>NC_061500.1:12162953-14744203 GCF_022539355.2 Hippoglossus stenolepis
CAGTCTTTTCTCACCACTTTAATATGTTTGGCGGCTGCAGCTTCAACCTGAGACGATATATGTTCATGTTTTTGATATCTAACGCAAAACCCTTTATCAATAAATCAATCAATCAAATTGTATTTGTATAGGCTATATTCGCAAATCACAGTTTGCCTCATAGGACTTAACAAGAAACCTCAGAGAGTTGTAAGTGAGGGATCCCGGACAGAAGCGCAATGCATGCTGTGTGCAAAAATAAATGGAGAGGTGTATCAATTTTAAATGTGTTTATACAAAAGAACATGTCTGACAGAGATGAAGGGAGCAGCCATGACAATTGTAATGTGGCTGTAATAGTAGCTCACGTCTGCAGGCTACAGAGATAACTTAGATTATCATTACAGGTTCTCAGAGGGGGATGCAGGAATAGAAATACCCTGGTTCAGCGTCACATTAAAGTTTCATCTATTTTGAGTCAAAGGAGTTTGGGGCCCCACCGAACCACAACCCCTCCGCCAGTCCCCCCGACAGGAGGCGAGATGTGCAGATAACTTTTCATGAGAGAATATTCCACATCCTGCTATCGTGAATGTTGAAGGTCAGAAGTCTCCTCCTCCCGTCCTTGCCCCAGCCACCTGTCCCGCCACCCTCCTGCACCTGATATCATTATCACCCCCAAACCCCAACTCCTCCATCCCTACCTGTCACCCTCCCTCCAGCCCCCGCTGCTCGTCACCTCTCCCTCTGGTACCTGACACATGTCTCACCTCCCCATCCTTCCCTCGGCCTCCCTCACCCTCCAATGCCGCCCGCCACCCTGTCTCTCTGCATATCTGTCCCCTCATTTTCTCAGCTTTGACTCCTCTACCTATCACTGTCCCCCCTCCCTCCCTCCCTCCCTCTCTGCGTCCCTCTCTACTTTCTGACACTCTATGTGTCTCTGGTGAACTTCCTTCTGTGTTCCATCTGCCCCTTTCCCACCTCTCCCACTCCCTTCCAGCAGACCCACCTACTCAACGGGTGTTCGCCATACATGCAGGCGGACACACACACGGCCCGGAGCTGTCAACGCACGTCCTCGGACGGTCGGGGCTCTGCCGAAGTCCAACAGCACGGGGAGCGTCGGGCTGCCAGGGATGGGAGAGGAGAGGAGGGGGTGAGAGAAGAAAGGCCCCTCTCATCCTGAAGAGGGAGGCTGAAGGACAAAGTAGAGAGAAAACAACTTTGATCTGTTTTTCATCTCTGCGTTTTTTAGAAAAGAATCATCTTGCAGCTGGAATAATTTTATGTTTGAGTTCACTCTTCTAAGCACCTACATAAAACACCCCCTCCTTTGTGCACGGACCTGGACAAATGTTTATTTATTTGATCATTCAATTGTTTTGATGAGATAAATGGATGGAGAGATGGATGGAGAGATGGATGGAGAGATGGATGGAGAGATATGGATAGATAGATAGATAGATAGATAGATAGATAGATAGATAGATAGATAGATAGATAAGTTAAAGTTAGAATGGTACTGTCAGCAATAGCATTGTCCACTAGGGTATCATATGAAATTAGTTTTATTATTATCCACATTAATATTGATATATGACGTAGTACAAATACAATAGACATCAAATCAGATACATTATATAATATAGGGCAGTATAAGATTGAAATATAATAAATGTTGTGATACATTATTACATATTTATATATATTGTTACAGAATGTACTTTATTCATATTACATAATATGTGTAAAAAATGCCACATATTAGATATTTATCTATTTCTTATTTTATTGTTCTGGTATATATGTAGCCTCTGGTTAAAGAAATTGCCACTTTGATTTTGTGATCATAATTTGTTTTACACGGATATAATTATAAGGCTTCAAACAACATAGAGTTAGTCAGGGCTGAGTGAGAATTCCTCCCATCCCAACCTGTATTTTGGTTATTGTTTCGTAGGAGGTTAAGTCTATGGGGGGGATTTTAAATTAACATGTATTTATGTTTCTTGTTTATTTTTTGCCACAGAGTGGTCATGTGTTTCAGAGAAGCACTTACTTATGCTTCACTGGCAGTAGGTAACAGTAGATCTCTGGTTTACAGCACATTACAATGGCACTTCGCACAACACAACAGTCCTATGATCTGTCTACTGCCCCCACCTGCTGGTTAGAAAGCTATCATGTTTTTGTTACTCAACAAATTGAACCCTGGCCAATATCTGTGTGTGTGTGTGTGTGTGTGTGTGTGTGTGTGTGTGTGTGTGTGTGTGTGTGTGTGTGTGTGTGTGTGTGTGTGTGTGTGTGTGTTAGATATGTTCAGTCACTTCCACCCACTTAGTTTCCCTCTAACTGCTGCACAGTGATCTTTCTCCCACACCTCATCTCCTGCACCCGTTCAACCTGACAGTGAAAGAGCAGAACTGCTGCATCAGGGCCACTGGCCTTAATGAACTTCACATACCGACAAGCACCAGTAATCAGCTGCCCTGTCAGAAAACCTGCACCTACGGGAATAACAGTTTGCCGTCCCTGTGTTGTTTATATCACACCGTTGCTCTCACAAGCCGCAGGAGGGAGAGTCTGTGACCTTAAGAGCTGTGGGGCCTGTACTGTCTAATTCCATGTTTATGGTTTTGCCTTTTATAACGCACGCAGATGGAGCAGCCCAGGCCACAAGCACACGGAAATATCATCATGCGCCCTCTCCACTTCTAATTGGTGCCTTGGTACCATCTCTCTGGTGAGGATACAGCTTTGTGCAGGGCAACCTGCAGAGTAACGCCAACTTCTGCCTTCGCTTCTCTTTCCCAGAATTTACTGTGAGACCATGAAACCAGTGTAGAAACTGATATAAACAGCAAAGTTCACTTGAACATAAAGGGACAAAATAAAGTTGTTTGTAAATTCATAAATCGAATGAAATGTGAGTGAGCTCGTAGAGCTTTTAGATTTATGTGACATCGCTTGCTCCCCTACTTCAACATATTTCTGACTAACCTCTCTATCTTCTCTTTTTTGCGTCTTTAATATAAATAATTCCATAATAATCAGACACATACAGGGGGAAGAAAGAAGTTTAAAACAATAATGTTACTTGAGAACAACTTCTCAAGGATTGCGTGCCATGCAACAAAAGTTTTAGAACATTGAAATTACATGGCAGTTCAACATTATGGTTTCCTTGGCAACTGTGCAAATGACTTTGAATCTCACCAACTTTTACCACTCAACTTCACACAGGCTTTAAATCTGCTGTTTTACAGACTCGTTTATTCAAAACAAATACAAGATTTATGAACTCAGTACATTGAAAGAAAATTTACATCACACGTTTTCTGTCCTCTTCTCCACAAACAGGATGGCAACATCACATCAGCTGTTTTACTTTTTCCAGTCATGATTATTATTATTACTATAGGTGAACACATGCGTGTGAGAGGAGGCGATATGAACCTAGTATCTGCAAAGGGACAATGCACAGCACTATGGGAGGGACATGGATGACTGGATGGCTTGCGGTGCTGCGGGTGAAGTGAAGAGGACAACAAAGTAATTATGGGACAACTAAGGATAGACACAGAGCTGAGGCGAGGGAGCGAGAAGGAAAAGGAAGGACCGAAAGGAAGGAGACATATCTGGGGTGGGGGGTGCAGCCTGGGACCTGCTGGAGTCTCCATCACTGCATGGGAGTTAATTAGCCTCTGACTGCGGTGGCAAATATGCTTTGCACCCATCTGGAGCAGGGGAGGGGACTTTCCACTCAACTGTCTGTTTAGCTGTCCCTGCAGTGCACTGTGTGACCTATCCACTCGTTTTTTAATCCAGATTTTACTCCATCTGTCTTTTGTGTCTTATTCTATCTCTCTCCTCTGTTATCTAATAAAAGACAATCAAAAGCTCTGTCTTATGTTCATCAGTGAATCAATCAATGAATCAATCAGGTTTATTTGTATAGCCCTTTTAATTCAAATAATGTAACGCTAAGTGCTTCACAGAATAAAAGCAACAAAATCAATACCCCCACCACCCATCCACGCACAGAGCAAAACAATATAGTATTAACAGGAACTGAGGAAACGCTGTAGTAAATCTCATAGATTAGAAATGAGGAAACACCAAAGGCAGGTAAACAAAGAAAGATGATCATGATACCATTTTTAAAAAATGTTTAAAAGAGATGTGAAAAGGACAAAGATAAAATAATAAAATGCAAAAAGAGGAATTAGTAAAACAATAGATAAAAATGTGGTATTAAAGAAAAACATTTCAGAGAAAGTAAATATGTGATTAAACAACTGAATAAATAACTAAAATATAATAAAAGTATAAATCTGTTAAAAAAAGAAATGTCTAAATTGTATAATTAAATAGACAGATGAATTAAATAAATTAAAAGCCTGACTGTTTTCTTCAACTGCACTTCTGTCATTGTCCGCAGGGGGGCATGATTACATTGAAAAGCATCAGGTTTTAACTGTGATCTGCAGCCACTTGTGTTTGGTTGTCAAGGTGAGCCTTATATTTATAGAGAGAGGATGGCAAACTATTCAAACACATTTTACCTGTTGAACTGGATTCAAGCATCATCACCAATAAAAAGATAAGACACACACACACACAGACATTTAAGTATAACCCCACAGTGGTGATGAACATATTCCAGCAATATTCTACTGATGGCTCCAGCTGCATGGATGAAAAAGTCAATATATCAACATTTGATTATTAGCACCAGTATATCTGATAAAGTTTCATTTATTTAGTCATTGATTTGGTAAATGGGCCAGAAATCTAGAGTGTATCAAATGTGCTCTGCGATTAAAGACAGGAGCCACAAAGTTTTCCATTATATATGACAAATATATATTTTACATTGTAGATTAAAGTTCACCAACATGTCTGATCTGCAGATAATTTTTTTTATTTTTTATGATTCTGTCGCAAGTGATCATCTTCTATTTAAGGGATAGGCGTTTGTATCAGCAAGTATAACAGTCAATCTGTGATTATTTTTCCAACCTCACAAATCATAAATAAATATATAAGAGAAATATAAAAGCATTTTAACATATCATTTGGTATGAACTGATGTGTTTGGGCAATCATCAGTGGTAGAAGAGCCCACATATTTCACTTTAAAAGCAACCAACACCTCAGTGTGGAAATAGTCAAAATAAAGTCCTAGCTCTAATTGTCATTGCGTAATATACTACAAGTTAATTCAGGTATATCTTTATTTATTGACCCATTGATCATATATTAGTTAGGAAAGTGTAAAGTAGCAGAAAATAGAATTACCCGAGTAAAGTACAGATGTGTGCACCTCCTCGACCTAAGTGCAGTATAATGTACTCAGGTTATTGATAATGTTACTTTACACCACTTGGCTTTTTATAGCAAAGATGCACGTGAGGCATTTGCATTTGTGTTTTGTTTATTACCTGGTGCTGTGTCAAAACTGTTATGCCAATAGATAAGGAAACAATAATAGATCACTGCGTTGAATATAAACAAGCAGTGAGGGAAAGCATTGGAGGGGTGATGCATTCCCTGTTGTATGATCAGGGGATGGTATCTTTTAGATATTATAATAATGCCACGTCATAATGATGCCATCATGACCTCCTTTATACCAGATGATTATAAGTGATTGATTAATATAAATCCAATGTAGATTCATTTCTCTAAGGTCATAACAAAGGTTAATGTGGTACTAGAATAATGTCTAAATAAGGTTTAGGTTGTGTCTACAGGTGGTTTATATTGTCCTACATCTAAGAAAGTGTATTTTTGAACTATGTATGATTTCTGACCTCATCATTACCTCTTCATGACACCACTTATTAAATGATTGGTAACAATTTTTCTGATCAACACAAGCTTTTCTCTCCCTCTCGCCCTATTATTTACTGAGAAATCTTGACAAATGTTTTTTACCCAGTAACTTTTGTCGTCCTTGACTTTTAACCTTTGACCGATCAGCTCCAAAAGTTACTCATCCGGAGAAACCCTCCAAAAGAATGTCCCCACCGAGTTTGGTGATAATCCATCCGGGCGTTGTTATATATAGAGTATGTTAATGTTATTATTTGCCTGACCCTTCCAGGGGGGCTTTCCAGCTCCCAGATACTACGTTTCCCACAATGCTCCACTTCCCGAGCGCACGTGTCATCGCTGCCAGCGAAACCCGAGTGAACGTCACATTCCTGCATTCCCTCCTCTTCAGTCCGGGACGTCGCAGGAGTCTCACACTAACTAATCCTCTCTCCCACCTCCGTTCTCACCCAACACACCCATGACACGGCGGGCTTGATCCCAGGAGGTGAACCCGGGTTCCCCAGGAGTCTCCAGCCCACGTCGGGTAAGGGTTTATCTCAGTTTATTAAGCCGGGTGAAGGTGTGTGTGTGTCGGCTGGAGTGCTATACCCGTGGTAACCACAAACCACTTTAATTTGAGAGAATACCCCGGCGTTGGTGTGAGCTGGGGCCGTTAGCGAGCTGCTCTCCGCTTCGTCTTCTACCGGGAGGCACAGCCGCTGCTGCTAGCACCGCTGGAAGTGGCTAGCGTTAGCTTGGAAGTGTCCTGTTGTTGTTTACAGTTGGACTTAGGAGCTAGCTAAGAGCTTAGCCGGCTGGTTAGCCGCAAAGCTTGCGTCACCATTGTTACCGGTGATACGCAGCCAGGGCACACGCACACGCGCGCGCACACACACACACACACACCGAGCAGGGCGTGGAGGCGCCTCCAGATGTGGCTTTGCCACTTTGACAGGACGTTGCGGTGCAGACGTGGTGGTTAGCATTAGCATAGGCGACCTGTGAGGATACAACACTTGGCTAACGGACACAGCATTAGCATCCCAGAAAGCATGGGCGTGGTTATGGAAGTGCTACATACATGACTATAAATCCACCCAGCTCCCTATTGACTATAGCTTCGGTTCTGACGGAAGCGTTATGGTGATTCCATGGTATCAGCCCTGCGCTTAGCCTGATTTCAGTCATCCTGCAGAACAGAAAAGTGCAGGAGGAGCCGCTCAACATGTTGGTCCGTGTGGCCTGAGACTGCTGCTGCAGAGCTGCAGCCTGCATCAGCTGTTGACCCTCACAACAAAGACCGGATCCCAGCTGCGGCCAGTCAGCACAGAGAGAAAGCACGTGAAACCATGATATGCCTCCAGCTCGTATCTATAGTACGATCTGCAGCCTCAACTGAAGCCCACACAAGCAATTAGTTTGCATAGTGTTTGCTGGATTCGAACAGGATGGGTCCAACCTGAACCACGTGGACTGTGTGCAGGGAGGATAGGGTTGTGTAATGTTTTGTTGTCTAATCAGCTGGAAGAGTTTCTGTTGCCATCAGTGAACACTTAACTTCAGTTTGCTCATAACATTCCTGAGATGCCTACCCTTCACAGAATGATTGGATCAGAGTGACTTTACAGAGGCAAAGGAATGTTTGCGTGCCACCGCAAGTCACATAACAGAGACTCTCCAGACTCGATGGAGATTGGATTTATTTCTCACACTTGGATGCTGAAAAGCAAGACTAGATTTCTCTTTAACAAACAGAATTTTCAGCAGAGAACATAGGTTATTGAATGAATGGTCACATTTATCTAATCCCGCTGAGAGGATCATGTGTTTGATCCTTGTCCCAGTTGCAGTTATGTGCAGATTCATTACTCCTGTAAGTTGTAAATCAGGTTCTGCCAGTGTCTGGTCCTGCACAAGAGCTCAATGTAAAGAGACATTTAACTTGGCTTGGTGCCCAGCCTGAGAAAATCATATGTTATGTGGTGTTCTCTTCATGAACATGACATACGTGCTTAGGTTAATTTAAATACATTACCTATAAAATTGTTGTCAGCAGTTAGAATGTGATTATATTCACTTTGAGTTTACATGGACGTAGGCATACTTGGCCAAATTTAATATGGAGTACAGAAGAAACCACTGAAGATGTTTCCATCTGGTTACAGAGGTCAATAGCCATCAACTGACTGATAATGGAGAAACCTAGGAAATGTTTACAGCTCTGAGACTGGACCATCTCCTAAGTGAGAGGAGTGAACGCACAAAGTCCGGATGATGTAGCAGAAAACAATATCACAATGACAATGTTTACATCTTTCAATGCTTGTAATTATCATGTAAAATGTATAATCATTATTCTTTTTAAGTTTAAAGGCTGATTTTTGCTCCTGAGTGAAAGTTGAAGAAATCAGAAAGAAAACTGTGGTTTTAAATTCTTCTTCATGGGAAGACAAAAGCTTGTTCAGAGGTAATACATTAAATTGCATTTTTCATTATACATCTCACTGTGGTTTTGTAGTACATACGCATTAGATTGACATATAATTTAACTATTTTGTTGTGATAATTATTGTTTGTCCACTCAGCTGTTGCATGTTGTCAAAGTGTCAGGAGATGTTGTAATAAACTTGGAACTGATCAATAGGAGCATAGGAGAATATTGAGCACTAAACTATGATGATCTTGCCAAAGTAGATGGAAAGTGAGATATTGCTGATGTTTAAAATTTGGCCTGAAATGCAGCTTTAGTTAGACCATCGGTGTGATCTCCAGTCCCAGCACATATGAGCACTGCAGTGATGTGATTGATGACCGAGGCTGCGAACTCTGCCCTCACAGGTCAAACATTGACAGCAAATGAAAGAGTTTGCAGAGTACCACCACCAACAAATACTGACTCCTAGAGTGGCAGAATCTAACTCCGACCTCTGTGCCTCATGTTCAAGCAAACGCTAAAAGACAGGGTGGTGTTCTAGTGTTGTGGCTTTCACCCATTTGTACGCATGCAGTGTTGTGAAGAATGCGGAGGAGGAGGGAAGACAGCTGCATGTTATGGAGGGAGTAGCCTGCAGAAAACTGGAACACCCTTAGACGGCCTGCGTAGCCTCATTTC
Source organism: Hippoglossus stenolepis (assembly GCF_022539355.2). Classification (NCBI taxonomy): domain Eukaryota; kingdom Metazoa; phylum Chordata; class Actinopteri; order Pleuronectiformes; family Pleuronectidae; genus Hippoglossus; species Hippoglossus stenolepis. The sequence continues at coordinate 12,171,868 of NC_061500.1, forward strand.
AGTGGGAACTGCTGCTCATTAAGTTGCCTGTAGTGTATGGATGAATGAGTGGGAAACGAGAGAAGGGGGTGCAGGGCATTGTACGGTTCATGAGTGAGGAAAGCATACAGCAGCTTTGTTAGATCTGAGATATCATCTTATTTAAATGCTGAGAATGTAAGCATTTAAAATGTAAAACCATAAAAACCATGTATTTTATAAACCATGAATTTCTTAGAAACAAGCAACTGTGGGCTTTCTGTGGTTGACCTCTTTGTTCTCAGTGTTACTTGATTTGTCATCATCCCATTTGTTCAGCTCCAACGAATAATGGCCTCTGCTTGGGTTTAGACTAACCTTTGTTGTCTCTCTTCACTTTTGTTGCCATTCAGCTTTGAGGCCTCAGAAATTCTCCATACATGTTGTGAAAGCCATGAGCCGGGTTGCGTGTGTGCGTGCGTGCGTGCGTGCGTGCGTGCGTGCGTGCGTGCGTGCGTGTGTGTTCGTTCAGAATGGCACAGTACTGCACATGCCCAATCCTCTCCCATTAGGTCACTTCAGGGCCATAGGTGGACAATTGGGTTATTGTTTTAGGTGTACACACACACCCTCCGACCCCCCCTGTGTGGCATGTGCATGCTGTCTTCCTCCAGATTCAGGTCATTCAGCTCTCTGTATGAGTAAACACATACAATATTATGTATACAATACATGTTTAAGTGAAGTTAAGTTCAGTTTAAACACATTTTTTACCTGTCACTGGCCCGTCTCTCTAAATATTAGCACTGGCCGTTAAATAACCAACATTGGTCAACCACTATAAGAGATTGAAGCACAAAGGGGTACAAGTGATATGTAAGGAACCACTCTAATTTGAATAACTTTGCTCATATGTGTACAGTGAAATTCAAGGTAACACGGTCCTGAGGCAGTGCTCAGGACTAGACATGTAAACAGCCAAGCTGTGCATTGGGTTTTCTCGCAACAGCACAAACTAATGATTTCCATGCATCCATATGTGCATGTAATGTGAATTATGCAAATGTATATGATAAAAATAAAACAAGTAACAACATTTTCCTGTTGCAAATTATCACATTTGTGTAGTAAATTCAAGATGATTGGTTCCTCATATTTAGTAGCAACACTGTCCAATGTGTTACTGGACACAACGACACTACACTGCCCTAGTGTGAATTTGCTAAGACATCCAGTCTGTAGTAGACCAGATTAGACGTATTATCAGCTCTCGCTGCATGGGACGACTTGGACTCCCACTGAGGAGACTGGGTCTCATGGTCAGCTCTGTTTGGGTTGTAAGGATCACGGATCTTTGGTTGTTGTGTAACCAAATCAAAGAGTTTAAATCGCTGATGGCTCAGGGCTTGTTTTCCTACATTACACAGTATGTTGTGTTGCTGTAGCAAACCATGACACCATGAGCCTTAATGATTTGGGAGGAGACACTGTTACTGTAGTGTTATAGTGTCTTTGTACCCAAAGTGATGATTGTTTACTTGGTTATTGTGCTTAATGTTGCAGAAACTACTTTTATTAGGTGTAAATCTTGAGAATAAGACATGCATGAGTCCAATAAAAGCATGGGATATCTCTATAACTCTCTCTAATGCACAATCTTCAACACTCCTCATTCAGTGAAATGTGTGAATTCACCTATTTCATGCTGCTGGCCATGCTCTTGATATAGTTTCTCAAATTGTCTAACACACCGGATATTGCACAATATTTTATAATCATGATTTCCCCTTTTTGCAGCTTTTTGGTGATGCTGTGATAATGTGCGTGATAATGTGTTTGATTTAGACTCTTGCCTCTTCAACAAAGAACCGTCGGGCTGTCCAGTGCCACGCTGTGTCTGTCTGGCCAGTTTAGTATCTGTCTGGCTGGTGCTGGGCCTCGGGCGCAGTCGTTGCTACATCAGTGGAGCTCAGGCCAGGACAGTGTGGCAAGCAGCTCTTTGTTGGAACAGCTGAGGAAGGGAGTGCAGAAGGGTGGAGACAGGAAGGAGCGAGGTGGGGGGGGGGGGGGTGCTCAGGATATATGGGAAGAGGGATTGAAAGATGTTTGAAAAGGGGAAAGATAGTCGGACAGATGGAAAGAGAGGGGGTCTCACATTGTAGTGACCCATGCGTTTACAGGCTGCCTACAACCAACCAACAGACAGTACACATGGAGATTTTCACAGTGTGATGATTAATGCAACATGACATTAACATTGTATCTTTTTGTCTGACTGACTCTCTCCTTCTTGCTTCACTCCATAATTAGATTAAATGAAAGTGCAGCCAATCAATACAAACTTAATCTGTAAATAATCTGATTAATAGTTTTAGAATTCACTGGCTGCAGTTATTTTCTGTGTCTAAACTTAAAGAGTTAAATCGATTTGCATGCACCATTTTGGGGTTTTGAAAATTGTGAGAGGCATTTATTTTGTATTAGCTGACATTTCCTGGATTCTATACCCTTTTTTTAATGCTCTGTTTTCCAACTGGTTTCAGTGCATGCCACATATCTGCCACATCTGATTCCAGCTGGGAACCTTTATTTCATGTTAGACCCCTTCTCTCGCTGATGTTTGCTGTCTGCCTCTTAACACTATAACATTGTCAGTCTCTACATCGATGCAGCAGAGCCAGAGATACCATCGTTCTTATTCTACACGTTTTACTTCCCTGTCAAAATCTATCACCACGTCTCCCACAATGCAACATTCAAGGTTTTGTTATGATTGTAGTGGCTAAGGCTCGAGGAGAGATGAGCTGTGGGCTACATAGATCTGATAAGCTTAGTTCTGCTTAACTCCACACCCCCAGATTTTGTTCCTTTGACCCAGCGGACACTGACTCACATCAGGGCTTCATACAACATGAACACACTTTGATGTGTAAACTGCACTAATGGAGAAACAAATCAACAGATTAATTGATTAAGATTAAGATCATCTGAGTTGCAGCCGCTGCTCGTTATCTCTTATTGCGTGTCCCAGAACCTGGGAGTTCATTAGTACTAAGTTCAAACACACGCAGTTTTTATAAATGCTTTTCCCTCATCATTTGCATCAATATCTTGTAAAGTGAGAGCCCGAGTCATTGCATCATCTTAAGACGAGACTTGTGCTTGTTAATTTGAGAAGCCCTGTGATGCTATTTGTGCTCCTGACCTTGCAGAGTCAGTTTCTCTGTTTAGACAAAGCTCAGAAGGGCCAACAGCCTGCTGTTCATACTTGTTTGTTTTTCCCCTTGTGTGCTTAAGACAGTGGCTCTTTCTTTGAGCCAGATGAATCTCTCACTCGAGTCTCCTCCCAGCAACCCATGCATGACGTTAATCACATGAGCATGAGTCTCACATGGCCAAATTGGTGCCATGTTAGAAAGGCAAATATATTTCTGTTCCACCTGAAGAACATAGATTTTATTGTACTAAGTTGAAAGCTAAAGCCTCAGACAGCACATATCAGAACATCATAGAATAGACGTCTGCAGGTTTGGAGTATTTAGAAACACAAAAGCATAGAGAGGACTTAGTGTCCCTTTTCAGATACAGCAGGCCCGTTGTATGATAATGCATAAACAGTATTTACTTTGGATACTGACATTCATGTCGTCTGGGTTGAATGTAACGTATTCACACGCCTGGTGATTTCTCACTCCTGCACAATACGCATGTGTAAAGTGTCACACAAAGGCCAATATAAAGCAAGTGGTAGATACCAAGGAAAAAAGACAGAACCAGATGAGAGCTGTTCTAATGGATGGGTCAATAGCTGTTGGCAATTTCCCCTCAGGCAGTAATTCTATACCACATGTCAAGGACAACAGGAGGACATCCACTGCCAGTATGCTTCAATTAACCTAGTGTCACAAATTCAGACTACTATTACTGAAGCTTCTCCATTCATTTAAACAGGCTTAATTCACTTCAGCACTTTTGAAATGAATTGACTGAGATGAAAATGAAAATATTGTCATTGCTGTGTCCTCAACCTTTATGTAAACAAGAGAGGAAAATACATTTGAACCTCCCTGTTCACTGAGGAGCTTCAAAGACATGGGGCGGCTCTGACTCAGGAGGTAGCAAACTAAAAGGTCGGCGGTTCGATCCTATCTTCCCCCATTCTGTGTCTTGAAGAGTCATTGGGCAAGATACTGAACCGGCATGGTTGGCATTGTGTGATTGATGTGTGATAAAGTGCTGCATGTAATGTAAAGCACTTTGAGTGTTAAACAAGACTAGAAATGTGCTGTATAAATGAGCATTAACCGTACAGATGAATAAAAACCTTAATGACACAACGGCAAAAAATATTGAATTCTAAAAGTAAGATTAAACTTGTTAAAATAGACGTTTTACTGCAGGACTGTTACGGTAAAGTGTATAACATTGTATGGGACTGGTAACTTACATTCCAGTCAAATCCAATGTGACGCTGAACAGCATTACAGTGCATGTTGTCCAACTGAAAATAGATGCTTGACTGAATGAGGTTTCCACATGTTCATTTGTTTGTCTGCTAAGTGTACACTGTTGTGTCAGGAGGCTGTCAGTGCAGAGTCTGTGTTGGCTGAGGACTAACAGAGCGGCATGACTTGGACGACTGGGCGACATGCGTCTTATTTGAGCTGAGTTTACGGGCTTTCGTGTTGCAACATGAATGGTCCTGATTTGGGGCGGCACATGATCTCGCCTGAGCTGGGACAGGAAATTGACACACATACAAAAAAAAACGGATTACCCTGAAATTTCAAATGCAAGTAATAACAGTGGGAACAGTAGGAAGTGGGGGGGAAATGGGATAAATTAGAACTTGCATACAAAAGTGAAGTTGGTGCACAGGAGCACATGAACATTACATGCATGCTTGTGACTTTGATATGTGCACAAGCATATGCAATAGGTCATGTGGGGAAAGTATTAGTTAACTTGGTGTTTATTTCCCAACTTCTAACAGGCACTTTTAGAAAGTCTGAGTGCTGAATGCCTCTACAGCCTGCTAGCTGCGAATCACCAGGCTAATCATGTATAGATGGATTATACTATTGACACCAGTCAGATTAGGAGATATTGACCGTGCTGCATAGTACGAAGGGATCAAGCATTGGTCCTGAATGTACATAAAGGAAAGCAGCAGGACAGTCATAAGTAAAGAGCATGAGACTGGTACAGGTTACAGTCTCTTGCACAGCAGGGGTGCTGTCTCGTTGCTGACCCTGAGGTCTGATCTTCCACTGCAGCATTTTCCTCTCAGTAAAATAGTTGTGAACATGGTTGTTTATATTTCTGGCCCTCAGAAATGAATATACTATTGATATTCTTGGTTTAGTTCTGTTGAAATGGCTTGTTCTGATCACTTTCTTCACCTTGTTATTAATAATTTAAGGTCATACACAGTTTAGGTAGTAAGATCAAACTTGATTTAAAAAATAATAATAATAAACTTAAGAGAGTCATTGACGTTGCATTAGCTCTGAAGTAACAACCAACAGATGCTTTAGATCTTATGTCGCTGACTTGTTGGCTGTCCCTGACTTGTTGGCTAAAAATGCACAGGGCTCCCCAGCGAGTCCCCAGGGCTCAGCAGATACGATTCTGCGTGCTCCAGGGCCATAAATCCTCTTTGCATGGCTGGCGATCAAGCCATGATGTAAAGGAGCTTAGTAGCAACAGACAGGCAGGCAAGAAGCTGCTTGCCAGTCGGCCAGGGGTCAGGTGATCAATGCTGACAGCACAAAGAGAGAGAGTGATGGCAGGAGAAGAGGTGGAAAAACAAAGACAGACATGGACATGGAGAGGTGTGTGAATGGAGACACCAGAGGGAGTTTGGCTAGACAAATCAGAAGACATGAGTCACAAGATTTTTCTTAAGATGAGTCTGATATAAGATGGGTGAAAAAACCTGGTGTCTTCTGTAGCTATTGCTGGTACTTAGGGCTGCAGCTAACATTTATTACTTACCACCAAGAAGGTTTGGTTTGGTTTCTTCTGCGTTTGATTGTTTGTTGGTTCAAATGATAATGCAAAAACTACTGGATGGACTTCCAAGAAACCTGGTGGGAAGATGCGGTATGGGTCAGGGAAGAACCCGTTAAATTGTGGTGTGGATCCAGATCTAGGAATCTTTTTTCACTTTCTTTTACATTGCAGGATAGGACATCTTTTGACATTTGACGCTGCTTTCCTAGAGAATAATTCATGGTTCTTGATAAACAAAATCTGCCATATTTACAGAACTGATATAGGAGTGTGTGTAATTTGGTGCATCTTGATGGGCACTTTTGGGCCTTGGTGGAAGGATGCACTCTACTGATTGTCAGTCTGGTTTTCATTATGGATTAATATTTCCTCTGCTAAGAATAGTATGTTGTTATAGTATTCCAAAGCCCAAGAAGATATATTCACAGTGTGTTATTCAGCCAACAGTCCAAAAACCAAAGATATTGTCTTTACAATCATATTTAGAATGATCACATATGATATTCATGAGAAGCTGGAACTAGAATATATTTGGGATTTTTGCTTGAATAATGATTCAAATTACAATTTTTTTTTACCTGTGCGACGATCACATTATTGTCGCTGTGGTGTTGGAGGTCTTATTTTAGTCATTGTAGTCAAAGGAAATGAATGCCTTGTTATGGAAGTTCCTCATTCGTCATGCTGAATTTTTTGCCTCACTCCCCTCTCTGCATCTTTATTTTCCACTCTCCACAGGTCACTTTCCTCCTTTCCTCAACCCCCCTTCCCCCTCCCCCCTCCTCCACCAATCGCAGCGCCGGTTGCCATGGAGAACTCCTCTGTGGCGTCTGCGTCGTCTGAAGCCGGTAGCACACGCTCACAGGAGATCGAGGAGCTGGAGCGCTTCATCGACAGCTATGTGCTTGAGTATCAAGTACAGGGGCTGCTGGGAGACAAGGCAGATGGAGACTTGGACTTGGACAATGGTGGCAAGGTGCCACAGGTCAGAGCCCTGTTACCTAAATATATAACATGCTTTCATTCTTCCAATATCTGAAAGCTGCAGTGGCTATATTTAGGCAGCGGTGTCCCTGGTTTATATCTTCAAAACGATGCACTTATTGCACTTATCATTATTGTAATGTATATAAACCTAGACAAATGCGGAGGTGCATCCTCCCACGCTGCCTCTGGATATGCAACTGTCCTGTTTTCTGCATGAGAGAGTCAACACGCACTCGCGCTGCTTCGCTCCACTGAGCATCTGAAAACACTCAAAATAGCCCAAGATGAGATCTGTGATAGCATTTGGGGTCATTTAAAAAAGAAAAACTGTTAAGAAGCTAATCTCAAAATATGCTGTGATTTAAGATTTGTCTGCCCAACGTCTAAGTTTCTTGACTTTAGTTTTGTCTGTTAGTTTGTTTGCTGTCTTTATTTACACCCTCCACATTTCACAAATAAAAGTGTCTTCTACCTTTTCTTTTCCAGTGGACCGACGACTGCAATGACAAGAAAGATGGCAGCTGGACTTCTTCTCGGGGAAGAGGCTCATCCAAGCCTGTAAGTGTGTGTCAGTGTTTTGTTTATTTCACAGCGTTGGACTTCAGCTTTATTAATGAATTGACTGATCACAGTCTATAGATTTTACTCAGGGCTTTAGTAGCAAAAAACGGTTGGGTAAACCGTACCTTTCCATCCATCACAAGGACCTCAATGTATGTAAGGATTGACCAAGTACTGTCTGTCTGAATGGTCTCAAGTAAAACACAGGCTATAAGGTGTTTTATTGTATATCAGTGACTGGAATATAATTAAATGATGGGGGTTTTAATTTGTTTTAACTCAAAGTTGCATCAAATTCATGAGTGAACAAATTGATGTATACTGTATGTAGATTAAAAAATAACAGCACCTGAAATCAGTGGTCTAAATATGGCTGCTTTGTAGTGAATTATGTTTTTGTTAATCATTTTGCTGCAGATTCCATTTGTATGCTGGATTTTGATTATGGCTTAAAAACAATAAGTTAAATATTAATATTATATATTTTTTTTCTCTGAATCAGGTAATGAATTAATTCTGTGTCTTCATTATCAGTCTCTGTTGCATCCTTCATTTCTCATCTCTTCTTTCCCCTCTCATCTCATCCTTAGCTTGTGCGTGTTTGTTGTCAGGCTTTAACTTAAACGATCTAGACTATTATTGCTCCTCCGAGATTCATTGGACTCATCAGGAAGTGAGTAGTGAGGGAAAAGCAGCATGGGTGAGAGGTTCACAGAGAGCAGGGTGCTTCAAAATAGAGACTAAAATTGAAATGTCAGTATTTACAACAATACACCAAAAACTTGTCAATACGCAGCAGAAATAGAGTCCCGGAGATCGTGCAACTGCCTTTCTTCGATTTGTTTTGACCTTTAGCTCCTGGAAGTAAAATATCTGAGACTCTTATAAGAAAACAAACCTTAGCTTGAACCCTTGTGATTTGTCTTTTCTTGCAGTGTACAGTGAACTCAGAAACAACAACTAACAGGAGCAATAATGGAAACAAACATAGTAACAACTACAACGTATCCTCAGCGAAGTGGATACCTTAGCCAAGGCCTAACAGTCCCCTTAAATTCAATAAGCTGCACCAAATTTCACACACTTATAGAGACTCTCTAAACATGCTGGATTTTTTTCATCAAGATCCATGAATTCTCTGCGAAAACTGTGGAAATGTTCATGATCTTTTTACGGTTAAAGAAAGTGAAAATTAAGTCCCTGGCTCAGCCCCCTAATGCTGATACCACCAAAATTTGATGGGGTCTTCCCTGACTCATACCGTATCCTTCCACCAAGTTTGGTAATAATCAGTTGCGTTGTTTTTGTTTAATCTTCCTCATCAACAAACACACAAAGCAACAAAATGGGGTGACAACTTAACCTCCTTAGTTGAGGTATAAATAGGAGCCATTATCTCAGTGCAACAACCACAGCGCCACAACAGGTTCTGAACAAATTGTGTGAATTTAGATCTTTGTGTTGCACAGTAGAACACAATACAGGCTCCTAATATGCACAAAATCAGTGCAATTTTGCAGGAGAAATGGCACTCGCCTCCATTAACAAAAAGTCTGACCAACCAGCTCCATCAAAGAGTGTGTTCACATGGGTTTAAGATAAATATACTGTTATTAGTATTAGCGGAACATTATTAAAGACTTTGTTATATTATATTTTGAAAAAGAAGATGTGTATGTCTGAGAGTAACTGACCAAAAATTAAACATATTGACTTTGAATTCAATCTTGCAGGACGAGTGGGAACACAGCAGTAATGGCAGCACAGGTTCCAGACCCAGTTCAGGCTCCAGACCAGGTTCTGGCTCACGCTCTGGCAGCAGAGGCAGAAACAATCTGTTCACAGGCCCCTCCAAGGTAAAGATACAACTGTGTGTGTATTTGTCGGCTGTCTCATGTGTCTCTTAGTGCTAAAACATCCACTTGGTGTTTCTTCAATGATCCGTCTCGGTGAGACTTTGAGGGACCTGTATTGTTGCTACTTCCGTCACATGACCCTTGCCGTGCTCATCGTATTGTTCTCTTGGGAGTCTTTACCCGTTTTTAATCATGAGCATCTAAAAGCATCGCTACAAATCAATTTTTCATCATCGTTAAATGTTAAACGGGCACTCCACTGGTTTTTCACATGAAGATCAATTTTTGAAAGAAAACCTTTGTTACAAACTGGACCTAGACATGAACATTTCCCAGGCAAGGAGTGAATATGATGGATCGTGTTGAGCTACATTATGGGAAGTGGGGGAAGTGTAGGATCCAATGAGCCTGGATACTTAAAGGGAGACTGTAGCTGCATAAAGTCTACATTATATATACATTAAAAAATTCCTGTTTATAAATGTTAAGTACAAGCTAAGTAAGTCAGATATGTGATGCTTTGCTCTGTGTGTTTTGTCATCATACTGAAAACATCCATCTTTTTTTCCCCTCATGTTCTGTCTAGAATGGGAACAGAGAATGCTCCTTGGACATCCTGGGCACAGACATATGGGCGGCCAACACAATGGACTCACACGGGTAGGTGCCTCGCTGTTTCATAAACCTAACATGTTGTACAGTCTGTTTTCAGACACAAACTGTAAAAAATGTCCAGGAAAACAGAAAATGTCGAGAAAAATTCAGGCCTGTGATGGCGTCTGGATGGATTTGTTTTTAGTTGGCAGCAAATAGACACCTGCGTAAGCCTTTTTCACCAAAATCAATTATTTTTACATCTTTGTCTATGTCCTCTGTGAATGTCACTTCTTTTTTCAATATTTCTCAAATTTGATCACTTTGAAATTTGCGTTTTCCCACACAGCACCCCGGAAGATTTCAGGAAAATGTCCTGAGTTCAGTGCATGTCTGAAAGCAGCTTAAGACACATATTGAGTCCGAGCTTTATTCTCTGTAACAGTCCTATAAATCTCTTGGTTGCTCTCTCATCTTTTCCTTCCCCTCCGCTTGATTTTGCTCATCTTATCAACAGTTCCATTTCTCAATTTGAGGTCAGAATCAATTAAGTTAGATCTTGCCAAGATAGCCCAATTAAATATATCTACATAAAGGTTCATGCAGTTTCTTCTTCTAACACTGCTGATGATTCTTCTGATAAACTATTTTGTTTAAGTGTTTCTGTTAAAAGCTACATTTATATTGCACCTAACAAATGGAAACATGGCTGCTTTAAAATCTTGTTTCTCTTACAGAAGAGTTTTACTGTATTTTCGCCCCTAAAAAGCCCAAACTGGAACTCCGAGGAGAACAAAAGGTGAAAGACAGGAAATAAGTGACACATTAATCAATCTCATTGGAGGGAGGGCTGGTTGCCATGGTAACGGCCGCGCAGCAGCTTCACATACCCAGGTTCCAGCCACGTTGGCACATCTGAGCACACGGTGAATGAGTCGGCACAGTGGGATGATTTAAGAAACTCACAGACTGAGATGTAGAGAAGTACAGATTTAAAACTGAATGAAAAATGAATGACAATTAATTAGAAGTCATCTCTGCCTTTCTAGTTGAAGCTGTGTAAAGAAATCTCCTTGCAATCTAAACCTTTTCTGTAACTTAGTGTATAAAATGCTGTTTTCTGTATCAGCCTCTAAAATCCAGTACCAGTCAGGAAGTATTTTATGAGTTTTATGTAGCTCTTTATTGCAGTTAAAGAAATGAGTGCCTCATCATCGCCATCTTGTGGTTAAGTCTATTGTAGAGTCACTGATTTATAGACTTATTAAAAGCAGATGCTCCACACTTTCCTGTCTTCACAGACTACTCTATTATTATTGTTTTACATTGAAACGTTCTGTCTGTATATTTCTGGATATATAAAGTCATCTTCATACGGAGCATCTGAAGTCAGTGTTCAAACTGTTATGCTGCTGCCACACATGCACTGAAGTCCGTACATTATCCAGAAATCTTCCTGCTGCTGTGAACGTGTGAAAGGCAAACACCAGAAAATGTCCGGAAAACTGGGGCTGGTTCATGCCTGAAAAAGGCTTTAGAGGAGATTCCTCACCACGTTTTCGTGAGAATAGGTCAAGCTGGAGTAAAGGCTGATTTAGAACACAAGAGGCAGACATGAACTGGGTTGTGTTTGATGTAACTTAAAGCCAAAGATTAACAAGAAGAAATGCCATGATTGTTACAAGGCACTGCTCAGATTCATTCACTCTGTTACCTGCACTCTTATATAAAACAAGATAACAGGAGTGTATAGTTGTTCATTATTTACTATTCTCCTCTGCATTGTTCAGATGAAGCCCACTTCATCCAGTCTGATGTTGAGTGTTTAAAACGTAGAAAGGTGTCTTGATATTTTCATCTCTTTCCCTGTGCATGTATGGATGTTGGCTTTCTCCATCCTTTGATTCGTCTTTGTCTCTGTATTGAAGAGGTGCAGGTTGGGACGTGCAGCCGGAGAAACTGGACTTCAGCCATTTCCACAGGAAACACATCAGAGGAACGCCAAAGCACCTGCCGCACATTGACAGAGAGGGGTAAGATCTGGTTCTCTGGTTCTTATCTGCAGTATTTGTGTCTTGTTTGTGAAGCCCTGCTCTGTGTTGTCATTTGTTCTGATTACTTCATATTATCTCAGCTAGAGAACTCTGTGATCACACTGAGAATGTGTGTCATCCTGAGCGTTACATTTCATTGATTCTTTCTGTCTCTCTCTCGTCGTCTCTGTCAGGATGAACAAAAACAAGTTCGAGGAGGACGATGGCATCGACATGAACGACATTGAGCGGTTCCTACCTCATCTGCGCTCTGTGAGTCACTCATTGTTCTCTTTGTCAATCTAAAGGCTCTTGTCTAGATTGTCTTCACACTCTAACATGTACTATTTCTTTATATACACATTTCTACTGCACTAGTGGCAAAGTGTGTTCTGTGAAACACCTTTTATAACACCGGTATTGACACAGTGGACTATGACCCCGTATACAGAAAGCCTTCTGCATTAGTTGTGTGAGAGTGCCCTCTGGTGGCATAATGGAGAAATACAACTATAAGAATGACTGAACAGAGCAGTAGTGCTGTTGTCAGGGTCATAACTCAATCTCAAGAACATGAAATAACTTTATTTATCCTTCATTTAACTAGCAAAGTCCAACTGAGATACAATTTATCTTATGTCAGGGATTCTTGTCAAGATATGCAGCATTGAAGTAAAACAGTTTAAAATGCAAACACAAGCAGGGACAAATAACACACACAAAAAATACTAAAACACAACAAGCAGATTAAAAACAACAAACATACAAGACCATAAAGAAATAAGTGGCTAAGTTGAATCATAGAGGATAAAAGGCATATAAAAGCAAAAGGCTTTTTCTCAGCTCTGTTCTGGTAGGATCTTTTTTCGGGTAGTGGTCTTCAGGGTAGCGATCTGTCGATTTGATGTTTGCAAAAAAAAGTAAAAGCAGGGATCTACTGCCCTGCATTAAAAGTAATAGGACTCGTTGATTATATATAAACCTTTGGTGACTCCTACTGGGCAGAGGCTGAACTGAGCTGTAACTGATATGTTACAAAGGTGTGGGACTGACCCCTGGTGTTTGTATATGTGAATTACAATGAGTTGATATTTTATAAGGCATTGCAATAACTCATTCTTAATGAAGGTTATAAATGCTCTGTATTTTTTGAAGTTATTTAAAATGGCTGTTCATTCAATGCAAACTGCAGCCTGAAAAATTACAACCGCTCTCTAGAATAGTTTCAGCGCAAAATGAACATTATAACTGTCATGAAGGGAGGATTTACTGCATCACGGTTGAATAAGACTGCATTAGCTTTAGCTAGATGTTCCTAATAAATTGCCTACTGAGTAAAAGCGGTGGTAGTTTTTCTGTTGGTTTCAAGCTTTAACAGCTTTTATCTGGCTCAGGGTAACATTCACATATCCCTAAGAACGCTGTAATTTAGTTTTCTTTTAGTTAAACTAAAGCTAATGTGAAACTACCACTGTCTGAGTTAGACAAACTGTTGTCTTTCTTTTCAGAAAGACAATTTCACCTTTTTGCTTCCTCAGACAATGTGTCCTTGCTGAGCTTCAACAGAAACAAGTGAAAGAAAAGAGGGGAATTTTGAAAAGAGATTGTAACTCTGGAAATAACCACTTGATCTGTTTTGCTCAGACTTTAATAGCCTGGTAAAGGACTACAGGTTCTTCCTGTACATATGTTAAACAGCGTAAAGGCATATTACAACAACGCCTTTCTAATTGCATTATAATGTGTCTCTGAATACAAGGTATCTGCCATCAACAAAGTGAAATTCATTTTGCAGCTGTGGGTGCCAGGGTACAGGGTAGTGAGCATTGTGTTTTCCAAAGGTGGCAGAGGTCACTGCGTGTCACAGATGTCAAACTTCTCTCTTCCTACCCTGCTTTCTGAGCCAAGATGTCTTCCATCTTTCATAGTGTTTGAGCAGCAGTGTCTTCCTCTTTCCTTCCCCTCTTGGCCTCTGAGTCGAGCCGCGCTTGGTCTCTCATGGAGCTTCAGCCAAGTCGGGCCTTTAGTTGCACTACCAAGATGACTTCCGCATAGTTCCTGGGCCAACTTTGCCTTTTCCGTTCATTCAGTTAGGGCCAAAAAGAAGGATCGGGTCTGTCTGGTGTGCTTGGGATCGGATGTGTGTTAGCACTGGGACCCAGTGAGGTCAGATCCACACAGCTGAGTGCCACATTTTCTCTGTTTCTCTACCTCACATTCTTGAGCTGTTTCTGACTGTCACATTCTGTCTGTGCCAAGTGTCGTGCACAGTCACGCAGCAGTGACGCCAGGTCATGATGCCAAGTTGTTTCTCGGTCTAATGACAGGAGGTTAACTGGGAGGACACTTAAGTTTCCATTTTCCTCTTCCAGTAGTTTTAGAGAGACCACACTGTAAAATATAACAGTCAAACCACAATCATTGTAAACTTAAGCCGAACTGAGGTAAGAGTGGTAAACCAATCAGTATCAATTGAGCATTCACAAATATTTCACAAAAAGGCACAAGAAGATTAAAACAGTTTGAGAGAATAACATAAATATGTGGATCAGAACTTTGTTTTTAATCTTTTCTCTCACATTAATCATCTCATGACCTCTCATCTTGTGAGCCTTAGGAAAGCCCTGACCCCTAGATTGGGAACCACTGCACTGAAAGTAACTATAAATAATAGTGTAAATAAAATAGTTAAAAGAAACTCCACCTCAGTGATCCATCAGCATTCAATCTAACAACAGTTTCAATTAAATCTTTTTTATATAGTCAATCAACCAGTCGGGGTAAGTGGAGAAAAATGGGGAAGAGAGGATAGATGGGTGGAAAAGAGGGGAGAGAGAGGAGAGACACCAGGAACAGTTGTGTAACCATCATGTTTCAGCTCTGACAGAGTTGTTATATATAGGGGGCATTTTACCATTACATTTGTTTTTGCTTTTAATAATAATAGTTTGAATACAGAAATCCTATTTGTAATGTGATATATTCAAATAGATGTACAAGGATGTGAATACGTCCACCATTAGCTCGTGCTCCAAGCTTTACTCTTGCATTAATGATGGATGGATGTATTTTCTGTCTGTAAGATGGTCATGTTGGTTTATCATCACCATTTAGCATTTCTACAATCATAGTCCTTGTAACCAGGCAACAGTAGCACCTGTATTCCCCCCAGTCACCACCTCCAGCTACTGTACTACATCATCTACTGTTCCTGACTACATTCCACACTTCCTACCAACCCCTCACTTCCCCTCTCCAGGAGCCAGAAAAGATTTACAAATAGCACTGGGAAACATCTTGTTTGTGTGTTTGTGTGAATCGCTCAGTTAGAATGGGCTTCCTCCTGTCGCCCTCAGATTCTGCTTCACCTCCACTGGCCTCTGTGGAAGGTCAACCTGCGCCAACCACACGTCCAGTGTCAGGTTGTAATGACAAAAGAATTCAGGGGTCAGAGAGCAAATATGTGATGTGTTGATTCATGCCCGGTATCACATAGTAGATCCTGAATAATGATACATGAACACCCAATTCTTTTATTGTATAGTAATAATACTTGAATTTTGTAAAACCAATTAAAGTTGATAAATATATATTTTTTCCTATAATATAAATACTCCATAATTCTTGAGTGTGAATATTTGCGTTAATATACATATTATAAAGGTGATATGACATATATATTTCAGAAAATTTCTCTGACACCCAGAAATATTCCCTTTTATAATCTATATGTATGAATTTTATAGCACAAATTATAAATTGAAAAAATATCAAACAGATTATAATATAAATGCTCCTTAGTTGTGGCTCTAATCTTGTGTTTTAAACTGTAAGATATTATTTATTCCCAGTCAAGTGCTACATTGTTGGAAGGAAAAGATTTATGGCAACGAGATAAAATGCTTTGAGACTCCAGACGATAATACAAGCTGCTGATTTGAAAATGGAGGGCACCAGTACAGCGGGACAGGGTGAGACCCGGGAGAGAGGGAGAAAGTGGCCAGTCACTGAGGAGACATCCGGTCTGGTCTGGTCTGCGCTGCGGACAAAGCCGTCCAGCGGGAGAACAAAGCCGGAGCCTGGAGCTGAGACATTACAGACTGGTTGGCCCCTCTGTCTGGAAGTGTACGTGCCGCAGAGCAGGACTCCAGTCGAGAGGGGACACTGGGGGCGGGTGGAGCTCTTTTGGTGGTCAGCTGTCAGTTTGTCTGACGGTTTGTCTGTGTTTCACTCAGAGTTTTCATTTCACACACATTTGCTGCCCCCCCCCGTGTTTCACCTCTCCTCACACTCACTCTTCTCTACCATCGTTTTACGTCATCTCCCTTCTGTTTCTTCCCATTTACCACTTCCTTTACCCTACCCTCTCCTGACCACCGTCATTACAATCTGTCCCACTCCCCTCCTCTCCTCATGTCATCCTTCCCTCCATCCTTCAAATGCTGGTGGGCAGCAGAACAATATCCAGGGGGTCATGGTGACCGGCAACCCCCTCCCTGTGGTCTCTTCCTGCTATTGTCCCTCGTCCTACTGCTGCTTGGCTCCTGCACTCTATCAACCCCACACATACTGGCTTAATCACCACTGTACACTGTTATACTCTGGGCTCACGCATGGGAGATACACTGGACACTTGAGTACATGCATGAAAGCAGGATACCATGGGAAATTGGTGACTAATCCCACAGAGGTATCTAATTAATCTGTCACATGATCAACAGCCAGAATATGTAAACGTGTACAGAAAGTAAATTATATTTATTCTCAATGCTTGCCTGTGTCTTTTAAAACAGACTAAAATGGAGTGTATCTTATTGTCTGCTTTAATTTTTTCTCTTCAGCTGGTTTATGTGCTTTGCATGTTACTCGTGTGCTAAATCCCAGGAGACAATCGTGCCATAATTAGGTTTATTTTCTATCCCGAGCCTCTGTTTGTGATCGGTCAGTTGCCTGTGACTGTTTCCCATAGTCTCAATTTATGCCCTATAATACAGCTGTAACATCCGCTTGTTTCACTGCCAAGATGTCCCCATAAGAATAGGGGGGTCTTCACAAATGTAATGCAAACCAGACCACACATGCAAACACAGAGCACCAGGCCTGGTCGTCCAGAGAAGATGCGGTGACTGTCAATGTGATGCAACACAGAGAGCACATATGATTGAAGTCATTTTTTCATCATGGCGAGTGATGGCTAGAACAGAGCTGTACGCACATGAAACCTGCTGCTGCGGTTGTCGCATGATTGCATTTCTATAGGGTACCAAAGGTTTTTTTTTCTCTCTGACATGATGATCCAACAATGGCTCCATCTCCTCCTGTAGCTAGACCCCCTAAATTCTTTGATGTACCTGTCTGTCGGCGCTCTGCTGTGGCCGCAGCCTCAGATCACTAAATGAGTCATGGATGTCAAGACCTCATCTCTGTGCCTCTTATCACCCATCACCTGCTATACCTGACTGTGGCAGCTCCAAATCTCCTCTTTCTGTGCCGCTGGCAGGCATCAGCTGCGGAGTCAGTTACATGAAAGGACTAAAAGAAGGGATCAGGAAACAGGGATTTTACTGAAAAACAATTTGAGGAGTCCAAAATGTTAAAATGATTTATAACATGAGCGAGCGAGACGCTTTTACAGCAGTACATGAAAGTGATCATTTCAACATGATATCGTATTTTCTGTCATTTCATTCTCAGGGAAGGAAAAAAGCTTTTAAATATTTTTTGATCGATGTTAATTTTTAGTCAAACTGTGAATGTAATGAAATCTTATTATGTAGTCACCAGTACTGCTCACAAGTCAGTTTCCCTTTTTGATTTAACTTAATTCAACAGTCTAGAGGAAATGTGTCCTATTGGGCACAAAGTAAAGTCATTTCTACATTAGCACACCAAAATTTAAGTAATGCAAAGTGCAAATATTTCTGAAAGAAGAAAGAATCTTATTTATTTATCTAGCTTGCTCACAAGTTCAACGTATCAACTTGAAAGGTGATGATATGTAGCTGCTGTGTTTACAGCTTGTAGACAAAGTGATGACCTTCTTAAAGGACTTTATTTTCCTTGTAAGCAGTTTTAAATCTGGGTTTAATGTTTTCTCTTCGTGCAGATTTAAATTGTTATAATTATAACAGATACAGATAATGTTACAGTTCTATGTATCTGACTGTAACAATACATGAACCACATTATCAAAGTAACAAAACTCCAACGCATGCAGCAGAATATAGGAGGTTCGGTATGTGGGCAAAATGTCCAGATTGCATTTCTGCTTCCCTCTCTGTCTTTTACGTGCTCGCTATCTTGTATTTACAGTCGCTCTTGTCGTCGTACTTGCTCTCCCTCACCTCTGCTCTCAACAACCTGTCCTGTAATGCCACCCCTGGGGCAGTTTGAAATTTATTGCTTTTGGCCGAAGGCCCTCGCAACATAAATAAGCCGAAAGAAACAATGGGGCCGCCTGAATGAGCATCGCTGCAAAATTGTTGCGCAGTAGAAGGGACAGGAAGACCTGCACTTCACTTTCTATGCTATTGAAGAGAAAGTTCTGTAATCGTTCGTTGTATTCTTCGCATTTCCATGCCCGTTCGCTTTACTCATTTCCTTACTTTCCTTCCTTGTTACTTATACCCCCTTTCACGCTAAAACAGCGCCATTGTTATGAATGGATCAACAATGGTATCTGACCCAGGTCTGTGACCCTTTTGAATAAATTCTCGGAAAAATAAAACTATCACCGGGGGTAGGTCATGAAATTAGCTGTTCCACCAGCCCTTTAAAAGTAAAATGACTTTAAGTTGTAGCTCGTACCTCAGTGGTTACGTGGTGGAGTTGAGTAAAGGACACATCCTCCCTGTGAGCATCCCAGGTAGCCTCTCCCAGTGACCTGTGATTTTTCCTGGAATGCTGCAGGGTATGTCAACTTCCTCTCAAGGCAGACGCTCACACCCAATCACATAATACAATACACACACAAACACACACCTCAATCAGGTTCATACAATTTAAACTTGACAGCAAAGTAATTAGATTTTTTTTCTGCCTTTATAAAAGAGACTCAAACCGTTTAAAGTTCACATACCTTACATGTCGGCATTTGAAACACACTGCTGCATTTGTCCGACAAACATGAATATTGATATAGTCACACACACACACACACACATAATATCTTTCTGTCTCTCTTGGACATATCTACCCCCACCCCCTCGCCATCCTTGTCACGTCCACAGGGTGCGCGCTGCCTGCCGCGAGGTGAGAGGTCGTCTGTCTGTGAACCAGCACAGCACACGCCTCTCTTTGATCTACCCTGCACTGGCTGCTACCTGCAGATAGCCTATTCACACACACACACACACACACACGGACACACACTACATTCATCGCTTCCTGTCTCCATGTTTCTGTTGGATGCATTATAATCTGCACACACTAGAGCATTTCTCTTCTCTTCGCTTTGCTGTTGTTCTCTGGATATGGATTTACATGATTTAAGAGAAGCAATATTGTTTTTGTTTTACATGCTATCAGAACAAGCAATGGAAAAACACCAACTAACTTTAAGGGTTTTAGTAAATGTGTGTACTATGCTGGGTGTGTGTGTGTGTACGCTCAGAGTCATCTGGTTGCTATTTGAAGGCAGAATTACAGCTAATGATATCCTAGAGGAAAACTACAGTAGCTAAACATGCAACAGTTCCTCTGTTTCTTTCTCCACCTACTTTTCCTCCCTGTCAGACTCTTCAAGTGGCGAGAAGCTGAAGTCTGGAAAAAAGCAGCGTTTCACAGATATTAATACTTTAGGGTTTTGTATGTGAAACCTTGTTAAATTGCTCTGGTCAGATTAAAGCTTTGAACTAGCAGACAGTTTAAGTGCACATTTGTCTGCCTTTTTTTTCTTAGGATATCACTGTGCCACACGAATGCAGTGCCCCGCATGGACGGACACACACACACACATACACACACACATATTCTGCCTCTCGCATCTGGATTCAATCAGACTCCTATGATCCCCCAGCAGCCTCTCTAAGAGAGAAGTAGGTTAAAGCAGCAGTGTCAAATATCAGGCTGTTTCTCTCAAGCTGATTTGAATATCTACTGAATGTACAGTAGGTTTGTGCAAAAAAGAAAATCAGAGAAATGTAAAGACATTTGATGCAACCTAAATAACATGTATTGGTAACAAATATAGTTTTGTGCACGTTTGTACTAAACATTTACTTAGCAGCGTAGATATGTCCTTATGGCGTCCCTATGGATTTGTAAAGGTGCTATATGTAATGTGAATTTGCTATCGACAGAAGATAAAGTGTGACACCAGAAACATGTCCATTTCATATTGCACTTTATATCTAGTATTATATAAAACATTTGACTATATGTTTGTCATTTTGTCACAAATCAGTTTTTATGGTAATATCTTTCATCATCTGGATGGCGCATAAAGTTTTTCCACACGGCACAGATTCAAGCCGGAAAGCAACATGAATGCAACTCAAACAAACATGGAGGATAATGAAGGTGACACAGACACAGAATGACGACACAGAATGCGATCAACCAAACGAGGAACTCTTATCTGAGTGACAGGCTGCTTCTCACGCATAGATGTGGTTTGACTACCAAGAATCTGACAAGGACCAGAAGACCGTAATTTGTGATTTTAGCCACAGACTGGTCCCCAACGATAGACTCCAATAAACAACACTAACCTCTTTTAGCACTTGCCCAACAAATATGTAAAAAATATACAGGGGGAGCCACAGAAGTACAGTCTAGGTCTTAAATTAACATTGTTAACTGGTAACGAGACAAGATGAACTGATGAACAAGTCAAACTCTGTGGTTCCCATTTTTTTGTTATTCAAAAAATCAAATAAGGAACAACAAGTTCATCATATTGTATGAGGAGCAAACGGCTCTGGTTCCTCTTTACGGACTGTGGTTACCTTCTTACACAATGAATGGGTTTGAGAGTTTGGAGACATTTGGGGGTTTATTGCATCAGACTGGAACTGTCTGCTGCACACACACACACATCCTGATCAATGACTGACACTGACACTTACTGACTTTGCATAACAGGAGGGGTACCTACATCATTTACACTCGGAGTATCTGCTTGTAACTTAAAGTCTTGGACAGCAGTATGTGTATGCACCCATCCTATCCCAACATTATGTACCATTGCAGACTGTATGTATACCATAGACTGCAAATAAAAATGCATGTCAGGCTCCAACCCTGCTCCTTCAAATATGGTTATTTCTGGTTTAAAAAACAAGATGGCGTTGGATAAAAAATCCCAAACCAATCGTTGGTTTCACGATGGGTTGCCACTTTCAGCACTATAGTCCTAGGCCACCGGTAACCATGGTAACAACACAAAGTGATGCTGAGTGAAGCGGGAGTGTGCTGTTTGATTGACAGAGCTGATGTTTAATGGTCGCTGGATGGTCTTATTTCCTTTTCACAGGAAGGAAATTACAGTTGTTCCCTCCCTTTACTAAAAGTCAGTCAGCTCGTAAAGTCTTGTCTATAATGTTGTTGTCTATAATGCAAACACGATACAGTACATATCAGATCCCATCACTGAAGACTGCCTGTTCAGCAACATTAGGTAGTAGTGAGGAGGATGCATGCATCAAAATGCATCAACACAGAACAAAACAGTAATTCTACTGCAGATCATAGCTTATTAGATTTAGTTAATGTGCACAAATTTACACAAATGTTCATTAATCACATACACAAGTTCACTTTTAATGGTGTTCCAAGATTTCTGGTGAGCTGTGATGCTCTGCAGGGCATCCTAAACATCCAAAATGCTTGAATGTTTCTGTTCTATTTGTGAGAAAAGTTTGCACATTTCAGTGTATTTCCACTTGTGCAGTGGTGAAGAAGTCTATAGATACTTTCCATAGTGGTATAAATGACTGGTGTTGACAGCAGCTGTCTCTTACGCCATGATTTGTTTCTAACAGGTCTTCCCACCCCTTCCTAATGAGGCTGAGATCGCACAAACCAAAAAGCTCTTCCGACGCAAGAGGAATGACCGACGGTAATGCATGCACACACACACACACACACTCACACATAGACACACACCTCAGCGAGAGGGAATGTTTGTTCTGTGTTTGATGTCAGACGTCGGCGCACAGCCAGTCCAATAGCCTTAACATCTCTCCCCGGCCAAAGCAATGTCAAGACAGGAATGCAGGCTCCACACTTCTCTGCAGACAGGAAAAAGAAAAGAAAAACACTGTGGAGACATTCAAGGTTTTTCTTTTCTTTTTTTCATTTAATAGGTCAAACTTTCTTTCCTTTTGTGAATATGTATTTACTTGTCTTGTCACTCTGGTACAAAATTTGAAAGTAAATTTTGAAATTGTATCCTGACTTCATTGAAACCAGGTCCTTAAGAGAGAAAAAAAAGTCCTGCTCTCTTGTTCCCTGATGTCACTGGAAAACCGTTCTTCAGTTGCTAGGAGACGGGGCCCAGAGAAAATATTTGGGTTGTATTTGTGGTTTAAAAAGAGGAAATTTTAGCTATACAAGAACGGATAAAAAAAAAAGCACTTTCATCCTTGTTTTTAAGTACAGAGAGTAATTGGTTCTGTCCAGAGCTATTGTGTTTATGTGTGATGGGTGCAGCGCAGGCCGGGCTAAAAGAAAAGAACACAAATATAAACTTGGACCAGCAGTAGTTTTCTTAGGTTTAAGTCTATTTGTTTTGTGAGCTGGAAATATTAACAAGAGTCCATCCTGTTTTCTCGTCCACTCTGCTTCCAAGTCAGGACTTTACAGCTTGTTTTTTTATGGGATAATTACAGTGGCAAGAACAAGTACATGAACCCTGTGTTTTTCTGCATTAATTGGTCATAAAATGTGATGTCATCTATATCCAAGTCAAAGTTAGACAACATCAGAATGTGCTTAAAGCTAGGATTGGTCGTCCTAGAATAACTAGGAAGAGCAGGTTACACTTTGAAAAAATGCAGCTGTACATCACAGCCCCTCTCATTGGCCCTCTCGTCAAAGCTACGCCGTCACAACGCATACACTGTCTGACTACTAGAGGCCAACTTTTCCGTTTTTCAATTGGGTCCAAAATAAATTATCAACCCTACCATTAAGATAATAATGCAGTTACTGTGTTTGGTGTCTTTACTGAACACATCCCTGAAACATTCACATTGCTGGTGAAAAAAAGAAGTAAACCCTTGGTCATAACCTCTTTTGGGAGCAATAACCTCAAACAAGAGATTTCTATAGCTGCAGATCAGACCTGCACAATGTTCAGGAGGAATTTTGGATCATTCTTCTTGTAGAACAGCTTCAGTTCAGCCATATTTTCAGGATTGTTTGGTTTGAATGGTTCTCTGAGGTCATTCGACAGCATCTCTGCTGGGTTATGGCCTGTGCTCTGACTGTGTTGACGACTGAGGCAGCATTCTCCCTTTAATGTCAGTGTACCATAAAACACTGTAAATGCCCTGGTTTTCATTGGTTGAAGTATACCAGGCTAATCTGAAGTCTTAGCAGAAAGATATTTGAAAAGAAAGCACCGTCTTGCCAGCCCAACACTGTCTGCATCTTTTGGAACAACTGAAAAGACAAAATGTGAAACATACTACAGCATAAGAAATATATTCCTAAATACTGTCCATTCTGTGGTTACAGGGATAGTTAGCATTATTTGAAGTGTGGTTGTATGCAGTGCTTATCCATATTAAGTTTATTACAGAAGGCACATGTAGTGGCATAGAAGCTGAGCCATATACTGTTGCTTTAAAGGCCCACTTTAGAAAATGCCTAGAAAATTCTTATACTCGGAATCAAACTTTTAAATTAGATATTTATTCCACAACTGTCAATCACAAGAAATGAGGGACTCAATATAATTAGACTGAAATATATTTTAGTGACTGCTCAGTGACCTTTTAAGTGTTTCTGAAATCTGACAACATCTCTACTTGAAACATTAAACATGAGTGAATGCTGTTAAAAGATTTTGATGCTAATGTTCCATTACTATTTAATGTGAACGCAACATTAGCTTTTTATTAGCATTCATCATTCATGTGGTAATGTTTGAGGGCTACGTGCAGCCCCCTGCCTCCTTACTCTAAAGATAGGCACCACACAGACCAGACAAACGTATCTGCAGCGATGGAGAAAGCAGGATGAAATCTAGGATGTGAAATATCAAAGGAGAAGCTAAGATTGCTTTCACAAATATCATATAATAACGTAAGTCATTCATCAAGTATCTTAGTATTTTTACACCGTTTGCTGATTAAGAAAATACAGAGTAGGAGAGTAAATACAATAAAACTTAATTGTTAATAAAAGTGAAAAAATGTATCCTTCTGGCAGGTCGTAAAGCAAACATACACTCAGTGAGCAGTTTATTAGGAACACCATACTAATGCTGGGTTGAGCCTCCCTCGGCTCTCAAAACATCCTCCGTTTTTCATGGCATAGATTCCGCAAGATGTCGGAAACACTCAGAGATTCTGCTCCATAATTTCTGCAGATGTGTCAGCTGCACATTCATGATGCCAATCCCCTCTTCTACCACATCCCAAAGGTGGAGCAGACAATCATCGATTGTGCATGAGCGTATGAAAATGGGCTATTGTATCAGAAAACAGCCTCCACAGCTATAATTACTCTATACTGTCCTTTATGAAGCTTAGCGTGTTTGTTCATCAAACCCATTAACGTCATATGTTTGTCTATAAAACATGGTAATCCTCTTATAGATATTCTCCCACGTTCGACTCCCTGACAGAAAACAACCAGTAGCCTGAGGCAATAAATATTCACTGCATCGTGAAACAACAGAGACGGTGTTAGATTTGTGTTTATTTAGTTTTGTGTCGGTGAAGAACAAAGAAAAGTTCAAAGTAAACTTGTTGGAAGCACATGATTAAATATGGTAATAAATATTGATCCTTTGACTGAATGTGCAAATCACGAGGGTTGAGGGTCGTCGTGAAAGAGAAAGAGTGCGACTGAGATTGAGTAAAGGAAAAGTGTAGGCTGGCTGTGGCAGGAAGGAAAAGAAAGGGGAGGTAGTGCATGTGTTTCTACTTTAGAAGGCACGTCAAGCAGGGCTGAAATTAGTTGTGATTTACTGGAATGTGCTGCTTACTGCTTTCTGCTCCAAAACAAAAAAAGGGGGGAAAAAGAAGGAGCTAATATGCTCTTTATCCGTCTCTTTTTTTTCTCTTTCGTAAAAAAAACAGGGGTAATTATTTTGAGGAGCGTTTACACATGTAGACTTTATTTTGTCTGTTTTACAAGAACTTCCTTGTGCCTCCAATCGAAGAAATATTTTAACAACAAACACATTTACATGACTGAACATCCAGTTTCCACACATTAAAATGTTTAAACACACAAAGCATCAAGTCCACCATCTATTCTATGAATGCGACGATGCCTGCTGTGTGTGCACACACGCATCTGCCAATCATTTATTTGCAAATGAAAACTTCTGTCTTTCCACCATTAGAGCCGTCAATGGTGAAGAAGTGCAGTATAACGATGACATTCTCCAGCACACAAGAACAAACCTATGCAACTGCTATACCTGTACCATTAACACATTAACTTTATACAAACATACACAATACAGCTTAGCGATCAATGATAACATTCTTAGCAATCATAATGATATAAAACCTGCATAATTGAGGCTGAACTTAAAAGATTAACCGGAGGAAATGATGGCTTGAATGTGACTAAAAAGAACAAATTCATTCATAACTTAGAAATAGGGTTGTCACAATATCAGTCAGTGTTTTACATTAACTATCTCGACTGTGGCCTATATTCTAATTTGTCCCACCTCAGTTTCATAATGAACCTAAAACAGTAGAGTTACAGAGCTGTTTACCGTTATATTAGCCTCATTCTTGCTCGGTCTCTCCCACTTGCACGTTTGTACTTTTGTCCATAAAGTTGTTACCATGCACAAAGACAGCCAGGTCTCAGTTTCAGCAGCATTTATGTACGACCCTGCAAGTTGCTTTCAATGCCACACGCGAGAACTGTGCCTGTCACTCTTGACTGTGTGTAAGTGCAGATGCAGCCATGCTACCATCAAGAATGAATCAATGAATGAATGTGAGAAACACTGTCAGTAATTTGGTCAGATACCACCTTTCATTGGAAATTCTCATTTTTTGCAAATTGGCTTTTGATTTACTGTATTTTCTCAACGTCATTCCTACTCATAAATAATTATTCAAAATACATTTTATAAATGCACACTTTGATTAAAATGGAGGCTTCAAAACCAACAACACAATGAGCGAAAGTGGCATTTTGGTTTTTGCTATATCACCTACAAAGTATGAATGCGGTGCCTGCATTGTCATTGCAAATTTTTTTAACATTAGACATACCAGTCCATGTGTGAAAAATTAGGTGTGCAGGAGAATTTGTGTGTATTCACATAGTTTATACATCAGGCCCGAGGTCTGCATGTTTTTCTGCACCTGCTATGAACAGGTTCTTTTCTGCCTGAACCTTCTGGGCATGATGACTCAACGTTATTGACTGTACCCTCCAATTTGTTTATGCATGCATGTACAGTATGCATGCATAAACATTCACCATTTCTTTCAGGAGCACTGGGTTTTGAATCTTCAAACTCTGTGTAAAAAAAAGTGTGATGCAAATGCTCAGTCAGACAGTCACGACCTGTCTCCCCACACTCCATTAACCAGTGTGTTGCGGCTTGTATGAAGCTCGGGCTCTTATTGACTGTCCAGCCTGCAGGCTTCTCTTCTCCCCCCGGGCAAATCGATTCTCCAGTCTGGGTCAGCCAATGGTCCAACAGGTTCACGAATCCTCCATCCACACAGCAGCAGCCATGATTGATCATCAGTATCCTCTCTCCTCCCATGATCATATCTGCTAAATTCATTCCACCTTTTTAGTGCCCACATCATTCCTCAGTTTCTGTAGTTCTGTGCATGTTGTTTGGATGACATAGTTATAAACCTGTAGTTTTTTTGTTTGTTTTCCCCTTCGCTTCTCTAACTACCCTCCACCTTATATCCTCTATAATCTCCTTTCTTTCTTGCAATCTCAAAAAAAAAATCCTCCTGCCGTTTCCTACAAATTGTTCTGCCACATTCCTCCACTCATCTGTCTTCCATCCTTTCATGCCTTCATCCTTCCAATCATCTGCATTGTTGCATACCCTCTTCTCCTGCTTGTAGAGCGGTTGATCAGTTCACCCGAGACCAGTTAACCATACTTCTGCCCACTGGCCCCGGGGGGGAGCGGCGAGTCTCAGCCAGGTTAGTGACAAAATGAGCCCTGACCCAGAGCACAAAATGGGAACTGAAAACATTGTCATTTGACACAATTTAAATTACATTTGATTTATACCCTGTCAACACTAATACAGATATTTTGCAAAAGATAAAGTTTTCCCCTGTGTTTGGGGCCTCTCGTCCACATGCAAACATAATTTTAAGTCATCGTCATTTTTATTGTACACTTGTTTGTTTCGTATTTACATTTAATTACATCTAAATTTGGAATCACTTCACCACATTACTAGTGTTCACAGGCTACCTCACCCAGTAATACTTAGATCGCAGCGTTTTTCTCTGGTATTTCGTTAATATGCTGATGTGGACTTTATCGCTACCTACTAGCCTGGCATGCATGTAGTGCATGGTCGTTTTCATGTGCTATCGTCTGGAAGGAGATATTTTGTAAAAAGAAGGTCGTGTGGATGGAGATTTTCTTTTAAATGGAGAGGAAAATAGCCCTTAAAAAATATTTGCAGCAGTGTAGACAAGGCCACATTCTCATCTCAACCACAAAAAAAAAAGTATCTTCTCATTTGATTAGACAGTCGATCACACCAGACATGATCTGTTTAAGTCACAAGATATTGTGAGATGAAATTTCATTAGTGGCCCCATCATTTATCTTTAATGCAAACATCTCCCTGGCACTAATGTGACTGATATATGGTCAATCTGAGCAACACTCCAGCTACTGCAGAGCAGTCATTAAACATGATTAACATTTTATTACTGTCTCACTTTCACCTCTCTGCATCACCAGTAGAGGAGGTCTTATTAGAGCTGATCCTAAACCAACAGCGACTGTAGAGAGCAAATTAATCATCAGATGAGTGAATGCGTCTGTTTCAGAGAGATGGAGAGAGGAGAGAGAAGGGAGATAGTATTCCTCAACTCTGAAAGTGTCTCTGATCAGTCTGCAGCTTTGCTAAAAATTATGAAATCTCATTCTCTGCAGTCATATTAAATGAAATCTCTCTGAAACTATTTCTGTCAGTCAGTGTTAAGCTATTACACTGAATTTAATGATTATATAAAACCTTGATAAGCAGCCATGTAATAATGAGATGTTTGTAATTGAAAACAAATAAAGAGGCACTGGAGGATGCTGATGGTAGTAACTGACAAGAGGGTGTAGTTTAATCATTAGATGTTTCCATCCATCAGCTTTAATGAACTTTTTCATTTAGAAAATGTCAGAATTGTCAAATTTTAGAAAGAAAATACATGAGAACACGCACATCCAAACTTGATGAGCACTGGGGGGACTGCTACATATCAGAAAGACAACATGAAAATATCTACAAAAAAACTAGTGAGCTATATTGATTAAAGCAAAATGTGACAATGGAAACGGTCTCAATCATAACTGATTCAAACGAGGCAACGGAGGCAAATGAAAACAAATCTGTGAAGTGCAAGTTTTTTGACTGTCACTCTTTTAAATCCGTCATCTTCTTGCGCCCTCTCCATCTGCAGTGGTGTCTAATAATGGCGTCTAACTGCAGAGGTAGTTTGAAAGTTAGTTAAGCTGTATGATTAAAAAGTTCTGTCAGCCTGCCGCAGAGCTGACTTTGAGAGATGCTGAGAATATGTGCAAAGTGCTGGAGGCAGACTGCTGAGCACATGAGAGAGTCCGAAGATGAACTGTCTCCCAACCTCCCCAAGAGAGTGGAGCCGAGAGGCCGAGCAAGAAATAAACCAAACGAATACCCGCAAAATAACACGTCTAAAAATATAATATGCTCCTGCTTCTGCCGACACACACACAAACAGTACAGCTGGGTGACACTTAAAAAAAAAAAAAACTAAGGCTTTAGTACATGATCACTGACCTTACTACTTAATCTGTGGTTTAATTTCTGTGGTAATTGATTATTTCTTTGTACAACAGAGTATTCGGGCACTTAAAGGGTTCTCTGCCATGTGTTCGTGCAGCACTCTCAATTTCTGCTGAATTTGTTAATATTTTTTATCTGTGCATATGAATATATTTGATTCCCTTTTAAGCTGAAAGAAAGTATGCAAAGTTTTACTGATAATGAACTATTTGGGTTATAAATTAAAGAGTTTGCGAACTTTACTTCTGAGGTTAAACTTCTCTTTTCACTTTGGGGAAACTTCTCCATCACAAGATCAAACTGTTTATGTGCTTTATTGTTTCCCGGCCTCAAAACTGTCTGGCTGGCAATTTGTTTTTTTTCTTCAGTTTCTTGGTTTAAAGAAATTGAGCTATTGAAGGTTTGCTAACTTAAAAGTGCAAGGAAAGTCTTTTGTGAGGAGTGATATAACCCACGTTGCAGTTATTGAAAGACTTTCACAGCTTGTCAGTCCAGCCTCCCACAAGGCTGACAGTCTGATGAACGTCACATACTTAACTTTATTTTTGTTTTGTGTTTTCATTAAATATTTCTTTCTCTGGATCATCTCTTTTAAATTAACCCCATCTTCTGTGGACATATTAGTGATGTAAAATAAGTCTAAGTCCTTTCATACTGCATGTGTTTATTAAAGAGCGCTGCAATTTTCTGTTAGAGCCTGAGAGAAAACCTACCGATTCCGAACCGAACCTGACAGACATTCAGATTTTTGTGTTCGACCCGAGCCTGATATTTTCCCTCGTTACATGCACAGGTAATGAAAAATAAGTACATAGCCCAACCAATGTGACCAAATCTGACTCGAACCTGTCAATCACATCAAAAATCTTTGTCTGCGTATTCAAAATTTGGTGTCTACATGCATTCATGTCATGTGTCTTGAAGTACTGCAAACATATGAATTACTTGGATTAAGGCTCAGTGTACTTTGCGCCCTACCCTTGTTGACGAGGTAAAATGAAGTCTGTGGTGAGGCTGCTGAAGCTTGATGACACAAAATCTATCACTGAATAATTATACCTCAATTTGCCAAAATAATATAGCCACTCAAAGTTACCTCTTAACAACAGCAGTCTGTTCTTGTAGTCAAAATGTTGGATCAAGAAAGAAATGTGCTGGTCTAAAGACCTGACAGCGGCGAAGTAGTTATGGCCAGTTGATCGGGTCAGATTGGCAAGGATTGTGGGATGCAGTGGTGACAGTGGTCCGAGAAGACACAAACCAAGAACTGAAGAATCCTTGATATGCAAGAGCAACGAAAGGGATCCTGTGGCACAAAATTGTTTAGGAGAAATGTGCCACATCAAACAGAGCACCAGACCCTGCTGAGGCTGTGCAGCCACAGACCACCGCCCATGCTGGTCCTAATCTCTTAGCTCATTATTGTGAACAACCTCAAAAGATGCAAATCCCCTTCATTTACCTAACTGTTGCTGAAAAAGGCCAATATTAGACATTTATTCGCCTCCTGCAAAATTTCACAATGTAAAAAGTAGCTTTTGAGTTGACTTCATCTTAACAAAGGTGAGCGTGGCAGTTGCTTATTGAGTTCTGTGCTAGTTCACAGGCTGAGGGAGATAATAGGTTGCCTTCTCGGTGCCAAGGTGACTAATCTTCTAGACCATATGTCAGCGGCTCGTCAAGCCCAAAGCCAGTGCAGCAAAAAGGACAGAGCTATGCAGGACAGGAAAACACAGACCCAATGGGCAGCCACATGTAAGCAGGCACTTGGATTTTGAAAATGTTGCTACTTTTTGTACTGTTTGTATCTAGTTGTGAGTTGTGACCGTTATAGTAACTAAGGAGCATTAGTCACTGTGACTAGATAAGAAACAGAACATTGAGCTTTTTTGTTTAAGTTTTAGGAGGTTCATGGGGATGGGGAGATGTTTTAGGCCATAATGGTGCAAGTGTGACACAGAGTGTTTTTCAGAGTGAAGCAGAAAAGGTTAAGGCACAAGCCAGTTGATGCTACACCACACTGAAGCTAACTGAAACCTGCTCTCATTCCAGGAGGCAGCAGCGGCCTCAGGGAGGAGGTGGCGGTGGAGGAGGAGGGAAGAGCCAGCCTCAGCAGATACAGCAACAGTCACCGCAGCACCAGAGGGATCACACCCAACAACAGGCTCCACACCAACAGCAGCAGAATATAACAGAACTGGGAGATAACAGAAACAATAGTGCCGACTGGCCGCCCCGCCAGTACCAGGGAGGACATGGGCAGCGCCAAGGAGGACCCTCGCACTATGGCTACAGCCAGAACCGGCGTTGGCACCACAATCAGAAAGGTCAGGGGCATGGACAGACAAACACCACGGGCGACAGAGTCATAACCCCGAGAACAACCAAAGACAAAGAGACTGAGAATGTAAAAGCGGGTGACGAGCAGATCAGACCGCCTCAAGACTGCAGCCGTAAGAGTCCCAATGAATCACCCAAATCCGAGTCAACACCCTTTACAAATACTTTCCCAGATCGGCCAGTTATTAAGGAATTTCCCAACACAGCAGGAAGTTGGAAGGCGAGCGAGGGCCAGTCGGAGCAGCCCAAAGTCAGCTTGCTGCAGTCGTCAAAGGAGAGGCTGCGGAGGAGACTAAAGGACAAGGTACCGGAAAGCTGCTTAGCGCCTGTCAGTCAGTATTAAGGCAATCAGGGCTAATGTGTGTGTACACAAGAGCTGCCATTTGGTGTTATAATTACTTTCATTATGATCATGCACACACATGTCCTGTCGTTAATATACGAATGTGTATGCTGGACCTTTCTCACACTGTTGCTCGAGTCCTTTATCTTCTTAGTGATTTAGTTTTCAGAATGACACACTCAGACGAGGAGGGGAGGACATGTTTTCACTGAGGAGGTGAAACAACTAAAGCAGCATTAAAAGTTTTTTAAGATTTCAACTGTACAGCACTTAACTCTTTAGTTAACTCATTACCACTTGAATTAATTTTCATTTGGCCAAATTTTCCATTATGTATTTCCTTATAAAATGGTAAGGAGATCACTAAAACCAAATACAATAGGGTAAATCAGTTGCATGTCACAAGCAACTGATTGGGATTCTTGTAATTTTACATCATGTGCATACAAACGGTGAGTTTCATTTGTCATACTGGTGCGCACGGTGATTTCCAACCAGAACTCAGATTGTAGAGTAGCTTAAAGGTTCAGTGTGTAGAATCTAGTGACTGCTAGTGGTGAAGTGGGATGTTGCAGCTGAATCCCACTCACCTCACCCTCCCCTTCCAAACAAGAGAACCTGTGGTAGCCTTCAGTTGTCATAAAAACTCAAGAGGTGTTTAGTTTGTCCAGTTGGGATTGTCTGGTTGACAAAAATAAACCACTGCATCAGCATAATATAAACTGTAAATATATATAATTCAAAATAGTTTCATAAAGACAATAGACTAATGGCCTAAATCTTTCTCTCCTCCTTAAAAAAATACAAACTTGCCTCACAAACCATGAAACATACAGTTATGAACTTGAAATGTTTTTTATTAGGTTTAATTCAATTGTTTCATCAGCTACCATAACACATGGGAAACTTCCAGACTGTTGAAAGTGAATATTATATCACCAACACTCACCAGTCACAAATCTACCTTCCCATCTCAGGAAGAGGCTCGTGTGGAGGCGTCGGGCTCTGGGTCCCAGAACATGGACCGGCTGGTGGACCTGCTCAACAGCATGAGGAGCAACAGCAGCGGCGTGGAGCAGCAGCTGGCCTCCTTCATGGAGGAGGCGCAGTGCTCGGCCCGGTCCGAGGAATCCCTGACGCAGGTGGTCCGCACAATCTACTGCAAGGCTGTGTCGGACAGGAGCTTCGCCGCCACTGCCGCCAAGCTCTGCGACAAGATGGCACTGTTTATGGTGGAGGGGACCAAGTTCCGATCACTGCTGCTCAACATGCTGCAGGTGAGAGCGCTGGGGAGGAAACCTGTTGGTTGTAGATGCGGCGCTGATGAGAGCTACTGTATCATTTTTATCGTCGCCTAGCCAAATTATTTTCAAGCAGCTTTTATTAATTCCTACTGATATAAATAACTGCATCCTTATTAATTAATTTAAGTTCATTTTAGTTTTTACCTTCTGGGTTTGTACCCTCATGGTTGAATGCACTTATTGTAAGTCGCTTCGGATAAAAGTGTCAGCTAAATGAAATGTAATGTAGCTACTGTAGTTACCTGTACCGACGATGTTTGTAATGCCGCCGATCGAATCTCCAAATAAGAGGATTGTCTGCGGCAGTGAAGACTAAATTAATCTTAAGATTGTTTGATACTGTAAGGCCATTTTAAACTCAATTCTAAACCTGCAAATGTCTTGAAACAGGCTTCTCTTAAAATACCTTTTTAAAAGCTCATAATAAGATAATAGCACTTAATAACACAGTAGAAGTTTTTGGTAAACCTTTAATTGTTTATGCTACACACTAAGTTTCAATCCACTTCAGTTTTATGAGCAGCACTTCCAGGTGGAAGCCAACTGTGTGTGTGATGTTGTAAATGTCAGTGGGCAAAGTAGCTCCCCGAGGGAGGGAGAGAGACCGGCCGAGAGAGAGAGAGAGACCGAGACCTCACCATTCCAGTCTCGCACCCATGATGAAAACATCCTCTCAGCTGTTAGATATTTCCCTGCTGCTCTCCCCCTCTGCGTCCCTCATGAGCTCGCTATTCCCCAGTGTTGTCCCCCCGCAACGACACGGACCAGTGCCTCGCTACCTCTCCCTGTACGCTTCCCCTCTCTCTCTTAACCACGCTCCTCCCTTTCGCCCCTCGCTCCAACCTGAGAGACAAACAACGTCGCCAGAGCGGCAGACAGTCTAGAAGTAAGCAAATAAGACATACGTGCTGTCTTCAGATGACATTCACAGTCTAAATGTTAACCCACCTGCTGCCTCGCCATGTCTCCTCCTTTTCTCCTTTCCCACTCTTTAACTCCTACTCCTTTCTTTCTCCTGTAGATGCTCTTCCCAGCTACACTTTTTCTTTCTTTTTTTCCATTTCAACACATTTTTTATCAGACTCAGCAGTAGTGAACCCTGCCTTAATCCTTTTTCACCCCTCTTTCCACTTTGTATTTATTCCCCCTTTATCACAGCTGCATGGTCCCTTTTTAATTCCCACTTCCCAGCCAGCGTGGCCCCCTCCTCGTCTTTGACATTTCGCCTTTTTTTGCTTTAAAAACATCTTAAATGTCATAAGTGGGCTCATGAAGGGCATCCTTAATGATGTTGCCTCCAGACCCCTGGATCTCAATATGGGGGTAATTACTGTGTGGCCACTTTGCTTATTAAAAGACAGGCATCAGGGTTTGTTGACGCTTTGATTAAACATAGCCAGACTGTTACCTATGAGAGATACTCTTTATTTAGCACAGCTGAGATTAGTGGCCTTCTTTTTCCCACTAATGCTGTTGCCCTCCTGCTCCATCATCATTGTCTCTTACCTAACTTTTACTATTACTTCAGTCGTCTTTTTGTTTCTTTGCTGCATGTATATCCTCCCCCTTTTGTCGGCTTGTCGTTTAAGTGTCAAATACCATGGTGATGTCCTTGGAGGTGTATGAGAGGCGTGTGTCATTGTTTTTGAGTGTGTGTGGTATGTTTGTTTTTGACCGTGTGAGTGAATTTTCTGTTGGATCAAGGCTGCATATTCTGTGTTATGTCTGCATACATGCTGGCCTACAGCATTAGACCGCTCATGCCTCCTGTTCGCTTCAGTCCACAACAATGGCCAGTGCACGCTGGGAAAGAAAATCTGCACAGCCCAGTGAGTTGCTGTTAATAAAGCTTCAGTTTAACCTGCTGTGTAACATCTTTACAAGTGCACATTACGCATTAACCCATATTAACCCCGGCACTTCTGCAGCTCTGGAACTGTTCACTACCCTTCACTTTCAAACCGCATTACCATATTCTCCTGTACTTCTGGCAAATAAAAGAAATTCATGAATTTGTTAAATGTGTTTTTCCAACTGCTTTTCGGCTTCAAGTACGTTAAGCTGCAAGGTTAATACATGTGCCACCTACAAAATCTCCCCCATCAGAGGGACAGTAAAGATGTTAATGGTGATTACCTCCACTACTGATGAGTTTATGAAACACTTAAATATCCACCTACCTCCCACCTACTTAAAACTTGAATTAGATGTTTAAAAAGGGACGGATTCAGTGTAGCGCAGCATGGTGGTGCGCCGTTGCCACAGCAAGAAGGTTCCCAGGTTTGGTCTTTCTGTGTGGAGTTTCATGTTCTCACTGTCTGCGTGGGTTTTTGGTTTGTTTGTCTCTGTATGTTGGCCCTGTTACACGCTGGCGACCTGACTTCTCGCTTAATGTTAGCTGATGATTGTCCCTAGCTCTCAGTAGTATAGGGGTATAGATAATGGATGACTGAAGTTTCAGTGCATCCTCCAAAATAAATCATTTATTTTCTTTCTCCATCTCCCTACAGACGGATTTCTCCCGTCGTGAGGAGCTCCAGCAGTTGGATGTCGAAAGGTGGTTGGGTTTCATCACCTTCTTGTGCGAGGTGTTTGGCACCATGAGGAGCAGCTCCGGGGAGCCATTCAGGGTGCTGGTGTGTCCCATCTTCACCTGCCTACGAGAGGTTTGTACCTTTTTTTTTTTTTTTTTAAATCAATAAGCATAGTCGATAACCAGTCGATCAACCCTACCCCGAGTGTCCACTAGTAAGAGGAAAGCGTCCAGCTGTGTCTGTGTATCTTGTCCGCTCCGATCGATGCCTGCTGTGGGCCAGTTTCCTGTTTTTTTTGGCCAGACCTAGTCTAGAGTCTAGACAACACAGTGGGGTTTGGTTAGTGGTTCTAGCAGTCAGGACGCTATTATTTCCAGGAAAGAACATGACCCCAAGGTTCAGTTCCCATCAGCTGGTCATGCTCTCACATGCGCCATTGGAAACCACACGGGGCAGCCTCTGCAGACGCGCAGTGATACAGAAGTGGTTTACAACAGATGGATTATTGAAAGGGGAAGCGAACGGGGGTTTCAGTGGAGTGGGGGAGGGGGGTGAGAGGAAGTGGAGGAGACTGTGGTCAGGTTGACAGTTGGTGCACAGGAAGTTTACTCATAGCTTGACAGGTAGAAGAGAAGAAGAAAAAGAGATAGGGAGGTGGCAGAGTCTGGGAGTGAAAATCATTTTTAATATGCAGGTTTGAAAAGAAATAATGGCAGGGTTGAGGCACGTGCCAAGGCAGTTTTACCGCCCACGTCCGCACCTTCGCCAGTCTGGCACTTAGCACACACCCTGCGTCTCGCTAACAAACACAGTCACACACACAACTAATTCCATCCACACCCCGTCTGAGTGTATGCCCAGGGCACTATCTCAGCTTGTTAGAAGACTCGGCGACAGTGTGGAGTAACCAGTCACAAATACACACAAACACACCTCCATATTCCAGCATCAGCGCCGGTGTCATGTACGGCCTGATGATGGTAGAGATAAGAACACACCTGTCAACAATTTCAAAATATGTGAGGGAGGGATTGTGAATGTGTGTGTGGGCCCATATGCTTGTTTGGCAATCTCCATTTCCTAGAGCTATAGTTCCTGATTTTTATCCATCTGCTGTTTTGGCTATTCTGCTACAAGCTATGTGCCATGATGCAAGTGTGTGTGTTTGTGCATATGCAAGCATATGTGCCTGCATGTGTGGCTATGGCAGTGTAAGTATGTAACTGAAGTGTGTTAGGAAACATGTTTGCGTGTAAATGTATTGATAGTGAGCTCAGCCATTCATGACAGACAGGCTGTCATATTCAGCGTTAAAACCACAATTCACATGGGAATGCTGTAAATTAGATAATCCTTGATTAAGTCTGCATTGAGCGGCAATAAGATATTACAGTATCCTGGGGTGTTTGTCCAGCATCACTGTCTGTGTGGTTAAATAAGTGACTTTTTGTTAATGTAATTTGTCACATAAATAACCTGTCAAAACAAATCCTTGAAGAGATTGTGGTCCCTAAGGATGGAACATGAATATTGTCATTTGAATGTACTGTAATATAAATCTGAAATCTAAATTCAACAGTCATTTGATCTGTTATCAAACTGTTTGATTAGAGAATGTTACAAAAGATTTTTCAGTATGAAAAGTTTGAATCGAAAGCGTTCCTTTCTTCTGCTTGTTTATTGAACTTGCTGTTACTGTGTTGCCGTGGTTACGCAGGTTAAGAAACTTTGTGGTGAGTGCATAAATTTAGAACAGTGATGACAGTGAAACAACATGTGCATTTAATAAGTGAAATGAAACTATTCTGGCCAATAACAAGTAAATCTTCAACCCAGATCGTGGTACAAAACAACCCGTGCTGAACTAGATAATATACCTTAAATCTAGATATTATCTTACCTTGAAAGAGACAAAAATAACTAACAAATGTGTCTTTCTTAAGGACAAACCGAGCTGGAAAATCAGGGGCTGGTTCCAGAGCACATTTAACCTTCTATAACATGAACTTGTTTTGTTTTATTGAAGCAAATGACCTGCAACGGAGGACTTGCCTCTCTGCAGAAAGGTTTCTCACAGTTCAAGACCCTCAACACAGACTATTTATTATTCTGAGTATTTACTGTACATCACATGTATGTCAGCACCTTGATTTTCTGAGCATCGGGCAGCTGCAAGTGTGTTATATTCTACTTTCTGTTTGTGGAGCAGTTATTTACGTGCAGCACTGATGCAACAGACAGAGTAATCTTATGTAATGTAACTAAAGGAAGCGCTGGTCCTGATGCTAGACCTGCTGTTGCTATGCAACAATATGAAACCTGGTTAAAGTTGAAGTAGTCATAATCTTGATGAAAAATGTTTTTCCCCTCAGCGCTCGAACATCCTTTCTTTTTAAGTGTGATGACAGGTTTCAACATATACAAACATGGATGTGTTTGAGTAATGAAGTGGAGCTGAAAGACAGACAGAGCCTCAGCAGAAAATGTACATGAATGAGGATGTTTTCCTAATTGACTTTTTCCATAGTCACTCGAGCTGTTGTTGTCACGCCGGCTGCGTTTCTTCCAATCGGTGCTACCACAGGATCACAGCTGCCCTAGTTTCTGCTGCTTTTTATGTTCCTGATCAAATGTCTGTTTGAATGAAAAACACTGGAAATGCAAATGACACAGAATCCCAAGGTTTCCCAGCGCAGCGAGCTTTGTTTCTCGATGATGTAACTAACCAGTGATGTGGCTGTTACTGTTTTTAAGCTTCAGCTGAGAGAATGTGTGATAAGCACTCTCACAAAATGAAAGTTACACGGAGTGATGGGGTGTATGTAGTGATGGTGGAGGCACGCTATCGTATTGAGAACAGTCAGAGCGAAAGAAAAAAAAATCTGATGTTGCAAGAGATGGAGAACTGATGATGATAAGTATAGATTAGACCATTTTTAATGCATCGAGCAAAACTTCACCCTCGGCTCCCCAGAG
Organism: Hippoglossus stenolepis; assembly: GCF_022539355.2. Lineage (NCBI taxonomy): Eukaryota > Metazoa > Chordata > Actinopteri > Pleuronectiformes > Pleuronectidae > Hippoglossus > Hippoglossus stenolepis. The sequence continues at coordinate 12,210,548 of NC_061500.1, forward strand.
AACTCATTATGAGCTAATGCTGCTTGTCACACAGCTCTCCTTCTCTGGGAACGACAAGACTTTTGTTCCCACATCAAACAGCCATGCTGTCACCACACCCATCTAAGCATACTGAGGAGCTGACGTCTGCGCAACTGCTGGACCTGAATGATGGGTGGAATACCATTACGCTTACATTGTGGAAATGAAGAGGCCAGCTTGTGCCGAGTGGGGATCCTAGTGTCAGATGGTGGTGGTTTCCACCACTGGTTGTACGCACTTGCTAAGAGGAGCTGCAGGTTCCAGATATTTGTGGTCACTTTGGTCTGATCACTCTCCGTTAGGGCTGTAATCGAACCGACATTTATAAGTTCTAACAGACTTAATCCTGCTCATGTTGGGGGCATGAAATAATCGTTCATTAATTAATAAGGTAAAAGTTTGAAATAATTGGGATATTCATTTTATGTCATGTCACCCAGCCCTACTCTCTGTACAACCGTTTCCAAACTTGTGTGTGAATACCCAACACAAGCCGGAATTGGGCAATTTGAACTGATATTCGTCCTTGAGTCGGGTTTGGTCACATTGGCTGGACTACCCACACCGCATGTGCCTGTAATCAGCGAAAACCTTGGGGTTGGGTTTGGCCCCCCCAAAAAAAGCCTTTCTGATGCGACTAGGTCAGGTTTGGACAGAAAACTGCAGCCCGAGCTTCCCTCAATTTCAGACATGAAACATTCAGGCAAGGGGAAGCTTCTGGGTAAAGCATGCAGGAAGCACTGTGGAAATCACATGTTTTTGTAAATTGTACAATGGGATCTCCATTATCATTAAAAGCTCTGTAATCTCGTCTTTCCAAGTTGACATCTCCACCTATGTCTTCTCTCGCTGTGATTATTCCAGACATTTTACTAGGAAGCTGGCAGGAAAGGTTCCAGAAAAGGTCTGGAGCAACTGACGGACAATTGCGTTCTCACACACAGAAAATCTTAGGAAAACGTGCAGTTCAGTTCATGACTGAAGCAGCTTATGTTTATCATCACTATGAGTAAATAAATATGAAAACAGAAACTATAGATGATTCAAGTCATTCTACAATCTCAGCTCCTGCTCCTTAACTGTTTTCCCGTCTATTCGCTGCATGATCTCACTCTCTAGTTTCATAACTACATGTCTGCACCCTGCATTTCTAACTTATTTTGCTCATTGTGCAGCAGGGCTACACTTCCGATGCTTAATTAGACATTACCCCTGCAAAACAACCTCCCCCTTCCTCCACTCCTACTTCCTCTCCTCCTTCAGGTTAATCAAAGTAGCACTTTGGAGACAGACTTGTGAGAAGTAAACCAGCCTCAGAGCTGTAAAAGGAGTGTTTAATCTCTAATCTGACAGTAAATGTCTATAGTTTAACATGGCAGCCTCTGTCTCATTGTTTGAAAGTGGCAGTTGTGTGTCCATCTGTGCAATAGGGGGAAAGCCAGCTAACGTGTTTACCAGCTCCACCGTTTGTTTTTTGTTTACACTGTGTGTGTCTACTTGTGTGCGTGCAGTCGTGGTTGTGTGAATATATTGTGCATCTTGGTCTAATCTCAGATGGATTAGCAGGATGAGAGCGGGGTATGTTGTCTTCTAATAGTTAAAATGTACGTGTTGAAAATGTTTACAGTCGGGATTAGGTATTTTTCTTGTGAACTGTTTAACACACACAAACATTTGTGCTCACTAAATCTCCCCATTTGGCTTGTATCCAAATGTACACACATTTATACATCTGTTAGCCTGGTTAGATTTTACTCACTATGTGGGAAACCTTCTTGTTGCAACATTTGGATTTCTCATTATCTTTGTAGCTCTTTGCTTTGCAGTACATGTACAAGTTATCTGTTCTTTTCTCTTTTAGCTCTTGGAGTCCACAGACATTAAGGAAGATGCAGTTCTCTGCTGCTCCATGGAGGTATGTCACACACAAAGTTAAATTTAAGACTTTTTAAGACCATAATGTCAAATATTCCAGACCGACGGATATGAAGGAATATCGACGTCCCAGAATTTATCACACTTCCCCATAGTTATAGTAGAGAATTACCCTTAAAATGCAAAGTGATCTCGCAAGCTACAGGCAGAGAGAGAGTAGGTCCATAATCTTTCCCACAGCCAAGTCGAGTGCACTGAGATAAATTGACAGGAAATGTTTTGTAGCGTTGGTCTTGTTTAATGCTGCACTGTTTATCTAATTGTGATGTTAGCCTGTGCAATTATATAACTGCAAAAAGTTGTGATTTAATTAAATAAAAAATAAGGGAGGTAGATTTCCATCATAGCGATTACGCTTAGTTTTTTAAATTCAAGAAATATACTTTTAAAATGATCATCAATCGTTGCATTTTCTTTGATAACCAACCAATCAAACTTATCCGCAATATTGTCCACAATAATTACAATATAACTATTTCACCAAATCATGTAGCCCTAGTCTTGTTTGTAGTTTTATTACATCGTGCTAATATTTGTGTCGTTGAGAAAGAACTACAACACACAGGGACATAACATTTCCTTAAGAAAAAACAAAATCATGTTGAAGCCTGCCTGAAGTAGTATTGAATTAACTCTCAAACAATTAAGTCTTACCAAAACCTAGTACATAATTTTAGACCTCAATGAACCCTAAAAACAAACCTTATCCATTAACCCTCAAACAGCTCTTTGAAGGTTTGTCCCGATGTGAAGACTGACTTTTATGTCCTCAGTCTAAAGGTCAAAACTCAAATCATTCCTCCAAAAAAATGGAAGTTAATAAATGAAGAAGCAAGAGGCTGGATTCTCACAAGAGCCATTAAACATCACAACAAATGTATGTAATTTACAAATACCAACAACATACCTATTTCATTTTAATGCACAGTTGTAATTTCCATAATAATGGAAATAACTGTATTTACTCCAGACCTGTTCTTCAGCCTCTGTACTTCAGCACATTCAATTTGAAATACAATAATGGACTCTACATTATAATGACAAGTCTCCACTTCAAACTGAGTGGGTTTACAAAGTAATAAAGCAAACAGAGTGTGTTATGGATTGTGTCTTTCATTATTCTGAAGCAGAATGTGTTCTGACCGACTCTCCTCAGGGTCATGAATAATAAAGTTATGCAGGTGAATTTATGTAAAGTTATGGTTCAAATCGAATGGGCCATTGTACGAGAGCAGATCGCATTGGAAACTGGAATGCCACTGAATAGAGCGACTACTTCGGCCCAAGGCCCAACAGTTCCCTTAAATTCAATCAAGCTGCACCACATTGCACACACTCAGATTTCAGTCTTATAAATATCTGATTTTTTTCATTAAGATCCATGAATTTTTCCTTCGTAAATCAGTGACAATGTAAAATAACAAAAAGCTCTATCTGGCTAAGTTAAGCCCCTTTTTTACTAAAAGCCACTAACAAATGGCTTTTTTCTGCAATGGAAATGGAGACAATCATCATTCGCTTGTGGGTCAATTTATTCTACAGTAGACACAGATTTTTTTAATTGGCTCTGATTGGCAGTGAGGGACACATGACACCCGGGTGAATGTGCTAATTTCTTCCTCTTTATTTTTGCAGTCTAGATGCACCATTATGATTCACATTGAACTCCTGGATGTTGGCTGCTTAACTAGCCATGAACGTTTGTGTACCTGTTGCTTTTTACTTGGGAACAATGTGCATAATTTTTTATATTCTTTGTCTCGTGCAAATGTAACACTGGCAAAAACAGCCGGGTGAGAGAGTTGCTCAGTTTCCGGCACAATGGGGACCAGAAAAAAGCAGAAAGGCCAACTCCTCTATTGGCAATGGGAAAGGAGTCAATCCCATTTTAAGAGGGTTTACTCACATAAAATCAAACAGACAAAACAAAATATCCTTGGCAGAAGACAGGTTAGCTCTGGTTAGCAAACATTTCCCAGAAGCTCAAACACATTGAAAAACTTTGCAGTGTGGATTATTTATTTGATTATGTATTTATTTCAGTGAGGAACCCACACTCTCTCTCTCTGTCTCGTCTCTCTCCACCAGTTGCAGAGCACCGGACGTCTACTGGAGGAGCAGCTCCCTGAGATGATGACCGAGCTCTTAGCGGCTGTCAGGGACAAGATGCTCAGTCCGGCTGAGTCTCAGCTGACCCGCTCCCTCCTCATGGAGGTCATCGAGCTGCACGCGCACCGCTGGAGCCCCCTGGAGGCCCTCACCACCCAATACTACAACCGTACCATCCAAAAGCTCACCACCACTGCCTAGGTGCCAGCTGCCGCGGGAGGAGAGGAGACATTTTCCACTTGTGCAACAATCGGCTCTTCTTGTTTTACCACAAAACAGGAAGTCAACAACATGCCACAATCTTGCCGACATAATGCTTGACATGGTTATTGAACGCAACTGTACAATTCGATCATTTCACCGAGAATGGTGAACACTGCCACAAACATACCAGCCACCAGACAGGTAGAGCTCAGCCATCCAGGCAACACGGCATGTGGTGTTCAAACAATGAAAAGCCTGTCGTCTGACGCAGATTTGAGAAAACGCTAGTGAGTAGGTGGCCAGTAGGGGCATGCTTGGCCACACGGCGTGGGGAGCTTGTCTGGTTGTGGCTGCTTAGGGTTAAAGGAGAGAACAGACAAGAGAGGGGTCACACGGGGGAGATGAGGAGAGGGCAGCAGCCTGTCTGTAGGGAATAGAGAGATCTGTACCCAAAGATGAATGGAGGGAGGGAGGGAGGTGGTCTGCGTAGTCTGTGTCAGCCTCCTCATTGTGTTCATTTGCCCCGCCACCCTCTCCTTCCCTCTGTGTGTCTCTCCATCCCCCACCTCTGTCTCTCCGTCGGCCCCTGGGGTCTCTGTGGCTGATAAAAGAGAGCAGGAGGCAGGGAGTAGACATGGTGCTGTCTGTCTGGGCCGTCTGCCCCGCCGGGCCAGGGAACCAGGTCAAAGGGTCTCGGTGTGGAGCTCCCCCCAGCTCCCCCAGCTCCTCCCCGCCTTTGTCTCCCCGACTCCCCCCTTCCACTGCACCCCCCGTGCAGGAAGCCTTTTTGTGGGGATGAGACAGCGGGCCTGCTGGGCTGGGCTGGGCTGAGGATGAGGATCAGGCTGGGCAGAGTAGGGTGGCAGATGGCTGCATGAGCCCTTGTGAGACGACACACTCCTAACACGCCCCCACCTCCCTCTGGCTCCCCCAGCTCCTGCTTCCCGAGCTCGGCCCAGTGTAACCAGCAGAGGCAGCCGAAGTGGGGGGTGCGGGGTCCAGCATTAGAAAAGAATTAAAGCAGACACGGCTGTCTGATAATTCTTTTGTTTTCGTCCTACAGGGGAATGTCTCTTCTCCTCCATTGAGCCGTGCATGTCCATGCTTTGTTATCCACATCATTGATATTATTATATTATTTTTTTAAGTCATTTATTGTTTTTATTGTTGTCTTTTCATTTTGAAGTCTTGTTTTTACGATATATTGTACGTATGAGATTTAGCGGTAGGCCTTATTGCACAGGTTTGATTTGTTTTGCACTGTTTGGAGGCGATTTGCTTTTAAGGAAAATTCTAAATAAGTAAAAGTTGGAATTTGAGTCAGTGCTTGTGGTATTATATGAAAAAAATGGGTTGAGCGATTTTAGGATGTTTAATGGACTAGTGGCCTTGTCAATTATCCATTTTTATAGGAGCCCTCTTGTTCCAGGGCCTGTGGCAGCACGGGAGAACGCTGACGACTAAACAGTTGGGCCTAATTCACATTGTTATGTTGCTCAAGAAAAAGAATAATATTTGAAGATGAAGAAAAGATGATGTTACATTTATAAAAAAAAAGAGCATGGCACACAGAGAAACAGAAGTGAAATGTTTCTTTAAACAAGCCATTCTTTGCAGTGAACATTTTGCAAGTGTTTAAAATGGATTATTTTGATGATCTTTTTGAGGAAAAAGCGACAACTATTAACCTGTGTATTTGAAGATGACGAAAAAGCAGAACATCTTGTGTGACCACATTAGCTTCTCATTCGTGACTCTTTTCCCAGCTAACGTGTGTATTATGATATTGACATGACAAGCCAATCACGTACCATTTGTAAATGGGTTCGGTATATAATCTGCATACAGTATATTTACAAGTATTTAATTGACATTGACTTAGAGGGGAATCGTGCAACAGAGATGTTGCACATAGGATGAAGTGGCTGGTAGAAGTCAGCCTTCCAATGCATTTCTACTTGGAACTATGGCTACATCCATATTACTAAGTTTTTGTTTGAAAACGCATCAACTCTGCTACCGTTACGTCTAGCGTCCACACAACTCCAGAGGTTTAGAGGCACTAAAATGAAAAAGGTTGTAGTCTGTACAGGCAGAAACTGAGATGTTTGGAAACTATGACGTAGACGGTCACAACATAGCTTTTGCTGATTCGTCAGGCTCCTGTCACATGACTCCCTCCAGTAGAAAACAAGCGGCATCAGCACACGCCTCGGCTACCAGTGTAGAACGCAACATGGATAATCAATTACAAGTCCTGCTGACTGTTTTCTTTGCTTATACCTGTTGTAGTCTGCATTTTAAAATTATACAACTGTTTACATCTGTAGGAGACAAGCTTTTATTCAAGAAATTCCTGTTTACACCAGCACATGCATGTCCATTGTATGTGAGCGGTCATATGTGTTTTCAAGCATGGACAGGGATTAAAACTAATACGGAGCCAAAACAGATGGAGGTCATTCAATTTTGAAAATGCCGTTTTCAAAAGTAAACGTTATTGTATGGATGTAGCCTTAATCATTGCTTGGGAGTCGCACACAAACATTACATACATGCTCATGCTTAGTTTTCCATTGAATCTCTGTGGGCAGTTGTAGTTGTTTTTTATATTATTTTCTCTGTCTTGCATCAAGAATAAAAATCCTGTGTGGTAGGAACACAGCCCAGAAGATTAGTCAGGGTGATGACGGGTGATTTAAGCTCACACGTGTTTTTCTGAGGTTCGGGCTAATTATCTGTAAATGTGTGCGTCCACTTAAGAAGTGATTTGTTTTAATTGTCCTTTTGTTTTCTTTATTTTATTTTTAGGTTTCTATTTAAATTATATTTAGCTCATTTATATAAATATATATAATTTTTGGTGGGTTTTCTGAAACATCTGAAACTCTTGTGATACCTAGCTTGCTGGCAAGTGTGTAAGTGTGGTATTACCTTGTTTTAGTTTGTGAAAAGGAGGAGAAAAAAATTAACAACCCATCGGCCAGTTGCCATTATGCAAATAGTGGCTCGCTGCCACAGCAGATGGATGCAGGTGGGGATTTACCCCCCCCCCCTCCTCATCTGTGGCGCTGGAACCTTCCCCCACCCCGCGTGCCCTTAGACCCCTCTGCTCGGGTCACATGACTCTCGACGATTGAATGAGATGCACCTTTATTTGCATATTCTCATGAATATTGAAAAACAAAATAAGGAAAACCAAGGCTCCAGTCGTTGCACAAACAAGTAGATGGGCAATCTATTGGGTCATCTTGTTTGTTTTGTTTTTCTAAGCAACTGAAAAATAAACTAACAGGAGATTAGATGTGACGGAACAAGCTGGTGTTTGTTTTCTGTTTTTTCTGTCTGTTAACTTATCAGCACAGCGAGTCAATGTGCTACGATGAAGATATTCTGACATCACAAAAGAAAACACACGCACTGTTTCCTCTGCCGTTAGTAGATAGATGTGTAACTAATCCTGGCACCACAGTAGGTCATTATACTACCATTTCATACATTTCCACAGTGGAATGCCTCATTTACATGTCTTCGCCTTTACATCGTCACACATTAAACAGACCACACTTCACAACTTTAACAGCAGTGTGTGTGTGTGCGTGCGTGTTGCAGTGTGTCCTTGGCCACTGATTTGCCTTTGGTTAGCCCTGACACATGCCTGAGGCTCCCCGACTGCGGGCATCCCAACGGGGGCCCTCAGTGCCGGGGTTGCCTCCCCACTGTGGAACCCCATCCCTATAAAACTATAGGATGTCCTTCAGTACTCGTCCACATCAATCAACATAATCCCATGTGTCTGAATATTCGAATGCATTTGACAAGAGTGAAACACTTTAAATTTGCTACCGACACCATAAGGAGCTTTGTTTTTTTCCCTCTCTGTTGTGTCCTTGACAGAGATGGATTTATGACAATGGTTTGGTTTCATTTGGAATCACAACACGTGTAAGCTCCTCGTTTTAACACAATACAAACAGGCACAATGGGGAAGTTATTACACAGCAATAGAGCGACTCAGACAGTGGAAGGAAAGAAAATGTATTCAGCTGCTGTAGTGGAGGAAGAAGAAAAGAGGAGAGATAGGAAGAATTGGTGCTGACCAAGTGAAAGAAATGTAGGAGGAGATGAAGTGAGGAAATATATATTATTCACACACACATAGACACATATAGAAATGACTGTTGGGACAGTATGGGGGAGCCTATTGAGGAATAAATGCGAATGGTGGAAGAAAGGCAGAGGCAGTCCTGGCTGTCAATTAGCATCATGGTTAATTTAGCCCGTGCAGTGAAAACAGACATGTTAGCCCTCAGGGGGATTATATCTATAGATATAGATATATAGAAACACACATAGTAGATGTGTCTCAAGATGGTGTTTGTCTGCAAACACATTGACAGGAGGAAAAAGTAAAGACTAGAATAAGATACTCATTGGAAACTGAGTTAAAGAAAGAACTAAATGGTTATATAGTTTAATAAAGGGGGTTTCTGTTGTTTACATTGTTTTACATTGTTTACCGATACAGCAACTATTTTGCATATCACTATTATATATATATATAATAATGATACTGATACCACACTAAAAGTCTCTCTCTCATCAAAATAGTTGCGTTATACACAATGATGTGTATAATGAATCATCTGCTGCTATCTCAATATCTTTTGAAACGATTTCTAATCACAGAAACACTGGATTTTCCTGACTTCAGGACAGCTGAAAAAACTACACTACCCATGAGTCTCAGCTGTTGTAGCTATGAAGAAGTAGAAGACGAATTCAAAACACTTTATCATTGAATTTGTCAACAAAACATATAGAACAGCTTCTGAAAATGTTAATTGAACCAGATTATAAAGGTTAATGGATTTAAGCTGCGGATTGTAAAATCTGACTGTTATTAAGGGTGCATATATTCTTTTTGCATGGTAAGTTTATCTGTTTTGCCAAAATGCATCTTGGGATTGTAAACTAAATATTTTTGGGGCCTTAAGTCTTGTTTACAAAAGAAAAAAACATTGTTTTTGGCTCTTTGGGGTTGTGGGTTGACAAATTTTGTGTCATAGACTGAAAGTATGTAGATAATTGATAGTAAAAATAATTAGCAGATTGATGGTTAGTAAATAATAATCAGTTTTGTTGTTGTCCTACTTGGGAGTTAACATCTACCCAGAATGTTCTATGTTCACAGGTTTGTACCTTTGCCTTTTTATCAAAGAACCAGATATTATCTAAAGCAACTCCTCCTGTATTTGTAACAGAATAAACCATGGATAACTTGATCGAAAAGAAATGATCAGGAGATTACTGCTCTGGTCACATTGATGGATGAATGGAATTGCTTGTGTGTGCGTGCAGGGTGACTCACACCAGCACTGTCCATTGTTTGAGCCAGACAATAGGCGGCTGCGGCTCAGCTAGCCTTGATGACGAACTAAAAGACGAAGAGAGAGGACACTCGCGCACCCAAACTCTCTCTCACAAACTTAAACGACACCGATGAGTGCCGGCAGATCCGACGCTTAAATATCTCCTCGTGGTCGTGTGTGTTATTCTTCAGTTCTCTTGTCAGCTCACATTTTGTTGTCAGCCCGGTTCGTGTCTTTTTGTCCGCACAGTGTGTGGGTCTTCCTGTTCGATAAGCTCCAACCAGAGGAGAGCACTGCAGCATCTCCTCTGTTTGGTCCGAAGGGTACGGAGACCAGATACTGTGTATAACAAAGTGGAGTTAAAACACACAGATGCATCCCCAGATGTTTCCGTGCGGTACGCTGTGCTGTGGGAGAAATCAATAACTGTGGGCTATGAATTGGTTTTAGCTTGCTCTCTTGACCTTTTCATCTCAGCGGCTGCTACTGCACTCGACTTTATTCTGCTCCCCCCAAAAAAATAGCTTCTCTTTCAACTATATTTGGATTCAGACATTTTTGTTAGTTATCAGATACTGATTCTGGAGTCCAGTGTTCATCTCTGAACGACATTTATTTATTAATCATACTTTTATAATACTTTTAATTTTGAAGCAGCTAAAATGTCTTTTCTGACTCGAGTATAGGCCTTGGATTTTTGCCATGTTCTCTGAAAAGCTGTTTTCAGACATGAACTCCAGAAAATTGGGTCGGAACATTCTCTGGAGTTTACCTTTCAAATGTGAAGAACGCAGCAGGAGGTTGTCGGGGTCAGACGTGTGCACAACATGAAAATGTCCATCAGCACATCGACTCCGCCGTCGGTTCTAATCACCAAAAGCTCTCGAATCTCATCATTCCAACTTGACAACGGAGTCTTTTATGACCCTTTTTTTTTCCAATCGCAAAATTTGTATTCTTTTAGTTTTTTTCAGGTTTGTGTCCATGTTAGAAACCTCATCAACGCACCCACCCGCTCGCTAGGAATTTTTCTTGACATTTTCCTCCTTTGTGGTCACATGGTTTCACTAGAAAACCAAGGCTGACTCAGAGAATTGCGTTCTAACATATGTTCCCCTCAGGACAATATCCGGACTTCAGTGTATGATTGAAAGCAGCTAACGTCACACTGCTAATTTATAAAAAAACATATAACAGTGTCACACCAGGCATTGTCTGACGTCCTGGTTAAAATAAGACGGCTTATATTCAAACACCAAGTTATGATTAAATCTGGAAAGGGCCACATTTCTATGCATTTATTTTCTGGCTCAGAGTTTTGTATTTATCTGTGTAGCAGTGTTGCTGTTCACTTCCCGTTGCCCTCATACTCAAGTAATGAGGTTTAAAAAATAAGTAGGTTTCTCGCAGGTAGAGAGAGACAGGGTGTAACATCATGTACTGATGTGGAAGAAAAACTGAAATAGTTTGCTGCAGCTCAATATTGCACCACAATATAAAGAAATGATACACACCTAAAAATAATATTGCTTGTATACAGCAGCTTACACACACACACACACACACACCGTTTTATATGAAAATGGGCTTTTCGAGTAAAACATGATCTCAACCACAGCGGAAACTGAAAAGCTGTATTCTTGCTTCCTGGACTGGCAGCGGAGGAAATGATGTCACGACCTGCTGATTTCCTGAATGAACTGTTTGAATGGGCCTTTTCACAGAGGAGCTGCTGACTCAGTAAATCAACCAGTTTATTGGTTTCTGTGTCTGTGAATGGAAAATATACCCATCAATTCACATGGACCATCACATAGTGAGTGGATTTACTGTGCCTAAAAGACTTATATCGTAAACCCGTATAATGAACATGTCATTAGCCGGTAAATGTCGAAAACAAATACAATAATACTGAGCTCAATGAAAACAGGAAGAAGAATCTAAAGCGGTTTTCACACCGGAAAGTCTGAACCAAGCTTTTTGTCTTTGTTACATTACTTACATCTGATCTGGTTAGTTTAGGTTTCACATATTATTCAGGGAGCGCTCTAAAGACTTTAGCATGACACGTACGTCCTGTCATCATCACCTACGTGGGCCGTGTCTACATATACCTGACAATGATAGTTTGTAGACGGGCGTGTGTCTGATGTCGGCGGTGGAGACAATACATTAAACAGTCCAAAAGAAAAAAAAACTTCATACCGCAAACTAACAAACAACCACCTTTGGTCTGGCTAAACTTAGGTCTGAAGCACTTTCACACCTGATATTTTGGTTCAGACAAACTATGGAGATTGGGACCAAACAAGGTTGGTGGGATTTATTAAACTGTTGTTTTTTGTCAATTTTCTTAAAAGGATTGAAAAACCACTATGTGCATAAAATCCGTCGTATGCCTGCAAGTTGAGATCATTTTAACTAATGAAAATCTCCTGTACACTTGAGCTTGATGGGTGATTTTTCCCATAATCACGTGTCATTTGTCTTGAGCACTCTGCTGTTTCCTGTCTTAATTGAAAATAGTAGAGAATCTTGAGACAATCTGATATTCATCAACAGGTTGGATTCATCCCTCTGCACTATAGCATCTTTTGAATTTGACATCATACAAACAGTTCAAAGAATCCAACACAGCCCTGCTAGCAGCTCAGTGAAGATCTACAGAGATAGGCTGGGGCATTACCCACAATTCAGCCCGAGCCTGAATTTCTGTCCAATGTGTGAACCTGAGTTGATTCAGGGCAGACAGTGAAATTTAAGCAAAACAATAAAATGAAAAAGAATGGCTCTGTTCTGTCCTTTTTACCAAAGAGCTGTTCATGAGAATCAGACTGTTAGCGAACAAATGGTCTGTGTGCAAAGATGTCAAAATCTGCAAACGTACGACCTGCAGCCACAGACCTGGGCCCTCACGTTTGAAAAACAAGTTACAAAAGTTGTTCAGTAAATTTTTTGTATCAACTGCGGAGCATTTCAAGAATCTGGTCTTTTTTCTACTTCACCTTGAGGAGGCCCTACATGATTTATGTCACCTCGTGGGATTATGATAATTCACTGTATTCAAGGCCGAGTCCAAAAACTCACACCTACAGCTTGTATGAAATTCAGCTGCGATGCTTTAAACACGAGAAGACAAGAACACATCAGCTCTGTTTCAGCCTCTATTCACTGGTTGTTAGGAGTCCCTATAGACTGAGATTGTACTGATTATCTTTTAAAGCACTTCATGGTTTAGCTGCCGTTTATATTGCTGCGTTACTGATCACATACAAGCCTCTGAGGCGGGAACCTTTACCCTGTTCCTGAGTCCTGGATCAATACTGAAGGAGACTGGGCTTCAGCTCTGGAGCTCCCTGTCAATCACTTTGCAAACATCATACATTTATATTTTATTTATTTAAGTATTATTATTATTGCTATTATTTAACATTAAACACAAAGTTACTAGGGCAGATAAGACTGTTTTAGTACTGTACCAATTAAAATCTGGCCTCACCAGATGAAGCGCTTGATGAAAAGTATTGAATATTTGAACTCATTTTGATGACACCTCATCCAATAGAAGACGCATTTCTCGAATAAAAATGTCAATCTCACAGTAAGTAATGCAAGAGGAAAAGTCAAGGAATCATAAAAGCACATATACGTCCACCAAGGCCCAGCTGTCCCTTTAAATTCAGTCAAGCCATGCACAAAAAATTGCACACACACCACTCGATGATTTTTTTTCATCAAGATCTATATTTTCTGCGAAATTGGTGAAAACCTAAAAAAAAGTTCTATCTCACAATGTTAAATTATGATAAAAAGTTCCTGGATCCACCCCAATCCATCCCCAATGATTTCTTGTCCCGTGTCCCATCCTTCCACCAACCACCATCAAACCATGCAACAAACAAGCAAACAGGTGAAAACAATCTCTTTGGTTGAGGTGTCAGACTGTAGAATGAAAGTCAGTGGAGTGCAAACCCCCACCAAGGCCCAACAGTCCCCTTAAATTCTGCACTAAATCCGCAATGTTCATTTGGGTGTAAATACTGAAGATAAATATGAACTGTTTATTCCCGACTAAATCTAAATCATCTTAGCTTCACATTGGTGGTAGTTACAGGTTTCTAGCTCCATCTGTTTCCATCCAGCAGCTAAAAAAAAGCTTTCTCCATCTGAAACCAAGTATAAATCCACTACATCTGTTTTTTTATTTGGATCTGCAGCAAATCGCACACACTCAGGAAATATCTAACTAACTATAATAAATATTACATCCCTAAATATGCCTGAGGTTGATTTTTCATTAAGATCAATGCATTTTTCCCTGTCTCGCAATGTTAAAGATTTCCTTTGTCCGGATCTAAGGCAAGATTGAATGTGTTCTTTCTTGGCCCTCCTCCCATCCTTCCACCAAGATTTGTTTGTCAGCACTTTAATCCTGCTGACAAACAAACAATCCAACCAAACCACAAACAGAAGGATAAAACCACCACGTCCTTGGCGGAAAAAACGACTCGCTAAGATGCAGATTCTGTGACAATTGCTCCACAATTTCAACAAACAATTGCCACACATTAGTCTAAGAAAACACAAAGAGAAACCAAGTAACTTGTTAAATCCTCCATGATATAAACAACAAACATTATATCAGCAATAGTATATATGCGTGAAGCAACATACATTTCAGCTCAGCAAATACAACAACGTTTTTGCTGCAGTGGTGTGAATGGCCCAGTCTCATGTAGGCCAGTGACAGGTCTGAAAACAGCTCACTTTCAGGTTAGGAAGCATGACGTCTTTGTTGTTCAGCAGCATATGTGCCCTTGCAGTGGCCTGGCTCAGAGGTGTGCTGCAGTCGGCTATTCTCACTTGGCTGCTGCCAGCAGCAACATCCACAATGCCAAAGTCAACAGACGGACCTTCATACGGGGAGAAGAGAGGAGAGCGACGAAGGTGAGGTAGAGGGGAAAATGTAGAGGAGGAGAAAAGTTCCAACGCAGCGAAGAAACCAGGAGTTTATGTAGAAAACAAATGAAGAGGAATTATTACTCCATTCACTCTTTCACTGCATTTATCTCTATCACAAGGTTCATCTTGTTTGTGTGTGTGTGTGTGTGTGTCATTTCTCAGCCTGACCAGACCAGCCACCCAGAAATACATCTTTGTGGCTGACAGGCTGGCGTGAGCAAAGCTTCTGCTGTGAGCTGCACTCAGTGACTGATCACTCAAGCGGCAATCAACACACACACACACACACACACACACACACACACACACACACACACACACACACACACACACACACACACACACACACACACACACACACACACACACACACACACACACACACACACACCATAATTAGAGAATGGGAAATGGACATGGGTAGCTTCAGCAGAGCTTCTGCTGCTCACTGGAGCAGAAGTGAACACACACATACTGTACACACACACACACACACTGCAGCCGTTGGAGGTCGATAGAAGTGTCGGCAGAGAGGCAGTGGGAAGCAACACCTGATGTCTTTGTTGCCAGGCTCCCGCCAAGTGACTGTCATTGGGGCAACCTGCTGCGACAAGCACTACCCTGTTGCTAGGCAACCTGAACTTCTGTGACAGATCGTCGAAAAAGTTATGTGATGAGAGCAAAATTGAAAAGATAGAAAAAGAGAGAAGTAGAGGGGAGCGAGGAACAGGAAGAAAAGAAGAAAACACTAAGAAGTACAAGAAGGTCTGTGGACAGCTCATCAGAGAAAAGCAGTGAAGCACGGCAAAAGCAAGAACTGACATTTCACCTGAGTGTGCCTTCATCAAAACTATCTGTCTCCCTTCTCCCACTTTCTCTCTCTCACACACACACACACACACACACACACTCCCTTGCGTGCCAGCAGTCTTTGATTCGTGAGGTGGCGTGCTGTGTAAGGCGTGTTCTAAGTATACTGTGTATGTGTAAACACACGTAAAAAAAAAGAGCTCACAGCCACTGAATCACATGGACTCTTGTACAAGGTACTGCTTTGTTTGTGGACATGCCGACTCTCCCTACAGCCACTGCTGCCACCGATTACACACACTACACATCCCCAGTACACAAACACGTAAACATGCTGAACCCTACATGTACATGCAGTGTCTGTTACTTCAGTTTGTATTATTTTATACCGTCGTAATAACAAATATACCAACAAGACATCCACTAGAGGGCAACAACATGGCGACGGTGGAGGACGTTGTGATAATGTAACTCTTAAAAAACACTTTGCCCAGAAGCTGCGCAAAAACTAGCAAAATGAACGCGGAGTACGAACAGAAGGCTCAGTCCATTTCCATGTATAACACATCGAGCACGAATGAGCCTTTAGGAGGCTTTCATACCTACTTTGTTTGGTTTAGACCTTTTCAGTTTAGACTGAACCACAATAACAGGTGTGAAAGGTGCCGAGCATGAACCAAAAGATGTGTTCTCGGTCCGGATCAAACTGAACCATGGTTTGCTTTGTTAGTAATGTGAAAACTATTTTTGTATAGTTCAGACTCTCCGGCCAATTGCAAGAAGCTGAGACGGAACTAGACAATAGAAGAAGAAAAAGAAGCAGAAGCGTGTCACACAATTTCTTGTCTTCGCTTCCGACATTTCCAACAACAAATATATATGATTTAACAACGAGGACGTTCATTTGGCAAATTCGAACTAGTTGTAGAATTCTGCGCCTGAAGTCGTTGATGCTGGTTGTATTTTACGAAATTAACTAATTGAACCGGTTCATTCCTCTTCTATTATGAAACAGAAAGGTTACTACCCACACAACTTACAACACGCAGACATCAGACACACGCCAGTCTGCAATTCAATCCAGGTCAAGTACAGGTTGAACGCAGCCCATGTAGGTGATAACAACAGGATGCACATAAATCATACGAACATATTTAGTGCACTCTCTGAAAACAAAACTAACCAGATCACTGAATCATAAACCTTGGTTCAAACGCCCTTATTATCAATATTGACCTTTATCTAAAAGCTGCAACTAATAATTGAATCTATTAAATCTCCCAAAATATGAGAAACATTTTTCTTGTTGTTTTTCTTGATAAATTACCACCATGACTAATTGGTTACTATAAATCAACAACCATTTTCAATAATTTAAGCAACTGACTTTTGAGAATCTTTCAGCTCATACTGTACGTATGAGTTATTGTTTTTGTTTTCTGCTGAGATGTTCTTAATGAATTCAGATTTCCGGCTGCAAGAACTCGACTCCATCACAATCAGCTGTGAACTGCTCCACTGGCAGCATCATCTATAAAGACGGTGGCAGCTTCTCCACTCCGTCAACAGCAGACCTCTGCAGACCTGAGCGCTGTTTTTGATTTATTCTCTGGGTTACGAATGGCTGCAGTTCATCCTTGATGCATCTATAACAGGATAGGATCCAAAGTAAGTTTGACTGCCACTGCAGCACCTCCAACAGCTCATGAGTACATTCAAAAGCCAAAACACATGTGGACTGATTCAGCAATTCCACCATTAGATATTTCCTTAGAAAAAACCTGATTCGTTTTGATTTCTCTGCAGCTGAGCACACCACCAATTAGTTCCCCTCCGTCAGCCAATCAAAATCACGTTGGTCTCAAAATCTTGCCATAAGTATAGAGCTGTATCAAGACGGATTTCCCTCCCTCCTGAAACACGGTCACAACAGCTTGTGCCAAGGAGGTCGTCTACGCCCGTGTTTGTTTGATATTCAGCACGATTGTGCAAAAACTGCTCAACTGATTGACGTGAACGTTTGCGGAGGGGGGAGTCACGACACAAAGAAACACCCATTTCTTGAACGTTGAAAGATGTGTTTTAATATTTTCTCAGATAACAATTCATGGATCTTGATGAAAAAATGAATATCTTGTTCTAGTGAATTTCAATGTGGTTTCATAAAGGGGCCGGTTGGGCCTTGGCAGAATTTTGCGCTCTGCTGAGTGCCATTCTAGTTATTAGAAGTGTTAAAAAAAATTGGTTCATTATGAAACTCTGGCGGGGAGCCACAGCCTAATAAGTAATAGGAAACACTGCTCTGACATGTCGAGATATAAGGCATTAGCCTTGGTGGAGGTGAATGGAGCAGTTTTTTTTCCGATGACTGACAAACTGGCATCTAATGGGAATGTCGCCGAAGCAACCAAGGATGCTGCCGCTGATGTGGAGACGTCTGTGTAGACAGTATTAAATGAATTAAATATTGTATCTAAAAGAGCAAACAACTGCAGCACATTGTAGTCTCTTTATATTTCTGACGCTCTATGTCACGTGTTGCTCTGATTGGTTGTCAGTCTCCTCTGCGACTGGACCAAACCCCTTATCTCTATTCTTTCATTTACACAGCAGCAGAATTCATGCAATGCTGATTAAGCCTCACTGAACTAACAGTGTATTCAACCAGCTGCATCTAACACACTTCATCTTTCAAGAGCTTCTTGATCCAAGTAGTCACAGCCCTTACATTCATCTTAAATCATGGAATATGCATTCAATGATTATATGCAACTTACCACCGGTGAGAGCTTTTTTCATTCACACACTCTAATTGTCACTATTCATGCAGGGAATCTTCATAATGTATAGAAAAGGTAGTAGGTAGATTAGTATAGATCAGATTCATTCCAATATTCATCCATAAAATCTGATCAGGTCAGGACGTCTCTAATATTGGCAATATCTGAAGACTTCAGGATCCGGCAATCTCTTTCCACTAATACATGATTTAAGGCTTAGTTAACCAGAAAATAAAAGATTGTTTGAAATTCTATATTGTATATTTAAATGTGATGTAGGCCTTAAGTTGCATTGATCAGATTACATAAAAACACATTTAGAGACATGTCCAATGATCACACTTGTGTAAAAAAGTCCCTGACATTTCAGGAGATAAAACAAGTTGTTAAACAGTCAGTATTACATGACGTACAATAATGGACGAGGATGAGTCAGGAGGTGAGGCGGTTGCAAAGCTGCATTCCCTAAATAAAACTGTTTCTAACCAAACTCTATTAGCATTGGCGCTGTATGAATGCTGTGATGAGTCAGTGATTTTTGGCTGGCGAGAGTCAAAGCTACGCCCACAAGTTCCAGGCATCGCTGTAGACGCTCTGTCTAAATGATGCTGGGATTTCATACACATTATTATATGCACAGTATACATACACACAAAGACACGTATACACACACTGAACATCTTTTCAATGTACCTCCCTTCTGCTGTCTGCCTTTATCTTGTTGATAGCTGTTGTGCATACACACATCCCACACAGTCAAGGAGACACACTGTGCCCTCATCCTGCCATTGTTAGAGAGCTGTGAGCGAATATTGGCAACAACCATCTGTAAGACTGTTTTCTTGTTTTTACGTGTGTTCACTTGAATGTGACTTGGGTTGTCATTGAACAAACTACATCACTGTCAGATAAGAGGATATTACTTTGAGTCTACAGGGGGGGGGGGGTTCCAATCCCCCAAGATGATGATGATTTTTTATTATCATGAAAAGATTATTTATATCGTTATCTCACACACACACACACACACACACACACACACACACACACACACACACACACACACACACACACACACACACACACACACACACACACACACACACACACACACACACACACACACACACAAAATTCCTCCCAAAGAATCCCAGTACCCTTTATAAAGAATTAGATTTCTGAAATAATGTTTTTTCTCATAATTCTTTATTAGTGCTCCATGTTCTTAGAATTTAACTAAGTAATTTCAATTTTATGCCTTTTCTATTTCAGGATGACTGCAACATCTGTCCAGGGACTACAGATGAAAAATAGCCTGTTAGCCAACTCTGGCACATTTACAGCGATGCTTATTAATGTGCACTGTCCCTGTTAAATAAATCAACACATGAATGAAGGCCGTAACTTAAACTCCCACTGATGCTTCCAGTGAGGAGATAAAAACATTAAATATTTGTAGAATTTTCTATGAGAAAGGTTGAAAAACACCCGATCTGACATTGTTATAAAGTTGAAAAAAAAAATCCTGGATCCTGCCCCTGATCCGCACCAAACTTTAATGGCTTGTTCCCGACCCAAACCACATCCTTCCACCAAGTTTCATGGTAATTTGTTCAGTAGTTTTTGTGTAATCTGGCTTACAAACAAACAAACAAACAAACAAACAAACAGGGGCAAAAAATATAACCCAAAAATATAACCTCCTTAGCAAAAGTAAAAAAAAACACTAAAGGAAACATGAAAAAGCATCATGTCTCTTTTGACTTTCACATCAGCTTTATATTGGTCAGAGAGATGAGAAAAGGGTTTGATTATGAAATTTGATCAGATCTCGCCTGAAAATACAGCTAAAAACATTTGCTGTAATCTTTGATCTGCTTATTCTAGTTCCAGCTGTCAAAAGGTGGCAGCGTGTTCCGGTACGCAGGACGACCACCTGGACAGGTAGCCGGTTCATCTCACTGATAATACAGAGAAACACACAATTCACTTCCACGTCCATCAATCATCCCCCTGTGGCCTGACTATCTGCGGGCGACTTGATTGATTTCTACCTGCAGCCTGAGACTTTGTAAAAACATGATAGTAATGTTGAGCGGCACAGTGACTGGTTAATGCATGTGCTGTGGCTCAAGGCCAACAGAAAGAGAACAGACGGCATAATTGCACTCGGCCGAGATCGCGGTTAATTCATCTAAGTGAGAGTATTCGTGCAAGTGTATCAGTTTTTCAATGTTTCTGCTCAAACTAACCGAGCTTTGAAGTCTGCTCACAAACAAAGAGTAAAAAGGGAATTAATAAACACTAAACAATCGGCCAGTGTGTGAATTATTCAGAACGTCTTCATGATTTCTGTCTGTTGCCGCTCCAGCAGGTGAATAGCTCTGAAGTCTCATCCAACACAGAGAGTTGTTTTCTTCTCGGTTGTTCTGCTTCCTGTTCTCCCCATCCCTTGTTTCTCTTTTTCTGGCACATAACAATGACATGCACGCTTGGCACCTACAAGCACACACGTACACAAACACAAAGGCACACATAGATATTACAGTAGGCGTCTTCTGGTCTCCTAGTAACCAAACCAAAGCAGTTTGGTGCAGCAGTGGAGCTGCAGAGACTGTGTCCGCACCACTGTGAATACATGTGGAAATCGATCCTTCTCTTCCAGATTCCTCAATTCTATTGTCCATTAACTGTGTGGATATTTATTTAGACAGGAAAGACCACAGCTGTGAAAATGACATTCAAGGGGAGCGTTGGTGGATATCAAGGGGAGATAAAGAAGAAAAGAACTTACAATGACCGAAATACGCACGCTGTCTGCGGATGAATATTTAAAATGTGAAGTTTTGTTTTATTCTCACAAATCATTCTTTGGTAACTAGTTGCCTCACAAACGTTGCCACTTAAATACAAAGTGCTTTCATAGAGACTCATTTATCTAACGATATGTTTTGTAAACTGTAAATACACTGCTTGGAATGTGGAGAATCTATGCCAAGAGCAATGAAGTTGTCTTGGAGGCTTAAGACGTTAAAGCTGCTTTCAGACATGAACTGAATATTTTTTCCCGAAATTGAAAAACAGTGTTTTGTGAGAGTGCAAATGTCTGAGTCAGGACATTTGTCTGAGTTTGTCCCCCCAGCCTCCTCATAAAATGTCTAGAAAATGACAGGAAAGTGTCCACAAAATATGTCCTGAAAAAGAGGAGCCACACGCAGAGATGATGCCAACAACGATCCCAACTTGGAAAGACAACAAGATTTGAGAGCTTTCGGTGTTAAGAACCGGGGTCGATGTGCTGGAAACACCTGATTTCCACAGCGGTATATGTACGTGTGCAGGGTTTTCTGATTACATCTTTGTATGGGAGTGTTAAAAAGGTTGTGACATCAAATGTAGCGATTGCATCATCTTTCCGCTCACACAGTCACAACAGTCACCCATTTCAAAGTGGACATATTGATTCATACTGTTTTTACTTTCCGTGTCGACAGAAAATACTAAATATATAACAGGTGTTTTGGGATTTCTCACTTGACAGCTAGGCTTCCTGCTGACATTTTGATCCTCTTCCCTGCATCCCCCTGTGGGCTCACATGACAAAAACAGCTCTGTTGCCTTTAGGGCTTTTGGGAAACCGGTGGACAATACTGGCTGTCCAAAATCTGGCTGAGTGTGTTTCACGTCCTCCCTCCCACACACACACACACACACACACACGCCGCTCCCAGAGTCCCTGGAGCCCGGCAGCCTGCAGCTCACCCGTGACTGTCTCTCTGCAAGGGAGGGTCACGGGCACAGAGACTCACCTCGACTGGTTGTGTCTGATGCCGCCGGGTGGTGGGTGGGTCGCCCCGACACGCGGTGATTCAAACCACAGCCGGTCCAGAGGGTCGCAGGCTTGGCGACATCTATCTGGCTATGATGCTGTCTGAAGCTGAATGCTCCATTGTGTTGGAGAAACAATTTGTGCCTACAGAGACTCGTTCTTTCACTCTGTATCTGCATTCATGATTTCCTTCCTTCTTCTTTCTGACAGAGAAATAAACACTAGCTTTATTTCTGCCTCTCCCTGTACAAAGGTGGAACAGACAGGTAGGGCCCTTTCAGATAGAACGCTGTGAAACCCATTCTTTTTAATGGCATATGCTTCACAAGGGTATTTTTTTATGATTTGCTCAGCGAGCTCTGATCTGATGCAGTCAAATACCTCTTTCACACCAAAATTAGCAAGTATACGCTGTTTTTTTAAACACTTGTAAAATACGTCACAAACGCACCAAAAACCGAGGCACTCTCACTTCACTGTCTTGCAAAATTAGCACTTTCCGCCATGTGTCTCTTCTCCATCACCTGACCTAAATATAATTAAAAAGAATTCTCACAACCTGGCCTTGCCTGGCCCAACGGGTCCTGACAGGCTCGGGCATCCGCACTAGTGTGTGTTTACACACAGCCTATAATCGCAGAAGGCTAGCCATTACACACTTTTACAGTGAAGTAAGTATGTCAGGTGTATTTTAATACTCCGGTAGCTTGTTCTAGGTTTTTGTGGGAAAATGTGTAAACCAAGAAAGCCTTGCCTGTTCTGCACCCCGCGGCCAGCCCAGCACAAATCCTTTTCTATCTGATAGGTCTTTTCATTTGTCGTTTTCAGCACAATTCGATTTTTATACTGTTAAACTGGAAAAATAACAGCATTCCTCTAAACCCGTGTTAAAAATTAAATTTGTAGTGAAGGGTTCAATTTCCATTAAAGTATCTTTATGTCTCCCTGAGGTTACAATGTTTATTACTGCTCCTTTATGACAATAATAACATGCTGAATGTGATCAGATACACACTCTGGCCTGGTCCTCTTCACCCACGAGCCATGCTTTTCATTAAATATGTACCTTTTTTTGACATTGAGCCATGAGTAAAATGCCAATACAATATATATGATAATGACAGTGTGTGGGTTGGACCATCTCTCACCTCTTTAAAATCACTCATTATCCATCTCCTGAGGTCTCGTATCTGTGCATCTACGTGTGTGTGTGTGTGTGAGCTTGTAAATGCTTCACTTAATGCAGTGTGAATGAAACACTGCCGTAATGTTTCAGTCTGGCCTCCACCATATCACAAGTGTCCAGAGGAGGGACGGGGGGGATGACACAACAGTGTGTGTCCGTCTTTGTGTGTCAGCGCCTCCACGGCTGCACTTCAGACACGAGGCCTGCAGACAAAGGACCATTCATCGTCCCATTCAGACGGTCGCAGGGCCCCTCTCAGAGGTCCGACGCCGAGATTGGTGGCACCAGGAGCTACAATGGTGACAGTATTTAGTGTCGCCGCAACTATGCTACGCTTCCAGGAGGAATGACTCCAGACTCCAGCTCTGAATGCAAAACACACACAAGCACAAAGGCGCGCACGAATGTAGGATGTGTTTGTGTGTCGGTGGCATCTGAGACACAAACTCATGGTGGCAAATTCAGACGCCGCAGCTCGGAAAGTGTTTGGCTGTCGAGATCGTGAAGCTCCGTTTCTCTTACGAGGAGCGGTAGGTGTTTAGAGGCATGTTGTCTTGGTAACAGGATATTTCTCCTCTCAGTCAAGGTGATCGGCTTGGTTCTCACCTCTTCGCACATTCTCACAAACACTCATTTTTACTTTATAGCGTGCCAGTGAGGAGCACGCGGTGCGTCTCACCAGTCGTTCAGAGCCTCGGTGTGTTCCCTGCAGACTCACCGAGCGCCGTTTTCCCCTCCACAAAATCGTGACAGCAAAGTTTGATTTATAAAAGGCCGTTGAGGAAGAATGTCGCTTGGGGCTAGTTTGGATTTTTTTGGTGTTTGCTCAGAAGTTGTAGTTTTTAAAATAAGTGACTGTACAAGTGTTGCAAACGGAACAAACCAATTTGTTTGTAATTGCTTTGGAAAACCGCGATCGATTTGAAATGTAAAACCTCCGTGTAATCACAAATATGAGCAATATCTCAACCAAAACCAGCTTTATTGACAAACCTTTTAGACAATCAGATAAACCTGATGGATTTTTGTCTTTTTAAACCGATTAGCGTGTTATCCATAAAGTCATGCTGTGCTGGTTATGGTAAGACTTGATTGCTGATCATCATTCATGCCTCTCCCCAGACAGATTGATTAAGTTATTGATTGGTCATTATAGAACAAAACCATTGTGGATAACATCTCCTCTGGCATGTGTTTTGCCTTCTTATAATGCCTGATGCTATTGATCTGAATTATTAATAAAGCGTGAACCATAAAAGTGCATTTTAACGCTAAAGTCTCAGCATGTGGTGAGATGGGGGTAGTACAGGCAGCATAAGACAGGAAATTATCTTAATGAATGGAGGGTGAAGAAATTGAAACATAGAAGCAGGTCAGATAAATAAATTATATCACTCCTGATCTCTTAAGCTTTTTCCACTTGTCAAAAACATGTGAATAGATACAATCTGCTTTCAGTCAAATGACTCAGGTTGACGCAGTAGACACTGGTTTTTAATCAGGTCCGATCAGCAGTGATGGAAACATGACACCCGGGTGAACGCGCTTTATTTTAGCGGTCTAGACACTGATGCTGCACCTTTTCTGGTACAATGTTGTGACGCACATTGGACGTAAGGGTATTGGTGCATAACTACCCACGTTTTTTACGTCTTGGGAACAATGTGCAACGGCATTTTCTTTGTTTTGGTATCATTCAAGATGCAACACTGGCAAGACAGCGAGTTGAGAGAGCTTCACAGTTTGCAGTCATTGTAAAACTTTAAAACACAAAATCCTCTACTGGCAGTAGGAAAGGAGTCAGTTGCCTTTTTTCTCGCAGGTTTACTCTAATACATATTTAAAAAGCTGCATATAGCTGCGAATAGTGGTGTGGAAGAGGTATACGAGTCATACGAGAAGAACTGAGAAGGTCTTGAGAGTTCGAGCTGCCTACCACCTTAATCCTCTTATTCCCCCTTTTTGTGTTTACAGTGCAGGGTACCATGTATGGGGAGTGACCGCCTGGCCAGTAATTAAACTGGAGTTTGTCTTAACACTCACCTCAGAGCCAAGGGAAACACCAAAGTGTCAGAATTAACATACAGGTGTAACAACCTCCTCGGGCCTCTGTTATTACAGAGCCACAGGCCCGGCTGATGGAGTTAACACACATATCTTAAAGTGCAGGCTGACCCACACAGTTTATTCATTTATAAACCTTTTAAAGTAAGCTGACTGCGAGGTGACCTTAAAGTCAATGTGATCAAATACTAAATGCAGAGGCAGGTAATTTTTCTAATATAAAAACTATACAGTCTCATTAAATACAGTTTTCTAGTAAATGATTAGGGTGGGTAGGGTCGTTTTCTTTCGAAACAGGTGCGTACACAGTGTCAGAGCTGTTTCTTTTTCTCTTAAAAAAAAAAAGCACAAAATTCTAGTCGATGTGAAAGCAGCTTTTGGAAGTTGAAATTTAACATATTAACAGTTTAAATGCTTCATTTAGTTTGTTGTGTTCCTCACTGAATTCATTTGACGTTCTGGTGCCAAAACGCTTCCATGTGAAATACAGCCACGCTTTCAACCTTTTAGATTTAGAAAATATTTTGTCGTGTCCACATGAGGTAGCTACTAGCTGACGGTGGGCTAATGTTAGGTGCTGCCATTATCACCCCTATTGTACCCTGCAGCCTTCCTGTTGACAAAGAAAGTAAGAAAAGCAAGAAAAAAATAACTGTGATGCAGAATGTGAGAGACATTTTGGATGAACTGTTAACTTCCTCATCCCACCCCCATCTATCTCTCACACTCACACTCACACACACACACACACACACACACACACACACACACACACACACACACACACACACACACACACACACACACACACACACACACACACACACACACACACACACACACTGCTGCTCTCGGCTCTTTGTCCCATCTCTCTCGCCCTCTCTCTTTCTCTACTCCAACCCTTACCTCCTCCCTCCCCCCTCTCATTGCCTTCCTCCTTTCAGCCTCTTCCCTCTCAGTCGTTGCCTTTGACCCCGGCACCGTGTATAAAAGCTAACTCTCGCACGTCACGGGAAGGTCACCCGCACACTGGGAGGTCAAGGAGAGGTTTCGTCCGTGCCCTGGGGCACTGCCTCGGTCCCAAAGGACTGTGGGCAATGTGACAAGGACGAGGCCTAGGGGTGGGTGGGGTTCCTCTTGACCTCAGGGAGGGGGTTGTGGATACGTACACAGCTGTATGCGTATATATGTGGAGTTTTATATTGTCATTATGCGGAATACGGAGGTCCATTTTTACAAGATACTTCAGTTCCTGGAGAGACATTTGAATTTTTGTTCGTTTAAAAAGGCAAAAACGGCAGAAAATAGAGCTTCAAATTCACATTTAGCGTGGATGTGCTGACGGTTTATTGTGATTCATCACATTTAAACCCCAACAAAAATACTAACAGTCTTTTCCTGTACATAGGGAGGAGACATTTCTTACTCGGGCTTCATATTTTAAAGCAACTTATCAAGACTTTTATACTTTTCATTAAAAAAAGAAATTCATTGTTACTTAACTCCATCACAAATTTTTTGAATTATTATCATTTTCTCCCGCTGTCTCCTATAAACTGATCTGTCTTAGTCAGAGCAGGGTGACAGGTCCCTCTGTGTCTCACAATAGACAGACAACCCCCTCTCATGCACACGCACACACACACACACATAGTCACACACACACACACGCGCAGTCACACTTACCATACAACCAGATGGGCTTGTGTCCCCCATCGCCAGACAAATTAAGTTTGGGCCCCCAGATTAATATTCAGGCAAAGCACTGGCTCTATATAATTGAATCATGGTGCCATGAGTGTACAACAGGGGCTACTTTAGATGCAGCCACCATGTGCGCACACACAGACACACACCGACATCAACACTTGGCTGCCAGCTGCGCTCGGGATCCTGTCTGCTGGTTGGGGGCCGGTCATGAATACAGAATCGTGGTTCTCCGTGTACCACACTCTGGTTTATGGTGGATTTTACCTTCTAGTTTGTATTCGATAGCTGGGAAACTATTTCACATTATTTCTTAACCATTGTTTGTATCATCATAAGGGATACTAGCATGAATAAAACCAAAAGAACAATTTACGATAGCATAAATTGGCCAGGGAGATAAATTGGTCAGTAGCTTATTAAGGATCAGTGCATAAAGAGTTGCAAATACTTTTGTTTTATTAAAGTTCATAAAATAAGTAGTAAATATATATTGAGTTTAAATTAACATTGTTTTAAGTATAATAGGTAAAGAAAAGTTTATTTTTCAACTATCCTGTCGATATTGTTAAAACATAGCGTAGTTAAATAAAATAAATAAACTTCTGTCTTAAGGTGATAAAATGTCTTTATTGGCATTAGTTATATAATGTCTTTGTGACTGATTGTACGGCGTCATTATACACCCATTAATCATCTTTGTCAAGGAGGTTTGTTTTCATTGCTGTTTGTTTGTCTGTCTGTTTGTTTGTCTGGTACGGCTTGGTTGAAGCCTTGACGGAGGTATGCGCTCTGCTGAGTGCCATATATTTAAAGGTACGACAGTGACAGTGAATTGTCTTCATGGGAGACTGTTCCAACCATATCACACTACTGGTAAGTACAATAGCTTAAGAACTTAAGAGAATGAGTAACTTTTAACTGATTAAGCTATTTATACATTTTTTTTGTCCCCATCAAGGTCCAGGTTACATTAATTTAATGGATTTGAATGGTGCTCAGTACAACACATACCTCCACCACTGCCCAACAGTCCCCTTAAATTTAGGTAAAATTAGATTATAGAAATCCATCCCCTAAATATGCCTGATTATTTTCATCAAGACCCATGAAATGTTCTTTGGGAAAACAGTGAAAATGTACAAAAAACAACAACTCCCTATATCATAATATGAATTCCTGGAGCCGCATCAAAATGTTATGGGTTCTTCCTCGACCCGTACTCTATCCTTCCACCAACTTAGGTGGTAATCAATCCAATAGTTTTTGTGTAATCTTGCTGCCAAAGAAAACACCCAACAAACAAAAGGACAGGGGTGAGAACAAACTCTTTGGCAAAGGTAATTATGTCATGAGTTATTGTTACAGACTGCTGTAAAAGTACTTAAAGTGTGATATTACTATAAATAATTCCTTCCTGGTACTTTCATTCTTTGTATGATCGTAAAACAGTAGATTACATTAAAGGCCTTAAAGACAAGACTACCAGCTCATATCAGCGTTTTAGTCATCATGGCTCCATTGTGTCGTACCAGCTGCAGAGCAGAGCGTCCTCTGCGGTGCGCGGTGAAATTGCTGAAACGTATTTATGTTTGTGTTGAGGCTTTAAACGTTGCGTTAACTCAGCCCTGATGGCTGCAGTTCATCTTTATTAGACAGGGAAGCAGCTGGCTGAGAGGACTCCAATTATAGGAGACTCAGCCGCAGTTAATGTCCCTGCATCAACACCAACGTCAAAAAAAACAACCCAGAATTTAAAATTCCCTTGAAGCCTTGTTCACGTATGCTGTTCACATATGCTGTGCATAGAGTGTATTCTATAGGCAAGAGGAATCAATATTTAAGTTCCCTTTTGATAAGGATTTCTTTTTGATTAGGTATGCTTTTTGTATCAAAGTTTCATATCGTTGTTTTTTGTCTTACACTTAACAAAACTGATTCTGTGTAGTATTCTCAGTGAAGTACACAAACTTTGAAGCTAATTAAATTCATCTTCCTCTGCAGGACATGAAATAAAAGTGTTTTGTATTGTGATGAAACAGAAACATAACAGTTGTTCAGTGGGTCTCTTCTTTTAAAAGGCATTTGTTTGGTTTACTGTTGGAAACCAGGTGCTAAAGGGAACAATTATTCAATTTTTAATTGCATCATGTACCTGTCAGTCATGAACCAAAGAGGAAAGACAGTTTCTTAAGAGCCATCTTTATTTCAACAATTTAACCTATACCTATTGAAAAACCCACTGAAAATTATATCTTAAAGCATCATGGGATCAGTTATTGTCTTCATCATCATTACAGATAAAAATCTATAGTTACCTTGAATAAGATTGGGTTTAAACATTGTTGGAAGCATTTTGGATAATTTAAGTACACAAATCAACATAATATTTTAGGTCTAGTTGTTTTTAGATAAAGATTTATATGTAATTGTTACATATTATATCTCTTGCACATAGTGGCTTTCTTTTGAAGTCAAATGCATTTAAGTTTATTCCCTGAAAGTATACATCTAATAATAGAACAAAGTGCTAGCCATGCTCTGCTAGCTGCCAGACTTCCCACTCATCTTTAACCTCACATACACACACATGCACACACTATGCACACGCACACACATACACGCACACTGACACCTCCAGTCTTCTCTGCTTCCTGTTCTCTCACAGGCTGTCGCCCTCACAAGTTGTGGTGTAGCGAGAGGAGGTGACATGGACACACCCGCACACACACACACACCCGCACGCACGCACCCGCACCCACACACACACACACACACACCACTTCATTTCTCACCAGGCTTTTTCTGTCCTCCTCACACCTCCTCCTCCTCCTCCTCCTCGTCTCTCACTCTCTGTGTCACACTCAGAGTTCAGTCGTGGGTTAGCTGGCACAGTTGCTACATATTGGATTTCGTGTTGCCTATCAGTCAGATTTCTTCGTTTATTTTCATCAGTGTTGGAATATTTTTATTAGTCAAGTGTTTGTAAGAGGCAAACACCATGTGATTCTTTAAAAACTCATCAGATACCAATGAGACTGCGATAAATGCCGTCTCTTTATATTTTCACATCAAGCGTAAAGACCTTGCACCGGTGAAGTGCTGATGATTCCTCATCTAATTTCACGGCTCCTCTCGACGTCTCTCGTGTCCAAATTAGCAGAGAGGACGCTGCAGATGATGAAGGCACCAATCAGCATCACACCCTCAAACACTGATTTCCTTTACATGGACACCAATAATCTGTCTATTAACCTCATTTTGATTATTTGTATTGTGGTGATTACATGAGTTGCTAATAGAATATTGCATTCATATCTCTGTACATGTTACAGAGCAGAGTCTGACTATGGTGCCATTACATCCGTTTTCATTGTAATTCCACCAGTTTTAAAACCCCAACCTGAAATACTTTTATGTCCGATGCTATCGTATGCACTTAGTTTTCTTTCTAATTTTGCAATTTGCTACAACTCCTTTTTATTTTTCCATCTTGTTGGACGTTTTAATGCAATTAAGACGTATACATGTCTACTTAATTCAAGACATTTGCTTCCTGTGGCAAGACAAATCATAGAGTGGCTTCGTGTCGAGTTCAACTTGGGTGAACTTTGTGATATTCAGTATTTAGAGAATGACCTTATACGATTATAAGGTAATCAGAACATACTGTTTACATGGCAGTGTCTTATTCAGGCTATTGTCTTAATCAGGTTAATATCTAAATATTGGTGTCCATGTAAAAGTAGTCAGTAGGACCCGCTCACCAAAGCTGTAAGAGCAGCTTCACTTAACAAAGATCCTCCCACGAGGAGCTCTCCAAAATCACATCAGTGCCTCCTATTGTCAGTTCGATAAAGATTCTTCAGCCACCAGACTCGACCTCCGTGTGTGATAAAGGCCACAGTGCTGGTGAGGCTGTGCTGTGGAAGAGGGGGTATCTTCCGTCCACAGATGTTTGTGTGCCGTGTGAGACCCATCACTTTCAGTTGATTAAATCCCCACAGTCATCTTATCTGGAGGCAGCAGGACAGGTAAGTGCGCTCCACTGGCAACCGTTAATTTGAAGGATGTGCTGCACATTTTCAAAAAGCCAGTCCAATTACATACACCACTTCCTGTGTGGGCGTCTCCATTCGATCTTGCATAATCAGAAACAGACTTAACTTCTCCGCCTCTGTCCACACTGAACTGGGTGTCTCGGTTGTGCTCAGATTTTGATTTATAGAAATTGTCACGGGTGAACAATCAATTTCAAGAGACACACAAATCCACACTGAGGCCATATGGTGTGTGGGTCTGTCCCAACATACACACATGATTTCTTGAGCACCAATGTACACATGTGTGTCGTTCCACACAGTACACTTAACCCACTTCAACATTTCACCTACTGCTGCACTGGCTTCCTAGTTGCCTTTTCAGAATGTATCCCCGGAACTTTGAAATTTCTTTTACATTTAACCAGCGAGCCACATTGTTGTTGCCTTGAATATAAAATTGTGTAAAGTGCACATCACAGCCTTAAATGCAAACACAATTACTGGTTATAAAACTGTGGACTACAGATTTGTTCTACTTGGCAAATGCAAAGTGACTAAAAAATGCAAAATCTATACCTTTTAGGTCTACATGTGTAAAAAAGAAACTCACAAGAACGTCATCATTGTGAAAACTTTGAGCAGAGACAGGAAATGAAAATCTGCTCACCAATTCCTTTGTACTGTTTGTATTGATAACAAATCAGCTGGATATCTGCAGACAGTGTTCACTTCCTGACAGGGTAGTTCACACATGGTTGACTTGACGACCACAAATTTACATCTTGCAGCCGGATAATATCTTTGGTCTCGCTCTTCGTTGCAACATCTGCTATGAGACAGAGTCGACTAACTGCAGTGGGTCATAGACTGTAACATGTCACAGTTTACAGGACTGTTGTGACTCAAGGCTGCTCATATAGCCAGCTCTCGTCAACTATTTTTAGCCTAGAATAAATTTTGCATATTGTAGTAACTTGGATGTAGACATTTTAAATGGACTGTATTTAGAGCTTTTCCAGTCTTATCAATCATTCAAAGCACTCTACAGTACAAGTCCCATTCACCAGTCATTCGTTCCTTCCTGCACACATTCACAACGCCCTTCTATGCCCTGTGCTTTTTCTATCGCACATCTGTCGGCACAGCTGTCAGGGGCAATTTGGGGTTCAGTATCTTACCCAAGGACACTTCGGAATACAGACTGAGAGAAGCAGGACTCGAACCACAGACTTCTAGTTAGTGAACAACCCACTGAACCACTTACAATAAGTAGCTGCTATATAGATTACAATTAGTGCAGATTTGCAGAAATGCAAAAATCTATGTTAGGATTGTGATAATCAATGTTGGATCATTCAAAAAGAAAAGTTGTGATTATCAGATGATCTTTTCAACTTATTCTGCCCTATTTACAATAAATTTAAGTATCGGCTTTTCACAAATACTTTAATACCATTTTGCTGCCATGACAACTCTTCACCACTTGAAACAGCTGCTAACAACATGTATTTACAGTGTATAGCAGCTACTGTTGCCCTGAGGTGTGCCAAACCCGCAGCACATGTACACAGACACAGACAAAAGAGGAAAAGCACAGACCAATAATAGCTGCTCCATTTCTCATGATAGACGCCACACACACCCATATACACAACCCTATGATCACAAACAACAGTGCCACTAATGACATGCTTCATAACGCCGCACCTTTATTAACCACAACATAACTAACCAGAATAGACACACGGGAGCCTTTGAAGTGAAACACGCTCGTCACCCCGGGCCTTGCCACTCTTATCTACTGTACTCTGCTCTCCCCGGCCGGATGAGGGTATTAGCAACATGAATAATTAGGCCAGATGTCCTGTTCTGGGCCAGCAGTGAGCTCAGTGCAGACACACAGGGAGTCCTCGAGAGAGGCGAGCATAGGACGGTCAGAGGAAGAGAGGTGTGCACTGTGCATTTGTGAAATTATCACGACTGCACAAGCCACAAATGAGAGAAGAGAAGACCTAGTTTTCAATGTAGGCCCCTGCAGTAATATTTATCAATCTCTGAACCACTTAGCCAATGCGAGAGAGACAGAAAGAGAAAGAGAGCGACACACACCACATCTTTCCGACACTAATGCAGC
This sequence comes from Hippoglossus stenolepis, assembly GCF_022539355.2. Lineage (NCBI taxonomy): Eukaryota > Metazoa > Chordata > Actinopteri > Pleuronectiformes > Pleuronectidae > Hippoglossus > Hippoglossus stenolepis. The sequence continues at coordinate 12,243,704 of NC_061500.1, forward strand.
AGGGACGGCGGCATTTCCGCTGAAAAGCACATGAAGCCCCAAGGCAGCTTTCTGGTCCTTGGTAATCTTCTTCAAATCTCATCCCTAATGCTCACTCACACCCAAACACCCATCTGAAATGTTCCCAAAAAAGAAAAGAAAAAAGAGGCGGATTGGTCGCCTGGATGGCTGGATGACTGGATGACTGACTTACTGGCTAATTGACTGGGTGAGTGAAATCAATGTTGTGAGCTGAATGTGCTTTTCAGCTCCACTGGCAGCACACTGGTTCAGTAAGAGTTCAGCGTGCCATGGTTAATGGTCTGGGGGATTTGTGTTGTGGCTCAGCTGGCAGGACACAGAATCACAGGCACTACCATGAATCCACTGGCGAGGTCGCTTTACTGATATGTCATTAGTAAAAGATGAGGTGTGTATTTTGTTAAGTTAACTGGTTATTTAAATCGGTATTATGGTTTATAAAGTTTAAATAATCTGCATACTATCACCTATATACATTTGTTTAATTAATATTTAAATAATGGTATAAAGTCCACACTGACATATTTTGGGGGGTTGTATGATGGACTATTTCTTGTCTGGGTGAAAGAAAAAGGGAAGTCTCTTCTTTTTTAACTTTATAAAAATAAACATATACACAATAAATAGTTGTGAACAAATATATATATATATACTGTGCAAAGAAAACATTTAAAAGAAAAAGACATGTGGAGTATAATGAAAATATGAGAGAACAGAGATACACACATAGAAGCTTGTCTTTTCATCATGATTCTTTAACCTTTGAAAGGAGGCGGTTTCCTCTTGCTTCCAGTCTTTATGCTGAGCTAAGCTAATCATCTCCTGGCTGTAGCATCATACAGTTGACAGCTAAGCAACAAGCCATCTTTCAGAAAGCTTTTTTAATGGGAAAGTAAATTCAAATTTTAATTAAATTAAAAGAAGAATCCGATTCAGTCCATCGCACTAATGATTTTATACGCTCAGCTGAACCTGGGAATTCAGTGGTAAAGAGCTGTTCATTCATTTCTATAAACACATCTAATGCCCCAGTTCCACTGATCAAAAATCACATTCACACCCACAAACATCTGGCTTTTGTCTACAATGAGAAAAGATACAATCAGCATTTACTCTCGGGTCAAATGAAGACAGGTTTTTATGCACTTTAAACACACTCATTTCTTCTTATTTATTTTAGCAGTCTAGACGCTAAAACTGCACTTATTCCACTCTGACGTTATGAAGCGCAAGCAATAAATGTTTATGTACTTATTGTTTTTTATATCTTGGGAACAACCTGCAACAGCACTATTTTCTTCAAATATCGTATTAAATGCAACTCTGGAAAGAAGACAGAGAGGTTCTGGTTTTCCAGCGTGTTTGTGACATCAAACATGACTTGTTTTTTTTTTCTACTGGCAATGGGAAAGGAGTCAATTTCCTTTTTAGCGTTGTAAAAGAGGTAGGTGGCAACAAAAGCACCAAATGAAAGTCAAAACTATTTTTTGTTTGCTCATTTCTATCCAATCTTCATACAATTGGTGCAAAAGCCAAACCAGTGGGAGAGAGAGCTAAACTGTGTCTTTCTGTGCCTGTCAGTTTGCGAAATTGGTGTAACAGTGAGTCGTTCTGTTCTTCATTCATCTCTAAGCCAACTGGTAACGAGGCCCTGGTCTTTCAACAGTTCATACAGAAGTACACACATGTATGCACACACATACCGACTCAAACACATGACCTCGCTGCATTCGGCCTGCTCTCCCTCACCTTTCAAGGCTGCAATGGGATTTTCTTTCCTCTCACACACAACCTGTATGAGCAAAAACATACACACAAATGCACACAAACACCAACCTCCTCACACTGAAAACACACACACACACACACACACACACACACACACACACACACACACACACACACACACACACACACACACACACACACACACACACACACACACACACACACACACACACACACACACACACACACACACACACACACACACACACTTCGGGCAGACTTCTGCTCTTATGTCCAGGGCACCTCTAAAATAGGCGCAACATTGAAATCAGTCCCCGGGAAAATTGGATCCTGTCCACTGTTTAAATTCCACAGACTTTGAGGCATGCAGTTGCTTAGCAACAGCAGAGCTGTATCTCCCTCTCTGATATCCATTTTGGTTTACTTTCTGCATATTCCAGCTTTGACTCAGACCTAAGTTAATCTGAAATAATTCTAGTTTATATAAATACACTTCAGAAGCATTTTAAAAGATGTAACAAACAAACGACTTTGAATTAAAGAATTTATAGTTGTGATTTGTCACGGTTTTATTTATATTACAAATGGAGAACATGGACATTATATAGTATGAAGTGTAAACAACCCCAACTTACAATATTGAGTTATTAAAATAGCTCAAAACATTTGACTTTTCAGCTTAATATCAAGTGCCAAACTATTCTAGACTCTGTTGATGTACCATGGAATCGCCCCTCAGTATCAAAGTCACTGATCACTGTGGCCAAATAATATTTCACACACACACACACACTCTCATTGTTTGGGACATCTCTGATTATCACACAAGTCGCGATTATTATTTATTATATAATGTTGGTTTGTGTCATTTCTTCCTTGTAATGACAAGCAGTGGAGTAACGTGATGAAAATGTGATTCTGGTCTGATGTAAGTCACTGCATGTTTTGATTGCATGTCTGAATGGGGGTTGTCTGTGTGTGTGCGTGTGTGTGTGTGTGTGTGTGTGTGGTGTCTCCTACTCAAATATCTATAATAACTTCTGCATCACAGTCCCTGAGGGACTAGTATACGTAGGTGGTGTTGGTGGTGGCAGTTGGATTGACAACGGTGGGACTGTGTCGGTCTCGTTATTTTCTGTTGTCATTTTTTTTCTGTTGGAGGTCCCTGCAAGTCCAACCATTTTTTTCTTCCCTTCATCTTCATCACGGTCACAGGAATCAAAGAAGCCCCGTCTGATGTGTCGCCAAATATTTGATAAGTCTTCACACTGCCCAGACTGACCCTGGACCTGTGGACAAATTCCTCGGCGAACAAAGGGGATTTCATTACATGAACAGGATTTTCTGTGTGTACACTGTGTGCGCATGTGCATGTGTGTGTGTCTGTGGTCCAGTAAATTCAGTTTATACTCATCATGACTGCTCAGTAATCTCAATGTCATCAATTTCAGACATAGGACTATAGTTGCAAACTACGCACACTACACACTCTGATGATCTCAGTTCTTCTGTCTCCATTATGAATACATTTCACCTACATGGGTCTTTCTGTTGTGTGATTATAGCTCAATTATGGACCAACCCATTGATTGTCAAGGATTTTCTCAAAAAAACATTCTATCTAAGATAAATGTAGCCTTATCATTTTGACGTAGGGGGAGGACAAGACATGCACGTTGCTTCTTCCAACTCTTTTTCGGACAGAAAATAAACTGTTAGTCAATGTTAATTTATATTATCGAATTTTGTGATTTTTTTTCTACAAATGAATTTTATTTCATTTTAGAAAAATGCTTAAAATACCCTGAACTAAATTAAACATGAAATAGTTTAGGTAAATACTGATCACATTAAATAAGGCTCTGTACTAGAATAAAGCAAAATCTTTATTAATTTGAACAGTAACAACAACCTGCATCAAGGTCAACAACTGCTGTCAGAGATTTCTTATAACAAAGAATTATCATTAGGTTTTTTGTTGACAATTATAAGATGATAGTATCAATGAGACTCACTAGTTTCACTTATTTGTCTCGTGAGATATCAGGTTAATATTCTGACACCGTTCTGCTTGTTTACGTCTTACTGGGAGTCCGAAGAGTGAATCAATATCGATTTCAGCTGTGCATTCAGAGACAGATCTGAGGCGTGTTTAGCCTAGCTTAGCTAAAAGAGTGGAAGCAGTCAAAGGTGGGTCTAACAACTGCAAAGCTCAGTTTTGATCTCTATGGCTTTTCTACTCAACAGAAAGAGATTTACATCAAATGCAGGGACTTTATTTTACTCAGATATAAAAAATATCCCTACATGAAGCTTTACAATAGGATGTTTCTATAAAACAAACAGGATCGAGGCAGTCCGAGGCTCGATTCCTCTCTATGTCCTTTCTCTGGGATGAAAATACTTTAGTAACTCATTTATGGCAAAACACTATTTGATTGCGTTCAGGTTTTGCTTTTTACAGAAGACATACTGTGTGTATTCATCTTGTTTGGCTTTCCCATAAAAAAGCTCTACTTTGCTGTAATGCAAGAGTTTACAGTAAGTGACAGTGGCAGAAAGCTGAAATGAAAAACATTTTCTCAGGCTCTTTGCCGACAGAGACCTACACATCATCACGAGTATAAAGGTTGTCAGCACACTTCTCTCTTCGTCTCTGACTGTTCTCAATAACCCTTGTTGCCCAGATAAACGATGGCAGGTACTGGATGAAAGCCAGCGTCGGCTTCACTTCGGCTAGAAGTCTCTCTCCACTGTTTCATTCAGTACCATTCAATATCAGGCATCGGTGCACAAACCAGAGTGATGTGTAATAAAGAGAGAAAATGGTTTAAGATGAAAGAGTGCCCGATTGCTTGCGTATGATTAGCTCCATCAAGCGTGGCCCCGGCAATCTAGAGTGAGGTGTTTGTCAATGTGATGTTCAAAAGCAGGAATAGAAACTTTTAAAAAAGTGTGATGCAAGCACAAGCGTCAAAGTTTCAGCCACACTTAATGTTTATCAATTATCAAAAGAATAACGATTCTCACATTTTAATCTACTGCAGACAATTTGTCTTGTTACACTATCAATGCAAAACAAAAGGTAAGACACTGATAATAATACAATGTGAGGCTATGGTACAGTCAGTATGTGATTTGTAGGGGAATAAGGGGCGATGCCATTCCCTTAAAAAACAAAATTATCAAAAAAGCATCCCCCTGTCAATTCTGCCATACTCTTTCAGCCATCCCCTGAGAGAGAGACTGCTCAGCTGCACCAGGCGAAATGCACCCCATGTCGGTGGCCGTTAAAACATCCATCTCTTTTTCTACTCCACACTCCCACTGATCAGTTCTAAAAGTTATTCATCTGGAGATACCTGCCCAAGTAATATTCACAACCAGTTTGGTGAAAATCTGCCATGCCTTGTTGAGTTATTTTGTATTCACACACACATCACACGCTCAATACACAGCAGAAGCCTCATTACAACGGCAAACTATGACAACTAACTTAAACTGACTATTTAGAGAAGTTTTCTGTCCATGTTCGCTGTTCATTAATTGGGCATCGGGGCCATTGCCCCTGGTAAAAATAAACAAATCGCCTACTGAGCACAGTTATACAGAAGAACAATCCTTTAAGAGATTCTCAGGAATGGAGCTATAGTTATTCTCCTGTGATTTCACATACAAAACTTTGGAGGAAAATATCTATGTATTCAGCTGATAACAGCCTTATATCTACCACAATCTCTCAATCTACAGTCAGTGCAGCATGGTGCACTCAGCAAATAAATTAGACTGTCCCAGGACTTTTTCTTTCTCTGCTATCACATTTTAACAAACAGTCTTTCCTGGTGGTCTTTTTTTTTCTCGTTATCTTGATCTTTTCTTTCTGCCACTGTGTCTCTATCAGCCTAAGTATGTTTGTTTGGAGAGTACAGCTCGCCCAGTACAACATGGAAGTACGTCAGCATTGTTGGCTCATGCTTAGAAAAGGGCAACAGGAAGAGACCACTCAGGGAGAAAGGAGACAGGAGGGGAGGTGAAGGAGAGAGGGGTGAAGTTGGAGTGAAGGAAGAGTCAAAGGACGGAGGAGAGGAGGGCGAGGAGCTCTCCAGTGGAGGATGGTGATGACTTAAAGATTTTCTGAGTGCTCCTTGAAACGCCTCTTCATCAGACTCATTGATTGAAATTCACAAACAGTGGTTATTGGTGACTAAATGTAATGGAAGGTTATTTAGGACATTTAAGACCATTAAGAATACAATTTTATACCTACGTCAATTACGACAGATATAAAGCAATATCTGAGTCCCAAAATTACTTACACTTCCCTATAGTTGAAGATAAGTTGGAGTAGCCTAGTAGCGAGTAACTCAAAACACCACAGTATCTTGCAAACTACAGAAACAGTAGTTATCCATAGTCTTTCCCACAGCCAAGACGAGTGAACTGCGATAAATTCTGACCAAGGTGTATTTAGTCCAGTTATCAGTTCCATGTTGGTCTTGTTTGTACTTTTTTTACAGTGTGCAAATATCTGAATCATTGAGAAAGACCTACACCTAACAACGGAGACATTACAAACTATACATGCCACCAAAACATTTATCTTAAAAAATATAACTCATTTTACAGTGCGACAGATGTAGCTACAGAATAGCGTTAAAATAATTCAGACCCACCTTAAACATATTTAAAACCTAGCATGTCATATTTTAATGTATTCAAGGCTTTTAAGGTCTTAGATTGTTTAGAGACAATAAAATTTTGGACTTTTTTGGAAAAATTCACCCAAAAGAAAAAGGAAAAAAAGGGACTCTGAAAAGACAAAACTTGGTTTGAATGAGATACAATAACCTATCAACTACTAGCAAGTTAATACTAGACCAGCACCTACTACTCTCTTATAAAAAGGAGATATTTGAAATAGACGTTTGTGTAGTTTGACTCGCTCAGTTTTACTCACTTTGTCTCATAAGCAGGCAGTGAAGTGCTCTGGGTGTTTGCACTTTTCTTCACTCTTCAGTCCGTTTGTCCTTTTGTCCCCCTCATGACGTGGTGACGTGTGGCAGATCATTTGGTCCCTGGTCCCCTCCTGCAAGTAAAGGCTGGAGTTGTTTTTGATTGTTAGAAATGTATTTTCTCTGTGGATGAAAAATATGTTGCACAAGTATCGGAAAAGTAGTGTTGACTGTGGCTCAGGAGGTAAAGAGGGTCATCCACTAAACAGAAGTTCAATGGTTTGATCCTTGGCTCCTTCAGACCATTACAAAAGATTGTTTAGAAGTGAGGTATGATTGTAAGGGTGAATGAGACTTGTGCTGTAAAGCTTTTTAAGTGCTCAATAAGACTGGAAAAGTGTTATATAGTCGATTCACCATTTACAATAATGCAACACAGGGACTCTCTCCATTTGAAAAGACTGTCTGAGGTTGCAAATCCATTTATAACTAGTACTTTATTACAATATGGCTCTGACTTTCTCATGTGTAGTTAACAAAAATGAAGAAAAAAGTATCTCTATTCAGGCCAATACAGCATGATATCTGGAGTGAGTTTTATTTCGCAGGTTTTGAGAAATCAATCTCTGAAGTTTCTGCACCTACACAATAGGGTTGAATGGAACAGTGAATTTGTCAGTGGTCAAAATACTGAAAGCTTTAAACCATAAACAATTCAAAAGCAACATCTATATTTGTAAGCCCCGTGTTCTTGTTATTGTGGATAATCTACAGAAATCTCTTGCTGTTTTCTAAAGAAAAAAAAAAGTTTAAAAGTACTTTGAAAGGAAACAGTTCATAGCAAGGTTTGAGGATTGTCAAGAGTATCAAGGACTCCGTTTCTGGGAAGAAATGTTGCTTTTGAATTTTATTTTTTTATGTTAACTGTCAATACTGTGAGAGTCACAAAAGGGAATTAACTCAGCAGTGGGATGGAGGCACAAAGCTAGAAACAAAAATGGTCTTTATGCCTAGAAAACATACAGTTATAGGTCTGTATTGTAGGTATTGTTACTGCAAGGCCGATGTCGAGTAGATGATGAATGAGTCAGTAGCACAGGAGAACCTGGATCTTTACCAGGCTCTCAGTCGAGTGTGTTAAAGATGAATAGACGGCAGCTTCTCTGCTACTCGTTTTCTCCTGGCATTGAGGGAGGAGATCATTAAAGTAAAAGCAGAAGTTACATTTGATGAATGCAGAGACGACTCTAACTTCAGTATTCAAGAACAAAGTTACAGTCGTCACTGGATGTTCATTCCTTCTCCCTCTTTGTATCTCTTCTCTTTATCTTTTTCTCCTCCCTGTGTCAGCACTATTGCTTTGATCGGGCTCTTCATATAACGAGGCCCCAGGGTCTACTGTGCAAGAAAGTCCAAACTAAAGTGTGTGTCTGTGCAAGCGTCCACACACATGTGTATGTGTATACATGATTGAAGTATGTGTTGCCTATGTTCTTGCCTCTGTCAGACAAATTTTTCCTCAGGGATTAATTCTTCATAAGGTTTTTTTTTCTTCAAATGCTCCACTAACACTTTTAATAGAGGAGTATATCACAGTCTATAAGTGATGCTGCTTGGTTGATTCTTTTTTTTTTCCACTTCAGTTCTTATGATTGCATAATTGGCATGGAAGCAGGATAGTCTAAATTGCCACTTAAGGAGATGATAAATTGAATAAGATTATGTTTGCTTATATCAACTATAGAAAAGTAGCCATTAACTCAGGCTGCATCCAAACTACTAAGTTTTTGTTTGAAAACGCATCAATTCTTCTACGGATACGCCTGCCGTCCACATTACTATGAATAAATGATGTTTGGAAATGATAACATAGACACTCACTTGCTGATCTGATCTCTTCATTCAGGACGTAGCCTTCGCTTCGTAAGAATCCTATCACATGACACCCTCCGGAAGAAAACAGCCAACCTTAGCCTCAGCTACCAGTGTAGAACGCAACATGGACGATCAACTACAAGCAATACTGACCCTGTTTGCTTTGCTAACAGCTGACACAATGATATGATTGCTGACATGTGTAGGATGCAGGCTATCATTTGAGCAATTCCTGTGTACGTGCGTGGTCAGGTGAAATGCATCTTCAGAGGTGTCATAGGTAACAGATTGTCTTCCTTTAGAAAATGTCGTTTTCAAATGAAAACAGTCGTATAGATTAAGCCTCAGGGCACAATAGATAGTAGGTACAAGTCAGCACTAGGGTTTTTTTGGAACTTGGTTGCCATATTTTATTTGTTCACTGCAAAATAAGGACCCATATCAGGGGAAACATTTAAAGTTGGGAAAAGAGGAGATGCACAGAAAAGCGGAAGGAACATGTCCTCCAGCAATTACAGCTCCTACCATATCTGGTATTTTGTCAGATTTTATGTTCTTCTCTGATAACATCATCTATCCCATCCTCTGTGTGCGTGCGCCCCCCCCCCTCTCAGACAGGATGTTTTGAGGAAGACAGCAGGGTCACGGTCTGATCCAGAAAGTATGATAAAGATCAACCAATTCCTCCATTCGTGTGTGTGTGTGTGGCCGTGCGTGGGTGTGTTTGTTCGTATTAAAGTGAAAACTTTAAATGTTTGTAACATGCAAGTCTTTAGTGTGTTTACCATAAGGTAAAGAAGTAAAATGCTTTATAGATTGTATAACATTGGCTGTTATGGGAACAGCCAATCACTTAACACTTTCATTTCTCTCTGTTAAATATAAGGCTACAGGCAGAATTAGCTTCACACAGAAACTGGTGATGGCACGAAACAGCAATTCTGGTTTTATGTCATATTACAATGACATACATTTTTTTTAATAAAACGAGGTATGAAAACTTATGTTCCAAATAGATTGCCCGTCAATAATCAATTAACCCAATGACCAAGAACATGTCAGAAATTAATAAATAATACCACCTTGTCAAAGGTGATATTTTTTAATTCATAATATATTCTGATTCTGATTCTTATTCTGTTTTCCTAATGGAAAAATAAAAGTGCCAAATCCTCTCAAATGAGTGGCTGGGACTAGTGACTGATCTGATCAACTGATTTTCAAAAAATGTGCAGATTAATTCACTTTCAATCAACAAATCGATTAATTTACTCAGCTTGAGATTTGTAGAAATACAATGTTATTTTTATAGAGGCTGTATACAGACACTGCATTAGGACAAGTAGACAAAAGTCAGGTTTTTGCAGCGCGGGTGGGAGGGGGGGAGGCAGGCCACTAAGGGCCAGGTCTGAATTAAAGGAAGGGGGAGGGTTTTTAGGGTCCCAGCCAAAGTGTCTCCTGCAGGAGGTGGTGTGTCGGCACAGAGGGATTCCCACTCCTCTGAAGTCTGGCAACCGGTATCTGGTTACTCCTGTCGGTCTGCCATGATTGCCCTCCACTCACATTCCACAGCCCTCATTTACTCCAATCCACACAGGAATCTGACAAACTCAGCATCACAGACAGAAACACACACACACACACACACACACACACACACACACACACACACACACACACACACACACACACACACACACACACACACACACACACACACACACACACACACACACACACACACACACACACACACACACACACACACACACACACACAGAGAGAGAGAGATCTCAAGCCAAACATTGAACCAACGTTTGACTGAAAGCATCCGTCTGAGATTACCACATTGGTTGCGACCATTTCTTCAAATTACCCCTTCCTTTTCTCTGTTCTCTCCCAAACACAAACTCTGCATCAATCAGGAAAAAAAAGCAACACAACTTTAGACAACTTCGACTCCAGCAGAGGTTTGTGTTGCCGCTGTAGTGTTAACCAAGTTGTAAAATGCCAGAAATGTTGTAATCCACATGGAGCCGTTTGTCATCTCACACCAAACTGTGAGAGGAGCAATAGCGATGTGGTGGTTTAGCCCTCAACCTCGGTTATCCTGCTGCTGGAAGGAATCCCGTTTCAGACGGCTGACTAGACGCCCGGCTGCTCATATGATACGGCCACATGCAGTACTGTGATCATCTGTGATACTGGAGCAGGACGATATGTACTTTCAATGACTCTACTTTACGACACCCGTGTTTGTACACATATTTTCTCATGTATATGAATAGGAGCGCGCAAGCTCTTGGCGCATGATACCGTGCCTTCCTTTGCAAAATGAATTTCCCATTGCTTTATTAAAGGCAGCTCTGTCAGCAACTGACATTGACATTGTTCTTCTGTGGGATATTTTGGGGGCCTCTGGGACAAAAAACCCAATAGGACAGAGGACAGAGCAATTCATAATCAAAACGCAGGCGAGAGAATGGCTCTTCTTGGGTAAGGTAATTGAAAAGGAAAAGGGAGAGGATATTGTAGTCATCTCTAGCTTGTCTCATGCTGATATTGCACCTATCAATCATATTTCATTGGGTATGTTCTGTGTGTTCACTGACATTTCTCTTGATTGATCAGAGTAATAATACGCACATGCTGTGTGTATAAATACATAGAGAGGGAAGAGTGGGCTGCATGTTATGATTTAACATGATGTGATGTTTGCGTGGGGGAGTGGGGGTATAATATATAAAATAAGGGTATCTGTACGAGGACATAGACATCCACATCATCATCTTTTCATGTATATTCAGCTTTGTAGAAAGATTTGATTCTATAAAACCTACAGAGGAAAAATATTTCGTACTCAAGAATACTTTTTTTTTGGAGTATCACTCAACAAAAGACCCAATAAAATAAAAATATTCACTCTCTTTCATCTATAAAAGAAACTGACGGCTTTTGGAAAAAAATAAAAAACCTAGACTGATTATATAAACCATTTGGATGGTGCTAAAACACATCTGATTTTAGCACCTCTACACCTCAAAAGCTGCTCTCAGACATGCACTGACTACTCAATTCTCTGGAGGGGCTGTATGTGAGAACACAAATGTTCGACTAAGTTGGTCCAGACATTTTCCAGAACTTTTCTTGCCAGCCCCCATGGTAAAATGTCCTGAAAATGGCTGAGTAAGCCTATATGTGAGAATACAGCCGGAAAATGTTGATAACGTTTCTAAAGCCCAATTCATGCTTCTGCAGCGAAGCTACGCTGTAACCTACGCATACACATGTACCCTACGCAGAGCCATACACAGACCTGGCACACACATTTGCATTCTCACACACAGCCCCCAAGGAAAATGGCAATGCATATCTGAAAGCAGCTTGAGAAAGATGATTGAAAGCAACAAAACTAATATAAGACACATCTTTAAAAACTTCTCAGAGATGCAAGGTCCATGTTTTTATACTCCGCACAAAAAACATGTGGTGTCACATTAGCAGTTGTCATGGAGATGAATAAGTACTGCCATCTGAACTCACAAACTCTGATTACAGCGTGCACAGAAAAGCGGTCCTGTGTGTGACAGTGCCCAGCAACAGATCAATAATGACTTGAAATCCAACACAGAAAGTGCTTCACTGAAAACATTTTTCGAAATGAAAATCAACGACATGCCACTTGGAGCTGATTTTAACTTACAGCCTTATATCAAAATCTTTAAGGATATGCCCATTTTACACAAGTGATGTTCTGGGTCTTAATGAATGTCTGTAACATACTTGGTCAAATCCAGATCATTTCAACTTTACCCTGTTAAACAGCCCCACCGAGTGACCTGTTTGACTGCCTGTTCTTTAAATGCTAATGAGCAGCCCCTCCCCCATGATAACGATATAAATTACATATTTTATATGATATAAATTATCAAAATCATCATATTGTATTTTTTTCCTGGAGTTTAATTCCAACATTAATGTCCCCCTCTGCCATCCTACAAGCACACAGCAGCAGACAGAGAGAAAGAGAGGTGGGGCTAGACCATCATTTACCCAATGTACAACAACAACGGAGAAAGCAGAATCGCTGACCTTATATGTCAGTCTAGGGGCTGACCAGAATTCGCCCGTGAACAGCCAGGCGTGCGGAGACGCGCTGCGCTCTCGCAGCGGCTCCGTGACCGAACTACGTACCGCGGAACTACTGTAACCGCACAGTAGAGCTGAACAGTCTTCCACAGCTGGCAGTGAGACCAGCGGCGCGTTCGCGCGGCTGTTCACCGGGACGAGCATTTCTCGGTCACCCATAGACTGTATATATAAGTCAGCCGCGATTCTGCTTGTCTGTTGTACTTGAATGTCGGGGTTCAGTAACACTGAGTCTTCACACTGCTGTTGTGCGACAATCCATCACGACGGAGGCGCGCCGACAGGCCCCCAGTACATGACAATGCCAATGTGATGCCTGACCGGAGAGTCTCCGAGCCGAAGCGCCTGTAAACATACGGGGGGGGACGGGTAGAGTACCCAGCTGTTCACAATGATCGCCACGAGATAAAACACATGTTTTTCCATTGTAGACACATAATTAATCACGAATTCATGTCCTTTAATTGAGCACAATGACTGTGAATTAAGAGGGTGTGTTATTTGTAGCACAGATCAACTACAAAGTAATATACCCATTTTGTTCATGTGTGGAAATAGAGTACATTTCAGCCATTATATATTGTGCTTGTCTGTGATATTTTCTGTGTTTTGCTGAGGTCAGGGAACAAATGACTGCAGGCCGTGCTGCAGCTAAATAAGCATTAGAATGCCAGAAGTGACTGTCCCCTTCTTTTAACCCCCAACGGCACATCCCAGGCTGTAAACATGGCTAGACTGCCCCCGCCCCGCCACCTCCATAACCTCCCATCCTGGGCTCCAGCCCCCCTCCTGCTGGGAGCAGGCACATAGACAGACTTACACACCCCCAGGGAGATGGAAGAGGGGGATGTGGGGGCGGCTTTGTGTCTACCGGCACAGGACTTTGTTGCTGCATCCCTACATGCATGCAGGCACGTGAGCAGGAATACATGAGCGCGCGCCACACACACACACACACACACACACACACACACACACACACGCTCTTTTGATCTATATATATACACACACCGCATATATAGGATGTCTCAAACAATAATGCTGTTTAAGATGAATCACATTACAGACAAATCCACAACACGCTATTTAGTTATAACAGTCAAGAGGATGTCAGATCCGATGTCAGATGAGATTCCAATTAGAAAAAAAACAATATTCCTGAGTTGAAAAGGTCAGGAAACACTTTACACACAAAGAAAAGGCCACACAAACCCCACTAGCCTCACACACACAGGCTTGTAATGCCCCACCTACACACCACATCCCTCCCAACCCCCCAGGTCTTTATACACACCCACACACCCACACACACACACACACACACACACACACACACACACACACACACACACACACACACACACACACACACACACACACACACACACACACACACACACACACACACACACACACACACACACGAAATGCTATATACGTAAACACACATACATAGGAAGTGGATGACCTGCTATAGGCTGCATGGGTGTTTTCCTCAAAGGGAAACCACATGCTGGTTTGATTCTTAGAAACTGCTGTTCAACACGTAGGCTCACAGTATTGCATTATACTGTGAAATAAAGCCCAGTGAATTCAGTAAAGATAGTAGAGAAAAGCATTTAATTCTTTAAACGTGATTTGGTAAAAATATTTTACATTAAAATGAAAGGACGGAACATATTCAGGTCTATTTTTAAAACAGTAGTCAAAAGTCACTGTAATCGAACCCTTACGACAACTGGAATATAAGAGATCGACCTAATATCCAGTCCTTTCATATGCAAAGATACATTTAAGTTTAGTTTAACCCAATATGAGGCTTTAAGTCTTGAGTTATCATAGAATCAAGGGGGGATCTTCCCAATTTGCAGTCTTTTCAGCACTACATTTCATATTTAAAACATTGTACAGACTGTAAATCAAACATGGTGTTTCAGTATGCCTTAATATGGTATCATATATCAATATTTGTCCAAGGTGTGCCCCACCTTTCGCCCAATGTCAGCTTGGCTCCAGCACCCTTAAGGATAAGTGGTATATTTAATGTATGAATGGATATAGTTAACATATCCTTGTTCTTGGGTAAATAGTCAACTGTAATGTGTTGTATATGTGATGATAATTAATTAATTAGCGCATCACTTATTTATGTGTCTATATAAACGACAGGAAGGCAACATCAGTGTGGAGGTGGCGTGTGTGTGCGCCTCATGAAGATTGATAGATCGCAAAGCATCCGTGTGAATTTTGTCATGATCTACCTACATCTGCCGTGGTTCACACAAATGTGTTGTGAACATCTGTGGACGGGACAAAACATATGAGCATGTGGACCACACGTGCCACTGTGCTAGCTGCACACGTGTGTACGTTTCCACATATGCAGATTATTTTTATTGCTTTAATTCTGTAGAGCATTTAGTATTTAATTGTTTGTATGAAAAGTGCTTTACAAATTAAATCTGATCGAAGGTTCAACCATCAACAACAACCAATCATGTGCAACAAAGAAAAGCATCCCCTGCACATTTGAGAAGACGGAACCAGCAATTGTTTTACGTTTATGCATAAAAAAAAACAAATAGGTGTTATGATTATTCAATTGCCAAAATAGTGGTTGATTAATTGTCGGTCATCAACTAATCCATTAATTTCATTACTAATCATTGCACCTCTGTAGATAGTTCTGGATTTACTCAAGTCTGTCTTTAAAGGTTAAAGAAACAGGGGGGGGCATTGATATGACTTTTCTTTTTAAATCCAGGCCATAAACTACAGTGCTTGACATACATGCAACATCAACCTGAAGACAGGTGAGGGAACAGCTAGTCCTTGCACGCTTTGTTCCTGGCAGCACAGTCATTGTTCGAACTATAGGTCAACATTTACCCAGGGCACCCCCCCATGTTAGCCACAGACAAACCACAGCAGCACATGTAAACGTCAGTAAAGAGACAGACTGAGAGCTTTGACTCACTTTTGGCTGACGCCGATCTCATGTTTGATAAAGGGGAAGTGGTAATAATCCAGGTGATAGACACGTTCCGTTGCACTCAACCTTTTCTTCAGTCTTACAAAACCATAGCACCTGACATAACTAACCACCCTGGAGAACTAGTTAGTCCAACTAGTTGCCTGTAGTGAATGGATTGTTAAAGTCTAGTTCGTTTGTCTTCATAGTAAACTTAACCCTAACCCTTCATGGTCTGTTTGTAAACCGCCATTTTTAATCAGACGATGCAAACACCTGGATCTCCCTCTGCACACCTGTGTCATCTGGACTGTAAAAGTGTTATACCACCTTTCACCACACTCGCTGACTTTAATGTACCCGGCACTAGACTCCAGAGGGGCGCTGTTTCGCCAAAGAAGAAGAACGTACACTACAGAATATAATGGAGGAAGAAGTAGAGGGATGTTTTTGTCAAGAAAATTATTCCATTCTAATTAAAAGCTTAGGTTAGTGAAAGTGCAATTTAGACTTCTCAGAAATAAATACCCAAGTTCCCCCAGGGATCAATAAAGTATTATATAGTATTATATATGTATATATTTTTTTCTTCAATACTTACATTTTTCCTATTTTACTTATACAGTTTCATTGATATTTTTTTATGTAAATTATATGTAAAATGTGTGAAACTTTTACAGCATTCTTCCCCCAGCCATAGATAGAGCCTTTATTCATTTGTCATTCTCACAGCATCAATAGTCAAATTGAAACATACTCAGACTAATAAAACTGGAACCAGCCTGTCAAGTGTTTTTCTCTTCAAAGCTGCTCTCACACAAACAGCTTACAAGTGTAATATTCTGCAGATCTCCATGCCCACTAGAGACACTGCTGAAATCTGTATTAGTTTTAATGGAATTATTGCTGTGCAGAATCAGGGTCACCCTGTCTGAGGGAAGTCATGGATACGAGGCCATTCCTCTCTCTCTCACACACACACACACACACACACAGCATACACGAACATACACACATAGCTCAGAGCCGCTTTAGTTGTATTAGCAGGGTTAGGGATTACTGATGGGGCGGGCGCAGCGATGGCCATGAGTTTAAAGTGCATGATGTCAAGGAACAGGGTCCCACCATGTGGTCCTGCCACCCTGGTGGGATATGTTATATTCCTTGTCGAGGAAGCTTTGTTCCTGGAGTCTGTGCTAAATATAAAGAGGCAGAAGTAATTTATGATCTGGGCGCCTTCATTATTTAAACAGGAGGGAAGGATTCTAAACACGTGTGAACACAGAGGAAACTTTATACAGTCAAATAACACTAATACCGACATAGGTATTTATCCTTGATGAATATTTTTAGCCTGAATTATAACATGTGTCAATTAGTTCTTTTTTTTTTCAGTAATGTTATAACTATTACAGATAAGAAATGGAGATACATTTGAATTGTGTTTGACGATATCTGTTTCAGGGACAAGAAAATTCTTGGATTTCTTCACTCAGGTCTTTTGTAATAATTGATAGACAGGAAAAGAGGCACACACACACACATGCTCCATTTAAATCCTGCTTGTACCACTAAGTATGTTGTTTCTTCGCCTAAATTCTCAGTTTTTTCTTTTTTCCAGTGTTGTCGAACAAAGCAGCGGATGGGGGATGGATGGTGCGGAAAGTGGGTCTTGTGAATGTAGGTCTTTGAGACAGTGTGTGTGGGTAAAGCAGGCTTACAGTAGTAATCCTCTTCACAGACACCCATCTGACTAGCAATAGGATGAGGCCCAGACAGACACACACTCATGCACGCACACACTGTTCGGGTTTGACAGAAGGAAATCTGTTTTGTCTTGTTTTTAGAAATACAATGGGTCATAAATAGGCCTTTGTCTCTAAACGCATTCTTGCTCCAGTCTCTCTGAAATCTAAGATGTCTAAGAAAAGTTTGGAATCTTCCAGTACGTGTGTGTTCCCTCCGGTGTGGCACCGAAATTCTCAATGTGATTGTTTGATACATGTTACACGCTATTTCCTCTACAGGCCAATTCAAACGAGACGGCTCCTCGAGGAAGCTGGGTCGTCTGTTGACTTTATTGGTTCCTGAAATTTCGCAGTACCGCTTCCTGGCTCTGATGTCACCGGTCGATTAATGACACAGGAGGAAGAGGGACATTCATCCCGAAATAACTCCTGAAAAAAACAGCCCAATTAAAAAAAAAAAGAAAAGGTATAATGAGCCTGTGAGAGAGGGGACAGTGAGCTACGGTGCTGTCAAACTATGACTCACGTCTCACGGGGGAAACGCTTTGGCGTTCCGCGACGTGACATCCTTCAGCGACACAAAGTAGAGCCAATGTTCACTTTGGTCATAATGAAACCTTCCTTAAAAGGGTTTTAGAGAATTTTCAAGCGGGTCCATTCGAATAATCCAATTTGGATGACGCACAAAACAAACCAACCCCTGAAAAAACTGAATGAAACCACCACAAACCCAAAAGGTAAACATGTTATTTGTACATTTTTTTTATTTTGGCATTTCTTTGTTTTGCATTTATATTAAGCAAAGTGCATCTTATTTTCTTTTTCATCAACACATTGCACAATACATAAATAATGATGCATATAAAACGTCTTCATATTTACAATTAATAATATATTTATATATAACATAAAATACATTTTTCGCTTCTTATTTTTATTTAATTAAATCTTTGTCATTTATTAAACAAAGTCCGTCAGAATCTTATACTTTCGTCTTCTTTTAAAACCTTTTTCCTCTCTTTGAACCTCTGGAACAAAACAAAAAAAGGGAAAGAAGGTGTAGTCTGTTTGTGAAGGGGGCAGAAGAGGTGAGGAAGGCTGCTGCTATCGTGTGTTGAAGATGACTTCCAACCAGCACGGGCAGCTGCTGATGAACTGTCTGGTGTAGCACTGTCCCCAGCCCTTCACAAAGCTTATCTGCACAGTGAAGCCTGTGCGAGGCTGCTGCGTGAACTCGTGGTCGTTGGGCCGCTGCAGGCTGCCGGCCTTGTCATAGTCAAAAGCTTTGATGGAGAACCCGGGGAACACCTTGTGCACCAGCAGCGTGCGCGAGTCCGGGTTGTCCAGTGTGGCCGACTTAATGAAGATGGGGTAGCAGCTGCGGTTGTAGACCCACACCCCGTCCGGCTCACGCGTCAGCTGGATGCCATAGCCGATCTTGGCCCGCACCATCTGCACCAGCTGGGACTTGTTATCGGAGCAGAGCTGACCCAGACAGAAGCCGTTCCCCTGAGGTAGATCATAGAAGATGTCCAGGGAGGGCTCCTGGACTGAGTAGAGGCGCCCGACGCGTGTCTTCTCCTCCCAGTATGCCACCACGCACCAATGGGCCCGCTCGCCAGACTCCTGCATTGCCAGGGAATCTGAGGTAGGAAACAGAGGAAGGAGATGGTTAGACATGTGAAAAAGGGGCGCAGTAACAACATGTTGGCACTGAAACATGAAAACACGCATCAAGAAGCAAAAACAAGGAAGAGGGGGAAACGATGAGTGTAGGAGGCTGGGATGAGGGATGATGAGAAATATCTTTGTAAACATTTGTATTTCTGCACAACCTCTTCCTTTTCCTTGTTTTGGGAAATGGAGAATGTGCTTTAGTCGAGAGCCAAAGCTCAACTGTCATCCTCAATTTCTGCCATACAGGAAAAACCATGTTGGAATTCCTGGACTTCAGACAGGAGAAGCAACTCAGAGACATTGGCAGGCAAGTGTCCACACGCAGTACAATATTTGTCTAGGCATTAAACGCTTATCGTCTGTCTGGCTGTATTTTTGTAGCGGCGTGGCCAACAATGTGCTGACGTCAACCGGCCCGTCCCGATCGTCTCCCTACGGCAACATGCTTCACCCTGCTGGAGGAAATTAGAAACGTTCTGTCTGAATTCGCGGAGAAAGACGAGGCCGCGGTAACTGAGCAACGGCAAGGAGACGAAGGGGGCTTTCACACAAGCGCATAAACCATTCCCCAACCCCCCATCTACGGCGAAAGCACATGGCGTTTTGCCGCCGAGAGAGGCTGGCCGTTAACTCTCAAGCCCTGGTGTCTGAATTGTTGACAAGCCAGGCCTCTCCAGTCTAAAGTTTCCCCCTGAGCGTAAAAGAAGTGTAGCATTGGCCGTGCTCCAGTTTCCAACCCCCACCACCAGCACCGCCGCCACCTCCTCCCTCCCCTGTCTCCCTTTTCGTGTGCCTCCTGCGCCGTCCCTCTTCCCTCTTCATATCTCTATTCCGCAGAAATCTGGCTCCCAGCTAGAAAAGTGGGAGCCAGTCAGGCGCGAGGGAAATAGAGGGAGACGGAGAGAGAGAGAGAGAGAGAGAGAGAGAGAGAGAGAGAGAGAGAGAGAGAGAGAGAGAGAGAGAGAGAGAGAGAAGGAAAAGAAAAAGAGGGGGTGGGGGTGAGGGGAGAGAAGGAATGCTTTTTCCCATATTTTGACTGTTACTTTTGCAACTTTGCTTCCTCTCCCTACTTCACCTAATCACCTACAGCTTCTATCAACTGCTCCGCAATCAATTTGTACATCCTGTCTGTCTGTCTCGCTCGCTCCTCTCTCTCTCTCTCTCTCTCTCACATACACACTCAAATCCAGCCTGGATGAAAGACACATTCAAGGGTTAAGAAAGCTCAAAGAGAGGAAATATATGTGACGGGGGGGGAGAAACTGAACAGAGCCTCCCTCAGAGCAGTTTCAGTCGCCCCGATCCTTCCCATCCAACCCCAACCTACCACCGCACGCCCCCACCCTTACTCCTCGTTTCATCCTGCGGTGGCTGTGAACGCAACCGGCAATTTGGAAGGTCCCGTCTGAGACAAACTGCAACATTAATGCGGCAGGATCTCTGCCGGCCCGAGCGGACTAGCCGCGGCCTGTCATTAGCCCCTTCATTAGACGCAAGGGAGGGAAAAAAAGGGAAGAACGAGACAACGCTGGGAGAAGAGACACAGAAACAGAGGGGGAGAGAGAGGGGGGAACTGAAAGCATGCCTTCCGTAAAACAAGAGGGGCTGTGTTCTTTGAAGTTGGTCAGAGCCAAGCCTCGGGGAGTTTATCGTAAATCCGTCCCTACGGGGTGCTGGGGGGAAACTAAGTACCCGGTTATCTACCTTAGACTAAATGGAAGGAAGAAAAGCATTTATCTTTGAGATAAGAGACAGAAAAGTATCTCCCACGTCTCAGGATGATGTCAAACAGAGTCTCTGACCCAGGCTTTGCTCTCACGTCTGCTCTGCGTGTACGTACAGGAACCACCAAGACGAAGGACACGGTGGACTTTCTTAACAGCTGACACAGGGCCTGCTGGTGGAGCTCACCTGTGGGGCCCTGTGTGTGTGTGTGTGTGTGTGTGTGTGTGTGTGTGTGTGTGTGTGTGTGTGTGTGTGTGTGTGTGTGTGTGTGTGTGTGTCTAAGTGTGTGTGTGTTTGTTATTGCTGAGAGAGACAGGCCCTGGCGTCAGAGGTCATTAGAGCGGCTGCTTGTCTGAGCCTGTCATTGCAGCCTGAAAACACCCTGCTATTCAGGACTACACTAACTGCCCCGCTTCCCCTCCCTCGTCGCCTCTCCTCTCCTCTCTCTTCTCCTCTCAGAAACTCCCAACTGGCGGTGAGAACCACAGAGGAGAGAAGAGAGGGAGAGGGGGGGAGAGAGAGAGAGAGGGAAGGATGAAAGCAAAACAGTTGGAAGGCGAGACAGAAAAACAACAGAGGGAAATATGATGGGGGAACAGAAAGAGGGAACAAGTAAAGCTGTGATGTCTTCAGTGTCTGGTGAAAACACTGGAGCCTTGAATCTGCAAAATCCAGTTTGTAAAACAGCCGCTGTGTTATAGGAAGTAAATATCTGATGACATCACGATGACACTATTTTCTTAGACTTCCTCTGCAGCCGCAGAGGACATCATACCAAAGTTTTCACAGGAACAGTAGTGCACCTTTAACGAGTAAGCAACATTTGTGAGTTGAATATTAAGCTGTTGGAGGTGAAGCTAATATTATCCACTTATTATCCTGCTGGGAAGTTTGTTCTATAATAATATATTGTATTTTATAAGCTGCTGATAATGTATAAATAAAGCTGCATCAAATTGCACAAACTCATTTAAACATGCCGGCTTTTCTGTTTTCAAGATCCATCTATTATTTTTGTAAGAAATCAACAAAGATGTTGCAAAATGTCCCATCTCGCATTGTTCGAGTTAATGGATCCGCCTCCAGATCTGAATCCACACCAGTATTTAATGGGTTTCTACCTGACTCATTCCACTTCCTTCCACAAAGTTTCGTAGTGACCTGTCAAGTAGTTTTTGTGCAATGCTGCGAACTAAGTAAGCGGATGACGAAAGAATAAAAAGTACACTATTTCCCTCTGAAATGTAATGAAGTAGGAGGATAAAATACTCTAGTATATTTTAATACCAAGCAAATAATCACTTGGATTGAGTGCAGTAGCTTCTTCTGGGATTTTTTTATATTTTTATGCAGGGCTGACAGCAGCTCCCCTGAATTCTTCGCATTCTCCACAGTCGAACAAGAAGTACTGACCGAAAACTAATCAGAGATTTCCGACTAAAAATTAAATATAGCTTCAGAATTCGGTCCAGATTTTTCTTTTTTTCTTTTTGGGACGTCAGCAGAGAGGGAGGGAGAGACAGAGAGACAGAGAGAGAGAAACAGGCAGACTCCTCCATCTGTGGGGCGCAGCCTTGTGAAGAGTATGTTCACAGCTTGTCCTGACAGCAGATGAGCTTACACCTCATGAGTAATGCTGCTGAACACGCGCACTATAATGTGAGTGACCCCGTACACAACACACCTTATTCCAAGTGCGCGGCTCATTTAACTGCATTTTAAATATTAACACATTGCGTTTGTGTGCGTGTTGACGTGCGAGGTGTCTGCTGCTCTGAGCTCCTCACGTTACAGTCTGACCCTATTTCAGGTGCTTCTCATGTAGGTGAGCGCGTGCGTCAGACGGTGTCGTCAGAGTCTCTCCGCAGAGGCCCCCTGCCCCAGTGTGCGTTTTTCCATCCGCAGAGCCGACTGCCACCCCTGTCTGTGCGTGTGTCTGGGTGTCTGCCTATCGGAGCATTAGTCCGTCTATCTGTCTGCCGCCCCCACCTGCTTGTCTGCTCTGCAGCCTTTCAGCCCAGTGTGCGTCTCAGGCTTCTCTCCTCGCTGAAGATAAGCTGGCTAGCCGGCGGCCCCGGGGCCATCTGTCACAACCCGGCCCCTTTTCTGCTCTGTCCTGCCTGTGTCAGTTGTCTGCTTCCCAGTCTGGTTTGTCCCATGGGGTGCACCCCCCCCTCCCCTCCATGATTGCAGAAAGACACTGGTGTGGAGAGCTTCATGTGACCTTGATCATAATGATACCAGGTCTTTTATTGTAATATAAGAAAAAGCAAAGGAGCCTCTAATGAGAGCTATTAGCTATTATCAAAACTGTGCAAACACAAACAGCACCCTGCAGCCATATCTTTTTAGGTATTTAATGAGAGATAAGCTTATGGTATTTTGGGGGTTGCTCTTCAAAGCACTACATAAATGTAAATGAAACCATGCCACAATCAGGGAATATTACACACACCGCCGGCTCCCCCATGGATTTTAATGGTCCTACGGCCTTTAGGAGCAGACGCCACGCTAGCTGAGACAATTGTACTTGGTCTGGGGGGGAGGACGGGACGGCTGGAAGGGAGGGGGGATGGGCGATGACAGACTGGGTGCTTCTCTCAGGGCCAGAAACACAGTCTGGAAAGGTTAATCATTACCTCTGTCTGACTCTGCACACCCACACCCACACACACACACACACCAGGTCGCTACTATTCTTAGAAGTCAACACAGTCACAGTAACACGCCTGCACCCTCATGCAGACACATGCATGCACGTACACACATGATTTTCAACCTTCAGTTCTGGACACAACACTATCAACATCAGTAAATAGTGAGGAGGCTCCTGAGAACTGTCTCGTATCGATCCCTGAGAGCTCTTTGTGTGTGTGTATTTGTGTGTGTGTATTTGTGTGTGTGTGTGTGAGTGTGTGTGTGCGTGCACGCCTTACTCAGCCCAGACCATAATGACACTGTCGTCATCAGACACACACAAGACGGCTGAAGAGAGGAATGAGGAAGACATGAAGGAAACAGCTCAAGGGGGAAGGAAGGACTCTTCACAGCGCCTTATTTTCTAAGTCAACACCCTCTCCCGAGCCGGGGGAAAGTCTATTCCAAAGGTCGAGGGTCACCCTGGAGGCATTCCTCTCGTTCCCCCTGCCACGCCGTATATGCTCAACCTTGTGAGCATGAGTGTGTTTCCGTCTGTAATGAAAGCCGCAGCATTTCCTGTCTGCGTTCACAAAAACTATTTGGTCTTATAGAAGGTAGGGTCCTCCTACGCTGCACTCTCCTCTGCGGAGAGAAATTCAATGTCAGGCGACCCCCTTCAGAAAAAGAACACTTTACCAATCCAATTTGTGCAGTGAAAACAGAAGAATAGTCCTTGTCTCACATCAATACAACACAGCCTCATAAATGTGAGCCAGGTTTATGCTTGTAGCAGCAAGTGTAGTCCCACACTGTGGCTACATCCACATTACTATGTTTTTACACTCCTGGCATCCAAACTACACGGAGAAGTCTGAAAACGCTGCCGCAGATCGATGTAGGAACACAAAAAGGTTTGATGTAACTTTTTCCACCACTGCAACATTATGCATTACTAAGATTAGTCACAAACCGTCCGACTTTAAAGAAAAATATGGCTGTGGGTTTAGTAGGTGACAGAGGAAGTGCCCATTTTTTGTGGCAGGTTACGTTGACGCTCAGTTGCCCCCCCCATTTCAAGAAGCATAAATAAGCCCTGATGGCAGGAAAACCGCACAGGGGAGTGGCACAGTTTCGCTATCTGCCGATCTGACTCCTCGCAGAAACATAGATAGAGAGAATGACTCGCACACACGCCAACTCTAACATGAACCATCCGGCCACGACCGACCGGGGGAGAAGAAGAAGATAAGGATGGAGAAATTGAGCACGTTTTCCTAATGCCTCCATCTATGGCATAATTTTGTCTGAGTGGAAGTTTCTGCTGTAATTACTTGATCCGAATGTCTTGATGTCGCTCTGGGAATTGTGTTTTTCTTCCTCTAAAGATAAAACTCAAGACGGTTTCATAATAAACTTGGGGGATTCTTCCATTTGCAGCCACATTATAGGACGATGTGGACGTTTGTACCCCTGTTACACGTCCGTCCTGAGTTATTATTCAAACACTTCATCATGTTCTCACACACACACACACACACACACACACACACACACACACACACACACACACACACACACACACACACACACACACACACACACACACACACACACACACACACACACACACACACACACACACACACAACCCCCCTGCAGGCCCCATTTCCCAGGGTGACAGGACAAATAGACACTGGCTAGTTGGATACCCGGGTGCCAGGCGGGCCGTAATGATGTCATCAGCTCACTTTTGCAAACGCACGTCAGGAGATCACCCACTGCAACGGGCAGATGGACAGACAAGCCGAACAACCAGCTGCATTGTTGTGGCGCCGAAACACCGTGGGAACTAAAATAATCGACGCGCCGTAACCAAACCAACAGAGCCAGTTGTGTGCGGTCGGTGCTTCTACGGTGTTGTTACTCACTTATTAATAATTATGTACCTCTGAACTGTATTTCTGTGAGTGTGTGTGGTATGCAAGCACTGTGGTCTGTGATAGAGATGTGGCTGAGTCGGTCCCTGAGATAAAGACACAAGCACACCCCTCCAGTCTGAGTAAACAAAAGACAAAGTGACTACATGAATGAGCAGGCAGACGGGTGGAGACGGCCGCCATGTGTGTCACACCAGAAATCTCTCACACACACACACGTCTGCAGAAATGTGTCTCCACTTAATACCATTTTCATTTTTATTCTGCTAAAGGGGGACGAGGAAGGTGTCCTTCGTCGCTTCCTCTTTCTCCTTCACACACATTCTCTCACTTCAATTCTTCATACACTGTGGTTAATATATATTTAAAAAAAAATCCACTTCCACAAAGTGACTGCAAACCAAAACAATGTTCATCTTGTTCTGGGCTTCCCTCCAGCTCAGGCTCGGTGCCAAATCTGCATAGCCCACCTTTCAGTCAACAGGCTGTGCTAAGGTAGGCAAATGTTTTCAACTATAAATGCTATCTTGATGCTACGCTAAGGAGAAGACAACACGAATCTGAGAGAAAATCTTCTGAAAAGCTTGTGCACGCTCTGCCCTATCCTCGCCTTTCTTCTTCCCTTCCCTCTCTCTCTCTCTCTCTCTCTCCATCTTCTGCCGTCTCCGCTCTGCTGTTTTTTCGATTTGCGCAGCATAATGACACAGGGTGGGGAACAAGAGGACGGCCAAAACCAAACTTGAGTCCCTTGCCAAGAGGCGGCTTGGCTGCCGCGCAAGGAGAGGAAGTGGGGAGTAATGAGAGATCCTGGCCCGGCGCGGAGCGGCCCGGCTCCGCTCTGCTCGACTCGCTGGCGAACGCACGGCCTCCAAATTACAGAGAACAGAGCAGAGCTGCCGGCCATCTCTCCCTCCACCCAAAGCCGCCATCTTCTCTCCCACTTCATTCCTTCCTCTAACTGTTCGAGCAATGGAGGGAGAAAAATAAGCGACAAAAAGAAAATCGGGGTTTGAAACAGAAACAGTTTTACGGTAAAGAAAGGGTTTGTTATCTCACAAAAATGTCAAGTCACCTGGATGTAATAGTTGACATGTACATTTAAATCTTAGTAGAAGCCAAAATAAATAAATAAGTATAGGAAAATGCTCCTAGTGTTTGTTTTCCGTCAAGACGAGGCCTCGGCTGCCTCCCTGTCCGCTCGCCTTTTCCTCAAAGACATGAGGTCATATCCTGCGCAGCCCTTTCCTTTCCCTACTAACCCAAACAAGGCAGGAATGCAGAGAGAGAGAGACATAGAGAGACAGAGAGGGAGTGCGAGAGACTGAGGCTTCTCTGTTTCTGAACTGTTTATTGCTTAGTTAGTTTCCCTAAGATAGTGTCTTAGTTATTACAACTGCGATAAACAAATTCAAAACAACACAAACGGGCCTTCTCTCACTGGGCCTGGACCAAAAATGGGCCGTTTCTCCAGGGGCCCTCCGCATGACAGCAGAACGAGTTTGATTTAACGACCTGAGGTGCTAAGACTAAATTTAATCTCTGTCAGAGCCCCTGATGAAGGTTAGACCTCCTGCCGATTCACCGGATGACTAATTGACTGACTGAAGGGCCGGACGACAGTCTGTCGAGCGAGGTGACTGGCCGGGGGTGTAAGAATACAACTGGGCCTAAATTTAACCTGCAGTGGGAGGAAGCGCCTGTGTGACAGTCGGCCGTGCGCCAGGGCTCGCACCAGGTCACTCTATCTGCCTGTCTGTGTGGATGTATCGTGTGTGTGAGAATGTGAGTGTGTGCGTACATGTCAGTGGGCCCGACTGGATCCTCTTACACGCAGGCACTCCGGGTCAGTCCCCGACGGCACCAGCAGGCATGCCACTGACACACACACACACACACACACACACACACACACACACACACACACACACACACACACACACACACACACACACACACACACACACACACACACACACACACACACACACACACACACACACACACACACACACACACAATTGATCTTCTTTGAAATATACACGTCCTAATTACCAAGTATCAAAACTATTAAGAGCAGAAAACTGGAGCTGTTTGACAAGATAGTTCCAAAGTCCATTTAAAATGTGTCTAATTTTAGACAGAAAGATCTTTCACATCTGCCTGTGTTGAGACAATATTTAACATTTGAGAACATTTGGATTAATTTACATCAAATTATGGTAAAAACATGCCTAAATCTGTCAAACTAATGTTTCTGCATCAGGACCAAAACCACGGTTACTGCAGCACAAGCATGGAAAAGTTGATTTCACACAGCAAAGGCACAATCTCAGGTCTTTCATCTAATAGAAAAATGACTTTTTAATCTTTACTAAATGGACACGCAGCTATGTGAGTTACCAAAACTGCTCCAACCTGGGTGAACCAAACCCCAGAGCTAAGCCCAACCCCCCCCCCCCCATCTTCCAGCTCCCAATATGAGATCAGCACCCCGACACCCAGATCCAGGCCTCTGACAGCCACCAACCCCTGCTCTCTTCTCTTCGCCACTCTCCACTCTGTTCCGAGCCGATGACGTGAGCCAGCAAGAGGAGCTTTGGAGCTGGTAGCCTGGCAGGCAGCCTAGTTTGCATTTGCGCTTGTCGCTGTCGCGGCTCGCTTTAACTCCTTCCAGCCCGGAGGCCCTTGGCTCTCCGAGATGGAGAGAAGGAAGGATGTTTCCTCTAACCTCATCTCATCAGCTCTGACTTAGCTGTGCTTTCCAGATGGGTACTTTTTAAATCATGCCACTCCAGAGCAAGTCAACAGCTGCTAAAAGACGACAAGCACTTAATTGTTCTACTACAACGCACAAATCTCGCTGACTTCTTGCTGAAGTCTTTGCTACCATCACAGCCGCCCTCCTCTCTCTTCCTCCTTCCTCTCTGCAAATATGTCTGGTGAAGAACATAAAAAGGGCAGAGCGAGTGAATCAGAAGGTCAGCAGCAGGCCTCCGCGAGAGCCATGTTTCTTTTGTCAGGGCCCCAGAGGGAGGGAGCGAAAGGAGAGAGGCAGGGGAGGGAGGGGGAAGGAGGAATGGAGCGGCCTGTTTTTTTTTCCCTCAGCCTGCCAGAGACATCATGAGGGCAGAGCGCTTTCGGGGCAGAGCGCTTTGGCCATCCCGGCCTTCTTCTACCTCTGCTGCTTTTACAGAGGGGGCCCATTCACTGGCGCGCCGGCCCGACGCTGCCATGTCATCCTCGCCAGGAAGGAAAACAGGCGAGGAGGAGGAGGGGTTGCGTGTTCGGCTTGCTGAGGGAGGGACGGAGTATGGGAGGGAGCGTGGGGGTGCCTGTTAAGACACCACTTCTTGGGTTTCACAGTTTTCAACCGGGTCTAAAATGTGTCTTTACTTAATACACACAGGGAGGACTTTAGTGTCCATCTGGGGGTCTGGAGGAGGAGGAGGTTGATTTTTGGTCCCTCTGTTCTCTTAAGTAAGGCTCTTATCTCCTCTCCCATCTAAGAACACACACCCACACACACACACATATGCAGGCAGGCAGTCTAACCCCTCCATCCCCCTACCACCAAACAAAGGAGGGGGGAAATGGGCAGCGAACACCAACTGACATAAAACAGGCTTTAAAGGCCCAGTAATGAGAACCATCTGAGGCGAACAGCAATAGAGCAATCTCAAGGCAGCGGAAAGCAAACTCCTTCTCTCGCTCATTCTGTAGCCTATGGACCGGGTGCTGCTGGGTAAGGAAGGCAAACGCTGCCAAAAGGGGGATTATGGGAAGTAAAGCTAAGGAGGCCCGAAACACGTCGTGCATGACAGATGGAAGAGAGAAAGGTGCCCGCGTCTCCCTTTTATCCGCACAGGGAGCTCCGAGAAGAGTCTACAAGGTCATCCCCCCAGTGTATACACACAAACACACCCAGACAAACACGCACACAATACTACACGCACAGAGCATATTCTTCTTCAAACAATGGCTGAGCGTGTTTGTCTTCCATTACAACATAACACAGGGAAGGGATGAGAGGGAATGAGAGAGGAAGAGGAGAAGAGAGGAGCGTTGTTCAAAGAGCCAGGAGGGAGGAATTTATGTGGATGTGGGAGAAATTCACCACCCTCCTCCTCCACTGGTTCTTTTTTTTTTTTATTACAGAGGGGAAGCAGGGGCCCCCACAATCACTGCCTCGTCGTCACAAGTAATGGAGGGGAGATGGGAGGAATGCAAAGGAAAAGGAAAACAGAGCAGAAGAGGAGAAGAATATGACGAAGAAAACATTTTCTTTGAAGGGATGTTTACCTGAAAGCCCCACAGGGGCCGAGTATGTTGTTCCCCCAGTTTCACTAGATGAGGGTCCAGAGTCTGGAGAATCTAATGGAGAGAGACAGACTTTGAATTAGTACTCGTGTGTGTGTGTGTGTGTGTGTGTGTGTGTGTGTGTGTGTGTGTGTGTGTGTGGTGTGTGTGTGGCAGCAGCTGTGAGGCCGTCAATCACTCTGGTGAAATCAATGCCTAATGAAGACGCTGACGACGAAGCTCACACTCTCACACACATGCAGAAGACTCCTCACAGCAGAGTTTCTTACACCCCTGATAATCCCCCATAATCCACTGCTTCAGGAGAAACGTTAGCCCTGTATCTCTGCACAGACGAGCTGCCGGGTCTGGAAAGGGGCTGTATTCTCTCTGCTAATGATTGAGGCTATAGTTTGGCCCCCAGACTCTCATCCCAGCTCAATAACCAAATACAGATCAAACACTAGAAGACTGGAGTGAAACACTTGCTGTTCTGTGATAGCCGTCCAAAAACCTCCGATAAATGTCTCACAACATTCTATTTTTGTGAATTTTAGGCATTTAAGAGAATCAGAAATCTATGTCCCTCAAAATAACTTAAATATGTGCGTGTTGCTGCCAGGACACACTACATTCCAGGAAAATAAAAAAAATGAATGAGGCAAGCAGAGCCTCAAAAAGGCCTCGACAGCCGACCGGCATAGATTTTCTGAACGGCGCACAACAGCGAGCAGACGAGAATGAAAAGCTCGACATTCTCTTCTCGCCCTCCTCTTAGCATCTGAATGCTGGACTCCCACCAAGGCTTGTAACGTCGACTAGTTTCGACATGACACCTGAATGGGGCTTTAACAAAATTGCTGTGTGTGTCAGGCAGAGCAGTACACACACACACACAAAAACACACACCGCTGGGAGAGGGGCTAGCTCTGCCGCAGAGCTGCTGCTGCTGGTAGCTTGGAATTCACTAATGATACATTCCTTTTACTGCACGTCAACGCTGCTCTGCACCTACCATCCGTCCGACCACGGTGTGTGGCAGTGGTCACCTCCGCTCTTACTGGATTGTGACTCTAAAAGTGCAGTTTTCCCCTGATGGGTGTATTTTTTGTAAGGCACGTGCACGTGGACTGCTGCATTCAGCTCGATCCCACAGAGGCTAAAATAACAAAATGCAGAGTGAAGAAAACAGGATTCTCGCCGTACAGCGTGTGGGGGCTCGGTGAGCATCTCATCCACATATGGCGAGGAGGGGGAGGCGGAGGAGGATGGCGTTTCTGTTGAATACTTCCACTCTCTGTCTAACAGATTGTCTCGCTGGCCTCCTGTGCAGCCGAGCGGAGCCGCAGGAGCTGTGAAGTATCTCAGAAGTATTTCTCACCGCCAACCTGGCCCCGTCCGGACGCTGCCCGTGCTGCTGCGGTCGCAATAACGAGATGCACTGGCAGTGCCTGGCTTTCATAGGCTTCCAGCTGCATTGCCCTGGTCTCCCCGGGCAACAGTTCACAGCTGACCACAGGGTCTAAAGAGGGGGGGGGGCTACCGGAGAGAAAGAGCTAAACAGTGTGTGATTTATATTCCCCAGAGCTAAGACAAGGTAGCATTTTACGTCTGGGGCTGCTTTCATATTGACCGCCACTGCTGCTGGAGCAGACAGCCGCCCTGACACATATAACCCCCACTTCCTGCTCACTGGAATCATAAAACCATCATCGTTAAAAAAAAACCTGCATTCCTCTTCTCTTTTTTTTTTTACATTGAATTGCTTTCTAAAAATTGACTGTTGAGAGTTTCTGAATGCCACGATGTTTCAACACGGCCGCGTATCGAGCGAATGCAAAGAATAGTGTAGAAAATGGTCGTAGCCTGCAGTAATGGGAAGGAGTTGATGACTGACAGCTCACCGAGGCGCTGGGGAAAAACCCGTCTTTCTACATGATAAGCTTGTCTGTCCTCTGTGCATGTGTGTGCATGTGTGTGTGCATGTACCCTCCAGCCTGCTCCATTGTCCTATTCATATATGTTGTCTTTCTCCTGGCTTCACCAACACAGACAGGCAGACACTGTCTCCTTTGATTAACCACAACTGCAGCTGCACTCGCTGAACACAACCAAACAAGGAAATAACATGACAGGTGAGCTGCACACTTAAATTATGCAAATATGTTTTTTTAGAGATGTCCATATTCATAGGAAGTATTAAAAAAACATCTACTTAGAGACACTCTTAGAAATAAGGGTTCCAAAAGCTAACTTTCTGAAGGGCTTTGGTTTCACTTTTGGTTCAAAGATGTATTCAAATATTATTCAAAGCATAGGTGTTGTAAGATTGTCAACCTTGAAAATGTAAGGTTTACACATATTTCAGAAGTTTTACATTTGTATGCATCTGGAATCTTTATTAAATTAATCGCACTTGTGTTTTGTCATAGTCTCCAGTCAACAGTAAATAAGTGTGTTTTATAGCAAGTTCTACCGGGGTCCAAAAAGGGTTCACCTGAAGAAAGGCCAAAGAACCCTTTATGGTTCCACTTAGCACTTATATTTCTAAGAGTCCACAACGGCCTGGTGATATTTTCCCCGTCTTGTTCTGTTCTTGTTGGCAGTTCCCACACAGTCACACCAATTTAAGTTTTTTTCCCTTTCTTTCCACTTTGCTCTGTTAGGGGAAACGGGGTGGTAACATGAGTTATATAATCATTTCCCCTCTCTGCATCCAGCTTGCATTTCCTATTTACCTTCTCGTTTCCTTTCATCGCAGGAAAGACTCCAAAATGAACTCCTGCCCCGAGACTCACGTCCCACCAGCAAGAGGGTTTGAGTACTTAATAATTAAAAATAGGATTTCTCTCTCAATATCTTTGGATCAATTTCTGCTCCATCTTGGAAATGCTTTTCAAGTCAAAACAATATGACGGAAGCCCGGTGGGTTAATACGACAAAGACGGAGCGAAGGGGAGCTTTTGAAGAACACACAGCTGCAGCTGCTATGACTTCCTATTGTTTCCACTCACTGAAAGCCACTTTCTCCTTCTCCTGACTAACTGGACGGCTGCACGGCCGACTGGTCATTGTTCGACCCGGAGCTCTTCCTGCACTGACACCACAGCCACACACTGGGGGTATAAATGAGCAAATGAGCGAGGGAGAGAATCAGAAAATTACTAACAGGGGCCTCAGCACGTCCGATACTTTGTCACTGTTTCTGTGACATGTAGAAAAAACTCATCTCCTTCCCCCTCCCACCATTATGGCATTGTTCTGGTTATATCCTGAAATTTAACATACTTTAATAGGTGATGACATAACTTGATGCCACTTTTCCGGCACCAGGGAATAGCAGCGTGTGGAATCTGGCACAGGTGCAGGCAGATAACAGTTAAACAAGACTAAAGCTTGTAAAGTGGTGGGGGAAACAGTTGTAAGATCATATGGAAATGCTCTCCCCCAGACCCAAGAACTAACATGAGATGTGGGACTGCGACACACACACGCGCGCACACACGCGCGCGCACACACACGCAAGCCCTCAGCCTTAATAATTCAATCAATCCAGTTGATAATGGCTGTCTGGCTCCAGACACAACGCTGTCTGCCTGTTTCTCTCTCTCTCTCTCACTCTCTGCGATTCACAATAGAAAAATGGACACACACAAACAAGCACCCATACAATACAGACACACACGCGCACACAATATGCCCCTGGTGACGTCCTCAGTCAGTCTGTGGCTGGTATCTCAACTTTGTGCTGCTTTGCCCTGGCAGACAGCCACACAAGAACTGCCCGGCCAGCCAGCCAGCCAGGCGTGCCACTCTGCTATCATAAATCACAACATAACATGGAGCCATTTCCTACAAACACACACATGCACGCACACACACTTACTCATAAATGCACTGCAGGGGGAAGTGTGTAAGACT
The DNA here is from genome assembly GCF_022539355.2 of Hippoglossus stenolepis. NCBI lineage: Eukaryota > Metazoa > Chordata > Actinopteri > Pleuronectiformes > Pleuronectidae > Hippoglossus > Hippoglossus stenolepis. Next base: position 12,277,365 of record NC_061500.1, read on the forward strand.
ATATGTAATGTCACACAGCATATAATCAGTTATGAATACTAGATGAAGCCTGTTCAATATGCATGTTGTGCAGAAATATACACGATTGTGGTTGTGTATAGACTGGGCTCACCTGGTGGTTTAAGATAGTCCATGGGATAGCGAGAATATGGAGGAGGAGGAGACTCTGCATGTGGAGGGAGGAAAAAAGAAGAAGACGCATGAGCATAGGAAGAGAAGGGAGAGATCTCAACTTTATGATAAGAGTAGTTTCATTCTTCAGGGAAAAAGGGGGGGTTTGTGTCTGTCAGCCTGAGCCTGCAGAGGAAAGCAGAGAGGGCCGGGGCCGGGCGGCTATTGCCTTTCATTGGCAGGCAGATAAACAGGGGGCCGCCTGGCGCCAGGAGGGCCACTATCAGCGTCTAGGACAAACTGAGATACGGGCCTCTTTTGGCCCGGGACGCCAAGCAAGCACACGCACATACACACACACGGGGGCTGGAAACTTCAGCGTGGAAAGACTGTAAAGCCCTGGCTGAGTCCCTTTTGCACTTTGGAAATGCCAATTGTGAAATGCTGAAATGCCAGACAGGGCTGTTTGTTTGATGAAGTTGGAAATATCCCTGTATTGAGTTGGAATAAAACAGCTCATATAAGAAAAACATGTTGGGTGGCAGCCTAATAAATGGATCTTTACTGGGCAATCAACACATTTAACAGTTTGAAAAACATGATTGTAAGAGTCGATTGCTGGGAGGGGAAGATGTTAAATTGAAATGTAATGACAACATGGAGGAGGACCACTTGGCACAGTTTCCACCTGGGCCCAGTTTGACCTTATGGAAACTCAAGACAAGTGTGCCAAAGGAGGTGATGTCATTTGAATTAGGCTAATTGGTGCTTTAAAAGCCTGGCAATTCTTTTCACATACTGTGTTTGGATTCAGAATAAGGCCCCACAACACCAGCAGAAATGAATATTGTTGTGAGGATGTACAGATGGATGGATGGATGGATGGATTGGGGGATAATTTCAAAAAGAATAATCCGGCTCACCGAGTTCACAAAGCCTGCTCATGTGGTGCGGGTTGCAGCAAACGAGCTCCGGGTTGATTTTCCCGTAGGATTCACAGCAAGACAGCCTCTTGAGCTCCGAGGAATGCCTGAGGTCCGGCCACCTGAACACTTTGTAGAGCAGCATGGGGAGAGAGTAAGACTGTTGACCCACTTTGGCGTCCACTTTGCTGGGCAGGAGCAAGCAGGGGCTCCGTGCGCCCCCCTTGGACTCCACCGCCTGCAAGAGCACCTCTAATTGTTTCTCTTTAATCTTCTTCAGTATGGAGTGGGTCAGCGCCTTCAGTTCGGCCTCGGACCCGGCGCCGGACTTGGCCACCTTTGTCGCTTTGCCCATGCAGCAGCCCCCGGAGCCATGCGTCGTCCCTCTATCCGCCTCCCCGTCGCCCTCCACGGGCGCGCGGCTCCTCCAGAGTCGCCGGACGAGCCCCGATCGTTTGGTCCTGAACATGCGGGACGAAAAGAGGGTTCCCCGGCTAAAAAACGAGCATGGTGTCCGCAAATCATGAAGATTCCGGGATCCGAGTCCAGGCGGTGACAAGCAGCCTGAGAAGAGACGGTGGAAAAACTGGGATGAGCTGGATGAGCGGAGGAAATCTGTAGCATGCGCCAGTCTCTGTCTCCTGCAGACTAGATCACCGAGGTGGGGGGGGAGAGAAAAAAGCAGCAGTTCACGGGACAGTCAGCGTCTCCTCTGGGGGATAAATAACCATAACCCCCGGGGGCGTTTAAGAGCGGGCTATAAAACGGAATCTCGCAGCCTAAACACCTCCGTGGCAGAGGGGGGAACGCGGACGCATGTAGCCGCGGATGCGTCAGGATCTGCTGGGTGATGTGCAGCCTAGCACCGCGATCTGACCCCTTTAACACACACCCCGTGTCGGTTTTCAGCAGAGCCTACAAACATCGCGGTGAAAACTGTACTAAACTGTGGGCCCCGCTTGGAAATGAACGCACAATTATCCCACGGAAAGCGAGGCTCGCTGCTCGCGTCCTCATGAACATTAATCCACAAAATCCTTGATCCGACTGCGCAGAGAAGGGCTTTCTCTTCCCTTCCTCCACCGCCACCACCACCGGGCTACTTCTCGTGTTTTATCCGTTCTGGTGCGAGTGTGCAGTGGGTCTGTGGTTCTGCTGGAGAGCCGGGGATTCAAATCCAGGACTGGATCTCTGACCCTGTGCGTTCGAGGAGGCAAAAACGCGAGAGACCCCTCGGGCTACGTCCGCGCAAAATTTTTTTTTAAATAAAACACCGAGATTCAGGCGGCGAATCCGTCAGAAATACAAAAAATTTCAAAAATAATCCAACGCTCGTATAATCACACACGAAGTTTCCGTGTGTGGGAGCCGACGAGTGATGTGGAGAGGGCTCCGCGTCTGTCTGTAAATGAGGCGGATGGCTCGGGTGCCCTTGCTCCGTCTCCAGTCTCCAGTGCGCATTGACGCGCCCGGTCACGTGTGCGTCTAGACACCCTGTCGCTTAAAAGAAATGTGATTGTGTTGCGCAAACAACAGATCAAGTGGAGCCCACGGCGCACGCTCACGGGCACGCACATAGCACACACACACACGCACGCACGCACACATAAAGGGATAGAGGAATTAAAATAAATAGGAAAAGTGCGAGAGTAGAGCCCAGGAGTGGGAGTTAGGCCCGGAGATACGAACTCCACATTAAAGTTACTCGTGTTAAAGTTTAAAATGTTAGATACACACTAAATATAAGGCTTATGAAAGTATTTTAAATCCATTATAGCTTATTAAAGCGTTTATTCTTCTATTTTGCTCTTATTTAACTACATTTGATAAGTGGATAAATAAGGAAAAAGTGACAAAATATACATATATGCAACTTATGACAATTTAGAGTGTTTCCCTCCTGGATCCTGTTTTATTTTCATTTTAATTTGACATATATATGTTTTTTTTTTAAATGGGAATCAGTCAAATTAATGGATGACATGTTGCGTAATAGTCAATTTAATCCAAACTTTCCCTTTCTCAGACTCTTTTGGTGAAAATTAAACATTTCTGATATTGTCATGTTAATCATTCAGTTTAGCTTGTTTTACAGTTCTATGGGTTTAAACAATGTACACTTTTACCCTGCGTACGGACTCTCAGGATGCACTTGCGCTCCTATTCCCCACTATAAACCACACAAATGTTTAGTCCTTGACTTCACATGTACACGATGGTAGTTCTGCCAGACTAAATGTAGGGAATACACACAGAAGTATAAACCGCCTGCATGTCCAAAACGCAGAGGGGAGCGCGCTGCTGCCCCCCTCTGGACACACACACACACACACACACACACACACACACACACACACACACACACACACGCACACACACGCACTCTCTTAATTATCAACACAACAGTTTCCACCTGTATTTGTCCAGAGAACTTTCCATCAGCTGAGGATCAATTTCCTTTCTTACTTTGCAACTAAAGCCTGACAGCTTCCTCCCTATTTCTTTGTCAATTCAATCCATTCATACATATATATATATATATGATTTATTTACAGGATATAGACAAATACATACATAAAACTAGATAGATAGATAGATAGATAGATGATAGATAGAAGATAGATAGATACTTTAGTGATCAAGAAGAAAATTTAACTTAAATATAGCTTACACAAAAATAAGAAACACATACAGGGCAAGAAAGGCACGTACAACAAAAACAAAACCAAACACAATGTGCGCAGGTAAAAATGTGTTTCTATGGAGACAATGCAAATAGTCAACCACTCTCAATTATCATAGTAAAGATAGTAAACTTAAGTAGATAAAAACGTATAAGACCAAAACCAAGATATTGTGCATATAAGGGCAAATATAGCCAGTAACAAACATTTTTTCGACAAGTTCAGTTTATTAGCAGTGATGTTGAATTGTGAGACTCAACCTAGAACCGTTTAGTATGTAAAAGACACCAAACTCTGTTGAAAGAATATCCTCCCTCAGTCATCCACTGGGTAAATAAACATTTTCCTAATACGTGTGTTAGTGTGTGTGTGTCTGTGTGTGTGTGTTTGGGTGTGTGTTTGCTGCTCCCCAGACAGACAGACAGTAGCCTTTCTAGGGGGAGGAGGTGCAGGCAGCAGTATGTTAATGTGCCAGTGAGCCAGTGTCGCTGCAGGGCAGGGGGGATGGATGGTTGATAATGATGATAGGGGAGATGTGTGTGCGTGTGCGTGTGTGCGCGCGTGTTTGTGTGTGTGTGTGAATAGCTCATCCCCGCATTGTCTCAGGATCCCCCACTGGCGCCGAGCAGAAGCGCAGCGCAACGAGCCCAAACGGCGCATGGAGGGGACTGCGTCGCTTTTTTTTTTTTACGAGGCAGTCTGGAAGTAATCAGTCAGTCAGGGGAAAAGGTCTGTCACAGGGACTGAAGTGACTGCACACACACACACACACACACACACACACACACACACTGCCCCCTCCCCTCTCTGTGCCTTTCTACCTCCCTTGTGAGTGTGTGCGTGTGAGACTCTTCTCCAGACTCCAGGAAGTAGTCAAATTTATCAACGTTTCCATTCCTTCCCTTGTCTTTTACTCATTTCAAACCCAAACTTGCATGAACTAATTCAGCTGCACAGGGCAGTCAGTGTTGTGGAGCCTGTGAGGGTGAAACCATTACGGTCCTGTCGGGGACTGTGTGAAAGTAACTGGGATGGTGAGGACAGTTGTACCTAATGGTGAAGGTCATCTGCAGTGTTGTGAGTGTTTTCTTTCGACTCACATCTTGACCTTTGTAGAAACCCTGCAACAACCTTTACCCATCAAGTAACATGGTTAATTTACATGTATATGTCTTATTTATATACCTCAGTTTATACTGTGGCCTAATGGCTTCATCAGCAGGCTGCATTTTTCTGTCCGAACCCATCTCAGCCCATCAGGCTAAATCCACATCGCCTACATTTTTGTGTGAAATCACATCTACTCTGCTGAGGATACATCTGGCATCCGCAATACTCCAGAGCAGTTTGGAAACGTTGCTGGCCCAGTTTCATTTTGAAAACTCCAGGGCTGCGTTTTAGTCTGGACGGGCAGAAACGGAAATGTTTTTTGGAAACGATGACGCAGACATTCACAACTGCTTGCTGATTGGGTCTTTTCGTTCACGAATCAACAAACAACAAACCAATCAAAGAGCAGAACAGTCGGAACAGTGACTTGACTTGGATGACTTTTCGTATAGTTTTTGCACGGATGCGATGTGGTACATAGATTTTTCAGATAGTTAGTTTCCTGAATTTGCCCCAAAAAAATGAAATTCCTCTGGTTTATGTGATTCATCCAGCCAATGTTTTTTTTCCCTCAGAAAGTGGACTATATTATGGTTTATCTCAAAATGACATAGGTTTGGTGTGTGATATGATAAACTTAAATGTTATAAAGTTGAGTAAGAAGACCCTGATTTAGTTATATGGTCCACACAGCTAATTCGAAAGCAGATCATACAATGGGGGTAAAACAGCATTATAGATATAGCCGGATGATTAATATTCCAGATAGCAGTCCTGGCCTTTACTATAATTTATTGAAACAGTGACTGCTTCCAGACAATGGACCATGCACATGCAATTAAAGGGCTTTTTTCTCTGCGAGTCACAATGCTACGAACAGGGTAGAGATTGCACACTGAGAGCTCATCATCGCTACGATAAGAACAATAAACATAAGACAACTTTAATTAAAACGATAGGCGAGACTTTTTTTCATCTGATATCTTGTCAGGAAAGTGCAAAAACACCCACATTGGTCATCTGCACATTGGGCAAAGAATGGGATAAAATTTAAGTTGATTTAATGGAGCCTGGGAAGATATGTAATATGCCATCTGAACGTTATAAAAACTCAAAAGGTGTTTAGTTTGTCCAGTCTGGACTACTGTTAAAAACATGGCGGCCTCCGTAGAGAGGCCCCACTCCCAATGAAAATATAAAATATGTGAATATAAAGGGCCCATTCTAGGGTAAAGAAAACAACTATTCGTACCATTTAGATAAAACACAATAGTGAAAACCTCACTAGGATATTTTGTATAAAATTTCTGCCAATTTCTGCTTTTTAAAAATTCATATGTAGCCGAGAATCATTTACAAAGTGAAGTCTGCAGACATTTTTTTATGTGGTTTTGTTGGAGTGTGGGGTTTTCTCTTGTTTAAAGGTTTTTTTTGTTCAGTGTGGGTCTCACGTCCAAAAGCTGTTGTGTGATGAAAGTTTCAGCGAAGGTCACTTTATGTTCACATTCCTTCAGTCTGGCTTTGTTCAGGGATTCAATTTGTGACATTTTATTGAAGTAGCTGGAGGACTCGGTGACCCAGTTCCCTTTATAGGCCGTTAGAGTGAAACAGTTTAGAAGATCTGCTTATGTATAATTGCTCCACATGCAGGAGCGACAAGGCCAAATGGTGAGAGCTCCGTCTCTTTGTCCATCCAACATTTTGTCATGAGTAATGTAGACATTTCAAAAGATAAAAAAGTCAGGGAATCATAGAGGTTATAATTCAGAGGTCGTCAGAAGATCAACAATGCGATTTTGCACTCATGGTCTGAACGAAACGAATCATCTGCAAGATTTTCTTACAATCCATGTTGAGATTTTGCTTGTGGAGCTTCAGAACCCAAGGGATCAACAAGGATTTCTTCTCTGGGTTATCATCTGCAGCAAATTTCACGCCAATCGAAACATTTCCCACTAAATTGCGACATTTATCCTGCGCGTGGCATGAGAGGGAAAAGTCAGGGGTTCACCAGAGTGGTCAGGATTCATCATGTGGGGACCATGAATGTAAATAAAAAGAAATCCATCCTGCAGATGTTGAGAGATTTCAGTCTGGACTAAACTGAGGCACATTTCTGAAGTGTCTCACACAGCTTCTGTTAATGACTGAGAGAGAGAGAGAGAATCTGAGCAGAGTAAAAATATTTCCAAAGGGGACTTTACCACAGATTGTTTGCATCCTGTGAAGTGAGGACTGAACAGCGGTTACCTGTTAACTTAACAAAATGTTTTGCTCTGGCTTTGCTCTGGTTTTGCTTTTGTTTCCAGGTTGAACATCATGTTTGCACGAAATGGTGTGTCTTGTTTGATGGGTGTGTCAGAGGTGTCGCACAATCAGCCGCGACCTGTATGTGAGCCCCACCACGTTAAATACAATGGATTTGAAAGTTCTCTACAAATGTGGCAGCTGCTGCTTGGTGTTCACATGAATTTAAGATGTGACACAACGATAATGTAATGTTACATCATGTATTTTGAAGCTTTAAACACATATCAAGTAACATTTTCTGTATTTATTCCTTATGCGTTCACTATTGCTCGTTCCTTTTTGCAAATTTCAGTTTATTTTTTGTGTTTTCTTGGTGTCCTGAAATGGTTTGTGTACTTTCTGTACTCTGGTGTATTTGGATGAGGTCTCTACCTCAATGTATTCGTGAGTCACAATAAAGGTCGAATTCATATTTAAACCCATGTCATGAATGACCTTTTCCGCTGCAACAATTGTGTGTCTCACTAATGTTCAACGCACCACTGTTTACGTTTAAATCAGACATCGAGATATTTTCTATCCGTCATTGTGTTTTTCCATCGATGATCGAGCTCATTGAAACTCTGTTCAATCCACTTGAGATCATTCGCAACGTCACATTTCCGTCTATTTATTCCTATATCAAACTGTTTTCATGTTGCAAGCGAGCTTCTGTGACCTCATCCCAAAACCCCTGAGCCTAACGACCTTCCATCGTTACCATGGTGATCTGTCATATTAATGAGTTTGGTGTCACTAGGGGCAACCAGCACTTAGAGCGAAGCCACTTCAACAAACTGGTCTCCAGCGCCCTACTTTCTACAGCGCTCGACAGACGCTGATCTGGGCGTGACCTCTGCGTCTGGAGCCACGCTGCAATATAATCTCGCCTAGACCTTGAGGAAAACACACTAGCCTCTAAAAGAGAATAATAAATAAACTACCCATCCCAGAATCCCCTGCTCCATCCATCTTCCTGCTGCCACCTGAAACGGGAGCCCATGGTAAGGTGACCTCCCGCGCCGCTCAGGAACAAGGAGAGCCATGTCACTTTGTGAAAACCTCCGCTCAACCATCTGGCACCGCGATAATGGAGCTGGAAGCAGGTGAGAGTCGGAGCAGAAAGACAGAGCGCTTCAGTCTCCTCCTCGAGCGTACAGTCCGGCCGTAACCTACCAGTGACCCCCAGCGCTGAAAATGGGCCATTCTTTACATCGAATTGCATCCATTACATTGTCCTTGAGAATAAGAGAATTTCAGGCATGAGAATCCGACACAAAAGAGACGAAAGGCATGAAATTCTCCCGGGGAAGTGGGAGCTCATGCGACACAGTGGGTGCCATTGTGCTGTTAAACTTTTCCCCCCTCGAAGCGGTTTTATGCCTCGGTTTCTGCTGCCTCTGCAGACATGACCACAACAGGCAACAATGAGACACGAGAGACGCACTGACTGTTGAAGTGTATCAATATTCTGCGATGATATAAACTGTGGGCGACAGTCAAGATTTTAGGCTGATTTTTCCTTTGTGCTGTTTGCTATACAGAGCTGCAAAAGCACTGATGACGTCTAAAGAGAAATAAATTCTAAGCTGCACTGTACTTAGTCTGTTGCAATTACTGTGTCCAACCCTCATAGGGTCGAGAAAATTGTATTATTTCAGGTATTTCTTAAATGTTCCTTTTTTATTGTAAAATAGTTCCACTTCTTCAGGCCTCTGAAAACATTTCAAATGAAATAATATATGATTGGCTCATCCGTATGACTAAGTGCTCGCTACTTAAGAGAATTTTGCTTCGCTTTAAAGTAAGTTTGACATTTTGAGAAATGTGCTTATATGATTTCTTGCTGAAAGTTAACCTGCTTTCAGACATACACTGAGCTCCAGACGTTTTCCGAAAATTTCCGTAGGGGGTGTATGTGAGAATGTAGCAAGAAAATGTCCGTAAAATTCCCAGCGAGAAAGTTTATGATGTTTTTAACGTGCCAAAGAAGCGCCACCCCTCGATTGAATATTCCGGACGTTTTCCGGTTGTTACGAACGCGCCTGATCCGCACAATCTCCTGCTGCACTTTTCTGAACATTCTCCGGAGTTTTATATCAGAAGTAGCAGAAGCCAGCAGGTTGGTAGTTAAGTATAAAAAACTGAGAACAGAGGAAAACAGCTAGTATGGTTCTGTCCAAATGTAAAAAAAGCTATTCAAAATCGTTGTCTGACATAATCCACGTTAATGCAAAAAATGTGTATGGTCTCAAAAGGAATACGTCAAATTTAATATACTCCACTTTTAAGTTTAAACCTTCTCTGTGAATCATGCCGTTTCACTTTGCTTAATAACCACGTGACACTTTTGCTGCTTCCATTTATATTTTTATTCAAACTCCTATTTCCAAAGTAATAGTTGCCACAAAATGACAGCTGTAGTCATATAATATGTAATAATATAAAGCCAGTTTCCCACCTGGGAACAACCAAAGTAAAGTACCACTGTTTTTCTTCTATACGTAGTAGCCATTTCAGTACTGCTACTTTTCTGTGAGGGGGGGGCTGAAAGTTAAAAAAAACAAAATACATGAAAATAAATAATTTTATACAAAGTCTCTAAACGTGATAAACATGCAAATAAAGTGACAAATTAAAGAGACAAGTGTAATTATGCACAATAGGGTTTAATGACTCGCCCCAGTTTAAGCATCTGCCTCAGGTTACTATGAGGGAAAAAAGAATGACGACAACAAAGACGGGGTAAAGTCAGATAAAAGGCCGATGGTGACAATGAAACCACGTGAATCAGAGTGATGCACTGTGCTAATATTCTTAAGGGACTGAAATTAAGCATTAATTAACTGGTAATTCAGTTCGGGCCACCAATCGACAGTGGTGGAACCAGAATCTGAAAACCCTGCATATAGCAACACAACGGACAAGTTCTGTTTTTCTTTTTGCTAAAGACTATATTTGTCTTTCTGTGACCTTTTTTCAACTTAATTTCACAAACACAAGTCTATTTTTAATACAAAACCACTGTATTCAGAGAACTGAGCAAAATAAAATACTAACTGATGAGATAATCATACTTAAAATTCTGTATTATAGAGGACATTTAATAAAATGTGAAAGACACTTGGCCTGTCTTGAATATCACCTTATTTTTTAGCGTTCAGTGCAGCGGTAAATAAACGTTCATCAAAGCACAGTAAGTTAGGCTACATCCATACTACAATGTTTTCTTTTGAAAACAGCATTTTCCAACTAAAACCATCTCTGTCCACATGAGTGTTTTGGCTCTGTATCAGTTTTAATCCTTGTCGATACTAACACGCCTGAAAACGCATATCACGTGACCACTCACATACATTGGGCATGCGTGTCCCGCTTGACACGAGAACTGTTCCAGATTGCACAAATAATAGCTCCCATCCAACACAGGGACAGTTGTATCATTGTAAAGTGCAGAATTTAACTGAACAACAATTGTTAGCAAAGACAACTGGGTCAGCAACACTTGTAATTGATTATTCATGTTGTGTTCTACACTGGTAGCCGAGGCTAATGCAGCTTGTTTTCTTCCAGATCGGGGTCATGTGACAGAAGTTTGACTTCAAATACATGAAGGCTACGTTGTGCCTAAAAAAAACAATCTGCAAGCGGTTGCGTGTCTACGTCACTATTTCCAAACATCTCCGTTTCTGCCCGTCCAGACTTTAACGCAGCCCCAGTTTCTGAACAAAAACGGGGCCAATCTTTTAGTTTAGTTGCTCCAAAAATCCTGGAGGAGTGTGGAGGACAGATGTGTCCAAAGCAGAGTTGATGCGTATTCAAACAAAAACTTAGTAGTGTGGATGTAGCATTAAGTGGATCTCTTTAATTTGACCTTTTTCTTTTTAAGCAAGAAAACTAAAAAATGTGGGATTATCCTTAGCCGGTGTCCTGAGCTCGACACAAATACATTAGAGATGTGCGTCGGCGTGTGCTGTGGAAGCAGGTGAAGCAGATGTTAAATATGTATTCTCTACAGGACTGACTGTACACAGGTGAAGCTTCGCCGTGAAGAATCAGAGGAATTATTGGTACATGTGGAGGGGAAAAAAAATAGGTGGTGCTGCATAAAAAGAAAAACCATTCTGTACAAGGTTGAGGCACTTTCAAAGCAGCATGCACATACTTATAAAGGGTAATGTGCATAAACCCACCAAAACTCACACACACACACACGCATAAACACACACACGCTGCCAGTCACTGAACAGGGATGGAGACGCACACACTGTCTGCAGCAGCGGGGGTTTCAGCCGGAGTCCATGCTGAACAGCTCGATGCCGTGTGGGCTCCAGTGGACGCCGACTCCAGAGTTAAAGACCAGGGACCAGACGTAGGGGATGAAGAAGTCCTCGGGTTGGTCTTCCTCCACGTACTTAAACTTCAGCTCAGGAAACTTCTGTTCACACAAACAGAGAAAAGGAGAAAGTTGGAAAGAGGTGATCAAAAGCAGATTCAAAGGTGAAGCTATCACTGCGTTAATTCTACATTCAGATATTTGCTATGTTTTTCACTGAAACATGTTGATATTTCGCACAGCAAAATGTTTGATGTTCCATAGTAAGAAAAATGGGTTATTATTAACAACAATGGCTTCTTTGTGTTCTGATGTCTCAGTGAGCTATGACAGTTTCCATGCAGACATAGCAGTTGTTTCTTTAATGTAATACGAGCCATTTTCAGACATGAACCCGGACAATGTCCAGAAAATTGCTTTGGGACAAATGTTCCAATGTTTGCCTTTCAAATACAAAGAGCGCAGCAGGAGATTGTCTGGGTCAGATGCGTTCACAATAGGAAAATGTCCACAACTTTCAGGTGAGGGGTGGCACCTGTAAAGTACGCAGGAGGCAGGACAAGATGTATACATTGTGCAGTAGAAATCAAATATTTTTGTTTACAGCCGTATCACCAAAAGCTCTTGGATATCGTGGTCTTTCCAAGGTGACATGATCATGTGTCTTCTACGTGTATGGCTCTTCTGTTTCATGTCCGTCAAGTATTAGAAAAGTCATCAACACTCATCAACACATGTGAGGTGTTGAGGTCATAGATCTTTGAGCAAAAATAGATGTTCATCCCCATTCAAACTAATAACTTATGATTTTTTTAAGCACTAGGTTTTCTCAGAAGCTGACATTTTTCTATTATGAAGGAAAGAAAGTGAAACCTTCTGGAGAATGTCAATGTCTTTAAAAGCAGCTATACTGTCACGTCTGTCACAGTGTAATGTGTATAATGCCTCATGACGTTGCATGGCTGTTCAAAAAAATCTATTCAAAGTTAATGAGGGGGCAGCATTTTTTCCACAGAGGACTATTGTTGGACCTCCGACCCCAACACCACCATGAAACTGCCTCCAACCACATTTCATGTGACCAGCGGAGCGACATCTCTGTCTGATGGGTGGAGGCGCTGACCAGCAGGTAGGTAGGTCAGGCCTCTCTATCTGTATTCACTCTTCGTCAGGTACAGTAGTTTGCCGGCGGATGTAATCCAGTCTGACTGTGAGGTAAATTCGGTTACAGCTTCCTGCAGACAGGTATCACTCTGCGGTCCGAACCACTGACCTTTTAAAAGGCTGGCTAATGTGCTAATGTCGCCTCTTCACCCCAGGAGGCGACTGGATATCGACAAGTGCTGCTGTACGAGAAAAGCCTGTTCAGACACTAAATGAGGACATAGACATCACTTCCAGAGAGTGTGTGTCAAACATAGAGTCGAGTAGTGTGTCAGACATTATGACCTTATAGTTTACAAGTGCTGTGTAACCGGATTACTTGGTCTGGCCAAACAGATCCAGGATTTTTCACTCCCTTTCACATTGCAGGATAGTGTGGTTTATATTTTTGGATTTTCTACACATTTTCACAAAATAATTCATGGATCTTGATTTAAGGGGCCTTGTAGTGTATTTTATTTCAGGCAGCCAAAATTTACTTGATATAATAAAAATTCCGATATAAAACAGAGAAAAGCAGGAAATCTCCACATTTTTTGAAGCTGTAATCAGAGAATGACAAACATCTTTGCAGGAAAACTAACTTAAACAATTACTGATGGTCAGAATCGTTTTAGTTCCATTCTAACCACTCTCCAGTGGAAATAGCACTTGATAAGGTCTTTATTCAAGCCTGTAAACACAAGCCCACTGACCAGACCAGACCAGACCAGACCAGACCAGACCAAGCCTTTGCCAGCCCACCAAACAGCAGGCAGGTAGCAAAAGAGCATCAATAATACAACGCTGCCTCATTATACCCTCCTGTCTACACATGCATGTATATGCACACATGCAGCCAGTAATCAGTCTGCGGTGAAAGACAGACGCTGAGGCCCTTTTATGAGATGCTCCCAGTCTGCTCTATTGAGTCCGCGCCTCCTCTATTCACCGCCACATTATCGGTATCATATTGACACAGACGGAGGGGCTACGGGGGTCACAGGCCATATGCCAGGCTACTGAGGCTAGACCACACACACACCACCGCCATTGTGACAGCGAGACACAATGCAGGAGTGATATTATCTGGCTGGTGTTTGTGTGTAGGTGACTCTCTCCTGGACAAGCTCCCTTACTCGTCAAATGTTCATATGATACCGACGGTGACGGTTACTCAAACCAGACTCACTTTTACGTGTGAGCACAGAGGACGCCATGTAATTTAAGTTTTTTAAAGTGTCTCGTTTTTAAGGTGCAAAGTGATTTACTTGCACAAACAAAACAAAACAGAAGGCTCGTCCTGCTATAATCACCATGATATATGAAACATAAACCAGTTATGCTAATGAGGTAATTAGGATAATTAAAGCATTAATCAGCAAATACTGCAATGTCCACGCATTTTGAAACAACACGTGCGGTATTAATATCGCTATCTCAAATTTCTCCCTCATTAATGTGCAAATATATGTATCCGTGTTACAAACAACTCATCTTCTATATGAGGATGGTGGTATGAGGTCTAAGTTATTGTTTTCATAAGAACACGTCTAAAGACAGACATGAGCCACTGTGGTAATAAACAGTAATGTTGCATATTATAAGCTAACATAAAGGCGGGGCATTCAGAGAACAATATGGCAGTTTATATGCTCTTTCAAACCGCGACCAGGACTGTGAAGATGAGGAGCTCATTCATCATCATGACCTCTGAACACAGGTCGCACAGTACTGGGGAACAGGTGAAACAGAACAGAGCTCTACTTTAACCTTGCTAATGGTCTTCACTCAACTAATGTCATATACATTTTAATGATTTGTGCCTTTGTAAATGTCGGTATGATCGAGACATAGAATGAGTTTTTACTCCTGAATTACTCAACATTCTAACCCTAACCCCATTTTGAGACAAGTAGGCATTGTCGGAAGACAATGGATGGATGGATGGATATATTTTTACATATTTATATATTTGCAGTGTTATAGAGGTTTATGTGTTGGTCTATTTCTTGGCTCCTGCATTCATTTTTAAACCTAAATTTTCTATTTCCCACTGTTTCCAGTCTTTATTCTAAACTAAGCTAACAATCTCCAGACTCAAGCTTCATATCTAAGATGCGACAGTAATATTGATCTTCTTATCCAGCTCTCTACAAGAAAGCAAGTAAGCATATTCCCCACAATATCGAACTACTCCTTTAATGATCAAAGGCTGTTATTGTGGTTTCACATCAGTAAAACAGGCAGTCTCACAACTTGCCAAGAGACTGAAAAGTACGTGAAAATGATGCATCTTGCGTCGTTAAAACAGACTCCTTTATCAGAACGAGTGCTTCACAAGACAAGTGCCTACTGAAGAAGAAATTATGAACCTACACTGCACGACTATAAAGCCCCCTGTGCACATTCAACCACATTCACTTGAGACTGAACACAAAATGAAAAAATGAAAAAATGAAAAATGATGTCTGAATCACAATGGCCTTCGTTTTTCCTCCTACTGTTATATTGGACAGGAGCCACCGGGGGATTTGGTGCTTTGGAAAGTCTTGGATATCACTACATAGAGTACACGTCACAGAAAAAAAGTATCTTCCATGCTCCAGCGCTTTCTGGGGAAAATCGGAGCATCTAACACCCTAATATTATCTCTGTCGCCTTAGTCTGTCTATACTGTGGCTTCCTTTCTTCCCTCTGGCACTCTGTTGTCTTCTCGCCTCCTGCCCTCCTCTGTTTTGTTCTCAGTCTGGCAGCTGTCTGAGCCCAATTGGCCCGAGCTCATATCAGTTAGTTATGGGTCCTGGCGGGTCAGGCCCTCGCCCCTGAACACAGACTGACTGGCTGGCCTCATATCTTCACTCAGGACGCCGTGTTCCCTTCCTCCTCTGCACGCTGCTGTGCTGTCAGAGCTCGGCCAGACAGAGAAGAATGCGGCTAGGGAGCAACTATGAACTCAATACACACACACACACGCAAGTAGGTACGCACACAAGCATTGAAAGGTTGTATTACAATGTTCAGCTTGTTTGATAAGATTAATGGTCCTTAAATAAAAATGCTGTAATTTAATATTGTGTCATTGTAAACAAAGGGTTTGCAATAACAACAACTTCACTTGAGAAGTTTAATAAAGAGTCGGGCACGGTCCTACAGTAGATTGCACTGTTGCCTCACAGCAAGAAGACTCTGGTGTCGAACTTGTGGAGCTTTCATATTCTCCTTGTGCCTCCATGAGTTTCCTGCATGTCCAAAGACACACTGGTTCGGTTAATCGGAGAGTCTAAAGGTTAATTGGAAACTCTAAATTGCCTGTAGGTCTGTGAATGCGAGTTTGTCCCTGTATGTCATCCCTGTGATAGACTGGCGATTGTCCAGTGTGCATTGCCTCTTTCCCAATGTCAGCGATTGGCTACAGCTCCCGCCATGACTTGAAGGATGAGCTGTATCGCTAATCAAAGATATAGTCATTTAATGGCGTCCTGTCCAGTGAATGAAGTCACACTCCATCTGTTTGCATTGTGATACAGGCTTCTCTGTTCTTTGTACGAACATGCATTCATGATAGTGCACATGGGTCCATCCCTGTGAAAATGGCTCTGGCTCTGACATGACACATGGTGGACATGCTAATGCCTCTTTTCCTGAAAGGTTTTATTCCTTTTATTCCTGTTTTTAACCATGTTAAGTACATTGTAAGTGCATTTTAAAAAGTGTTTTTTTCCCCAAGCTGAATGAGATATGTGACAGATTCACACAAATACAATATGTTATGATTTAGTGCAAATGTTTTGTACAGACATTTATCGTTCACAGATGATGAATCCTAATGACTTTGCTGATTTTTGGTCTATTCATTGTAGTCCCACCACAATTCATTTGCCATGAAATTTGGTAGATATATTCCCACTCCCCTCAAAAATAAATAGTACTTTGGTATAGTATGTGTTTATACATCTACATGGCTGTTTGTCGAATCCAGGGAATCAATCTGATGTTAAAACGGGTCGTAAGACACAGGATACAATCTCAGACAAAGGGATTTCAGAACTTTGAGTTTGTCTAAAAGAGGCTTCAGAGTGAAGCTGTGTCGTATGTACAAGCCATCAGACGTACGAAGGACCAGGTACTGAGTAACAGCTGGTAAGCTCCCACCCCCCATCCCCTCCATCCTGTCCTGAGGAGCCAGAGAGTCTGTGGGCTATCGCTGCTCAATAAGGCAGATTTCAGCTGGTCAGGCGAAACAACACATTCCACAGGCACTGCCCATGAGAGCCTCTCAGTCTCACACACCCTGAAACAACACACACACACACAAAGAATAAGCGAGAGGGGAGCTTGAGTGACAAGGCACTGAGGGTTGTCCCTGGGGTATTTACCACCTTCTTTTTAACCCTTTCTTTCAGTTGGGACCTAATTTACATGTCTGCATTTAGTGTAAATGGTTTTAAGTGCTTTACCTCAACAGGCTTTGTAGTCTGGTGTGTACATTGTCCCCCTCACCAAGAACAACAGGTTTTTGTCATTAGAATATAAATAAAATTATTTACTTTGCAACTGTCAACTGTCAGTTCCTCCCAACAATCGTTTTTTGAGACAAGAAGGAAGATAAATATGTAAATGATGCTTACATTATATAACTGTCAATGCCTGTAGCTTCAGGTATAGGTGGTGGGAAAATGACCTGCAATGTATTTCTATTAAGTGTATTAATTACCACAGGATAGGGTGACTGCACTAATAAATGAAAAAATAATTTGAATTACAAATTTGGATTCAATGTGTGTTTGATCGTTTTAGAGAGGAACAATCACCCTTACATCTCTTTCTTGTCCGGCCTCTCCTTGCACAACTGACTGAGACACCAATACTCCTTCTAGGAGCTTTTACTGCGTAATTAACAACGTATCGATAAGTCCACACAACATTAATCCAACCTATGGATTTTCGCTTTGCAGGCTGAATAGCAGAAGGAGCTCATAAGATAAAAGAGAGGCGAGAGGGAGAGGGACAGCTGTTTGTTTGAGCGATGGCACCATCAAGTGCATGGGACCTCTCCCTGAGGAAACATCGCCCAGATATTCTCTTCGCTTCACGTCACCCTGTGGAGCTGGAAAACACTCGGATGGTGGAGAGTCAGTGTGACACTCCACAGAACTTTTTGCACAGAAACAAAAACCAGCACGCATGGCTACATGTACAGAATCACTATCATCTGCAAACGCACACGGACACATGCTTGTTACACATACGCACATATCCCAGCCACAGCTGGGTGCGTCAGTGTGTGCTACAGGTATGGCAGCCTCGCTGAAGGACATGGCAGGGTTATCCACACGGCTCCGTGTGTAATTCTACAGCTTTATGGTCGATCGCTACATTAGCGCTCCGAGGTGCTGACGGAGAGTGAGGAGAGCCCACGTGGCCATGCACCATCCCTCTTGCACATCGGCTAGCGAGACAAATGCCTCGCAGCCAGCCGCCAAGTATAGAACATGAAACACATGATGAAACATGCAATTAAGAGCTTCAGTGCTGGTGAGGAGCAGAGTGGGGAGACCACTGGTTACATATTTCCTCACTGATTAATGGTGGAGCACTGGGGGGGCGGGGGGTTGGCGAACCCGCCAGGAGAGTTGGGTGTTGGGTAACGAGGCGCTGTGGCAGATTTATGTCTCCTCACCCCCTCCTCCTGATCTTATGTGCCCATGACAAAGTGCCCCATAGCCCCCTATCCCATCTCCTTGAAATGTCATTACATGTTGGCGTGTAGCCGGCCAGCAGAGATGGAATGAAGATGGGTATTAATGCTAATGAGAACTGGGCTTTCGCCTTTTGTCTCACGTCCCAATGGCTCTTTCCATCTTTCCCTCGCCTCAGTCCATATACCTATAACATACCTCTCCTGCTCTCTCACCTGCCCAGACTAAACTAATTTGCTTTTTTTTCACCTACCCAGCACCGATCCACTGTACCTCGCAGCTGCTAACAACACATTGTTCGGTTCTGAATGAATCTTGATAGCCAATATGTCCCAATTCTATCATCTTTCAAGATTCCTCGTCTCCATGCTCTGCCATCCCATCTGTCCTTTTGCAGTGTGTGAGAGTGTGAGTGTGTGTGCAGACCAGTCAAGCTTGAGGAAAGTCTTGGAATACAGGTGGGTGGGGGTATTATTTTACTATATTATTATTAAGCTGCTTTCAGACATGCACTGAACTCAGCAGATCCTCCGTATTTTTCAGGAAGGGGTGCATGTGTGAACGCAAATGTACGAGCGAGAGGCTCCGTGGTTTCTGCGGACCTTTCTTAACATGCGAAAGACGCAAAAATTAAAAAAAATCAAGAAAACAAATATCTCTTGTATCCGCTTGTCTTGAAAATGTGGTGTCCTACAAGTAGAAGACAAAGACGTAGATGTCAAGAGAGTTTTTGGTGATAAGAGCTGACGACGTTGTCAGGGTGCTGTAAACATGATCACGTGATCGCCACAGAGGAATTAATACATCACTTCCTGTGTCTGCCTGCTGCATCCGGGTGCTTCACCTCTTGCCTGAATAATGCAGAGGATTTGTTGCTGTTGTGAACACGTCTGTGCAGAGAACCTCCCGCTGCGTTGTGCATGTGTGAAACTCCGGACCCATTTATCCGGACTTTACCCGCAGGCCATGTCTGAAAAAGGCTTTTGTGTTGTCAGAAATATCACTCAACACATCTCTCCCTCAAAACACAAACAAGAGGACTTCATGTTTTGTTTTTTTTATGAAACTTGTATTGCCATTTCCAGGGGAGCGAATCTGGAACGATGATTGGCCAAACTCTTCTTCTCTTGCAGGATAGACGCTCGTCCGCACAGACCAGACAAAACGTACCAGCATACTGTGAAGTCAAAATGTATGCAGGTCTGTGAGTGTGAGTGACTTACCTTCAGTCTGTCACTGGGCAGGGCCTGGGCTCCTTTCATGATGACCTCCTGAACCCTCTCAACTGACAGGTCACTTCCTGCCTGCTCCAGACGCTGACTGAAGAAGCCAATCACCTAATGGTCAGATGAGAGGAAAAAGCCAATCAAAACACAGAAGTAAACTCTGGTCTGGTTCTGTCCAAAAGCAACAAATGCACCTATCAGCACCACTCAAGTCCACTAATTAACATCAATTATAAATGAAACACTTAAGGAGGTAACTGTTGCCGGTCAAGAAAAAGGTCTGTACATAGACCCCATTAAAAATCACAACTTCTCATACTGTTTTTTTTGTACAACCAATATAATTGACGTATATAAGATTAGATCAAATTAAATAATCCTTTATTACCCATTATGGGAAAATGATGAACAAAAATCCAGCATGTTTAGGGGATTAATATTTATGAATGTGTGCAATTTGGTGCAGATCCAAATGCAAATCAGGATATAGTGAATTTAAATGTGCTCCCTTCTAGTTTAAGATATGTGTTTAGCTTTCAATAAAAGAACATTGTTATAATATAAATCATGAGTTATCAGTATTGGCCTCAATAATCCATATTTGGTCAGGCTCTAGTTTAAATCTTTCAATATTAAATCCAGTTCCTGTTTCTAAATACATCATATTTCATGTCATCTTGATCTCACTGAGGTTTAACATCAAGTCCCAGTTCCGTCATGAAGCTCTTTGACTTGTTTAATCCCACTGTTTGGAGCTATCACACTGATGCAGCCACACCCTATAATATGATGACACCGGGAGCAATATCTCAGCTAGAAAAAAAAGTGGCATCACGCTACATATAGAGGGTTTAATTGTGAAAGTAGTAACACCGATGTTAGTGTTCCACCATGTTAACAACATCAAGAGTCACATAAATCTCTGTTATATCTATGCAGCGAGCTCTTTTTGATCCCCTTGACTTGAGACTTTTTTTGTAATTGCATCAACAGCTAATAAGATGCATCCATTGGTTGTCATGTTTCCTAGCAGCAGTGCATTGCTCTGAAAATGCTACCAAAACATGAAAGAATACACAGCAACTATATCACAATATTGGATGAGAATATTTGAAAGAAAGTGAATGAAATTTGAGAGATGGTTATAAAACTGTACGAGTTCTGTGAACATACAGTAGGCTTGGCTAATATGCCTGTAGGCTACGTACTCAGCAAAGACACACATGCAGTATTTCAGAAGACAAATTCACCATAGGGTTCGAGCATGTTTCTTCCCTATTATAATAAGCACTTCACTGGAGCTCAAATTATCTGATGCCTTCTGGGTTTAGGCTAAACAAGAGATCAAGGAAACTGTATTTTGCAATTCTTTTGCTAGGTTCTTCCCTGGAGAAATGTTAGATATTTGATCATTAAAAACTCTAGGTATTACTGATTCTTTTTAATGCTCTTTTTTTTTCGTCAAACCAACAGTGGAAAAATGCATCTATAGGGCAATGTTTTCTCGGCCCGGGCTCTGCGGTTTGCTCCAGAAAATTCAAATACACCAGAGCATGCAAGAACATTGTGTGCGTGTGTGTCTACATCTATCTAATACTAATCTCTTCATTAACTCTGAAGACCTTCCATATGGGGTTAATTTAGAGGAGCAAAAAAGCAGGCCCTCATCTTGAATCTCATGCTCACACACACGGATTTGCAAGCATGGGGAAGGCTTTGGAGAATAGCCTTAGGGAGACTGACTTAAATGAGGGATTCTAGCTAGCATGCTTCCCTCATACTTATGGATAACAGCAAAGCCCATGGCAGCGCATGCAGCAGCCCCCATCCTTCATACATACACACCAAAGCTTCCTTTCCTCCTCAACATGACTAATACAGCTATGAATGACAGCTTTCTCTTGCTCCGTCCCTTCCTCCCCCCATACACCAAACACTCTCAATGAATATTTGACACAGAGCCTCTCGACACAAGGGGACTGATTAATTCATCAATACCAGTTAAGCTCACGGAGCTTCGCATTGCTGTACAGTCCAACTACACTCTATGTTAATGATGCAGTTTGCATGTGTTCCAGGGCTGCCTGGCTTTTTGAAACTTTCTGCAGATGGAGAGGACATTAAGGGGAAAAGATCTCTATAACCTTGATGTGCTGAATAATTACCACAAATCAGCCAGTGCCTTGATGCAAAGCTCTCCCGGTACCAAACTCCTCTCAATTCACTTCTTGACTGACATTTGGGTTATGTACCAGGAAAAAGAAGGGGACTGACCGTGTCCAGGTTCTGCATGATGTCCTGGAAGGAGGGGTGCATCCTGAACTGCTCAAAGAGCTCCCTCTTGTAGAGCAGCGCATACACCAGGTTGGGGTTGTGGTGGAGAGAGTTGCACAGGCAAGAGTTGATGATTTCCAGCATCATGCGGATCACCTCCTCAATCACATTCAGGTCCTGGGCCTGGGGAGAGGGAGGATGTAAAGGTTAATTGGTTTCCCACAACAGTGGTTTCACTTATAATGCTGTTTTTAAATGATTGCCTCCTGATAGATTGATCAGCAGGGGGTAACCAAGAGGAGGAGAAGATGGGGAGGAGAGAAGGAGGAAGAAACAGTGTTACTCAGTTTTCAGCAAAGGTCTTACCGAGGGAAGAGAGGTGACCTCTTAAGTCACTGATCGGGACATGTCACAGCACGTTTCGTCTTGGGGGAAAGACAAGTGTCACTTGTGACAAGTGACACAATGGGAAGAGACAGGTGTAGGAAGGATGGAGAATAAGACGCAGGGGGTTGAGTGGATGACATGATGAGTTATTTACAAAGTTCTTCACACAAAGAGGGGTTGCCACAATTCAAAACACAAAGCAATGAGATCCATGAATACAACTATTGAGAAAAGAACCCAATATATTGCAAAGCGAAAGGCAGGAACTTGAGTGCCTGAGTGTGACAGTTACGAGACCTCAAGATCACATCTCAAAGGTTCGTTAAGGTAATAGTGCAACACTTTTGCCCTAGTCTTTAAGTTAAACATGAAGCAGCTGGTTAGCTTAGCATTGATTTTAAAAATGAAAACATGTCATTTTACATGGTATTTTTTGGATAGTGGATAGTAACTTTTTGGAGTCTCTGATGGTTCTGGTCAAGTAAATAGTGGGCTGGGCTCAAATCACCCCAACATAAAAATTTGTGACTGATGGAAGGGTGGGTTTTGTGGTTTGAGTTCACAAAACACTTTTCAGGGGTAAACGAAAAACAATTGAAGTAATTGGTGACCACTTCTTCAAACGTAAAGAAACAGCAGAAATAAACATAACATGCCTCCATACTGCTCTGGTGGTGTCATTCAAGTATCTGTAAGCCTAGACAGCGTAAAAAGTAGACCAACAACAGGGTCGTGCGCCATCTTTGTTTGGGCAGGTGAGGGAACTTTTTCGAGAAGGAAATTCTCAGGAAATAAAGCCATGATCTTTTTGTTGAAAAAAATTAAAATAAAAAATCAGACATACAGTCTTCACCTATTAAAAAGAACATGCAGACTTTGACTATTGATCATTATGTGACAGCAGCAAAGACATCATGCACAACTGCCAAAGTAAAAGAAATGAATATGAGCCGGTTGGTCCGGAAGCTTAAATCCTTATCTGTGCTAAACAGGAAGCCTTAGACTGATCAGTAACTTCCTCTGGGGTTACATCCTGCTCCATTTTAGTCTTGAAAGGAGGAAAGTGTATTCCCTGGAAGTATTGTAAGTCTAAACCCTGTAAAAAAAAAACTTAAGAGTCAGGTGCTGAGTCAGCCAGTTTACTCTTCAATGTATAGATCTATAAATCAGTAAAGCTTTCGTTAAAAAAACTCCCCTCTGTGAGACACATTTCAAACCTTAGAAAGTAAAACAAAGATCATTCATACATCTTTTTGGCCTTATGGAAAAACAAACTATTAGGAACCTCCATTAGAGATAATAAAGGCCTTTATGATTTCTACAGCCAGAGTATTCTTCTATGATTTATTTTCATGACAAAAATGATTGTTCTAACGATGACCTGTTTTGCCCAAGAATTTGCTTATTGCAGCTAAGACTAGATTCACAACAGCCGCCTGGTGAGGGCTGAGATTACACCTCCAATCTGGGTGAACCATCTGTAACAGAACTGCACGTGGCAGCATTTTATATTCCATCTTCTGTGCCCTGCTTCAGATACAAGGCGCTTATCTTATAAATAACTTTGCTCGCTGTGTGGCCTTTTTTGTGTGTGCTGCACCTACACAATAACCATATGCACAATCTCATGTGTGTGAACACACACAATCAAAACCCCTGAAAGTAGGCTGCAGGATGGGGACGGTTGTAAATAACTGTAATCTGTTTTGCGTCGACCAAGAATCGGGCTTGTCACATATGCAATAATGCACTATGCTGATTTTCACAGGCAGGCGTATGAAGGTGTGCAGAGCTTAAGCTGGCAGACGCATAGAAGCGAAGTAGAAGGCGAGTGAGCTGGCAATAATGAGAGATTGATTGTGCGTCTGGGAGCAGAGGTGGCTCCAGAGGTTCGACTCCATCGCCTAGCTAGACCTGCTCTATTCTCCTCTGCTGTGGCAGGCCATAATTAGACAGAAAGCAGGAGACAGATATGGGAGACAAGTGAGTGGGAGGAAGAGGCGGCAGAGGATGTAGAGGAAGGAGGACAAGAGCAAAAATGGAAGTAAGGAAGAAGACAATGGGGAGGAGGGGGGGTTGATGGAAAAAGTGAAGGCGATGAAGAGGAGACAAAAGGAGGAGGAGAAGAGGGCAGAGTAGGAGTGAGGGATGCCTTGTGTGTTTGTTCTCTAGCTCTGCACCCAACTTAATGAGATTAGCCTGGCAGGGAAAAAAATGCCACACTGGGGAATTCAGGTCACATGAAAATAGGCTAGCTAGACGTCTGCCTGGCCCTGTGTGTATGTTTGACAAGTGGATGAGATTAAAAGGCCCATGGTCTACTTGAAACCCAGACAGGATTTAAATATCTTGGCTCCTCCTCTTCCACTTCCCACTCGGTTCTTTACACTTGTTTTTCCCCCATAAATGGATCCGCTAGACGACCAGAAAACACCTGACATGTGTGTGTATGAGATCATTAGGGCCTTTTCCTTCTGTCTCTCTCTCTCTCTATCGCCTTCCTAATTTTTTCCTTCCCTCCTCTCTTCTGCTCCTTCTCCTCCAGTCATGTGCTACATTCAAGCCTCCTGCATTGTCGTAGTCACAACCACTCACGCCGCTGTTTAATGTCCTCTCTCCACCCAAGGAAACACAGGCCTCAGACGTGAGCTTTGTCATTAGTCTCAATGATCCTGGCCCATTTTACTTGTTTCACCATTTACTCAAACCTTGCAGGAAGCTGTGAGTGTGCGTTTGTAAGCTTTTCCATCTGTCTGATTCGGCTGCTAATTCTTCAGCATGATGGGCACAAATGTGTTATGTCTGCAGGTACGGTTGACCCTTGTTATCTGTCTGACAAGGGAAATTATAGAGCTTGCAGATGCAATCAGCAGAAGGGAAGGCCAGCGACAGCACTACGCTATCTGTGTCTAAGTGTTGGTCTAGCCATCCTATCATAACCATGCATGTTGTTGTGCAAGTATTTGTGTGTGTGGACTGGGTGTTTAGAGACACAGACATGTAAATCCCTGTAAAGTAGGAGCTGGCATCATTAAACCAATAGCTTAGTGATTCCCTGGCCGGCCCCGCTGCTCAGTGAGGGCTGTTGCAGGGCAGACAAACCAGACATATTAAGACAAGGGCATGGAGATAAACACAGACAGATACATAAACAAAAACAGAGTAGAAAGCCACACCTAAACATGTCATCAAGAGCAAAACAACTGAGAAGTATTGAGGAGCAGCTTACGTAGAAACAAAGGAAAGCAGCATTTTAAAGAGAAATAAAGTTTCATTAAAGTAAAATCCCCAAAAGAGGAAGACAAAACACATGGACAGAGAGAGAGAGTCAGACTGGCTGAGCAGCAGCCGCCTGTCCTGTCTTTTGGGAATTTTTTAAATAGGTCATTGTCTGACCTGCATTATGGTACCATGGCCATGTCATAATCACACCATTTTGTAGAGCATTGTACCCAGGTCAGCCTTATTCCCCTATAGACTCACACATTCACAACACATCCTTTGTTAGTACACGTATACACATAAAGAATGAGGCAAAAGACAGCGTTTGCACCCCAGAACAACAGCAGCAACACATCAGCACAGTCTGCCAGTCTGCGTCTAGAATCTGTTTCGGAAAGACTGTGTTGGACAATCGCTGCATCACTGTCTGTGTCGAGGGGAAGTCCAGCATATTTGCAGACAGACAACTTATTATCTGTTTACATAAGCACTCCACTTTTCTAACAGCGGGAGGCCGCAGGGCCAAACCGCAGCGATGTCGCGGAGTGATAACGATAAATAAAAAAAAAAGATGATGCCAACAGCTGCAACAGCACTCCGGTAAAAAAAAAAAAAGGTGGGCAGTGCTAATTGATCTGCTGTGCTCTGTTTTGCCGCGCCTCGATCTGGAAAAGACCACGGCACAGCAGGGAGGCCCTGATTACCATTTGGAAGCAGACAATCATTAGGACCCCAGAGCACCTGCTGCCTGCAGAGGTGGCACTCCTACTGCCCGAGAATAAACACAGAAAGAGTCGCAGAGACAGAGGAGAGGATGACGGATATACAGAGAGACAGCGTAAAAAAAAAACTAGACTAACAACAGGGTCGTGTGCTATCTGTTTGGGCAGGTGAGGGAAAAAATATTGACAGATGATGGAGGAAAAACAGGGAGCGGTGTGTGTGTGTGTGTGTGTGTGTGTGTGTGTGTGTGGTGTCAGTAGGTAAAGCAGCTCTCGGCTCTCAGTAGGTTACTGCCTTAATGAGAAGAACCCAAAGGACACAGACTTAAGTTGAGACTGACAGGATGACATAATGAGCAACATAAAAAGTGTCATGAGCCGAAAGCGAAGGTTAGTATAATTTGTAAAGCTACACCTCATTATATATCATTCTATTCACTGTTAACGACCTTTATAAAGGCCACCAAAGACTTTTAACTCTATTTAAACATTCAGTTTGATTTATTTAGCGTAAGCTATTGTTTTACCAAGGCTACATCCACGATACTACATTTCGCTTGAAAACGCGTCAACTCTGATATGGACTACTCAGGAGTTTAGAGCTGCTACAATGGAGACGCTGCTCGCCCCAAGTTTTAGCTTTAAAACTCCAGGGCAGCTTTTTAGACTGGATGGGCAGAATCTTAGATGCTTGGAAAAAGATGACGTAAACACCGCTTGCTGATTGGGTCTTTATCGGTCACAATATAGCCTTCGCTGATTCATCAGGCTCCTATCACATGACCCCTTTCCATAAGACAGCAACAGGGATTATCCCCGGCTACCAGTGTAGAGACCAACATGTATAACAATTACAATCGCTGCTGACCCTGTTGTCTTGGCTAACAGCTGTTGTGCAGTTAAATTCTACATTTTACAATGATACAGTTGCCCACATGTGTAAGAGACGAGCGAATATTCAAACCATTCCTGTGTACGCCAGCACGTGCATGCCCAGTGAGCGGTCACGTGATATAAGTTTTCAGACGTGTTGGTATGGACGGGGATTAAAACTGATATGGAGCAAAACGCTTGTGTGGACAGAGATCGTCTTGGTTTGAAAACATAAACGTAGCAGTATGGATGTAGCCTGAACCTCAGTTATAAGAGCTTGTTACTGACAACACCTTGAATGAAGATCAGACCAATAACAGTCCTGTATTAAAATAAAAAGCAAGGTAAGGTGATGAAATATGCTTCAAGAAATCCAGGATGAATAACTACTCAGTTAATTACTCAGGTTAGAGTATTCTGCTATACTCTTGAAACCCACCATCATTTTATCTGCTGTTGTGACTATTGTGAGGAAATGACAAATATGTTTTGAAATAATCTACCATGATTATGCTCTTGCACATATCGACCAATTATATAGCCAAACAGCATGTGGAGCGTGCGCATCCACAAAGCTTTTACAGTTGGATGGATCAAAGACCAAGTGGAGCCTCTTGCGTCGGCACCCCCCACTGCGGGGATGGTGTGCTCCCATTCAAATGATGTGGAAGCTGTTGTTTTTCATGCTGGGCTAATGTGTCTCTGACCATAGTAACAGCAAGGTATATTTGATGTGTAAAAAACTTTTGAATAATTTGTTTGACATCTTTGGTTCCAGTGTGCAAATAATTGAAAAGTGTGCAAGATACGTGTTCGCCATGTCGAAACTGCTGCTCACTATATCAACAAACAAGATTGGGTTACAGAAGCCTGATATAATAACCTTGTTATAATCCTCATGTTGTACAACTGCATTCTTTCAACTGGGGGAAAATTCATTGAAGGCCTAAGATGGCATGAAATTGTTATACGTAAAATGTATAGGCGCCCTTTAATTTCATTTTTCTCTGCATCTCTCCCCTCTGGGTATTTTCGCATAAAATGACAGAAGGTCAATGTGCAAGGCAGTATTATAATCTACATCAACCTCCTACTTTCAGGTAAATCAAGTATGAAGGGAGATCTCTGTCCTGGCACATGGTGTTTCCCCAGAGGCACCATCAGCACTGTGGAATTACATGAAATGAACAAAGAGAAGTCAGCGGAAGTAATAATAAGATGTATAAGTTGAAAATACATGAGGTTCCCATTTGTGATTCAGCTATTTTTATTACTTTACACTTCAGATGATGTTAAAACTCAATATCAGTGCTGGGATATTTTAGCTTCATTTTTGTACAAGAGGAACTGAAGACATTATCGTCCATCTTTCTATACAGTATTTGGTTTCTACATAGCCACAAACCTACTTTGTCATAGCAATAAGTTAATATGATTAACCAATTTACTGGCCTAATGTAGTTTTACTCTCTATGTGGAACTACATGAATCTATTCATATGTATGATACACCATGGAAGCCATGGAACCAATTGAATTAATTTATTATTTGATGCAGGCTACTTCGCATTAACTAACTGATCAATTTCAGCAATGTGGCATGTGGATGCCACATGATGAATCTCAAAAGCACGTGATGTCACTGCCGTGTGTTGATATTTTCTGATTACCCAGGTATATAAAGACTGTTCAGTAATGGAGTTCAGAAACACTACGTCTTGTCATCTATGAGCTATAGTTGCATAAATGGAAAACTGAAGATCTTGCAAAACAATTTTGTAGCCTAATAACAAAGTGGCTAATTCCTGAAAGCCCAGATAATAAACAGAAGGCATAATGTTTATTATCTGTTGATACATCCTCGGGCTCTGCTTTTCCCCTAAACAAGACGAATGGTGCTACAAAGTTAATGCATGTGTCTACTCTGGCTATTAAAAAGAGATCACAGATTGTGACTCAACCAGCACACATAAACACATAGACAGGGTGGTCCAACATGCTTCTAGCTCTGGGTGTGCGTTTGTGTGCGTGCATGCAAGTGTGTGTGCGTGCTTGTAGTCTCTTCCCAGAAATGTGCAAGAGTAAACAGACTAAGAGGCAGAGAAGTAACATCACCACTACCACTGGCTGGGAGCATAAACAGTGACACACAATGCAAAGCAAGGCAACACTGCACAAACTTCTCTCTTATGTTTGTTAGTGTGTACAGGCACATAGTGCATGTCACTGCACATATCTCAAAGGGCAAGAAAAAAAAGAAACATCTGCAATCAAAGGTGCAGAGGCTGCAGAGAGCAACTGTGAGGCCCCCTGAGAGCTGCCCTGCTTGGACTGGAAGCCTCTGGCAGTCCCCTGGGGGCTCAAGAGGCCCTAACCCTTCACTCTTTCCTCCCTGACACTAACCAGACACAGCAGCACAAACACATGCAGGAGTAGGGGGGTGGTGTATATATGAGAGAGAGCGAGAGAGAGGGAGAGAGAGAGAGCAAGAGGCAGACAAAGAAAGAGAGAAAGAGGGAGACATAAGCAGAATGGACCCACAGCTTCGAGCACTGGACGACTTTTCTCATATCCTCCTCTCAGTCTCTCCCTTGTAAAGAGAGCAATTACATGTCCGGGACAATCCCACATTAAACAAACATTAGTTCTCTCTCCAGAGCCAGACGCAGCCAAATTACATTGTTTCCAGATGCCCCCGTCACAAAAAACACACTTACACCCACTCTCTCAACTGCCAGTTTCTCCTCTTTCTATTGTTCCTCTTTTTTCTCCTCACATTTGGCTACTCTTCATCTCTCCCTATAGATCCTTAAAACTTCCGAAGTAAATATGCGGGTTTGTGAATAATACCAGAGCAAGTGGTTTACGATTACACGGCCTCATTCACAGCTACAGGAGTAGGAAAGGAGGGCCAGAGACAGAGGAGGAAAAAAGGGAGTTGGCAAAATGAGACAGTAGAGCTTGACACACCTTAGCCACCGTGTAAGGTCATTAAAACTGGTCAGATAAGAATGGTATGCAAACTTTTTTATGTTAATTTGACTTTAAGATTAATACTGATGGTAAGGAGGGTAGAATAATGACCAGCTCATAGATAACGTTTCACGTTCCATCCTGCATTAAATGTTTTACTCAACTGAAATGAGCCAGATATTTGCTTAAAATTTAGTCTATATGCAAATCGAGTTTCATCTCATAGTCACACAGCATTACCATCCAAACAGTCTAATGTTTAAGCTACTGCTCAGTTCTGTTGTTTCTGTCAGACTTTTTATGAAATGATCGAGAGAAAAGACCGTCAGAAAAAACATTTTTGTAAATTTTGTAATATAATTTTTTTTCTCCAAAACTTTAATCTTTAGGTTATTTTTCTGGACGAAAATGCAGAACTTTCCCTGGTTCCAGATGAACTGAATATGCATCTACTAATTAGTTAATAGGATTTCAGATATGAAAGTTTGAGTTTGTCTTTCACGTTAGAAGAACACAGCAGGAGATTGTCCTGGTCAGATGCGTTCAGAACAACAGGAAAATGTTGAGGGGACGGCTGGTGCCTGAGAAGAGCTGGAGGCAGGACATGACGTATAAATTCCGCTGCAGAAATCATGTATTATTGTTCGGATCATATCAACATCGGCCCTATCATCAAAGGCTCTCCAGAAAATGTCAGAGCGGACTGACATTTGCATTCTTGCACATGACCCCTCGAGAAATGTTCAGGAAAATGCTGGGACTTCAGTACATGTCTGAAAGCAGCTTCGGATATTTCAGTCATGACCAGAGTGGTGGACCAGCTGACTGCTGCTGCCATCAATAAAGCCACTGCTGCTATGGCTAATAATTATAATAAGAATATAATATAATGAGGAAGATTTCACACAGACTGACAAGTTGCGCACAATCAGTGGAACTAACAAATGGCAACAATTGATTAACAGACAGAATCGAGGCCAGACTTGAAGGTCCTCTTCCTGCTGAACGGCACAACACAACAGACCTTATCAAACACCGAAAAACATCTCTGATTAAGAACAAGACGTTTACTACCAAACACATGGGAAAAGCTAATTGTGCACTTCTGTGAGAACACACTCAAAACCAACTCCTGTCCAAGACATAATCAAAATGAATATACAACCTAAGGAGGGTGAGTGTGCCCACATGCTCAGAGGGCAAACAACACAGCATGTTCCTTTTCATCAAGCGATGTCAAAGAAGCTAAACGTTGACTTCTCGCTGCTGTTAGAAGTAGCTTTGTAGACATGGGAACCAATGTCACATTGAGTTAGTATAGTCTAAGCTCAAGGATAACTGTACCAAAAATGTTGACCAGCACTGTCTTTAAAGTCTATGACCCAGACTAGATGTCAGAGGCTATTATAGGAAAAAGAACTTCAATATAAAATTCTCATGAAAGAATTGTACTAGAAATGTGCCTTGTGCCCTTGAGCGGCACAATGAATCATTTTCAAAAGCGAAAACGTTGTTATGCAGGCGACCTCACACTTTGACCTCGCGCAATGAATTTGTCTCATTATATTAGTCACTACTGTTAAAAACACTGTGGACTCTCATGGGAACGGCTGGCTGAAGTGAAATCTTGAAAAGAGAAGATTTAATCATGGTAAAGCAGCCCGTCTTCCATTTATAGTCATATATAATGTGTATATGAAAGTGTCTAAATAAAACAGAACATTAAAATAAGCCCTGAAGGTAGCAAGCATAAAAACAAAGCTGGATAACTGCATTTTATATGTTTTGATGAGTGTTTGTGTTTACATTGATGTCTGTTCGTAGGGCTACATCAGACAGTCACTACATGGCTGAAGGAGCATTCAAATACGCTCTTGTTTCCCCAACACCTAAGGGCATCTATGGGGACCTCCTAACCCCCAAACACACACACGCACACACACGCACACACACTTATCTAGAACCATGCAAATCTAATGAGACAGCCAGACTGAGACGTAGACAGACAAACCTGAGGGCAGAGGTGCCTGAAAACAAATATCAACAATTATATATAGTCAACAGTCAACACAGTGCACCCACTGCTCAGATGTGGCTGTTACTAAGATCCATATCTAGTCATTATTGAAACAACATGCCCAATAACTTATTGGTCTGAGCTCAGACACTTTTCCCAGCACATTACTGCTGCTGTGCTGTTAAGATTTCAATTTCAGATTAATACAGATATTTCAGAGACATTTCAATATTACCGTGGTTCCGCTGCGAATGCCTGATTTGAACGTTCGGTTTTGCAAACGCTCAATAGTTTCATCAAATATTAGTCTAGAAGTGGAAACTATTTCAATGCAAATTATGTGTGTGTGTGTGTGTATGTGAACCATGAAAGTAATGAGAAAAAAGACAAAGGGCTAGTGTAGACGAAGCTGCACTGCCACTTGACAGTGGGTGTGCAGCACTTACATTCGGTAAACTCCAGCATTAAATTTAAAAACTACATTCTCAAATGAAAGATGAACAAGTCAATATAACTTGAAATGTAAAATGTTATCTTTTGCCATAGACAAAAAGAAAATACAGATAATTTTGCTTGTTACAGCTTCAACTTTAAATGCCATCATTATTAATTGTGCCTTGTTCGAGTAAAATAGTTTGGGTTACGTCGACCATTTATCAGACTGAACGGATCATTTTTAACGGACAGTTTAATATTTTGGGAAGTACATTATTCGCTTTTTAATGATGACAGTTAACAACAATTGACTTGACTGTCATATTAGCTTGCTAAACACAAACATTTGGGCTTTGGCTACTATATATACATGACTATTTGAAAATGAATGTAATAGATAAATGAAATTCCTAAACTTGACAATATCAAAATCAAATTTCATGCAGCGTTATGGGCAAATTCATGTAATTTCACAAGACTTTCAACAATTATTGGTCCTCACCCAAGTAGACATAATTTGGTAACCACTAACAAACTGAGAGTAGACAGGGTGTGTGTGTGTGTGTGTGTGTGTGTGTGTGTACTAACAAACTGAGAGTAGACAGGGGGTGTGTGTGTGTGTATGTGTGTGTGTGTGTGTGTGTGTGTGTGTGTGTGTGTGTGTGTCTGTGTGTCTGTGTGTTACTCACATAGTCGGGCAAGGCTGTGTTGTCTGCCTGTCTGCCTCGAAGACTCTGTGTTGCCTGCTCCAGAACCTTGTTGTGCTTTTTGGAAAGCAAAGCAAATAAACTGCAGGAGAGAGACAAAGAGAGAGAAGGCAAAATAGAGTCAGAGCAACATTGACTATGGATGATACACATCTATGAAGTCAAAATAACCCAAATACAAAGTCATCATACTGTCCATGCAGACCACTAATTAATGTGCTGTAAATAATTAAATTGTACTCAACTGAAGTGGGAAGCCTCAGTTTTAGACACATTACTATTAGAGATCTGGAATAACGAAATTATCATGAAAATTATGTGTCAAAATAGATTATGCTTAATTTACCACCAATTTACAATCACAACTCTTTCTCTAACCTGGCTTTTATTTAGCCACAGGTCAAGACTATCATCTGGAATCGTTTAACTCCAACGAAACCTTTAAAAATGTTCGAAAATATTGGTTGTATAAAACAATTTTTCCCCGCTTTTTTGACCACCCTATTTATCATAAACTGTTATTAAACTCATTAATGACCTTCTGTTTTAATTACTACTTTTTAATAATCCCTCTATGAGCCCCCAAGGGTGTTAAATGTTTAATTTGTGTGTTAATCAAGGAACAAAATCGAAAAATAAATTAAATTCAATGACAGCGAAGGGCTAAAGGAGCCTTAAACGCACAAAGATCTCAACTCAAAGTCCCTTAGAGCAACACCTGTCCATCTGTCAGCACTGAAAAACACACGCACACACAAACGCACAACATCTCTCAGCGTTCTTTATCCAGGCTAATTGGCCGAATGATAGGTGGATGGAGGTATCTGAGCAGCGACATGGAGGTCTACCTGTTATCTAGAGACCTCATGTCAAAGGAGCCACATCTACTTAATAGGACCTGTTGTAGTATCTAGTCAGATTCAAACGAGAGACCACCAAGGGAGCCCCACCTGGGACCCCTGCCCACAATAACGCACTTTGACTAGTTGCTCTGTCACATCCTCCCATTTATGTCAAGGCAGTGAAGGACATGGATAGGAAGCGGCGACCCGGGAGGATTTACAAACCGCCGGCCTAATCCCAAAATCAGTTATAAGGCTGAGATCATGACAGACATGGTCAACGTATAGGTGGTCTGTCTTCACCTGTCCAAAAGATTCAGTTTTTCTGAATAGTGGACGCACACACTGGGTGGTCACGTGTCCTTCTTTAAAATAGGATTATTTGTATGATATATTTTTGCATTTTCATTTTAAGGATTAGATTATGTACGGCTGCACTGGAGTCTGGAAAAATGAGAATCGCAATTTTCTTGCCTGGATTTTTTTTATTCAATAGCTAAATATTTGTTTCACTCATAGACCACAAAACAAAAAATATGATCGCTCCTGGTCTATTGTGCTGTCAGGGCGGATGAGATTTTCTCCTGACATTTTCTTGGCCTTTACAGCTTTGTCATATAGCACTTTGTGGTGACTTTTAAGGTGATTATATAAATCTGTGGTGTTAACCTGTGGTGGTGCTGGCAAAACACAGCTTGCAATGTACGTGGTTTTGACTTTCATCGTCTTGCCTGAATCCCAAAAAACCTCCACACCAAAGAATGGGAACCTTTTTTCAGTACGAGCACAGTGGGTTTGGTTATCTGGTTGTCGCCACCTTCATCTGGGTTTGGTATGACAGTAAGCATGAAATGGGGCCAGGTTGGAACCAAACC
Source organism: Hippoglossus stenolepis (assembly GCF_022539355.2). Lineage (NCBI taxonomy): Eukaryota > Metazoa > Chordata > Actinopteri > Pleuronectiformes > Pleuronectidae > Hippoglossus > Hippoglossus stenolepis. The sequence goes on from NC_061500.1 coordinate 12,312,215, forward strand.
TGAAGCTGCAGCAAGAGCTCTCAAGCTGGCATTTACGGGGCACCTTTGTCCTTAGCACAAACGTTTCTCCATTTTTCTCTTGCTCTATTCCACTGCTGCATTTGTGCTGATCTGCATCACGTGGGGTTACTCTGAGATGTCACTGGTTGACTATTTAAACCAAATTAAATGCAGAATCGTTGTCAATTACAAATTAATTTGCGTATGGGTGTGAATCGAGATCAAGATTTCAATATGATCAATTGTGCAGCCCGATGCTCAAGTTTTAAGAGAATTATTAAACTGAAACTTTGGTAGTAAAATGTGCAACAGGTCCCCCACCTGATCTCAAGCCACATTGCAATAATTGCAGCACCCCAGCTATTTGTTTGGGGCTTTCTGGTGGAGTGGAGGCATTTGATGGTGAGGTGCAGCAAGTAAAAGCAGATACTATAAAATATGTTTAAACCTTCCTTTATCACAACTTCTCTTTTTCAATACAGACTTATATTTGTGTCAAATTGTGGCCAAAAGGGAATAGATAGAGAGAAATGATGAATAGACAATAACAAGGAAATATGACGGGCAGTAGTTGGGGCAGCTCAACCCAGTGCTGCTTGTAAATAAACAGCTCCAGCCATGACTCTCTTAGAGTCAATTAAGGAGAAGAGTTCAGCCGTGTCTGGCTGCCATGTGGAAATTCCTGCCAGGAAATTTCCCTTTATCTAGCAGCCAGCCAGTCGGTTTAACCCAGCCCAGGCCATCATAGTCATCATCATCATCATCATTATCATTATAGTCAGACATGGAGACGGTTTGCTCTACATCACCACAGGACGGACATGTACACGTTCACAGACGGCGTTCCTCTCTGACTCAAAACACTGGAGAGTCACAGATATGGAGAGAGACATGGGCGGGGAGATAAGAGGATCCTTGAGTGTGCGCGAACGTGTGCGCGCTGTCAGGGAAGGAAACATTCCTCTCCCCCTGTGACTGGAGTTAACAAACAGACACGAATGACTTGATGTGCGTGTGTTGATGTCTCTGTGTGTGTGTGTGTGTGTGTGTGTGTGTGTGTGTGTGTGTGTGTGTGTGTGTGTGTGTGTGTGTGTGTGCGCACGTGTTTGTGATTTGGACCTTGTCCTCTCAAGTTTTCCGTGTCCTTGTGGGCCAAACCCTTTCCCTCCGTTCCCTCGTGTTACATAATGTTATTTTCTACACAGACACACCTCTCTCAATATTTCATTCCTTAGTCTTTTCTGCCGTAGACTCTCAAGTTACTGCAATGATAAATATTTTCTGCTGAGTCAACATGAATCACAAAAACAAAAGAGCGCGTTTGTGTGAATTAGACTTTCCGTTCCTTTTGTTTTCTGTCTCTCCATTGGCGTCTTTGCTTGACTCACACGGACGCTTTTATTTAAATCTGGTGCAGATGATTGTTCCGAGGCCTCCAGCTTACATAAAGCAGTAATTAATAAAGGTGGAATACACCCTGTCTGACAGTGTTACACGCTTACTGATGCTGTTGATTTTAGTCTATAAAACTACAATGTCATATCATCAACACATTGTGTCCTGTGGTTTAAACAGACCTTAATCACATACATGTGCTGAGGAAGGTCTTAGGCACACTTTGACAGGGGGCTGCTTTTTACCATTTTAACCGTAATATATATATATATATATATATATATATATATATATATATATATATATATATATATATATATATATATATATAAGGTTTTTTTTATAGGGTGAGCATCCAGATTCTCTCTCTGAAATGCAGATTTGTCTTTTAGTTCGACTCTCTTCTCTTTCTCAGCCAGAAAAGAAGCAAACTCAGCACATTTAATATTCGTAAGACAATGTTTAATGTGAGCCAATAAAAATGTGCTGATGTGTGATTTATAAAGTGGTAGCTATTTCTTTTAAATCTGTGGTTCAAATCATTAATACAACAAAATACACCAGATCAAACATTGCTATACAATGTTTTTCATTAATTATGAAATAATATACATGATTTTCATCAATGTAATGGAGTATTTTCATCTGACATGCCTTTAATTCAGTGCATCGAGTAGACATTCTTTTATCATTATTTTATCCATTTATGGTTCCTAAATGTATAATATTACCATTTGTATTGTTATAATGATAACAAATTACATATACTAAGGGTTTCATCCATATAACAGGCTGTAAAACTTCTAAAGGTCAAGATTCACACGCTAATTTAAACCACCAGAGAACATACAGACAGGCCACACTTGATAAAAATAAGCTTGGCCATTATATGTAAAGCTACTTTTAATATTCTCACAGATAATGAATCTATTAGAACAAGATGGTAAGATCCACATTAAAGCTTTAAAAGGCTGTATGGGAAATGAATGGATAGAAGAACTGTTAATATATCATCTTTTGTTCATCACCTGATAATGCGCTGGGCAGCGTACTGGTGCAGACATCTAAACTGGGCTGACATGTTGGCAAGGGCAGCCAGACAGTTGGTATGGAGGTATTTATCCTAGGAAAGACGCACACAAACATACACACAACAGTGATGATACTATTAGATGAAATTGTGTTTTTTTCATTCTTTAGAGTTCATGAATGGATTACATCACTATTGGGATCAATGTATACCAAGAGGGACAAGACGTATCTTCTTCCTTCCACTGTACAAAAACTAAGTCAAAATATTCCAGATAGTGGCAATGCCATCTTGGAGGGATGACATCATTTGGAGCCAGGGTCTGCACAGTGGTGATTGGAGAGTGGAGCCACAGTATCATGGTCCTGCCGATACACCCGCCTTATCAATCATGAGTCAATCTTAGCTGTCAATCATGACGTCTCAGCCTGTTTTAAGGGGGCTTGGAGAGCGCATACCTCTTTGGGTTGTTCTTTGGCTCATGTCCCACCCCTCCCCAAATTTCATGGAAATCAGATTGATCATTTGTGCGTAATCGTCCTACCAATAAACAAACAGATGAAACTAGCTGGGCACCTAATTCTGTCAAGGCTAATTCCCTATCTCGCCATGTTAAAGACAGTGAAAACAAAATCCACCCATTTATACGGATCCTCTCCATGTTCTTCTTTGGATAAGGTCCCACTCCTCCACACAATTCTGTGGAAATAGGTTCAGCAGTTTTTGCGTAAACTTGCGAACTAACAAAATCTAAACGCAGATGAAACCATAACCTTCTTAGCAGAGGTAATTAAAAACAAACACTTGACCTTACAGCAGTTTTATAACAATTACTTAAAATGACAAAAATCTTCATGGGAAATCTTTTTTGGCATGGACTGGCTTGGCCCATGTTCCATCTGCGAACATGGAGGAGGCAGTGTTTATGACCACCAGGGCATGATGGAAATATTTTAGCTTCACTTTTGTTGAGTTGTCGTGTTGTCCATCTTTATATACAGTCACAAAATGTGTCTACAGCTGATTGATTTCTGATTACATGTCATGTTTCCGAGTGTGCACGAATACATGTTTATCTTACCCTTGTCCGGGTCATGTTAAACTGGATGGTGCGGATAACCACCAGGATGAGCAAACTGCCAAGAGAGATATCCGTCAATGACCTCTCTGTGTACCATGAGACGCTCTTCAATACCTGAAACCAGAATTGAGACAGGAATGAGGAAACATGTACTATAATCCCAACAAGTGCAGGTAATGGAAGTTTTCGGTGGTAATTCCTGAAACCTGACCGGTGTGTGTATAACTTGTGTGTGTATCACTTGTGTGTGTCTACCCACCACCTCATGGATGGAACGATTGAAGGCATCGTCTTCAGTGAGAATGAGGAGAATAATGAGGGCCATGTAGACGTGATGAGAGTTTCTTTCCTCTACGTGGTAAAGGATCTCAAGGATGGGCAACACCTGAGAGGAAGAGGAGGAAGAAGATTAGAGCATACTGTATGTGTAGGTGACTTTCATCAAAATCCTTGTTAACCATTTGGATGTTGGGTTAGGGTTAAATCAACAGCACTTTCTTGTTTTTTAATTTTGTATTTACTACTAATCAACCGCTGCTCTCTTATTTTTGGATTTTGGTGACTACGATGAGAATTTGCAAATGTTCTGGCAATTTGTGAGCAAAGAAACAAGAAAACAACATGAGTGGATAAACTGCACCACCAACAGTGGACGGAAATGTGAACATCTGTTTTTGCAACTGATGAATATGAATGATAAAAACCTATTCTACGGATCATAGGGTCCGTACTGCATAAAATCTAATTAACCCACCTGTGGTGCTAACATAGCACCAACTCATATAAGACAAAAAAGCAGCAGAGCAGACGGTAGTTGCGAAGTCGAGATTTACATCCTTACATGTTTTTTGACGCTCCTGAATTATGGATCATAATGCTATAGGTGGAGACATGCTAGATATAAGAGGTAAGCAGAACAGACAGAAGCACACAGTCAGAGTGAAAGTAGTTAGCATGGTGAGCAGTGGGCTCACACAGTTTGAGTGTTAGCTCATTATGCTGTCGTGCAGCAGTGCTTTATTGTTCGGCGCAGAGAAAGTAGCAAGACTCATTAGTAGCCCCCCTACATAATAAGCTCAAGCTAGATCAGCTAATGATGGTATTTTATTATAGCAGCCATAAATATTGAATAACACAGAAAGGTCACAGTGATATCAGAAGTAAAGGATTTTAATAGACCTACAGTGTAAAATGTGACTGTTAATTAAGGTCATTGCCTGCACATGTGGAGCCATTATTGCAAAATTGTGGTTTTCTGTTGCTAAAATATCGGCCAAACGTATCTGTGCGCACTATTTTAACTGCTACTCCCTCTTCCTCTGCAATAAGACCAAATTATTGGGTTATACGGTGTCAGTCAAACAGCCTCATTTGTGATGGTCCACCATACTTGTGCTATATATAAAACCATCTGACATGCTGTGCTATAGATTGATTTTCGCTCACTTATTGCCTCAGTACATTCGCTCCGCTATAAGGAATAACTGGCACAGTCCCACATGGACAGAATAGCACCAGCTGCCACTGCATACATCCTGTGTGTTTACTGAGCCATAGCATTGGCCCGAGATGAAATAATTTCATGGCCATATGCATGTGTGTAAGGAAGAGCTGCATAATGTGTTTTTGTTGGGGATTGACCAATCACGCTTGGATTCTTTCTTTGCTTCCACTTTGCTAGAAAAGTCAGATGTAGATTGGAATAATGAATATGCATGGCTGTGTGCACCACGCTCTGTAAATGAACACAATCAAAATTAAAGTCTACATTCCCGTTCTACCCACCAGATTGTCCATGTCCGTTCTGGAGAGCATGTATGTCCTCATGTTGGCGTTCTGGTGAAGCAGGGTGTACAGCAGTAACGTGGCCTGATCGGAGCGCTGCTGTTCACACAGCGCTGTGTACAGACTGTTGAAATTGATTTGGAAAGTGTGAGGTGGCTCCACGGGCAGCGATGATGTGTCTACACGGGCAGAGGAAAAATATATAACACTCAGGAAGATGACATATGACAATTTTTAACAAGTATATCAGTGGGTCTCCAGTAAATATATTTACCTTGTGTGTTTCTGAAACAAGTAATAGCCTGGCGGTAGGGGTTGGGCCAGTCAGGCCCGTCTGTTAGATTGGCGAGGACCAGTAGTAACAGAAGGCTCTGATTAGACAAAGGTAAGGGGTTCTGTTCTTGGTCTATGCCTGATTTGCCGCCAGCTCCACCCAATGTGAAGACACTCCACAGCCCACCTGGAGATCAAAAAGAGAGGCAGGTCAACCCACACGGATAAAAATATACACTCAACAACTCCTTTGTTCCTTTTCATCATTTATTTACTTCTTCCTGCATTACTACCTCTGCCAAAGAGGTTATGTTATCACCCCTGTTCCTTTGCTTGTTGGCTGGTTTGTGTGTAAGCAAGATTGCACAACACATTGTGAGATAGGGCCTTTTTTCTATAAGTGTGTTAAATTTGGTACAGCTAGATTAAATTTAAGGGGACTCTTGAGCCTTGTTGGAGGTATGACATCTACCGAGTGTCAGTCTAGTTATATTGTACTTGTATTTTTGTTGAGTATGTAGGTATACGTCTTTTTCATTTTCGTCATTTTTCTACCAATAATTTATATATTTATTCAACTTTTAGTTAAGTACAGGAAAATAATTGTCTATCTTTTCTGACACACCTCCTTTGTTGTTCATTTAGGTAAACTTTAGCAGGGTTTTGAGAGCGGCAACTCTATTTCAGTACAACAAAGAAGTAATCGGTGCAAAATCGAAAGATCTGTGAGGTTATGCGTGTCAATCTTTTTAATAGAAAGCACCAAAGTACTGTCCCTACTTGCAGTTCCTCAATCTTACAACTGCTTTTCCTTTCATAGGTAAATGAAAGTTAAACGGTGCGTGAGGTCAGACTGATGTAGTCGAGGCCAAAAAAGCACAAAGGAATCATGTACGGTGGTTTGCAGAACCTGAAATTTGAAACAACATAGACGGCGCCACAGCGCAAAGAGAAACTGGAACTACTGGCCAACTGGAGCGGACTTGGTTTTTCTTGATGGGAGAGATGAGAGAGAGCTGCATTTCCTGCAGAGTAACTGAAGTGCTGGTGCTTTCAGGCGTCACGAGAAGCACGAGAAGCATGAACACCAAGGTACACAATGACAGCCTCTGGCTCCTGCACGTCTAGCCAGACAGAATACATGGAGCAAGCTGTAGTGAGACACAGTGTGTGTGTGTGGTAGGTTCTCACTGATTCATGCTACTGAATTTGAAGAGAAGCCAAGTAGATTTGTTGCCATCTAGTGGCATCTAGTGGCAAAAGCTGGAAGAGCAGAACAACTCTCCTGGCTGAATTTACACACGCTCTCCTAGAGGTAAAAGTAATGTCATAAAAGTCATCCTGATCCACCCAACTATGACACACTAACGTCATCTGTTTATGCGGTTACTGAACCAGATAAGATTTAAGTCAAGTATACAAGGACAGATTACTTTTGGAACATTAGAGGGGTGACACGCTTCGTGTACAAGGCCCTCGTACTATATAAAAAAAATCATTAACTCAAGGAGAAGAAGGGAGGTCAAATCCTGTCGCCTTCCTCTTGCAGCTTTGGTCGAGGAAAAGGAGATGACAAAGGAAGAGCTTGTAAGTGATGAACACCCTGTGACGTTAAGAGTGGTCATAAAAGTTTCAAACCATTATGCATGACAAAATGAAGGCTTTTCATGTACTTTTCTCCTTTCTCTGACGAAGAGCTTCTTTTCAACAACTTGTGACTGAGGAAAATCTAAGTAACATCGATGATTTATATGTTGGTTTGCCTCTAAATTCACTGACGACAAGTAAAGAGCCGCTTTGTAGAAATGTGTTCACAATTCCAGTAAAGAGGAGAATGAATTTGTTTATATTGGAGCTAAACATCAACAAAGTGCTTCATGATAAAAAGAAATCCCCCAGAGAGAAATAATGTAATTTGCACTGGTCAGTCTGTCTCTCTTGCTCCCGGCACGACACTCTTCTTTCCCTCGACTGGCCAGAGAGAGAGAAGGAGTGGGAGAGAAAACATGATCGAGAGAGAGAGGGAGGGCCAAGTTGTGACGGAGCCCTGTTCATCTCATCACTGGCACCACAGTGACTAGCCCAACAGTGTCAGAGAGCCTGGTCTGGCAGCCACATTTCCTGCACTCTAACACACACACACACACACACAAACACACACAAACACACACACACACTCTCTCTCTCGCTCTATTTTACCTTAGTGGGTGCTGTTTGTTATCCGTCTGGCTCAGTTCCCTCTGCCTGTCTGCCTGCCCACCACATAAACCCAATAATGCTACACTGCTCAGGCTGCTCCGGCCCTGGCCGGACGCCGAGTGGAAAAAGAGGAGGAGGACATGAAGAGAAGGAAAGGGAAGAGGGGAAAGTGAGGAAAAGAGAAGGTCACACACGGACACAGTGGCTGGCACGTTGAAATCGGAATCTGGGTTTTGGGACTTGGGGGCAGCGAAGGCATCCTACTTTGAGACGTGCAACAACAAAGTCTGTTGTTTATTATGAGTCTGTAATCACAACAGCCTCTGAATTGTTTCTTCTCTGAAAACCTATGAATGCCTACAGGTCTTACAAGATGTAGACAAAGACATAAGCTTCCAAAAATAACTGGGAAAAATACAGCGGGGAAAAGACAGAAGAATGTCATGTCCAAACTGAAGTTACAGAGCAATTCATTATTTGTAATTACATAATGATCACCATGATCACAGAAATTACTGTTGGCACAAAGTCACTTCTAAATTCAAAGTGAAATATTACACAGGCTGAAAATCCATCTCTTTTAAATCAATCTCTACCTCATAAGACCCTGCCCCATTACCTAATGTGACTTCACATCATGGTTATTATCAAACACACACAGCTCTCAATGACGCCATTGTTATTAGACTGCCGGCTGAGGGGAAATTATTGCTTATCTTCAAGGCTGCAGTAGTTGTTATTTTCAGTCTGAATTAAGATCAGTATGAATCGAGTTAACATCTGAGGATTGTTCCTTTGTTCTTCTGTTCTGCTCCATGCAGAAGCTAAATGAAAGTTATAAATTAAATGACAGAAAACTTAGCATGACTCAAATTGCAAATACAACTTAGCCCTGACAATAGCTAAGGGTTCAGTTTAACTGGATGAAAAATGCTCATAATAACTAATTAACTAATTTAAGCGATAAAAAGAAAGTAAAAGTTTTAGTGATGGGAATGTTACCAGTGGACATAAAGTGGACAAAGTGAATTTTGACCTGATGATGGCGCTATCAAAGATAAGCATGAAAGCTATCCCACTAATGATTGCCAGTACCAAATGTCATGTTAATCCATTCAATAGATGGGATATTTCACTCAAGTCACAGTCATAGTAGCTGTAGAGATAAAGCCAACAAAGTCACTATGAAACATCATCTAAGAAACATCATCTAAGAAACATCATTGTCACTGTGCAAAATTCTGTGACAAACCAGAGAGCCTACAGGATACATGGAAATTACCAAATTGGAGCCATTGACTGGGGACCATGAATATCTGTAAAACATCCATCCAGTTAATTCATTCTGCAAATCAATAGACCAGCATTCTAATACTATCAGCGTGGCTAAAAATAATCTCAGCACGCCTTCCAAATGAGTCTAAACCTTTGTAAAATAGTGTAAAATCTGCTTTTCCATTTCACCTGTTCCACCTGCAACTTGGTGCTTGAACATGTAAAGACTTCAGTGGTCTGTGGAGACAGCAGAGAAGGCAGCTGAGGTGGGAGGTTATTCCATTGGAGAATAGATGCTTCAGTGCAGACACAGAAATGTGGACTTCTCTTCTAGCCAACAGAGACAGGCACAATGTGCTATTTACTTATTTACTTGCATAACACTGAATGAAATATGACATCAGGGCTTCAGGCCAAAGCCTTAGCCAAGCACGCAGATACACACACACACACACACACCAAACTCGTGATGATTATCCAGAAATGCACATGGGGAAACATGCTGTACAGACAATAAATAAACACACTCTTCTGATAATCTCACACAAATCAAAATATATGCTCAAAGTGCTTTCATCCAAACCCAATCTAAAACCATTCTAACATAAACATGTCCAACACATGAGAACATTCCACAGACCAACAACAGTTTTATAACATCTACAAACATAATAAAACGCTATCCCTCAAATGAATCCTTTCTGGAGAGGCAGGGAGAGGAGAGGAGAGGAGAGGAGAGGAAGTCCAAAATGGTCTGAGTCACTGAGGTGATAATCCCCCCACAGATGCTCAGACAGCAGAGTGTATAAGAGCAAGACAGGAAGAGACATCCTATCTCCCCAGACATTAAACTGGCGACAGAAATCAAGCACTGCTTTGCTTTGCCAGTGAGCGGTGTTTGGTTCCGGGGGAAAACCCAGGCCATCTGTGAAAGTGGATGTGCAGACATGAGTGGTTTTGAATGCTACCAACATGAGGATCTGTCATTTGGAAGCAAACATTGCGGGAGCGAACAGTGTTGTGTATCCAGAGAACTGTGTGTGGATTTACAGACTTATACGGCATGTTTGAGGTCCTAAAGATTCCAGGTTTGCTGTAGATTTTTTACAATGGAAGTTGAGTTTAAGGGTTTTTTATGCATTTATCCAACATAGCTGGGAAGCCTTGAATTAAATAAATTTCTATACAGCATGTAAATAAAGCAAAACTGTGGTGTCATCAACCCACCATGATGTCACCCAATGATTTGTGAGCTGCCGTTTTAAAGCCTCAAGTTTGGCATTTTGTCAAGATCCATCTTGGATTTTGGAACCAGCAAGACTGACTTAGGCCATCAAGGACACTGCATCATTCCCACCTACAGTTGTGACCCCCACCTATTGAATGGTATCAGCTGTTAATTACACAATATCCACGTCCCTTAGCATACTGTGCTTTATTGTCTATTTTACTCTAAATGGTGACATAATTTACGAAATGAGCATCGTGACTCGAAACTACCAATTGAGACCATAAAACCCAGAATGAAATTGTTTACTAACATTATACATCATGTGAGAGTCGTTTTCTCAGAGACTTCAGTAGATACGGACTCCTTTTTGCAACCAGTGTAGCCACCCTCTGGTGGTCATTCAAAAGAATTCAGGTTTCAAGCACTTGGCATACAGTCTATCGGTGTAATGCAATCTAACTTCTGCCTGTCATTGCAACAATATCGAGATATAAATTATATAGTATTATATCATATATAAAACTGCTAATTGCATGTACACATACATATATTACACAACTTAAGCATGTTTCTAGGGTCTCCTGATTTATTTTAATTTCAATTAATCTCTATTTTCATACGAGTACAGTGTGTGTAGAGGTTTCAACAAGTTAAATTGAAGACGATTTACGACCATCATGAATGAAATTTAAGACCCATGTCGAACACCACAGATATGAAGGAATATTAGAGATCCTGAATTATTTACACTTTCCCATGATTCAAGATACGCTGAAGTTGCCTTGTAGAGAATAACCCTCGAAATGTAGACTACAGGCAGAAGGTAAAGGTAGTCTGTAGACTATCAATTATCAGTTCCACATTGGTCTTGTTTGTAGCTTTAGTGCAGCGTTTCTCTTTTACGATATAGAATATTTTTTAAGTGCGATCGAAGGGTTAAATAATATTAACATAATTAATACCTATCAAAATGTCATGCAGACCTTGTGTGCAATATTTTGATTAATTTTTAAGTCCTACGTCCCTGCAGGAACCCTGTAATAATTAGTGAGTGATTTGCTGTAAATGAACAAAAACATGCAACTTTAAACTGATATTCAAGTGATTTGCAGTTGGGAAACTAGCAAGAGAGAGAGGTCAGTGGTTGGATGAGATATTCTAAGTTTTACTCCCTAGCTTGCATTAAGCTCCAAAAATGCTGGATCCTACGTTTATTTCTTCAGGACTTAACAAAGCTCCTCTTTCACCACCAAGAACATTACACAACTGTTTTCTACAGCCTGAGTCGTACTGGCCATGATGGGTAAACTGACCTTCATGGAGCAGTTGCTTTTGACCACCCGAATATTTGTTCACCAATCAAACATGCAAACTCATATTTACCGTCACTTTAGAACAAAGCCCTGTGTAGTGGTGAGATGTTCTTGTTTATGTACTCTGTCAATCCCAAATGACTGAGCGCAAATGAGTGTACGAGACAGAGAAAGAAAACAAGTGTTGTTTCTGAGCTCTGAGAATAAGGGAGCTTGTGTCTTTGTTGGTCTGCGTGTGTGTGTGTATAAGGGAGGCGGCTGCAGACAGACAGGCTCTAGGGGATTACTGAACAGGACAGGGCACCATAACTCATCGAGCTGATCACTGGCTACAGACAGACAGGCTGGGTTGAATGCTGATGGCTCACTGATAGGAATCTGCCACCAGCAACCGACAAAGAGCATTTATCTGCAAAGGGAAACCCAGCCCTATTCTCACACTCAAACAAACATGTGTTCAGTCTAATAAACACAACACACACACACACACCACACACACACACTCTGTTAACTTAACTCATCACTTTCATCTACGCAGTCATGCCCGTCAGCGTGACTCGCACTTTTTTTTCTCTGTTCGAACACAATTCTCACTCTTTGGCTCCAAGGAAAAATGAAAACAACTGACACTTTCAAGTCTCTATTTTTACAGTCTGGGTCATATTTTGTAATTTGATCTCAAAAGAATAATTTATGAGAACATTTTTAACTCACCAGCTTCACTGTGGGGATTGTGGTGACATCACTGGGACAAAGTGCCAAAGCAGCGATCAAATAATCAAAACCAACCTTTCATTAAGGATCACTAGATAATTAAAAGGACACAGAAGAAGAACATGCGTTTCTCTAGCACAATATTAGGCAGATTTTTGTCCATTTTTTTCTAGTATTTTCAAGTCTTTAATCTTTAATTCTAATCATTTAAATATATTTATTTATTTAGTTGACCTGCTCAACAATAATGTCCACACTAAATAGGCTATAACCTGTGACTAGAGGTCATTGGTTGAGGTTGCTTAGTTTTAAGGAGTCACAAGCCGAACAAGGTTGGGAACTCTTTGGAAGAAAAACGCAAAGTCATGGGAGATGGGCTGGGAGATATAACAGTAACTAAGAATTATATGAATAGAATTTTAATTAATATTAATGTCACAAAAGTTCAATATATAAGTATGGTAACACATAATTGGTTTATATGTTTGCTGTCATTTTCAGCTCCTAAAGAAGAGTTTGAAATCACAACCTTCAAGGAGGAGCAAAGATCTGTCTTTAAACTTAAATATGAATCATAGTGTGACAATTATCAATATCAACCGAATTTGCTCGGCCCTTATGCAAAGATGATTGCTTCCAAACTGCCTATTACTGTTTTCCAAAGATAAATTAACAAAATACTGATGCTAGGTCAAAGTTAAGAAAGGTTAAAGCCTTACAAATTAATAGAAACTTCTTTTTTTTCACAGCAGACATTTTGACTCACTACCTCAGCCTAGGAGGTTATGTCTTTGTCTACATTTGTCTGACTGCTAGTCAACAGGATTATTCTAAAACTACCGGCTGGATTACCACCGATCTTTGAAGGTTGCGGTATGGGTCAGGGAAGAGCCTATTCAATTATGGTGATGATCAGGAGGCAGATCCAGGAATTTTGTTTCACTTTCTTTAACATTTTGAGATAGGGCGTTTGCAACATTTTGCTTAAAATATGGACGATATTGATGAGTGTATGTGTAATTCTGTGCAGAGCTAAATACAAATCTGGACCTAGTGAATTTAAATGTGGTTTCATAAGGGTGTAGGCTTTTTCAGCTACTGTATGGTAACAAATTGGCAGAGAAACCTCCAACTACCACCAATGTGGAGCTGAAAGACTTCATGTGGCCCTTGGCTATAAGGCTTGTTTTATTTTAAGGGCACAGTTTGGCCCTGGGCGGAGGTATGCGCTCCACAGTGCAATTCTAGTTATACAGGTACGTGTGTCCCAAGACCTCAGCAAGTAAGTAGGTGAGAAAAATGTTGACTCAGAATCAATATAAAAAGGTTATAAACATATGTTCTGGGTTGTAAAAATAAACAAATGACAGCATTTTCATTAATCTTTCACGTTTTGTTGTGTTTTCCTCGTGTGAGGATTTGCGTTCTCGTACTTGCCACCCCGGATGCCAGGCCATAGAGCAGGCCCCCCTCAGCTTTGGGCTCAAAGATGTGGGTTGACGGAGGTGGACACTTCTCCTGCCTGATGAAGTTATAGAGCAGGGTCTTCACCAGTCGACTGGTTAGAGACAAACTGGGGAAAATGAAAAAGAAGTTTCAATAGCTAGTTCAAAAACCAACACTTAAACCGTTATCAAGAAGACCCACAGGTGTCAATTTGAGACTCTTACCTGTAATTGTGAAATATCTCAAATATCACTGTTTTAGGAGTTATACACAGCCAATTATACCCCATTTTGCTAATGTAGAAGACTTTCTTCAGCTCAGTGGTAATTAATCCAAAGTGCTCTCGTGTTGCTGGTATGCTGTAAAGGGTCTGTAATTATATAGCGCTTTTCTAGTCTTGATGACCACTCAAAGCGCTTTACAGCTGTGAAAGCCCTCAAAGAAAATAACATCTATTCTTTCTGCCCACCTCTTGAGACTGCACTAATAGACTTCATGATGAATGTTGTGTCAACAACATCCATCTGCATTTATTCATATTCAAGATAGCAGTGAACACAGGGAAATTGAGTTCGAAGTACAGGTGAACATAAGAAGTTTAGCTACATTCTTGACAGTTAATATGTGATGGATGCAAAACTGAAACTAGAATTACCATATACATACACAAACATGTGTGTTTCTTACCATCTCCCCTTCATGATGTGCTGGTAGATGATTCCATCTCGGAGGATGTCTTTGTGGAAGAGCTGATAGGAGAAGAAGACCAGAAGCGTGGTCACTGCTTCAAAGAGGATGCTATAGGTGATGTCCCTACAGGGAAAAAAAGAGACAGATGCAAGTAAAGATAATGTGAATACATTTAAATTTCTTATATTATTCGTCATAGCTATATATACACAATCAGGTGATAATTGTGGCCGAACAGAAACCTCTTTAGGATGCATTGCATTTTGAGCAGGTAAGATACAGCGGTGACATCACGGCAGCAATCCGTTTCTTTACTGTTGTGCACCAATATTAACTTGTGAATTAATGTGAGTTAATGTGATTGCCAAGTGGAAACGGCAGAGCTTAATAACGATGTTGCTCCAGTGACGCATTTTTGTTAAAGTGAAAGATCCCCTTCACACGTTATAAAAATAGTCGGCTTGGCATAACACTTTTGTCTTTCTTTCATTTTTCCATTAAACAGCTTAATTTCTCATCAAAAAATCCTTCATTGAGAAGGTCTAGTAGGTTTAAGTATGCAAACATTTTTAATCTAAAATGTTTTAACTGCAGGACACAAGATGTCTCCCACTTCTTTGAAAAGTCCACTCTGGTGTTTGTGACCTTGGACGATTCAAGTTTCAACATCATACTTATGCAAGTTGCAAACTGGATGGCAAACTAGTTTCCAAACTAGGGATGATGTCACAAAATCACACATATGTACGTATATTAAAATCTGATTTAAGGTCAGGATATGAATGTGAAGACAGCTTTTTAATGTCAAACTCTGCACAAAGTTAAAGTGGCAAAAGGTAAAACATATTTCTGAATGGAGCAGGACTCAAACTGTTACCGGTTTCCTGCAGCATATACACATTGATCGCAAAGACCTTTAACTCAAGTGACTTAAAAAAATGGTCAGTGGTGTTCACTTTTACAAACAAACACAGTTCAAATCCTAAAAATATTCAGTTTACATCACAGAAAATATTTTCATCTAAGAAGTTGAAGCAGGAGAATTTTAAACATTATGGTTTAAAAAAGGGACTAAATGGGATTTGAGTATCTATACACATCAACCGCTAACATAAAGAAAAAAAAAATCATTGACTGCTATCGTTCAAGTAAAATGAAACCACAAGAGGAAGCCTGTGAGGGATTTGGGTAAACTTTACCACAAGAATGGTAAAGATTCTCATCCAAACCAGGAACATGTAGAGAGGAAATGGGCCGACAGCCACTAAGTGGTGGAGGGAAGAAAAACAGGGGGAGTCTTGCAGCTCGGAACAATGAATAATGTTGGAATAGTGAATGCATTTACACAAGAGCCAGGGTTTGATGTGCAGAGACAACAGGGAGGGAAGGAGTGAATGGATGAGATGGACAGAGAGAGAAATAGAAGATGCCGTGCAAAGAAAAAAAAAAAGCAATTGTCATATTTCTGCGAACTTGTCTCGACACTGCAGAGGTGGTTTCCTCTACGGAGACGTACACACTGCATCTTTGTCTGTGTGTGTCAGCGTGAGTGGCAGGCAGGGAATAATTCTTCCATTGATATGAGCCCACTGCAATATTCACTCAGAGTGTGTTAGTGTGCACACCACCCATGAGACTTAAGGCAGATTTTTCAGTCAATACTGAATGTTCCCTCCACTCCCACTCAATGGCAATGCTCCTAATCCAGCGTTCATTTCAAGCCTTATCTCTGCTGCTACACACCCAACACTTTCTGTCTTTCTTTTTGATTTCATTTAGCCTTATCCCCCTTTTTTTTTGTCCTATTGCTCACCGTATTTGCCGGCTCAGAGTTTAAGCACGTTAGTCTGGCATGTTCCATAATGGATTTCATCTTTTCTTGGTTAGGGAACCAAGGAGTGGATGAGCAGGCAGAGCACGCAAAGAAAACAACCCATACAGTTTTCGCAAAAACTGCTTTTCATTAACGGTTTCAATGACTAACATCCTAGATACATTGACAACGAACAAACATTAATCAAAACAAAGGAACCAAACCAGAAGATGAGCTGAGAAGCTACACGAAAATCACCAATACGTTTTTATGGGGCTATTATGTTCATAGGCGAAGACATTATCAAATTCCTGTGTGGGCAGTGGAGATATGACATTTTATGGGTGTGCAAAACAGACATAAATGCAGTATAAAAACACATAAGGGGGATACTTACAGCAGGGGGACTTCAACGATCAAGTGAACAAGGTTGGACAACAACTCCTCAAGGAGGTCCTCACTACCTGTTTCTTCACAAAGAGATGAGGGAGTTATTACATGAGACACGAGCTGATTATAGACATGCACTGAAGTCCAGGCATTTTCCAGAAATTTTCCAGACAGTATGTGAGAACGCAAATGTCGGAGTTAGTTGCTCGGGATACTTTCTGGAACTGCTTCCTAGTTATATGTCCAGAAAATGTCCAGGTGAGCCCATTGTGAGAATAACACACAATGGACTACAAGCTAAAAGAGTAAAAATATCTCAGGATGAAAAAGAGATGCCATATGTAGAAGACACAGACGAAGAGGTCAACTTGGAAAGGATATTTACTTGAGAGATTTTGGGGATAAGGGCTGAAGCTGGTGTTGATGTGCTGTAAACAAACCCAAAATATGGTGCTTTTCACTGCAGAATTTATGTCACGTCCTACCTCCTTCATGCTCTACCCAGAAAATACATAGACCCAATTTCAGTCTCTCTCCGCTCCTTCCAACTCTCACTGTACCAATCCCTCTCTCTATCCTCCCTATCAGTCCCCATTTCATGATCACTGTGCAGATGAAGGGCATTGAGAGAAATTTGCTTGCTGGAGTTACATGGTTTTTAAAACGGTTTTCAAGGTTTTTAAGATGTTTTTGAGGCTTGCCGTTACTCTGTTAATCTTACTTTCCACTTTCAGAAAGTTGAAATTAGCTTTGTGTCATTTTTGCAGACAAATCGCCTACACGTATTTATATAAATTATCCGAAAGAATCTGACTGTTTAATTAGGGACCTAGCTCAGGCTTAATGTTTAAAGCCAAAGAATATGATGTTCAGTCAGTGGTTGCAGATTTGGACTTTTATTAACAGAGTCTCTCAGAGACAGCTGATCCAGGTCAGTAGCCAGGGGCACTGGTGCGCAATTAAAAAGTCAATTTGATAACTCTCTTTAGGTATGAAGGGAAGTGTTACACATGTGACCCTTGTGAGTACATTTTAATAACTCACACCTCATGAGTCTAATGTGAGTCAAATACTTTTTTAGAAGATTTCTCAGCTGACTTGATTTGAAGCACTTTCACTTTCTTCTCTGTTTGCCATATCATCAGTAAAAAAGACGAAAGGTGTTCACTGAGAAGCAGAGTTCTTTATGCAGAGGGACACACCTTCCTATAACAAGCCACAGTGTGTGAAGCTCACCTCCACAGGAGCCTGGTGCCCTCTCCTGGTAGGAGAACTGTAGGTGCAGCTCTTCTTCACTCATCTCCCTGATGAACACCTTGAGCAGGCAACGGATCATGAACAGTGCATTGTGGGCCTGCCAGATAAATAGCTGACTGTGGAAGAGACACAAAACAAGAACATCACATCATTCAAGGTCAAATATAGGACTGTGACAGAAATAGAGGCATTCTGATGGATTTGCAGAGGTGAATATGTGCTATTGATATATGTTCTTTCTTTGCAAATGGAATCTTGGCTGACCGAGTATGTTCTTTAGGGATATGTTGGTTAGAATGTACACTGTTATATAAAGTCATCTTAAGCTGACTTCAGACTACAGGAGTTTTAAAAAACCAAACCGATTTTAAAATTGAGTAGCATCACGAACAAAAGATCTTCTGATTTTCTTCTCTAGAATCTTGAACACTACCAGATTAGAAAATAATGGTGCATCATACAATACAGGATATTATTAAGATTACTGCTCCAGGGGGAGTCACGCACCACATCATGTCTCTCATGTGACCTCACGGGGAAACAGATATGAACAAAACAGGGGAAATGGGTGGATGAGGAAATGGTCAGAGATGCATTCAACACACGTAATCTATTCTTCTGCCTCGGAATGTTTCCCATTGCTTGGCAGCACCGTCAGCTGCTCCGTTTATCTCATAGGCTGTTGTGGCTGTTGTGGCCCGTTTTAAAATTCCTAAATATCAAAAATGTTTGATATTTATCGGGGGCAGCCGTTCCAGACCAGATTTCTCCTCCGATTCTCCGGGGGTGGCCCTAACCCTAACCCGAAATTCGTGTAGTGTGAGCCCAGCTTTAGTGTTGTACAGTATACAGTGGTAAAAAGAGACTGGGATTGTGCCCTTGTGAATTTTGCCTAATGAAACTGGAAACTGGACTCTGACAGCGGTATTTTGTTTTAAGCTCTGACCTCCAGGGACAGGAACAAGGAAGAAGGTAATTTTCTCATGCTAGTTAATAAACCATCGGGATTTAACATTGTAACCAGCAGACCATACTGTGTACTGTGTGAGAGTCCAAGTAGGGACACTTCTCAAGTGATGACACCACTTTAACTTCACTGAAAGCTTGAGTAACAATATATCATACGCACCTGCTTATTCTGCAAAATAACAAAAATATATAAGTTCAGGTCAGATTGTTCTCAGAAAACTAAACAAAAAATAATGCCTTTCTCGTAACTGCAACCCAACCTTCACTTTGACAAACAAGAAAGTGGTGCAAACAGTTAACAGTCACCAAAGTTTATAATGATACTTCACATGGGACAGATCCAAAATTGGGGAAAAGTTGGTGAGAAACAAACGTAGTGGAAAAAGAAAATGATTGGAACCATCCAGTGCGAGCCACAATGTTTCACAACCACCAAACAACCAACACAGGGGTGTGTAATCACTTCCACAAATTGACTATTTGCACATGGCAATTATGTTACATCCAGGAAATGTAGGTTTGTTTCTGGGACAAAGCCTGTTTTGAAACATAGAGGAAAATAGATAGGAGCGGCTTGGGAGCGATAACTCCAAACCTCTAATGATGTTCGATAGAGAAGGATTTCCCACCACAAGCATTTGGTGACATGGGCAGGCTCAAACTCTGAGGAAATTGAGTTTGGCAGCAAGCGGAGAATAATGCCACATGTGTTGATGGTTATACCTCAGCAGTTTTCTCATGGGAAACTCCAACCGTTTCAGCTTTTCTCTGATTAATAAAAACAGGGATTCCTTGCCTGTCTGTGTTCAAACATTAACTGGCATGTTAAGGGTCTATTATAACCAACACAGTCATCTGACTTCGCTCCCTTCTCTCAGGTTCCCATACTCACTCTTGGCATTCTGTCGAGATTTTCAGCTCTTTGGTTCTTCCCAGGAAAATTCTCACGAGCGCGCCAAAGTTGCCTGTTCTGGGATTGTTTTCAACTTGAAAAAAAGACAGGAGAAGACAACTTACAAACAAGCATTACATAAGCTACGGAAACATTATATGATACATATCTCAAATATATATTTAAAAGGCAGGTTCATATTATAGCCAACATACTAAAGAGCTTTGCCAGGGGGATGACAGCTTCTTCCAGCAACTTAGAGTCTCCACTGTTAACATGAAACAAGAAGAGAGAAGAGAGAAGATTAGAGCATGCTTTTAAGATATGCAAGTGAAATGGATCAGGAAGAGCTACTTGCTTGTATCATCTGCCCTCTACTGGCATCTACTGCAATTAACCGAAAATGTATGGAAACTGATATCTAAAACCTCTAAACGACTTGCTTAAGACGGTTAATTCATTAATAATATTCGGGGTAAAAGTTAGAAATAATTGTGATATTGATTTGAAGTCATGTTGCCCTGTCCTAACTGTCATGCTATAAAACTGCATCATATCCAAGTCCTAATAGCACTAACATTTTTGGTCATTTGCAACTGTTGCAGATCTGCAGAGATATAGTAAGTCATGGAAATCCTTGTGCAAGTGAGAATGAGATGCACAGAGACATGATAGGATGTGCTGCATATTTGTATGTCATATATTAACTGGTTTATTGAATAAGTGTCTATGTTTAAACAAACTAATGTCATCGATACATTTTCATTAACGTTCAGTCTGGATTCTGCTCTAGGGGACAGCTCTGTCAAGTCACACAGTCAACTAATGACTTATTCAACTAAATTAATAAACCAACTGAAATAGGCAAAGCAGCATAGATTGTGACTCCACTTGTTGCTAAATGCTCTTCAGCTGATCCCTGACTGCAGCTCCTTTCCTGTAGTAAGGAGGATGTGTAATAGTGGGGCGGTCTGAGAGCATTGCACTTTACCTGCTGGTGGGACTGATGAAGGTGAAGGAGATGAGCTGGTTCCAGAACGGATCATTCTCCGATATGGACTCTGTGCCCACCAGGGCCTTGAGGCTTGGGTTATCGGACAACTCACTGACCTGGCTGGTGTTGGCTCCCATCTCTGCTGGCTCCACTCAGCCAGACGCACCACTCTTCACAGTGTTTTCACCAGGCATATGCCAAATGCTGGAGCAGAGGAACTATTTTTAATCTTTGGTGCCTTCAGAAATAATTAACAACCATTAACCAACAATTATGCATTTCTAAAATCATATTGCAGAATGTTATGCTTATGAGACTGTATTTATTGTCTTATGAGAGACTATAAATCTGCCTGTATTTGACAAAGAGCAATTACTGCTCTCTGTCTGCACACCCAAATATGTGCAATAGGAGGTGTCCTGATGGCCCCAGGGTTAAAGGCGTGATCAAAGAATCACAGTTTCTTCAGTTCGAGTTTGGCTGGAAAAGAACCTTCATTTGTTCTACAATGTAGAATCTACATCATGATAACGGGAGAAATCAAACCCCAACCCGCATTTAAAGGTTAAAATGAAACAGCTTCAGAGGTGTCTCAACTTCATGGTCAATTTGGAGGATTGTTTGTGGCACTGTGTTTTGCATTATATATTCAAGTAGGGCTGGACGATGAGGCAAAAAAATGATCGAGACAAAAACTTTCATATCAGTTGATATAATGTATATTTCTTGAAGTTAAAAGATTTGTGCTCCTATGTGAAGCAACAAACACGTTTACCTCCTCACTGCGCTTAGACAATGCATAGACAATTCATAGATGAGTTATATTGCTATTGCTGAAACTTATTTTTGCAATAATAACAGATATTGTTTTATTGCCAAGCCCTAGGACCATTATTTGTTCCAAGTTAATCCTCCATCTCTCTCCTCTCATTTCATGTCTGTCTGCACTATCTGATCTCGGGTAAATGCAAAAAAAATCACTCACCACATAAAAGGTTATAAAGTTCAGTTTTCATTGAAACCGTTTGAGAGGTGTTGTTTAAACTATAAGATCAATTTGCAGGATGTACTGTGTATTGCATTATAATAACAGGTGTACTATAATATTATTAACTAGAAAATTTAAGAGAGAGAGAGAGAGAGCAGATAGCTACGCAGCAGCAGGCATACGCACTAGGCGCACATCATAATTTGTGCATCCTATTCATATGAGTAAATGAAAGCTAAATAACAGAACAACCTGAATATGCCACCCTTCTTGGAGGCAGGATTCATTACAGGACTGTTGCAGTAGATTTAGTTTAGTGAACCCAATAAAACAAAATAGAGTTGTGCTCATCCGGTTCCAACTCACTCAGTGATCCACGGAGAGGCCAACAGGACGGGCTGGCACACAGCGAAGCAGGACGTGTGTGTTGTGTTCGTAAAATGACACACCTTTGACATACAGGTGTAGCCAGTGAGCCAACATTTACTCAACGCAATGCAGATACCACAAGATGCCAGAAATAACATGCCATTAACTTATTATACTCTTAATGTCAAGTAAGACTAAACTTTAGTTCCCATGTGGAGTTTGCTCTGCTGCCTCCTTCTTCTCTTCCTCTGTGTTTTCTGCTGCTTCGACCAACTTGACCTGACGTTAGCTAGCGCATCCTGTTTTCGAGCGCAGGAAATAGTCTGCGCCTCCGCACGGGTTTGACAGTTACCACGTAATAGTCACAGCCCGACACCAGCGTCAAACACCAGCTGTGTGTGTGTGAGTCTCGTCGGTGTCTCCTGTTCACCGGTGGTTAGTGGAGTCAGTGTCGGGGAGAAGCTAACGTCCCCGGCTTGTTTGCAATCAGCTGAGCGCTCATCTTACCTGTCAGAGACGCTTCTTCACCTCCCGTCGCTCCCTCGGCTCTCACCACCGGTAATGGCGGGTTGTTTATGCTCACGCGAATTGTCGGTTTAGTCCGGTTTGTGCGTAGAGTTCGGTTAACGAAAGTAAACACTTGGAATTGTGTGGAATGTGAAGCTGTTGAGTTGACTCGACACACTCCTGTCCTCCATGTTTTACACGTCGCTACCCCTTGCGCGATGACGTCGTCTGCGTCAGTGACGTTGCAGATAGAAATAGGGCTGATAGAGGAGCCCGATCTAAACTTTGCATTTCTACCTGTGCTCCCAATTTTACTCACTGATTCAGAGAAAAATTCTATAAAGAGTAAACACACAGAAATACACACTAGTGCATACTGTATGTATCAATTTATGATAATCAAGGAAAAGAAAAGACATTTTTGACCATCAAAACAAGGTATAACAAATAGACAAATATGTTCCTTTGTACGTACAATACAGTATTTGTTTTAAAAAGAGGACAACGAAAGATTAAAAACAAGTCGAGATTTAATATATTTTTTTAAAGAACCAATAAAACTGATATTATCACATTCATTTTTTATTACTTGTCTTGCACAGCAATATATGAATGAATAAAACATGGAGGACATCTTATTTGTAATGCATAGAAACTGGATGCTTCCCCCAGAGTTAAATTAATAAAGTTATGGCGGAATAAAGTTTGTCCCAGCTTTCTACTGAGTTTTGTGGAAAGCTACCAGAGTTGACCTTACTGAAGATAAACACCTGGATTATATTTCTAATTCTAGCTGAGATATATATTCTTTAATTGTTGACATATTCTTAAGACGATTTTAAATGACTGATTTCTTTTAATGTCAAGGTGTACATTTAGATCTGATTCAGTGACCACACAAGATTTCGGGCCAAAAACACCTACACTACCTAATTTTAATAGATCTCATTTGTAACTATTACATTTGAGAGGGAAGTTTATCTACACTATATTTACTATGCCACCTCTCCCTTTAGTAGGAGTAGAAAGAATGGAGTATAGATATAAGGTCTGAATTATTTATTTTCTTCCAGTTTTGTCATCTTTGCAGAGACATCTTGTTTATATAGCATTTGGAATGTTAAAAATTGTATCCTTAGTGAATTTCCAATATAAAGTGAGAATGATGGTTTGTGTGGAAGCACAGCAGAGTATTGCAACAATAAATGAGCATCTTTTTTTATTTGAAAGTTCGGTGTTAACAAGTTTGACAAAGGAACATTATTCCATTATTCAATAAAGTGAATGCATATATTATTTAATTAGTAACAGAGAAAATATAACAACCATAAACCAATTTCATAATTTTAATGTAACAATAGAGAAAATAAAATCAAACATTCAGACATAAGTTTGGAAGGTTATAAAATCCACTCAATTCAAAGAAGACTGATAAGTTAATTCATAGTTCATCTATATTATATTACTGGAATATTTACATTGTTTTCGATGCATTATAAACATTTGAAGTTGTCAGTCTGTCTTCTTATCTGCTGCTATAGTCGATCCATTGGCAGTGGCATCCCCATTGCTTTCAGCCTAAAACGAAAAAGAACATTTCTTAAAAACAACTCATGAAAGAGGCTGGAAGCTAACACAGTATTAGTCACGATGTGGTCATGTGAAACCCAAATTAAACCCTCAGTATTCAATTTATATATTTTTAATATGATAAAATACATGAGCTGTGTTTAGGTGGCTGCTGTTTGTATATTAGGCAAGTTGTGGAAACATAATTATTCTTGTAGAAATTCAGATTCTGAAATCACTGCAATGGAGAAAAGTTTAAAATTAAGCTGAAAGCAATACCACAGTAAAAAATATAATTTGTATCATTAATAAACCAGGGTATCACAAATGCAAAAAGCCATGATATAAATCATTAACTTACCTTAATTGTCCCATTGCTGTTTTCACTAACTTTTTGGTCACTCATTCCCGTCTCCTGGACGGCTTTTTTGGTCCAGAATGTGTTAATGATTGGTGAGATGAAGGGATACAGGATAGGCTCCAGGAACCTCTTGTAGACCCACAAAAGGACAGGAATCACAATACAGGGAATGCACACCATGACTGTGGCGAAAACAAGACGTGCAAAAGGAAGAACCTGAAACAGAGAAGGAGGATATTAAGAAGGGGACTTTATACATTTCTATTGTGTCAATGTGACTGTAAATACAGATATTACATTGATCATTTCTCAGAGAAGTTTGAATTGTTTAGAATTTTTCCAAACCCTAGTTGAGGGTTAGGGACAGAGGATGTCACATCTTGTATAGATTGTTAAGCCCTATGGCAAAACCAAATTTGGTTGATTAATGACTTTCTATATACTGTTTTTGTCCATGAGGCCACTGTAAATATCAAAGTAGCAGACTGATATTGATAACTGTGAGCATACAAAGAGGTTCTAATAATTAGATAAACAATCTGTGGTAGTAGGTTCAAACAAGATGGTTGCAAAGTCTTGTGGGTTCGAATTTTTTCGGGAAAATGAGGTCAGTGACTGTGTCCGGACTGTGGACGGAGACAGTGCAACAGGATCACAATTGGGAAACACTAAATAAACTTTATTTACAGAACACAAACATTGTCAAATTATCAAAATAGTTTCAATCTATTTTTCTGTTAAATGACTAATCATGTCAGCTCTGACATAATTGTTACTCAAAAATCGTAATTTGTAAAGTAACCAGTGGAAGAAGCTGTCAAACGTAGGAGTGAGAAGTAAAATGTTACCCTCTGAAATACAGTGAAGTGTGATGTGGCATGATGAATGTTTAACTTGTGGTGAATGAAGGATTACTAAACCGGATGATACATTTCTAAGAGGATGTGTGTGGTGTCCGGCTGTATAAATGTTTGATAGAGATAAAGATGATCACTGCAGTGTCGACAGATTGTCACATGTGACGTGAGAACAGCAGAGGTCAAACCGTGACTGGTCAGGTTTACAGTGATGAAATACGACCTGTGACTGAGTTTACGACCTGTAGCCTGAGTTTATTCAGAAGAAAGAAAAACTATGGTTCCTCAATCCTGCATCAGCACTTTACAAACGCAAAGCAATAACTACCACTGAGTTGTAGTGTATTGTATTGTATTTTTAAGCACCAGACATCCTATTCTAGTTGAACTAGTTTTTACTGTATTTAATGTTATTCTGCCATCCACAGACGTGTGTTGTGTTTTTATGGGGTGGGGGTCGGGTGGTTCTCATTAACAACTTTAGATCTTTAGTCTTTAGTCTGAAACAATCCGAGTCCGCACCTGACAACAGGTCATGTGCTATTACCTCGTTACTGATTAGAGAAACACAGTCGACATGTCAGGCTGTTAGCTAACGTTAGCTTCCGGTCGTCGCTCGGTGGCTAAAGCTACAGCTGTTTGTAGCTAACCTGGCGGCTGGACAACATCTAACCACCCGCGTGACTTTAAACAAGTAGTGATACTAACCTGTGTGATCACAAAACACCGGCGTGGTCACGTTAAATCAGCGCGATCGAGCTTTTCTCTCCTGTGTTTTGGACGCTGAGGCGAAATCTCCGGAATGTTAGCACCACGCATGCGCAGCGACGTATATCCGTAGAAGAAGAGAGAGAAGCGGAAGTAACCCGCCGCGGCGCAGTGCTTCAAAACAACCGAGTGAGTTTCTGAATTACTACTTTGTAAGTGACTCACACACACACAGCACCGCCGCCAATAAGACATTTAACAGGTTTTATTCACCGAATACACCAGCTTGTACAAAGCGTTAGCATAGTGGCAGAGTTAGCGACAGTTAGCCATTTGTTTTAAACGACGTACGAAATACGTGTTCCCCTGTCACGTAGCCTAGCTTAAAATAGAGCCATAAGATACAGGGAAATGACACTTCACTGTGTTTGTTGTACAGTTTTACATGATGTTGTTCTAATAGTCGTCTGATATTCACTTGAACTGAGAGACTCGCCCACATACTCGGGTTTTACAAAACAGTTTCAAACAAATCCAGTCCTGAGTTGTCGAGTGTATATATATAGTGGTTTTTGGGGCTGGATCTGGTCTGTTAGTGAATTAAAGTAAAATAATCATTTTTGTGTGTTTTCACAAATGTAATAAATGTTTCATTAATCTGAATCTGAGTTTTAAATTGTCTTTAGCATCTTTGGTTTCAGTACAATTGAATTGTTTGGAATTTCCTTGCACCTGAGTATAATGGAAATAAAGATCTTTGAAAATTGGATCCAGTCCAAAGTTGGTACGTCTAAGTTAAGTTATTTTTGATCTGGAGCTGACTGATGTGGTCTCTTTTGTGTAAACTTCAATCAATTCAATTCAGCATCATGCTTGAATATCATCCTATCTAAGTTGTAATGGAAGAGATGAGTGTTTAATGAAGCTGCTTTATCAGTTTTTCTCTTCCCGCCCTGTGTCTTCATTTCAGCGGCACAATGCCTCTGTCCACCCAGTCTCAAGCTGACGATGAACAATACGTTTTGGTGGCCAGTTTGGATAACGCCCGCAATCTCTCCAACATACTGAAAGCCATCACCTTCAAGGACCATGCCCTCTTCAACGCTACACCCAACGGCCTGAAGGTCACCGTGGAGGACTCCAAGTGTCTGCAAGCCAATGCGTTCATCCAGGTGTGTTTACATTTATAATACACCTTGAAAATGTTCATTGAGTGCGTGGAGCGAGTCCTTTTAATGGTGACATTATAAACAGTAAACTCTTTTTTTTATTACAGGCTGAGATCTTCCAAGAGTACACCATAAAAGAAGATGTGGTGGGTTTTCAGGTCAATCTCACTGTTCTGTTGGACTGCCTCAGTATCTTTGGAGGAAGCACTGCACCAGGTAAAGATAAAGGAAAACTGATTTATATAAGTAGTACAATTATATTATTACCCCTCTCAAATCTGACTCACTATCTTCATGATCTCCCTCATCTGACACCAGGAGTATCAACAGCCTTACGAATGTGCTACCGAGGCTACGGTTACCCTCTGACCTTGTTCCTGGAGGAGGGTGGCGTGGTGACTGTTTGCAAGATCAACACACAAGAACCAGAAGAGCCAATTGACTTTGAGTTCTGCAGCTCCAATGTCATAAACAAGGTGAACTTTGACTATTTCATGCAATGAAACTTGAACACTATAGATCCCTGCCTACACTATAAATCAACATAAAATTGTCAGATTGAGTAAAACAAGTAACAAGCCAATACCAACCAATCCTTTACATCCTATAAATGAACAACATTTCTGCAGTTGGAAATTATTGACTTAAATTCAAAGATTAATCAAGAATAGATTAGACGGCCTCTGATGTGAAAATAGATGTTGATTACAT
Organism: Hippoglossus stenolepis; assembly: GCF_022539355.2. NCBI lineage: Eukaryota > Metazoa > Chordata > Actinopteri > Pleuronectiformes > Pleuronectidae > Hippoglossus > Hippoglossus stenolepis. The sequence goes on from NC_061500.1 coordinate 12,340,201, forward strand.
ATATTTAATTTCTGTGTGTCTGGGTGTTTTTTTTTAGGTGATCCTGCAGTCAGAGAGTCTGAAAGAACCCTTCTCTGAACTGGATATGAGCAGCGAGGTGCTACAGATCACCATGTCCCCGAGCCAGCCATACTTTAGGTGTGTTGTCAAAACTGATTCAACATAGAAAAAATATTTTTGTCCACGTCAGTTATTAAGCTATGGTTAGTTTGATGAATCCATATAATGTGCAAGGTTCCCCTAATACTGCCACTTACTATTTAAACTATTGCTTGATGAGTCATCACTATATGATGTATAGTATACTTTCTACATTTGGCTTATGGCTATATTGTTAATGTGCCAAAAATATTTAATACTCATTAATCCTTTTGTCAATAAACAAATATCAAACTGCTCAGTCTTTTCAGGATGCAAGTTTGCATAAAGCCTTTTTTTATTTCATTTTTTTATACTGACTTATCAATTTCTTCATCTCTTTCAGGTTGTCTACTTTTGGAAACTCTGGAAACGCCCATTATGATTTCCCCAAGGACTCAGAAATGATGGAGCTGTTTCGTTGCACAAAGACTCAAACCAACAGGTGAGCACAGAGTAATGAACATCACAGTGCATTATTAAAACTTCAGAGGAATAATTACACTGGTACGACCTAAAGGTGGACTAGGAGAACTGGAGACACTTCATTACCCAACACTGATCAGTTTTTTAATTAAAGCTCTACATTCTGTACTGTCCCCTCCTATTAACTGCCGCAGGTACAAGATGTCCCTGATGAAGCCGTCAACCAAAGCTCTGGCTTTGTCCTGTAAAGTCTCCGTGAGGACGGACAGCAGGGGCTTCCTCTCTCTGCAGTACCTGGTCCGGAACGATGATGGACAGATCTGCTTTGTAGAATATTATTGCTGTCCTGATGAGGAGGTGGAGTGATTACACTGCGTCCATTAAACCCTGCTTTAAATAAGCACTTAAACATCAGTATAGGCCAATTGCCTTCACTGAGGGCAAGAACAAGAGGACTAACTCTACCAGAGGAGGCTGTACAGCCGCTGGTTGCACACAGGGGAAATAAATGCAGGGCGACACGATGGATAATGGACAGTGAGAAAGATTGTTTTAACAAAATCTGCTGGTTCATCATTTTCCAAACACTCACAGTTGAGTGGGACATTGCTACTGGACGTGTGGGGAGATGTTGCATTCCTGCTCTTGTTGTGCAACTGTCTGTAGTGACTTCACTACATGGAAGTTCATAATTGTATGCAGTTAATGTATGGGGTGTTGTTACTATGGAGACCAAGCTATTTCGAGTCAGAAGCCTCTCAATATGTGAACACTGTAACTTCATGAGTCTACATGGCTTGTTGTCCAACTGAGGCCATGAGTTACTTTGCCCTTCTAGTTCCCATAATGTTGAAGCTGACATTTTTCATGACATTGTCTGGAGTAGACATCAGATGATACTGAGACTAAGTTTGAAAACGTTTTATTTCTAGGACACAGAAAACAACTGTAGATAAACTCAATAAACATGTTTGTTTTTTTTTTTACAATGATGGAAAATGTTCTTTTAATCATTAAAGTTGTGGAAATGTTGGCAGTATTGCAAAAGCTGAGACTTTTGTAACCAGCTACAATCTGCACAATCTTCTTGGGATTGATAAGCAAGCAAAATATGTATTGTACGAAATCACAATATGGCAACAAACGCTTAACACATCAGATCTTTTCCAGGACTGTCAAATATGTGATTCTTCAGTGATGAAGTCTCATAATATTCGAAATGCACATGACTGCACTGTTGAATCACCACATTCTCTTTCTTGAGACTGTACTGAGTCATTGCAGCAGTAAGTCATCCACTCATCATCTAGTCTGTCCGGCTACCTCTGTGTCATCCGCAGCTTCTGCCTTTTCAAAGCTTTGCGTTGGTTTTTCGTGGATACTTTTCCCTCAGGCGCTTCTGTTTCGATGTGAACAGGCTTGTCCTCGGCCGGCGTAAAGAAGACGTCCTCCGTGACGTCTTGGTTCAGATCCTGCTTCGCTTCAGTCCTCTTCATTTTCTGCATCTCCTTCACCATCTGCTTCTCACGGACTCTGGCTGCCGCTGCGAGTCGGATCTCTCGCCGGTGCTGTAGGTGTGAGAAGAAAAAAAACGATAAACCCAAGCAGGAAGCATAATGACAAACGGTATAATTAAAAGTCTGCAGCAACTGGGCCCAGTTTACTTTTGGAGGTTCAACCTGGGCATGAAAGCCAACATTTTGTATCATGTCAGTGTCATTTTAGACTTCTAAATTTTGCCCAACAAAATGCATATTTACAAAATAAAATGTAGGGTTTCGACTGGGCTTTACCATGTTAGGAGACTGGAACTCTGGGTTTTCAAAGAGTGTAGGCCCTCCAAAGCTCCCCTGAAAGACCTTAATGAGGTTGAGAACCAAGCGAGGCCCGATCTCCACCAGAGAGGCGTCCTCCTCGATGATCTGCACATTAAGAGTGGACAGAGAAATTATTACCAAAGAAGAGAAAAATGCAAATATTTGAACACCGGAAGAGACATTCTCATAAAGCGCATCTACTAATAATGATGTATTTTTGCACACATTACCTGGTAGTTTCTAAACCATATCCTATTGTCTGCGATGGTGAATGTGAAGACGTGGTCAACAAACGGCTGACTCTTAGGATGGTAGCGTGGAGTGGAAAATGTCTGCAACAGAAAAACACAATGAGTACGTCCTTGCATGACAAAGCTCATGCTTGTTAGAACATCAAATGTAATTCGATTAATGCTTCTGACCAGCATCGTGTAAACAGACCTGGATGAAGAGCTCCTTCAGTAAAGCATACTGAGGCTCCTTGTCGAACGTCTGTGGGTGAAAATGTAGACAAAAGGTCAGATCTTGTTCATGCTTTGACAGGTTCTTTCAGTCACTGAATCATCAAATGAAAATACATATTCTAGACAATGGTCTGTCAAAGCAGCCGGGGAATACGACACCATTCATTATTATCTGTAATTAAATGAAAATTTATTACAGCTCTTGTCAGTGAAACAATCTGGTCTCATCTTTAACCATCATTGTAGGTCTTTGTTACACAGCTTCTCATTATACATTTCCGATTGAAACATATCTAATTATCAGGATGAAGGTCAGTGTCTCCCTCTTGATTTTGGTACTCACCGGATCGAACGACAGCAGCGGCCTGGATCCTTTAAGGCAGTTTCCTGTCATTTTGAGTTCAGCCAGTGTATGAACTGTGGAGGAGACAATGACATTACTTTAGTTTATATTCCTGTGGCACATGAAGACAGATGTTGTCTGACTGTATTTCAGGCCTGTAAGAAAGAAGTAACTCACTATTCTGAACCAGAAACTTTGCAGAAGGTCCATGAGGGCTGTTTGCAATCCTGCAGAGACAAGAACATAGTTGAATTTGTTCTACAAAACTTGAGGTTAATGCCTAATTAATGTGTCCAAGGCTCTTTTCAGACTGTTCTGAGAGATCCGATAAGACAACGATAAGTATGTGTGTTCACAATGCGTCTCCTTTGACCGCTCGTGATCAGATCTCACTTCCCCACTCTATGTACAAATACACACGTACGTCATTTGTGTTGTGTTGTTTTTATCCAGTCTGACTACAGATGTGGTCTGAGCGATCAGAGCTTGGGACGCATTCAGGGCACATTTGGGTGCATTCAGACCCATTGTGATCGCATTACTAAGGAAGGATGTTAACACCCGGTCTGAACGGGGTCAAAGATAAAACACTCACCACATGTAGAGGTCCTGCTTCTTCTTGGCCTCGAAGAAGAGGCATTTGTTGCAGTTTTTTATTTCACACACCTGCAAAAACAAAGACATTCTTTAACTCTGCTATAATGTCTGTGTGACACAAGAGTTTGGCCAGAGAGTAAACAGACTCACCTCATTCACCACAAACAACTTGTCCTTTCTGTCCATTTTCGTATCTAACAGAAGAAAAAACATTTAATACCCACATCTCTGCTCAACATGGTGACACCCCCGCAAGTGTCCGAACGTGTCTTTGGGTGAGATTTTACTTTCCATGAATGACACTAACCTGCTTTTGCATGAGGCATCAGGGTCCTTAAATCCTGCATCATGTGTCTTGTTCTGTAGTTGATGCCCCTTGAGGAGAAAATGAGGACTCGCTCCTTGTTGGTCCATCTGCCCTGTTCCAAGACAGGAAATACAACAAATTCAGAATAAAACCATTTTATTAATGAAAGCATGTTGCGCTTTGAACGGGTCCCTTCTTCTGGTCAGGCAGGAAAAATCACGTTTGTCTCAGTTAGTGAATTACTCGCTACATAAATCAGACAACGGACCAACATGTGTATTAACGACCCTCTCACTGCAAATGTGTACATTTAATGTTTCCATATTAATAACAGTGTGTTAGCTAAAGCTACGTGTTTAAAAAAATAATCGTAGAGTGATATTTAGCAAATAAAATACAACACGCACGCGTAGAAGTGTTGACATGAGCTAATGGGCTAGCTAACTTCGGTGGCTAGTAACTTACCGACGACACCGGAGCAGGAATTGTGATTTCGTGGATTTCATTCGATTCTTCTTTGCCGCCTTCGACTATTTTAACCTTCTTTGCGTTTTTATTTGCGGGACCGGCTCTTCCACGTTTTCTCTTGAACGCCGACATGTTGAGTTTTGAGACGCGTAGCTCGTGCAGCCACAGAGGAACTCACACAACACACGTGTGGACGGAGGAGGCGAGGGGGCCTCTAGTGGCGCGGAGGTAGTACTGCAGGTAACAAAATTAAAACCCTGTAAGTGTAAATATTTATACAGACCCATTCTAAAGAGATTTAGATTTTTTTTAGAGTAGTTATAGTAATCTAATACTAGGTTTATATATTAGTAATTAGTATTAACTTTAATCTGACCCAACTGGTTTCTTTATTTTAATAATAATGTAATGCAAAGGTTATTCAGGTAATTAATCATTCCATAGTTAAGTAATTTAAGTGATTTTTAAAGCTAACCGAGTCAGAAATTGTATCATAATATAAGTTTCCCCAATGGAAGCTACAGCCATGGATGCAAGTCTCTGGTCAACCACTAGAGGGCGCTGGGGGATTAGTCATGGCTGAGGAAGACACCTACATGGTGAAATGAGAGGTGTGCGTGTGTGCATGGCCATAGAGTTCTGCTCCGGGTGATCAAGTGCATTAATATGCCTGCTCTGCTGCATTAATTGCAGTGGAAGGTGAAAACCTTTATTAAACCTGGCTGGAACACGTGCAGAAACAAATCAAAGATGGTGAACAGCAGCATGGAAGACTGAGGAAGGAACAGATACAAAATAAGAATTAAATTATAGGAGAAAATACGATAGTTTGACTGGGCTGCTGTTGGCTGCAATCGGAAGGAAAATCCTTGCTGAAAGGCAGGATATTTGTGGTTTGGGTGATATTGTAAAGATACAATTAATTAGCTTTATTTCCTGCTGTAAACCAAAACATGATTAATACCTTTCTTTTTTTTTTACTCTCAGGTACACATTTAAATGACAGTGGTTTGTGCTGACTGGGGTGCTTTTTTTGTGGAATTTCAATCTGAACCTTCAGACAAGCTGCAAGCAACCATGATAAATTTAGATTATTACATATTGTTAAATGCGAAATAAATGAGCAGACAAATATCAATAATACTAGTTATTATTATTATTATTATTATTACAAATAGTTAAACAGATACGGTCATTCTATAATTAGAACGGTAGATGGCAGTATAACGAGATTACAGCCTCAAATCAACCGCAATTCGAAATAGAAGAACATGTATTCTCGCGAGATTTACCGGCACCTCTCAGATCTCGTGTGTGTCAGATCTTTTGGTCCCTAAAAGCCGCTGAGAAACAACAGCGTGTAGAAGCTGTTGTGTTTTTATATGAACATCGCAGAGATTTAAATATGTAAGAGGCGAATATTACACTAGTGTCACTTTCACCTGAGAACTCCGGGTCCCTTCGGAGACAAACTAGAGAAGCTGTCCGGCTGCTAGCACGCCGCAGTTAGCTCAATGCTAAGGTTAGCCTCGCCGGGGACAACGTGAGCAACGAGTGCTTTTTTTTTATTTTCACAGACAGGTTTTAGTTTCCACAGTTGATCCAAAGATGAAGTGTCACTACGAAGTGTTGAGCGTGAAGCGAGACGCGGGAGACGACGATTTGAAGAAAGCGTATCGTAAGCTAGCGCTGAAATGGCATCCAGGTGAGTGCTCGACTCAACATGTCAGCATCTGTGATGGATCTGAGAGGCGTTTACAATATCGGCAAAGAAACAAAGGCTGATCGTAGACTCTGCTGTGGATGGAGAGATGTTGTATTGTGATTGTAACATGTTGGGGTCAGTTTAAAGTCTCTTAATGTGCTCGTGAATATTAATACAGCTGCTTATTTCACATTCCTTGAAGACAGGAGACTGTACCTGTCAGACAAATGTAGTTTATACACACAGCCTCTTAAAGTGAAGCTGACAAGTTGATAATAACCATCGATTGAGCTCAGAATTGAATGTGGAGCTGCAGCAAATAGATGATTGGCGGATTATTAATCTGTATAATTAATTATTTGTTTTAATCACTATTTTGAAGCTTCATTTTCATGTTTCAGCTTCATAAATGTGAGATTGTATTGTCTTTCTTGTATATGATGATAAACTGTACTTCTGCAGGATCAGAAGTTACACTGTCCCTCATTCTTTGAGAAGATGTCGACCTGGTCGAAATTTAGTTTGTAGAAGAATGATCAATCTGGAAAATAATCAGTAGAATAATCTATAATGAAAATAATAATAGTTGTAGTTGTTGGTTGCTTGTCTGCAACAATTAATCCTTTCTTGCTCTTTAAAAATGTTTGAAACTGTCCTGTGCTGGTGCCTCCTTTACACTTTCCCACTTTAATTCTTGCTTCAATTTAACATTATGACGCTTTCAACTCTGGTCTCCCTCTGAATTTTCCAGATAAAAACTTGGACAATTCTGATGACGCAGCAGAGAAGTTCAAGCTGATTCAGGCGGCTTATGATGTCCTGAGTGATCCACAGGAGCGAGCTTGGTGCGTACGAATGTATTCCATCACTGAATGTGAAAAGAATCTCTCAACCTTCTTCTTGACTCAGTAGATCTTGACTGTGTTATGTGCTGACTGTAGCATTGTGGGTCCTTTCCTGTCTCTGCAGGTATGATAACCACAGGGAGGCTCTGCTGAAAGGAGGAGTGAGTGGAGACTATGAAGACGACAGTATTGACCTGCTGCAGTACTTCACAGTCACCTGTTATTCTGGCTATGGAGATGATGACAAGGTGAGTGTGTGCTCATGTGTGAGGATCTTGTTGCACAGTGTGCTAAAGAATAGAGAAATATTCTACCAGCTGCTCACGGTCTACCAAAGCGTTTAAAGCATATGAACCTTGAAATGTAATCTCAACCTCTAAAAAAATGCTCGACACAACTTGATTTGACATCGTCTTATTTCAAAAGTCAGAGTAACCCAGGGATTCTGGCACCACACACCTTAATAACAGGTCGGACTGTCTGTCCTCTTCTGATACTTGTTAACAATAAGAGAAAGGAGAGATGACACTATCAAAAGGCTGATTAAAGCCCATATTCACGTCAGCTGCAGGACGGTGGGTGAACAAACAATTCTACTTCACTTTATAAAATGTCCAGTCCTCTTCGTGGCACGTCATAACGTCGAGCCACTCTATCTTTCTATTTTCTATTTACACACAGGAAGTATTTGATGAATCCCAGGCAGAACTTTCTTTTTTGTCTAAATTCAAAGAGAACCACTAGAGGGCACCACCTTAACGACAGCACACTCTTCATCCTTCAGGAATATGGGGGCAGAAATCCTGCCTGCATCTCAGAACATTTATTCATCTAGTTTTCTGTCTTTTTTTTTTTGTCTACTTTCTCTCTCCCTAGGGTTTTTACACAGTTTACAGGAATCTCTTTGAGTCTATTGTTAAGGAGGAGATGGAGCACGTCAAGGTAGAAGATGAAGAAGACGAGGAGTTTCCTCCCTTTGGAGACTCGAACAGTGACTATGATACCGTAAGTTAACCCCACACCTAAAATACTTCCCTTTAAAGGTTCTTCCTTTTTTTAAATTTTATTTTATACAAAAACTTAATTACTAATTTATTCAACTGTTTCTGGTTCTGTTTCCATATCACAGGTAGTGCACGTGTTTTACGGCTACTGGCAGAGTTTCTGCACTCGTAAAAACTTTGCCTGGAAGGAGGAGTACGACACGAGACAGGCGTCCAACCGCTGGGAGAAGAGGGCCATGGAGAAGGACAACAAGAAGACCAGGGACAAGGCTCGAAAGGAGCGCAACGAGCTGGTGCGACAGCTGGTGTCTTTCGTTCGCAAACGTGACCGCCGCGTGCAGGCCCACAGGAAGCTGGTGGAGGAGCAGAACGCCGAGAAAATCAAGAAGGTGGAGGAGCTGAGGCGGAAGCAGAAGCTCAACCAGGCCAAGTGAGTAGTGCTTGGATAGTTAAGTGAGTGTGACATTTATTTTCCTCTACTTCTTGTTCATGCTCACAACACTTCGTTGTTTGCTCCAAAGACTGGCGGAGGAGTACAAGGAGCAGAGCTGGGTGGCCATGTCTGAACACGAGAAGGAGCTGCAGCAGATGGAGGCTCAGTACGGAGAGGAGTTTGGAGATGTGTCGGAGAGTGAAGAAGAGGACAGCGAAGAGGGAGGAGGTCAGTGAGTGTGAGATTCAAGCTCTATTCCCCTGCATGCTGGCTTAGCATACAGAACAGGGTTTTTTTGTGTGTGACAGATTTTCACCAAACTTTACTAGGGGGTGTATCAGCTGCTGGTGCGTTTCTCCTACACTTTTCTGCTGACAGTAGAGTGAAGAGAACTTGGCTGTTATCGTCGGATTCTTCTTGGTAATGCTCATCCAGCAAAGTCGTCCGCACGGCAAAACCTTCTGCTCACTGCAACCCAAGTTCTTTATAACAGTGATGGAAACGACACAAAGAGAAACTGAGCGGGAAAAAAATCTGATTCACTAATGAAACAAAGGGGACTTAAACACCATGACTCGTATCGCAAAGTAAATGAAAGAAAGTAAACACGGTGCTGTGGGGAATAAAATGAAAGCATATTCTAGTAGTCATGTGGGATCTGTGGGAGGATTTCAACTGGAGAAATCTGAGGCAGAACTACGAATAGAAGCCTCCCACAGGACGCCCATTCTCCTCTTGTGTCTAATATAAAACCAGCTCCAAGGCTAATACACTGTAAACTGTTGACTGTTCAACTAAATAGAAAAGAACAGAAAGCACAGTAACAATATACTATTATTGTTATTGTTATTAATAAAAATAGTAATACACATTATTTACACTGTATTTTTCAGAACACAGTCACAAAGTTCTTTACATATTGTGGTTGGAACATGATTAATACATTTCAGGACTAAAGCAAATAAGATCAGGGAATAAAATAGTGCCGTAATAAAATGTACAATAGAGCATTAATACCATAACACAAAAATCTAATATGTGTAGTTAAAAAAATCGGTGTATTAGGACTAATAAAAGGCAATACAAAAAAAAAACATGTTTTTAAAAAGTGACTTTGAAAAAATGGCACTGATTCTGGAATCTTCATATCCTTGGGCGAGGGACTTCTAGAGCTGAGGAGACTTGACTGCAAAAGGCCGCTCACCTTCAAGGCAAATTCATAGTTACCGTGTCCACCAGTCTGCTGCGGTGTGCTCATCTCATCTCATCTCAATCTACTTTTCCATACAGCCCAAAATCTGTGACCTGTAAAGTCGACTGAGATTTAGGAACAGCCTGTCGATCCCTGCCTGAGGATCTTTGGCTCAGTATTCTGTGTTTAAACACCGTGAACTGTTGTTTATTATGTCTCAGTTTCAGGGAATCAGGTCATATTTGGCATAAACCGTCAGACAAGCTGCTGCTGTTCGGAGAAATTTTCACAGATTTGAAATTTATATTTTAACCAATGCATATATATGATTGACAGATGCAGACCAGCCTGATGGAGACGAACTGGCGATTGATTATTATGACGACCTGTACTGCCCGGCCTGTGACAAATTATTCAAATCAGATCAAGCGTGAGTATCCACCAACCCACCCCACCTACCTCCTGTCTTCTGAACTCACCATGCAAAACCTTTTTTATATATTTTTTATTTAAAATGGTAAAGACAAGACAGCTCCTTTTTGAGTGAATGAAACCACTTTAAATCCCTGTTTCAAGTAGTTTCATTCACTCAAAAAGGAGCAGTTTGTTACATGGTTAATAAGTGTCACAGTCATAAAGTGTAAGTATTAACTCAATATGATAGAAATAACAAACACCACTCGGGACATATAAAGAGCTTCAGGCTGAGGTATCTGAAGTGGTGGTTTCAGTCGGGGCCATAAGAAGCACACTAAACCATGTAGGACTTAAAGTGCAGTTAGTTTGTTTAGTTAGTTTGAAGTCCAAATGGAAATGTTCCTTCATGCTGCAGGGGTGTGGTTGAAATGGTAAAGATGGACTTATTCAAACCAGTAATCAGTTCTGACCTAAATCCTACTGACAACCTTAAAGAGAGAACTGAAATCTGTCATCGCAAGGACTCCTGCAAAGTTAAAAGCGTCTATCAATGGAAAGAGTGACACAAACGGGTGCAACAAGCAGCTTATGAGAGTTGGATGATAGATGAGAAACATTAGAAACATTTAGAGGCCGTCAATGTTGCCGGACGTTCTGCAACCAAATGCAAATCCACAAGATTTAGCCACATGCTAGTTTTCATCTGCAGTCCCTGTCAGTATGATGCTGAAAATTAAATAAATAACAAGACCTATGTATTCAAACACAGACCCACATGCAGACACTAACAAAGCCACATGGAAAGAAACACAATTGAGCAGTAAAAATCATATAAACTTACTCAGAAGCTGCTGAAGATTTATTTTTTAGCTTTAGCTTTTTTAATGAAGGAATGTCCGTACTACTTTTTAATGACTCTGCAAGTATTCACGTCATTGTTTTTAATGCTTTTAAATTTGTTTTTGTCCATCTCCAGAATGAAAAACCATGAAAAATCCAAAAAGCACCGGGAGATGGTGGCGTTGCTAAAGCAGCAGCTGAAGCAGGAAGAGGATTCACTTGGTTTGAACGGCACCGAGAGGGAGGGAGGAAAGGAGGATAATGACCCGGAAGAGGTGGAAGAAGAGGAGGAGGAGGAGGAGGAAGAAAAGCCAAGGCAAAAGTATGTCGCTAATGTTGGGTGTGATAGTAGAAAAAAAACAACTTGTTGTTAATTCTTATTTTTCATTCTTATTTTTGTTGACATTTTTCTTTCCACCTGCACAGGCTGTCCAAAAAACAAAAGAGGAAAAGGAAACAGAAGGAAGTCGTACCCGTGAGTCTTTTATTTATTTGTTTGTTTATTTATTAAATAAAGTAAATGATTGTTCTCATTATGACTGTGGAGTAAACCTTTCTTATAAAAGCTTCTTCTTTTCTCTATTCATGCTCTCCTCCTCCTCCACAGAAGAGCGCTCCAGAGGAAGTGGAGGAGAAGGAGAAACCAACGCCGACCACGTGCGAGGAAGACGTCCCCGACGCGTCTGCAGACCCGACAGAGCCTGAGGAGCAGGAGGACCCCCCTCCCACAGAAGTCAAGAGGTCAGTCCAGGTTATGCAACATCTCCAGTTTTTGTTTTACAGGCACACTCAGGATAATCACCTGTGGATTTGTCACGACAAGTAACAGCTTGTCACAGAAATAAGGGGTCTTGTTACACAGTTGATCCCTGGATTAAATCATCCAGGAAAACACAAGTTGTTTTACAGTTACATAATGTGATAATATTTGCGATTCAGTTTAGAACCTGATTTTTTCTCATCTGCCATTTCAAATGTTGCATCTGCAGCTCTGGGAAGACGAAAGGAAAGAAGGGAGGAGGAAAAGAAAAAACTAACAATGTCAAGTCAAACACGGGAGGAGACGAGTTTCCTGAGGTTAGTACAATAAAACACAAAGGGTTTTACAGTCTGTGTCCAGGTCTGTGTTTTTCTTATCAATTCAATCACTTCCCCCTACTGGCATATAATGATCAGTACGTGTATCTGTGTCCAAACTTCTAAATTATTTATCCCTATTTCCACCTCCAGAAGGAAGCGAACCTTCGCTGTGGGATCTGCAACTACGAGTTCCCCACGAGAAACAAGTTGTTTGACCACCTAAAGACTAGCGGCCACACCACCGCTCTCTCTGCAAACGCCTCACACAGCGCCGCGAGCAAGAGCAAAAAAGACAAGAAGAAGAGCAGATAACGCGACTGAATCCGGGCAGATGAAGCTGAAAGAGTTTTAACCAGCAGGGACGCTGGAAACTCAATGAAACGTCTCTCAGGAGGTAGATGAAACAAAAAGTGGACTTTAGTGGAGAGAATCGTTTTTATTTTTAAATACTCAATTAACATATTGGGTGAGATGACTGTGTATATGTGGGAGAGATTGACTCTTCCCGGTTTGAATGAACCACAACCTCTCACAGTAACTTATGAATCACTGTACAGATAAACCCACACAGGACGTCCCAACATAAACACTGATACCCAGATACCTTACACTTTGAAAAACCATCTCTCTTTCTGTCATGAACAGCTCTGTACTGCATTATGGAAATAAATGTGATGATGCATGTTGGTATTTATACAACAATCCTGGACTGATTTCCATAAATGTTTCTGACCAACAATAAACTGTTATTAGCTATTCCTGTACATAACATACACCTGTACCCTCACGTGCTGTTGTATCACCTTCATATTTATAGTTGTTGGTTTGCAGACTAGTGTTAAAATCATCAATCTCCCAAAATGTCTTATTGTTTTTTACTGATAAATGAAGGCCTGCTGGATAAATCAGATGATGACATACCCAGCAGACGTCATAAGCGTCACCAGCTACACTTGTAGATTTATGGCCATGAATAAAAGTCAGCATTGACCAAATCAAGGACGGGCTGCAGGAGCGTTTTACTGTGTCTCATGGCTCCACTCCTGCTGCTGCAGCCGAGTTAAACCTGTTCCCTCCAAACCAGAAACAGAGCATTCACATTAATGATAATGAAGCGGTTTCTGCTGTGATGTTGCTTAAGGAGCAACAACAGCTGACATTGGGCGAGAGGCGGGGTAAACCTTCCACAGTTCGCCAGTGTGTAAAATAAGATATTTACCCTGTTACCTCAAGAAAACAAACTTATTTTCTAGCAATAGGGTGAAAAAATACATTTTATTGCAAGATAATGAATATGATATATATATATATGGGATCAACTGGATTAAAAAAGATAATTAAAGCTGTTCTTAGCTTATATACCAGAAATAGACAGAGCCTATACAAAATACCTACATATTCATTGTTATTACATTCATCAGAAAAGTGTTCACTAATTATAATATATTGTTACACCTAAGTGGATCAGAAAAGCACAAAAGAACTTTTCTGAAGATGTGCTGTACAAGATTTATTTTCTCATTTAATTAATGAGTTATTGTGTCATGTATTGAGCTTTTATAATAATTATAATTACTAGTCATTGTTCAAAAAAGTTCAAGAGAAGTTCACTTCTTCAGAGGGTCAGAATGGCGTTCATCTTCTCTCCATGTGGTTGTGGACGGACTTATCAAAAACTGCCAGGAAGAAATCGGCGTCTTCCATCGTGATGCACATGGGGGGTTTGACACGAAAGGTCTGTAAAGGTGAACCATAAAGAAAGCGATTATTAAATAGCAGAGAAACTGATGAGCAGGACAGTGTTTGACCAGGTGAGGGGCCTTGTTCTTTCTCACACTGACGGCAGAGCATCACATCAGCCGGAACGATAAAGGGTGAAGTAATTCATAAATAAATATATCAGTAATGAATTGATTGTTCTTGAATTTAGTGTTGTTCTTTGTTTGTCATTGACTTTGAATACTTGTGAGAGCTGCATTTTACAACAAGCTGTAATTGTAGTTGAATTTACAGAAAAAGATGTTCTCAAAGATAAAGCATAGGTCTTGAAAAATGTGTTTTTCTCCAACAGATATTCATCACTAAGCTGCTGGTGTTTTTCGTGCTATAAACAAAAACACGAGACTTTTTTAACTAGCTTTCTGACAAGGGTGTGTTTTTTTACCACATGCAGACCCAGCGAATAAAAAATACAGAAGGTGAGGGCTGGTACCTGTCCATATACTCCTCCTTTCCCTATCAGGACCCCCATGTCCTTGACGTCCTCGAAGATCATATTCATTTCATCAGGAGGCAGAGGGTCTCTGCTGGCCTGGGGACGACAACAGAAAACGTGACTGTTGACATTTGAAAGTTTCCTGTGTTTCATATAGGTCATTATACACACATATGAGACACTTGTAATTCCCTTCTTGTTTGTCTCCCTCACAAAGGTCTTCATAAACTTCAATCAGTCCAGAGCTCTGCTGCTCGCATCATTTCCAGAACCCCCTCCATTAATCGCATCACTCGTGTCCTTCAGCAGCTTCATTGGCTCCCGGTCAAACACAGCATTGTTTTTAATATTCTGCTCCTCACCTTTGAGGCCATCCACAGTTTCGCTCCTCTATACCTTTCTGAACTCCTGCACATGGACACACCCTCCCGCACCCTCAGGTCTTCTTCTTCCATCCACCTCACTGGACCACCTGCCCGTTTGACCACCATGGGATCTAGAGCCTTCAGCCTCTGGAGCTCTCTACCACCAGACATTCGCAACATTGACTCTTTCCCCATTTTAAATCTCATCGGAAAACTTTACTTTTTAAACAGGCATATTCTGTTTGATTGTCTTCCATTTTGCAAACTACATCTTTTATTCACTGTTCATTCTATTTAGTTTCTTGATGTTTTGATACATTGTTTTTTTGTTGTGTTTTTATCTCTGCCGTGTAAGGTGACCTTGAGTGCTCTGAAAGGTGCCTATAAATAAAATGTATTATTATCATTACGTCTACTTGCTACTTTTGTGGTGTTAACCACTGATATATGCACCACTCTGGGCAGTAAATACTGCAGTTACAGAGGTCATGAAGTTTGCATCACAAACCATGATGCCATCTGCCAAACCCAGGAAAACTAGAAGAGGAACATTGGTCAAAATAGCATCCTTAACAACAATGATACGGTATGATAGCAGAACAGGGGCCTCAACAATAACACTAAATCTTACTGGAGTCTTATTTTATCAGATGTTTCTGTAATGATTCCATCACTTGCAGACTCTTTTAAATACAATTAACAGAATCA
The DNA here is from genome assembly GCF_022539355.2 of Hippoglossus stenolepis. Taxonomy (NCBI): domain Eukaryota; kingdom Metazoa; phylum Chordata; class Actinopteri; order Pleuronectiformes; family Pleuronectidae; genus Hippoglossus; species Hippoglossus stenolepis. The sequence goes on from NC_061500.1 coordinate 12,355,565, forward strand.
AAAAGAAACGCGTTAGAAAACCAGTAGTGCAGTCATTGCAACTGGGATAGATCTTTTCACAATTCCAGACGCTGGTCTGGCTAATGGTTAACTGGGTCACTGCTGAACCATGACCCCCAGCAGCACACATTACACAAACATGTGAGCGGAGGTGAGTGTGTCACTGCTGTAACAATCTCAATACCTTGTCTTTGACCATTTCCACACCGATCTGCAGGCCTTTCCCACGGACATCCCCGATAATCTCGTACTTTTCTCTGAGCTTTGCCAGTTCCGTCATCAGATATGTGCCCACGTTGAGGCTGATCTGCTGCGTGCCGTCCTCTTTGATTGTCTGTTACGTAAAAGAGATAAACACGGTATAATTCATTGTGCTTAAGTGATAAGGAAGCTTTGTATTTTCAAACAGTTGCATCCTGTGCCGATCAACAGGTCTACTGTAGAAAGACCAGATGAATTCTTACGTCAAGTACTGATGAAGCGACCGCACAGGCCATGGGATTCCCTCCAAACGTGTTGAAGTGAACGCCCTTGGCAAATGAGGCGGCGATTTCTGGAAAACACATGAACCAACAAGCTCATACCTTCATCCACCGCTGCTTTCGGATTAAAAACTCTTCTAAAAATATATATTTGCTCTGACTACATACAAATAATTTGTGAAGGCATCATCTCTTCATGATCACTGAAGTGTCATCGACGATTATTTCATGTGGAGCTGTCCCTCTGAGCTAACTACGCTGACGAACTCTGGAGATACTCATTTGGTTTTTCTTTATGGACTTTTCATTTCCTTGTGTACCTTATCGTTTGTATGATAATATTTGATGCATCCTTCCCTGTGTCTCTTCCTCAATTTAGTTCCTTTCCGGTGATTCTTGGTTCCTGTCTTATTTCGACATTCACTTAATTTCCTTGGATCTGCATTCCCTTTTTTCCACCCTATGTTCTTATTTTTCAGTCACCAGCTCTCACTTTGCATCTCAAATCTAAATAAAAAATGGGTGGACTGAGGGGTCATCAAGTAAACTTTCAGAGAGAAATGAAAAAGAAATCAGTGTGGGTCTTTGCGTAAAGTCATTTGAAGGTTGATTACTAGGAGGGCGACAGCACTTTGCTACCTTAACAAATAAAAAAAGGAACAACCTATAATCACTCATTCGCAACCAGAAATAAGCAAAACAGATTGATCCTGTCGGCAGCGTGGTGTTTTCTTCATTATTAATCTAAATACAACCATCACAGCTCGGGGATTAGTGTCACAAAGCCTCTCTATAGCCTGTGCACTTTGATGCTAATGCCGTTGGTGCTCATATGCAACTGCTGTGCATCATCAGTGGTGAGTCATGTGGAGATTCACTCCTATTTCATTATGAGAGCACTTCTTCTTCCTTTCACATTCAGATTTTGCAAAGCTCTGCCTCAAAAGGATGATCTCTCTCTCACATAGCCAATCCTCTCATGCACTTTTGCACAAATGTCCTGTGCTACAGTTGAATCCTTCTCACTAGGGCTTGCTTCTGCTCATGCTGGTTGTAAAATTAACCAATAGAATGCCAGATATGATGTTGACCAATGAAACTGTCGCTGTCTTATTTGCAGACGTTTTCACTTTACTTCTTACAGTTCCAGAGGCCTGGACAGCTCACCCGAGCACATGCAGGCAGATGTCAGTCACCACGCACAGCTCGTCCCACATATCTAGTAGCCTTCAACAGTGACTGAAAACAAATGGATTGGGAGGGCAGGGTGGGGCCTGCTCAGGTCTTGGTGGACCCTGTGTAGGGCAGAGGTTTACTAGAAGGTCTGTGCTTCGACCCCTGGCTCCTCCATTCCCCTCCAGAACGGAGGATAATGGGCTTATCCCTGGAGTCATCCCCTTGCTACGTCCCCATGCTTTGCCATCAGACTGGGTCGGTTAGTAAGGTGACGACATGAAGCTGTTCACTCCAGCTGGCTCACTGAATCTGGTGATTGGGTAATTGCTGGTCCCAGGCCAGCTTTGTCCTGTATTGGCGAGTCTTGAAAGAGAGCAGTGCACAATGCTCACAAGTGGTGGGGGTTGTTATCGTGTCGCAGTGTTGCAGTATTTGGCAGGAAGCTCAAACAGCATGATTGACCGCCCCAGCAGTTTTGTTACCAAGTACGCCTTGGCTGGTAGCGTAGATGCAATGATAATATTTTTTTAACTGTAGCATAATATTTGATCTGCCTAACGTCAGATAGTTAAAATTGTTTTTCTACAATTAATCTTTTTTCATTGTTAATTAATCTGTCCAGCAGTGAAGTAATAGCTGTTGTTTGGAGCCTGTTGATTCAGGCCCGACTCTCAGCTCACAAAATAAAGCTGCATTATTCATCCTTACTTGGGAAACCAAACAGAAACCGTTCATCTTGCCGACCTACACTAACAACACACTATGCACAATACAGTTGTAAGCAGGGTTTTTATGTTTCACAGGATTATCTCACCTGGTGTTGTAACAACAGCTCCCATTGGGAATCCATTGCCGATGCCTTTCGCCATCGTAACCATATCAGGAATGACGTCATGACCTTGGAAACCCCAGAAGTGGGTTCCTGTTCGTCCAAATCCAGTCTGCACCTGAAGAAGCAAAGGAAATTATAAAGTTTGTGTACAGCACAACACCACAAACTTTCCCCAGCAGCCCATTAGCACCTTGTATTCAAAAGCCTTGCAATATGGGGTTTGCTTTTTAGGCCCTTCCTTTTGGCATAATATACCAACTTCGCCTTGTTGCTGTTTTTAGCCTTATTTCCAGCAGCAACAGGCAGCTTTAGAGGGAAAAACCTCTAAAAACCCACAGTAAACTACTTGCACCAGTTAAGAAATACCTGGTGAACTTAATGGAGCAGATATTTCTTTGTTGATTTAAATCTAAACAGACCCTCAATGAAAAATAATGTGGGACTTAAATCTGCCAGGTTACCAGAAAAAAAAGTTTTCAAATTAATGAAAATATTGATTTGTGTCAAATGGATGGGAAATAGGGAATATTTTGCTACTATATTTTTATATTAACTTTATGGTTAGTTATTTGATGATAATATAATCCAAACCCAAAGATTTACTCCTATACTGTTCATATAAATAAATGTAATTTTTTTTTCTAAATGTGGATCTGTTAAGCAAGTCAAATTTATAGTATATTTTGAATAAATACAAATACAAATTTTAAATTGTAAATAGAAAAACCATCTAAAAATATCAATAAAATAGATGTATTTTACCTCATCGGCGATGCAGACCCCTCCCCTCTCTCTCACAAGTGTATAAGCCTCCTTCAGGAAGTTTTTAGGGTACTGCACAGCTCCTCCAACTCCCTGTATATACCAAACACATTCACATCCCAAATTAAACAACACATACACTTCACAGAAGACTCTACTGATTAAATATACTCAGTAAGTGCAATTGTGTATTTATTTGCTAACAGTATATGACATGCAGTAAAAAATGGTAATATTCAATGTGTTAAAGCAACAGATCTGAAGCAGACATAGCTGTGAGCAGTATTTATAATTCCAACACCATATTTCTGCTCCACAGCAGAACGTGGTACCTGGATGGGCTCCGCAAAGAAAGCAGCAATTCGACTTGGGACACTGGTAGCAAACGTCTCTTTGAGCTGTCCGATGTACTGTTCATTTGCCATGCAATGACCTGTGGGATGAACAAAAACAAGACCTTTATATCATTTAGCACACACATTAGCATGCAAATTTAAGAGCAAACAGGGGCTATTTGAGTGCAAGGGCAAAGATGAGAAAACCTCTATACTCATTGACATTGTAAAGCAGAAGCCTAACTTGTACTGTTGGTGCGGTGGAGAGTGATACAAATAGCCTTTTCTCTTGTCTTCGGAGTGTGTTTTAAACACGTATGCCTGAATCCCTCAAAAAATAAACAGGGTTGTGTGTTTTATCAGAGGTGTTTTGCAGGCGAGCAGATGATGGACTGGTGGAGCCATTTAAATATCATGTGTTGATGGAATATTAAATTTCTAGTGACAGATGACTTTTTAGATGTTTCGACAATGCCAGGAGAGGAACTTGAATTTTGTCCTAACTAACCCTACTGCTGTTTTATATTATACAATATAAAACAGATCAACATGGCTGTTATTGACTTATATTGATACATTGCAGCTGATTGCAGTTTGTATTGTGTATACAGTCGTTTTGATATTCTGATCTTTTCCAGTTAAACTCACTTGCTGAACTATAACTAAAATTCCTGAAAATGGCCAAAGGTGAAAGGTAACAGAGGTAAATGATCGACAGCAGGAGACAGTGAACTTTACACAGGAACTTCTAGAGTTTCTTTTGTCTCATTTTCAGGATAAAAACAGAGCAAAAGTCATGTATTCAGTCAAACCAAAGATTCAGTTTTTTTATGGATGTTGTGCTGCATTTAAATTCAAATTCAATAAAAATACACACAACCTCTAGACATGTTTTTATCTTCATGCATGAAGACATTATATGAAAGTGTGGTAAATGATTTGAAGGACTAATGCAAACATGACTGTAATGTATCATGATCTTTTTTTCCCCCTTTTTATAAGAACAGAGCGAGTGTGTTGAGCCATGTGTGCACGTGTTTGTGTACCTTGAGCACAGCCACAGTCTCTGATGGTCTGAACCGGAGAGTCCCTGCAGTGGCTTCCTCCCCAGGGACCTCTGAACACATCGGGACACATGGTCTGTTCAAAGGGAAGAAACCTGATCAGCTGGGTCAACCTGACAGCAGCAGCAGTCGCAAAGATATCATCATAAAACAATATATTTCAGATGAATCTATGGGATCATTGTAAAAATACAGGGGAAGTTTAGTGCAAATTTATTATTATTTCATTGTAAGACATTGTTGCATACATACATTTGTGCAGCCTGAAGCACCGGCAATGGGATATTTATATGCTGCGTTGGAAGTAAGACCAATGGTCTGTGGGCTGCCACCGTGATAAGATCCTCTGGAAGACGAAAAACAATTCAAAAATATTGAATGAATGTGAGAATATTTATACCATATATATATATATATATATATATTCATTTATTTTTAATATTCCTGATTAGAAGCTGGAATCATCAACCTTGTAATCTAATGTTTACTCGGTGTGTTTACACAAGTGTGTGCTGCTTCCGCGCCTCAAATAACAGTCTACTTGAATCACTGGAAAGAACAAACCAATGTAAAACCAATAGTTACAATGAAAACACTGCACATACATTTTAATCATTAACCTTCTATAAAAGTCATGTTATTTAAATCTTATGTAATGTCAAGCTATTACTATTACAATCAAGATACACAAGACTTGTACCTGAAAGTGATGATATCAAAGTTGCCTGTGTGGAGTCGAGCCATCATCATTGCCAGGTCATTGGCTTCTGAGCCACTGTTGGTCAGATATACCACCTAGACAGGGAAACACAAAGGGAATAACATTTTTATTTTACAGTACATCTGGATCCACACGTAAAGTGAGCAAAATCAGGAATCACACAGGTACCTTAAGAGGATCTGGGAGGTGGGAGGCCAGTTTCTCACAGTACTCGTGCAGAGGAGGGTAGACGTAGATGTTGGTCGTATGCCACAGTCTCTTCAACTGTTGCTCTGCAGCTGCCGTTACTCTCCTGTACATACAGACGTCAGAAATAAGACACATATAACATCAACACCACTCTTATTTATTTATTTATGTGTGGAGATTGCATGTTCTCCCCATGTCTGTGTGGGTCTTCTCCAGCTTCATCCTGCATGCAGACTGGGCTCAAGGGGACATGCGGTATAGATAATGGATGGATGAATGGATCTACTATCAGTTCGTGACCCAGTAAAGAACGAATGATCTTACGGGTGGCAGTGGCCCACGCTGACTGTTGCCACGCCGGCAAAAAAATCCAAATACCGCTTCCCGTCCACGTCCCACAGCCACTGCATGTGTCCCTGGTGGACAAACACTGGCTTCTTATAGGAGGTAACCTTCATGATCATGGGGTTGCAGTTCTTTCGGCGGATCTCCATCATCCGCTCTTTGGACATACCCTGAACAGAGACAAAATACAAACAGGAGAAAAGGAGTCACGGTTTAGGCAGGGTGTTTATCTTTTGTTTTCCTTTATGCTGAGTTTGTCAAAGAGCTAGAGACGCCGTGGTGATGTTGGGAGGATGTTGCTTTTACCTTGTATTCCTCTGGTTTGAAACTGCATGGGGGCATCTCTGGGATGTCTGTGGGGAGGTGTCTGGGGGATGCTTTCTGATATAATGCACCTGTGAAACCATTGTAATGGAAAGTTTATATTGTGAGGTTGAGATAACAACGCCTTTCAGGAGTAATCACATCAGAAAATCAATCCCGGTGATGGAAGAACTTTAAGCCATGATTCTAACAGAACAACAATTCAACATGAGATCCATGAATGATGTTCAGTTATTGTTTAAACTGTTTCAGAGACATTTCGATTCAAGAGAGATCCTATTATACAGAGATGTGAACACCTGTTAGTATGATGACACAATACATTTTAGCAGGGCCACGAACACACACAGTTTTTACAACAACAAAAAATTACTGCTGCCAAGGCTATAGCCAATCTCGCCATGGTTAAAAAATGATTTTTAAATCAAGATCTGCCACAAAATGTACCGAATTCTTCCTCTGATCATGCCGCATCCCTCCAAAACTTTGAATGAAAATCAGTTCATAATTTTTATTTTTTTGTAATCCTGCTGACAAACAAACAAACAAGCAAAAACAACAATGAAAACAAAACCTCTTTGGTGGACTTAATAAAAAGAGCTGACACCATTAGTCATTCAACAGAAAAATAACAACTATTTTGTCAACCTATTAACAGAAATGGCAGACTTGGCTTCAATATTATTTGATAGTTAATCAAATTAAATTAAACATCTGTGGGGGCTGGACAGTTGGTTAGCCAACATGAGGCATGTTGAGAAGTCACTTGTTTCTCCATAAAGTTGTGATTGCGAAAAAGTTGCAAAAAATTATCGAAACAGATTCATCAATATTTAAAAAATCATTTTAGAGCCCTCGATTATATAATTATAACTTCATGAAGGTGGGATTTATTTCGGGACTATAGTCTATATTAATTATATAACTGTAGCCACTTGGGTGTAATGTTAAATTGATATTTGACTTTAAACCGCAGCTGATTTATTTCTAAAGGGAATAAAACCCCACCAGTGATCTGGGTTCTCTGAGGCAGCGCCACACACCAGCAGAATATGGTTGGTCTCCATGGTAACTCACCAGTTGGCAGGTGGAATTCTGCGGACGAGCCGGGCGGTCGCCAGCGGGACGCTCCCATTAGAGCGCGTCCCCGGAGACAGGAGCCAACTTTATACATGTTGTTATTCCGGTGCAGAGGAAACACACACTCACACACACTGACACACACTCACTGACACACACTCACAGCCGAAGTGGTCTCTCGCTGTCACCAGTGTCTCAAAGTCTCTGCAGGTTGTAACTTCAGCTACTGTGAGAAAAGTCCAGCAGCCAATGAACCCGGTTCCACCCCCCCGTCACGTGTCACGGGATGCGCGCGCAAGTGTTTGCATAATATATTTACTTCATCTCAAATTTGTGTGATATTCAGTTCAACATCCCTCACGTCGTTATTACATAAACATTATTATAAACTGACATGTGTTGGAAGCCTGCACCAGAGACAGTCCTGCCTTTGTTTTGTTGGTGCTGTTTTCTTTGGATAAGGATGTTTTATTTATGCATATATTTATTTTTTGGCCACACTGTTCATAATTTTTCTTTTTCTTGCATTCTAACAAACAAAAAGACAACAGGCAATACAACAACAACAGGAAACAGGACAACATCCACAACAATAACAACAACAGTAACAAAACACTATCCACGACATAAAGGAGGGGGGAAGGGGGCACAGTGTATCTAACGTGTCAGCACCCGTGCAGATGATTATAAGTGGGAGTAGCTAGATATAGATGACTCGACAAAACAGATAGAATGCAAGCAGGGAGATCTCAGGTTGGCGGAGAGTGGAATCGTCACGCATACAAGAAGTAAATGTGTGTTCTTGTGATTCTAGGAAGGATCTCATGGTGTCCCTGAGCTCACTTCTGTCCCTCTGAAGAATTTGAATATTGGAGCATTTCTCCCTTTTTTTTTATTAAGCTTTACAAACCAAAGAATCTATAATAATAATTAAAGAAATAATCATTACATAAATCAAAAAACAGATCGAAAATCAAAGGAAAGTATTTATAAAGTAGTTCCGCATCATCCATCTGCAATATTAAAATATGGACACGATATTAATGACCTATACAGTTTCCCTTTTGTTGCTGAAAGAAAATAGTCCTTCTGATTTAGTTAAATTATGAATGCAGGACTTCAAACTGTATTTGAGTATTTATGTAGTATCATAATGCTACTTCCAAATACCTAATCCACCATTAGTGCAACAATGCCTCCTTTGAAAAACAAGTTTACATTGGCAGACAATTTGGTTAAAGCAACATTTCTGACCAATTCTCAGCTCTTGTCATTTATTTATCAAAACAGAAACAATAATACACAACTGATTCAAGCTATGCATTCACAAAGATTCACTTCATTAGGCATTAGTGACTTAATTTACTTTCTGTGGTCATTCATAGTTTTTGTATGTTAAAAATGTTTCAATTTTTGGTTTAAAAGCCTTGAATGACAGTGGCTGTCTGTGTCAGAGGGTATTGTCAATCACGTTTTTGCCTCATTATTAATTATTAAAACCAGGTAATGATAACAAGCATGTACATATCAATATAGTACTTTGGAACCATATAGAAACACCCCAAAAAAAAAATCACATTTGTACATTTATTACAAGCATGATTTTTTACGACGGGTTCTCCAAAAACCATCGAAGTTAAGTTTCAGATTGCATTTTGTGATCAGGTGATTGACTGTTTGTAAAGCGATACATAAAAACATATTTGTGCAAAAATTTAAAAATGGCCATACACAGCATTTTATCACTGTTAAACAGAGACGAAGTCACTTAAGGTTCGCGTTGCACAATGCCGAGCAATTACACTATTACACTATTTTCCAAAAAATACTTTTTTCAAATTTACCAGTCAAACAGCAGTGCAAGCAGTAATAAATGTACTGTACACAAAACAGTCTTAGGATGAAAAATACACCAATACATTCCCACTTTCTCAGTTTTCTTCTTGAAATATATCTCTCTATATACAGTTTCTGTGTGGTCTCCAGCCAACAGCTTTGAGTTCGACACGGAGAAATTTGCACAGGGAAAGGGACAAAAAACGAAAAATAAATGCAATTGATGTTTGAGCTTCCTGTACTCTTGATTTTACACAAATAAATTAATCACAATGACAGCATGTAGTACCAGACATCTTATACAATCAATCATAAATATTTACTTTATAACTTTAAAGTTAAATTATGATTATTATTCACATCATTCAATCAAATTATTTTAGTTCTTTATCATGTATCAACTGTCTCTTAAATTAGATTTATGATAAATGGAAGAATAGTGTTGGTGTAACTGTTAATGTTTTTGCTCTTTTTGTCTGTGTTCCACCTTAAAACAGGTCTCACAATGTTCCAGACCTGCCTGTTGGGCTTCTGAGCACCTAGTAAGTAGTAAATATGGTGGCAGTGTCAACATAGCCACTCACTGCCAGGGTAGTGTCATCCCGGACTGGCGTGCCAGTGTGAATGCAGGCTGCAGGCTTCTGGTTGACGATGGATGACGGGAGGCAGCTCTCCGTCGCTCCATTCATCTCCTGGTCCTCACAAGGGCACCTCTCCGCCTCGTGTCCCGCCACCTCTCTCTGGAGAAGCAGCACGTTGTCACCGTTCACCCCCTTCACTTTGCTGTAGTCCTCCTCCTGGCGCGGCCGGGGGCAGCCGGCGCCACAGTCCGACATGACAGGCTGCAGGAGCACCATGTCCTCCTCATTGACCCTCTGGACTTCGACATACTCGGTGGGCCGGAGAGCAAGCGGCTGCAGAGCAAGCGGCTGCAGAGCAAGCGGCTGCAGACCAACGGGCGCTTGTTTGCGGCCGACGTTGGAGATGTTGACCTCGCTGTGGGCCTGGAGTTGCCAGAGGGCCTGTGTCTGGGGATGGAGTGAGTGATGTTTCTTGTCCCAGTAGCTTGGTCCTAGAGCCTCCTTATTGTTGCCATGGCCAGGCTGGGTGAGGTAGGAGGACGAGGAGCTTGGGGGGAACAGGCTGTCGGAGAGGCAGTGCTGTTTCGCCGTCTCAAGCAAGCTCATTTGGTTCAGTGAGCTGTACTGAGGCAGAGGCGAAAACACAGAAGGCCAGGTCTTCACCCGTCCACTGGACATGTCGGGGCTAACGATATCATCATGAGAATAGGTCAACGCACCCTCATTCCATTTTTTCTGGTGCCTCTGAGCCTCCATCGGACTTTTCTCCTGATCTGTTCGCCTCCCTTCCTCTTTTAACCTTCCGCACTTATCCATCAGCAGAGTGTGGCTGTCACAGCTGCCCCGGCCGGAGTCGTTGTCGTACGTGGAGCCCCCGGATTTGAGGCAGTTATTGTGCAGATCCTTGCTTTCCTCCAGCATCAGCTCCTGCTCCTCGGGGATGTACACCTCTAAGTACTCCACCAGAAAATCCTCACAGTTGGACAACGTGGTCGGGGGAAAATCAGACACCACCAGTGCACTGAAGATCTCCTCAGACTTGCCACTCTGCACACAAAGCAGGATTACACTGAAGTCATTTTTCTTATTCAAACATCATCATTTGGGTCGCATCATTGTTGAACGCAACGAAACATTGATCAGTGTGTTGCAGCTTTACCTTTAGAAGTTGTTTATCAAATCCTTTGATTTTAGGACCAGGGACAGGTGGCAGAATGCAATGCTTCAGACTTCTCACAAAACAAACAAAACAAAATAATAAACACGATTATTGTGAGGGCTTGAGAGCAGCAGAAGAAGAATCATTATAAATTATAAAATTATGATTCAAAATAATGCTGTATTTTATATTGAGTGTATCAACAAAAGGTTTTGTTGGCATTAATGAGAAATAAATGCAGATAGCAATAATTGTCTAAATTAGAAAGCATTAGAATTTAACACTTTCTCAACAAAGCAAATTCACAATTTTGTAAAAATTATAAAATGTTAATAATGTATTTTTGTGCTTATCACAACAAAGAAATTATTGTTATTCATCAAATAAAGTAAATAAATATTTATATATGAATAATGTGGTTAAAAAGTAATATGCTCATAACAAAGGAGCACCTTTCATCTTTACGTCATGGGATTGTTAAAAAACTTGTTTGAAATCTTAAAATAATCCAATATTGAAGCAGTGAACTTAAAAATAAAGAGCCTTAACCACAGCTGTAGTGGTCGTCTGTAGCATATAACACATACATTAATATTGTAGTAAACAACATTCCACCAAACATATTGCATAAGGAATTCATGATCCCTTTTTACCTGTGGCTGTTCATGTGTAACAACCACGCGAGGATGAGGAAGATGAAGGCACAAAAGACCGTGATGAGGATCCACGTTGACTTCTCCCGATGGAAATCTGTAAAGTAACATAATAACATAAGTGCTACAGCATAACATACAACCTTGTGCAATCTCATGGTGGTGATTACTATTATAGGATGTTAAAGGAGTTTAATTCATAGGAGCATCTTTTGTCATTCTCATGGCTTGATAAGGGAATAGTATCATTGAAATTGATACCACTCTCAAACCTGTCTGTTAACATGAGGCTTGATTTCAGATAAGGTAAGCAGGGGCGTTGCAACAGTTTTGGGAAAGCTGACAATTGTCTGGGACGGCAACAGCAACGATCATTTTGTGAGGACCCTGACAAGCTTCTTAATTTGAAAGGTTTTGTTGAAGACTAGAACGTCTAAATGTGTGTGTATGATGTGTCTAGGATGCTGTAGGGGGTTTGCACCAAAACTATACTACATTGCTATTATATATGTGTATACACAGTATGCGATGTGCATGGTTTGGTATAATATGTTTCTTCGAATGGGTTGGTTTGGTTTGGTGCAAACCCCCCCCCATGAGTTATTTTTCCCGGGGCCCCCAGAGTCCCTTGTAACACCCCTGATGATTAGCTTAGTTAAAACTGGACACAGGAGATGAGCATGCCAGGTGAAAAATGTTTTGTTGCCAGCGCACTGCACAACCAAGAGTTGCAGCTGTTTTGACCACATTGCCGCTCTCTCTGGAGGATTTCAGGGGCCTTGGGAATACTAAACTGCCCAACAACAGTGCAACCAGGAAGAAGTGTGCATTACCCTCAACGCTCCAGTGGTTCAAGAGTGGATGAGTGCAATGCATTTGTTTCAGTGTGAAAATGGCCCATTATAGTAAAGGAGTGAACTCCATGAAATACTACTTCTAACCATGACACTGTTTGACACATGAAAACAACCACTATGAAACCACAACATCCTATGTTTGAATTTTTGTGGTTTACATGGATTAAACAAATGAGATATGAGATATGATATCGATGATCTCATCAAGTGACATAGCCCATTTCCTATAATGTTCAACTTCTTCTTCAATACATACATTATATCTTACTGGTAAATGTTATAGTGCATGTGATGTCTTACAGTCGGGAACTTTGACGTCGAAGGTGGAACTCCATTCACTCCAAAAACCGTGATCGGGCTTACAGCGCACCTGGACGTGGTACGTACCACCTGACCGCAGACTGAAAATATTAAACATCTTCTGTTGTCCTGCAAGGTGCATCTGGAAATACAATACGACACAAATCACACCTCCAGTCAGTCCTTCAAGCTCTCATTGTAAATGTATGGTACACCAAATACGATTTTATGAGGAATTTAATCAAAACTGGGCAAAATTGACCACCCTGTCAATACACAGATCAAAGGTCAGAAGCCATAGTTAACTGCAGTGCAGTGCCCACTAACAGGTGGCTTGACCTAAGATGTCATTTTTGAAAACATTTGAACTCCCTCGGGCGAGTAACGAGCTGCGTACCTCCCACTCATCTTCTCCATCCAACCTGATGCGGAGCTCGTAGATCAGAGTGATCCAGCCGGAGCGGGTGTCGGCCTTGTGTGGCGGTTCCCATGACACCCGGAGGAAGGGCCAGCCCTTGTCCTCCAACACAGTCACCGCTACCTTCTCTGGAGGATTAGGCTTGACTGAAAAGGGAGAGAGAAAGTTTGAACGAGACTTTTTAAGGGATAATGTTTGACACAAAACTCAATAGTGACGGTGTAAGGCCACAGGTGGAACCCATAGACTGTATATAAAGATGGACGACTTCCACCCACTATCCAGAAATTCAGCCAAAATATCCGGGATTCAATTGCTGCGAATGCATGCGCTTGACCAATCATGAGTCAGTGTCAATCTGTCAATCATGATATGTTACCCTGTTTTTATAATCAAAACCAAAGTTATTGGAAAAATCCACACTTCAATAAACATCAGTGGAATAAAATCTACCTAAAATGTCAGAAGCCATATTGGAGAAAAATGTATTTCAAATGTACTTTGACTTTTTAGTTTGGTCCATGTCCCATCCACTATCATGTAGGAGACGGGCTTTATGACCTACACTGCAACCGGCCACAAGATGGCGATCAAGACACTTTCGCTTTCGGGGAGCAGTCATGTCATCCATCTTCATATACAGTCTATTGTTAAACCACTTTGTTTCCAGTTTGTGTCTTTGTCTCTTTCTCTGTGTAAAAGTAAACCAACGCACACCTCCAGTGACTAAACTGTGTCACTGCAGGGGAGACTTTCCAAAACGTGTTGACACTTGTGGGACGACATGGTCGAGATTAATGTTAATATCTGATCTTGTTTATCTTCTTGGAGACACATAGTTGACAAATTGTGAGGACAAGGGTTAACGCATTTTGCTTAGGACTGATAATCTTATCAGGTCAGAGCAACCACGAGCAACAAAGGGAAGTTGCAGATTAGCAGCTTTAAGGACAGGTCTTTTAGTTCTATGACTTTATATTTGTTTGTTTTTTACATTTCATGAACCAAACAACATGTATTTGTACTTTACAACATGACAGCATGGGACTAATTCCATTCCTCATACAATATTTACATATCGTTGCATAATATGAAGTAGGTCTACACAGTATTTATATTTAATCAGTCACTAAATAAAAGAGAAACAACGGGATTATTCTTCATTTTTCTTGTCAACAAATTCCATGAAAAGGCTAAAAACCTTTACTTAGTCTGTGTGTCTGCTGCTCTCATCCCCATTTCCTATTTCTACCTAATTTGAAAATGGGACACGAAGACATTGAAATAGAAAAAGGAAAAGCAATTTCCAAAAACAGATGGGCACTGTAGATTTTGAAAATGTAATTTGTGGGGGGTCTATTTTCAGCCATGGATTAATACGTATTTGGAGCTCCACTGAGTATCTTTGGCAGCATGATGGCGTATGTGTGTTGGACTTAAAATAAACAGCAGTGTCCGTGTTGATTGTAATGAAGGAAGGCGCCAGTCAGCTGTGGCCATGTCACGTGTTGATAGGGTTTGGCGTGGAGAAATCAATCAATGCATGTTATACTTATCCTTTAAATCACCCGCTTATCTTAAACTTCATTTCATTATAGCCACCCATTTGTCGGAAGTTTCACAAAGTAGCTTCTCATTTTAAATCTTTGGCATAAAAAAAACACGCTTTTAATCCTCAAGTGAAAATTTTGTCTCCAAAGAACGCAGACAACAAACACGAAACAAGCGGCACACGTTCCCTCACCGATGTAGACCACATCTATGTCCACGGGGTCGGAGAAGGTACTGCCGTGCGCGTTGGTGGCCACCACAGTGATGTTGTAGTTGACCCAGATGGACGTGTCGTTCTTGTTGAAGAAGCAGGAGTTCTCCCCGGCCGTGTGGTAGTCGGGACACTCGTACACTGTATCGGAGCTGCAAGAGACGCAGGGGAATGGCATGTAATGTAATCACATGCGTTGCTGCATTTCCAGAGAACAGCATGTATTCCTCATGCTACAATTCCTGAAACTTGTATGTGTGTGTGTGTGTGTGTGTAGGACAATATAAGACAAAAATGGAAGAAAACGTTCTGAGCCACAAAGAGTGGACAGCTACCGTAGCTACTACACTTGAATATTAAGATTAGATAAGATAAGATTTATATTTAGTAAAAAACTGTCCTGTTATGCCTGTGTCTTGTCTTACATTGTATTTTTTCTTGCCTCCTACACAACTGTCTTTACTGCACTTTTGCTTCTTCTGCTTTGCTTCTACAGATGTTCTACTTTCGAGAAGTCAATGAAAACATCTGACGTGGGGTATGAGCACTTGACCACCGCTTCAGGCACTTGGGTTCAAATCCCAGTAGGCGCTTTAATGAATGCCTCTAGAACAAACGGGAGCATGCCGTTGACATAGTAGCAGCGACTGTTGCTGATTGGTCGGAGGAGCTGTTCAGCAGCAGTATACATTTACCAAAAGGTTAAGCCCCTTGCTGTGATGCAAAAACAGACTATAACCTCCCTAGGCTGATGGCAGGGGTAAAATAAATTATTATTATTGTAAAAAATCATTACTAGAAATATTGGCAATGGCTTTATTTCAAAGAAAATGGAGGAATAATAACAGCTCCCACACATACTTTAACTCATGTAATGTATCCTGTTGAACAGCACTTTAATGTTAAGAATTTATATAGTTAGACATTAAAGCGACAGATTTAAAATCTCTGAGATCTTTGATAGTCTTTTCAGAGCAGTGGGTTCTACAGGAGAGTAGAGTCTGTTATTATTGGCTGCATTAATTGAAAAGAATTACTCACAAAATATTATCCATCTAAATAATCATTTATGCAAACCTCAAATATATTTAAATAACCACTCCATAGCGAGGTCACAGATTTGCTGTCATTCACGCAGGCTCCAGTGTGATTGAATTATGATTCAAACTTCTGCACCTTCTCCATAGCTGCTGGATATCAAAAGCCAAAGATTTCTCCATCCTGACATTTCATACATAACACTTGATCATAACAGTAATGGAACGGAAAACGTCCCCTCCTTCTGTGTCAACGCCCTATGAGCCCCACACGGTTTTCAAATCCAAAGCCAAGGGAACAACCGGTGCCACATAACTCTCTGCAATCTTTATCCTCTTACAACCGTCTGCTGCCCTCAGTGCTGCACGACACCAGGTAGGCTGCTAACAGACAAGTGTGCTGACACAGAAGCTGTGTCTCAGTTTAGGGGCTGCATCCTTTGGAGGCTGCATTTGCGACAGCACAGTCCCATTTCAAAGGCTCCTCCTTCAAAGGTGGCCGACAAATGCGTCTTTCCAGCCTCGAGAAACGAAGGCTGAAACGGGTGGACCCTTCCCGGCCCCAACCTATCCCATGATTCATTACCCTTCATTGACGAATTGTTTTCCAAAGAGGTAATGGTGGCAGCCAGCAACAAGACGTGATGCACAAACATTACATTTCAACGTCAGCTACCGGTACAGATGTTTAAAAAGCCCCAAGGGGCATTACAACTTTCTTGTTGTGTCCAACATCAGCTCTGTTGCTATAACAGCAACAAGAGCGGGACAAGCTGGTGACACTGATCACGGAAATCCTCTGAACAGACCGACGGATCAGCCTTTGCAGTGTACATGGCCAATAAAGGAGGCGGTCTTCGTGGGCTGGGTAGACCGCGCCCTCTGAAGGGTGTAGCCCCTGAATTAAGACACAGCTAAAGAATGTGAAGATAACCAGTGTCGGCCATACTGGTTCTACGCTCTGATCTGCCTCTGATATATATATTAAGATAAGTAACAAACCAGCTGCTCATCCATAAACCTCACTGATGAACATACAGGTGACTGCTGACAATCCATCCATGTCACTTATTCTACAGTGAATGTGCTTCTGCATGAAACTCACTTCTCTTTGCGATAGTACAGGGCGTAGGTGGTGGGCAGCCCCCGGTCAGATCCTGGCTCCCACCAGCAGGTGAAGGTCTCTTTTTCAGGAGAACGACATCTGGTCAGAGCAGGTTTCTCCGGAGGGCTGATGCCTAAGGAATGTGTAAGAGGAGGAAATTAAACTAAATACAAGGTTACACACATAACAAGGTGTATTTCATAACAAAGATAGAGAACTTATGCAGTCGCAGACAGATTCAATTTTGATATGAAATGTGCAAGATGTGTAATAAACCACAAAAATATCCAACAATGTTACTCATCATCTTTTGATTGGGCAGCTCTGGTTCCTGTACCAACAACCACACACCTCCTTACTCAGGAAGATACTGAGACACTTACTTGTTCCCTGTGCGTGCGGCGTGAAGAACAGCAGCAACAACATCAGGGCCGCTCCCGAGACGTTCTTCATCGTGGCACCACAAAAACCTTGGCTGTTGGATGGGAAACAAAACAAAGACAGGTGGACAGGTGAACTGTCAGCTCAAGCCACATGATCCACAGTGTTTGCAGCAGAGGTTCAGGTCCTGTGTTCAGTCACAACATGGTTGCAGGAAAAATGAAAACTGCCTGGTGCAGCAGTGATGTTTTCTCACTGTCTGACACCCTGTCTGACACTGAAGTCATACGTTCGACTAGAATGGTGCTCACCAGAGTGCAAACCTCAACAGTCCCCTTATGAAACATTTCAATTCACTAGATATAGATTTTTATTTGGAAAAAAAAAAATGGTACCACACCAAAATGTAATGGGATCGTACTTGGGTGATGCTCCAACCCTTCACAACATTTCTAACAAATCAGTTGAGCAGGTTTGGCGTAATCCTGCTAATCAACAATAAACGCAGATAAATATTTTTATAAAACATTTTTACCTCCTTGGCAGAGGTGATAACAAAATAAAGAGGAGCAAAAAACATGAACTACAATGACACTCAGTAGAGCACATTCCTCTTCAAACAGTCCCAGTAGATGTTAATCAGGCTGCACCAAATTTCTCACACTATCAGTTCCCTAAATATATTTCTTTCATCAAGATCCATGAATTATTTCCTGAGAAATCAATCAAAAATGCCAATGTTAAAGAAAGTGAAACCAAAAAAATCCTATATACACCCTGTGATCTGGATCCGCACCAAAATGTAGTGGATTCCTCCCTGACCCATACAGCATCCTCCCACCAAGCTTTGTGGAATCTGTCGAGTATTTTTTGCGTAATCCTGCTAACTAACAAACTAACAAACAAACAAACGAACAAACAAACAAAGGGACTGGGTGAAAATATAACCTCCTTGGCAGAGGTAACGAATCCTGTCATTTACATGCACGTGCTAAACAGTAATAATCATCATAGTAATAAAATGGCACAAAGTCTGAAAGCAGAACAGTTAAATGTGATGAACTGAAAGAAAGAACGTTTGATGTTTCACTGAGGATTAAAAAAACATCCTCTCTGTTTCAGACTACCTCTACCAGCTGGCACATGCAGCACAACTGATTGCATAATCTGAGTTAGGCCGTTTGCCTGGACAACAGAGACACATACGGCTGGTTACACCCCCTCACATGCTCTGTCACATGCTCTCTCTCTCTCTCTCTCTGTCTCTCTCTCTCTCTCTTTTCCAATCACAGATGAATTGTTGCCGTCAGTTGAGGATGTGACAGGATGTGACATATTGAAGAGAGCGAAACCTTTTGACCAGTAAAACGCTTGAGTGTGAACAAATTGATATTCTACTCTTCAAGAATGTCTAAATTAATCTTATTGTGTCCTCAAAATATCATTTATCATATAATTTCATTAAGATCCATGAATTGTTCTCTGTGAAATCAACAAAAATGCTCAAAAATATCTTGCATTGTCAAAGAATGTCAAAAATCCCAGATGTGCACCAAAATGTAATGGGTTCATCAGTAGTTAATGGGCAACTCTGCAACTCTGTGGTTGTATTTTTATTTAAGCCAGTGAGAAGTCATTATTCCCTCTGAAAAAATAATAGCTCAAAGTGACATTTTTAAACTGGGCCTAAAATATATATTTTATTTTGATTGAAAATGTGTTTTACTCTGCTTTCTGATTTTAAACTAATTTATTTTCATTGGTCTCTGTGTTGTTTAAAATGTCTCTGTACAGCACCTTGCATCAACCTCTGCCTATGAACTGTGCCTTGCCTTGTATTTACATTGTAGATTAGTAGATACTTCTACCAAGGCCCAACAGTCCCCTTAAATTCAACCAAGCTTCACCAAAGTACAAACTCCCTAAATGTGCCTGACTTTGTACATCAAGATCTATTAATTATTCCCTTGTGAAAATATCAAGAAAATTTCACATGTATCCAAAGGGAAGTGAAAAAGAATCCTGGATCTGCCCTTTTGTCCGGATCTATGTCACATCCTTCTACCAAGTCTCGTGGAAATCCGTTCAATAATTTTTGCGTAATCCTGCTGACAAACAAATATAAAAACAAACAAAGTGACAAGGGTGAGAACGTAACTTCATTGGAGGAGGCAATAACATGCTGCAAGGCTGGTCAGGGGTGTGTTGTTATACTATATCTACGCTTATACTTTATTTGAACTCATTATAAATATGTTTTGCCACATGATCATTAAAACGACACTTGCTTTCATTTTTCATTTTTAGAGTTCCTCAACATCATGAAGCCTTTCGCCGATTGACTGCAATCAACTCTTCATTTTGGTGTCTTAATTTCAGTAACGTCACCATGATCTGATAATTGGCATTAAGGTCAAGGCACTGGATTAGCTTCCTGCTGCATATAGCCATCTTACGTAATGCGTAGCCCAAACTGAATTAAGCTGCTAAGCTGGGAAAGTGCTGGCCAATAGTGCGAAGCTCTTCTCTCAAAGATAATAATGGTCTGAATGTTGCCTTTAAACTGTGCTGTGGGGTTTCCCATCAGGCAGGAGAACATCAAATGTCAAATGTACTTTTAGTTTAACATGTGAAAATGACAAACAGGGGCAGAAATCTGATTGGCCCCTGAAGCGACACTATTCTGTCAGTTGTCTTTTTTCCCCCATAAACTAGTCACCTACTAATAATACTAACACTACATATTACAATTTGTTATAAGACATTATAGTTTCTAAGCTTTTGTGTTTGAAGTGGGGACACTTTATACATTTTATAAATCTATAAAGTCTACACAGTCGTGTGTTTCAGGTTTATAATAATGTACTTTTTAGTGCAAATAAAGTAAGCTAATGATGCTGTTCACAAACTGGATCATAAATTATTTAAAGATTGAATGGCATTCATACATCCGCAAAGGTCCAACAGTCCCCTTAAATTCAGTCGAGCTGCACCAAACTTCACACAACTATACATATCAGTTCCCTAAATGTGAAAGCTTCATGAATTATTACACTGTAACTCGTCAATACCCTAATGCCTAAAGTGTAAACTCCCAGAAAGCAGAACAGATCTTAAGTCTTAAAATAAAATTTTGCAGAAATATAAAACTATAAAAACCAATGAGTGTAAAAAGTGTAACGAAAACGAAACAGTCAGGACAATGATACATTGTGGTTTCGACATTTAGTCCCACCGCTATTTACAAAGCACGACAGAAATGTGTGTCATGGTTCTCGCAGCTCTTGAAGCGTCAAATCGGCCAAATCAGAAATTACAAATACTATACATTACGATTCCTAAATTTGACCATGAACTGTTGTACAGTTTGGATGAAAGACAGCGTGTGACAGCTAGCATTTAATCACTGGTTGCAGAGAAACACCTTGACTTGAACTCCTTCTCACACTAGAACAGACTAAACCCACTAAAGGAAAATAAAAACCGGTTTGCTCACCAGCATTAGAGCCTTTCTAGGAAAATGTTTGAATAGGGGAAATCAACAGGCAACAATGCCCTGAACTTTCAATTAAAATTTCATGACAACGAAACTGCAACCATAAACACACGATTTTCATGACCTGTTGCATTTTTGTATTCTGTTTAATACATTTAAAATAGCAGCAAAACCTAAGCATTGATTGAAAACCTGAAGGTTTTCTAATTCAATGTTTGGCAATGAACATTATTAATTCTAGTGGCTTCTAGTGTAGACTTTTCTTTACTTTATTCAATACTAAATAAAACCCCAATATGAAAAAAGGGATATGTAGGATTAATATGTGTACACTGTAGCAGATGATATAAGATATAAGCTTAACACAAATTCACATATTCAGGTGTAGTTCTCTGACATATCTGTTTAAAAATAAGATTTTGTGTGTGTGGGCGAGGCTCAAGATATAACTGAGAGCTACTGAGAGGGTTCAAAATGCACAGAAACCTAATTCAAAATGGATCTATGTGACAAAAACTCTGCTCAGACACCAACAATGTGCTGTGTGAATAGACAGCCTACAAGTAATAAAAGTGCATTTACGACAAGAATAAAATTGTCATCGCACCTTTCACATGCGAGCATCAACCAATTTATAGCTCCTGCCATCAGCTACTTGCAGTAAACCAAACAAAGTCGTAAAAATCAACATTAACCACAGCTCATGTCCTGTTTTTGCACTGTTCAACGACAGTTATTGCAACACGCTTGTAAATGTGTTGGGTTATTGCACGTCTTGGGCAACCTACAGTAAATCTACTCACACACACAGTAGAAAGAAAAAGGACGACAGACAACGCACCCTTCGCTACCTGCAGCGATAATTTTCCCACGGATCTTGGTCCGTCAGTTAAGAAATAGGTTAGTCAGATAAGAACAATAGGATACTTGCTTTTATAGTTTGACGCTGCTGCCTATTATGGTTCTTGTGTTTAGGAGGGAGAAATAGTGTTTCTTCATTCAGATAAAGTCATTTTGAGAGCGACCCCCAATACTTTAAACGACACATGAGCCCGGTGAAGCAATAATTGCTTTTTTCTTAAAGGTAAAAATGCTGAACGTCTGATTTCGCCTATAGACTTTATATAAGGACTTAAATTAGTTGTAGCGGCCATGTGCTTCTCTGATGGTGGGCCTGATGGAATTACGACTCACCTCAAAGGCTTGGTGTCAGGTACATGAAGTGAGTAATAACCGTCATAAGGTTGAGACCAAAATTCCTTATCATGAATTACCACCACGGTGCCAACTTCATAAACCATGTTTTGCTTTAAAAAACATTTGAAACCACTCCTAGTTAGCTGTAGTTAGCATTCAATGCCCAATCAATGTGTAATAAGGTCCTGGTGCAAGACTAACAGTGGAAAAAGTCAGTAAGCTGCAGGCAGCGAACCGTTTTAATCCAGTATTGAGTTGATCAGCTTGGTGCTATAACAGCCAATGGCCTCTTTCACCTCTTCCTAGCCAGCCTAAAGGTTAAATAGATGTGCAACGGAGGAGCGGGTCACGACCAGGGAAATCCCATTATACAGCTGAGCTGACACCCCTGTGCAGCCGCATCATCATCATCCTCCCACGGTGAAGGAAATCTCCTGCCAATCTGTCAGCTGTCAACCTGGGAATGTGTGCATCTTGATGCAGTAAAAAAACAATAGGAGACTGATCACACTCACTTGTTCTGATTCTACATTATACCAAACTGTGGGAGTTATTTTATGCTATATTTTAGGATCACTGACCATGGAAACTGAATCAGAGTAAACTGTAGTTGGTATTACTTATCAGTATATATAGGACAAATGAAGTCGTCACTATGCACAAAGGTGTTGCATATTATTGGGTCTCTATCTCGAACGGTGAAATGTATAATGACCATGACTGTGTCATGGTCATTATACACACACACAGTTGTGTCTCCATGACTTCAGAGGACGTTGCATTGTCATTGATTTCCTATAAACTTACTCCAACCTTAACCATAGTTACTACTTACCTGACACTTACCCTTTCGCTAACTTTAACCTAACCTAATCTTACCTAAACCTAACCTTAAAACATGTTGTCACCTCCATATTTAATAGTTTACGTTATGGAGGGCTTGCTTTTTGTCCCCACAATGTGACTGTTCAAACAGATTTACAGAATCAGAAAGTGAAGTCCAGTCAAATAATTTCCTCAATTTCCCAAAAGTGTCCTCACTCACAATGTACAGCCACACACACACGCGCACGCCACACACGCACGCACACACGCACACACGCACACACACACACACACACACACACACACACACACACACACACACACACACACACACACACACACACACACACACACACACACACACACACAAACAATATAATGAATTAGATACATCTTCACCCTCAGGGCAGCTCCTACAAACAATTAACAGATTTGACTCCACAGATCAACATTTACTTCGCCTAAAGTTTGTTGTGAAGTTTATAGAACCATGAAGCCTCAGATCAACCTCACAGCCTCGATCAGTGACTACAATCATTGAGACCATCTTTCTCTGTGTGTGTGTGTGTGTGTGTGTCTGTGAAACTTACTGACAGGAGTGCGTCTCTCCCTCCGTGCCTCAGCCAGCGGAGTTACCGACTTGTGTAACTGGTTTACCGGGATGACAGGAGACGAGTGCGTGCACATAGCCGGTCAACTGAGCCCCGCAGCAGCAGCCAGTGAACAAACCGAGCATCCCCTCTCTCCTCTATATCCCCGATCCATCCCTGAGAGGGGCGGGGCAGAGCAGCCCGGCCTCCGCGTATAAACCCCGCCCCCCTCCCCCCGATCATCCCACACAAACTACATCCTCAAATACTGAAAACAAACTGGAGCATTGTGAGCTTTAAAGTTGCCTGATGTAACATGATGTCAATGTAGATTATACAGTTTAACAGGCTGCTTCTTCTCATTATATCTGTGTGGTGCTGTTTCCTCCTTGTAAAAAGGAAATTCTTGAGCCATTAAACAGAATATATTGGTCTTATAATAGAGGGAAGGTTGTGCTACACATAATATTTAGAGGATGATGAATGGACTTAACAAAATTATATTTTTACGACAATAGAAACTGAATATGTTGTGGAAAACTATGCAAGTGCATGAGAGAGAGCGCGATAAAGTGATGGTCGGCAGCCCACTTTTAAAATTAAATCACGTAGCCTATATCAGTTTTACATTATCAGGAATGTTATGAAATGTCCTGGTCGCCGACCACCACTAACATAGATTTAACCAGGGCCTATGTCCTGGCTGTGATTTTATTAATTTTAGGTGTATAAACTGTGCGATCCTAGTTTTCTCCGCAAAACAATAAAAGCCACCTCTCCTCAGGACAGCACATGGCACTTGTTTGCTGCTACCCTAGTGACTTGTCTTCACTCTGCGTGTGAACAAATATTGTAAAACACGCTGTGACCTTAAGAACACCGTGACCTGCTGAAACAGTGATCCTTTCACAGGTTCCTCTTACTGGGAGCTGTAAACATAGTCATGTATCCCAGTATGTGACATCCCCTCTTTCTCCCTCCCCAGCCCTCCCTGCACTGTCTGCCCCTGACACACTGTCTACCCCTGACACTTAATGTGTAGCCCATGGCCAAGGATATATCATATCATCCTCCGAAAGGAGGGTGCAGACATAATTGACAACTTTTATAACACAATGTACAGGGGTTTATCAATAAGGTATATTTAGCTGTGGCACCAAGCTAAGAGGGCGCCCCTGAGAATGGTTGATTCTTCAGTCCATAGCAAGGAAACATTTTTGAGAACCCCCTTAAATCCGATGATTGGCTTTGTACAGGAGACTGCAACGACACCAGAGTCTAACGAAGGCCCATGCCACTAGCTATCTGGTGTTTTTTTGCACTTAAACGTTACAATTTTATTGTGTATGCATGTGATGTGGTTTGGTTCGATGTAGGGCCTCCAAGATCCCTTTTGCCTTGGGCCTCCAAAGTCTATTCGAATACTCCTGATAGCGTAACTTTAAAAGTGATGTTCCCCCCTGGAATTCATTTTCATGTCTGGGCCGCATGAAGAGCAACTCTATAAAAAACATGGGCTCAGCATGTCGGCGAAAGATCAGGATCTCAGCTGTTGGAAATTCACAAAGGTGAATACATTTCAAAGCATCATTTCCTGGGACACCCACACAGGATACAGAGGAACAGATTCTTCCACGGTTCCGTTTCTGTATTGTTGTATCCTAAGCTTAATTACCTTTTTGCTCATTGCATTCACTTTCTGTGAAGTCACATCTACAGAGATCTTACAGTGACAGAACTGTCAGAATACACTGGACATTCCTGGAGAGTGGATAGTATTATATTGAGGTCAAAATGTAAACTACCTACAGATTGTGATTTTGAAAAGAAATTCTTGAGTTATTCAATATAATATATTGTTCCTATTGAGGCAAGGTTGAGCAAACCCCTTTTCTGTGAGATGGCCTTCTTATCTGCAACATTTCAAAAGAGGATCTATGGAATTATTCTGTTTGAGTGAATGCAACAAAAAAGCCAACATATTTATCTGGATTTTTGTGAATAGTCACATTATTACCCACAAAGCCTGTAGTGTAATTTATGTCTGTGGGAGATGTTAAGAAAGCATTTAATCATTGTGTGTAAAACAAGCTTGAATGATGGCCTTGTATCAAGGCAGGCTCTGGAAATCTCTGGCCCTCCCTGTTTCAGCTCTACTTAGAGGCAATAATATTATGTAATATGGCCATCTGCTCTTCGCATTGATTTAAAAGTCCCATTATGCGACACAGTCATGGTGAAGGCCAGCGAGTGTTTGAACCAGGACACATTGATGGTTGCCCTGATTGATGGTGCTCCACAGATTTGGTGCCTTTTTGTTTTTTAAAATCAAAGTTCTCTGTTCATGATGAATGTGTTGGTGTTGGGGGGTGCGTGTGAAGTGGATGGGTCAGAGATGTTGGTATGTCAGCAGTGTGTCTGTGCCTGCAGAAGAAGTAAGTGGGACATTTGCTCTCTCTCTCTCTCTATCCCCACCCCCCCTCTCCCTCTTTCTCTTTAATCACTGGACACGTGGATATAGTGCAGGGACAAACCAGGACAGAGGGTGAGATAATCATGACTCTGTTGCGACATCTAGTGGTACAAAAGAAAAAGGTAAAAAGGTAAAAGATAAAGACAAACCTCTGATCATAAATATTTCACATTACCTGTTTTTCTGGGGATCAAGAGCTAGATAAACTCTGTGCATAGGTTCATAATTTGCCTTCAAACAATAAAAAATATGGTAATATATAATGATACATATATATTAAATAAGACGTTTATGAATAGATTTTGGACCCAGTTCTTCAGGGTAAGTGGTCTTGTGACGAGTTACAGGTGTGACATTCAAGGTGTGCATTTCTGAGCCAAAATGGGTTTAGAACAATGTTTCTTAGAAGGCGTAAGTCTAGTAAAAACAACAGCTGTGCCATTGTCCCAAACTCTGTAACAAGCAGCTACTGCTACAGATGTTCTGAGAGCAGTCACTTTTCAGAGACTAGAACGTCTCGAAGAATGCAAACAATTTAAACCAGAATTTCAGCATAATTCAAAATTTAAATCCCTCTCTTTTGAAGGAGGATGTATTAAGGTATCACTGTCTCTTAATTAGCGCAGCCAGTATAGGAACTAAATAACACTTTTGAGACAATTATAAATGGTTTCTGAGCAAAGCTTGATTTAAGTCCTATAGACAAAAAGATGGACAGAGTCAAAAAGAGGGTTTCAAGTTTATTGACAAGGCAGTGACATCATACAAAACTATGTGCGTGACTCACTGCTCTTTTGAGCCAACTACAAACTGTTCCCAGTTGTGTCAAATGATGCAATAGTGGGGTCCCAGAACCCAATTTTCTACTATAAATTACACTTTTAAGCTTGTTGTAACTTGTGCTATAAGAGGGCTAGTTTCTTAGAGCACTTTCTCAGGAGGTAGCAGCTGAGGGAATGTTTAGTCGACCTCCTCAATGGTGGGTCCATAGAATCCAGCACCAGGAGCAGCATCACCAGCTCCTCCGAAGCCACCAGGCATGCCTTCTGGCATACCACCTGGCATGCCACCGGCACTCTGATACAGCTTAGTGATGATGGGGTTGCACACCTTCTCCAGCTCCTTGCGTTGATGCTCATATTCATCCTTTTCGGCAGTCTGCAAAACAAGGACTTTCAGTATTCTGACAAATGTCATCATTAGAAAAGAAAAAGGAATGCAGAGTATTTACCTGGTTCTTGTCAAGCCAGCTGATGACCTCGTTGCACTTGTCAAAGATCTTCTGCTTATCTTCATCACTGATCTTGCCAGCAAGCTTCTCACCCTCAACAGTTGACTTCATGTTGAAAGCATATGACTCCACTCCATTCTTAGCAGACACCATGTCAAACTGGACATCATCCTCTGCCTTATACTTCTCAGCCTCCTGGACCATACGTTCAATGTCCTCCTTGCTGAGACGACCTGTCATCAAATAGGTAAGATTAGCATTCAATCTTCTGATGTTGGGATAACACTGCAGTTAAATTAGGGTGGAGTAGCATTTAATACCCTTGTCATTGGTGATTGTGATCTTCTTCTCCTTCCCAGAGCTCTTTTCAGCAGCAGAGACATCCATGATGCCATTGGCATCAATATCAAATGTCACCTCGATTTTGGGAACACCACGGGGAGCAGGAGGGAAGTCTGTCAGCTCAAACCTGCCCAACAGGTTGTTGTCTCTGGTCATGGCACGCTCACCCTCATAAACCTGTTGAAGTGTGTTCGCATACAATGTTTAAACCATGTTTGTCTACAGTTCTGTCAACTTTATTAAGCTCAAACATGCAAGGAAGGCCTCCGGGGCAGGAAACAGAGTGGCAAGAAAAATAGTCATTAAAACAGATATGCTTACCTGAATGCGCACACCAGGCTGGCTGTCAAAGTAGGTGGTAAAGGTCTGGGTCTGCTTAGTAGGAATGGTGGTGTTGCGTTTGATCAAGGCAGTCATGACGCCTCCAGCAGTCTCAATACCCAGTGACAGAGGGGTGACATCTAGAAGCAGCAGGTCCTGCACAGTCTCAGACTTGTCACCAGACAGGATGGCAGCCTGGACAGCTGTAAAGACAAAACAGCAGTTTGACATCCAGAAAATTATATTAAGTTTGACACCTAACTAGGTCATGAGTGACCATGACCGTCAGCTGCTAAAAATGTATTGATATCACAGTCCAAGTCCAAAAAACGAAGTGGTGCACATTAATTGGCTGAATCGCTTACCAGCTCCGTAGGCCACAGCTTCATCGGGATTGATACTCTTGTTCAGCTCCTTTCCATTGAAGAAGTCCTGGAGCAGCTTCTGGATCTTAGGGATACGGGTGGAGCCACCGACCAGCACAATGTCATGGATCTGTCCTTTATCCATCTTGGCGTCAAGAAGGGAATTCTCCACAGGTTCCAGTATGCGGCGGAAGAAGTCAGCATTGAGCTCCTCAAAGCGAGCCCTGGTGATGGAGGTGTAAAAGTCAGCTCCCTCATATAGGGAGTCGATTTCGATGCTGGCCTGGGTGCTGGAAGACAATGTGCGCTTTGCCCTCTCACAAGCGGTGCGCAGACGACGGACAGCTTTCTTGTTGTCACTGATGTCCTTCTTGAACTTGCGCTTGAACTCAGTGATGAAATGGTTGACCATGCGGTTGTCGAAATCTTCCCCACCAAGATGAGTATCTCCAGCGGTGGACTTGACCTCAAAGATGCCATCCTCAATAGTCAAGATGGACACGTCAAAGGTGCCACCGCCAAGATCGAAGATGAGGACGTTCCTTTCTGACTCAACCTGGAAAGGAATGAAAATTTCAAACTCTATTCAACTACCAAGAACTAGACTTGTTTTTATTTAAAACCATCAATATTGTTTAAGTATAATTTCAGTTATTTTTAAGGTTAATATACCTTCTTGTCCAAACCATAGGCGATAGCAGCAGCAGTTGGTTCATTGACGATACGCAAAACATTGAGGCCAGAGATTATGCCTGCATCCTTAGTGGCCTGGCGCTGGGAGTCATTGAAGTAGGCGGGCACTGTGACTACAGCATTGTTGACAGTCTGAAAGGAATAAAAACATAAGAATTGATTCCAAAGCATTCAAGTATTGTAGCTTTGTTTTCAAAAATATACCATAACATACTTTTCCAAGGTAGGCTTCAGCAATCTCCTTCATCTTGGTCAGCACCATGGAAGAGATCTCCTCTGGGTAGAAGGACTTTGACTCACCCTTGTACTCAACTTGAACTTTGGGGCGAGTGCTGTCATTGATGACTTTGAATGGCCAGTACTTCATATCTGATTGTACAACTGAGTCATCAAACCTGCGGCCAATCAGCCTTTTGGCATCTGTAAAAATGAATAGTTTTCTTTTTTAATCCAAAAACAAATTTGGGACAATGTGGACTTCCATTACAGAAGCCCACTCAGACATCCAAGGAAGGATTTTGGCCATCTCTGGTCTTTCGACCTCTGGTGGAAACTACGAATGGCAGGACAATCACAGTGAGGTGCTCATTAACAAGTTACCGAGGAACTGTTTGTGACAGACTCATTCTTGCCTTTTATTTAAAATATAGATGTCAGTCACTCTTACCAAACACCGTGTTGGTGGGGTTCATGGCAACCTGATTCTTGGCTGCATCTCCAATCAGCCTCTCGGTATCTGTGAAGGCCACATAGCTGGGTGTGGTCCGGTTGCCCTGGTCATTGGCAATGATCTCAACCTTTCCATGCTGGAACACACCAACACAGGAGTAGGTGGTCCCGAGATCGATGCCAACTATTATTCCCTTAGACATGATTCCTGACAGGAAAGTTGATTTGTCAATACCATGGATTACAACTGAAAGCTTATTCAGACAAAAAAAACACATATGAGACAAACAAAACACGTTTAAAAAAGAAACTCAAGTTCACTTTTAGTAGTTGTAGGCGGGAGAGTAGTCTCGAAAATTCAGCAATGTGAACAAATAAATTAACAGAAAACTATTCACCAGCAGTGTAATTGCTATAAGATTGGTTAATCATTTACACTATATACAAGTGTGGTAAATACATTGCTATAGTAGATTCCAAACAAAAATGTTAATGTGTCAATGTACCCAAAGACTGACAACACTGAAACAATGACACTGCGCTAGATCTGTATTTAAGTGAATGAGGCCTCAAGTTAACACTGACATCATTCTCGCTGGAAACTGGCTTACAACTTTAAGATGTACGAACTAACCACAAAACAAAGCAGGATATATTTAATGTTAAATCAGGTGGTCCAAACTGCAACACACTCTTTATTAGTAACATTAAAACACACGGCGATACAACAGAGGCCTTTGTTCTGAACGAGCAACTGGAAGTATGGTCATTCCCGCTGTCTTGATACCGGCTGTTCGAGAACATTCTCGAACATCCCCCACCCCCACCCCTTGTTCCCGCTCTGCTAAGTAGCTACAGTTACATAGCCCACACATTGAGCTCATGGTTACAGCCATTATAGACGCATACTAAACATAATCCTCTGTATAGTTAATCACCTATATCGCTTATGTTTGAAACCAGTTTTAAAATACAACAAGTAAATGTATTCTGATAATTTTCGTTCAGAAAATAGCGGCCATGAATGAGCAGTGTCCATAGGCCACTACTGCCATTGATACAATCGACTGATGTGAGTTTTTCTTAAATGTATCCAATGAATCTTAGTGTCTACACAGACATGAGTTGGTCTGACTGCCATAATTGAGTGGACTGTAAGCAAAATTAGATCATTGTGATGTGTCACAGCAGTAAAAAAATATCAAGAGCAGGTGAATTACTCACCTTTTTCACCGTTTCCTCCGTCAGTCAATAAGGGTAAGCTCAAATCGTGGCAGTGGTAGCTTGTAGAGGCACTTCCGGTGTCAACAGAAACTGCAACAGATATGCAAAGGCAGCTGCCTTTGGTGCCACACTGTTTAAATGCAGCGAACTTTGTTGCCACACTGTTTAAAGGCAGCGAACTTTGTGGCCACACTGTTTAAAGGCAGCGAACTTTGTTGCCACACTGTTTAAAGGCAGCTGACTCTGTGGAGGCAATTGTCAATGTCTGAGAGCAACTAAACAGTAGGACCAGGCACACTATCCATTTATATTTATTCTCCCTAGGCTGAATGTATGTATTTATTTGCTATCTTGTGTTACAAAACAGCAAAGACAGAGACTCACACAATTTTACTTTCCAATTGCATATAAACCATTTTCAGTTTTATTTACTACCATAAGTTGACTTACCCTAAGGTCCGCGGATAGTCGGTGTATAGTCAGGTCCACTGACTACACGTTTATAACACACACACACACACACACACACACACACACACACACACACACACACACACACACACACACACACACACACACACACACACACACTTCAGCTCCACGCCCTCTATATATTTTATTGTCCGATGAGGGAGCATCGGGGAATACCCGACGCACTCGTTTGGTCGACGTTAACGTCACTCACGTGTACTCGGCCCGCGATTGGCTCAGCTCGTTAGGAGGAAGTCAAGTGTCACATCGTTTCGGGGGGATCAGCTCGGAGTTGACCAAAACGATCTGTCTCACTCGGAACAATTTGGACACACTTTCTTGTTTTTTATAGATTTCCCATTTGTGTCCTGGACGGACCAAGCTGGCGAGTCTCCACGGCGTCTGGCTGACAACCCGCCCTCGAAGACCTGGTCTAGCCGTGGACTTGATCACCCGCACGGCACAGAAGGGAAAGTGGGACTTTATTGTTCAAGGCTAGCTAGCTAGCTTTGCTAAGCGGCTTGTTTTTGTCTGCACAGCTTGGATCGCGGGCTATATGGCTGCGACGTACGAGCCAATATATGGACTTTCAGAAGACGAGGTAAGCTCCATTGCTAACGACAGCTTCAACCGTGTGTGTGTTGCTGTCTCTCACACAGCCGGAGGCAGCTAACGCCAGCTTTATCCGAAGCTAACGAGCTCTTAACCAACAGTAACATTCCGTAGTAATGTCCGGGCTGCTGCCAACACCTCGCTCCTGAGGTTTACTCGCATAGCTCCAGAAACGACTGTCATACGTTGTCATATAAGCTCGAGAAACCCTGCAACATGCTGTGTGTGTGTGTGAATTACAGGGGTGCTCGTCCAGTGGGTGCTAACTTGAAGCCCTGGAGAATTTGGTTATTTTCATGTGCTGGGAGCCTGGATGTCATCACAAGCTAACCACCCTGCCAAACAATCACCGCCTCCTGTCAGTAATCAAACTTGTTCGATGGTGGGCTGACCGCTAACCGAGTTTCAAGACGTGCACATCTTCCTCCTGTCAAATGAGGTCGATATCCGGGCTTGTGTGTTGTGGTGGACTCTCCCTCCTTTACCTGTCACATCCACACTGGCGTTCATTTTTGTGGTGTGAACTAATTTAATAGTGTAAATGTTGTTTTAAATGGCAGCACGACAGTCACGAGCCCAACATGAGAGCATCACTGATATTAACACAATCATGTGCCCACCGAGCAGCTGTCACACCAGCAGCCACCTGCCCACCAGACACTGCTAATCTAGTCAGAAAGAGTAGGACTTCAGATTTTGTGGATGTACTGCAAAAAAGATTATTTTCCCGAGTCCCTTCAAGGAGGTAAATATGGGCGTTCCCACGGTTGTTGATCTTGTCTCAGCTTCCATCAGTTGGCTGATCAAGTTCACCCGGATGTAGGGGAGATTTGGAAGTTTCATGTGGCCTTTATTTATGCCAGTCATTCAATGCAACACATGGGAAATAAAAAAAAAGGCTTCTGTATTTTTTTGGAAATCAGACCAAATAATCCTCACAACTAAAGGTTTTATGTCAGTCTGCAAAACATGAAATACAGCCTTTACAGTGACTATGACGTTAATACTCAGTAACATTACACTCTCTTTACAAGGCCTTGGGTAACAGCTGGGTTGGACTGGGCTTTGACCCCCACACCCCCCACTCCCTTCTTTGCTCCATCCTCTAGCGCTTGTCATAACTAAAATTGTGACATAATTTGTTGTCAGACTTGACAAATGTAAAAAGGCGAACCTCAGAGAAGCAGCGTGTCTGTTATCTTTACTTTAGGTCTTATTTCAGTGTGTCAGAAGTTTTTTTTAATGCAGGTGAGGCTGTCGCAAATGTTTAAAAATAAGATTAACTATGGATCCCATGACGGGGAAATCCACTTGTTACAGCAGCAGATAGTTAGAGGTAGATGAAAGAGCCAGCGATAAGTACAAAATATAAATAGGCAATAAATCTAATACATACAGATGTATACATAATATAGCTGTAAAACACATGAATAGTCAAATTATGTCTGATGAGCAAATGCAAAAGACAAAAGATCCAGACACTGTTATAATCACATGCTTTTTTAATTAAGCAATGGTTTTGATTTTCAATCTTCAGGAGTGTTTTGGTAGAGATCACCATGGAGTTTTTTTTCTCCAAAGTTTTATTTTGTTGGCTTTGTCTTTAGTATTTTCAGAACTCGTTTCATTTCCCGGTCTGGCTTAAAGTTAGAGGTAATAAATAAAAGCGGATTAGTGCGGCCATGTGGTTTGAGTGTGAGATTATGAGATTGTTTTCCCATGAGTTTGATGAAACGTTTTGATCAACTGTCCCTCTCTATCTTTCTTTCTACAGAATGAAACCAGAGTGCTGCGGGTTAAGGTCATTGCAGGAATTGATCTGGCGAAGAAAGACATCATCGGAGCCAGGTGAGCATCACAGGAAACTACAAAAGTGCTGCTTTCATCAGAGCTTACGTGTTACACTATTCCGAGAAGTGTGCGGTATCCTGGTTACCTGCTGTGGGCACTGCTTGATGTCAGGTAGTCTCGCCCTACCAATGACATTGCACATCTTGCAAAACTTGATATTTTACTCTAAAGATGACATTTTTTACAACAAAAATATTTCAGCCAACAATAATGATTTGACAGGGACATTCAGTTCAGCCTCCTGCTCTTATATTAAGAGAAGCTCCTGTATTGTGTCCTTGGAGCGCACTCAATTAAATCCCCTTCACTAAATTCCTTCTACTTATGAAGACCTTGAACTCTAGTGTTAATCAATGATTACCTATCTGCTTCTCCTACTCTACTCATGACCCACTTCTATTAAAGTTTTTCCAGATAAACTGTCTGACTAATAATTATACATACCTCATAATTTCTCACACGTTTGGAGAGACGGACTTTAAACTTAAAGTTTCAAGGGTCTGTGAAGCATTACGTTCATCATGGGGCCTTTGTCTCATGCTGTCTGACCTCCTCTCGCCCTTTGTGACTCTTTGATGAAGTTTAACCCACTGTTTTTGTAACTTTCACGTGACTATGCATAATTTAGCATAAATATCAATTCAGGAACTAAGTAAAACAAATATTATGTTTGTCCAAAGTTTTTCTGTGTATCGATGCACTGTCTACAGTTACACTGCCTTTTTCATGTACATTGTTTGAAATAATTAATTTTTTTAAAGGCTGAATGAAGAGGTGCACTTAATACCTGAACAGGTTTACACATTAAATTGTAATGAAAACAGTTATAGCTTTACTGCAGAAATTGCATGCCATATGCCTAGAACAGGCTGTGTGGATATCCGGCCTGGTTGTACATTAATCTTGTAATGATATTTGGGTTTGGTGCAATCCAGTTGTCTGGGCTAGCCTACTTGACGTTTTTACACTGCACATGTCTGTAATCAGAGAAATCAAGTAATAACCATGTGTGTTAGGGAAAGGGTAACACAATTGCATTGCACAACATAACACGCGCTGGCACAGGTATGGACAGAAAAAACATGCCAGAGCCGCACTCGAGACTCCAAGCGGTTGACTAGTTGTAGGTTAAAAGATAACTTATTGACGATGTTGATGGAGATTATGGTGCTGTGGATGAATATGGAGGCCAGTCTTGGGAGATGACAGGTGAGGTGGTGAAGGCATTAACCGCCAAGCAGAGAAGAAGGACACGGAGGAAAAGAGATAAGTCGGGGAACCAGAGACAGGACGCAAAGGAGAAAAGGGTCAGGATACAGGGAACAGGTTTTGGGCCGAAAAATAACAGCAACTTGTATGAAACCAAGAGGCTCGGAGTGTAGATCTGCTGAAACAGAGGCAACATCTGATTGGTTGATAGCTTGGTATTTGTAGAGGGCTTGATTATGGTGATGATTCCAGCTCACCTGCTTCCACAAAGACAAACACAGACATTGGGAGGGACTCACTACTGAAGTGACAACAGGTTAGACAGTCACAGGCTGTGGTTGAATTGTCAATAAAATTATGCCCTATGTCCTTTCCTAACCACTTTTCTTTGAGCATGATGGAAAACGTCATGAAGTCAAAGAAAGATGTTTAAAGAGAAATCATGACTTCGGATTGTGTCTTTTGAAAGAAAAGTATAAGGGCTTACAGTTGTTAACTGACTTGAAATGTTTCTGATAGAAATTTGAAGACTATTCCTACTGTTGTTACCTCTAACAAGTATGTTATGTTTTCACCCTTGTCCGTTTGTTTGAAGATTGGTTTGCTCGTTAGTTAGCAGGATTACGCAAAAACTACTGGATGGATTATCACAAAACGTGGTGAAAGGATGTGGTATGGGTCAGGGAAGAAACCATTACATTTTGGTGTGCGGATCTGGATCAGCGTTGGATCCAGGAATATTTTCTTACTTAAACATTGTGAGATGGGGCTTTTTAAAAAAACATTTATGTTGATTTTCTCAGAGAATAATTCCTGGATCGTGATGGAAAAAAATCTGGCAGGTTTAGGGAAATGACTGTCTGCAATTTGGTGCAGATCTAAATAAAAATCCGGATCTAGTGAATTTAAATGTGGTTTCATAAAGAGGCTGTTGTGCCCTTATATGCACTGTAGGTACTGCATTGTGTGTGAGCCATGAGAAAGCATTAGATTGTCAAAGAAAAACCCTGGTACCTTTTTTAATACTGTGTAGTAGAGCTGCTCACATTCCAGCGTGCATGTTTTAGCATGCCGATACCTCTCCAGCAGGATAGCTCGACTAGGTCAGGAGTAAAATGAACAGTAATGAAGAAACACTGAATGATGTCTGGATGTGTGGGCACAGGAGACTGTGCTGACTTGGCAGTCTGTCCCCTCGGAAGATGCTCAGACGGTGCCGGATTGCTCTTTTCTTCTTTTCGCTTCCAAAGCCGTCCCTGTTGCTGCTGCGTTCTGTAATGCAGCTGCTTTGTTCCATTGTGTTCTGCTTTGCTGTTTAGGACTGAATGAAAACACCCCAAGGTTTTGTTTTTGATGTTTTTAGTGAGGTGTAGATACAAAGTCAACGAACTGCCATGCAAACAACAAATGAGCCGAGCCACCATTTGAATCCAGCGTCCTGCCACGCTCGCTTTTCATCTCATAGTGTTGACCTGAAGTGGCCTGTCTGTCTCGCTCAGTAGGTTTGTTTTTTGATAGAGGGAAGGAGACGTGAAGAAATCTCACTGCAGCACAGATACAGTAGGCCCATTGTATTTTGTTTAGTCACAGCACATCACACAAACACACACAATTAGAGGCTGTGGGGATCCTTAAGACGTTAATTAGCAATAACGCCAGTTTTTCCAGGGGGGTTGCTTGCAGATAATTTTTTAACCATTCCCAATTCATGTGCTGTTTTCCTCTGCTCCCTCTCAGTTGGCTCCTTTGTCTGATGGTACGGCCAGGCTCTAACTGGCAGGCGAAATCAATTTTTTACCGTATCCATACTGAAATTAGATTACTGGTTATATCAGGGCTGGATGGCAAAGAAAAATCCCATGGAAATTGATTATGGCAAATCCGATTTAAAACATCCATGGCCCTTAGTTTGAAATGTGATTCAAATTCAATTTTAAACTTTGAGTGTTAATCTAGCCCCTGCAATCAAACTGTCATTTATGAGACACATAACGCCAACGTTTCCCAGAGAGCATGGGAAAAAACTCACTGTCCTAGTATAATCTGGGATGACTGACAGATGTGTTGGTGTTAAGAATTAGACAATGTTTAATGCTTTACATCCACACCGGAGAAGCACGAAATTCTCTACATTATGTTATGTATTTATAAAGAACATTGATAGACGTTATCTAAGGGCCGACAGAGAAGTGTAGCATTATGGGTAAACTGACATCACTGAAAAAGACAGATGATTATTCAGTCAAGTGATTAATTAATTGGCAGCCATTTGGATCAATTCAATCTAAACATTTTCATCAAAATTGATATTTAAAGGTGCTGTATGCAAGTTTTTTCTATCGCTGCTTGCTTAGCAATAACAGCTGTTTACTGGGAGTTCAACATCAAACTTAATTCCTTTACACAGTAGGATTTGTCTTTAGAGGTGGAAAGCAATACCAATGTCAACTCTTGTCATGTTTCTATTTCTATTGCTTCCTTTAGTGTCCAGTCTGCCGTCAGCCTAACATGAGAGGATGAAGAAGTAGCACTTCCACAGTGGGCGTAGTCTAACCTGTTGTGTTGTAAACGTAACAGCTCTTGCTATGTAAACAGTTGTTAATGCAAATGTTGACTCGGGATAGCAAAAAAACGACTTTATTGGGTTTTGGTCAGATGAGACATTTTACACCAAAAAATGAATCCCAATAAATGATCCATATAACTCTACTAAATCTTAGTCTGGTATTATATTACACTGAGTCTGTATAAATATGTCAATATTTTGATATGAAAATACACTACATTTACTGTGAAAAGTGTGATATACATTGTGATAGAGTGTGGTTGGATCAGACTTGCCATGTTGTGTTCTGCCTCAGCAGGAGTCAGGCAGGTTAAGTTTGCGATCCACTTAACGCTACTGAAGTACTTGAGCACCAGCTGCTCTCAAAAGTCACCTCGCTTCATCCCCTCCATTATCCATTCACAGCCTTCACTTTAATAATGGTGATTTTTCTGCATGAAGGTTATTAAATACGAGTATATTCCATAATCGGGCGTAAATTCAGCTGCTGTTTTTATTGTTGACAGTGCTTCTTTATTTCTTCACATCACACCTGCTGTACACATTCTACAAAAAATCTATAAAAATTCTGTAACAAATCGCATTTTGTTATGAGTTTTGTTTTCCACAGTTTATTTAACTGTAAAATGCTTTATGTTGGCATGTGTTGAGATACTCTGTCATCACAGGAGACAGACTTGTGAGGAGTTTTTCTTCAAAGGGAGATTTTGGAAAGGCCATAACTTGACACTGTACCTGGCGGGGCCTGTAGAGGATGAGATCACTCGAGTAATTGGTCAGCCAGGTGAACAGTGCAGCTCTGCCTTTCTATACCGAACCCGCAGGAGATTTCTGCCCTGTCAGCACCTGCGAATTTACCAAATGGCTATGATAAGATAGCACAGTCACAAACACTCTGTTTACTATTTGCTCTGCTGACCTCAAAATGTTTTTCAATTTCTATTTTTAGCACTCTGCTTTGCCAGTAAGACATTATAGCCTTATCTCACAATACCCAAATGCAAGCTGTTTTTATCTGCTGGGCTGTTACTTTGTCAGATTCAGAAATCAGCTCTAGGAACAAGCAGCGTATTCGAATTTAACCGAGCAATATTTTGTTGATTTAGAAAAGGGGAATCCCCATAATTAATGCTCATTCAGATCAAATATTTTGTAGTCGGATATTACCTGATAATTATGTTTATTCTCACCAATTGGAAAATGTCATTTTGGTATTGAAACTGGAATTTATGTATCCAGTTAGTATCCACACCAGGGAAAATATCATCTGTATATGTCAAAATATTTTGGTTTAGGTTAATATTCATCTGAATTTTGAATTTCAATCACTGGCTTTTTTTTAAAAATTCCTCTGTTTTGTTTCTACAGTGATCCATATGTCAAACTTTCCCTCTATGTTGCGGATGAAAACAAGGAGCTTGCCTTAGTCCAAACTAAAACCATTAAAAAGGTGAGTCCAATGTTACAAAACTAACTTTGAACTAAGCTGCGTATTTCTACTCCTACATGTGTCGTGCTCAATGAACTCTAATGTGTTTTGCTTGCACCATTATCAGATTGGCCACTCCAGCAACAGTAATCTCCTCCTACACTAGGACCACACACTTAAATGTGACTTTGCTCACTCTCCTTTTTAAGACACAGGATCAGGATCACCAGATGCTTCTAATACCTCCCCCACCACTGCCACCACCTTTCCTTAAAATACAATACAATACAATACAATGCAACTTTATTAATCCCGAGGCAATTTGGTTAAGGGGAAAAAAAAACAAGATACAGACATGCACTAAAACAATAGCAAACAACACCGATAAATCAAAGTCATAATATCATATTGAGACAGAGGGAAGCCACAGGATGACTTTAGACGGCAGCGCTTCCTTTTCCTGTGCAGGAGCGTCTAGAGGGAGACATCAGGAAAGCTCTTTTACCCCAGTGGCCTACTTTAGGGTGGGAATCTGTTCACAGCAGGGGGAGCTATTACTTACTCATAGAGTAAACTCCTTTAAGATTGTATCTTAATGTCAGCGGGATGTGGTTTTGATCAAAATCTAGATTTTAGTCGCCAAAATAGTGGAATATTTGAGGATATATATATTAAAAAATAAAGTCAAATGTGTTCTGCACTACATCTAATTCACTTTCCAAGATTGGGATTAAGACAAATGCATAGTTTCTGCTTCATGACTCTGCAACTAGCTCCTTATTTCTTAGTAAATTCCTCCTCTCCTGGTAGTGACTGATAGTTACATGTAGCAGGCAGGCCAACCTCCTGCTGCAGTCAGGCGACTCAGGCCTCCACGCAGGCAGACATATGCTGCCAGTGGCCATGCTTGCCTTATAGGATATAAATAGCTGACAATGCACTGCTATGTGGAGCAGAAAAAGAAGCATCCCTGCTTCGCCTCTTCCGTGGGTTCTGTGTGTGTCTTTAAGTGGGACACCTTTGATGGAATCTTTGTTGTTGAAGCTAAGAGTTTGGCTTGTGGCAAAAAAGCATGAAAAATGACAAAAAAAGAAGAGCCGTTCTGAGGAGAACATCAGTAACTAGACGTCACCCTGTGCATTTACCAAATGCTGATATTTAGCATACTTTTCTGCATGAGGTCTTCATTTCCTCAAGGCGAATTTGACATGTTCTAGTGTTGAATTGGCTTATTGTCAAGGGGCAGTGGGTTCAGTTGTAATTCTGATGTCTCAGCAGTTGTTTTAACAGAGACGTGATTTGTATCGCTGCCATAAAACGTTGCAAAGTGTTTATTAATCAGAGTGACTTGTGAGAATTAAGGCTTCGTTGACATTCCAGTGTTTAAGTGGTCTCAATCACAGAAGGAATTTTAATGAGAAGTGTCACAGAGCTCTCAGTTTAATAAAATACCGAGTGTGTGTGAGGCACGAAGAAGCAAGTGTGCGCATCCACGTACTGAGCCGATCCGTCCAGAAAGTGGGTGAAAATCCTCACGGCTGTTGGGCTGCTAATCTAGGGCCTAATGCCAATCACTGGGACATGTTCGCTCCAAACTTCCTCCAACAACATAAGAGGATCATTGACGCACACAACTGAGCCTTATTTCTCACTTGGGCTCTCTACTTTCACTCTGAGTTGGATAAGTTTCATACATCTGTGCAAACCAGTCATGATGTTCACTGTGCTTTAACACATACTTCATATATTTGTGTCCTAACCAATATCTTTTTTTACTTTGTGTTTTTTAGACCCTCAATCCCAAATGGAACGAGGAGTTCTACTTCAGAGTGAGTTCATATTTGAAAAAGTCTTTGTAAATGTCCCAGTCTTTTTAGTGTCCTTCACTGCGACAGTGTGTTATTTGCTTACCCTAGAGTGGTGGTGTTACAGTTGTTAATCTTTGGTTGTAGTTTAAAGGGGACATAGCATGCCCATTTTACCACAAGTTGATATGGTTCCTTGGGGTT
Source organism: Hippoglossus stenolepis (assembly GCF_022539355.2). NCBI lineage: Eukaryota > Metazoa > Chordata > Actinopteri > Pleuronectiformes > Pleuronectidae > Hippoglossus > Hippoglossus stenolepis. The sequence continues at coordinate 12,396,537 of NC_061500.1, forward strand.
TTAATGAAATGTCTGTAACATACTTTGGTCAAAATACCACAAGGATCATATAAAACAGCACCCTTTTTACCCTGTATAAAACAGCCCTCCACAGAGTGACCTGTTTTGAGTGCCTGTTCCTTTAAATGCTAATGAGCCAGCTCCCCCCTCCCCCCTCTCCCCCCACGATTTTAAACGATATAAATTACATATTTTATATGATATAAATTATCAAATATGCATCCCATACTTTGTATTCCCCTTGTTGTCCTGGAGTTTTAATTTTCCCAATCACATAATTAAATGTCCCCCTCTGCCCATCCACTACAAGCACACAAGCAGACAGACAGAGAGAGAAAGAGAGGGGTGGGGGGGGGCTATGAAGACCATCATTTACCCCCGAACCCCGACATTCAACGGGTATATACATCAACCGGAGCGGCGCTTCCGCGTCCGGTGTACCCCGGCGTAACTACTGTAACCCGGCGTAACTACTGTAACCCGGCGGAACTACTGTAACCCGGCATACAGTAGAGCTGAACACTGCGGAAGTCTTCCACACAGCTGGCAGTGTGGAAGACCGCTGCGAGGCAGCGCAGCGCCGTTCTCCAGCGCGCAGCCGCCTGGCTGTTCACACGGGACGAGCATTTCTCCGCGCTGGTCAGCCCCATAGACTGTATATATAAGGTCAGCCCGCGATTCTGCTTTCTCCGCTTGTTGTTGTACCCGTTGAATGTCGGGGTTCGGGGGTTACAGTAGCGCTGAACACTGCGGAAGTCTTCCACACTGCTGGCTGTGTGGCGCTGACACAAATTCCAGCTCACGCACGGGAGAGCGAGCGGTCGCTCCCGAGCAGCTGCTGCAGCCTCCCAGTCCCAACGATCCAGACAAATGCCACATGTGAGTGAATCGCGGGCTGACCAGCGGAGAAATGCTCGTCCCGTGTGAACAGCCCGGCTGCGTGCTTGGGAACGGCGCTGCGCTGCCTCGCAGCCTCCGGTGTAAACCCGGAAGTAACGAGTGTGGGGGGACGGGGACGGGGGACGGGGTGGGCCAAGACCATGTAGGGAGACTTCCAGTTCCTTGTTACGACACAATACCCAGGAAGCGCAATCGAGTCGCTCAAGCATGACGTTTCTGACTTAGAGGAACTATAACAAAACGCGCGAGTGTTTTTTCCCCAGAGTTTTTGGGTTGGTAGACATGCCAGATACCCACATTAACCTGTAGAAGCACTAACAAAGTGGAATTTGCATGCTATGTCCCCTTTAACTGAGAGCTGAGTTCCACCTCCTGTGCCAGTGTAATCAGACAGACCATATTAAACTTTACAAGCTCAGCCCCATGCACATGATTTCTCCTCACTTATTACATGTTAATAATTACAATTCAGCGCTGTGTTAAAAAGTTGGCACTTTTTCTAAAAATCAAGTTTGGACAAATTTGACATAACACGAATATATTCGAAAATTGAATCCGCTTGTCTGTTGTGACTCCTCCTCTGCCTCACCTGGGTGGAAGGCCAAAGGAAATGTTGAATTTGTTGCGATTTGGACACGTGACACGTTTAATAATTATTAAACGGTCAACCGGCACTATGAAGCATCGGTGGCTGGGACTCAACACAAGTGATTTTGTTGATCAAAACAACAGTGCGTTTGCAACATGTCCAGTTCAGGGTTCTGCGTACTGAGTCGAGCTCCACTCAAGTTAGAATAAACAGGTGAACAGCTCAGCGGTGGTGCAACTTCATTGACTGAGTCCTGCAGCCGTGGCTCCATTACTGCAGGTCACTTTTACAGTTACAGAAAGAAAACTGCAACCAGCATTACCGAAGGAAATTTAAAAAACAAATTATGTATACTGTATATATTATGTATACAAATCTATTCAAAATAGAGCAGGCAGCTACCTACCAAAGTGTTTGCATGTACATCTGCATTGGCTTTGCCACATATCCACTGGATGACTGCTGTTCCTCATCTCCCCTGTTATTTTGTTACCAACACAGGTGTGTCCGCAGAATCACAGGCTGCTCTTTGAGGTGTTTGATGAAAACAGATTGGTAAGCCTCACACTTCATAACCTCTTACCCTTCACTCCCTCTGTTGCTTATATGGCACTGTATGTATTTATTTTCAGTCTGTTTTGACAGCTCTCACCAGAAGTTGATTTATTTAGTCACACCCACTGCACACCTAACGTCTGCTTTAATTTACTTCATGCAATGTTTGTATATGTGTTATGTTTTTGTATTGTAATATATTATATTTTGCCAGTGCAACATCTGGTACCACCAGAGAAAATATGATAATTTTAATGCATTTCATTCTCAGTCTGACACATTGCCAGAGTCAATATCACATGATTTCAGCTGTAGGCTCAGGCCACATTACAAGCAAGAGAAATAAACTGCAATGGGCAGAGGCTGTGTACGGCTTGTTTTTCTGCAAGTTTCATTCCTTTGCTTAAAGACGGTAGTCCACTACCAAATCGTACATACCTCTTATGTCAAGTTTCTCAGATTTCCCTCACACAGAAGATAATCCCAGTTTTCTTGTAAAAATTACAAGAAAACTGTTGCATGCTCCTAGTTGCCATAACAACTACATTCAATGTCTGCACAATTGTTAAGTGTTAGAGTAATTAAAACACAGCACGAGGAGGTCTTGATAATCAATTCCCTTTCTGAAGAGCTGTGTGAAGTGATTGTTGACATTATTTAGAAATTATTCAGGTGAGAAAGCAGAATAGAATTTAGCACTGTTAAAGGCTCCTCTGTAACTCTTGGGATCTGGAGTCTGTAAAACACGACCTAGCCCAAAGTAGAATAGGTCCTCTTGGCTGGATAAGGCACATTCTGTCTGTTCCTCACAGCTCAATAGCTACTGCTATCATACCCTCCGTGGGAGTTTGAAAGGTTTCAGCGTGGGGAGTGTCTTTTTGAAACATTACTTTCTGTACTTGTCCTGATAATTTAATCAGGTGAAAACTGTTTTTTTAATAATTAATATATATTATATAATTATACATTTTATAATTTTTTCTCAGTCAGGTCTTCTGTATGATTCTAAAATCCGAGCCAATGTACATTGGTGTGTGTTCTGCATGCATGAATCACTAGATCTCAGCCTGTGAAGAAAAGGGCGGCTCTAATTTTCCTCTAAGTACAGTGGGAGCTCTTTGTTGCAGTATAGAAGAGGAGGACACAAGAAAGCACAGCACAGGCAGCCTGAAGCCTTAAGCTTGTTCTCTCCTTATATGTCCGAGGAGGTGCTATTCTGTGCATACCATCTCTAGGTGCATACCAAGGCAGCTCCTCCACCACTGGCCAGTATTTCTTTGAAGGGGTTGTTTGTTCTCCTGCATTCATTAATTTATGGTTTATTTGTCAGATGAGATGAATGATTGACTGAGCTTGTGCTTCATGCAGCATGTATGATAGATTGTGGTTTACCAGTACCAATGATCTACATGCTCTAAATCTCATCTAATGTAAGTCTCTGCAAAATATCACACGGCTAAAAATGAGGCTGAAAGTTGCAAATATAAAGGTTGAAGAAGTTTACAATACAGTGAAATGCTTTGTTTGTAGCAGGCATGTTATGTCATTTGGCAAACTGGGATGGCTGCCATTAGACCACACATTGGTATTTTGTTTCTTTTATACAGAACATTCTCCATAACATTTCATGCACCCTTTTATTGACTGTGCCTAACACTGTAGGCAGTGTATCAACACTAAGTGTAACTGGCTCCCGAGCCACGATTTCTTTCTGCACTTCTTTTTTTCCCTTTGGCTATTTCTCTGTCTCCAGTCGATATCATCAGTTTTTTCCTTTATCCCCATTGTGGTACACAGTCATTGGCTTGGCTGTCAGCTTGTTGCTTTTGATACAGGGTAAACCACAAGTCAAATCAGTCATAGAATTTGGAACAAGGCAGCCACTTTTTTGGAAGACATATCTCTGTAAGGCCAAATTATCATGAGGACTTTGTTGATTCTATGCATGGAGGCCAACAACTCCCCCACTAACCTTTTCCTCAGGGCAAAGTCGCCTAAAACCCCCATTTTCACATGCCTATACACTGGTGAATCACTAGGCTTGTCTCGGAGGATAAAGCCCTCTCATGAATGTACAGTTTGCAATTGAAATGCCTCTCTCAGTTTTATCTCTGACTGAAGCCAAATAACATTACAAGTGCTTAAGAATAAGCTTTCCAGCATTGCAGACGAGGATGACAGCTGAGTCGTATCTTGGGTGGTTTTTTGGATGCAAGCAGAGTGACCTATAAATCCACCAGACAGTTAAGTGTTTGGCTGTGTATGGTAGACGGCGGATGTCTATTCTGTTTGAAGCAGACTTGGATATCATTCCCCAGGGAAGGCTGTGCTCTTTGCCTTATCAAAGCTGCAATCTGTCAGATATGCTCTCCCCACCCTTCCAATTTTCACTGGTCCATTTTTAGCAACAACTTCCTTATGCTTCTTTTTTTTCTTTTTTCCAAGCTGTGAGAACTAAGACAATTATCTAAATAAGACACTAACATGAGTTTTCACAGCATTTTTTAAGATCGACGTATGGCAGTTAGGCGCCCGGATCAAGTGTTAACAAGTGGTAGGATGTAATCTTGTTGTGAATCATAATCAGACTATGCTCTGTAACATGTAGCCGGGATTATGAATGGAATATTCTATTAGCAACTCATGTAAACATTATTATAGAAATTATGTCTTATTCAAATTAAAGTTAATAGTTGGAATGTCCATGTAAACGTAGTCATTGTATGTGTTTTGTTTGCAGCAGCATTTATGGAAATGTTCATTCTTTCCTTTCTACTTTTCCTTTTCTCCATGGGCCATGACAAGATGATTAGTCAGATCAGTAACAGCAGAAAATGTGATGTTTTGGCCTTAAATCTTTATAGTGATTAAGAGATGTTTGTTTGTGCACTGTGAGTCCGCACTGTGAGTGTAGGAGGTAAAGATCATATTTACCTATTATGATTAAATATATAAAGTATTTTTCAGTAGTCTAAATGATGAAGACTTTTTCAAGAGGTAGAAAAACTGAGCTGCACTAACTTAGGCTGCATTTTTAGGCTAGAGAATGAAATGGTAGGTAACGTTAATAGTAAACTATTGGGGTTGTAAATGAGTAGACTGTGTACAACTTGGAGTGGGGACATTGATGGGAGGGGTGGAGGTAGATAAGTGGGCAGGGGTTTTAAAGAGATCATGTGAACAGAGGGAGGGCTGGACAGGGGTAAGTAGGATGTGTTTGCGGGGCCAGTTGGCACTTGAGGGCAGCACGAGGTTGTAAGAGGAGGTGTAGGGGCCATTTGTAGTCACGTGACTGACAGGCAACCCACTGTCACCTCGGAAACCAGGAGTGCCGGCCTCTCTTATCCAATCATGTCAGGAATGCTGGCCGTCACTCAGCTCAGGCTATTTCTGCTGTCTGTCGCTAGTGCTTGGTAGTGCTAAGAGTCTGGCATATAGGGATCCTTCTTTTTTTGTTTTTCCCCCTCACCCTTCCCCTCTTTAGCCTTCTCTCTGCCACTCCTTTTAGTGCGTAGCGTAGAGTCTTCAGCTCTTTTACAGTGGCTCTTTGGTTTCTTGTGACTTCTTGCCTCCTTACAGTTTAGTGTGGGAGGAAAGTTGCGGAAGAGACTCGAACCGGGTGGGAGGGAGGGGGTGAGGGAGGGGGTGAGGGAGAGTGGAAGAAAAAAGGGGATCAGTCATCTAGCCAGCCAAAGGAGAGAAGTAGGCGACACTAAGAGACAGAGACGGGAGCCAGAGGAGAGAGGAGGAACCAAGGAGCCAGTCAGAGAGAAAGTGAGAGGGACCGGGAGCTGTGGGACGTTAGGTGAAAATGGCACAACGTCTGCGTTTGTACTTTGGATCAGGCCGCAGTAACACAGCCCCGGAGATACTGGAAGGAGACTGTGAGGACCACGACAACGACGTGGTTACACCGCTCAGCATGCAGCCACCTCAAGAATCAAGGCCTTCTCTAGTGCAAACTGCACAGCGCGTCCCACCAAGGGCTTTTGGTTCGCTCTCTGAGCCTTTGCTTAAACGCAGCTCCTCCATGTTCATACCCCAGCTTGCTGCCTACACTGACCCACGGCCCACTAAGAGCTCCTCCATGCAAATCTCCCTGCAGCGTTCCAATGGATCAAGTAATGGAGATTCCATTGGCCCTGCGGATGATATCCCGCCACCTAGTTATACTCCTCCAGGACCTGCGCCTGCCTATACTGAACCACAGATTCAAACAGATGTTCCACTACATCCGCCTCCTCCATACTGCAGCCCGGCTTCTTTCAACTCGCAGACTTCTCTGACGGAGCCGAACTTGTCCAAACGCAGAGTCTTTAGTATTGGTTCAAATGAACATACTGTGTACAGCAAAGGACAACCTGGTATCAGTGTTGGTGGAATTTGCATCCAGAGGAACTCCCCTGATGGTTCTGATGTCCAGCATTTCAGAATCCTTCCTTATGGTGGTACTGGCTGGTCCGTCCAGCAGCAGAGCTCAGACCATTGCTCTGGTGTTAATGGTGGAACAAAGAGATTAGTGTTTCAGCTCCAGCAAAATCAGGACCAGGACCAGAGCCAGGGTGCTGCTGCATCACCGGAAGAATGCACAGATGATGGCCATGCCAGCTTAAGGGCTGGCCGTGCGGTCCGTTACCCCAAAATTCGACTGGAGAGAAGGTCATCTTATCAGAGGCTGCTGCTGGAGAATCAACATCAGAAAAGTGGCGCAGATAGCCAAGCTATAGAGGAGACCCAAACAGACATGGAGACACAGAGAATGGAAGCAAGAAACAGATCCAATGGTTGTACTTTCAAAATCAGTGGAGATACTCCTCGAAGGCAGCCTCATTTCAAGATATATTTTACCTCGGGTGGAGGGGGAGATCAGGATGTGAACCTTTGCAATGATTCCACGAGGAATAATCCGAAGGTAAAGATCTCTTAAAAGGTTTATTTGGACTGTTAGTCTGTGTCAAAAAATTTGGATGAGAAAGTTTTTAAAAGGAAAAAGATTAGATTGTATTGTTTCTGGGTTAGGGTTAACCCTAAACCAACTGTGTTGGAATTATGAACACTGCACAGAACTAATTTTTTTTGTCTCAATGTTATGGAAATACATTTTTCAAATGAATAGTAAATAAATCCAACTAACAGTGGAAAGATCTTCCCACTCATGACATTTAGACAGAAATTATGATAGTTCATATATATTGTGGCCAAAGGAACAGAAGGTAGAAGGGCTGACGTAACAAATGAAACAGAAGCCGAGTGAAATAAGTGCTCGGAGTTGCTTGAGTTTCGCTTATGTGAGTCACTGAATCCAGCCCAGATGATATGGTGGTGACACTCTGGGAAGTGAAAAGCACAGACGTGGTTTCTGAGATTAAGCACACACATACTGGCTTGCTTTCACTTGACAGCCACAGGCATTTGGACATTTTTCACACATCAGCCAGTTCAGTTATGAAAAGAAAACGGGAGCAGGCTTATGGGTGAATGGATAATTTCTCAACCATGCACTTGTTGCTGTCTGCTTCACAGAAATGTGACATAAGTTTGGTGATACCCTTAACTGCGGCTAGTGGTCTTTGAGAGTCGGCTGTTTCTATCTTTAGTCTGTTTCGAGTGTGGTTGTTGATTTTGAGAGTGGGCCGGCGGCATGTCGTCTTTGGCGCTAGGCTGGTATGGACCTGTGTCGTCCTCGCAGCTGCTCTGTGACTCATTAAGAACTAAGATGTCATTACAGCCCAAACTACAACCACAAGCTGCTTCAATATTTCCTTGAAAGTCTTTCTTTAAGGATTCTTCTTCTTTAGAAAGGGGAAACATGGGATTGAGAGGGAAAGGGTTATGAGCAGCAACACACCCTCCAAAATTGAACCGTGGACGTTTCAGTTACACGTCATGCGCTGTAACCATTCGGCCAGCGGAGTGCTCCAGGCCTGATGTCTTTTTCTGATGCTCTCTGCTGTCCTTTCCTCAACCTTTGAAAGCAAAACAGACCTGAAGGTTGAACCTTCATAATCACCATAATCACATAAATGCCTTCATCAGGTTGCACACAATGCATTTTTTATTAGATACGATGAATATTAATCTAACTTTTGTTTCTTCACAAGAAATCTCCACTGGGCATCTTTACTACTGACCAAACGCTGTAATATAATGGTTTAATTATCTACAACAATAAAGTGATGAGTGTAGGTTTGTTGGAACATGTCCCAGAGTCCAAGGATTCATCTGACTCAGATTTCGGTCATGAGGAAGGTGATGTGCTAGTTTTTGTCATGCGAATAACATTTCCCAGGAACCAGTTGTTTTTCTAGTCATTACTGTAAGTCTTGACACAAGGATATCCACACTGTGCTAAGCATTGCTCATCTTGAGGCCAGATGTTGTAAATGTAAGATTTGGAAAAAAAACCTCTTTGTTTTTGTCAGTGTAGGAGACCTATGATGTCATTGATTTGCTAATATTGGCGGTTCTCCACTAATTCATCCACAATATGAATGTATTTTTAGTCAGAATCATGAAAGCACTTACTTGAATGTGTTTTACACACCTCATTCCCTCATTTAAAATCACGTGGTGTTGTGTTTTCCCAGGGCATTCTGTTTCCCATGCAACGAGGAAACCCTCATTTAGACCATAATAATAGGTCTTCCCCAACTGGTGGCCTTGAGTTGGACTGCCCCCTTTTAAAGCCCTGCATTGGATACTCCGTGTGTGTGCGTATGCCAGGGAGACTAACTGCAGACAGCTATGCCACCGCACGGTGCCCTTGTTACAGCCCTGCTTTGACACCCTCCGTTGCCATTCAGAAAGAGCTCTCGAAAGGCCCCGGGGTGGCTATATTTACCTGAGATGGCATTGTGGATGGGGCTGCTCTCTCAGTAGCATTTGAGAGGGATACATATTGCTTTTGTTGTGAAGGGCTTTTCTCTGTCATCTCTGATCTCTGAGAGTTGCACAGCGTAGTAACTCAGTTGTGTCAACATGGAGAGTGTTGAGTAGGTGAGACAAGCTTTTCACACCTCATTGACAGACTGGACTTGTTCCAGGTTCCTCTATATCATAAACTCAGTCTGCTGCCATTACTTTGTGTAGCTTCACAGCAGCAGTTAGTATGGACACAATATGTGGTTTTATTTGTCCAATACAGACAAAAGAAATGCGTTTGTGCTGCAGAAATTTCACCGAAAAGTCGATAAATTGTTATCAAAAAAACCAAATCGGTGTACAGCAAGTACATGATTTAAGTAAGTAAGTTTTATATGATTTGGCTAACCTAACCTTTTCGTGTTTCATTCTATAAATATATTACAAACTAGCTAGCTATATGCACTCCTTCATTTGCCTCTTTAACCATTCGTCCATCCCCCTTTTTTGTGGTTGTTGGTGGTGGTAATACGTAGAGTGTAACCTGGCCTTGGGAGGCAGCTGCAGGCTCAACTGTGACCCTCTGATGACTCTGCAATTATATCCCTCTGCATAAACATACTCAGCTTAAAATTCTTGTTATGGTTAAGAGCAGAAAACAACAGCCATGTGTCGTAGGATTACATGTGTCCCATAGGAAACTGCCATTACTACTGCCCATTTCAAATGTTGCATGCTACATGGTCTCTACTTTTATGTGGCCAAGATTAAATGCCCATAGTGACCTTTTCACATTGACATTTGACATAAAAATGTGTAAAATTATACTTTTGCTTTGATCCAGGTTTCTTTTGTTGCTCTTTCCTAATCAACGTATGCTTCAACCTGCAGTAAATGTATTGCCTGATTGCTTTGGGGCATGAAACCAAACACTGTGGTAGTTTACACAGTAGTAGCTTTGGGTTTTTCCGAGAAGGAATAGTTTAAACTTTGTGTGTGACTCTAGGTGATTGGATGTGTGAGTCAGTGGGAGCACACGTGCATTCAAAAGTGTCTATTTACAGGCCTGTGCATTAATAACTCTGTTTTTATGTGACTCATTTGTAACCTTTCACTATTGAATACATTTGTTCTGTTTTAAAGAATTTCTCAGGACTAAGTCATGGGGCTGTAGTCAACCAAAGAAAATCATGGTCGACTGAAATTGTGCCTGCTCTTTAACCAATCGATTAATTGCAGGAACATAAACCCTCAAGATAAACTAAATCAGTCAAAGTGCATGAAGAACACTCTACTGGTAGTTTTATTTTAAATTAATTATAAATAAACGTTAAAAAAAAAAGCTACTATTTGCATCATATTTGATTATTTTAAACTAATTATGAGACCAAACTTAGTAAAACATGCCAATTCTGATATGGTCAAACTAAAAAATCTTAAGCTAAGAATCATAACGCAGGCAAGTTAGCTAACTTTTTTCAGATGATATGTCTTGTTGACCTGTGATAAGCAGACGGTCGGCTGTCTCCATTAGAGTTGGCAAGTTCAAAGTTGTGAAATTGTCTTGACTTGTTGTTCAATTAAATATGCATTCTATATATTCAGAATGAATTTTTATGACTGCACTTTCATGACTGTAGAAAAGCATCTCTTACAGATTCCACAATATTGAACCTTTCTTCTGTTGTACACTAAGGTCTGAAAAATGTATGAACACTGTGTGCAGCATAACACACTGCAGGGTTGCTCTATTATTATGAGAGAGAGTCTTCAATCGACACCGTAGGACGTGATATTGTTTTTATTGTTGACCACTTGGCAACACAGCTCACAGTGAGAAACACTGGACTAACACTATCCCCCGTTGTATGAACCAGCCTTTCCTGTCAAACCAGTGTCTACAAATGGACATTATTGTTACTAGTTAATGCCTGTTGTCTAAATAAGTTGTGTCCCACACACAGGCATCAACCAAGAATGGGCTTTTCCATCTGGTACAGGTAATCACTGCTTCTCCCGGGGGCTGCTTCTATGCAGCTCAGTCATCTGTCAATCTTCCCTTTTCCTCTCAGTTTGCCTTACTTATGGCAAAAAAGATGGACAAATCTACGGGTGTCTTAAAGTGAAACCTTCCCTGATTCTTCCCTGTTGTCACATTCACCCTTCTCTCCCTCTGTCTGGCTGATTTGGCTTCTCTCTGATGGCAGTGGATGTTATTTCTTCCTTTATGGGTTCACGGGTTCTTCTCCTATGAAATGATTTTAAAAGCGTGTCCATAGAAAAAACCCTGGACTGAGCACCTATGAAAATCTGTAATCACTGGTGGGGAAGATGAAAGCTTTTTCGGCTGATAAAATATAATAAACTAGTAACTATTGTGTGATATTAACAGTAACACTTAGTTTAAATTATTGGAAATTGCTGAAACATATTTCAAACCATCTGAGATTTTCAGATTTCCATAAGTGTTCATTAACAAAACCGGAGGTTATTCCTGGGTGTGGGTCTCTATTTGAAATGAAAATCTTTATCTCTTTCACTGTTTGTTACATATAAACACAAAATGCTGCTCGATCCTCAGGTGCATATTAATTCAGCTCAACATTGTGTTTTTTCCCTCTTTTTCCCCTGCTGGAAATGTTGGTATTTCCCAGACACACTGTAAAGGCTGTTCTTTTTTTAAATTAAGCAGCTCAAGGTGACCCTCTTCTTTTCTTTCCTAGACCAGAGATGATTTCCTTGGTCAGGTGGATGTTCCACTCAGTCATCTGCCGGTAAGTTCATTTGCATCTGAGTGTGTGACGGTTATATCACTGTTTTGAATACTCAGCTGTTTCTTATCTTGAACGTTGCAGTGCCTGTTTAACCTCTGTGAAGGTCAGGCAAAGAGCATGTGAGTGTGAGAAAGTGCTATAGCCACACAAGCAACGGTTTGTTGTGATCAAACAACAAGCTCCTCGTCAGAAACACAACGACAGGCTGTCTAGAATATAAACAGAGGTGACTGTCCTGTGGGGGGGGGGGGCTGCTGTCACGACCAATGGAAAAATGCTACTCTTGTCAAATTCAAGCGTTCACATTCGCTTGCTCGAAAAACTGAGGACTACTGGGACAATAGCTTTTGAAAACAATCGCATGCAGAACCAGTGTGTGCTGCTAGGGGGGTTTTACAGTTTACATTTCATGTGCGTGGACAGGACCTGAAACTTAAACAAACAGCTCATTCTGACGCTGCACATCAGAACGGTGCTGTCAGACTGGTTGTGTCTCTCTGAATTTCTGTCCCAAGTATAAAACCTTTTTAAAAAGCATATTAGTAAAAGGTGTCCGGGTTAATTGTTAATGTCCTATTTGGCTCCCACAGGACCAGGGAATTAGTGGCAGATAAAAGCAACAGCTGAGTCATGTTGAAGTGAAGTCATTGGACAGGATAGAGACTGTTTGGTCCTGATGCAGCTAATGCTGAAAATCTTATTTAAGCCATTAAACAAATTGGCTGAGCAGGGGTTAGTTACCTCTACGCTTGTGCAGATGCTGTGATCTGCATTTTAGTCGTATTTTGATTCATCAGTTTTTGCTATGACCATGTGAGGCAGCTTGATTTCTTGCAAGTGAGCTTCTGTGTAACAAACCATCTGGCGCATCAGGTTTAGCATGACTTCATGTTCTAGGAATTGCAGTGTTATTCATAGTTACTGGAAACGACTTTAGTCACCACCAATTTTTCTATACCAGCTTTTCCTAGATTCCCTTCTTTTACTTTTCATGAATCAGGTCGGCCGTGCTGACTCATCCAGAAGCAGTCTGGTAGCTGCATTTGGCTTTTGGAAGCTTGAGCTCCTTCCACAAATTTCATGCACCATACAACATGAAAGCTTGCCAACTCACGTTCTCACTCAAGCCCTGGTTTGCATTAGTACCACGTGAGATGGGGTACATGTTGTTTCAAGCTTTCAAGAGCAGTGTATTCATTATTTGGATGCATTATGTGTACGACTTTATATTAAATATGTAATATACAATTCTTCATTAAAACGTCGAAAAACAACTAGACCTTTTATATCACATATTTTGCTGACTTGTGTACGTACATTATCTAAAATGTTTCCAACAATGTTCAATAATCCATAATTCCCGGGGGGGAAACAATGTACGAGTCTGATTTAGTTACGTTACAGCACAGTACATGATGAGTAGCCATTGTGAACTGGTTTGGTTCAGCCAGACAGCACTGGGAGATTGCTGTGAATGGCAGAAGACCTTTCTGCTGTTCAATATGTAATAGGAGAAGCCCAGCATTGCATAATGACCATGCAATGGCTGTGCAGAGGGTTGCAGCTGTGGTCTAAACTCATGACACTGATAGTTTGATATGGCCTAACATGTGTATTTGCTTGTGTGTTCAATTGATTGCCGTCAACAAATGCCTGCTTTCTAAATTGCAGACAGAGGACCCGGCGATGGAGCGTCCTTACACGTTTAAAGACTTCCTCCTGCGGCCCAGAAGGTCAGTGTTTCCCCGTTGTAACTAGTGATCAGGGAAAATAAATGTCTGTGTTAAAATGTCTTAGTCTGAATCTTGTTTTCTTTGTGCCCATTATTAGCAAGTGAAGTAAACAGATTATTAAACTCACAGTGACGTTAGTCGTAGTTTGCAACACTAAGTAGACTGGTGTCATATTTCCAGGCAGCGTTAAGTTCATCGAGAGGTTAGCTGAACCCCAAAGGTGAAAAACCATCTGCTGCTAGTAGTTGGAAACTGGCCTATATATTTCTTAGCATTAGTCTACCAACAACAACAGTGAGGGTGTAGGCCATCTGGTTTTAATGTGCTGTTTTCAAGCTGGTCGATTCTTACTGGTGTTAATCTTCCAGTCACAAGTCCAGGGTGAAGGGTTACCTGCGACTGAAGATGGCCTATCTGCCCAAACAAGGAGGACCCGAGGAGGAGGCCGGAGAAGTTAGGGAGGAGGCTGAGGTAAGACGTTGGCGACGGTTTACCTGCTAACTCTACCTCAGAAGTCTTTTTGAACATATTGTTCATTTTCTGAAACCAAAACAGATTCTAGTTCCATTGTTCAATTTTTTACAAAGACAAACAGTTTAAAGAGCTTGAAGTTGAACGTAAATGTCCTACTTTGATATAAATGTGAGAGTGCTTTTCGTCAAGAGTGAGAAGAGAAAGGACAATTCTTCTTTTTGTTCTTTTCTCTAAGAATCCTGGCAGTGTCTTTCTACCAGGATTCTGGTGAAAGTCTTTTCCAGGTCAGGGTCTGGAAAAGTCATTTAGTATACGGCCTGTTATTTTGAGAAATAGGAGCTTCTCCTCTTTTCCTTTATGTGTGTGCGTGTTTTTTTGCATGTGTATGTGGATTCAAGTGTGGATTTCAAAAGAGTTGTGGAAGAGTGGTAGAGAGGATGAAAGGTGTTAGATATTTTCAGATGGTGAAAGGATTCATTGAGAAGGTGACATTTAGCAAAGTATGAAACATTTAAATGCCACTCTGTCAGGCTGCCTTCGCTTAGTGTTCTCACGAGGAAAATTCTTCTTTTTAACTCTTTACAAGGACACGTATTACGCTAACATACAGTGCACTCTTCTCATGGTTACCTTCTCTGTCTGCCCTGAGTTAATGTGACAACCCTGGTAGTTACACTGATGCACAAACACAAGCAAAGATCCTTAGTCTTAGATCCTCTAGTCAAAAGAGACAAAAACATTTCAAACCACAACACAGCTCGCAGAAAATTAACCAGCCACTTTAATGCATTTCCCTGCTTGAATCCCTTCTTAAACCAGACCCATTTACTGATATGTGTGTGTGTGTGTGTGTGTGTGTGTGTCACATCAACTTGCTGGAATATTGATGAAAAAAATACAAACTCTCTCTCGCAGGGATGGGATGAGTCTGCAGACTCAGGCTCCCAGCGACCGCAACAGCTGCTGCCCCCGATGCCCCCAGGCTGGGAAGAGAAGGTGGACAACCTGGGACGCACCTACTATGTCAACCACAACAACCGCAGCACACAGTGGAAACGGCCCTCAAACATGTACGCCCAAATGTCTCTCCTTACGTTTTATTGTTTTATAATGAGGAAAAAGAGAGCATCATCGATCTTGGCAAGAAAAGTGAATATGCAGAATTTCTTTCTCAGAATAGACATATACTTACTGTTAACCTTATGATTTCAACAAATTTACTGGCTCATCTGTCAGAATGAGCTCATACAAACTAAGTACAGCGTGATGGGAGGTGGTCTTAATCTGACAGTACTCACACAAATGCATTCGATGCTGCTCATTCACTTTTATTGGGCAGATCTCATGTGATGCTGATGTTTACATTTACATAGGCGTAATACTGACTTAAATGACTGTCTTTCGGCTCAATCATATGTCTAAGTAGTAGTTTTGTGGCTATAACTTTAATTTTTGTATGAAATCCTTTCTTCTCTCTCAGAGAATTGATTTCAGAGACTGAGAGTGACGATCAACAGCGGCAGATCAACCAGGAAGCTCACCGTGTTTTCCGATCGAGACGCCACATTAGTGAAGACCTGGAGAATGAGCACCTGGAACCCAGGGACATGGACAATGTAAGAGAAAGGGATATGCACGTACATATATAACATGCACACATACTAAGCCACAGCTGTCTCTTGTGATGAGGTTACTAAAATGACAGCTTTGTGTCCTTGTTGCTCATGTAGTCCTGGGAGCTCATCACAGAAGAAGATCCCAGCGACAGCTCGCCCCCGTCTCTACCCGGCCCCTCCTCCATCTTGACACCGCAGCCCCCACCAACAGCCGCCTCACAGGAGTTTTCGGAAGATTTGAATCTGAGGCTGTCGCTCACTCCCGATACCAACGGGGAAGTACCAGGGCCGAGCTCTGCTCTGGTGAGACTTAAACACTGTCATCTTCAGTAGTCCAAACTCAAACCACTCCACATCAAAATGTTGTCATTTCTCAGTGATGTTGATAAACAATAATTTCCGGCATGTTTTTTTTAAAAATCTCTACCTGCATACTTTACTTTTACAGGGCCAGCTGTCAAACAGACTCCGCTCCTCTAGTATGACGGATGGCGTCAGTGATCAAGCCCAGCCTCCTCCTCTCACGGTACATAATTTGAACCGCCACACATCTCTCCGTCCTGTCTTTTCTCTTCTACTGCTTCCTCCCTTTCCTTGTTACGCTTCTAGCGTGGTGAACATCCTTGTCTTTGTTCTCTGATTGCCTAAGCAGGTTTGTATTGGTGTGTCGTGTAACTCATCTCTGTTGGCATGTTTCAGTGCTGTTGATGCACTACACATTCATTTCACCACCTCTGTTCCTCTTCCTAAAATTTCCACTTCCAATTTCCGTTTGAGGTAGGTGTTGCTAAGTCCTCACCTTTCCTTCCTGAATCTTCGGCTCTTTCCTTTCTTCTCGCCTCAGTAGGAATACCTCACCTTTCCCTCCCCCTCCTCCCCCTCCCCCTCTCTCCCACTACTGCTTTTCTTCTGTGATTCACTCGCTGCTATGTTTAATGTGTCGTAGAAACACTGGCTCTATAATGCGTGCTTGACCAAACCAGTGGCAGAGAAGTAAGATTCCGAACAGTACCGCATCAGTTCAAATATTACCCAGAGAGTCCTGAGTCAGTGTGAATCTGATCTGTGGGGAGTCGGCTCAACAAACGTGTCACAAGATCTGAATCAGATGTTTGTCACACAGCTGAGTCACAGCAGTGAGCTCGGCAGTGTGAAGCCAGGGAAAAATACAGGTGCTAATGTCAGCGTTTCCCTTGAATGAGAAATCTCTCAGGAAGTAAGACTCATAGAGAAGGGAAAATACAAACTGCAAGTCCTGGGTTTAATATTTCCCTCTGGATGTGGTGAGCAATTGAGTATGTAAGGTAGTATAGGTTATATTTGGATTGAAAGATTATTCAAGAGGTGTAGGCGGATGTGTGCTCTTGGTACCGGCCGATGTATATGTGGTTGCTTTGTGGATATCAGGTCTAATTTTAAACTGGATTATGTTAGAGAAAGACTTTTATTTCTGATTTAGCCTCCTTTCCCAGTGAATGCTAACTCAAATTTTCCTTTGTCCGTACTTCTTGTATTGATAACACTAGTATTATGGGCATTTCCACAACACTAATGCTAATTCAATTGCCACTCACAGTAATGTTGTCTTCATTCACCGGTCGATCCCTGTCATTTCTCCACATCGATTTTAAGATGCAACGATTGCAATGCATTAAATATTGATGTAGCTTGACTTTTATTGGAAAGAAAAGCAAATGTGGAAAACTAATATTGCCGGTTAGCTGAATGAATCTGGTATATCTCTTCATAGTGATTGAGTATGACATGACTATTGTTGATGGAATTAACATCAAATTAAGAGAGTCCTCTTTTTATTATGAGTTGACACTCTTACACTATTTTAATTTAAAGGTAGATAAATAGTGGGTTGGGGGTTTGCATGACATTTCAAAATAGTTAATAATATTGATGTCTTCCTTTACTGTAGTTTGAGGACTTTGAACTCAAATGAGATAGATAACTGTCTTCACAGTAATTTAGCCTAGAATAAGAAGAACAACATCCAGCATCTGTCAGCTGATATTGTCATCAAACTTGTGATGTGTCTTTCGGTCTGTTTTTTTTCGTTTTTCTTTGCATTTGGTCGTTTTTTTCCCACATTTTAATTCTGAAATTCAAACTCTCTCAGTGAACTTTCTGTGAACTCCAGCTGAGTAACTCACTTTCACAGCTCTAACATTTTCAGAACACAGAATTACTTTCTCGGACTGTAGCTTTTTTACTTGGGTAAGCATAAAGATTCAGCATTGGCCTGGGATTAAACACTGTTCAGGGAAAAGAGTCTGCGTCTTCCCTCCAACAGGGAAATTCAAGCTCGACAACTTCTGCATATCACACTGTCTTGATTGTTTTTGTTTTCTGTCTCAATAAGTTGATTTACTTTCCACTTTACTATCTAAAAGTTCCTGCCAGCAAAGTACTTACACCTTTATTAAAGCTACCTCTTGTGTGATCGAATCGGCCACACAACAACAGTGGCTTCTTGCCAAATTATTTGTTCTCCTTCCTGCTGCTTGTCGACCTCACAGCTTGTACCTTTCAGTGGATACCCTCTCTATTACATTTTTAATAATCGCAGCCACTTTCCCACCAAGGTCCATAATCACACTCCCTTTTCTCTCTCCTCACCTCCTTTGAGAATAAATTCCCCCACTTTGTCCATTCAGTGTTACCTCACTCAACCCTCCCCCACTACTTCCCGGACGCTCTGTTGCCGCATTACCTTCCCACTGCCAATGAAAACATGACAAAGTGTGAACTAAAGACCGTCTTCCCCTGTTGTCTACCACCAGCAGAGTTCCCAGACCAGAAGAACAAGAGCTCAAACAGTCTCAGGTGGTGAGGAGTCTATGGTAATATCTCAGTTCATAATATACAGTACACATTCTATTAGTTCACACACATCACGTAGGATGGGCTGTATCCGTCCCCTGACCAGATTGGATTATAACAATATCATTTGGTCTTCGTAAACCCATATTACATACGTGATTACTTGCATATAGAGCGTGGAAGTGAGATCCGATCACAGGTGGTCACAGGAGATGCAATCGGCACACACTTTAATACCTGGTGAGAATAGATAAAGTAAGCACTTGTGATCAGATATCTCCGGACACACTTTAATACCAGGTCTGAACAGGTTCTCTGATTAAAAACCAGCATAAATAATCTCATTGCATAAAGAAATTAAACCATAAATCTCTGAAATAGACTACTTTTTGTAAATATATTCCTAAAAAGGCATATCATTGCTGGCAGGTTATTGAGTTGTTCTCTTTAAAAACGAACCGATGATGAAGCCAAACGATTAATTTCTTTAGTAGTAGTATAAAATTCTTTGTGTGAGTTTTGATAGAGTGTGCGTGTGCGTGTGTGCGTGTGTGTTTTATATCTATCTGGCAACCTGGTAGTATTCCACCGGTCTGCTATTGATAATGAACAATAAAACAGGATAATGAAATGTGTCATTACTGCTTAGCCACACAGTATCTTTAAAATTACCACATTTTATGTGGTGATCATTGGTTCAAGTATTTTGATAAAACTTTATGCAACAAACTGTTAATAGTTCACTCACGAACTCTTAATGATCTACTTCTTTTACTAATGTGAAGCTTATATTAGTTTTAGTGTTTTGTGCATCATTGTGTTTTGTGTGTGAAAGTTCACCTATTTCCCCCATTGTTGTAAAGCTTCTTTTGTAATTTCCGTTTTCTAACCCGTTGCTGTCTTTGTGCAGCTGAAATGGGAAAAACTTCGATTTTGAGCAAAAAATATGTGGAATAATTTGGTGTTAAAGTCGACTTGACTCAGTTTGTGTCGACTTGACTCAGTTTGTGTCGACTTGACTCAGTTTGTGTCGTCTTGCACCGACTGTAATTTGTTCCCTAACTCACTTTCCATTTTAAAATCTCGTTACATTAAGCGTCCCTCCACGTGTCAGTGAGCATATTGGGCTGTATTGATGAGTTTTCTTTGCTTTGCTCTCTCCCCACACTTGGCTAGTCTCCCTCGTCGACTGCTTACACCTTGACCACCCCTGGCCTGCCCCCTGGATGGGAGGAGAGGAAGGACGCCAAGGGAAGAACTTATTACGTGAACCATAACAGCCGCAACACAACCTGGACTAGGCCAATTGTGCAGGTACAGCAGGTCCGGAGGCTGCCAGTCAGGCTGGACTCTTCTCTTTGCATGGGACTGGACCTTACCATGGTCCCTATCATGGCCTCAGCCCGTGTACTGCACCTCCTCCTCTGTCCCCCCCCTTCTGTGTTTCTCCTCTGTCTAGCCGTAAAGAATGACGGAAAGAAATGCAACTTTTCACCCTGAAAGTCTCTTATTCTGTCTCTCCCTCTGTCCAGTTTCCTATTCTGTCAAACTTTATTGCACATCTCCCTTCTCTCGTCTAGCATTTTGTTTAATACTCTGGATGAAGCACAGCTCGGCATTGGTCACGTCTTCCTAAACCTGGCATGGAACTGCAAACCACCACTTTTTTCCCTCCCTTTTCCGATTTCTACCCTGTTTTTCCACTTATCTACCCCTGTCGTTCTGTCTGAACTGAGGCGGTTCCACATAGTCTGAGCCGAGGGAGAGTCTGCTACATGGGGTTGGGTGTTATGGTTCATGCTCACGTCTCTCCTCTATGAAATCCACCCTTTCATTTCTGTATTTATCAGAACACTCCAGATTATATTATACCTGTTCATGTGTCTGTCATCACACTGTCTTCTCACTCTCTGATTCTCATGTTGTTGTTATTACTCAGAAGGAGAGGACGCTGACAAATTATTTAGATGACTGTATAATAGCAAGGTTGAGGGTAACAATAACAATAAATCTTAATCCTTAATTATTTGTCTTTCAAGTGACAAACGATTGCATTCTTGGGCCTAAATGACCCATGTGTTTGACGTTTTAGGAACTAATTTTGCTTGTATCCAGTCCTCTCCGGTGCAGACAAGCATCCTTGACAGCATTGCAAAGAGTATGACGGGGAGAAGTTCGGGTTTTCGCAAAACGGCGTAACGTGCCTCATTCCCCAGACCGTATTTAACCTTAAAAGTGCTATTCTCACTGACAGCTGACTGAAGACGGAGCCAGCACCTCAGCAGCAGCATCATCATCATCATCGGCAGCAGCAGCATCATCCTCAGCAGCATCAGCGTCAGGAGGAGCCTCAGCCCTGCCACCCCCTGCCACCCCCTCCTCCTCCAATGCCTCCAATAACCACCTCCATGAACCCCTAGTCCGACGACCTCGTAGCCTCAGCTCTCCTACCGTCACCCTTTCCACCCCCTTAGAGGTGAGAATTAGCCACCTCCACTCCACCATACTCAGATTTTTCCTCCCTTTGCTACCTGAGAAGCAATTCTTCTGTTGTTTCCAAACCCTTACCCTTCCACACTTATTTTTATGCAATCCTTTATTGTATCAGCATGTCTGTCCTTAAGTGGGATCACGTTCTTCACCAATATCCACCAGCAAATCCTCAATTTCCTCCTTAATATGACACTTTTCATCCTTTGTGTCTTTTTCTTTAGGTTAAATCCACCATTGCCTTCCCTGTGAAAATATTAATCTCACCATTTAACTGGTCTTTTCTCCTCCTCTCTTATTTTCATAACTTCTTTTATTTCTTCATACTGCTCTTTCTTCCATCTTCAACATATGAGCTGGTGACTGAGCACAAAATGGTCTCGAGCTTTCTTTGATTTGTTTGTGTGATGATGGATTTGTGATGCACGCTTGGCACAGTCATCATTTCATTCTGCAGTGTAGTGTGTGTGTTGAAGTAATCACACTAACAGGATGAAGCTGGCGTGGTAAATCCAAGATGCTTCCGTTACTGCTGAATGAATAATTTAAATTAATAATATAATTGGATTTCCTTGGGTTTGCTTTTAGCAAAATACACAAAGTCATACTGACCATGGAAACGGAATATCATTAAGTCCAGAGGCAGTTTTAATAACACAGCCACAAAAGCAAATAAAAAGTCTATTGTTCCTGTAGATCTCATGGTTATTTCATCATTAGCAAATAACCTTCAAAAACAATTTTGTTTTGAACCCTGTGGGAGGATTAAGGAAACAATGACTGTGCATTTCCTGTTTGAAGTAATCCGTTTCTTGTTTTGATAATAGATGTAAGGCTGTGCGACGTTTTAATCATTTTTTAATCTTAATTGAGATATGAATTTCCACTTGCAAAGACCGTTTACACTCTTATCGCTGAAAACCTTGCCTTTCTTTAGCGTCTTCTATGAGAGAATAAGTGAGCATTAAATTTTTTACTAAAACACCTTATATACTATATGTCCGTTTAACCCTAAAAACCTCCAGCCTCCAGAAATTTTAATGAAAGCCCATTTAGACCGAAGCTTCTGCTTGTACATTCAAAGTGTTGGACTCAGCCCATGTAGTAGTGGTTAATTTAAATTATTGTTTTGATCTGTACATTGTTTAAATTCTGCCAGACATTTTATCACCTAACTTAAATAACCGGATTGCCAATGATCAGTAATGGCTTATGAAGTTCTCTCCACAGTGTGTTGTCCTTCACGTAAAGGTTACTAACATTAGAACATTCCCCAATTTGGGACTAATAAAGGACTTCTTATCTTATCTTTTTATCATAAATCCGGTCTCTTACTCATTGATTCAGTGGGTTTAGCAATCAAACAGGGAAGGTGATGCATGTGTTAAGTAATAACAACAGGTAACTTAAGGTAGCACATTGTAATGTCAGCATTTTGTTTTGAGCAAACAAGCGACATTAAGACTTTTAGGCAAATAACATTTGGGAATAATCTCTAATGTTTTCTAAATTGGATTCTGTTGCACCTATCAGATTTCATGCGTACATCGTGTGTGTGTGTGTGTGTGTGTGTGTGTGTGTGTGTGTGTGTGTGTGTGTGTGTGTGTGTGTGTGTGTGTGTGTGTGTGTGTGTGTGTGTGTGTGTGTGTGTGTGTGTGTGTGTGTGTGTGTGTGTGTGTGTGTGTGTGTGTGTGTTGGGAACCTTAGTGTCGTTAAAACTGCACTTGTGATTGCAGTTTAAAACAGATGATGGAGTCACATTTTAGAGAAGGTGTGAAACTTTTGATTTACTTCTTTATCCTCTGTGGTCGTTTACCCTCTTTACAAACCGACATTAATTTTGAACTTTAGATTATGGAGTGGAGCTATAAATACACCACACAAACTTGACTAATTAGGATCAACACATTGTATTTAAAAATGGATGGTCTCTGTTTGACCTGCACTGAACTGCATTTTAAGGGGTTCAGTCAGTAGATGAAGATCCTTAGCTACCACCAAGGGAACAGACCTGAAAGCTGTGTAATTATGGTGTGTGTGGTGTGTGTGGTGTGTGTGTGTTAACAAGACGTTGTGGAAAGTAAAAGGAAGTGAAACACTCGGAGCAGAATGTTGTAATTACCAATTACAGAGGAGGTGGAAGGTCTTTGGTTTAATTAATGCAGACTTCTCCCTTGTTAAAAAACAGTTCAGTCAGTGATAATTACCTCTAAAAGAACGTGGAAACGTGTGATGTGGAAAGACTCATTATGCTGTTAAATGCTGCTTTACTAGATTTTAAGATACCAGAGATGAAATGGTGAACTTCCTGCAGGCACAGTTTGTTGAGTTGTGGTGTCCTGCTGTAACATATTTCTCTTTTAGCCTTGACCAAGGTGTCTATTACCAGAAACGTATAAATAAAGAGTTCAGATTGTGTTACAGCAGAGGAACTCCACTTAAACTTTTTCTTGGACTTTAACATGATTTGGGAAACAAATGCAAACTGAAAATCTCCAAATTAAGCAGTTATTGTACCATTAAACCTCAAAACCAATATGCAGGGAATTGGTTAAAGCTGACATCTGTAGAACTTATCAAGTATGGATGCAGCCTTCTTGCGACATTTTGACTAAAAACCTGACAGGCTGAGCTCCCTGCAGCTTTACATGGAAGTCAAAAGGATTTATCCTCAGTTTTCTCAGTTTTGATATTGTGGTGACGATGGTCTATTTGAATTCAATCTCAGTTTTCTAACGGAATACCAAGGGAACCTTTGGAAGATTGATTTCTGTCCTTGCTTGATGATTTATTTCATGCTGTCTATCTTCATTCTTCTTTTTCATAGTCCAAAGGGAGTGAAAATATAATATTTTCCATTCATGTTTTCAGGGAGCCAACAATATCCAGGTACGGAGGGCTGTGAAGGACTCGGTCTCCAATCCCCAGTCACCTCAACCCTCCCCCTACAGTTCCCCCAAGTCCCAGCACAAGACGCAGCAGAGCTTCCTGCCCCCAGGCTGGGAGATGAGGATAGCCCCCAACGGACGGCCCTTCTTCATCGACCACAACAGCAGAGTAACCACCTGGGTGAGCTAACTCACTGTCATAGCAAGTTGGGGGATGTTTTAATAAATATGAACGAAGAGCACTTATTTATTGTGCAGGTCTGTAATTTTCTAACAATTATATATTTGTAGGGCAGAACAGTTTTTCAGCCTATCCTGTATGAATATATTTATATATAAAGTTTCCAAAAGTATTGAGTTGGAATTTTAAGGACAATTCTCTGGAAGTCAACCACATACACAGTTTAAATACAAGATAAATTATATAACCTTCTTTCACATTGTTTTCTATTTCCCTCGTAATCTGTACTGATTTACATGAAATAACATTTTTATATAATCTTATTTTGTTACTGCATGTGATTCTGAGCATTATTTGACAGTTTGAGTAATCATAAAGGAAAGTTAGGGAAGTGGTTAGTGTCGATCTCTCTGGATGTTGTAGTGACACCTGGTGGTATAAGAATCTATTTCACATTTACTTGATCTCAAGTAAGGATTCAGCTTTTCAGACAAAGTAAACCTCTGAGAGCTGTTTACCCTGAAACTACTATTACAGCTATACATTTTTATATTTACCATTCAATTAAAAATACTATCTTATTATTCCTTCCCTTTCTCTTTGGCCGACCAGGAGGATCCCAGATTGAAATACCCAGTACATATGAGGAATAAGAACTCAATGGAGCCTGGTGAACTTGGTCCTCTTCCCGTAAGTACAATCGCAATTAGACCAACAGCATATTCAACCCATAGATACACTGATGACAGCCATGCAGATCCCTTTTAACTGTGTAGCTTTGTTTGCAAAATTCAACCTGTTTAAATTACCATGAATGTGTAACGTGATTCCCTAGATAAAATGTGCCATGGGTGTCTTTTCAAGTTGCAGTTGTGGTCTTCGTTTACAGTACAGTTAGCGTCACTCACTGGTCAGTATATGTTTGATGTAAAGTAAAAGGAGACACATGATCAGATGTCAGTGTTAGACATGTCCTTTTTAGACCTGTTAGAAAAGATGGGGGTGGGCAGTGTTAGAACGAGGACGAGAAAAGCAGAGTCTGGGGGCCGTGATGATCCATAATTAGGTGGTGTCTGTCACCTGCACTATTATTTATGTGACAAAGACGAGCTCCCAACAGATGGGCTCTAACGTTACCACAGCTAGATGTTGAATAATGAACACGTCATGGGTTTCTACATCTCACAGGCTTGTGTGGTGTGTGCATGTGTGTGTTCTCTCTCTCTTCTCTTTCCCTCCTTCTCTTTCTCTTTCCACTCCGTTCTGGTGGATCTAATGTATGCTACTACTTCTTCTACACCTGGCCATGTCTGTTTGGCAGAACCTACCAGAGGAGGTTGGTTGGTGCCTCCCTCCCTCTGCCTGCCTTCTTACCTGTCTGGTCTGGTCCGGCCTGGTCAAATGCCTGCAGACAGCCTTGCACTTTTATTTTAATTTTATTTTTTTCCTCTCTCTTTCGCTCTTTTCTCTTTCTCTCTCATGACCGGCATGGATGGACTGTACCTCTCCCTTTCCTTTTCATCAATATATAACCCCACCTCTCTGTGCTCCCTCCCTGCACCACCACCACCCTCCCTTCTGTTTGGAGCGCCCCATCGTTCTCCATCCTTGTGTACTCTTATCTGTGTATGAGACAAAGATAGATGAGTTGGGGGAAAAAAATGGATTAAAAAAGCAAATTAACAAGGAGGGATTAAAGGAGGAAAACATGGCTGCGGAGGGAGGGTTGGATGGAAACAAAATAAGCTGTACATTAGAAGAAGAAACTCGCTGTTTCCTGCATGTGTTATCATCTGGTGTCCGCTCAAGCAGTTGCAGTTTATTTAGAAGCACACATATTTGTGTATATACATATTGTAGGTACACCCTGTTTGACAGATTTGTCAGACCCGCCCTGTTTTCCCCACCCTTGACTCTCGATCCGCTGTAATTCTTTTAATTGCCTGACTGCTGTTGCCGTGTGTCTGCGTGCGTGTGTGTGTGGCCTGTGGCACTGCACTGAGTGGCCACTGTGTCAGTGGTGGTGTACTGGTTTTGACTGGTAGTGGTGGCCTTTAACTTAAATGTTGTGGTCGTATCCCTGCCTTGCTGCTGCCTCAGACCTGACTCAAATAGGAGAGAAAATCCCTTCAGTTCCTTTGGTGGGTGGTTGATTGAGCTTGTCTCGCACGCGGTGCTGAGCTGTCAGTGTTCAGTCAAGTTCAATCAAACATGAATTAAAAAAAACAAAAGGAAAGAACATTGATGGATTTAAATTACTATTTGAGCATGGCCTGTTTAATAATGCTCTGTCATGTTGACTTATTGTCCTCACTCTTCCTCGTGTTTCTTTTTTTCAGCCTGGATGGGAAGAGAGAGTTCACTCAGACGGACGCACTTTCTACATTGACCACAGTAAGAAACCGTTGTGTTGAGCTTGTGTTTGGTCGTGTGTACAGCCCTTATCCACCTGATTCACTATTGTTCTGTATGGTATAAAGGAGGTATGCTTACTCTCATCTTAACGGATGGATTTCACCATTCCAGCAACATATTTTTACTATTAATTTAAGCTGTTGATTATTTCTTACTAATCTGACTAATCATTTACATCGTAAAAACAACAGCACCTACTTTTAAGACAGGCCCCCAAATATGTTATGGCCACAGCCTCATGAATTTAGTTTGGCTCAACCAGGTGACCGGAACATATAAAGTTGACGTTCAGCCAGAGTCACGATTAAAACAAAGAGTTTATTAAAAAAGAAAAAGAATAAAACAAATTTAAATTAATCTGTGGGAGTGTGGAGGCCTGACCAAAAAGAACAGAAAAATGAATTGTTCTGGACCAACCACGCAATGGGCCGTCGGATCCAGATACCTCCCCCCGTCTACCTAAGTAACAATATCTAAATAAAACAAAAACCGAGAACCGAGGACTACCAGACCCCTCAAAAAGAAACAAACAATTAACACTGCCACAATGACACATGCTGCTGGCACGACAGAGAGTGAGACAGAGAGTGAGCGCCTCTCAAGCTTCCCTTAAATCCCCCTCCACGTATCATGTTCATCACTGAGAGGAGAAAGTGTGAGGAAAGGAGGAGCAGAAAAAAGACACAAGGGGGGAGCGTGTAACAATGCCTCAAATGTTTATTTGTGTTTTGTTCAACCAGATACCAAGAACACGCAGTGGGAGGACCCTCGACTGCAGAGTCCGGCTATCACAGGACCTGTGAGTAGTTTCCTCCTGCTCGTTCAGAGTCTCTGGCACAACAGTGTCGCTACATGGAAACAACAACCTCTCCTCTTAACACTGTAACTCCATCTGTCACACGCTATCATCAGCCTCAGTGCGTCTTTGAGAAAAATCACTTTGTCACTGCGGTTGTCACTTAACATGCCAGCACCTTCTTGTTAATCTGTGTACCACTACAGATACTGTTCTCCCTCGCTCCCAACCTCCCTCCCCCTGTCACTCCCTATGTAGTCCAGTCCAGTGTTCCTCCATCAGAAGCTGATCCCTAATGAGTATATTGATGTTATTTGACCTTTACCACACCTTGACTGTTGTGTGTTTTTTGTTGTCTGTGCAGGCTGTTCCCTACTCCAGAGAGTTCAAGCAGAAATACGACTACTTCAGGAAGAAACTGAAGAAACCTGTAAGAACTGATTTTTAAAGTGCACGTCTTCACGTGTTTGTGTTTATCGATTATTTTTGAGGAGCTTTAGTACAATAATACCAGGGCAAAGCTAAATCTGATCATAACCTCAAAGGTGATCTGCTTTGCTTCATTGATTTTATTATTATTTAACTTTCTTTACACTGTTTTGACAGCGTGACTGAGTTAATAGTTTTTATTGCATGTTGAATATTCATTGCAATCATCTGACATTATTTGTAATTAACACTTGGTAGGTAAAAGGCAGAACTGCACACTACTGATAACTATAGTTTTTTTAATGCTGGATTCTGATCCAGATGAATATTATTGAGTGGAGAGAAACTTGAAAAAAACAACAACAACAACAACACATGTGCACATGGACTCATGCAAGAGCATGTTTAACGTCAGCACTTTAGTTAATGTATCTGAACAGAGTTGATAGAAACAGAAATGTGGTGAGACACATTAAGAGAGTATTAGGGCTGCGCAATAAAGCAATTATAATATAATTTTCATAGACAGCAGTATTAAAAGGTTCAGTGTATATCAATAAAATGTTTAAATGAATTGTGTAAGCACAGTGAGGAGATATAACACAGAATTGTTTTACCTTAAATTTGTAAAATGTTTTGCTGTTTATCAAATGTTTTTTATTCTCTGCTCATAGAGTTTAAAACCACAACCTTCACCCTGGGGCAGAAATCAGTCTTTAAACCTAAAAAAACATTAAACCTAACCCAGCAGTTACATTTTATAACAATCTATTGGTTCTCTTTGTATAAAGGTCATGTACTTACTTAAACACATTCAAATTTCTTTCTATTTCATTTGTATTCAACACTTGGTGTATTTGCCTTAAAGTGAGTTATGTGTGTCACTTGTTCTAGGCTGACATCCCCAACCGATTCGAGATGAAACTGCACAGGAACAACATCTTCGAAGAGTCGTACCGTCGCATCATGTCCCTGAAGAGGCCGGATGTTCTGAAGGCACGGCTGTGGATCGAGTTCGAGTCGGAGAAAGGGTTGGACTACGGCGGCGTGGCCAGAGAGTGGTTCTTCCTCTTATCTAAGGAGATGTTCAATCCTTACTACGGCCTGTTTGAATACTCTGCCACGTAAGTCTCTGCTTAGTTTTACGGAGCTGCTTTTGATTGAGGAAATGTTTGAGCCAATATACAGGAAATGACACAGGACATAGTGTTAAGCAAAGCTTTTTGCGGTGATGGAAGAATTCTTCTCTCTTTTTTCCACTAAGGTGGAGTAAGGTGTAGAGAGTGTTGTATTGTTCCCCTTTGAGACTTAAAGTTTCCTTCCACTTTGATTAACCTTTCCTGTCATTCATAAAGCCATCCTGGAACAATGTTTCCCACATACGTAGGTGTTGTGTGGTCTGCTCCTTTTGTTGGCTCCAGTAGATGATGATTGTCTTATTTTGGGCAAAGGTAACAAAATAATAATAGTGGAGCAATCGAAAAGACAAGAATACTTAAAAACAAACACTTTTTTTCATTAAAGTTTGCTAGATTTAATAAAAAAGAGATGGATTTAAATGTCAAACAATTTAATAAATAACCACAGTGCGCTTATTCCTAACTGCAAATTAGTTTTAACATCATTATGCTCCTGCAGTTGAATGAAATGCAGATGCTTGGCAACTACAAATTTTGTTTTTTCTCCATTTGTGTTGATATTCCAAAGTTGTTTTCCCATATAAGATAATAGGAGGCTCCAAACAGTGGCTGTGAGTTGGTGAATCAAAAGTTCAAGCTTTTCCCTCAGCTGAAAGCAGCAATGGATCAACATTAATAAAGATAAAAATAAATCACCAGAATTTGCAGGAGAAAAGGCAAACTCAATGGGAGGTTGGGTATCCAGTGACATGGTACAAATCACTGTGGATATCAAGTACTTATGAAATGTCATGAAAGGAACTTTTATCAACTCCAGATTAAATAGGTGAGGTAGTTAATCGTAGTTTCTTTTCATAGTTTACAGCTGCAAATGAGATTTCATTTCAGTGGAGATCTTATATTTATTCACCTTTTTTAAGATTTCTATAACCAAATGGACAGATAGCAATAAACGTGTTAGCAGCCTACTGCTGACTGTTCTGAGTATCAATAACTAACCTGAAAATGGTTTTCCTCCTCTGTGTCTGTCCAGGGACAACTACACTCTTCAAATTAATCCCAACTCGGGCTTGTGCAACGAGGATCATCTCTCCTACTTCAAGTTTATCGGACGTGTGGCAGGAATGGCTGTGTTTCATGGAAAACTACTAGATGGTAAACTGCTTGGTGTTTGATCCTGTCTCTTTTCTTATTATGCTATTGTATGTTCAGGTTCCTCATGTGTGAGGATTCTAACACATCTGTTTTTTATTGATGTCTTTCAGTTTTTATCGTTTCTCCACACATACCATTACAGCGCTGTGTTGCCTTCTTGTTTCCCAGGTTTTTTCATCCGACCATTTTACAAGATGATGCTGGGAAAACAGATCTCTCTTAAAGACATGGAGTCTGTGGTAAGGTCTCATTGTTACTAGAGTATATATTCAATGAACATAACTTTAATTAAGTAATTCCACATTCATGAAACCCTACAATCTCACAATGAAAAGACGATTAAAAAGTGTTTCTCTGTAATGGATGATTATCTGCCCTGCAGGACAGTGAATACTACAACTCTCTAAAGTGGATTCTGGAGAATGATCCCACTGAGCTGGACCTGAGGTTTTGTATTGATGAAGACAACTTTGGACAGGTGAGCCAACCTAAAATCAGACTTTCCGAATCAAAGTTAAAATTCCCAAATTCATTTTAATTTTTAGTAAAGTTATAAAGTTGATATCTATATTTTCATCGTGCTTTTGTCTTTTACAGACATACCAGGTCGACCTGAAGCCCAGCGGCTCAGACATGGTCGTCACCAATGACAACAAAAAGGAATACATAGAGTAAGAAAGAATATTTTAATTTTTTTCCCCTTTAATTTCATTCAGTTTTTTATGAATAGATGTAGACATTTGATAATGATCATATATTAAACATGATATTCAAACAGGAAGATCATTTTAAAGTTTTTCATTGACGTCTCCTAATCTTGTCTCCACCAGCCTGGTCATCCAGTGGAGGTTTGTCAATCGGGTCCAGAAGCAGATGAACGCTTTCCTTGAGGTATTTATGTGCATTATCACTTTAACCATAAGGGGGCAGTGTGAGCACAAACTTTCTGTATTCATTCTCTGCATCTAAACCTACAGCAACAAATATCCTCTCAACTAACTGACAACTTGAATATTTTATCTATTTGACTTGTTATTTATTTAGCTTGAATTGTATGACGGTATAATTATTTTGTTGTAATTTGTTTTTTTTGTTTAATTTCCAGGGATTCACTGAGCTCATCATAATAGATCTGATCAAGATCTTTGATGAAAACGAACTAGAGGTATGGATACCTGGCTAGCAGAGTTTAAATGATTAATCAATTAGTCGATCAACTGTTGATTGATTGTTTCAGGTTTTTTTTAATCCAGCTTCTCAGATATAAATATGTGGTGGGTTGCTTCATTTTCCGTGACTGTAAACAGAGGATCTTTTGGTTAACGACTGTTGGTCAAACAAACCTCACATTTAAAGATGGTACCATAGACTACGGGGTGATAAAAATGGGAAACTGAGATAAATATTTTTTCTGTTTTATTTTCGAAAAACCCTTTTATAATAAAATTATTTGCACAACCATTTAAACATAGTTAAAAACTAATTGACGAAACAATTAGTTGCAGTTGCAATGTTCATGAGGCATTTTACTGGAATATTCATTCCACATGACTGGACTTAAATGTTTTTTTCCCCTTCATCCTCTTCTGTCTGTGTAGCTGCTCATGTGTGGTCTGGGTGATGTCGACGTCAACGACTGGAGACAACACACTGTTTACAAGAATGGATACTGTCCCAACCATCCTGTTATACAGTGGTTCTGGAAGGTATGTGTGTTTAAAAATCCACACACACATTCGTGAATACGTGCTATAAAAACAGACATGCACTGTCTAAATCATCAGCCACGTGTTGATAGGTATCAGTCATGGACGCTGGTTCTTTCACAATAAACGCTGGTTCCAGTCATTTCCCCTCCAGTCGATCTGCGGCAGGTTTGCTGGCCTCGCTGTTGAAGATCAAAGTCTGTTTGGACGAACAGACATGTTTGCTCTGATGAAAGAGCCTGAAGTAGTTGTACCTGCCCTGTTTATCATCTGCACCTCAACACACACACACACACACACACACACACACACACACACACACACACACACACACACACACACACACACACACACACACACACACAAGCCATAATTTGTGCATGTAAATACCCTTACACACACGCACATAGACAACAGTGTCATGTCATTTGATTAAGTCAACCAGAACAGTGCGCACACACGCCAAGGTTTCATTGCAAAATCCTTCTTGCTTTAAGTGATTTCATAATTCTTTCTGTGATATATAAATTTTACCTTTTTTCAAAGTGGAGACTGATTTTTGATTTTTAAAAAAATTGGAAAAACTCTGAGTCAGAGATGTTTATATTTGCTTGTTTATCAGGTCGTTCTGTTGATGGATGCTGAGAAGAGAATCCGGCTCCTCCAGTTCGTGACGGGAACATCTCGAGTACCAATGAACGGCTTTGCCGAGCTTTATGGTAGGTGAAGTTCAAGTTTCCTGTATTTCATACTGGTACCAAGTAGTGTAACAGTACCAGCTACAACTTTATGTAACAGTGACGCAAAAATGATGAGTCAGCATTGCTGCAGTTCCTAGTACTGAATCACTATCATTGTCCACATACCGATACTGTAGATATGTGTCATGTCAAGCAGATGAATAATGGCTTGTATAACGACTAATAACTTCAGATTATGTGACTGCTACACTGTTACACACACTTTTATAAAACATTATTATGCGTTTGGCTCAAAACCTTTATTAATTCTTTTCATACAAAATACTTTAAACAGAAAAAATCTAAAATCTAATTTGGTTTGACCCCTTAAATATCCCAGAGGCCACAGCATGTGCCTCAGGACTCTTTGTTCTTGTCGTCACTGAAGATACTAATGTTCTTTCTGACTCTGGTTGTATGTTATATCATAAATTATGGTATGGTCTGATGTATAAGAATCTCTAAATGCACAAAATCTTTGCACATTACTTTTCATACTTTAGAATTATGCATGAAGCTTTAAATAATTAAATGTCAAAAACATTAGAATTAAGTTAATTTCAGCCAAATGTTTTCCTTTGTCCTCTTTCTGTTTGCAGTCAATTATTCAGAGGTTACGTTTGTGCTCTAGTGAAAGTGTTTCTGCAACATCTCAACATTGTAGTAATTATAATTTCTCAATGCCAGGTTCTAATGGTCCTCAGCTGTTCACCATTGAGCAGTGGGGAACACCAGAGAAGTTGCCAAGAGCTCACACATGGTATGTCCCTACTGAACACACACACACACACACACACACACACACACACACACACACACACACACACACACACAAGCCATAATTTGTGCATGTAAATACCCTTACACACACGCACATAGACAACAGTGTCATGTCATTTGATTAAGTCAACCAGAACAGTGCGCACACACGCCAAGGTTTCATTGCAAAATCCTTCTTGCTTTAAGTGATTTCATAATTCTTTCTGTGATATATACATTTTACCTTTTATTTCAAAGTGGAGACTGATATTTGATTAAAAAAAACTTGGAAAGAGGTGTTAGCATGCAAGCCTTAGCTGTATTCTATTTCTAGTGATGATTAGCAGAATCTGAATATTACATAGAATATTATTATTATTGTAGTTTGGACATAAACCTAAGAACTGTGACAGGAAAGCTGGGCTAAATATATATACTAAAATATAGACACTTATTTAAACTTTATGTAAGAGTTGTAAATATATATTTTGACAAGGACATACGTGCATGTGGAGAGCCATGTGTAGAGTAGATTTATTTAGAAACAGAATACCATGTGTTAACTTCAGCCAAATTCATCAATGAACTGTTTTCCATCTCAGTTTCAACCGCTTGGATCTGCCAACCTACGAGTCCTTTGAGGACCTGAGAGAGAAACTCCTCATGGCCGTGGAAAACGCGCAGGGCTTCGAGGGAGTCGACTAAACCTGACTGAACTCAACCTACCATCAATATGTCTAAGAATTTAAAACAAGACAAAAAGCCACAGGGATGTCAAACCAGCTGCTGTAGCAGTTCTGTGCAAGCATGTTGAACTGTAACGCCTGACTGTGAGCCACCAACACAGCACAGCGGCTTGAGACTGTACAGCAACTTGTCGAGCCAATATGCCTACATCTTTATATCTTTTCAGTGTGGGTAGGTCATTCCGTAACGGTGCTGGGGGGGAAGAGCGGGAGCATCGCACTGTCGAATGCTGAAACCTGTTGTCATCGGCAAGGTGTGAGCGACGAATGACGAGACCCAGCCTCTGATCCGCCGTGTCCCTCCCCTCTACCCTCATTCTGTGAAAATCTACAGTGCTGGAAAACACTAATGCATTTCAATAGCTCCTTTACGTACACTATAGCACAGTATTTGAGCAGCCTTCAGCGGGCGGCTCATAGCATGGCCTTAATCTGGCTCCTACATGCACTATTTCTCTAAGAAACTGCAACGGCACTATGATCACTACTCTTTGTCAAATCCTTAGACCAACACCAGACTAACCTTAGGAATGCTAGCCAATCACATTTCAGGAAATAGGCCACACCCCCTCTCCGTAGAGCCGCGTTTAAGTTGTGGGATCAGAAATCGCCGCTGCAGCCTTTTTGTAGAATAATGTTATTTTTTTCTTTTCTTTTTTTTCTTTTAAACCACTGGTAAGGATTCCTGAGTGGCGGATGACATAATCCTCAAAGATAATTTTAATAGTTTTCGTCATCATCTTTTTAAAAAAAAATCATTGTTATAATTCTTACAGGAAAAATACTCTCACCGTATTTGTACTGATGAACAATGTTGTTTACGATTTTGAGAATTCTATATGACATGGTGTGAAGTGTAAATCTGGCTCGTCTGGGGAATGATTAAATCCATATCACTTGTTACGGTGATTGCAAATGTCTTGAATACAATGGTTTTTAATTGTAGTGCTATGAAAGCTGCATGAAACTGTATCTTGTGTTTGCTTGGACTACATCGTAATTTGAACGTGTAATCGGTCGGGAGGGGAGAACTAAAACCGGGGGCTTAGTTTCTCTGAGATGTCATGATTATATCAATATTCTCATGCCTGTTGCTGTTCATAATGCTGTAAATTGTTCTTGGAGGAAAAAAAAACATTTTAAGTTCTTTTCATGATATATAAATATATGTATGTATTACCTTTAACAGAAGTATTACTGATCAACAACTCTAAAATGAAGCTGTGTGTGAGCGCGGGTGTCTGAGAGAAAAGCTGTGATTGCCACTGAATATAAATGCAGCACGTTTCTTACAAAGAAAAAAATGTTTTTTTTCTTTTTTTTATGTTTTTGTTCCTCTCTCCTTTTTCTAACACCATTGAACCTAAAGGGCACTTTATAGATCACTCTGAGGTCATGTCGCCTGTCGTGTGTCTCGTCATTAACTTGAATGTGATTCTTTTTTTGTTTTTCATTCAGAGCACGTACCTGGTGCAATATTAATAGTCTGTAAATCTGGGCTGCTGCTAAGGTAGGAAAAAAAATTGTCGGGAGTGAAGCGGAAACTTCACGTCCTTTCGTATTCTCTAATTTATCTCTTCTTCTTTTTCCTCTACCTTTCCCTCCTTTGTGTTTCCTCCCTCCTGCCTGTGACCCCACCATTCAAACTGACTCTGTAAAGATTAGTCCTATTTTTTTTAAGTGGGTTTTCCTTTCCTTTTTTTTTCTTTTTTTTTTATAAATGACACAAAATATCACTTTTGTTGAAGATTCCACCACTTTCTGCAAGTCTATGTGGTTCATTTAACTTCAGTCAAATAAAAATGAAAATTCTCTGAAAGTTGTCTGAGTTACTGGAGACTGAACTTTTTATTTCACTCATATGAGAAGTAAGTCAATTATAAGATGAGACAAAAAGAACTAGATTAGTAGTAAGTTTATAAGCACATTATTTTTTTTTAAAATAAAATTGTATGTATTTTATAAAGGTTCTTTTTCATTCTCATTTATATTTAGTAATCATTACATTTTACATTAAAATATATTAATATTTATAAAATTTCGCAATTGCCCCATGCTAGTTTTTTCACAATTGAAAGCTATTTGATTACATTAACTTAACTGATATATTTGAGTACAACTTTGTGTTTCGGTACACTTACGCTTGACTTGTCTACATCAGTTAGTTTATGCTTTATCACCACTTTGTTTTTTGGAAAATATTATTCAATGACCAAACATGAACACCTTGTAGTTTTGTATATATTTATGTATATAAAACTCATCAGTATATACAACAATTTGAACGTAGCTCCATGATAACGTATAGGACTTCTGAGAGAAAGTCAATAGCATTATTTAAATAATATAAAGTATTATTATTACGTTATAGATGTTTATTATCATTATTAATAACTTTAATTGTAGAGCACTTTTCAACACAAAGTACATAGTGCTGCACAAGAAGAAAACATGGTTAAAATACAGAAGTAGTACATTCATAATAATAGAGATAAAAAACTAAATAGCCTGGCACCACATTATGAAACACTATAATATAAAGGGTCCGTTCGGTGTAGTGGATCCTCTACGTGGCACTAATGTTACAGTTGCCTGTTTCGCTTGTCGTCACAAAGACTTCACCTAATCTGCCTCTTATTGCCACAACTGCCCTCTGTGCCCTCACATGGTGCAGTCATGATTTTTGGTCATTTCTGACTTAAAAGTTACAGAAATGGCGGAATAACCCTTTAGGTGTTTGTATAGCTATATATCAGCACATATTTCTACTTGTGACAATATTTCTTTCACAGGACATCACAAATATTTACAAAATGGCTGTTCCCCCACACGCTGCTGCTGCTGCTGCTGCTGCTGCTGAGGCTGTTTGTTTTCTTTCATTCAAATTATAGATGGTTTCCTGTAATCCAGCCAATCACAGCTCAACGTCACCTATACACCTGGTGATCACCTTTTAGAGAAAAAGTCTTCTAAAAAAATTAATTAACTAGGTTTACAACTCTTGTCACTTTCTTTTTTTTGTGGGTCTTTGTGGGTCTGTGTGTGTATTTGCACATATTGTGGTGAAGGGACCTCAGTTCATTCACACAGGCAATCTAGGAGTTATCAGCTCCAAGGACGAGCAAATAAAAGCCACCCAGCCAGCCCGGGGACATTTTATCAAGACCTCCTATCCTCCATCTGGTCACAAACAAGCCAACAGCCAACTCTTCTTTAGATCCACCTTCTAAAACATTCCACTGCCTGGAAAAAAAAGAAAAAGAATTGTCACAAAGTGCAACTGTTGTTTCACCTGCATGATGTGGACTAAAATCTTCAGTACTATTAGAGAGAATCAAAGTTCAAACCCATTGCTTTGGTTTCCAGAAAAAGACGATGGCGCTCTAGTGACGGTGAGGCCTCACACGGTCTCTCACAGGCGTCTGTGCTACGTCAGCGCTCTGACCTTAAAGAGACCCTAATGGACGCTGGACAAAAAAAAAAAGATTTAGTTACGTATTCTAAAATGAAATAATATTTTCAACTGGGACGTTCTTCATGTGCTAAATCTCATCTGGACACAACTTTAATATATTCGATTTTCTTTTAAAAGGAAACTCAACAATATTTCCAGAGAATTTTTAAATGGTATTGGCTCAACTTTCATAGCAAAACCCTGAACGCAAAAAGACCCACAAATTCTTGCCTTTAACACAAAGTTCTTCCAAAACAAATGATGTGTTTCACTGCTTATTACTCAGCGAGTGAGTGTGACGAAGCCTTTTCTCAAATAGTTCTCCTTGTTTCAACATGACTCTGGGGAGCAGCAAATAACTTCACCAAGTAGAACGTCACTCAGTTGGATCTGCACCTAATTGTACACACTCATAGACATCAGTCCCCTTCATGACTCATTAAGATCCCTGACAAATAAATGAAACATCCAATCTCCATCTAGGTTAAAAAAAGTGAAAAAGAAAATCCTGGATCTACCCTCTGACCTGGATCAACACCAAAATGAGTTCTTCCCTAACTCATACCACATCCTTCCACTAAGTTGTGTGGTAATCCGTAGGATAGTTTTAGTTTCTTGCTTAAATTCAAACAAACAAACAGATAGAGGTGAAAACATAACCTCCTCATTAGCGGAGGTAACTATAAATGTTCCAAAAACTGTTTTTCCCACAGCCATACGGAGCCTGAACTCTTTGCAACAATCATGAACATTGAATACTTTGCACTGTTACGCTACGTGATATTGTGTTGTCCATATACTGTCATTGTGTAGTGTTACACTGTCTAGGTCGACGTGTTTGTCATTTATCAAGTTGACATGAGCTGCTGCTGTTCCACTGACCTGCGAGTGTGGTCGGAAATGAACTGTTCTAATTCTGAAGAAATTGCAAAGGTATGTCGGTGAATAAGAAATATCTCCTTTTGACTGCAGTGAAAATAGAGCAGTAGTTTCTATTTTAGACTCAGAAGCATTAAAAGACCTGTAACTTATTTTTATTTTATATTATTCAACATGGTGTCTAAATATAAAAGGCTGTAGAGAAATTAAAGTATCACACTGCAGCACAGTTATTCACAATCATCATTCATAGTCAGGCTCTAAATTCAGTTAATGATAGACGCGTATAGTGTTCATGTGCAGCAGTATTTAAAGTAAAGGACCACGTGTGATGGATGCTAGAGTTTCAGAAGGTGGAAACTGAGCGGCGCGACACCAAACGACCTCCAGTTAAAGTGATGCTATTTCACAATCTGCCCTTTGGGTGACAGCTTTTATTATGAAACTTATCCACGGGAACATGGACCCACTTATAGAGAATCTACAGAGTTTCTACACATCGACAAATGAACAATGTGTTTTTAATATAGTGAAGATTAAGAACAGGAATTCGATTTTGTTAATGGGGAATTTTTCTTTTATATATTTTGCTTTCAGATAAATACAGTGAGGATTTATGGAATTAATGTTAATGGTGTGACTGTAAATTTCCAGGATCCCTCACCTTCAGTTCACAGTGACTACGTTTACGTTCAGCAATACTCAGACCCTGACCTTATTCTGAAAAATACGTTATTTCAGTTTTGAAGTTTACATAAATGCTAATATAATATAATGATATAATGTTATATTCCGTTCATATTCATATTTTACAGATCATAGTCTGAGAATCACATTGAATGCCGTACATCTCGATGTGGCAAAATGCTGTGACAACTCCCATAGGACGTTAAAATCCCACAAAGCAAAATAGTTTTGACCCAGATTTGGGTCACACTCATCCAGCCCACATCTAATGAGGAATGATGGCACATGGGCGGTCCGTTCGTGTTTGCCACATCTGGGCCACGAGTAAGCCGTAGAAATATCACATGTCAACCAAAGGGACTGAAGGTGGCCTAATTTGTTTTTTGCTAATCGGGTCATATTCACCATTTACCACATGGGCCAATTAAGGTTCACCTCCAGATTTCACTTTGCCGAGAAAGGCCCACATTTGTTTTGGGATATTCGAGCCACATTTGCTATTTAGGCTCACATCCACCACATCTTGTGCAGGCCACAAGAAGGCCAGAGGTGCTGCATCATTGCCTGAAGTGGCCCACATCTGTTTGCTGTCTGGGATTCAAGTAAGACTAAGAGTATGATCGTATTCAAGTTAGTGTCATCAGAATGTCATGACACTAACTTGTGTGTCTTATTCTGACTATTGCCTTAATCGGTGTAATATCAGAATATTGGCGTCAGTGAAACTTTGGTATAAAGGCCCTGATGTTGCCTCACCATTTTTTCAGTCCCCCTCCTCCTCCTCCTTCACCTCCTCACCCTCTCTATCTCTACCTCTGGTCAGGGTCGATCAATACTTCCCCCGTAGCTTATCACTAATGTGGAACTGGCTGTTTGTCCAAACCCTGCTCTGTCTACATAAAGACATGGGGAGGGGACGCCACCAAACACAAACGCGCCACAGATCCCCTCGTGAACCTGCAGCTGCGGGCGGACTACTGGACTTTTACACCGTTTGGCACGCAGAGGCCCGGGAGACAGAGACATGACTTGTATTAGTGTGAGAGGGAAGGAGCAGAGAAAAGAGAGGAGCTGGGAGAAGCAGGAGCAGGAGGCCAACTGATGGGTTCGAGTGACCGAACATTTGAAAGAGGATCCACTTTAGAAACTTAAGGTAAGTTAGTTGTTGCCCTGCAATTGCTCTGAATCCACCAGAAATGTCACGTACACTTTTATTTGCAAAGTTTATGATTTCATGTATAATGACAAATTTAAACTTAGAAAACGGAGACTCTTTTTCAATTTTCAGCTCTGAAACATAATG
This sequence comes from Hippoglossus stenolepis, assembly GCF_022539355.2. Taxonomy (NCBI): domain Eukaryota; kingdom Metazoa; phylum Chordata; class Actinopteri; order Pleuronectiformes; family Pleuronectidae; genus Hippoglossus; species Hippoglossus stenolepis. The sequence continues at coordinate 12,436,638 of NC_061500.1, forward strand.
AAGTTAAAAGCATGATTTAATATAGATAGTTTTAAAGTTATTATGACATATGGTCTTAACAACCTTTATTCAATTATTTTACAATAATTTCAGATTGTTAGTTATGTTGGAGAAAAGGGGGGGATCACACAGATGTCTTCTTCTTGCTTTCCCACGCATGTGCACACAGCTGCAGTCATCCCCACCAAAAAAAAAGGAAAAAGACTGGACTTTGGACACTTTGGATAAGCCTTGATTATTTACTTGGCATATTTGTTTTTCACGATTATTCTGTGTTTTCATGTGCTTTTTCCATTTTTGTTCATTTTGCCATATTAAAAGTTTAAAGGTCCACATGGCTAAATAAATCATGGATCACAGCCTGTGTCATTTCAGCCTAGTTTGAGTTTTTCATGCCGTCACACACAAGACATTTTTTTACTTTCATTGGCGTCATTGCTCTGTACTGATTCCCCTCATCAACAAACTTTTCCCTCTCATTTCACCAGGTCGTCCCGGGAACAAGCCTCTGCTGCGTCTCCACGGCAAACGTTCTCCTCCAGAGCTGTGGAGTGTGACAATGGTGTTTGTGTCCTGTGTATCAAACGCCATTCTCACACTATATAGCTACAGTGTGAAAAGGACCTCAGTGTGTTTCCCCCGTATCCTGTGCAAACTTTATTCAACCGTGTTGCTTTTGCAGATTTAAAACAGCCTCCGAATCGGCGAAGCATGTTAACGTGTCCACACGTGTCGTATGGCGGCTATAGCGTGGGACACGTTACACCGAGATGGAAATAGACAGTGTGTTGATGGGCCGTGCGTGATCTCGAGCCTCTGAGTGTGACCTATTTTCTCTTTTAGTGTTTTCGGTGCTAATTTGCCGCTGGACACCTACATTTATAAACACAGATGGGACAACGGCAGATGTCCCATTTGTTTTCATGCCTCCTGACATTTCACTCGCTGTCCTGGTTCGAGCTTTTACCACATGTAAACAGGTAATGGAATTTTAACAGTTGTAATTTTGTATTTTCCTGATTGCACAATTGTTATATTGTAATAATTAAAATTGTTATAATAAACAGTTTTTTGTTTTGTTTGTCTTTTGCTATAGTGCGAATTTTTGCTCGTACACAATTAAACGGCACTTTGTGTTAACGTTTTATAAACTCCTTCACCTCGGCCCAGTGCAGACACTCTGTCCAAGTCATGTTGCAACACTCCCCCTACCCTCGGGATCCTGCACGCCACTGGTCCCATTATAGAAAAAGTGAAATTAAGAAACCACAAAGCATTTTCAACCAGCAACCTCTCTTTAATAACAAAGATCCGCAGTTTGCTGCACACACTGGTCACATAGCCACAGCCTGAGAGCCATGTCAACAATTTGGGGCAGGGATTTAAAAAGGCCACACTGACATTATAGGACAGGAGAGGCTTATCGTATAGAGGCAGTCAGAGACGTTAGTTGAAAAGCCGGGACGCTATATTGAGATTACACTGTCGATTTGGCTGCGGCCGTCAGGTTACAGTGTGGTTTGATAACTGATTATTGGTTTTAGTTTTTCACGCCTGAGCTGAACCAGAGCAGCGTGGATCCACGAAATAATGCCAGAAATCAATGCAACAAACAGAACTGATGGTAAATTGACAAATGAATAAATCAGTTTAAGAGGAAAACCATTTAAATGTTTCTTTTACGTGAGCTTTTTTTCTGTACAAAATGTTTTTTCCACAGTACAAATATGACATTATTGTGAATTAATCCAATCACTCAATGAAGCAATGTTATAATCATGTCACATTAAACTGAAAATACAGAACGTTCATCCTAACCCAAGCACAAAAAAGACCCGCTTATACCATAAGTCATCTCCAAATAACATACTGTGTTTTTAATCCTGTGTATTTATAATACAACCTACGTTTCAAAGATATTCCCCCAAAGCAATTAATTAATAAGTTCATTAATTTAATGAACTAATGGTTTGAAAACATCATCAAAGTAGAAAAACAAGAAAACAACGCATTGACCTGTAAAGGCAAAATCATCACACATCATCAATGCAGCGATCTAAGACATCACAGCTCGTCACTGTAGATAAACTGCCTCTTCTATCTCTTTCAAGTGTTTGTCACAGTTTTCCCAGAACTTGAGAAATTTGTTATAACTACAGCGCACAAACTCTCATACAAACTCTTCATCGAAATAAAAATATATATTTCATATACATCTCAAATGTTCAACATGAGATGAAATAATCTCTTATATGACCAGTCATCTCCATCGCCTCCTTAAAACCAGCTTTACCCCATGATACCAATCAATAACCAAAACTCTTAGACCAAAGAGTTCCCCTCTGGTTACGACTTCCCCTTCAGTGTGGGCCCAAACGTTTTCTTCTTGGGCGCGGCCGGGGGTTGGGGTTTGGGTTTCGGAGCATACGCTGGCTTTTTGGCTTTAGGCTGCAGGGATTTGAGGCCCAGGATCTCACAGTACGTGTTGCACTGGTGCAAAGCCTTGAACTGGTCGATGAAGGAGGTGGAGCAGTTTCCTTTAAAGCCCTTGTATCTGAAAATAAATAAATAAACACATCAGTTTGCAAGATTCAATTATTCTTGTATCGCTCAGAGCTGCCCTCGTTCTCAAAGGACATACTCACCCTTTCTTACAGGTGGCTATGCCCACATCCGTGAGCCTCATGCCGACTCCTGAAAACACAAAAATTGGATTAATATCTAGGATCCTACATTATAATTTGCAGATAGAACCACTTTTTTAACGTGTTTATTTTGCATTTCCAAACTTTCTCCATCCTCCCGACCTTGCATGTCAGTAACCAGCAGGTTGCCATCGGTGTTGTGGTAGACCCAGTGCTGGAAAGCGCAGCATTTCTGTCCGGCCTCCGAGTCGCGCCTCGTCAGGTTGATCTCTTTGCCGTCCTTGACTGAATACTTGACGAAGTCGCCGATCAGCATCTCCTCCAGCGTCGCGTAGGGGATGTTGTTGGATGGACGGTGAACCAGGTAGATGGGGATGATCCTGGTGGGAGCGTGAAACAAAGTAGTGTGAGCTAAAAGAGAGAGTTGTGTCGTACACGGAGTTTACACTTCTACAGACATCACTCACTCTGGGACTTCGCCGAAGGCTTCAGCAGACTGAGCTGCAGCAGTGTACGCCTTGATGTACTCTCTTGCTGTGTTCTGGACCTGACACTCCTGCAGAGCAGAGAATCCACATTACATCTACATTCAAATTACATTAGAAAATCAATGCACATGATGACAATTATTAGTATATATTGCAAATGAGTAGATTTTATAATAATTTTCATAAAATATCATAATATTTCCTTTTATCTGAGTTTACATTCTAATAGAAAGATTTTAAGATGATAAATAATTTATTACATAATAATGAATTGTGGATAAAAAGGAAAATGCTTTAAGAATTTCATAACAGTGCATCAGTGCTTTTAGTGTACAATTTTTATTTTCTCAAATAATGGGGTAATTCTCACTTTTTGCTTTTTTTTAAACAAAAAATCATAGTCTCATGCTTTTCAAACTAATAAGGGGATGCGATATTGTAATTTTGTTTTACTTTAACTATTTCGCTCTCAATACATTATTTTGATGCAGAAATAAAATGCACGGTTCCATGTAAAGTGACACATCGTATCAAAAGTGCTCAAATATAATCATATATAATATAAAGAATAAGACATGTTTACTGTGATGTTCTTACCTCCACAGCCAAGGTGAAGTTCTTCTCAATGAGCTCGTCGTTGTTCTTGGTCCCGTAGCTGATGGCGTTGTGAACTTTGAGCACACAAGAGTGTCCCGGCAGCAGAAGAGGCTTCTGACCGGTCCGCAGCTTGGTCCGGAAAGCCCGCCGGTGCATTCCCTCCCCAAAGTGGACCTTCTCAGTGATGATGCTGAGGGGATGGTTGTCCCCAAAGGATTGGTCAGATAGGAAATCCTCCTTGAACATCAGCCTGCAACAGCGGGCATCCTCCTCTTCGCTCCCCATGTCTACAGGAGCAGCTGGGGAAAAAAGACAATACTTCAAACTCTTGGACAAAACTGTAGAGAATCCTTTAAATTCTTTGTTCTGGAATCACAACTCACATGAGGCTGTCTTTGGAGATGGAGGAATGACGATCTCACAGAGCACTGTGAAGAAATGCAGGGTTACATGTCACCTCAAATTAAGTTTAACACACATTAAATGCTTATTCTTATCGCTGGCAATCACATTTTTACCTTCGTATGTTAGCAGGTAGTCCAGAGTGACCGATCCGTGCAAGCTGCTGAGCCGACACTGGTACTTGCCCAAGTCTTTGTGGGAAGCGTTGGAGATGGTGAGGGACACTCTGCTCTCATCCCCTGCACTTCAGAGAGTGGTGTGGTGTCACAGTACGAATAAATCCACAGAAATCTCCACAAAACCAAGAGCCTGATATACTTTGACATTTAATCCTACACATTATGGCAATCCAGGATCCTTAGTACGCTGGGAATTTAAAATGTGTCAGCTTGAAATGTTTCCCTTCAGGAGAAATTGTTGACGTAGACTAGAGTATCATACGAGCGAAGGTACAGCTATAGACAGATGTAGAAGGTAGAGGTCCTAAACATTAATAGTTCAGTTGTACAAAAAATACTACAATTGATTCATATGAACACATTGGAAACTTAAATGGTGTTAATGATGATCAGGTCTTTCTACGTAAGGCCAGTGGGGATAGAGACAGAAAAGGCTGTGGCCCGTCATAGTTTCACTGAGACTAAATCCAACTAGTTATCAAAGATAATCTGGTTATTTAAAATATTAACTGATTGGTTGTAGCTTCAGCTGTTCTGTGAAACAACTTTTTGAAAATCATGTTTTATGAAACCTACAGTACCTTCTCTTGATCTCAGCAAGGACGGCGCCCTCTCTGCTCCAGGTGACAGTGTAGTCGGAGAAGACAGCTGAAAACTGACACCACAGGCACAGACTCTGTGGGTCCCCGCTCACTGACACTGTCTGGATGGGCTGCACCACCTTGGGCTCTGCAGACATATGAGGTGAGGAATGGGGGTATTATGTCATACTGGTCTTGTGTTGGAAATGTGTCATAGCATGCAAAAGAAAATTGAGAAATCTCTAACCTTCCTTCGGAGTGATCTTCTGTTTGACCACTTCACTGTATGCCTTTTTACGAGTTGCGTCAGCATCAGCCTTGGGTTCCTCTGCCTTTGCTTTGATATAAACATCTGGCTTTGGTAGTTTAGACTCCAAAGCACTAACAAACTTGCCAAACTTATCCTCTGACAGGCGTCGTCTTTTAATAACGTCATCTTTCAGAGGGCTGGTGAACTTCTTGGGCTGACGGTCTTTATTCTCTGCAAGATGCGGAGGTCGTTCACCCTGGGAAGCTTTAGCCTCCAGTTGCTGGGACTTTTTCAAAGCACCATCTGAATGACCAATGCCCTTAGGAGCTTTCTCCACTTTGTTACCCAGCTTGGCCTCGAACATATCAATCCTTCCTTTTGCAGTCTTTGGTTTGGCTCCATTATCTTCGTCAACCGGTGACTCTCCTACGTTATTCGGAGCTGCTGCGCTCTGACCGTTTTTCTTTTTCTTTTTGCCATGTGGTTTGCTCGGAGCCTTCTCGGCTGCCGCTGCAGCTTCAGTCCCCAATTTAGCCTCATTGTCCTCAAGTCCAGCTGGAGCGTTCTCACTAATATGTTTTTCTACAGTAAGAGGATGAGTTTCTTGCTGTTTGTTGGTCTGCGGGGCTGAAACGTGATGAGATAAACTCTCCTGCTTGTTGGATGCCTGTGCACCATGATGGTGACCTGCTGATTTGTCCTTTTTGGAGCGTGTTTTGCCCTCTGAGGTGTGCTTTTGAGATTTGTGAGGCATCTTCTCAGCTGTTTTCTGATTCAGCTCAGGCTTCTCAGATGGTACGGCTGTGGCGACAGTCTTTATAGGCCTTGAAACAAATGGGTCATTGAAGTCCAAAGTGATGACTGCGACACAGTTTTTCTCCGAGATGACGAAATGATCTGCAGGTACAACAGCCAAGTTTGAGAGTTCTCTACTGAGGTCATCAATCTCCTCAATTATTGTCTTTCTCTCAGTGAAAAAAAACTCAGAAGTGTTGCAGGGTTGTAAGTCCAGTTGTCCCTCTGGTGAAGACTTCTCAGCAAAGTTTATTGTATGCTCTTGTTTATGAATCCGCTCCTCATAACCATCAGAGGACAGTTTGCCAGTAATCCCATATAAGGTTTGCCAGACAACGTAGGGTTGGACGTGATCACAACTCAGGTCTCTGTTGTCATCGAGAAAACTTTGGGCACAAATTTGATCTCCTTCCAAACCACTGCCTTTCCGACATACGAGGGAGGAGCTGCTACTGAGGGGAGCTAAGGGTATAATAAACTTGGGACTCCCCCCCTGTTGCGCCACCTGACATGTTCTGTCGAGGTCTGGTGAAATGTCAGGCGACACGTGTGTGTGAACATGCAGGCCAGGTTGTCTGTCCACACCTGGCACATGTAAGTTGGTCAGAGATCGTGTGGTGAGGAAGTTAGAGCCTGCTCCTCCTCTATTGACCTTGGATGGCCCACAGATCCTTTCAGCGTACTGCTCGACCAGCGAATGCGATTGGGAGATACTGCTTTCATGTGTCACTTCATACAGTCCATCTCCTGAGGGCTGAACATCAAAATGAGTCAACAATGATACAAATGTTAGACGATTGTATATTTCATTGACATTTCTTAAAAATAATTTCATACGTTAGAATATAGGTCTGTCAAACTTCACTGAGACTGTATTATGATAAAAATGTAATAGAATTGTACTATAATAGATTCTGCAGAGGGTTACAACATCATACATTTTCAGACCTTTATTTAAATTGTTTTATTTGTCACATACCTTTCTTTAGAGCCACAAAGTGGATGTTTAGGAAAAACAATGTTTCTATATCCAATCCCAGAGTCCATATGTCTTGCATGCAAATGAACCCTACAGTGCCACTATTATAGAGAGGAGCTCCAGCTCTATCTTGCGCACCTAAGCCTATCAAAAGCAGTCTCCCAGGCCTGTGGACCTGTCAGCGTCCTGGCCGTTGGTTTTTAAAGGAGATGCGGTGGGAATGGGTGTGTTCAAGTGGTGTGTACAAAAAGAGGGAGAGAGAGCAAGGGTGGGTCAAGTTTCAGCCATCAGCTGTGGCGTCCTCTCACCCCACCACCCCCTAACACGCCACGGATGCATGCTATTATCATTGAACTCTCTCGGCTATAATTAGATGCCATTTCTGTCCATCTGAAGTTTTCCTCTCAGGCACTTGTTTCCTTCAGCTCCCACAGCTGTCTGTCTTTGAGATGGGAGCCAAGGGACTTATCCAATAAAACGGAATAATGCCGGGGCGGGAGGCCTCGGGCGAAAACAGAGGGCTCCAATTCAGAGCAAGGCGAGGACCCACGTGAGTCTTACACGTGGTGACATACATAGATTTTAACTGTGTGGACCTCCTGACTGGCTATCAAAGCTTTAGGTATGACAACACTGACAAGGGCAGGAGTGGGAATGTCTGAACTTTCTGGCTATGTTTCCAGAGCACATGACTGATTTATCTGTTTTCCAATACAACTGATGTGAAGGTGATCGCTGTTATTCTCTCTATCGTGAAGGGTGAGGCTCAGGCATAGTGTCTCTGCATGTGTGGGACCAACACACAAAATGCATGTGAAACATCCACTCATCTTTCATGCTTTTCACAAACAGAGCTCAAACATTCCCCTGTCAAACACAAACAAATGATGAATAAATACATTGTGTCCTCTTACCTCTTTAATTGCATCCGCTCCCTCCAAATCTGTCTCCTCTGTTATATTCAGTATGACTGGATCTTCATTGCTGATGAAAAGTTCTGTCTCCAAGGAGTTGACACATCTGCCACACTGAGAGAGATCCAAATGAGTGGAGGAAGCAGCTCCAAGGATCAGTGGGACTGCGGTCACGTCTATGGCCAACATGGCACTGGATGAACCCGTGGATGAGTGAAAGGACAGAAAAGGTTCAGTGTGGTTGCCCTGGATTTCTTCTGTCTCCTCTGCTCCTTGTGTGGTTGCAGTAAAATCACACAAAGGCTCAGCGCTCTGGGAGCCCACTCTGTCTCGGAGCTCCGGCCCTGCAGCTTCGGAGAGACAACCCCGTCCAAAAAGGATGGAGCTCTCCTGGGTGTTATGTGCTTCTAAAAGCTGATCCTGGATGCCCATGTTAGGCTGGAATTGTGCCTGCACTGACGCCTCTGTGTCCGAATCAGTGTTTACCTCTGCTAGCGCCTGTGTCAAAGCCTGTATCTCAGCCCCTATCTCTGTGAAGGCAGTTGTGATGTCGTCTGGTGAAACTGTGATGATACCAGTCCAGTCTGAGAGTGCAGTCGCCCAGCTGTCCACTGAGGACCACCTCTTGACCGGTGGCCCCCAGCCTCTGGTGTCTTCACTGGACCAGCCAATTACCTCGCTGCCTTCGAGGTTGTAACCCGACTCTTGAGTCTCTCCAGGGAGAAAACAGAAGTCACCGGTGACTGTGAGTCCCTCTTGAATCACAGAATGACTCTTCCTGTCCACAACATCTTCTGTGTCCTCACCTGCCAGATACTGACACGCGTCCAGCCACAGCTCAACAGGGCTACCGCTCCGTCGTGCCTCAGGGGTTAAAGCAGTGACCCCTGCAGTCCATTGCCTCACATCATTTACTGACATCAAGCTTGCCTTGCAATCATCTGCAGCAGGTGGTCTAAGCCCTGCGTAATGTCCCACGTCTGACTCATAATCCACTATAGCTTGTTCCTCAGTAGAGCTCAGCACGTCTGCTGAATCACACACATTACTTGTCCTTTTTTCTTCTATTTGTGATGATGCCTCGAAATCAGGACATATAATCTCATGGGGATATACATTGGGGTCCAGGATAAGGTTTTGTGTCTCACTCTCAAAGATATAAAGGTCTGACACAGGCGCTACAGCTGCGTCACCTTCTGAACTGTCGGAGTGAGGCGATGATGAACTCAAAAGAAAAGCGTCTTGAATGTGTTCACAGCTGAAGCTGAGCCTGGTGAGGGGCTCAGAGGCAGACGGCTCCATCAAACCCTCTGAAACATGTGACCTGACCCCAAAAGGATCAGGTGGAGTGTTGTCCTGAATGAGAGGACAGGCGAGGGATGAGGCCTGTTCAATGTAAAACTCTGAGAAAGTTTCCGTTGGGGGTGAATTAAGGTCGTGAGGCAGGTGAGGTAAGAGAGGCAAAGCAGTTTCTGATGAGCCAAAATAAGCCTGAACCCTGAGGTCATCATCCGTTGGCACAGGCTCTGAGCGAAGTGACAAACAATCTGAGACATTGTAGCTGCATGATGAAAGTTTCAAACAGTCTGAGTCAGCGCTTTTCTCATGAGGGAGGCATGCATAGACATTTGTTAAAGCCTCAGAGGATTTGTCAGCCGGGTCTGAGAGCTCAGGCGCAGCCTCCGTTCCTGTCTCGCCTGCAGACAGCGTGTTTACAGCAGGACTGTGTAAAAGAGAGATGGAGTCCAAACCCCTCGTCTGGCTGTCTGGGAGACACACCGCTGACCGTGTTTGGTCATCGGTGTAAAGGAGTGACACATCCATCAGGACTTCTAGCTGAAATTGCTCAAGGGAATATTCAGCAGCAAGACTGCGGCTGTCAAACAGCAACTTTAGGCAGAATTTTGGGACAAAGTTCTCTGTGCCGCGACAGATCGTTTTTGCAGGGTGACATTTCCTCCCCTTAGGGTGCAGCTGTATCCTTGAACTACTGTCAGCGCCTGCAAAGTAAAGTCATAATCAGAAAATTTGAATATTTCATAAAATGTAGTAAAGTCAGACTGTGAATAGCCTCTAAACTGAGTCTTGTGTGTTTATTTACCTCCTTAATCTAAACTATTTGAAGCCAGGCCCACTATCTCCCTCTAGCTGTCAATTTGTGTGACATGATTACCTTAGTTGCAGATGCAGATGCCCCTGTGAACGATGTCGCCTGCATTTTAGAAGCTTTAAAAGGCCACTTGACAAACCTTATCAACAGGAAACCTCCCGGTTGTTGTTACTTTGAGGCTGATAAAGATGTCTGGTGTGTGTGTGTGTGTATGGTCCAGGTATTACTCATGATGTGGGGACCTAGATCTGTTTTCACCGTCACATTATGGGGACTTGTCTTGGTGTGTGTGTGTGTGTGTGTGTGTGTGTGTGTGTGTGTGTGTGTGTGTGTGTGTGTGTGTGTGTGTGTGTGTGTGTGTGTGTGTGTGTGTGTGTGTGTGTGTGTGTGCTCTTGTACAGCTTCTTTGTGAGGACCGGTTTGAGTCTACAACCTACCGAGTGAGGACATTTTGGGAAAGTGAGGACCTTTTGGCTGGTCCTCACTTTGTGACTGTTTTGGGGTTAAGACTTGGTTTAAGGGTTAGGGTTAGAATTAGGTTTAGGTTAGGTTAAGGGTTAGGGTTAGGGTTAGGGTAAGGGGCTAGGGAATGCATTATGCCAATGAATGTCCTCACTAAGATAGCTGTACAAACGTGTGTGTTGTTAATTGGCTCCAGACAACAATGTCCTATTTCTACTACCTTGCACAGCCAAGAGAAAAATAAATATGCATCGTTTATAATATATATAGAATATATAGCACGTGGAGTTTAATGTCATGTTATTGATTGTGTGAATTTTTAATTTCCTCTACAGATGATCAATGAAGGTACACCTTATCTTATCTTATCTTAAATTAATTTAAATATACAATGTGAGTAGTTGCATACTGACAGAAATGTCAAAGACATGAGGTGTTACGTTACACAAACACCTGGAACTGTTACCATCATGAGTATATTTCAAAGCAGTTTCTTAAATTTCTAGTTTTGTCCTTTAGATTACTGTTGCAACTAGACTGGCCAAGGCCCGACTGTTCCCTTATGAGAACACATTTAAATAAGACAAAATTTAAATAGATTATCCCAAAAATTGCACACACTCATAAATATCAGCCCCCTACACGTATCAGATTTTTTGTCATCAAGATCCATGAATTATTCTCTGAGAGATCAAGTTTTGTATAACACTGATAACTAACAACCAAACAAACAGAGACGAAAAAATAACCTCCTTATTGGTGGAGGAAATCAATTGGTGATTTGAGTTGACCGTCTCCAAAGCACCAAAACGATATAACCTGTGTTTGTCTTACTCGCTGCATGCAGCATGACATACGTGCAGATGCCTGATGAGAAGTGTTGAAGGGAGGAGGCTCCGAAACACGCAGCCTGATACACAAGATTGCAGGAGCTGGTGGCACAGACACTGGAAAAATACCAGTACTTCTTCACCCATGACCTGCATTTGTCACATTCCTGCGGCACTGAAGGACACCTTGAGTCTGAAATGTTTACTATAGAGCACAGAGCCACTGTTTTAAAAAAGCCGTAACGTAATTTTTTTATTCCATCGACCACGATCACCGATAGTTGACTGACTCCATATTTACATTTGCTTGTGGCCTGCAGATTGTCCATGTGATCTACATTCCTCAGTTTTGAATTGAAATTAATTGTTGATTAGTGCACTAGATTACACCTGTACTGACATCAGAGAAAAACAATAAAGCTGTCAGCACATGTGTGGCTGACAGCAAGAAAGTGTAATTCGATTTCTTCTCAAGTGTCTGTTTCAAAATAGATCCATCCTCAGTCCCCCCCACTCCCCACCCCCCACCAGCAAGAGCCTGAATCATTTAAAGCTTCCGTATGTGAATGTTTTGCCGTAAAGACATGAGCTAAAAGAGCTTCTGAGTACATTTTAACACCATTTTATCAAGGAACACCACTGGCTGAATCTAAATACGATTTAATTCGATTTAATTCTGATGCTTGGCAAAGTGTATGATGCGGCACGGCAGAATGTGTGTGTCAGCCTGTCAGCAGTGTAACTGGCAGTGTCTATTCCCCGAAGAGAACCACTAATACAAAACCTCTAACAAGTTTGTTCGCAGTGGAATCCCACAACATTAAAGTATTATCATTACTCAAGTCGTTAAAAGAGTCATCAAGCTTGTGATGGGGTATTTCCAGCCATGCAAGTCGTACGTACCCTTCTCATAGCCATGAAGTTGAGGAGATAGACCTATGATGTTGGACTTCAGCGGGAGTTCAGGCGGAGCCGGCCGTCTCGGGGTGTGAGTCTATTTTTAACTGTTGTCCCCCGCAAGTACAAAGTCGGATACCTGATATTGCGGGCATGTGCCGATCTTAAATATTTAACACTGGATATCTATATTTGCAGGCCTTTTTGGTGATGGCCTGATTTACACAATGACTCTGCTGTAGATATGATAACAGTGGAAGTGGCTTATCTGACTGTTGAGAATAAGGATTTAAGAATAAGAATATGGGCAAAGACTACGGTTTATTTTTCCCATACATTTATACATTTTGTATACAGGGCAGAAATTTGTGAATATTCACTCGTATTATGACATTGTCCAGTATGTTAATTATTTCATTTAAATGCCACTGTTAGAAAATCTATACCCTATATTATAGACTATGTTATCCTGTGTTTTCCTCTTTCATACTTTATTATGATTGGACTTTGAAAACAAATTATGTAAAAAATGTTATTTAAAATACACCTGTAACACAGAGACTCACATTTCTGGGGCAACACCTCTAACTGCACTGGCAAAGCAACAATGCAACCGTATGAGGCCCAAACTGTTCTTTGAAAAAGTATTATTTATGAATTTGCTCACCCTGATGTGACAGCGTGCGTGTGACTTATCTCATAAGTGCTGAAATCTCCTAATGACATAAGCAGCGGGCTAGTTTCCAATGATTTAAACGGTGCGATGATTTTAACTTGGAAAGGCATGAAACATTCATGCTTTTACTTGCCAAGCTTCACAAGTCCATTGATGCGTTTATTTATTAGAAGAGGTGTCAGATTGGAACAGAAGAAACTGTTTCACAATTTGGGAAACAGGCGTATTAGCTTTCTTGCAGGGACGTAGATTAGAAGATTGATACCATCCTATCCTTCTGCTAAATTTAGGGTAAAGGAGTTAGCTTTAGTTGAGCGTAAAGATTAGAAGCAGATGGACACAACTCACCCAACTCGTCAACAGAAACTAAGCTTAGCTAAGATAAGCTAAATCAGCAAAACTGAGCTAAATTAAGCTAAGACTAAATAAGATAAGCTAAAGTAAACTAAGCTAAGGTAACCAGCTGCCGGACTGCTTGATCTATAGCACGTCGTGACCCGTAGGTTGTCACTGATCTTTTCCAGGCCTTTCCAAATCTTCATCTCTGACAATCATTTCTTTTGATTGGATCTAACTTGACTTATATTGCATGTACTGCATGTTTATTTTTCAGTAAACCACTTCCTAAAGGTTGTTTCGTAATAACAGCAAGGGGTAGTTTTATAACCAAGTGATGGCTGTTACATCATTGTTCCTGTGACAGGTGAGATGGAACAGAGACTTTTACGGCTAAAATCAACACGTTGTAAATAGTAGTTTAACAACAGAGACTTGGCCTCCAGTAAAACAGCAATGCTCCCAGTTTAAAATGGTAGAGAGAGAAAATAGACTGTTTCTAGCTACTGCTCCTCTGAGAGCTCCACCTGCTTTCGCAAAACAACACGTGAAGTAATCAATCAATCAATCAAATTTTATTTGTATAGCCCATATTCACAAATCACAATTTGTCTCATAGGGCTTTAACAAGGTGCGACATCCTCTGCCCTTAACCCTCAACAAGAGTAAGGAAAAACTACTAAAATACCCTTTTAACAGGGTAAAAAGAACGAAGAAACCTCAGAGAAAGCCACATGTGAGGGATCCCTCTCCCATGACGGACAGACGTGCAATAGATGCCACGTGTAATGGAGAACATCACAAAGATAAGGGTGTTTGCAGCATTGATTAGAATAAACAGTTTGTAGCATAATGGAAGGTTAATGCATTGATGGATTATTATTGGTCGAGTATCTGAGAAGAAATATTATATATCAAGCAGTGTTGTTGTGATCATAGTCCATGGTCAGCAGCCACCACGATCAAGAACCACCATCACGATCGGATACACACACACACACATGCGCACAACACACACACACACACACACACACACACACACACACACACACACACACACACACACACACACACACACACACACACACACACAAAGGCTTAAATTATCTTTAAAAGTACTATAAACAGAAGTTGATGAGGACACGTTGAATTTATGTCATGTCCTTGAACTCTTTTTGTGCCATTATGTAACACTTGTGTCCCCCACCCATGCTCTTGTGTTGCATGGAAAATCTGCTGAGCAACAGGGGAATATTATTGGACTATTATATGTGTGAGGGAGTTGTTTTATGCTACTTTGCATCTAAACTGGAGATTCTGGAGATTCAATTTTTGCTATAGAATAGAAAAATATATTTGAGGGCAGGTTTATTCTAATGAAACAACCTTGTAATGTAATGGAGAGCAGTGTAACTAACAAGGTTTACTCATATTGTGTCACATTTCATCTGACTGATCATGTCCTACTGGGACTTGAACGAGGCAGGGCATGTTCTGATCTTGTTATGATGTAGCTTTTAAAAGATATATGTGTGCATGTGCATGTGGGAACATCTGTGGCCTCTCAGCAGCAACACATTTAACGTCTCTGCAGGGAACAGCTGATGGGCTGTAAACATTGTGTGGACTGACAAATATTCTGCACCGAAATTCACCCCACGAAATTGGAAAATAACCACTTTCTGTTTTCAGTGGTGGGGGCAACAGTTGATCTTTTAATTACAGGTAGAAATATAGAATTAGGCAGCAGCACTAATATCAATATGAGTATCTCAACCATGATCAATATTTATTTTGTCTAAATTAAATATTTCTCAATGGCAACTGAAACATTCACATCAGAACTTTAAATGCTCAGAGAGTCTCAGACATGTTAAACCATCTTGGGCATGTTGTTGTGGGGTCATGGATTGGCTGCGGCCCCTTGGACCCGTGTAGTCATGGAGAAAGAGGTATCATCTTACCCAAGCTGGATATATTTTTACACCATGTTGTTGCACTGGCTGTCTTGGCCTGGCGTCTGCGAGCCAGGAGGAGGAGAACGGTGCTGCACATGGAAGATGTGTGCGTCACCACCATGTTTTGTTTGTGTGTGTGTGTGTGTGAGAGGGTCATTTAAAGGATGCTTTTTCCAAAACCACTTTAGGCAGGAGTGTCATAGCAGGTGACTGACTAATATGAGACACATCTTAACTATGCCAAAGTCTTATAAAGAAATACCAAACCATATTTAGCAATAATCTTATACAACTGAGCACATGACAGTATATCCTTAATTAAAATATTGATAATTCAAGTATGTACTAAAGTTAAAATAATCATAATCACAATCACAATCATAATCATAATCATAATCATAATCATACACTTTATTTAAATAATACATTGCAAAACACAGTTACAAGATGTTTTACAAGTTAAAAATGAAAAATTGAAGGCAAACAATAAGAAATGATTAAGAGCAGTTTGAAGAACACACAGCATTAGAGCACAAATACTTTAAAAAGTGTTACTGATGAGAAAAGAGTAAAAACAGTAGTTTGTAGGATCAGTATTAGAAGGATACACACGTATAAAAATGTGTCTTTAAGAGAGATGCTCCTCTGGGAAGTTGTTCCAAAGAGTGGGAGACCTGACAGAAAACTTTTGGTCAATTAATTTGATAATTATCTTATAAAATTTAAACAGGTTTAAAGCTATAGATGGTAATACAGGACTGTGGTTAATAATGAATAAGGCCCAAATAGCATATGTAATGATATATTGATATAACAAATAAAATGTTACATACGCGTTATTGGTTGTATGTTTGATTGAAAACTAAAATCTATTTTCAATATATTTAAACATATATCAATCTGAAGGTTTGTGCAAATGTGGATTTTAGTGGAATCAATCACAGGCTCACCTTGTTTTTGTGTTTTCTGGTACGTTTTTTTTTTCTATATCAAACACGTACATTAAGTTTATTAACCAGGAAGCATATTTACACAGGGAAACTGGCACAACTCATAAGGCACAAACAAACAGAGTATAGAAATGAAGGTATAACGACTGGATGAAGGTTCTCTATTGTGTTCTGACATGCATCTATGTACGGCTGTATTTTAGGAGGAAGGGCTTCTCAATCAGCACAGTCAGCACGTAGCTCACCACCAGCGTCAGCACCACATGGCCAAGGAACATGTACATCTAATGAAGAGAGGAGACACAGTGCACTAAGTTAAAATAGTATATATACTGTATATAAAGAGAGAGCCAACTCTGCGTCAGCTGTAGGGTTTATGAAACCAAATGAAACGGACCACTTACAAAGTTTAAGTCTGTGTAGTGGATCGGAGTCTCTTGCAGGCCTATATAGATGATGATGAAAATAGGATGTGACAGATAGCAGGCAAAACTAATGTTGGAAAGTGGAAGCCAGAAACCCAATGACAAGAAGCTCTTGATAAAACCTGGAGAAGCAGAAATTAAAAATACATTCATATATTTGCTTTCATGTGTAAAATATCTCACTTATCACTTAACAAGAAATGTACACACACGCTACAACTGAACAGAGTTTGTTCTTGTATACTGTGCAAAAGCAAGCCAAACAATTTTTTTTTTTGCATGTTAAGTGTAATATGGGCTTAAAGCCCGGGTTGGTAATCCTGGAAAACCAAGAGCAGGCTACACTGCAACGATAAATCCGACACCCTCCCATCGTCAAAGCCACGCCCCCAAAATGCATGAACGCATCACTAACTGACAACTTCCAAGGCGACTTTTCCATTACTCTCGCGCCAACTTCTGAAATGTATGACACCCCAGACTCAGATGACTTTATTTATAGATGACTATTAGGATGTGCAGAATATTTCCACAACCAACAGTTTTTTGGACTCAGGACTCGGGTTTTGTTTACCTCCATAACCTTCCTCGCAGGCCACTATGATCCAGGTCACAGCCAAAGCCCAGAGGGGTCTGTGCAGTCCTTGATAGAGGGCATGTGGCAAAGACAGAGAGGTTGGCTCCTCCTGTAGGACGTAGGCTAATCCAACCACCACAGCCATAAGTGAAAGACAGCAGAACCAACCAAGTGCTGCCTGCCACTGCAGCAACAGCAAGAACAGCAACAGTAAGATCACACATGAGGGCAGCATTGTGACTTTTATTTTTATCTGATATTACAAACAAGCATGTGATTATTGTTGAAACAATGTGTGTTGCATATATGCCAGAGGTGCCTTTCAATATAATCAGATGTTCTTACCTTCTGCTTTAGGACCTGATCTTTCTTTGTCGTCAAGTATATTCCAGTCAAGATCCCTATTAAAAATGGCCCATATCTTGTGTAGGGTTTCACATAGTAATGTAAGCCATAATTCAAATGGAACCTACAAAAATGAACAAATAAGTTGTTTATTTTAATTCAAAAGAAACAGATTGAATGGCTAGTTTGATTTACTCTCTTTTACATTGGATTCTACAGTAATGAAGTGTCAGTGTCAACAGACGGACAGACAGATTTCTGGAATTATTAGATAGATTTGGTTCCTATTTGCATTCGCACTGGACCACAATCTTACACCGAAGATGGCAGGAAGACCGGCAGCTGCAGGAGCGCAGTCGTAATGGCACCAGAAGCAATGGTCATCAGCATCAGGCCTCCTGCCACAGCCGCAAACACACCTCTGTTCCTGATAAACACCAGATAGGATGGGTAGGATTACATGTGTGTGTAACGTGGTGGCTGTTTTAAAACATTGCAATTTAGAAATATTTTTTGAAAATGATATGAAAGCACAGTGGACATACAATTTGTAAAAATAGAGCAACAGTGGAGTGGTGGCATAACACTGGAAGTCAAGAGACAAGTACCATGCCCAAGGGATGCACTGGAGAGAGATAAGAAACAAATGTGCAGAAATACAGTGGGTCAATTTACATAAAAATACATTTCCAACAGACAGCCAGAGACAGGTTAAAATTACTACCGGCTGTGAGGATGTGAGGAGATTGATAATCAACAGGACGTTCCCCCACCAGTACGTCTTACAGTCCGCCATTGTCTCCATGATTTGGAACCAGTAGGGCCCCCCCCGTACTAAAGAGGTGAGACCAGTGGTGAAACACAGGATGAACAGATGCAGTGGCTGAATCCTGTAATGAAAGAAAGAAACAATTAAATCGACATTGGTTCTGAGATCATGTTTTAAATGAAGGGCGTCGAAATTCACTTTGTGACACTAACAGATTTGCATGAGCTGATTGGGTGAATTGATAAATACACAGCACCTTTTAATCCTGTTGAAGAGGTAGCTGGCCACCAAAGAGATGCTCAGTTTGCCATCAGCCCTGTTGATGGAGTTTAGCAGAGACCTGGCACTGAGCAGACCCCTGAAACACAGACGCTGCCATTAAACTAACCTTTAACCCTTTTTCAGATACATTAGGCTATAGCTGTTTTCAGGCATGTACACCAGAATATAATATCCAGAAAATTGGTTCTTTTTCAGGAGGCTGCCTTTTACATATGACGAACGTAGCAGGAGATTGTCCGACACATTCACAACAACAGGAAAATGCCCGGAACATTCAGGGTGGCGCCTGAATGTTCCAGGAGGCAGGAAATGACGTAAAAATTCTGCTGTGAAAATCACATTGTTCACGGCATTCAAAATCTTAAATATTTGTACACTCTTTAAGGTATTTTAAGTTATGCGTGTTTTGCGTGTTAGAAACGTCATCAACACGCCCACTCTCTTGAACTTTCCATACATTTCACTGTTGTATTCTCACATAGGCCCACTCAGACATTTTCCTGGACATTTAATTAAGGGGCTGACAGGGGAAAGTTCTGGAACTGCCTCGAACCCGCTTGTTGATTCCACCACTGTCTTTAAGCTTCACCTCACCCCAGCAGCAAAAAGCTGTCAACAGCCAGAAAAACGGGTCCAGCAAAGGCAATCACATAGAGAGGGCTGCTCTTTACCGCTTTCTCCCAATGTTTCTTGTTATCTGCAATAGAGATGATACAATATAGGTACAATGATATGTGAGTAATGGGGTGACTTCCAAACTGAAGGAGCAAATACCAGTATCTCATACCCAGGTTGTATATGACAGAAAACTGGGTGGAGTGGCCACACATGATCCAGAACAGGCTGAGGACACGGATGCCGTTCAGGGAGGAGTAGCCTCCTCCTGGGATGGATGAGGAGGTGCTCAGGACACCGAGGCTGGTAATCTGGAGAGAAAATGCCTGCAGGCCCCAGTTCACACAGCTTCGAGGAAAACACAGTAGTGTGTGGCTGGTGATATCTAGGAGGACAATATAGAAATTAAAAAAAAGAATCAATCTATAAATATATAGATTTGGCTGCTGCACCTTGAAATTATTATTGAAATTGTCTTGCACATAAATTACTTTTATATCTGGTTTCAAAATGTAACAACTGCTCTGTTGTGGTTGTATATGTAAAGTTTATTTTAGTACAAAGTGTAGCTGTTTAGTAGGGTTTTCAAAAGTATCAATACTTTGATACTTTTTCAATAACGTGTGTTTAAAAATGTTTTATACATTCATATCAAAGTCTTTGTTTAGTTTTGGTATCATTACAACCCCAGGTCAGTATCTATTTCATTATCTATTGTCTGTTGATCTTGCAGTCACGGCTTGCAACATGTCCCTGTGAACTTACCCTTTTCCTCTGAGGTGCCACTGTTCCTTTCACTGCCAGAGGAGCCATTGATCTTCAGGGTCCCATAAAGGTTGAGGCCAGTGTTTATAGAGGACGACTCAAGAGACGGACTGACCTCCCTGTTCCTTTTCCACCTTATTATAGCGGTGAGCAGGGTGGCGGCAAGAGGAATCGCGACCATCACGCAACACACAAACCTGCAGGAGAAAAGGTGCCAGTATTTTAGATGGAGTGTAGAATCCCTGAGATGAAGTCCTGCACATGTAAAGAGGCATTTCTCCAGTTCAATACTCATGGAAATAATTCAGTAGAGAGTACACTGACAGGCAGGTGACATCTAATGCATCTGGGGAAATGGTGTTGGACAAACAGTGGGTCATCAACAGGGCCTGAGCGGTCTGATTGACCAGGATGGAAGGAAAAGGAGGAATGAGGGACGTCTGACCAATCTGAAGTCTCCCTGTAAAAAGAAGTCAAACAAGTCAAAATTAAACCAAATAAATGTCGGACTGAGTGAATCTAGACTTTTAGAATCACTGACCGTATAGCACCAGCATTTCCACATCCTCTTCCCTGCAGGAGTCAGGAACACAAATACCCACAAAATAGTGGACTGTTTCCTAGGTAAGTTAAAAACACTGTAATTGAAATTTCCATCCTTGTAGCTCCACGCCAGGACAAGTTTTTATCTTTTAAAATAATGGTTCATGTTGTTACCTGCTGAAGAAACACCTGGCAGTACTGTCCAGAGAAGGTGGAGCCATTGGCAGACTGACACTGCTGCCGTGAGCCCGGCTGGTTGACATTACCTCCTTCTACATTGCTGCCCATCTTTCCAAACGCATCATACACTGATAATAAACACAAATACACAAACAATTATTTTGTATTCACTTCCTTTAACATTGCTAGATAGGGATTTTTTCAACATTTTCCATGGTTTGTCAGAGAGTGAAAAAAATCTGGCATATTTATTGGACTGATGTTAATGACAATTTAATTTAGATCTGCAATGCTGCAGATCTAAATATAAATTCGGATCCAGTGAATTCAAATTTTGATCTTAACAGAGTAAATCTTTCAAACTTATATAAAAGTCACATACATGAATAGTTATTAATTAAATTCAGTTTCATTTTATGAAAAAATATTCAATAATAATAATAATTATCAACAATAATAATAACAATCAAAATAATAATAATGAAGAGTAATTGAATAACTTTGTTTTCAAAACCTATTTCATGCATAAACAAGCATCTAAAAGTGTCTTAAAAAGAAAAAAGAAAGAGGCAACATTTTTTTTAAAACTTTAAAAAATGGGTTAAAATTAAATATTAGATAGTCAACAAGTAAATAAAATGATATGTCTATCTGCAATAATTAAGATTTCTATAACCACTGTCCTCATAATTTTACAGTTCTGTAGTACTGCATATATTTTTGTAATCTAAGAAAACCAATATCTTTGTGGGCATCTTTTCTTTTTGATGTGAATTTAAATCTATTGTCTGAAAGTTGGAACTATCAGAAATATCACATTGTCTATTTTCATAATTTATGTATTTCTTTAAAAAGGCAGCATCACTTACTGCGGACAGCGTATTCCCGTGGTCTCTCCTGGTTTAGTTCCCAGAGGAAAGCGTTGGTGTCCTCCTCACATTTTTTAGACACATTCAATGCCTGTGTGGTTTCCAGCTCTAAACTAGACCCTGCAAACAGAAAGAACACCAAAAAACCCAGGGCCATTTTCAGGACTGAATGTATATCTTAGTAGAGGAGAGTTTAAATAATATAGGAAGGGACACACCCTTTTCAAAGAGGTCACATTAAATCATCCTCTGGCCGGACTTTAAAAAAAACCTTCCTGTGGCAAAGGCAATCATCCCCACCTGCAGGTGTGAGCAGGATTGGTTTACATGAGGAGGCTGACAGAGATCCAGGCTTTGTGATTATGTCCCTGTGGAAAATCAACTTAGTGTTGTGGTCCCATGATTACCACTGGGACTCCAGATGTTTTGTCATATATGTGAATTACACGTTTCAAAAAGCCTTAAATATTCACAGAAGAAGAACCATTTCATTACTCGCCTTGAATTTGATCTTTTATCTCAATTATCTTATCTTAACTGTAAATCCAAAGTTAAAATGTGGGAAAAGAAATACCACAGACAGTCTACTATCTGACCACTAGAGGGAAAGCTTGTCCTAAAATTGCCTTTACCAGGCAACAGTGAGGGAAACGACCTGCACTAATTTAATATGACACAGTTTCAGTCAAGTCAGTTATAGTTTATGAATTTAAGAACTATTTGCTTACACACCAGCTTCACTTCCCGTCAGACTGGTGGAATGGTTGGAATAGAAAAAGGCTATACCCTTGTCCATTATTTTAACATTCAGTATATTGCAGGACAATCACATTTCAAATCACCGTTCATCAAATTCAGCAGGAGTATGAACGATCACGAGAGGATTTGTGATTTAGGTCCTTGGAGAAGCGCTGATGTCTTATGTGCAGTCGACATCAGATCGCCCCCTGGCAGGTTTCATCATTTATTGACACAAAGAACAACTTTGTACACAAGCATCAGAAATGTCTAAAAACAGCGGCAGCAGCAGATGCAAGACACTTTCTAACCCACAAACAATTCACAGGCTGATTCTCACATGCAGTTTTACAGCTTAAGACAGTTTGTTTTATTTTTGGAGTAGAAAACCTACTGTTCAAAACAAAGTGATGAAGATGATGATGAGACCTGGAAATCAAGCTATAGATAGTAAGTTCACATAAGTTCCAAAGTTATGTTCACTGGTTTGATTTTATGAGTGTCGCAGCCAAGTTTACATTCCTGCACATAAATACTGCTCCGTAATATCAACATTCATTATGATTTCACAATAAACCACAAACTGAAGAAGCTTAAAGAGAAAATGTGAAAAATAGATGTGCTATGGCTCATTTTGACAAATTTCCCAGGGAATAGTTCGTGGAATTTAATGAAATATAATTATGAGAGTGTGTGATTTGGTGCACCTTGATTGTTTTTATTGTGCTATATTGATAGGTGAATTAATCTGTGGATGAGCTGCTGTTTAAAAGACACGTGAGTGTTTTGTGTCTTATACTTTAAATATTCAGGTACATAAACATTTTTTTTAAGTCAAATTGAAATCTCAAAGAGCTGCCATTTATAGTGTATTAAGACAGGCATGAAACGTCAACTTACAAAGTCTCACAGTCTTTTTCAAAATGCAGTTTTAAAAGCAAATTCAAATTTGGCCCATATGTTTGTCTTTAAAAGCCTGATGTACTTGTCAGAAAACCTGAGCTATAAACTCATTTTAAATCCATCTATTTTCGTAATTTTCATGGTATGTGTGTTTGATATATAAAAGATAATAACTTGACTGGGTTGTGTGGGATGCAGCTGAAGTTAGGATTTATCTTTGAAGCATTGTCCTAAAATTTGTGATGTTCCATGTAATTGCAGCTCCAATCTAATGCAGAGATTTAGTTTTCCTTCAGGGTGCTTTAGAAGGAGACCAGGACCACTGTTTTGCCAGGAATGACTCAGAGAGAAAAAATTGTTATCCGTGAAAATAAACAAAGTTGAGGTTAAGTTACAATTGAAGACCTCAGCTCGGTTTGGCGTAGGCTCTGAGAAACCTGAATCTCCAAGTTGAACATTTATTCTTGCAGACATTCAATGGACATTAGCAGCATTGAGAATTTGGAGCACTGCTGACTGTATGAGGATTAGTCCCATGTTAAACTAATATATCCATACGTCATCTAATCCTAGTGAAAAACTACAATGGAAACTGTTTAAAATAAAAAGCTCCTCTATAAAAAGGTCTATTCAAGGCCTATAAAGTATCTTGTTCCATTTACTTAAAGACACTGACTTCAACATGTATTACATATTTCTGTGAGTATATTGTAAACATGATGTAGTATTTATTGTGTACATTATATACAGCATAATCACAGCCAACCGATGTACTGTATGTTGTTTGCAATGTTAAAAAGTGGGTTCTTCTCACTTCTCAGCTGCACTCAGTCTCTTAGACTTGATAAAGGCCATTCCATGTGTCCTCATGTGAGTTTTCAGGTTTCCCTCAGTTTCAAACATCTTCCCACAGACTTTGCATTTGGTGTTGGGTTTCCCATCGTTGCTCTTGTCCGTAACGTCCAGCTGGTTCTCCCTCTGAATCTCATCATCATCCCTGCCCCGTCCGTTGTATCGGGCGAGGCCGTGCGGCTCCTTCAGCCGATGATCGATGAAGAGGTGTCGGGACAGTGATCGGTGGGAGGTGTAGCACAGGCCGCACTCCTGACACTGGAAGGACGAGCCATCGGACTTGTGCTGGGGAATGTGTTTGCGGAAAGCGGCGATGTCCTCTGAGGGGAAGCCACAAACTGCACACTTGTGAACTTTGGGGATGTTCACCTTGAGCCTCTTCAGAGGATGTGAGTCTGATCCCTTGGAGTTCAAAGCTGGCGATCCCTCATCCTCCTCTGGCTTCCTCTTTGGGCTGGGGGTCTGTAGAGGTGATCAAGATAGTAGGTTAGGTTAGGACGGGAGAATCAGGAAATTCACTTGTAGGGTATTGATTCAAAAGGAGAACTTCCTTCTGATAAAGTTGCATGTCTCCAAATTTGTGCCACAGTACCGTTTCCTTGCCAGGTAATTCCTTCACATTCTCAGAGCGGACGGTCTTCCCCTCTGGTTCTTTGACGCCATGCATCTTCTGAATGTGCTGATCCAGCAGCACTCTTTTAGTGAAGGGCTGACTGAGAGCTGGACAGTGCCTAGCAAAGCACAGAAAAACATAAATTTTAACACCAGCAAGCTGAAAATTAGACATTTTATGCTCATCCTCAGGTTCATAATTTTATTTGCGTTATTATTTTTAAAAGTTTATGCCGGCCTCTGCTGTTCATGCTGGCCACTTTACGTGGCTTTGTTGGGGGGTGCCAAACTAGCCGTTAGGCGTGTATTATGCAAGTGTGGGTTAGGGTTAGGGTTAGGGTTTACTGCAGACTTTGGAATTTCTGATTTGCCTAACCTGATATTCTTCCTAACGCTAAACAATGATCACTCTCAATGCATAAAACTAAAACCTTCAGAGGCAGGGTACAAAAAATCCTGTCTGATACAAGATAGTGATCATCAAGGATGAGCGGTGTCCAGTGTTTCGTCTCGAGTAAATAGACATTGGATTTTTAAGACAAGAAGAATCAAGGGGCAACTTAGAAATGAATAGTTTTCTGCTTTAATCAACTACACAACAGGAGCCTTTTGAGTTTGGTTGCTGCAGATTTGTCAACATTGGCTACTGTAGTGTTGGAGAGCCACAGGAACTCCTGCACATACGAGAGTGCGACTCACACAGTTAAACACAACAATTGTTTGGACCCTGCGTGGATTTGCAATTGTATTCACTGAGGCCTGATGAATGAGTGTGTGTACTCACGGGCATGTGTAGACCTTCCGCAACCCCTTGTGTTTGAGACGGTTGTGTCGACAGAGACTGTGGGAGGAGCTGAAGGACTTGTCACACTGTCGACATGGGTGCTTCTTCAAGATCTACAATGTGAGAATGAGACTGTTTCAGGTAACCTAAAGAAATGCTTCATGAACACCATCTATCTATCTTCAAATTTCAGAACTCTCTGTCTGTCTGTATGTGACTCGGGTATCTCAAGCTACGTTCATCTAATCGGCTTCACACTTGGACTGTGTGTTGTTAATGACCCGAGGAAGTGCAGTGTCCAATTTGGTGTGAATTGGATACATGGTACGTTCAATATTGATTAAATATATATAAACAGGCAGCTAGCATTTGGTAGCGGTGGCAGCTGGGATTCATCAACGTAAGTGACGTTGTCGATCCTGACAAAGGCAGGTCTTTACCGGGCCTCAAGTACTTCAGGTCACTTTTACAATTTCATAAAGAGAGCTGCATCCAGCATTACCACAGACCAAGACAAAAGCCCATTCCAAACACGATCACTTTTTCCGTCTTTCTATGCTAGAAATATGCTGAGAATCTTCTCCATTTTGAACTCACTTCCTGACAGGGATCTCAAAAACACGATGTGGTCAAATTAAAAAACGTATATAAGAGTGAAGTCAGACATTCACCTTGCCATGTTCATGCCTCATATGAGCCACAAAGACCTCCCTGGAACTGAAGAGGGTACTGCAGTCCCCACATGTGTATCTTGAGCTTGGAGGGCTCTTGAGACCTGCTGAGGAGTTACTGTTGCTTTTCTTTTGTGGCGAACGTGAAGGTTTCTTTTCTCCCTTGTCTTGACGATTAACATTTCCTCCATCTTTATTGTTGTTATTGCTGGGGCCGTTGGTGTTGGTGCTGTTATTAGAATTGGTGGGCTTGATGCTGAGAGGAAGGTTGATGCCCAAGTTTGGTGGACCCTCGGTGGTCTTCAGGGTTCCATGAATGGCCTGGATGAAGGATCCACACACGCAGATTGAATCATATTTCTGAATTTATATCACTAACACTGGTATGCAAAACATTTCTAGAAAATTGAAATAGAAATCGTATTATTTTGCATGATGTTTTATTTCAGACTTAATGATGATGTTAGGAACATAAGTCATTATTAAACTCAGTAACATGCATGAAATAACTATTCTTCAATCCTACTTTGATATGGTCCAACATGAGCTGTTTCTGGGCGTAGTGCAAGGAGCAGTCAGGGCATTTGAACACTGAGACTTTATGATTGGCAACATGCTGGTCGAAGTGTGCGCAGAGCAGGGACTGCAGACTGAACACAGTGTCACACATGGAGCACTTGTAGATCAACCTGAAAAATACACACAAAAGTGTACTATGAATTGTACTGCACGATGTTACAAGACTCAATTGGTACATACATAAGAAGTGTTATGCGAATCCCAACTGTTACTTGAGTTGTAACAGTGACCTTGACCTTTGACATTTGACCACCAAATTCTAATCATTTACCCTTGAGCTGAAGTGAAAGTTTTTATCAAATTTGAAGAGACTCACTCATTTCATTCTTGAGATATCATGTTCACAAGAATGGAATGGTTGGATTAGACGGACAAATGGACAAAGGGATGGACAGACAGACAGACAGACAGACAGACAGACAGACAGACAGAGGGACAACCCAGAAACATAATGCTTCCGGCCCCTGGCTTCTGCCGACGTAAAACAAACTCAGGTTAAGCCACCATGTCTAACTCCAACAAATCCTGCTACTGAGGAGGAAGGTTTTCCTGAGAGAAAGGAATTGGACATGGGTATTGGGTTACAGGGAAGTGTGTCAGTGTGGAAGGAAGAGCGATGATGTGACGTTGGAATATTTTTGAGGAAAGGGCTCGTCTGTTATTATCATTATTATTAGGAAACTGAAATAAGTGTTTAGAGTCCCAGCTGTTGATGAGTGTTGTGCTTCAGCTGCGCCTAATGTTTTAAAGAAACTTTTGATAATAAAGTAATTTCAGATCAGGATATGAAAATATAATTTAATGTATTGAAATATACAGTTCAGCTCAGTGTAAATTGTTTAATTTCAGATGGTAATGCAGCTTTAGGCTTGAGGCTCAACATGAGCCAAACCCACACAGAGCACCTGCTCCTTAACACCTGAATGATCAGTAGTGCTGATGATGGACAGTGTCAGTGAAAGGTTGCCATGTGGAATAAAACAAACTCAGGTTAAGCCGCCATGTCTAACACCCACAAATCCTGCAACTGATGACTCAGTGAGGACAGTTGTCCTTAGAAAAATGAATTGGACATGGGTATCGGGTTAAAGAGAAGTCAAAGGAAATGCGTCGATGTGAGGTTGGAATCTTCTTGAGTAACGAGCTTTTGAATTATCTGTGATTTAGCATTGAATTTAGCATTGAAATTAAAGTTTTCTGTACTTCAGAAGGCATAACAGTTTCAGTAGCCTTTTCTGAATGCTGTATTCAATGTTGCATGAAATTTAAACAGATTGCGTTGAGAACAACATTTTATATAAATCACAAGTTTTGCAAAGACCTACTTGGGCTCTCCAGCCTTCACTCCTGGATGCTGTATATGTGCGTGGGAATGTGTGCCAGGCGCAGTCTTGAAGGCCATAGGGCAGAGAGCACATTTGTAGAAGGTCTCACAGTGAGCGCTCTGGATGTGGGACTTCATCGTCGCAACATCGGTGAAGATCACACTGCAGTGATGACAGCTGGAGGGAGACAGGGGGCAGAGGGAGAAGAGGTAACAGTCACACAGACTTGAACGTAAATTCAATTTAGTTAAAATTTTCAAATGATCTTTTTAAAATCTGTTTGATGTATTGTCATTTAGCTTAGCTAAGCTTAGCTTAGCATCAAGACTGGAAACAGGTGAAACAAGGTCAAAAGGTTACAAATAAAATCAGCGTCTCAAAAAAACCCACTAATGAAGCTCAGCATAATGTCTATCAGGAACGTCATCTTTACGACTCATTTATTCACACTTCTCTGTTTTTCTAATCAGCTGATTGTGGGTATTGTTTCAGTAATCCAATCAGATTTCTCCCTGATCTAAATCAGCCAATGGAGTTGATGCTATCAAACTTTGAATCTGCTCTCTTCTCATTTCAATGATTCCCTGTGACCCTGCTAACCCAAACCACCCCATTTAGATCCGGTTTTCATATCCAGAATCTTGGTTGAGCCTCAATTTCATGGGGTACAAAAAGACTCTCATTAATTAATATGGAATGTCTTATTGGTGATTTTATTATTTATTTGCTAATTTTTGTATATTTTTTGTGCAAGAATTATAAATTTGAATTTCAAAGTTTAAATCTGTAATATTTTGCAAGTACCTGTGCTAGTAATGTCACATTTGTAAATGTATTATGAGTCGCTATACACGCAGTTAAAAACAGACACAGCATTCATTTCAAACTATTTTGACAAGACTCGTAATTGAACCATAATTAAGTGATTGAACCATAATTAAGTGTTATGGTAACGGTAATGGTCTATTTTCTTCCCCCGAAGTTTCATAATGTATAAAATCACTTTAAGTGATATGGAACTGTCAAGCTGATGCAAACACAATGTAATATTAAGTATAATTAGAGATGACATCATAAGTGGCATTTTGAAAGAAAAGCAAGAGCCATTTAAATCAGAGTATAACCACTTACCAAAGAAGGACACTACTCTTTGGTAAATACAGTCAACTTGTTTTGCAGATCTGACTATCCAAAAAACAGGGTCTTCAGAAACAACTTCGAGAACTATATCACAAGTGAGGACTTAAATGTATGTTCAAATTATTAGATTTTACTAAAGGTAGACTGACCGGTAGCCGACTCTGCGGGTGTAATGTAAGCAGTTCTTGGTAACATGCGACTGGAAGTGGACAGATCGGCAGCTGGCGCCACACTCAGGACAGATGTAAGGAGACTTGTGCTGGTGGATCCGCTGGTGTGACTGAAAGCTGCACTTATTTGGCAGAAGCATTTGGCAAATAGTGCATGTTTTCTGTGAGCAGAAGAGAAAAAATGTAAAAATATATTCAAGAAAATTATTGCATCCTGAGGGGTTAATATGTATTTCCCAGAAAGTACTTACTTAATTATGATATTACACAGATCTCATTAGGACCAGTTTACTTTGGAACTACCTTCTGTTACTGAGGAAAAAGTGCTGATAGAAACAATGTACATCTCAGAACCTTGGCCCAGTAACACTAGAATGAAATGATAAAGTAATATGAGTAAACAGACTCAGCTTTACAGAGCTTTAGAGTTTCAGCTTATGATTTCAGCTAAGTCTTTAGCAGTCCAGCTCACAACTTCACTGTTTTGGTTCACTCTCATTACACTCATAGTTATCAGCTACAGCAGATATATCTTATTTTTGGGCTACAACACTTTAGTAAAGCATTTAGCTGCAACAAAACCTAATATTTCTGTCAGGGGGGTGTGGAGAACAAAAACTGAGAATGAATAGGACTTGCATTTGCTAGGTGCAAGAAACATGACTCCAAAATCAGTGTTAATGTTGCCTTATATCTGCTGCATGTGTAAATAGACAATTGTTTGCTAACAGTCTCTCTATAACAACTTAATAAAGTTACATCTTGTTTTCACTGCCTCCAAGTGGCCAAAAACATCAATAACACTTCATAGGCCACTATACTTGGTAAACGAATACATCTTGCGGTAGCCAAATTGATTATTTCCATTTCAGACTCCAAAAAACAAAATGGAACAATTTTATGTTAGCGTTCACGCCATAAATACATCCACACACCTGTCCACTGGACTCTGGTGCCTGTTGATAGTGCGTGGCTAGCAAACTGTCATCTTGGAACATTTCATTGCACTCCATGCACTTTAGGCTGTGCCTGCAGGGCTTTGATGCATCATCATCCAAGGGCATGGCTGCCACAAAAGGAGCACTGCATGGAGCTGAAATCACTGCAGTCTGGGACCCACTGACAGTGCCTTTCCCTGAAATTTGACCTTTGGGTGCTTGGGCTTGGGAAATGGTGGTGGTACCGGTGATGTTGGGTGAGCCTGATGACAATGATGTGGGTATCATCTGGTCTAGAGGGATGGGTTTTAGGATTAGATGTGAGCACTGCATGACAACCCCCTTGTCCTTGTGGCCCCTGGCATGAGACAAGAGGCTGCATTTGTTGTAGAACACTAGACTTTTGGCACAGTGGTTGCAGGTGACCTCGATCCGCACACTGCGACGTTCGTAGTGCTGTGTCCGGCTCTTCTCCAGAGCAAATGAATCTCCACACTCCAGGCACTTGTAGCCACGTGAGGGTAGAGAGATACAGGCTGAGGTCGGCGGGGATAGGTTTGGAACATACACAGGGACAGGATTTATGCTACTTAGGACTTTATTAAAGGCTTCCACTACAGAACTTTGAGTGCTAGAGATAACTTGAACCCTGGAGACTTTCTTTGAGGCCTGGCCAGTAAGAATTATCTGCTGTTTGACATGTGATTGTTTCTGGCTCTGCTTGGAGGAGGTCAGGGCCTGCACAGTCTGAGGCAGGAGGTTGAGGTTACCAAGATGGACTGTCTTTGGCACAAGTTTGGCATTGGCCAGGCTGGAGGCAGGTACCATGACAGTCTTTCGCTGGAGGACATTAGCAGCTTTCAAGATGGCACTGCTGGCACTTTGCATTGATGCAGCAGGAATGATTGTTGCTTTGATTGTGGTGTTGTTAGCCAGCTTAAGGTTGATGACTTGTGAACCAGCTGTCTTGACTGCAGATACCGGCAGGAAAGCTGTCGCAACAGGTTTAATAGTCATTTGCTTGGTTATTTCAATTGAAGGTCCTCCAGTGGTGGCTACAACCCTAGTTGGTGGCCTCGTGGGAGATGAGAAAATTGCTGTGGTAGTTGCCATGACAGATGTGCTATTCTCTCCTTTTTTCAGGCCGTCAGGATCAAACTCTGGGAGAACGCGGGTGACAGTGCGCTTGATCTGTCCAGATGAGGTCTTGATTGTTTTGATCCTGACCTTTGGGATGACCGGGGTTGTGTCTATGCTTGAGGAAGGGGAACCCTTGCTGCTACCTTCACTGGTGACACTAGAGGGGCTGTCTTGTGGTCTTGTTAGCAGCCTCTTTGCAAACTCTAGGGCTGACTCATGCTGCTGTGGCCTCTCTGGAGCAGCAGGGTTTTCATTGGCCGTGTTGGTTTCTTTATGTGTTGGAGGAGAATCCAAAACACCTAATTCCGTACCATTGGCCTTTTTGGCACTGAGGGCTGCTATGGCTGCTATACAAGAAGACAGTTTTGCAGAGGACTTACTCTTGACCTGGGGGGTAGGGGACACATTAACAAGTCCTGAGGACTCTTCAGCCTCCTTGCACTCCTTACTGTGAGACTTGAGGTCCTCCTTGGGTAAACTTGACTGATGGAAATTGTTAGACTTGGAATCTCCGATTTTGACACTATTATTATTGTTGTTGTTGTTGTTATTGTTTTGATCAGGTTTTTGGTCTTTGTTTGCTCTGGGCTTAGACACATTGTCTACTGATATTGGAGATTTGGGATTCTGGTCCTTTCCCTTAGTGGAGGACCTAAAGAATGTCTGACCAACCCGATTGTCCATGGGTTCATCTACCTCAATTTTATCATCTTCATCAAACTCTTCAGCACTGGAGATGGGGCTGAACTGATTGTAGGTGGATGGTTGGTTGTTAACTGGCAGTCCTTCCTCCCTGGGAGCTTTCCATCCATTCTTGGTGTATTGAGGAAAGCCTGTTAAGAAGCCATTATGAAGTCTGTTGCAAGTGTCAACAGAATGGGGTTGAGAATGGGAGTGGAAATCCCTTTCTGATACAGTTTCACCATGTTCCCTATTGTCTGTGTTTCTCAGGTTCTTGACAATGACACTAACGCCAACGTCGTGTCCTGTTGAGGTGTTGTGGGCCTCGTCTTCATTAGTAGTCACCCCACTGGGTTGCTTGAGCTGTCCGTCGCGCTCGTCACAGTGGCCAGATTCAATAGCAGCTTTTGGATCCACCATGTCGGGGATGTCGAAAGCCGCCAGCAGATCGTCAAAGTCTGGCGTCTTCATATCTCCCATGGTCCTGATTCTGGTCTGATGAGGAGATCACCTAGGGAACACAGATAAAATAATCATTAGCAACACAACAGAATTGTACAACAAATTTTGTTGAGAAAATTATGTAGAGAGGGAAAACATAAATTAATAGGATCACATTTGTTTTATTTCTGCTGCAACATGCAGGTCACAGGTTGACATCATTTATTAATACAGTTGACCCCTTGAGTTATGATGCTGAATTTTCCTTGTCCTTTTCATGGCAATCTGCTGATTAGACAAAGAAATATAATTTGTGCAAAACTGACGACTGCCTTAGGGTTATGTAAAATGTAATATTGATAGATTATATCGCCTATAGTTTCTATAATTGGGTAATAATAATAATAATGATAATAATAATAATAATAACTATTTGTGTAGCACTTATCTAAACAAGTTTACGAATCTTTTATCTGAGAAGAAGCCACAGAATTCATAAAATTTAAATGTTCTCCTATATTTTGTAAAAATATATATAATTTGTGGTGGATTTCAGGCTAAGCAGATAAACATCAGTCCTTAGTTATGCAGTTTCATTTGTCACCACGTGGTGTGCCAGTGTCCACATACAGTGCAGCCTGTGGAATGTCTGTTAACCATGACTTAGTCACGACCTTGTGCTGCTTGATGTTTCATTGATGCATTAGCAGACTGAGCTTAGTGCTTCCCCTCCCTCTTCAAAGCACTGATGAAAAGCTTTGTACAACTGTACATGTGTACAATGAGCCCTGCTCCTGCTACATTTGTCCTTATACCTGATACATGTATTGATTGTTTTCAGAGAGAAACACAAACTGACGATCCTAGCAGGGGGGGTAGATGTGACATTTCAATGAGATTAAATGTGGGCACTTAGCAAAACATTTCAATGGCTTAATTGCTGTAAGTGAAACAAATGAAATGGGGAGAAAAACAATAGTTTGAAATACAGATTTAGTTTTCTATATATACCGCAATATATATAGATATATATATATATAATAGAAGATGACTGATTGTGCTTGCATCTTGAGTAATTTTCCTATTAGAGGATTGAAGCTACCCTGCTGGTTTGGGGTGAATATAACATGTAAATCATACCTTCGCTGAATGCAATATGGAATATAAATATGAACATCTGTCAATCTTTAATGTAACATAATGTACATTTATTTTTATGGATCAAAAACACAGAGCATGTTCTGGTCGTGAATTCAAAAAGAAAAAATGTATTTTTTTAAAAGGAGCTCTTTGCTTTCAGTTTGATATAATTCCTCAGAAACTGGTCTTTATGTACTTTAACAGTGAGCACTGTAAATAACATGTGACGGGACTGAAGTGTCTGTGTGTATTATTGATGTTGGGGACAAAAGACACAGCCATGGAGCTGCTCTGCTTGTATGTGCACCCAAATTCAAATGCATGGCAGCCACGTCTGCACACACACAGAACCACATTTCACATTCTTTTCGTCAATTGCAACAATCCTGGATGCAGATGACGGGAGAGGTGTGATGGTGATGAGGCTCAGATGGAAACGAGACAAGGGACAGAAGGAGAGGCGTTTTGGAGAGAGAGAGAAAGGGCAGGCGAGAAATACAGTGAGGGGGGAAAAATGGCTGCCGAGCTGTGTGAAGCTGCAGCAGAGAGAGAGAAAGGCCTGGTGGAAAGAAGAGCTAGTAACAGCCATGACAGCTACAGCAGCCTGACGCAGGAAGTCAATGATGGTTTAATACAGACAAACATGACAAATACACCACACACGTCCTCCTCTTAGCAACAGCAGTTTAATGCACATGCAGTGTCACCACCTGAAATCCACACGCACGGTAGAAAAAGACGACTACAGTCTCAGATAAGACAAATTTTCAAATGTGCAAACGTGCAAGTGAAGCAGCCACTCCTCACCCTCTGTCCTCCGTCCCCTCTCCAGTCACTAGCCAAACCTTCCCTCCTGTCTTCCTTCCATCCTGCAACAAACACAGTCACAACACTGCTAACCCACAAAAGCCATCCACCCCACCCTGCCTGGAAAAAAAACAGTCCTGTCTCTTCCCCAACCAGGAAAAGGCCCAGGACACAGGGTCAGGTTACATCCATGGGTCTTGGTGAGTGGTGGTGGTGGTCCTGTGGTGAGGATCCTCCTGAGTCACTCTCTGCACCATCAGCAGCCCACAGACATGCAAACAGACAGAAAGATCATGCTCCTGTGTGTGTGAGTGTGTGCATGTGTGTGTGCACGAGGCAGGCGCCAGGCAGTAGATTCACAGACTCCCGGCCAGCCCCCCCGTCCCCCGTCCCCCTGCCCTGGTCCCTTCCCCAAGATCTTCCCTGCTCCCCTCGTCTGTGCTGCGTAGCACGTCGCCACCCAGCCAGCGGTGAGCCGCAGCAGGAGCAGGGTCTGTGCCTGTGCCATGGTGGCCAGTAGCTGAGCTGTGATGGGCTGCCATGGAGAAGCCTGGGCTATCGCTTTCCCTCAGAGGAGCACAGAGGCGCCATTGTTCCTGTCAGCCCTCTGTCTGCCTCAAACCGGTTTCAGCTGGTTCCGGTCACCCAACATAAAAGCCCCATACTGCAGCACGGCCTCGGAAACACACAGGGAGAAGCCCTGAGTCCACCTCCCAAGAAACACCGCGACGTTTGCACACAAACTACATGGATGTTGTGGTATGGATTCAGTGAAACAGGAACACACAACATTATACAGACAGATGGAGGAGATTCACAGTAGTAGCTTGCACTGCCTGACAACCAGGCCACAAAAAACACACACTACAACAATACACAACAAAAGGATGTTTGGGTGAGCACAGTCACCTTCGAAAATAATAAAATAATATCAGGACGACAATATAAAATGATACAAATAACACAATGTAAGCAAATATATGTCCCACATAACAAATACACAAAACTGCTGTGGAAAATAATGACAACACATTATAGAGAAGAAGAAAGTTTAGGTAACCGTGATGGTAGAAGCTCAGTCCAGTGCCTTGGCCTGTTTCTTTGGCAGATCCCTCAGTGCTCTCCCCCTACACTCGCTGGTCGTCTCTGTGAAAACTAAAAACTGGCTTGCAGACCTCCAGCAGCTTCACAGACACAGCACCCAGATGTAAAGACTGAAGATCTGCAAAAGCCCCAAACACAGACAATCTGACATGGGCAAAAAACGCAGGCCAGTCATGCACCTCCCTCCCCCTGTTCTCCATCAAACACATGCCCAACCTACCACACATGTGCCACCACAGAGACACACATACACAGAAACATGCACATTCATGCATATATGCATATAGAGGTAAATGTGGCATACCCTGGTCAGATTTTTTTCCACTCTCAAGAGATATTCAGGACAGAAAAACAGTCTTCCAGAGGCCTCAGCACCTGCTTTCACTCAACTCCAACCATTCTCCTCCACCTCCCTCCCCCCTCTCCCCTCTCTCGTCCACTGGGTCAGTACTAGACGTGCTCAGTCCCAGTCCAGGCCTCGTTTTTTTCCCGGAGCCCCCAACACCGCCACCATGGCCGTGCATGGAGGGACAGGCGGAGAAAGGGGGCAGTGTTCAGCAGGCAAATCAGGCCTTTTGTTTCTGTGTGTGTGTGTGTCGGTGTGTGTGTGTCGGTGTGTGTGTGTGGTGTGTGTGTGTGTGTGTGTGTGTGTGTGTGTGTGTGTGTGTGTGTGTGTGTGTGTGTGTGTGAGTGTGTGTCTGTGTGAGTGTGTGAGTGTGCTGGGGGGTGAGGGGACTCTCCACTCTGGCTCTGGAGCAGCGGCAGCAGCAGCAGCTGGTGCAGAGAAAGACGAGAGAGAGAGGGGGAGATGGAGACAGAGGAAGGTGGGGGAGATACAGAGGAAGAAAGGAAAAGGGAGCAGGAGCATGAGGGCTTGAATATGTGCAGTACATCCCAGGCCTGTGCTGTAGCATAAGCAGATGATACGAGATAAAGATGTTTTCCCAGGATCGTGCTGATGAACTAATACTGATCCTGACCCTTTGCCTTCAAGGATAATCTTTTTTTAATAACATGACGTATAAATAGCCGAGGCCTCCTTTTAGGCCCGACTGCCCATCTGCATGCTGCGTACGCCAAAGGTTACAGCGTCTTCTGTCTGGTTTTTATGTTGTTCCCGATGAAAGCTTTGCAAACATGCCTTGTATTCTTGCAGAGCAGCTGCCTGTTCTTGTTAAGAACACAAGAGAAACACACAATGCAAGAGAGTATGGCTACCTTTCACTTTGAAAGCCTGTGACACAATGCATATGCTGCAATGGCATCATTTCTCAAATTCATTTCATTCCGTTTCACATCACAGCAGAATCGTCCTGCTATAGTTATCAGAGAAAAATAGCACACCAATAACAAGGTAATCAAAACAGTCAAAATCAGATTGTGTGAGATCATTCTCCAAACAAAACACGGTTGTATATATAAATATTTCATAACCTACCTGTGAGACTGAAGGAAGAGGCTTTCTCTCTTTGGCCCTCTACCAGTCCTTCATACATCTGGCAGCCCCCTCAAAGGCAGCCATGAAATGCTGCAGCACATAATCTAATTATCCTTCATTATGCTAAACGGCCGTGCACAGATTTATTCACACAGATGCAATTTCATACACTGCGGGGCAGGTGGAGACGTGCACATATATCATTAAAGGCCCTCATGGTGCCTCCTGCCTCTCCACAGTGTGACAGATCCAGAGAGGAGGCTGAGGTGGCAGCGCTCCCCACCCCCGACAAACACACAGTCGCATGACGTCACGCTGCCTCCATTCATGTTGGCTGGAAGCAGCAAAGGGAAGCTGCCACGAGCTCGCCATCTCATTTTCTAACGATATATTTCCTGTAGAAGATACAGATATATGGTTGTATCACTCAAAAGCTTAGGACCGTGATGAATGGGACTCAGGTCATCCTGTATTGTTATACACAGTGCATTTTTCCACTATATCCTCTGAGTCTGGAATATCACGGTATATGTATAGTATCAGAATTTGTCAGAGCTAAAATCTTTAGTGTTTATAAAATGTGCCCTAATCCTAATATCATCTCCACAATGTCTTTAATAATTGAAGATATAACCCTGATAAATGTTTTCCTTGATTTACTTTGGACTCCAATTAAATATATCAATGATGTGTGACTTTGCTCAAAGCTATAGAGCTAACACTAAACAAGGAATGGCTTAAATGTGCACCTTACTGGATCAGGAATGCTGCATGGATGTTTGACATATACAGTAATTTGCCCCTCTGTGTAAATTGTGGCCCCTTTTGGCCTCGGATTTTAGATTAATCCTTTATCTTCCACTGACTCAGATTGTTCCATTTGAAGGATTTTAAGGGTCAGTTCTGGCCTTTAACTATATCTATTTTTAATATAATACACTGTAAGTATCCTTAAAAAATGTCAGTAAGTCAATTTAATATTTTGAAGCCAAACTTTGTTTAAACTAATTAAAATGCTATTTAAAATCCTGGCAGAGATCCCAATGTGCACATTTTGGGGACAGTAGAAGACATCTGGAATATTTACAGCAATGAAAACATTAGTATTGGATTTTAATATTTCACTGTTATTATGTTATAGAATACACAAATCGAGTACATGATATGGTCAGATCTTGAGAAAACGATGATTTTACTGACTGTGAAGCAAATATAAGAGGAAAACTGCTTTTTAAAGTATTAAACCTTGAACTTGCATTGAGTTGACTTTAAAAAAAAAATTGTTACACAAGGATGAATCACTCGTACATGATGTTTCCATGAAACTAAAACAATTTGTTTCTTTAAATCCGACCGCCACCTCAGTGGCCCCTGATTGGACGGAGCTGTGACGAACAGCAGAGATCTCATAATGGAAAACTGCCCGCTGTAATTGACACTTTCTGTCTGAAAGGCCTCCCTAAATCGACTCATTTTTACTTTTCATCAAACCGGTATCATTACAGTCGTGACACCGCAGTCAGAGCACTTAGTGTATCGTGTGACATTTGGAGACAATGAATGGTATGAGTAGGAAACGGACAGGATGTTATTTTCCCTGCTCACTCATAGAAAGATATTTTTATCATGACATTAGTTATTGTTCATCTGTTGTACATGAAAATGGTTAAATTACCCAAAGGAAACTTATAACAGTAAAGTACATTTTGTGCCAATATACAAAAGTGGTGTTTAGCAAAGATAACTATAACAACGCAATTTATTTTCAATAAATTCTAAATAAGTGATAAATTCTAAATATAATCTATAATCTATAATCTATAATCTACATATTTTCATTCATGTTATGAAAATAGATTAAACACTAAACAAAAGTTTTGCTTAGTATAGTATAGTAAGTATATCTTTCATCACAGCACTGGATTCTTTATGAAAGCCATCGAGTCTTTCCGGGAAAACTCACCCCACAGTGCCACCTAGTGTCTCTACCACTAAATGGAATATTAAGAGTAAAACTGGATACAAAACCATAGTCTTTATTCTTCCCTTTTTCTAAGATTGAAATTATACACCAGGGAAGAACATTGTATGAAGAACAGCAGGTTCTTTACCACATAAATATACTATATTTAAAAAAAAACTTCACAGCTCTCATGGGTAGGTAGAAGAATAAAAACTCCTCGACCTCTCAGTATGTGGCCAGTTCATATACCTTCAATTATGCAGCACGCTTGACATTTTTCAAGATATATTCAATGAAATTCTAACAACTCACATATGGGTATTACACTTTAAAAGCTTAAAATAAACCTCTTTATTAGCAGATTGATACACATGAAATAACCTCGCACAGAATTATGCATTTCGGTTTCTCAGAACATTTTCTTGGTGCACGATCATGCGCAGGATCTTGTTGTTTCACATAAACACAAAACGACAAATACTCCAGATGGCACCTGCTCTGTGAGTTCTGTACCTGCCGCTGCCCTTTGACCATGTGGTGAATCACCCTGTTTGGTTAAGGTCAGCCTCGGACGGGGATGTGATACGTTCTGAGCCCAAGATGCTCTCTAATATCCTGCCGGGGTGTGTAAGTGGATAATGCCCAGAGGAAACCTTTAACCTTTTCAACACAAAATGTTACTATACCTGCAAACGCCTACGCACACGGAAC
Organism: Hippoglossus stenolepis; assembly: GCF_022539355.2. Lineage (NCBI taxonomy): Eukaryota > Metazoa > Chordata > Actinopteri > Pleuronectiformes > Pleuronectidae > Hippoglossus > Hippoglossus stenolepis. The sequence continues at coordinate 12,476,194 of NC_061500.1, forward strand.
ACATGGACTCCGTATCTGTCCTCATCTATTGTTATTCCAATCTGCAGGTCAATACTGTCATGAAAGGGGTCAGTCAAGTATGAGAATTTGTTTTTTAAGGGCCGATTAATTCACACTGTTGACCTTTCCAGAGGGTTCAATACACTGTAATAAGCTGTGCCGATAAATGATGTGGACCACACCATTCTGCATCGTCAAATATTTGTCTGTGGCAGAAATATTCCTCATTGTCATTGCATCTTGTTTGACTTGTGTTTGTTTTTTGAAAATTCTGCGTCATTTCCTCAGCTCTGAAAACAAGGGGATGTTTGGGAAATCGCATTTTATTCAACAATAGCAAGGGAGATTTCACAGAATGTTTCAAAATAAAAAAAAATAGAAGCAACAGGGAGGTTTGGATTTAACACTGATTTGTTTAAGTCAGTGTAGACAATAACTATGTTTATAGCACTTTACAATACTTAACTTGATTGCTGCTTTACTACTCCTCGCCATGTCAGTGGCAGATCCAACACTTTTTACTACACTATCTCACAGCTGTAGTTCATACTGCTTAGTTTGCAGATAGAGATTTTACAACAAGACACCAATGTGTTAATTTATCAGTCATATTGTCAAATCTAATTATGTGATATATAGTAACATTCTGAAATGGGGATTTGACATGATGGAGATGAAAGTTCTGCATTTCTCTGTACCAGAGATATTGAAATGACTGAAAGGACTTTTACCTTTGACAAAATGTTTACTGACTCAAGTTTTGTACTTTGTTCTAATTTGAAATCATAATAGTTTCCTCAGGCCACTTTTCATATAGAGCAGGTTCAGACTATTCCTAAGTTTGAAGAACTTATTACCCCATGATCTGATGGCTCAAATCAAGATATCTCATTGTAGACGAATAGAATTTTTTTCATCAGAAACATACTCTCATTATATTGTAAAAGTAGCCACGCCACATTTTATTATTTCTTCTCTATCAGCGGATGATCTGTAGTTTGAACTATATGCACAATTTGAATGGATTGAAAGGACTAACAAAGTGAAGCCGAAGCATCTCGATCGCCATCTGGCTGCAGGATAGATCATACATTCCACCTCCTCCATGTTAGTGGATTGGACGTACACGTCAAATAACATTTTCTCAAAGGTAGTTTCTGTCATTTTATGGACAGTTCTTATCACGGTTATGTAGTAAAAAAGTTTTCTGAAAAGTTTGATTTAATGCCTCATAAATAATTGGATCATACTGAATGTAAAAGCATTGTGAAAGTGGACGTTTTGCATGAGCAATACTTTTCGTAAATTCATGCATTTAGCCGAAAATAGTTTAAAGATTAGTATTTTTTACGTAAATCATCTGAGTTCTTCTGTCGTCACTGGTTATCGTGCAGCTTCCTCCTCCACGTGCACATCCTTGTTGTGACAGATGAAACGGAAGCAATTACACACAAAGAGCCGTCCATCACGGTGACGTGACGCTGACCAGCTCTGGACAAACAAGAGCAAAGAGCAGTGGTGTGATAATTACAGGCTGATGGATGATGACCATCAGTCTCCTTCACGTTCCCTCTCGTCCTGACAGCACTTTTTTAAAAAGCAGCTGCTGACGTGCAGCTGGATCTGGATGAGGAGGGGGGCTCTGAACTTTCGTCATTAGGGCTTCTCTGTCTCAGGCTCCGGGAGTGTAACTTCAACAAGTCCGCAGCTCGGACCGACTCCCCCTCTCCTCTTCCTCTGCTCTTCCTCTGCTCCTTCTCTCTCTGCGCCACCGCCTCACACAATTAAAAAAAAACAATAAGTCGACTATGGTGGAGGTTTGCTGAAGTTGCATCGAGCTGATTGACCGCGGCTGAGGATCCATATACGTGTAGTTTATAGGTCTGATCTCTGGGAACAATGGGCGGAGTGTGCTGGTGTTACTCATGGACCTGCAGACTGTGGCCACTTCTGATTCTGGCGACTTTACCCAACTGCGTGGTGCAATGCTCAGAGAGTCCGGCTGCTGTGGTGGGGAAGATGTACCCAAGAGGCAACCACTGGGCAGTAGGTAAGAACAACAACCTATTACTTCACAGGAGGTACACTGAGTTAACTGCAAGAGGAAATGTTGACTTAACATGAATTAGATTAATTGATTTAATTGAAATAAGATGTATTGATTTAATTGAAATTAGACATACATTTAATTGGAATTATACATATGTATTTAACTGGGAGAGGACTTCTTAATTTAATTGGAACAAGTTATGGATTCAATGACTAGAATAAGAAATATTGATTTAACTGAATTAAGAGTTATTGATTTAACTAAAATAAGACATCTTGATTTTAAAAGGAATAAGATATATGATGTAACTGAATTACAGGTTATTGATTTAACAAAAATTGATTTAAATGAAATAAGACATTGATTTCATTGAAGTAAGACATATTAATTTAATTCAAATTGAAAATAAACTTAATTTGCATGGTTTAAATGGAAATCTCTTACCTCCAATGAATTGGGTTTTATTCAGTTAAATTAAGAAAAGTGTCCCCTTTGGACAGGAAAGCTGTTTCATGTGAAACATCACTGAAGTCACTGCATTAGTTTCCCAAACATCCAGCCTTAATATGTGGTGGAATTAGAGTCTCTATTACTATACTTTTACTATTGCAGTGTGATTACAGATGACTGATCACTTATGGACGCATACTATGTTAGATAATTCTGGTTAGCCTACATGTAGTTCAATCAGAATATATACAGATCAATCTTCATGCATCTCTATCCAACCTTCCAGGTCACTTGATGGGTAAGAAGAGCATCGAGAGCCTGCCTGCTGACGTGCAGGGGACGAACCCCAACAGTGACCAGCTCCCACCCTCAGAAACAGAGCTGGACCGATTCGAGCCCCTGATGGAGGCTCTGATACAGCAGAAGAACCAAAACCAGATGAGGCCCCAGACCGCAGACAGGCGGCTCCGACTGCACAGAGGCTGGAGAGAAGAGGACAGAGACAAATATCTCAGAGAGGTCAGACTTTGGATTTTACCTCCTTACTGACCTTTAAGTGGTTTTGAAATAAGATAATAATTTGTGTTTTTCTCCATTTCATCACAGCTGTCAGACCTGTTTCTTCTGGCTTTGAAACTGCGAGGCAACGACTCCACCTGAGGGCGAGACGGATTCTGTTTGAGAAGCAGTCACCATCACCTGCTAAACACTGTAATCACATATCCACACTCACAGGTTTTTTTTTCTGCTGTGAAAAACTGTTTGAAACTGGAAGTTTATTTTAATCAGTGATTTCAAATTTCTAAATCATGCAGCAGTTTGACGGGCAGACTGGCCTGAAAACTATATGTCACATAAGCCAAAAAAAACCAGAATAAATTTAACGTTGTGATAACTGCATTGTTTACGTCTCATCATGCTTTGCACAAAAAAAAAGTAATTTCTTATATTTATCAAATATGATCATCTAAAAGTAATATTCTTGTTCACTCCAGGAGTGCAATAAGTGGGATGGACCACTAGATGGCACAAGAGCATCTGTAGTTTTGACGTTACATGTTACCAGTAGGATAAAGTATGAAGGGTTGACATGATCATAATTACAAATAAGAAGCGATCATGAGAAGATGATTATTGTCAATTCAATTAACTTTTATGCTGCTTTCCTCTCATCGGAGGGAAGAAGAGTCCCATTTAGGACAGTAGGATGGATGATGATGGCGACTGTTATTAGCCCTTGGGGCTTACAGACAATAGGACATGCTAATTGAAACAATTTGGCTACACACATCTTTCTCTTAAAGCCAAGGGACAGTTTTTTTTTTCTCTCTTCTGTTCCCTTCCCTCATTTTTCACGGATGATCAACCAACAATAGAAGTACAAGCCACTTTCGCCCCATCACTCATTACGAGTGTAATCCCAGGAGCGAATGGGAGACGGTTTACAGGAGCTAATGAGGATGAAATAAGTGGGTTGACGAACTCAGAGAGAGGAAGTCTGGGAGTTAAACACACATTCCCTCCATGCTGCAAGGATACGCTGCTTTACTTCAATGTTTAATGTTAAGTGGCTTTGCAGCTTTATAATATAACAATTCAGATGATTCTTTTTTTAAATCCAAAACTGTATTTACAGAAGGCATAGTGGGCCTACTTGAGCCCATAATGCCAAAGCTGAAGGGATTTTCACAGCCTTTGCAAAGTATTTTAGGTAAAAAACATAATCATTTAAAAAAAAAACAATCACAGCCAAAATCATCAACTGTTTCACTAGTTTTTCATTTAATATACAAAATCCTTTTTCTCACCAGCCTGATTATCATCCACCACTAGAGGGTGCTATATTCAGAATTTCCCATTTTGATGTGTGCTGAGTTTCTGCAGTTTAATGATGAAAACAAATAAAATCTGAATACATCATTGAAGGGATTTTGAAAGCAATTGCAAATTCTTTTGAGTAAGATTTTTTTTTTTAAAACAAATTTAAGCCCAAAACAACAACAAACCCTCCCGTGTCACTGGATTTGCAGTTAAAGTAAAAATAGCTGTTTTTGGAAAATGTTTTTCCTCCAGCCTGACAGTCTTTCCACCACTAGGGGGTGCTGTATTTAGAATTTCCCATGTTGTCTGCTGAGTTTCCATCCACTGTTTCCTTAAATCTCCAGTGTGGTCCATGATGCTCTACACATCTTTACTGACATGTGAGATCGGTGGATCACTCCAGCTCATAAAAGCTCCTCTGCTACATATTCCAAACCTCTCAATTGTGAATAATGTTCTGGGACAACTTGATTAGTCATTATTTTCTTTGTTGCTTTTACACACAGTTTATTGTATAAAGAAAATGTTCACATCCGATAAATCTTTCATGGTGAAAACTGAGAACGTGAGTCCAAAACCAAGTAGAGGGAAATGAGGAGTGCTCCATTTACAACAGTAGAATAAATACATACTGGTGGCTAGAAATGGAATCTCTATTTGTTCTATTGGTGACATGACACGGGGTAAGAATGAACGTGTTCTGAATGAACGTAAAAAACTTTAAAAACAGTTTGCAGAGAAGATAAAGGAGAAAAAAACCCAAAACAGAAAACTCTGATTCATCAGTAGTTCCATATTTTCACAGTAAATGTACAGTTAGTGTCAAACCTTTGCAGAAGGTCAGGTTAGGATGTGTCTAATCCTAGAAGTCAAACTGCACTTGTCACTTTTTCAAATGTCTAATACTGCAACCCCCTCAGCAGGAGGATAAAGTCACGTTTCCAAAAGATGGAACAGATGTATTCTGGTCCTTCATGTCCATTTCTGAGCTCCACTCAGCATCACCACGTCTTCCCAATACTCTGAATGTGTTCCTTCGCCTTCATCCTCAGTGAGGCTATACTGGAGTTCCTTGGATCAGCAGAGCACTGGTACGCCGGGGGTGGGGGGCACATAGAGCCGATGTGGGGCAGGTGCGGGCCATGTCCCAGGCCCTGGCAGGTGAGGAAGGAGGCCGGCAGGGAAGAGGGCACAGAAGGAGGAGGAGAAGGGTTGTAAGTGCCCGAAAGGCCCTGCGAGCCACCGATGAAGCCCGGGAGGGACTGCAGGGAGGTGGAGGTGGTGATCGGGCTGGAGAGCCAGGGGTCCAGCTGCAGGCCGGAGCCCAGGGAGCCGGTGGGGGAGCGGCTCAGGCAGAGCAGAGAGGAGGAGGTGTCCTGGAGCTTGATGGAGCTCACCTCCAGCTTCTCCTGCCGACGCCACTTTGCCCGTCGGTTTTGGAACCACACCTGAAAGAAAGAGGAGGATTTTTTTATTTTCAATGCACTTCAAATCATGATAACTTTGTTTATTCCTGTGGAGGGAACTGTATGCAGCAGCTTGGCCATCAGAGAGCGTCTCTCAAAAGACAAAGAGAGGAAGAGAGAAAGAAAGAAGAGACAGCTAGAAAAAACACAGGATGTAAGCTTAAAATATATTATGTAAAATATATTATTGTGTTTAAGTATTTAAATTCAATTCAATTCAATTTGATTTGAACAGACCTAAATCACATCAGACATTATCTCAAGGCACTTAACATAGCAAGATCGAGACCTTACTACTATGTGAACATTTAAAAAGACTGGATTAAATTATTAAATGTATGAGTGAAGATTTAAGCTTTTAAACTAAACACTTTCCTTCAAATTGTGATGCTGTAATCAACAATCGCATGTAAACATACAGAAATATTTCCAGAAGGGGACTCAAATTGTAATTTTTCCAATTTCCTTTAATAATGATAAAAATAATGATGTGATAAAAGCCCCATTTTCTTTTTACCTGAACCAAACCAAGAGAAAAATATGATGTTGAAATCATTTTCTGCATTTAAATGTAAACAAACTGTTAATGAAACACCAATTTGTCAAAATAGTAAAAATGTCTTTACTGATATAAACCATTTTAGTGACTGGTGGGTTAAAATAGTTGTAATTAATGGGATATAAGACAGAAAATTATGACGATTTTTATATATTTATAATATCATAGTAAGAGTATTGTCCTAAAAATCTAATTAATTCATTTAAAATTGAATAGTTTTAACCCAAAACAAAATTTTGAGGGAAAGATGAAACCTATTAAAATGTTACTTTTGATTTAGTTTTTTTAAAGATCTTTGGCATTTATTAAAAATATTGTTTTGTTCAATGGTGAAAATTATAATGACTATGTTTACACAGCCATCATGTGATCTTAAAATTGCTTTTTAATTGTTTCCTTCAGTTTTTCATTTGTAACTTCTCTAGCTCCTTGTAACTTTTGGAAGGTGCTGTATAAATAAAGTTTATTATGATCAGTAACAGGCCAATAAAAGTGTGATGAACAAAAGGTTTGTTGTATTTCCTGGGACATACCTGCACTCGGACCTCCGGCAGGTTGACCTTCATGGCCAGCTCCTCGCGGCTGTACACGTCCGGGTAGTGGGACTTCTCGAAGGCTCGCTCCAGCTCGTGGAGCTGGAAGGTGGTGAACGTGGTCCGGTTCCGACGGTGCTTCTTCTTCGGGTTCTCGTCATCGGACAGTTTCCCGTCGTCTCGGTCCGGTGAGTCCGGGCACACCGAGGCTTCAGCGGCGCACACAGCTGCGGAGACACGGACCAGAGTGAGGGGGGGGGGAAACATCCAGAAAGGTTCAAGTTATGGACAAATGGAAATAGCCAATCAACCAGCTCTATTTTTTTTTCCAAGTGTTGCTTATTTAATCTAAACTCTAATATTGTTTATTGCCACTCCAATCTGCTGAAGACAATTCGTTTTTTATAATTAAAAATGACTCCTGATTGCCAAAAATATTTTCTAGAGAAACTAACAGAAGGTGCCATTTTATGTAACGATTTTAAACCTTAAAAAACTACAAAGTCTATATGTATTTCTGCATTTGAAATCGTCTCGAGTCCTTCATTTAACTGAATCCACTTACTGTCAAAACTTTCTGCGTAAAGACTCTTCTTCCCCGGAGTCACGGTGACGCTCCCGGTGCGCTCTGCGTCTTTGGCCAGAACTTTTCCCGCCATGCTGTACGAGGCCGACTTGTGGAAGATGGTGTCCTCTTTAAATCCCAGTATGGCCTCGATGCTGTGGACCGTGGACGGGTTGCTCCCGGGGCTCTGAACCGAGCGTGCGGAGGGAGACAGGCGCTCATCCATCATCATCATGACTTGGGCAGGTGATCCAAGAAGCCACATTGGTCGGTGAGGTCTAAAAGATGGGGACAATTACGCACGGTCCAAATCCAAAGTCCAAGTCTTTCTGTTCTCTCCCGTTTGGTGAAGTTGTGGATGTCAAATAAAAAGTCTGAGGGATGTTGGGGGAACTTGCGCGCAGGACGCACACCAGCGAGGCCGCCTTGCGCATGTGGTTATGGAGCATCCTCAGAGGGGGCTTTTAAAGTAGCGCCTGCTTGCACGACCCCCTGCTCAAGCTGCAACCCCCGCTGCACGTCAGAGGGAGAGAGGACGTCCCGTGGGATTTGGCCCCGCTGGATTTAGGGGTAACTGTGCGCCCGTGGCACCGTGCAGCCTCCCGTAACTCCTCCCAATCTCAAGTGCATCAGTCGGTGGATGCTGCCTCTAAACCTTCTTACATAAATCTTAAAACCATCTTTCCACTCCTCCAGATGTCATGTCATGTCAGTCTGTCAAAAAAAAGAGAGGAAGATTATAGGCAAACAGATTAAGGTACAACAAAATCATAATTACAAGATTTCTGCTCAGGACATGGATTGCAAGATGACAGCTTAGTATTTAATCAAAGCGTCAACATATTGTTGCCAAAATGAATTGATATTTAATTTAGTTGAAGAATTATTTGTCTTATTGACCTAAAGATAAAAAAATAATCACACCTCTTGACTCACATTGAATGTAAGTATACGTTAATAGTCTCTTTAATTCAATTAAACTGTAAGCTAATGATTCCTAAACCAGACTTAAACTATATGTTAACCAGTTCTTACAGGTGTTGAGTCCAACAGGGAAACAAAGCCCAAACAATAACTATAACCACTTAACAGCAAACAAAGATTGACAGCAGTATAGTAATCCTACTTAAGGGGATTACATTATTTTACTCAAAAGGGTTAAAACCCTTAAAACTATTTAGGTTTTCCTAATCACAGAAGGTGACCTTATCCTTTGTTTGCCAGAGAGAGGAGGGAGGGGGGGTCGCTAACTGAGCACTCCTTAATTAACTCCAGAAAGTTGGGAGTCAATGCATGCAAATGTTATTTAAGCAGAAAAAAAAACTTGTTCCCTGGTCATCTCCTGCTTTTTGTGTGTTGTAATGATGATTTGTGGCGAATGCATGAGCAGGTTTCTAAAACAGATTTGAAAGTATCAGGGGTAAAAATAGTCAAACTCAATTTGATTCTCCTTCAGTTTCCAAATGTATTTCTGAATCCAGATGAGAACTTGTATTTTTTCTTTCTGTTGAAATCACCTTTACCTCGAAGTTGTGTGAATCTGTTGACAAAATGGCTTTAAATGTGAAAAGGCTAAAAAAATAGTGTTTTGTTTGACAAAATGTATGTTTCCATAGAGAAAACAGTGCTTGGCTCAATAAGAGAGATTTTGTGTTTTATGGATATCAAATATTTTACAATTCAATTTGTAACCACAATTTTAAATGACTTATCAGAGGGGCCCCTGGACCATGCTCTGCCCTCTGTGTGTTGAGATAGCTTCACCCCTGTCCACCTCTCAACCTTATCTATTAACACTTTATATCTTGTTTAATACGTAAATAAATCCAGTTTCATTTGTCTTCATGTGGGTGACAAGTCAGACCATGTCTTGTACAGATACAAAATAAAACAGATGTTAACAAATTATCTTTAGACTTGACACTTTAATATAAAGAATTCAGATATACAAGGTATAATTTTATGATTTCAACAGAAATTTCTCAATGTTTCTTTTAAAGGTACATTCAAGTTACACTATATAGCCTAAACCAAATTCTTTTACCCCAAAGATGTTATACATTCATTGACTGCCAGAACAGGCTTCATTATTCAGGGAGGGGGGGGCTGCACAAGATTTGGGACCCCGGTGCAGATTTGCTCCAACACAAGAGCATTAGTGGTGATCAGGCCTGGACTTATCACCACCTCTGAAGGTGCTGGATGCTGAGCTCTGTCCTGGCCCCTTGGTCCCTGGACCAGGAAGAGCTCTCCCACAAAACTGCAGCCATCAAGTTAAAAGCATGAACATATTGTCTAAAATATCATTATTAGCCAGTGTCAGAGAGAAGCTGCATTCAGTCAAGTGCCATAGTATAATTTTCTGATTCAACTCCATTATATGCAATTCTATACATCTGCATTTCAGAGGCAAATATGGTTCATTTCACTGCTCTGTAAAATAAGACTTTATACCAAACCTTTGCTGATTTATGGTTGATAGACTTAACTGTTTGTAAAGTATATACATTTAAAGTACAGGTCTTAAGAATAATATAACAATCGGAATGGGATTATTAATACAATTTTTGCTATCATACTCTACTCAAGGATGGTTCAGGCCCAAGCAAAGCAGCCCCCAGACCCTTTTACATAAGTTTCTATCGATTTCCATCAAATGGAATTTCAAGCTGCACATAAATGTGATGTTAACACTTTTAATGATAAACAAATGTTTCAATATGTTTTTGGTTTAGTTGAACGATCAGTGTTTTGGTCCAAGTTAATCAAACAGTCCAAACATTAGCATAACCTATAGGCTACTTGTATACCTCAATTTCAACCATATGTGCAGTACTTTTACAAAGCTAACTAGCAAATTTGACTATATATTACATTTAGCTACAAAATTGGAAATTTAAAAGTATCATTTGTATTTTTACATGTATTACATGTATTTATAAATGTTAGCAACTGTCTACGCGTCTTGAAACTCCACGAGAAACTGTGATGGAGTGGATGAGACTGTTTATGTCCTTTTGTTTCTTATATTTGAAGATGAATATGATCGACTCGTGTAATTTGCGGAGCTGATAGCTAAGCATTGTTTCCGATAAAAAGAAGAATGACATATCGGGCCTTCAGACTTTGCTTCGTCTGCTAATATCCCCATCTGGAGAGAGAGAGAGAGAGAGAGAGAGAGAGAGAGAGAGAGAGAGAGAGAGAGAGAGAGGACACAGGCTGACAACCTTGGCTGTGCTGATCCTATTAGATGGTAATCTCCAGACTTCACAAATCCACAGCCGTCGTTTCGACTTCATGTGAAACTCTAAATGTTGAGGATTCCTTCCTTCTTGCCTCCCCCCTCGTTCGGCCTAATCATCCCTAACAAGTGTTTGGATAATGCCCAATTAAATTAAGACTGATTTCTTCATTCACAGCGTAAGCTTTTGATTCAGGTAGATGGTTTTAATCGCTCAGTTGGTTCAGCTTCGTACGTTTTATGTTTGGACAGCAGAATTTCTACATGGCTGAGCATTCGAGAGGCTGCTAGTGAAATCCAGACGTAAAGCACCATGCAGCAACATTAAAGTGAATAATCATAGCAATTAGCCATTTTCCAAAACTAAGATCATTGATAGTTTAACCAATAATAATCATACATAAAGAAATTCTAAAATTCAGTTTTTGAGGAAATCGCTTAACTGCATTTCTAGTTTGATTTGAAGAACCAGTCGAAATTGTGTGAAGTTGTATGGTCACTTTTTGAAAGCATTTCAAAAATTGCATTCAAATATCAAATTTGTCAACATGCAATAAAGTTTCGAAACTGCAGAAATAGTTTGTGCATTTGAAAAAGATGTAAATGTAAATTAAGTTTGCGCTGGAGTATTTTCTAATGAAGTTTCAGGACAAACTAATTTCTAATCTGTCACGTGACACTGAAACTACGAACTATTCTGACCCTGTTTTAACGCCTGAGCTGCAATTAGCATTTTGTCCACAGGTCAGGTGAAACTGTCCAATCAGGGCTGAAAAAGATCAATCCTAGTTGCACACCCTGGTGCCAGTGAAGAGTGTAATCTGCTCGTGGAACAGGATTGAAACGCTATAATTAGCGCACGTTTATAGTAAACCAAACTCCCCCTGGTGGCTAGTCTGAGTATAGAAATACAGTGGGATTGCTCTCTGAAGAGGATTTTCAAGCTTCACGACACGAACAAACATATTTAATGTGTCCAATACACATCTTTATTTGAACATGACATTTTGTTTTCTCAGTTTTAAGTACCTCCATGTATTTCATCAGTGTTTATGTACATTTCTCTCACTGGTATGGAATAAATATATATGGAATAAGTGTATTGATATTATGATTTGTGCAAATCTGCAAATGTCTCTGCAAATGTTTCAGGCTCACTGAACTGCTGAAGTGTTTGTGTAGAGAAAGTAACAGTAATTCTTAAATATTGAAAGACAAAAAAAAATCAATCTAAATACCGTAATTATTTCAAATACCACATACAAAAAAAAAAAACTAGAATAACCAACAACCAAAAGGACAGTTGAAATACACAGACGAAACTGTCTCATTATATCACACACATTTTGAAATGTACTGTGACCTGTGACCTGTGACAGAGAAGTGAAAAGAAATACTTTGCATGGACGTTCAGGGAAAATCACATTATTTGCATATTATTTAACCTAGAAAACAGGGGAGACATGGGGCACCTTGGACATAATTTAAAATAGTTTCTGATTATTAGGTAACTGGGAAACTTTTACAATATATCCATTTTCCCAGATGCAGACTGGTAGAAGTAGCACTGTATCACCTTGAGGGGACCAGACATGTTTTTTCCTTTTAGACGGATGATTTGCCTTTTGAGTGCTTATAACAGATTCTACATGTTGACAGAAGTTTGGTCTGTAATTTCCAGGAAAGTGAAAAAGCAGGCCGTTCACATGACGGAGCACTTCTCCTCCGCTTTGGTCTTGAGCTCGGTGACGGTGGCCGAGGCCTTCTCCTTCAGCTGGTCCATGTCCATGTTCTGCAAGTTTTGAATCTGGCCCATGAGGGAGTCCTTGCCCTCCTCCTCCGTGGCGTCCTCGTCCACCATCTTGAGCAGCTCCTCGGGCACGTCCACGTCGTCTCCGGCCATCTCGATCATGTTCTCGTCCTGCTCGCTCTGCGGATGGTGAAAGCAACAGCCAGAAAACATGGGTCAGGACACAGAGACATGGACATATGACAGTAGATGGTGTTACACTATAAATCACATTAGAGATATTTGAAATAAGGAAATGTTTCTTTTTACACCTGTTCACAATTTGTGAACAGGTATATCCTCTGTGGTATACATCTATACTATTTTTCTCTTAATCATTTTTATAAGAGTTATATCTATAAAAAGTCAAATTATGTAAGGTCTTTCTGTTTAGTTGAGTGTTATTTTAATGTTAAAACAATGTCTGGTGTCACAATATGAGGCTTTCAGGTGTAGGAAGGACATTGTGTGTTTTCTCTGGTTATAACAGAGACTATGTATTTATAGTGTTGAATTATTATTTGCAAAGGTAAACAACCTAGAGGCTGACTTAAAGGATTTTTACAGGATTAACTTTCTGCCAGGCTGCCTGCTTTTCAAAAACATTTCTGGTTCCACTGCCACACTCAGGCCTGTCACACTGCATATGCCAGCCATGGCTTATGAGAGGATTTATCACAAAGCTAAACTATATTTAAACTAAAAAGTCAATATAAAACATCCACAACTTTAAAATAAAGTACATTTAGTTAATTCCTAACAAAGATTTTAAGCGTTTTCTACCTTTTTCACATATTTTTGTGATGCCCCTGTGTTCTTTGACCTCCCTCTCTCTGCACTAAGTGCTCCGGCATCATGGAAATGCTCAATTTAAAACCTTTTCCAACAAACTAAACCTAATCACTTAATATGTGGAAAAGTCATGCAATAGGCACTGTACTGTGACTACTTTAAACTTCAATCTGTGGGATTATCTGGGACCTGCCTTTAGCCTTTCCTCTCTGAATCCCAACGATAGTCTAAAGATATCTACTACTGTGTCGCACGAGACCCTAATGCCAGCGGACGGACGACAACATCTTCTTGTTTACTCACACTGCACATGAGATATATATGAATAAATAGGTGTTTTTCTAAATCACACTTGAGTTCACATTATGTGTGTCCCCAACCGTGTTTTTCTAAATCACACTTGAGTTCACATTATGTGTGTTCCCAACCCTTCAAAGATTAAAATAAAAGAATTTACAGAACAATATGCCTTTAGGTGCTTTATTGTGAAGATGAAAATCCATTTAAATGTATATTTCAGCTCTAATAGAGACACTCCTACAGGCTTTGTATGTTGGTCTTTTTCAAACTGCCATGCAATACAAACATCCTTTACAGAAAATAATTAGATTTATATGCATAGCTCCCTGCCATTGTCTCCGTCATAAATATGTTGTTTCAATTTAAAAGAGACAAACTGTGAAAGGAAATGAACCCATTGTTTAAAACTACAGATGCAAGAGGCTGTTAGAAAAGCCTCCAAGGTCATCGCTGCATTCATGGGAATAGAAAATCATCTTATCATAAAAACCTGTATTAGAAAGTGAATTTCCCATAAAAACACACAGTTCATTACAGGTAAGGCTGCATCAGCAGATCAATATATATCATTATAAGGTTCTAGATATTTATCTTTAAAAGGCTTAGATAAAATCACATCATACCTTATTTGCTCCTTCCATTACAGCTTATTTCTCTGTAAGATTCCCTTTTAAATCATGTAGCCGCTCATGCTACAATCACTAAAGTAGCTGTGGCTCTTCCTTGAAGCCGCTTCACGCTGCCTGTTGCTCCCTAATGAGCCTGGGACACCTGCTCAGCGGCATTTGGCCCTGTTAAGACTCCAGGTGCAATGTGGGACACATAGGCTGACGTCTCCGAGACGCTGCTTTGAATGTATTTGTCACTAATCTACTGGCATGGCCTCCACCTCCTGTCGACCAGGCTGCAGCTGCCAAGTCCTCCTGTTAGATAAAGGCAGCCTCTGCTTCACTGTGAAGCAGCTATTTGCCGCTCACGCTCAGCACAGTCATCAGATGCTGCTCTTTCTGCCAGTCACTGGAAGAAAGGGCCATTTAATAAGAGCTGACTCATATTTGTTACCAGTCCTTAATAGCAAATGGAGAAAAGGGCCATCTGATCAATATATATATTAAAAGAAATCCTCCAGAAACTGCAACTTGGGTCTTGTAAACTTGTAAAATCTCCTTTTTTGGCATGTAAAGCAGTTTACAACCATATATTAAGTGTTTTCAACACACTACAATGCAGTCATAGCCACATTTAATCCCTCTCAGGGCACCTGTGAGCAGATGTTCTATTTTTTTAAACACTGTTATAATAATCATTTAAATATGTCTAATAATGTTCTTATATGTCTTTATATTAGAGGTTTTAAGTGTTGACAAAACAGCATATTAAAATACACTTTTTTAATGAAGTGCTTATAAATATCAAATACATCAGTAGGTCAAAGCGATGTGTTACTTTAAGATCAACCATTATACCTTTGTGTTCCTCTATTAAGTATAATTTAAACAGTACAACAGTATGGATGCAAATCCCTTACCTTTGGCAGTCTGTATTTGTCTCTGAGGCAAACCCTAAGTGTGGCCCTCTCTGCCTTCTTGTGTAAGAAATCTGCATCTCTCTCCATCCTGAAAGAGACACAACAATAATATTAGTACAGCAACATTTACTGTCGGTCACAACAACATCCCATGTTAAAACAATATTATGTCTGTTAATCTCTTTTCTGGAGAACACGATATCTGCAGGTGGGATTTTGTGTCTCTGCATGTTTGTCTTCAATGTGTCACGGGTTCGAGCAGCATAACATGTTTTCAACATCCGGATTTGATGTGTTTCATTCTGTTTTACCTTTTATGTGTTTCCATCCAGTGTAAAGAAAATAAACTTAAACCTGATTCCACAGAGCTCATCGCAATATTCCAATATGACAAACCTTAGTAGCTAGGTAATCAAATGAGTAACCAATATGGTCTCAATATGTCCCAATGCTTAAATAAACGTTAAGTAAAGTTGTATTTTTTACCCTTAGTGTATATAAGTGCTTTGGCTTCAGGGCGATTCCATCAACAATTTCAACATCTACAACTGTATTTGGAGAAAACAGAAGTTTTTTGCATGTAATCTGTTTCAAATACAAAGCAACTTAAAAATAAACAAGGAAACTGTTTGAAAAGACTCTTGATCAATTTGAAATACGATCACAAACCTGGTCACATGATCACAAACCATTCAGCTTCAGATGTTGTTTTATTTTTTTATTTGCTGTGTTTATTAATTGTATTTTAGTAGTCTTTTATTTTATCTTGTATAATTCAGTATTTTGTACCTTTAAAATGTCATTACACTGCAACGAAACAAGGACCAACCCTCAGTGAATTCTCTAGTTTAAACAAAGGCAATATTTATACTTGACTCGTCTTGATGCCACCTTTATTTAATAGTTACCAAATCTTGGGGCATATTCACTTTTATGGGGTTATTTAGCTTTTTTTTTTTCAGTATTCCCCAGATATGCATTATGAAGTGTTTTGTATGTCGCTGAGGATTTGGTCCTTGGTAATGTTGAATTTCATGTATGCCACTACTGGTTAACCTCCCTTATATCTACAGAATATAAGATGCATACTGAGACTGTATCCTCTATGAAACAATAAAGTCAATATCATCGGTGTATAAACATCTGCAAAATCTAACACCATCAAAAAAATATGGGATGATTATTTTATTATTAAAAAGTGTTTTCATCCTCTAAAAACTTGTATGCTTAATTCATCAAAGGCCATTTCCTGAAGTCAATGTGGTTCCGTGCACTTTGTGTATTCCTATATCTCATGGCAGTATTCACGTAAACTTTCCCTCAGCCAATTAAAAATGGGATTATTAGGCCAGACTGAGTGGAGCAGATTTGAAATCAAGCCAAGATGGCACAACCTGAACTCCAGTCGAACAACAGAGTGCTGCACCGAGGTTTCTGTAAACTACACATTCATTAAAATGGCCTTTACTTTACAGATCATAGAGATACTGATACAAAGTCTTTTATTTCCCAACAACGGGTTTGTCTGCATCAGGAGTCGTGGTTGAGTGAATATGTGAATAGGGTTACTAAAAAAATCTACAATAATGGAGGGTGTTGTCATTTTAATTCCCCAAACATGAGAGTAGAGAGGCTGGATTAATCCTGTTATGTAATACAAGCCGACTGAATTTGATGCTTTAAAATCTACTGTTCCGCCAAATTTAGATTAGTCACATTTGTACAATCGCACAATTTACA
This sequence comes from Hippoglossus stenolepis, assembly GCF_022539355.2. Classification (NCBI taxonomy): domain Eukaryota; kingdom Metazoa; phylum Chordata; class Actinopteri; order Pleuronectiformes; family Pleuronectidae; genus Hippoglossus; species Hippoglossus stenolepis. Next base: position 12,493,028 of record NC_061500.1, read on the forward strand.
GTATTTCTTCAAAATGCAATTCAGGATTGATTAAACACATATTAATCACATTGTGCATATTTTTATTACTGAAATATCTGCGCTATTGAAAAGAACTGGAAACATTAAAGTCCGTGTTTTCAACTGAATACTGAATTGTTTTTAAAACGAAACACTAAACAGAATGTTACCCATCTCGGCTCTTGATGCAGAAATTGATGACAGATTATGAGAGATTATTGATCCAGGTCCATCATGACCTCTAGTCCCGGTGGATTATTATGTAGAAATTGTAGGAAAAAAAAAATCAATGCATCGCTCCAAAAACTCACATATGCACAAAAAAAATACAAATGAATTGGTGTTGGATGGGAGTGTGGTTGCAAGACAGGGAAAGTTACACAGTGACAAAGTGGATTGCAGCTCTTCAAGGTCAGATTCTGCAGCCACACAGGTTTCCATGGACCAATGGCATCAATTCACAAAGGACCGTACAGTCCGGGTTGTTTACTTACTTCTCCTCCACCACCTGTTTTTGGTACTCTTCATACTCCTCCCGTGTCATCCCCGCTGCTTTGGCTGGATCTGTGGGGGCGGCCTCCTCTTCTTTGTCACCTCCACCACCGAGGCCAATTCCTGACAGGGGGTTCCCAATCATGCTCTTGATCAAGAAAGCCATCTCGACCTCTGTGACTGTTTTCTCTGCTTTCTGGTTGCAAGTAACGTCGCTGCCCCTTTATGGCGCCCTCCGCTTTGGCTTCCTATAGCTGTCAAATCCAGTGGTAGCTCTCTAGCTAACCTGCTGCTTGTCTATGGATCCAAGGACACACTGATGACAGGCAAACACACACACACACACACACGGTTTGCCTCGGCCATAATCTGGATTTAATCCCCCCTGCTCCACTACGCTAAGAGGCAGATGGCCTGTTTTCTTTCTCTATTTTTAAATCATGCAGACCTTGGTGGATGTTGTTGTCTTTTTTATTTTGGACATTTAGTGCATTCTGTGGCAGAGCAAGGTGCAGCATTTATCATTAAGAAATTGAGTTTTGCAGACAGGGGCCTTCACTTTGTGACCACACACACCCACTGCTGCTTAATCGTATTAGTAAAGTATGGGCCGGCCCGTGTGCAGCTTATACTGCTGAGGCCAAGCAGAGTGGAGAGAGAGAGAGAGAGAGAGAGAGAAGCGGGATTACAGTCATGTTTATCCGCACTGGAACCTCCCATCATGCCGTGCTATTGTTCCGTGGGAAGATGATTGACAGGAGGAGATATTGCTCAGGCTTCATTTCTCCATTTTATTTTGGTTACCTCACTAGTTCTGTCAAACGTTTCAGAAATGTGCCATCAGATGTGTCCTGTGATTTCTGGATTTCTGCTCAAGTGTAATCACACGTTCATTCTTTACTGCAAGATCACTTAGCTACTGATCAACACTGCAATGTTGTGGAAATCAACAAGGGCCTCTCTAGACATCCAAGGACACCTCACAATATATCATGAAAATACTGTAGGTTTAGTGTGAAAGAGATTAAGGATGCAAAGATCTCCTTTACCATTTGCTCCATTGACTTCATCTACATCTATGAAATAACCTGCAGAATATAGAATGCACGATATATAATGCATGTTTTTTTCAAGGAAAAGAAAGATGTGCAGCAACAACTACAACATTTCTCTGAATGTTGCTCGCTCCATGATTTTGGAGCAGAATTAAACATCAACAAATATTAGCTGTATATAGACATATGACATATGATGACTACGAATGTCTTTATACAGCTAATATTTGTCGATGTTTCAACAAAAATACTGAATTACATTTGCATCGATAGGAAACCTGAACTCTAATCAGGGATTATGCAAACACTGTTGCAGTTTGCTGCACATCTTTCTTTTCCTTGAAAAACACATACTTGCATTATTTATCGTATATATTCCATTTTCTGCAGGTTATTTTATAGATGAAATCAATGTCAATAAATTCTAATGGACTTTTTTTCCAGAGCAGCCATTTTGACATAAAAAAAGACAAATGTAAAACAGAAAACCCACCGTAAATAATGAATAAATAATAATAAAAAGGTAAATAATGTAACTATCTGGCCTCAGATGGTTAATCTGGAAGGTTAACCTGTGACTTCGGTCTTCAGTGAAATGAATCAACCACTATTAAATTCATTGTCATAAAATGTGGTCATTTGGATATTTATAACTATCAGATGATGGTTTCTTTTTTTATGATTAGTGACACTAAACTTTTCATGTAAAACCACCAAAGGGTTAAAATTTCAAATGTCCAGTAGTTTAAATACCGAACTGATAAGACTAAAGATTTTCTAATTTGCAAGACAGCTGTGACTAAGTTCAGCCCCATTGAGCCACTGATTCCTGTGTTTATATAGTTATATGTAAACTACAACTCCTTTTAGAAAGAATCCATAAGTGTAAAAAGTTAATAAAAGCTTTGTTCTTGTGTTATTATGCAGCAGTGTAATGTAAATTGTTCAGGTGGAGGATATGTCGGATTCTGACACGTCTGACTCGATCAAAACAGAAAAACAGAAGCAGACATCGGCTCTTTGAGTTTTGTTCACCAAGTGTTCAGCAGTCTTTTATACAAAATTGCACAAGTCAAAACACAGGTTGATTTCGTCTGTTTTCGGGTTGGTTTCGTGGAATGGGACTGTGGCAGATTCAGCTTTTCAAAACAAAATCTACGGATCTGACTGATCAGAAATACTGCAAGGAAGTTATAGCATCATGATGGAAGTCTCACACTAGCATTTATACACAATGATTGATCAAATTAAAAATCTGCAATTAATTAAAATAAACTCCATCGACAAAACTATTCTTTTCAAGTAAAATAACTTACAATCTGAAAATATTTAAACCAAAAAAAATTACCAAAATGGACATTCCCTCATTTACACACTTTCATTTCAGAATTTCATCAAAAGAATTTCTTTGCTGCAGCTTCTTGTTGACTTCTACGAGAGGGAAAAGGAGAAACAGAGAATTCATTAAAAAGCCATCGATCTTTTAAGCACACAGAAAGGAACAAAAAAAATTAAAGTGTCTTACTTGTACATGATGTAGCAGAAGAACAGGACTGATTGGATGATGATGAAGATTATAAAATGAATGGTGGATAAGCAGGAAGGCATAGGAGGCAGGTCAGGGCACTTTACAATCTTCTCAGCTGGATTCTGAAGGTGGAAACACACAGAATAAGATCAGGATTCAGTAGAGTGAACTCTTCTAACTGCCTTAGTACTTTTTAGACAGGAACTCATCTAAAAAGTGTCTGAAAAATGTGTCTGGGCATTTTCCGGAGTTTGCCTTTCACAAATGAAGAATGCAGCAGGAGGTTGCCGAGTCAGACGCTTCGCAACAACAGGAAAACATCATTCAGGCAAAAGAGTGGTGTTTGGGTAGAAGGAAGCGATTTATCAAATTTGCTGTGGAAATCTGCTGATGTTTCTGTTTACAGCACATCGACACCAGCGTCGGTCCTTATCCCCAAACACTCTCGTATCTCAATGTCTTTCTAAGTTCTCAGAGATCTTTGTCTGCGTCTTCTACGTGTATGTCACCTTACAGATATTTGCATTCTTTTTGTTTTGTTAAATTTTTTGCATTTTTGCGTCAGTCGCTGTTGGAAACGTCATCAACACACCCACTCCCTCTCTGTGAAGCTTCTGGACATTCTCCTGCCGTGTTCTCACATGGGCTCACTTAAAAACGTTCCCGACATTCTACTGGGGACTAGCAGGACAAGTTTGTGTGCAGGTCTGGAGAAAATGACTCAAAGATTTTGGCATTCTCACTTTCAGCAGCTCTGGAAAATTCCAGGAAAAATTCGGGAGTTCAGTGCATGTCTGCAAGTAGCTGAAATGTCAGTGAGTCCAGACTCTGATCTGTACCTGAGCACTGCGCTGCACCAGGTGATCCACGTCTCTTTTGACCGTGTGCAGGTGTTCCTTGATTTCGTTGAAGTGCTGAATGGTCTCATATGTTCCGATACCAGCTGCGTTTCCCTGGTGCTGGGCCGAGCCGATCTGTTTCAGCGACTCGTGGAAGGAGCTTCTGCGGAGACGAGGAGAGGACACACAAAGTGATCACAGTCCCTGTAGACGAACACTATGACTGTTTCAGATAAATCTTCAGTCCCACAGCCTTTGAAAACCCAATAAACATGTCAACAATACAGTCTAGTCTGTTTACCTTTCACAGTCTGATACATGCGTTGAGTGATTTCATGTTTGGAAACAGAACGTACAGTAATATGCTGTGTGGTATCATTTATTTACCATCATACAAATAGTCCAAAAATTAATCTTTTAATCCCTATTCACAAGAGGCTGCATATTCTCAAAGTTTGAAAAACAGAAAATTACCATCTGATAAAAGAGGTCATGATTGCTAAATTAATCCCTTATAAAAACATGTTCTTACAACAGATTACAAGTACAGGAGGTTAATAAAAAAACCACAGAGGAACACTATCTGGAATATGTAATCCAGACTCTCGTCATGATGCTAAACCCATCTAGGGCGTTTTCAGTATGGTATATGCCATTTATTGCGTATACAATATGATGTTGTATACTTAGAGCAAATACAATACGGCATTTTGAGTGTATAGAGTATAGTTTATGCAATCAAGAGCATATACAATTTGGTATATGCCATATAGAATCTAGATGGCATACATGTTAAATAGGGTTAAGTGAATAGGGTTAAAAGTTAATGCAAATATCGGATAATAGGATATACACATCCTGTTATGTTTATGGTCAAGAAAAACAAGTAATAATTTTTCTATACTAAAACGGTGGCCTGTTATGAATCAGGAGCAGAGCCAACATTCTGGAAAGATAATATTTTGTTATTGTTTTGTGTCACTGCAACTGTCTCGGCCTGATTCTCGTATTTTTTTAAGTTACTAATTGTCAAATGTCCGTGAATCAGGACCTCACTGCTGCCCCCAGTCCTCTGTACATCTGTGTCTTTACTTTCAATTTCAGAAGTAAATGAGGTTAAAATGCAAAATAAACCATTCTGAGGAGAGAATGAAAATGTCTAAGCTGGGATCATATCTCTCAACAAAATGAAATTTCTCAAGGCTGATTACTTACAGGGAGGAAGCAATAAGTTTCCTTTATCATCTTAAACACATCTAAGACGATTACAAAGAAAAAAAAAGTGACTTGACAAATGAAAGGAATTCCAGCAGCGTAAGTCCTGATTGTGACAAGAAATCAATTGGAAGGAAACTGTGTTTTGCTGTGTATGACAGATGTATTTAAAGACGACTAATCTGATAAGGACAAAAATGGTGCTAAGATGTGGCCTTTTCTTGCTCGGCCACATGGCTGCGGTCTGAGAGGACGGCTAGGGATGACATATTAACAAAATCTAATTTGTTTCACATAGAGAAGGGGGAGAGGACAAACAAAAATCTCCCTTGAGAAAGTAAGTGAGCATTTATTAAAGCCGACATCTAATCTTTATTTACCACAACTGACCCATTTATGAGCGGAAAGCCCTCCTTGGAGTCTCGGATGAAGTCCTATCATCAACTTGGGTGTTTAAAAAGACGGGTCAGGATAAACTGAGAGCTTAATCTACAAGGTAATACAGATCAGTCGCTCACATTAGCGCACAAAATGAAGCAGCTGCCGCCTTTTTGCCGCAGGTCTGAACTTATTTAACGTGTCAATCAGCTCATTCAGCTCCTCTTCCAATGACCACTCTGATAATGTGCTTTCTGGAAATTAAATCGTTAGAGAAACTCCGTCTTTCCCTGCCGTCTATAGGATATAATTCACTTATAGAGGCGTCTGTGTGGAATTAAATATATGAGACAAGTCAGAGTCCATGTGAGTTATGGGTCAGCGATGAAATAAAGAAAATCATGTATGCAGAGTCAATTGAGGATGAATGTCCTGTTGGATTTAGGGCATATAAACAGCTTGGTTCTTTTATGATACATGAGACTAAGAGATTAATGTTACATGAAATAAAATCTTTAATATCTTGTGATTCTGATTAATTCTTCATGCAGATGGTGGGTTAAAATTAAGAAATGGCCGCGACAGGTCATTTACTGAATAAATTAACACTGTTGATTTTTGAAAGGGCACAATTTGAAGAGGAAAATAAAAAACATTTAAATTTTCTCAACAATTACAAGCTGAGCTAAAAGTGAAGCTATAATTAAACAACTAGCTGAATATTTTATTTAGGGAAACTAAGGAAAATAATGATTAAAATCCACTCACTAATCTTTGGTTTTGAAGATGACTACTTCTTCTTTTTATTCTTTTTTTAAATCTCTTGCGTGCTCACAATGACTAAGCCCACAAGCACCTTACACGAGCCGTACAAAAGCACAAATATGTTATTGACAAAATAAAAACGCTCCACATCAAAAAATTACATTCTCTATACCTAATCAGGCTTACTCACGGTAAGTACCAAAATCAAACAGTCATCTGAGTCTCTGCTGTGGAAGGCACACCATCATAAAATCTCTTAAGCTGTATTATCTTGGCATTAAAATCTGTGCAGGCTGTGATCTGAGAGTGATAAGGAGAGCGTTTTTTACAGTTGAAGGAGAAGATTACAGCTGGGCTTTACTGTACCTATCACACTGTGCCTCAGCAATGACAGGATTCTTATTATGTGGAATAATATATTTTAAATAAATGACTTTCTTTATCTGGGATCAGACTAAAGGAGTTCCAGGCCGATATGACCCTGATTCGAACAACCCAGAGAATCGCTGGAGAAATCTGGTGTGGAACCTGAGCTCGATACCGATGTTTGGTCCAGATCGTCGGGTGGTGTGATGGGTTACAGAGCCGTTCTTAAACCTCCCGAGCTGCCCACAGAATCATCTGGGCAGCACCGATAATTATCAAACATATTTATGATTTAAAATCAGGAGGATTATTTGTACGGTGAAACCACTCAGCAGCTGATGGTGCGGACGAACAATGGTTAACAGTCTGAGGCTAACTTCAGCTAGCATGCTACTGTTGACAGATATTTTAACGACAGTTCAAATCTAACCTAAAGAATAGATAAGAGTGACCGTGTCTCTCCATCCATTTTTTCATCCAGACTCATTTCGCCTTCTGCTTTCTCTATTTACATTACAGCAACTCTTCCCCATCCTGTTTTGGGTGATGTGCCGTTATTTTCTTATCTTGTGGAGTGGCCATGTTTAAGATGATAGAGAAGAATATCTGTGAAGATTCTCCTCATGTTCACCCGATTTCAAAATCAGTCAGGATTTTAAAAATGTATTCTTAAATTAAATTAATCATTGTATTTTTACCTTGTCAACAACACAAGCAGAGACCGGACACAAGCGGACTGAGTGTGGAGGAAGCCGTGTCTGTGGCTGGATTATCAGGCAGGCAGACACCTGCGATGTTGCAGCCACGGCATCCTGAGATTAAATATGATTTCAGGGAATTACCGGCAGGATTTCCCTTGTTTTTCTGGAGTATCACAGACTGCTCTCTTCATCTGCGGTTGCACAAACAACAGCTCGTTTTTTAGGACCGAAAATCCGCAACAATGGATGCTGTTGTTACTTACTTCAACTCGTTCAGGTTTCTGAGAACCTCCTGCTGGGTAGACAAGACGGTGCTCAACTGAGAATTGGCAGAATCGACCTAGAAGACAAATACAGCACAGCGTGATCAAACACGTCAATGTTGACATTTGATAAAAGTTGTCATAAAAACAGGTTTATAAGTTTTGCTAACCTGTCATAAAAACAGTTTATTGGAAGGAAAACACAATTACGTCACTGAAGTGAATGTTAAATGTCCATTTGCTTTTAAAGTTTTATTTCACTGTTTAAGCAGGTTTACACTTCTAGATTAACAGTGATAAGAAATTAATCTCGGGTTTGCAGAAAAATGTGGATTTCTACATTTTCATTTGTGTGAAAAGGAGAATTCTAGATGAAATTAAGTGTTTTTTTTATAATCCTGAACTGACTTTCACTGTGTGGATCTGGTGTAAAAAATTTGGGCAATAAAAGGCTCACCTGTCCCGACTCGACGTTCGCCCCCTTTTTGGTGACCTCATCGGTGATAACGGAGACGTATCTGCGCTGCTCGTCCAGGATCATGGCGAGCTGCCGGTGGAGCTGTTTGATCTCCAGATGGATCCGGTTCTGGCCTTCAAACACCTGCCGGATCTCCCGGTCATTCACGCTCTCGTACAGGTCCTCAACTGAAGAGGAGAACAAGATCATTTGAAATGAAATCAACAAACCTTTTATGGGGCAATTTGGACATGCTCATGTTTTTAAGTAAATTATGATTCGGAAATTTGTATTTTTCCAAATTTTAATTGAGTTTGTTCCTTTAATATAGAAAAAGAGAAAGAGAAAAGAAATAATAGAATTTTACTCTTAATGATATTTTACCCTGTGCCTTTAACATAATTAATTGGGCCGTATGATTTCAGAACACTAACTTGGCTCTCCTTGGACGTCTGGGTGCTCTTTCTGAAACTCCTCTTTCTTTTTGTCAAGCTCTTGCTGGAAGTTCTGAAATTCCTCCTGGTACTTGTCCTTCTCTTCTTTAGGAATCTCAGATTCAGGTGGGGGCTTCAATGGAGAAGACAAAAAAAAAGCCCACTCTGAGCTCAATAGAGGCCAAGCTTAGGCTATATTGTGCACATGCGAGCATGCGCACACAGAGACACACACAGCTACTGAAAAGTAAGTTGCACACTGGACTGGGAGAGAATGAGGAGATCTAGGAAAATGTAGTTACCGGTTGCTGGCCTGGTTCTGTGAGTCTGAATAACAAGAAGGACAAGACATCATGGTCATCTGAGGGAGGAAAGAAATTCTGAATTAGAAAATGACAACAGAGAAGCTTACTGAAAATACAGCATAGTAATAACGAGTAAGTAGTATCTTGGGAAAAACCTGGTGAATACAGAGTAATAAACTGATTTTACCATAGTCATGTTAAGGTTAGTTTTCTACAACAGGGTAATAGTGAGTCAAAAACATGAGTAATATCTCAATAGGGCAGAAAATGGCAGTAATAACAGTAATAATGTGGCTCATCATCCCAAAATAATTAGGCTGTGAGGGTATAAAAACTTTAATAATGGAGAAATATCACACTACTTTTACTTTGAAAGAAATAATGAGGATACGGTTATGGTGGGGAAATACCCTGATTCTTTTTGATTTATTTTTAGAGTAGTACCTGCTAAACCACCGGTGGCGGCTGAAATGCCAAAGAAGCCCTCAGGGGGAATGACCATGTTGTCAATCTTTGTGCAGAACTCATAGTCCTCTTTGTCTGGAGTGAAACCGTTGTTAATCATCACCTGAGGAGGAAAAAGAACGATACTGCAGCTGATAAAAATACTGTTGACTGTACTGATAGATCAATATGTTATATCTGTCTATATATTTTTTTCTTTAACTTCTAAGATGTCATTATCAAACCCTCACTACAAAAAAATATTTTTTTTTTTCTGTAATTTAGATTTTTTACACTATAAACATATACTTAGTGATAAATAACTATTTTAAAAGAAAACACAAATACGACCTAATATATAGACCGTGGATTTTTTTTTTTACATACAATGTAAATAAATGCACAGTTTTTCTGCATTGTTTATTTTGTAAAAGAAGTTTCATTTTGGCAAACCTTAAAGCAGACACCGATATGTCTGTAAGATGATCATCAGCTGATCGTTATATATATATATATATATATATATAATATACTGTATATAACTGATTCTCAGCATGTGCCATAGGGCCGTGTGTCTGTGATGCTTCCTACCGTCAGTGTCTTCTTGTAGTATATTATTTTGGCTCGGACAGGATATGGTTTGTTGCGGAAGTCTCGTAAACATGTGCCGAGGGCTTGTGTGGTGCCGTCACTGCCAGATGAACACAACATTGTTAGACAAAAATAGAACTAAAACAAGGCTCCACATCGTCATGAGTTGGGAAAAGCACAGTAGGATGTAGGGGTATGAACCTTTAATATATAAGTGAATACAAATTAATGTCTGTTTTTGTAAACACTCAGTTTGGAAAACACTGTGAACTCTAAGACAAACTGGAATTGAAAGAGTGATTTAAAGCTTTCACTGGCTCTGGGGAGATTAGGAAAAATGGAGGATTATTTACTTTCCAAGCAAATATAATCATATTTCCTAATCTTCTTTAAGTTGTTAAAAAATTTGAGTTGGTGATGACATCAGATCTAAGCGAGAGAACTGTTTACTTACTTTTGGTGGTCATAAACAAGGTTGCCATTGTTTCCCACAACAATTATGGACGGGTTATTTTTCTGGAATGAGGATGAGACGACAAGGAGATGCATTAATCCTTCACATCAAGTAAATGTATTTTAGGTAATCTCATGGCAAAATATCAAACTGGTACCTGAGCACAGATAAACACTTCTCAAATGTGACGGTAAATGACTTGTTTTACACGACAGTGATCAACAGATATATTTTTATCTTCAACACACTTCCTATTTGACTACAGCAGTTAACAATCAAACCTGAGTGGATGTCGTCTACGTCAGATTTTTTAACTGGTTGCAAAGAAAAAAGACTGAATCTGTGTTAGCTGCGAGTCTGCTCAGGTACTGTTTACAAAGCTCCACATGAAACTCATTCAGGAACAGAAAGCAAATGATATGTAAATATGTTTTAACTGTAAAATGGCGAAACTGACTTCTGTCCACCCACACAAGCTCCAAATGAGTAACGATCTCCGTCTTGTGCCCAGTCACTGCAACTGTGCCATTGATTGTTTAAAGCACTTGAAAACTCCAGAGAAGTGTGGACGGCAGGCGTGAACGTAGCAACAGTGATGTGTTTTCAAACTAAAACGTAGTAGTGTGCAAGCAGCCTACAGAATTTTTGGAAGTGTAAAGCTGACACTGACCTTTCCATCGTTGTCAAAAGAGTCAAAGAAAATTCCAAGTCCGTTCCAGTTGTCGGCAGCTCCGTACACTGGGCCGTCGAGGCCTTGTGATTTTGTGAACCACACAGCCTGTCAACACAAAAGAAAATAGCACACATACTTAACTTAAATAATTGTTTCACTGACATTTGTAAAACAAAAGATTAAAAAGTGGTACCCTGTGTGCACGCTGTATATACGCTACATGTGTGTATATATATACCCCAATCAGGCTATGCTTTGTTTATTCATTTAATAATGCCAGATTACAGCTGGGCTTTACTGTTTATCAAATTTCAATAATTCCATTTCCATTATGACGTCATTATACATTTTCTAACTTCATTGTGTTGTCTTATGATGTTGAATAATGTTCTGATCAATATAAGATTATATTTATAATAATATTAGATTGTCTTTAATTTCTGCAGAGATAACTTGGAAGCACAATCCAACTCCTGCATCACCTGTCATGTTCCTGTCTGTGAACAACAGTCATTTCTTCTCATCAGTGCAGTTTGGCTTAAATACTGCAAATAAAAACTGTTGTTTTCCCCAGGTGTGGAGACGCTTGTCATTTCCCCCTGTGGGCAAGACACGCCTCCTGAAACAGGGAGTGCACCTTCGCTTCAGATACAGGTTTTTCCATACTTGACATTTAGAGTCTGCGAGGCAGCAGGTGCTTTATACAGTAGATCTTATACTCAGCTCCAATTACAAGCTAACTGTATTTTTCAGCATGGTAAATGTATGGTAAGGTTTAGTTTCTTTAGTGTTTTAGTTCATTAATTTCAAATATTACATTGGATATGATAAGGTGTAAGGTTGTGGATTAAAGATATATTGCAGGGCCGTGCAGATTAGATTTGGGGATTGATTTTGATGATGCATCAGCTTCTGTAACAATGCAAACACAAAACTTTTCAGACCTTAGTCTGGGGAATATTAGCATTTGTTTTACAACTTTTTCATTTATTTAATTCATAAAGAATAACAGTCAAACAGAAGAAAGTTCTCTAGAGAGCTTTTCTCCCCGGCAGCGTCCCCCTCCTTACCAAACCGTCCGCTCCCATCCTGCCTCTTCCAGATACTCTGAAGGTCACCTCGGCCTCCCAGTGTTCGAAGATGACGGGGTTCTTCGTCCACACGGAGCCCTTCTGGCTCCTGAGAGACGGTGTGATGCGCACCTGGTCTGCACTGGGAATAGCATCTGGGATGGAGGAGAGAAGAAGGATTTCAGTGACACGTTAAGTTTGATGCTCTCTACGGAAACAATACCCTGTCAAATGTTTTTCTGCGACTTCAGCAGCATATGGGTTTGATATCCATTTCAGCCATCTTGTAGTATTGTTTGTTTATTTTCCCCTAGTAAATTCTTTAGATACTTGAGACACAGGATATTTTCTTCTGATTATTTTTCTGTACAATCAAGACTTACTCAGAGTCACATTAACATTTGTGCACTTGTGCTGTGCTTACACCTGTCTGTTTGTTGGTCTGTTTGTAGGAAAGATTACTCAAAAACTACCGGTCAAATTTCCAAGAAAACCTGGTGGAGGGATGTGGTATGGGTCAGCAAAGAACTCACGAAAGTTTGGTGGTAAACATTGCAACATTTTCACCAATTTCCTAGTGAGTAATTCATGAATGTTTAGGGAACTGATATCGATGAGTGTGCAACTTGATGTGGCTTGTTTTGATTCTAGTTGTTAATGCCACTAGTTAATACTTGCTGATTTTATCTTTTTAATATAATTATAACTTGAATAGGGTAGTTTGTACTATTTTCTTTAGTTATCTTTTAAAGCAAAAACTCCTAACTTTACCCAGTGGCAGTATTTCATTTATGACGCTGAAGTGCTCGTCTTGCCTGATGTAACAGTTGGCAGAATTAACTTTGAGTTTTGGCCTGTTGATGGGACTAAACAAACAACTTGGGCGTAATGGTGGCCTGAGGGGTTTAAGTTGGGGTTTGAGTCCCGCTGCAGGCTCCTTGTACATGTCAGCCTCCTGGTTTCCTGTTACCTCTGTGTAAACCACTGTTTACTAAAGGGACAACACAGAGGAGGCAGGAGAACGAGGAGGAGATCTAGTGGACTCTAGGAGACTGGGAGGATGGCTTTCTCAAGTTTTACCTCCGCCAAAGAGTTCATGTTTTCATCTAGCGTTTGTTTGAGCCCATTAAACTTTGGTGAGGATCCAGGAATTTGTTTTCACGATGCTGTGAGACAGGGCGTTTCACAGAAAATGATTCATGTCTTGACGAAAAAACTCAGGCACATTTAGGGGGCACATACCTATGAGTGTGAGCACTTTGGTGCAGATAAGGATCAGAAACTAGTGCATTTAAATGTGGTTTCACAAGTGGACTTGCCAGAAGTTTCCACTTGAGTATCAATGTAGTTTATCAATGTGTTGATTGTGGGATTTAAACTGTAGAGTAATGTGTAGATTCATTGATAATGCTCAGACCCATTGACGCTGGTTTACAGGGAGTATCTGTAATCTCTGTATTGATCGCTCGTGTCAGCAGCTGGACGACTCGCTGTGTGATGCAAGAATCCAAAGGCCTGTTCTCTGAGGAGGAAAGTTCAATACTTCACATGCATGTGTCAGCACAGACTCCTGCAGGAGACAGAACCGTTAACGTCCTGTTTTAAACCCTGGGTTTTATACGTTCACGCGTGTGAGTGTCACAGGGACTTTGAGGTGAAGCTCGGCTGCTTAAATCAATCAGTTTGCTAACGAGGTTTTGAATGAACGACGCAAAACCGCTGTGACCACAGAATGAAAGGTGCATAGCGGAAAAAACAAGCCGCCGACGTGACGCCTCTGAGCGGACTGCGTTCACACAGAGTGTCGGTGTCGGAGCCGGAGGGCGAGCAGCTGTGTGTTGACAGCTGGACACAAACTTACTTCCCGAGTGGATCCAGAAGGGGATACTGCCGTCGGTCTGCGCCAGGTGAGGACCCTTGAAGCTGTATTTGTACTCGAAGCGGCGGTGAGGAGCCTCCTCCGTCGTGGACGCACCTGAGACGATGTCCGCGACGCTGCGCTGGAATAATAACGTGGTGAGGAAAGTTAATATCAACGCAGGAGCGGTGCAGCCCGGCGGCCGCGCTGAGGACTCCGCCATGTTTGTATCACTGCTGACGTAGCGCTCAGAAGAGGGGCATGACGGGAAGGCTGGAGGGCCAACAGGGCGTTTTCTCATTGGACGGTTCCTCTCTCTTCTCACTTCATTCTCTGTCTCTCTCTCTTCTCTCTCTCTTCATTCTCATTCGCTCTCTTTCTCTCTCAATCTCTTTTCTCTCTATCTCTCTCTCTTTTCTCTATCTCTTCATTCTCTCTCTTTCTTTCTTTCTCTCCTCTCTTCCCCTCTATCTCTCTTGTTCTCTTCTCTCTCTCTCTCTCTCTCTCTCTCTCTCTCTCTCTCTCTCTCTCTCTCTCTCTCTCTCTCTCTCTCTCTCTCTCCCCTTCGCTCTCTTATCCCCCTTCTCTCTCTCCCTCCCTCTCTCTCTCTCTCTCTTCAACACAATCTATGAGCAGGGGCGTAGCAGTGTAAGTAACAGTACCGAGGGCAGCACCACATGGTGCCCCCCCTCAAATAAACAGTAAACTACTAGGGGTACTAGAGAGTACACTACATGGCTTGTGTGTTGGAGTAAGGCTTATTATAATCTATTCTTGCCCGTCAATCAGGACCAAAGATGCCATTATGATAAACTAATATGAATGGTAATTTAATTCTAGCATTAGTCTATGAGGTTGGTGTCTGTTGTTACTTTCAGTGGGACCAATACTAAAAGTTAGTTTTATGTAAAGAATGTTATCTGACGTCTAACACATATACATCCTGCACAGACTGCACCTCTGGTAAACCTATACCCCCCCCCCAAAAAACTATCATCTGTCCTGTATTAGTCATCTCTCCTGTATTAGTCATGAAGGAAACGATGATGTAACAAACAATAAACACATCAAATATAACAAAACCCACATGGTGATGGCCGTCCTTCAGTTGCTGCTCCTCAGCGGCTCGTGGGCCTGCATGAGGTCGGTGAAAGGTGAGGTGACTTAAGTCATGTCGGCTGCAGGAGCTTTCATGCTGCCATGAGCTGTCTGAAAGCCTCAGTGGGTGACGGGGAAACGACACAATTGTGTGCCACTCACTTTCTATTTACTCTAAATCAGCTTCCTCCTGGAGGCGCAGCATCACTTTCTGTGAGGGGCTGTGATTACTGGTTCAGGAACCAACCTCAGGACAACAACAGGCTATTGTGGTGACACTAATCTGGGGATTTTGACCACTCTGGCAAATGATCAGCAAATGGCAAGGACTGAGCTGCATGGTGTTTACCACAGTAAGGTTTTATGCTTCATTTCATGAGCATTTCCTTTATATGAGATACATGAACAGGGCTGGTCTGCTTCTTTTTTTTGCCACCTTTTTGTTCTTACACATGTTTACCACTGAACTATTTCTCGACCTTTGCAAATCATTTAACCACAATGACACAGCAGCTGAGGTTTCCAGAGTAGAATGTCTTTTACTTCTTCAATTTCTAATGCAACACATATGTTGCAAATCATATCATAAATAATACTATGAGATTGATTTTACTCTGTCTGGAAGTCATGAACAACAATCACACAAAAAAAATACTTTGTACCAAAATAATCAGAGGTATACTAGAAGGGCACTTGGAGGGTGCATACCTCCACCGAGGCTAATTGGCCACCTACGTTTTATTATTCATAGCATTGTACACATGCCTGTTTTCTTTATAAAGATCTTTGCAGTATTTCTTCAGAAATAACAAAACACTTTGAGAAACGCAATGTTAAAGAAAGTGAAAATCGAAATTCCCTGATCCACTCCCTTTATCGAATCTTCTCCAAAAGTAGAGGGATTCTTCCCTGGCCCATGTCCCAGCCTTCCAGCACGTTTCAATACGATTGGTTCTGTAGTTTTTGTGTAATCTGGCTAATACGCAGACAAACAAACAAAGAAACCACCAAAAACCAATGAAAACATAGCTTCCAAGGCGTACGGTTAAAATCAGCTCAAAGACAGAATCAACAAGGCTGATTGCTTTTTCTTTTCTGTGTCAACGTTGATCTTAGAGAGACACAATAATGAAACACATCGTGAGGAATGAGGAATCATTGCTTTTTGTCAAATTAGTTCCAAATAGTGATCTGAACAGGGAATATGAGGGAGAAGATCAGACCTAATTAATGGGCGGTTCACAAACAACCCTTGATACTGTAGACAAAATAAAGAATCAATGTCATGTCAATGTAAATTTTAGTTATATAGCACATTTAAAACCACTTGGTTGACCAAAGTGCTTTACAGGTGTAATGGTACAACAAAAGGACAGTAAAACGTAATACATCATAGTGCAAGTAATACAAATGAAATAAAATTATTAGTGTAAAATAATAAAAATAAAAATATAAGATATACGATAAGATAAATTACACATTAAAGAATGACTGAGAATTATAGGAAACCTCAACAATATCATAAAGCACGAGATTCTAAGTGAAGTACATGGAAATTATGACTGAGATGCTAACTTTTGTGTAGCATCTGAAACGCGAAGAACTCCAACAGGTTTCCAGTGGATTTAGGAAGCAGAGAAATTAGAGGCCTCCGCGCTTTGTCCGAGGAAGTCCCCCATTAGAAAGTTAAACCGCGCTCTTTGTTGGGAAACAGGGGATTTAAATGACAATGGCGATGCTAATGGGCCCATTTAGCGGCGGACAATGGGGGATCCTGTAGGATGTTAATGGGTCACTGAGACTGTGAATAGTTTATCACGAGTCAGCACAAATATTTGGCCAGTGAATTACACGACGCTGTATCTTGGAGGTGACGGCGAGTGGATTGGTGTTTTTTCGGCGATACTGTTATTACTGGAGCGTGTACTAATGACGTCTCAACTAAAATTTAAATAATACTTTAGCCTTCTTCTTAGATCTATTTTGTCTACATATATCTATCGATGTAGTTTAATTGGCTTTTTCACTTATTTCCTGGTTTTCATCAATGAACCTTGTTTTCCTTTTCTGTTTGGGCAAGTTTTACGTCGTCTTTTGGTTTTAGAGCCTCTGAATTGGCCTAATCGGATAAAACAAATAACATTTGTGCGATGTATGGGGCTCCACAGGGCATTCGAAGATGTTTGTATTACCCCTGTGTCACATTAGGGGGAAAGGGAGAGTGGCCCGTCACCTCCTGGTGTGACGCGTCGGCTTAGTTAATGAAGCCTGTTGCTTCGCGGTGTTTGGAGGCACAAAGCAAACCATTATCACATGAACGCAGATGTCTGCTGGGATGACGGCATGCTCGGGAAACGTCCCGTGGTCCAACCTGCTGTGCTCTTGAGTTTGCCACCAGGATACAAATCTCGAACTGATCCAGGAAGACAGGAGTAAATTAGTGAGTAATGGTAAAATGGTCTGTATTTATACTGCACTTTTCTACTGATGACCACTCAAACTGCTTTGTGGTACAATTTTGCCATCCACCTATTCACGCACACATTCCTGCAGTGCATCTTTGTGCAGCACTTACTCTATCACACATCACCCACACATTGTCAGTAGAGGCGTCAGGGGCAATTTGGAATTGCCGGGATTGAACCACCAACCTTCTGGTGAGAAGACGACCCGCTGTATCTCCTGAGCCACATGGGTGGATTTTTCTACACTATACCAATGTAGATAGATGGATGGACACCCAACCAGAGACACACAAGCCTCAATTATTATAACCAAGACCAGCTTTTTACTTTGATTATTAATATTTTTGCATCAATCACCTACAAAGAAATGCTTTCATATAACTCGCTGCTGTATTGTTTGTTGGACACGTCGCCCTCCACAATGCAGAGGGACCAAGACCTTTGCTTCTGATTGCCTCAACACGGTCCAGTGTGGTCCAGGCAAGAGAGGCCACTTATTGTCCACCGAGGACTGTGCCACATTCATTTGAGGAGCAGCCCTTTTTCTCATTATTAACAGACACACTAAACTGTGGGCCCCAAACAATACGGCGCAGATCCCTTTATGCGCACAAGTAAGTGCTCAACGTTTCGGGGCGGCCGCATGTGTGCCCTCCACCGCTCCCTCGCCTTTTCAGATACCTGCACATGAGTGAAAGATGGCGAGGACACAAAGGATATCCTCAACTTTCCTTTTTCTCCCATTCTGTGAAACGGGCCCGCACTAAATCTTTTATTTGTGCAAAGCCTCTCATTAACTCCACTCATGCCGCCTCCCTCGGTTTGCCATCGCTTAAGTACTGGGTGTTGTAAAAAAAGCTACCAATTAGTCCCTCATCAGCTCCAATTAGAGGAGACAAAGCCTGTGTAAAGATAACTCGATGAGAGGGAGAGGTGGAGGGGTTAGGGCCGTCTACGTGTGCTCCTGTGTGTGTGTGTGTGTGTGTGTGTGTGTGTGTGAGTGTGTGTTTGTGTTTGTGTACATGTGTGGAGTCCCCCCGGCACAACAGAGTTTGCAACCATTGAAGAACTTGTGGCCATTCAGTCTGACCCACTGCAGCACAGGTCCATTCATCCCCCGCTCCCACCCCCGGCTCCTCGGTGGACCCCTTTTCTCAGGGCCAAGTGTTGTTGTGCTGGGAAGACAGGCCCCCCAGGAGTCCCAGAAAGAGAGCCATTCAATCCTCTTTACCTGTTTGCAGCGTATAAAGCACTCAGGGCCGGGCCGATCTCTCATTATTGTCTCCTTCACTCTCAGGACTTCCTTAAACTTAAGAGCGAGCCCCTTTTAGAGGGGGAAATAGGGGATGCATGTTAAGGGGATGCCTTTCGCCTCATTAGAATTGAATTTGCACTGTCTTGTAATTACGTTGGAGGGCAACAATGTATTTTCTTTCTCCATCATAATCTTTACTGAATGGAGGATTTTTGGGGCAGTTAATTTGCTGCCCACACTAATGCATTAATTAATGAATTGGGTAACACTAATTTTCTCTATGCTGCCCCTCTCTGTTTGTTTCCATCTGCGTCCAACAGTTCTGGGCAGCCACTACTAATAAAATTACCTCATTAAGGCCTTTTATCGCCGCACAGTAACTCACTCATTCATTTGCTATGTAACATTTTCTTTGGGAGGGGGCTGACTGGGTGACAGCTCCCATTCAGCATTGCGTCCCTTTGTGGGTATAGTTCTAAATAATGAGGGGGACGAGCAGGGAGATATAATTAGGAACAAGGGGCCACTTCAGCAAATATTTGAAATCTTTAAAGGCTTGTATGATGGTGATTAATTACTTCCAGAGAGGATTTTGGGGAGAAATATATGAAGTTTTTTTTGTACACGTCCCCTCTATCAGGACCTTGATGTGAAGATGTGCGCAGGAGTTTTAATATCGGCCGCTCTTTAATCAAACGCAAATAATGACATCAGCTCTTCTCTTCTGAAACTGACAACATGTCAACAATGATGTTGCGTTTAATGAAGGAGGCATTGGACAGTTTTAAAGGATCCCTCTCCATGTGATCTTTTTGTTTTAAACGTTATATATAATGACGGTTGGCATGCTGATAATATTGATAGTTGCATGGTTATTTTCACATTAGTTGACAGGAAAGACTGTTTGTTGCATTTGACTGTTAGTTAATGTATATGTAATAATGCATACAAATTTGTTTGATCATTTCACCGACAGAAACAGGCCACTTTTGATGTTAATACATAATAATGATCTGCTATCGCTAAGTCAGGACATAAAAAAAGAAAAGTGACGCTGAGGGAAAATGTCCACAAAGCTTTATTCATGATTGTGTTTTGATCGTCTTCATCTGCTCCTCTTTGAACTGCAAAAGTTTAATGAGTTCACCCACACTGTTTGCTGTGCATCATTCAAAGGCCTGTAAACTTTGATCAGCACACACTGTAACGTGACTGATAAATGACTGCCACCTAGTGGACAAAGGGGCGGCACTGGATGATGTCCGCTGTGTAATAGTTTCCCCCAAACTTAAAGAATAACAGTTTGGAGAAGAAACCAGAGACAGTGTGTGATGATCTTTTTCACAAGCAGGGACCACGACTCGGTCCCATCTGGCAGCTGGACTCCCATTGGACTGTTCAAATCTCAGATCAGTCTACATGACATCTTATCTGTCCCTCACTAATTAGATTTGAATCTTTGGTTTTATTTGACCATTTTGTTTTATTTCAATTATTCATGTGTTTATTTATAATATATCCTAAAGTAACTTGCTAGTCTAATGCTGTGAAATCAATTATTATTAATATTATTGTTGTTGTTATTTAAGTGAACTTTTGGTAGTGTTTGTCTAATAACATTTTTTTCGTTGAGGGGTGTTTTCTGCAGGGCAGTGGTTTTATTTCTAGTTGCTGATACCGATCGTAAGTACAAGAATTATTGTTACTGAATCTCTACAAACAAAAACTGCACGTGACAAATATGCAATAAAAAGTTGATGAAAAAGAGAAACCAGAGCTGGTTAGGTTAACCTTGACCCCCACTGACAGTAATGGATGAAAAACTATTATCGAGCCTTGAGAAAGAAAATGAGAAAATGAAAATGCACATACATGCAATAACACAGAAACCAGTTGAAAAAAAAATGTTCATGGAGACATATCAGCCTATTATCATTTGTCACATTATTAGACTATTATTAGACGTGTAAGACCAGAAAAATAAGAAATCCGTCATGTAAAGTTCTCCTTCTCTCTGAACAGATGTGCTGAGTTGCTATATTCTCCTGTGGTTGATGAAGTATTTGGAGGGAAGTTACAACATGTTTAGATCCGCGCTGATGAACGACACTGAAGGTTTCTTGAACAGGCTGTTTTGAGTTTTATTGCGTGTTCTTGTTTTTGCTAAAAAATAAAGTGACATCATCTTGTTTCCCCCCCCCCCAGATCGTATCTGCAGCTTCTCCTCTTCCAAATGAAGACAGAGTGAGATAAATATGAGTTATGAGCAGCAAAAAGAACAAAACTACAAAGTTCATGACTTCAGGAAAGGCTGCACTACTATATCAAAAACGCAGCTGGAAACCTAACACCAAGACCTCGTTCTCACTTCAGAGGCCAAAACTGAGGGAGAACATATATCAGACTTCAAAGCTGTCAGTATTTTAGATGAACCAGGGGAGGTTATTGTGGATAATGGCAAGAAATAATATCATGTCATACTGTGTAAACCTATTGGTACTTTCAGATTAATCATTTGTAGAGAAGCATTTTTTATTGATGCTGGTAATAAGCAGTATACAGACATTTAGTAAACTGTTTATAGGAAACTATGTGACATAGTTTTAAACAATACATATTTAGTTTATTTAACCGGATTTAATTTATGTATTTAGCAACAATTTCAACCTCTTGACTACAAGTGCTACAGATAGTTAATCTCAATATAGCAAAAGACCATAATATGAAATATATTTCTTCTTGACAGATGCTGTACATTCATAAACACAATGTTCTTATATCTTCTTACAGCTACATTATAATGTGTCGTAATACTGCTTGGGATAAATAGTCCATTTATTTCTCAGTGTTATGACACTGTAGAAAACCTGATGACATGAAGTTAACCAGAATATCACAAATGTCAGTGAATTAGACTGTTGGCTTTGAGTAGGTCGCCCTCTAGTGGTGAATAGAGTGAACTAGTGTTAGAAATTAAGTCAGTCTCATCCATGAAGCCACAAATGTAAAATGAGTTGAGTTCAGATGTGCATTAGATTTCACAGTTAGTGGGAAGCGGGGGACGACTCAATGAAAACTTTGGATTGACAGTTTCCTGCAGCACCTGAGTTAAACACTGACCAGTTAAACACTGACTGGTTTTACACAACGTAAGTAAACAAGTTAACTATAAACAACTGCCTGCTGGGAAACTGGCAATAACACCACTGTTCTTGATAGACTGTCACAAACTTGTGCGTATTTTGTTTTATGAAAATGCAGTAATACAAACCGCCCTTAGTTTCCCCAGAGATAATCTGAGGTCTAGAGAAGATGCACGAGGACAAACTGTTGTTAAGCATCACAGCCCTTAGTTTTCTTTTCCATCTCCTCTTACTCGTATCTCACAGATGAGGACAGAAGGCTGTGGAGTCACCCTGCAGTTTTATTTCTCCAGTCCAACGTCCCTGCTGCTCGAATCTCTTTGCTAAATGCATTCAAGTGGGATTATGTCAGTTGATTCATCCATTTTCGGCGTCTCTCTCGTTTTGTGTGAAACGGATCAGAGCACAGGAGTGTCACAAAGCAATGAGGAGCAAACAGCTTCCACGAGAGACTTGTTTAATGTGCTGTGAAGGAACAATATGTTTCTGAAAACATCCAATAAAAAAAACATGCATTTGCACAGTCTGCTCATTTTGTTATAAAATTACATATACTCTTGTATATCATACAAAAATAAACATCTGTGATGAAAAGACATGTATAGTTTATACAGTTAAATAAAAAATCAAACCACTTTCAGTATTGACATCCGACATAAAGTCTTTCAATCGACCCTCTTTAAATATTTCAGTCAATGTCTGTCCCGTCTGGTTTCCTCCTCCTCTCCACCTGTTCAAGATGGTGCTTATTTGTCGTCATCCCCTGATCCCGTGTCCTGACTGTCCGTGTTGACCCTCCAGCTGTCGGGGACTGTAGAGAAGTCGTCCACCGGCGAGGGCAACGGCCGACCGTACACCTTGCTCTGCAGTTCAGCGATGTCGTTGCGGATGTCAGCCATGAGCACGAGCAGGAAATTAAAGGAGCCTGGAGGACCCTGGTAGACAAATGTGCCAAATATGAATCATGAGACAAACATTTTAAAAATATTATTTGGAGAAATTAAGTTAATGTAAAGGCTGGTCTATGCTGCTTTTATGTACGAAAAGAGATACGTCCAATTCAAACTACACATGAGTCCTTTATGTTGGCATGGTTGTGAGGCAATGCATCCACTAGAGGGGAGTGCAGAGACTAGAGCTTCTGACAAACATGTCAGCATAGAGGAGGTTGTGATAATGTACCTCTAAAGAAAGTGTTTGTCCCTTTGCTCAGGAGAAGAAACATCATATCCTGTGTGTCTTACCAACGCGTAAAGTCTCTCAAAAAGTTCCACCACTGTTGAAATTTCTTCCTCATGTCCTATGATCGTCTCGCTTGTAATATTCGATACACTGCCCCCCCCCCCATATTGTCCTATGTTGCTGCTCCGTTTCGTTCGATTAAGCTTTCAGAAGATGTTCCCAAATACAGATGAAATGAACTAGACAGAGTGTCTCCGTCTCTTTCCGTATACAAATCTAACATTGAGCATAAATGAGCCTTTTCACTTCCTAATAAAGAAAGAATGAATTTAATTGAACATTTGAATGACTCAGTAGCCACAAAGATATTAACCCAACAGAAATCCAGCTGATCAATGGATTGTCTTTGAGTGGCCAGTGGGCACTGAACATCTCCTGATATGTTAACATTAGCACCATCAGTTATTATCTAAGGCAACAATTACTCTATACTCTGTTTTGCAGATTAAGTTTAGTTCTGAATAGTAGTAACAAGTTACAACAGTGTGGCTTCATTATCAAAGTCTTACTGGTGGTCCGACGGGCCCAGGAGTTCCTCTGTCCCCCTGAGGAAACAAAACAAATATTTAGTCGAGATGAATTACAGTGGGAAAAAACATGAGAGGAATTCATAGCTTTCTAGATAAGGAGCTGGATGGGGTGTCAGGGAACTTGGATTAATACATACTTTTTAAATATTGTCACACACAGTACTCAAGGTATTTAGTCACAATGTCCCTGACACATAGGGAGAGAAAGTCGAGATCAGGATGAGAGTGACTACAAATGTATAATTTTCAAGAAATATTGTGCCTAAGCCAGTTAAAAGAATATTTTTTTATTTTGGGATATTAGTTTATTTTTCTTAACTGAGAACAAAACGAGAATAACATAATCAATACCACTGTTATGTCTGTGCCTTAAATATGGCACGGGTGCTGGTAGCTCAGCACAAAGACTGGACACAGGGGACAACAGCTAACCTGGCTGTTTCCAAAGCTTCACTTCACATCTCAAGTTCACTAATTGACATTGTTATATCTCGGTTATTTAATCCATGCATTGACCTGAAATGTGAAAACACGAGTTATGAGTTACTGTAAGTGCTGCGATGGTGTCAGCCACTGTTCCCTACAGAGAGGAACGGTTCTAGCTCTGCATCAAAACCACAACCTTTCATTTCCAATACAGTTGATGCCATGTGTTCTTGAGCAACAGTGTTAGTGGGTGTATTTCTGACTCAGTGTTTGCCCTTGCATCCAGTCTTTACGCTGAGCTGAGCAAAGCTAATTCAATCCCTGCTGTAGCTTTCTTGAAGGACGCTGGTATCAATCTTCATTTCCAACTTCTTCACTGTGAAAGCGAGTGCATGCATTTACCAAAAATGTCTAACGATTCCTTGCTGTGTCTTCTCAGTGGCCATCAAAGAGAAAAGGGGCTCTTAGTGTAACATAATGTAATGGTAGCTTGGCTGTGACTTGATCACGGCAGCCTGTTGACCTACGGTAGCATGTACACACGTTCACCAGGCTACCGAGGCTGTTGTAAGCCGGCGTGGCTCAGGGTCACGGTGGGGCTGTGAGTGTTTTGGCAGATGGTTTGGATTTGTAACTCAGAGAGACAGATTAGCATCACCCTCCATCTATCCACACAAACATACTGAAGGAATACAGAGGTGCTGTGTCAATAGATACACCTAAATTGCACCGTACATGATCCACGAGCTGAGCAAACACACGAGAACCTTGTACTTATCGTCCTCAGCGAGACGTGGGTGACTGGTCATTCTTGATGACAAGGAACAACATCTCTTATCAAAATTACACTTAAGCCTCTTTTCCATTGGTCAAAAAACCCCACTAACTCCCACCAACATCTGGCTTTTGTCTGAAATGGGAATGGATACAAGAGGCAGTAACTACTGGGTCAAATGACTCAGCAGTAGACACAGGTTTTTATCGGCAGTGATGGAAACATGACACCTGGGTGAACACGCTAATTTGGCGAGACAGCGAAGTGAAAGAGTGCGTTTTCACTCTTCAGCTTTTTTTGCGGGTTTGCCTGTATTAAAAAAAAAACCTATACTTGCTAATATTGGTGTAAAAGAGGTATAATCCCCTAGTAACTAGTAATGTTGTAATAAATCAGCCTCAACTTTCCACACACTGCAAATCTTATCCTCAAAGCAAGTTTTTTTTACAGCATCTAAACCAGATATTAATCAATTTTAGTTCTGATGTCTGATAGTGTGTCACAGATCAGTCCCAACTACTTCAACTGGCTGCTGTCCGTCTGCACCAGAGACTCTGTATAAGGATGGACGTCATGACTGATCCCCTGTAGTATAGGTAGTAGAGCACGCCTCCTCCATGTTAGTGGATGAGATGGGGATACTGCGTGTATCGGAGGGACCTTGATACGCCAGATTGCTGCTGCACAAACTCTTTATTTCTGGATAGTGGGAGGAAGTGGAAACGCATCATCCATCTTTAAAAAAAGTCTGTGGTCTGAACAGGTTCTGACATCCTGCAGGATAACAGAGCTTCAATTACACAAGAGGTCTGTATTGTGGCTAATCATTGTATGGCCACTGTTGTTTGTTGTCTTTGATGATGTCCATATTATCTTTGTTGGTAAAAACTGAGTTTGTCTAACATCCCCATTTGATGTTTGTCTATCAATGACACAAACATGGGAGCAAAGATGCGGGCAAATCGGGTTTAATGCCAACAATGTGAAAAATGCTGACACAAATCTCACTGTAACCGGGATGGGTTCTGCATTGTGCCTCCATAATATGAGGCTTAACCAGCTGCTGGAGCCTCTTTCTTTAACACTTAGCCTCAGGCCTCCCAGGAGAGAAAAACATTCCAGTTACTTTTGAAATGTGGGTACTACCTCCCGGTAGCAAATCCAGAAGTACTTTTCGTGTAATCTGTATGATATTTGAATCAATTGCAATAACCTTGAGGGATCCACAGTCGTCACACTGGCCACCAGGTAGAAGTTGCTCGGTAACCACCATGGATAATACGTCCATGGTTGCCACTTAAAATACCAGCTGTTGGCCTCAGCCACTTGGGAATTGGGTCATTTCTGATTTAAGAGAGAAATCATGACCAACTGAGAAAACCTCACCTAACATAAATACTGACAGAACACATTATACCAAGATGCTTTTGTACAAGCCACATAATTTCAACCTACACGGCTTTTGCTCATGTGGTACCCACAATTGTGCAAACTACTGAAATCACTTTATTTTTCCTCTCTCAAAGCTGCTTGTAGCAACTTGTAGTAAAGGGATCCAATCGTCTGCAGGGACTGACTCTGCCTGTGCAACATCCAACTGAGTCAGTTTGTCAGTATCCTGGAAGCTGCCGAGTGCTTTTCTGGAGAGGTCGAGAAACAATTTAAGCAAAACAAACTGGCGGAATGGAAGGTTAGCGGTTAGCACTGTCGCTTCACAGCAAGAAGGATCTTCGTTTGACTCCTGGTTCAGCCAGGGTCTCTCAGCATGCTCTCTGGATACTCTGACTTCCTCGCACAAGATGCAGATTGGGGTCAGGTTAATAGTAGACTCAAAATGTACAATAGGTGGGATTGTGAGAGCGAATGGTTGTTTGTCCCTGACCCAGTTCAGTGGTATTGATATCCATCCTGAGTGATCTGATCACAACTGGTCAGCAGTAAGTTCTGAATGCACCCCCCCGGCAGCCCTTACAGTGTATATAATGGATTGATGGAAGTTTTATTTTGATTAGCTGACAAAATAGGGTGGGACCTCACCTTTCGCCCATCCTTTCCTGATGCTCCTGGAGGCCCCTGTTAGATAAAAAGAAAGGCATTTCATTTCTGTTTCAATCACCTGTTTCCGCCAGTCTGATTCCACACTCAAAAGTAAGGTGATTCCGGACACTGTAAAATCCCAATGATGTAAATATGCATGTGTTTGTCTGTTAGCCCGATGACGCATCTTGCAAACAAACAAAAATGTGTCACTTCACTTTTTTTCTCAGAACACCCATTTACTTTAAATCGTTTAAAAAAGAATGGTAAATGGTAAATGATCTGTATTTATATGGCACTTTTCTAGTCTTGGTGACCACTCAAAGTGCTTTACAGGACAGTTTATTGCCATTCACACACACATTCATACAGTGCACCGATGGGCATTACTTTCTATAGGGGGCAATTAGGGGTTCAGTGTCTTGCCCAAGGAGACTTCGGCATGCAGATGAGGAAGACTGGGAACAAACGGACGACCTTCTGGTTAGAGGACGACAGCTCAACCCCCTCAGTCACAGCCACCCCTTAAACACTGACACCTCCATTGCACTCCACCGGCAGAGATTAAGCGTGTGACGGCCCGCAGGCCATTTCTGAGCGACTTCAGCTCAGTGGTGGAGAATACTTTGATCTCTTCCCTGGGATAAACATCATTGAAGAAGCCTGACGACATTGTATCAGGAGCGGGGCCAATATTCAGATCAGCGTCAAGCCTTTGTCCCACATTCAAGGTCTCTCAAAACCCTGACATTCACTCAAACACATGAGACCTGGCTGCAAAACAGCATAACAGTGCTCAGAATCTAATCGGGGTTCTTGTGTGAAGACAGGACGACTCCCTCTTAGTCAGCATGAGCACTGATTAAATATATTAACGGGTCATGAAAAAAGGTTGTGAATTAAAACACATGTCCAAATGTCACAGGAAGAAAGCAAGACATCACTTTTTTTTTTAATGTAAAAACACTGTTCTTGACCTCTTGGTTTTGGCCCCACGCAGCTTGTGATATGTCTATTTGCAGGTGTTGATAGTCTGATTTATCAGTAACGAGATTGCATGAATACAAGCGTTTTAAAAGCTAAAAATATGACTCACTGGCCACATCCTGCACATTCTTGATTCAGGTCCCACACTTCAACACGGAGGGTTTGCAGCGGCGAGCCAAAGAAAACAACTAAAGCTGTAAATGGATTCAGTCCTCTCTGTTGTTTTGGCCGTTACCATGTGTCATCCCTTTTTTTCACCTTCCAAAAATTAGGGATATCTCTAAGAGAGGGTGCGTGTGTGTGTGTGTTTTTCAAATGTGTGAAAGGAAACATGAGATATTTGGTTGCTTCATACAGATAAATCAATCACAGCTCTCCTGGGCCCTGTCTCACGACGCAGGATTACTAAATTATCTGAACTGCTTTGGCAAGAACAACCCACAACGCCATAAAAACTGTGACTACACTAAAAGGAGCTTTTCCAGATTAGATTAATTTCCAGATTAATTCAGTTATTCTGCCCTGTGTCACGGAACAGAGGTGTGGATCTGAACAAACAGCAAATAAAGGCAAAGACGTGCGTAAGAGTGTAGTTTACTGTATCCTAGAATGACACAGAGCAGGTCACAGTCAGGACACACACATTCATACTTGCTGATTCAGAACCTTGAGATTACGCTGTATAAAATGCTGAGTAAAGCTAAATATAAAAATAACTTTCAGGAAGACTAGTACAAACTGACCACGGATCCTCGAGGGCCACGTTTGATGTGGTACAGGTCTGGTGTGGGTCCAATGGGCCCCATTAAGCCCCTCGGTCCAGGAGGGCCAGGAGGCCCCACTAGACCATTAAACCCTGGAAGGCCCTCTGTTCCTGGATCTCCTAAAATAAACCAGAGTGATATTAGTGGACCTCAGAGACAACTTAAGCAATCACAGCAAAACAATTTACACACAGTATAAGATTGGGTTTGATGCTTTTCAGCCAATTTCTGGCCCCACTATTCAGGAATCCAAAGCCAAAATATCCTACATACTAACGCTGCCATCTTGGACAGTAGTGATCTGCCAATGGAGCCACAATAACAAGGTCCCACTGATACACACACTCAACGTTTCACCCCATTTTTCTGGCATCAAGTAATTCAAACAAAACATACTTGAAGAATTGTACTTGAACAAACATCAATGTGGTAAGAACTACCAAAAATGAAGTGTGTAATGTGTAATGTGTACTTTGATATTTTAGTTTGGTCCAAGTCCCAAACACTAACATGGAGGAGGCAGAATCTATGACCATGTAGACCATCTTTACATACAGTCTGATACATAGAATTGAATTTGGTGATCTCTTTTCCCTCTAGCGCCACCATAAGGTTCACATTTCTGGTTCTAAATGAAATGCCTGGACAACTGATGGATAAATTACGGTAAAACTTTGCTACAGATATTCATGTTCCGCTTGTTACTTTGGTGATCCATGAACTTCAGTCAGACATTGTTTTATCATTTTCAGCTGTGTTTTACCTGGGGGGCCAGGGAGACCTGGAGGTCCTGGTAAAAATGCGGAGGAAGTCATTTTCTTGCTGGTCGTCTGCTCAGGGACGTCAGCACTGTTTGACAGCAGGGCCATCTTAAGAAAGGATGCAGAACGAAATGACTGAATGAACAGGTCAATGAACAGGCATCTACAAATAACACCATAAACAACATATTAAATTGTCAACATTAATACATGTCATCGTGGGATGTGAGGAATTTTTTTCCTTCTTCTGGAAGCCAACAATGCGTAACTGCATGTGGTCGGCATTCGTAACATGGTTTTGCGCTGTTGAACAAGACAGGGAAATTACACACCGAAGGGCCAATTTCAAGTAAAATTATGTTTAAAATATGTACCGTGGCAAAGATGAAAGCCGATCTTCCATCTGCAACATGCTACAAGGTGGAACCCAGACAGATGGTGGGCCAGGCAACCCCTTTACATTATTCAGCATGACCATGGAGAACTCCTGCTCTGTATGCGAAGTGGCATCCTTGGGAAAAGCTATGTTTGATCTCTGCATAACGTCATGCAGATCTGGAAATCCCAGTGGGAAACACACAAAAGACCTTGCTTCTATGCAGCAGAGGCTGAAATTCAGACACAGTAAGTATTTGAGCCGCAGTGTGACCCTAAATTCAGACTCTAACCTTCTGGAATGAATAAGAATATAATAAGAATATACAGTACTCAATAACTACTATGCTTGTAGTTTCTTTCTTAATATACTGACATTAGGAAAAAAAAAGAGGCATCTACAGCAGCGCATTGAGAGCACCTGGACCACACAACTGGAAGCAAACCATACATCATGTGCACCATTGACAGACTCGTGCTCTGATGGGTTCAGATGCCTCCAGAGGGAAATGTGTGATGATAAGAAAATAAGGAATATGAAAAATTATTTGTAATACGGTTATTCCAGTGGATTCATACAAAGTGTCTATACAAACTTACACTTTACAATCACCCACGTGTTTCAGAGGTAGTGCAGATACTTTTTTAATACTCTGCACAATAAGCCCTCTTTAAAAGGTAGGTTATGTTGGTTTTTCCTTTTTTCCCCTAATGTTCTCTTTGTATATTTTATTATCTGGTTGTTTTATGTCTTTTTAAAATGCAAAGAGCATTAAAAAAAAAACAATCATCTAACCCCAGTAAAGTTGAATCATTTTTAGTTCATCGGGAAGTAAATTGCTTTAATGACTCGTAGAAAACTAAGAAAAGCTGCAGGACTGCAGGTTGCATCACTTTGATTTTAAAATAAAGTGTTACGGCTAATTTCATGAATTCAATATTTATTTTAAGGTAGACACGTGTATTGATTTTTGTTATTATTTTGCGAGCTTCACCTTCTGCTTTAGCTGCAGGACCGACATCTTGATCTGGTGGAAATCATCGCAGGTGGCTGAGCAAGTCCCAGCGTTCATCACGTTGTCGGACTTTTCAAAGAGATGCACTGCTGGGGAATCGAAGAAAAATAAAGGTTCGGTCACAGAAGTTGCCAGAAATTTTTCTTTTCTTTCATAAAATCTTTAGAAAAGGACAAAATATCCCCTTATTTTCTAAATATATGGACAGACTTCAAATGAGTTGGGCAGGTATACAAGACACGACAAGACAAGACAAGACAAGTTAAGATAAGATTTGTTACGATACAATACAATAAGTCAATCTATTATTTATCCTACAATAGGGATAATTGCTGTGCTGCATCAGCAAAGAGGACAGTCGAAAAAATCAGTTCATGTAATAGTTAAGCAAACATGTAACGTAAAAACAAGGAAAATATAATATGTAAATTGAAAGAAACAAGACTCCCATACTCTCATATCACCTTTACACCCTGTCTGTAGAATCACAATGCGATATAAATAATTCTGTCATTTTCAATAACCAAAAACATGAATATGTAACCCAGTCTCCGAGTGCTTCCCTGGTGACAGTTTGATGGCTTTTTGCAAACTCTTTCCATTTAGGGAATGAGTGACTTATACAGTGCACGCTGACTCTGTAACATTTTCATTTGCCGCCGTGATTTTCCACCCACACTCACTCCTCCGCTGTTTATTCACTCAGCAGATCCAAGCATCAAGGTTGAAGTAACATACTTGCACAATCCTGCACAAACCAAAGAAAACAAGACAATAAGCACTAAGCCGCCTAACTCTCCTGGATTTGTTTCTGGCCTGTGTAGAAAGGACTCTACTTTGAGCATGCATGCATTTAATGGATGAGTGAACATGTCTGGACACTATTTTCCCCCACTGTGTTACAAAGCAGCACATAAAGCAGGAGCGTGACTATATGAACCATCATTTCTCACTCCTGAAATGTTTTAGTAGGTAATGGAAGATAAACTCATGGGAGGAAGTAGCAAATCTGCAGCCTCTGTCTGCTTCACTGGGAACTGAATACGGGGTTAAAGGAAGAAAAAAAAAGACGTTTTGACTTTTCGTCTGGACCATTTGGGATGTTTTCCTCAAATGCATCCAGCAAATGAGAAGAGACCGGGAGTCACAGGGGCAGCCGTATGTTTGGGAGACAGAGTTGTTCTGACAGGCACAAGGATGTGGGATGTGTAATGACTACCAGGTGTCTGTGTGTGCAGTACCCCATTCTCTCTCCACTGTACACACACACACGCACACACACACCAACGAGGAAATAACAATGTGTGGTCAGCTCTGCATCACAGTCAGATGTGCTTCGGAATAAAGAGAGAACGTCTCCTCACCTCTCTCCCCCTTGGTGCACGTTTTCCCATCTTCCTCCAGGAAATAGCCTGTCTCACACTCACACCTGTAGCTCCCCAAAGAATTGATGCAGACCTGAGAGCAGGCGGTCGTGTTTTTGTTTGCACATTCGTCCAAGTCTGCAGTGACGGGCGGAGACAGAGGGGAGACAGCAAGCAAATTAGGGAGAGACAAAATGTCAATCAAGAGAACCCATTAAAATGCTAAAACCAATTTGCACATAAAGTAAAGCATATAAATCTGAGATGTGCAAACGAGCCTTAAAGGAGACGGGTGGTGCTTTCTCACTTTTTCTTTCCTCTAGAGTGTTATATAGTTTTTTTCTATATTAATCAATCAATTAATTAATCAATAATAAAATGTGTGTTTTAATTAAAGCATGTAGTTTGTAAGAGAAATAATCTTGATGATGTGTTGCACAAGGTCTCACCCAGGCAGTAGGGCTTCTCTCTTTTTCTGTGGCGCTCCCGGTCATAGCGGTAGCCGGGGTAACAGGTGCAGACAACCCGACCGAAATGGTCGGTGCACTGCTGCTCACAGGGGGCGCCAGCGCACACGTCAAAATCTGCAGTAAGAGATTAGTGATTTCATCAGTGTGAACACAAGAGAACACAAGGGTGAGGCTGACATTCATCAGTATCTCTCAGACGGTTTTAATTTTTCAAGCCTGTCACAGGCCATTAAACCGCCTGTGACGTTAAAACAAATAGAAAGAGAAAATAATCACAGGACACACATCCAAACAGTTTCTCCTACCTTCAGGAATGCACTGGCCCAACACAAACTTGAAGCCCTTGCAACATTTCTTTCTGTAAAAGATCAAATGGACATGCATGTAAGAGGAAAATCCCAAATACTGGAACATTAATGTAATATCTACAAGATTTTTACATAATGTGTAGAATGATGGACGAAACATGAATAAAGATCTGCAGAATTTGTTGAGATCCGGTAATTTGGTTTGTTTGTTATGATTGTGTTAATGTGGAAAACACTGAATGTGGCCAGACTTCACACACACACACACACACACACACACACACACACACACACACACACACACACACACACACACACACACACACACACACACACACACACACACACACACACACACACACAGCTGTCTATCCTGCTGTTGCATGTTGGTTCTTGTCTGTTGACTTGACACTGAATTACAGTTACTGTAAAATCCCCCATCAGGTTCTGAATGAACAGGCGTTTCTAATTTGTCTGGAATATTTATCTTTTGAATCATTCACTGCTGACAGAATACTTGTCATCAACTTCACTCTTTTACTTCCCATTGTCTGTCATGTCTTTTTCTTTCCTGTTTACCTACACTCAGTTTATCCAATGTAATCCATACATCTGCACTCAGATTTGATCTAATTTGAAGTTTTGCATGTGATGTGCGAGGGAGTGTGAAAAACAACAATCTGAGACAATGTGAAGCAATACACTAACAAGTTTCCCTTTCAAATCAGTTTCATCATCTCCTCAGACATCTGTGTTAGGTTTTATCAATAACATCTCAACGATGATGACGTACCGATGCAATAGTTTATCAGCAAAATCTCTCACATCATCATGTGCTATTATTCATCCCTCACTGACACCCAGGTCTGAAAAAACAGTCTAGATCACTTACTGAAAGAAGACTTACTCTAATTCAGGATCGGTTCTGGTGATATGGGCCACAAAACTCTAATCAGTTCACATAGGAGTCCAATTGAACATACATAAATACAGAGACAACCCAAAAACATATTCCTCTGGCCACTGGCTGTCGTCAGCGCTGTGTCATAAAAGGTGACTGATTCATTCTGAGGGGAAAAACCACCCTGCTCTGAAACACCACCCATAATATGACAAATACAGACATTCACATGAGAAGATATGCATGGTAAGAGTTTTAATGAACGTTGTGGCAAAGTAAGAAAAGCAGAACCTGTTTTCTGAAGACAAACTACTGATTGATTTATGAGATCTGTACATTAAATGGTCGATTAGAAGCTGGGAACTGAAAGAGAGTATAGCCTATAGTACAGTGTTACATTCTGAAACCAAGGATCACTTAGTTTCAGTTTCTCCATTCCCTATTTCCAAATTTATTTATGAACGAAATGACCTGTCTGCACTGTTTGCAGACATGACATCATTACAGAAATATAATCTTGATAGAGCGACATAATTCACTGACTCTGCATCGCTGCAATGCAATGGCTCTACCGTGTACAGTCATTTTGACGGTTACAGGATATACACAGCAGCCGAGCACTTATTCACTCCCAGAACTGAATATTTACCTGAAGAGGGGCAATAAGGAGCCCCCTCCCTCAACTGCAGGCTCCCACCGAAGAATTATTATCAACAATCTCATGTAATGACACTCAACACTGCAGCTCCTGTAGTTATGGTAAAGGAGGAATAATCATCACTCGAGAGGCCCTCCATGATATGAGAGCAAGGCAGGTACAGTGTGTGTGTGTGTGTGTGTGTGTGTGTGTGTGTGTGTGTGTGTGTGTGTGTGTGTGTGTGTGTGTGTGTGTGTGTGTGTGTGTGTGTGTGTGTGTGTGTGTGTGTGTGTGGGTGAGGTAGAGTGGGACTTGTGTGATTCTAGATATGACGAGGGGGTTTTCGCACAACTGACAGAGGGACACATTCACATGCAATATATCACTTGGACCCTTTCACTTCAATCAGAAAAACTCAAAGGACGTGGTGGGATGTAACAAAGTACATTTACTAAGTTACTGTACTTTAGTGCATTTTACATGTATCTGTACTTTACTTAAGTACATTTATTTTCAGGTACTTCTCACTGCACTACATATACAGTATCAGCAAATACTGTGTAGGTACTTTCTACTCCACTACATTTAAAAAAAGCATTGCGTTACATGTTCACATTGTTTTTTATATATTTTTTAAAGTAATCAATAACACAATTGGAACTGGTCCACTGGTCCAGTCAGAGCAGGCAGGTAACATTAGACCCCGCCCCCTTTAACAAGAGTAAAGAGCAGCCATAATGAAGTAGGACAAAGTTGCATTATCGGGAATAGGCTACACTCGACAATTACTTTAATTTTAATACTTTAGGAATATTTAAAAGCACATACTAACTCACATTTGCTCAAGTAGAACAGTGTCTCATGTGGCTGTAAACCCACCAACCAAAGTGGTACAAGATGTTTTTAATGGGGCAAAGATACTGTACTGTAAAATGAATCAGCGTGGGAAAACCTCTTTCAATATGTTAATCACTTTTCAGCGCACTTTGTGTTGTGGTGTTTGTGGGGGGGGAGATGCGACAGCTTGGACACCCTGAGAGAGTAGATCTGAGGATGGTTTCCTGTGTGACCCAATATTTCATGTCAAAATAACAACTCCACGGGGACAGAAGGCAATTATGGCAAATAAACAGCTTAGCAAAATAACCAGAGTTAGTCGAACAATCGTGAGAAAACAAACATCCATGTCCGTCTCCAGAAGATCATGAAAGAGGCAGAAGCGTCCCATGGAAACTGGAACCAAATCTGTGTCCTGAGTTCACTTTTACTGAATGGAAACTTTATTAAATTATCGTTTCGGAAATACTTATTAGCTCTATGACATTCAACCTAATTTTACCTTAATTGTATTGTGAAATAAACGTGTCCAAAAATGCAGAGATTAAAGAACCTTTTAGTTAAAACAACATGTCTGACGGTCGGGGCGCTGAAGTGATAAATAACCTCAAATCAAACTACATGATTTATATTCTGGAAGAAGAAAAATCTGTCAAGAATTTGAAATGGAGGGTCTCAGAAATAATTCAATTATGTGAACATAAGGACTCATTACATACTTATCACAAATCAGATGCAGAGTCACATATGTGTAGCTATTGGAGCCTGACCGATAAATCACTTGGACAATAACAATCGTCTGAAACTTTCAAAGGCGTATTGGTTTATTATCAGTACTAATAGCTATATGATCTAGATGGAAGTTACAATATACCTAAATCTTTACAGTTGAAAATACATACTAAAACGATTGGTGTGGAATGTTATTGGCCCATGTTGCATGCTGTGCACAGATCCTTTTCCAAGGGCATGACATGGTAATGTAGTTAAAGCTGCAATGATGCCAAACACACCTTTCTGAAATGGTAACTGTTAGTTGCTCGGGGTAAAATGCAAATGCTTTCCTATGGTCAGGGCCAAATGCCGTGTCTATGAGGTGGATAAACTCTATATAGCCTCTGCTCAGGCTCACTAATGCCTCAATCGAAAAGGATATGTATTTCCATATAGCTTTGCCTTGATTTAAACAACTGTCTCAATCAATATCTGGCTTTAATTCCCCAAAAGCTATTTAGCAGTCGACCTCAGCTCCTCTCACAGTGTTTGAACAGCAGAAACAGCTCAGATCCAGACCAGTCTCCACACTGCCACACATGGGGGCCGAAAAGAAAGAGCAAAGACACTAATTTCTCTTCGTGGCTCTAACAATACTTCCACAAAAGATGAATCATTTTTTAACAATAATATTCAAATCACACAACAAACTCCATGCTGAGCAGGGACCACAGAGGCTCGCAACAACAGCGAAGAATGCAGTCGTCCTGTGCCGAGCTTGTTAGCTGCTCATGAACTTAATGCAAATCAGCAAACAGATTCAAAACACATGTGGATTGCATTCATATTCATGAGTGAGAGAACAAGGCAGAAGGATATCCCAAAAGCCTCCATGACACTCTGCAAGAATACCAATGAGCGTGGTTTACATAGTCACATACTACCAGGTTGTAGGATGACATTTGACTTCACACACACTACGTCGTGCACTTGTGGTGAGGACATCACACACAATCAGTGTTTTGCCACCTGTGCCTTTTTCACCCTAAAGGTTATTTAACTTTGCCAGTGATCCAGATCATTTTACACACACCCCCTCTGACATCTAGACGTAGATTAGTCTGACCTCAGTTACCCGGGTTGAACCATAAGCACTCTAATTACCTTATAAACAGAGGACCCCTCCTCAAAACAACATGGTGGGCCAGTCTGGTCTGGCTCTGCCTCGTAAAGAAACACGCTAATTCACACGGACACACAAGCTAAAGTGGAGGAGAATTATTCAGGGGACGCATAAAAGGGCTTGAGAATGACAGGGGGTTGTCTTCATCACATTGTAGCATGCTTAGTGAAAACAATTAGAAAACTGACGGACACACACACACACACACACACACATACACACACACAGCTGTGAGACAACACACACAGCTCAGAGGAGGCTTATTTGTCTAGCATCGCTGCCAGTGATACAACAACATGTCTGCATTCCACACCAGAGAAAAGAGGACACAACTGCTACACTCACCCTGATGCTCATGCCGAATTCAGTGTGACTAAATCATCGGTTCACAATATAACAGCTTTGATTCAAGAAAATGTCAAAACAAAGAAACTGTAAGGAAATAAAGAAAATCTATTTTTGATCACAGGAAGTCAAGAAACTACACAAACCAAAATAGTTCAATCTTATCGTCATCATGGATTTCATTGGTGTACTACAACAGATAGATACAGGGGTTGTATATACCTGTACATAAGATACTGGCCTTGCCATGTTAGACTTGTTATGTCGAACTTGTTGGACTACACTTGCGCAACTCCCCCAAAAAATAACCTGACCTGGATGAGTGAGAATCTTCACAGATAAGACCCAACAAATAGATTGATAGGACATTTTAAAATGATAACTGTGTTTCTACATACGTCATTTTCTAACAAATAAAACCCAGAGAGTGAAGGTAAATGGATGCATTGTCATTGGAAACCCCAGCAACAAGGCTAAGCACTCACTAACCAATATAGTGAAATTGAGCAGTAAGAAAATAGGAGTGCAGCAATTATCTGACCTGTTTAAAAGACAGGAAGGTTAATGCCAGGTTCAGATTCGCCCCTGTTCAGACAAGCAGGTACAAGCACTCTTTCATCCCCTCAGTCACCTCTTTTAAATTCAGGATGGGGGGAAGACTTAGTGTGACTAAAGGCTAATCACTTGGCTGAGTGTTGTTTTTAATGACATGAGACAATACAGGAGACAATGTGGCTCACACAGTCTTGTACTTATATCTTAGTGAGGACACTCACTGGCATAATGCATTCCCTTCACCCTAACCTTGAGCACCATCAAAACTAAATACTTAACCCTCACCTAAACCTAGCTCAAACTCTAACCCTAAAGCAAGTGTTAACCCTAAAACCCCTCACTCTGTAAGGTCTACATACATTTCACTGAGTCATTTAGAATACATGAGAAACTGTATTTAGTTACAGTCACAATCACACCATCAGAGTGGCTCCTGGCTCCACTCTACTTTAGGTAACATTGTTGTGTGAATGCCACGTTCATTCATAGTGTTACATAATGTACAGCAATGTTGAATCTCTCATATAACCGTACAAATTACATTCAAGGGCCTGCATTCTGTACACACACACACACACACACACACACACACACACACACACACACACACACACACACACACACACACACACACACACACACACACACACACACACACACAAAGCCACGTCTCCATGACTTCTACGGACATTATATTGACTTACATTCATTTCCTGCAGACGTATTCTAACCTTAAAAATGTCTTCACCTTACATTTTTCAGATTTATGTCATGGTACTTTTTGCGCCCTCATCCAAACACACACACGCACGCATGCACAGAGGCAAAAACATCACACTCCCTCTGCAGATTCAGAGTCTCCCCAGTGTAATATAAACAATTTCAAGAAAGGTGCACTGCATTTTGTGATGCCTCCTGCTTTTGACATTCTTGCTGAAATTTCTATACATTATGTCATTGAGAAATGAAAGTGCAACATGTCAAAATGTGTCTCAGGCCAGTACACACACACACACACACACACACACACACACACACACACACACACACACACACGCACACAGACATTACAAACAGGATATAAAGTTAAGAGAGTTATATTAAGAAGGACAGTTACGTCTGCCGGCGCCGTATCCAAAAATACAACCCCCCGGAGGAGAACGGCTTTATAGGAAAACATATAAAAAAACAAAGCAGGGTATGTTTTCAGAATGCCTGCATACTTTTGTGCTTTTCACATCTCCGGGTTGAAAAAAACCCTATTGGAAAAGTAAGTTATTTTGGTCATAATAGATGCAGAACAGGACGGCACGAGGGTTCATGATGTACTCACATTCCCCTTTCTATGCAGTTACTTAAGCTATGCAATATTATCTCAAAAATTATCGTGACTAATTATAATGTATAAATTGGAGATGCCAGAAAAGGTAAACAATGTTTAGAGAAATATGTTTTTTATTCTCCAACTTGACATCTGTTCATTGGAAGCAGTTATAGCATAATAATCCCAAAGTACTTAGTAGTATAACTCAGCGTGAAGACTAAAGGGACATTACACACATCGCAGGTTCCAACAACAACTCAGCTGTTCAAGAACTTCACACGCACACTGAAATTTATAACACAAGGAAAGAACAGGCACGTTTTTACTGGCACAATCTTTCTACAAATAAAATGGTAAATGTTTAATAATGGCACCAGATAGAATATTTGCATTAGGTCTCATACATGTGCAAAAGCAGATATTCCAGAGCATTGTTCCCTACTTATAAGGATATTTTTTACAACACATCTTTTATGCAACATTGAGTTTCCCCACCTGTTGCTGTTTGAGGATTTATAATTAGAAACAAAAACATTGTCAAGCTGCAGTAACAATGTTCAGGCCAATAAGGAACAGAAGATCTCCAATACAAGCTGCCAGACACAGCCCCTGTCATATTATCAACTTTTCAAACTGCTTTGGCTAAAATGTGAGGAAACAACAGCACTCTTCCTCATCTATTTGGCACCTAAAAATGCAATTGACCCATTGGAATCCATAAAACCGAAACAGTGAAGCTAATGACGATGAAGAGGCTCAGCAGATGAGATAACTCCCAGAGGGCTTGTCACTGCGAGTGACCCCTTTCACATTACATGCACTCGTCTGACTGAATATCGATATGCAAAACAACTTCACGGAGCTTAAAGGGAGCATTGACCATACAACGACCCTGTCACGGATCTTAGACTTACTGCGCGACTCACCTCTACTGACGTCTTGAAAATCTAAGAGGGTAAAATGAGCTGTTCTCTGCAATTATGTTTCTATCTGTATCCCGGGTGATTGCATATATAGTATATATTTATAGCCCCAAGTGATGAGCTGCTATAAGTGAATACCTCAGAGAGCAGAAACCCAATGATGATGATGACGAGGAGGAGGAAGAGGAACCATCATGGAAGGAAAGGCCCCAGCATGGCATATACCACCGACAATTAGAGGAAGTGGTTCTAGGAACAGATAAAATACTGTGCAGAACCCTCAAACTCCCAGACCTGAGCTTGAGTAAGACATACCACTTCATGTCCCAAGTGTGGGGTGCGAAAACAATTTATAAATGTGTGCATGTGTATATATATGTTGGATATATGAATGTATATGTATGTGAATATGTCCATATGCATGTGTATATGTATATGTACCTGTTTAGATACATCTGTATATATATCTATATCTATATATGTGTATGAATATGTAATATATGTGCATGTATGTATATAAACATGTATATGTTTATGTCTGGCCAGAGACATAATTGTGTCCCATTTGATCACTAACATGGTACATTAACTAACCTATTGGTTAATGACTGTCTGAACTCTGAGTTCCCTGCCTGTTACAGTCACACAGCTTAGACATACCCCCGATGTAAGGCCCCTCATGTAAAACAAACAAGCTGGTCTGTTTTGAAAAAACTGTGAATATGCATCACTCAATTTAACATCACTAATAGCTTTTAATTCTTGCCGTCTGTTTTCATTTTCTCTCTTGTGACGGTAACAGGACAATCAGATAAATGTGAAAGAAGAAGGAAAATATGCTGCCGGAGTGGGGAGCTACACGACACGGACACACGTTTAAGGAAGTTTTCATTGTTACAATTGGTAGTCTACCAAAGATTACTTAAAAATTTGACACTTATTCATTTTCTAAAACTATTGAGAAGTGTGATACAGCCAGCATGTCTGACTATATGCCTGCTCCAGGGTTATTCATTAACAGAGACTCTCACAGTGACACAGTGCATGAACAGCCCAAATGTAAAAAAGAAAACAAGTTGACCTGTCTGTCTAATCAATACGCAGCCATATAGGAAATGAAAAATTGCTATAATACATGACAGCTGAACAATGGCTGAAACGGGTCACTTTAAAAAATGTCAGCTTTTCAATGAGACTCTCAGCAGCAAAGACACTTCAGCTCTGCTCACCTTCTGCACATAGCCTGAGCCAAAATGCTACTTGTCGGCGATAAAAGAGGCAATCCGAGCCCCTGCCTCTCTTATGTTGCTATTCTTCAGTGGTGTAGCCGCCTCAGACAAATCAGATTTGACTCTGACCACATGCTCCAAAATGTGAAGTAATCCATAATGAAACATATCTGCTTCTTTGCTACATTTTCAGTCGAGAAACTCAGATTTCCATTCATTTACATTTTCATTTAAAAGCTGAGGGCAAGTTGCAGAGGTAGATGAGATGTTTCTGACACTGACACCTCAGGAAATTATACAGAGCAGGGCTGTCTGCGGCCTGTTACTGTAAACCATCATCAGCCCTTCCATGTGGTTCTAACTCAAACCATTCTACTGGACACAACCCAGATTTTATACCGATCCCCTTCCAACACTGAGGTTACTGTGAAAGCATGCAACTTCCACATCAGGGAAATGAAATGTTTGAAATATTTAAAAGAATCTTTGAAAATGAACTCCTATGTTTTTTTATTCACAGATTTAACAGCCCATTACATTCACAAAAAAGAATGCCTGCAATAGGAACAGCCTCATATGCAAACGATGCCAAAAAAATCAGATGTAAAAATGGATCTAAAGGAAACTGGTCCCTTAAGAACTGGCCTCCAGAAAGGTAAACTAAAATCGACAGTTTATGTCAGATAGCTTTCATTCCGGTGCAGAAGATGGAGTCCAATAATATTCATAAAGATCTATGGAGCAGATGTTCCTCTTTTCTCGGCTAAGACCTTCCTGTAGTCAGAGTTGGTCGACCGTGTCTGTACCTGCTCCTGATGATTTTACAAGAACTATATAAATGAGAAAAAGTGCTGTAAATTGAAAAAAGGGCTTTCAATCTTCGATCCTTTCAGGTTACATGACAATGGGGCCTCCAGTCGATACGTGCGAGCAATCAATACAGTTCTGTAGCTGCAGAGTTATGAGAGTCTTATCAGCAGTCACACATGGGAGAAGTAAATGAAGTGTCATGAAGCTACGAGAAGTGACTGAAACCTTTTTGTGCTGGTGATGAGTAGAGCTATGACATTCATAGCTCAGGTGATCGTTTTGGTGTTTGACTAGTATGTCCTGGTTTCCACTTTCCACTGTTTTCAAGATTTAGGTAAAACAGACCGATTGGCAGAAACAAAAGATAAAATAATCACATTATAATGATGTTTTCACGGAACAGATAAAACGGAGCACTACCGAAGGAAATTGTGAGGGGGCGGTGCACCCAGTAGTTCAAGTTAGACAATCATAAGACCCAAGGAAGAAATTTCATCAATGGCAGAAATCTTTGAGGAGAGACTACGAGTTGGTAAAAAACTACAGGCATCTCAGATATGCAGACGCAGACATAGTGTCTCTTATTGTTCTGTTCTGCTTTTTAAGCAACATGACCCATATTTAGTGAGTCATTCATTCTGCCAGGTGACCAGATGTTCTTTAAATACATCTGATATCCTTGTCCTGGGGCTGTATCATAGCTGGAGATTATTATTCCCAGATATTGATCTAGATACTGTATATTCATTCTTTATCTGTTTCATATGTTCTCATGACACAGAGTGTGCAAGGTAACTGAGATGTGACATACGTTAGCCCATTTGAGGTTTCGTGGTTTTATTTTAATACCTGCATGTGGTGAAATGTAATATTCTGTCTGGGGACTGCTCATAAAAATTACCCATATTGGCTAACTTGGGTTTCAATTTAAAATCACTCTTATTAATGTGCATGTTTCCTCACGAATAAAACATTTTTGACATTCTTGAGCAGAAAGTCGAAGGCAAGGCGAGGAGGGGGGGGGGGGACAAATGAGTAATTGAACCAGACTGGCACGATGTAGCTGTACGACTGCAGCGTGGTGCGGTCTTGACAGGTGGACAAACACGCTGACGGTGGTGGTGGTAGCGAATATCGTTAACCGAATTATAGCCGACTCCCAAATATTGAAATTCAGCAGCATGCGAGCACAATTCTCAACGGACGGGGCAACATCTGTGCTGCCAAGGACCGCCGAACATGACGGCCCTTTTCGAAAAATGTGATGTTAATGTTGAATGCTGCAGCTGTTTACAATTTAGAAGGAGTCTTTTTCTGTGTGGTGACTGCTGCAGTCCAACATTTCCTCCGGCTAACTGCTGTCCTTCAGGGCTGATAAATTAGCAGCTTATTCTTTAATGGGAGGATAAATGAAGGCTTTAAGTGGCACAGCAATGAATTACAATCACATATGAAAAAATTAAAAAGTACGAATTAAAATTGTACACACATCCCATTGCCCTCAATTAGCTGATTAACTCGTCATGCAGTTCCTGTCTGACGCTACAAATACTCCTAGTATTACTAATAGTAAAATCTGATAGCATGTTGAATTCAACTCGTGCACTGTCTCAAAGATTGTCTCTACAGAGTAGAAAAAGAACCACAGCCTGTGGTTCGCATATCATCACATCTCTTAACCATTGCAAAACCACAGTTCGACCAAAAGCGTGACCACACTGCAGCTCTCCATGGAAAAAGAAACAACATAACACAGATGGGTGAATGAGCCTCAGCCAAAATAAACAAGAGTGCTTTTTAAGAAATTAAAAAAATCTCTTGAGAGGTAAATGTGAAAATATTAAGATGGATGTGAAACAGGCACCACAAGGTCTCAAACGTCAGCCGGCATCAAATCAATCTTACAATTCAATTCATGTACTATACTTTTAGCATGTGTTTAAAATGGATATTGAAGGTCAGAACACGAGTTGAGTAATGCAATGCATTTTTATCTTAAACCACTTCATATGTTAACACAAATGCCCTTATGCCATATGAAATTACTGGGATTAAAAATCATAATATATTTGAGTCGACACATTGTGGACATCCTCTACAAGAATATTGGTTTTCTTTTCACATTCAGTCCTCGTTTCTACATCTTGTTTCTACTATACAGCGTTTAATTATGTATTCGCTCCACAAAGGGTCAAAATCCTCCAAACAACCGTCACCAAACTACTCAGATAAAATGACTACAGGCGTTTGGACACATTATTAAGCATGTGAAGTGCACGCTCTTTCCGGTAAAGGCTTGT
Organism: Hippoglossus stenolepis; assembly: GCF_022539355.2. NCBI lineage: Eukaryota > Metazoa > Chordata > Actinopteri > Pleuronectiformes > Pleuronectidae > Hippoglossus > Hippoglossus stenolepis. Next base: position 12,537,690 of record NC_061500.1, read on the forward strand.
TTTGCATGAAAGTCTTCTTTCAAGTGGAAACAGATGGCAAGATGCATCTGTAGCAAGCCGAAACCAAATTACGCTCCCAGCAGTCCAACAATACTGAAAACGGTCAAATATTGAATATGATTTCAATTTTAAAAAGATTACGTCTTACGAGTGTAAGAAAGAAAACAAGATGACAAAAACGTTCTTAATTCTAAGTGAGAAAGAATCATGTTTGTTTATCTTTGAAACAGAACTTATCAACATCTGTATATTTCTGACGTACCACTTTAATTCATGGAGGCCACCGCATCAGGGAAATAAGAGAGGAGGGAGACAGAGGATGTTTGCTGCTGCTTGTGCTCTACATCCGTCACTGAGGAATGCTCCCAAACACTAACATGTCCTCCCCTGCTCTCATCATGATAACTTGTGTCTTCCTCTGTGCTTTTAAGGAAAAACTACGGTGATTCATTTCTTACCTAATAGGGTGCATCAGCTGAGTTGTTGACGAGGCCGTGTTTAAACAGCCACTTCACGTCTTATCGATGATAAAATCACAATGACATTTTGCTATTAGGATGCTTTGTGAAATATCCCCCCCTACGGGAGCAAAGGTGAATGACGAATGGGTATCAGACTTGAAAAACCTGCCGTCTCCTCCCACTCAGACCACAGCTCAGCAGCGACTGTGAGAACTTTTCACTAATATATTCATGAGCCAGTCAGTTGGCCCGACTTCTGTTACTCAAAAAAATGGTGCAAAGTGCGGAAGCCTTAAAGTGACAAGCTAATGTCTGGCTCTGGGGCATATGTGACATGAATTATTAACATCAAAATTAACGAGATTTCTATGGGACGGGAAAAGAGACATATGTGAAAAACAAATTCCAAGGTTGAGTAACTCTTCTTTCTGCACGATAGGAACAGTTTCTTAGATTTAAACATGAGTTCTGTGTATTTTTTTTATTTTGCACACATCTTATATGACAGAGACCAAGTGCGTGCTTTTAATGTCCATCTTTAAAGCAACACTTTGTAACTTTTACTTAGCAACAGCGCCCTCTGCAGCCACACAACTGAACGGTGGATATCACCCACGATCCCCGGTTTCCTGAACCAGAAGAGCTGCGGCTGTAACAAATAAATCAAACCCTATATAGAATTCTTCACATTAATGAATATTGGAGATAAACACTGGTTATCAATGACTTCTCAGTCTTTTTCGCTGATCTATGGTTCAGCATCGCTCTTGAACTTGTTTGGCCTGATTCTGACGGTTTAAGCTGTAATTGTCAGTCAGTTACACACTTCTCACAGGTGATTGTACCAATTTACCAAAGTTACATAAGGTGCTCCAGATCATTTCCGGAGATTACAGAGGTGACTGTGATGCAGCATGTTCGAGTCAGTTGCTGTGGACATTCTCCGGAGTTTCTCCTGCCAGCTCCCTGGAAAAAACTCTGGATAATGTCCAAATGAGGCCATGTGAGAATACAGCAGGAGAATATCTGGAGAATTCACGTGTTGATGATGTTTCTCACATACGAGTGGAATGCAAAACCTCAAACCTGAAAATTTGTATATGTTTTATAGAGGCACCTAAAAAACTAGTGGTGGTAGAGCCAGGTGATGAAGTGCATAAAAAACAAGAAAGTATAATATTGTTTTAAAGTGAACAAATCAATGCCCAACATGGAGTAAAAGCATTAAGCTCACTTCTTCAGTTAACTGCATGGAGGAGGGTTAAAGCTGCCATGAAGCTCAATCCCAGAGAAGCTGAAATAACATTTAAAACATCCTGTTCACTTTCAAGTGGATAAGATGCATTTGATGGAATTGAACCAATTGTATGTTCATGTCCTGCAATAATAACAATAATAAAAACTATTATTAAAACAAGCGAATGGATTCAGTCAACGGAAACACTGGTGTGCTTTTACAGGAAGTGCTGCAAATATCTAAGTTTGTGATATGTTCGAAAGCTATGCACACGTGTAAGGTAACAGTGACTCCATGTTCATTAGTATCTGCTTGTGATTCATCAAATTGATCCATTTGAACTATTTCACCGCTTTGCAGCAGGTTGACACCAAGAGGAGAGTTGTTGACATGTTTAAGAATCAACCAAAAGAAAAAGTTACCATCAGTATTTTCACTGGAAATAATCACTTTAAGCCTCCGTCAGACAGACAGACGAGGAGCCTTCATGGCAGCCGGCCTCCCTTCAACTGTGTGGGAGCTGTCATTAATGGGTAACAGCAAACGTTCACTTAAACGCTTTGAATCCAGTGTACAGTAAACAGCAGAACCACTTCACTTGACAGCCTCCTTTCTGAGGATTGATAGAACACAGATGTTGATGTCTTCTGCTTGGAGGACATTTGGATTGTGATGAATTATGGGACATATCTGACCGCAGTCTTATGCTCATGTCAGTTATTTAGCACATGTTTGGAAAAAGCAAACGTGTGTTGTATTCTAATAATAGAGCTGCTGGTCTAATGTAATAGTGAAGCTTTCAGCTCTACCTGTGCTGCTACAGTTGACGGACTCATCCTGCTGGGAAACGATACCAGCTATGAGTAACTATTCCAGGTATTTTTGATTGGCATGAACGTCAGCAGCGTTATCTGATTCTGCATCGACAGCGGTTCATTCTTATAAACTCTGTTTCCCTGGAAGGGCTGTTGAGAAACAGCTTGGATGTATTCCATGCTCCCTCCTCAGACATCTTATTCACTTTATCATGATGCATCTTTTTTAGTCTTTTTAGATGCAAAAAGCTACAGTGGCTAATTTGTGGTTTAAAGTAAATCTTAGTCTAAAGTCTAAATACAGATTGGGTTCTAATAAATCAAACATGCGCCTGCTTTGGCACCTGTTTCTGGAAACCTTTAAGAGGAAACCGTTAGAACAGGGATCACAGCAGAGGAACAGCTACAGCAAGTGTAATGGTTTGCTTCAGTGCCATAGCGAAATCTGCCAGAATCTCTCAAAGTTTTTTTCCGTCAACAAACAAGTAGACAAGACTTGACAAGTAAATCAAGCCTCCTAACTCTACTTTTTATCAAGTATTAACATCAGGGGGCTGATAATTGTGCATGTAAGTAATAAAAGAAAAAACATCTATAGAGAATGTCTCAGGATAAAAGTAATATTTTCCAGGAATGAGTTTTCATTCTTTTATGGGATTTCACCTCGAACCTAAGAATGACCTAAGAAAGTTTTGGAAAATATAAGTTTGGCCTCTTGTTAAACTAGAATGACAGTCATTAGAGCGCATACCTCCGATAACGGCCAACAGACCCTCAAATTCAATCAAGCTGCACTAAAATTCACACACATATCAGTTCCATATATACATGATTTTTGCCGTCAGGATCGATACATTTTTCTCTGAGAAATTGGTGAAAATGTCAAAATACCTCAGATCTCTCAATGTCTAAGAAAGTGAAACAAATAAATGTTGGCTCCACCCCTTTGTTCAGATCCATAGCAAACTTCAGTGGGTTCCTTCTTGACCTTTTTCACATCCTTCAGTTGCGGAAATCGGTTTAGTTTTTGCAAAGTAGTCTACTGTTGACAAACAAACCAACGAGAATGGCTGTTAAAAGAAGGGGGGAAAAGGATGTGGATCTTCCCACTGATCTGGAGCTGCACCAAAGTTGAAAGAATTCTTCCCCGGGTCATGTCACACCCCTCCACAATCGAGGAAATCAGCGGAGGTTTTTTCTGTGTTATCCTGCCAACTAACAAACAACCCCAGATGAAAACATATCCTCCTTGGCAGAGATAATGAACCTATTATAACCCCACTTAATATGTGTTCCCATGAATCAACTGACATAATTGTAGTGATATCACAACATTGAGGCTTTCCTGGTTGACACATTTCCCAGAAAGGTTCTCCTTAGCGATGCAACTCCTTAGCACAAAACATACAGTGAGTAGAATGACACTCAGTAGAGCGCACACCGCTGCCAGCGCCAAACAGCCCACTCACATTTAATCACCAAAATTCCCAGATTCTTATCAGTTCCCGGAATATGCCTGTTCTTTTACCATCAAGATCAATGAATTATTTCTTGAGAAATGGTGAAAATAAAAAATTAAAAACACCATATCCCACAATGTTAAAGAAAGTGAAACCTTTTCGGTCAGATCCACAGCAAGATTGAACAGGTTCTCTCCTGGCATATGTAACATCGTTACACCAAGTTCAGTGGAAATCTGTTGAGTAGTTTTTGGGAAATAATGCTGACATCAAACAGAGATGTGATGTTAGCCCATGACTCAACCTATTGTAGTTATATAATGGCATGTGGGCTTTCTTGGATTACAACTTTTCCACCGAGAAATTCTCCAGAAAGATGCGACTCATATGTTGTGCCCATAAATCTTGACTCATTCTAGTTTTCGGTCCAGAACGTTTACAGTGGAAATGTCTAACAATAACTAGTCTGGTGAACTCCTTCAGCTGTGCCACAGTATATCCTTCATGGAGCGACGATCACTGGAGGGACGACACTATGGCAACAAAGAGTGTATTTCCTATGTTGAAAGCTTTCTGAATTGTAAGAAGGAACATAAATTTAGCTGAGAGGGTCATTCCAAGGTGCAGAACATATTTATATGTGATGTGAAAAACAGATTTGAGAACCATGGATACAAGACCGTCTGCAGCTCTTCGTGGCCAAGTCGAAGAACCAGACTTGAGTGATCATTTCTCTGGAACTGAGCTGCACCCCCCACTGTGTGTGAACCCTAACATGGAGTCACAATATAAATCAATTATTGGTTTTACATGGAAAATCTATATCCTATTGACAAATTTCAAATCTCTCGCTTCCCTGGAATATAATCCACGAAATGAGTAAATAAAAGTGAGGGATAGAGGGATAAATTGCAATGCAGTACAATGGAATGAGGTGATGGGGACATTTTCCAGGACGCAAATGTTGCTGTCTGTGTCGGCCCAGTGCATGTGAAGTATCATGGCTATCCCGTCTCACTGGGGGGCAGGAGAAACGCTATCCTCAGTTTCCTCACTGTGTAAATCTGAGTTTGTCCTAAATTCCAGAGTTGTAGAGGAGGGAGCAGCGCAGAAAGGGGAGGAAGGGGTGAATAACACAACAAAATGCCTGGTACCACCACAATTATTTGGAAAAATAACAAAGCAACAATTACACATGCCACACATCATTTATGTCTTAACTGTTACAGCTGCGGAGTGGAAAGACTCCCTCCGCCTGTGCTCTGCTTCTTTTCCAGAGCAGCATTTCCCCTTACAGGGAAGGTAAGGGCCGTCACCGTATACCTAATAAATCACACTAATGTAATCACTGTTTCATGTACCCTCTTGTCACCTAAGAAAAGTTATAAACACAGGTTATTAATGCGTCTCGATGCTATAATGGTTAACACACTGGATCTGGCTCTCATCGCGGATTACGTATCACAGTTCATCTCAGCAGCAAGAAAAAACATTCTGTGTAAACTGTGTAAAAGGATATTTATTCAACGGCATAAAAACTATTTCCATAGATGTCTGTTTCTGCCACGCTCCATTGCCAATTCATAAAGCTACTTAGCCGAAAGCCCAGAAAAGATTTGCCCTTCGCTAACAGTCGGTGTCAGGTAGTACTTTCCCCCCCAGGGGGTCTGTCTCTACAAAGCGAGGATTATGAAGTTAGCTGGATAAACTGCTGAGTAAAGCCTGGAACTGCAACTGGAGCATTGACTCAAATAAAGACCATGAACTCAAATAAAAAAAAGAAAAGCCTCTACTGGGTTACACTCGTCCAACTTATTCGGTAATCCTCCTTTGTGAGACAGGGCCGCAGAAAGAAAAATTCTCTGGTCCAAGAAAGTGATGGATTAATGTTTTCAGTCGGTTTGGAAAAAAAGACAATGTGCGGAAGAGGAGCATGGTTAGCATGACCAGCAATGATCAGCAGGGCCAAACCAATAAAGAAACCAGAGACACTGACAGAAACTAAATCAAATACTTTACACACACGAGCCTTTCCTGCTCAACTGATCCGTGGGAGGCACATTGCAGAAAGGCAACAGCAGTGACCGCGTAGCACCGGCGGTGTTGCCAAATTTAAACAAAACACCTTATCCTGTTAATCAAAACCTCTAATCAAAGCATTTGTGTTGCAATCGCTGGTGTTCAAGATTAAAGAGCAACTAGAACCCTGCACAGGCCCTCACGCTGAGCACATTGAACTGTGCAGACTGCGAACATTCACATATATTAAGAATTGTGACAAGGATGCTGAAAGTAGGGGGTGCTCAGGTGGCCGAAGCACCCCCTACTGCCAAGGAGTGTAACTACAAGCGGGTAACATTCTGAGAGTAGCATAGTGGCATTTTCATAGGGTTTGTTTTAATTTTTAAGAAGAGTCAATGTATTTTCTCTGTAGACTATCTGATGCACAAATGCGCAACGTAACTTATACAGCATGATGGAGTATAGACAGCTGCAGCTTTGACATACAGTGAGTCGGTGTTTGCCGTCTGTTTCAGCGTAAAATGTTTTAAAACAGGTGTAAAATGTTGTTGGCCATGTTAATATACTATGAACTTTCTCTCAGCACCCGTAACTCTGTCTGACTTCCAGCGTCCCCGTATTGTGAAGCCTGAAGATGCTGAATGCCAACACACTAGGCCTTTAACACGAGAACCCAAGTATGATAAAAGAACCCAGAGAGACAGTGAGAGAAGGATGGTGCCTGCGCTGGCAGTGAGACAGATGTGGCCAAAGTCCGCCGAAGCCCTGGTACTTCTCTCGTGCTGTGACATATGCCCTCTGGGTCGCTAGTGTCTCCTCTGGGGCTGTTTCACAACATGACGGATGCTCCGAGGATGAGAGTGCACACTGTGGCATACCATGACGAAAGGGAGGCCTGTTTCAAAAGGTCCATCATCAGGTCCTCTCCTCTCCCATTAGGCTTCAATTTCAATGCTTTGAACATGTTAAAAAAGTAATAATGGAGCCTTATTTTAAAGAATTATTTGACATTTTTTAGGGAAATATAATGTTGATCTTTCTTGTCAAGAGTTATATCAACACTCTTACATCTGTTAGTCAGATATAAAGCTAAAATCAGCAGCCTGTTAGTTTAGTATCGATACTGGGGGAATAGGGAGAATGAGCTAACCTGGCTCTGTCCAAAGGTAACAGAATCCACCTGCCAGCACCTCTAAAACCCACTAATTAACATGTCATATCTTGTTTGTTTAATCTGTACAAGACCTCAAGTGTAAGAGGTGGGAGGTTATGTACTGGAATAGTTCTTGGCCAAGGGCAGCGACTTTCCAAACTCTCCGATTGGTTTCCTGGCAAAGGCTCTTACTGTACAAGACATAAGAGTGCCATCAATCTTCTCATCCCACTCTGGAAGAGAGCAAATAAGCACATTCATGACATCTATTGCTTTAAAAATCAAAACAGGACAATTGCTATGTCCATCATCCTCACAATTCACCTCCTTCGGGGGTCGTGGGATGGTGGCTCGTCGGAGCTGACATTGGGCAAGACGTGGGCCGCACCCGCGGCGTATTGCAGTGCCAACATACAGAGAGAAACAACCATTCCCAGTCACATTGACACCTACAGGCAATTTAGAAGCAAGCTGGAGTACACAGCGAAAACTACGAGAAAATGCAAACTCTTACACTTATATCTATAATCATAACAATTGTGATGTATTTGTGATGTACTTAATTTAAGCAGATCAACAGACAAGCAGAAAATATTTACCAGGGTGATATTTGCATTAAATAAACTGCTCATTCAGAACTATAACAAACTTACTAAATGCTATGACCACAACCTCTGTATAAACACCCAATGAAGGCACTGTTAATATCATGTGCATAGAATAGAATAGAATACAATGGAAGGCCTTTGTGGTCATTGTACAAAAGAAGTGCAGAATTAGAAGTGCCACATCCGAAAAACTGCAAATTGATAAAAAAAAAAATGAGACTAGTAAATACTTTACAAAAGAAAAGTAGCCTGTTACTGCACAGAATGGCTATTGCACTTAAAAATGATGAATATCAACAGATCATCTTTATAATTGGGTAGATTTTAAAGTTTATAGCTGGCATACAAAAAGAGGGGGCCATTGGACTATTAAGGGCCCATGTCACATATCATCAAAATCATAGACCTTGTCTGTACAAGCAACGACGATTATAGAAATTGTTTTTTCAAAAACAAAATGTTCTGAGATGTGTCGGCACATTGATACTCCACAGAGCGCCTGATGAATGCCATGAGCCTAAACTTTCCTTTGGCAACTGCATCGTGCCAACTAAAATCACGCTCGGTTCCCTTTGAACTACATCTCAGTCATTGCCAAGGTGTAATTTCGAAGGTATGTAACTGCAAAAACTTGCAGAATGCAAATGCCATAATCATCAAACGTGGGCAGCCAAGGGGTTAGAGAAAGGTCGCCTCCCTCAGCATCCACCGCTGCAGTGCCCTTGAGCAAGACACCTCACCTCCCTGTCGGAGCTCCCCGGGTGCTCTTAGTGTGTGTTCACCACTCACGGATGGGTCAAATTTCCTGCATACTTGACGTTAAATGACACATCTTCTTCCTCTCGTCAAATTCACATCATTCATTTGATTTTTTTTTTTTATTGGGGACCACAACAACATTTCTCTGAGAACCATGACAGCACACACTGTGAACACACTGTGAACCCACATATTAACTCTGCACAAACAGTTCCTCTTCTTTAAATAAACATTGTGGGAAATACCTGCGGGTGCGGCCAATAACCTTAAACCAACATAAGTATGTTGAGATGGTGTTTGAGATGGGAAGATCAAACGCCATGTCACTACGAGCTTGTACCGTGACCGGCAGTTAGGCGGAGATGAAACCTCACAGAGCCCATACAAGACGTTTCACAAGAGAAACTCAACAATGAGTTCCACCTGTTTGTTTTTTTTCCCTAGCAGAGCTCGTACAGAAATAGATTTGCTGTAAATCAAGATCATTGACAAAAATGTTTGAAAAGAGTTCCCTGAATAAGTAGAGTTTTCCAAAGGCTACAATACATCTCCTACATTGTGCCTGAAACAAAGAGAATCGCTCAAGATAAAATTCAATCATTCAAAATAGTGCATCTTAAAAGAACATCCTGAGGAGAGATGTGGAATGGCAGATCTTCTGCTCTTGATTAAACTGTCTGGCCCTCATCGCAAACTTTTTGCTCCAAACATCTTCATCAAAATGTCACACCTCATCAAAACTAGGGGGTATTTAAGGTCTAAATATAAACCATATTCCCGAAACTGGAAAACAAAAGTTCAGAAAGGTTGAAACTCTCCTGCCTGAAATGCCCCATGTGATTCTAAAGATCGCAAGTGAGTGGGCGAATCTCAAGTGGGTGTCAGTAACTCAACTCTGAAACAACAGACTGCAACCGGAGTTCAGGTGTCTGTCAGCAAAGTTTCAAAGTAAAGACAAAACTCAAGTTTCAGAACTTTTTTTCAAGAAGGAAAACTCAAATACGAAATCATGTTTGCAGAGATGTGAATTTCTTATTTCAGCTTATCAAAACATAATGGCAGGCTTCAAAAGTTAGTTTCAATCATGCAACACCTTCTTCTTTACTAGATTTAAAGCTTTCAAACACAGACTTTCAACCTTTTAAGGCATTTTTTTCAGTTTGGGAATATGGCATGGTAGTTATCCCAAAGACATTTGCGTGGTTTTTCAAAAAGACTGCATTTACAAGTCTTTTTCATTAAGCCTGAGAGGCGGCTACTTGCAATGAAGACAGATTAGTTTCTAACAACTTAATCCATAGCCTCTGACAGGAGTTTTTGCTGAGCGGCCACACTGCAGCGTCCACTGTGTCTGTGAACTGTCATAATTACAGCCGGTGGCGTCAGAGCATAACAGGCCAATCTGGGGGCTTGTGGATATTTAGATTGCTATGATCCCTTTACGTCACAATGGGCGACTAAGAGGAAAATCCCCATTTGGTCCATTCATCCGCAGAAAGCCCATCATTTCAACACATTAAAAGCCATTACCTCATTAAAAAAAAGATGTTTCGCCTTTCTTGGAAGCAAACTCATATTTATTTGACCAAGAGTAGACTCATTGGGAAATATTTAATCTCATGCACAAAGGAGTGCAGGGGGGTGTTTACCAGCCTTTGCAATTTTCCTTTTATGTCTTTAAATTCATTAGCCGCCTCAGGCAATAAGACTTGATGTGATTTCCACTCAGGCTACATTTATTTTTAAGTGCTCCATGAGGCAGAACTGTGCCCAGCATTAAACAAGCTCCAAACTGTTCCACTAACATTTCACCAAGCACCACATGAACAGCGTTATAGCTCTGGGTGATAAATGACAGGTCTCATTTTACATCATCTGCAGACACATTTCTGAACCACTCTCACGGGCACAGAACGTCCCCCACTAGCAGCTTAATAATGTCACACTCTTTATGATGCAGCATCCAAGAGCAGATTCACACTACCTGTAACACGTCGTAACTTCTCCAGTCGACTTCACGCAGGGGTACTTTGTGGTGGCAATGTTATTTTCAGAGCACTCGTCACTGTGGAGAAAAAACATTTTGGAGCCAAGTTAAGCACTTTTTTTTTTTATCTCCCCACGGTCTTATTTTGGCGCAGACAAAGTTTACCCGTCACTGGCATCCTCCTCCTGGTAGGACCAGAGCAGACCCCCCGAGAAGCACATGCAGGTGACGGTGAGCAGAAGAGGACTCCTGTGGTGTTTTAGGATCATCTCATCGGTGCAGTCACCTGGGTGCTGTCAGTAATCCACCCTGGCAGTGGTGATGACCTCTGTGCCGCGCTGCAACTTCGGTGCGTAATAGTGGTGCAGGAGGACGCGCGCGGACCCTCCCACTCAGCCTGCGCTCCTTGAATGAACGGGTTTTAATTCCTGTCGTGTCACTGAACTGAGACTCAACTTTCACTTCTCTCTACTTTTGACAAGTTCAGGAACTCGAAATATTTTCTTCTAAACTTTTTAATCCTCAGAAATGTCTTTCAAGAGGAGTTAAGCAACATATAAATAATTCCTAAGGGTGACGGTCCTGAAAATCGACTACAAGAGGGAACTGACGTTCACACACACGCACACACACATTCACACACACAGGCAAGCAGGGGGCACTGTGCGTCAGGATCAGCAGCTACATCTTTGCTACCACCGCGTGGCTGTTAATGAAACAGCGATTAGTAAAGATAAGCATTGTGTTTATAATGGATTTATAATCTTTAATTAATAGCTTTGTTAGTGGTTAATAATTAATTCACCAGTAGTTTAAGGTCAACTGCTGCCGAGTTGTGGAAAAAAAACAAGCATTAAACTTTGCTTTTCTTTTTAGCTCATTTTGACCATGCACTTTGGTCCAGATACCTATGGCTGCAGGACATCTGGACAGAATTCCATTTATAAAGAGTTGACCACTACATAGTTTCAATGTAGACCACTTGTTGATCTGACTCTTGAGTCTAAATTTAAGGAGGTAAAATCAATGGAGTTAAGAATTGAATTTAGATTTACCAAATCAATGTAAATAATCAAATATGCGTTACAAATGTATAAGCATCACAACATATTTCCAAAGTGGTTTTAAATGCATCTATTGCAACCAATGATATTTTCATCTTATGCAGATTTTCATATTTTCAATCGTAAAACGTTAAGATGTTTAGTGAGAATATGTTATGAGAGTATATTAGTGCAGCACTTACTTTACTTAAATATACACAACTCCTTTAGTCTTCTGTAACATGTAATGGCAGAAGTACAAAGGCAGCTTTTTCAGGGAAGACCTGAATATTTATGTTGGTTTGTTTATTGTTTTTTTTATTATTAGCTGATTATCTATTTTGGGATTCATTTTTTTTTACAATTTTTCTATCTTTTAAAAACGTTTGAATCTAAAACTAAACAATCTTTGATTACTGGGATGAAACTCTGGTGACTTGAAGTGCACAATATCAGCAAAATGCTCAGTGTAGTGAATAAAAAAGGTTATTTGATTCAGTTTCAGTATTTTACCAATCATTAATTATGTGAGTTAAATAATGCAATGATTAACAGGAATTAAGCTGTAACTTCCATGCTCTGTTAACCTAAACCCACCTCATCTTCCTCATTCTTCAGGGTGGGGCGATCTAAGGGAGTTTATGAGAAACCCTGAACCGAAACGCTGCCGACTTCCATTCTGATTGACCTTCACCTCTGTGAGACCTCTGACCTGAGGACAAAGCACCGTTCGCTGGCACCTGCAGAACCCGGGACTTCTTCAGTTTCTCAGGAAGGCAGCAGTGTGGCGTTACAGGGGGTTGGATAGTGGAGGAGCCTGTAAAGGATATCCCAGTGAAACAGGAGGACCCTGGTGTCACTTACAGCCACTACGGTGGCTTTTCAATCTGTGAGGTCGGTCAGGTATGATTTTACCTTATTTTCTAATATATTAGTCAAAATTGAGAGACTCAATACACTATTTCCCATTACATTCGTGCTCATCTTTCTATTGAGGAGAGTGCTTTGTGCCCGTGTCGTTCAGCAGAAAATGACACCTCGAGCCTGCTTCAAAGGGCCCCCTCACGCATGACCATTCCAGCTCAAAGGAAAGCAGCCCTGCTCGCTTTCCTTTCAACAGAGCACCTCAGCTCAGCGGCTGACTGTGAAGGGGGTGCAATTCAAAATCCGGCCACTTGATGGCCCTTTCCACCAAGAGATCTGGCCCCCGCCGCTCCCCCCCCCCCTACTCCTCTCGCCACTGTCGTCATCGTTGCCCACAAAATGGATGACAGCTTTTAGAAGTACCGGGGTGCGTCACGACTCCGAGGTGCACATGCTGTGCCATTTATGTTCCACCTGTTTTGATGCCTCAGCAGCACCGAGATCTGCAGGCAGGATGTACACGGCACAAGTAGCCAATTAATGTTGCATGCTGATACTGTATCAAAGCTACGGGGCTAATGACCACACTAATAACATCTTCTGCCTCTGAGATAGGAAATAATTATCTGTGACTGTTTTGCCAGGTCATCAATTTCTCAGGAAACAACACAAGAAGATCACAGGAAGGATTTTATCTCCTCTACTCTGTTGATGCACTTTATTGTCCCTTTCAAATAAATGCCTCTCGTTACATAACTAGTAGTAGCTTTAATAGTAGTTAAATCTTGTTTATCACGACATTTGGCCTCCTTGCTTTAATCAGAACTGTGTCCGGTTGGCTGCCATCCTTTGAACTGAATGACAGCTTGAGCTACGACCCTGAGTGGTCCCACTATCTGTTTCCTGCTCTCACTGTTTAAACCAAATCACTAAATCAGCGTCGGCGGGTGTTTCCTGGCACAGAGGGATTGATTAAAGAACAGGTGGACCTTTTTTTCTGTCTCACACTCAATACTGCCACATCGAGTGAAACTCTCATCTTTGCTGAACTTGACGGAGGGGGGGGGGGAGAAACTAGATCAGATGAAAAAGAAAAGTGATGCGAGGATAGAGGATGCAGGCAGGCCGAGCTTTGTATGGGAACAAACAATAGGCTGTAAAAACTAAAACCCCTAAAACCCCCTGTGATGGGACTTTGGTTTGTTTGATTACGGAGCAGCACTTGAGATCGATGTTAGAGCCTGAAAACACAGCTGGAGTAGAAGAAAAGAAAGGTGGAGCACACCTATAGATCTTATGTTGGTTTCAGGGGGTTACATTGCAGCGAGTAGACTTTGTAAGTTAGGAAACAAGAAAGGAAACAAGTTCTAACACAGGAGCGAGCAGCAGAATGAGAATATGCGCAGTGAAAATCCTTTCGGAGCCTTGTAGGTCACTGACATTGACATTGACCTTTTCATGGATGCTTCATTAGGGCCGGGCTGCAGCAACAGACTGGTCACAAATACAGTGTTTTATCTTGTAAGTGCTCCGTCACACATGAGAATATTGCAGGGACTGAACACCCCACTGTCAAAACTCATCTCTCTCTCTCTCTCTCTCTCTTTCTCTCTCTCTCTCTTTTCACAGTGCAGCACTGCAGTGCCGCTCTGCACATGCCCAGACAGACGGCGAGAGAGAGGCACAACAAGTTTGAGCTCAACGGAAATATTAACAGCCTGCATCGCAGACACATCCGTGAATTTTCACTGCAAGCTGGGACAAAACTCAAAATAAATGACATTTTAAAAAGGTTGCTGATGGGGACGCATTTGCTGTACAGGTACTTATCTTTGCAGGGGCTTTCTTTTTTGCTCAAGGTCACTTTTCCTCCCACGAGCTCTGTATACAAACTGAGTAAAAACACACAGTATCACACTACCTTTCTCATCAGTTTTTTTAATTACAGTAATTAATTTGTCATTCCCCTTATTAATTCAATGCCTCTACACTGTGTTTAACTCTGTCTATGAGCTCCGTAGTCTCTATGTTAAATATTGTTTTTGTCATTTTAGATCTCAGCATGGTTATTTATGTATATTTTATACAAGCAGTATCATGACGAGCTATATTAAACCAAACATGATGTGTGAACATATAAATGTAACCTGAGGGTATATTTGGCTGTTCTTCCATTTTTCAAGCTGCCTGGTAAATAGCTTCAATGGACTGTTTTTTAATTTATAGAAATCTTGCATGTTTGACTTTTTACATTTAGATTACATTTCATTTAGCTGACGCTTTTATCTAAAGCGACTTACAATAAGTGCATTCAACCACGAGGGTACAAACCCAGAACAACAAGAATCAAGAAAGTACAATTTTCTTCAAGAAAGTGCTACTAAATCGCTACTTTTTTAATTATTTTTTATTGAAGGTATAGTCGGAAAAGATGTGTTTTTAGTTTGCGGAAAAGGGTTAGACTTTCTGCTGTCCTGATGTCATTGGGGAGCTCATTCCACCATTTAGGAGCCAGGACAGCAAACAGTCGTGATTTTGTTGAGTGTTTAGCTCGCAGTGAGGGAGCAAAAAGCCGATTGGCAGATGCAGAGCGGAGTGAACGGGTTGGGGTATAAGGTTTGACCATGTCCTGGATGTAGACTGGACCCGATCCGTTCGCAGAACGTTGCGCAAGTACTAATGTTTTGAAACGGATGCGGGCAGCCACTGGTAACCAGTGAAGGGAGCGGAGGAGCGGAGTAGTGTGAGTGAATTTCGGTTAAAGACCAGTCGAGCTGCTGCATTCTGGATGAGCTGCAGAGGTCGGATGGCACTAGCAGGTAGACCTGCCAGGAGGGAGTTGCAATAGTCTAGGCGTGAGATGACCAGAGCCTGGACCAGAACCTGCGCCGCCTTCTGAGTGAGAAGTGGGCGTATTCTCCTGATGTTGTGCAGCATGTATCTACAGGAACGTGTTGTTGCAGTAATGTTGGCAGTAAGGGAGAGTTGACTGGCGAGTGTCACACCCAGGTTCCCAGCAGTCTGGGTGTGGGCTAACACAGAGTTGTCAAAAGTAATAGTCAGGTCGTGGGTGGGAGAGCCTTTCCTGGAAGGAAAAGTATTTCAGTCTTATCAAGGTTAATCTTCAGGTGGTGTGCAGACATCCACTGAGAGATGTCAGTCAGACAGGCAGAGATTCATTCTGCTACCTGTGTTTCAGATTGGGGAAAAGAGAGGATTAGTTGGGTGTCATCAGCATAGCTGTGGCAGGAAAAGCCATGTGAGTGAATGACAGAGCCGAGAGAGTTGCTGGCTTCATTCAGCTTTATAGACTGTTGCTTATTTATGTTTTCGGAACTCAAATACACTAATGATCCATTCACATTGTGATTCATACCTCACACAAAAGACAAAATAAATGGGAGAAATATGCAATATTTGGTGATGCTCCTGCAGCAACAGAATTGAGAAGAGGCCAAGGAGATTAGAAATAATCAGCAAATGATCTTTAAGTCACTCCTAAAACAATATTCACATGCTCTTAAGTACACTGGTTCCTGTAAGTGTTTCTCCTCTACTGACCATGAAGAGGACCGGTCCAATGCCAAAATAAAAAATGGGGGACAAAACAACACAATGTCCTTGTTCTGTACAGCTCAGCCGAAGTAAATATGAGGCTTCATCAAGTGAATATAAATAGGAAGAATGATTACAGCTGCTAAAACCTGTTTAAATGTACATATGAGCATGTTACTGCTGCCTCTGCCAACCAGTGCAGTTTCAGTCTACAATTCTTTTCCTCCAGATTCATATGAGGTCCCTGTGACCTTTGACCACTGAAATCTAATCAGTTAATCTTTGAGACCAAATGACAACTGGTCAATTTGAAGAAATTCCCTAGAGTCAGACTTGAGATATAACGTTCAATAAGAACATGTTATGTGAGACCAGCGTGACCCTTTGACCTTTTACCACACAAATTAAATCAGTTAATCCGTGAGTCTAAGTAAATATTTGTCCCAAATCTGAAAGGATTCTCTCGAGGCTTTGCTCAGATTACACATTCACAAGGCAAAACGGTTTTGTGAGGTAACTGTGACCTTGACCATTGACCACTAATTTCTAATCAGTTCATCTGTGAGTCAAACTGACCGTATGTACAAGAGTTGAAGAAATTCCCTCAATATATTCGTGATATATCATGTTCACAAGAATGGGACGGACAACCCGAAAACATAATTCCTCATCTGCACAGGGGCCTTAAAGATGTTAACCTATCCCTTAATTTGGGCTCATCCTCAAAGTTAACGACACATACATCAACCAATTATAATAACAAAGGGATTCAAAAAAATTACTGTTGAATTTTATTATTCATGTCTTGATTTTAATATCAGGAGTAGATGATGTACAGGGAGCAATCCAATCAGGGAGGCCAAGCAGAGCGAGTGAAGCACAGCCTTCACAGCTCTGGCTCTCACTCGTCTTCTGTTGTGGCAGACGTTTAATACCAGAGTTTTCGTCCTGTCATCTCAGTGAGAACAATTTCCCGCACCACGTGTCACTGTGACTCTGACTCTCTCCCCCACCTCCCCCCACTCTCCTCCTTCACCAGCACCAGCTGCTTAAAGGTTCACTGGTGAGTCACACAAGGTGTAAAGAGATGTGCTGTGCGAGAAAACAGGCCCGTGCACACAGAAGAGCCTCTGGGAAAGGAAAAATAAGGAGGGTGGCGAATACAAAGTGCTGCTGCATGATACAAATATAGCATTTTATGTATTTATATCTGCTAAAATCCTACAAGTCCAATCACAGATTCATTACACAATTAGAATCTGGACTAAGCTGATTTAAAGTGTTCATATATTCAAAAAACCCTAAATGTGGCATCAGAATTTACCTCTGCTACAGTACATGTCTGTGCACGTGTCCCATCAGCGGTGCAGGGATCAATAAATATAACGTCAGTGCAGTGTCCTTGGGATGGCCACATTTCACTGCCCCTCCCTGCCATTATGTCTCTGCCCCTCCTCTGGCTCATTTTTACCACACACACAGACACACACATACACACATGCACATGCACAGTTCATTGCATCCCTCCTTGAATTCATCCTTTCTTTTCATCCTCCTATCAGATCCAGATACTCTTAGATAAAATAATGCGTTTGTGTGTGTGTGTGTGTGTGTGTGTGTGTGTGTGTGTGTGTGTGTGTGTGTGTGTGCATGTGTGAAGAAGACTATGGAGACAAGTAGCATGTGGAGCCAATAAGAAGAGAAAAAAAAGAGTTATAATACAAGTGGTCATTGCTGATTTGCTTAAAGCTAGGGTTGGTAATCCTGGAAAAGCTAGCAAAAATTTAACCAATGCATCCCATCATCCCTCTTGTCAAAGCTAAGCCCCCAAAACACAGGAACATGCACTGACAGGCAACTGTGTGAAGCCGATGACACACACTAACTTCAGGCTATCGTCTCCTCCTGAGTGATTTCTGTTCGGCTGAAGGCTTCCATCATCCGCAGTTGACTACTGATACACAGGCATGCCAGCCAATCATTTCATTTGGTCGAGTTTATTACAGTACGACGAAGACAGACACTGACGGTTTTTATATTTTTCCCGGACTACTATAATTATTCATGGCTGATTGTGTTTCTGAAACAACTCAACAACCCTACCTTTAACCTTCAGTTAAATCCCTATCAGGACTGTTGGCAGCTCCAACATCATGAGGATGACTTAATTTCTTTAGAATCATTGTGTGTGCTGCATATTTCTTGATCTGGATGTACTGAACCAGCGAGCAGATGGTTGTACTGTGGCAAACCATGCAGGGAAAATGGGGAAAAAAAGTTCCTTTTTACCTCCGGCAATTTTGGTTAGTTTGTAACGCTTGACGCTTCACAGATCTAAATTCCAAATATGATCTATATATGAACACGATATAATGTCTATTTTATATCTTTCAATGCTCTTCTCTAGTGCCTCCAAGCTTCTCCCCTTCCCTGCTTTATACCTCTCCCTATCTTTAGATGATGACTCCTGCGGGCTGTGGTGATCACTGCTATAGCACAGGTCTGATAATGTGGCTAATCATCATTTAAATTAGTTCCAAAGCATTAGACAGAATTAAAGCTAGGGTTGGACCTGGATATCAGTGAATTTATGGCACAGTTGTGGCAACATGCACCAGTACACCGAGCCATAATGTTTAAAGAAGCTCTTATCATACCCATCTATTTCCTTTTCACTCTCGGGATATTTGAATTTGCAGCAGGGACAGTAATCACAGATTTTTCACTGCAGCAGTTTTACTTTAAGATCAAATTGATGTGAACAGAACTTTGTGGATTATTTCCATTCGTCTAAAACAGTGTTCAGCGTGCAGAGGTGCAACTTTCACTGTTACAATGATCATTCCTGGGAAGTTGTAAACAACAGAGGTGAAGACACGGCCCCTGCATGGGTTACCTCACTGTCTTTCTTTATCTCTCATGCTCTGCTTCTACTAAACCAGACACTTACTAAAGGAAAACATTCTTCCATTTATTCTTTGCTTATTTTCTGTTTGCTTGACTGCAAGTCAGAATCGCTCATTAGAAAATGTCTATTGTTAGACAGCACAGCACAAGAGCGACAAACCAATTGAAGAATCTCCAGCAGAAAAGTCTGTAATGCCCATAGATATATACCCATGTATATAAAAATGTATGTGTCCTCGGGGTATGGAAAATGAAGCCGATGTGGAAGTACCTGAAACGTGTGTTCTCTCAGATGACCAGCAGAGGGTGACTCCAATGGTTGTCTTTCTATTTCTGATGAAGTTTATGAGAAAATGACCCTACTTCTCACTTGACTTACAACATCAACAACATAATAATGCTATTGTTATTATTATTAATAATATAAATATGATATAAATATGAAATATATTATCTGCTTGTAAAATTATACTTACAGTGTATGTCCATTCCAGTATTGCTCTTTAGGATTTATTGCTAAAGTGCTCTGAAAAAGAATATGCCACATTCTACACACATAAAAGTGTCTTTTTGTGTGTTTTTTCATTGCGTTTCTTTTGTTGTGTTCAAATGATTGTGTAGAAGCAGAAGTAAAACACATCACTGGACTACCTGTAGAAAGCTTGAAAGATGAGCAGTCAACGGGCAGTTCCCGCAATGACACAACAAAGCCCCAGTAATAAGCATTTACTGAAAAAACCTGTGACAAATGACACTTTGCATCAATTACTAAATGAGATCTTTGCTCATCACATATTCTTCTCCTCGTTCAATCTGATGTATAGTCTTTCTAATTTCGACAAAGAAAAGTCCCTGCAGTCCTACATGTCATGCAGATTGCTGCTAAACTGTCCGACTGATCCGCCTTCGAGGTCATCAACTGATTTTATCACCTAATTGAATTTCATGTGAGCCGGCCAAGGTGCCAATCATAGACCGCAGCCAGCGGAAGCCCCCACAGTTTTCTTCTTCTGATTGATTTATCTTCCAGGACTGTCACTGATTCGTTAGTCACACATTTTGAATGTAAATATGGAGGCAACAGCTTGGAGAGAAGTAAACAGAAAGTTAGGTTGTGTAGGTGTTGGACACTCTTCAGAGCGGCTGTGAGTTTCAGACTGTGGGTCCTCGTCCAGCTGTGTCAAAGTCTTGGGGAGTTCACAATCAGGACAAGTGCTGTTTGGATTCAAGTAGGAGACATCCTCAAGTGCAAAGCCCTTGTTTTCTGACATGTCCAAAAGCAGGCTGTTTATTTGTAGCGACAAATAGTCCGAAGTCGAAAGTGTGATGAAAAATACACAAGCATACACTCAACTGCTGATAAGATGTACCCATAGATTGTACAGAAAGATGGACGACACATCTCCACTTGCTCCCACTATCCAGAGATGAAGTCCAAATATCTCAGATACGAGCATCGCCATCTTGCACATTTGGAGCCAGAGTCTGCATTAGCGATTGGGGGATGGAGTTGCGGTATTAAGGTCCTGTTGATACATGCGCTCAACCAACGGTGAGTCAGTCTCAGCTGTCTATAATTTTATATCAATAATTCATTAAAACCAAACTCACCAGAAAAAACACTTAGCGCTTGAACAAACACCAGTGTGATAGAAGCTACATAAAATAACTTATTTTGACTTTTTAGGTTGGTCCATGTCCCATCCACAAACACGAAGAAGGCAGGGATATGAGCTATACTGCAGTCAGCCACCAGAGGGCGATCAAGGTGCTTTGGCTTCACTTTTGTGAAGCAGTCTTGTCATCCAGCTTCATATTCAGTCTGCATTCTACAGGTGAATATTCAGAGTCTGTACACAGAGGACAAGATTTTGTGGTTGGAGGTTTTCTGGTTTTTGTCTAGTTTGACCAATCACGTTTGAGCAGGATTTGGTTGGACGCATGTAAACATTCTATGTGAAGAGCAAAAGAGGTGCAACAAATGAACCGAAATGCATCAGCTGCCAGGTTTTTTATTTATCTGCATTCATATGCAGATAGCTGGTTTAATAGAGATTGCTGGTTGTGAAAAAATCTAGTCGTGGATGTCGTCTATCTACTCCAACGTGTCTCACATTGCTAGTCAGACTGCAAAGAATGTACAGGGAATGGAAGACAGTAAAGTCTTGGCCCAGATACCCGCCGTCTACACCGGAAGCCTCAAAATATTGGCCGTTGCCCCCCAGAGGTTAATTCTTTGTCAGATGATAGCCGATGGGCTCCGAGATTGACCTTAACCTAACACTTGATGCAACTGTTTCACAACAGACATGAAATACAATGAAAACAAAAGGTCACAAAGCCTCCACTCACACTGATTTATTTCATTAATATCACATTGTTCTGTTTCAGTGGTTCACTTAGTGAATATTTTTAAAACACTTCAATCTTGATCATTCTGTGGTTGTCAACTGTTCCAACAACTGCGCCGCAATGACTTAAAGCAGTTTAATTAGTTCAATCAAAGACGGCTTGATGTCTGCATTGTATTCAGTTTCTTTCAATCCCTCTTTCTCTGCAATCGTCCACATTACGCCCCACGCTGCGCTTTACATTTCAACTGTTTCCATAATCACTACCTTATAACACTGCTGTGTGGCGATGCATTGTGCTCCTGATGTGACATGAGCACCATCAGAGGCGAGGCACCCAGCATGACACACACTTAACCAACTGGCTACTTGATTGATGTGATTACACAATTTTTCTGAGACCATTTTCACACTTCACATATGGTTCTCCATGGACATTGTTATATAAATATATATTCGCTGTATGCCACTGAAGCATAAAATATCCAATTCTTCTCATACCATATACGTTGTTAAGAGTACTTGAAGCCCTCAAGCCTTTTAAATAATGCATTAAACTGCAACTCTCAGGTCAACGCGAGGAGGCGGCGGAGGTAAATACATTATCAATATGTACAGGTCTCATGCATCCTCCTCGCTGGAGTCTTCACAAATTGCTCCATCTCTCTCTCACCTCAGCCACATGGTCATCTCACTCTCACTTTGCATGATTCAATATGATTGCATAACACTGACGCTCACAGCTGCTGGTTTATCTTTTATTAATGCTTCTTTTAGGAGCATGATTTGCTGCGCTCCGTATAGGAGAGTGTTTGAACCTAAAGCACACAGGGTCGTAATTTCCCAGGGTTTGAGTGTTGGACCACGAGGCCAGAAATCTTGGATTAATCTTGAATTCAGACCTGAACTTTTCCAAAAAACAAGTTAAGCAACATCAACAAATCAGCTATTGCTTGAATCAGGAATACCGCTAAGATGAATCATCTGCCATATTGCACCATCTTCAGCATTCTTATCCAAGATATTTTGGCTTCATTTCTGGATAGTGGGAAGAAGTGGAGACGCGTCGGCCATCTTTATATACGGTCTTTGGGTTCACCATGTCCTGTGGGGCCGCGCATGTTCTGGGACCCTGCACTAAGTTGATTAGCAAACACTGTCGGTCAACTGGAGGGCTGTTAACTTCGGAAACATATGAATTTATTGAAGTACCTGCACATTTCATCCTGCTAATTTAATTACCAGTGAGTCAGGCTCAAGGACACAGGATGGTGGAGACGTATTTGCAATTCAGAAGATGACAGACAGAGACAGAGAGGAGAGAAGAAGACGGGAGGGGTGCTCTTCTCAGCCCTTAACAATATCTGCTATAAAGCACAGTAAAAGTTAGGATAAATATTACACATCGAAACATTAATATCAAAATCTGATTAATATCAGTTGAGAGATGATTTATTTCCATCCTGCATTATCTACTATGTTCTTGCACAGGCGATAAAGACAAAGTTGTCAACCATTACAGAGGATGAATCCATGAATGTCTTTGACAAGTTCGGCAAATAATAACTCTTTTCATCCGTTCATGAAAATTCTATCCGGCATCATGAGATGATTTATGTTGTGGACGGACTAAGGGCACATGCTCTCCTCCAGGTACTTTGGATGATGGATGTATGAACTATAGGGGGTGAAACTGAGTTTCTGTTACTATGGTCTTTTCTCCATTATTATGGAGGAAGGAATCTCAAGGACTGAGAGAAGGTTCTCTTCACACAATAAAATATACTAAGATATTTAAAACAGATTGTTAAAAAGAAAGATTGACACTAAAAATTCCCAAATGAGATTGACTGTTTTTAACTGTTCTTGATATTAAAGATAATATAATATATAATTATATCATGAAGCATAATATTATGTGGTAAATGATGAGGCCAATTCCCAGTAGTTATTACTTTTATTGCATTTTATCTCCATGATGGAAAACTTTGCTAAAAGCTACAGATTTTTATATCGTTGGTATTTCATAGAGGAGAGGCATACACATTCACCAGGCCGAAAAGCTATCAGTTCTCTCATGTTCTTCCCGGGGACATGCAGTCTAAAAAAAACAACACAGGCGCGAATGCTGCTTCAACTTAACAGCTTTCGGTTCCATAACCACTTGTATATTGTCTCTAATTTCAAGATGACAAGAACAAAATGGATATGGCTGTGTGCAGGAGATGAGAGACTACTTTGCTGAGCAAGAACATAATGTGGTTTGGAACAGGCACTGAATGATGTTGTGTGTGTTGCAGCGGAAAATGTAAAAAACAGTCGACTTTCTGAACCCAGTAGGCCTTTAAAGATGTCAAGTGGTTTCAGTCTCAGTAGCCAGTGTTTATAGACTCTTCATGATGGAGAAACCCCATCCTGGTGATAATTGTGAATATAAATCATGCATGTCCCTTTTTCATTAATTTTAAGCTTATTTCCATAGTCCTCTGAGTATTTTCAACACAGGACTATGTAAATCTTGTCACTTTATCATACCAATAGGGAGGAAATGTCCCCAAAGGAGCTCAGTGGCATTAACTCTAGTGGTAATGGAGGTATTGCCAGCAGGGTGCAAGGTTTCTTTGACCTCTTGTAATTTGCCTGTAGGGCAAATAATAAGGTGGATCAGATGCAACTGCCACTTCTCAAACTACCTTGGCACATTCTTATTCATTCATTTTCCACTGCTTTTAATATAATCAGTGCCAATATATTGACTGAAAAAACTGCTCCATCATTTTAATTTGTATTTTAATATCGTCAGATGGACTTGAGGACCTCCGAGGCTCAGACTAAATGATGTGCTCTCCTCTAAATGCTCCCCACAGGGTTGTGTCCTGTCCCTCCTGTTTATTCTCCCTACGCTAACGACAGCGGAAGTTAGAACAAGGACAGACACATTTTAAAATTTGCAGATGACATAGTTAATGTCAGTGTAGCTCATAATAAAAAGTGTGATTCATTGTTTGGTGTGAGGGACCTTTTCCTTCTTTTTCCAGTCTCTCTAAGGCCATGTTTCTCTACAGGTGACAACAAGCTTTATTTCTAGCGGAGTGGATATGTGTCCAGTTGCCCAATCCTCATTGGGGGTTACCATAACAACCAAGGTCGAGGAGAGACCCTCCGAGACAGTGGTGCAGAGACACCCCTTAACCCATAACACCCGTCAGGTCATGATTTACACATCTCTTCTCTGAGAAGGACATGTTTCATAGTTGACTTAGGTATAATAGCAAAGCAGTCTTTACACATGTATCTTCTCATGAAGAACTAGAATGCCACTCAGTAGAGCACATTCCTCTGCAAAGGCCTAACAATCCATTTATGAAACCACATTTAAAGTGAGTAGATCCACATTTTCACCACCACAAACCACTCAATAAATGCAAAAGGTTTGCAAAGGTAAATATATATATTCTTCCTTGGTCGATTAAGCTTAATTAAATGCTTCTGTAGTGTGACCTATAGAAGTTGCACTTTCTGACACTATGTTTGTTGACTTAAAAAAAACAAGCATCACTTCAACCTTTTCATTGTTAAAGGCCAAGAGGTGGAAACTGGAGAGCTGGGTGTTCCCAGGAGGTCACTGACAAATAGCTGAACTTTGATGGCAATGCCAAAGACAAGAGACGAGAAAGAAACAAAAAAACAATGAGAAAACAACGTATCAACTGCAAATTGTACATGGCATGACATGGTACAAGAATCATTCTGAAACAGTTGTGATCATTTACAGTCAATTTAGAGTCTCAAATTAACGACAAACAAATCTGTATGTCTTTGGACTGTGCGAGGAAGCCAGAATACTTGGAGAAAACCCACGCAGACATTGGGAGACAACATGCAAATGCTAACCACTGGACCGCCGTGCCGTCCATTGATCTAATAATAAGCACTGATTTTTTTCCTCTCCGATCACTGTGCTGGGGTCACCTGAGGTTTGACCAGTGGCGTGTGTCAAATGAAGCAACAGTTCTCCTCCTCCTGTCAATAAACCTCTGGGATGCCACATCAGAGCGAAGAGCAAACACTCATCCAGAAATAGCTTCCCTTCTCGCTCCAATGTCAGGATGACAAAGAGAAACTCACCAGAATCTGAGCACCGAGTACACACACACACACACACACATACAACACAAACACACACAACACACACATGGATTCTTTGTGTAAGTATGTAAATTGATTGGATCAATATGACCAATGTACTGTTAAGGGGGAACAAATACAATGAATTTTCACCCTTCTGCCACCAGCATTCATTCATTCAATATTGCTCAGTGATTTGAAACTTGAGGAAAAGAAGCATCTATTAGAATATTTATATTTAGTGCATGTGTTGGGGGTGAAACCAAACACTTTGCAACAAGACTCTACAGCACTTCACAACACTTTACAGATATGCTTGCAGCTCTAATAAAGGCTCAGAAGCTTTTAGCTAAATGCTTATGTCAGGATGTGTTCACAGACAAAGTGTTGACATTTCAATAGTTGGTATGCGACTACCACGCTTAGTATCTTATCTTAACGTGTTGGTAAAACAGCAAATACCAACCCCATGGTGGTGCTCGAGGACAAAAATCAGGGGCTCACTAATGTCACTACAGCTGTTTTCAGACATAAAAAATGTCCCCGAATTTTGGTCTGGACGTATTTTAGAGTTTGTCTTTCACATATGAACAACGCAACAGGAGACTGTCAGTCAGACGCGTTCAAAACAACAAGAAAAGGTCTGGAGTGCTCAGGTGAGGAGTGAATATCTGAATTATCCGGACCTTATCCTGCTGTATTCGCCGAATACTCTAAGGACATTTTGCTCGGGGCCTGGAAGGAAAAACTCAGCAGAATGTACGGATCAAATCTTTGCATTCTCACATACAGCCCCTCTGGAAAATGTCCAGAGAATATCCAGAGTTCAGTGCATGTCTAAGAGCAGCATAGAACCATCCTCTGAGTACTATGAATTGCTATCCTTAGTGTCATGGAGCTAGAGAGGCTTAACACAAAAAACGTTGACCACATAGACAATTATTACATTTTGTTTTACCGAGGCCACTATTTTGAAATCCCCTTTATTCCTGCAATACAGCAAATGTCCTCATAGTAGGGCTGATAAAGGAATAGTTTATCTTCAAGGTCAGTGGGATTCAACCTCTGTGGACCATTAATTTCTCTACAAAATGTTATGAAACACATGAAATAGTTGTTTTGCAGATATTGGCTCGGACGCATTTGCAGTTGGATAAAGGGACTGCACTACTCTTAAGGTTACAGACAGTGACCACACTCTAATTCATGAGAGCAAACCGCTGCACGTGTTAGTTAATGCACCTCTGGAGGTCAAACCTGTGGTTATAAAATGTGCAGCTTTGCCTTAGCGGCTCGACTGCCTGCGTAACAGCCACATGGCCACTGAGCGTGCCTATTATTACTTCAGGCTGACCATCAGCGTCTGGTTGGCTACTTTTATGCCACATCTGTACACGTCCATTTGTTCTGTGATGTAATACTTCCTCCTGATGAAACAGGAAACCATTTGATTATCACACAGCTTCTGTCGGAGCAGCGAGGGCCAGTCCTGCAACACGAGGAGGGATGTCAGGTCACGCAGATGGCTCTTTTTTTCACGGACATAATGTTTTTTGCCCTCAAAAGGCTCTCTGGTCCCTCGTGAAGCTCCAGTCTTATTCTCCATAATATTCATGACACCACAATTTCCCGTTTCTTTTTTCTTTTCTTTGTGTTCTATTAGATTTGATCATACATATTCATGCGGGCTGCAGCTTCTTAATTGGAAATAAATACACTTGTTTATTCCCACTGTCTCGTTAAAAATTACATGTGACACTATGTGACCCAGAAATTTCATGAACTGTGTATCAATAATACAAATGAAACGTATCCTTACGATAGGGCAGTATCCTAACTGTTGTTGGTCCTTACGTAATGATCATATCAGAGTTTAGTTAAGGCCACATGAGGAATTCAGAAACAAATCTGCATTACGTCAACACAGAAACTAGGACTCGCATGTAAAAGAGGCCACAAATGTCTCCTTCCTAAGACAACTATGACAACCAAACACAAACAAACAAAACAAAAAAGAAAAAAGAAAATTCTCCATTGGTCTCTATTGGTCCAACCTTAATGCCAGATTATATCAGGATTTCATCAGACATCTGTCATGCAAGGAGCCGAGTAAACGGCACAATATGACTTGTGAGTGTCACGGAGGAGAAACGTAATCTGCTGACCTGAGAAGAATTTAAGATGCGGGTTTGTGGGTTTGACATGCTAGAGCAGATATAAAAAGCACCAGGTGGCAAAGATAGGAATGTCCCACTTGAGTAATGTTACGTTGAATACTTTTTACATGCATGCTGATTGAAAAAACATCTTCTTGTGAACATTTAAGTCGGAAAACTGTCAAATGAACAATAACTCACAGTTCTAACCGTGTATGACACTGAACTCTGCAGACCATGCATCAAGGACGCAGTAAATGTCCAGAGCATGTTGCACCTGCACTCCTTTACAATATATCTTCCTCTCTGCAGCAGTGTTGTTGTGTAGCTCTGCCTGTGGTCTGACCTCCATGAGGACAGGGGAATAAAGAGAATTTTCCTGCAGGGCTCAATAAAGTATCACAATATTAAATTACAATATCAACCTGCATTTCAATCTCAGCATTTCCTGCTCATCAGCATCTTTGGGATATCATAGAGCTGACAGTATGACAGCCACTGAGCGTGCAGAGTGTAAAAGGGCATTTTTCTTGAGACAGCCATGCAGTGAAAGATATAACATGTAACTATTCTCCATTAAAAAGTCCAAAAACGACTTGTGGACTCATATTATCAAAAATGTTTCCAATAACCAGAGAAATCTCAAAATGTATTCAAGGTAATTGGACATTTTATCTTAGTTGCCTTCGAATTGCGTCATATCCACTTTTAATGTGGCTCTGATATTATTTCCAGGACAAACATCATATGACGAAGGAAAAACACAATGTTAGCCAGTTGGCCAGTTAAAAGTCACTCGTAATGGATAATGATCACTCAGTGCTGTTTGCTGCGTAATGTGAATAAAACTTGAATTCACTACCTCATCAATGAACCATTAACAACTCCCACGATCCCACACTGCTTCATGGTGTCATCAAACTAAGAGCTAGGTCTTTTGTTATTGTTTTGAATGAGAACAATAACAGTGGCCGGAGTTATTGTGTGTGTTGAAGTCTGGACACTTTCCTGCAGTTAACCTGAGGGGCTGTATGTTAGAACTCAAATGTCCGAGTCAGTCAGACATTTTCAGGAACTTTCCCTGCCAGCACTTTATTAAAAAATCCGTAAAATTTCCAAGTGAGTCCACATGAGAATACAGCAGGTAAATTTGTGGGAAAATTCATCATGTCCTTCTTCCCGCATGCCCTAACCAGGCCGAAATTGTTGACTGTTGTCGTGAAAGCGCCTGACCTGAACAGTCTCCTGTGGCAGACCCAATTTTCCAGACATTTCCGGGTGTTCACTTCTAAAAACAGCTTCAGTTCTTTAATCCTCACCAAACAAATCCAATAAAGATATGGTGAAATAGCTTTTGTAAAGGGTTTCATGACATTAGGGATAGTAGAGGCAATAGTAATACCACTAGCAGATGAACTGGCGGCAGTATCAGTATAATAATAGAATTACATCAGATCCCTTTCATATTTTATTTGGGGGGAAAAAAATAATAAAATAAAAGCTTAAGTCGTCTAACAGACGGTTCAGGATTCACCAGCTTAGACTAAACCGGCTGCTGAGGTCATTCACTTCTCAATTCATTAAATTACAAATAGATATTTTGTACATTTGATTGTGCTGCTGTTGAGTTCCATGCATTAGTTTTGCTATATGGTGCCTGACTCTGCTATGACTGCAAACCACTGCCCACAAGAGCACTGCAATCTGTCAACGTCCTGATGATGCACAGAGGAGGAAATGAGGGGAGAGTCATAATATTATCATTAATATGGTTATGGAAACTACAACAAAAAGTCAATTCAAAAGGGATTTGCTTTAATCTGGCTGGGTTTAACGATGGCAGGATTATTTACTGTTATGCAGGAGGCTTTAAGTGTCACATGTCCGCAGAGTCTAGGATAGGGATAGGGCTCTACATCACAGGGAAACCTTTGACTCCATTTGCCCTCCAACTGACCAGATTACAGTTTGCTTTAGTGATGACTAACTGATACCAAACGGCCAGGATTTGAGTCCATCTAGGCACACCGTGCAAAAACACAATGTTCCCGCAAAACCCAGTAATTCATACAAGGCAGCCGTGCCCAGGCTGTGCATGTATAAGCAGGTACAAAATGCTCACATTTCCAATTCACGTTTCCTAATGCAACATCTCTCTGCAACATAATGAGCCCTGCTGAATGGAAATAGAGAGGCAGTTCGAAATACTTCAGTGGAACAAAATGTCCAAAATAAAATCTGCAGGCAATTGTGAGCAACTGTGTCATTATCTTTGCAAGAGACGCCGGTGTTGAATGTTTCAAAATACAACCTTTGATACTTTGAGAAGCACAAAACTGCCATAAACACATATATCACATCACGAACGAGGGGAAGATATATGTTTGAGTAAGAATTACCATTCAACATACACATATACACATATGTCATTAATGTGATCTTTTGTCGGCATATGGAGAGGAAAATTGGATGCCTTGGCATGTGACAGATTGCCGGACCAGATTCGATTCATTCATGCTTGGAGAGGAGGCAGATGTCATTTCCTCAGATCAAATATAATCCGACAGCATTGGACTGTGGTTATTAATTGTTGTCAGCAATTCTCAGAAAGAAAAAAAAATTCTTCCACAAAGACCATAACAACTGGCTGCTCTTTTTGCCCCCATTTTAAACTGATGATATAACACCACACGATGTCATGATCTCTGGTGCAATTATGCAATCATATGTCATTTCCTTTCACTACATTAGAATTCAATACCTATACTAAACACTATAAACTGTAAACTATAGGTTTCTATGCAGACTGAGATTTTACAAATGAAATATATGATTACACCACATATTTACATAAAACAATGACACAATCAAGTTTGGCTCATAACACTGATAATGTCTAATGCAATACTCCAACAACTTTACTTATAATAACATATTTTTCCATTTACACTTCAATTTCATATAATAATAATTTCAACTCGGTGGGATATTATTTCATCACATGACCCACGTTATTCACCCTATGCTTATACAGCAAAACTATTAGCAAATTGACTTGAACAACATATTTGAATAATAATAATAATAACTTCAGTTGTAAATGCACTTATCTAAACAAGGTTACAAAGGGCTTTACAAAAACTCAGTGATAATCAACTCAAGTCATGTTTCAAGCTGGTATTAACAAGCATTCTGTGTTTCAAGCCTCTCAAATGAGAAATGTCTGCTGTTGCTTGTTGGCTGGCAGCGGTGCAGAAAAGAAAAGTACTGTTCTTCAATTAAATGTTTCAGTAATTCTACTTCTACTTGTGAAACCGCTGGGTTCGGAACCATTGTTTTAATCTTTAAAACGTGTATTTTATCAGCTCATCATATCTTGTTTTATATAAACTCTGACTTTGAAAAGTGACTAATAACTATATCTGTAGGATTAATGCGGGAAGCGTGGAGTAGAAGTATAAAGTAGCACACAAAGGAAATACTCTAGGTACTGCATGGTTTTTAAGTAGATGTACTTACACTGTCGTTCAGGAGGTACCTTGGTCTCTGGGGAATTGTGTTGAATGTCTTTACAAACAGCAGACCACACATAAGAGTCCACCCTTCATAAATAATATTGTATGTTGAGTGTTGATCAAACTTCATAAACACACTGTTTTGACACATGATATCTGAGTATTGAGTGCAGTGATTTGGGCTGAACTCTCTTTGTGCTATATTTACCAAATATATAGAAACACTGATAATAAATAGATCAATAATTCAACATAACAAACTTCAGCCTCCACACATTTGAATCAGCACTTTCAAACAACACATAGTGAACAGTAAAACCTTATAAAGCTACATGCTTCGCTGCAGTACTGCTGTATTTACCCTGCATTAGCTTTTAGCTAGGTGTTCCTAATAAACTGGCACCTGTCAGATTCTGTCGATGCTAACTCACTAAGCTACAGGACAGCGGCTCGTTCCCCTGCTGCTTTTATAACATGTATCATGTAGCTACACCTGCTAGCAGCTCCGCCATGTCTCTCTTTGTGTTGTTATGAATGTGTGGGACTTACTCACACTTGTCCAGCAGCTAGCATGTAGCATCACATCTTCCAATATCTTTACCTCCTTTATTCTGCCCCTTTTTAATCTATTTCATACTTCTTGAAAATGGTATAAAACTCTGCTTTCTAATCATAACTTGATTTATTTAAATGTCGTCTCTGCGTTGTTTTAATGTCCCTTTGCAGCCCCATGAATCTACCTCTGTGTATGAAACACCCTCTGAAATTAAAACCTAATGATGCTTTGAAAACCCACTGTTTTGAAATATGAAGTCTGAGTATGGAGTGCAGTGCTTTGGGCTGAACCCTCTCTGTGTAATGTTTACCAGGGAACCTCTAGTAGAGGTGAATGTTGCAGGGACACGACTTTGGCTTTTCTCTGCACACAACTGATGATATAATAATGTTGAGTAACATACTCACCCTGCATCTGAAACTCAACATGACTTAGGTGACAGGGTTTTCTGCTTGCACTTAACATCCAGCGTATCAGTAGTGGTCATTCAAGGGTTTAGGCATCATATCTTACATGTGTTTGTATAGAGGAGGTGGTCCGCTGTGTGTTTTTGAGTGTTTCACTCAATATTTGTGGATTGTTGGGTTCAGATTTACCATCTCAGTTGATCAAAATACCATCTGTCTATTAGTTGGAGGTGATTTAATGCAGAATGACCGAGGCAGACCATCACCCTTTGCAGTAGCACATGTCTCCCACCACACAGGATTAAAATCGCTCGTGTGAGAATTTTGTCGGCCACTTTAGGGCAGCAAAACATAATTAGGATCATAAAACTGACATAATGATCTTCTGAGTTGATAGGTGAGCTTGTTATGGAGCAGAATTGAGTTTCTGTCCAGCACCTGGTCAATGTGAGTCCAATAGCCACTTTGTTTTAGCTCAGGTTTGGGTCTCCACTTCACGTTCACTGCCTTGTCTCGTATTGTATCTTCTGTCTGGAGCGCAGGAGGTGTACAATCGTTTTTAGACATTTTCTCTCTTAAAATAGCTGTGAAAGTGAAAGTCAAAAGTAATTTAATACATTGTTATAAAAAATATTTTTAGGATGGATATGTATAAACATGCACATGGTTTTAAGTCACACCATCTTCACGTGCATAATACTGTTAGGCCACAATAAACAAATAAGCATCAAGCTGTTGTTTATCTTTCTAACTGCTCTTCTCTTCCTCAATGTGGATAGTTTACCTAAAGGAAAGTATAGCCACTTAATTGATAAACGACCTCTCCACCTAAACTTACCATGGTGCTATATATAAAATCAATATCTAATCACACACTAATTAAAAAATCTATCTGTCGGGCTCGGAAAGAAGCACCTCTGAAGTTATGGATCCGATGTCTGTCGATGCAGTCACCCGTGTGCATTCACTTTGGCTTACTTTCTACATGAGAGGCAGTCACTGAGAGTCAAATCGCTTAGAATTATTGTAGCATGTATACGATCAGTCGGTAATGGATGCAGCTTCCTGAAATGATTAGATATGCACATTGTCATTGACACGCCATTAAATATGAAAGCAGACACAGCAGAGTACATGAGAGGACGTGATGTGATTCACTCAACAGCTCTTGAGGTGTTATTGTGATAGTGATACTAGACCTTAATTAAAACAGCGTCACAGGCCTAAAGATGTACTGTAATATCTTTGTTGAAAATGAAGAAAGCTCTCTGAAGTCCGTCTCCATAATCTTATATGAATACATCTAGGAAGTTGGTACCGGGAAGAAGCAACATGCGATATGTCACGTATTCAGAAATAAGAACGTTGAGGCAGTTCTACATATAATAACCTAGAAAGGTGCATTGAATGTGCATTGAACGTCCTGAACTTTTCATGCGGCAATGGAAGCACCATCCAATGAAATTGTGTTCAAACACTCAAGTGCAGGCGCTACCAAATCAAATAATTTTAATGTGAAAGCGAGGGTAGAGAGAGATAAACCGGTGTTGGTGGGGGGGTACTCTAAGATATTTTCTGACACTGACTAATTGCTGTTATTACAGCTCAAAAATGGAAGCTAGCAATTCAGGTTTCCCACTACAAGACTTCCAACTCATAAGGGTCTACATGTTATTATTAATAATTTTACTCATATTGCAAATGCAAATAAATAAAGGAATTCATTATTGTGTATGTGTGCGCACACATCGTCTTATTTTCTTATTTAGTTTGCAAACTGAGCATAATAGTTCTCTTATATAACACAGCCTAGATAATCCACTCAGTATAAATTGATTACCACTTTAGCTATTGAATCAGATTGACCATTCATCTTTTTAATTTGTCAGTAACCTTCTCTGTGTGTGGTGCTCCATCATTGTAATGGAGAGGCCAGGAATTAATTATTACACATATCCTCTCTACAGTAAAGTAGAACCTCATTACAGGGCAGAATTAGTGATGCTGCAGAGAGTCCTGCCGGGGAGAGTGGTGAGTATTGTGTTTCACATCACAACAATGTCAGGGTCATTGCAGCTAATTGAGCCACATGTTGCACTTGATCTGGAAGCAATGACCGTGTCAGGGTGCAATGTGTCGGGGGCATTTCTGGAGTTACTGCTGCGGAGAAAATAAATAGAAATAGTCTTGGTAGTTAGCAAGAGAATATTTTGTGACAAAACAAAGTGAAATATTATTTTTAAATAATTCTGATACTGTGAGATGCTTAACCAAAAGGATACCAGAAAAGTTACCAATGAAGAACAGACCTGTATTGTATTTAAAACCACTTTTATTCGACCTGTCTGTATATCCAGAAACTTTGTCAAGGAGTTGTCAAGAAGTTTATTACACACTTTCACGTTCCCCTCAGGATAAATTGTTATCACCTTGGTGATTTATTAACTGTATTGTGAATTAGCAAATGTTAGCAATCAACACAACTTAATTAGTCAGTCAATTTAGTCACTTGTCAAAAAAATTAAGCAGAACCTTACTGGTCCAAGATTAAATACCAATTGTTTGACAGATCCAGGCTCTGAAACGTAAGAATGTGCTGCATTTCCCTGAGTTATATTAAATATTTTGGACCGATGGTTAGACAAAAGAAAAACACATTTAATGAGGTCACCATGGGCTCTGAGAAATTGTGATCAATATTTCAAGATGTTTCATAGACTGAAACCTTAATGAGAAGAAAGTATTGGCAGATTTTTCTATCATGAAATTAATTGCTGCCCTTATAACATCCTAACACAATATTGTTTTTTGTTTAAACACAAAGTGTAGATCAGTCCAGTGCACAACTGATTCACGCTAAGTGCACATTTGTCAACATTATCTGTTTTGTGCGTACGAGGCCTTGATCTTAGAGGGATCAGTCGGAGCACGTCGGGTTTCCCTTTGCCCTGTCACTTGTTCATATTGCAGGCTGACGTTTCTAGGAAAGTATTAATCCTGAGAGATTAATGTTGGAGAGCAGAACAGTGGGTCTGGTGAGGGGATATTGCATTGTGCTCGCTGATGCAGTTATAAGATAATCTACTGATCAAGACCCCTTAAGAGGACCCCTGCTGCATGTGTGCGCGATCAAAGCCACGAGTCAGTCAGAGAGAGGGATTCAGATGAGCAACTGAAGATACGGAGCTGCTCACGGGATCAAGCTTTCATCCACAGTGCTGTGTCATGCATTTGATGTCATATTAAATAGCACAAGACAAGATTATTTGTTAGATACGTAGCGTTTGACAAATTAATCTTTGTCAAAACCTGAGCGTAGATGATTTCTAAATTGCATTTGTGCTTGTAAATGAAGACAAATGATTATGGGGAAGGCCACAAAATCTGTTCTTCTCCCTGCAGTTAGTCAATAGTTTATACAGCAGTTATCTCTAGATTGTAAGGCTCAATTGAACTGAGACAAACCTGTGGTGCTCTGTGCCTTTTTTAATAAATTTTAGTCGCTTTATGGGAATGGATTAATTGACTTTACGCTGCAAAATCCACAAAATATAAATCCACAAAATATAATTCAAGTAAAGATTTGTACCAACTTTGGAGAAATTACCTCAAGGCGTTGTTGAGATCTCATCTTCACAAAAATGGGGCAGAGGGATGGGCTGACAACTTGAAAACATAGTAAATATAAACAACAATAAACAGTGAAAGTGTGGTGTAAGTTTAAGTATTTCAAAGTAATTAATCCCATGTTTATAACAGTAGTTATTTGATTCAACATTCTATGAGTTAATCACATTATTTGGTCTCTCTAAAGGGACACTAGGGAGAAACAGGGTTGACGTAGTTTGTTATGAACTGTCGGAGCCACTCATCAATAGACTCCCATCCACCTATAAAGGCTTCTCGTTACTTCCTCTCTTTGACCCTGTGGGTGGATTTCGGGGCTGCGGGGAGGACGAAAGGGGAATACAGCTGCAGCAAAGGGCTTCAGAGTAGAGAAAGGTGTAATGGATGGAAAGACGTGTTCCATGAAGGGGATGATGAACACCATCTGCTGACAGTTCATCAATAGGTGTTTGAAAGGTGGAGGTGAGGCAGCATTAGCAGCATGAAGGGGCCCGGCCACAACACAGCCGAGGTGGCTATTACAATAGTATTCACATTTAATATTTGCCTCATGTCGCTGTTATCTTTCATTGTTGTTCCCCCTCAGGCATGTTGTCCTCTCAAAACTTGCTGATAATCGGGATTCAGCTTTTGCTACTGCAGGAGCTATATGAGGCTTTTGCTCAGGGTGAAACAGAAAAAGCGTGTGTGTGTGTGTGAGAGAGAGAGAGAGAGAGAGAGAGAGAGTGTGTCTGTGTGTTATCAGATAACAAGAAGCCTCTAACCTCTACCGTGAGGTCAGTGGAGACACCCAGCAGTCATATTTGAGGTTAAATGCTATGTGAAGGCAAGGTGCTTGGAAAAGGTTAAAGTGACTCACAGCACATCTGGGTACCACACGCAAAGAAAACCAAAAAAAAGAGAGAAATTCTGCGAAATGGAGGAAATGTCTGCTGTTCTCAGTGTGATTCCTGAGGGGGGGGAGAGATGCTGCTACATGCAGCCTGACAGGTACAATAGTTCATGTATGAAAAGATCCATTGTTCAATCAGGTGAAAATTAATCAATGGCAGGTTTAATAATCAAATAATAACCACTTATTTGCTGGTTACAGTATTTTTTCTTGAATACAACGAGGATTCACAGATTCCTCTGTTTCCTATGATCAGTCTTTCATCTTTTGTGCAAGTTTTAACCAAATTTCCGGAAAACTGTCGAAAGAAAAGCTAATTAATGCACAATTTTATGTACTACTGTTATTACTATTCACATACAAATATTAATCAGGATAATAGTGGCACTAATTCTCTAGACATGTGCAATTAAACCTTTACTGAGGAAGTCAAGATGACATCATTAAAAGAGTGCCAGTCAAACTGTGTAGTACACATAAAAAAATTGTTGCTAATGTTTTAATTTGAGGAACGTTAGTCATCCTGTCTCTCTACATAGATCTGATATCTGAAGTCATACTGTTTTATTCTAAATATTTTTTGCTGTAAAATTGTTGTTTTAATTTTATGTAACATATATAAACCAGATAGATGGATATACATACATTGAAACCACACTTTGGGCACTGGTAACTTGTGATGGACATGCATAATTACAATTTGGCATGATAGACCACAAACAAATATATTGTTAGGTAAATTAATTTTCTTCAAGTAGTGTTTGCTTTTTGTTTGGGTCCAGCTTTCCAGATTTGTCCGTGTAATACTGTCACGAATAATCTGGCATGAAATGTGAAAAAAAATTGATTGCTGCTGCTGCTGCCTGCACCTGTGCACATTTTGCAGACTGTAAGCATCTGTTTCCGAAACAACATGTTTATATCATTTGACTTGGCCCTGAGTGCAGATACCTATGCTTCTGATTCTAGTTTTGGACTTTATCCGAGAGAATTGGGATTGTCACGAATCTTTTAAGATGTAAACAATAAGGGGATCTGCCAATGTTGTTATTGTGGCTGTGTTATTGAGCTGTCATGTTCGAAGTCCATTGTTGTCGAGTGAACTGGAAACAAGAAATAAACAACCTCGAAGTAAGTGCATCGTTAAGTTTTGAAAAATATGAAATGACATGCAAATGAATCACCCTAAAAATCAGAGTATGTGTTAAAGGCAGCAGTTTTATTTCCCATTCATCTCCATTCAACAGAAGGATATACAGCGCTACACTTTCCAAATGTTCATTTCTGTGCGGCTGCAGTGTCCCACATTGAACAGGGCCTCCCGTGAAGGGCAGACCTCACTGAGCTAATCTTGATCGACTTCTCAGACTTCAATATTGAGTTCAGATCACAAAGGCAGCACTCCTGCTGTGTCCTCTTTGAAGAAGATGCGTAGTGAGATGGCTCCATTTCCATTACAATGCATATTTTAAAATGTCCTCCGATCTTTTGCCTTCCATATTAAATTACCCAACCTTATTTTAATCTGTACCTGCACTCTTTTTGGCACCTGTGGTGTTGTACAGAACATCTCTGCATAATATATATTGATATTATAGTTTATGGACATGCTGACATAGTGCATTTGTAAAGCTACAGACCTGAAAAAGAACGCATGTTAAATCATTGGCTGGTTCACAATCTGTGTTAAGTTGCAGCGACCAGTGTTAGATCACGTCAGGTCACCTATCAGAGAGGTCATTCAGGTTTTCCACAGTCACAACAACAATCATTCAATAATCCAATCACAACTCCAGCCCACAACCCAGCGTAATCTGAACCAACAATTCACAAGTGACTAATAGCTTGAGTCATTGTGTGTATTGGGGAGAGGAGACTCAGAGAGGATAATCCGGTTACCTTTTGGGAAGCGCGTTGTTAAGTCCGCAGGTTGTTGCCGCTCTGGAGCGGATACATCATCTCAGACGTCGGATATACTTGGTTGCATTGCTGCGTCTTCCTGAAAATAATTAATTTCTGGTTATCTGCTCATTGTTTTGCATGGTTTGACAAAACCCCCTTTTTTTGGTTTTGTTTTTATTTTTGTTTGTCAGACTTGACTCTGTCTGTTTGTGTTTTTTTTCTGATACCGCTGCTAAATCAATACTTTTAAAATGGCTCTGGTGCCTACAGGGGGAATGGAAATTACATATTAATTTACATGACATAAATAAAACTCAACTACAATAATTAAACACTAAATAACAGTTTCTGCGTTGGGATTCGGTTCAGTAGGCACCTGCCGTTTAGGAACCGGTGCTATACACAACCCTTTTGTTAAGTGGGGGAAAAAAATGTATTCCCTTTCAGGTCAAAGGAGTAACAAGCTTTGCAGTCAGGTCATAAACTTGTTTTTGCTGCTTTGTATTTATACACGAAAAAATATGCATAATTTTTTTTTTTTCTCATTTTCCACTCACTGACATTTGGACCAGAGAGCAAAGAACAGGAGAAACAAAACAGAACACAAAAGAGACCAGCTGGTGTGTGTGTGTGTGTGTGTGTGTGTGTGTGTGTGTGTGTGTGTGTGTGTGTGTGTGTGTGTGTGTGTGTGTGTGTGTGAGACAAATAGGGTGGGCAGACACAGACAGAGACAAAGCAGCAGAGGAAGAGGCCAAACAGCGGCTGGCCAGCTCCTGCATTCTAATCAGTCCCCTGTTTTGGCTCCCAGGAAGCTCTCATCCAACAGCCGAGGACAGTGTGTGTCTCATCAGTGCTTGCACAGACACCGAGTAAACACAAACACGTACACACTTTCCTGAGGAAAATGACTCTGACTCGATAGAGCGGGGGGAAATATAGGAGGTGAGAGGAGGCAGGAGACCGCGGGAGATGGAAAATGAGGTGACCCTGCTAAAAAAAGTCCACAATCCATCTCTGGCCTGTCGTGGAAATGAAAAGTATGACTTATTTCAGATCAGAACCTCTAAAAATTGCCTCGCGGATACCCTACGCTTGTCTCTCCTGATGGGTGCGACCTTACTTGAACGCCCGAGGAACGGCCGCTTAGTTCCTAATGTTTCAAACGTCTTGAGGTGATTGCTGAAAATGAAATGCGACGGAGGAGAAGGGAGTAAGACCGACATTGATTCGAGTCGCGTGATGAAATTTGATCTCGGGGACGAACGGGACACAAACTGAAAGGAGCTACCTGCCTGATGCGCATGTAGTAATGAATTACATGCTTCAGATTGGAGGAAAAGAAAGAGCACCAATGTTTGGAGCATTAGATTAATCGTCGGCAAAGTCACAGCAACCAAAATTCACAACTGCACTGCAATGATTGAAACAGCTTTATGCAAATGATACTTGTCTACTTATGAAACATCTAAACCACTTTTTGTGGCAAGCAAGTCATTTTCTATAAAAATTTAATTAAATTCCGAAAGTGAGAATATATGGTATCGAGCACGACAGTGGATTTACACACTGAGGTGTTACCAAACCCTTTTAAGTACTTGTGTGTAGTGTGTTAAGCGGATGAATTGTAAATCACAAGTCATTACCACTGGTGCCACAGATTTATTGAAATATATCTGAATGGGGATTATATTAAAATCCATCATTAGTCGAGAAAACTCCACAGTGCGACTGTTGGCCACCAGTGAGATGCTTTACGACGCACGTCTGTGGTCTTCACCCCTCCCCAGTATAATGGACTTCACTGTCCTTGGTGTAATTTAACATTAAGAGCTGCAGGTCAAATAAAACACTTTGATATGCAACTGTAAATAAATTGAATCTGTAGGTTAACAGCGTTCTAAAGGACAAGCAAATTTATTTGTAGGTCTTCAGTCATTTTATGGTCACGCCAAGGTTACGGCGCATGTTCTACGGATGTAACACTGAAACTACAACATCACAGAATTACCACACAAATATGAGAGGACCTCAAACTCACCCTGATGGATTACATTTCAACAAGCAGTCAATTCACGTAGCAAGTTTTGATCTGGTTTATATTTACCACTATTATATTAATGTTTTTGCCTTTATCCTTGTTTTATATTTTGTATGACTGCTCTGATTGCCGAGCTGATCTGTTCCTCTCATCCAACACTTTCATTGTACTGTTGAGCCCATGTTAACGTATGACAAATTAAAGTTGTAAACATAATCATTTAACATAGTTAACTAGAATGATTCATTTTCATGATTCCCACAGAACAAATAAGCATCAATGCAAATTGTTTTGCTTAATCATTTTGTTGTACAGACAATGTAATATCTTATAGATAACACTTAACCCATAGAGAAACATTAATTAAACAAATGAAATTATCAATATGAACTTTTCACAGACCTGTTGGCATCAGTGTATCATGTTTGCTGATATGCGCTACTATATCAACTTTTATTTTACAATGCATAAAAGATATGCATTTATGTTTAATTTCATAAGAAAATGATGACCTCTTTTAATTGATTTTAGCTTTAGTGTGCTGATGATTATAGTAAAGTCCTTTGTATTCATAGTTTTCATCTGAGTAAACCACAAGTTGATTTTATTTTACCCCTCAGATATGCTGATTTGTGTTCTGTCGGAACTACTTCCAATTTAAATGTCTCATTAAACATCTACAGACTTAAAACTTCCACTTCTCTTTTGGTTCTGTCTGTTTTACAACCATGAAAAAAAAACACTTCATTATCATAGCTGTGTTGTGATTGTATTGAGTTTATGTATTGAATGTGTGAGATTTATTTTGTGAAAAACAAGAAAACATCAGTATTGTATATATATATATATATATATATGACAATTATGGATGTTATAATAC
This sequence comes from Hippoglossus stenolepis, assembly GCF_022539355.2. Taxonomy (NCBI): domain Eukaryota; kingdom Metazoa; phylum Chordata; class Actinopteri; order Pleuronectiformes; family Pleuronectidae; genus Hippoglossus; species Hippoglossus stenolepis. The sequence goes on from NC_061500.1 coordinate 12,579,013, forward strand.
ATAATATGTGATCCTGTACGAAAAAATATAGATTAAAGAAAGAAAGGAAAGAAGAAAGGCGTGTAAAAGATAAAAGGCACAATTGGTGCATATAGAACATTTTAAGGAGAGATCAAAGTCAATTAGAATGTTCGTTGGACTACAAAGTGACGTTTAGCATCAGTTGGGTCATTTCACCTGTGAAGCTCAGCGAGAAACACACGGAGAAACTTCTGGACGGAAAATCTACATTTCTTCACTTAAATCTCAAAGACTCAGCTGATGATAATGGATTTTAACGCTCATGTCTACGGGTTTGTGGAGAATACGGAGATTTACGATGAGCTGGAGGCGACCTGGGCGATTGTAAGGGAGATTTGTGGAGAGATGAGTGACCCTACACATCCTCAGGCCGTCCCGGTTGATGACTGGTTTTACCCCCTGGAGGGGACAACTGCTGAATACACCCCCCTGGTGGCTACAAGTCTCACCTTGGAGCAGCTGCTGGAGGATCTACGCGCTGACCTGGTCGCTCCACTGATTTACCAGCAGCAGAGCTTCCTGCAGCCGAGCCCCATGCACTGCCAGACACAGGTAAGGTCCTAACTGCAGGTTAGAGATAGATTCACAAGAACTGGATCAAAATATTGACAATGTTAAGATCGGGACAGTGATTATACAAGGGTCTGGTATAAATATGTGCAGGTTGTGTTTTTGACTGATGACACAGAGGATGCAGTTTGTCTGACCTGTTTTTTGTCTTTTCACATCTCAAGTTTGACAATCAGCCAACAGTGACTCACACTAAACACCTGGAGGTGAAGCTGAGACCTATTGGAGTATTGTAAGTAACGCGCCCGCCCACCCACCCACACACACACGCACGCACACACGCACACACGCACACACACACCTTTATCTTCAAACCGTGTCTGATTGTGTTTCTGTAGTGATGGAAAGGTGATTTACGGGGCTCCAGGAGACAGAGTTCCTCCTCCAGTGAACGTCTGCATTCCACAGTAAGTCTGGTTCCCTCTCGTCTTACATTTCATATATTTATATTGACTTGTGCACCAAGGTCCCAGTTAACATGTTAGTTTCTTTCCTCACAGTGGTAATTCATGCTCTCTGTCTGTTTTGTTCTGTTTCCCCACAGAAAGAGAAAGCGTGTGATCGAGGAGGATGACGACACGCAGTACGTCAAGAAGCCGCCCAACGCCTTCATGCTGTACAGGAAGGAGCAGAGGCCGAAAGTTTTGGCCGAACTCATAAACTCTGACTGTGCGGCCGTCAACACCTTCATTGGACAGATGGTAGGTGTCTGAGACTCTGTGTCACTCAAACTTCACCTCACCGAGCAGCGTCTAAGACAACACTTCTTAAACCTCTGGATCTGTTCAAATTGTGTTTGTCCACTTGTCAGCCTGCAGTTACGTGTAGTTGTGTGTTGCTGTGTGCACTGTTAACTGACATGTTGTGTGTCCACAGTGGAAGGCGCTCTCTAAAAAGGAGCAGGAGAAATATTATGAAGAATATAGGAGGCTGAAGCGGATCCACAACCAGCTGTACCCTGACTGGTCAGCAAGGGACAATTATGTAAGTTCACTGCTCCCATACAACTCATACATGTTCACGTTGTTACTCTACATGATGCAACACTGAGGTTTTATCAGCTGGCGTCAGATAGAATGTTTAAAGTATTTATTTTTTGTTTACAGGGAAAAAAGAGGAAGAGGAGCCCGAGGAAAGCTTCAGCTAAGACTGTCAATGGGGTCTCTCCAGGAAGTGGCCGTCCTCCCCGCTTTGCTCCTTCATGGAGAAATCCACGGAACATGTCATAAGGAGCAGTTTGAGCCTCCTCCCCTCACAGCACATCTGCAGCTGTGCTCCTCTCCACTGACTCTTCTTTTTAGCATTTTTACCTTGAATGACCTTCAATGAATCTCAGTCACTCTTAGTGTTTTTTAAAAGGTTAGAAACTTTTAACTTTTGACCAAATTTTGCCTCTAAGATATTATTTTTTTATCGGTATTTGTGTTGTTGTACTTTTTTTTATGATTATAAAGCACTTTGGCTCAACTCATGTTGTTTTTAATATCTGCACATGTTAACAAAATTAAATGATTCCTCTTATCACTTCCTGGTCTGAGTTTTGATCTAAAGTTTGATTTTAAATACTTGATAGCATTCAGTTTAGTTTTACACAATCATGTATGAGTCTTTGTGGGAGTTATTCTCATGCGGAGTCCTCAAAGTTTGGTTTTAGATCAGAGCTTCATTCCTTAAAATCATCGGCTGAGACATTCACAGTTCCATCGTAACTCCATGGACTGAGTTCATTTTAGCCTGCAGTAAAAATACAGCAAAGTAAAAAGTAAAGTTCCTGCATTAAAAACCTCCTGCCCCAGTTTAAGCACATTAATATTATCATATAGATTTAAAGCTTTGCATTAAAAGTAGTGATTACTTCCGTCTGACATACATGACATCGGTCTGGCTGTTGATGTCCCACTGATGGTTACTTTTAAGAATATATTCTTCTTCATAAAAATAATATTGACTCAACACTTTTGCCAACCTTGAGTTACAGGTGGATCAATGGGGGTCAAACCTAAGCCTGTAACCTTATTTGAATCTTATTTCAAAGGAGATAATGCCCACTAATCCTAACCATAGCCATGCAGGCCGGGAGGAGAGGACAAAGCCTAACCTGTATGAAAGAAAGGGAGTGACGGGCTAAGGAACACTGGCAGGAAAGAGTTTTTGATTTAGCATGGTTGACAAGTGTAACCTGGGAGTTAGACCTATTTTACTTATGCATGACAGCCTGGTTTGACATCTCTGCTCCCTGGAGACAACCTAAACAAGCCTTGAACTGACTCACGATATCCTGACTATGCCACAAAGAACCCAACAACTGTATCTGAGTGAAAGTAGCTTCCATTGCTCTGTCACGTTAAGTAAATATAAATAATGTTTGAGTGACAATTACCTCCACCGAGGAGTTTATGCTTTGCCCTGTCAGTTTGTTTGTTGGTCAGCGGGATTACTCCAAAACTGCTGTTCAACCTTGCAAAGGAATAAGTGATGTGATAACACTTCCGATACAACTCAGGAACCATTGACCACACTTTCTGGAAGTGATGATTACCTTTGGTGAAAATCTGACCAATTTTAAAATAAAGGGTTTGTTTTGCAAATGTAACTTTAACTGTTACAAACACTCATAGTGCAGTTATTTATTATATTGGAGATAGCATTCTGTTTAGATAAATATGGGGCTGGAAAAGCGCTTTAAAACAATATGAGAACCTTTTTGTCACAGTTCCCCCAAAAAGTTCAAACTTTTTCAGCCCATATCTCCCGAGACACATGGAATTTCCGTTCCTTAGTTTTTCTCATATGATCAAATCAGAACTCCAAATTGACTGTTTATGGTGTGGCACAAAAGTGTGATGATATGACATGGAATGACCCATGATTACTTTGACCGTTGTCTCCTTTTCCAAAAAAACAAACAGCTTGTAACACTAGTCCTGTTTCAACTGTGGAAATAAAGGGAAGAGCACATATCGGTCATTGGTGTGGGTGTCACTCACCCTGGTCAGCTCCGCTCTCCTCTTCGTCATGGGTGGACTTGGGTGGCTCGCACTGTCGGAGCATGAACTTGTCATTCATAGCAACCCTCTTCACCCGGTTTTGGATAGGGCAGCTACTTCTGATAAGATTGCACTAGAAGGACTAGGATGTTTTTCTTTTTATTCTTTTTTAATACGGACTAATAATGTTGGCTGTAGCACAATTACCAGTGTTTAAGCGTACTAATCAGGCTTAATTTGCTCAATTAAGACCGCCTATCTCTTTAATTAAATAGAAGATGAACAATTTTACCAGCTCAATGGAAGATGGATGGTTGTGCCCTTTTCACAGTATAACTGACAGAACAGATATGCAGCTTTAGAAAGACACAGTGGACGCATACAGTATGTTGTGCTGCTAAACGGCAGAGACCCTCATTCAAGGCTCCACTGTACTCATTGGAATGACTGTCACAATGACTTAAGATGTGTGTGTGTGGGATTGAGAGAATAATAATAAACACCAATAAATAATTAATTACAGCATTAACAATAATTAAAACTTACGCCGTGACAATTGTGATAAGACCTTTTCATATTGTTTCATCTTTAAATGCTAATAACGATTATTTATTTATTTTTTAGATCTATTTAATGCCAGAATATTGTGAAAAGTATCACCTTAAGCATTTTTTCCCCCCATCCAACCAACAGCAAAAAACAAAAGAAATTAAGGTTGTGAAAAAATGTGACGAAGAACGCAATCAATCATGTTTGAGAAGCAGAAATCAGCAAATATAAGTCATAAAAACACAAAATATTTTATTATTCGATCATTAGAATAGCTGCTGATTAATTTTCTGTGGCTCAACTAAACATTCCAAATCAGTGTAGCTCTAATGTTGTTGTACAAGACACCTTAGCCTGCATTAAATAACTCTAGTAAATGTGTGCATGGTCATACAAAGAGAAGTATTTTGGAGAGCTGCTTTCAGACATTCACTCAACTCTGGAGGGGCTGTATGTGTGAACGCAAATGTGCGAGTGAGAGCCTCCGGACTTTCTCCGAACAGTCCCCTGACAAAAAATCAGCAGAATGTCCGAAGTAGCCGATGGGAGGACACAGCAGGAGGTCCTCCGCAGGATGCACAGGGGGGCGACTGAAACAAAAATGAAAAAAATAACAAAAAGAATATAAATAAAAAAAAAAAAAGTAGAAGACAGACGAAGATGTCAAGAGAGCTTTTGGTGTAAAGGAAAAACATGTGATCTCTGCTGCATTGTGAAGAGGAACCTCCTGAGAAAGTTGGGATCCAATTCTGGAGATCATCCAGAGTTCATGTCTGAAAACAGCCTCAGATGACTGAGAAGTGGCTTGGTAATGAATAGAAGTCCCAGGTGACCACACACAGACAGATTCCTCACCTCAAAACGACACTGTTCTGACTCCTCTCCGTCACTGCCTCATCTTTGATTTCATTTCTGCATTTGCTTCCCCCCTCAAATTGCAAATAAAAACAAAACGCACACTGCCCGACAACAGAACGACACACACTTGCTTTTAAATGACAATTTGTCGTTTATTTTCTATATTTTAAAGGTTTATTATTTACAAACAAAAGAAACAAAAAAAAAATCAAAAAGATTTTTTGACAAACACTGTTTGTCTGCATATTGTTGTAAGAAAGTCTACATTTACCTTTCTTTCGTCTGTATCAAATAACCAACTAATAGTTCGTTGTCTCTAAACCTTGGATTACATGAGCATGAGCTGAACAATAAAAGTGTGAGCGGCACCGAGGAGGGCGGGGGGGCTCGCTGCGGCCCCGCCCCCCGCCCCGCTACGCACATCATCAGTAAACATATGAAACCTGTGGTCGTCGGAAACCAAACGAGCATTTGGTTTGTCCTCTCTGGGCATTATACTCAGTTCTTTTTGCATCTCTTTATTATTCTTTTTTTAATCCTCAAACCAACAAAACAAAACAGAAAAAAAAAGAAATATACAAATATATGTGCTGGTTTGTTGAGAGTCTCTATACTGCTAATATGTAAGCTCATTAGTTTTGTGTTGTACATCACCATTAATGCCCATTCCATTATGTTAGTTTGTGATTGGTATAGTGAAAAAAAGCACATAGTTGGGAAGCTCTCCCTCCAAAGGCAAGTATCAAAAACAGCACAAACCAACAGTGCTGCTATCCATCTTGACTGTGCACTAGTTCCTATTCACTATGGCATATTCACGATTAAGCGCTCTCTGTTGTAGATAGAACAACCCCCTCCCTCCCCTACCTCCGACCTACTCATTTAGAACCTCGTACAGGATCAGGGCAGCGCAAACTCTCGGGGATATTGCTCCCTTTTCGGACTCATTCAACATCCCTAACTCTTGCTGAAATAATCCCTACCTTTTCTTTTGTTTTTCCTTCTCTAAATTATCAGAAAGTGCAATTTAAATAACAAAGACAATGACTCAGAATGTTTTGCTTTGGCCAGTTTTCCTTCCACGCATCAATATTCATCCCAAACATCAGCGACTCGCGACAAAGAAACGTACAAAGGTTCTTCAAATTTTGAGTGTGAGTTGACTGCGAAGTCAAAAGATTGCACTTTTTTTTTTTTTAACTTTTAAACTGTACACGACCTCATTAAATATCCTAAACAGCTCGACTGAGAACTTGAGGAAGAAAAAAAACCTGGCTCTAGATAGAAGTTCACATTGTAAGTTAAAAAGGTACCAATTGGATAAACGGAGACATTTGGCCATCATCATCGCTTGTTCCTTCCCCGTCTAAAAACACTGAGACATAGAACACGTAGAGTATAGTAAGAATGAACAGGCGGTCGTGTGCAGGAAGTGCCCCCCTCCATCCCCCCCCCCGCACGCAACGAGCTTGCACGCTTAACGAAGGATGGAACATGGCTATAGTTTAGGCACGGATACTTAAGAATGTCCATGTGAAGAGTCAATGCTTCTGTTCACACACACACACACACAGAGTCTAGGCAGACGGACAGTGAACGAAACGTAATCTAACATTAACATTTAACGTCAACATTTTTGAGATAGTATCTTTTTTTCTTTTAAGTATTTGTGACAGTGCATGCTTTCATGACAACTGGTGGATCGGCTGTATCGGTACACTATCGACATAATCTGGAGCCAAGACTTGTGGTCTTGTTCAAAAACACGTCATCACCAAGGGCTTAGTCACTCCGAACTGATGGTGCCTTGAAAACCATGACTCTACGTAGAAGTAGTGAAATGACAGAACACAGACAGGGAGGGCTGGAGCACGATGTACAATCAACAGTGTGTGCAGGAAAATGACCTGTGAGCCGTAATGGCTGCACAGTCATCAAATACTTTAGCTATTATAAGATTAAAATATTTGAAATCCTTTTTTCTTTTTCTTTTTTTTTTTTTTGTTTAATAGAGTGAGTCACAGTATTCTGGCTTGACCTTGCTTCCCCCATCTCAGCGTCAGTCTGGGTCAGTTGAGAGTGGCTAAGCCTACGTAATGGATTTACATGAGAGAGAAACCTTAATGCAAACCAGCGTTTCCCCCCCCCCCTTCCCCGACTTGCAGAGGCACAGAAAGACCTCAGTGAAAATTCGAACCCCTCTACACCCTTGAGAAACTGGATCGCTGACGTCTTTAAGCAAAAAAACGTGTGTGTTGAAAATGTGCCGGGCTCTTCAACTACAGCAATTGTGATGTGAGAGCGTACAGTACAGTTTGACTCGAGAAGCAGATGAGCAAGCACTGAAATCTAAATTAAAAATGTAAAACATATGAGCCTCATTTCTGTCCTTTAATAATCCATCTCACAAAATAATCAGTTTGACTATTAAAACAAAAATAACTGTTCCTAAAAAGAGCTGCTTTTGGGAAATGAGGCGACAGAAAAGACGTGTTTTCTCTACGATGTGAATGTAGGTATATGTTCACTCGAACTATACTAGAACTAGGAGTAGTATACGGAGAGAGAGGGGGGTTATTAAATGTCATTAGCATTAAGTTGTGCTAGCTATTGCATTAAGGTTTGTTTATCTCTTATGAAACGTACGCATTTTTGTCTCGTAACCTTTTTGTCGCATTTAGATGATCCAGGTTCCTGATAGAAGTAAGACATTGTTATGATAGAGAATGCACCACACAGTATCTGTAAATACTAGCTCTACAAAACTATTTACAGCACACATATAGGTAATCTTTATGTCACAGTCTATTGCATAATGGTGATAATCTTTAGTTTATAAATATTATAAATATACACAGAATTTCTAAGCAACGTTACATAACATCTCAGCCATCTGAAATCAGAAATAGAAAAACAATAGCATCCATCCATATCTTTCTCCACACTCCAAACAAAAAAATACAGAAATCAGCATTTCTATTATCTATTCCCTTTTTGACCCATAACACTGTCAAGAGTTTGTTTGCGAGCCGCTGTGGGGATATAGCAGCTCAGCAGACTGGATTCTCATCGCTGAAAGCAACACAACACTTAGTTACAGTATTCGTTGGTTTCTGGGATGGAGGTTCAGGAAAATCGGCGTGTGAGATTTATTTTTACGTGTGCTTTCTGAGATTATTCGTCAGAGTTGCTCGCACTTATTATTCCACAGTGGTGCCTAAAGCTTCTTAATGGGAGAAGATGATTTTCCTCTTCCTCAGTGGTAAAAAAAAAGAAAGAAAAAAAGTCATTGTCGTAATCCACAATGCATTCCAGTTTTAAAAAAGAAAGCAAAAAAAGCAAAAAAAAAACTTACATCATATATGATTCTTTATATTTCTCAGAAAGGAAGACTGATGTTTATACTACAGCTTTTAAATTGCCATTGCCAAATATTGTAGTTGGATTTTATACACAGTCACATACACACACACACACACCTCGCACACATCATCCATCCACACAGCTATACATGCATACATACATATATATATACATATATAAATGTATGTATGTTTATAGCAGCATATATATATATATATATATATAAATGATTAATATGGCGTAAAAGAAACAGATGTGTCTGTATAATATACATTCTTAAGTTTAGGGAGACAATGTGTCTAAAATATAATACAAGGGCTTATATGTACAGGATTTCTTTGAGGTTATTTTAGAATAAAACCGGAGAGAAACAAAAATGCTGGAGTTCCTCATTTTCATCTCTTTTGCTGTATCTCCATCTTTAAAATTGAATCCAAACATGTTTAAGTTTAAAAAATGAAAAGGGGGAACAAAAATGGGATCATAAATTTGATGCAAAACGCATTTTGTCTTGCTCAGTCTCCGTACTGCTCAGGACAGAATCTCTCCTCGATCCGGGGGATTCCCTGTGCTGGGTTGAGGATGAAGATGCTGCCGCTGCCACTGCCGCCGCCGCCGCCGCTGCCGTGGCCGAGCGAACCGGGGGCAGAGCTCCTGATGACATCTGCCGGAACAAGTTGACCCGCTGGGGCACCGTAGTGCGGATGCCACCCTGCAGATTCATTCCCTGGATCGCTGCTGCTGATGGTGGCACGATGGAGGCCAGAGAGTCTCCTGAGGCTGGGTGCACCCTGGGCCCCAGAGATGTGTCATGTGGCAGTGACGGTTGGGAGGCCGATAAGTGTCGGACATCTCGACTCAAGCTGCCTGACTGAAGAGCCTGTGTGCTCTTGTGCATGTCTCCCCGCTGAGGTGAAGGGACCTGCTGCTGCTGCTGAGGCGACGGCTGCTGCTGCTGTGCTGCAGAGGTTGCAGCTGCAGTTGACACAGTGGGCTGCTGAGCAAGCTGCTGCTGTGTGGATAGAGATGGTTGGGCGAGGGGCTGCTGGATGAGTGACAGCTGGGAGCCTGTGCGCGAACCGTACTGGAAGCTCCGGCTTGCCAGAGGGGTCTGCACGGGCGGACTGCACATGGCAGCCGTGAAGGAGCAGGGCGACATGATCGCTCCCTGCTGCTGCAGCGGGGTCTGTGGGTTGATCGAGGAAGAACTCAGGTTGCCATGGGAAACACTGGGTGCGGGGTACATCCCCTGCGCTGCGGCAGCGGCAGCAGCCGGCAGCATGCGGGCAGCGGAGGCATTGGCTATAGCTGAAGCACTGAAGGTCAGGGGTACTGAGGACTGCTGGAGCTGATTGGTGCCGAAGGCAGTGGAGAAGGGCGGCTGGGCTGGTGAGTTAATGATGGAGTTTCCTGACATTGGAGTTGAGTTCATCCCGCTGACCGACTGTTTGCGGTCCACCATCATCACCATCTCCCTGTCCTGACGGATAATCTGCTTCAATATCTCGTTCTCCTGCGTGTTGAAAACGCCGGCGTTCAGATCCTTCTGGAACTTCTGCAGCAGCAATGAGTTCTTCTTCCCTGTTGGGGTGCAGTCGGGAAAAGTGAGCACATACAGCCATGGCAAACTTTGGTTACACTAAACCACAGGGACAGGGCAGAATTGAGGACAGTATTCATAAAGATTGCAGCTTGTAGACTTTAGTAGTAAGACTGTAGCATATTTGCATTTGCACAGAATTTCAAACAGAAGTTTCACGTTCCTGATTCCACCAAATGGTCTAATCGTACAAGCTGCATCTTTTCATGTCCACTAAGTGTTGTCATATTGAATAAAAAGTGTGGAGAACATTGTATGGTAATGACTATGGAGAAGTATACAGAGGAGTGAAGGACACACAAGGAGACAGAAATTACTAAAAGTGTGACGTGATAGCGTAGACTGTGAAAAGGTGCTGATGTGGACAATGGGACACAGAAGAATACTGATGAGTTGTACCCACACACGTTACTGGACAGTTTTTTTAAGAAGAGAAGACAAAAGGTCTAAGCTGGAAGAATAAATTTAAAGTCACATTCTATTTAAATCACAATGACAACTCGACTAAAACACACCACAAGGACACTCAGATAACCTTTAAGAGTTTCTAAGGTTAAATAAAAACAAAAAAAAAGGACATCAACAAAGATCTATTCCTACATACACACTACTGTACCTTACCATAGATATTTTATAGGTAAATATTAATACATAATAATAAACCTTATACATCTTACCACAGAATGCCATGTTATCGTTATCGTTTATAGTTGCATGAAATTATCTGGACGTTTGCATCTATTTTAGTAAAGTATCTACACGATCGTATAATAACAATAAATTGTTCCCTTAATAAAGTAAATATATAGTTGTGCACTCTAAAGAACTCTTTCCCCAGCTCGTCATAAAGTCCTGAACCATGGTAATAAAGGTTTGACAGATGCCGTCGCGCAACACCAAACACGTTTGAGGCTTTGGGAGTTCAGGAGCATACCTGTGGTAAAATGCTACTTAAGGCATGAAAGACGTCTTGAAACTGTTTTCTTATTGGAGAGGGAGCTGCCACATCAGGTGATAATGATAATAAAGATTAATGCTCCCTTTAGCACGTTTGCTGCTGAATGACTGTGTCCGCATTTATTGAGAGGATGCGTTTTCTTGTAATTACTTTTGACCTTGCATATCGACGGGGCTGCGGAGCATTATTTGTCGCTAAAGAAGACGGAGTGGAATTTCAGTGCGCTGAAGGCTTTAGCCACAGTCACTCAATCACTAAGCTCCGTCCTTGAGGACAGAATATTTTCTCCGGCAAGTTTCCCGGTCGAGTCTGCAGCCCTTGCTGGACGGCTCTCTCCTCCCCAAGGCTGCTAACAACCCATGCATTCAGCTATAAGAAAGGACCTTTACTGCCTTAGCAGCTGAAAGTGGATGGATGTTGTGTTTATTTTTGCCGTAGGCGTCTCAGAATCAAGTTCCTCGCTTCACGTTCACTTTGACGGCAACAGACACTACAAGGTCGGGTAGTAAGGAGCTAAAGAACTAGCACCACACACTTGACTATAGCACTACTGTGAACTTACAAGGCTGCTCTCACTGCATTTTTAAAGGTGACGAGGTTAAACTCTGCAGATCGGAAAGGACAACACATGTTTGTTATTTTTCCAAACAGAACCTGGTGAGGATGTGAATATTTGCTGGTTTCATCAACAAGGTGGTTGGATGAGGGGTTATTTCTGTGATTTCAGGCCATTTGGCATCAGTCACTGTGTAAAATATTCATAATTTTAAAAGGGGAAATTGTCAGTGAGGTGCACTGTAACACGTACAAACAATTTTCTGAATCAGGCAGAAGATGCAGCTCATACAAATTGCACTGTTACCGGCCCCTGTGACGTATTCCAGGGTGCGTGCCATCTGTCTCATGTGCTGCCCTCCTAGATTTTTTTCCCTCTGGCCTCCTCTTATTTCTCTCCTCCTCTAATCTCTTCATCTCATCTCATCCTTTTTGTTATTCGGTTAATCTCCTCATCTCATCCTTTTTGTTATTCAGTTAAGGGCGTGCAAAAGATAAATAGGCCCATAAAACATTTATCTGACTTTAAGAGCTACAGTATACAGTATACAGCTATATACACACTTTGATTTAAGTTATTTTCAGCATATTATATGCAGAATATTTCACTTTGCATCTCTACTTAAAAGCTGATATTTTTCTGTAGCTGGTTCCAGCTTGATGGATGAAGTTTTTCCATCGGTAAAAACAATGTGAATAGCTATGATAGCCTCCTGTCATTTTTGTATTTAGCATGGAGTATATAGGTGCTGTCACTTTTGAAGGAGGTAGATATGAGGTAGAGGGGTGGTTGGGCTGGAGGTAAGGAGGATATAAACCTATTCCGCCCAAACAAAATGTGTGTATATCATAAGCTTTTCATATAATTTGGAACCTGTGCAGTTGTGATCGGGGTGTGCAGCTGAAGAATTGCGGTTCCGGCAATACACCATCGCATCAAATGACTAATTAATACCAAACTTGATAGTAAAAATTTACACTTGAACAAACATCATTGTGATGAGAACTTCTATAACTAAAATGACAATTTATTTGACGTGCACTTAGACTTTTTAGTTCAGTCCCATCCGCTAACATAGAGGAGGCCGGGGTTTTACCTATACTGTAACCAGACACCAAGGGGCGATCAATATAATTTGGCTTCACCTTTGGGGAACTCTCATGTTGTCCATCTTTATATACAGTCTATACAGTCTGTTATGAACTAACCACGAGCCACTTCCATATAAAGGAAAAGTTTTAGTTGTACTTAAAAGTGCATCACAGTGAATGTCAGAGACCCCTGTGAAATATGTACACACACAATTCCAGTGACATGAGATACTGCCCTGCTCTGGCCACTGTATTGACCTTAACCCACAATTATTTGTACACTGCAAATCTACAGGACTAGGAGTCAACTGAGAGAGACACTTTAAACCTTACAAAACCTGGCTTATACTCTTTATGTATATGTTCAAAATATTCCAGTCTACCAGTGGTAATTTCTGAACATGTCCACAAAATGCATTTTATCTGATCTATAAACTAAAAAAAAAGGAAGTCAACAAACAAACCAACAAACAAAATGAAAACAAACACACAAAGAGACAAACAAAAACATGAACAAAATGTAAACACCACTCATGGGTTCATAAAGGTTTCTATTATATATATAAAACTTGTAACATTGAAATAAAAATAGATCAGATATGGGTCAGATCACCATTAAAAAAAAATACTGTATTAATGTATTAAAAACTTGTCTTTTCTCGCATAATAGAACCAATAGGATTTGTTCAATATATAGTTTTCACCAATCAATCAATTTGATTAACAAATGCATAGAGTAAATAACCCATATCTGAAATAAAATCCTCTGCGGCTGCTTGAAAGCCAACAAAAGCACCAAACAAACCAATAAATAAACAATCAAACACAACACATAAATAACATCACATAAATAATAATAATATAAGTATTTTGTAAAAAAAAACCATTTACGGCTTCACCAAACAATTACACATTTTAAATTCTGACTTACAATGTATTCTGATAAGTCTGTAATGAATTAAATTGTTGTAATGAATTAATCTCTTCACAGGAGATTCAGTTCTTCAGATTGTATTAACTGCACCATTACTGAAAAGGGGTATAACTGGTGTAAATGTGTGTGACAAAATGATTCTTAATGGATTAAATAAACTTTTTACGCTCCACACGTGGACAACATGACATTACTGCAGCTCTCTGTCGACATCAAGTTTAAGCCAAAATATTAAATTGACTCATTAGTGCCAATAGTGTCATTATTGCCTTTCCCGAAATGATTGACAGAAAAGACATTAGTCATATTTAATAAGTCAGACAATCAGAAACAAATCCTTTTTTTTTTTTTCTATTGGTGAAAACATGAATTAAAAAAATGAAATGGGATTTCTGCATGTAACAAAAACTGTAGGTGGCGTTGCATTAGTAAAGTTTTTACTAATCTGCAGACATGAGTTCATCTGTGAGTCGACTTTGAACAAAGAATTCAAAGATTACATAAAAATGTCACACCAATAGAGCTGAGTATGTATTCATAATCCATCTGATTATTCTGTGCAGGGATCGGTCACAAAATAAAACATGACATGTGACACTGAATGAGGTCTCTTTGTTTCCTTGATTGTCTCATTTTGAATGTGTCCAACAAAACATCTGCAGGACTAGTGTGGGTGACTCGGGTTTGCGTGTCACTTATGCAAGAATTAATAACAGTTGATGTAACCTTTAGCAAGAGGTCAAACTCTTGGAGGATGACTCTGAGACCGGGTCCATTTAGCAAACCTCTAAAGGTCAATTTGTCCCTGTTCGAACGTTGGAATTGGAATAAAGTGTTTACCTGATGCCTACTCGTCGGCCAGGACACTCTTGAAAACGAGATGTGCTCGTCTCAAGACGGACTCCTGGTCAAATGATTTTTAGATAGATAAAAGATAATGTCAAATGTGCAACACGTTATTGGTTTCAAAGCAGGGTTACTTTTTCTTTCCTTTTTTTAGAGCAAGACAAGCATGTAACCAAATGCAGTTCATATAGAGAAACGATACAACCAGCACGGATCATGACAAAAGTATCTTCCCTCGTATGAGACAAAACCCCCTTCATGGTCAGTCGGAAAGGATCCAATCTACTGTATGTCACTCTGAGAGGTGTCACTCAGAGTGGGCAGCTTTCGTTTTTCTAACGTTCAGCTGCGGTGAAAAGTTAACTCAGCTCTCAGAAAAAGGGCAAATGTAGATTAAGGACTGTAGAGGTCAAAGGGCAGACAGTGTGTTTGAGAAGGGCACAGTGGAAACAAATTAACACACTTCACTACAGGGCAAACACAGAGGATGTGTGTTTTCTTTTTATAGTAGTCAAAAAAATGCAACCTTGTCCCCTGTGAAATATGTTCATATGCAGATCATTTCCTATTGTTTCATTCTAATGCAAGATGCAGTGTGGCATTCATAAAGTGTTGTTTAGTATTTGGTGGGTGAATGGAAGAAATTGAAAAAGATTTTGTCTTGTACTATGCCGCCCACACATGATCAGGATTAAAACTGCTCTGTGCGGACTCTACCATTGTTCTCCTGCGGGGAGAGAGGTGGTACCCGACCAGGCGAACGCACAACCCCTGATGTGGCGCACCGCCTGGAAACCGCCACCGAGTGCTGCGATCGAAATTCAAACAATTTAAGCGACGACCCCGGTGGCAGCTGACCCCTCGAAGCGCAAACAATAAGATACCAGTTGTACGCAATATAGTCTGAAGCAACAGGCAGAGGAGACTAGGAGGAAAACTATTTTTTGTGTTTCAGTTTTCTTAACTTTAATACAACAATAAAAGGATGACCACAATCTCGGTAGGAAGAGTATTTTGCAGCTTGCAGGTTTATGAACAGGCAAATAGTTAAGAACCAGCTCAATTCAAGGAAGGTTAGCTAAACTGTTTATGCGCCTCCTCATGTGCTTCTTTATTACGTATTATTACGTATACCTGTGCAGCCCTTCGCCTCCGCAAATGTCTGCGCCCCCGACCGAGCTGTGACGAAGAGCAGGTTTCTTATCATGTGAAGGCAGCTTTAGGGTTGTGAAATTGAAATGTGACCACAATCTTTCCCTAGACTGAACCAAACAGATTTAGCTGCCCAGCACTTACCATATTCACAGCATGAGCAGATATTGCAGGGGGGAATAAACTGACTGACCGTTAATCAGATATGGGTACTATGGAATTAAATTAAAATATAATCCAGAATAGGGCTGGACAATAAAAAAATATCAGTAATTATCGCAATGTAATTTCATCAATAGCAATACAACAAGTGTAAAGATATATTGCATTGTGCAATCACATTGAAGAGGTGAAACACAAAATAAATCTATTTCAGATTCGTAAAATGTTTCAAAGTGTTTGGGATTGTCTGTCCTTATGAAAATTAATGTAATTAATCGTGAGGATTATCAATATCGACTGATATGTCATTTTTCATCTTGACATACTATTTGGCCTCATCGTCCAGCCCTGATCCAGACAACTTGATGTTCCCTCCAAAATCATAGTTGTATACGAACATATCTCTGGGGAGAAAAGGTTGTCTCAGCAGTGACACACATCTGTTGTTGGGTTCTGATTGACTTGGAGAGGTCTTGTTGTTGTTGTTGCCTGTCGCTGACTACAGTGTTTCAGTGTCGGGTCAACACTTGGGTCGAAAAGCAACTCAATACTGACGACGTGCCCGTATCAGGCAAAAAGAAGACACAAACACAAAGCCATGACAAAGAAAAACAACAGGAACAGATAGAGAAGTGGATACAGACTGCAAGCTTAACCACTGATATGAGACAACATTGGCACACTGGCACTATGCAAATTTTACTTTAATTTTCTATACAGGTGATATTATTTTGAGGTGAATGTAATTGTGGGACAATAACCGACTAGATAATCAAAACGTGCTTTAGTTTTATCGACGGGCATAAACGTTGACAAGAAGGCAGCTTTATTACGTAAAGCCAGAGGCAAAGGCAGTGATAACGTATAAGCCAATGATATCAACTATATATCATCTCTAATTTCGCTTATGTAATAAATTGTATTTATTAACAATTAACAGTGAGATTTATTATAGGTTTAAATGAGGAAGCAGCTTTCTGTACAACAGCGGAGTTGCCAAAATGAGACGTTTTCACCACCTGCAGCCTCAAGAGCCAATAGTTATTTTTTACGAATATAAATCATTCTAAAAAAGTTGATACACTCGATACATGAAACATATAGAATAGTATTTTGTCGAGTTATTTATCAATAAGAAGGTTTTTAAAAGGAGAGCAATACAATTTCAAAAATATACATATTTCTAATGAGGCTAAATATGAGCAAAGACAAAGACGTATGTTCTGCTACAACACTCGTTATCTCATAATCTTCTATGTGTTGTATTTATCAGTTTCAGTTCCAATCAAAGTCTTAGTAGAGAACGTGCAACCAATTATTGCCCTGTTTGTGATACATACATGTGCCCCTTTTTAAACTGTAACACATCTATTGTGCGTCTTACCACTTAATCTGTCACGGCCAAGTTCTTCTATAAATGTAGACAGTGAAGAGAAGGAAGTAGTATTGATGACGTGGGTAAAGCTGAATGAAACTACAGGGTCCTGCCTGGACTGGGCTGGACCCGGTGCATTTGGGAATAACTCCCTGACGTCACCCGTTTTTTTTTCATGGGCTTTGTGTCTGGTTGATTTTGACGTCTCTAATATGGGGCGGGGTGCTGCTCATACCCAGGAGTGCAGATGAGTGGAAAGAGGACTAGACACACATGCATGTGAGGTTAGCTTCCATCCACTCGCTGGCATCCGGCGGGGGGGAGGGGGTCGACACCAAGTCAACGAGGGGGCGACCTGACTCCCTCCCGGACAGCGGCATGCACTGCCTTCCAGTTAATCCAACCACAAAACGCTACTTTGGTTCTTTAGAAGGATTAATACTGGTTACATACATTTTTTTTCTTTCATGTTATTTTAGACCAAAAGAATTGACGGAAGTCGGGAAAAAAAACAAAAAAACGGCATACAGGTCATGCAGCACAAGATGGCAGACACAATGCTTTTATGAACACAGAAGGCAAACGAATACTGAGAAAGACAAGACAACAAGGCACGATGACAGGCAAGAGACTCGACCAATCAGACAGGACAGTTAGATCAAGGCGGGGCTTACCGATGCGGTCCAGTCGGTCGATGGCGACGGTTTCGAAAGCACGTCGCATCATGGGGTACTCCTCTAGCACCTCGTTGAAGTGGTCGACGGAGAGAGAGAAGAGTCGACAGTAGGTGTCCGCCCTCACGCTTGCCGTCCGTCTGCCCTTGGTGAGCAGGCAGATCTCTGTGCGGCGCGAGCACAAAGGAAGAGAGGATAGAGAGGGAAATTAGACACATGGAGAAACAGTAAGTGTAGTGGAGGGTGTGCAGAGGAGCTTAAAGGAAATCAAGCCAGTAATTACGGTACAGATTAGCATGTGATGACCCGAGAGTGGGGAAAGGTAGAGAAGCAGATGCTAATGTAAATAAAAGGAGAAGCCCATTAGCAGTGCTGTCACTTGCATTATACGAAGATAGCTCATCATCCTGCAGAGAGATAATGGTCCCTTAATATGATACAGCAGTCAGTTCACAAAAAAAGGAACCTGTCAGGCATCACATTAGTTCACATTAATGTAACAAACAACGGAACAGGTACATCGACATATATTCCTGTATTCATGTCCAGTCACATGACCAAATATGAAGTAAACTTTCTGCTTTGTGTTGATCAATAGAACAATGCATCAAAAATAACCATACCCCACTTTAGGAAATAACATAGCATGTAAGTCTTTTCATGTTTGTGTGTATAAGTTTTAAAAGGGTGTGTACTGCACTGAAAAGACTGAGATTACAAATGACAAATTGTATATGAGACACCTGTCATCTGTATTAAAGACACATACTGCAGATGTTGATGAAAAGAGAATCAATGGTTAAAAACCTGAAAAGGAAAAAATTTGAAATATAGTATAACTGTGGTTAATGTTTGTGAAAAAACAAGTTTTAGTTGGGATTTTTTCTCTCTACTCTGTGTTATTTTGATAAATACTGCATATTTTAACCTCTTTTCCCCTGAGACAGTTTGTAAACGTGAAACCAAAATGAGCTAAAAAATGTATATATAAATGATTTGGCCCAGGTGGTAGGGTGGTTCGATCCGAAGTGAACCCCGAATAGCTCCTGACGGCTGTTTGGGCAGCATGTGAATGAGATGCATGACTGACAGACAAAGAGCTAGATATAGAAGCGCTGTGTGAAATTGTGTGTGAAATGTGTGAATGTAAATTAACCGGTAAAGCACTTTGAGTCGTCATTAAGAGAAGAGAAGCTCTATAAATACAGTCCATTACGTTTAACTCGGACATCTGAGACGACTAGGCCAGTTAAAAAAGGTTAGGAATCACTGTTTACAAAAATATTGTGTTTTATAAGACATTATAATATCAAACAGTTGAATAAAATGAAAATACTAACATTTGTCAAATTGTTCAATACTTGAGTAAATTCTCATTTGGGTAATAAAATCTTATTAAACAGCAATTAGACGGTAGCTCACTGATCAGTGATGAAACCTAAAATGTTTAACTTGTGTAGTCAATGACAACAGATTAAATCCTTGCTTCTCGGCCTGATAATATTATTGCATCATTGTGTTCATGTGAATACAATAATAGCTCACTGGGAAACAAGGATGTATAATATGAGCTAAATTTCCTTGCATGAGCATGATGATTATCAGGCAGCAAATCCATGATTAGCATGTGTGTGTTAGACGATGTGCAGCACCTGACTTCCACTGCTTATATCTGTGTATTCATATTTTATGTATCTACTTTCCCTTTGTTTCTGTTCAGCCACCAACACGGCTCAACCTCCACCCACATTTGCACCAGCCTATACTTGAACTTCCACCTTCATTAAATTGATAAATGCTAACTCGTGGTGTGATCCGTGTTGGCTCCGCCACGAGCTGTCACGGAAATAGAGCAGAGATTGTGTGAGATGTGAGAGCAACACTCCGACGCTGTGTGTGTGAAGAAAGTGTGGTGCCGTTGGAATGGAAGCACCTCCCTTCAGGTGGTACCTCCGCTAACAAAAGACGACACGCAGAGAAAAAAACATGTGTCTTGTTAAATGTAACTTCTCGAGACAGGAAGACAGTTACTGATTGGTTGGTCTATGTTGATAAAAATCCCTCTTTACTCCCAGCAAGCTCATATGACGTTCTGTGTTTCTACATTAAAAAGGTACATGCAGTGCTTGGCAGTAAAGGGCCAGTGTGTAACGCCTGGAGAGGACGACCTGAAACCAACAAAGCTCCTCTCCTGACAGTTTTGTTATAGTTAAAAGTGAACTTCTTCCCCCAATACAGATGCAAGGATGTTGCTGAATATGCAAAACATGGAAATTCAAACAGAAATCGCAGGAATACTCAAACTAAATGTGAATAATTAGACATTAAAGAAAGTATATCCAGTAAAGAACAAGTGGAAAGTCAGTATTTTATTATGCCAAAACCAGGAGACAGTTAGCCAAGCTAATGATCTGGTAAATCTAGTTTCTTATTTGGCAAAAAGTTTGTGTGAGAGTGTGGATACCCAAACTAAACCCGGCTTGGCTTGTTGGGTCCTGATGTCTCCTGACAGGCCGGTTTCAGACAAAAACTCCTAATGACATTATGGTTCTGGTCCATCACGATGTCTGGGCTCATTTTTTTGTCTGTAATCGGGGAAAACAAGCAATAACCATGCGTGTCAGAGACTCGGTGACAGATTATATTATCATAAACCACAAATAAATGATTTGCTGGCTCTGCTTTGACTGTGTTGTCAGGCGGCCACACCGCTCCATAACCACAGTAAAAATAATGGCAGAAGCAACCGGGGACACAAAACTATTTTTCTCTCCTTTTTTTCTTGCTGTCCTCTGTTGGAATAGCAGCTTCAAACGGTGCTAATTCATTTTGTCAGACCACACTGACCTCCAGTTGTGAGCGATTGTCGGGAGAATGTGAAAGCGCCATTGCCGACACTGAGCTAACAAGAAAGCAGGAAAGTCAGTATTTTTAGGCTGTGCCAACACCACTGTTTCCATGTATCTGTATCCATACATCACACGTAATGCTGCCACTGGGCCTGACAGGGTTTTTCTCGCTAAACTGCAGTGGAGGAATTGTAACACAAAGAGGCAGTTTCATACTAAAGTGACTGTCACTTCGGAAAAATAACCTCTTTGGATCCTCTGTACTTAGACTAGTGAAGCTTTATTCCAAACTCAAACTGAGGGGAACATTAGCACTGTCACCTGGAAGACCTCTGTGTGTATCTCCAGGTGTGTATGTGTGGGTAAGGTGAGGCCCTGCTAACACTTCACTTGATGCGTCCCGACACGTGTCTGTTGCCGTGTCACAAAGCATTACCCGTGAGCCCAGGGGCATTGTGGATAATTTTCAATCACTTCATGTGTCACGTATACAGCCATGGCAACCAGCTCCCTATACCCAGTCTCCTCTTCACGACCGGGAAACGGAGGATGAAGTCCCATGTGAGGAAGACACTGAAGCCCAGCAGGGATTTTTATCCACTGTCTGTTATTGTTCTAGCGTTAAACTCTATTAGTCCCTTGGCCTCAGTACAGAGCAGTGGAACCAATATGTAATCCCATTCACGCAGGCCCAGGAGTGATTATAGCGTGATACCTTTTTAGTATGCAGGTGAGGCAGTGGCCATGGTTGGAGGTGCTTGGTGACCCACTGTCCTCATACGTGTCCAGCTCATTACTATGCTAATAGTTTCCTGTTTTTGGGCTCGGTTTCGTCGCTCGCTCTCCCGGTCCTCTGTTTCTGTGTCAGTCCCCTTCGCTGATTTCTCAGTCTGCTCATGAGGGGAGTCGGAATCATCTGAGAGTGTGTGTTCGGAACTCTACTAATGGATGTAAACGGGTAAAAACACCAGGTGGGCAAAAGATACGGGCAGGTGGCCGGTCAGAGACACGACATAACAAAACAAACACCCCCTTATCCAAAAGAAGATAATAATTACAGTATATCTAGTTCTCCATGTTTCTCAGTATGTTTCCCTTTGAGCTGGTTTTGGATGCTGACACGATCTTAGACAATCAACTCTAGTAATTGCAGTTTATGAGTCCAAGCCGCTGCTGCTAAAGAGCGCTGGTTGCTTGCTAATTCAAAGTTTATTAACATATGGCATATCCAAATCGCACCAAAATGTAAGCAGCACTTCCTTTGGCCCTCTTTAGATATAAGAGACACCTACAGACAGACATTTCTGTAATTATTACTTTTATTAATTACTTATTATTATACTTTCTTTAATATCTAACTATTCCTGCAATTTTTTATTTAATATTTTCATGTTTTCTATAATCTGCAATATAGCAGCCAGGTTCTACTCGTCTGTTACAGCCACATCCATGCATTCAATGCGCTCTAACTAGACATATAATATAATAGACATACAACTATACATCTGGATACATCTGTATACGGTTTTTAAAATTAACTCTTTTAAAGTATTCTGCTAAATACTTGTATTTGGACCAAGCTGTTGTTTCAGAGTCTCTGCATTGAATGAGAACAATCCCCACAATTGCAACCACACAAGTATAAATTGTGTTAATACTAAACTTGTGGTATAATATTTTAATATAAATTGTTCCAGACAAAGCTCAAAAAAGATAATCCAAAAATCCCTGCAAAGCACAAACTTCAACACATATCCTTGATTTCTATATTTGGTCCCCAGAGGTTAGTTTTCAGTGAAGCAGGTCATTGAGACTCTTCATCTCCTGCAGGAAGCAGCTAAACCAGCTTCCATTATACTGCAGTCAAAGTGACAAAATTATGTTTCAATAAGTCAATCAGTTAGCAACTGTTTATTAAATCAGATCTTTAAGCAAAAGTGGCAGATATTAGATTTTCTGGTTTTTATTGTGGAATCAGAGATAAGTAAAATGTCATATTTCACTATATTCAGACATTTTATGGACAAAACCATGCATCATTTAATGAAGAAAAATGTATCCACTGATTAATCGTAAAAGAATATGACATTTGTTCACTCTGTGCTGAATTTAAGATGCACCCCCTCCTCCTCTGGCAGTCCTACATTTAAGCAAAGACTGAGCGTCGACATGAAACGGTGTACGACAATAATCTCGTGCTTTGACCAAACAGAAAAAAAGACAACCCGTCTCGTGTTTGATTCACTGCCTTCCTCAGCTCGCCTGTGAGACATGAACTGCATGCGGCAGACACTCCAAAGTGAAGGTATTCTTAGACCCTTCAGCCTACTTCCATAGTGGGGATGAACTTATGAGATAAAATATGCAAGAACCCCTAAAATAGGAGACTTTGCTTTCACGTGGACACGACAATGTCTGCCTTGGAGATTTTGTTGGAGTAAACAACGGGCAGTGAAATTACATTTGACATTTAAAAAATGAATGACGTCTGTAGTGTTTAGGAGAGGGAATGGGAGAGGGGAGGAGACGAAGTTAGAACGAGAGCGCAGCAGAGAGTAGCTGCTCTTGTCAGTGCCAAGTATGCGAGGCTGGGATGTATGGAGAAGGAGAAGAGGTCGTGTGTGTGTGTGTGTGTGTGTGTGTGTGTGTGTGTGTGTGAGAGAGAGAGGGGGAGTGACCTCTGTGTCCTGAGGGATGCCTGATCCATGCCTTGGCCCACTCCAACTACCAGATGAGAGGTTATGTAACTGTGGAAGCTGACTAACTTCCAACACCGGTTAATGAGAATCTACTTCTATAATAACTTAACTTCAAACAGCGTCAAACACAAGACTGAGTTTTTTTGCTCTTGCACGGCAGCAAGAACATGTTTGGTTTTAATTAATGTTTTTGGATCGTTTCGTTTTTGTTCTTACCTCCGAAATACGATCCATCCGTCAGCTTCATCTCCTTACTGAACTTGGTGATGACGCTTGCGACGCCGTGCTGAATGAAATACATCTTCTTCCCGACCGTGCCCTCCCGGATGATGTAGTCGTTGGGTTGAAAGACCTCGAACTTCAGCTTGCTCAGCATCCCCGTCACAAAGTTGGGGTCGGCGTTTGCAAACAGAGGCATGGTGGCCACAAGCTTACGACAATTGAAGTTGACAATTTCCTGGTAGAGAAGACAGAGGGAAAAGAAGAATGATGAGATTGTGCCATAAATAAACCTCCTGTCCACCTGAAACATGATAAATGAGCATCAGTTGGGGAGTCGGACACAAAACGCCGCCGCAAATCCTTCATCTCTGCAGACATAAATACATTGGATGCATATTGCTGCTTTATCCCTAATACTTCTAAAGCACTTCCCCCATCACTCCTGAGAAAAGACTTTTTGGCACACGAGTCAGATCCTGATGAGGTTGCCCTCTGGTGCCGGCCGCCGGCCATCTCTCTGGTCTCATCCTGTCCCCTCGGACCCAGCAGGAGATTAGGAGCTTGTTGTCTGTTTACCCACACATCTCTGTTGCCGTGCAGATGGAAAGCCGGGGCACTTGGCATCTGCGGCGGTGTGTTGTTGACCCCCCATGAGGGATAACTCTCCTCCAGTAACAACAGGACATTAACAGTGAGATAACCAATCTCTGAGACATTCTGCTCGCTAGACGGGGGGGCGACGCAGAGAGATGTTAGCTCAGAGTCAGATGCCGGTGTCAGCTAATGCCACGGGGCGCTGACCTCAATCACGGACCAGAACTAATGAATTACATAGTAAGCAGTTTTCATGCCCAGCCAGGAGTCCTCTTGGGGAAACAATCTTTGGCTATGCCTATTTAAAGATCAGTCATATGGTGGAGAATAAGAATCAGGGAGACAGAGGAAAGGAAAGGCGGGGGGGGGACGAGCAGAGAGAACAGCAGAGCAGTCTGGCCATTGTGATATTTGAAGTCTGAAAAACTGCATATACTTCACATTATTTTACTTATTGCGTCTTTTTCTTTTCGTTATCCCTTTAACAGAGTCTGAAAAACTACTTTAAAATATAAAACATGCCCCAGACCGGCCATCCATCACAATGTGCGTTTCTGTCTCTTATTGTATTATATTGTCAAAGTTGCTTTGTCATTGTGTAACTATAGCAGGCAGGTGCAGTTTGGAGAGACACATTAAAGCACATTAATGGGCACTGGCTGCTGAACAACAAACCTTTTAATGAAAGAAACAACCACATTTTCTTC
The DNA here is from genome assembly GCF_022539355.2 of Hippoglossus stenolepis. Taxonomy (NCBI): domain Eukaryota; kingdom Metazoa; phylum Chordata; class Actinopteri; order Pleuronectiformes; family Pleuronectidae; genus Hippoglossus; species Hippoglossus stenolepis. The sequence continues at coordinate 12,603,780 of NC_061500.1, forward strand.
TTTCACAGTTCTCGTGTTTCTGTTACTCATCGATGAAATGATTCTTGGCAGCTCATGACGGTCAATCAATGCCAGGGAGAGTTTCTTCCCACGGTTGCCTACCACCAAGAAACTTTCAGTGAGATGGATTACTGGCTTCAAGAAGTGTGATCTGGCTGCCAGTTGATTTTCATAGCAAGCCGAACATAATCGATGATTCTTGGAAAAGGAATTGTAGGTACTATGGTAATTTTATTTAGAAGAAATATTGAGCACCGCCACTTCACAAGAAGAGGTTTCTTGGCTCGAATCCCGGTTCGGCCGCTGCCTTTTTCTGTTGTGAGCTTGCAAATGTTCACTAAGTCTGGAAACCAGAGACTCTGAATTGATTGTAGGTTTTGAATGGTCATTCGTCCCTATAACTGTTTTCAGACGGAATTTCTGCTTTAAACGCAGCAGGAGATTGCCGAGTCAGACCCGTTTCACAGTAACAGGAAAATCTCTGGAGTTTTCAGTTGGGAGGTGTCCTCTGTGTAGAGCCTGCAGGAGGCAGGACATCCCAATGGGGAAATCACAGGTTTTTGTTTACAACAAATACCCACCGGAGTCAGGCCGTATCCCCAAAAGCTCTCAAATCTCATTGTCTTTCCAAATAGCCTTTTCTTTGTTGTCTTCTTCAGTGCATGGCACCTTGTTTTTTCATCCTGAGATTTTTTTTTCTTTTTCAGTTTTGCATCTGTTGCATGACACATCATCAATCGACCTAAACATTTGCAATAAATCTCTGGACATAATCCTTCTGTGTTCTCACTCAGACATTCACTAGAAATGTCATAGGAAAAACCCCAGAGACTGTCCAGAGCAACTGACTCGGACATTTGCGTCCCCTCCGAATAATTTCAGGAGAATATCTGGAGTTCAGTGCATGTCTGTAAACGGCTTTCATGTCAGGGTGTGAAGGGTTGAAATCCTGGACGGGGCTGGTGACATGCCCGACCTGCGTGTCACTTAATGTCAGCTGCGATTGGCTCCAACCCCCTTGGTGATCCTTTAATGATAAGCGGTATAGATAATAGATGGATGGATTAATATCGTCCACTGCTGCACATTAAAATGGCTGCTAATATCTTTGCTGTAATCATTACAGTTGATCCATCCATGTCATCTAAATATCACATCGTCATCACTGCCTGCCTGAGCTGCCTAAACCTTGTGATAAAGGACGACCCAGAATCAGCCAGCAGATACTTGGGCTGATTTCGTGGTCCTCCGCTGTCCCAAAGCGAGTCTGAGTGCCGCTAAGTGGAGCTGATTCTGATCCAAAATTGACCTACAACTCAGCAGCCCCCAAAATTGTGCCGCAGCACCACACTCAGCTGCAATCAGCCCGACTCCCCCTCTCCCCGAGGTCTCCGTCCGTCCACCTGGAATAGGTCTGCCTTTAAGCTGCCTTAATAGATTTCTCGGACACAGACTGCAGCAGAGGTTGAAAAACAAGTTTCACCTCTCCTTTAATCATTTGATTTTATAACAGAACTTGTGGCCACTTTACTCCAAAAGCCAACTAGGCTAAGCCTGGCGTTAGTTGTGCCACACTGATAAATCAAGATGCATCTACAGAACTTTGGCCAGCCTCAATTCATTTCTGTGCATACAGTGTACAATAGCTTTTAGTCTAACAAGATTCAAATGGGAGCTGGCAAAGGAAATGTGTCACTGGCACATGAAGGTTGGTGTTACTCATATTGCTTTTTAAAAGGTGAGGTCAGTGCAGAACAGAATAATTATCATGTAAGATCTGGCAATAACAACAACTAGAGCATTTATGAAACAGTAGTGTAACAGTAAAATGCTACATGATGCATGTATCAATGCATCGATATTATTGATCTAATAATGTTATACACTGTATATATCTGAGGTAGGAGTCACTTTTCTGCAGGACAAATTAATTCACTTTGGATACTTTAATAACTTTTTGCCGATTGCACTTGTGTATACTCGATAGGATTATGAAAGTATGACTTTTACTTATAATGGTTATATACTGTTGTTTATGTGGTTTTAGATTGTTCCACCACTGTCTCCAGGTTAGGAAGAAATTAACTCAAGGTTTTATTTTCCAGCAGTGGACTGAAAGCTGGAGGGTAAATAGCAAAACTACAGGATCTGGTTTCTCTTGGATAATTTCATGCAGGAACCCGGGGTGTCGTGACGCTTGTTTGGTCCTTTGCTTTACTGAATAACTTTATCTGGCAGAAATAAACCATTCAATTAATTTATAACTGTCCCACCCTGAGAGCTGTTATACTGCAAAAATGACGACAAAGTCTGGTCCGTGTGTCCTGCTTTGCTCTGCTGCAACTGACTTTGTTTTTGCCCGTCTGTCCCATGGGCAAAGCTTTTTTCGTGGAGCGATGCTGTCTCCATGCAGATTTGAACTTTGCTTGCAATGCACGGTGAACTAAGCCTGTAGGATTTTCTGTGTTGTAAGTAATCGTTTTTAAATCCCCGCCCCTCCCTGCGAGTGTCTGGGAATGTGCAGCATCTCCCCCCCCCCACACACACACACACACACCTCAGCATTCCACTCCGCAAGGTGACTTAATGGGGCTGCAGGAGAGATGGTCTTGATCTCCACGCCTGCTTTGCTTTTTATTCCTCTCCCCTCCCATATCCCTGTACATAATTACCCATGTAATGTGCAGCTGTGAGGAGGTCAGCCAGGAACTTAAAACCTGGTCACTGACTTTAATGCTCCTCCCATCCTACCTCCCTTTCAGAATAATATAGGTTATCGTATGCTCAGGTTGCGTCTGTGTGGCTGTTTATTGGTGCTGCAGCGCAGACCTGTACGTATTGTAAAATAAAAAGAGCTCTGTGACTGAGGAACAGTTACTGCTTCTGGGAAGAATATTCTCGTATCTTGACTGACGCTCGCTCTGGGTTCACCCAAGATACTGAGGAGAATCTGTTTTGTTGTTTTTCTCCTTGACCTTGTAAGACGAGATGACAGGTGTTGGTATTTCAGTTTCACGTTCTGCACATTTAAAAGGCGCAAAAACGTCGATTCACTGAAAATCTTCGGGGAATAAAGTCATTCATGTTCCAAAACTAAACCCACAGTGTGACAGCTTACCTGTCAAGAACCTTTTTTTTTATTAGATTTAAGACGTGTGTATTTTTTACTTGCTCCAAAAATAAAACTCAAGCCTTCAAACGGAAGGGAAGGAGCCTCTGAACAAGACAATGGAACCTGTTCAGGGTCTTTAATAGAAAAATTGTCTTACCTCTTTGAGCGGGTCGTTGAGTTCACTCAGGATATTGTCCTCGTCAAAGATTTTGCCTTGGTAGCGATGTTCGTAGTAGTCGTGAATTTTCTGTCGCATGTCTGCTGGAAGCTTGTGGAAGGACATGTATTGCTCCACTTGTTTGTACTGGGGAGACAAAGAAAAGGAGATGATAACTGTTCAGTGAGGAGCTGTTGATTCAAAATGTAAAAACACCAAATTGTAATGAAAGTGTCAATAATTAATAGAAACAAGCTGCAGTTTGCCTGAATAAACACAAAAAGCTGCGGCCTTCACATTTTGTGTATTTGCGTCCCGGTATTGAGGACAAGCCGTGCTCTCACAGAGTCACGGAGCCATGTCCTGGTTCTGCGTGTGGGGAGGGAGAGGCAGAGCGAGGGAGGCAGGTGGTGAAAGAGAGAAGGAAAGAGTACAGGCCCTGGGCTATGTCAGACCAAGGTAGCAGTTCTGATTATCTCACCCGTGCAGGAAGCCCGGTTCTAATAGGCGACCGAGCTATGATCTAATGTGAACCAGCAAGGTATACCTGATATCCTGGAGCCGCAGCAGCCATGCACCAGATGGTGCGGCTTGCATGACTGATGAAGTGATAATTATTCACACAATTTCTCCTGAATATTTGGTTGCGCTTTCTTTAATTCCGAGGAACACGAGCGGTATTGATTTTTAGCATCTGCCAAGAATCCAAGGTGATGCCAAATGAATTCAACGACCCCTCGTCCTTTGTTGAGATCGTCTTGTTTCTATTTCCTGTGGTTGGTGTTAAAAAGTATGTGATGCACTTTGAAACTGCTTCAGTTGTTATAGATGAACCCGTCATGTCCACAACTTGATAATGTATCAGCATTACAGTTTAATGATTATCAATGTCATCTGACTTCCAACTCAGGCCATATTAAGTATAGACAAAAAAGTTAATTAAAAACATTTCAGTAGATAGCAGTTTTGTTATCACAAAATTAAAATCTCAATAAAAATGTAGTTACAAGTATATACTGAACCTTGGTTATATTGCTATTGATGAAACTTAAATTTCAATAATTCGATATTGTTTTATTACATTTTAATTTTCATGAAGAGAAATGTATTGATTTCAGGTCTTTTTAGGATTTAGAGGGATGGTGGGTATTCAGAATAAAACAAACCATTCATTGTATTATTGCTACACTTGCCAGAAGAATAACATTGATGAAAGGATGAAATAGTGTCCTCACTGTGAGAAAGCCAGATGGCCGGTGCATCTTCATTTATATTGTATTGTCTACCATTGGCAGGATGCAGGACTTTTCCATTGGTGCCAGTACTGCCACTAACAAAGTTGTGAGAAGTGTCCGGTTTGTAGTAATTAGCCGTATCTCGGCGGGAGATAAAATTCGACCCGCGCTAACCTGAAGGCAATTATTGACCCTCAGGAGAGGAGCAAGAGGGAGAAAATACTTTGGCTCATCTATTTTGATCAGCCTCCGTTTCCTCGCGGAGTCTGCTGCAGACTTGGCGCTGAACATGATCTTCCCACCCAGTCCAAGGCCCCGACACCTGAAAATAAACACCGTCTATCACGTTGTCTCGGGTAATCACACACAGGCTGTGACGTCTGTGGCCCTGGACGGCGGCGGGCTCCGTGGCCGGCGTGATGCGAAGCGCGGTTCGCAAAGAGGAATTTGTCGGTGAGAAGAGAGACACTGGAGCAACAATGGCTCCTGCATTGATTACTCACCCGGCTGCAGAAAGGTGATAAGGGGCCAGGGCTTTTGTTTGCGGGAAATTGATTTATTTCCAGTTCACACAGTTGAAGTTGGAGCGTGTGCAGTAGCTCAGGTTATTTTTACAGCGGAGGAGAGGGTGGCATGATGTGACATTTCAGATACTTCAGGTTTGTGGCCTCCAGCCTCATGTCAAGTTTGTATAATGATGATGACTTCATTTCTCACTTTTTAATTTATAATTGTATTGGCTAATTATTCAGTTTTACCCGCTAGTGTGGCTTATTTAGATGAATGCTGTTGACAGTCCTCTCTAGAAGTAGTCATGGCCTGCTCAGTCATACACTCACATTGTGATTAACCATTTGGCTCAATATTAACCCACTTCTGTGCTCTTGTAGCACGGCCAGGCATCAGTGTCGCTGAAATGGAGCCTGGAGGCACTTTGTTATCTGCAACAATAACATCCCATGGAAATATGTTTTCACTTAATGTAAACTGCCTAAAGTAAATCCTACTTAAATATTAACGCATATTTAAATACTAATTGAATATCCACAAAATGAAGTACTTTTTTTTACTTGTTTAATAAAAGTATCTCCTGTGGGTGCATGCATATAAAAAACTACATGAAAATGTTTTCAGATATGTTAATAGAATTTAACTTTAATCCAAATTTTATAAAGAAAATTTAAAACAGAACAACACAAGTAAAGGAATAGTTTAAAATAGGATGAACAGTCTGATACCAATACATTATGTTTATTAATGAGAACCAGGCTAGTGGTTTACCCACTGTTTCAAGTCTTAATTGTAAGCAAGGCTAACAGCTGCTGACATAGCTCCATACTTAGCAGACCGACATGAGAGTGATGTTAATCTATTCATGTCACTCTATGAAACAAAGCGAATTTTTCCCAACATTTTTCTATTTTCTTCAAGCATGGCTGCTCGTGTTATTTATTCAAGTCTAAAATATTTGAGGCTGATTGAAACTCTTCACTTTCATTTCTTGAACATGAATTCAATCCATCCAGAGCAAGCAAGCAGGTTAACATTAGACTCTAAAGCCTGTGTATGAATCGAGGCTCGGCCTCAACATGTCTGAAATAACGTTGACATGAATGACATGCAGCTGTATGCTGGATCCCAGTGATTCAGCACCGGGCCCATCACAGCAGGCACAGATCATGTCTTGCTTTACACCCTAATTTCCTTCCACACACACCAACCACTTCTCTAAATCCCCTCCCTCTTGATATCTTTCTCTTTGTGCATTTCCTTCCATATTTTAAGGCCTTCATCATGTTACCTGTTTTCTCCAATAAAAAGTACTTTAAGGACTCATATCGACAAGATTCACTCTCTCTGCTCCTTTATCATCTCTGTCCTTAGCGCACTTCTAACGCCCCCCTCCCCCACTCTCCATGCATGTTCCCAGCCGTGGCAGTGATAGATGTGATGACCAGAGGCTGAGCACCCTCAACCCATCCCTGCTGCTCCTTAGCCTGCTACACCGATATGCACAGCCATGCAGCAAATCAGCGCTAGCTGAATCTGGCTACCCACTGGGGCTCCGTTACCAGGAACATGGCATTCGCAGCCTCAGAGTTGTCAGTTCAATGCCTGGGGAGATGTCGAATGGATAAAGTGGGATGTAGATTAAGAAGATTTGCTGTGAAGCAGATGCAAATCACATACTGAGCAAAAGACATGTCACTAATTCAAAGGGTGACTTCGAACGGTTAAATAGTTCGCTGTGGGCGACCTGCTCTCATTCATTTTCCGTGGAATTTTCTGTGACACCCGTTTCAAATCAATAATAAAATGTTCAAATCCCGATAAAAACCTGCTTATGAAGAAATCCCTTTAATGTGAATTTAATACATATATATGTACTCGACATGTTTGCATAGGCTTTTTCTGATCTGCTCTCAGTTCAGTCTAAATCAGCAGCTGATTTACAGAGTAGACCTGCTGGGGATCGCTGTGAGGCTGAAATTGAGTCTGTCACGGAGCAATGAAATTTAGTAATCAGCGTTCCAGGCATGAGCTCACTGACGTTAACGTCTTCACTAGACCAGATTAGTCTCGTTGGCTAAATTGTGGGTGGCTTTGTAGAGTTTTAAGTGCCGTGTAAAACATAAGCATGGTTTCTCCAGATTGATCTGACAATAGGAGAGGGAGGCAAGTTCAGGCCATGGTTTTACTGTAGAGAACATTGAAAACAGATAAATGCTTTTACAAGAACTTTGCGTACTTAGTCTAGCCTGCGTTTGTGTGTGTGTGGGCATAGAGATAATAGAGCTGCAACTATTTTCTTTATTATCAATTCAGTTTTTGTAGAGCTGAAATGATCAGTCAAACAAATATGAGCTAAAAGCTAAACATGCTTATTATTCACTGGTTGCTTCTATACAAATGTGATGAATTTCTGCTGTTGTTTTAAACTGTTGATACAAATTTAATGGTATTTTTTCAGCATTCTCTGTCATTAAAAAGACAAAACAATTACTGAGAAAATAATCTACAGATTAATTTATGATGAAAATTGTTGTCAGATCCATCCGAATTTTTGTTTTTGTGCCCAACCATCCAGAGCCTGAATAAATTCATTGAAGCACTGCACCTAAGGATTATTTTTATAATAGAATAATTTGTTGATTATTTTTGTCAGTGCAATTTCAGAGAATATTAAAACTGGCTAAATTAATCTTCCATGGACGAAGGCAGCAAATGTTTTGACTTTGTAAAAGGTGAAACTGAACTCGTTGCAGTTCTGAATTGGTTTACTTTTGAATAGGGAGAAAATCGGCAAGTCCTCTAAATGTAAGAGCAGGAATATGTTTAAAAAGTCTTTTAAACAATTAACCATGTATTGGCATTGATGTAGTTTAATTTTGTAAATGCAAATTTAACATGACTCCACAACCACAACTTATTATTCCTTCTGATTTCTGTTGATTGCTCTTTTACTTGACTCTGTGTCCTGAAATGATCAGAAGCACTGGTTCCTTTGGCACATCAGTCATAGTAAAAACTGTTTACATGGCTGGATCAATCTGCAAAACCTACATCATCTTTGCTATTGCATAAGTCAAAGATCAGCTCTTCATTTTAAGCGGATCAAGACATACCATGCGAGGGTTATAATCCCCCGCACTACAATGCGTATGTACATTGAATTCTGCAGCACAAGCACAGGGAAAGTTTGGGGGGGTTAAACTCGGGTTCTCGCGTGCGAGCACACTGAGCATCAGTCATGGCCGTGTGTTCTGGGGAATTGCCCAGGCCCCTCAGCGGGATCACAGATGGTGGCTAGGCTGAAATGCTGGATAATCACTCTCTATGCAAAAAAAAATAAATAAAAAAAAGATGCAATAGGGACTGAAATGAAATGGAAGAATGAACTGTGTTCACTGGCAGTACACGGGCAGTGAGGTGGCTCGTCATGTCACAGACCTCCTCACCGCATTGGCCCTGTGTGATCTGCTTGGGGGGAGAAAATCCTCTTTCCCGGTCATCGCCCCGGATATCGTGATCCGTGAGCGCTCGACCCATTGGTCCACAGGGCCACTGAGAGAAGACCTAATTTATTTAAGTCCAGCTCCAATGAGCAGGATTTTATGTAGTTGAAAAGAACGAAACCCTCAGAATAACATAAGACCATCCCAGTGGTAATAACTTGCCTGCAAACAACAAAACATACAATATGGAGTTTCCATTTGAAAGGATTTCTTCTTTCTTATCAACATCCATAATCATGCATCTCATTTAAACCTAAGCTCCTCCTTTTTTCTAGCTCAGGTATTAAATGTTGGAATGTGTGTCACTGCACGGATCTTACCTTCTCCTGGTATTGCCTGCGCGAGGAGTCCAGTGATTGGATTAGAGCGGTAGCATGACCCACAAACATGGCGTAGCACGTGGCGCCTACTATCATACTCAGCATGGTGATCCACAGGTCAGACATGCTAACGGGCGCCCGGGCGCCGTACCCGATGCACAGCATGTGGCTCATGGCTTTGAAGAGGGCGTAAGAGTACTGCTTACCCCAGGACACGTTCTGTAAAAGATGGAGAGAGAGAGAGAGGGGGAGACAAAGAGGGAGTGGGGGGAGTTACTGCGAGGCGAAGCAGAGAGGGAAGGTTCTCCGGCAGGCAGAGTGGAAAGACAGGCTTCCCTTTGATGGATCACTGAACCTCTACCAAACATTCTGCCAGCACACTCTCCATGCCTCAAGCCTAATGCCCTCACTCAGTGAATGAACTTTCTACCTTCCTCTTATTCTGCCTCCTCCTTCGCTCAGCCTTCAGCCCTTCAACACGTCACATTCTTTTTTCTCCCCTCTGCCCGGATGTACCAGGCCTCGTTTGATTTCCCGTTCGCCACAGGGTGGGAACAAGTTCATGTTTGTTTCAAGTGCGTAAAGAGCAGCCAAACTTGCATTATTTACAGAAGTCTGAGGCATTGCTTCCCAAAAAGCCCAGGGCCTACTTAACAGTGAGCGGCCCGTGGAAGCAAGAGGCTTGATTGTGTTCGCTCTCTCTCAGGTTTATTTTTCGTACGTGTTGTAATTCTGTGTGCATTGGAGGCGGGAACAGACACGCAGACTTCGGGCCGTCAGAGGATTCAGAGCTGACAGTCATGTAACATACCAGCTTGGCTGTATGAGCGACTACCCTGTGGAAGTGAGTCAGTCACCAGCGACTCGCTTCACCAGCTCTTTGTCACAAAAGGAGGGAAGTGATTAGCACCCAGTGAAAGTCATTCCTTTTATCGTTCGCGGCGTGCGTTCCCCTCGCAAAGTCATGGCGTCATATGCGCCTTCAACTACATGATAATATCTGGAGCTGGGTTCATGACGCCCCTTGTTATCTGGCTGTGTCCAGCTGGGTTGATCTTATTGTTGACTCCTCATTAATCAAACTTAATCTTCTTAAAGTCTTTTAAGAAGAACCTCTTCAGTCGCTGGCTCTGAAGTTTGACAACATGGACTCTAATCCCGGGGAAGTAGGAGTTATGGATGTGAATATCACATTACAGAAAAATACCCGGCATAGATTGCCTGAAGGGGACCACACAGTTGTAGAGTTGTGTTATTTCTTTGACCAGATACAGAGATGTTGAGTCCTTAGGGGTGAATCCTACATTAAGTAGTGAGAGGATCTGCTTCAAGCAAAGTGGTGGTCGAATCGTTCAGTGTCTGAAACCCCCTCCCTCAATTTCTGGCCTGGCCTGTTAATAAGGTTGATTGTTGTGCTTGCCCACTGAACACGTACACAGTTTACGATAATGCACATCAGAGTGACTGCATGCCCGTCACAGCCGTGGGAAGGTGCATAACTAAAGCAGAACATTTTGACATTCCTCTGGGCGGCGAAGTGACTGGATTTCTCCTGACTGTGACAGAAGTGTGTGTGTTCCTACTGTTTAATGCTGTTTGCACATGTTAAAATTAAGCCCTTGTTTAAATAGACGCTGCATTGGTATTTTTTTAAATGTGTCAGACCATTATATTACATTTTGATTTAATCAGTTAATGTCTAATAATCGCTTAATGAGAGTCGGATATTGGTTGGAAAAAATATTAAAATTGTACATCCCTACCCTCAAGCTCTCTTTGTATACATGACTACAGACAGTTTTCTTTTGTGTAAATGTCTGCATCACAACACGAATGCCTCAGAGTGGAGATTGTCCAATCGTGTGCTTTGTTGTCCCCATTTGAATGATTATTGCATCTCACCCCTCGCTATGACGCCAGGCTCGTCTTCCTGCTTTTTGAGAGGCTATAAACACTTCTGCCTTCAGATGCGTCTCCTCGTATGAGTCTGTTTTGAGCACATCCCAGCCTTTAGGCAAGTCCTTCACTCTTTATAAAACAACTTTTTGCCTTTTTACTGTGCATTAAGTAATCACTCCCTACGAGATGTACTGCCTTTTCAACAACATTTCAGATATTTCCAGATTTACTTTTATTGTTGGCCTCAGCCTGAGGACAAATCCTGTCTGGGAGTCAGAGCAGGATTTAGCCTCCTCATTAATACAGTACATGTCAAATGTGAAAGTGTGCTTTTTCTCCGGGGACGTGCAAAAACCCAGTAAGTCTCGATCTCGAGACAAATGCAACGGCTCTCCGGTACAGGCCTTGTAACCGTACAGCCAAATTGCTGACTCCTCCAATACCTTCACTCCCCGTGAACAAGAAGTGCTCAGGAAGCGTTCCACACAGAATACACTTTTTCCAAGTGCCACATGAATACATTTTTTATCCACAGTATGAACTGGAATGAAGATATTTGGAGTTACTGCTTGTGAATATCTATTATTTTACTGTGGCACACAACACATACGCTTAAGGAGGAGAAACGCACCAGAGCGTGTCCCTGGAACAAATGCCATTTGTGAGGTCATGAACCTCAGGGTGTCCCTCCACATTTGTACATTTAGCCTGTGTGGGTTGAGACAGTGGGCGACCTCTTATTGAGCAAAACTGCAGACACTTTGTCTTGACATATTAGTGTGGGCGGGGGAGAGAATTCACTACATAATATCAGGTAGGCTGGAGTGACTCACAGCACTTGTTTCACTGTTTGTCCTTGTACGTGTTCGGAGCCCAGACAAATGGATATAACCGGGGTCGTGTCTGCATCTCTCTATCAGAATTTAGCTTAGTCATACAGACCTTAGGAGTTACTCAGCAATTTATTTCTCCATTGAGAGGAAGGATTGGTAATTTCCTTTTATTTTTAGTTGTTGAAATCCTCCTCAACTACAGATAGCTATCAATAAATAAAAAACTGATGTCTTTGGCCCTCGCAGGATTGTAATGCAGGCAGTTGTTTTGAGCGCAGCTTTCACAAGAAGTCCAATAAAAGAGGATGAGATGTGTCCGTTGCATATAACCTGCTCTTACTTTACATTTTTACCAACCCTAGCTTTAAAGGTTTGGATAATGAACATGGGGAATGTTAAAGAAATTCTGAAATAATCAGTTTGATATCACAAAACAACAAAGTGAATTTGCAAATACTCACAATGGAAAATCAGAACTTGTGAATGTTTGGCATTTTTTCCTTGAAAAATAATGGCAATAATGAATCAAATTGCAAAACTACTTACTGAATCAAATCTCCTTTGATTCCCTGACTAAGAGTTTCAGCCCTAATTTCTTATTCTCTCCATTCAGCAAAGGAACAAAGGATCAGTATTGGTTGTTAACCAGAGTTGTGATTAATTAGTCAGTTGTCAGACTTTTTATCAGACTGTGAGAAATAGAAACCATTGTTAGCATAGTTGAATAATATTTTCTGCAATAAGGTCTGAAATTAATTTGTGGTTTTTATAGTTTCTCAGTGGCAAAGGGTATTTTATGCCCTTTGCCACTGAGAAAGGGTATTTTATGCCCTTTGCCACCACAGTAAGTGACTCACATGCAGGTCTGGTGCAGTTCATTAGGATTGTAGCAGCCAAATATACACTTGCATTTTCAGTATGTTCAATGTTTTAAGAATCGTCAGAAATATCTGATTCAAAGAATTATTTAATTGTTTTTTACTGTATAGCCTTCTGTCCTTTGGGAAGCATGAGTCATCGCTGAAAATACATTTCCCCTCACACATTTCCCTTGTTTTAATGAAAGTGACTGACACATCAGATGTTTTTGGTTCCTCCAGAGTTGTGGTAAACATGATGAAAAAATAATCAAGCAGCGATGCAGCAAAACAAGTGGCCTCACATTCTGCATATTCATCTTTCTTACTTTGTTTTATTTGTGGAACTCACAGACGTCACTATTACACGCATTCAAACTAATTCCGTCCCACATCATTGTCAAAAATCAACAGCTTATAAGTTTGTGTAATTAGACCGAGCCGCTTGACTGTGTGCTTGTGCATAATCACAACATCGTGCCTCCGACAGTCTTCTCACACAAGATGTAACTGGTGATGTGACCACGGAGGCAAATCGATGATTCACAGGCGTCCCAGTGCCGAGTGTGACCCAGAGGTGTCGGTTGTTGTTGACACTGATGAATAACTCTGAGGCTAACAGGAAGTAATGCGCGGCTGCAAAGGACAGTTTGACCCCCGACAACAGCCGTGCTCGTACTTCAAAACACAAAAAATCCCAGCGAGTTCACATCTGTACTCCCACGAATGCTCAGTGATTCATTAGTTGTCCTAGTTTCACTGCAGCAGCATAACATCGGAAAACTACATTTGCTTTCATATTCTTATGGAAATTAAACTTTAGAGAGTGTTATACAATACATTTTATATTTCTATCCTTTTTTCTAAATGTCCAATTGAAAACTTCTTGATTGATGGTGTAAATTTCTCAATCATACAACTCTCTAAAACCCGACAAGCTGTCCTGTGCACGGAAAACTAGCGCGGCGCACAATATTCATTTTTCAATTACATAATCAAACATTACATACAAGCTGTTCTCCCTGGAAGGGCACAGAAGGCACAGCAGTCTTTGAACACATGAGCGTTGAAGTGAAGGGGTTAGCAGCCATGCATGCGTAGCAAACACTAAGTTGGCCATGAAGCGTTAAAGGAGCCTTCTTGGGAACAGACTGCTCAAGCATTGCATTATGGTATGTTGGTGTGTAGGGCTTGAATAACCACTATAGTTATGCAATTTATTGTTTTTATTTAATTAACAAAATATCAGAAAATGGTGAAAATAACCCTAACATCTTGAAATTCCTTGTTTGTTTCCGACCAACAGTGCAAAACTAAGAAGCCATTTGTGTTTGTGTAAATTCTCACATCTGAGTCGCATTTTTTGCTTGAAACATGACTAAAACTATGCATCAAAACATTTTCTTATTAATTTTCTGTCAAAAGTTTAATCAACGATGTGTTTCAGCTCTACTTGTCTGTTCAGTTTCAGGCATGCAAAGTGTATTTCAAGGCAAAGCTGTAAGTCTTTTCCAACATGTTGTTCTGTGATTTTTCGATACTTACACTTAATCTATTCCTTAACTTTTCAACCCTGGAAGTCCCTTTGTTTCAACTGTCCCTGAAGGGTTATGAATGAATAAAGAATGACATTCTGAAAAGAGAAATGACTTCTCCATTTCTCAAATCAATATTGGCAAACAAATCTGCACCAGCCACGTTCACTGATTAGCATATCCTCAATCAGAAAAGGTTAAACTCAGCAAGGTACATGTTTGGAAATGAGGCACATACCTCCGCTGAGGCCCAACAGTCCCCTTAGGAAACCTACTTTAAATTCACTAGATCCACATTTTTTATTTGGATCTGCACCAAATTGCTAAACTATCAGTCTTTTTAACACGCCTGGTTTTATTTTTCATCAAGATTCGTGAAGTGTTTTCTGAGAAATCAATGAGAAAGTTGCCAAACGCCCTTTCTCGCAATGAAAAATAAATCATGAATCCGTCCTTCGATTTAGATCTGCATCAAAATTTGATGGGTTCTACTCCGACCCATCCTTCCAGCAAGGTTAGTGGTAATCTGTTTAGTAGTTGCAGCACATCTTGCTAACTAACTGACAGACAAACAAATGCAGACGAAAAAACATAACCTCCTTGGAGTCTTTCAATACCGAGTTCCATCTCAATGAGCCTGAGGGAAAAACACCTGCGTTTCTGAATAAACCGAAACTCGACAACTCCCATTAAACCCTTCTATCGTATGTGAGGAGGCTGAGGCTGAGGGGTAAATAACCCACTCAACAAAGAAACGCAGTGTCAACCCCTCGTGTGTAATCTGCACCACTTCAAGAGCCAAGAAGAGGTGCTTTTCACAACAATCCCAATGGCCGCCTTGAATTTTACAAACAGGAAACTAGATTGTCTCCTTTTTGAAGGGGAGAGAAGAGAGAGAAAAAATAAAGGTTTGATTATTTCATAACTGATTTCTGAGCCAGGCTGTTGGATGTGACTCATTCAGGGATTTGGGAAGAAAGGCACGGGACAGTAGTGGGTGGTCCGCAGATAAAAGAGGCTGGAAAGGGTGACTGACGCTGAAGGGCAGTTGTGCCTGGTTAGGAAGGCTTTTCTTTTCTATACTATCTGCCCGTCTGTTCTCTGACGCTCTCCGGAATATTAATCCTCCTCACATGTCTCTATCTTAACATGAGCGTGGACAGAAAACAGTATAAGCACACGTGCACTCTGAAAACACGCATCTCTTTCTACTGTACTTGTGGACAAAAGCAAACAACCCAGCAACCCTCTCACCCGAGCCGACACAGCGACAGCGAGCATTATCTTGTATAGTGATTAAGTAAATGCGGCCTCTAAAGAGTAAGAAGCTACTCTCAGGCCATTAGTCAAGCAGATAACGGCCCTACACCCTGTACTGCACCACTCAGCAGTATCTGCAGTCCTCGATGGCCCCCACTCCTCTTCTCACAGCTGGAGACAGAAAGTACCGAGCCAACGACACCGAGAGGAGGAAAAAAAAACCACATGACGCAATCTGAATTGTAAGTCGTCACCGAGCGAACGCAGCTGAAAGACGCAACCTTCAGCCGACAGTCGCTCGCCTGTCAGGCCCCGGATGATGACATTATGTATTTATACCTGCGGTAAATAGAAAGGGGGGCGATATCTTATCAAGATTTCTTTTTTTTTTTTTTGCTTATGAAGACTAATGCATTGTGATGGTGTGAGAAGAGCGATCCCACATGTGGCTCGGGCTTTTCACTTTGAATTTACCAGACCCCAGTCAGCACAGACTGCAGCACACGGGGTCCACGGGGAAGCGTTACCACAAATTGTTCATCCTACCACATCACAGTCAGTAACACCATGTTGGCTACTCATCAGCTGACATACAGCACTAATTACAAGTACATAGCTTTTAACGCTGATATGTCTCATGTGGGCCTTCAACTAATTAGTATTTTCGTCAGCACTTTTTACAAATTAATTGTGGATCTTTTGAAAGGGAAGACTCTGCAGAACCTAGGTCCAGTGACGGTTTTCACAGAAATGGGGGAGAAATCAATACAGAAAGCGATCAGGAAATTTCGATGAATTGCTTTCAGATTTGATGTATCCCAGGTTTTTGTGATATGTTGTATCTGTTCGACTTCCTCTGTTTTCATTTCCTGCTCAGATTTCCCGTTTTGATTTTCCTGCTTTACACAATTGCCATTGTTTTGCATAAAAGAAGTCAAATTTATGGGAGCAATAGATGCTGTTAATATGGATCCAGAGAAATGTCGATTACAGGGGAGTTAGACAACAATCAGGTGGCCCAGTTTTGTGTCCTTATTGGCTTTTATACAACTGTGATCGTTAACGTGGGAAATTCTATCACCGCAAATAATTTTCAATGCAAGCAGAGATTGACAGCATCTGGTTGGATGAATAACACATGCTCGTTGGCGTTGGTCTCACTCGGGCAAGTAAAATAAAAGATAAGAGGGGGATGCAGATCGGTGATGTTTAGGGAAGCTGACATTTGCACCTCCAATCTGATGCCTCTGAGCAGTCAGCGTGCATGTGCAGCGCAGGGATGTGAGTTGAGAGAGAGGGGGGGGGGGCGAAAAGGCAGAATAGTTTCCCGGGCGAGCATTTACAATCAGCATCGCCCAGGAGGCCTGCACACACTATACATCCTCACATTGCTGTGGGAGCAGCAGCCACAGTCAGTTTGACCCCAGCTCAGAAAGAACAGAGAGCCGAAACAGTCAGACTAAGCAATATTCTGTGTGGAGGGGTCAAGATTTGACACTCGCTGTGAACGTTTTTAATGTAAAAAAAAAAAAGAAAAAAAAGAAATGCAGTTTGTGTACTTTCTGCTGCCCCTTGAAAGTCATATAGCTTTTTCTTTTTCAGTCAGTCTGCAATGCACTTCTGCAGAGGGAGCGCTTCTTGCTTTCATGCTACTTAAATCATTCCACTACGTCAAGTCGTCCTGTTCTCTCAGTGAAGAGACGGGTACAGGCAGCTGCAGACCCAGACCCAGCGTGAGTCCAAGAGAGACGGAGGCAGCTGCCGGCTCTGCATCCAGATAACGTTAGTTTTGCTTTCTGCTTGCAAGAATTTGCAACTATCGACAACTTAATATGATATAGTCTTTGACTTTTATCTAATATTGTCGGGGGAAAAAAGATAAATCTTTCATCCATTGTAAATGGGCACAAATAGGCTCAGAGATAACTTAGTTTGTTTAATTTTGTTATGTCTGTGTCACACTGAACGTCCTGAGGAACCTTGTTAAATAAATCTGACAGTTCAACAAAGCATCACTTGTTCTATAGGAAAACAAGACATCAAATTGACTAATATTCATATTGAACAACTAAATCTAATGAAACATTCATTATGGATGTTAATAATTAAACATTTAACCTTTAACCAATTAATACTGTCAAATAAATAGTTAAATCATATATAATCGTTATTACCTCGCCATGGAGGTGATGTTTTCACTTTGTTTGTGAGATAAGATAATCCTATATTAGTCCCACTAAGGGGAAATGTACTGTGTTAGAAGCAGCAAAAAGGGAATAGTGAAATATAAGAGGAAACAGTAACAGACAAGGTATTAATAAGTAAAGAATAAAATATAATAGAACATTTTAAATAAGACTAAGTTAGGAAAGAGAGCTCCATCTGTTATTAAGCAGGATTATACAATAATAACTAGAGAGACTTACACAAAACTTGGTGGAACGATGCGATATGGGTCAGATGATAATCTACTATCCTTTGGAGCGACTCCGAATAAATGGGCGAATGCAGGAACTCTGATTCACTTTTTTTCCCCCCGATCGTTTATTCATTGAATGGCTGTCATGTGCAACAGATTGTGAGTGACAGGTTCACAGACTGAAGAGTGAAAGACAAGTTCTCGTGTGAGAGAGAGAACTATATTACATGCCACCTGCAGGTACGTGTGCAACTGTAGCTGAATGTACGAGGTCTGACTGTCTGCGTGGACAGTAACAACTTTATGGACGATAGCACGAGCGAGCACCCAGTAAACAGCGCTATACAATTCACCAAGCAGGAGATCTCTTATGTTGTTGAGAGGTAAACATTTTTGGTTTATCATGCAACAAATTAGAATATGGTGGGCCACCAAAGTCCCAGATGATTAATGGGAAACACTTTATTGAAATAACTTATTCAATATTTCTCTTCACAATCCACTCGGCACAGGAGGGGTTTTGTTTATCTGTTTTTGATCCTTAGAAAGTCAGGCCGCTATATTTGCTATTTACATAAACATGTATGCAAGTTCAATATTTGTCTTGCAGTCTTATTGATCGGTTTTATTCAGCTCCATACTCTGTTCACAGCTGCACGTGTGAGACAGTGATGTGGGAATCGTCATGTTCTGTTGTTTACGCTGCTTTTTGCACAGGTAGAAATGAAGCAGCTCTACTGTTGTCCTGTTTGGTTCGGTGCCTCATTAGGCCTCAGTGTTTTTTCTTTGTAGTTTGGCGGAACATTAATGTACCTGCAACAATGTCCCTGATGAAATGTGCCTGCAATTCTTATTTATAGCCCCGCGCTCCAAATTAAATAGCATATGAAAACAAAACACCGCGCCTGTGTCCACACCTCAACATGTCATGGAACTCACCGGATCCTGCTTTTTGTCTATGGTATTTTTATCTACAGATTTTTAAAGCACTATTTTTAAAAATGCTCATTATAACTTGAGCCTTTTCTTCTTTCGCACCCACAGCTACTGGAGAAACACTACATCTTCAGTCTTTGCACATTTCAACTCCACTCCAGACTGAACTCCGGCTGTAACCTGCATATCAAGTCGTCACTCTTTAGACTCACAGTTTAGTTCGGTTACTGACGTCGAACATGATCATTAGCTGTGTTCAAATCATAGTTCACCAGGCGCTGTGGCAGGAGAAGCTGTAACAAGTCAAGAGCATGGTAGCGAGTGGCTGGTGTTGTTATTCTCGTCTGCAGATTTTTCCATAATCATTGCAGTTGGGCTGACAGGTATATCATCTGAGACGAGTGTTATCCTGCGGTGCTCCGTGCACAGCGGCGCTGCAGATCAAATTCAGCTGCTTCAATGCAGGTGTTCCTGGACTGAGTCACCTCAGCCACTGTGTTAAGAGACTTACATTTTTTTTTTGTAAACGACATGTTTTCTTTTTCCTGTCACCTGAAGCTGAAAGACTGTATTTGTATACAGACTGATGTGCACTCATAATCATTCAGATTTGAGCGAGAGCTTGATTTGATTACCTATTCAAATGCATGCAGAGCAAAGAAGCTGATTTTGATCCCTTTCTTTAAATATTTTACAATAACTTAAGTCTGTTTTCGCTTGCTATCTGTTGTTGATTGCCCTTTCAGCTCTCGATTTAATTCCCCAAGCTGAATGTACTTACCTAGAGAACACACCCCCATAGAAAGTATACACACACATTGACTGGTCACTAAACCCAACCACACACAGTGACTTTGCAGTTTATGAAAGAAGGTCCATCTTTGCATGTGTTACCAGAACACACGAGGCTCTAGTTGGAGCAATACTTTGCATTTAAGAATTTGTATGGGGGGGGGGCTTTTAAAAGCACCTGAGCTGAACTGAATATCTTCTAAACAATAACCAAAATTGCCGGCAGAAAATGAGAATCCTGCTTTTGTTTCTTATAATCGAGGACCTGCCGTCTCATACATTTTCAAGAATGTCAAGTGGTGAATCTGCCACTGTTACTACTGTAAACTCAATATGTGTGGGACGAGAACAAAGAGCTTGACAGGCAAAGCAAAAGTAACTCACTGTGTTGGGGGGGGGGCTTAGTGAATGGTCAATTAGAAGACAGTACCACCATCACACACATTTTATATTCCCATTTCCCAAAATAACAAACAAAGGAGAAGAGTGTGTAATACTTACAACCATACCATTTAGGGACACCCAGCAGTCGGGAGGGAAGTCTTGGAGGAGAGGCACCAGATACTGTAGACAGCCATCCCAGTGACACAGAAGCAGCATCATCCCTATCAAATTAAATATTCTTACCACCGCACTAGCCAGGTCATAGGTCATATGGAAAATCTGCCGGAGAGAAAAAGAGAGAAAGAGGGACCTCAGTTAGACCTCGTCAGTGTGTCTGATCACACATCAAACTGGAGTCATACAGTCACACAGTGGTTTGAATGGAGATGGTTAGTGTCTCTCAGGCTGTGGTATTTCAGAGACACAAAATTAAACCCAAAACAATAAAACAGATTGAAAAAACACTTAAAGGTTAATTGATCCTCAACGATATGGGAACAGTCAGTTCTGTCTGTGCTCTGTGTTCATTTCCACTGTTCACGTCTTCTGAAATCTTATGGACGAAACCGAACCGTATACCACAGGAAATCACAAGGAGGGGAAGGGGGCAGGGTAGCCAATAGTTCAAGCAAGATGACAAGCATTGGACACGAGGAAGGAATTTCAACGATGGTGGAAAGAGAGTTAGTAAGAAACTACGGGCAGCTATATGATGATGTTTGCGCTTTTCTTAAGAGCACAACTCTCCTCGATGTCGCCATGTGTTGTCAGAAACTCGCCTCTGCATCGCCCTCTAGTGGATGTATTGCTTAACACCCATGCCATTATGGATGCATGGAAGTAAGTGGGTAGTGACAGTTGCACGGTTTCAAACAGACATATCTTTCTGCAGCATAATTAAGCCTTAAAACGTTCATAAAGGTAAAACGTCACTCGGAAGTTGAGGCATTGCGTGCCTTTGTGCTTGTAGCCATGTGTGTGTAAAGTGTGTGTGTTTATATGTGTGCATCCTTGCATTCACAAATGTCAGACTGTTCATAATCCAAAATGGCTGCTGTCCAAAACCCACAGACCCAGTGTAGGAAACACACATACAGCACAGAGTAGGTAATGTGGAGAGAATGAAATGCTAAACGATGAAGAGAGTGTGCAGACCTCTGGAATAATCAGCCACAAAGTGGGTGTTCTTTTTAAATGCCGAGCTCTGGGGCGAGTGTTACCACTCGTGCGGCTGTTTAATCACTGCAGGAAGTTTTCAGAATAGAAAGTCATCAGCAGGATGAGTAACCATATCTGCGCTGAGAAGCCGTTTCATTTACATTGGAACTGGGCAAAGAGAATTGACTCATGCCCGGTTGGTTGGGGCGCTAATTCATGAGTCTCCCATTAGCATGCGAAACCCATTACTTCTTTCCAGGTAAGTTATTCCACAATCATCCTCACGCTGAAGCTCGATTCTCCTTCCAAAGTTATATATGGAAAAAGAAGATGGTCCCTGATTGATGGGTTTTGCATAATAAACCTGACCCATTGGCCAATTTGTTGAATGAAAGAAATTATCTGTACTTAAGTTGATGGCTTTCCATTTCTTGTGAACTGCCCAGTCTGCTCATAATAGTTGCAGTGATTGGAGAGTGGGAAGCCGCACTGTCAAAAAAGAATTATAGGGAGGGAGAAATTGTGTACTTCCTGTCTTGTAAGTTTGTAATCAGTGATAAAGTTGTTTAGGGGTGTTGAAGTCACACAGGCCTAAATTTACGTTCAATTACAACTTATGGAAATACTTACTAAAGCTAGAATGGCACTCAGCAGAGCACAGACCTCCGCCAAGGCCCAACAGTAAATATCGGTCTCCTAAATATGCCAGATTTTTTTCATCAGGATCCATGAATTATTCTCAGAGAAATAAACGAAAATGTTGAAAAACATCCCATCTTAACATTTTAAAGAAAATGACAAAAACGTTCCTGGATTCACCCCCTGACCCTGCACCAAAATTTAATGGATTTTTCCCTGAGTCATAGCACATCCTTCTACCATGGATTGTTGAAATCCATTTAGTTGTTTTACGTAATCCTGTATACAAACAAACAACAGAGGTTAAAACATAACCTCTTTAGCGGAGGTAATAAAAGAGAAATTGAGAAAGAAATTAAATGAGCTGCAGTACTTACAACGGACATTAAGTCTTCAATCTTAATTCTGATTTTATTACCTTCGCCGTGGAGATTTGTTTAGCAGGATAACGCCAAACCTACCAAACTGATTTCCACCAAACATGAGCCTGTCTCTGGCAAGATCCCATTACATTTTGGTGCGGATGCAGTTTAAGGAGCAGATACAGAACCTTTTTCACTTGTTGCAACATTTTCAATAATTAATCAGAATAATGCACAGATTTTATTTTTCACTGTTTAGGACAAATTATTTTGTGTTGTATTGTTCAGCCTTGACGCAGGTACTGTATGCACTCTACTCGGTGCTATTGTAGTTGTTCACCTATTTTCCTCGTCAGCTATGTTTTGCAACCTCTGGATTGTTTACCTGAAAAAATTATTGAGCACCTCTGACCTAATTGCAAAAGCTACTCACGTCTTCATCTCATAAAATTCAGTTACTCTAGGGCCTGAGTGAGGACTTGGTGTATTCTGGCACAATTCTGATCCAGTCTCGCCATGCGTTTGCAAAATTCACCAATCAAAGCCCATCAAAAGCTCTTTGATTCCACAGCTCTCCACCCCGGTCCATTGTGGCTGCTCCGTAACCTCTCTGCACAAAGGACAGTGACCAGGCGCAGAGCAGAGGAGAGAACAAGAGGCTGAGCTGAGGCCCAGATCCCTCCACGGCTCAACTCATCCACAGGGAGAAACGGTGCACTGGCCTGAAGGGCTAAAATTAGCCACTGGCGTACAGGATGGCTGCCTACATCTTTATTCTTAATTTAGCGGAACGCTCTCTCTCTATCTCTCTCTCTTCGTGTGTGGTTGTGAGGGTGTCTTCACATTCATCACAATTTGATGACATAAAAGAAAAGAACTAGACACAAAAGAAAAGACAAAAAGGTAACTACATATTCCTGGAGGGTTTGAGGTGTGGAAGACAGCGAGTGGCACTTTGCTCCCTCTTTGAATTGAAAATGATTCGCACCAGGCAAGAAATAGAAAAGGGTCAAATGCTTCTCTGCACTTATCCTCCTTCAACTGCTGTGGGATTTTAAATACCACAACAAAGGGGCCTCGGGGAAATGGGGTGCAGCAAGTGATGAGGTCATGTGTGTTCAAAAGGTTACAGAGGATTTTGCAAATTCCCAGGGATTATTTCACTTCGCTGTGAGGCCTCAGCGACCTCTGGGGTCACGCTGAGTCACCGAGGCCGGGGAGGGAAAGATGTAGAAACTCATTAACGCGATGTGGGTTTTGTTTGGGTTTGTATTTCATGGGGTGTCCATTTAAAAAGTCTGCTAGGGGCCGCAGGTATAGCCACAAGGTAGTGGTCTATTATTAGCGCTCCTAATAATAGACACGCCGAGTGGAGATCACTGGCCAGAGGATGATACAGGTTAACCTTCATTGTGATGAAGGAATATATTTGGAGGAAATTAAACTATGCAAGGTTTCAGTTCTTGCAATCGCTAAAATATCTATTAAGATAAAAACAATCTTGCAATGTAGCAAGTTTATGTATTTTTGTTTGTACCACTTTGTTTAAAAATCCTGAGCATCAAACCTGTTTCCATTGATGATGAATACGTTCATCAACGTCTTACTTTCTTGTTTCTTACTTTACTGCAAAAAGGATTAAAGGACGGACGGAAGGAAGTTTAGGTCCTGGGTCATAATGCGCATAGAAGTCTGGTGCGGCACGGAGGGAACTGAAGGACCCATGTCATTTTCAGGATATGTTTCACAGTCTTTATTCAGCATTTTGTGTGTTTAGTGATCTAGCACCACTGGGAAGTAAAGTACATTAAGACATCATAGCAGTTATTATTTTATATGAACTATTTAAGCAGCAGAGCAGTACAGCTATGAGGGATTGAAGAGGCCATTATAACTATCTATTGGGAGCATCAACCCTGGTTTTACAGAAGAACAAAAAACTATGAATCAAAGCCCATCAACAATTTTAGAAGTTGAGCCAGTGTCCCCCCCAACAAGATTCAAGGCTTCTGATTGGTTGCTGCTCAGGAGAAGCACTAGTTTAAGCTTCCACTGTGCTGTCATGCAGGACCCTGCAATCTTTTTGCATTTCTATGGGCTGATGTGTCTTTGTGTTTCTCCTTCATCGGTGTATTGATTCGGTTTAGGGACTGTGGCCGTCTGTTTGTGTTAATCCATGTATCCAGTGTTTGTGCAGTAACACAACTGTGCCCGTGCGTGTCTCAGGTTGAACGGAGCCGTGTACAACTCACCTGCTCGCGTAGCAAACACAGAGAGGAGGGGGGGTGACATTAAACCAATATTCCAGAACATTGTCCCAAAAAGGCAGTCAAGCAAGCTCTGCATTTCAAGATCAGATTTTTTTTGTTTTCTGAGTGATCTCTGCCTCTATAAGCCATCATACACCATATTTACTTCAGGAAATATGAGGCACTGACGGAGCAAAAAGCAACACCATCACTCACAGCTGGCATGGGCAGAATATAGGCTTAGAATTAAGTGCATCAAGCTTAAGTTTGACCGGGGACAGGGGCAGAGGTCGACATAATCCTCTAATACAGTGCAGTCAAACAGCCAAGATGTGATGTGATAGCCACACAAGGTCACACGCCGGCTGTGTCTCGCCAGCGCAGCGCTCAGTCACATTTGGCCCGTCCCCGTCCATTCATCAGAAAACAGTATGGAGGAGTACGAGACGTGAACAAAGGAGCTTCATACACTTCTTTGGAAGAGAGTGAGTGCGTGAGTATAAAAATCGTAAATGTGATCCAACATGTGTTTTGCTTTGACTTCAAATGGGTTTACAGCACAGCTGTCAGTCAGGCTGACGTGTGTGTGTGTGTGTGTGTGTGTGTGTGTGTGTATTCTGTAGACTTGACTTTTTGAATCTGATGTGCGGAGAAAAGAGCATGCAGGAGAATTACTCATCATCAAGCTGTGGGCCTGGAACACGCAATTACAAAGTGTTCTTTATGCATCTTCAAATTGGACACGAGTGACCTCTGTTTGAGGTTAGTGAGGATTAGCGAGGGACTAATTTGAGGGGATTAAATCCACCACTGGCTATTACATTGAAGGATGACAAAACTGCTTCCAGGAAAATCTGGAATTCTCCCGCTTAACGTCGTCTTGCAAATCTCCTTTCTGGATCCCTCTCCTGGTTTTGCTTAAGCACAAAATTACAGTTGAACTTGGATTTGAAAAATCATATTATCATGTACGGGGAGTTCACTGGGATTTAGCAAGTGTTTTCTTCTACTTCTTTCTCCCTCTTCTTAAGCGTTGTTTTTCAATGAACCAGTTTATAAAAATAAAAAAACACTTCAATTCACTATATGTTGTTGTGGACAAATCTGAAAATGGACCATTTCCATAAATACATTTCCGTGGCCGCCCTCTTCCCCTAAAGAAAAGCAGTTTGCTGGAAGTAATCACAATTCACGTTGCTCTAATGTGCTATGTGTAATCATGTTGATATATGTATAGTACAGCATTAAATAAATATAAATAGCCCTGGCATTATTTCAGAGCTTCAGGCAGCGTAGTGTATGCTCGGACAAGCTAATCAGTCTGCAAATCTGCACACAGCACAGACACAAGATGAGCAGTGTCGCACTCCGCTCGGTTCCCTCCGGATCACGTCAAAGAAACAAACTGCAAAACAATGATTTACCCTGCATAAGAAAAGCAGTGAATCTTTAGCAAAGAGGCAGAACATTTGGGTAATGAGGCCTGGCAGTAATTTGTAGGCAGAGACTTAATTAAAAGGCAGGTGGTAATCGATGGGATCTTTGCATAGCCAGAAAACAAGTAGAGATCTATTAATGTAACAGAACTCTTGAAAGAGGAGGTCATTACTTCTTCCCTGCACGCACTTCCGCTTTACACGCCCAACACAGTGTGGTATCCAAGGAGTAATAGTGAAGGAGGTTAGAGGACATTAGTATTACTAATCGCTCGTGCTGATGGAAGTGAACCGGGAGTCACACTGATTATTTTGCATATGCCTGATCATGGCCTCAGAGTACTTTATATTTTGCTGATCCTGTTCTGTACATGTTGCAGTTGTTGGCATGGTCGTCTCACATCAAGTACACACTTCGAGTTCGAATCCTGTATGTTCTCCTCGTGTCTGCATGGGGTTTTATTCCGGGTACTCTGGCTTCCTCCCACAGTCCAAAGACGTGCAGATCAGGGTTAGGTTAATTGGAATCGCTGTTTGTCTCTGTGTGTTGGCTTGCGATAAGCTGGCGGCCTGTCCAGGGTGTACCGCGCCTCCTGCCCAATGTCAGCTGCGATTGGCTCCAGCTCTACCCATGACCCCCAAAGGGTAAGAAGTACAGATAACAGATGGATGGGTGTTTTGTATAAAACAACTGCAATAACCCTGTCTGTCGATCTCGGAACCCATCGACTATTGAATTCACAACTAGGTTCGGCCAATATTTTGTGGCTTCCGGTGTAGACAGTGGATTTCCGGGCCAATATTCTGTCTTCCGTTTACAGACCGACGAGCCCACGAGTCTAACCTTTCCCCACACAGACCGAAACAGAGATACTTTTTATAGGTGTTTTAGGTCCAGACGAGTTTTGGCTAATCCCCATTAACAGCTACTGTAGATTGCTGTTGCATATAACTCCAAATAAATTACAAAGCTGATAGCTGATGCCTTTCATGTTGATCTTGATGCAAGAAAGAAATCTGGCGTTTAAGGGACTGATAGTCACGAGCGTGTGCAATTCGGTGCAGATCCAAATGAAAATCTGGATCTAGTAGATTTAAATGTGGTTTCATAAGGGGACTGTTGGGCCTAGTCGGAGGTATACAATCCGAGTGCCACTCTAGTTTCTCTCCAGTTTTTATTTTGAGCTTTACTTCAATATGGATTCTGTTTAACATTTAAATATCTGAATGCAGCATCAGTATAAGGGCATGTTGTTTATCATTAAATACAACTACTCTTTAAATTAAGGGGCCAAATGTATGTTTAAGTGTGTGTGTAGATGGTTGTAGAACGTGTAGTAATGCTATTCTTTACCGGCTTAGCCTGTGCCAACCATTAATCAAAGCATTCATTTAATTGGATGAGTCATCTCTTGCTGATGTGTCAGTCACAAGTTAGAATAAAGACTCCTCCTGCCTGAGTCGCTCTCTCTCTCCCTCCCTGTCTCTCTCCCTCTCCTATGGGAGCTCTGCCGCTCATCCGCTCCGTTTTCCATCATTTCTGTGTCCGTCAGCAGTATTCTCTTGTTCTTCCACTAAGCACATCACACTCCACCGCGAGCCTCGCTGCCTTGCCCGCTGTCTCACCCGCTCTGCGTCTATTTTGGTCGTGTGAGCGTGATAACCCCGACGCTTCTGTTCCGCCTTAATCTGTGCTCTACCATTCAGAGCGGCGTTGGCAGAGGCAGCATCCTCTGGGGCACAGGCTCACACAGCCACAGGAGTCATGTTTATGATGTTTTTCGGCATGGAACTCATTTTGTGTAGCGTGTACGGAGGAAACCGTGTGGCGAAAAAGTGCTTCACGACTGGAACACTGACTTCAAATGTTCTATAAGAATCCTGCACCTTTAAAACGTGTGACCCACACTCTCTGCTAAGCCTCCACATGTCCCTATGTGGTCATTATTCTCAGAGGGGATTAATGTATGCAGCTAATTTGTGCACATTCTTCCAGAAACTTCTCTCAAGGCTTCTCTATGTGCGGGAAAAGGCACCAGTGTGTCCGATGAACAAGTGAATGTATTTATGGGTGAGGAGGAGGTTGAATGTTCTATTGATTTGTACCTGCAACCCGAGCAGTGGCAACAAAATAACATCAGCTCGCCTCGAAGAAAACATGCACACACACACGAGTGACAGCTCCAAACACGAGCGACGTTGCAGCTCATCAGAAAATCGACGAGAGACACAAAATTAATTCTGCAGTGCGAGTGGACATATTGTTCAGAAACGCGCCAGTTGGCTCGAGAACCAGCGTTTTCCCATGTGACCCCTTTTTCCACACCAATTGTCTGGCTATGCAAGTCTGTTTCAGCCCGACAGTTTGACAGCATCATTCCAGGAATTAAATCATCGTCAGTCAGTCTGTCAGTCTGTCAGTCTGTCAGTCTGTTTGTGATGGAGGGCCGACAGACGGCAGAGGGGCAGAGACAAACAAGAGGCAACAGGGAGGTGACGGAGGATAAATATGACATCTCATTGGTTTGTATGCAGGTCGGTCATCAAGGATCATTCATTAATAAAGCCTTAATGTGTATATGTATGTGAATTTGTTTAGGACATAGGACAAGATGGTGAATATCTCTTCTACGTTTGAAGGTCTTAGGTACTAGTTTGATGATGACTAGTTACCAACCACCAGCAGATGTCTGCGACCAGCAGCGGATGTTCGAACTTAGCATCCTGGGTGTGCGTCCCTAACATCCTAGGGTGCGGCTGGGGTCTTTATTTCTGATCCATTGGCTGCATGTGTTATATATCATCACATTATATATTATTTGGTGTCTCAAAAACTGTTGCTACTGTTTTATACAGTTACTATGATACATTTACTTTTACAACTTTTAACACATCTCAATATATAAAAATCTTCATCACTTTCTCTCTCTACAGCCGGCATGTGTTAAATGTTGCTGGGTAAACAAATAAAGTTTCCAAAATGTCGAACTCACCTTTAATGTTAAATCTTCAATATTCAATCAAGATTTACTAAACCAAACCAAATTTGGAGGAGTCAAGTTTTTCATATCTTTTGGGCGACTATTATTAATATAATAATATTACAGGCAATGATGCAATTATATAAAAAAGACCCCAAAAAAAGAAAGAGGAAGACAGATATTGAAAAAAAGTGGAAAAATAGTAAGAAATGAGCAAAAGAGGGAAGAAGACAACAAGTCCTTGATGTAGTGGGGGGGGGAGTGAAAGAGAGGAAGGAAGACTGAGTGTTGCAGCCTGAGTTGTAGCTGTGCTAAGAAGGCCGTCAGGGCAGATTAGTGCCCATGTGAGAGAAGGAAGGATTTGATTGGATTGCACAGGGTGACCTGTGCTGCGCTCGGGTTAACACCAGCAGGACGGACCCTTGCTCCCACAGTCCACCACCAAGACACACCTGCCATACGTCCCAGTGGTGTGATTTCACACTGATGAATCATCCATGGGCAGAGCTGCAATTGATATTTCCTGGAGGCTCAAACTCGGCTTGTGACGACTCTAACACAGGCCGCGTCACCTCTCAGTGTGATGGGTCCAAAAAGAAACCATTTATACTGCGGAGGGAAACAAGTGGTGCTATACACAGGTAACACAGCAGCTCAACAGTAAATACACAGCACAATGAGGGCAGCGTATTATAATCGGTCATATGATCCACAGTGGCGCTACAGCACATTATCTGGTCTCACATACCTCCCACTGTGTTGGCTGTTGCATCGAGGCTACACCTGATATGCTGCATAATCTAATCTGCAGTGTCGTCACACTATAATAATACATATCTAATGTATAGAGGAGTCATAGTGTATTTCTAAAATGATGCCCCGATACGAGACGTTATAAACTGCTGCTGCCCGGCTGTCGTCATGACAGATGGATGGATGATGGGTCCATCCATCTGACTACATCAATCCACCACTACATTAACTCTTGGGAAGTGAAAGTAGACGAACACCAAATGCATCACTAGTCACTAATTAATTAATTTGCACGCGGCGTAATTACAGGATGTCTTACATACATTTTGTCGCCCACTCCTAAATAACCGATGGATCATTATGTGCCTCCTGCATCAGTCACGTATGTAGGGCTGTGAGGATTAATTGGTAAATTGGCTGAAAATTAATCAGGAACTATTTTAAACATGGGATTTATCATTCGAGTTCGGGTTCAAGCAAAATGCCAAAGCTGTAATGATGCAAGCATCTAAATATGAGGTTTGTTCTGTTTTCCTTAACTTGAATTAAAGGGATTTAATATCATTGGGTTTTAGATTTTAAAGATAGGGTTGGAAATCCTGGAAAAGCCAGCGAGGGCAGGCTACACTTTGAAAAAATGCAACCGATACATCCCAGCCCCTCCCATTGGCCCTCTCAGCAAAGCCACGCCCCCCAAAACACATGAACGTGCACTGACTGACAACCGAGACTTTTCCATGACTCACTCGCTAACTTATGGCTATCGTCTCTGCCTCAGCCGTGTATGTCCCCCAGCAGTGGGAGCACGGTTAGGGGGCGCACAGGCAGGTCGGTTACTGACAGACACGTGGTCCCTGCAAGGGTTTGATTATGGCCGTCTGGATTTCAACAAAAAAGATTAAAAAAAAACTGTTTATTTTTTACCTATAAATCCAAGAAAATTCAATTCAGTTTTGGTGTTTTTTTCCTCTAAAAGAACATGACATTTTACCTTCGACTTTTCAGAACTGGGATTGATATTTTTAGCAATTTTCAGTCAGTGGTGAGAACAACCGTTACCAGTATGGACAGTGGAGCAGAGATTATAAGAGCTTTCCCCAGCTAACAACCAGGGATCACCAATGCATCCGTTTCCCCAAATACCCCCCAGCATACCCTTCACTCACTCACACTCACACACACACGCACATGCACACACAGCAACCACCAACAACATCCCAGCGGGCAAAAATAACCGAGATTAGCCTAATCTCCGCTCTTATCACTTCAGCCCCCCTCCCAAGACTATATCTGTCATCTGTCTGCTTACTGTATCGTGCACACCATGCAGAGGGAGACTTGTGTTCACGGGTGGGGGGGTGGTGGGTGAGGGTGGGGGGTATCCCATGGGGATGGACAGGAGATCAAAGCAGTGTTCACTCACTGTTTCTCCGCTCAGAACTCTGGAGGGGGTTCGTTCAAAATCGGGAGAGAGAAATAAAAATAATGTTGGTGCGGAATATCAAAACATGACATGATCCTAAAAACAAAATTATGCTAAAAATAACCGGCAGATGTCGGGAGAAATGGCAGATGTTGATTTGGTTTGACTGCTGTGGGGCTGCTACAGCACATGCTCAATAACAGAAGATGGCAGTGGTTGCGGGGCACTGTGTGTGTTGCTCGCTTCTCTAATTCACTAATGTTGTATAGCATGAAACCTGGTTCATTTAATCCTTCAAAAGAAATGCGGATGATTAAAACACTACTGTTTTCTACTGCGTACAATTTGTCCTCCTTTTCTTGACAAACTCTTCCTCCTCTTTCCCCGCCCCCCCAGTCACTGCCTTTCTGTCTCACTGTCTTCACTGTGCAGACATGTCTGTTTATATATCTTACGTCAAATGCATGGGGAGAGGCAGACTGACGGCGACAGTGAGGGACGAGAAGAGATAGGGAGGGAGGGAGGGAGAGATAAATAGAGGTATAGTCCCAGTGGATGAGTATACAGCTTTTTAAATGTCATACATATGCTCACAATGAGGGCATGACGCACGGTGACTTGTGAAGCTCGCCGCTGCAAGTGTGGATGAACATGAAATCCAGCACCAGCATGATACTATAGCAGCTTTTTAAATTACATACATACATACATACATGTCAAACTGCATCAGCTGAGAGGAAAGAAATTGTTTAAGCCGATAAAAACCCCGTGTCTACTGCAGAGTCATGTGACCCCGGCCAGGAGTGAATGCCGTTTGTATCCATTTCCATTGCAGACGGAAGCCAGATGTTAAGCTGGTGTTGGTGGGTTTTTTGACCAGTGGAAAAGAAGCATTAGAGATGACGATGCAACTGGAGTTTAGCAGCTTGTGATTGTGTCATCAGAAGATAATGGGAAAATATCAAAGTAACAGTATATCTGTGTCTACACGTGACTAATGGCTGACGGTGGTAAGATCATTTTAAAACCCAGATTGAAGTTTTTATTGTATATTATTCCTGTTTAGTTATTCTTAATTTGTCAGTGTCCAAAAGGCTGCCTAAATCAAGTATTGTTTTAAATGTCAACAAGGAGTATCAGACTCGCTCTCTTTAAATACATATGTAAATGTGAATACATACATTTATTGATCCTTTAACAAAAATACCAGATATGAAGTGAGATATACTTTTCACTGGACATCAGCATGACACCACTTGGTTTTCTATAAAAGTATCGTTCATTTCTAACCTATAATTGCTCTTACTTCAATTTTGTCAAGCCTCCCTGTCCCCTCGTCCTGTTCTATCACTTTATAAAAGTATTTGGAGGACACACTAATGGATGGTACTTTAAATATTTGATAATTTAACAGCAACACACATTTTCATTCCCTATTTGACATCCACAATTTAATGTAATATGTTTTAATGACTTCGTGGATTGGAGTTGGTGTGGAGGGATTTCTTTTTTTTATTAATATTTAACACGGCAATAAAGTGAAGCTGTATAATTAGTGTCTTCAAAGCTGTACTTGTCTCTTGTGTTGTTACAACGTGAAAATGTGACTAAGAGTACCTGCCTAAATAACGTGATACTAATACAATACCACTGCAAAAAACAATATGGGGCACTGATTATTTTTGTTTATGTTTGTTTTCTTTGTGATATCATCAAATAGTGTTTAATAACACTTCATACACTTTGTTGCGCTACTGACCACATATAAGTAGAAATAATGAAAATTTACATGCAAGATTACTCTTACCAGCACTGATTGAGTATAAATTAAACACTAAACATTATCATTGCTCTTAACTGCCTCATCAAACTCTAATGGTGAAAAAACTTGTCATTAAATAAATCAGAGTTTATTGACTTTTAATTGAGGGCGTATTGCTACTAGGTTATTTATCACATCCAAATACCCGTGTCTGTTGGTACGCAGCTTTTACAGGAAGGATTTATTGTGTCCGTGGGCTTTACCCAACTGTCGACTACTGAAGAAAAATAATGAAAAAACTACTCCTGCACCCATGAGCTCTGGTTTTGTCATCATGAAAGCTAAAACGAGTTTGCACGCCCACTAAGCCTATTCGCATCGACACAATCTAGTAAAATAAGGTATTGTGCTGTTTTTACCGACAGGGTATCGCGATACTTTTCTGGTATCGTCATACCGTGCAACGCTGCTTCTCTCCTACAATTAACTCTGGACTCTAATCCATATGGTTCAGCAATTAACACTCCCTACTGCAGTTAACAAGACCAACTAGCAACAGAAGGAGTGCTCAGTGAACTGGCAAGGGAAAATGGGTTAAATCTACAGGGGACGACGAGAGGAACTCGTCTTTCTTTGTTGCAGTCGCTGGAGTCTGGGATTTTCCACCCTGTGGGCCAAGAGTGAGCTTCCCTCTGCGAGCTGAGCAAGAACAAGGATTCAAGGCGCATTATGTTCATGGTCAGAGCTGCGTCTTAAAACAGAGAAGACATGAGCACAGACAGCATGAGAGCGGGGAAAAAAAAGAGCACTGTCCCTCATTTTTGTCTGCTTCACAAAATTGGACTGCAGGAGTCCATTAGGCTTGTGTGTGTGTGTGTGTGTGTGAGTGTGTGTGACGTTTCTTGCTTGTCTGTGTGTAGATGTGTGTGTGTGAATTTGTGTGTTTGAGGGTAAAAAAAGAGAAAAATTGACAAAAAGGGAGGAAAGTGAGAGAGATACTGTAGAAGCTGCTTCAAAAGAAAGATATGTGAAAGCTTTCATTAAACTAAATTTAGCAAGGATAATATCAACTCTACATGTTAAATACCTTAATGGAATAAATGAAGCATAATCTGAAACTTCAATTAATCCTAAATCTTTAACAGAAATTATGGCTTGCAATGCACATCTTGTAAAAAGGTGTGAGAGTCAGATAGTTGCACTTAAAGACACATGACCCCCCCCGCAGGCTGCAGCTCCTGCACACAAGCCAACAAAGGTCTGCTTCACCTGGCCATGCTACGCAGCAATGTAAAATGGGTGGGGCTCCCAAATATGAGCAATGCCGATGACCAAATCATCTCAATACCCTGTTTGGCCCTCAGATAAAGCTATCTTTACATAAAGTTGAACCTGAGGAAAAACATAAAATATACAAATGTCTTATTTCTGTCTGTAAATAAATGTTTTAAGATTTGCTGAACCAAATGCAACAAAGCATGCACAAACAGCACTGTGGAGCCTGAGCGCTGATGAAAAATGCATGAGAAGAGGAGGAAAAAGTGAATTCACTGCTCCGTAGCCAAGTGCTCAGCAGGACTGGACACCAAATGTGCTTCTGCACAGGCTTAAGAGACAAATGCATTATTATTTTACTGATATTACATTGAAATGTAGCTACATTTGTCTGGACACCATTACTGACTTGCATACCTTTTGTCCATTTCTGTCATAGGTCCAATTTTTGGTATTTCTACTATATATGCTATAGCTCAGGTCAAATACCCACTGCACCCTTTCATTTAAGGATCATTTAATAGAATTAAAGTCAGCAGAATACTGTCAACAGCTGAATTTTCAAGGTGCAGTTCTGTGTGAAGATTTTCCATTAGTATAAAACAGAGTTCACAATTTACCTACACCTGGAAATATTGTGTATAATATGTACTAGGAGATAGATTTATAAATTGGAATACAAGAGGAATACAAAGCAAACATTTAAAGCACTGCAATTTTAAAATACTAAAAAGAGAAAATAGTTGCATGTAGAATATTGGTGGGACTGATATGATGCTAGGTTTCTCTTTAGGAACGTGCACATTCCCACTCAAATCTGCACATTTATCCGGACGTCTTTGCCGTTTCCCAAAGCTCAGTCAGCCAGACTCGTATCTCCTCCTGCCGTGCAGAAACCTAAACGCACAAGCAACACCTCAGATTAAAAACTGCACTTCCAGGCTGCTGCCACTGTTTGATAAATGACATGTGTGTCTCCAGGCACGGAACAAAGTAGCTCCTCCGTGTCCTCAGCGTACCTTAACGTGATATCAGACCTTTCTGTGCTTTGCACTGCAGCGCCCACTGTGCCAGGTTCTTGTTGGGACATTAAATAGACACGACCAGCTGTGCATCCATGGCTACGTGCGCCTCCTCTAGCAGGAACACTGGAATCTGGGCTAACTCACACCTGCTCTAAACTACCTTGAATTGATCAGTGGTCAGAGTTCCTCCTCTCACAGTTTCAAGCAAGTTTAATCTGTAATCTGTAATGATCCTATGATTCATTTGTGTCTATGTTTTGCTTAAAAGTTTCATTTCCTTTCAGTTTTGTCTTTGCTGGATGGATATTCTCTAAGTATTTGCCGTGTGAATACAGGAATAAAAAAGATCAGTTGTCCCACGAAGCTACCATATGCCACCTCTAAGCTACAGGGTATGAACTATCCAGATATACAAACACCCACACACACACACACACACACACACGGATATGACACAGTCCCTCAACAGTCCTCAGCCTCATACATCACATCAACTCACATCAAATCACATCCAATAACAGGGAACAGTTGTATACAGTCATCAGCCATAGGCTCTGCTGCGACACCACTCTACCACAGAGGAGAGTCCTGCAGCCAGTCACATCCCTGCTCCTCACTGCTGTGTGTGCATGTGCATGTGTGTGTGTGTGTGTGTGTGTGTGTGTGTGTGTGTGTGTGTGTGTGTGTGTGTGTGTGTGTTACAACCAAATGGCATTTGAGAGAACGTGGTAATGAGGCTAGGCTCCTTTTAATTATCCTCCTATAAATGTCATTGGCTGTTCTGTGTGATAAATGGATTGTATACGTTCTGTAGAGATTCAACGGGTTTTTGTTTAGCTCTACAGTCACTGTGATAGATTGCATGTGTGTGCAGCTTCAAAAGAACAAAGGTGGATTGCGTGTCCTAAAATGTAAAGCCAGAAAAAAAAGCATTATCGGATCACATTTAAAAACCTTTGTCCTGTATTTCTTTTAGTGTCATTCTACAAGGTGTAATTACAGAAAGAAGCCGGGTCGACGCAATAGAAAATCAAATCAGGGGAACGTGGTACAGGAATCCCAGTTGCTGCTGTGTGATGAGGACACACACACACAAAAAGATAAAACACAACACACATTTCTCTTTACACACTTCCTCCTCCATCAGTCTTCCCGTCTCTCTTTCAACCTCACGTATGATTCAGCACAACATGATTCAGCACACCTTCTGTGTGTGTGAGTGAGGGAGAGATTATGCACTTAGACTGTGGGGGCCTCAAGCCACCAAACACTTTGTAAAACTGCTCTGAGACGGCTCCTCTGTTGCTAAGGAGGGAGACGACAGTAAACCGTGGCTTGATCATCATCCCTGTGCAGCTCACATGTGCATTTTGACGTTTTTCAACTATGTGACAATTAGCTGATTAATTGGTTGGCTGACAGAATGAATTATTTATTCTGTAAAAGTAGTTTCCAGTTT
The DNA here is from genome assembly GCF_022539355.2 of Hippoglossus stenolepis. Taxonomy (NCBI): domain Eukaryota; kingdom Metazoa; phylum Chordata; class Actinopteri; order Pleuronectiformes; family Pleuronectidae; genus Hippoglossus; species Hippoglossus stenolepis. The sequence goes on from NC_061500.1 coordinate 12,640,057, forward strand.
CTCAAATCTCAATTTTGCCGTCTTGATTGGACAAAACAAGCAGCATCACTTAAGGTTTTTGTAAAGTGAAATGTCCCTTTTTTCTCTGACCTATACCTTGATTTGAAACGTCAGTTTTTTTTATATAGAAGCCTAATTTCGTACGATATGTGAAGATATATTATTTGAGATTATATATATGCTACACACTGATATGCTTATATATATATATATATATATGCTCCCTTTATCTAAATTTACAGATTTAGACACCCTAACCCAGACCACATTTATTATATGGTTAATATTTTAGTTATAGTAATTTAATGTATTTTCATGGCATTTACACTTAATATATAAAACAAAAACCTGTCAATTACAGTAATATTTGATGAAGTGAAGAGTTTATTAAAACACTACATCACAAAACTTTGAAGCCTTTTACGTCTTAAATTCAACAATTACCATAAAAAAAGACCAATATCCACATCTTTGTCAGTCTGTTGAAAATGCTTTGTCTTAATATAGAGGAGGAAAACAAATGCCGGCTGTCAGCCAGTAGTACATGGGTTACTTCAGTGGAGACCACATTTAGCCAGTGTAATGTAGTTAAAGTCTCCTCTACTGTTCCCACGCAGTGCACTAGATACCCAGGTCAGTCAGCTCACATTTTCCCCCCTTTCAGATCAATTTACCGACTGAGCTGTGAATCAACTGTGCACCTTCGCTCGGGACGACGGATCCCTGCAGACACTCTAATTAAACAGATCACTTGCATCATGCTCTGCAGTCAGCTGCAGCAGACACTGCCTACCTCCCTAACATAGCCCAGTGAAAAACACATATCCCCCATAACCAGTACCTGTGTATTCAGAGGGTTTGGGTTTGTGCAACATATGCGTTATATATTTGTCATGATTGAAAAGAACAATCTGATCTGATGTTCGCCGAGACAGGTTTTACCTTTATAGGACGGCCCAACGATTTTAATGAAGACAAATTGGAGCTGCACGTTGGGGCTGCCGTAGCTGCCACGTCCCACAAGCAGCTGCTAAGTGCATCACGCACATTCAGCTTATTTTCCTATAAAATATGAATAAAGCTCTTATTGCGTGCCAGGGATCAAATAAACGTGAGAAACGAACAACCCACCCACCGACCGACTGTGCCTGCGATTGGTAGAAGTCACTGACAAATGACATGTCAGGGTGTCCCTCTACCGCAAAGGCAACTCTGGTGATGACATGATGGCACGAGGTGACGATGAAGTTTCATTCTTCCAGAAATTTTAAAACAAGGACATTGAAAAAAAGGGAAACGCCTGCCAGCATCTATACTGTAGCTTTTTGTCAATGCGATGATTCAGCGCTATTTCATAGGAATAAACATAAATAAGAATAAAACCAGGTCACAGCAGTGCAGGTGAGTAATCAGCAGGTGAAACTGGTGCGATCATGTCCTGCTTCTTTAACGTCTTAGTACCAACTGTAGGAGGTGGGAATCATTGTGTGAAGCAGGTGGGACAAAGTATCAAACTACAGTTCACTGAAATGGGACCAAATACAACATACACACTATCTGCTTCAGTGAAGAGGAAAACAAACCCTGAATTAAAGGCAAACTGTCTCCACATTACACACACAGGTTTTTGTGCAGCCATCATTAGGTCTTGGCATTGAGTTCCATTCACTGTGGACAGCCCAACCAAAGCCTTCTACCAAACACAACCTTAGAACTTAAGTTTGGGCTCATCGGGACTGGGTCTTGGTCCCATGAGGCTAATGGGTCATGACAAGGTCAGTGTTTATGCTTGCGTGTAAAACAAGTACACACACACACACACTCAGAATCTGCCAGGGACAAATCTCCCTCAGTATCATATGGCGAAAGTATCACAAAGCCAGAGCTACTGTAATTTATCAATAGAAATACGGTTTATTGAAAAATATTGTCACACATCAATTATTAACCTCAGCTATAAAAGCTTAGGACAACGTGAGCTCTCAGATTTTATGCAGTTCGCTAAATTAGCTGTCAAAATGTTATAGTAATGTATTCATTAACATTTCCACTGCAGCGTCACAGAGGGAAACAATAATTAGGTCCCAGCAGATGTGTTACAAGGCAATCACTGATGACTTTTTCTGCAGAGAACAGACATTAAAAATAGAACAAATTGTGGAGGAGCCAAGTTAAATTGAAGTCTTATTTTTGACAGATAAACATTAAAAACGCTTAGACGTAGTCAAAACATAAACTTTAGCCTGAAGGTGAGTTGCTCTTTTTTAGTGTGGGTTTGTTGATGTCCTTGATCCCAATATGCCGTTATTTACAGAAGATGAGTAATTCAGTATGTTGGTAAACAAAATAATGATCATGTTTACTGTTTTGGTGCTGATGCGTGGAGAAGCAGACAGATTCTGCCTGGGGCTCGGAAAAGTGCAGGGCCGCCCCTGGGGGGCCGGTCTCCTGCCACAAGCCCAACCTGAGCCCCTGAGCTCGAGTCGGGATCTGGCAGGAGGCCTGGTGGCTGTGATGAGCCAGATGTGGCACTGGGAGCTGTGGGGATTCGCTGCAGCAGTTTAAAAATGTTATACCCTCTCAGTCTGCTGTTGGCATTCATTATTAAAATCAGCACTGGATGAGGTGGTTTCTGAAACGGTTCCTGGGAAGGAAGAAACTCCCAAAGATCTCTGCTGCATTAGTGGAGATCCGAAGGTAGCAGCCGTAGTGTGAGTCTGTCGTGACTGTGAGGTCATTAGGATAATTAGCTCTTTATCTGAGAGGGTATGAAATAATAAGAGAAACATAAGGGAGGTAGAATTATTAATAAAGAGGAGTAGAGGGCCAAAATGTCCTTGAAAGATCAAAAACAAATGCCTGTGAAATTAAAAATGAAAGGGCAAAAAGTGCCCTCGATGACTAGTCTCATTATTTCACTGAATTGTTGAATATTCAGTCTTTAATGATTCCCAGGAGGTCACTATTAGTGGTGGAAGACTATGACTAAGGGCTTTTGTTTCCTGTCGGGGGGGGGAAATGTTCCAGAGACATTATTAAGATCAGATATACATTAGTTACTGCAGGGTTAAATCAAGGCAGTGCAATTTGTGGATGTGAAACCAAAACGTTCAGCTGAAAGATGCTAAAATGCTGCAGAATTGTGAGACAATTCACTGTGCGTCATGTGTGGCACAGTTCACGTTACATTTGACCCATCGCTAACTCTGGGTAGAGTGTCCAACAGTCCCCTTATAAAACCATATTCAAATTCACTAGATACGTTTTTTTATTTGAATCTAGTGAATTTGGATGCGAACCAGCCTCCATTTGGCTGCAGCGTGTTTAAATTGTGGGTGTTTGAGCACACGGCGTATTTACTGCTCTGCGAGACCTTCACACTGTACGCTGCGATTTCCCTAAGCACCGCACCGTGCAAGAATCATGCGTGAGCAATCGGAGGAATGAATAATTGAGCAACAAACGGAGAATCATGCACAAAGATAGAAATAGTAGCATCTACTGTCAAATTGGTCCAAAATGAAGTTAGATGTTTTCCTACTTAAACACACACACACACACACTCCAACCATTTGAATATCTATCTCTGGGCATCATGTCGATAAGAGGGTGAACAATAGATAAACACATGAGATGCATCAGCTCCTGACTATAATACACTTCCGCATCCACTTCCCAGCAGTAATGCCTATAAGAGGTTTCTGGTTCAGCACAAGGGCTCATAGATACTTTGAGACCAACCATCAGGTCATTTTCTCAACAAACATCAATCTCCGTCGGCTTGTTGCTCATTTAGGTTAATGAAACCTATGAATTTTCCCAATAGTATTGATAAAAAAACTGACTGCAGCTCGGCTCTGACCGTCCGGCCGGCACGCTTCACAGACGGAGAGAAGAAAAGGCAACAAAGTGAAAAAGTGGGGCAGAGAGATCACAACAGCTGAGGGAAATGACGGACCTACAGGCTGGAGGATGACTTACTGTAGAAATTGACTGATTAACTAAGTTGAGTCCGTCCTGAGGCTGATGTAATGATGGTTCACTGCTTGAAACCCATTATGATCGCAGAAGACTGCATTTGTCCTTCCATTAAAGCTCTGATCCTGCGCCCTGCACCTAACACGTTACGACAGCCTGGAATTTTTCCACTGAGTGCCTTGTCTTTCCTCTCACGTCTCCCGTGGATGTGTCTGAGTCGCCATTATATTATCGGGCGTGTCCATTTAACGTCGTTGCGCTGAACTATACTCGATTTCAATACATTACCTGTGTTTTTAAAGTTAGAAGCGGCGACGTCTTGAGACAACCAGTGCTAAAGGAGGATGACATTTCGTGAGTAAGAGGGTGTGAAAAAGACATGTGAGGGGAGGAGAGGGGGGAGAAGTAAAGGGGAAGAATTTGATAAGCAGAAAGACGGATAGAGACAAAGAGGAACGAGCGAGCGTGAGAGAGATGAACTGAGGGTGCAGGGCTGAGCTCGACTGTTGGATCCAGGCATTATGACACATCCCTCTGCTATACTGCACTGCCTCCCTGCATGTTCACTGCAGATTTTCATTAACCTTGCGGCACCATCTATTTGTGTTGCTAACCCCGGTCCATACCGTCTCATCCTCCCACTGCACACAGCTCTGCAAACTATACTGCAGCATAGTGTGCTGCTGCCCTATCTGAGTTTCGTGACAAAACTTCCCACATAGTGTGCATGTCAGGGTGAAATCCATATGATGCTCACTTTCAGAATATGGTTTGCAGTGGGTGAGTGTGTTTGTGAGGGTGCGCTTGCGTGTGTCTGTGGATCCTAAACCCATATTTGAGAACGGTTGAATAACACTTTGCGGACACATGTTTTTGTTTTTCATTCGTGCCATATCCAGGAAGAATGACACTAAACATATACAGTGCTGTTTAAAGCACTAATAGCGCTGTATGTGTCTATTAAACAAATTATATGTTACTTTGGCCACTAGGGGTCTCTCAATCAAAACAATAACAGGAGACCTAGTTTGTCGATGTCGTGAAGCAGGGTGGGAACACGGGAGTTGTTGTCTTCACCGCGATTGTCGATGAGAATCTACATAACGCGACTCCGGCGCAAATCATGTTCACGGATGAGGTGATGTTATAAAAGTTTATTCACATTACGCTGCAAAACGCAAAAAGCAATCTGTTACGAGTGATCAATACAAACAGTGGAAGGGAAAAACTGTTGACGGGCTAACTGGCTAACAGTGCATTTCCCCTTCGTAAAACGTGGACAAAGTGTCAAGCTAAATTAAACGGCCCATTACCTGGGTTTGAACATTGTTGGAAACATAACATTAGTTATGGTGCACTTAATAGGGGGAGTGAGGGGGTTCTAACCCTCCCAATAATCAAAATCGGACTGTACACCCCCCCCCGATAAATACGTCACGCTGAATAAAAAAACATTATTTAAATTGTTAGCTTTTCTCGATTCAATTTAATTTGCAATGCGATTTTTTTTTTACTAGTTCATCATTTTGTAGGTGGAGGTTGTTGGTTCTACAGAATTAGTGTTTCAATCTGTGAGACTAGGCTAAAATTTGGCCTCATTTATCTAAACCATAGGCAGTGACCTCAACCCCCCCAAAAAGTTACATCCTTGAAAGTAGGTCTGGTCGTTTTTTAGACATTTTAATGAAGCACAGTTACTGTACATATTATATCCTTAAAGTCTGATGCTCATTGCTTGTGTGCTCGTTTCCTGCTTTGTAAATATTCACTTATTCCACCTTTTAGGCTACCAAACACATCTTTAGACTGTGAATTATCCATTCCTGCACCACCGTTATAACAGATGTATCAGTGAGCCATGCAGTATGTGCCCTTACAACAACAACAAGCAGCGTGGATAACCGCGGCAGCAATAACAATGAGGGCGGGAGGTGGACGGGGAGCAGGACAGGCAAGGACATTCAGGATGAGCGTGAGGCCGGCTCATTACAGTTGATAGTGTTATGGTCGCCTATTCTCATTTTAATTGAGCTGCATTTCAGGGCAAATGTGTAACATCATTGCTTCGGCCACAGTGTCATAGCTGCGTCTGCTCAAATGGTTGGGTCGTGATGTGGGGGAGCGCAATCTTTAGATCAGTCAGTGTAATGAAATCGTTACCGGGAGGAGGAGGAGGAGGAGGAGGAGGGAGGAGGAGGAGGAGGAGGAGGAGGAGGAGGAGAGGACACTAGAGCTTGGTTAAATAGTCTGAGTCAGGCAGCGCAGTGACTCGATGGAGGGTAATAATGTCTCGCTCTGGGTTATGTCCGGTGTTTGTTTAACCTTGTGGGTGTTCACAGGAAATACACCAGAGTCACGTAACAACCACACCAGCAAAACATCCACAAAGTAGTTGCTTTAACCTCCGCTATAAATCTCTCTCTCAATTTTTAAACCACACTACATTATACCCTGAATCCATGTATATCCAGTATATAGTTCTAACTAAGACGGAAGCGGAGCCAATTACCTTTTCTCCGTTTGAATTAATTTCATCCATCAATGAGCTGAAACTGGCAAAACCACTTGTTATCCACAGATAAGCCTTCTGACCGGTGCTGATTGACAGCACCCATTAGTTTTATACATGCACAATTATATCTGTGCATTAACCTCTGAAGGTTGTTGCCGTGCTGCTGGGGAAAGCACCCAGCCACAGAGAGACGCACCCCGCTGCACAAACACATCACAGGCATATACAGTGCACCAGAACTCTGAGTCACTGCCTGGCTCTCCGCTCTTATGTCAATTTCTGTTTCTGTTTTTTTTTCCATTCTGTTCATGAAAAAAATAAAGTATATATATACGCACCTCCTCCCACTGATGTATGTATCTGATGAGTCGGGACAGTCTTAACAGACGCAGGAGACTGAGGATCTTGGTGAAGCGGACGATTCGCAGGGCGCGGGCCGTTTTATAAACCTCAGAGTCAAAACCTTTCTCCACTATTAAAAAGATATAATCCACTGGAATGGAGGAGAGGAAGTCCACCACGAACCAGCTCTTCAGGTAATTCATCTTGATGATCTTGGGGTCGAGGATGATCTCGGAGCTCTCCTCGTTGACGATCCCCGTCCTGAAGTTCATGACCAGGTCCACGAGGAAGATTGTGTCCGAGGCCACGTTGAACACCAGCCAGGTGGTGGTGGTCTGCTCTGAGAAGAAGGTTATTCCCACAGGAATGATGATTAGATTCCCCATCATCATGATGAGCATTATCAAGTCCCAGTAGAACCTGCGAGGAGCAACGCACACACACACACACACAAATCAGTAACGCAAGTGAGAAAACATGGAGACGTTCAATTAGAAATGGTCCATAAAGCAGGAGAATGTGTCGGTAACAATTGTAATTAACTTAAAAACAGGTCAGACTCTACAAGTTTAAAACAAGTTATCAAGACGGATTCCAACTACATCTTTAGAGAATGTCCTGAGAGTATAAAGCTGTCCAGTTTTTTCATCAGATGTTTTGTAGGAGGCAGGAAATCATATAAAACATTAATGTAATGCAAGTGAAGAACATACAGAGTACGGAGCAGGTGTTTGAAATAAAGTGAGATTTTGATTTAATGACGCCGTTGGAACAAAACCTGGGTATCCTCAAACTTAGGTGTCAGTAGTAGAGATGTTTCAATCCCATTTCGCCAATATATCTGTGTACTGGCTGTTACTGAGTGCGGCCTGTTGCTATTGTTGTAATTGGCAACACTAGTGAATCCCCCCTAACTAAAGTCTTGCAGATGGCACGCAGTCATTAACTTGTGGGACTTCCCCGTGCATAGATTAGCGTATTTGACGATGCTTGAGTCGGCATTTTCGGCAGCATCTGATGCATTTCTGATCCTGGTATAGGTATCAGAACGTCTCTGGTGCATCATCTGGGGAACATGAATGATTATTTTGTATTTCTTTTCTTTGGTCTCATATTTTAGCATCAACCAAAGTAGTTGACCAAACCAACAACCGTCTCTCTAACATGCCCGAATAAATATCCAATCAATTTTGTTATTATTGTCTGAGTTATTTCCTGCTATGGCAGATGTGTGCATACACATGTCCTGTACATTAGATCACAGATTGCTGAAACTGAGAATAATAAGTAGAAAGTTCTGGTCTGTGGTGCGGATGTTCCGAGTCTCTGAGGCCCTGACAAGCTGTCAAGGGGAGCTCTGACAAGTTCATCTGCTTGTGTTGTTACCAAAAGTCCTGTCTGGCTGTGTTTATGTCCTTGCCCTCTGTTTGGTGATGATCAGAGCCAGACGTGATTCATCAGGCATAAAGGCAGAGCAACCATGAATGAAAATAGATGCTTTCAGGAATCCTATCTCATGCTAAAAAATCCGCTGACGCCACCGCTGCAGCCTGCCTCTGCTCTGCCTCGCCGTCCGGTCGTGACTCGTTGTCGAAGGTGGAAATGGACTGGCTAGTTGGCAGGCTGCCTGCCTGTCTGTCTGGCAGACTGGCCACCCAGTAATGGATCGGTTTTTGGAAGTAAATTAAGCAGAGGCCTTGGATGTATAAATATCCACAGATCATGTGTCCGATAATCGTCTGTGCTCCATCTAAACAGCGGTCAGCAAGGTGGTTTGTGATATCCTTAATCAGTATTTTTACACCAGCAGGCATTGAACTGAGGCCTGTGGAGTGGACCCCTCTATGGAGAGCCTTGACTTAACACCTTGAGCAGATAACATGATGCACTGATGGGTTTGTGATGCTCTTCATTCCTCCTAAGTGTACATGCTAGCAACATACAACATGTCAGTGTGTCGATACCCTTTAGTTTGACATGCTAGGCTAATGCGTAGACAGTATGTACGTGCAAGATAAGTTCTACTTTTATTATTTATATATAAAAGTGGAATACGTGGCTTCAAGTCAAAACATCTGCTAAAATCCGTCTTCTATAATGGCCTCACAACAAGATGCAAAGAACTGATCATTATTCTGATTATAAAGAGATCTTCTAATTTGTAGGAAATACTTAAGATAGCTTCATTAGCCTGTGGTTAAACAGAGGGCTAATCTAGAACAAAGAAAAATACCTTTCAGAGTCAAAGTAAGTAATTTATAGAATAAAATGTGAAAATGTAACAACACAAACAATATTATATTCAAGTACCTCTGACACTCGTTCAAAACCACAAGTGAGCATTTAAAGGAGAAATCAGTATTACCCACGTACCACTGCAGAATTCATTGTCCTTATCTGTTAAATGACTATGTTTCAAATCATCTAAATGGTGGATCTTTTCCTCACATATTAACATAATCAATTGCCCTGTGTAGAAAATGAGATCCCACTGAGTGCCCACATCTCTGAGTTATTTCCATTTCTCTCTTGGCTGAGGTAGGTGGTATACTGGCCTTAACCTCTGAGACACCCACTTATCTAATGAATAAAACATAATGTTTCTCTGTATGTTGAATTAAAGCAGCGGAACTCTGAAGAAGTTTGACTCGAATCAGACTTGAAAAACATGAAGATTAGTTCTGCATTGGAAAGCAACTCTAAGTTGCTTGCTGTTAAAAATCATGCCACGGCCTGCGTTCTTTAACAGCTCTACCACTGTGTCCAATTCTCGCCACATCATTGTATCAGGCTCTTGCTCCAGTGACCCTGTTCTCAGAATGAAGCCAGTCCCAGTTAAACCAGTAAGCGAGTGCAGGGCACCCGACTGTAACACGCAGCTCCAGCACCAGCAGTGCATTCAGTGACTACTCCTTCAGGTTTGACAGCTCCAGCAGCGCACCTTAAGTACTCCACTCATATTCACATGGTAATTTTTGCACACTCACCTCCACACGTACACCCCAGGTCCCGCACCACCTATGAAATTACATCGAGGAGAGCTTTGCATTCTGCTGCTCTTTTAAAAGATAATTGTATCTGGTATTCAGCGTTTTGTATTTTTTGTATTTGTAAATCCGCTCAGAAACACAAGCCTTGGCTCTGATTGATAAAAAGTGGGAGATGCAATCACTAAATCACTGTTCCCAAACACTGTGGGTGCTGCAGTATCGCTGCAGAGACAGCACCGGGTCCTCTGGCTGATTTATACACCATGCGAGAGGTGAGAAAGAGAAATGTGCCGATGTTACCCCAATACATCACAGGTAAAAAAAAAATTAAAAAGCTTTCAAATGATAAACCCAACCAAGAGGAAAAACAATTCAGTTCTTACAATTCAGCTCAATGAACCAAGCAATTGAAGGTGCTGGTTAATGCCATAAAAGAAAAAAAACATACATACTGCAGCTACTACTGTGGTGGATTTAGAACATACTTCCACCAAAGCTAACTGGCCACTTTATCAGCATATTGCATGTATTGCATCAGATACAAATACAATGTGCACTTTCTGCAAACTGTTTACCTTAAATAAATGTTCCAATATGTTTAAAAAATGAACATTTACTACCACATAATATTGGAATAAAGATAGACCCCCAAAACATACTTATTTTGATGCACAAAATCCAGATCATATCCAGATCCCAACAAAATGTAAACTTGTAGATAAAGATACATATTTTCTTATATCATTATAGCCATAATAATATAGTGACAATCTGATAACGTGGCAGCCCAGTGGTGGATTAATAAACCAGGCAGAGGAATCTCTATCGTACTAATCCTGCTGCACATGAAGCCGGCCCGCTTTGTTCTCGTACGTTTCCTCCGAATACAACATAATCAATGCCCAACTACTCCTGCAAGCAGCTGAGGGAACCCCACACGATCTTACTCAGCACAGCCCGAGCCGGTCCAATCTGCAACGTAATGGGTATGAACTGTGCTGCAGAGGTCACAAGCGGGAATGATAATGTATCTGTGCATATTGGTACAGAAACATCTGCCACATGTTTCCCTCTAGATATCGAGATCAATACATTTATTTGCAAATGCTGAAATGCATTAAACTAGCTGTAATTCATCCTAAAAACTTTAAATAGAAGAATTTCTTATCGGGATAATAAAGAAGTATTATTAGATTTGGACATCTACACATGCAGTTATTGCAGAAACTGTCTTAGGATATCATATGCATTAATGTTATTTTACCATATTTATGACATAAACATGTGTCATTATTAATGGTTCTGGGGAGATTGCTGAGAATAAATTTCCCTCCGTTTCCAGCACAGTTAATAACAGGCACCAGGGACAAATTTCAATGTCAAGCAAAACGACAAGAACGTGTCACTGCACCTATGAGCAGATGTGATGGCTGAAACAAACCCATGTGTCTTTTCTGTTATTTGGGAGAAACAACATCACAAGAGTGTTTTCGACTGCCACTAAGGCCTCTCCTTGGCATGAACAGAGGTGTATGAGGCCGTGCACGAGGCCTCTCTAAAAATCTATGAATAATGAATATTACTAACTTGCCATTAATCTTTAAGCAGCCACTGTGTACGAAGAATATGTTGGATATTAAGTTTCAAACACTCCCACAAAGCAATATAAAGCCCATGTGGATAGTGGTGTCATTCATGGACAGCACTTACGCAAGACTTTTCTGTGAGAGAATGAAACAGCGTTTCATTTTCTCCTTTTGGTCAGTACAGCAATGAATGCGGGGCAGTACGTGTTTATTTAATTATGCAAAGATTGCTAGTGATACACAAAGCCCCAAAAATAATTATATTGTTAAGTCAAGCCCCACAGCAGAGAAACAGATTAACTTTTATGCCAAAGTGCAAGGAGAGCTGCCAAGCAAAGTGGACCCTTGCACCTCCATCATCTATGCACCAGCATGACAGATAGCTCGGAGCAGTAGGATACAACCTCGCAGTACCACTTTGGAGTCAGGATGCAGACTCTTATACGATATGCAAGGGTATATATGAGGGTTGTGTCTTCACTAGAGGACGAGGAGCTTCTCTTACGAAAATGTCATTAGACCTGAACCTAAGGGGGCGTTCCCCTACCTCTTTTAGCTTTGTATTCTAATACAGCAGGAATAAAAGAGTCCTTGAGCAGAGATTATATGACAGAACCCCCATTGATGACCCAATTTGTCTCTGATTCAACACAGTCAGAATAGGCTCTGAGACATACTGTACTGAACGTATGTGCACTACAGTGACATCAGCAATCATTTCCTCGTATGAAGCCTTTTCCTGCACTTTCTCTCTAAATGTTCCTCTTCTTTCGTTTCAAATAAGAAAATAAACATGATTTGAGAGGAAAGTGGATCAAAAAACCAATTGGTAAATGTTAAAGCAAAATAACAATATGTCATAATCAGAATAGGGTAACCCCTAACCCTTAACCCCACAACTGCAGAAATGAAACTATGTGGAACACTAATCATATTTAAAAGATCCTTTAAAGATCATGGATGGATATGGGATGGATTTACGATGCGATGTTGGTCGCTTCACTGATGGATTTGTTCTTGGATTGTGTGACTGAGGTTTCTATTTATGCTGATTGTCCTGTTCATGTTTTGTGTAAATGTTCGGTTTTAGTTTGATCCGATTGAGAATCATGGACACAAAACACGTTTTTAACTCCTTCATACCCCTTGTAGGAATCTACTGCCTCACCTGCCTTCCCTGCTTATATTTTTTATTTAGTTTTTAGCAAATTCAAACATAACTGCAATTGATTGAAACAATCATTAATAACTGAAAAAAGGTAGGCATCATCAGTGAAGCGTTCCTGCCCTACCCTTGGCCATCTTTCAGAAGCGGGGGTCAAATCTCCTTACATAATTGTTTTCAGAGACTGCTAAGCTCATTGACTGTTGTGTTGCGCTACTAATCCGTGCCCACCATCATTGTACATCTGTGTGTGCACATGGGCATGTGCATATGCCTGTGTTTCTGTGTGGGGAGCTCAGGATATCCCTGTTAGGCAGTACTCTTGTGTGTAGTCATATGGGGTTAGTGCAAAGGTGAAACAAAACACAATGCCTCATGAACTCTGATGCAGTTTGGAGCCGATATGCACATTGTGTTGTACTAAAACACATCAACGTGATCTACTTATCCTTTTGCAGAGAGCTACACAGTTATAAAGCCACAGTGAAAGAGTCAATTCAACTTTCAGGGCACATATGCTCCTAATGCAGGCTCCATCAGCAGCAGGGTGAACACTCAGTGCTTAAGGCCTGCTCTAAGTTCAGGACCACGGACAGCTCTGTCTACGTGCCCTGGCACGTTGCTACAGCAGAGAGAACTGGAGGGGGTGAGTGTCACCACCGTGCTGAGCCGTGCTGAGCCATGCTGTGCCGTGCCAGGGGACACTGGTGCACAGACTAATGCTTAATTGGTTAAGTGGTGAACTGTAAACATGCGGCTTGTGGACAACCAGTCCTGCCTGAACCTGATCTCATTTGTTTACCATCTGAACGCAGTCACTGTGCCACAGATGACGAGCAGGTTTCACTACCTTCTCATGTGGATTATCTGAGCTTCTCTCAGTGCGACAATGCACTGTGGGTTTATTCAGCCATGGCCAATAGAGAAAAAAAAACTAAAAAAAACTGTGATAATGTCCCTGTGGCATTTGGGGGATGCCAGAGAAACAAGTGTGGCATGATGCTTTCTGCTGCTCCCTCCAAACAAACACATTCCACCACATTTCCCCAGCAGGGCAGCTGCACAAAATGAAAACAACCCACCACTCATGCATGCACCAGCGCTGTCAAACAGACCCGAAGATCAGTTTCAACTAATGCATTCAAAACACGGCCATTTTCCCTTTAAATTCATCCCCTGTACGGTATTCTCTTTTTTTTTTTTACCGCATTCTGTGCATCTTCTCTGTCTGGCACACAGGCCCCGCGTCTTACCGCCGCCTATGAAATGTTTACAAGCCGTGGTGGTGCAGTGGCATTGTCACGTTGTGTCCAGGTACTGTCGCCCCGATACACGGGAGTCGAATATGTCGCAATGAAGACACGGAGCTGACTCTGTGTCTGCTCGTGTGCGCGTGTGACGCCTGGGCTGGTGTGCGCGTCTCTTCCCTCCGAACCACTGACATTCACCGGGCTTTTTCCAAGGACATCCGACTCGCACACCTTTGTAGCCTCAACACATTCCTCGCTTATTATAATAAAAATGCCGCAATGGACCGCACACACGCGGACGCACACGCACATTTTGACAGCGGAGCCCTCAGCCTGCGGAAGCCTGATTGCCTAAATACAGGAGATAGATTATGCGTAAGGGGCTTTGGAGGGAGGGGAGGGGGCGATGACAGAGCGGTATGTGTGAGAGTGTATGGACCCCAGGGGTGACGGGAGGGGTGGATAAAAAGGGGTGATGAGGAGGGGGGGTCTTTTTTTTATCTAGCCCTTACCTAAAATCGCTATATGGATGAATGATCCAGTATCCGGCCGTTTGGACCCTCTCCTGCTCTTTCTCCACCGCTTTCTGACTGCCGAACATACGCAGGGAGAACTTATTGACTCCCGGCTGCATCATGGCCCCAAATTGCCGCTGCATGAAACCGTGTGCCCTGGACGCCCCCTCCAGATCGTCAAAGCCCACCATGGCCTCTTCGCGCTCCCCCTTGAAGCCCACGGAGTTGCCGTGGTCCTTCGTGTTCTGGCTGCCGGTGTTGTTCTTCTGTATGGAGTCTTGCCTCTGAAAAACATTATTCCCATCCGCCTTCTCCTCCTTGTTGCTAGAGAACGAATTGGATTTGTCTTCCATGGTGCCTTTAGTTGTCCCGTTGTTTCTGCTTTTGAGACGAGGCAGGGCAGGCGGAACGTCTCCGGCTCCGGCTTGGGAGGGCTGCGCGTAAAAACTGGAGAGGACGCGCCGCGAGCTCTCCGGTTTCTCTCCGTTTTTTTGTGTCCTTCAAAAGTGCTCGGCTCCTCTGTGCCTTCACCGCTCAGTGCTGCAAACTGAGACAGAGTGCCCGAGAGCCCGCTGGATCAGGTTTCTTGGGTTACCGCCATCTACCGACGGCCCCGGCTTCTGGCGTCCAAAGCCTCTCTCCGCCTGTATAGTCTCACTTCGCACGGCACTGCGGTTTAACTGGCACATGCTCCTGCACCTTATTTACATAATGTGGCTCATGATAGCGCCCCCCCCCGTCCCCCCTCTTCTCCCCTGTCATCACTTTCACACAAGGCAGGTGAGGGCCAACACTGTGGGAGCAAATGTGTTCCAGTGGTACATGAAGTTAATGAGACATGTTTTCTTTTTTATTTCTTTTTTTGTGCAGCTTCCTGGCAGCAGGTTGAGCTTCCTGCAGAGGAGTGATAATAGAAGACAACACGGTGAAACAGATTGTTAACGTCGGTGTGATCTTAGAGTTGATTCCGCTGGTCATGTGAGAGAAGTTGGAACATCTTGAGGATATCGCACCTTCTCAAGGTGTTGCAGATACCATCCTACATGTAGATTGTGATTTTACTATATAGTTGCAAGCTGGATGCATTGCAACTGTTACAAAGAAATGTGGGCTTGTAAATGGGTGTACCTGTAGTTATGAAACACATTATATTTAGGGTATTATGATCATTTAAGTAATTGTGCAAATTACTTATTGAGCTGTGTGGTTTACATTTAGTCGGAATAATCCCACAGCATTACTGCCCACTTTCAGAATTAGGGTTAAATACATCATTGTTGCATTATCTTTTATACTCTCACACCAAGCGCGATGCTAACCTTTCACTCGATGAGATTACATAGTCAATGGAAATTCTTCTCTCACTCAAGGCTACGCTTATTTCGCCATTCACGACAATCACTTGAGTTGAAATACTTCAACTCGGGCCAAAAGTTAGTGTGACGTCGTGTGGCTACATTCACGTGAATCGCATCATTCGCTTCTATCGACCTGGTTGAAATATATTTGAACTCGGGCAAGAAATGGGTGTGACACAATGTCGCGAGAGCCAATCAGCACTGACAATTCAACTCACACCGACCTGAGCTGACATGTGATCGAACCCTGCCACTGATCAAACTCAGGTATAGCTCTGGAATCGACAGTAATCCAGCTACAGCACTGCAAGGAGATATAATAACAAATAAAATCTGAAGGGTGCATTTTAACCCAGAGAGTTATAGAATAGCACTCAGTAGAGCGCATACCTCCGCCAAGGCCCTAAAGTCCCTGTGAGTTCATTCAAACTGCACAAAATCGCTAACATTCACTAAATATGATGGGAATTTTTTTAATGTAAATTAAAAAATATCAAATATACCTGGATCCGCCCCCTGATTCACATCCACACCAAAGTTTACCGGGTTCTTCCCCGACTCACATCCTTCCACTGAGGTTGGCAATAATCCATTCAGCAGCTTTTGGAAACGTGACCTCCTTGATGGATGAGATTAGATGATGCCAAATGTCTTGCAGAATGCATTATAACCAACTACTCTGTAACACCACAGGCTGCAGCCCCTACGACGTTTGGCCAGACATTTATAATTAAATTAGGGGATTTATTGTTGTTTTGAGGAACCAGCATCTTATTTGGGGCACCAGTCCAAAATAAATGAAGATGGATGGCGACCGAAAACAGACCCAGCCAGAAAAAGAGGAGAGGAAATCTTACAGGGAGGTGAATTTGGAGGATTCACAAACACATAAAAAAAAAAAACTGAGTTGGGAGAAAATAGCAGAGGAGTGAAGTGTTGGAGGAGGACACTTATTATGGAGAACAGCGGCAGCAGAAGGACGGCACAAAACACCAGAAGCTGTTGAGTGGTGACTTGGCGATTACAACATCAACAACTTAGCACTCCTATGAGTAATATGAGTGTAGAGACTTCTGAACCCTTCCAGCTAGTTGAATTTAAGAAAGTGCACTATGTTGCTTTAAAAAACTAGACTGCAATTTCTCTCTAGAGTGAAATAAATCCTCATGTAGTTGACCTTTACTTAAAAAGTGGCGGCAAACAGCTCCTACCTGTGCAAACTGTGGCTGGTGCTTGTTTGAAGTTAGTGGGGATATATATATATATATATATATTATATTTTATATTGTTGTATACATATTATTTTATATATTATTATTTTATATATTTATATGTATAAATTGGATAGCTTTGGAGCGTTTGTTGTTTTAAAGGTTTTTATAGATCGAATTATTGATCAACAATGAATTTGCAGATGATCTGATTATGAAATATAGAATGGTACTCAGAAGAGCGCCCACCTCCACCAACAGTCCCCTTCAATACAATCAAGCTGCACCAAATCTAAAGATATCAGTTCTCTAAATATATCCGACTTTTCACAGAGAGCCATGAATTATTCATTGGGAAAACAGTGAAAATGTCAAAAAAAGAAGCCAGAAAAGAAGAAAGATTCCTGAATCCACCCTCTGATTCGACTTCTTCCCTGACCACAGCCTACCACTAAGTTTCATGGTAATCCATTCTGTCGTTTCTATGTAATCTCGCTTACAAACCAACAATCAGATCTTAATAACTAGCTTGCATCGTTGGATGAAGAGGAGCGGAGGTCATACGAGCACACCGAGCTGTTTCTCTGCAGGAATACCCCAGTCTCTGCCCGCTTCACAGTGGATTCGTTGCAGTGCCACAAAAACCCATCTGCTCTGGACATACAGCACAGACATCATTGCTAACAGGCAGAGCATTTTGTAAAAGAGCTGGAGTCACCACGGATTCTTTAGGGAAATCCACTTCTGCCCCTTCTGTCAGGCAAATACTGCATAAATGTATATTACTAAAATGTCAAGCCACTGGACCATCTATTCACACACACACACACACACACACACACACACACACACACACACACACACACACACACACAGTATATTAATCCATGTCTGTTATATTTATATTAGTTAAGTATGTGTATCCATGGGTCAGTGCTGAATTGTAACTACTTTCATTTACTCAAGTAAATATACTGAAGTACAGTACAATTACATTTGATGCATATATTTGATAACTTTTAACTTTTCAAATTATGTGTATGTATAATTTTTTTTACAAAACCTTCAGTGAATAAACATTTTGTATTGTTATAGATGAAATAGTGCAGTATATAAACTAGAATGGAACTCAGTAGAGCGTATAGCTCCACGAGAGCCCAACAGTCCATTTATGAAACCACATTTAAATTCACTAGATCCATATTTTTATTTTGGGTCTGTAGCAAATTGCACACACTGATAGATATCAGTCCCCAGACATGATTTTCTTTTCCATTAAGATCCATGAATTATTCTGAGGATACGACGGAAATGTTGAAAAACAAAGCAAAATGTCGTGTAATCCTGCCAACAAACAACACAACATCAGACAAAAACCTCACCTCATTGGCAGAGGTCATAAAAATGAACTTTGCTATGACAACTGCTTCTCCTGTATGTATTAGTATTAATAATATCACATTTCTCTAATGAGTCTTTTTACTTGTAAAACTTAAAGAAGCATTTGCTGATAGTAGTTTTTATGTCAAGAGTGATCACATGAGGACCCACCTGCTGACAGTTCCAATAAACTGTCTTTAATTTAACTTACGGGTTAACACACGAGAAACTAACACTCAGACGATGGAACACTGACAGAAAACTGACAGACAAGCTGGTTCAGAACAGACAAACACACTTAGCACTCAGGTGAGGCCTCACACGTGTGAAGCTAATCAAAGGTTTTCAGGAAGGAAGTGAAGAGCTCTGAAATGAGAAACACTGGTAACTACAAAATAAAACAGGAAGTGCAAACAGCTTGATACAAAATAAAAAAAATCTCCTCAAAGGCTCACGACAAGGGCAGAGTCATGACAACTTCATTTTAAACACAGGACTTGTAATATAGTATTTTTCTATTGAGGTAGTGCAACGTTTACGAAGTATATTTACTTTTCTTACTGTACTTAAGTACATTATTCTTGTATCTGTACTTCACTTAAATAGATCTATTTTCAGGTACTTTTCACTTTTACTCCACTACATTTATCAGCACATATCTGTACTTTCCACTCCAAGTGTTTTCAGCATCTTCGGCAGCATTCTTTATAAATATTATAATTATATGACAAATGAATCCAACTGAATATAATCTTTTATTTTTGTCTATTTATTTGTACTTTTACTTCAGTAAAATGTGTGTGTACTTCCTCCACTAGTGCTTTTACTAACCATCCCCTGCTGCAGGTCTTTTTAAGGATTTTAGACTTTTGTCTGTTTTATTTTATCTTTATTTTTATTTTGTCTTTTATTGTGAGTTATTGCTGAGCATTAACATTCTTGCATGACTAAATAAATGTTTAGTGAACCATATCAATAATATATTACACATATTTTCACATTATACATATTTTATATTCTATTTTCTTTTTTGATATTTATTTTGATATTTTTATTCTTTATATTTTACATATTTCTATATAGTTTTGATCTTATATCTTATATCTTTACATCTTGCTTAGTGTGTTATCTGATATCTTGTTGCTCTATCTATCTATCTATCTATCTGTATATATATATATGTATTATTACTTATTCTTATTCTTAGTATATTTAATCATTGTATAGCTTTTTAGTCATTGCTCTGGCATTTTTTCTCTTTCAACAACGATACTTTCCTTTTTTCTTTCCCTCTATTTTTTTCTACGTAACATGTTTGTCATGCACATTCTTTGTACCTACTTGGCAATAAGTGGGATTCTGATTAAATTGTGAAGTCAGAGAGCACCAGTGAGTAAAGCTGCTGTGCCTCTTTCTACACTGTGGCCTGACATACCCACGCTGAACCCACGCGTGCACTCGGTCTTTTCGTGGCTGCACAAAACAGCAGCTGGCTGCGCACATCACCATGCAGGACATTAGCTCGGATATTTTGCATGTTTGGCAGTGGATTATTATGTAATGATCCAAATGTTATTCTAATTAAAACAGACATTCCTTGCCTTTTTGTGTGTGTGTGTGTGTGTGTGTGTGTGTGTGTGTGTGTGTGTGTGTGTGTGTGTTTTTTCTCCCTCATCTGGGTTTGTGTTGAGTTGGATTAGCTGGCATGCCAACTGTTTCCCCTACACAAGGCTTGTGTAACTTCAATTACACAGTTAATAGGGCAGGGAGGGGGGGTACTGAGATAGAAAAAAAAAAATGTTGCATAAGATTTATGGCTTAAAGTAATACTGATATTGAACAAAGTGCAAATCCCAGATGTCCCAATCACATGTCAGGGATAAATACAACAAGAACATACGTACAGGATAGAGGACGTGCGTCACAGAAGGAAATGGTAAACCTTGTTTTTGATTTGGCCAATTCTCTGCATTGGTCCCACATGTGGTCAGTGCATCCGATACTTCAGGATCAGCCCTGAACAAGTAACCACACGGTGTGATGCCCTCAATCACAAAGCTGATCTTTTTTAATATACATTTCATTCCACATTTTTCATCATGTTCAGTGAATGCCTGTGATTTCTAATCTCACACATTTTGCATATTTACATCAAACACTTGAATAAACTGTATGTTGAATCAGGTTTAAGCTGCTGGGTCCTAATCCGGCCTCACAATATACTGTAATACAGAATATCCAGAAAAGAATATTCAGCCCCAATGTCCTGCTCCATTCTGTTGGGTAAAATAATGAGTTCCTGATTCTTCTGACGGTCTCATTGGCTCTGCTGATATTGCATTGTGTCTCTAAGATTACATCCAGTCATCTCTGCTTACAGTCAATACCTCATCTGGACATGAAACATTACATACTCCCGCACTGCCAGCCATTTCTTATGCCAAAAATAGCATCAGCTAAAGGATGGAAGCATTGTGTTACAATGCTCCCCCCCCCCTTTTCATTTTCTGCAAGTCATTCAATGTATAGTTTCTCATTCACAGAGACAATATTCCTGGTTACAATCATTTTAAGGAAGCATGTAGAGTAAATCTTAAAGTCACAAAATGTAAAGAAAAAGGCGTTTCGTTATTTCTGAAAATGGAATAAATCTTTTCTGTCACCAGCCACTGGATTAGATGTTTAATCTTATTCATCATATACTAAATTTTGGATGTAAACATTCCCTGTCTTGTAAATCACCTATTGTATCATCTCTGAAACGCCTGCGACACAGAGCTCAATAAAGGACACAAATTAAAAACACAAATCTTCCACCTCCCCGGCCCAGACACGACTACTAATTCACTTGTCCTCTTTGGACTCATGTCCCATGACTGACTACTTTAACTAAACCGTGATTGGGGCTGGGGAAGATGGTAGAGTTGTAATAGGATTGCGAGCTTTGGTCCGTCTCCAGCGGCGACTATCAGAGTATCATGAACCTCAGGGATGATGCCGAGGCGTTGGACGGTGACCAGCCGAGACCAAGGTTGACTTAATCAGCAGAGGGACAGAGCGAATGAGAGCATTAGGAGGCTCAATCAGAAAGATGATTATCATAAAATGATGGGGTATAGCATCATGAACCATCTAAATGAGATACCCAATTTCTGGATAGACAAAGGCACGGCATCCCATAGTGTCGCTCTAGCACTGAGCTATGAGTTTGTACAGAAGAATTCCTACTACTTGATTGTTGGGATCCTATTACAGCATAAAAAACATTTATTTTTCAAAGTAAAAGTTAGAAGAAAACACTTGAAGAGCATATCCCCATGCACTGCGTGTTGCAACGGGACAGAGGGGTGGGACTTAACGCCTCAATCAAATCAGTGGAGCGGTGACATGTTAGTGGGGTTAATGTGACGGTTGGCATTACCATATCATAATTAGATCCACACAGCTGAGCTCTTGTTTAACCTCTGCAGATTATCAGCTATGAGGCTGCAGCTGCACTTAACCTTTAAGCTCATATCCGCGAATTCCGATGCTTAAAAACGCAACGTAAGGAAGAAATGTTTTTTGTAACAGTCCTGTCAGTTTCTTAGAGGCATGGTTCTACTGTGGCAGGGGCCTGACCTGTACTGGTCCATTCAGTAGATGTATTGTGGGTTGCAACTAACGATTATTTTCATTGTTGATTATTTTGATAATTATTTCTTCAATAATGGATTAATCATTTGATCTTTTGGATGTCTGAAAACACAAATTATTATTTTTATCATTATGACTAGTTTTATAGTATATTCAGTTTCCTTTCAACAACCATAAAAATCAACGTATGAGTGCAGATGCTGAAATCAGTGAATGTTGCTTAGAAACCTCCTCAATCATCTAAATTGTTAAAATAACATTTTCCGTGGATAAACTAATCAATTAATCATTAGAATTGAATCCTAAACTTCTTATCACTTAATATTCTAACAGCAACAAGACCAGGTCAATATCTGTCCTTCATCATTTTGCCTCTTTTAGCAACAAGTAAAAGCTGGTCCCATATTCACTCTTGTACGGTTTCTTTGGTTTCGGTTTGGTCATTTTCTTTTGATTCCTTCAACAACGTCCTCTTCTCTTTCTGCCCTGGCTCTGCCGTGATATGGGAATGGCGAGATGGTTTCTTTCTATTCTCTCGCTGCCGACTCTGCCTCTGGTTGTTGGTGTGTGACAGAAGCAGCAACGTGTGCCTGCACAGTAAATCAGAGTTACATTGTGCAATAGCAGGCGATTAAGGGAGAGGTGCCCCAATGGCAGAGATGCCTGTTGTAAATTTATGTACAATCAAAATGATTTTGAAGCCGTTATTTTAGGGTAAATTAAAAAAAATACACTGTGTTGCTTGGATTTTCTGTTTTTACTGTATATATATAAGTGCATAATTAAATATAAATATTATATATTATACGTTAATATAACCACAAGTAAATGTTCTGGGAAGAAAGCTAGTATGACTAGTGACTATTGTTCCACAGCGGCAACACAAGAAGGAAATGAAAGAGTTGCCTATAGCTGCAAAAACAACTTAATTTAAACTCTTTATGAATAAATATAACATACAAATTAAATAGAATTTATTTTCTAATCCCTTTTCTTGCTCTGTGTAACATTTGATTGTCAGTGGTTTGCTAAGGTGGCTTCACATTGATCTCTCCGTTCAAACAGTAAACCATGAAGATGTGTTTACAGCACGATGGTGTCATAAGTATCATGCATTATAGAATTGAGACACAGCCACAGTTAGTTCCTGCCTAACGTGGACACCACCCCCGCAGCACGACAACAATGTGACCCAACACCTGATCACGATGAGCTTGGAGGGCTAATAATTGAGGCCTATTACAGGTTGAATTATTTACGTGGTTTTCTTAAAGGCTCGTCAAACTGTGCGCACACACACAGACCTCACACCACTGTGAAACCACTGAGCCCCACCTCACCATCACTAAACCACAGAAGTGATCCAGGGTGAAACGCTGCAGCAACAGGTTGGTTCTCTCTGTCTTGTTTATTAAACCCCCCCAAAACATGCATCTGATGATCACAGTATAACATGAAGTGCTCTGGCAGCATTAAAACACTGCAACCTTTTACTGCCTGTTGAATTTCAAATAGGTGTATGTAATTGCTTTTATAATGGATTTTCTCTTCATGCGTGTCTACTTTGCCGAGTTCTAACCACAGAACTAGTGTCTAGTTTATTAACACAGGAGGGGGGAGGGTTTTTTAGCATGTATACTATTTTTAATGCATTCATTGTATACCTCCGCAGTAACAGTCCCCTCATGAAGCCTTATTTGGACAGACTCTTAAATATCAAACCCCTTAACATGCCTAATTATTTTCATCAAGATCTTTGAATTATTATTGAAGAAATCAATGAAAATCTTGCAAAACTCCCTGTCTCGCAATGTTAAAGAAAGAGAAACAAAATTCACGGCCCGATCTGGGAAAATGCAACGGCTTCTTCCCTGAGCATTACCACATGCATCCACCGGTTTCATCCGGCAGGTAGTGTTTGCGTGTCCCTGCTACCAAACAGGCGAACAAACAAACAAAAACGGAACCTCCTTGGCGGAGCTATTTAAAGTCGACTGTAACATATGATGCAAGTCACCTGGAGTGGCCCAGGTAGAGGCACCTTTTGCCCCGCGGCGACGCATGTGCCTAGACAGTGGATCAGGTGATTTCACTGCCTAATTCCAGATTTGTGGCATACACAGTGTTCACTTGCTAAGCGTAGTAATCCCAAAGGATTGGCAAGTATTTTTAGTAATGGATTTACTGACGTCCGTTGATCCCTTGATGGGTGGCGTCTTTCAGAACAGTCATGGAGGAGTGTCCCGTCCCAGCCTTGCTGAGCAAAGTGTTGATCAGTATGCACGTGCGTGTGTGTGTCTGTAAGCGTGTGTGTGTGTGTGTGTGTGTGTGTAGATCTTCTTGCAGATTCAACCACAGTACTTGAGTGACCCTATGGAGAAATTAAATCAGGTTTCCCATCTAATTTAAGAAAGTTGCAACGTCGTTTTTTTTATCCCTGTCTTCCATTCTTTCAGAAACTGGTCGTAATGAAAACCAAACAAGAATCTGATGGAGATCTTCTTGTGGCTGTCACAGGTTATTCCTCTGTGTGTTCAGCACTGTTGATTTGTCCAACTGTCCGTTCCTGCGACGTTTGCTTTCGCTGTCATCCCATCATCTTTCCTGCTCCACGAGGACCAGATGTTTGACAACCTATAGGAAACATGATTTGCCGGAGCAGAGTTGATACCGGCTGAGCTGAAATAAGAGCAGGTGAAGAAATGAGAGCTGTGATTTGACTTACACATCAAAGATATAAGGAACACAGCATTTTCCGTCTTTACGCTGTTCCTCGACTCGAACCCACCCATGTGTTTTCAAAGTGCCTCCGCTAATGCATCCGTGATTGCCCATCACACCTCTCTGCTTCTGGCTCAGTCAGAGGCGAACGGTGTTTCTTACCTCTCTGAAACTTTGGAAGCAATTTTGTGCAGCAATCAGGAAAGAAAAACAACTTTTCCTATTCTCACTGTCTATCTACTAGTTCCAGAAATCTCTGCCTGTCCGATTGTAATTTGTGTGTCTCGAGAACCGTTCATCTCATCGGCAGTGTAGATTCTGGTGTAATTTGGACATGTGATACATTTGTTATTGATAAACGTTGAATGAACAGGAGACCAGCGCTCTGTAGCAGCAGAGGAGGGGACTCATTAACATAAGTGATGTTGTTTATCACGACACCGGCAACGACAACTGATTCCCCAGTTCGGGTTTCTTTCACACTTTCAGAAAGAAAGCTGCAACCAGGATGTAAATGGTGAACACAGAAAAATAAAACACAAAATGCCTCTAAACTGCTCCTGTGGTGTCATCTGAGTGTCCGTAAGCCCCGCCATTCATATTCCTGGCGTCATTTACACCATGTTTTTAGCTTAAATGTCCGCTGTGATCCACGTGCGAACACGGCTCCATCGGCATAGTGGTGGGTAGATAATGGGTGGATTTACATTTTTTGGTGAACTATCCCATTAAGTCTTTTACTTTAAAAATATGAATGAATTATTAATATGAGAACATGATTCTGGGAACTCTCACATCTTAGCACTGCCTCTCTGGCTGCATCATTACCTCCAGCATACAAAAGACTGTCACACACACCTTCAGAGACCGCAGAGTGCACAGACCACACACAACCTACAAACTGTCCATCCTTAGGGAATGAAAAAAAATCTTATTTAATGACATTTTTAAATATGCTCCTGTATATAGTTAGAATATAGCTCTTGAATCTTGAATAAACAGCTGAGTTAGTGTGGGTGAAGATTTCAGCTCTGGGTCTCAGTTTGTCTTTTCTCTCCAAGGCAAGATTCTACCTGACAGCGGATGGACCTGCAGTCTGCACTTTTAGTATTTCCTCATGATTATAGAGTGACTTTTCTACTTTTTTAGGGTAAATGAATAATCCATGGTTCATTTCAGAAATGCCGGTTATACACGTCTGCCATGCCACGAGCGGGTTGAAACCCCTGAGTGGAACAATGGCTACGTCATGGCTGGCTGAGTATGAGAGGAATCCAAATGTTAATTATGGCTCCAAAAAGTCAAATCGCCTAAACTTTGAAAGCCAGAGATTTTAGAGGCTGTTGGGAAAATCCCGTATTAATCCATGGTGATCTGAAGTACTCTAGCTCCCAGACAGCGCAGGCCACAGCCAGCTGCAGACAGACAAGTGTGTGTCCATATGTGTGTATGTGTGCGCACATGGGCATATGTGTGCGTCTGTCTGCATTTGGGGCAGGGAACAAGAGGAGGGAATTACTTTAGATGAATTCAGAACGTTTTAGGGTAAGAGGATACGATGTGTTCCTGGTCCAAGGCTGGGGAAATGAAGTGAAGGGTTACTCTGCAGGACTCGCCGCAAATACGTAACCCGTGACGTCGCCGCTCCCCTCATCCGTCTTCTGCCTTATCCCTCGTTTTTCGGTGCAAACACTGAGCCTCCTCACTGACTATACTCCCCCCAACCCATATTTTTTAAAAGTGACGCCAGCCCTTCCCTTTTTATCCTCCTGTTACCTCTTCGGCTGTCCTCCCTAAACCCCGACCCGTGCACCTCTCAGCTCTTTTTAAACTGTCTGTCATGGCCGTGAGGCTTCCTGGTGTTTCAGTCTTGCTGCCTCAGCAGCAGCACAGCAAGGTGAAATCAGCCAAGAGAACAAGGTTCCCTGCAGCTCTGCCCGTTTACCACATACAGTGCTCTCACCTTGGCAGAATGACAGTGTTCAGGCTTGATTATACTTTTCACAAACATTTTACAAAAAGGATAAACAAAGGGGAAGCGTTGAAAAACATTGCAGCTTGGTGAATGTGCCGGTGTGAGTAGAATTTCAATGATCAATAAGTGCAGTGTGCGTTTGTCTCAGCGCCAGTTAACTGCATCTGTTACAGAGCAGATCAGCTGTGATGAAGGTGAAGAGGTTGTGAGCTTAGAGGTGGTCAAGGAGCAGTCAGGGTCATTTCACATCGACCGCGTCTCTTAATCTCTGAACTTTCTTGTCTTGAATTCAGCCCCTCGGGCAGAGCTTAATCCCAAGCTGTCCCCAACAAGCTCCACCAATCGTATGATTATGTTTAGGGTTGACAAATCCTCATGAAGACGCCAGTGTGTGTATAAGCAGCCACAGTGTCGCCTGGAACACAGAGGTCCTGTTGAATTAATTGATAGTTTCATCGTTGATAAGGATCAAATTAGATTTTTGTTGAGCCTCATCCTGTCGCATTGTGAAATACATGATGACGTGTTGCATGATTATTTAAGAATAACCCTGGTTTTCATTATATGAATTATATAATAGAAGGAATTTACAACTGGAAATCCCAACTACTAAAAACACTTTAACATTTCAAGATAGGGCGTTTTTCAACAGTTTCATTGATTTCTTCGAGAGTAATTCATGGATTATGATGAAAAAACAAATCTGGAATGTTTAGTGGACTGATATTTATTTATCTAGTGAATTTAAATGTGGTTTCATAAGGGGACTGTTGGGCCATGGTGGAGTTACGATCTCTACTAAGTGCCATTCTCCTTTTAGCTGGGACAGAACAGAGCACCTACATCCAAGACAGGGTTTCCCACAGTGGGGAAATAGAACAGTGGATTGTTCATCTTAAATGTAACTTAACAAAATAATAACGTACTATTTCCTTTAAGGTAGCACTGTTAATACTGCAGGTGGTAAGTCAACTAAACACTTGGATTATACACATTGCATTGTGTTAGAGCTCACAGTTTTGAGAAGGGGAGACACGCTGCCCCTTAAATTCAAGTATCCATCTTACTAAAGCTCCATGTACAACACTTTAGCACACTGAGAAATCTTGTCTGCCTTGCCTCATTATATTTTCTACAATGCACTGCACTACACAGTCACAGTTTGGGGAGTAGTTTTACTTTGCAGTACAATGTCATTTATAATGGTCAAACGTGCATCTCTAAAACAAGCACAGAGAGATTTAATGCTGTAGCACAGAGGCTGAATAAGATCAGGTCATAGACCGTTCCTGCAGTGGCCATTTTGCATCGTCTGACACATTTGCAGCTAATAACATTAGTTCCAGTGTCTGAGCCGGTCCCAGGGTCCTGCTGCTCTGCATGCTGGCTGATTGGCAGGGCTTCCTGGGACACTTCAGTCGGTTGCTGTGATTAGTAATCACACCTATGCTTTTCCTGCTCTGCCATGTCAAAACATCCGCGGTGAGAAAAGCCCTGTTAGCCATGCGTGCAACCTCCAACTCCTGACAGAAACACAGTGGAGACGTGTCTACGGGGGATAACGTGGTGTCGTTTCAGAGAAGTTACTTTCGGAGCTAATGATTTTACAGTCTCATGTGGGCGATCTGTCTCAGGATTGGCTTCAGCTTAACAGCTTTATTATGTGGCCCTTCCTTTATGCACATGTTGTTCCAGGCTCTCTGATACACGGCAGTGTAGGAACAAGATGTTAACATTACTTATAACAACCTCTGGTTAACAGACTCTTGAATAAACAGTTTAATCAACCACACAAACATTCTTGTACTTCTATCTTAGTGAGGACACCCACAGGTGCAATGCACTCCCTAGTCCCTTACCTTAACCATAACCATCACAACTAAATGCTTAAACCCAACCCTTATCTTAACCTTAACCATCACAACTAAATGCTAATGTCAAACCCATTTGTCAGTAAAGACAACCCTCTAACAATATAAGAGCGTATTTAACATAACCATTGAGTATTAAATACATTTATACAGATACGAGAAATCCATAGGCCATCCTCCTCTTATTGTGGTCAAATGGAACATCCCACCTGAGACAGTAGCAGGTCACCCTCCATGTACAGGGGGTTAAAGTCGACTGGAATATCAAACCACACCTTCACACACAGCTGATTGAAGGATGCCTAGTGATGAGGTAATGTATCGTAGCGCTCATTCTGATCTCATCCATCTAGTTTGTAAGAGACGTGGCGTTGGCGAGGAACAGAGTCTGGAGTGCTGGTCTGTATGGGTTAGCCTTTAACCTAGCTCTTAGCCCAGCCTTTAGCCTAATGTGTAGCCCGGCTCACTTCCCCCTTATTCGTTTCCTCTCCCTCCTCCTAAACATCGGCTTCTCCAGCCTGACTGCAGTAAAACCTCTGACCTTGTGTGTGATCCTGTCCCGGCGATGGACATTGACAATAGAAAAAGCTGATTTTCTCCCATATTATCTCACTTTTGGTTGTAGGTCATAAAGAGGCAGCAATATTAAAATAAGGCAGTTGAATAACCAGTTAAAAACTCCTTGTAGGGGCTGTAATGCAACATATGAGTTTCCAGCTGTTCATATAGAATACATAGCATTTTACTTTGCAATGGCAATTGTCCTGATAACATTCTTCACCCAAAACGTCGTTAATCTGCGTTTTTACATGACACAGTATCCGTCACTGACGCACTGCATTGGCTTCGATTGCGACAGAAGCCCAAACTGATGCAATATTCATGACGCTCTCTGACTGAAAGTGAGATAAGAAGCTGCTCCTCACTGACACAATCTCGTCATGTGTCATTGACCACTGGGAATCAGGTTTTTTAAGTGTGTGGTGTCACTCCTGATTAAGCATGTGATTTATTTGCTAGTTAATTAATCAGATGGGTTGAAATTAAACTGCACCTCCTTGTTACCAAAGTGCCCTTGAGCAAGATGCGTAGGCTCCAGTAAAGCACAGGTTATAGTGGGCAGGGTAGGTTTATAGTTTTAAGTAAATACAGATGCATTGATGCTAATAACCCTAGCTTGACGACATGAATATGTAAGGGGATAGGTTATTGTTATGGTGACATATAGGGACTGTGGTTTACATTGCATCTCTATCTTTCAGCATTCATTAGGGTCAGCAGAGGCCCAGGACAAAGCTTTAAAACCAGGTCTAAGTCCTTTGATCTCTTCCTTATGAATAATTAAGGTCCACAATGGCAAGGTGCCCCAGTTCGATCCCAGGCTAATGAATCTATCACTAATGGCACACTTAGCTCATCAGGCCTGACATCAGTAGACCCAACATTTAACCAGCAACACTTCAGCATGACTCCGTTAACTTCAAGCGTTAGCTCGAGGTGTCAGAGCTCCTCTCGCGCCTCATCTCCGTCAACTCTTATTTCCCCAGAGGATGAGGGAACAGTTGTTAGTCTTTTTTATTATCCTGCTTGTCTCATCCTCCTTAAATATTAAGGGTTTAACAGGGGGGAAGACTAACTGAGCTAATCTTCCTTTGACTGCATTTTACTGCCCATTTTCTCTGGGTGAATTTATCTGGGCTAATACATGTTGCCTTTCACAGCTACCATTCAATTCTGCTGCTAGGTCGTGACGTGTGATATCTGTTACCGGGTCCAAGCTCTGGTATTTTCCAAGATACCACATTCCTGTGTCCCTTGCTTGGATGGTGGAGCTCAGATGGGGGAATAGATTAAATATGATGCAAAACAAAGTAAGTCATCTAGAATTAGCCTGGAACTACCGAAGCAATAACTGTGGTTCTGCTTGTGACCACAGGTGTAGGTGGGCGTGCAGCGTTCTTCAGATCTCAGTCAGGCTCGTCTCCAAATATCACTTCTGGTTTCGCAAAGTCAAGACGGCAGTTCACAAATCAAGGCTGACGCCACTTGGGCTTGATTCATTGCTGTGAGAGAGCAGATGAGAAGATCAATATTGAGTTTGATGTTTAATAGAAAGATATTAGTATAGCTTATAGCTTAGCAGGAAAAAAAAATTGTATTTTAAACACAACCCATAAAGAACCAGGCTAAAAAGTCCCTGGATCACTGTATCATTGACTTTACTGTCACATTGCACAACTCTAAAACCCTTCCCACAGGAATGAGATGGAATCACTTCAATGGAAATTAATTATGGAAATGACCTCTGAGCTCAGATTGAACCGTAGTTCAATATCATATTATTAACTTATTGTTTATTTATGTAAATGTATCGTTTACTTGCTTTATTTGTTCATCACAACCTGCTGAGTTTGTCTGGTTTGTCCCTGAAGTGTTGAAGTGGGTTATATTTATCAAACTTGATCATATTATCAGTGATTATCTGCTTCTGTGTCATTGATGTGGATTAATGTGAAAGATCCATCACTGCAGCAAACATGAACTGTATCTGATCTAATGCAGCGCTCCGGAAAATATCAGCGTTGTTGCCATCATCTGACCGAGAGGTCACAGGATAAATATTGGTTTCTGGCAAAGCGAAACAATATTCAT
The DNA here is from genome assembly GCF_022539355.2 of Hippoglossus stenolepis. NCBI lineage: Eukaryota > Metazoa > Chordata > Actinopteri > Pleuronectiformes > Pleuronectidae > Hippoglossus > Hippoglossus stenolepis. The sequence continues at coordinate 12,671,199 of NC_061500.1, forward strand.
AAAACATGTGGGCAGAAACTCTCCGCTGATTATACAGTACCTGGACAGGACAAGATGGCAGAGAGCCAAAGTAAACAAGTGGCTGGTGAAGATAGTAAAAAATACCCAGCGATGCCAGAGGTTCAGATATTGTTTCTCGGGACTTGGCAGAGAAAAGCAGGGCTGAGTCGTCCGTAAATATTTTGTTCAAATTTGACAGAGAGCGAGAAAGTGGAATCCAATGCTGTGCCCACTCTGCACTGTAAGTGGTTGTGTTCAGTGGTTTCTCTGCTCCATTCGAAGCAATGAGGACGGAGTTAGCAAGATACGAAACCTCCCAATCTTCTGCCCAATCCCATTTTTTTTCTGTGTGTAGAAAGCAGATTATTTCTATTCTCTTATGTCACAGTGACAACAAACCCCCTGTATTAACCCCAATAAACTAAACTACTGTGAACATATTCAATAATCATATTTACACCAATAAAAACTAGTGACTCAACTCTAAATATCATATGTTCCAGACTCCATCATGTAAGTATTTACCTGCAAAGCACCACCCTTACTTATATTATTGCATATACTGCTGTTAAGCACACTACAGTGGATTCATTTTGTATACCATACTTGCCTTTTTACTAAGTATACATACAATATAATATATATGCATGTATCTGTTTCAATATCTTCCTACAGTATATACCCTTGTGCGATCATCCTGTGCCACTGCACTTGACTCAAGTACTTGTCTCTACAAACAATATTTTGTTACTGAAAGGTATTTATTGTACATTTGCTTTATTTTTTTTTAACTTCTATTCTATTATCTGCCTCATTCTGACTATCTGCTGCTGTAACCAGGGAATTTCACTGGTGTGGGGTTAATCAACTGTTTTCCTATCATCTTATCTTACATCATCAACACTTAACAGACGCATTTGTAAACTAGAATTGCACTCAGAGCACAAGGCCTGGCAGTAAATATAGAAATCAGTCCACTTAATATGCCACATTTTTAAATCAAGGTCCTTTAATTATTCCCTGGGAAAGTGGTGAACATGTCAGAAAATGCCCTTATTAAAGAAAGTGATATATAACTCATAGATCTGCCTGATGGGCACAAAAATTTGATGGATTCTGTCTTGGCCCCCGTCCCATTGTTCCACCGAAGGAAATTCATTGTGTGTTTTTTGCTGACAATCACACAAACAGACAGGGGTGAAAACGGGACCATCCTTGGTGAAGATAATTCACGGTTTTTAATAAAAGTTCTGAAGGTAGTGACACTCGAAGAGATTCTGGAAACAATAATGACTAATGAAATTCCTTTGAAACCCTTGAATCTCTTTGAACCATGAAAACAATGAAAAAAACAGACCACAAACTTCCACCTATGGGACTTAAGTTTTAAAAATCTCCTTATTTTCCATGTGTGTGCTTGGTTTTGGTGCACGGCTCAGAAAGTGTCTGACTCTGTAAGTTGCAGCAAACTTTTCTCTGGCGCGACAACAAAGCCGTCAGTCCATGTTTACAGCATTTGATGGATTATGGAAATTGCTTTAATCTTTTCCGCTGGAAATAAAGCGACAGTCCTGCTGATCATCAATCTGCCTGACTTTAGAGTTCAGGCTCAAACTAACTAATGAGGATCTGAAAGTATCTGCTCCTCTCTGCATGTGACACGGACAAGTCTGTAGGTTCTGGAAAACAATGCATGAATGAAAAGCATCAAGATTAATAAAATTCAATTCACTCATACGCACACACACATTTGGTTTGTGGAAAACAGTGGATGTTCCTTCCCCCCCCCCACCCCATCTTTCATCGCTCCCGCTTACAAGCCGGCAATAAATCTGCTTGGCCGACACAGACTTTGGATGACTCAGAGTCCGTCCACCTACTTACATCACACAGTCATGCATCACGTGGAAAAAAGAAAAAAATACTTTGGCTCTGCGGCCGTAACCCCTCTGACAGAAAGCTATCAATATCGAGAGGCTCCAGCTAAGCGGGTACAAACTGTCGCCGTATTTCGGGAGTCGGGAAGCTGACAGCGTCCCGCCACTGACCGATGTTGTAGCCATGAAGAAGCTTTCAAGAAAATGAGTTTTTCGGAGCCAGAACATAACAGCCCCTGATGGATTGCTCTCAACTTTTCACCTCTGTGGGCGTCGGGGCAGAAGGTTCTCACTCCTCCCCGCCCTTGTGGTTCACGGAAAGGTCGCGGCGACGTCCCCCACTAATCAAGAATGACACAGCTGTCGTGTGTGTCCTGCTGTTTATCCTATGCCTGCGCCCCTGTGTCCACAGAAATGTTCTTTTAGAAATGTACGTTTTGATCCCAGGGCAAAATGCTGCGATGATAAAAAGTCACCGTCAACCCGACGTAACGTCCTGCCCTCGCCACAGCAGCAAGAGTAAAACAGCAGCTGTGCAGGGCATGCGACCGGGCCGCCCACCACACGCGCAGGGGAACGAGCGCCATCATGATTGATAACCCCGACATCGCCTTAATTGAAGACTGTGTGGCAGCCGGGCATATCTGCTTGAAACATACAAGCGTGCACACGTTGCTACATACGTGATGCATGAATAAACACATGCATGCACACAGGGGTTTTCTGAGAAGCTCTGCATTTCTTCTTCGCGTGCTGCTGTCGATCTTTGTTTCTGCAGTCTTTCCTTCATCCATAGCCAAAACACAACAAAAAGCAAGTCTCCGTATATGTTCTGACTCCATCATCACCATCATACTAATAATGTAGCCGGTGTAACATGTGCTGAACAGCTGGTACAGCTTCCAGTCCACCCCCCTCTCCCTTCTCTCTGCCAGCATACTCAGCCCTGGAGGTCAGCCTTGTACCATTCCCCTTGTTTCATCTCATTATGCAATTCTTTTGCTTTTATTTATTTTATTCTCTAAAAAGGCTTCGTGATGATTCAGGGATTTTTTTCCAAGACCGATGTACACTTGATACTTGTTTTTTATTCCTGTGATTACTGCTAGTTTTGAAGAATTTCAATTTCCGGCTAATGTGTATATATCATGTTATTGTGTAATTCCACATTTATGTGCTAGTTACAGCACATATCTATTACACTACTTTTGTTAACCTATAGGACTTTGGTAAATCCATTCCAAGCATCAAAACCACAACATCCACATGAGTAAAAGTGTCTTTTGAAGAAATTTGAAGAATTTCTAAATATAAATTCAATTTCTCAGCTTTAGGGCCAACTGGTTTCTCTGGGCCAACTGGTTTCTTTTCACTATCCTCCAGGTTTTGAGCCCCAGCACAGAAAGCTGAGACTGTCTTGGGAGAAAAAATATCCCCAGGGACCCCAGAGTGTTAAATCCATGCTTGTAATCAGGAATTTTCATAAACTTCCATATGGTACATTTTCATTTGCCAGTTCTCAATAGTATTCAGCATCTAAATTATAGGAAAAGAGTAATTTTAAATGTCCACATGATTTGTGTCATAAATGTATATGTTGACCATTTGAATGAATCATGTTGTTCTTAACCTTGTTACCCAGACATGACAGAGCTGGACAGTTAATCCACTTCAATGATAAATGAGGGAGACTTTGCTGTTGCCAATGGACACAAGTGTTTCCAGATTACCCCCCCACACACAGTGTGTGCACATGTTGCAGTTGCACATATGCTACTGTATGTTTTGGATGCAGTATATGTCCCGTGCAACATTTCAGTGACAACACAAGTGTAAAACAGCACATTTACATTATGCATTACATGTTTAAAGCATTATTTCCATTAGGGGTAATTATCTGCGTAGGTGTCATTGTGTGCCAGTTTAGCTCGAATGAAGAATCGTTCAGGAAATGTGGGCGGAGGCTCTCACGTTTCTCAGCGCCACTTCTCTCTGTCTTCTAACTGGGGTGCGTTTACAAGCGCACACAGGGCACCCGACACTTTGAGTGTAATGCTAGAACCGTACCCACATCACTCACACCGGCACTGCAGGGTAAGAGTTGATCACAGACAGCTCAAGTGCAAAGAAAGGACACAAACCACCTGATTAATCTCTGGGATCATCCTCCTTAGCAAACAAATCATATTAATCATTTATATTCAGACTAATCTAGTCAAATTCAGTCTGGTGTTGGTGTTACACAACCACACGGACCAAATACTAATATGCAATTGACCTTGAACCTTGAACAATTCCAATAACAGACTGTAAACGGAAAATAAAATCCCCACTCCTGCAACGTGAGAATCCTTTTCTTTATCTTGCTCAACGTGAACGTCACAGGCACGAGGAGACTTTGTTGTATTTGCAGGTTTTTTAGATAATACACCAGGCACAGTTGGCTGCATGATTAATATTGCAGTTAACCAAGAAGCCGAAGATAAATCACAGGCGCTGCTTAAAATATAATCTTCAAGGCTTTGAAGTCAGCATATAAGGACTTTTATGTAGGTCAGGTTTGAAAATTGAATTCTTACGGATGTCTAACATATAGCGGAGGATTCGATCTGTAGTCATGATTTAAGATCACTTAAAGTTTAAATAGCGATTCATCCCCCGACTGGATGCTCTCAGAAAATGATGTAATTCGAAGAATAAAGTTTGTGTCTGGCCCCATATACAGTATCATCAACCCTCCATGCTACAGACACGGCACTGTCCCCTACAGCGTGAGCTGGATTTTAAAAGAACTGACTTATTACTTCTAGAGGTGTTACGATAATATTTTGTCCTTATATAAAAGGTAAGGTATACTTCTGAGTTTGTTTTCTATCTTTATATATTAAAGAGCATGGACTTTTAGTCTGAGAGCAGGTCTCATACATTTCACCTTCAGATTTCACCTTGCACTATGCTGCCTCTTGGGCACATGAAACCTCTGCTCTGGGGTTTCTTCTTCTGCTATTGGACTTTTCTGTGCAACAATTCTCCCTGCCTCCACATACTAATCCTGTTTGGAGGTGATAATTACTAGCATTGCTGTGTGGCCTGTCTCAGGTGAATGAATGAATGCCATAGAACTTAGTTTATTTGACAATCAGAAAAGAACAAATACTCTTTTGCCTTCGCCCTGGAGCTTTTTCGTGTGATTCTTCTTTTAAACACTTCATGAGGTTGAAGATATTGTGATTGGCAACACTAGTGCCACCCCTCAAAACTGAAGTCTTGCATTCGGTGTACGTCCCCGTTTTACTTGTGGGACCTTCCAGCGTGAAATATTGACAAATGTCTGGCTAACGCTGAACTACTGCAAATCCCTTCTTCTTCACTGCTCTGAAAACAGCACTTGCCTGTGGCAGTAAGTGCAGCTGCTGTTTTTGGAGCAGCGAAAAATAAGTGATTTCTGGAAAAAGAAAGAAAGAAGCTTTATCTTGCTGAAACTAATATACAGTACTTTAAAGACGTGATATCAGATTTGTACGTACATCTGCGTACTCCCTGATATAGTATCTGAGGCATTTCCAATGCTGGTATTGAAAAGTCTGTACCCAATTGCTCTCCATACAGTCTTACATGCCTGTCTATGCACATACACATGTACAGTATTGCATTAACAGCGCTCTCAAGTGAATCTACATCTCAAGCCCCCTCGACCATCCCCGCTCTCCCCTGCTCTTCAGACTAATGCCCCCAATGCAGCAGCCACTTGTGCGCTCTGCACCAGTGTTTACCAGAGACCCATTCATCTGCTCGAGATGCTTCCGTGTGCATCAGACAAGTCTCTTTTAGTCAGCTTTTCATTAAACCATTAGCCCGACAGATTTTCACAACAATGCGTTTTCAGTCCAGCAGACAGGCTTCTAACACTGAGGTATAATTTGGTTACAGTGAGTTGTTATCTGGAATGAACTGACATTAGAGTAAACTGTTTTCTTTCAGTACAGCACATTCTCGTTCCCCAGAGGAGGCTGTGTTTCACATGCATGTATATCTATGCAATTTATGTCCTCTGATGTTTTGTCACTGTCTGCACACGCACAGACTGCATTGCAGCACTCTGCTGCCTCCTCCCAGTCAGAGGGTTCAATATTCATTTCATGCAAAGTGGAAATACATAATCTGTGAATCTTTTTTTATCTTGTTTTGATCTGTGTTCATTCTCCAATTTTCTTTTCTTCTTCACACTTTATGTTCATTTCTATTGCACGTTTTCGCCCGTCATACTTTCAGTGTCGGTGGTATGTTCAAAGAGCTATTTTCTCATTAATTTAATTTATGATTATTGGTCTCAGCATGTAAAAACCATTGATCGTATAGTGTTCTCACAGAGAGAAAAGCCTTTGAGGTTATTAACCTGAGGGAGAAATGAATGGAGGTAGACTACACAAGAATATAAATCACAAGAAAAGGTGAGACGCGGCTATTTTGGTCTTTGTGATTACGCTGCAGACACAGTTTGGCAGCTGGAGCGCGCTGCTTGACAGCTGCGTGTGGAAGTGTGAGTCAACGCATACATGTTAGTGTGTAACAGTGTTTGCGAGTCTGTGCAACATGTGCATTATCCCAGGTGCAGAGTTTGTGCTGCGTGACAAAGGCCTACGTCGTTTGGCATTTTAAGCTCAGAGGAAGCTTAACTAGGTCCCTAACCAACCTTCATTTTCTCCTGTGTCATCATCTCTCTGCCCCCACCTACAGCACGCACACTCATATTTCTATCTTGTGCTTATGGTAGAGACGTATACGCTTGTGTCATCCCAGACTATTTATCTCAGAGTTGTCTCAAATTCAACAGCAGATAATTATCTGAGAAGCATAAAAGCAATGTCTCATTAATTCGGCTTTTACCTGTTTTACAGCCAAAAGTGCAAAAGGTTTTCATTCGTATTTCACCTCCTGTGCTTGGAAATATTTGAACATCGCTAATCCCGCAAAAATAGCTGGGCTTAACCCAGCTCGCACAGTTATATGTCTATTTTTTTTTTTTTACTTATGATCATGGTCAAGCCCATCAGAGAACATGGCCAGATGGCAAACACCAGATGGTCGTGATTACCGAGAATAAAAAATGATTCCCGATTTCAACATCATTAGCAAATAAAAAAAATAAAAAAAGGGAGGGTGGCGGGTGAAAGAAATTCTTGTTCCTGGCTCCAAATCAACAAATAGGATTCCAGAGAGAGGGTTGGAGAGAGGAGGGGATTGCTGGTGCGTTGATGTAATCACAGCAGAGGCTCGTCCTGCAAGGGCCCTTTCCCAGATGTTGTTGCATAACAGCTCATTGAAAATGAAAGCTCTCCGTTGTTTGCCGCTGGCTTCAAACCTCTGGGAGCGGCCGGCCAGCTTTGGCTGCCGGCCTCGGGAGGTAAAGCCCCAGCCATTGGTGATGAACTGTACGCGAGCCAACGGGTGGATGGACACACGCCGCTGCACGACGTTTGTAAGCCAGAGATATTAGACAACTGTAGCTCCAGCTGCCATCGGCAGGGATGACGAACCATAACGGGGATTTTGAGCAAAAGAGGACACAATGAGCGTCAGTGCGTATTTAGTTTGAATTTTAATAACGGATATTAGAAAATGGTTAGAAAGACTAAGCTGCTCAAACACTTTACTGAAGTTCAGACAGACAACTCACCTTCAAATGTTCATTGCAACAGTAGAACATGCAAGCTTTTGGGGTCTGGGCTCCGACTTCATCACTCCCCCAGATATGATTACATAGACGTGATGGGAGTGATAAATACTTATAACCCCAAAGTCTGAGCTTACAGGTGGATGCTGGGGTTGTGGAGGGGCTGAAGCAGCGGGGGCAAGCAAAGAGAGTGATAGGACATTTTCTCTGCTTAAATAGACCGACTAATAGGGTGGACTGTGTATTATAGAAGATTGTGAAGGTTGAGGTATGTCACATGATGTATGTCACATGATTGGAGCAGCGCAGCTCGAGATGGCTACCTGAACTAGCTCGCAAGTGTCGCTCCATTTAAAGTACAAGGACAAAAATGTACTTGTATCTGAGTAAAATTAACTTCTTGCTTTTAGATCTACTTAAAGTATTAAAAGTACTTACGTCACTCTTCGGAATATTTATATTATTTCAGAGGTGCAGGAGGCAGGGTCTAACGTTACTTGACCACTCTGATTGGATCAGTGGATTAATTCCCTTCACGTTATAGGTTACATTTAATAATTAACAGAAAAAACAATGTGAACGTGTAACAATGTAAAAATGTAGCTGAGTAGAAAGTACAGATATTTGCTGATGTATGTAGGTGGAGTAAAAGTTTAAAGTACCTGAAAATAAATCGACTTAAATAAAGTACAGATACATGAAAAGTAAATGTACTTTGTTACATTCCATTGCTGCTCTTAGCCAAAGACGCTGTAAAGATGCTGCCCACTTCTGTCTTAGACATTAGGTCCTGTTTGTTGCCTTTTTCACATAGTGCATGAACCCTCCCCTTTAAATCAGGGAAAATCCTTTGTGGATAAAATTCAGGTTTTCTATACCAGTTCAAAGACTGAAGTTGATTCTGAATCTGATTTGACATCCCCTGTTATTACTCCGTCTGTGTTTTGAAAGCCAAAGTGGTGGAGTAGAGAGATTGGGGACGGAACCAGGTGGGAAAATTACACTGAAGTAGAATAAATTGCATAGAGCGGGAAAATATAAACACTGTGTACTGTACACCAAACACATGTTTCATGCAACACAGTGTGCATGACATGACAATATAATTACAGTACTCACCTCACAATACTCTGTTAGTCTCCTCCCCACTGATGATTCCTCTGCTTCTGTCATGTACCAGAGATCCACATCTTAAAGTGGACGAGAGAGCTCAACGCACTGCAGGCTAAGAAAACACATGCAAATTGAAAGAAACGCGTGCAAATACAGAAAACAACTTCATCAATTTGACGACACATGCGCTGCCAAAGTCACGACACAGAACGCGATGCAAATTGCGAAAATGGAAAGGTTTCCAGGGGACCCTAAAAAGTGATGCACCTGGCTGTAGTTCAGTGCTTTGTGAAGTTTCCTCAGCACTGACGAGCGGCAGACTTCAATAACGTCACAAAGCAGAGCTTGTTCTTAATGCAGGCAAAACCTGTGTCTCACATCAGGGGCTTCCAAGGACGCGGCCTACCAGGCGCACGAAAGAGAGTCTTCATGGGCCAAAACACAATTATTTATTTATATGGATCACACAAAACAATGGAAGGAAATTCAAAAGCTACAAAGTTTACTTGCAAAAAATAAGGAGAAGAATAAAAACTCACAGAGCGTCTAAACTCAGAGGATCAGGCACTTCCGAGTAAAACAAAAGCAGGCAGAGGTCAAACACAAGGAAAAACAGAGAAAATACAAACATGGCTTAACAGCTAGTGTAGCCTAGAACAAAGGCAAACAGGAAGTGAAACACAGGTGGTATTAATACAAGGACGACTGATAGGATGATTGAAAACAGGTGAACAGAGAAAACTGGCAGGAAACGGAGCAATAACAGGAAGTAGAGCATACTGAAAAGCTTGAAGAGAAGACTTAACAAAATAAAATGGGAAATGAAGTTAAGTATAGTCCATAATGTCCACGTGAGTTGTCACAGTGTGCTAACATGTGATAATTAGGTTCACAGGTATTTGTAACATAGTAATTTGTCGAGGTGATGCAGCAAAATAAAGGTCAAAATGAAAGGATTGTGATTCATCCTGTGGGGAACATGAATGTCTGTACCGACTTTCAAAAGGCAAAAAAATGTCCACTTGCTTGTGGTGATAGACGTGAAGTTAGTGGGTTAACAATCAGTCAGTAGGATGTATCATCTGGAAACCATGTCCAAGGAAAACTTAGATCTGGTGGTGGTGCTAGATTCAAAGTTATAGGTGATAGGTGAGTATCCTCTGGGGACCGTGAATGTCAACATTTCACAGCAATCCATCCTATAGTTGTTGAGGTATTAGTGGAAACATTAGTCATCGCAACAACAAAACGTATATAATAGCAACAATTTAAACCTTTAAAAAAATCTAAATTAAATAAATTATACAGATGCATCTACAAGTGTCGTCTTGTGATTCATTCTAGAAAGGACCAGCATAAGGAGACTGTGCTGCCCCTTCAGACTCTGTTGCATTATTCATCAGGGCAGCATCACCAGGTTCACACCTTGTGCCACTTAAATCCTCCTTAAGTCCCATGATACACTGCTTTTCACTCCACGGGCCATTGAACAGGACCCACGCACACAGAGCAAGGTGGTGACAGCTTCTGCGTCACCTGCTGAGTCACATCAAATACTGAAATGGTAAAAAAGGAAACAGAATTGAGTGATGACGAATTGATAAACTTATGAAACGAGAGAAAATGACAAAACATGAGTTGAAAAAAAATGGGAATTATAAAGCAATAAATTAAGAAAGGCCCCATGTGAGGGTCTGATAAATAGTTAAATGTCAATAATGTCGCTTTAATGCAGTTTGTGCTTGATAAGAATGTCTTCACCACCAAATGCCTTTTTTACAAGTGGAGTTGCAAGAGGAAAATTTAACGTTGATGTTGACTTTCTTGCTGTGATTTACATCGATGCCACACTTATATCTCTAAGCTAAATAAGAAGCTATATCATAGATGTCGTTTTCATTTGTTTCTCTAGTGCTGTAACTCAAACTGAAGTTAAGGAATAATATAAAATAAAAAAAACTGAATTACTTTGCCGACAAAAACACGTTTTGTTCTTGTGAACACAACGTCTCAGGTTCACCTCAGGGGAATTTCAAATTTGGTAGAAACAATTACTTAGCACCATAGATTATCTGATCAGATTTCAGAGGTCAAAGGTCACAGTGGCTTCACAAAACATGTTTCTATTGGTGGAGGCCTACAACCGCAGTGATGATATATATAAATACTTTGTTTGAGTTGATTTTGATCAGGACTGGAGACACGTATGAAAAGGTAAAAAATCGATCTTTCTGCAAAGCTTTAAATTGTTTTGTTTTTCATTGTGTTCCGTTGAATTAAATCATGATGAATCGCACTGCTTCACAAAAGAAGTGAATTATATCACTTCAGTGTTCGGTTCATATGTGTCTGTAATGTGTTGGATCATTGGTGATGTGTAACGGCCTCAGTGATGGAAATACACCCCCCGACAGTAGCTCCATATTTAACAGATGTGTGAGTGATATTGATCTTCTCACTCAATGCTCAACAAGAAATGATGCATTCTCCAATATGTGCAACCATCTCATTTCACCTGACTTTTAGCAGACTGTAAATCAGACCGAGAGCCTTTCGCCACGTCGTTTAATCCGGCACACGTCTCTCAGCGGCCAGCGAATCTCCACTGGCAGGCAGGCGAGCACGTCCATATCACATCACTGCCTGAAACCGTAGCAGAGTCTTAAATGTCCGCGAGGTACATGGGTCACACTCGGCCTGCCCTGTAACAGGAGAGGAGACGGTGCCACCCAGGCACACATCTCATCAGCACGCTGCCTCAGCGGTTCACTGACCCGCGCCCAAGTGCCCTTGTTTTCACAGCAGCCCTCGTCCACTCACCGTTGAGACGAAATGAGCCTCTCTGATTTGGGGGGGGATCAGGTGACCATTCCCTGTTTTGCCAAGGTGAGACAATGTAGGTCACACCCTCCTTTGACTAATTAAAAATTCAGCATGGAGAGACCTGCCTCATTCTCTGGCGGCATGAAAAATTTTTTTTTTACGAATAAGAATACAATCTCAAGTTTTGGCCTCAAGAAAGATGAAGCCATGATACTGAACCTTTTAGTTCAGTTCTGGTCTTTCGGAGGTCCCACTACAGGTGATGTTCACACTCAGGGTTCCAGGCTCAGGTTCCCAAAATCACAGTCACCTTTTAACTCTTTCCTGACATGCATTTGAATGTCATTGAATTTTTTATAGTTTAACCTTAAATTTGATGTATTATTGATTTGAAGGATTTCATTCCTCTGCGTAGGAGGTTATGTTTTCATGTGCGTCTGCTTGTTATTTAGCAGAATTAAGAAGAAACTACGAGACAGATTACCAGGACACTTGGTGGAAGGATGCATTGTGGGTCAGGGAAGAACCAACTTCCTTGATTTTCAGAGGACAAATTCATGGATGTTGATGAAAACAATCAGGTAAGTTTAGGTGAATGATATATGAGTGAGTGCAATTTGGTGCAGATCCAAATAAAACACTTGATCTAGCAAATTTGAATTTTTATAATAGGACTGGGTACCATTCTATTTTCTATATTCTTCACTTATTTTTTATGTAAAGCTGAATTTCAGATGTTGAAAATGTGTTATAAGAAGAAATGCCTGACGATGACACTGTGGTAAATGCAGAGTGGATTAACAGAGATTCCTGAATTGCATGCTCAGTAATTAGATTCATTGTGCGTATGAAAGTATGTCTGGGCAGAGCTCATATTCACTGTGAATATGAGCTACCGCAGCAGTTCAGCTCCCATGCAGTGTGTTAAATAATGATGTCTCCACAGGGCGGCTTTAATTCATGTGGCTCACTTAATAACAAACATGTCATTTCTCAGAGAGCGCTCGGCATGATGCAGGTCACCGATTGGCCAGAAGTCCTGCACGCTCGGCCTCCCAGTTTCATTTCGGAGATTTGCAATGGGTGAAAAAGTTGTTGAAATGAAGAGAAACCCATGTGTCCCTTTTAAAATGGAGCAAAGAGGTTGTTTTTTTTCTGAATTGCACCTTGGCTGAAACAAACATAGGTGGCCTAGTTAGAGCGGTGACACGCGAGCAGCACAAATGATTTCATGGTGCAAACTGAGACCAGCTGCACTTATTTTGGCATCGACTGGACACAGAGATTCATGCGTCAGTGTTAAAGGTGTGTTATTGGAGTAATGTGACCACACACACACTGTTTGACAAACAGTGTGTTGTCGTCTATTTGTACAGATCAAATGAGCTGAACTGGAGAAACAGGGCGACAGAGATTATCTGACAGGGAAATGCATTGTCAACTATACAGGATCTGTGTGTGTGTGTGTGTGTTGATGCTCTCTTGAACTTGTGTGCAGTGGACCATCGATGCCCATTGACCATGCTGCCCTCCTGAGGGAATAGGAAGTATTACATATTCATAAGGAGGTCTGCTCACGATTGGACAAAGAAAACTAAAGCTGGTCTTATGGTAACAGTCACAATCACGATGTCACAAAGGTTTTACATCTGCAGGACCTTTACCCACAATAAGATATCAAATTTAAGACTTTAAGAGTGTTGAAGAGATTTATTTTCTGAATGAGAGAAAATCCTGTGAGATGAATTGGAAACTACAGACAGAAGATTTGCTGATTCAGGTGCAGGGAGGAGTTCTGTTTCAAAATAAGCTGCAATTTATTCCTGTTGTTAAAACCTTATAATGCGTCTGTGCTATCTTTCAAACTCATTTCATCCACACAGTGGCGTATCTGGGATTTCTCTCGACCAGGGGCTATAAAGGGGCCACAATTTAACATCCGTGCACAATCCCCGATTCAATAAAATGCCCATTTAAATTATTCCCATTTACTGTTAGCCCTACAGCTCTGAGCAAAGCCACACATTATTGAATATATGCATTCAATACAAAATGTCCTATTTATTGTTAATATTGTTAATAAGTGTCTATTTAATTAAAAATAAAAGGCAACTGACAGGACCCCCCCAGGACAGGATTTTTTTTTTGGTCAATCTTTGCCTCCTCTATGATTGTGTGCTCTTGTCAAACTGATGGATGGATGTTGTATTTATATACCTGGCGAGGCCTCTACATGAAGAAGCCTCCCTCTCTCAGCTGCAGGGCTGCTGACTGCAGGTCGAATCGAGCCCTTATTGGTCGACGCCACCGCTCACGGGGGAAACAGATGGGTAATAAGGTCACAGCAGACGCACCTCTCACCGGCAGACAAATTGCAGACTCAACAGCGCTGCTGACTCAGGACAACACTGGACTCGGGGGAGCTGCATTAGGATCCTTGCTTTGTAACAAGGACAGCTGTTGATTTGTGTGTGTGGAGCGTAGCCATACATTGAAATGTCATAAAAAAGCCCAAAAAAGGCCCAGAAAACCTTTTTATTCTCAATCAGCGTCTTACTACAAATTATTTCTTCCACATGATATATTAATCTATTTGTGTTCATTCATCTGTGCTCTTATCACTGGTTTGAAACTGGTTGGGGCTCTGGTGCCATGTTCTTCCATGCACCAATCGGGATTTAGTAGCATCAGTCGGATCCTGTTGCCAGGCGCTCTCCAGGGAAGGCAGATTCCTTCTTGACTGAGCAAATCAGTAAAAATACCAATAGAGATCGTTCCTCTAATATTAAATTTGACTGGATTATTTGGTCCCAACTATTTCATATCATAGGCTTTAAAGCTGGAGAAACACTGGAGCAATATACTGCATCCTTCTGGTAACCTTGCTTACAAACAGAAAGGGGGGAACACATGACTTTCTTGTTGGAGGCAGTAACTACTCATTTGGATGCAGAAATTTCGACCACAGTACAACAACATCCTTATTTAAACACTCTTTATTTTACAATAACACTGCCTATGTTTGGCAGCTCATTAAATTATTACATATTTTCAAACAAACAGGCACATTAACTCCTTTATTGTGGCTTAGTCGCCTATATTTTTGAAATCTTACTCCGGATCCCTGTAGTTTTGATTCAGAGTAAGCCCCGTGATAATTACACCTTTCACAGTCGTAAAATCAGAACTACACACATCTTGAAACCAACGGACATATAAACAGTACACTACCGTACAGGTTTGGCCAATAAAACTCTGTGTTCAGTGCATAATGTGCATGGCATCGGAGAAGATACATTCATCGCCATGTGAGCCGCAGCTTTCTGCCTCAGTCCTCGGTGTCGGAGCTGTCCACTGGGTCCGTGTTGTGGGTCAGCATGTAGTTGTCCATGTCGATGGAGGGGCAGTTGTGGATGGAGTAACGCAGACGCTCGGCGAGAATGGCCTGACTCGTGTACGGGGGCAGGCGGAGCAGGAAGAAGCAGGTCTGAGCCGTAGGGAGGCCGTTGACAGGCTGGAGGAGATAAGGAGGAATTTATTTTAGTATTTATTCTGATAAACAGGCTTGTTACTTTCTTTAGCAGTGACCTTACCCTGTCAACCTTGATGATCTGGAACTTCTGGGCGATATCGGCCGGGTTGGACGGCAACCTGGACCTGCCAGAGACGAAGCGGAGGAACAGCACCCTCTCCTCGTTGGTGAACTCCTCCAAGCTCTTCCAGAACCAGCCAACGAGCTCGTGGCTGTCGGTGATGTCACGGTAGCGCACCAGCTTCTTCAGCATCTCAACAGAGACCTCGGGCAGGCCGCAGACCAGCTGTTCCAGCTGCAGCGCCGTGAGCAGGGAGAGGAGGGGCACGGGGATGATGGTGGACATGCCCTCTCTGACAGCGGCCACCTGCACACGACAGAGCGGCTTTGATTCTTCATCCACCGAGATGAAAGCAGCAACAACACGGACAACAAACAGGAGCAACTGTGTGGTGAGCGCTAATGGAAACTGGTGGCAGTGAATGTACTGTCTGTACTATTATACTGCCTGGGTGGACATTTCCTGTTTGGTGAATTTAGGGCTATTATTATTATTGTTTTAAAACACACACTCTCACTCTGTTTATTTGCTGAGGGTTTAAGATATTTAAGACAACTTTCCTCAGTTAAGTTACAGGAGACAAATGTTCATATTTAGTTTGATGATTTTAATTTGGGTTATTGAAAAGGCTCTAATGCTCCGAAAACAAATCCCGTTTCACTTTTCTCTTACTGTCCATTACTGCAGCTCCTCTTTTCCGCCTCTGTCTGAAACACTTGGTTTTAGCTCCTGTCTCTTTTACGTGTGACTGGTCAACCACTTCCAGCTCATGTAGGAAAAGTCGGCCTCCACTCTTACTATACCTGGCTTTGTTAGAGGTGTTAGAGGCAGACTAGCTGCTAGGCCAGACATATGCAAACGTGAGGCACTGTTTCTGTCATGTGAAGTATCGGCTGGACTCCTGACGAGGTGTTTCATGAGCTCCAGGATCAGTGTTTTCTGTTGGCGAGCTCCCTTTACTGTGGTCTTTTGGGCTTTTTAACTTTGCAGAACATGCTAGAGGAAAGAAAAACTGAAAAAGCATTTTAATTTATCAAAAAATATGTATGAAATGAAATAATAAATGTATATAAAAGATATACAAAAATATAAAAAATAACCAACATATTTCCTCAGAACCCAATCTGCAATCAAAGATAAACTAAGATATTCATATTTCACACTGTCTTTGTCGGTTCATATTTTAGTAATAAATATTAAGATTTTTTATTTAAAAATGACTTAAACAATGAATTGATTATCAAAATTCTTGACTGACTGGTGTATTTGTCAATTAACTGATATCAAGCTCTTCATCCCAGTAAAAACAGGATGATTATAATTTAGTTTTCTGCATTTTGAGTAAACAGGTGAATGTCCCAGTTACACTGAATTCAGACGTCTCACCCTCATTAGTTTCATCAGTATAAACAAACTGCAGGTGCATATGCATGGAAACATACTGTCCATCAATAGGCTGGCTCACTGGTTTGCTGCTGGTCAGTTGTTTTGACTGCTGCTTTTGACCTTGAGAGTCAAAGCCATGGGGGGTTGAAGGGAGAGCTACTGACACATGCTGTAGACTTAGTTAATTACTTTTGTGTATCTTACAGATATCAGTATTCCCTAATGTGTAAATATGTAGAAGATTTCATGCAGATTATAGGCTGATCCTTTTACCAGCTCTGCTAAATACACCCAAGTGATTCTTCGACACCCCAGCCCTTCAAACCTGTGAATCCATCTCATGCAGTCTGTAGTCCAGAGCTCTCTCCACATATTCAGTCTTGTTGGCAAAGGTGAGGGATATGTTTTGACCCCCAGGAACCACAGGTACCAGCCTTCCATCAGCACTGTGGGCCATGAACGAGTCCAGTGGGATCATCTTCAGACAGCAGGCGATGCCGGGCGGAAGGAAGGATACAAACAGATAAAGAGAGGGGGTTGAGGAAGAAGAGATTAAAATGTCACTTAAATGTCCGTAGACTTGGAAAGTTGAAGATATACAGGAATAGTAATAAACTCAATAAGTCAAATAGCTTAACATCTCACCACATGGAAATTATCCTCCGTGATTCCACTGTTTTCTAGATGAAGGATGCCTTGGAGGGTGCGGTAGGTGAGCAGGTCGACCTCCTCAAGGTCAGGCCCTCCCAGTGGCATTGAGCAGAGCTGTTTCCACACCAATGGAGCCAGATGCAGGTCCAGAGGCTTCTTGGTGCGAATGGCCACGGCCATGAGGATTCCCAGGAAGCGGAACTGGACCATGTTTTCCTCTGATAGTGCTGCCGGATTCAACAGGAACCTGGAAGGACACACACAGGTCAAGATCATGTTTTAAAGTTTGATGGTCTGTTGTACTTTAAGGATGTAGTTCTGCTTTATCCAATGAAGAAACACAATAGGCACCTGTCAGTGTTACTGCCCACATCTGCAAAGCTGTTGGGAGTATGAATCAGGAGATCCACCACACCCGCCTGCAACTCCTGGTGAAAACATAGTCAACACTTTTTACATAAACTAGAATATTCACACTGCATTACAGTATGCTCTCTCTGTGTGTTTCCATCCTACCTGGCACATCTCAGTGATGGTGTCGTCAAACACTCCTCCCGCATCATCGGCTCCCTCTCCAACCAGCTTGACCTTCCAGGCTCGTGACGGCAGCCGAAGCTCCAGAGGGTTTAAGCCCACGACTTGTTTAGCGATCTGCACGAAGATGGGCTTACTGGAGCGACCTCTGTGGAGTCGAGCGTAAGAGAAGGGACATCAATCTTCAATTACTAACAGATGTAACAACATGGCTGCCTTCAAAGGGCGCTTTAAGGAAAACCTGCGAGCAAAACATCAAATGAGGCAGATAAATGTCAGTGATACCTTTTCAGTAATACCTCTTTTACACCGAAATTAGCTGGTTTTGAAATTTCAAATTAGTGCATTCACCTGGTTGTCATGTTTGCTGATTTTCAGGCAAAAGTCAGATGTAAGTGGGTGTTAGTGGGTTTTATGACCAGTGGAAAAGGGGCTTAATAACAGCTAAAGCAAGTTGTTATGGCCCCCTCCTTCCTTTCCATCAGCTGTTTTCCCACCGTACAGACAGATGTGTGTCTTCCGGGGTCAACTGGCTGAATATAATGGTCACCTTTACCTTGTGGAAATCCGTTTCACAGTGATCTGTGGCCCATACGTTTTGCCCTGGGTCATTGTTTTGCCGATGCAGCGCACGAGAGGCAGAGTGTTGACCTTGGGGGACAGGAGACCTCGGAGCTCGCCCCGGATGATGGCTGTCGTCCCTGAACTGTAGCGTGAAGTGGACACCTGAAGAGAGGCAAGGACAGGTGATAAAATAAGACGAGGTGAATGAGGCGCCACACTGACAGAATGACAGTGTGGAGGAAATAAGATTAACAAGCAAGAGGTATTTTACTACCAGTAAGAATTTGATGATTTTTTTTCCTTTACATTTGTTCTTTTAATGTATTAAAAGGCAGAAAATAGGATAAATTATTACTCGATTTTTGGAGTCCAGGTTGAGCAGCCTCCAGGACTTGTACATAAGATCAGAAAAGTGGTAGAGGACCCTGAGACGCATGCTAAGGACATCAGGGCTGCAGTCTTTCAGGGTGTTGTACTGAGGAGGGACTGACTGGGGAAGGCCAAGCTGGAAATTTCCAGAGCCACCTGGAGATGAAGTTAAAAAAAAGAAGAAGTTCCATGTGCATCCTCTCTCAGGGCTCATTAATTCAATACTTGTTTACAGATAATGCAGGTCTGTGTACCTGAGTTTATCGTCGAGGTAGAGGGGGTGGTCCATGCTGAGCTGTGGCAGCGGCCAGCAGAGACCTGTTTGATGTTCTTCCCCTGCAGGGCTGTTATGAGTGTGGGCTCTTTCACTTGGTTGGCGTGTCCAAGACCAAGCTGGAAGGCAAACATGAAAGACAACAGTGCAGTCTTTAGAGAGCTTCTGATGTGCAATGAAATCAAAGTGTACACATTTATTTCTGATTGTGTCGGTTACCTGTCCCTCACTGTTGCAGCCCCAGGCGTAGACTTCTCCAGTGGAGGACAGAGCGAGGACGTGTTCACATCCCACAGCAATGTCTTCTATGAAGAGCCCCTCCAGTGACGGCACCACCTGAGGGCAGGATTTGTTCTTCAGCATGGAGTCTGGCAGTCCGATCAGACGCTCTGAAGAACAAACAGGAGGAAGACAAGGAACGCATTATTTTAAAAATACACTAAAAAGGTTTTATACTTTTTCTGCGTACAGATTTCAAGTTGTTGAAGTTACAACATTACCTGCATGTCAACAAATTACATACTAGTTAAGTATACTTCATAAAATGTTGCATGCTATGACACATATTAGCCACAACCCAAAGACCCAAGAATTAAATACGTTTTTAATTACTAAAATACTCAAAATTGAAAAGTGCTGGCTGAGGTCATTTTTGAAGTAAATAAAGAATTCAATAGTTTCTAATCAAATAATTTGCAATTTAAAAAGTTCGGTTTTTCAACAATTATATTACATTGTAGATATTTAAGTAAACGCTTTATTTTTCCCCTTTTTACTGATGAAAACTCTCAAACATTCTTAAATTCCAGTTCCACACGGAGATGTACCTTGTCCAAAGGTGTAAACATGTCCGTCACAGGCCAACGCCACAGAAAACTGAGTTCCACAAATGACCTTCTTAATTCCCTTGTTGCACAGCTGCTCCACTTTCTGAAAATAGGAACAACCAGACACAGTATTTCATCGACAATGCACTATAGCTCCTATCACCTGTAAATGCATGAAGAAAAGCATTGGATTAAAATAAATTAACTGTTAAAGCAATGGATATGAAAGAAGATAAGTATGTGTCATGTAATTCTCACAACTATCTCCAGGGAAATAACCAGGTTACATGAACAATGTTTTTTGTTGTTTGAGGATCCTGTGTTTGAGTCTTATACACCATTAACTTACCTGTGGGTAGTACTTCGCTGTAGAAGAACCGGTACCTAATTTGCCGTAATCTCCATCTCCAAATGCCCACACAACCATACCATCGAGGGACAGCACCAGAGTGTGGTTGAGTCCACATGACACCTGAGAAACGTCAACAAGTTTAATTTGTTTGATGACAGCATGACCTTTTTTTCACTCTGGAAACAACAATATCAAAAAAATCACACTTTTAATAATAAAAAATCATGCGTCTATTATTTACCTGCCCCACATGATATCCCTCTAGCGCTGCCACTCGTTCGGGCAGCATCTTGTTGGATGTTGACCTCTGACCCAGACGGCCAGATTCACCGCTGCCAAAGGTGAACAGCTTCCCATCTGCTGTTACCACAGCAGAGTGCCGGAACCCGCAAGCAAGCTAAGGAGAGAAAGAAAAACAATATCAAAATTCTTAAATTATTGATTCTTACACTGACCCCCATGATGCTTCTACCTCTACAGTATAAAAAAGACAAAAGTATCCAATGGCTCTACCTGAACGACCTCTTCCCCCTGTAAGGCCTCTATCTGTTTGGGTCTCCTCTGCCTTTCGCTGTTGCCGTGACCCAGTTTGCCGAAATCTCCGTCTCCCCAACTGAACACCTCCCCGGTCTCGGTCAGGGCCATGGAGTGGCCATCGGACCCACAAGACGTCGCCAGCTGAGTCACTACATACCCTGTTCACAAATCAATAAGTCAGTAAAGATTAACTTAAGAAGATGATAATGAATGGAAGCTACCAAATGTAACTGCAATTAAAATATTTGTTTGTCCTTTCTCTTGTGAATAAAATGCTGTCTGAGGGAATATGAACATCTAAAAGCAGACCACCTCAGACTTGGGTTCTTTGGCTCTTGATGAATAGTGTACCTTGAAAAGCAAATATAATAGTGGGGACATAGAGATCATCAGAATTCCCCTGGCCCAGTCTGCCATATTGTCCTTCTCCGACAGCTAACACAGTCCCATTGGACTGTAAAAGGAAGGTACAGTTCTGTCCACACACAACCTGGATGACAGTGAAAAGCAGACACAAAAGGAGAAAGAAACGTTATCATTAAACCACAGCGATGAAGGACAGAGTCTGTGTCCTGAGAGAA
Organism: Hippoglossus stenolepis; assembly: GCF_022539355.2. NCBI lineage: Eukaryota > Metazoa > Chordata > Actinopteri > Pleuronectiformes > Pleuronectidae > Hippoglossus > Hippoglossus stenolepis. The sequence continues at coordinate 12,692,354 of NC_061500.1, forward strand.
AAAGTTGTTACCTGTTGTGTCTGTGCCAGAGTCGGTGCAAGAGTTGGCATCATGAGGTTGTTTCCCATCCCTGCCAACTGTCCGTAACGTCCGTTCCCCCACAGGTAGACCTCAGTCTTTCCTCCTTGTTGCCAGTCCTAAGAAACACAGCAGGTAAAATGGAAATTAAAATACGACTGTACCTAAAAGAAAATACTAGTTCATTGTGCAACTATTTAAAAGAGCTATATGTATGTTTTTTCTGTTGCTGAAAGAGGTCTATTTCTTGATTGCAAGAGGGTATAAAACGTCGCAGCAGGGGACTATGGGAGTTGTTGTCTTCACCATCATTGTCAATAAAAATCTACCTGAAGTGACGCAGACGAAAAATGATGTTCACGGATGAGGTCATGTATTAAAGTTTTATTCACATTACGCAGCAAATGGAAGAGAATTATTGCGATCCACTATGAGGGACCAATGCAAACCAAGTCAAGTGAAAGGAACTTGCACTGGAAGTTATAGCAGAGACGGGTAAAGTGGATATGACACTATAAAAGGTTTAGGTGTAAAAAATTAAATGCCCTGTTACCTTGTATAAAACCTTTTCTCTGGTTTGAACATGGAATCATTTTGGGTTATGTAAGTACATAAGTCAACAAAATATATAACGTAGGTCTAGTTGTTTTTAGACATTTTAATGAAGAGTTGTCACATATTCCTTCTATACACATGACTAAGCTGTTACCTCTGGTCTGGTGGTCGCCCAAGACATCAGCTGCTCATCCATCCTGAAGCTCCACTTGCTGTTGTCCTAAAAGACAGACAAGAGTCTCAATAGGTTTCTACACTGGGAAAACAACAGCACAAAGAGGTTTGTCTCTACTCACCAGTGCGGTGATAATTTCACTGTCTTCCTCCTCCTGAAACTCTGACACAATGAAGGATTCTGGGAAAGCAGTACCGCTAGCGATAGCCTCAGCGCTGCGGATGGTGGTGGCGTAGGTGGCGAGCCAGCTCCACTCTGAGGGGCAGGAGTTGGCGTCAGTGCCGCTGTGGTGTGGAGGGCGTGGGAAGCGGCACAGGTGTTTCTCCAAGGACAAGCCGACAGTCAGGGAGGCCAGGCTCTGAAGGAAGGCACTGTGGACGAGCTGGTCACCTGCTGCCACGTGGGTCTGTGGTGATGGAAGGAGAAGGAAATAAGTCCCAGCTGAAGCTCACATGGACACAAACATACAGTAGTGACATTTGTTTGTTTTGCTGATAGGGATATTAACAAGCCCAGAAAATGAAGTTTAATTAATGACCCGCTCATGGTTGTACTGCTCCTGTAACAGCAACGGCAGCCTCTCCAGAAACACAGCCAAACAAGGCGCCCGATTTAGACCCAGGATGTTCTGGCTTCTGAGAACCATACGGCAGGAAGGTAGCACGTGATTCTGACTCATCCAGTCGGGGGTGCAGCAGATCAACAAAACATCCTGCGAATGAAACAGGAAAGAGAAAGCCACTTTTTTAATAGATAATGGACTAATACATAAAAGTCAGATTCATAAAAACAAAACTTCAGTATCGAGTAGTATGAAGAAAACTGAGACTGGCTACCTTTGGCTAATAGTTCAGCATTGAGGAAAATAAACTTATTTGCTTTGTCAAGATTGAATGATACTACAATACTACTCTCGTACTAAATATGAAGTCAGAGCCAGAAGATGGTTAGCTTAGCATTTAGACAGAAACAGGGGGAAAGAGTTAACCTTGATCTATCCAAATACTAAGTATCTTAATCTCTATAGCTGACTGACTTAAGCATAAATGACCCACTTTTAGCTGTAAATCACATAAATGGACTGATGAGAATAGAATCAAACCTCTTATGTAAATGTCTGTAAAACAAGTATGTTGAACTATTCCTGTAGGTTTGGAGTGATCCAAATTACCTTTGATCTCCCAAAGCAGGCAGCGATACCCAAGCTTGGTATCCAGGTCGTACTCACAACTGAACCCAATCCTGTTACAGTTTGTAAAACTGAACCATCCTGAAAGACACACAGAGGAAGTCAAATTCTGAAATAAAACTTCAGCTAAGAAATTGGCAGAGGCAGAAAATACTGTTTTCTGACCTGTAAGGACCAGATGTTGAGCAGTCCCCCGATCCCGCCAGAAACCAGAGTCAGTCCACTGGAGCAAAATGAGAGAGACTTCACCGCTGTGATGTGGCCATGAAGTACAAACACAGACTTTGCACTGTCCTGCAGAAAAAAGGAACAGAAACAGGTGATTTCATGAGCTAAAACTATAAAATCGAGATAAAACTATGAATAACATGGTATTTTCATATAATTTCATAATATTAGTAGAACTAGGTCAGTAAAAGGAGCTCTGAAAACTAACCTTGACATCATTGTCTTTTTCTTTGACTTGAGGGTTGTTCAGTAGGTTGTACAAAGACACACCAGTGCCCCCCTGTGGCAGTGTCCAGACATACACAGATCCATTCTGACAACCTCTGTAGAAGGATGGAGATAAAAACAGAATTGACGACAATAATCACATATAATAAAATGAACAATCCTTCATGCAACTATTATTAGATATTGTCAGGTTTTCACAAATGTTTTGCACATCTTTCTCTAAAACAGTTTTTTGGAAGTGGGGTTGTTTTTGTTTGGGATTTTTTGGTGATTGACTAAAAAATACGGCAGAATAATCCGAGACCAAATGAAGAATGTGTTATTTAAACTCACGCAGCCATCATGAGCCTGGGTTCAGGTGCTCTGCCAGCGAGTGGGCACCACTCGGCGATGTTAACGGTGCTGCTGTGAATGAGGGAGTGCAGGGTCACCCAGGTTCCACCAGAGTTTCCCAGTATCTTTGTCACCTCCGACCTTCCCAAACAGAGCAGCAAGTGACCCGTGGGGTCCCATTTGAGAGAAGTCACACTGTCCTGCAGAGTGAAGGGGGGTGGAGAGGATCAGTAAGAACAAATAGCATGGGACATAATACTATTTAAACAGAGTGACAGATGCATTTGCGGTGAAGTACATGCAGTTGTTTGTCTCTCTTGTAGCACTCTTAAGCATTGCAGAGTAAAAATTGGTATAGTATTAATCTTGGAGACAAACCTGGAAGACAGACAGAACTACTGGCTGCTCATTCACAAAGGTCTCAGTCGTGGCCAGAAGGATCTTTCCATTGGGATATCCCACTGCAAATGGCTTGTCCTCACTGTGCCAGGCCACACATTGAGGAGCTACAAGGAAGGAGGAGCACAGAAGAGGAATCTTTTACACTAATGGATATATATTGTGTGTATAACAGTTGATTGAAAACCAAAACAAAATGTGTAGCAAGATATGCATTCAAACACACTAAAAGGAATTAAAAAAATATTAGCGGAGAATACTGTTTAACATTTAGAATATGTTCAAAATCAATTTTAAATCTTTTCTGAATCTCGCATAATGTAATGTTTCCCTTTATATTTACATTAAGTGGATGTGATGTGAGTATTTTCATGAAAAACACATTATTCTATTTGAATAAGTATGTAACAGTGTGTAATAACAGTGTTTACAGCAGCTTCCTCACCCTCCTTCCTGTGGCAGTGGCTGAGTTCAGTGCTCTTCACTTGCAGCTCCATTTCCTGCATCGTGATCTGGAGCCAGCAGAGGGACCCGTCCAGCCGACCCACCAACAGGCTTTCAGCAGGTCTATTCTTACCTCCCACCGGCTGCTCAAGAACCCACAGGCTGTAGGTCTGAGCCCAGCAAAGGGCCGTGACCCGGGACACTTGAGCCTCCACGTGACAGTGAGAGCCTGCACAGTGAAAGGAAATATTCAGGTTGCAGCAAGTACGGTTTTAAATATTATGAATTATGTAGGTGCATGTGGAAAAGTAATTTCTGAGAAATAGTTATTCAAAACAGTTGTTTTTAAGTGTTTTGAAACATGATTTATCTTAGATTTCATTGATATGTTAAACCTACCCTTGATGGTCATGATGTTGATCTGTTTGTTTTCAAGTGAAGCCAAGAAGTTTCCTTCTGTGCTCCAGTAGACAGGAGACATGTGATGGCATCTACCAGGCGTCTCACTGTTTGATCTGTCTGTCTTACTGCAGAAAGACAATAATAATAATACAATTTAATAGAGTCTAAAATGTATGTCTTTCTGTGTAAGAATATTAGACTTTCTTATTTAAATATTTTGCCTACAAATAAAAGGGCTTGGGCAGTTGGAGGAATAGATAAACAATAAGGGATCGGGCAGATCTAACCTGGTGATACAGGAGAAGGTGGTCTGTAACTCTGCTGTGTTGTGGCTGATGCTCCATAGCTGCACCACCTTGTCTTGGGAGCATGTGGCCAGCAAATTCTGCTCACTGCTCCAGGAGCAGCTGGCCACCTGAAACAAATGGAGATAATGCAGAGATACTTTTACTACATTTCACTTGGATAGAGGAGAAATGTTCAGCCTGTACCCCTACAATCATCCCTCTCTGTTGTTTTGTAGACTTTATCAAACACATTACTTCAATAGAAAATGTAAGGCCCTGGCTAAAAAATTCTTACATGCTTCTTCAATGAAAAAAAAAAAATAATAACAAAAAGTCTCATCCGGTTATCCTAAAGGAGGAGAGGCTGCTCTATAAAACTAAAATGATCCCCTTCCAGTTGTATGCCTCAACCAACAAGTCAAGTTTACATCCATGTCTTTTCAAACTCATGTATGTTGTGAAGACCTAGAGGAACTTTGATAGCAGCTTTTGTTTTGTTTTGTTAGGTCACAGTGATCTTGACCTTTGACCGCTAAAATATAATCAGTTCACCCTTGAACACAACTTTTGTCAATTTGAAAAAAATTCCCTCAAGTCATTCCTGAGATATCGTGTTTACGAGACTAAGACGAACAGACAATCCCAAAACGTCTGTGTCATTGAAAGTCCTGGCCGGAAGTCAACAGAAGCATTAAGCTGTTATTTTAAAGCTCTGTTTTAATGAGGATTGTTGATATAAATTGTACAGAACGGACCAACACAAAGTCCCTCACCTTGTTGTAATGTCCTTCCAGCCTCTTGAGGGGACATTTGCGCAAGTCACCTGCCAGGTCGCTGTATGTTTGGGGACGATTAGGAATGTCCCTTCCTGTGGAGGCCAACAACTGCACCAGCTGCTGCGTTGCCCACTGGCGGTGTTTGCTGGTGAGCCTGGCAGACAGGACACATGCTGCCAACGCATTTGCCAGCTCCAGAGGGCCCACTCTGGCACTAACATGGGGCAAAGGGGAAGGAGGCAAGGACGAAGAAGACACCCCGTGGTTCCCTGCATCTAGGTTAAACAGGCACAAGCAGAGGAGGACAATGAATAACAACCTCACAATATTTCAAACACTAATAAATTAAACATAACAACACAGCTACTTAATAAAAGACACCATCTCACCATTGGTCTCGTGTTCAGTCCTGTCTGGGCCGTAGCAGTGAACGCCCTTCTCAGTCAGCAGGGACACCAGGCTCTGTGTGACCAGGAAGGTTGGGGGTGTCTGGTCGCTGCAGTCTTTCTGCATCTGGGCTCCCTGTGCTGCAGCTGTTAGACTGGAGTTCGGACAACCTCTCTGCTGTGGATCACCAATGGCCCCGATGTTCACGCCTGTAGCCGCGGCCATTAGGTTCTACAGACAGGCATATTCATATTCAGACAAATGTATTAATCCCCCCGGAGGGAAATTCAAATAAATGAACTCATAAATGAATAAAGAACATAAACTAGCAGCAATATTAGTTAAGTATAAGTAAAATTACGTACATTCACATTTGAGTATTAATTTACTTGCATTTGTATATATTCACAATTAAACTATTCCTTGATAGAAGGATAAATCCAGTATAGTATTATAGTTCTATACATCTTTTCTATGCACTTATTGATATCAAAAGCAAATGAGACACTGTGATTTAGAGCTGATATATTAATATTACAAACTCCATAATAAGTCATTATTATTAATATATCAATATAATATTGATGAAAACTATCATACTGCCAAGCCCTGATAATTATATTATTTGTTTTCGATAATTTTTTTCTTTCAATCAAAAAAACAAAAATATACAAACAAATATTTTTTGAAATTACAAAGGAATAAAAGGAATCCCACCCACAATATCCAGGTACGTCATACACAGTATTTATTAACAGAACTGACCTGAGTGCATATCTCCACTAGCTGTCTGTAAGCAGTAGAGCTATGGGACACCACGCTGCCGATGGCTGAGGTTAGGAAGCTGAGGCAGGTGGAGTTGTTGCGTTCTGATCCCTTCACACCTGACTGTCTGTCCACAGAGGTGTGAGCCCTGCCCCCCGCTGCCAGAGTCATCAAACGCACCAGGATGCGAATATCTGCCAGACCCAAGGACTCTAATCCATTGGACTGGCTGCACACTGAGGCACTGGAGAGGGAGATAAAAGAGGACTCTTGAAACCCCACGGATCACGTGGTGAAATATATATCAACAGGGCCACATTCTGTTCAAACACACTGTACCTAGAGGCGGTCTGAGACAGAGCTCTCATCACCATGCTGTAAGCGAGCAGAATCTGGGCTGTGGAGGTGACTCTTCTAAGAGCTTTCAGGCGATCATGAGAGTCCCTCAGTGACACCGCCTGCTGTCCCAGGCTCAGAGAGGTCTTCTGCTCAACAAGGGCATTCCCTGGTGAGGAAAACAAACACACATCAAACCACAGCTAATTAATTACAGGACAAATCCCTGATATATAAAGCTCACTGACAGTATGAAAACACAATACTTCATCACTGGGACAAATGGGAGTATGTGTGCCTGCTATGATAAATGATTGATGAGTCACTATGCTGCAGTTAATTTGACTGTGGATGGATGCTGCCAACAAGCACAGAGGGAATGTGGGTGTGTGTTACAACAAGTGGGCAAAATGGTTCATTAGAGATGAAGTGAAAGACAAATCAACTGCATCAGGAACCAGAGGGACTGAGTCAATGTGACCTCATGTTCTGTTTGTGATCAGAAATGTAATATTCAGAGATGAGCAGGAATTTTTTATCATAGTCACTGGTGGTTGGTTTGGTGTCACTCTGTCGAGTCATAATATATCTGCAGAAAAAATAACTAGAAAATCAAATAAGGCTCCTTCCCTGTCATTTACATAGGATGTGTCAGCTCCTTTGCATCTGCACTGGGTCAAGTGGATATAAATTAAAGTTGAATAAAGGGTAAAAAAAAATACATTTATATAAATTCAGGTTTACAGGCACAACTAAACATTTAATTAACGTGCCATAATAGCCGGCTGTGAATACGTTACCCATTTGATGTGACTGTGTATGTAGCATGTGTGTTTAATCATAGGTGATGGGTCGAGAATCATATGTCAACGGGTGTGGGCAGATCCGGATTTGACGTGGAGAGAATAGCGGGTAAAGGTTTGGGTATGGAACGGAGCGTTGCAAAGCTGGACCTGTGCAGGACTCTGTCCTCCATACCTTTGGGAGCTCCTGCTCTTGCTGGGTCAGCAGTGCTGTAAACCCGAGCTCCGAGTGGATCTGGTTCAGTGAAGGTTATGGCATCTGGCACCAGCTTCTTCTCAGTCAGCCCCAGGGGTCTCAGCAGGAGGCCAAAGTCCTCCAGTCCTGTCAGCTTCTCTGTGTCACACTCGTCTTGGTGGCTCATTTCCCAATCATCTGAGCAAACAGAAGTGCAATTCATATAATAAACAAATGTATTTAATGACTTATCCTATTTTCAAGTGAAAACGAAATCTCTTACCATCTGAGGTGCTGTCTAGCTGGCCAATCAGATCAGATGTCAGACCTTTAATCCTAAAAGCAAAAGGAGGACAAAACAATGACAAAGTAAAATGGCACTAAGCAGAGCGCATACCTCCACCAAGGCCCAATATTAGGCCTATGAGACCACATTTAAATTAGCACCAAATTACATACTCATAAATATCAGTCTGTTTTTTTTCATCAAGATTCATGAATTATTCTCAAAAAATCGATGAAAATGTGGAAAAACGCTCTATCTCACTATGTTTAAGACAGTGAAAAACAATCCCTGGATCCACCCCCTGATCTGCACCAACCCTCCCAAAATTTCATGGAAATGGGTAAAGTAGTTTCTGCATAATTCTGCTATATAATAAACAAACAAAAACATAACCTACATGGTGGAGGTAATAATATGTTGTGAAAACTAACATTCATCAGCAATAAAATCTCAAGATATTTTACAATTTTTGTGAGATTAAGAAAACAGGCTTGAGGCACCATGACAGGTTTCTATGCAATATGTAGTACATGCATCCATTTCCCGCAAAACATAATTTCACATATATCTGCTTCACCTTTCATATTTAGAAGCTGTGTCGCTCAGGTTTGCAGCCAGATACTTTTCCCTGCAGGAGCTGCACAGGAGGTAGAATGGAAAGTTTGAGCCGCACTCCCCTTTGAACCAGACGTCCACGTAGGCCCCGGTGCTGTCGTAGCCCTTTCGTGCAGCACTCTGCCCACACCCCGGGTGGCGCCGCTTTATGTGATTGTTGAACTGCAGCGTGAGGGTGTTGCACAACTCGCACTTCACCATCTGGCTGTGTTCTTCTCCGGCCTAAAATGAGGGTTATACGGTGAGGGGGATGATCATTTTTCTGGTATATGTGCAAGAAACGAATAATGTAAGTGAGGACTAGACATACTAGAAAAACATATTAAGTCTAAAAGTAGCTGTTAAGTCCAGTGCAGTTTGTAGGGATGAATACTATATACTACTGAGTGCTGGAAATGAAATGAAATATAATTTCTAATGTGATGTTAGTTACAAGTTAATCTATAATAATATATATATATATAATATATAATAATTTAATTTTGTCACCTCTACTATCTGGAGTGTGTCTCTCTCCAAACTGAAGGTGAGCAGATCCTCATAAGTTTCCTCATGGTATGGGTCGTCCATGTAGCCCAACTCTGTCTCGTCCTCAGCAGAGTACGGATGAAACTCCACCTGCTCCGGCCATTCGCCCACCGCTGTGTGTTGTTGGTACAGCTGCGGGAGGGTGTTGGGTGATGGCAAGTCTGAAAAGATGTGTTTGTTTGTTTGTTTGTTTCAATAAATGATGACTATAATTCAATCAGGTAATAGAAGCAGGAATATGTTTTGTCCTTTTTACAATTTACTAAGTAGTTTTTCTGACCCGCCCTTCGAAACGACGTCCTCTGGGTTGAGCCTGAGCGACGCCGCCGGGCTGGAGGAGGTCTGTTCCTGGTCAGGTGGACGTCCAAGAAGCTCTCCCTCTCTATCCAGTCCAGCCCTGGCAACAGGCTATAAACCGAACAACAAGCAGCCCATGAGCAAACTGATTGTATTCTTACAATTAAAAACGTCAAAATGTCATTCTGAAATCTGTGACCTTTCAGTGGGCTGACTGGTGGGGCGCTCGGGACACTGCACCGTCTCTGGCCCATCCGAGGACGGGGTCTCAGGAGCTCCCTCGGGTCTCGGTGACTCGGCCGCCAGCTGCTCCTCAGTCAGGGGGTGCTCGAGCATCCAGCTGGCCAACACCTCGATGGTTTGTGAGTCCAAGTCACCAGCTACATCTGGGGGGGGGGGACCACAGGGAAGTTGAACTGTCAGAGTTCAAAAAGAAAGGACGGATCATGGAGTGCTGCGTCGTTACTTCATGTCGGACATCACCACCAGATGATCACGCTACAGTGTAATATTAAAGGTCAGACTGGCACATCTGCTCCGATGATACAGTGTGTGACGAGGGGTGATGTGAAATTTGTGATATGTGAGTGGTGGAAATTCAGTGATGCTAAAGTGGAGTTGAGTGTAAATGTGAAAATATTCATTCACTTACATGCTCATAATACGTATGTGATCTGTGCCATTCGTAAACAAAAAAAAATGCAATAGGTTCACTTTTACCATGTAGTAAAATTGCAAAAAGTTGTGTTAAAGGAACCTCAATTTAGTTTCCTGATGAAAATTTGATGACCATCCAACAAATGACTTTGCTCCAGTAGATTTTTTTTAAAGGAAGAAAAGCAGGATAAAATTTACTTATGGAATCCCCTTTATTAATATGTTTTAAAATTTATAGTAAATATGATTTTGATGCTTTATATTTATGCATTAAAATCAGAAACTAACATGTACTGAAATCTTAGTTAATGTCCACCATGAGTAACAGCATTATATTCATCCTAAAAGTTTGATATGTCCTATCAAAGAAAATGCATTTTTCTCCACACACGTACAAAACTCTTCTTATTACACGGCTGTAGCACACAGTGAAAGACAGATGTTTTAAAATTAGAAAGCACATGAAGCAAAAACGTTTTATGGCATCAGACACACTCCACAAAGCAGTACCTGCTGCCTCCATGGCCCAGTAGATATGTCTCATAGAGAATCCCATTTCTAGCAACCGACTGGTGACAAACATTTGTGTCCGTTCTGGTGGTTGAGGAGAAAAGGAAAAACAGAAAACAAAAGCAAGCACACGGCTACATTTAAAAAAAATTGAAATACATGAAACTGCTGTGGACTTTAGCAGGGAACTAAATTGCTTTTTATTTCATTTATTTTCCTCTATTTATTCTGTTTTATTAGTCTACTGGCAAAGAAAAAACGCTCATATCCTAACTACAGTAAACCTTTTCAATTTAGTTCTGTTAAATTAATAATTGCACCTACCAATCAATTAGCTTGCTAATCATAATGTATCCTAATGTAGTTTACTGAACTTCCCAGAAATGTTCAAAAATAACACCAACATAAGTGACAATGAGAAAACGGTGCCATTCAAGCATGTAAGTGCACATAATTGTGTCATGCATGCAATCCATAGTTGTAATAATAATAAATGTCTAGTTGGCAGAGCAAAGCACATGCTGTTTTGAGCAGCAGATTAAGTTGTGACAAGTAGCTGGACATATAAGTTCATGCAAGAGACAGAGTTTCCAGTGAGTTACCATTGTTTTACTGTTACTCCTGATATTAAAACACCGAAGTCTAGCTTAAGTGTATTCATTTTTCAATTGCATTAATAGCATGTTTGCATATGGAGCCAGCATGGGGAAATGTTTATTGTTGTCTATGTACTACTTTACTTTACTTTGACTTCGTACAGCTCCTCCCACATTAACGTCTCTGCGTCTGTTCTTACCCAGGCTGCTCCTGGCCTGTGTGCTGCAGGGACCTGGTTCCATGAAGCTAGTCTGCTGCTCTGTGAAGGCGTCACAAGAAGCAGAGCTGGCCAGGCTGAAGCAAGGGTGCAGAACGGGGGGAGCACTAACCAGGCCGGTAAGCGTGGGGAACCGAGTTAGTACCATGTGCCTAGAGGGAGCGAACATACAGTATGTACAGTAATAACACAGTGCAGGAGGTATTACATTAACAATCTGAAAACCACAAGGTGAGGTTTAATTAACCTGATTTAAGAAGCTTAAAAGACAGTTATTCAAGCATGTGTTATTGTATTTCAAGGTTTTGCTAAAGCCTGCTAACTCGGAAGGTTTTACAATATGTGTTTTGTATTGTGGGAGCACTTTGGCTAGGAGCTCTTGTCCAAAGTCTCCTCCCTGGATGACTCTGATTCTATTTTTCATTTTATTACACAACCCTGAAGCCGTTTATTCACTTCTGGAATGCAGGAGTGACACTGACACTCAGGTCCACTGGCTGGGTTAGGAGAAAAACAAGCAGGCAGAGCTGCAGCTGAGACTGAGGACAGTGCAAGCAGGATCCTCACTCTCTTCTCGTCATACAGATCCTAACTCACCCATTCCCTGGACTTCAGACAAGCTGCCGCTGCCAAAAGATACAGGTCTGTAGCAATCAGTCACATGAGAATGATGACTCCAGTTAATGTGTCTGTGTCTATTAATGTGCTGTACCAATTATTTAGTATTGCATACATCAAATTCATATTTTTTTATTTTTCTACTCACTGGAGGAGGCTGATGGGGAGGAAAGGGTTGAAATTATCAAGGCCATCCGCCTGCAGGTTTGTTGGCAGAGATGATGCCAAGTCTGTGTTGGAGGACGAGGCAGACGCTCGGTTTGATTGGCCGAAGATGGCGGTGCCCTCCGAACCTGCGCTGTACAAGGACACAGAGCTGGAGGACTTGGAGATGGGCTGAGAGGACAAGTGGTGGCCGGATTCTGCAAGAAAAACAGAGTGATGAAGGTTAAATCATAGACCAATTAGTTATTATTATACTTTTTTATTTTTTACCTTGAATATGTTACAACAAAGCTGTAGTATTTTTTTAATATCAAGTAGAGTTGCAATTAGTTGATGGAGAGAAAATTAATTAGATAATTTGATAGCTCCTGCAGGGTTCATTTCCTTGTATTAAAGGGATAGTTCACAGAAAAATTCACTCATTATCTACTGGCCATTTTCTCATTATTTCCATTGGTTTTGTTGACCAAACGAATAATTCCAGAAAGTAATCAGTTGAAATAAATTGTTATTTTAGTTCCTATCATCAACTTAATCCTTCCAATGCAAACACAAAATAATCAATTATTCATGGTGTGTGGCTGAGCAAGAACTCTACGTCACCATCTTGTTTTTTACATAATTGTTCCTTGACTATTCAAATTCAAAACATCTGACTTAACATGTACAACTTAAGTCCCTAATCGTAATGTTTGTGACTTCAGTCCAAATTTCTCATCTCCAGCTCCCCACCACAGTAACCTGACAAAAATGAATAGCAGATCTAATCTATAAATGCAGATACCTTTGCGTTCTTTGTCCTCCTGCAGTCTGTTCAGGGCTCCCTTGTAGATCATGACCTGAGCCCTTTCCAGGTCGGACAGAGACACGCTCTGTTTGATGGGACAGGGCCTGACCGCCCACTTCACCATGCTCTGCACCACATACTGCAGCACTGATCTCAGCTCAGCGCTCTCATCCCATTGTTTGCAGCTGCCCTTAGCCTGGTCAGGGTTCAGGCTGGAGAGGGGACTCACTGAGGAGTTGGAGGGGTCATGCTTTGGCACTATAAGCATATCTGATAGCTTCTCACAGCTAAAAATGACAGTAAGAGATTTCAGAGCTCCAATGAGAAGATATGAGACTCTAACCGCTCTCAGTTCAAGTGCAAAGGCATCCACTTTAGAGGTTTGAGACGTTTGGTGAGGTAGGGGTTGAGATGTTGACTCCTGATGGTCAGCAATCTTTGAGGCATCTTTGTTTGAGGGCGGTGAAATGCAGGGTTCCGTCTCAACCTTCTGATCCTTACACCTTTTCCTGTCGTCCTCTGTCAGCCATCTGATTTCATCTGACACGTTTTCATCCAGACAGCTCTGTGTCTCCGTGTTCTCCTCTGAGTATTTCCTTTTGGCGGGGGGATAAGCTCCCAGCCACCCCTGCTCCTCCAGCAGCCCCATCAAATAAATCAGATCCAACAACACTGTTGGTTTGAGACCTCCGAGGCGGGTGACGTCGCAGCAAGAAACATCGCAGGACTCCAGTGAGATGGCCGGGGTGTCGCTGGGTGACCAAGAATTCATGGAGCTTAGTTATTGCGAAGGATGGGGAAGAACCCACAGATAGAGCATGGATTGACACCAGGACGGATTCAACAGGGATTAATGGATTTAAGAATGAAGAAGAAGGGGCAAGAAGAAAGTAAGATCAGAGGGGTAAATGGTGAAAATAAAGTAGAATGTTAGACAAATTACAGAGGAGGAAAAATAAACACTAACATAAAAGAATTATACATGTAATAAAGATGCTGAGTGGACCAAGACAAGAAAAATATAATAATTGTTTAATGGAGGATAATGAGAATCTACATTTGAGAAACATGCAGTGAAACTTCATCATAAGTAAGTGGAGTATGAATGAATTTATTTTTATAATACCTGACGGAGAGTTCTGCCTCCTCCCACTGGAGCTTGACCAGGGAGCTTCCTTCTTTCAGGACACCGAGCAGAATAGCCCTGCGTCCGCTGGCCTTGTGCAAGCACAGACCTCCAGCCCGCAGACCACTGTCCACTCCTCCGATCACAGCCAGTACCGGCCACACTTCAGTGCAAAGAGCAGCCAGTTTGGCCTCTGACAGCGACCGGCCATGTGCTAGCAGTTCCCTTGCGTCGTCACCAGCCAGGCCTTTGTCTCTTTCAGTCTCTTCTTTCTCAAAGCGTGTGGAGCTGAAGCCTGCGGGAGAATGTAAGAGGGAGACAATCAACCACACAATCATAGGGATGTTCATCATTAACAGTTTAACCCTTAACCTACTTCAAGAACAAAACAGCAGACTGAATTAAACAAATGTTAACTTGTGTCTGACCCTGAGTGTAGCTTCCTAAGTCCTCCTCTTTCAGCAGAAAACCAATGAGCTCCAGGTGGGTGTGGATGTAGTGGTTGATGTGCAAGGCCCACGCGTCACACTGATGGAGCCGACGCAGGAGATGCACTGTTGACTCCAGCAGCACCATCGTCCGAGGGCTGCAGAGGGGATCCCCGGGAAGTAGGTTACTGGGCATGCCTCTCATCTGCAGGTCACGCAGCGCCACCTGAGAGAATTACAGAGGTAAAGTTTTGTTGCAGTAGAATATATTGCAACATGCAAACCCCTTTTCTCACCATTTACAAATTACTTAATAATAGTATTGGTAATGTCACTCATTGTATTGACAGCTGACTGTTCTCTACCTGGGTCCTAATAATAACGTAATCCAAAGATATTTATATTCTAACAGTGGCAAAGGATGGTGGTTATCAATAATAAAAACGTTTGGGCCCAAAAACACAGGTGCCCCTTGTGCCCATGTCCAGTATATCAAATACCTTCTCTCCAGGATTGCTGCTGTAGAACAACACACATGGGTACAGTTCAGAGGCGACCACACTTTCAAAGGCCAACTTTGGCTCCTAGCAGAAAAAACAAACGCAAAAGATTGTAGAAGAAAATCTAACAGTCATTTAGCACAAAGCTTCAACATGACAACTGAGTATTTGATCAGACCTTGTCATTCTTAGCAAAAGAAATGGTGTGAGCCTCCATGTCCAGGATGCAGGTTATGGTGTCTCCCTGGGTAAAAGAGGGAAGTGTGCGGACTAGTTCCCCACCGTGGTACAGGTTGCCACTGTAAGCCCGATACAGCCACATATCAGTGGTGGTGTGGTGGTTGTGATCTCTGACTGGCCAGCGTGACACGCCCACACATGTGCCCTCATTGCCTCTGTTCTCTTTGGTAATGTGGAACTGAGAAGAGAAGTTGGGTTCACGTCAGGTTATTGGTCATTGCACATTTAAGTGGTCAAATCTCGTCATTAAAGAAGGAAAAAGCTGATTCCAGTCCTTACTTTCCATATGAAACAGCCAGAGGTGATGGCAGTGGTTGCCAGGCCGTAACCCTTCCCTCCTGAGCCATGGGAGAGGATGTTCCCACTCTCCAAAGAACAACAGACCAGCTTGTGTGGGTCAAAGGAAAAATCTCCAATGGGAATACATTCATCGTAGCTGCCATGGTTCTGCAAAACATGTTGGGGATAACACTTAGCACACTAGCACTCTATATCAGCATTGTCCAATAGACAATAGAGTGGATACATATATATGACATTAACTTCTTCACTCAAACAGAAATTGCTAAATCACAAAAATGGAAAGGCAAAGATTTCAACTCTAAATCAATTACGGTCATTTGAAGGGCACAATTTATACCCGAGGATTTTTATTCTTGTAATTTTCTTTGTAACGTGATACTTATTAGTTATTATTTGGCTTTATTTTCCCGTCTTCCCTTTTTTCACGACTTTGCCTCCTGCCCCCACCATGGATAACATGCCCATCTGTTCTATCAAGTGTCCCTGCTGCTTTCAGTTTCATTACTGCCAGGACTGCATTCCTCTCACATTCATTAATTCACTCGTAGTAAAGACTAAGCACTTTCCTTTATGATATTTCTATTAAGGTAACAGACCAATTATTTGGTAAACATTTTTGAAGGACTTCTGAAAACATCAATGTACAATGTAATGCTCATTTACACCATGCATTCAGAAATTATGGTAATTATGTTGCAGAAATTGGTTTCAGTAACTTCAATTAATAATGAATGAGCAAAAGACATTACTTGAGTGAAAAGAGTTGCAGAAACATTTTGTACAACTTTTCATCTAACAAGGTAAACAGACTACAATATGCTATACGGTATATGACATAGTATTATTAAAGTTTATTACCCCCGTGTCTTTTTCCTTGTCCTCGTGGTTCTTCTCGGTGAGTGGTTCCTCCCACATACAAACAGACAAGAGCTGAAAGAGCTGTTTAACAATCTACAAGAAGACACAGAAATATAGGAGAATTTAATCAACAATTTATCCACTTTAATGTATAGGTTCAAGTAAACAAACACATCAGGGAGCCAGTAATTTAATCATGAATACATCATTGTCTTCTTCAGTTACTATAACTGACTGATTTCTTTCCATGAACTTTAACTCAGTAGATTTTTTGAAATCACTGCACGCTGCATTGTACCTGTTGAATTTGAACTGGCTCCGAACAAGCAGGTAACAGTCTTTCTAAAACGTGAAAAGCCAGGAGCTTAGTGCGAAGGTTCTGGAAGCAGGGAGATCCTGAAAAGAGAATTACAAGGGACATATGTAAACCGCTCTGCACTGTAAACAATATCAACACTGTTATAAATTATAATTCTGAAGAGGCTTACCTAAAGGGCACTTGTGCGAAATAATGGCCATGAGTGGATCGACCCATTTGACAAAAGTAGAAAGTCTTTTCATTACTCGTAGTGACAGCACACGCCTCAGAAACACCAAGAAATCTGCAAGCTGAGATTCAACCACTTTGCTGCTTTCCTTTCCTGAAACAATAAACCAACAGGAGGACTGTGCTCAAAAACACACAGAGGCTATTTCATGGCTTCACAAATGCCACATCTGTCTTTTAAAAACGATAAATATAACTGTGCTCTTTCATTACATTGCATTGACAAGACATCAATATAGCTAAATTTGCCACACCAACTAGATTTGCAGTCTTGCTACTGGAGTCGGGATCTGTTCTCTCAGCTGCTCCTCTCTCCGCGGTCTGCTGTTGGTGGAAAGCGTGCAGGACATTTTGGAGCTGCTCACACATCACTTCCATTAGAGCTTGGGACACGTCGAGAGGCAGTGAATCCTCACAGGAGCTGAAAACGGGACAACTTAGTAGGCAGATCTAAACACATTATTCAGTGAATTAAATAGTAGAAGAAGTCATGCACACTTCTTTACAGCCAATCAAAGCTTCCACGTTCTCTCACCTCGCAGCTACAGTCAGTATCTGAAGCAGGCGCGTACAAGCTAGTCTGACAGACCCGTTCATTAACATAGATCCAGATGCAGAGGCTGCAAACCAGCTCTGGTTCATCAGAGCACAGCTGTTGTTGGTCAGCACAGACAGGACATCCAGGATGCCACATTTGATGACCAGCACCAGGTCCACTGGCTGGTAGCAGAAATTCAGTGCAAACATTGTGGCCAGGAGAAGGTGCTGAGAGGAACCTGAGTACAGCAGAGACGATATGGCAAAGACAAATGTAAACTGCAGCAAATAATAGCCAGGGGGAGTGGTTCAATGGTGTTTAAATGAAACATAAACATGTTAAACTGATGCAAAACAATAGAGCAAACAAACCTGTGTGTTCTCTTTCAAACAGGACTCTCTGTCTGAGGACACGCACCACCTGCTGGAAGAAGGTGTGGGCTGCAGACTGCAGCTCTCTTTGCGTATCAATACAAGCTGAACTTGTACCAGACTGGATTGAGATAAGAGGTATGGGTAATTAATACAACACAGTAATAAAATAATAGATGTATATATTCAATATAATGACAATGTTTCCCCTCTCTCCATCTAACTGGATTAAACATTCATTCCTTCTTTCTTTCCATCTTTACTAATCAAGCAACGTGAGAGTGCACGAAATCTTCATGTACCATGTAATGCTGCGTCTCATAATAAGCTCCTGAGGGAGAGCCAATGATTTGCGTCCCCAAAGCAAAGCATCCAGAGAGGAACTGAAGCTGCACGGACTGCAGCAATGCAGGAAACTGAAGGGCGACTGTGCAGCCACTGCTCTTTTCCTCCATCTTGGACAGGAAGGACGACATCTGACACAAAGCCTCCAGGCGCATCTGATCATAACAAAAACATGCTGGTAGTTAGTTAGGCCCTTATGTGGCCGATTACATTTCATTTTGTTAAGATAAAGAAAACAATAGGTAAACAATTAGCTGGAGGTGTAGAGGTATAATTTCTCGGTAACAATCTTGAAGTTTTGTTTGTAATTTAATTTCACATTAAATAAAAATCTATTCACCTCAGCCCTCTGTTGCTGCTGCAGTATAGCAGACGAAATGGCCTTTGGATCTGCCTGACTACACGTCTGTCCACCCGGCAGTGTTGGCGAGGAGGATGAAAAGTGGATCAGGCTTCCACAGGCAAAGTGGAACACCTGGTTAAGAATCGGCAAAGCGTTGTTGCCATAGTTGGACATGGTGGCGGTCGGACTGATGCACTGTCGCAGGCGATCCCAGGCGTCTTTCATGATGTCCAGAGAACACAGAGGTAATCCTGAAGCAGACAGAGCAAAGGGAATAGAGTGTTAATCATTCAGTGTTAACTTTGGTATGAAAGAAAAAAAAATAATGGGAGTGATTTCTCTCACTAATGAAAGAAAAACAAATGTGTGCAAGTTCTGCTCAGAGCAGGAAATTTCCAATGAAACAGTCCGATCCAAAAATGTTTCTTACTAACAAACAATGATGAAACGTTATTGCACAGAACTAGTGAAATTCATTCGACGGTTTGGAAAATACAATATTGATGCCAAGCTAAGCAAAGCGGCTAGTGGCTGCAGTCTTATGTTCAGCAGACAGACATGAGAGTGGTACTGATATATTCATATAAGAAAATAATCACATCATACAGGACTGAAGGGTATGACATTTCAAAATAAAGCCATTCATTGTCTATTGTACCTGTTACACTTACCCATTTTATTCTTGGATGATCCCGAGGAGATTTTGGATTGGTCAGACTAAAAGCGACAAAGAAAGCATATTAGCATTGATATGGGGGGTGTAGGTCCACATTTTCTTACTGAACAAGACTAACCTGTTTTCTGCCATCACCAGTCATTGAAAAGGATTCTGTTGATGATTTCCTGAAAGTGGGAAGGTGCGAACACTTAGTTGAAGTACAGCTCACAACAAAAAAAAACTGCTCTAAAACAAAACCAATAAACAAACACACATTGCTTGGCACAAACTCTACCTCGCTCCAGTAGCCGAACTGTTCTCCCGTTCGCCAGGTTCCACCCAAGCAGGCCGCACCCCCAGCAGGAGGAAAAGACAGCGGGACACCACCAGATGGCAGGCGGCGTGGAAAGACAAGCTCTCCTCAGAATCCCCCTGGTTCTCCCACTGGGTTTTGGGATCCGGCCCCCTGTCCGGACTGACAGGGCTTTCCATGCTGCTGGGGAGGGTGGAGGTGCCGAAGGACTCGTACACCGTCACATTCTGCTGTACTTGCATGGCCTCCCGGGTGGCCATGAATGATTCTAGGACTTCTGCGGAGACATTAAAAAGACACTTGAGACACAGCACGTGTTGTGATGATGACTTCGGTGCTCGTGGTAAACCAAAAGTTCTGATTGGGTCTGCCTACAAACTTTAAAATACAAAGAAAAAAGTATACTGAACATTTCTGAGGTAGGGCAGAAATAGAGATATGTATTTCTAACCTGACAGGTACATACGGCTATTTCCAAACGCATCCTCCTCTGCAACCTCCTCCTGGTTGTGGTTGGCTGTGGCAGTTGACGTCACCTGCACCTCCTGGCTACAGTGACCTACTGACGGCTGCACATGATCCTTTCCCACTTGCTCCACTGATGGCACTGCCTCTTGCCTGTCTGCATCAGGACTTTGGGGCGATTGAGCAGTCTGCAATTCAAGAGGGGCAAACGCATAGGCATTAAATATGCTGTATATACACCAGTGTTTTTCTCTTGTGATTATTATATTTGTAATTCACTGTAATTTGCCCTATGCTTGTTAAATTACTGCACTACATATATTTCATTGTGACATTAAGTGGAGACATTTTAATAATGGTACCTGTTTGGCAGCAGCCTGCACCTGTGACGTCCTTAGAGAGTTTTTATGTGCCAGCAGAGTGCTTCTGATTTTATAAACTGTTTCATAGACGTCTAAAAGCATCTCGCAGGGCTCGTATCTGTCTCGAGATAAAGGGGGTAAATGGAGGGGATAATTAGCATTGTGCCGTTTTGCAATGGAGACGTTACAGTAACATTCAGTCACAGCATTATGTTCTTTAAAAATGACAAACTGTCCTCAACAATAAGTACTGTTGAGTTTCTTTTAGAGTATCAAAATAAATTAGAAGGTATTTCATTAACTGTAATATTTGTGTTACTAACCTGTCCTGCAAGCAGGCCTCATTCTGCAGACCTGTGTGTTTCAGCAGAGCAGCCAGACTGCAGCGACAGACCTTCATCAGCAAACAGTCGCCTGAAGAGCCTCCGCTCTCCCACTCTGCTCTCACAACAAACAATACAGCTTCATTACAGGGAAGTCAAAAGCCGGAAGAAAATCGCAACCAAAAGACCAAATTAAAAAACAAAACAATGATGTATCATGTAAAGCAAATTATGACAGCAAGTGGGGCAATATTCATAAATTCTCTTTCAAGCTCAGTTCAGTTAGACCATTATCACCTGGATATTTACATTGTAAACATTCAAAACAGACGCATGCGTGCATGCACACAAACAGAAAACGTGCAAGTGAAATACCTTTGCTTTGAGCATACTCCTCCATCTTCCTCCACATTCCACATGCAGCTCCTCTGGAGGATCCCAGAGCCAGCTCCAGCAAAGTCCTGGTCTCCTCATTCAGACTCAGCTCAGCAAGCCGGGCATCGCTGCTGCCAAGGAGCAGCACCTCAGTCAGCCACGCCATGTTAGAGTCTACAGGGCAACACGTCAGATATAGGATTACAGACGAAGCAAAGCATTTAGGATATAACAGTTTATTTCCTCCTTAGCAAAATACAATTATATCTTTAAATAACAGGGTGTCTCTGTGGCCTCCTAGTCTAAGATGTGTACCATGTATAGTAAGATACTAGTAAAACAAAAACAAAAAACTTTTTAACAGTCCTTCAACATTACTAGTCTCCTACTGCCTTTTTTATTTTAAAACAAATATTGTACTGAAACTAACAGCTAACAATGTGTTTTTATAGTTTTTATTAAGTGTTTTAACAGAATGAGGTCACACATTGGGAATGAGACTGCAATCAGTTGGTCTCGATTTGTCAAAACATTAGCACACGTGAACGCAGGGAGGGCAAGGAGTTTGTTTTACTACCCAGCTGTTCGTAGTCCATCTCAAGGCCGTTCCTGAGCAGGATATTTGATAGCCAGAACTCTGACGTTTTCTCCTCGAGCGAGGGCGGCGGGCCCTGCAGCATACCACCAAGGCAACGGCCGACTGCCAGCGATACAGACCGTTCCAGGTCCAACAGCCATGCCCACTTGCACTCCTCCTGTTGCTGTTGTCCCAGGCATTGGTTTCCTTCACTTTTATCTGTAGAGAAGAGCCGACGTCATTGTTAAACTCACCTATATTTTTCCAGGAAGAGTCTTAAATGTAAAAATGTGCCATCTATTTTTTTAATTAATCAGGTAAGTCAAAATCCACTGACCCAAACAGGTCTTCTGAGGTTCTATCCCCAGTTCTTGTTCTTCCAGCAGCTCTGTCTCTGGCAGCAACCTATTGAAATCATTGAGCTGCTCCAGCAAGGCCAGTAAATGGCTGAGGAGGGGTTGAACTGTGCTCAGTGGGAGCAGCAGCAAGGAATACATTACCTGGCACAGAATGTTGCCAGCCACTGAGTTGTACAACACCGCTGGGACACAGGATGAGACGAGAAAGAGGGATAAGAGTCACTGATAAAAATAACCCCAAAACACAGACTGATAACAGATAGATATAGAAGCAACATAGAAGGTTTAAGTATAGATTTTGAAATCCATTTGTTGAATGTGTATATGTGCTTTTCCTAAGATCAACTGAGATGTCAGTGTTGCTCAACCAAAAAGCTGTATGAATGTTGAAATAACTACAGTAAATATGTAGAGTTACAACATTATAATGACATACATGTGTTGACAGCCATTAGTCTTACTGTTTAGCTTCTTGATGATTTGTTTATCCAGGGAACTCTCCTTTAACAGTTTGGTGGATCTCTTGAGGGTCTCAGCAGCACAGGGAAGCAGCAGGTAAAGATGCTCACGAAGCAGCGTTACACTGCTGTCGTCCTGCAGAACAGCAGAATCAGTGTGGACCTAAAATGACAAAATATTAGTGTGAAAAATACAAGATGTGTCAGAAAAATATATATTGTGTACTGTTTCTAACTAAAATAATGGGCACAGTTCCTGTCTGTTATTTTTGTAATAATAATAATCTAATGTTACATTTTTGTATTTTGTATAGCTGTTACTGTAGTGCACCTCAAGGCTGGTATGGATGTAGCAATGGGCGAGCAGGTGTTTGTGCAGTCCAGACAGAAGCTGGTGGAAGTGACAGGGAGGATCAGTTTGTCCCTGGCTATCACTAGAAAGCTGCTTGTCACTGTTTTTCTCCAATTCCCCAAATGCCCGCTCCTGTATGAGCACACACAAGAAAAGAAAATACATGTGGGTGAGTGAATAGGAAGAACACTCTATTTTTAGATGTGCACCAGAATGTACAGGAGTTAAAGGAACAGCAGAGAGGCTGGTGAAACACTTCAACACATGATGTTCTCTGTTGCATACCGTGTAGAAGCCTATGCTGAGGAGCAGGGTTCTGAGGAGCACCTCTGCTAAGTGCAGAGGGTCATCGGACTCAGAGGAGCTGGATGAAGAAGGCGGCCGGACTGACACAGCAGGTGTCAGAGGGGGTCCCAGGGCTGTCACCTCCCCAAAATTGCTGTAACCTAGTAGAGACGCTACATGGCTCTGGTCCTGAAGGCTGCTGAGGACCATGTCTAACTGAAGACGCTGTAAAAGAAGAGGAGAGAACTGTATAATATTTGATCATTTAAAGTCTGAGGCTACCGAAAACATTTCTGCAGAGAAGGAATAATGTTTTTACAGCATCACAATTTCACAACATTCAAGCAGTCTCCACATATTGCCTAGCAACGCTCCAAGTTGTTGGAGTGAGTTTGACTAACACACTGTTTGCCAACTCTGTGTGTCAGGATAAAAATTAGGGAAGCCAAGCAGCCACAGCAGAGTACACATCCTCTTTTAAGGCAGTTTAAATAGTTGTATTGTGTCCTGCATTTATAATAACATCTTCTATATAGAACACATCTGTGACAAAATGCATATAAATCAGATTCGGTTGTAACAGTTGTTAAAATAGCACAAAAGACCTTGACTTACCTGGCCTTTGGAGAGGACATTCAAGCTCTGAGGGCCCTGAGGAAGGAGGGAGAGCAGCAGTTCTGTTCTTTCCCTCAGCGGAGGCAACAGCAGAGAAGCACCAATAGACAACGTGTTCAAAACTGCCTGAGGATGGAAAGGAATATCAGCACAATATGAAAATACACATGAGTATTTACTGCATACAATAAATAAGGATAAATAGGATCTGACACCTTGACTCACACTTTAAGTTTGACCCAATGCTTAGTAACTATCCTGGTTTTTACTCCAACATTTGATACATACAATTCCTCCCATTCCTTCTGTCATATGTGGCCATAAATATATAATTAAAATCACAGCATTTTTGCTTACCTGTTGTATGGAGTCTGGCATATTGGTGTCTATGAGCCTGAAGAGCAGGTTTCTGAGAGGTCGGCTCTGAGCCCCCAGAACCATGGCACCAGTGCCCCCAGCATGGGCCAAAGACAAGTGGATGGACAGCAGCTTCATGCACAGCAAAAGAAACTGATGGTGGTCCCTGAGGAAGAGATACAGAGAGCAGTGTGGCTTCAGTGGAGTACACATGTCCTGGTGATGGGGATTTTTTGAGTCTGATTCTTCACTGAACAAAGATTTATACAGAAAAAATGAAATACCACCTTGAGGTAACTGGCGAGATTATCATAGCCGACTGTAATTGTAATGTTGTTTCATACCTTTTAGATAAGAATGGAGCAGGGGGGGTGTCGTCCCCGATGCCATCACAGTAACTTTCTAGGAAGTTGCGTAAGTAGGCGAATGTACTCTCTTCCAGGTCGACACAAAAGGGCCTGTGCCATGCCACCAGTTGCCTGGAAAAAGACCAAGTCAGTTAAAAAAAGCCGTGCCAGCACAAATGTGAACCTTACATTTGAAAAGGGTGTGAGACAAGTTTAAAGTTCGGCAGTAAAACATTGAACCCTCATTGGGAGCATTAGAGCACAGAGATGCCACAGAGAGGGTATTCTTTGCAGAGGAGCAGAATATACTGAGTTGAGATTTGACCTGTCAGTTGGAACTGCGGTCCAGGCCAGGCTGTGAGAAGTGCCTGCAGTGATTTGCTGGATGGACACGCCCTCCAGACCAAGTACTTTCTTAGGTTTGGTGATAGGCGTAGAAGTGTGGCCTTGCCCACACTGGCCCATGGTGTTGTTCCCCCAGGCATACACTTCATTCTCTGATGGAAGAAGAACAGCACATCTGGCAATTGGAGCTGATCTGTACGTTTAACATCCACAAAATTAACATTAAAGGCTCAAAGCATTTTTCTTTTAGTGGTGTATGACACACAAAAGAAGGAAGACCCTATATGCTAGCTAAAATTAAATTTCAGAAAAATACATAATACCGTATAGTAACAGGAGAAAAAAATAGAAATTAAGGAACAGTTGACCTGTGGCAACTAAAAACTAAATATTTAACACATAATATATATTCCTGTTTGCCTGCTCAGCTCAATGAGTCCTCAAGTTCCTCCTTTATCTGAGCTTCACGATGGCAGTGGGGTTAAAAGATGATTTAAAACAGCATTTCCGTGCACAGGGGGTTCTGGGTTCTTCGTCTCAAAAAGGTATGAAGCGGTTGGAATGTGTCACTGAGAATTTTGTTGGATATTCTGCAAAGTTTCAGCTTTTCTGAAAGCAGGAGTCTGTGTGCAGCCTGTATCTTACCATGAGACAGGGCCAGACAGTGGCTGTCTCCACATGAGATATCAATGATCTTGGTGATGCTCAGATCCTCTATGAACCTGGGCCTCAGAGAGGTCGTCTCAGAGGAGCCACACCCTAAACACGAGCCACAGCCCCATGCAAACACCTGAGGAGGAACATGAATTTAAAACAAAGAAAATGCATTATTGACATCTAGTAATAACCAACACCTGACCAAAATGCATTATTTGGACTTGAAATATTAAGGGCTGTTGAAGAATGAAGAGAGTGACTAATATCAATGTGTTAGCATGTTCCTTCAACATAAAAGCTTGCCTTCAAAGGGAATGTAGAAAGAAATTATTCAAAAGTGGGTTACACTGCTTTTTGT
Source organism: Hippoglossus stenolepis (assembly GCF_022539355.2). NCBI lineage: Eukaryota > Metazoa > Chordata > Actinopteri > Pleuronectiformes > Pleuronectidae > Hippoglossus > Hippoglossus stenolepis. The sequence continues at coordinate 12,717,936 of NC_061500.1, forward strand.
AAGAGGATTAGTTTTATACAAGTAAGGTAAGTAATAGGTATTTTGGGAATTAAATTGGAAACAGCTGTCATGTAGCACAGTAGAAAAATCATCTATGACCCAGAATACCCCACCTGTCCAGCAGAAGTAAGAGCCAGAGACGATTGGCTGCCAGCACAGACTTTCCTGATGATGAATCCGTGCAGGGCCTCTACGACCTTGGGGCGATACACACGATTGGTGTCTCCATGACCTAGTTTACCTGGAAGTATGAGGAATAGCTTTAGAATGAGTATTGGTTCACAAAAGCTCAAGACAGTTATGTTATGAGACAAATGTTTCTGCTATGGTACTGTCTGTTTTCAGGAGGGGCACAAAAAGCATCCCGTTCCCTGATTCAGCTCTTTTGTATATTTTGTACACATACCGTTGTCTCCTCCACCGAACGACCACACAGTGTGTCCATCCTGCGCCACGGCGATGGTGTGGGAGCTGCCACAGGCCACCTGACCTACGCCGCTGATGTCCTTCACCAGCGTGGGCATGTTCCGACTCTGGCTGTCACTGTGACCTGGTCAGGGAGGGGGTAAGTGCGGCATTAAGGATCGATTTCACTTTGACAGTGTTGAGCCAAATATGCAATAAGCAACTTGAGAAATGAGGTGCGTACCAAGTCTGCCAAAGTCCCCTTCTCCCCACGTATAGAGCTCTCCATCATTAGTCACAGCAGCACTGTGTCTGTAGCCAGCAGACACACAAACTACGACCTGGTAGAGACATCAATTTAAACATTTTAAAAAACAACATATGAATACATATAGATTCCATTTCCTAAAACCTCACGTGCTTGCTTACTTTGCCAAACAGTGGTCCTTGTATGATTTTGGGGTATTTCTGTGTAGCACTGTTGCCATGGCCCAGTTTCCCATACTCTCCATCTCCCCAGCTGAACACCTGGAAGAAACGTTTTTCAAAATGTTCAGATTCTTAATGAAGAAATTGCTAAATTGTACCTGTAAGTTAAATTACCAACATGCAAACCTTTGCAATGTTTACAAGCAATCAGAAGTTATTTCAGTTTCTTACCTCTCCTTCTACAGTGATGGCCAAAGTGTGACCATCAGAGCCCTTGGAGGACGACACTTTCTTCATGTTCCTATGTGGCTCCAGGACAAGTTTCTTGGGCATGGACTGATTATTCGAGTCCCCCAGACCCAGACGGCCATAGCTGCCTTTTCCACATGCTTTCACAGAACCATCTGCAGATACTGAGAACGTACAGTACTGACCCGCCTCAATCTAAAAGTAAGAACAACAAAGAATCTGAATTAATGTGGCAGAACCATATGCAGTGATTCTGATTCTGGCACATACGATTTACTGTATAATTGTAGAATGCAGACGCCTTCAGATAATAAAATGACTGGATGGAAATGACACAAAAAACAACAGAAATATCAAGTGTAACTGTGCGGGCATGCAGGTGCACCCGCGCTACCGCCACTGACTGAATCAATTCTGCGGGAAACACTGGTATATGAATACTGCTTTTAATATATTGGTTATTCAAAAGCATGTTAGTTATGTAATTATATATTGGCTTAATATTAATGGTGATAATGAAGGAGGTATAACAACAAATAAACCTGTAACATGTGAATAACTAGTGTTAGTGCTGTCCTTATGGGCAACCATACCATTTGGGCGTCACTGAAGCCCTGTGTCAGTTTTGGCAGGAGGATCTTCTCCAGAGTTCCCTCTGCCAGCTGATGGCTGCTGTTGCTGCCCCACACGTACACCATGACCATATCGCTCTCTGTACCAGGAGAAGCTGCATCAGTGCTGCAGGAGCACAGGCAGTAGGACGCCAGGTTGCAAATCTGCCAGAGGGAAGGACGGTGGTGTTATTTAAATCAGTTACTGAGAAGTATCAGCATCAGTGACAGTTCTTAATAGTGTCTATAGTTTGTCACTGAATCCATGTTACCTCCTCAAAGAGGCAGAGAGCCGCCTGGGAGAGCCGACAAAGTCCATCTGCGTCCTTCATCAGCACCTGAGCATTGGCACATTCTCCACGGACACCCTGGAAAAAGAATTAGTTTAGCCTTCAAGTATTTTTAATACAGTATAACTCAGTTTGTGTGAATACTACAGTTGTTCGCCTATACACTTGATCAAGTTTATTACATTTCTAAACCAGAAGTATGTACCAGAACAAGAAAAGCCTCATCCCAAAAACTGACATGTCACTACATGACCAGGTGGAGGGGTGATGCCAAGATTGATAAAGTGGCAATAAACCAGCTCTTAGTGGAGATGCTAGTTAATAGAGAAAGCCTCAGGGTGTTTTCCCCTTTTTTCTCTCACCATAAACTGAAAGTAAATTGTGGTGTGTTTATTCTCTCAGCTCTATATTTCAGCTTATATGTGAGATATACATGCAAAGTCTTAAAACCTTAATCATGAGCAGTTATTATTCAGGCCTTTGGCAATACCCAACCCTGGCTGTCATTTATATAGAAATATTGCAAAGCTGATTAGCCTGCTACAGGATGACTCAATATGCATATCAAGAGGGGACAGGAAGACCGACTCACACTTAATCCTTATCTGCACATTAATGCACAACTCAAATCTGACTTAAAATAGAGATGACATTTTGTGTCACAGTGTTATGGTATGGAAATGTTGAACTAAAAACTAATGACTGGACAGAGTAGATGGAATAAGAGTTAAAAAAATGGAATATTAAAAAAAATTTAAAAATAAAAAACACAACACACAATTGGAATAATGTGTGACATACCGAATATTGCCTCATTTGGAAAAGGGTTTGATGGATGACATCAAAGCCGACACCCGCTGGCTGCTGTGAGCTCAGCGAGGAGGAGGAAGACAGTGTGGAGGTGCATGAGGACATGGAAGCAGCCAGAGCTACCTCCACCCACTCCAGCAGAAACTTCAGAGAGCCTCTTTGCATGGCCAGGCCGAGCAGCAGCTCCAGCGCTAGCCTCCGACCGGTGGGGTCTGCCCCGCCAGTCTCACTGCTCACTGATGTCTTCTTGAGGAAGTCAGCCACCTGTGCCAGACAGTCCAGCCCCACTGATGGGATCTTATTCTCATTGGCCAGAGAGAGCGGTGGCAGCGAAGCAAGCACAGAGGAGGCTGTGGCGAGCACATCATTACAAAGCACCGACTCGGGGTGCACAGAGGCTGCGTATCTCCAGTTCTGCTGCAGTAGTGAGAAGAGCAGACTCAAACCTGTCCTCACACCCATCTCTATCAGAACATCTGTACCTGACTTAATTTTGGATGCTGCCCCTGGCAGGCAAGGCTCTGAGGCCAGCTCAAGCTGCCCACATTCAGCCCCGCTGTCGGTGGACTGCGAGGGCAGCTGCACACGGAATTTGTCATGGTATTTGCTGTGAAGTGCGTAGTAGATCCTCTGAAGAACAACCAGCCTGTGGTGGAGGCCCAAGGTGTAGGAGGTTTGCGTCAGCATGCGGTGAGCCAGCCATCGCTGGCTGTGAAGCAGAGATGACAGGTACTCTTCCTTCTCCGCCGAGGCATTGGACTCGCATTCGAAGTCAGGCAGGCGCGGGCCAACGAGCTCTTGGACAGGCTGGGCCAGAGTCACCACTTCCTTGTTGTGGAGGAGCTTACTGTAGAGCGCAGCAGCTCGGTGCCTCCTGGCGGTCTGGACGCCGTCTTCTGCTGCCCAGGAGCTGTTGAAGTGCTCCTGCCACTTTAGCAACACATGGGTCTGACAAGGCACCATGTCTGTGCATTATCTATTCTGTAATGTACACCTGAATAAAAGAGAGGGAGATGGGATTAGATCAGATTAGCGGATGATGCCTGAATTCTGACAAAATAAAGAAATCAGACATCACTTCCTCACGTTTAATTAATACGGTGAAATGTCACAAATCATTGATTTACATCCAACATTTTCTGCTGAAAGCCAATCGTCTAATGCATTTTCCTGCCAAGTAAATTCACTGTGAAGGTGTCAGATTTCTCCCTAGTGTTGGCTCTGTTCCAACATACAGTACATCCAGGCTTTTGCCATAGTCTCTGTGGGTATCTCGGAAATAGGTCGCCTCACCCTATGATTACGTCTAACACACTAATGAGAAACCTTTTGTCTCACAGGCACTAACAAGAATCCCTATAAAGACACGTGTTCTGTCTATCTTCATTTTAAAGTATTAGTTAAATACTATGACAAAGAATGAAACCTGCTTTGAGAGATTAGGGACATGATTGATAATAATCTAATCCCTCCCTTGTTAATTCATTCATACTGTGCGTCTCAGTCAGAATGCAGTTGCCATAGTCATCGTGTCAATGTTGATCACCTGATGCTCTGACATTAAGATCAACGCGGCTCCACCTGACCACCCGGTCCGCCCGCCTGTGTGCATTTTTGTCGGCTTTATAATAATAAATAATTAAACGCAAATCTGATGTTGCCAATAACTGGAAATAAATACAGGTTTACGTTTTCCCAGCGTCCATCTAAGTTGATCACATGTAGCCCATGAAAACCATGTAATCACTACGTGGAGGTTAAAAACAATCCCCCTGACTGTCACAACATCGAGGTCAACATTCACAGTTTAGTGGGTAATTTCATGGGAACACTTTCCCATGACATTAGAGTACATTCACCCGACCAATCCTTAACTATATAAAAAAGTTTATTTTACAACCACTCGATGAGAGAAAAAGAGTTTGAGAATAATATACATTTTTCAGACTTGATGGAAATCTATGCTTTTAATACAAATGCATTTCTCTCATGAATTGCCATCCCTGTCAAGCAAAGAGTAAACTAAACTAGATATCCCCACACTCTTAGCTCACGGCTGAGACTCCTGCTATAATTAAAACTGATAGAAAAACACGAACCCGTGTGAGTGATAGAATGCTAGTTACGGCCTGCTAAATATGTGAGCCTGACACTTGGACCATGGTCCACGGTCACAGAGCCTCAGCTCTCCTGCCTTGCCTGAGGCCTGTGGGGCTATATGGTTTCCACACTGGCCAAAAATAACAGCGAGCATTGATATAGTAATGGGCCCTTCGGTTAGGCAACCTCAAGCAAGCAACCACTGGCACAACAATCACTGATTACACAATCTCTTTATACGATGTTGTGGCAAAAATAAAATGAACACAGATTGGGCTCATATGTAGGAGCAGAGGCTAATGATAAAAGCAATACCTTGCATATGTCAGAAACCAATACTAGTGGCTGACATTTCTTATTTATTTTTTCATTTATTAAAAAAGGACAATGCACAAAAACATTAATATAAAAAGGAGAAGAGATGATCTATGCTGGATTCAGCTCATTTCCATCTGCAGCACAAATCTACAAGTACACATGAACATATACCAGGACATTCATTCAATATTTAACATTCACTGCAGGCAGCTCCATGTATGACCAGCGGAAAAGTAGAAGTGAGTGATTTTAGTAAGGAGTGTCTGAGAAACTGGGTCACATATTATACAAAGCTATGTCAACATGTCTTCTTTTACCGAAAATGTGTCACCGTCCAAACAAACAGCCGGAACTGTGCATCTTATCTATGATGCTGAAGAGAAAGATGAGCTAATCTATTGAGAAAGGCTCTCAGTCTTAATGTCTTGGTTCGAACCATCAACTGCTCTGTAAATTATTAACACTTCTCCATTCAGTATTTTTAATTTGTTTGTTTATGTATTTGTCAGCAGGATTACTCTAAAAGTACTGAACCAATTTGGACCAAACTTGGTGGAGGGAAGGGTCACGTGTCAGGGAAGAACCCTCTACATTTTTGCGGAAAAATGTATTAATCTTTACAAAAACAGCCACATTTATGGTGTTCAGATCTATGAGTTTGTAGAATTTAGTGCAGATTATCCAACTGTTTATTTTTTTCCTTTTAGCTTTGTTTCTATTATAAGAACCTGACAGATGTGTACGATTGTTTGGCTTCGGTGGAGGTATACACATTCTAGATTTACTATAACCCTCTTAATTTCTTACCCAATAAAACATTTCAAAATATAACAGTGAAGAATATCCTAAATGACATCTTGAAATTACTTATTTTCAAACTAACCATCTTAACCCCAAAGATTTCTTATATAACACATTCTAACCCATATCTCAGCTGATGAAATTAAGTAGATACAGCATGATCAAGATTGCATTTTGCCTGATGGAGAAAAGGCATCAATCTACAAGGAACTACCCTCCACATCCATCTTTTAAATCCGTCCTCTTTCACACTGAGAGAAGCCAAGATAAATGAGGCTTCACCACCTGTGTGTCTCCTGACCACATCCATGTTGGGCCCTGATGGGAAAAGACCCCTTCTGACATCTAGACTCTCTCTAGTCAGGAAAGACTTGAAAGTCACCCAGGAACCGAGCTGGAGGAAGTTTGTGCTGCTGTTGCCAGGACAACCCTCAACACAATAAGTATTTGCACAGTGGATGCAGGGAGGAAAAACATTGATGATGATGTGAGCTTTGGATAAAGATGCAATCATATTAATTCAACCTAATGTCTGACAGCAGCTTCACGATTGGGAGTGGAACAGCAATAGTGAAACGCTGCATTATGGGAAATGTAGACTGGATTTCAACTGACAGCATAGTTTGATTTATTCATAACACACTGCGTTGCTATCTTTGCTCCTTCTCACTCCGAGGCGTCTGTCAGCATTAACGCTGGCGGTGTGTTAGCTCAGTGTTATTGTATCATATTCGTCATATTCGTTATCACCGACACGCGCCGCGACGAAATACGCGAGTGTTAAAACGCAGCCTGTCCCCGGCGTGTTGTTCCCAAACACCGGTAACGTTACCGAGCATCTGCGGCGGTGACAGCTGAGCTAACGCTGGCTGCAGTGCCGCAGCTCGTCCTGCTGTCAAAACCCCCCCGACCAAGCCCCTCCGTCTGCCCGCTGACAGCTCCCGGCTCACCGCTGCCGGGGCTCGTTAGCATCGTGCTAACGTGTCAACCCCCACCGACACACGATGAAAACACAACAGCACACACACACACACGTGAGTTACCGTGACAGTAAACATCCGCCGATAAGAGGTCAGCGCTACCTGTCCCGTCCCGGTGAGGTCTCCCTCGGACGCAAATATCACCTCAACCTTCTTCTCCTCTTTCCTCCTCTTCTTCGCCAGCTCGAGTCTGGACCACTGAGGGAGACCACTGCTGGAGGACTACTCTGCCGCCCCCCCGTGTCATGGAGTGAGAACAGGCGTCTTCAATGTTATCATCATTATAAACATCCTCCTCCTCATCATCATCATCATTATGCTCATCCTCCTCATCCTCATCCTCATTATGACCATCATCATCATCCTCCTTATCATTATCATCATCCTCGTCATCCTCATTAATATAATCATCATTATGATCATCATCATCCTCCTCCTCCTCATCATTGTTATAATCATGTTTATCATCATTATCATCCTCCTCCTTATCCTCATAATCGTTATCATAATCATCATTATAATCGCCCTCCTCCTCCTCATCATCATTATGATCATCCACCTCATCCTCATCTTCATTATTATAATCATCATTATGATAAATCCTCCTCCTCCTCATCACCATTATGATCATCCTTCTCAGCCTCATTATTATAATCATGATTATTATCATCATTATCATCCTCGTCCTCATTATCATCATTATAATTATCCTCCTCCTCCTCATCATTTTTATAATCATCATCATTATCATCCTCCTCCTTATCATTAGAATAATCATCATCATCATTTTAATTCTCATCCTCCTCATCATCATTATTATAATTACATTATCATCATCCTCTTTATTATTATGATAATCATCATATGATCATCATCATCCTCCTCCTCATCATCATCATCATTATCATCTTCCTCCTTATCATCATCATGATTATAATGATCATCATCATCATCATCATCATCATCATCATCATCATCATCATCATCATCATCAACATCATCAATCCTTCTCCTCATCACCATCATCATCCTCCTCATCAACATCATCATCATTATAATCATCATCATCATTAATATCGTACCTTGTTATATTAGTTTCTCTTTTATTTTATTTTACTTCTCCCTTCCTTACACTGTGTGTGTGTGTGTGTGTGTGTTAGCTCTTCAGGACCTGTAGGACCTGCAGCATAACCACTGACCTTGACAGGACCAGTAGATCTCATGGGGACCAAAGTCTGGTCCGAATAATGCAAAAGTGTGGTCAAGTTAAGGTTATGGATAAGGTTTTGTCTCCACAATGAATGGAAGTGAATGAGAAGTCCTAATAAGGGAAGCAGCCTAAACCTGTGTGTGTGTGTGTGTGTGTGTGTGTGTGTGTGTGTGTGTGTGTGTGTGTGTGTGTGTGTGTGTGTGTGTGTGTGTGTGTGTGTGTGTGTGCGTGTGTGTGTTGGTTTCTTGCAGCCTGTGCATGAATCCAGACAGGCCAGACAAAATACTTCTGCGGCCCAAACCTAAATTTGAGCTCCCACCCCCTCAAACCATTATCATAGCAATAAGCAAGTAAATGATGAAAATCAGTCGCGCAAACAAGGAGTCTGTTCAGCAGACTTTACTTGTGATCTGCTCAGCCTATATATGAAAGCTGATGCATAATATCGCTTGAAGCTGTGGAAGAAGTTTTGAAAATAACCTTAATGATGTTGCATCAGAAGATCCATTGTTTTCGGACCTTGACCTTGACCCACAATAAATAGCGGGATGTTGTAGCCTCTGTGGCCTTCCTTTTATTTAAGAAATTGCTGGACTATCCCTTCACATTTGTAATTTTGGTGTTTGTGTTATCTTATGATGCACTAATGATGTTACGTTACAACATTGTAAAAAAAATTATCAACAACTAAAGTCAGGCTGCAAACTTTAAAACATTTGGTGTAAACCGGTATTGAATCTACGTCATGTTATATTTCGAATCAGTTCCTTTTTTTGTTAGTTTTTTTAGTGCCTTCTTGTAGACTTATCCATAATTCCCCTTTTTACTTATTAACCAGTTGATTTGAATGGAAGCTTTTGATTAAATATAGCGTTCTATTTTAAGATGAAATTCCCCACATTTCATAACTGATAAACCTAAACCTTCTTCAGGGGAAATATTGTCAGTATGATTTCCTATCAGAGGATGTTGTGACTGGAAACATGTTTGGCCTGAACCTGGCTCACGTCCCACAAACGTGTGGGGGGTCTTGCGTGGGGGGCTCCTCCGTCACTCCCTCCAAAAACAAACCAAAGATAACTTATGACATCAGGTCACACAGGATTCCAGGTCCTGGATGGCGCTGCACAGTCAATCCCACTTCCAAGCCGGATCTCTAAAAGGGGGCTGAGTGGCAGAGAGGGGACGACAACACCGGAATGAGGAAACTGACGAGGACGACCCATGTGCAAAACAACAAAGTTGTTCGTCGCTGATAACCGCGCAACCTGATGAACCGCGGGTCACTCCACTCCAGTCAGCCAGAGGCGAATCCTCTCCTCTCCGGCTCCTCTCCAGCCCGCAGCCTGACACAAGCTCCTCTCTCCCTCCTCCTGCATCCAGTGATGTCCCTGCTCCTCATCGCGGTGCTCTCCTCACTCCTCGTGCGCGACGCTGGGGCGACGTGGGGCGCCGGCGTCAAGTACGCGGTGAACTGCCCGGACAGATGCAGCGCGGAGCGGTGCGGCGGCACGCAGCGGTGCGCACGGACCGTCCTGGACGACTGCGGCTGCTGCCAGGTCTGTACGGCCGGCAGAGGGGAGCACTGCTACCGCACCGTGTCGGGGATGCACGGGGTGAAGTGCGGACCGGGATTATTCTGCGAGTTCTACAAGGATGAGGACGATTATGGAGACGAATATGGGATCTGCAAAGGTACAATCACATTAAACAACAGCCTGTTACATGTTTCTGCTGTTTCTGCATGATGCATTCGGAATGGAGGGATGCTCTGCTGCACCAGAATCCCACCATGCTTTCAGTCTTAAAGGCTGTGGGCTGTTTTATTGTCACAGTAAATAGCAGCTTTGTCATAAAACCGATGGATAAGGAGGCACAGGTGCAGTCTCCAGCAGCTCCACATATGTGCTTATTTGACTTGGTGATTATCTCTCTATCATCTGAGTCTGTATATTAAATCACTGACATATCAAAGCTCCTGCTGATCCCTGATCAGTTCATCACTGACTGTGAGTACGAGTCACAAACTAACTAAGAAGTGGGGCCTGTATCTGAGACATTCAGGTACACTAATTTTCTCCCTTTGTTCCAAAATGATCAGTAATGTGATATCTCTTGGCTTTGACAGACTGTCTCTATGGAACCTATGGGATCGAGTGCCGCAAGACATGCAACTGCAAGGGAGGCATTTGTGACAGGGAGACAGGAGCTTGTCTCACCCTCAAATTCTTCGCCAAAATCGCCAGCAAGCTCAAGACGGAGCCAGACACAGGTAAGAAACTAGCAAGTCTTCTTTAAATGAAGATAACTCACACTGACTTTCCAAAAGTTTGTGTTATTAGTCAAGGCTGGGTGTGTTGCATGTGTCACCAAAAGGGTTGAATAATGTAATGTGAGAGGGCACTGATGTAAATATTCTTCTTTCTTGTGTTGTCAGGGGCAGAGGTGGGCTCAGGAGAGGTCGGCGCTGCCCAGAGCAGAGAGCAACACACGGACAGGTCCGCTGCCCCGAAGAGGCAAAACCCTCGCTGACGAGTGCCGACAAGACTGAATCTGTTCAGTGTAAATGTAGCATTAACTTATAAATGATCTGAAAGATATATTTTATTATATGTTCAATGATAAACAGAATTTTTTTACAGCATTTGGAAGTGTTGTTTGGTTCACGTCACCTTTTTTCTAATGAAATATGCAGCATATGTTATTACCTTCGAAGCCTCTGTCTCTTTTCTTCTCTTATTGCTATTCATCTGCTAGAAATGAACTGAAACTGTAGTTATCCAGCTCCCTCTCCTATCATATTCATTTTCAAACTGGTTATAGAAATATTTTAACGTTTTCCACAATGACACAATGACTTAATTTCAATTGTATATATGAATAAAAGGACGTGGGAACTACATATATAATATGCCAGCCATTGTAAAGAATGCTCTTACAATTAAACCAAAGTTATAACTCACTGTTGTCCTTTGATTTTCTATGCAAAGTTGCATCTATTTATGTCATTAGCATCATATGCAGTAACTGCATCATTTGGTTTTATGACACTAGCAACAGTTAATGTCACCTAAATAACTAATATACATTATTAATATAATGACACCATGACTCAAACATATTTGCGTATCTAAACAAATAAAAGTGCAGTAAAATAAAAAGCACATTATACGCAATCATGATGATCAAATGATTAGTATATAGTTTTCGAAGTAGATTAAGAACAGACATTTTTAAGCAAAAGTTTAAATTTCTTCCGTTTATTTCGGTGCATCGTTGAACCTTTGGACTTTGGACCGTTTGGGAGTTATGAACCTCAAAAATAGAACTTTCAGTTTTCTCAGCAGAGTTCAATTCTGGGATAAGTTAAATATTGACCATCTCAAGTGTTGCCTTGGCTGCACACTTCAGGTTACTGTCATATTACTGTAAACAATAGCACGATGCCAAGATACAAGATCACCACTCGGTGCACTCGGGGATTTTATTATTTAGGTGAAGGGTTACCTGATAAAGCCAAACCACAGAGGATTTTTTTGTTTGTTATGTTTGATTTGAATATTTTACAGACGCTCAGGATAAATTTAGAGCTGACCGACAAATATTAGTAGAGCACATGAATTCCTAACAGGGGAGGGAATTTAGAAAGTGGAGGTGGCGCTGCCTTTTAGCTATGTTGGAATAAAAGCTCTCACTTGCACATCAACGTGACTGGAGTGTTTTCCAAAAGAATGGAAAGGACATGCAAAATTTAGAACCCGTGTTTGCACTTTATGCAGCATTTCTAGACAATTTCACTCTGCATGTAGAGATGCAGAGACATCCGACCCATTTAGAAACCGAGTAGAACCAGAGATTGTGGTACGAATTTTATCAGCCATTTATTTTCTTAGGATGACATTTATTTATTAAGATAGGATGAAAAATGGTAAAAAAAATGCCACGGTGTCTGGATAGAAGCTTGGGTTTTTTAAGCAAAAGGAATTCTTGTTTCCCAGATAGTCCTTGTCAGGCATCCTTGACTCTTAAGTTGTGGAACGCAGAACTTTCTCAGCCTCCTCAAATGGAAAAAGTATTTTATGTTCCCATGCAGAAAACACATCAGTCAAAAAATAAAAAAGGAAAATACTTTTACCACTAAATAGATTAAGAACTGAAGGGTAAAGAGTGGGTGTACAGGTTTTACAAAAGACATTATGACTTTGCAGCTATTTTATAAACTTAGTTTTGACTATTAAACTGTATTGAAATAGATGAGGAACTTAGGCAACATGGGAAAAAGTAATAAATAGAAATGATAAAATTTTAACACAATGCTCAGGGTCTTTCTTGAGGAATGCACATAATAGGATTTCCTTCCTGGAAGTAAAAAAAAACTCAAGGATGTCTTTTAGCTTTTTAAGTTTAGCTCATACAGCAGGATTGACGTGAATCATTTTCCTGAGAGACCAGACAACACATCTTCGTACTGGGAGATGCTATTAAATAAAAAAGTCTATAAAAACTACAGGCTACCCAGACGTTTTACAGAATTCCTCAAACAATTTGTCTTTGAATCATAGAAAAAGGTTTCATTTGAATTTACGTGCGTTCAATGGCAAATAATGATGTATCACACAAAATATATATATATATATATTATGGCTTAAATAAGACCATGTATCATTTATAATAAAACATAGAAAGTAACTAATGATTAAAGGCAGATGGATTTTCTCTCTATTCCAATACAATAGGTCAGCAGGCAGTATTAAAGCACAGAACATCTAATGGAGATGAAAGAATATATCTATCACACATCTTGGACAACAATTCCACAATAATCCTGCCCCAGTTAAAAATAACTCTTATGAGCCTCACCTCTGACTCTTACTGGTACAGAAAATGTTTTCCAGTATCCAGCTTGTTTATTTCCTGTGCTTCCTGACACCTGTGAAAATGGCCCTTCTTCCTGTTGTTGTTGTGTCTGTCCTGCACAGGAATTTTCAAAGCAAGGTTTTTTTTTTCTCAAGTGACACTCCGAAACCTTGGAATTTGTAAAGTGACACAACCGCAAGGATCTTTATCCTCCCGTCGGGAGTTAGAAGAGGAAACTTCCTGTCCAATGTGTTTGATTGTTAATTAAATGAAACACCAAAACAGTCGTTCACACGAAAACACTGTCACTGAGCTAAAATTTTAAATACGGTCATATTAAACGTACTGAATAATCTGATTAATAATAATTAAAAGTGACAAAAAGCTATTCTATAGATATTGTCTACATTATAGTTTCAGGTCCTTTTCTCATTTTAAAAAGTGGGAATCAAAGAATTCCAAATATAAACGTGACAAGAAAGACAACACATTTCTGCAGGATCAAGGTCAAGCTCTTTTCTTATTTTGTCATTTTGTTGGAATAATTCTGAATTCAACAATCCTGAATTCAAAAAAATAATCAAAAAAGCAATAATGAAAATTAATGTATAGCAAAATGTATTTTGTGGTCTTCACAGTTTTTTGTGTGATCCCTAACTGGTGAAGGGTAAAGTTCCCTGTAGGACATGAATTCACTGCAGGTATATGTGACGTATGTATATCTCCTCAATCCAAGGACAAAGTGACCCTCTGCACGGACGCACGCACACAGAGCAGGACAGGTATGGGAGCAGTCTGTGTACGAGGCCAGGAGTGTTCCGAGTGCTCCAATGTTCCTCTCATTCCCCTGAGAACCGACAGGCCGAGGCCTCGCAACCAAACAAAGGACCCTGGACAACAACAGGAAAGCGTTGGTGAGAAATACCCTTTATCTGACTCCCCGAGCACGTCACTGCCGCCTCTGCAGAAACAAAGGTGTGTGAACGGAGTAGTAAATAACACTGATTTACTGCAAATAGATGTTCTGGTATTTACAGTTTGGAAACCCGCCTCAACAGGTTGTTTATCTGTGGAATCACGAGGCGACACATAAACACTGGGGACGGGGGAAATTAAGTGAGCTGATTGATTACAGTGATAGCAGATAGGCTTGTGAAAAGTAGCAAGAGGCAGAATCCAGTCTGATTAATTAACTCAGCGGTGTCTTCGTCCCTACTTTGTCTTTGTTATGATTCTCAGAGAGATTTTTGCAGTAAACTGGCACGAGTGAAACAAGCAGCCGCAGCCTTGACCTCAGCGACCTGACCCCCCAGGAGGGATTGTCTTTTTCTTGACAATGTGACACAACAAAAGGATTTGAGAAGAAGTTGAGGTCATACATCCGTCAAGGCCCAAAGGTCCCCTTAAATTCAATCAAGCCACACCACATTACACACTTATAAATACCAGCCTGATTTTGTCATCAAGATTAATTAGTTATTCCCGGAAAAAAAGGTGAAATTGTCCAAAAAAAACAACAACGGAAAAGCCCCATCCCACAATGTAAAAAAATGAATTCCAAGATCCACCTCCTAACTCGGATCCGCACCACAGTTGAATGAATTTTCCTCTGACCCATATCCGTCCAGTAGTTTCTGTGTCATGCTGCTAACTAACACAAAAACAAACAAACAAAGGCAACGAAAACATAACCTCATAAGCGGAGGTAACAATGGACGGCCCCACAGGCTTCTATTCATGTAACTACTACGAGGTTTCTAAAGTGTGGTTTCCTGTTACATGATTGGTGGATTACATGATGGTCATGATTGGTTGGAGTGTTAAAGACTCACACACTCACAGACTCACTTGAACAATATATTAATACTGACGGAAGACTTCCTCACAGCCTCAGTTCGGTCCGATCCCCACCTCCTGTAGCCGTGGTTGTAGTGTGTGCATAGAATAACCTAAAGCATAGAAGCGCTGAATGTGTATGTGAATGGATAAATAAAACTTGAACTAAATGTGAGATTCTTGTCCGTGTGCCATGATTGCAGAAGTTGATTTCTGCAGTTTCTCATTCACGCCTCCAATCTCCTCTCCTACCACGTGTGTCCTGTTGAATTCAGATCTGGTGACTGTGGAGGCAGTTGAAATTCACTGAATTCATTGTCGTGTTCATTAAACCAGTTGCACGTTGTCACCAACAATGATCAGATGTGGCTGTGGCGCTTAAATCCTTCCCTGCACCATCACACTGTCATCACCACCACCAACCTGGACTGTTGACAAAAGGCAGGTTGAATCCGTGCTGCTTTCGCTGACCCTACCACCAGCGCGCCTCAGCAGAACTCTGGATTCCCTCATACTGAGATCACATTTCACATTTCCCCTATTCTGATTTTAAATGTGAACCAAACATCGTAATCTGCATGATGCATACAATTCACTGCTGACACCTGATTGGCGAATTGCATGATTTCCTGAATATGCAGGTGTTCCTATGAAAGGGATCGGTATGTGTTGATCACATGATGATGAAACACAACGTCTAAGAAAGAGCACTCATAAATAATACACAGTGGGGCCATGGAGTTTTTCTGAGTGTCTTACTTTGGTATATCACATAGACCTCTGGTGGCTCATTGGTGGTATTGTATCATGTTTGTATTTATTTTCAATTTCAGTTTGTCCTGCAGCTCTGACAGAAAACTCCAATATGAGATTTCACTTTGATTCTTTTCATTTGGGTTTAAGTCTATTTGTAGTAAATCTGATAAGAATCTTAGTGCATTCAACCAACATTAATGACGGCCTTTTGTCACAGTGCGGTGCAATACAAGTTGATTCAAGATTCAAAGATCTTAATTGTCATTGTAAGAAATTATATACGTGTGAAAAAGATATAGAAATATAGCATGAACAACAACAATAGCAGCAGCAGCAAGCAACTATGTACAGAAGATAGAATAAGCATATTTAAAAATAGGGATAAAATGGTGTAAGAATGATTTTTTTAGTTGCAGCCCCTGAGGGAGTGTGTGTGGGCTGTGTGCGTTTGTTAGTCACAGTCCTTGATGTGTGTGTGATGTGCACTCCACAGTATCAGAGTGTGATGTTCCCCTAAATAATACATCGATGAGATGGTGTGTGCACATTTATAAAGATGAAGATAAATAGGTGTAAACACGCTTGATAGATTTCCTAGTCTTAAAAGTTTCAAAGGTCACCACCAGGGTGCAATGTTGCATCAAGGAAAACAACGAGAAATGACTGCTGGTGTGGATGAAAGCTCTCACTGTTGTCTCTAAAGATAAGATCAACTTGATGGAATATTAATAAATAAGAGCAAAATAAACAGTTAAAGAGTTAAAATAAAGAATGATGAATGTTACAATATATATATATATGTTAAGAAATGTTTCCAGCTTGTGGAGGTCAATTAGATTCCTACAGATTGAAACAGACAAGAGGAAGGAAAAATGTCTGAGGGACGTCAGTTTGTGTTGACCTTTCAAAGCAACTTTCAGCAAGTTAAAAGAAGGAAATGCAACCTTCCTGCAGTATGTTTCTGTCTAGGTCCCGGTCGGGTGAACCTGATCCTGACCAACACAGTGTTATGTCTCACAGACTCTACATCAACTGCCTCGGCAATGGTTTTGCATGTTATGGTTTCGTTGGAGAGTCAAGAATGGTAAAAATTGTGGTTCATGACCGGCACGCCACCAGGGTGCCCCCAGTTTTGATGGTGTTTTATACCACAATCCCCTTTTTGGATATTATACTGGCCATATGGGGGCAGCAGAAACATGTAAACACAGACATTCAAGTGGATTGAATGAATTTCTTGCCTATAGACTCATCCAACAGATACAAATCAACAGTAGAGCCCATTTCAGACGTGAACTCTGGAGAATGTCCGGCAGATTCGGTCCGGACATTCTCCAGAGGTTTCCTTTCACACATGCACAGTGCAGCAGGAGATTCTCCACTCAGACACATTCACAACAACACAGAAATCTCTGGATTGTTCAAATGAGGGATATTGCAGCAGGTAGAGTCAGGATGTAACGCTTTAATTCTGCTGCGGAGATCACATGGTTTTATGTACAGCACATCACCAAAGCTCAAAAGCACTAAAGCTCTATTGACATCATTGTCAGTGTCTCCTACGTGTATGACATCACTTTTTCATCCAGAGATATTTGTTTCATTTGTATTGTTTTCATCTTCAGTCGCGTGTTAGAAGCGTCGTCTCCCCGACTCGCTGGAAGTGAATCCCGCGGAGGATCTCCTGTTGTGTTCTCACATCAGCTCATCCAGAGTTTCTGCAGACTTTTAGGTAGCGGACTGGCAGGAAAAAGTCTGCGGAACATCTTGAGGCTCTCACTCTGACATTTGCCTTCGCACATGCAGCCCTTCCGGTTATTGTCCGTCGGATCTCTGGGGTTCTCGGATTCATTTTAAGTCAACTTTGTGTTTGCTTGATGAATTTAAGCTCGGCATTCACCGTTTTTTTTAGCTCCGTTATCCTGTATCCATCAAAAGAAGAGCCAGAAATATTTGACGGCTACATGAATTTGCTGCTAAATGCCTCTTCACCAGCGAGTTGCTAACTAACTTTGTCTGTCTACTGTTTGTGCATACAGTGGAATTTTAACGCCTCTTCCCGACCACTTTTAATAAGAAAGCACAATTAGTGTCCTTTTGCATCTAAATGGCCTCTTCAGTTCTTTTTTCTCTTGTATGATGGGACTTCCCTCCCTCGCTTCACATCCGTTTACACAAAGTTTACACTTTCCTTTTACTCTTCTGAAAGTCTTCAATAAAACACTAAAGGGGAAGTCTATTGCACTTCTCTGCTTCTTACAGTATTGCTACTGCCGTTGTTCACAGTGTCGCTCCTAATGCTATGCAGCAAACTACAACTATCAAACATTCACCTATAATCAAAAGTACAGAGCAGTAACAGCAGTGACACAAGCCCCAAACTCATTTAGTCAAAGTGCCTGGGGCGTAGCGTCATCTCAGTCCACTGGGAGAGGATTTTTTTTTTCTATATGGGATTCCAGAGGATTTCATGATCTGTCCCGAAGTCCCCAACTGTCCAAATCCTCTGACTCAAAGGCCATGAGAACAGCAGACCCATTGAGAATATTTCAATTCCCAGAGGCTTCCTCTGTGAAGAATCATCCATACTAATCGCATGAGCTATCTCCTATCAGACAGACCCCCTGCAGTGTCTCATGGGAGTAGATGCAGCTCCAGTTTGTTTACAGATGGCCACTTCTTACGTCACAAGGTCACGGTGTTTCATGTTCAGCATTCCATGTCCTACAGATATAATAAAAACATGCTGAAGGACGGCTGCGGACAGATGGCTCTTAGCTAACACTGTTCATCTGAAGTGGCCCCTTCATGAAACATCTCCCTTTCTGTTTGGGGATCAAAGCTTATTGGTGGAAACAAATTCTACTTTTTTGCCATCAAGTAGACCTCATGGTTGCATGAGCACACATTGTAACAGTAGATGTACTAAGGTCAGTGTTCTGAATGGAT
Source organism: Hippoglossus stenolepis (assembly GCF_022539355.2). Taxonomy (NCBI): domain Eukaryota; kingdom Metazoa; phylum Chordata; class Actinopteri; order Pleuronectiformes; family Pleuronectidae; genus Hippoglossus; species Hippoglossus stenolepis. The sequence goes on from NC_061500.1 coordinate 12,736,537, forward strand.
CACGTTTTTGGCTGTGCTGCAGGAACCATAGACTGTAAATAAAGATGGATGACATGATGGCCCCGAAAGGTGAAGCCAAGGCGTCTTGATGGTCACCTGTTGGCTGGATGCAGTAGCTCATAGGTCTTAAATCCAGCCTACTCCAAGTTAATGGATAGGACATAACCCAAACTTAAAGGTCAAAGTACACATCAAATACATTTTTCTCAGAGATGGTTTCTGTCAGTTCTTATCACACTGACCTATGTCCAAGTTTGGCTTTCATTTGTTATTTAATGCTCTAAAACAGGGGTGAAACATCATGATTGACAGGTTAGACCGACTCATGATTGGTCAATCGTCAATCTTTATTTAAGGTCTATGGTAGGAACAAATGAACAACCAATTTACAAATAGCCAGTAGCTTTTCAATACGTTCAATTTAGGGTCTAATGATGGCTGAAGAGGAGGCACATGTAATAGCATGAGAAGGGGAAATTACTCTGGTTGAAATGCTCACAACACACATCTACACTAAGGCTTTGTTGCAAGTGAGCAGTGGTTTTTGGAGGGGTCAATGGTCAAAAAGGTTAGAAACCATTGGTCTAGATGACAAAAAAAGGGGCCATCAGTGCAATGTCATGTAAGATTACATTACATTACATTACATTTCATTTAGCTGACGCTTTTATCCAAAGCGACTTACAATAAGTGCATTCAACCATGGGGGTACAAACCCAGAACAACAAGAATCAAGAAAGTACAATTTCTTCAAAAAAGCAAAGATCCCGATGACTTGTGTCCTGCAGTCCTGCACAAGAGAATAAAATGTGGGAGGAAAATAATGGCGACAGGTTTTCTGGCCACATGTGATTGTGGTCTCTGCATTCATAAAAATGGCATTCGGGTGATTTGGACTGATTCATGTACGACCACCGACTCGTCAATTGATCGTTTGCTAATAGATAGTCTGTAATGAGAGTGTTTGTCTTCGACTCCAGCCTCCGATGCCGATACCGATCACACAGATCAATACATAATATGCTCGGACTGGCCCTATATACGCAACCATCTAACATCTCAATAACCCAGCCAGCGTCTTATTTGTTGACATCACCTCCTCCACATTCAGCACCAGGACATGTCCTCCGCCACCTCGCTCAATCTGCTCCACAGTGGCACCACAACACACAACGCACGGTTCAGATTCAGCCCCATTCACTGAAATCTGAGTGGGTAACTAACTAATTTTCACCCTGTTGATTTGATTCTGAGGAAGTAATTATTGTTGACACAACCGCCGCCTCCCTGGTAGATTGGAATTCAACTCATTAGTGCACAGCTGATTTTCCCGGCTCCGAGGAGGTGGCTGGGGACACATCTGAGTTCTGCAGAAGCTTTTGTATCTATCTTGTGTCAGTGATATTATTTATCATGGTCAATCTGATTCTTCATACACTTTTTGTTTTAGCCAAGCTTGAACTATGTTTGCTGTATTTTATGAGGCAGATTTAGATGCAGATCACTGTTACATGGAACACTACGAACATTAATAAATAAACTCACTGTACTTCTTCTAGTCTTTACTTATATATATATATATATATACACTTCTCTCCAGTGAACATTTTATCGCATATAACTACCGATATTTGGTTTTTAGAACCCAAATGACAATCATGCTTAGGAATCTCTTTCTTCTCAAGTTATTTTCCTGGTCATAAATCAGTAGCCTGAGTCTGGCAATTAAGCAGGTTGTGAGAAGAAGGTAAGGAGCTTAATGTTTGCATGACTGAGCTCAGGAATGTTCTGTACATGCCTGACACCTACAGCTACAGTATAAAGGCTTTAGTCATGATTCAACCACCGTCGTATCATTTTTCATTAGGAATTGTATGAAACAAAAACATGAAACATCTTCTTAAGGAGCCAGTGTGAGACTATGGAAATGTTAGACCACTCCCAAGTAAACAAGATGCACTTTCCACCAGTGTGTATACAGCTGGGTTTGCACCAAAGTGAGGATAGAGTCACTGAATAAATGTTTGTCAGGCTGCATGCACACACTCATTTGTACATGTCACGTTGAGGACGCCTTAAAACTGGGGCACGCAGCCTCCTGTGTTTGCATGCTGGATTACTCACAGATCCTGTATGGAAAGATTCAGGATTTCCACATTATGTACCACAGCACCGTTTCACTGTTTTTCTTCTTGGCTTCTAAAACCTTTCAGAAGAGTGGAACACAGTGTGAATAAAAAAAAAGTTCCAGGTCCTTGTGTTAGAACCGGAAACACAAGAGAAAGTTTGCTGCACCACTGGAGCACTGCTCAGCTAGAGCTCTCATCTTAATACTTCCTCAAACATGCTCTCTCTCTCTCTCTCTCTCTCTCTCTCTCTCTCTCTCTCTCTCTCTCTCTCACAAACACACACACATGAGCACATACACACTTTCCTCCTCCCTCTCCTATCCCTCCTCCTCCTCCTTCTCTTCTCTGTAACCAACTTACACACACACACACACACTCACACTCTACTCACTGAGTGTGAGCGTCTCACCAGCGACGATGACTGGAGGAGTAAGTGCTGCATAGGCTTCAGCATTGGGAGAGTGTGTGTGCACATGTGCGTGTTTGGGTGGACTCCCACTGTATAATGGTGCCCCATGTGTGACTGGGCTGACCACGACAACCATACGCTCCACAGCGGGGACTCCTTTCTCTGCACACAGATGGTGTGAGCAGTCAGGGGAAAAAGTTTTCAGCTCACTCAGATCCACTCTGCTCGTCACTGAGAGTCAGCAGCAGCAGCCGCAGCAGCAGCAGCAGCAGGAGAGGAGCTGAAGTACAACCTCAACCTGTCTCAGCCCAAGGATTTCTGCTGGTTTTGATTGATTACCTGTCACTGGATTGGATAAACTGGTCGAGCATCACCACACACATCACTGCTGAGGGATTCAACAAGGCTGCTTGAAAGGTGAGTGAGTTTGCTGTTTGACGATGTACTGTTGCATTGTGCGGTTTTGCCTCTGGTGTGTTGTTTTACCTGAGTGCTGTATGATTGTTTTGGGGAAGTGCCCGCATTGATCTTGAGCTCGATTCAAGATCAAGACACAGTTTGAGGAATCAATCAATCAATCAAATTTTATTTTTATAGCCCATATTCACAAATCACAATCTGCCTCATAGTGCTTAACAAGGTGCGACGTCCTCTGCCCTTAACCCTCAACAAGAGCAAAGAAAAACTACCACAAAAAAACAGGGAAACAGGGAAAACAATTTCGAAACCTCAGAGAGAGCCACAAGTGAGGGATCCCTCTCCCAGGACCGACAGAAGTGTGATAGATGCCGCATGTAGCAGAGCACATCAACAAAAGGGAGAGGTGTATTAATGTAGTATTATACAAAAGAGAAGAAGGAATGTGAAGATGCTGTCGTCAAATATAGTGGAAGGATAACGTCACACTTACAATTATGAAATTTACACTTTAGGGAAGTATCCCAGGAGTGGAACTATGTATAAATTGCAGTAGTAACATCACATTGTCTCTATAGAATAACAATACCTTTCACATTTTGTGCTTCGGTGGCCGCTCCAAGATCTGTTAAAGGCTATTTTTTATTTTACATGTATTTCATTTTACCTCAGAACACATGCGGAGGCGGTCAGCAAGTGAATTTTACTCACTGAACAATGCTGAGATACAATCAGTGCTGTTAGTGACTTCTGTAACTAAAGGATGTGGTGGCTATAGGTTAATGGTTCATCGATTTTCCCAGTGTTGAACCAGTGACAGAGCTCATCCAGCCGTGTCACCAGCACAAAGTGTCATATTGACATTTGAGAAGCGATTGGGCACCATCAGGGGGATATAAGCACGCACACATTTATATAGGAGCTGGGACTCTATAATCTTTATCCAAAGCCAGTTAGCAACATTGTTGGTGTGTAACTGAAACACTGATTCACTGTGGGGCAACTGTAGCAATGCCTCATCCGTTTTTCTGGACTTTTCAGGTGACACAGTTAAAAATCCAGTAGCTCTGCTGGGCCAGCGTTTTTCCAAGGACTTTCTAATTCTGGTGCAGGACATACAGATGGTGAGACCTGTGCATGTGCCATCCAAAACACTGACCACCCCCACCCCCACACACACACACACACACACACACTCCACCCCTCTTTCCACCCTGTCTGGCTGTCGGCTAAACAAGCAGAGGAGAAACTCGATTACGTCTGGATTAATGGGCTGTATGTGCTGCATGTGTGAGGATGACTCCACATGCACACCACACCAATACTGTTGAAAAGAAGCCGAAAATGGGAGTGAAAAAGAAAAAAACAACAGACGATAAGAATGAAAGGAGGGTGAGGAGAGGACAAGTGTGTCAATGGAAAAGGAAGATAGAGAGGCGAACAGGGCATATGAGCTGAGGTAAAGGGAGGGAACGATATGATGGACCCCGTGTGCCAGGAATGGCTGCAGTGCATGAGCTATGCTGCTGGAAAGCCCAGGGATCAGGTTCCCCGTGTCAGCTGCTGCACTCGACTGTTCCCAGGTCTGACTGTGACATCTGTTTATTGAGACAGAGAGAGGGATGGAGACGCTGACGGGCGACACTGCAGCAAAACTGGAGTTCAGATAGATTTAAGGAAAAAATCGTAGGTAAAGGGAATGTACTTATTTGCTCTCCAGCCCGCTCCCACTATTTGTCTGTGTCGTCGGAAGCTTTCAAAAGATGTGCACAAATAGGCATGAAATGAAAGAAAGATATCAAATCATATCTAACATTGTGCATAAATGAGCCTTTATAGTTACCTTATTAAAAAACCCAGTTAGCTACGTTACTTACAGTCCTGGCTAGCAAACAGGTAAACATTTAATATAACCATAGTTACATTTCCATGCATCATGCAACTTTCCGAGTTGTTCACAAAGTAGCTTACAAAAGACCTTGCGGCCTTGCCAAAGAGCACTGTAAGCACCATGGTCTTTTTCTGTAGTTGTTTTTTCGTTGGTGGCAGTCATGTCAGCAGATTGGGCTCCAACAAGTTTGGCTCACAGAAATACAATTCCCGAACCTACCAGTGGGTGTAGTAGCCCAATTCTGTGTGACAGATAGATAGAGAGACCCTCTGCACCTACTGGGCTCCATGAACTGGATCAATGAAATAAATGGGTGATAACAGCCATTCACCCCCCCAAACATACATTGATTTGCCTCTGTTTCCACTCACTATGCTCAGCTCAGCTGCTGGCAGACATGAGAACAGTATCTTCTCATCTAACTTTGTGCCAAAAGTGAATAAAGTGGGGTAAAAATGTCAAAGTACCCATTCAACATCTTTTAAATGTACTTAATCCAGGTTGAGATCACTGAGTAAATCTATAGTGAGGTGACATTTACGAAGGTTGAAATGCAGAGTCATCTTTCCACAAACTGCCACTGCGAGCAATATATCCCCGGGGGGGGGAATGATCCCAGGTGTGATTTTCAGTTCAGCCTCTCACTGTGTGACCTTGTGCGTCTTATTTTGTGAAGAAAATATCCTCCTCTCTTCACGTGTCTGCGTTAACGAAAGCCACATCAACAGGATCCGTCATTCAGTTGTAACAGTCGCCACTTAGAATGAGTCAGAGGCCGTTGTGAAGTCTTCACCCTCATCTCTGGGGCTCGGCTCGCAGACATACTGTGACACATGCTATGGAGGAAAATAGAGAGGGAGGGGTTGCAAAGCGGGTAAAGGGGTTACAAGTGTATCACACCAAAGGGCTGGATTGTAGACCGCGGAGGGGGCCACATATGGCGTCTAAATCCGTGCGTAGACGAAATAAGACACTGACTCATCACATTGATTCATGCAGGAAAGCCTGAGAGTTTATTAGGCTTTTCAGCAAAAAAAGAAAATGTATCGCCGTGAACTAATCCTTCTGTGTTTGTGATACTTTTCACTGTCCACCCTCACCTCCCCTCCTCTCTTCCTGCTGCCATCCATCCACCGCTGTGACTCACAGTGGGTTGTGGTATAGTGACTGATCATAGATCTACCCCACAATAAAGGTTCGCTTCTTAGATGCTGTTGTGTGTGTGTGTGTGTGTGTGTGTGTGTGTGTGTGTGTGTGTGTGTGTGTGTGTGTGTGTGTGTGTGTGTGTGTGCGTGTGTGTGTGTACATGTGTACGTGTGTGTGTGTATGTACTAGTTTTTGTTACCTCTTAAGGACTTTTTCCAGTACAAACACTGACCTTGTCAAGACCAATTGACCTCATGGGGTCCACAGCCTGGTCCTAATCAGACAAAACGTCTTTTCTGAGGTTCTAGTTAAAGTTAGGGATATGATGTGAATTGTGGTTAGGTTAAAGTTAGGGTTAGGCATGAATGGTTAAGGATGGCTAATTAGGGATAAGGTTTTAATTAGGCTGTCCACAATGCAAAGACCTACGATAGGGTTATAGGGTTAGAATAGGGTAAGGGTTAGGGGATGTGTTATGCCAGCGATAGAAGTACAGAAGTGTGTGTGCGTGTGTGCACGAGGCGTGAGTACCTCCATCTGTGACCACTTTCAAAACCTTCCTCTTTCACATCCTCTCCAGCGATTAGCACAGCGAGGAACATGCCCTCCTCTCACCTCTCTGACTTTTTCAGCAGGACTCTCAACAGAAACATGCGGCTCTCGAGGTAGCAGCTTTGGTAGCGGAGGGTTATATTTGTCTTTAACACATGTGGGTCACGGAGGCCCCACTGTTCAGACTCGGAGGGGAGAGGTTGCACAGGGATATTTAAAGGGTTGACAGCACAGACTGGTAATGTGGAGGTCATGTTTCCTCTGTTGCATGTTTTGTTGTGTTTTTAGCTGTGAGCTGGGTGCTAGTGTAGGTTTGAGCATATACACATACAAATGAGAATCATGGGTTATATATAAAGTGAAAATGGACTATGCCAAAAGTAAGCTATTGGCTTTGAATGAATTAGCCTTTGAGAGATGGTTGAAACAGAGAATGAGTTTCAGTCATTCTCAAGTGGATTAAATTAGCTGTCAAACATGCTGACTTGCAAGTGAGTCAGACAGACAGACAGACAGACAGACAGACAGACAGACAGACAGACAGACAGACAGACAGACAGACAGACAGACAGACAGACAGACAGATAGACAGACAGACAGACAGACAGATAGACAGACAGATAGATAGATAGATAGATAGATAGATAGATAGATAGATAGATAGATAGATAGATAGATAGATAGATAGATAGATAAACAGACCTTTGGATCATCCAATAAAACTTGGCATGGGGGATCATTACTAGGGCCAGCGTAGAGAAAAGCCGCAGCTGAGGACTGAAGACAGACAGATGGTGATAGCACTGTTTGCCACATGCAAGAGGACATGAATAAAGAATTTGTGTCTGCTATTAACCAGTAGGCCATTATAACCCCTTAAGTAAGAGGAAGCAAGATTATATGTATTACTCTGACCAGTGGTAACCTGATATATGAACACAATAAGATGATGCTATGAGTTTTCATCAACATGTTTTGGAAAAATGACGGGGAGCAGGGGTGGGGCCACATTAGTATATTCATGGGTCCCAGTCAGGATGTGAGGCAGGAAGTTGTAGAATTATGTTTAAGCCATTTAAAGTCCACGAGGGGACTTCTTTCAAGACAAAACTTTTGATTAGGTGTAGCAACAGTAACTCGATGTAAGGAACTTAGCAAACTATCATTTGTTTGAAAACTGTAAGCTCACATCACATGATGTTGGTAAAAATGCACTTAACAGGTTTATGTTTACCATCGGTCTGTCACCCTTCATAACAACCACAGGATGGGAAAGGCAGTCGACCGAAGTTTGTGGAGTTCAGTTTGCTGAACTGCTCCCTCGCAGCTGTTTTGACCGACCACTTCCTGTGGTCACAGAGGATTTTCAGCCACTGTCGCTGCCCGACACCAACATTTTCAGCAGGTTACAAGCAACACTCTGTATAATCTTGGGGAATTTCCTCTTCTCTGTGCAGCGCAAACGTATGATTTTTTGTGAGTGTTGTATTTTTACCCCCTCAAGTCTCCGCGAGCGCCACTTTACTCTCCAAAAAGGATGAGCCAGACGGCGAAGTGCAGGCCTCATCGCCTTCCCTCCAAACTGGCTCAATTCAGAGAGGTCATGCTTTTGTGTGCCGTTAGCTTCACTACTTTCCCATATGGGGAGCAAACAGTCCTTGTGTGCACAGACAACCTCGATGCTGTGAGACGGGTCCTCATGAGGGACCTCAGTATCACATTTCAGAGACCTCTGCAAGCCTCCGTTCTAGTTCTCGGTGTCCTTATTTCATCAGTGTGTTGATATAATGGTCCCCAGGATGTTGTCACCATGTGGCGTCTCTGAATTCAGTTGCTAAATAAAGTTGCTCTCGCTTTATTTAAGTCTACATAATGGAGAATTATCCTCAACTGTGCATCATCCCAATGGAACCCCACAAAATGCAGGGCCCAGTTTACATCAAATGGTTCTGTCACGGTAAACATTGCATCTGCATGAGCATGTAGGCAGACAAAGAACACATATACTTATGTGTCCAAAAAGAGACAAAGACTAATTGCAGCATGACATATTTGTAGCCTTCCTCTCTTCTTTTCACTTTTACATGTGGGGTTTGAGCTCATTCTTTTTTTTGACTGCCACACCGCCGCAGATATGTTGCATCCGTCTAAGAAATTATAGTGCATGCCACAAAACCTTAGGGGGCTGACTCGTGTTGTCCTTTAGAGGGAGCAGACCGTGTGTGTGTGTGTGTGTGTGTGTGTGTGTGTGTGTGTGTGTGTGTGTGTGTGTGTGTCTGTGTGCTGTATACTGAGCTGTTGTTGTTTAGAGTGAAGGTCAGAGTGTCTCTTCCCACAGATGTCTCACTATGGTGAAAGTTCTGAGACGTGCTGTGAGAAAAATTCTGGGGTTTCCTTGAAAACTTCAGTGTTACTCGACAGTTGAAACAGATCAGTGTTACCGTACGTAAGCAGATGGTAATGTGTTAATTTGCTGCATTAACTGGAAATTAAATCCTCCACTCCGTCATACTGCCACCAGAGATCAGACTCAATGTCACGACCGACCCAGAGATTGATCGAAACTAGCCCTTCAGAAAGTTTGAATTTCGGTCTTTATCCCATTTATTTTCTTGCAAGTACCATATATAAAAGTTTTCATGTTTCAGGCTGCCTTGAGTAAAGTACATATCCTATTTCTTTGTTTTCAGTGCGGCTTTTCTAATCTTTTTGTCAAGGTTGTTGAATTACATTACGATTACGCATCCAGCTCCACTGCTTATTTTGGAAACTGAGGCTCAGGGGAGAGAGACAACGCTGCCACGCAACAAGATGCACGTACAGTACCTGCACAGTGTGCGTTGCACCTGCAGGTGTTGGGAACACAGGTTTTTAATGTGCTGAACGGACAAAACAGTCGGGTAGTTATGTGTCTGGAGTCTTTGCAGTCGCTTCGTAAATGTGCAAACAGCCACATCTGGGACCATCGGGGAGAAGTGTCTGCAAAAACAACGGCTAATTTGACAACTAGGTTTGGAAACAGGTCAGCTATCTTCGCCTTTAAGTCCTTGTTAGGTTGTTGCTTTAACCTTAAGGGAACTAAACCAATGCAGTTGCTTTGCTGGTGTGCCCATTAGCCCCTGTAGCCCCTCTACTGTTCGGATTTATTATTATGTGCCAGTCTCATAAGAAGCCTGGGAGAGTTACCAAACTGAAAGAGTGAGTCAATGAGAAAATGATCCAACGAAATCAAAAGTCAGCAGCTTTTGATGCAACTGCAGCTGAAAATCCATGTGGGTTAACTCTGAACTTCAGTAGTGTGAAATGATTAAATGGTTTAGGAAGCTGAGTCTAGAAAACTAAACAATATCCAACCCACTTGGAAACTTGGAATCCGTTGGACTAGTGGAAATGGTTTGACAAACAGATATTAGTTTTTCCATTCGACTATAAGCATAAAAGTAATCTATATATTGTAAATATGTTTGGGTAAATATAAAAATCATACAATTTTTCAAATTAAGATGAAAAATTAATAATCAAAGAATGATATATATCTGTAGGATTTAGCATTGTAGGGATCAATGCACCGGTCACTCTGATTGGACAGTAAGAGTGGAAAGGCTCATGGGACAATGGGTTTTATGTTTACCAGTTTGATTTGGTCCCGTCACTGCTCACATGAATACAGTTCATGTTGAAGCTGCACAAATCATGTTGCCTGTTGTAACAAACCTTACAAAACACAGGTTGTGAGTTAAATTAAAATCTGTGTCTCAGTATGCTTACTTCCATGCAGACTCGCAGTAGAACTCATAACCTAATGCTGATTCACTGTATTTATTTGCTAGAACCCACATATTGTTTTTCATCAGGAACACCAAAATGAAGATGAATAATTTTCCCATGCCCACGATTCATCATAGTGTTACTGAATGAGCCAGAGAACCACTAACTTTTCAAAATAAATCTTATTCCGCTTGTCTGGTAATTTATAACTTAGTAATGATTATACCTTCTGCCCCTGTGTAGCAATTTATCACCTCTGGACTAGAACACGGTGTGATGTAAAGTTTAAGTAGTGTTTCTACTCTGCAGCCACCTCAGAGAAATTCCCATTAAGAAACCCCAGAGTTATTTACTATTTCACTTTGTGGCAGCACAAGGCCGGGTCCCTGCACTGCTGTTAACTATAGTCCCCAGTGCAGGAGGCATGCAATTGGAAAAGGGCTGTGGCACCAGACTGGCAACAAAGTAGGTGACTCCATCAAAACAATGTGTGCACCAACCCTAGACTGTGAATTACACTCTCTCTGTGTGTGTGTGTGTGTGTGTGTGTGTGTGTGTGTGTGTGTGTGTGTGTGTGTGTGTGTGTGTGTGTGTGTGTGTGTGTGTCCATATGTGAAAATAAACTTTGCTCAAGCTAAAAAGAGTATTGAAGAGCGTTATATGAGCCAATATAAAGACTTTCCTGAATAATGATGAGAGTAATGATAAAAGTTTCCACTGTTGACGATAAGCATTGCACACTTTCTTTTCTTTAGTTTTGAAGGTGAAGCAAAGATGAAGTAGAGAGATTGTGGCTATCACAGTGCCAAGAAAATCCTTTCTTTCTGAGAGGAATGCAGAGGATCGAGCATGTTTCTGCATGCACATGCATACAGGACACACTGCTTGGATTGTGTGTGTGTGTGTGTGTGTGTGCGTGTGTGTGCATGAGACCAGGCAGAGTTTTGAAATCACCATAACAGTCCCTGCTGCACTTGCTGCGCCATCGCCTGCAACACCGCTGGACTGCATCTGGTCCTCATCTGCACCTCATCTGGACCTGTGGGGGTGTTTGGACGTGCACCAAGCCAAGCTTGGCCTGAGCCACTGATAACAAGGCCGTGCTTAAAGCCAACAGCAGCACTCACTGAGGAGAAGCGTCTGTCCATGGATGATGCAGCGGTTTAAACTATATGTGCAGTGGTGGTTTATTGCACGCATAGTGTCGCGGTGAATGTGTTGATGTGTGTTATGGTACAGTACGTTTGAAGAAGCAGGCGGGTGGGGTTTTGGGGAGGCAACATATGTGGGAGGGCAACACAAGAGAAAAAAGAGAAAAAGACCTTCGAGGTTTAGTCTGTGGTCTTGTTATCTGGCTCATGAATTCCTCCTCCCACATTTTCCCTACTGTCAAAGTCTCCTTTGAAACACTCAAATCTGTCTGACCCGGATTTCATAATACTCCACGAAAGACAAACTGCAGTCTGGATGGAAAGTTGTGTTAAAGAGTTGACATCTCTAAACCATAAAAACGAAATAAAGAGCAATAACCCCAAACACATCCCTTATACTCACCTTGAATTCTGTTAGAAATAAAAGAAAGACAATTGAAACACTCAAGAGCAAAGTGTGTTGTCAGAACTGATGTTCCAGTCAATCAGAATAATCAAAAGACTGTAGTGTTATGAAAAAACAAAAATCATTAAAAAATGAGCTGATAGAATTTTACATGTTGGTGTCAAGCTGATTCCTCTGTTGGTTAAAATCTTTAATAATGTTGGGACTTAATATTCCCTGGTCTTATTATGCCTCTGCGCTGGGGACAGCCCGAAGCCGGAGCTTTATGACTTCAGGTTGTACGTCCCTCCCTTTCCTATGAACTTCAAATTTGGTACAAACGATGGACTCAAGGATATCTGGATTCAAACTTTGGTGGTCGAAGGTCACAGAGACCTCAAGTTCTTGGGAGTTTGATATTTCAGGAACACTCAGGGAATCTCACAAGACTCTTTTTTGCCTTGAGAATGTGTTATGCCTCAAGAGAATTCAAGCACAGATTAACTGATGTGATTCGGGGGGGGGGGTCAAAGGTCAAAGGCCATGGTGACCTCAGAAATCATGTTTCTGGCCCCTCGACCTTGCATCTCAAGTCTGCCTTTAGGGGATGTCTTCACATTTTCACCAGTTGCCACAGTGACCTCATATGAATCTGGACAGTTTTTTCATGCTGACTGAAACTGCACTGGTTGGCGAAGGCATGCAGCCACTGGGCAGTAAATCTAGTTTTAAATGATTTCCATTCTAAATGCCCATACTGTGGGAAGTATGAATTCTGCATCCTCTATGTTGCTGTATGTGCTTGTTTACCTCATGTTTCTGTAAAGAGATTCAAACTCTTGTGTCCGTCTGCAGGTCAGAGCTGCTGCAATGGACGACCAGTGTCCCCAGCACAGCGGAGGTCCGGCCGGCGCCGACGTTCAGAGGCAGGGGCGGCCGCATGTCATCAGGTGTGGGTGGCTCAGGAAGCAAGGAGGCTTTGTCAAGACTTGGCACAGTCGCTGGTTTGTGCTGCGAGGGGACCAGCTGTACTATTACAAAGACGAGGAGGAGACCAAAGTCCTGGTAAGGCTGTGGACACACACCAAAAGTCTAATCCTGACTAATCTTGAAATCATAGCACCGCACACACACACACACACACACACACACACACACACACACACACACACACACACACACACACACACACACACACACACACACACACACACACACACACACTCACACGATCACTGGCGCTGATCGCTCAGTTTGGAATGAAAACTCACAGCAGATTTCAACAGTTGTCAGCTAAATCAAAAAAATCCATTTGATCTCTTCTGAGCTGTTCAAGTGAGCAAACAGATGGAAACGTACTCTCTGGGAAATCTACTCGCCGTTTACTCAACATTTACTCAACTGTGAACACAATTTTGACATGCGTTACTTACCTAGTTTACTTACGTTTTTCCACTTCATGCTACTTTGCTCTTCTACTCCACTATGTTACGGAGATAAATACTGTAAAGTTTACTCGACTATATTAATCTTGCAGAAGTAGCTCCTGGCTGAGCTTTGAAATAAAGACACAAAATCCGATAAAAGCTTGAGTTTATATAACTAAATGCATTATCAGACTGTAAACCAGTTCTTCTCAACCTTTTTTCCGAGTCTTTTTTAAGAGCTGTCTCCTTTAAGCTTTCTATTTGGTTTCATTTAAATAACAATTGTCGTGATCCTGCCGCTGTCTGGAGCCTGCGTTTGGCTGAACTCTGAAAGATCTTTTGATTTATTTCTTTGTGGATCTTTTGTTGGACGTCTTGTGTTTATGGACTTTAGCCTCGTTTTCTTCCTTGCGTTTGGTTTCGGGATTCATGTCTCTGCTTGAGTTGTGGGTTTTTTTTGTGGTGAAGTTAAGTTTAAGTTTTAGTTACATATATATATATATATATATACACAGTATATTGAATATTGCCAATCAGTGAAACCAACCCATCTATATTCTCTCCTTGCTCTGGACATGACAACTATTTGATGCCCAAAGAATCATATCAATATTAGCTTTCAATGGGGATAATGGCAAATTATACAAAATAATATAAAACTTGTCAGCATTGCAAAAGGTGTTGTAGATCTTTACATGGCTGGCTAATGAGCATTCTAAAATACTTATAGTTCACTTTCATTATCTACCTCTGTGAATATAAAATTACTTTGCAGCTGTATCATACTTTTGCAAAACAAAAGGGGTCGTCTGTCATCTTTCGCTCCACTTTCTGTTATTATGTTATTTCGTGCACATTATGTTATTTTGCTACCATCATGCCCCTGAAACGTCGGACGAACACGGCGGCTCCACGGAGCAGAGGCAACGACACAGACCCGACTCTGAATCCGATGAGTCGCTGTTTGGACCGTTTTCCAAGTGAACTCCTGAAGCCGACGCACAAAAGCTACAGTTAAATAAGAGGGAGACGATGAGTAATTCTGGCAATAAGACCGCGTCGCTAACGTTACTGTAACCAGGCAGCGTCTCTCACTGAGCATGTGTGGAGGGAACAAAGAAGCAGCCACACATATTTCCCATCACAGACATGTGGAAGACACATGATTGATTCCACAAGTTGAGTTCAATGAGCCGATGTATGTTTTTTAACAAACTTGTCTCTTCTGGTGAAGTTGGACGGATGACTGCAATAGAATCTGGTCTCATTGATTAATGCTATTTCTGTTTAAGGGCTGTTCAGGGATCAGTTTGCTGTCGGATTAAGTGTCAGGGAGTCAAGGACAGCTGAAAAACAGAGGACAGGGGATATTAAAGGAGGGGTTTGACATTTTGGGAAAAATGCTTAAAGGCTCTCGTGCTTCAAAAGATCGTTAACCACTCTATAGCTTCTACCAGATAGAGATATTACACACAATAATATGACTGTTCTTTGATGAAAAGCATGATGCTGGTTTTAAAATCACCAAAATTATAAAAACAATTCCAAAGGTGAAAAACTCAGTTACTTAAAATGCCATGTTTTGCATTTGTAGAAGTTTCAGACCAGAAGCGGTGTTTTTCTTTTTCTTTGCATAGAAAAAAAAAATCCCCAAATATCCACAACCTCCTTTTCTAATATCTATTCCAACCCATCGATATCCTGTCTTTTTTCCATGGGAAAATACTGGAGCACAATTGAAATCTTCATGCTGCTCATCTACTACCCACACTTTTTCTTTGTCTGGCCGTCTTCCCAGCATGCTCAGCTGCCGCCAAGCCCAGGCCACATCAGCAGCAGCAGTCTCTGAAGGTTGAAGCAGCAGACCTGAAGCTGGGCCGCTGGCCAGATTCAGAGAAAGGAGATTTTTTCCTCGTTGCTATTTCTGGGCAGCTCCATATTTAAAGTTACGTTTCACTTCTCGGTGCCGTGAACATCCTGAGGGAATGATGCAAACACCGGAGGAGTAATTCTTCATCACATGACAAGAAACAATTAGTCTCACTTTGAAATGTCTTCTCATCTATATTTATACGCCCAGAAATACTGTACTGTATCAATGTCTGCATAACTTCAGCTACCTGAGCAACACTCCACTCTTCTGTGCAACTTTCCATTCTTTTACCCTTCTTCGGAAATAAAGCAGACATAAATTTCAGATACCTTAACCTGCAACTTTCTTTTGCAGAGAGTGGGGAATTCAATAAAAGTAGGTCAGTCACAGGGAAGTGCATTGAAAGCCCTTAAATCTCCATGACCTCCGAAGTGGAGCAGCACAAAAACACCCAAACAAGATACAGTACCCGGCAGTATATACAAGGTAACAATAGTCCAGAGTTTTCTAACAGCCTGAGAGAGAGAACGCAAGAAGGGCAGAGAGGAGAGGCAGCCTCGTCCGAAATTGTTCTGAGCCTTGAACACTGATGTTCAAGATCAGGGCAATAATATACACTCACTCAATAAATCTTAGTGTGTGTGTGTGTGTGTGTGTGTGTGTGTGTGTGTGTGTGTGTGTGTGTGTGTGTGTGTGTGTGTGTGTGTGTGTGTGTGTGTGTGTGTGTGTGTGTGTGTCCTGTGTCTTACACTACATTGGAGTTAAACGTCCCTGTCCTGAGCCGTCCTGGACCACATGATGTAGAGGTGTGAAGCCACATTTAGATCAGCGATTAATTAATTCTCTCACGTCCGATGAAGTCTCCATTTATCTCCTGTCACATTAGCCTAATTGCTGCCTCCTCCAGGGGAGCAGGGGCGTCTGGCCTTCTTCGTTGCCCATGGAAACGCAGACGCCAACAGAACTCAGACACGTCACACTTTTACATTCAAAGGCTGCGTCAGAGATATTTCCCAGTTTGATAGTTCTGGGGCATTGAGGTGGTGTCAGAATAATCAGAAAAATTAGCTCCAGATTGGGAAAATTCATGTGAACGCCACCTCGAGTGAGGTTCTGCAAAAGGTTTGATGAGTTGCAGAGTTGCTTAAGTCATCACTCATAAACCTATCAACATAATTTTACTCTAAATAGTTGCTTTTAAATGTAAATGTACACGTCTGTCACTTGCAAACTTCACATTCATCTCCTACAAGCTCCTAACACAGGACTTTTTAGCCATCCTAGACGTGCACATGTTTTATATTATTGATATGCAGATATTAGAAAGAGGTGTCAAGCTCTTAACACACAAATACAGAATATTGTGTTGACAGAGTCCAGCTTTCTTCCACATTGCAACCTCAAAGCACATGAACACACTAAAGTCGGAACAACGACTTCACAACTCGGGAAATGTGACTTTCAGAGGAGCACGTAAACACACCTGTCAGTGCATATTTATATACTATTGATTAGAGCTGCTTTAACCTTAGTGGCAGATCATTAAATGCTGATATGAATTGTTTTTGTCTCAGCTATATAAATTCCTGTTAATGCAGACACCAGATCAGAAAACAGATATAATATGAGGGATTTTTTCACATACTGCTGCTCAGAGGACTTCTGATGTTGGTTGATGGAATTATTCCGCGGGGCGTATGATTATTGTCAGTACAGGGGACCCTGCTGTGTCCCGTGCAGAGGGGCCAAACCTCTCTGAGCAACGTGCGGAATCTGAAGAATGGCAGTCAGCTGGGGGTGAAGGGTCAGTGAAAAGCATGCGTCGGGTTTGGCACGTGTGGGCTTAGCGTCAACATGCCATCTGCCTGCCCACACTCGTCCGTGGAGATGTATGAGTGTGCAAGCATGCATGTGCTACACACACACACACACACACACACACACACACACACACACACACCATAACATGCACTCAGATTTCATGTGGCCGAGTCATAAACAAAGACAGAATTCAGTCCAGCGAGGGACTTGGAATTATTATTGTAATTTAAACCACTCAGCATTGGATCTCTATGCCAGGGAAGCAAGTGAATGGGAGAATTGTCAATGAACACATCGAAGCATTTCTATTTTATTATAATGTAGGAATGGAAGAGGATATTAGAATGCTAAGACGTACGAAGCCGGTTAATTAATATTCATAGTATGAGGGGGCCAGACAAAATGATCTGAAGCAAAAGTGGTTGGCTGCTATAATGAGAAATCACATTAAATCAATAATTCAGCAGTGCAATAATGCTCTAAAGATCCTCTGTTTCCTCTGCCTGGGCTGGGAACAGCTTGACCTTGGCATTTAACAGGAGTAAATAAAATGCCATCACAGTTCTTCAATTATTCACACGGAGAGACTGTGTCGTGTTAGTGCTGCTTTCATGAAACATTAATATTGTGCCGTTCTTCTGACCTCCTCAGCTCGCTCACGGAAACAGACGCCGGTTCCACTTGTGGCTTTTAAGGCACCAAGTGATCACAGCAGAATGTAAACTTAGTGTGAGGTGTGACGGTTTCAGTGAGATCCGACTCGCAATGTATTAGAACGTCAGAGGAACGTGGACAATAATGTGAGAATAAGCCAAACGCTAAGTGTATATCAAGAGTTTACTACGACCTCTGGTCATTTTCAGAGCCCAATTGATTACTGAAGGCTATATTGTGCTTTTGCATGTGTGGGCCCCCAAATCCTGTAATGGTTAATCTAAATTTATTTAATATACTTTGATGTATTGTTGTTAAATTTGATTTCTAAATTAATGGATTTTAATTACAAAGGTAAGGGTTAGGGTTATTATATTGCTATCATTTATTATTTATTATTAATAAAAAATGTATGTGTCATATTCTGAATACAGAACCAAACTTGAGTTTCACATTAAAGTGCAAAATTAAATGTCACATTACTCCTTCTTCTCCTATTCATGTCATTATTACTCTGGTTAAAGAATAATATTTAAGCAAATACCTTTTTTTTCTCAGCAGGCTCAATACATAAGAGCAGGAACAAATTAATCATTGAGACATTTGTGGTTGTCAGTGTTCCAATAGTACGCCCATTAACCTCAGAGACTGTTCACTTCGATCCCTGTGTGGTTACTGCATGTTTGATAAGCTCTGAATCAATGGAGGGAAAAGCCAGTTCACTCTCACTGGACTCCCAACAAGTTCTTGCAAGAACGGTTTTCTGAGCTCGTCTCTCTGCTCATGATACCTGAGGTGGTAACCGGGCCCTGCTATGAATTCCAGGTATGTGCAGGTGCAGCGGTTTTTATACGAGACACAGAGCAAATCTCCTCACCAGAAATGAGTTAGCAGCCGGTGCAGGAGCCGCACGGGGACCTGAATCACATCGGAATTCTTCACACACAGCGGAGGTTTCAGCTGGAATCCCAGAGGCCCTGTCTGACTTAGAATACTTCACTTTTCAATGGCTATGTGTATTAGCTCCTGTGTTGTCCCACAGACGAGTAGATATAGTGACTATGGATTACACGGTTACTTGTGAAAGGTGATGCTGCCAGTGACAAACCTGCAGCTCTATGAAGCGTTTCAGCCTCTTTTAGCTCATTGTTTTAGTTTTTCAATCGACACCTTTAAGGCTCATTCATGCTGCCATAATATATGAAAAGAGATCCGTCCGTTTAAAACTACGCAACCATCGCTGCCCACATACTTCCATGCATCTTGTACGTTGGCATGGTTGTTAAGTAATACAAACATGGCGACGGTCGAGGGGACTGTGATAATGTGCCTCTTAAGACAGAGGCAAAAGCAGCAGTTTCGTTTGAACTATTGAATTCACTGGCCCCCATGATTTCCAGTGGTACTGTTCTGTTTCTGTTTATATTAGGCTCATCTCCCTTTTACGTATGAAAAGACGATATTACCCACATTCTTCCATATGAGCTTTACGTTGCAATGGGTGTTAGGCAACAAATCAGCTAGAGTCGAGAGTTTCTGACGACAACAATTCAAACAATTCAAACAATTCCTCAAAAAACTCAACCATTGTCGAAAGTTTTTCCTCGTGTCCTTTTGGCCATCTGGCTTCAGCTATTGACTTTGTGTGGGAATTCTGGGGGGGGACGTAAGTAGTGGACACATGTGATAGACAGAATTCACCAAAGACTGTCGATGGGGTTTACACTGTTATTTGAGTTGCACTATGGGGTTTGCACTATTACTCACTCCTGTAAGGAGCTGTGGGGTTACCATGGTAACAAGGGCACCGGGAGGGGTTAGAAGCGGATGTTTTAATGACACCCGGAAATTCTCTGTGGCCGAAAAAGATTGTAAATAATCGCACACCGAGAGGTGCAGCAAACAAGAAATCTCCCGACTACTTCCTCCCATGGATCCCTACAATACTGCCCCCCCATTGGTTTCCAGAGGCTCCATTTTGGCTGTTTTGTCCTTTTCTGTAAGATTTCAGAAGACGTGCACAAATACAGCTGAAATAAACAGAAGACAGAAGACTCCATCCGTTTCTGTACAGCCTACGTATCTTTCTCTGAGCATAAATGAGCCTTTACTGTTTTTGCTTCTCCTGTTTGCAGTGCTCCAGCTATTTTCAAGCTTAAAAAAACTCAATGCAAATCTGTCCGTACCGAAAATACAGACAGCCCGTTAGAAACTAGCATGGTCAGCAGTGTTTGTCGGCTGGAGGCAGTGGTCACAGGAAGAGAGATAAAAAGGTCTCTGGAGCTAAAAGGAGAGTGGATGTTGGACTTGAAATCACCAGGTCGCCAAAAATGAATGTAAATGTTGCTCTGTGTCAGCTGGATGCAGAAGTTGTTTCGTTAACTGCTCGTTTCCACTGCTCTCAAGTGGCCAAACAGGCCAAAAAAACTGTTATTGCTTTTTCTTTTTGGAATAAGTTACCGAGCTACAAATCATGTAGTCTCATTTAGAGAACTCCCATCCATTCAGCCGGTTTGTGCCAGATTATGGCTAAAAAGCAGCAAAGGTCCGACAGAAACACCTTACGTTACTATATTCTAGCTAAGTGCTTCTGCTCCCGTCAGCGATAGAAGTGGCATGTCACACAAAAATGTGCATCGCCAGTATCAGTGTATGGCATATAAACCCTACAAGGAGGTGAGAGAGGAGAATCAGGTGTCAGAAATACACAAAAGATCTTTACCCTTGTTGATTGTGTGTACATTTTTTCATGATACCTCACAACTTAAAAGTTTCCGCAAAGTCTAATGTCCAAACCTAGATTTCTAAACCTTTGTGATCTACAAATAATCTCATTCTGTGACTAATAGATCAGAGCGGTTAAGGTAAAGGTCTTCAATAATCACGGGCGACACAATGTATATAAACACTTTACACGTATAAAAAGAGACCATGAGCCATCAAGAGAACCTAAAGATATTTTGAAGGGAACTCTGCATGTGACCTTGCTGTGGAGGAATAAAACATTTCCGGTGTTTTCAGTGCAACACAACTTTATCACACTAATGCACCGCTATCAGAGAGCCCGTATTCTGTATCTGAAATGTTTTTGGGGTATCTCTGTTGCAGAAGGATTGCATATCCAATGAACAATAACTGGCCATATTAATTTCAAGGGTAAAAGGGTAATGATATATGGACTGGTGCATGGTACTATGCCATCTCTGTTGATACAAACAGCGCACAGCGTGGAGAATGAGTTTTTATTAAAGCTGTAAATCTCTGTACTTTGCAAAATAGCGTAATAAAACTGCTCCTCTATCAATAGTACACAGATATTCCCCTTGACCAAGACTCTGCTCCGTGACAAGCTATCTTGAAAATTAATGGCCACACTGAATTCTGGGTGTCAGCGCTCCCCGGAGGAAGACCTCTGGTTTTCATCATTTGTTCATTATTTCCTCTCTTTTGATAAAACTCAATTTTTAAAAGAAAATTGCTCACGCTGTTGCAGCCAGTCATGAAATGCACTGAACATACATGTACGCCTGTGTGTTCATACGTTCATGTGTGTTTCTGGGTACCTGCCTTTCACCTCTGACCACATCAGAGACGTCAACGTTTCATGTTTTATGGCTTTAATTTACTGCACTTTATGTCTTTCATTATTTTATGGCGCCCGTGTTGCTCAAAGCGTCACTTTTATGTCATGTTGGGAGCAGGTTCCATCCACACAACCTACCAACCTTGTTTAAAGATACAGTCAAGCTAAAAGTCATGTTATCGTGAGTTCAGGAGCGTCACTGTACATCAGAGCTATATTGTAGGGTGCATTCTTTCTTGGCAGCCAGTTATCTTTAAGCCTCCGGGATGTTTATCATGTAAGACTCCAGACTGTCTGCTGAGAGACGTCTCACTGTGCTCATCTGTTCATCTCTCTCTTTCCGGCGTAATAAAAATACATATAGTGACAGTTACATTGATTCAAATGTGGACTGTGGATCATTTCATTCTTAGTGGATTAAACTTGCTGCCATTAAAGCAGCATTTCTAATCTCTAATGGGTTTCATTTATTAAAATCTGTCAAACAACAGCATAGAGAGTTTTTAGCTGTGAATCCTGAACAGCATTAAAACTAACAGAGCTCATCATCATGAACAAAAAAAAACAAAAAAAACGTATTCAACAACTGTTTAATAATAACAATGATAATAAGGAAGATAAAGTAATGCATATCTTTTGAATCATAAGCAAGGGCAGAGAACATAATACCAAAAAATAAATTAATTTATAAACAGTTTAAGAACACGAGGAATAAAAGATGGTTCATGTCATAATAATAATAATTATTATAATAATATAGCTCCTGTCTGTTAGGCAGTCTCCTGCAGCGGTGCTCTACTTTTACAAGGTGAAGATACACAGGAACCGAGAGTTCAGCTGAATAAACTTTGAGCTTTATTTCCTGTTTTACATTGAAACTTCTTTCCTTGTGTAAACCTCTTACTTTACTTCCTGTCTTTGTCTGATTGTCTCGCTGCACCTGTGCTCCTGTGTCCAGTCGTCCCTACCTGTGTACTCAGTCTCTGTGCTCCCATGGTTCTGTTTAGTTCAGCTCTCCTCTGGTGGCTCCTGTTCTGTTTTACCTGACTTTCAGTTTTTGGATCACCTGTGTTGTTTTTACCTGCCAGCCCCCTGAAGCTGTTCGTTTCTTAACTGTTTTTCCAACACTCGCTGCTCAACATTGACCAGTAGACCTCATGGGGACTAAAGCCTGATCCTAATGAGGCAAAATGTCATTTCTGAGCTCCTGGTTAAGGTTAGTGATGTAAATTGGTTTTGGTTAGACTGTCCACAATGAATGGAAATCCCCATAATGTGAATCATAACATTTTAAGGTGAAGACGTGTTTTAGGGTTGAGGACCTTTTGGCCGGTCCTCACTTTGTGACCCCCCTTTAATTGACTGTTTGGGGGACTTGGTTTTAGGGTTAGAATTAGGTTAAGGGTAAGGGTAAGGGTAAGCTTTGGGTTAGGATTAGACATTTAGTTTGGATTATTAGGGTAAGGGGCTATGGAATGCATTATGCCAATGAGTGTCCTTACTAAGATAGATGTGTGTGTGTGTTTTTGTGTGTGCATGTGTCAATGTCTCTTCTTAACTTAAGGGGAGAAACATTTATTGACTCTGTGCACCTTGTGATGCTTCTCTTGCTTGTATATAACATATTAAGTTGATTGTCACATGCATGTTGTGATATTTTGACTCAAATCAAGTCAAATTGTGACAGCGAGTGGCCGTTTCTCACAAGGTCAGGAGCAGGTTGTAGAAACTCCCGGCCATTAACATTCTTTAAATATAATATTTTCCCTCTTAAGGTATTACTTTCTCCACATGCCAAGACACGAGTGCCCGTCAATCTCAATCCTTTGATATTTATTAGATTTCAGGGTAATTGCTCTGGCATCTATAGTCATGTAAAAAGAGAAGCAGACCACAGTGAAAATAATTCATTCATCCATCATTGTGCTTTTTGAAGTTTTTCCTAAAAGGCTCTGCCGATGTGCCGTCGGTGTTTTTCTTTACTGCCGCTGGTTTTGGCAGATGATACAGTATGAAACTTTATACATGTAACTCAAGTGCTTGTTGGAGGGAGATAAAAGTTTTTTATTTTTGCAGCAGGCGGCAGCGGCAGCGGCGGCAGTGACAGGTATTCCTACAGTGACAGGGACATTGTGTGTTTTCCAGCTGCTTGCACCCAAATCACTGTCGGCTTTCTCACTTTTTTGGGGTTCTTGTGGTTCTTGATGGATTCAACGTGTCAAAGAAACACACACTCGAAGCCGTTCTCATCCTCGTCGTCTGCCTCCATGCTGTAGCATTTTTGTCCCAGATTTTGTTGCTAGAAGTTTTTGCTAGAAGGGACCAGTTTGTGATTGTATTTAGTGCCAGAGATTGTGTGTTTTTTTTAAAAGTCTGCCTGTGTTTAAGCCAGGCTGTGTGGTGATTCATCTAGACCTTTAACAATTTTTTAAAAAAGTGGCTGGCTGCAACATAGGAAAATCCCATTTCTTCCATATTAACAGATTGAACGCGGTCAGATTACACATTTTCTCAAATTTGGTCTCTGTCATTTAGTTAGTTTTTACCACACTGATGATTGCTTAAGTGTTTAGTTATTTTGGATATTTATAACTGGAATTGACTCTTCCCTTTTTCGTGGGTTACCATCTTCAATGTCATATCTGTCTGCCACTCACTATTTTTAGCAAGTATTTCACAATTGCCATTTAATGGCCCTGGCACTTATTTAGAGATTTCACAAACTTTTTAATTCCCCCTCTTGTTAATTTCATCCGTCTCAGTATCAATATCGACTTCTCACTTCATTCACCCTCAGCCAAATCCAAGTGAATAAAAATTAATGGGGAAGACCTCCATATTTCCAGTTTATTGCAGTTGACTGGCACATTAATATTTTATTGAAAGTTGCAGGTGTGTGGCTGTTGAACGTGGCTCAGCCGTCAGAGTCAAGGACCAGAGCTACCTTTTCTTTAATAGCTGTGGGATAATGATGACATTTATTAGATTGATGGACTCAGTGGAGCGATCAGAGCAGAATAACCATCAGTTTGATGCTTGAACAGACAGGTCTTATAGAAGGTATAGACAAAAATAGAGAACATCAACACACAAATGCAGTCACACATTTAATATAGCACAGATAAATATACTTAACATCTCCAGGCCCCCCTGCCGAGTTCCACTTCCTGTGTCTGGCAGGTCACTGAAGTTGCTGAACAGTAATTATTGAATTGAAAAGAGGCTTCTGATCAACAAGCCCAGGTTTAATGAGCACTTACATGATCTATGACACCATTAACTTCAGGTTTAACGACCAGAGTGTGAACCTTTTCATGTTTCCAATCTGAAATCAATTTCTGCTCCACAATATATTGCTCTGCATTTTATTTTCTTGACATGTGCCCCTGTTTTCTTCACCGATTCTTCAAACCAGATCGTTATTCAGCAAACCAAGGTTACGTCTTAACTTGAACCTCAGACTTGATGATATCTCAACTCTTTAACTTTGGTTGAACAACTGTTGCAACATGCAAGAGAAACAGTCCCCGGGAACGATTCCAAAGGCTTCTTAAAGCAGCTATATCTAATATTTTTATACAGATAATAGATCACATGACTATGTCTATATGAAATGAATGAATGAATTGTGGAAAATAAAAGTCTGTTTCTCCACTGATGTCTTACATGTGTTTGCACCTTAACTTGAACCTAACTTTATCCCGACTGAGCATGTTTTATGGTGCTTCACCAGACACTAGCCTTATCCTAACCCTCTGTAAAAATCTACTGTGCAGGTGAAGTTCATGGAAAACGTAGCTTCTACAGAGACAGATATATAAGAATGTTATTTGAATGACGATGATCCTTCTTAAGTCTGGAGAAGATACAGCTAGCCTTCTTGTTTAGTGAACATCAGTTGCGGCAACTTTCTGGCCCCATGCTGCTATTTCCCCTGAGTCCTTGTTCTTTATGGTTGAGAGAGAACACCATTTTAATAGTGTGAACTCATTAAAACGACAATGGATAGCCACGGTGTAGTTGGCCCCACACGTCTTCCAATCATGAGAAAGCCTATTTTACCTATTTGGTTATTAATGAAACCCAAAACAGTACGGTAAATAGTAGCATAGACATTTACCCAATTACTAAGTTGAATGTTTATAGAGGTAAAATATGGTTTATGACCCAAAAAAAGTCACATTTGGGTTTAATTACTGGAGGGTTTGACGAGCGTGTATAGTGGCCACTGAATCAACAGAGCTGGAGTCCCAGTCAGTGTTGTGGTATTTGCTTGTAGTCTGAGAAAACAACAAATTGGATTTCATTTGGAGCGGACTGTTGGACACAGGCCCCCTGACCAGCTGTGCTGCTGCTTACAAGCCTCATGCTGTCACTTTCCTCACGCAGACTTCTTGTGTCCATATGTGTGTGTGTGTGTGAGACTTTCTTGTAGAACAAAGGATAATTGGCTTTTGTGTCGTTACACAGTTTCCAAAAGTGACCTCATCCTAGTTAACAACAATATAAAAATGCATGAACCGCCCTGAAATAGGCTGGGTTTTGTTGCCCTATTGGGTTGGGCCAGGCCGCCGTACTCTCTGCTGGGTAAATATTACTCCGTCTGTGGTCGGGTTCGTCTGCAGCAGCAAACAACAGACCACCAGGGGATGTCGGTATGGAAAGTGTGGCTGTGGCTTGGGAATGGAGGAGAGGAATATCCACGGTGTTGTGGTTTCACAGTGCGGAGGGACTACACAGGCCTTTTTTGAGACACACACACACACACACGTATAAGTATCTCATCCAGACACAATTCACTTCAGTCATCTCCTGTTTCTCTGTGCATGACAAAAAGTTCACTGTGTCCTCTGAAGGAAAAAAAAAAGTTCTTAAAGGTGGTTTTAATCCCGAGATGCTGAAGCCAAACAGATTCTCTGTCTGACAACCACATCAAACGAGCTCATTTCCCCTCGCTCACTGTGGAGCACGTCCCATCTTTACAACCCCCTTTTAAAGCACTTCATCTCGGGCCTCAGGTAGGGTTTCCACTTCCTGGTTGTCACAGTTATGGCTCATTAAAGGGCTCTGTCTCTCAGCAGGAAGGAAGCCGACTGCCCCTCAGATCCCGTTCATGTGTGCGGGTCCTTAGCGCCGACGCTGTCACCGGCGCACATCTTGTCTTCATTAGCGGTAACCCAGATAGAGGCCGGCCTAATGACTGTCAGATGCTGTGTTGTGGTATTAAGGTCAGAGTTGTTAATCAAGTGAAAAGCCTTTGTTTGATTGCATAAACGGTAAATGTTATGGTGCAATCCTTATTTTATAGTCACTCTAATTGGGAGAAGGTGAGGTATTATGTTTGAAGAATGGGAAACCTACACAGTAATTATTCCGCAGGTCATAGCCGCTGTTATCCTCAGAATTAGTACAAGCAAGTAGTCTACTTCATAATGTACTTGGTGAAGTGTGTGTGGTGTTTACAATGTGTACTCTCTCACAGCTGCTGCTTTTCTTATCTGCATCATCAATCAATCTGAAGTTTGGCATATGAAATGTCAAAAGTGGATAATGGCCTTCTCTGTTTCTCTCTTTATTATTTTAACTCTATCACAAGTACAAGTACAAGTATTATCATCTAAATGTACTTGATGTCCAAAGTAATATTAGGCAGCTAAATGGCCTCTACAGTATAATCAATGTTAAATTACTATTTTACTGTATTATTCTAGCTGAATTAGCATAAAACATATGTTAAAGTTGCAGCATATTTCGGGACATGGCTGTGGCTCAGAAGACAGAGGGCTGTCCTTTAACTAGAAAGTCGGTGGTTCGATACTCTAACCCAAATTACCCTGAAGATTGTGCCGACAACGTTGTGTGATATAATAAAAAAAGTGCCATGTACTGAAGCACCGTAAGAATATGTGTGAGTGTTAATTGTACTTTAAAGCGCTTGAGTGGTGGATATGACTGGAAAAGCCCCAAATAAATAGTCAATTTACCATTTCATAGCTAATCATGTTTTATTGGTCAGATATAATCAGCATGACATATATGTAAATGTAGTTACAAACCGATTTTCTAAGCGCAGTACTTGCACAGTAAATGCAGCTGCTACCATTGCTATCAGTGAATCGTAGCATTCTGCAGACACACACCCTGACCTCCCGTGTCCACCAATATTAGAGGCAAAGTAAAAACATATTAACATCCAGCATCATCTTTGGTGATGGTGTCCCTCCTCCAGTCAGATGGAGTGAGTCAGCCTCTGTTGCTGCGACGCTGGTGCTCCGTGACTTTTTGACTCCCAAATCTGCCCCGCAGCATTTCTGACAGACGCTGCGTCTCGGCAGCAAAGGTCGCCGCGAGGTTGAATCTGGGAAAAGATGCTGATGCTCCCGCTATTTAGGGGAGGAGAGAGTCTCTGGCCTTCAGTGTCACACAGATGATGTATCATTATGGGCAGAGCTGAGCTGCGGAGATGGTGATCCTCTATAATGCGGCCACTTTGTCACATTTCATAACAACTCAGCTCCATCATCCAGACACGTTCCTGTGCAACCACCTCCCGGGCCCGGCAGAGATGCTGATACATGTGACACGGCAAAAAATCCTCCGACAGACACGTCAGTGTTCTGAGCATATTTCTCCAACAATAATGTCAGACAGCTGAGAGCTGCTGAGCTCAGGAGGGCTGCCGCTTCAAGAGAAACTCTGCATATGTGCAGTCTGCAAAGTATAGTGTCAGCTCCCATAGCCAATGTGAACTCCATTGAATAATGATAATATGCACATTACACATATGGTTTGTGTAAACCTGATGTGGACTGTGGTCTTAGATCTGGTACCGCTTTAGTTTAAAACCATGGAAATCCACATTTTAGAAATGACAAACCTTTTTATCAGATGTCAAACAAACTTGAACCCACAGAATGTACGACATTCATATGAAGTGAAAATATTGTATTTTTGATTTCTCTTTGTCATAAACTTTCCTTCCAAGACTATTTTTACCCACACTCTTCTCACCAGTCTGTTCTTTGTTTTTTTCCCACAGGGAGCCATTTTCTTACCTGGAAACAAAGTCACAGAGCATCCAACCAGTGGCGATGAAGGGGGGAAATTTCTTTTTGAGATCATTCCAGGTAGGAGGAGATAAAATCTATATATTCTTTCTTACAGCGAGTAAATTTGAGTCTTTAACAGTTTTGGCATCTATAAGTTTTATTCAAGCTGCTTTCTGTTTGTTTGCCACCTTTTTAAAGATGTTTTAAAATCTCATTATGGACTGAAAAGACCCCAAAAGATCATTAAACAGATATATCTTTTTGTGACATTTTACTTTTAGTGACAGAGATAAGAATGACACAAAGAAATAGAGGGGGTATTTTGTCAGGTGAAGCAATGCTGAGAATATGTTATACATGCACTGGGGAAATAAGTTTCTATCAGTAGCCGAGTGCACCAGCGGATGCATCTAAAACCCTGCAGAATACTACGGATGTGTGCAATGACCATTCATACTTGTTTGTTTTCATTGCTTCCCTGGTGTGTGTCCACTAAAGTTCCTCTCAGAGGAAACCATCGAGATATTTGCTCACGCCTTTTGTGGCTCCCAGTGGAAAACACTGTCCACAAACTGGCAGATTATAGTGCAAGTACTTTTTAACGTTTTACAGTAAAAGGGAAAATAAACTGCATAAATCGTACACATTATGAGGGCATGTGGCCAGATGTGACAGGTATCCTTCCTGATGCTGTTTTTATTTTGGGGATTATGACACTGCTGGTCAATAATCCTTTTCATAATATCATCAACAGTTCCATGCTGGGACATTTTACAAGACTTTGAGTTTGTCTGGGAGTTCATGATGAACAGGAATAGTTGAATGTGCCTGTGTCATTGGAGAAAAACTATGAGATTAAGCACAGTTTTACCATATGTTTGTGCCTTAGATGTAGTAGGATGCATTTTGAAGTTTCAGCACGTAGTACAGAGGAACAAAAATACAAAGCCATACAAAATAATAACCATATGAAATACTATTTCTGATGTTTGTCATATTTCAGTGATTATGCATTTGTGGATTTGGAGACGTGTTCAAAGTCATAACTGCTTTTTTTCTCACGTACTGAAACCATATGGTTGCCGAAGTTGTTCACTTCGGCATTCTGGTAATGATTTGCATTAGTTGAGCTGTTGAGCTGTTGAGCTGTTGAGCTGTTTATCACCAAGATAAAAGCAATTGTTCTTGTCTATTGATAGACAATTTCACTTCTCTGTTTTGGCTCAAAATTACCCACAATACAGGGCAATGGCTCCTTAAATCAAAGAATGGCATTTTTATTTTCCTGTTGACTCAACCGCTGTATAAAGTTGAGGAGGCAGCGTCGGTGACACATGATCCCACTGACCCAACATTATTTAGAGAAATGCATGACCAGCACATATGTTGCAATCAGAGGATTGTTGACACACGGCAGTGGGAGGAGCCAGGCTACCACCTTAAGATTGATACAACTGTTACTGGTGAGAATGGGAACTCTTGTGCCCCTTAAATTCATATTTTGTGCTACGACTTAAAATATATAGTGGGACCAAAATGTAATCACAAGCCTCACTGCTCCCACTTTCAGTCTCACTTTCACTTCCCCCTTTGCAGCTGCTACAGTCCAGGTTTGACTCTGAAATATATTGTTATTTTAGGATGTGGTAGCCTATATGTTATTTTTAAAGAGGCAGGTGATGACTATGTAGTTACACACTGTACAACAGCTTATTTCTTCCCCCTGGAGGATATATGAGGTGATATAACAGTTATTTATTTTCTGTTGACTTATGAGGCTCCTTGTTGGTGCGTTTCAGTCTCTACGACGACAAAACCGTTTCCATTTGTCCTTTTTCCCCTGTAGGACCAGGCTGTATTAGCTTCTGTTAAAGTTCGGAAAGAGATGAGAGGAAATGTGAAATACCTCAATTTCCCTCCTGTAATAGCAGCAATACTGTAACTGTCGTGATTCTGCCCCTGTGAACTTTTGGGCGACTATCTATGTTTGGTCTAGTCCGTCCCATTTCAGAGGCCTCCTTCAAATGTGGCCGACAAATGCTTCATTCAATCCCAGAGAAAAGACGAGTCCAACTGGTGGATCCTGGCCCCAAACTATCCCAGGATTCATTGTTCTTCGATGATGAATCATTTTTCAAAGAGGCAATGGCGTCCAAAACTTGAGTATCAGGCTTCAACTCAACCAAACAGCTGGGACGTCCTCCATGTTAGTGGCTGGGGCATGAACCAAACTAAAGGGTCAAAGTACAGGTCGTTTTTGTCATTTTATGTTGTTCTTATCACTCTGATGTGATTTTCTGGTCATTTTATCCAGATGTTCCTCTGAGGACAGTGCGGTGTCAAGTTGGTATACAATGTCCATTCACATCCATAATTTCTCCGAACACACATGCTCGTACTTCACTCCAATGACCATAGTGTGTCGTAAACTTTATTCCTCAAAAGCTGAGATCATTATGGTTTTTGTCTCAGATGTTGTAAAAAATCGTTCACACGGATAAAAACATGTGGATTGAAATGTGAAACAAAAAGACCCATTGAAGGTTGTTAAGACATATTAGAAGTCCTCAAGAGAGTTGAAGCATTCAGCAGCGGCCGACCAGTTCCACTAAAGTGTTCTGCATCATGTACTCCGCCCTCGTACTGATGGAAAACAAGAACGCGACTTGTTATGAGGCTGCATATAAAGAGGCCTATGAAGCAGCGAGAGCAAATTAAAGGAAAACACAACACATATATTCCACTGGTCTAAAAATGTGGCCCAGCAGCTTGAACACAACACATGGACACACAGTCTCTGTCGGACGGACAGACGGGAAGTGATGGGGGGGGTTGGAGAACTGCAAGGGAAATGGGGTGGAAGTCAAGGGTTGTACAGAGATGTCCGTTGTCTTGTAAAGGGCGGCGATGAGATCTGAACTCGACACGGGTCTAAATTCACGGTGACCGCCGGGGGGTTTGGATTGCAGCTCTCAGACCAGTGGACAGAACCTGCTGTCAGATTAACTCTGTATTTTAAGCTTTAGGAAAAACAAATTCTTAAAGTTATGGTGCGCCTCGGAAAACTTTTATTCACCTGCTCTGTGCACCCTCCTGTGCTTTTGTTACTCCCTCGTCTTTGTTTTGTTTTTTTCTTTGAACACACCGTTTGTGTTAAATCTGCAGAAAGACAAAGAGAGGGAGGGGGGTTTCTGTGGCAGACTCACCACATTGCCAACAATATTTAGACTGGATTCACGGTTATGTCACATTTCCAACCATCTGACGGAGACGCACAGGTACAGACATACTGGGGCTTTTGTTTTGCTCACCCAAACCAAGACTTTAAGCACCGGTGACGTTGTCTTCCATCACACTGACACGTTACAACATGTACCAGCACACATGGGCCCGAGCTAAAGCGGGGGAAAGGAATACAAACAAAGTGCATGAATACAGCTGTCAAAAATGTCATGTTTTGGGCATTAGAAGTTTATTTTTAAGATAATCTGCCCGGGATATTACCGGAGGATTACGTTCTGACAGTCATAGACGAACCCGTAAACGTTTCAAAATCGTCAAAATGTCCTAACTGATCATTGAAAGTGGCATTGACAGATTAAAAACCAGATCTCTCTCAGTCCATATATCTGGAACACATATCAGAACATCTCCGCTCAGGATCAGTGTGCAGTTTAGTCTGATGCTGCTGAATCCTCCAAAGAATGCCAGGTATGATGTGAACACGGCTGCATGGTACAACAGAGCTCTGAGCACCTGGGAACTGGATTTCCAGACTTCAATGCAGTGAGAAAGCAGAGTCTGCCTTTGGCAAATTATGAATTTTCACAAAACTGCACAGACTCTTCATTTATTCACCTGTCAGAGCTCCGTAAATACCTGTAGCTAAATGTCATTCTCATGGGCCAACTGTTATTAATCAGCCCGTTCCTATAAAACAAGAATCAACACAGGAAACACTCCCTGCTGGTTTTTTTGACAGTGAAACTGTGCGCTCCTCTTCACTCCCAGCTCTAATAAACACAAGACCTTGAGTTCAGTGTGTCTCTCTTTCTCTCTCTTTGCCTCAGGCTCAGTCCTGGTATGATTACTGGTCAGGCCACAGCAGGACACTGCTGCTGAATTATGGGAATATTTCTCTGCTTGTTCACAGAGGCTACCATCCCTTCATTCATGAGAGGGGCGTGGGATCGTGTTGCTACGAGCAGGTGGATTAAGGTTTTAAGCTTAAATGCTGTTAACGGAACAAAGGGTCCATGAACATGGTGAAGAGAAAACGAGTATCAAACTGTTTGTTTGGCTCCTGTCTCACGTAAATTTGCATCAAAGCATCTGAAATGTTTGAGTAACTTGACTTGGTGCTGTGCTGAGGTTCAGATGTGGCAAAGCCTCAGAGCGTTTATCTAAATCAAGCTGACAGTGCCATCGTGTGGTTTTATGAGGAATTACTGGGCGAAAGAAATCCTAATCTTATTATGACTCATATTTGGTAGTAGTAGGTTTAAGTTGAATTTGTAACTAAGCAGAATAAGAAGAATCCTTTTTGTTTATTGTTGCAAAAGACAACTGTTGTATGATTAAATCTCAATACATTTTTCATGATTTTACTGATTGTAACAGTCGTTTTGAGCGTAATGCCCTTGATTGAGGGATTTTGTTTTCATTCTCACAAGACTGTGAAACAGTAGCAATAATCAGTCATAGCAACATGATTGTGCAGAAATGTGTATTCACAGTATTTTAAAGTATTTTTTTGCTTAATGTTTGCTCTGGTTTTGGTACAAAAGAATTACAAATTTGATTTATAAGTAAGTGTAACTCCAAATGTGTCGCATGATTTCATTATTTTATTTATTTCATCTGTGATTAATGCTCCATCTTGCTCCTGCCACGTTCTGACATGTATGCATGACAGGTGACCCTGTAGTGACCTCTGCATTGAGTTACTGGTGTCATATGTCACCAAGGTGCAGGTCTCATTCACACAATGTGACTAGTTTGATTGACTTATGGTAATTACTATGTAATTATGAGTAGGCAGGTGGGTGTGGGAGTCAATCAGACCCACACAGCAGATGGGAAAATGTTCTCGTCGCTCTTATTCAGGTTAATGAGAAAATCAAATATAAACAGTCATCATATGATCCAGGTAGGAATGTGCTTCATCAGGGTAACATGCTAATCCTACCTACAGCTGCAGTATATAGTGACACGTCTTATTAAACAGCAATGACTGAATGTCTTATACTGCTGATGACTATTGGAGGGTGAAGACAGACGAGCAGGTTTAAGACCACAGGCCACTGAACTATTCATCATCAGGAAGCCATATGTTACGTGGAAGCTGACAAAGCTGGCATGTAGACTATAAGTGCCTTAAGTTAATGATGGAAAGATTGATAGATGGATGAATTATTTAAATTTTAAAAGGCTCAAATCAGGCGGGCCTTTAATAACGATTATTCCACTTGGTAGTAAATATGGCAGAATGAGAGTATTTCCCTCTACAGGCATCAGCGTCTAAGGTTTTAAGGTTAAGGAAGCCCCAGTGGGGTCATAGAGAGTGTATTAATCTGCGGTGCTGACATTTCAGTGTCAGGATGTGTGGAGGTGGTTTTCAAATAGGCCCCAATGTCACATCACTCACGGACAACTCCTGGTGCTGACTATATATGTGTATGCATGTTTGTGACTATAAGCAAAAGTAAAGGGACCCCTGGTACAGTTTAAACTTTATGATGTTTTCACTTAAATAATCTAATCAGAGGGTTGGACGAGCAGTTGGTTTTTATTATCTCGTGTTTATGCATCAGCCGATCTGCAGCTCTGTTGTGCACATGTGAGTCTGCAATGGTGTTTTCTTATCTTCAATTCCAATTCAAATATACAAGAGAGGCAGCGCCCTGACCGTTTACAAGACAAACGGGGAAGAAGCACAAACATCTGCTTTACTGTCTTTCTAAATGTGCACGTTTCGGCTGTGTTACGGTCTATGGTCTTTTCAACGTGTCATATAATCAAGTTTATTTGTAAGGCACCGGTCAATAAGGCAATTCAAGATGCTTTAGGTAGAACATAAAAGGTACAAGGGACGGATATGAAAGAAACATGAGACAATATAAAAACAAATTGGATGACAAGATAAGTTTAAATAGTGTAAGATTAATGATTGCGCAGCCATATCAAGTGTATAATCAAACAAATGATCAATATCAAATAAATAGGTCACATATAATATATATAATATAATAATACATATAATAATACAAAACAATACTATAAAAATACTGTCAAATATACTATAAATACATATTTATACACACACACACACTGCGTAGACTATATAGATATGGAATAGATGCTATTCTATACACATTGTTTCATTAAATGAATCTGACACATGACATGAACAAGCACCTCTACATGTTCAAACCCCATCTTTAATATACTGATTTAATTAGCAGCTGCATGTAAAGTGCCCACACAACTTCCTACGCGTCATAAATCCAGGAGCAGTATGAGCGTCGGCGTGAGGTCATGCATTTAGAGTGAAACTGATTTTTATGGCCGTCGCTCTGGCGAAACGATGAAGCCCAGAGAAGCTTGAGTGACAGGATTCTGTTCTGCATATAAAGAAGTGTTGTCGTACGCTGCCCGCTCCTCTGTCTGCTCAGAGCCTGTGAGACGTCTCCGTGTCCTTTTTTCTCTCAAGAACTCACTTTGCGAGGTGACATTTTCAGAAAGGTCAATAACTGAACTTCTCTGGCGTTTCCTCCTCGTCTGTGTACATTTTCATACGTGTGGAGTGTTTGTGTGCCTGTTAGCGGACATGTTTATGCACATACTTAGTGTGCATGAGAATATAAAGTCAATAACCCCAGAGTGTGTGTTATAACTGTGTACGGCCTCCTGGAGGAGTTGTGGCCTCCTGCTGTTGACATTCATCATATGGAGGTTTACAGATTCACATCTCTGGTGGTTGTTCTCTTAATATCTGAATTTATTACAAAGTGGCAGAGGGCCCTCCCACATGGACACATACACAGTGAATATCAATTAAGGCAGAAGGAAGTGTTTTTTAAATGTAGTATCTCTGGGCTGCATCGTATATTGGATTTCATATAACCCAGAACAAAAAATACAGCTTGCTGACTGATATTTATGTCCCTCAGAAAAGACAACGGCACTTTCTATTCCATACTGATGCAACAGAATTTTTTCACAATCAATTAGGTGATTACGTCAGTCAGTTTTAATCTTTATCTTCCACTGAACAGTTTCCTCCTCAAATGCAACATTTTTTAGAAACACCCACCGGCTTCATTCGTAACATTCTCCGTCAGATGAGGATGTTTGTGTTGGAGATAGTGACAGTTCATGTGAAGGTCACTGCTGAGACGCAACCTCTGAAATGATGAAGTGTCAGAACGTCTGATATGACAGAGTTCTCATGAACTGGGGGACATTAGCATAAGAACATTGTCGTGTCCCTGTATAATGAACACGTGTTAGCAGAATTGAGTGTACATGGATACTTCATAGACTGTATGTAAAGATGGATGACATGACTGCTGCCCATAAGTAAAGCCAAAGCGTCTTGATCGCCCCCTGGTGGCTGGCTGGAGCATAGGTCAAAGGTCCAACGTATGTCCAAGTAAGTTTCGTTTTAATTAGTTATTGGATGATGTGAAAACGAGGTGAAACATCATGATTGACAGCTGAGATTGGTCCAACACTTTTTTTGAGTATATATATAAATCACTATATTGCACTATAAAGAATTTGAACACCCAAATAAAACGGGGGACAGTTAATGCAGAACATATGTAGTGATTTCAGTCAGAGCACATGTTAGCTCTTCTGTGTGTAAGTGCATCACAGAGCTGCTGGCATGGCTGTAGAATGGCAATCATCATATGGTGTCACTAAGGTCAACACTTGTCTGATCTGTGATCAGTTATGTGTCTCAACGAAGAGAAATATTTGACCATTTAGAGTTGTTTTCAAAGGCTAGTTGGTGGCAATAGCTTCAAATCCTGCTGCCAATGAGCTGCCAGTTTAAAATAGGAGGTCATAGATCAGGATCCAGTTTGTTCTCCTAACTCTTAAAGTTATTTGCAGGCCAGTAAGCCCACCGCTGCCTCGTTGCCAAAGCAGAAGCTTGGGTGGGGAGCAGAAAATAAAAGCGGGGCACTATTAAAAATGTTGTCGACAAAGTTCTGGAAAAACGATTCAGTGTCCCAGAAAGAGAAGGTAGGACATGGTGGTTAAATGTGAGGAACAGTTTGAGAAATAAATCCCAGAGGAACGCACCTTTTATTCAAGGGGAAAATAAGGAGCATTTTGGAGCCTAAGAAACTTTGCTTAGCAGAGGTTGCTGAGACAATTTCATGGCTGTGGACATGAATGAAATCTGTGTGAAATCTGTTCAATCAGCGCCATGGTTGAAAACACACTTCAATGTCACACAGCATTTAAGGAGCATCTCCATTGTTTTGGCAGCAGAGAATTTTTTGGCACTCACACAGATCGCAGACATCTCAAACTCCCAATCCGCTGAAAGCCTCTGACAAGGTGCTGGGAAGAAAACTCTGGCTGACTGTCAAACAGATTTAAAAGTAACAATGCAGACTCCTGTTGCCTCTCCAAGCAGAGGCATTACTTTTTTACCCCCTCACTGACTGTTGAAACACTATGAGATTGCTAATCCTGACCAAATGTGCTTCGTGGATTAGGAAAAGTTCAGCGACCAGGCTCCCCACGGTATCTTGCACAGGCACGGCGTCTGGTCACTATACACCCGGAGAAGAGTGTTCACATAATGATGAGGTTTGTTAGAGGGAGCATTGAACTCTGAAGGATGCCTCCCTTCTGTGTGGGGTTTTCACAGACTGCTCATTATGGCAGAAGGTCTGGAAAGCATTTAGTCACAGGTTGAATGTGCAGTAAATGGAAAATGTTGGCCTTTTAGTGTTGTCACGATTATTATTAACAATGTGCGATGAAAACACGTGAGTCATAGCAAACACTCATACAGTACATTTGAAGCATAGACTGTAAATAAAGATGGATGACATGACGGCTGCCAAGAAGTGAAGGCAAAGCGTTTTGAAACGCCCCCCGGTGGCTGGCTATAGTACAGGTTATAAACCCAACCTCCTCCATGTTAGCCGAGGGAACAGGTCAAAGTACATGTTAATAAAACATCTCAAAGATGGTTTCTGGCATTTTAGGTAGTTCTCATCACACTGATGCATGTCCACCTGTTGAGTGTTGTTTTATTTAGTTATTTGATGCTATAAAAATGTCGTGATTGACAGCTGAGATTCACTATTGAAGGTGTTTATAAGCAGGACCATGAGCCCTCAACTCTACCCTTTTGCTACTGAGCAGAATCTGGCCCCAAATATGCGAAATCGCAGCGTCTGTATCCGGGATATTTTGGCTTCATTTCTGGATCGTGGGAGGAAGTGGAGACGCATCGTCCATCTTTATATATAGTCTATGGTCCAAGACAAGAAATATTCTGGCCCATAGCCTGTGTGAAACCAAAACTGTTTCTCTTTATTTCTGCTAAGCTAGCCTGGCTGGCTAGAATAGCTGGCAGCTAACTTTAGAGTGCTATCAAATTTCTCCTTTAACCCTGAGAGAAACAAACATGAAAATGATGTGTTAGTTTGCCAGCTTAAGACATGCTGGTAGGTAGATTTGTGTTACCTTTAGGCTATTTCGGTTGCATCTAGTATTTCTGCTAAGCCATGTTTGTTTTGAGGTTACAACTTTGTAAAAGCACATGAATATGATTGATTGCTTCATATGACGTAAGTATTTGTTCAACATCAGTTTGATCTGTCACAGTTCTTGCATTTCTCTCATGTTTCTCAACAATGCAGTTGTGTGTATGGGCAGTACTGTGTATTTCAGTGATGGGACCAAAGCCTGTGGGAGACGACATAATCACTCAAACTGCACAATGGATGATAAAACCCATTTTTCATAGAGCTATGACTGATCAAGTACTAAATTGGAAAAGGTAGCCGCAACAGCAACATCAGAACTACATGTAGGATGAGTGGACTTGCAATGTTGCCTGCCTCACTTTTTCTGTTGTTGAGAAGAGGTGTGTCACTTAATGATGTATCGTCCATTAGCTCCAAAACAAAGCTGTCATAAAATAAAAAGATGATAAAGTAGCAGCTGGTTGTGGAAAATGGTATCTGAGCTGCGAAGGACAACAAATGTTACGTAGGTTATTGAAAATGAAGTCGAACAGGCCATAACTTTTCTGTTGTGTCCATTCAATTCCAGATTCATGATGGTACGTGACAAAAAGCGGGAGGCTGGGGATTCAAGCATGCCCAAACAATATGCTGCATACCTTTTGTATGTGGTCGATGACGTTTGAAATATCTGCCTCATTGTCATCCGTGCTCTAGTGAGGCAATTCCAGGCCTTCTTCCTCTCTTGCAACCATGTGTCATTATTCCTGTGTGCAGCAGTAAAGATCCGGTGGAGGAAATGCACTGAGGCCTGTGAACAGGCTGAGTCCCAGGACGTAAAGAGGGACAGGACAGGAAGCACAGATGCATACATAACAGCCTTATTGAAGGGATCGGTATGTGACATGTCACATACCAGTCTCAGCCATGAGCCTCCCACTTTAACCCCCTGCCCCCCAACATGTATCATGTTGGTCAGGTCTCAGCGAGGGCACATGTTGGCCCCCAGCGAAGTTGGACGACCATAGTTTGTTTGTCTCATAGGAACACTTGACTTGAATGTTCAGACCAATGCTATGTAAACTGATTTGTCTCTGGATAAATATTTGGATGTCTCCCCAGTAGGCCTTTTCCCCCCTCTGAATTAGATCCAACAGGTAGTGTTGGTTTTAAATTGAATCACCCTCTGACGTTAAGTTCAAACAGGCTCTCAGACCTTTTTAATGGAAGTCAATGATGTGTGGCTTGCCTATAAGTCTGGAGTGAGATTGAAAAAACGATAAGGAGAGTTATTGAAGACCTTCCTCAATGAGGGAGAAACCCCAGTGTCTTTCTTGGCCAACGGTAGCAGCAGCCTCTCCGACCCTGCACGGCTGTATTTATAGAGCGCTGCGGATGAGTCATTTGGCCGAGTGCCCACTGTGCTTGATTTACGATACCCCAGACCACCCTCCTCCCCCTTCGCGCCCCCCCGCTTCAATGCCGTCTCCCACCCCACCCCTCACACTACTTCCCTCAGGCACACACACACACACACAGACACACACACCATCTTGCCTTCGGCTTGCAGTCCTACTCAGTTTCAGTCTCGGCCGCGCTCTTCATTCGTGCGTGTGTCTTTAGAAATACGTGTTCTCCGCTCTTCCAGCTCCTTTGACAGAAGTGCATGTAGAGGAAAGGTTTACTGACAGGCAGACAGGCTAGCCTTAGCCTGACCTCGCCTATAAGTGCCGCTGACTGGCGTGTCACATTGACCTGACTTTGACTCAAGGGAAAAAAATGAAGTTTTTAAGCGAAAGTGTTATATGAGGTGGAGGAGAAACAAAGGAAGGAGGGGGAGAGTTGGGACGTTAGTAGTGAGTGCAGCGGTGTGTGTTTTAGCAGAAAGAGATAGACTTGTCTGTGGTACAGAACAAGAACAGATGAAGAAGTGGCACTCGGGGCCGGCGGTCAGCAGCGACAGTGTGGCTTTTGCTCCCTCACCATTCAGCAGACAAGGGGGCACGTCTTCCTCTGCACCCCATGGATCTCAACTCCAACCCAGGTCTGTGTCTTTACATAACCGCAACGGATACTAACACGGTTGCATGTGGTTTCATTAGATGATGATGCTATTATTGGACTTTTGACAGTTTCATTTACTACTGAAGGAATGCGTGGAAGGACTTAGAGTTTGTTTTAAACTGAAGGCACAAAGCTACCCACAAATTGCAGTTACTCTCTGTTCTCTGTGAGGGTGTCCTCCGTATGCCACTCATTCAATATGGAAGCAGACGGGCATT
Organism: Hippoglossus stenolepis; assembly: GCF_022539355.2. Taxonomy (NCBI): domain Eukaryota; kingdom Metazoa; phylum Chordata; class Actinopteri; order Pleuronectiformes; family Pleuronectidae; genus Hippoglossus; species Hippoglossus stenolepis. The sequence goes on from NC_061500.1 coordinate 12,776,793, forward strand.
CCACACGTTACAGTTAACAGCTTATGGTTATCACAGCTGTGATTTCAGATGAGTAATTTATGATGGTTGCATTCCTGATTTTCCTGTGGGGACATTACTGCAGCTTCCGCAGTGTTAGTCTTCCAATATCTAAACACATGTTCAGTGTTCCTGAATACTTGAGTTGTTATTTCTGACAAAACTATTTCGTGAAGCTATTCCTATATTTATATTCTCCAAAGAAGTAACTCTGATGTGTTGTATTCACAGGATGAATAATCTCTTACAGATTGCTCTTTTAGCTGCATTGCTCTTGGGATGGCAAGTTGGTCAATCCACAAGTTTGGTCCCAGATGAAATATCTCAGCAACATGATTGGTTGTCATAAAATTCTATTTAGACACATGTCCCAAAAAGATTAGTCCTGATTAAGTCTACTGATTTAGGTGTGTTTTAGTAAGAGCTCAAGGGATCGATCTCCATACAAGTTATTCACTCATGATGAATTATAGTCTAATAGCTTTGGTGATCGAGCCCTATCAAGTCAAAACGAATGACATTATCATCAGCTTCAGCTGTACTCTGATGATTAGCTAATGTTAGCATGTTGCCATGCTAAACTAAGCTAGTAAATTTTGCAAACATTATTTTCAGCTAAACCTCTGCATGTTAGCATGCTAATGTTAGCAGTTAGCTTGAAGCACTGCAGTGCGGTACAGCCTCACAGTGCCAGTACTTGTCAAAAAGTTTCAACGCAACATAATGACCAATTCATTTCAGGTATCAAACTTGCAACATGACCATAATCAGCCTAAACACTTTTCAAGTATTCCAACGCCAAGTAATTTTTTTCCCAGTTGTTGATACTTGGGGAAAATGTCTTTGTCCAATAAGATTGTGAACTTTACTGAAATGAAAGACACTGGTACTGTCCCACAAGACACGCTCATCCAGAGAGCATCTGCAAAAATGAAAACAAAATTATTCTATTTTCATATTAAAATCTTAAATGTCTCTGCTTTTGTGAATCATTCTAATACCAGGGTAATAATATGTTTAGGATTTGATAATTAGAATAACTGTTTTAATCCGTTTTTAAAGTACATGTAGTCTAAATGCCACCAAGGTGTAGTTGTACAAAATATGTAGCTTTAAAAACAGTCGTGCCAGAGAAAGAAAAATGGTGCTCTGTAAAAGCTTTCTCGTAGCTGGATCAAGTTTCACATTGCTTGGCTGCTTCGGGCAGATAAGAGAACAGACTCCGGAATTCATAGCCCCAAGCCTACCTGTACATCAATGCTGGTTAAAATGTTCTCATGCAAAAATCTGAACCTACAGAAGGTAGAGGACTCAACATTATACAGTATTCTGGGGCTCTGTTTTAACAATCCAAGCACATAAAGCTCTTATGATTTTTTGTCCAAATCACAGTTTAATGGTTTAAGCAGCAGACTCGTGGTTCAAAATAACTGTTCCTGGTCTCTAAATTTGTCATGGGTGTGTTTTGTGTGTAACACGCTAAACAAATCAGATTTACATCTACCACTCCTTTTAAAAGCGCTTGAACCTTAGCGGGTTGCTAATATGAGGGCAGCTTTCAGATGGGGGCAGGTGCAGTTTTTATTTAAACAGCGTGGGAAAGTGAACTGCATCAGTCTGAGCTGAGTGGACACTTTTCACTGGGTGCAGGATTGGGCTGTGATGTTGGACGTGAGGAGAAAAAACAGCACAAGCCTATGATGGGAAATACGTCTGAACAAGCAACAACTTTGACACTGAGAAATGTTTTTACTGGAGTTAAAGGTCAACAGTGCAACATCTTTGTTATTGCTTGCCTGTGAGAACAGTGGGTTATGACGGAGTAGCCAATTGAGAATTGAATGACAACTGAATTGGTCAACTTAATAAAAGACTGTCATTGATAATTCTCATTCTTATTGACTTATGTTATGTTACATTACTTACATTATAGTATACTGAATACCTTGGACTTTTAGTTGGACCAATCTGAAGGTGTCCTCTTTAAGATCCTGCTCTGGGAAACTGTAATCGACAATTATTTTCTGTCTTGTTGTGAAATTATTCATTGATTGATTGAGAAAATAATCTTTGTTAATTATTTAGTTGATAATGGGAATAATCATGATTGCAGCAGTACTAAAGACCACATGACAAGGACTTGCAACAACATTGTATATATGAAACAGAAAGATCTCCTGTAAATCCATCTAGCAGGGCAACAGTACACTGTTTTCAAAATGACAACATGCACGTGTGGAAGCTCAGGATAGCAGGACCAGTGTCTGCAGGGTTACTTTAGCTTCATCGCACAGGTTTGTATCCAGAGAACCGATCGAACGGCATCAGCAAAAGTCCAACATTGCGTTCTCGAACACACAAAGAGCCAAACTCATCGTCAGCGTTTCTCTGTCCTGTCTCTCCACTCAGATCACCACCAATCTTTTTTCGTTCAACCAGCTTCCCTGCAACAACCCCCCCACCCCACCCTACACCCCGTGCACTGCAGCCCTCTCAGGCCCACAGTGCTTTGACCAGATTTGTCAGAGAAAACAATGACGTGGAAGCGTAAAAGCAGGACAGGCCCGTCAAAATTAAAAACACGCTTATCTTGCCGAAGCCTTATGTCCCTGTCCGTTAGCTGTTCAAATAATTGGGCGACGAAGAGACAGGAGGCTTTATAGCTGCCCTCTTAGGCTGATTTCATGCAGATATGTGTGCAAGCATTATAAATGGCATCAGAAATAACCCACGGTCCTTCTGCTGTGAGAGCAGAAAAACTGTGTTATTCATATTCCACCTCATCAATCACTAAGTGGAAATGCGAAGTGGTGGTAAAGCCTTGTGCAGGGTGATGATTGAATGTCAGATTTATCTCTACTTTCTATCACAATAATGTTCACCCCTGACAGGCACTTCGATCCTTCAATCTCCCGAAGCAATCTAGCAAATTAAAAAAAAGGGTGATTAATGCTTTTGATGACACGTAACCAGAGTGAATTCATTTTATAATGAAATAACTTCAGGTGAGTAAAAATCTTGAGAAGCATTTTTCTTAGTACCCTGCGGTCTGTATTTAATTTCCTCTCCCTGGCTGAAGTTCTTAACCAAAAGCATGTTCAGAGCTTAACTGCCTGAATTCCAACTTGAATTTCAGTCTTGCCTCCGCCTTCGCTGCTCCCATTAGTCACAATAAAGCAGAAGTCAGGCTTCTACAACCCTTCCTGAGAGGTTCAAAGGGCTTTTCCCAAAGGCCGGACTGAAACAAGCTACCAATTTTGGCTTTGGGGAGTGCAGGTGTGCATCTGCCCTGAAGCCCTCATCAGTGCTGAAAGGTGATATTAGAAGGTATTAGAGAGCAGAGCAACAGGCACTTTGTCAAGTCCTCGCTTTGTTTCATTCTCTGGTGTGGATAAAGGGAGGTTCGCCCCCACTCTCCAAGTACCAGGCTGTCTATGTCTTTTCCTCCCTACATAACTGTTGCAATAGTTTAATCTTTCCTTTAAAAAAATTAAAAGTATTGAAAACAGTTGTAATAGCTCCTCCAAGGGAGAAATCAGTGAACATGTTGACAAATGCAAAAGTCTCACAAAAATTCCTGGATCTGCTCCTTTGTCCGGTTCAGTACCAAGATTTAATGGGTTCTTTCTTGGTCCGTATCCTTTGACCAACTTTTAAATAAATCGGTTGACTAGTTTTAGCGTAATCCTGCTAACAGATAAACTAATGAAAGCATAACCTGCTTGGTAACAAGGAGGTAGACTGCAGAAAATTACTTGCACAAATGACTGCACAAATGTCTACTTAAATCTCACACTTTTCTCAATGAGACATTATCCTCCCTGCAGTCGCATCATTATCTGCATTGTGTGTATATGTGGCCTAGCACCAACAACATCTGCTATACTAAAAGAAACACAATTTCAACATTGGATAAACATCATGCAAGATCTTGTCTCGGGCTGCAGAGTGCACACCAAGTGTGGATGTATGGCATGCAGGCCATATAGATTTACAGTGACACGGCCGTGAGTGTGTGATACACTGGTCAAATTGGTGATCTGTCATTGGGAGGTATGCTTGCGTAACCGTAGGGATGCCTGCATGTTTCACACTGACACACTGAACGTATGCACACTGATGAAGATGAAAACAGAACCACCCAACTGGTCACAATTATAACCAGACAATGATGTGTGGATGCCATTAAAACGTGAGTCAGGTTGAATTTAAAGATCTCTCCTGCAGAGCCTCTTGGATCTGAACGTATCGCACCTTTTCAGAAACTTCCTGTGAAAGTATCAGTCCGCTCTGAAGTAATGTTCCAGTCTCCCGGCGGTGAGTTTTGGTGAGGGCTGGCAGCTGCTGTCACTTCAACACTTGCACGCAACGCTCCAAACATTTTAATGGGACATTAATCCCCCCCGTCAAAAGTCACTGAAGCCGTCGGTCGTTTCAACGGTCCACTCGTAAGGTTTTCGGTATTTGAACAAACCTCAAAGTGTTGTCATGCATACTTTATACGTGTACGGAATTAATCTCATGTTATACTGCAAGTCATCACAGAATGGCTGTGATTCGTGATTTATATTTACAATTGTCAGTGCAGGTTTTAGTTAAAGGATGGTCCTTTTTTTTGTTTTTTGAAATGTGTTTGCACTTTTCCTATAAATCACATTTGCTTTACGTTCCTTACATTTTCCAAAGCAAAAGATGTTTATTGAAGGTTGTATAATTCACATTTCCTGTGTAAGAGCAGCCACTGGTTTCCATTTCAGTGGAGTATGAACACCTCCTTAAGCCTGAAGAAACTGTGTACAGCCTAATCCATCATAATTAAAATGATGTATCCTTTCATTACACTGCAGTTACATTAGAAGAGGAAGAATGGCTTGTTTGACGATGCCTGGACTGCAGAGCTAAAACATGCAACAAAAGAAAAAACATTGGAAAGGATCCGTCCAACCAGAGAACGCTGCACAGCTCCCCTCCGCTGCACCTCTATTACTCTTAATTATCATGTCAGGTTATTTTCCATCGCTCGCTTGGGACGTAAAGTCAAGTCTGAGTCGTGTTTCCTTTTCCTAAAGTTGAAATCAATTCCCCTTGTATAATGATATATTTACAGCAGCCTTGGCCGGACATAGAGACATCACTTAAAATCAGAATGAAGACACTTGGCTCTTTGACAGCCCCTCTCTGACCTTCCCTGACTGTCCTCATGACAACTCTGCCCAGTCATACTCAACCCGTGAAATGAAACCCTCCCCCCTTTCATCCTGTGCGAGAGCAAAGGAGTGAATATGTTTTGACTGAATCACTTTTTGGCGAGGGGACGTTTTGGAAATATTGAAAGAATCGTAGACTGTGTAAAAAGATGGATGGCGCATCTCCACTTCTTCTCACTATCCAGAAATGAAGCCAAAATATGAACGCTGCTATCTTGTGGCTACGATGGCATTTGAGTCTGCGATTGGGGGATGGAGCTGCAGTATCGAAGTCCTGCCGAAGATTTATCGGGTTCTTTCCTGACCCATACTGCATCCTGTCAAGTTTCACGTAATCTGTCCAGTAGTGTTCATATAATCTTGGTAACAAGCAAACAAACAAACAAACAAACCAAGATGAAAACATATCCTCGTTTGACTTTTTTTAATTTGGTCCACGTCACATTCACTGGTGGAGGCAGGGTTTATGACCTATATTACAGCCTTGGCTTTACTTTGGGAGCGCCGTCATGTCGTAGATCTTTATATACGGTCTATGGTAACGACTTAAGGATTTATTACCATTGGCTCACTACGCTGAAATCTAGCATTGTTGTCGCTAACCTCATAGCTGCAGAACCCAAGTCATGGAGGTATCGTGTTTGCCTTTCAGCACCAGAGACGAGCTGATGTGACCATTATTCTCCATTTTTTTGGTGCCACGATTACCTTCTTCCCTATGGGCACCTGTAGACGGACAAAAGAGCCGAGCAATCCTTGTCCCCTTTGACCTCCCTACTCCTATTCACTTTGTTACTCAGGCAGCATCAGATGGTAATGGATAGCCATAGGAGCTCTATGGAGTCTGTGTTCTCTACCAGACTATGTCTTTGGGGACTCAGGTGGAGGCTAATGTTGTGGTGGCTGCCTTCAGATCGCGTCTATTGACAGGAAGGGACCAGGAAGACATTTAGAACATCAATACCTTACTGGGGGTCGGGGTGAGGAAACAGGACTCCAGTGACAGATACATGGGAAGATATACAGTAGCTGCGGAGAGAGGGACCAGCAGTTTGTGAAGGAGGACAAGTGTACAAGTTGTAATGAGGCTTTTGGAGGAAGACGAAGGTTGTGGTGGTTATGTTTTCATTTGCGTTTGTTTGTAAGCAGGATTTTGCCAAAACTACTGAATGGATTACCACTAAACTAATAATTCATGGATCTCGATGAAAGTAATCAGGAAAACCCTGATTTATCAGATTTGGTGCAGTTCCCTCTGAAGCTTTATACAGCTTTGTTTCAAAGTTACAGCCTTTTAAGTGTGAAATCGGTAGAGGCCCCCTTTAAAGGTTTTGTATAGATTATAAACAGCTGCAGCTGCCTTGTGTTTTTTATTTATTTGTTTTGTTCTGTTGTTGTTGGTGGTGGGTGGGAGTCAGGAGCATTTGAAAGGGACTTTGAAGGCTCCAGCAAAAGTCACCTGGGGGGCCCTAAACCAGACCACACTAAACACATGATACCAAACCACATCATTCCAACTTTTGATTCTTTTTATTATAGAAAATTACAAAAAATCTACCACCATCTAAGGGACATCAAACACACACATTTAGTCACTCTAATCTTCAATCCAACCTCTGAAATTTCAAAGCTTTTGGCAGAAAACTAGTGGCATTATAGGATTTCCGACCACATCCGTGTTGTTCACTGAATTTAAGGGAGTTCTGACAAAATAGTCATTGCTGTGGACTAACCTACCCTGTTGCATTTCCCTTGGTGGGAGTTAAACATACAGCATTGGCTACAAGTTTGGTTTATATGCATCTGTATTGTTATGTTAAGGCTTATTTGAGTTCACATGCTAAAGTCACAATGGCCAGGGTCATTACATCATTATTTTGTTGCAGGTGTTAAAAAAGCACTGCAGTGTGAATGGGGGATTCCATGTTTGCTTATGGGGTCGTGCCCTGTGTCGAAACCAGTGGCCTTTTTAAACCGAAGCCTTGAGAGAGATCTGCCCATTGTTTCCCGCTACAGTGCTTGAGAGAAATATGTGTATGTGTGTGTGTGTGTGCGTGCTCCCCAACCCCCTCTTCAAACCTCACCTCCCTCCCCTCCTTCCCTTTCTCTTTCACACCCTCTCAGCTGTGCTCACTCACTCATTCTGAGCAAGGCCAAAAAAGTGGCAGAGCGGCTCCTCCACTGAGGAACTCCCGTCCTCAAGTTAACCCAGGCAGCCCGGGACTCTGTAACCTACTCAGGAAGCCTCTTTTTTCTGGACTGCCACTGACAGGAGTGTGGAGGAGGCATGGAGGTGGCGCATCCATCCATTCATAGCTTACCACAGTATGGACTATCTGATTTAATATCATCACATCAAGGTAAAGATAATAACTGTTATTTTCCTACTGCTGGTTGACACCTTTATATCTAATGTGTCTCGACAGAGATGTATTTCTCCAGACATCTGTTTTAACAGCTGCACTTTGCAGACGGGTTAGATCATCTGGAAGTTATATGACTCATGAATCAACACATGACTGTTTATGCGGGTGGGGGGGGGCAACATTTGCAAAGATGAAAAAAGCAGGAATTATGGGTCATTTTGCTTCAACTTTTAATCCTCATCTTCATTCTGAATGAACTAAGAAACCCTTTTGCGCTGTAGTCTTGCTCAGCGAGCGACTTTCTGTTCCTCTGGAGGTATTTATGATGTGAGGACTTCTGAGAAGACTATCATTAGGCACAATATTGAATCTCAACTTGCCCCTGCTTGCATGCAAACAAGAATACTCTTGCAGACAAGAGGGAGCACTGACACTGATGGAGTCATCTAATCTCCCATTGTGCAAACCTACAGACGCACAAACACTGGGAGAATTGTGACATGTCTATTTTTTTTGTTATTTAAAAGCTAACCAAGGTAGTCACAGCGTCTGCATTGTTGTCAGGGTCGGCAGCAGCAGCTGTTTCCTCCACTTGGCAAGCTGCACAACCAAAGTCTGGAAGAACTGAACTTTTTCAGTCCTTCACAAATTAAATCCACACATGATATTTTGTCACATTGCTAGACTGATTTTAAAGGCACGACGATTTCTTCAAGCTTCTGTTGTGTACAGTCTTTTATTGATATTATATATCGTAGATTGTTCTTGTAACAGGACATTCTTTACAACATAGTTTAGGAAAATATGTTCATTCTGGCTGAGAGTTACAAGACAAGAAGATTAATATCACTTTTATACCTGTTGTTTATTATAAGGCTACAGCCAGGAGACTGATGGCTTAGTTTAACATTTAGCTGACTAGTCTGGCTCTGGCCTAAAGAACAAAAATCCAGATAACATAAGTGAAGTGTTTGTGCTAAGCTAAAGCTACATCAACACTTATAAGCATGATTTTTTCAATGTTAAATCTTAAGTCCACATCCCTTTTGAGCACTTAAAATACAGACTTTTCTAAAGGCTGTTGACCCTCTTTTCTTTTCAAAGCTTTGTGTTGGTGTTTCAGCCCGGACAGGCAGAAATGGAGACATTTGCTGACACAGTCACCGACATTCTCTTCCTTAATGGGTCTTATCAATCAAAACTCGACCATTGGGCCAGTGACCTGTGTATGTACATTATCATTTCCATCTCTGGAACATCCAGAAGAACTCGAGGTCACCAATGTAGTAGTCGCTGAAAAGAACAAGATGCCAGTGTTTTCATTTTGGCTGCACACTTCTTTGGCTGCTTATTAACAAATAATTGAACCCACAGCAACTGACAAAATGGTGGCATCAGCACCTCCACTTTTAAGCCCTGTGGGCCCTGCTATTACCGGCTCCTTAAAGGAGCGAGTGATGCCTAACAAGCTTAGGTGAATTATGTCATTATAGTGTTGGCAACAAGGTGACATGCGTGTTTAGGTGCGTTTCGCTGGACGGAGATTATTTCTGGTACAAAGTTTGTCTAGACTTCAACATGTCATTTTAAAATGTATTAATGTGGACATACACCTGGCTGTTGTTTTTATTTATTAGACAGACGTAGATTGGGGTAGTATTTCCCAAAATGTCCCAAAAATATTTCTTTTATTGAGATTATTTAAGACTGTTACACAAAAAATGGCGACTAAATACTAAATCAAATCATCCAGTACCTCTCTGTGCATGTATGCACTTAGTGTTGTTTTTACAGGACGTACTTACAGAGGCACAGCTCAGAGCGGAGTGTATCAGGGCTTTCAGGTATTTGAACAATTACAGCACAGTGGGATCCTTTGTTGTCTCCCACCTGTTTCCAGCCATTAGTTAAAGACTAGTGTGCAGCTGGGTTCGGCCACTTATTAAGGCCAATGGTCACAACTGGAATGAACAGTGGTAGCTGTTTGCACAACCCGTATGGTAATTATGACACACAGAGGGGAACTATAAATATTGGGAGGGCTGTCACTGAGAGTTTGTCCGTGATATGGTAGTTTTCTTCAAGCATACGCAAGTGGTGTGTTAATTATATGCTTCATACTGTAAAATATCATGAATAAAGTTCATTTATTTACGTTGTTGACCTGTATTAACCACTTGTTTGTGGTTATTTCTGGGACATGATGCAGCTGGAGCAGAATATTTCCTGTATGTAAGTAGAAAAGCTTGTGTAAACCACGTTGTCATTTTAATACATGCTTGTAGATAATATTGTCAGTGACATACAGCCTCACATTTGAAAAGTAAAAGAGTCGATTGTCGATTTTTTTCTCTTTTCTGAACTTTCTTTTTGTTTGAAGTCTGAACCTGATTGTGAATAAGGAATCCCGCTCCGCGCTCCTTCTCTAATACAAGCTGTCGTCTGAAGTACCAGCCCACATGCCTCCGTGCAGCTGGCAATTGTTCAGCACTGAGTTTGTAAAACTTCGGAGCCGTGTGCTCAAGCGTGGTGAATCGGGGGAATTGCAACAGCTGCCACGGTTGTCTCCTCAGGTACAGTCGCGCAATGAGTGAAGCTCCTCGTCTGTCTCTGCCACTGAACCCCCTGCTAGGATTGGTCTCATTTAAGAGGCGATGATTGAGGGGCTCCTTTGAGGCGCAGTGCCAGTCACAGCATAAGTAGTCCGGGAACTGTGCGGCGGAGAATAATACTGGAAGGCAGCTTAACCACAGCAAGTAAAGAATCTGTCAAAAGATAGCCTGCAGTCATTTCATTTAATGGGCAGACAAGGAGAATTGACCCACAGGTGACAAGATGATATTTGAGCTTAATGTTTTATCTTTCTTTCTAAATCTTGACGGCTGTGAAAGCTCTTGTGGGGGGGGGTTAAAAAGCTAATATTTATTCTTCCCAGAGATGTGGTTTTAGTTTCAACTGATAATCCATTTAGTTGATGGTGGTTTTAACCCCAACAGGGAAATCACTGATTGACCTTTGTGTCTGAAGTCAGAGGGCAATGCTGAAACGCTGGGTGTTGGCACTTGTGCATGAGAAAGTTTTTACTGCATTAAGCTACATCCATACTACTACACTTTCGCTTGAAAACGCTGGACACACCAGTCCAGAATTTTAGATCCACTAAAACTTTAGTTTTGTTTGGAAACACTGCTTGTCCTGTTTTTGTTGAGAACACCTGGGCTGCGTTCGAGTCTGGATGGGTAGGAATGTAAATGTTTAGAAATGATGACCAAGATGCTCCAATCGGGTTAGACAAAAACATCTTAAATCCGTCAGGCTCCTATCACATGACCTCCCTCCGATAGGTTAACAACTGGCAGTAACCTTGGCTGCTAGTGTAGAACACAACATGAATAATAAATAACAAGCATTGCTGACCCTGTTGTCTTTACAATGATACAACTGCTTACCAATGTAGGAGAAAAGCTATTATTTGAGCAGTGCAGTTCTTCCTTTGTAACTCAAATGTAGTGGTATGGATGTCGCCTTGAATTACAATGCAAATGGAACACTATTCATTTATGTGTGTAGCCGTCTGCAGCACCTATGGATGGATCTAGATGTCTGTCCCACCACTGAGCCTGTTTTTGTTCCATTACAGCCAAGGGCATTCTGTCCGCAGCCATAACATTAATATTTATATTATGAAAATACTTAAAAAGGCGAGGGAAGGCTTCAAGAATGCATTTCTCCTCAGTCATGGAGAAATCTAAGAAACAGCTCTCTCTAAGGTCTCACTGGGGGTTTGAAGGTTTTGTCCAGGAAGCTGTCCTTGAGCTAAGTGTGTTTGACATCTCGCCGTCTTTATAAACCAAGTGGCCAACTCAGCCACTGTGGAAGAAAACTGAGCATCAACAGGAAATGGCAGGAGGAGCAGGAGTGTGTTGTAATGGCAGTGGTATGCTGTATAATCCCGTTGCATGCTTGTTTAACAGATTCACGACCGTTGTTTCCGAGAGGAAATGGTGCCTGTCCACGCAAGTGATGAAAACAGAGGCTCTGGGTTAAACGCTAACTCATTTAAAAATTTGGGCAAGAGCACTCACAGGGACACCGGGGAGTCACAATTAATTTGCATAACAATCGACACGAACAATGCTGAGGGTGGGGATGGCCGTGCCTGAAAAACTGTTGCATGCCAACTAGGTCAGTGTGACTAATTGGTGTCACCGTGGAATCCCACTGACAGATCCACTTCAGTGGTCGACACAGAGAATCTGGTGATCATAAATTGAGTGATATGACATTCTGACAGTGTAATCAAGCTTCCTAGAAAAAACGTCTTGGTAGCCCATGGGAAACGGGACGAGCATTTCCAAAAATCTGATCGAAATATGTCATTTTCTCTACACAAGTGAATCAATGTGCTTATTTTGTCTTGTCACGAGATATTGACAGTAGTTTTTGCCCTGACACCCGGTCACCTGACCCACCTCAGGGGCAGATAAAAACAGGGACTGTTACTTATTATATTGCTGCTTGTTTGGAACAGATTATTCCCTGAGCTGGTTTTCAAAACATGTTGGAAATTTTGCACAAAGTACAAAGTGTGTTTTTGTGACACAGACCCTAATAAATCACTGCAAAAATAGCCTGCACCTGCTGTGACATGGTAACCTGATAGGCTAGATGTGGCTAAAGAGACAGACGGCTCCCCTAATTAATAGGATCCTGTCATCATTATGTTTTTTTTCCTTCTGTAGGATCACATGGGGCTGATAGCCAAAAGCAGTGCAGTGAAAGTATTGAGCACATACCGATACACAAATGCTTGACCCTGAATTACATCATCAGTGCAATAAGAACTAAATAAAATGACAGAAACCATTTTTGGAACTATTTCATGTGTACTTTGACTTTTAAATCTGAAACCATCCCCATCCAACAACATTGAGGAGGCACGGTTTATGACCTATAGTGCAGCCAGCCACCAGGGGGCGATCAAGATGATTTGTCTTCGCTTCAGGGGAGCTGTCATGTTGTTCATCTTGACCACGGCAAGATCTCCTTCTGACACCACTGTAACGCAAGTAGTGGGGGGGGGGAATCCACAGTCTCCGCAAAAAACAACTTCTAAAGTTCAGCTGAAGCTCATCTCAGGCTGGAGCTGTCAGAGTTAGGCAAATGAAGCCAGTATCTTCACAGTCTTTAAAGTCACAACTTCCTCTTTGTGTTACTGCTGCTCTGAGGGAGGGGCTTCCCTGACCCTAACCCCTTTTCTGTTTGAGGGGGGCGTGCCCCGGGAAAAGCTCTGAGCGGCCCTGCTGGTCTCTCTCTCTCTCTCTCTCTCTCTCTCTCTCTCAGTGGACTCAGTGGCTCATCGATATCCTCTCAGAGTTAAATCCTTTATTCAATCAGCCGATGTGTGGAGTCAGTCACAGGGAGGACTTGTGGCTAAATCTCCCTCATGTGTGTTTGGACTGTTTCGGAGCCACGTTGTTTTCCCACCGGCTGAAGAATCACTCGCATGTTCGAGCGCAAGTGATCGACGCGTTCACCGGTTAGTGCATCGTTTCATTCCACCGCTGTTTGCTTCCATCGACCTGGAGACAGGAACGTGTCGCTGCAGGTTGTGGAGGAGATCAAGTGACGTGGTGTCTGTGGATCTGCCTCTTGTTTACATGTTGTTGTTGTTGTTGTTGTGGTGGTGACTGGACACATGGCGCACGTGTAAATATGAGCAGAGACGACACAGAATCGAACAGAAAGGTTTGCGTTGCAGTGTAAAAGATGTGCGTGTAAAGTCAATGGATGATCTCCTCCATGTGAGGAGGTGATTACTGAGTCCACATCGGGTACTGGCTAATCACTGGATCAGGAGCAGAGAGCGGCGGCCTGTTGTTAAAATGAAGGATGTCACAGTCACATCAGCTGGTGAAAACATGTAAACTCTGTAATGTGTTCGAATTAGAAGCATTAATAAAAACCACTGTGACTGTTGCTCCAGGCACAACATGGAGGATTTAATGGATAATGCATGAATGAATGGTTGCTGTGATGAAACCAGTCAGACCTCTGTACAACACTAAACTGTGACAAATATTTATGAACTGAACTGAACAGCAAATGACAACATATTGATAATGCACCAGTTTCTGTTGATTAGTTTTAAAAGTAGAGAGAGAGAGAGAGAGAGAGAGAGGCTACACTATAATGTATAATATACAATATTAGTCTTATTTCTGATAATTAATTATCAAATAATCTGCTGATAATGTCTCAATTTATTATCTACATAGTTGACGAAATATCTCAACATAGTTACAAAAAATGACTCTTTAGAATTTTGCTGCACCCATAAATGTTCTGTTTTGCCCAAACACAATAAATTCAATTTGCAACAATAGTGTAAAACTAACTATAGCAGTCACATTTAAAAATCTAGAATCTGAGAAAATGTGGCATTTCTGCTTGAGAACTGTCAGAAATTGATTATCTGTCAAACTGATTTATCATTTCAGCTCGAGTTCTGCTGTTTCCTTAGTAACTTAAATGTATTCAAGCAGTGAGAATGTACATTAAAAGTACATATTGAATTTAGCGCAGGGTACCAGTATTGATGATCATCCTCAGCCAATGACAATTTACATGGCCGGCAATATTCCAAGTATGGATTGACCTTATTTGTCTTACAAAAGACATTTTAAAAATGATGTTTACATGAGTTGCCAAAAGAAAATTCCATTCATATTCCTGTTCACACGTTAAAGAGCATAGTCTGATTATGATTCATATAAACATGCCACTTGTTAACACTCGAACTCAGGGCATGTGTCGTCAAGCAGTTGGTCTTATGTTGATGCTATGAAAAGTCCAATAGCCCAATTATGTGATTAAGATGTTAACATGTCTACATAGTGTGACGAAGGTCAGATTACTCCACAAGGCCCAATCTGATCGTTGCTTGTGATCTCATTCAGATTAAGGTCATCAGAAAATGCTGTTTACACGACTGTGTCTTTTTCAGACTGTTGTTTTAAGTTGATATCAGAATATTAACGTCCACTAAGACAAATGGACAGTTGCCGTATATGTGTAATTAATATCTCCACTTAGAAAAGACTCCTCATCTGAAACTTGAGTCGACGTCTTCTCTGTGAGATGGAAACATGTGGTCGTGTTTAGGTTCGTTGTTGTGCCGGAGTTTGCATCGTCTGTGTTTGCTAAAGGAGCTCACAGTGGATAAACACTAACATACTGAGCGCCGAACAGGACAAACTCTGACGTCTGCTGCCTGCTAATGAGATCTCATCAAGACCGACAGGAAACATCAATCTCACTGTCACACTGACCACTCGACCTCTCACACACACCCAAAACACACAACTGTCATCTTACAACTTATTCATATTTATTCTAAACTGTGCTTGTCATTAAATTTGCAACAACGTATCTACTAGTACTCACGCTTTTCTGCTTTTTCTTATATTAAGCTCTATTTAGCTCTATTCCAATTTTTGGGTATTTTTTCTAACTTTGCCTTTACTGCTGAGCCAACCTTTCCTCTGGTCCAACACTTTTCATTGTACCATTGACCTCGTGTTAGCTTACATATATGATAATTAAATGTAAAGGTTATTTCAATTATATTGCACATAGTTGAAAATGCAAATCGGTGGCACTCAATAATAATAATAATGACCTTAAAATGTAATCATTTGCTGGCAGATTGAAGAGCAGAGGAGGAGAACAAACAATTAAAAATGTTACATTACTGAGAAAATCAATTAGTACAACCCAGCAGCTTAGCTGTAAAATAAGAAATAAAGATGATTGTGTGCATGTATGAGTTTGTGGAGTCATCCCACTTTTGCAGCTTTGACTTCACATTAAAATAACCAGTGTCCTTTGGTTTATATTAGAAAATGGAGAGAGTAAATTCCACGTCCTTCTCAATTGACCTGAGCCCTGAACCTGCCTGTTATTTTCTATTTGAGCCTATAAATAATATTTTGAATGCGTCGTGCAGATCACATCCCCACACAAATCAATGGCTCGGGATCCCTGGTGGTCAAAGTCATGAATAATTCAGCCGCTGTGCAACACACCATCAGTCTGTTAATAGCTCATCTCTTCGACCAGGTGCAGAAATGCCACCAGTCAGTGTTTATATGTTTCGTCTTAATAGAGCTGGAGTGGATTCCTTGTGTGAAACCGGATTCAAACCCTGCCCGTCAATCTGTCCTGTGTCACATGACTTCCGAGAACTGAGTCTAATGAGGATGCAGAGCCTTATGGACATACGCATACATATTGACTTTTCTTTTGATTTATTATGGTGTGTGTGTGTGTGTGGGTGTATTAGGGTTCGGTTCAAGTAAAATAGTCACGTCACGTAAAGACATATATAGTCTTATACTCCACCCTGATGTTCGCTTTCCACTGTGCAGTATGATGAATGTGCAGTTCGATACTAGAAGGTGTTTTTTACATTCACACCTGAGATTCAGACGTGCACATACAAGCATGATTTTGTGACCATATAATTTTGCAAGCCAGCCATTGTCCAAATATGCAACTTGCACTTATACACCAATAAAGGACTTTCCATAGAATTAAGAAACGTCCTGTTGTTACATTTTTGAAAGGAGCAATATTTCGCATATGGATAAATATCATATAAATGTAAAATTTTGTGGAAAAACATACCAGACCCAAATTATTCCAAGCGTCACTGGAAAACGCGTCTGCACAAAATGTTTTGAAAGTTGTTCACTTCTTGTAAATCCTGTTTGAACTGTATGAAACAAATCAGATGAGCGAAGAATCTTCGACTTTTCTCTCAGGTCCCATGAGATTCTCTGACTTGAGAGATCTTGGCAATGTACAGATGTTTAATTCATCTCTTATTTCTCCCTCCTTCCTGTGCACAGGGGCAGACAGAGAGCGGATGACAGCCAACCATGAGACCTACCTTCTTATGGCCAGCACCCAGAATGACATGGAGGATTGGGTGAAGACAATCCGAAGGGTCATCTGGGCGCCTTTTGGTGGAGGTCGGTATTACATTACACACACAGCCAGTGTTGAACTTGTTAATGACCTCAGCTTAGGGGGGTTGGTCTGTCTGTGTCAGCAGGTTTACTCAAAAACTACAGATCCTTCTTTTCAAAATTTTGTGGAGAGCTGGGGCATAACCCACTTTTTGCACTGTTTTTAACATGGCGAATTAGCCTTGGTGGAAGTATGCACTACTAGCTTGTTTATGAGATCTGTACAGCAGGTTTTGTGTTCATGCGGATGACTTTGAAAGTTTACAACAGCGGTGCTCTAGAAAGGATAAAGGCCCTTTCAAAAAGAAAAATGATTTGCAGTGAGCTGGCCAATGGGTTCAGAGCAAAAAATACTCAAAGGTGTAAGCAAAATAGATAATTGGATGGATCTTTGTTTTGGCTTCTGAATACTAATTAAAAGAACAAATCCATGATGTGGATTTACAGTTGCACCGTGTGGAAATTCTTCTCATGAAGTTGTCCCTGACTTTGGTGGCATCACTGTGCTGATTACCGGGTGTCCCGCTGTGCCGCTGTGGCCTGTTATTGACTGTGCTGGCAGATATTGGCCCACATTGTGTGAGAGCAGGGCACAACAAGCGCGGCGTTTGTGCGCGGGCGGGCAGTTCAGGCGGCTCCCGGTGACACGGTGAATGGACGAGGCCAAGCCGGCCCCCTCTTGTTTCCAGCGCCGGGAGTTTGACGTCTATTGCAGTTGACTGCTCTTCAAAAGGACGAGCCATTTGTCAAAGATGCCACGGGAAAGGTGGCTCCACGCTGGAGCCGAGCCACCGCTTCCTCTGTCTCCCTCACATGAAGAGCGTGCACACACACACACACACACACACACACACACACACACACACACACACTTCATATTCCAGCCTTTCACGTTTTGCTGTAGCAACAGAGACAAACTGAGCCCTGATTGGCTGGTCAGTGGCCCCGACGTGTGATTGTGCTCAGAGAGTGACAGACAGGGAGGGAGCTCCCAAAACGAAGCCCCCTGCGTCTGACCCACAGAACCACTTGGAGCCGGCTAACGGTCCTGCTGTCATGTGGCGCTGAACATTTACTATGATGCCGGATTAATCACCGGCCGCCTCGTACGAGCTGAGGGACGAGAGAGAGAGCTGGAAGTCAGACCTGGGAGACATGTGCAGCTGTGGCCTCTCCATCTGGATCCTGGGGGATCTGTTTCATGGTAATGACCGGCTTGTTTAGAGGAAAGAGCTGATGTTTGAAATTGAATCTCTGAACTTTGTTGTTGCAGAGGGATTAATACGATGTAGAAAGTTAAGAAGTTGATTTTAAACTTGAAATCAAAACTCGGTGGTACTCCCTTTTGAGTTTGGTGCAGTTATTGGGTCGTGCATCTTACAGCTGATAGGATAGAAGCGATATATTTACTGTATATACAGTGTGAACACAATTGCACAGATAGAGATGAGTATTGCAGTTACACCTGAGTGAGTTGTGTTGGGAATTTACAGACTGTTTTGTTGATTTCATGTTTGTGGTGCAGTGAAATTCAATGATGGCAGTGGCCATGAAAGTAATTTATATATATAAATATCAGTTCAAGCAACCAAAGACACATTCTTGTATTGGTTTGGAGTAATTTCTTTTTAACCCAACCTCCTCCTGCACACACTCCATAGTTCTGACATGTGTTGTGTCTGTTTCAGTCTGTAACACAAACCATTTGACAGTTTACATTTTCAGTAAATGTTTCTCCTCACGTACAGTTTATATATGGTTTTAAAAAGTATAACACCCCAATTTGAAGTACTTGACAGTAAAATATGACAGTTTCCTCGCCTTCTATATATGGACAGGACCTGTCCAAACCAGACATGACCTCGGCTATGACTTGTTGCACCAGAACTGATGAGTCTTAAAAAGTAGGAAGGTTCTGTAGTGTGTAAAGGTTTGTCAAACATGTGTGAAGTTGAAGTGAACTGAGAAATTCCCATTTCTAATTATGTCTGTATCAAGATGTTGAAGTGATAGTGAGTCATTCACTCAATTCCCTGTGGTCGCCAATGAATATGTTATGATAAAATGATCTCCCTGCAAATATTACACTTCATAAATACATGTTGGCTTTACAAGAATAAAGCTTTGTCCTGGTTAATTTAAAATTAGGAGTTACTAGTGCGGTAAACCTGCTGTGTGCTCGGCCTGTGGTGATGCTGGCTGCAGCTTTCTGTCTGAAACTGTAAAAGTGACCTGCAGTAATTGAACCATCGCGATTAAAGACTACAGAACAATGAAGCTGCTGCACAAACTGCTGTTCACCTGTTTATTTAAAGTTCAGTGAAGAACAACAGAACCCTGAACTGGAGAATCATTTGTCGTTGTAGTGAACGTGCTGTTGTAGGGATCGACAACGTAACATCCGCTGATGAGTCCCAGCAGCTGCTGCTACAGAGCACTGGTCACATGTTTATTCAAATTGTATTAATATTGAACATATTGTGGGTCCAAATTGCACCAAATCGGACACTGCACCTTTTGGGTCCTTATCAATTCACGTTCCAAGTAAAAACCCAATAATGTGAACAATGATTCTTGATGTATGCGAGTCACATACAGGCAGAGATCACTGGAATTGTTAAATTCACCCCAAATAACATCTGCTATCTGCTAACATCATATTTTGTCAAATACATCATGATCCGATGCTTTTGCAACTCGATATTAAGAGTTGTCCAGTCCATACAAAAGTGATGCAGTGTGTTGTGGGCATTTGAGAAGCAGGTTTTTCTCTTTGGTGCAGAAATCATTATTCCTACATGAGATATTCAGCGTTGTAATGTAAGGACGCCATTAACATCAGCATCATATCACATATTTGAAGGACATTCATCCAAGCACATGACAGAACCAGAAACCAGGAAAGGGAATCAGGAATCCTGGAGAGGGAGACAAAATAGCCTGTGTTGTGTCTGCACATCTCTCCCTCTGCATATATGTGTGTGTGTGTGTGTGTGTGTTTGAGTGTAGACATGAGTGTGTGTTTGTGTGTTCCTGCTGAGCTCCTTCAGAGCGAAGGCTCCTCTCTTTTTGCCCAATCCCCCTGCGGTCGTGGTCCGAGCCTCTTTTGTCCAGTGAGGAAACAGCAAAACACATCATACAAACACATGCACAGTTCATAAGCTGGTTCACACATGTGACCGGGGAAAACATTCCTCGACTCATGACTGGGAGCGTCTGGAGGGATGTCCTCTTTCTCACTCACTTCTGTTTCTCACTTGTTCTCTGATGTTGCCGTTTTCATCATCGATGTGAGGGGATATTCATCATTCTCTGTATTCTGCTCTGATCCATCTGAGAGCTTCAAATATCTTCATGTGGCTGTTGACTGTTTGGGCTTATTTGGATTGCTGCTTCAACTGAAGTGGGGGGGAACAAACAATCCCCCTAAGTGACTGATCCGGAGGAGAGAGAAGACAACACAAGACTCGGCTGTTAAACTTCTGAGCGACTTGTTCTCAAGTGTTTTTTTTTTCCTCTGAGATGGAAATGAAGATGCTTTGACTGACCCTGCTGTCAAACCGATGCATCTCTCTTTTACATCTTCTTTCTGTCGTCAACTGCAAACACAGAGGCTGCTTCTTGGAGAATGCTGTGCAAGCGCTTTAAACTCTGCACCTCTGATGTGTTATCTTATCACAAGTTTATCAACCGGCGATTCTTCCGGAAGCTTGCCGGTTTCAAGAAGGGTGAGTGGAGACGACAGCTGACACACGCAAAGTGAAGGCGTGTTGATGCATTCTCAGTCGATAAGCTGTTGATGTCGACTTTAACTTCAGAGGGTTCAGTTGTTGTTAAGCTGTTGCGCGCCGTGTCGAGCGCACGAGGATCCTGGGGTAAGCTCGGTCGAATTCAGCCGCCGTGCCGTACCTCGTCGTACCACGTGTGTGAGTGTGTGTGTGTGTGTGTGTGTGTGTGTGTGTGTGTGTGTGTGTGTGAGTAGCCTCTGTCTGTATCTAGAGACCGGAAAAGTATGCAGATCCAAATCTCTCAGGAAGGCTGCCCTAATCCCCTCTTGTGTAGCGTCCACATGAGACTGCTGCTGCTTTTTCCTTTTTTTCTACGGCGACTGCCTCAGACAAAAGGCGAGAGGTGCTCAGCAGGAAGTTAGAGATTTTGATCATCGGAGTAAAGCTTTGTGGGTGTACTATTATTTTTTTATTTTCTGGCTTGGGCTGTCTGTCAGACCTTATCGTAAATAGGTTTTTCAATCAATTTAACTGCTCGCTTTGAACTGCTTTAAGCTGGAGAGTGAAAGTTAAAGAGTGCGGAATATTAAACAGTATTCATATTTTATAAGATAAACCTTCATTTTTTGTGATTTGAGGATTGTGCAGCTGAGAGAACCACATTCTATACTTATATCTGTGGTTAAAAAAAACCCTGTTGAACAATGGAGACACTGTTCTTATCGTCTGTGAGAAGTTGACCCTGTTGTCAACACCTTATTCTCACATTATAAATCGCTGCTTTACAATTTGTGTTAAACAAATCGTGGCCGTGATGAATAAATAAAGGAATTTGCTTGTTGTTGTTCCTCTGTTGTGTATCAATCTCGTCCTGTCATTTAATATTCCCTCCTGTGTTTCAGGGATCTTCGGTCAGAAGTTGGAGGAGACGGTGCGGTTTGAGCGCCGCTTCGGGAACAAGCTGGCCCCGATGCTGGTGGAGCAGTGTGTGGATTTCATCCGGCAGTGGGGCCTTCAGGAGGAGGGTCTGTTCCGGCTGCCTGGACAGGCCAACCTGGTCAAAGAGCTGCAGGACGCCTTCGACTGTGGAGAGAAGCCCTCGTTTGATTGGTGAGGAGACGTGTGAGCCTACTGGCTGGTCGGACTTCCTCAGTGGGTTTTAATGTGTAGCTGATATTCAGATGTTGACTGTGGGAGCTCCTGTCAGTGGTGCAAAAATTTAAAGACGTTTTCAAAGAAACAGAAGTGGATGAATTGGCATCATTATTGAACAGCCCTCTTCTTAGAACCGACGCTTGCACTCGGAGTGTTGACGTATCCAACAACTCCAACTGTTTATTCTCACTTTACCTCCAATAGCTGTGCTGAGGTTAACTGTCTATTACAGTTATTATCACATTTTCCTCATCTGTACAGCACAGCATTGTGACCAGGGATCTTATGTCTTTTTCACAGCTAATATGATATGATACATGATATAGCAGGAAAAGGTTTTATCAAATATTTCAATAATTTTTATTCTGTATAGCGCCAAATCACAACGTACATTATCTCTCATAGAAGAGAACATACAATATTATAGAGACACCAAACAGTTCCCACAACAAGCAAACACAAAACAACAAACTGAGTGTGGGGGCGTGAGAGTGTGAGAGGAGAGAAATGGTGGAGAGAGGAGAGGTGGGTGGAAAAGAGGGGAGAAAGAGAGAGAGAGAGAGAGAGAGAGAGAGAGAGAGAGAGAGAGAGAGAGAGAGAGAGAGAGAGAGAGAGAGAGAGAGAGAGAGAGAGAGAGAGAGAGAGAGAGAGAGAGAGAGAGAGACCAGGTTCTGTACAATTATCAAAGTAATAATGATAATGCCGTTGCATTTTGCTCTGTTAGTTCCAGGATGCTGTGCTTGCTGAAAACATGGGAAATTAATCGGGTGTTTGTGTTCCCTCCTGTTCCTCATTGTACTTCAATTGGAACAAATTTTTTTCTCAAGCTTTTTGAAATTATCATTCTCATGTGTCTAGTTTTGCACAATACAATCAACAGATTTACCCGTTTTACCAAGATAATAACTTGTGCACACAATGTTAACTTGTTGGCACACAATAATTACCTGATGGGAACAAGGTAATATCTAAACAGTAAATGGATGATTGGATTGTGCTTTGAAAACCACAGAGGTAAATAGTTTTTTACAGCTTTTAAGAGCATCAAGAATTTCATTTGATGACATTCCAAGGTAAAAATATAGCTTGATGGTTTTTGTTAGAGTTGTGAGACGCATATGAGTAAATTAGTAAATGATCTTGTGCAGACAAGTTATTCAAGACATTTACCCTCAGCCTTTACTTAAGGGGCTGTGTAAAAACATGATTTAAGGGCTTTAAATTAAATGCACTGACCAGATCAAACCCTCCATTACTTGGATTCTAATCTGCCACCTACAGGAGGCAGCACTGAGAGCTGTTTTGTAAAGCGCAGTCCTCCATCCATCACTGGGAATGACAGAGAAGTGCATTACCTGTCTCCCTCGTGTTCTTAGTTTATCTCTTTCCTGGTTCTGGTATTTACATCATCTTCTGATTCTGTCCATTTCCTGCAGCACTCTCCCTGCAGGAAGCTTCACAGTGATCCATGTTCGCCTCCTCGCCATGCTGCCATAATGAATTATAACCTCTCCCTGCCCCCTCCTTTACTTCTCTCTCCGTCTACAGTAACACAGATGTGCACACTGTCGCCTCCCTGCTGAAGCTCTATCTCAGGGAGCTGCCGGAGCCCGTCGTCCCCTTCCAGAAGTACGATGACTTCCTGGCATCCGGCAAGCTCCTCGGAAAGGATGATGAAATGGTAGGAAAGAAGAAATATATTTTATACCTATATCGACCAAGAAATTCACTTTTACACACTTTATTCCTCCAAGTTGAAGTTTGATTTTTATATCGACGGACGTCAGCACTAAAAAAAAACTCGCAGAAATCTTCCAGAGTCCTGGTTTGAGGCTTTAAAGCTCGTCCGTTGCTGCTCAGTCATGTGATGTTTGTGTCTCAAACGTCTCTCCCCCATCGTCACCTGAGTTTGTGCCTTTGTGTGTATGTTTGTGTGTTATTTAATGTCTCAAGTGTGGATTGGAGCTGTCTGAGCTCTTTAAAATTTAAAGGGAACACAGAGAGCAGAATTGCAAGTGGACATTTTTACTGTCGGGCCTGAATAGAAGTCTTGAGCTTGAGCGTAGCTGGAGGCTGGAGTCACAGAGAGTGTAACTTGCAAATTGAAGGAGAAATTTTTGTTTGGTTGCTGAAAATCCTGAGGTTAGAAAAAAGGAGAATCTTGGATCTGATCAGCCGGACATCATGACCATATTTACTTCACAATTTAATAACAAATATAAATGAATTCCTTGTCATTAGTGAAAGAACACTGTTGTAATACTTTAACACATGTTTGCTTGATTTCTGGTAAAGTTAATTCATTTTGATATAGCGCCCCCTGGAGAACAGTGCACCACCTGCCTCTGACTCATTGTTTTTAAACGACAGATAATGGATCTTTTGATCGACCGGCTGTGTTCTGTGTGATGAAACTCTGAGAAAAACATGGTTCACTTATCCGTGTCAATAAAAGGTCCTGCATTATGTTTTATGTGCTTTCACTGCAGCAAACACTGGTTAATATCCTTCTATTTCTATTTCTTTCTGTCCTTTGTTCATTGATCTTGAACTTGTATACACCTCAAGACATTTTTCTTTCTCCTTGGCCTTTTGGTGCGATTGTTATATTTCATAAGCTGTAAATTGTCCACGACTTGTGCAATGAATTGATGTGAAATATTGATCTGTAACCTCAAGAAAGTGTCTGTCATCTGCAGGGTATGAATGATTTGAGACGCCTCGTGGAAAGTCTACCTCAAGTCAACTTCAACCTTCTCAAGTACATCTGCAGGTATTGATTATTGATTATTAAGGGGCTGAAATGATCGTTATTGTTCGGTGTCACATTGAAGATGTTTTCCTGTCCGACAGGTTCCTAGATGAAGTGCAGTCGTATTCAGGAGTGAACAAAATGAGCGTTCAGAACTTGGCCACAGTCTTTGGGCCAAATATCTTGAGGCCAAAGATCGAGGATCCAGTCGCCATTATGGAAGGTGAGTATTCCAGACTGTCGTGTATATGAAACATTTTCTGATCTTATGTAAAAACGATTTTAAAGAAGAACTATGTGTGGTTCCATGTTTAGGTACTGTTCTGGTCCAGCAGCTCATGGCCATTTTGATCGGCCGCCAGGACGTGCTATTCCCTCACAGCGAGGACAGCCCCACGGCCCTCGAGCTCGTCAACAACAACGTCGAGCTACCGCGGCGACAAGCCACCACAACTACCTCCGCCGTCACGACAGTGTCTCAGAACGCCGAGAACAACAACACGCAGGTGGTCCGCCACTGTGTCTGGGAAGCCCCTGAGTCTCCTTCGCACCGCCAACACGTAGAAAAGAGTGGCTCCCCGCGGCCGTCAAGCCCTCGCAACGGTGTCACTGGCCGCTTCGACATCACCCGCAGCCCCCCACTGACTATTAAAAAGAACCCGGCGTACAGTAAAGGCAGCGGGATTGTCACAAACGGCTCCTTCAGCTCCTCGCCCTCCTCGGACCCCAATCAAGAGAAGAGCCAGACTCTGAGTGGAGGAGGGAGTTTACCGATGCGGCGCAGTGGGGCCCTCAAAGGCTCAGGCACAAAAATGGGCACCAGCGGCGTGGCGGGTGGGAGCAGCACTGTTGGGAACGGAGTTGTGCGCATGGGCATTTCAGGCACTGATGTGGTCACAGGGGGCCTACACGGCCGCAACAGCCTCTGGGCCCCAAACGGCTGCGTCACGTTACGGGTGAACAACAAAACGCGCGACGGCTCCAACGGGGAACAAACCGCCAATCAGAATCGTCTGTCCACGTACGACAATGTCCAGTTGAACCACCAGAACCTGCAGCTGCAGAACCAGATCACCAACACGTGTCTAAACAGCAGCTGCGAGGACAAGCAGAGCGTGGACAGCGCCACCTGGTCCACATCCTCCTGTGAAATCTCTCTTCCCGACAACTCCACTTCCTGTCGTTCCTCCACCACCACCTGTCCTGAGCAGGACTTCTATGGAGGTCACTACGAGGACCTGGATGGACCAGCTCAGGATACAGAACCTCCACAGTCTGGTGGAGGAGGAGGAGGAGAGGGGGAGGGCCGAGGCAGCAACAGGGAAGCAGGAGGGGACGGAGCAGGGAGGAGCAGCCGAGGAACCAGCAGCAGTGAGAACAGTGACGGTTTCCCTGCTGCTAACGGAGCCGGCAGCCACAGCGCTCTGCACAGCTTAGTGGCCAGTCTCAAACAGGAGATGCACAAACAGAAGACAGAGTATGAGGCCAGGATAAAGAGGTATGATCCATCTGTGGGCGGACAAATGAAGGCACCACAATCACAATCCCAGACACTTTATTGCATGTTCCCTTTGCATTAGAGCCCAACTGACATAGATTTTTGGGGCAATACAGTACTACTTGGACAGTAAAAGATTTCTGATACAGATGTAAACAGGCCAATATAAATGCATATTTTATTTGTATATTTTGCAATGATTCCCAAGATGTTATCAAAAAAAAATGTAAATGAGGCTTGATTTTTTTTTTAGGTTTAACCATAAACTTTATTATAAATAACTATGAATAAAGAGAAAACTTCAACTATATTTATAGAACTTGAATTGAAAATAAACTAAACCTAAATTAGTTTACTTTAAATGTAATTTCGAATGCATCTTTTCTGCATTATTCTGTAAAATATAAATTTTCACATAAACGTTGATACAGATATGTCTGTGAAAGATCTGGATGTGGTTTGATAAACAGTTTTAGCCTTGGGTGAATTTTACAAAATATCTACTTAAGCTGCAGCATGTTATTTATTAAGTTTATTGAAGGTTAAACGGAATTGCAGCCTTCCTCCTTGTTTGGTCATTAAAATCTACTCTCAGTTGCAGTTTTCCTAATCCTGTACCTCCACCTCCTCCGCAGCTTGGAGCAGCGCAACCTGGACCTGGAGACGGAGATGGTGAGCCTCCACGAGGAGCTGGACCAGGAGAGGAAGAAGTACACCATGGCCGAGATCAAGCTGCGCAACGCCGAGCGCGCCAAGGACGACGCCGAGCGGCGAAATCAGATGCTGCAGAAAGAGATGGAGCAGTTCTTCTCCACGTTCAGCGACCTCACTGCGACCGGCAACGCCACGGCCACGGCCACGCCCGCTGACCCACGCCGGCCAGATCGCGCCAACGCCATCTGGATACAGTGAGGGAGGCCGGGGGGGGAACATGGTGCTGATAAGACTGTGTAAGACTCAATAATGTGATGTGAACATTACCCAGGCTCCAAACGGGATTTGGATGCTTGTTGTAGAAGGAAAAGTGGGAAGTTTCGTCAACGGCATGTTTTAATTTAAGAAATAGCTGGTGTGCGGCTGATGCAGGTCACCTGTAGAAATGTAGACGTCACCTGGAGTGATGTCAGAGTGACATTGTAAATACAACATTAATTTAAACACTCGCCAACCCTCTTAGAAACTGTCGCGGTACCTGCTCATCTGACCTGGTGGTGGAATAAAGGGACTGTAAACCTGAGGATTTACAGTGCTACCATTGTTTTATATTAGCTCCTAGAGCCGGATAGAAGGGGAAGAATAAACATTTAAAAAGGTTGTGATCAGCGAAAACGTGGAAATAAAAACGGAGCTGACGACGATGCCAAATCTCCTCCCTGTCTTTATTCATTTGTTTTTTTTTAAATCTAACCAAAAAAAAAAAGAAGAAACATCCTATTGTTCCGTGTAATTCTGTATCTGCTCGTGTACATAGAGGGAAACAATGCAGACAAGCCACAGCAGCATATGTATGTAAATGAGAAATGAAAAGTACTGCGTAAATGTTTATCTGATATTTAAGCAAAGTTATCAATGTGTGATATTTTATATTTTTTTCCTTGCACTTACATGTTTTGTTGAGTGTCGCTCCAGTTGGTACTGAATGTTGTATCACTTCAATGGGACAGTATACTGTACATGTGCCTGTGCTTCTGTGCTGTTGTATTTTATTCTACCCCATGACCAAAAAAAAAAACGAGCCTGTACTGTAAATATTTTATAAGTGTAGACACTAATTGTTAGTCTGTACTGTGGTTTTACGCGTATTCAGACGGATGTGGCACGTATTCTAAATGGACTGATGCTGATTGGAAGAATGATGTCGCTTGTAAGAAAAAATACATTTGCACGGTGACGACCTGCGCGACGGGTCATAGGTGTAAATCCCAGATTGAAATAAAAAATGCCTGTGGGCGGATTCATAAATGCAGGTGACAAAATGTGCTTTCCCAAGTTAGAGATGGTGTCGATGTGGATGCTCTTGCAGATAGCGGCTTACGGTCGGTTAGAAATACTCCCCTGTAGACTTGTGAGCATTTCTCTCACCTGACACGTCCCATCCTCACCTCTGCTCAGAATAACAAGCTGGAGCTACGGCACAGTTGCGCTTTTGTATCATGACTGTGAAAAGGGGGATTTCAGCATCAAGTGTGTCAACTCTGGCAACATTTACAGCTTGAGATTCTCGCATGACTGTGCACGAGGGTCAGTGTCTGCAAAGTGACTGCATCTTTCATGAAGTCCCTGCGAGTGCATTTATTCAGCTTCGAACCAAACGTGGATTTGACTGATGCAGAACAGGTCACATCTCAGTACAGACCAGGGTTGGGCTTCTGTGAGTTGTTTGTATGTGCATGTGTGTGTGTGTGTGTGTGTGCGCACGCCTGCTGCTGGTCATTGCAGGACATCTGGAATGTGCACATAGAGCAGTAAAAGAAGAAAAAGTGCCTGAACAACTGAATGAGGGAGAGAAGGGGAGGGGGAGTCGACTGTGCTTCTTCTCATTCTGCAGCCCTCACTGGGAAATAATAGGCTTAAGCCAAGCCGACAGTGTCACCTCATTCTGTGAATTCCACACAAAAGAGCGGTGAGAGCGAGAGGACGACTGGGCCGGAGGGGTGATTTCGTGACATGATACTTGATACACAGAGGAACTTTGAAAAATGGTTTAATATGAATAAAGATGCATTTTCATGTTACTGAATATGTCTGTCTTTTAATTTTTTTTTATTTAATGCAGGCAGACATGAAAGAATTTGGCTCGCCCCACATTCACACAGTTGCGACCTCACTCAATAAATATTTTACTATTATTTTTCAATGAATCAATTCCAAATTAAAATGCTCATCACAAGTTCCAAGACCAGTTCTCTGACCAATGACCCAAAACCAAAATAATTACTCAATTTATGAATTAAATCACGAAATGAAAACATGAAACAGGATTAGGTGTGATAGTAATCTTTTGTTTTAACACATCTTTCAGAAAAATATTATTGGATAAAACGTATGCTAAATTTATGAGGTCCCATAACATCTTCTGTGACTGGACAATCCCATAAGAAGTCAAAGGACCTGGAGAAATGAGACAGTCAATATGGACTGTAAGGTATAATGCTACATTTTCTAAGAAATCATTTGAAATACCTAAAAAAAATATAAATAATAATAAATAATCTGATTTCCTGCTCATTGACCTTTGTCTTTGCTTTCTTTAACATGTGAGACTTTGACGTTTTCAACATTTTCACAGGAAATCATTCATGGATCTTAAAATAATAAGAAGAAGACTGGTGTCTATAAGGACACGTGTGACAGGGGACTGTTGGTCCATGGCATAGGAATGTGTTTCATTGTTAGATGCCAGATATTAGATTGCATGTCTGATACAGGAGTAGAGACTGTGCAGGTGGGACTGTGTATCTGTCACTGGGACACATTGGATGTGTCCCAGTGGTTTCTATGGTTTAGAAGGCCTGAATGGAATGGTTTGAATCTCAGCTTTGCAGGGGTTGTTCTGAGTGGAGTTTACATTTTCTCCCCATGTCTGTGTGGGTTTTCTCTGCGTACTCCAGCTTCCTCTGTAGGCTGGCTCTGAGTGGATGGGTAGATGGATAAATGGATGAATATAAGCCCAGGTAAAAGAAACACAGTACTCTGTTCTCTAAGATCAAAGTTTTTGTTTATTTTCCATCACATACATATACTATTTTTACATACACAGTTCCTTTAAAATGTTGTGTTTACAGGTACAGCTTTCAGTATTTTTTTCTTTTTTTCTTCTGCGTTTGTTTTGACTTTATTTGAAACGCTTTAGCCTGAAGCTTTGAGATCAGCGTGAAACGGATACAATTTTTTTTTCTTGGATTTCAATAACCTGACGATGTCAAGAGAATGGTTCATTAAAACAGCACGGCGTAAAAGAAACGAGAGAGAAGGAATCCTTAAAGAACAGCATCACCTGATTCAGATGAGCTATACAGGGTTTCGTCGTCGTAGAGTTCCACATTTAAGACTATAACATTTTCTGCATCGCCCGACCCTTCGCAGTAGCTCGCCTCCCTGTCTTGAGTGCAATAACGTGTTTATTGCCTTGTTGTATCGTTGTTATTTACAATGTGACTTGGAAAGAAAAGATAAG
This sequence comes from Hippoglossus stenolepis, assembly GCF_022539355.2. NCBI lineage: Eukaryota > Metazoa > Chordata > Actinopteri > Pleuronectiformes > Pleuronectidae > Hippoglossus > Hippoglossus stenolepis. The sequence continues at coordinate 12,806,726 of NC_061500.1, forward strand.
AGGTGGAATCCAATGAGCTGGGGATCACGAGTACCGAGTACACGATGCATCCTAACTTTTCACACCAGCGCTAATATTGTGTCTGAATGACGAGTCGGCTCATCGCCACGTTACAAATGAATGGATCCTGAATCCACGTGAGACCCTTGTGACGTAAATCGATGAGCAGCTACTGTAGCTGACACGTGTCTAATTCTAAGTTAATGTGACTGAACCTAAATACATACATGGACTTTTCAAACACATGACTGCACCGATCAACATTCTGTAAGCCAATCACACACAAGTCATGATCTTACTTTAGAAAGAAAACAAAGTCTCTGTAAAATCCAGACAGTTTGAGTTGAATGCTGGTTAATTTAAAATCACACACACACACACACGTACACATTGATGTGCGTCATCGTGAAGCATATTCATCTCTACATTCAGTGCTCGACAACCCGGGCGGCTTCTGTGTCTGACTCGTTTCAGCTTCAGGCACAAAAGCACCTTTTTTATTACCACAGAATCCTCTGAGGGGAAGTCTTACAAAAAGTAAGAAAGTTCACATTCAGAGAAAAAAAAAAAGAAGAAAAAAAATCATTATATGTTTCACTTTTTGTTTGACCAGAACATGTACGGATACTAAAGAGGAGAGTGTCGTCGGGACAGTTTAAAATGCCCTGTGAAGTATATAGTGTCTGTGGGGACAGGGGGGGGGCCGGACTCAAACACTAAAGACCCCTTTGTGAGAAATTGATCGAGACATTTTTTTTTTTTTTCAAAGCACAAAGAATTTCAAAGCTGCACCCTGTTTTGACACATTGCCCTGGCCCAAGACCCTGACCACAAAGCCAAGCTACAGCCCGTAGCTTCATCCTGGAGGCGCCCGGCCTCAGTTACACTCGTCGCTCTGTGGAGGTGCGTGTGAGTCTGTGCGTGTGTGTGGTTCACTGTACACGAGCCACTGGCAGAGTGAGTGTTAACAAAGTAGCTGTTTGAAGTTGGGTCTGTCAGCTTTGTTGGGGGTTTGAGAGAAGCACTGTGCCGCAGCAGCTCGGCCAGAGATCACAGAGATACAGTTAGACTGTGTGAAAGTGTGAGAAATGACCACCTCAGCAGTGATGTCACCACATCTCGTCGAGGACGTCACCGCTGAGACTGAAATATGATGATAAATGGTGTTTAAAGTAAACACGGGCCAATTTGTTAGGTTCATGTTCTCACCTCTGTCCCTTCGTTTGTTGGTTCGTTTGTTTGTGAACAAGATTACACAAAAACAACTGAACAGATTCCAACGAAACTTAAGGGAAGGGTGCGATATGGGTCAGGGTAGAACCCAAAGAACTTTGGTGCAGATCCGCATGAGGGGGTGGATCCGGGAATTTATTTCACTGTCTTCAACATTTTCACCATTTTCCCAGGGAATAATTCATGGGATCTTGATGAGAAAAAGGCATATTACTGGGACTGATATATATGAGTGTGTGCAATTTGGTTCTGCTTGATTCAAAGGGGCCTTGGCGGAGAAATGCACTTCATTAAGTGACAGTGTAAGACCCAGCGAGTGTGCGCTTGATTTTTGTGTATCGTCATTTTACCTGATTGTCAAGTGATAACACTGCAAAACAGGCAATCCAATCTTTGACGCAAACTGTGCATGAAGCAGAAAGTAATCTGTTTCTTCTCTTCATACAAACATCGATCACAGACGTTATTTCACTCCTCGTAAAATATGATTTTGTAACGGAATGAAAATGACAAAATAATAATGACGAAATCTTCCCTTATTCCTATTAAACGAAGAATAAATATGGTACGCACACAAATAAACATGTGACAAATCAAGTGCCCAGCAACTCCTCAAATGCAGCCATTGCATATTGCAGCTCGAAGCCTTGTTGTGACCCGTGAAATAGATAAATAGAGTAGATAGATAGGTGAGGATACTGTCTCCTTTGATTCCACTCAGTCAAACACGCTGTACACCTACTCTCGGTAATAACATGGATCTTTATAAGAGCTTAGATGTGACTTAGTGGGCTGTACGTGTTTGTGTCCCAGTTTTATGGGAACTGGTTAATAGTTGCAGAACTGGAATTGGAAAATGTAAGACGGCAGCAAACCTTCCATGATGTGAAAAACACTAGCGTAAGCACTGGATTTGTCAGAAGCTATAAGGAAAGCAATCACACACACTGAATTCAAGTGGCAACAAAAAGTGTTTTTCTTTGTTTCCTGCACCAAAGGTCTGGTGGTTTTGTGGATTACAATAAGTTTTAAGGCAGAAAAAGAAGAAGCAGTGAAAAAAGATATATACCCCCCCCAAAAAAATAACACTTCCTGCACCTGCAATGCTTCATTCTAAAAGGCACTTGCCATATTCAGGTTCCGTCTGTTTAAATAAATAAATAAATCAATAAATAAATCTCACAACTGAGAAATAAAACATAGCAGATGGGGGTGCCTGTGTCCAGTTCCCTTTATATATGAAAAACACAGCACGTGTTTTTTGGGGCGTGACGTGACGTGAAATCAAAAGTCATTGCTACGACGTTAACACTCATCAGCCGCCTTCAAACTATCGACCACGTCACTCGTTTCCCCTTCTGAAAGTGTTCTGTGTGTCAAAGAGTCAAATCATACGCAAGTGGTGGAATATAGACTGACCTCCTGTGCCTACGAGGGGTTATTGGTACACAATGACATGCAGAAGTGGTGGAAGGGCCAATCATATGCTGCCAGGGATATAAAAAAAAAAAGGGACATTCCGCACAAATCAGTTGTTTGGGAGTGTGATGACCCTTTTGAGTCCAAACGCAGGCGTGACATTCACTGAAGTCTGAGGCTACATCCACAAGACTATGTTTTAATTTGAAAACGCCACTTTCCAAACTAAAACAATCACGGTCCACACAAGTGTTTTGGCTCCATATCAGAATTAATCCCCGTCCATACTAGCACGCCAAAAAAAAACGCATATCACGTGACCACTCACGTACACTGGGCATGCACATGCCGATGCAGAATTTAACTGCGCAACAGCTGGGTGCAAAGACAACAGGGTCAGCAAAGCTTGGAATTGATTATCCATGTCGTGTTCTACACTGGTTCTCCACCGAGGCTGATGCCGGTTGTTTTCTTCTGGAAGGGGGGTCATGTGACAGGAGCCTGACGAATCAGCAAAGGCTATGTCGTGACCGAAAAGACCCAATCAGCAAGAGGTTACGTCTTCGTTTCCAAACATCTCCGTTTCTATCTGTCCAGACTAAAAACATGCCCCGGAGTTTTCAAACTTAAACAGCGTTTTAAGCAGCATTTCCGAACTTCTTCATTTTGGCCAATGGAAAGGCAGTAGTGTGGATGTAGCCTCAGTGACACACTCACACACACTCACACACACACATTCTCCCCCCACATGTCTTGGAGTTGTGTTAGTTTTACATCATATATAAACAAAAGTCTCTATGCAGACTCATTTTTAGCATACAGTGAGATTAGCACTGTTTTAAATCTAATCATGCAGGACTACAGCGATAGGCGGGGGCAACTGAGGTGGAAAGCGGTGATGTGGCAAGGTGCGCTATAGTGTGGAAAATGAAGTTTAAAATAAAAACCAAACAGAAACTCCCAGTGTACTGGCCGTCAGTCCCACTCTGTGTGCCCCTTCAGCTGTACAGAATTACATTATTTACAAGTATCACAGGGGGGTGGCGTCGCTCTGGGTGAGAGTGACTACATATCCCTGCAGAGTAACCACATACAAACACGCAAATTCAGGCAACCTTACATTGGGGATTGTGTCGGGCGGGGGGGTTGAAATACAGCAGTGTCGTTACATAAGGGCCGGGTGGGGGGGGGTAAAAGGAGAATGGGGTTTGTATTGTACAGTAGCGATGAGCACAATGGGCAGCCCACCTTGCCACAATGACTGGAGCATAAATGCTTTTGTAAGGAGTTGGGAGACCAGCAGCCAGCCAATATGCACTTTGCACTTTGAAGATGCCAGTCGAAGCGTTTGGTCGTTTTGTTCGGATGCCATATACAAGATATTTGGGTAATATAAGCAAAGCAACTAGAGAATCATTAACATACACCTCAGCTCATTTACTTCAGTTTAAATACCACTGCTGTTTTTGAATGACAATGCACAGGCTTTTAGATTTCATCATTTTCAGATCCCATAACTTTTTTGCTCTTGATATATTAATTTTGATCTTTTCTCTTTTTTTACTATTTCTTTTTTCCATTCCGATCGTTGGGTTCTTCACCTCCGGAAGAACATGGGGTTGCGCAGGCAGGCGGCTAGTCACCTGCAACACCCCAGGGGTCCTGCGGAGGTCTCCAAGCTGCTGTCAGTGTCTGAGGCCAGGGTCTGGTCGGTGGACATGGAGGAGATGTCGTTGATGGAGGAGGAGGGAGGGAGGCTCTCGCTGCTGTTCACGGCTGCACCTGTGCTAAGGGAATCAACAGCAGCAGGGGGTTAAAACGTAAAAGAGTCCCGGACGAAGACGGGAGCAGACATACAGCCAGGGGGAGGACATTTGTAAGTGCACACACAGGGTATATATATATAGTGAGAGGAATGATCACATACATTGAGTATAAATGAGTTTGTTCAACAGCTGTGGGACAAGACAATCACATGTGAGTCTATATGAGACATTAATGAAGGCTTGGGTCCAGTGGGGTCCACAGGGAAGATCATCAAAAGCTGTAGAGCAAAGATTGTATGTAAAGATGGACGACACGTCTCCTGATCCTCCCACTATTCTGAAATGAAGCCAATATATTGCGGATGCGAACGCTAAACACGATAAACGTGCTTGACCAATCATGAGTCAGTGTCAGCTGTCAATCATTATGGTTTATCATGTTTTTATAGCATCAAATAAATAATTAAATCCAAAAGTTGAAAAATCGATAATTGAAAATAGAACTACCTGAAATGATAAAAACATCTTTGAGAAAATGTATTTAACGTGCACTTTAACTTTTTTGTTTGGCTCATGCCCCTTCAACTAACGTGGTTTATGATCTATACTGCAGCCAGCCACCGGGGGGTGATCAAGATGCTTCGGCTTCACTTTTGGGGAGCTCTCGTGTCGTCCATCTTTACGATCTATGCTGTAGCGTTTGAGAAATCCATAAGTGTGTGGTTGTTGGAATAATTTATACAAGCGTCTTATAGTTTATCTTGAACTTGTATTCAGCATTTATGTTTTATTAAAGGATTAAAGGATCTGCGATGGTTGGACATAGTGGAAAGCACTTCAATGGGTTTATATCTTTTTTTGTGCTGAGGGCAGTCTTTCTTCTTTAATACACCAATCCAATTTACCGATATCGATCTCGTTTCAAAGTCAAGATGGAAGCAGCCGGCACGTCTGGCAGTGAACTTTTTTGAGCTCTTATTAATTCAGCCTGCGAGCTGTGGACGAGCAGACGAGGCTGTAAATCTCCGTCTTAAACAAGAAGGATCAGAAGGTGTAGAAGGAATCGCACAGTTCATCCTCCCCGGGTTTGGACGGCACTTTCATTACATCGTTAGCGAGTGGATTCTGCTCTCCCCAATAAATCTATGAAGACATTAAAAGACAAAAATGGAGGGACTGCTTTCCATAGGAGTTGTGGGTTGAAAGAGCAAAGCCAGAAGTATGAGAAAATATACGGGTATTTAAAATATGAGCATAACGACCGTCCCATCATCTGCGCAGAGGGCATGAGCAATGTTTGTGTCTGTTCCCTGTGGGCGGTAAGGGCTTAATGGAGGCTGGTGGGCATTTCAGCTGACCCACAATAAAGCAGACAGTAATTCAGGATTAGTGGCTGGCATCAGTTCCAACAGTCGCTGCTCTAAGACGTGCACTGAACTCTGGACGTTAACCTGAAATTATCCAGACGGGCTGTGTGTGAGAACGCAAATGTCTTAAGTCAGCTTTACAGTGTTACATCATAAATATCTGTTAAAAATGGCCATGCAGGAGGGGAATAATGACCTCCACGTGAACCACAGTACAAATTACTGAGACAAAACATTAATTAAGGCTTAAAATCATAACTTAATTAATAGTAATCTTAGAACAAGCGAGAAAAAGCTATGATGTGGGATTATAACTCTTATTGTGTGAAATATTGATAGCAGGGCATTAAATCTCCTACACCCAGCACACAGGACATGGTGTGTGTGTGTGTGTGGGGGTGTAGCAGTGCTCCTGCACTGCTACACTCAGCATCAGACACCGAGCCTGCCCATCTGCTTAATTACAAGTGGACGGAGGGAGAAGAAAGATTTACCGAGGTTATGTTTTCATCAGTATTTGTTCAACAGATTTCCCTGAAACTTGGTGGATGTGGTCAAGAGCATTGACATTTTTTTTCTACATTTTTCATTGATTTCTGAGAGAATAATTCATGGATCTTGATGAAATTAATTTTTCAGTGTGTGCAATTTGGTGTAGATCCAATAAAAATCCGGATCTGGTGAATTTAAATGTGGTTTCATAAGGGGACTGTTGAAACGCTGTTGGGTATAAGTTGTCTGACCTGTTGTTTTAAAGGTCAGCTGCGTGAGGTCAGTGCATTTCTAATGCACATTCATTTTTACGCTCTCACACATCCTGCAGTCACCTCTAATGAACAGCAGGTAGCGCTGTTGTCTCCTCAGGATGTTATTTGTTTCTCATCTTCTAAACTGACCCATTGTTTGTTCTTTAGTGAAGAAAAGCTGCTGCTTTGATGAAGAAATAACAACAACCAACGTGCCTCCATACTGCCTCTCTGTGGCCAACTATGAAACCTGCATCTCCTTCGAGGTCATTTGCAGAGAAGCGTAAATGTGAGCTGCAGCTTCCCTGTGATGGATCCCATCGGACCCAAACCTTAACACATGACATATATACATATATACACCACAATCCATCACATATTCTGTCATAAGAGGCAATATTAGCAGTTATTATCAATTAGCTGTCTGAAAGTTTCCTTTAACGAATACACAGAACGACACCACTGAACTGAACGACATTCAACTTGAGATGCAAGAGACGGGGACACATGGTCAACAGCACAATGGGTTACTCTATTTACAAAGGGGGGAAAACTCCAGTAAGATTATAGTAGATTCACTTACAGAGCGATTAGGGTTATGCACTGAGAGTACCTGAAGGTGAAGGCTGTCCCTTCACTACGCCATTCTTCGTTCTCTCCTCAAAGTTCATCACCTCTTTGTAGATGAGTTCTAGCAGGGAGCAGAGTTACGAGAGAGGGTCAACGAAACATATAAGACTATATTCAATTCTTCATATCCTTCAACAGAAGCTACAGTGACGGTGTAATGGGTGGCTTTAAGGCCTAACTTTAATGTAAAATAACAGAGTATTTTACTTACTTTTGGTCATTTCTATTATTATTTTTATTTTATTTGATATATTTTGTATTTTTTTTTTTTAATATAATTAAGTATACATACATGAAAGGACAATAGTATAAAAAATAAATAAACAATGGCTTATAAGTTGTTTTTGTGATACATTCTCAGAACATACACACTAGAGTACATAGAGCGCACATACAGAATGTCCTCATTTTGCCAGACTATTTTATTTACTTTTGGTCATTTCTACTACTATATGTATATCATATTATTAATAATTTTAATTCATGATTCTCACCTTTCCATTCATCAATGGAGTGTTCTCTTTCATCCAGCTGCTTGTCGTAGATCTGGGGTGGAGGCTGAGGGGGAGAGAGTGAAAGAGGGGGAGAGAGAGAGAGAGAGAGAGAGAGAGAGAGAGAGACTGCATTTTAGTGACCGTTTAGCAAAACAACCCCATCAACAATATTAATTCAGTATAAAATGAATGTGTCTGTTATCACTGAGAATCTCCAGATAGAATACCCATTTTAAAAAAAGATTCAATATCATACAGCTTTAGATGAAATTAGTGATAAATCAATAAAAAATATGGGTATGAAAAAGATGTCTGAACATAAGAAATATATCTATCAACATAATTTTACACTTCATGAAGTATATTCATTCAAAATAAACTCTCAACAATGTAATGTTTTTGTCCTCGATGCAAATTACACATCACAATGTTTTAGACCTTTACAATCTGGGTTGAACACCGGACACAGACACTGAGGTAAGAACATGAACAGCAAGAGGTTTGTCATTTCATCTAATGGGACAGAAATATGTCGTCTGGTGTTCAGACAGCCTCCTCTTATCACTCATTCACAGAGATATGGAAACATAATCCTCTCCTCCTCCTCCTCCTCCTCCTCCTCCTCCTCACAAATACAAATGACATGTACAGGTCAGCGTCCAGCAGCCACAGCAGGACAGAGATGAGACTTGTGTCGTCCAGGATCTATCACTTCTCAACTTAATATCTTAAACCTGATTCATATGCATGAATGAACACATGCATAACATCAGCTGCACCCATTTTACCTGCAGCATTACAGGTAATGACATTTTGATATGATGATAATATATGTTCTCTATTGTCAGTAGTGCATTAATATATCATATAATGAATTTATTTAGATTTATAAGTGTTTTCTCCAGCCTTCATAAACAAAAGACCGATAGAGGAGTCATTTTTCTTTCTTTCTTTTCTTTCTTTCCTTCTCGATGCAGGGCGGTTGTTATTTACCATGGATATTTGGATGAGATCTCTGGCCTTCATCAGCATGAGGTGACATTAGAGAAGGGGAAAACAGCAGAAAACGGGGTTTCATTCACAGCCATATTATACATACCACATCAACTCTGACAGTAATATCATTCATTGGAACCATCACCAGTACGAGCAACTACACAACTTAAGACACGGATACAGTCATGAAAACTTTCCATAAACGATTCATAACTTCAATCGAGGTGTATGTCTGCCAGTAAGGCTTTGCTTTAAAAAAAATCTAAATAAATTCATCACCTGCTCATGCACTCAACAGTGTGGTATCTGTGCAACTGTATCCAGCTGCAGATGGCTTTTTATTTCCCACTCTCACCGTCACCTCTTACTAACGAGGCGCTGATGAAAAAGTTCACCAAATACACCAGAGACACCACCTCTCTTACGTTAGAGTCACTCTATTACACCGTAGCTGTAGAAATATGTATTTTAAAAAAACTTAAATCTAAGAGGAAAAGTAAAAAACAAAAGATTTAAAGAAGAAAAATCATAAATGGGAGAAAAGATTTAAATGAGATGTCGACAAAATTTTTAAAAACACACAGAATCAGTAGACAGTGCTGTCCGATCACAGGCGTGGGGGGGGAATCGAGGTTGTAATCAATGCACAGTCCTGCCAAAGGCCTACTCACCGCCTCCACCTCAGTCGGGTCGTACCACACGTTGATGTAGGGGTGCTGTAAGGCCTCGTCCACAGATATCCGTTTAGCCGGGTCGATGATCAACATCTTAGACAGCAGGTCTCTGGCCTGGCTGGCTGTGATTTGAACAAGGAGAAGAGAGGGGGAAAAAACAACATCTGGTTGATTTTCTGAGGCAAAGAGAACTATTCCTCTGTATGTCGCTAATGTGCCGGAGGGGGATTTAAAACATAATAAAGCAGGAAGGGAGGAGAGATAGATGGAGAGAGCAGGGATTAAAAGAGAATAATGAACATCTGCAGCTTGTCAAAGGAAACTAGGCCTTCACAGCAACTCAGTCACGTGTCAGAGCTTTGGGGGAAAAAAGAGTATTACGACTTTATTTTGACTATTTGATATTGTGGATTATGTGTGGCTACGATTTAAAGTGTGCACAGACACATATATATACTGTGATTTTGATGGTCTATTGTATGAATATTTCTTTAAGGGAAACATACAAAAGTATATTTGTCCGGTTTGTTTGTTTGAATGTTTTTCAGGTTTCATTCTGCTGGTTGAACAAAAACAAGACGTCTGACGACAATATCTTTGGCTCCAAGATTTGGAAATAGAGACGAGTCATCAGTTTCATCTCAGACGGACCTCGCAATTGTTGCAAATCTCATACACGTAAATCTGATTATGCACCCATTGATTCTTAATACACATTTGAATCTCCCCGTTCATATTTGTAAAGCTCAGTACGCATTTTACACATTTACAAATCTGATTATGCGCACAATGATTTAGATAAAGTTACACAACTCTTCACACACACAAACAAATAATATTACTGGATTATTAGCCCTAACAAATTAGAATCGGGGTCTTTTGCCAAGTAGTAGCATTAATACAAACATAGGGAGCAGTATCTCTATTGTAACTCTTTTGTGCATTATGAATGGTAGCGATCTATAATTTGACATATGTACAGAATGACCATTGGCCACACAAACTTCAAATGACCTGCCACCACTGGTATATTTCTATATTTGTTTTTGTATCTTTTTTATGGCTTTGGTTCTCAAAGTCCAAAAAATACGCCCTCAGCATCACCAGTGGTTCAGTCGGTCAGTGTCTATCCCCAGCAGGACGTCTTGGACTGGTCCGAAATCGAGAACCCTCCAGCCACACACACCGTCCCTCTCCCACACGCTGACCTTCACTATAAATATCTCTGCAGCAGCAGCAGCAGCGGAGCGAAGAAACTGTACTAAGAGCAGAGAAAGAAAGATGAGCCCTGGTGAAACCTGCTGCATTTTGCCTCAGAATCAACACATCAATAAGAGAAGGATGGTGAATCTGTAAAACGACTCCTCTATCACTCTCCTCCCTGCGTTTCCCTCCTCAGCATCGTCTGCCTCCTCCTGAAGTTCAAAATAACCAAAGCCCAGAGGATGTCAGACTGGGATCCTGCCTGTCACGGTACAAGACATAAAACACGGCAGCGCTTCACCCCGGCCTCACACTCTCTCCGCTTCTCTCTCTTCTCTGGGTTTCCTCCAACCCTGTCACTTCAGCAGGTAGCTGCTGGAATACAAAAGTGATTCATGAGGAATTTCACCCGGCAGCAGCTTTGATGTAAGAGTGAGGCGACATGAAAAGCATATTTTGCTTCATTTCATTGAAGAGACTTTCCCCCCTTTTTAAAATACGAGCCGGAGAGACTGCACTTCTCAGTCGAGACGAACGAGAGAAAAGACGTCTTAACGTTTAACGTGCGACGGAGGAAATAGATAGAATTCTCAGAAAGGCTGCCTGAACAAAAGTGTTGTCTTTTATTTCAGTGTAACGTGAAGGCCTAAAGGCAAAACATACCTGTCAGCACATTACAGTTACATTATACCTTTATTTATAAGTTATCTTCTGTTGCATATACTGAATTATTGTATCACCTGTCATGATTTACTTTGTTGGACTTGTTGTGTTTATGAACTTTGACCTTTTTGTTTTCCACGTGTTGTTTTTTGGGGGATTTATAACGATTTACATCTTTTTTGGCACATTATGTTCTTTATTTCCCGTTTTACTTTGAAGCTTTTTGTTCCTTGCGTGTCTCTCTCTCACTTCACTTCCTGTCTTTGTTGGCTTTCCCGCCTATTCGGATGACTCGCTCCAATATTTCACCTGTGTCTGAATTGAATCTCTGCTTCCACTTCCTCGTTGCCAGTTCATCTATGAGTGTGTGTTTCCATACGTTGACCTAAAAGTTTAGATTTTAAATAAACAGTCCACTGTGTAGAACCACGGTTCCTCACCTTTGAGTTTGTTGTGCTCGGAGTCGGCGGGGAAAAGGCAGTCGGGGAAGAGCTTGGGGAAGGTGAGGCCTGCGTACTTTGGCCGGTTCTCCACGTAGTTCCTCACCGTGGGCTGAAGCTTCTTCATGAACTCTGCTGCGGGCGTGCCCAGCTGCTCGATCACCTTGTTCCACTGGTCGATGTCTGATGTGGCGGGTCAGGATTAAGGGTAATACACACACATGGAATATGCAGCATCCTGTATACTACACACACGCTATTTGTGTTTAGGACAAGTAAAAAAAAAAAAGGATTATCTTTTCATTTCCTCATTGAAGGTTGGCCTGATTATATTCGGCATTGTGATGGCAGAAAAAAATAACAAATAAAAAAATGGTTATAGACTATAATCACTAAATGTATCAACAAGTGGTTGATCTCATGCTATTTAAAACGATAAGAAACATTGATGTGAAAAAGGCAGAAGTTTTCCAAATTAACCATTGAAACTTTAATATCTGTGTTTTGTGTTTCTAAAACATTTTCCTGATCCATCTTTTTTCATGAATTTCACATTTTCTGTTCACTCTTCGTGTGTCGGCTTTTGTTTCTCCTCCTCTATTAACAAATATTTCCTCTTACTCCTCCACACGCTCCAAATCAACCCCCTCCTCCCTCCCCATGTTCTCACACACGGTGCCAGTTGCGGTAGTCGGCTGCCAGGCCCACCACAGATCCCCCATTACTTCATCTTGCTGGAACGCCACACTCTTCCACCTCCTTTTTGTCTCCATTGCACATTGGCCGCGATCCACGCAGTGCTTAGGGTTTGTTTTTTTTCATCCGCGAAGGCTCTTATTCATGGCTCTTTAGCAAGTTGTTGGGTTCACCGGTGCCAGTGCCAAAAAAGCATGACTGTTGAGCTGTGTTATTGGTGTTTTGAGCTCGAGCATCGTGCAGCTGAGCACAACACGCTCTCAAGTGGGTTTTCGTGAAGGTTTACATGTGCAGCGGTTAGTAAAGGAGCGGCAGGAGGTCAGAAGGATACGGTCAGTCCCAGGGAACAGCACTGTCCCTCTTATCACCTCTCCAAAGATGCAGCCCACTGACCACATGTCCACTGGGGACACACACATGAACACACACACATGTATATGGACGAGCCACGAACACACTAACTCTACCTACATCTTCCAACCTCCAAGATGACCTGTATACCTATTGCATTCACAGATACATTTAGGTTATATATTTGAAGTTGTAATATTGTGCCACAGGCCGAACGAGTCAAAAATACTACCAGAATCTATTTTCCTGTAAATTCTCAACATGCTTTTGAACGTGTGATAGTCAGCTTCCTCTGCAACATGACAATATGCACTACATGCCGTCATATCGTCTGTGCCACAAACGGAATACGCCTCCATTTCCCTCGCCATCACTCCACGGCCACTCATTTAACACAGCGCTGTGCTAAATGGCCATCGAACACCCGGTCACCCTGAGGCTGGCTGTGCGGTGACCTGTGTAGAAAACACTGCTATTCTCTATCATCGGTTTATAGACGCCCGGGAAGGCGCAGAGAACTTCGGCCGTGTCGATACCTCAGGTCGAAAAGTCTACGAAGTAAATTAAGATTAGTAGTAAGGCAGGGTACCAGTCCAGAACTGATCTATAAGCAGATAACAAAAGTGTGTGTGTGCGACTGCTCGTCATTGATCTACAGTAAGAGCGGAGGAAGTGGAGGCCATTGTGAGAGCAGAGACAGAAGCAGAGATATTGCGGCAGAGCTCATTGCAGGGGTTTCACGGTCCTCCAGAGCATTAATCTTCGGGGGACTGCGAGTTCAGGGATGTGGAGGTCATGAGATAAAAGCACCTGCAGTAACAAGGATGCTGTGTCTCTCACTTCTTATGTGTGATGCTACTAAACTATGAGAAGGGATAGAGCATGGTGACGTTACATATTTATGTTACTGCCAACAAATCCCACGGAGAAACCGAAACTTGACATTCTACCGTCAGCGTATATATTCCGATCAGATGGAGACTATTTATGGCAGCAGGATGGTGCTTGTGGGACTGACTCAAAACCAACTACAGTTCCAATGTTCATCATAATAAAAGATCATGTCACCCAGCGCAATGGTGTGACCATAGACCAGATATAAAGATGGACGACTTGACTGCTGCCCAAAAGTGAAGCCAATGCGTCTCGATTACCACCTGTATGACAGAAGTCTTTTTTTTCCTGTCATACATGGTTTGCCCCCAAAGGTTATAGCCACGCGTGAAGCCGATATGATGCAATTAAAGGTCAAACAAAATGAAACGTTGCATTATCTTTAGGTATTTCTGTGATTGAACATTGTTGGAAACATAATGCAAGTCTACAAAATGTATAACATAGGTGTAGATGTTTCTACACATTTAATGAGGAATTGGATCATATTTTCTATCTATCTATCTATCTATCTATCTATCTATCTATCTATCTATCTATCCTAGTTTCGATACTTCCCAATCATGATAGTTTTAGCACTAACCTGCTGTTGCGTGTTAGTGTCTAACATTTGAGAGCTTTCCTCACTTTGCCAAATGAGCTTGACTATGCAGATGCTCAACATGAATACACCAGCTACTCATTATTTATTCACTGAAAGCTTAATAACTGTGTCTGACTCACACATGGGGACACCCTGGGATAGCAGGATGTGCTTCACGTGTGCACAAAATGTGCACGAACCCAGCGTGGGGGCCTGTTTATCTGAACCCATCCTACTGAAAGAAGTCGTCTTGGGGGTTGCGCCAGCAGCTCCCTCACTGCAGGAGAACACACCAGGTAGCTCTGCACAAACACCCCGAATAGAACGCACTTAAATATTCAGACACACAGACGGAGAGGCAGAGGGAGAAGGAGAGAGGGAGAAGACTTCATCTCATTAAAATGTGGGACTGAAGGAAGCTTTAGATTCAGACACACTGACAAGAGAGCGGAAATGTATTATGCTTCTTTTATGATGTTATTGCCGGTTGTATTGAAAGTGTTAAAAGGGGATCTGTTGGAACTGATGCAGACAGATGTGTTATGAAGCCAGACAGATGTGAGTGTGGGATTAGTTCACCTCAGTAACATACAGAGAACACCGGGCCCGGCAGGAAATGACCATCAAATACCGTGTTGCACTTGGCATTGAATCTTTCCAGCTATTACTACTTAAATCCATCTTTACCCAGGAACTTTAAAGACCACATGAACTTTTCATCAAGTAAATAGTGTTACCATCTATTAACGTTGCTCTGTGTCAACAAGGATACAGTCCCGGCCAGGGAAAAGGATTTTGTGGCGAACCATTTCTCCCATAATGCACCCCACCGACCATATATCCACTGCACGCACAGAGGTGAGGGAGCAAAAGAAAAGAGAGAGAGGAAAGAGAAGGTTAGTGACACATCCAGCTCTCTGAGAAAACAGTGATTAGAAAGTAGCTGTTATTTGGTGAGAGGGAAATAATTAATGAGGTCTGTTACATAGACGTCAATATGACAAACACGTAAGTAGAGGACGAGCAGAAAATACAGAAAGGAGTCTGAGAAGATCCAACCAGTGGCTGAAAATTCAAACCCCTGGAGTCGACTGGTTCCCATTAATGGAAGAAATATGGCTAATGAGTCAGCTTTTGCTGGTAGTCTGATATTCTGGTGCTTAAACTTCACTTTGGCTTAATGTCTTTGCAAAGTTTGAATTGACCAGAATGGTTTTTAAGGTTTTATAATCAATGCAATAGGCAAAGGTCCCATTAAGACAAAGCAGTTGCTTCAGAACTGCAACTACAAGATGTTGGTTCATTGCCATATGAGAGTGCAGTCTAAGGGAAGAAGAGCTCTAATAAACTACATTTAGTGCTATATTAGAACCCTGTTTAGTTTCTATGAGCTGAATTTGTTTCATGCAAGCTCATACAAACTCTCACCATTCTCTTTGTATCCCATGCCCAGGATAACCTCTGGGGCTCTGTAGTATCTAGTCACCACGTAGGGGGTCATCATGAAGCTCGTGCCCGCGGTCCTCGCCAGACCGAAGTCCAGGATCTTCAAGGTGCAGTCTGACTTCACCACTATATTGCTTGGTTTGAGATCCTGGAGAGGTGAGAAACATATAAGTAATATATAAACATCAGTTCTCTCTATTATAAAGACTATAACCAGAAGTCAGTTCATTTAGCACAGAGACTGCAAACAAGGGGAAACGATTAGCCTTACTTTATCTAAATGTAGCAAAACTCTCCAGCTCCTCTCAGGCCTAATCGATGTGCAGTATGTAATGTAATTTGTCAATACAACAGTTCTGTTCTATGGGGGTGTTGTGTGTGTGGAACTATTTGTTGCTGTCCCTTTTGAAAGAGTCAGGATAGCGGTTTCCCCCAGTTTCAAATCTTTATGGTGAAGTAAACTAACAAACTGCAGACTGTGACTATCCTGTCATGAAATAGTATGTTAGTTATATATGAATATAGGGATTCCATGAAACTGTAAATAGTGATTTCTTTTCTTGTAACACGTGCTACAGTCAAATTTGATGCATCATGTCCAGGACTTCTCTGGATACCCACCTGGTGCCAGTTGTTTCCTCTGCACCACCAGGGGCGCCCTCGCCTGCCTTAATGTGATTCTTATTCATGTATCACACATGTATCAGACAGATCAATCTGGAGTTAAACACGGAAAACGGAGGTGTGTTTAGGTTCTTACCCTGTGTATAATGCCAGCTGAGTGCAGATGTTTGATCCCACACAGCATCTGGTAGAGCAGGTAGGACATTCTCTCATGGTCAAGCTCCATCTGTATCACCTGGCACAGGTTGGCATCCATCAGCTCCATTGCTAGGTACCTGAGGAAAGGTGTTTGACAGGTTGAGTGACTGGTGAGCTATGTGGTGAGTTGTGTACTAAGCTAGTTTGACAAAAAACATTAGTGAGGCAGCTGTTTTGCTTTCAGGCTCCAAACTGAAAAAGTACCTGAGGACCTGAGAGCAGCAAGAAGTGCTGAAATCTTTCACCACAAACCCTATCTCTTTAACCCGGCTTTTGATTATAGTTTATTGACATCATTTTATTGCATCTATACAAAAATCCACTGAAAGAATCCAGAAAAATGTTGTATGAATCTTTCTCTGTCGGGCTCTTTAGCAAGAGCTTGTTCTGAAAGTGAACACACTCTCATTCATCAGTCTGGGAACAGGATATCTCAGGCAGCTTCAGATTACACGTACAGTCACTCTCACTCAACACACTCAAGCGGTTATGTCAGGTGCGAAAGAGTAATGATCACATAATGTCAAATAATTTCCTTTTTTTGGTCTCTGTCATGTGATCAGATCTTTTTCTTGCAAATGCAATCATGCGAAGAAATGTTGAGTATACTCACACATCCTGGAAGTCCTCTAATGATTTCTGTGGCGTGGAGACATTTAATAAACTGATGATCTGCGAGAGAGAGGAGAAGATGGAGAGGATCAACACACAGTGCTCACAAGCAGTGAGAGTTAAAGCGAGGGACTGAGGGCGAAAGTTGGTGACGACCCCGATGAAGGACGCTGCTGAGCCAGAGACGGAGAGAGGCGAGGAAGTGAGATGGAACAAAAGAGAAGGGGATAAGTGCGGAGACAGAAGAAAAGAGCGCAGACTGCGGGACGGTAGATTACATTGGTGCCTTGAAGTGCTCTCTGTTTCGCTCTCCTGCCAGTTCCGTACATTTCTGGAGGCACTGGAATTTAGTCACAACATTTGCAGTCGCTCATCTCCATTTTGTAGCGCAGGGATTTATCAGGGACCCAAAATAGACGCTGGCTGGGGTGCAGATAAAAAGTGGTTTTCTGTCCGACAATGGATGCATCCCCCTCCTTCCTGCTTCCTGGGTGACTTACATTTTTGTGATTGACGCATTTCATGAGCACCAACTCCCGGTATGCCCTCTTGGCGTGGGTCTGGTTCTGGAAGGGTCTGCTCAGCTTCTTGATGGCTACATTTCTGTCCAGAACAGCGTCGTAGCCCGCACTGCAGGAGAAAAGGACAAAAGAAAACACAGAACAGCTGAGCAATTCTTCCTCTGGTATTCATAGCTGGATGATTCACTCTGCGTGATTGCCTGTCACTCTGACAATCCATGGTGAATGTCATTGGTCACAAAGACAAGAAGATGATTTCTCACATCACCAGCGAACAGATGACTTTGTTTTGAGCTCAATTTTATCTGTAAAACGCTTTGTTTCCTCGCGTAACATCGTGTTCGTTGTGGCTGTCAAGAGGAAAAAAATGGATGTGCATTTAAAGGAATAGAGCGGATCAGTGGGTGCCCACTTTTAGAAAACCTCTGGTTCTGCGAGTAAATTCCAGTTCATTTTCTACATTGACATTTTCAGAAAATCCTAAAAAGAGTTTCAAGCCTGGAACCAGGCCGACCAGCTACGAGATGAACCGTGACAAATAAAACACGATTTAGTGGTAAACGCAAAACACTGACTGATCTGATTTTAGCCAACGTGATTTTCACAGTTGTGGTCAGCATTTCCATGGTAACGGCAAGCTCCACCACTCAGAGACGTCACTAGTTACACCTGAGGATTGTTTGTAGTGTAGTATTTCTCCTTAGCATCTTGATTAAAACAAAAATGGCTACTTTGGGGTATTTAAATGGGAACTATAATATTACTTATAATAGTGGAAGAGAGTTGGAATAACGGGAGGTTTTCCTGTTCTTTCCATTCTGTCGACAGTGTGTGAATTCAGTACAAGAATGCAAATCATCATATTTCTCCAAATGCTGAACTTTAATTACCCTGCTGCTGATCACGGTGATGATAATGATGCTACAACACAAACCTTAATCGCAAATAGTTGCCTAGCTATAAACAAAAAAAAAGTGCATTACAGTGAAACAGAGGAGAAGTGAAAGTTTTACGCTGATGGTTTCTCTTCCCACAAAGTGGCTCAACCTATCGTAGAGGTCATTACAGCAGAGTGAGTTCTCTGCTGGCTCAACAGAAACCCCTGAGAACCTCTGGGATTTGGGCTCTTTGCGTAGATTTAAGTTGCTTTTCAATGAAGACCAGTACGCGGACGAGAAAGATCTGCTATAAAAGTGCCACGCGCTCCACATTTTCAGCTTCATCTCAGCCTGTGTGCGCTCTCTGACAGATTCGCCAGACACGAGGCTGTAAATCGAGTTTCAGGGCATCTGTATGCCGCCTCATTGCAACCGTAATCAAGACGATGCTGTGTGTGGGTTTGTTGGACGGCTGAGTGGGATGTGCAGCGGTTCGTCGTGTCTCTGTGGAGACTGCAGGCCAGGGATGATGTGTGACCATGGAAACAGCGGGGCCTTCATGAAAGCATTGATCCAATAGGGATTTGAGTCAGTCATCACTTCTCTAGCCGAGTGAAAGATGATGTCATGACCAGCTAAACTACTTAAAGCCCTCATCCCCTCCTAAGATGCATCTGGACGCTCATCCCGACTGAGCGCGGTCAGAGGGCAGAGTTGTGCACAGATTGGGACGTTTGTGGGCGACGCAGAGTTTTAGCTGCTGTAGCGTTGCGGGTTTTCCCCTCGCTGCCATGTTGTCAGGCTTCGCAGAGGCAGGTTGGATCGCTTAGGAACAGCAGATTTCATACTGACTGCAGATTTTTACAGATACTGTTCTGTATCAAACCCTGCCTTTATGCTTGTTGTATATTTAATACATGTTTAAATACATGTGATTTAGTCATCAAGGGATTATGCTGCAGATAATGCATTTTGAGCAAGTCACTAATTATTCTATCATCATAAATCCATCATATTGTTTTGTTATTTGTGGCTTTAGGTCTATAGTCAGAGGGACATTATATCAGTTTTTATGTGGTCTGGTTGTGGTAATACCAGTGACCACATGACACACCAGATGACAGCTGTGCAGGGAGCCAAGCGACACACACCAGAGCAGGTTAAATTAGATCTGCACCGTCTCTCCGCCATCCATCCCGACAGTATCCTTCAAATGGGCACGGCCCCAGCATTAGCAGTTACAGCACCACCCAAGCTCCCTTTGCATGTGCACAAAATCGCTTCGGAGCGGAAGGGGAGAAGCGCCGAGGGCACGGGACGCCAAGGAAGGACAACGAAACGGGGCGAGTGAAGGGCAGGGGGGGGGTCTACGGCGGTGAGAGCCAGTGAATCTTCAAACACTATATAAGAGACACTTGCAATTAACTTGCGTCATCCTAGGGAGGGTCTCTGGGGAAGCGTATATCGCCTCAGTGACACGGCATTAACATGAATATAACTTATAGATCTGTTTGACAAAGAGTGTAGGACACATTCCTTCAAGTGGAGCCTTGGCAGTGGCTCCACTGCATTCTGACAGGGCAGGCGTGAGATGAATTACAATGAATACCAACTCCCTGCAATCTGGATTAAGTATTCACTTAAGTCCCCATCCTGTTAGGCCGCTATGGCCGACACGTCCACATTCTGAACAACAGATGTGTCATCAGCTCGTCGTGCCGGAGAGGAGATCAACCCAATCAATTCAAATATAATGAAAAGCCAGACATATTGTATAAAGGTCTATTATATTATCCATATTGCCATTAATACATGACTTATAATAAAATAAGTCTTACTTCTAATAACGTTTTTGAAAGATAATTCCATTAACAGACATTTACAGATTTTACCTGCACCAGATAACATGAATAATACAGATTGATTGGCTGCTTTTAAAAGACCTTCTGGGGGAGCCTGCACCTGTTTACCTTTACAAGATTAAAGCCCAATGAATTGTTTCTACATCCACAACCTTTTCAATCTTTAATGTTGAGCCCATCTATCCGTTTGCCACTTTGCTCAGCTCACGGTTTCTGTGGAGATGAGTCACATGGTTCCCCTCTGTGCTTTCAAATGTTATGATGAAACCACACCAGAGAACAGAAAAGTTGATTTCCCCACTGCCAAATCAACAGCATTAATCATGGAAACGTCACATGGTTTTCTGTAATTAAGTCGTTCTATTTAACACTCCTTCGCTCCATGCTGAAAAACAACGAGCAGCGTTTCACCTCCAGTAATTATCCCCCACAGCAATAAACTACAAGGCAATTAGAGAAACGACTAACAGCTAAATGAGATAATCATGCATTAAAGACAACATAAAAAAACAATTCAAATAGCCTAATATGATATTAAACAGGACATAAAGGAAATGCAGGGTTGCAGTACTTACCAGACAATTCCCTGAGCCCCGGAGCCGATGGGCTTTAAATTCTGGTAACGTTTTAAAACTGTGAAGGTGGAGTCTCCCACTTCCACACTGTAGAACTGGTTGTCCACTTTGCTTTTGCTCATGTTGTAATGCTTGGCAATATATGACACATCCACTTGTTTTCCAAAACCCTGCAGAAAGCAAACAACAGAGGAAATAAACACGATGGGGGTTATTTATGTGTTTGCTGACCTGGAAAAGTGAGAAAGAATCTGTGAGAACATCAACAACTCTTAAAATAAAGTTGCTTTCAGATGTACGCTGAGGCCTGGACATTTTCCTGAAACCTTCCGAATGGAATGTAAAGTGAGAGCGTAATTGTCCGAGTCAGTCGCTCTGGAAATTATCCGTAAAATTTCCGAGTGAGCCCATATGAGAATACAGCAGGAAAACCTCTGGAAATTCCCAGCGAGTGCGAGGGTTGATGACGTTTCTAAAAAGCCACAAACACAAAACTGAAAAAACTAAAAAAATCGACATTTCTTAGCATGAAAATGAGGTTCCATATACGTAGAAGACACCAATGAAGATGTCAACTAGGAAAGACACGGGTCAATGCCAATGTCAATGTGCTGTAAACAGGCGTCTAACCTGGACCATCTCCTGCTGCGTTCATCATAGCTAAAAGGCAAAGGTAGGAAAATGTCCAGACCAAATTTCCCAGAGTGCATATCTGAAAACAGGTTGAGTGTAACATTCATAAAGTAAATGTTATCTTATATACCTCCACCAAGGATTTCATGTTTTCTACTTTATCTGTTTGTTTTTCGGAAGGATAACCAAAAAACAGATTTCAGCGAAACTCAGTGGAAGGATGGGACATGGGGCAAGACAGAACCCAACTCATTTTGATGCGGATCCGGACAAAGGTGAGGAGGCAGGAGTGTTTTATAACTTTCTTTAACATTGAGATGGGGCATTTTTTTTTTTATATTTGCCGATTTCCCAGTTTAAAAAAAAAATTTTAAACCTCATGGATCTTGATTTCTGGTTCTAGCCGATTTAAATGTGGTTTCCGAAGGGGACTCTGGGGCCTTGGCGGAGGTATCCACTCTACTGACTGGACACACTATAAACATGACAGGCCACATTGTACTGTTGTGTTTACACAATTCTTTCCATGCAGAAATATAAAGTATTTTAAAGCCATGTAGTGACATTCATGCCACTAATGTCTTTACTCTCTTAACTAGATATTCATACATTAATGGGCAGAGAAGGGAGGAGTCGCACAACTGATGACACAACAAAAATATCACTTAATTACAGACTGGGTGATTACAACACAGCTCACAGACCAAACAAACAGAGTAATATCACTGTGTGTTACTGAGGGCCACGTGATCCCACTAATTTAATATATGTGATGTAACATACTTAAATATACCACGGCAGTGAAGTCGCTTTTACTGTGCAGCCAGCAGTAGCAAGAGTGGCTGTGAAACGTCCAGCTCCACGTGCATGTCTGGCGCACACGACTCATGCAAAGCGACTTAATAAGTTCTGGGTACATTGAAATAGCCTGTAGCGTTAGCCTGTAGCAAAACACACAGTCCTCCCACCCAGGCCTGTGATGTAGACTGCAGAGTTTATGAAATGACGTCCCCGCGGGAGACTCGCATTTACGCCGCCACATCTCGAGAGGAGACGGGCGATTAAAGGAAGACACTTTGCCTTTTTGTCCCATGCAGGGATCTCAGTTACAGATAAATTGAAAACAAGGTCCAACTGAAATACTTTTAGCTTGCTATAGTCTAGACAAATTTTTCCTTGAGATATTTACACCCCAGCGTCTCATCCCAAGTGGAAACCTTTTTGCATTTAAACTTTTAACAGGATTATATTCCTTTTTTTCTAAGTACATTTTGCTGATGTTTATAAAAAAAAGCATGCACAACAGTATATATTACAACACAGAATACAGAGCAATGAAGGGGAAACGTAAGGGAATGTATACTGTACCTTTTTTACCTGTAAGGAACACACACCTGACAAAAGGCTATCTTCACATCCAGGATAGGTTCGCTGCAGTTATATAAGAAATGTCTGCTCATAAATACCTGGAAGACAAACAGAGGAGAGTGGGAATCAGAGAGTGAGTGTGTGTGTGTGGTGTCGGCTTCAGTAACAGGAAGTAACAGTATATGAGCTGCAACTTTTTTAAATTGTGTATGATGGGAACTGAAGTGACCACACAAATTCAATGTACTACTGTCCCGATGAATCACAATACATGTAATATATACAATACCTCGGTTTAATTTATCACAGTTTTCTTTCGTCAATGTGTCTGATAGTCATTAGGAGAGAAATATAAAATGTGCAGGATGAACATTTCTTGTCTTCGTACTCCCTTGTATATGCAATGGGAGGATTTCATCACCTTATTTGACATCTTACTACCTTAATTATTGCTTTCAGCTTGATTGTATTCGCCCTGTAAAGGAGTAGTTTGATATTTTTTTATTTTTCTTCTTTGATCATGTCTGTCTGTTAATGTCCGTTCTTATAGCATCAAATAACTAATTAAAACCAAACCTAGTGTAAAATGAACACTCTTTTCATTGTACTTTTTAATTTGGTCCATGTCTCGTCCACTTACATGGAGGAGGTGTGGTTTATGACCAGGTGCCAATCGAGACATTTTGTCATGTCGTCCATCTTTTCTATACAATCTCACATGCTGCAGTTTATCTAATTAACTTGTGGGCTTTAGAGGTGCAAGTGAATCTGGGTCCAGGCGTATGCTAAGCTAACCAGCCGCTGTCTGCAGCTAATGACAATATATCTCAATCAAGCCCTTAAAAACCTGCGAGCTTTTAAACCAGTGTATATTTACGTCTTAAGTGTTTATTGACTATTCATGGTAATTTATGGCATTTATGAATTAGTCAATCTTAGCACCACAAATCCATATAAAAATAATACAGTTATAAACCAACATAATAAACATTTCACTAAACTGCACTCCCACTTTATTACTTGGACAATGAAATTCCTAACCTCTCCGACCTTCAAGGGACAGATGAGTTTATTTCGAGACTGCAGAGATAATTAACTCAATTTTAACAGCTTATATTTTACAATCGCTGTCATACATAAAAACAAGCTTTCAAATAGTCAGTACCATTAGAGATGCCACTTGCATAAAAAGCGGTGTAGCCATTTTTTAACTTGGTTTAATTTCAATTTGCCCATTTTCTGGAGCCTTTTTTTTGTTGTTGATCGGTTCAAAACACTGCGAGGGAGGAAGAAGAAGGAGAGAACGACAGAGGCTTCCCGCATTAAGCTGAAAGCCAGGCTGCAGCTCTCGCCCACAGTGCCTCTGACTTCAGTGCTTTTCCAGGTAATGAAGCCCCCGATGTGCTAATGATCATGTCTTCTGAATAAAATAACACATGGCATTGAAATAACAGGACTTTTCTTCTTTTTTTTCTGGCTCAGTTAGAATGGGACTGTGGTCACGATGTCCCTGACTAGTTCATCCTCCACGAAGGATGTGGAGTGCTCTCAGGGTGAACATGTAGGACTTCCTGGACACCAGCCTTTAGCTCCAGCAATGATTTAATGATGCCACGGTTAAAGCTTCAGTGTCCCTGCCACGTCCAAAGGAAGCAGGGCGGCTTTAAATAAGAGATGCAGGACACAAAGGCAAAAGATTTCCGGTTTGACCTATTTAGGCCCGACCTTTTTACTTTAGACCCATGCAGAGTGACAGCACAAAGTGGTGGTGGACATTCGTACTGTCTGAGTGGGCTGCGTTTGCATGAACCATAACATTGTGTGTCATAAATAGGGACTGACTGATTCACATCCGAGCCTATATCCCGGGAAGAACCACGATAATGAAGTCCCATCAAAGAACAAGAGTAAAAAGAGGGACGGCTGAGAGGAGGACTGCCTGATGAATTAAGAATCAGATAAAATGAACAGGAAAGTGGAAGGTAACAAGGAGACGGTGTTTTCAGATGGGATTTCTGCACGTGATCCATACATCAGCCGCAATCCCTTTAGGGATAGTCGTTTCTGTATGTGTCCCATGACTAACACCACCGGCACCACATTAACCTGCACAATATTTGCGGTTAATCCAACAAGTCAACGCTGAATCGAGCAGACCACCTCTGGCTGGCCGTGTCTGCGATGCTCTAATCTTTAGCCTTCTGTGTACATTAGATATTAAAACCTCTCACATGGCCGAGATGTTTGTCTTGCAGCAGTATGTATGCTGTAATAATTCAAACACCACCTGGATCCTCTGTGAATCTGATACCAGGCTGTGAGGGGGAGTAGTAGCTTCCATTTAATGCTACATGTGGTAACAATGGTTAAAACGTGTTTTTCTCCTTAGTTCTCAGCAGAATCGACCAAAACTACTGCACGAATGTCCTATTGAATTGTAACTGAGCCATGTTTTCTGATGGAATGAGCATTTTCACAGCAGGATCAACAGATTAGCATCAAAATAAAAGATGTGGGAAGTCATAAATATGGATTTAAACCAATACCTGGTTAAATTTATAATAAGATTCACAAAATGAGTAAAAGAAAACAAAAGATAATTCTGGAAATCGTTTAATTTCTGAGTAAAAATGGTGACAAATAAATAAAAAAAATAGATAAATATGATTGTCAGAGTAATTTTGTGACTACTGTTTCAGAGGCACTTTTACTAAAAAAATATTATTTGTAATATAGTAAATATGGAGCAGAACTATAAATATATTAGAGACTAAACAAAAATTTACCTTGAAGCAGCCATTTTTTAAAATGAAGTGGATACGAGTGACGAGTCTAATTCTGCGACAGCGATTCTGTGCTTGTTTGTTCAACCCTCTGACCAGATTGTGCTGATAGTGGTCGTGGTTGAAATGCTGTTCCGCTTGTAGCTGAGACTCTACACTCAGCACCAGTCCTTAAAACGCCCATAGATCATTCTGACAAGCAGGGGGGAAAAGACAGGAAGCTTGAAGTGTGGGGCCAGGATGTGATAATAGAGATTTTCAATCCCGTTGGATGATATTATGCACGACAATGAATCATAATCCATATTAATTAGTGATAAAGACAGTGAAAATGATCCGCATATAACAGATATGGACATGATCTAACCACATTTCTGCTGTGAACATGTCCTTCGCTCTGCAATACAAACTATCATGGACTCAAAGTTAGTGTGAGTGTTTAGTGGTGAGGATCCTTTAGCTGTTATAAACTATATAAACTATAATCAGGAGTGTGGTGAATGCTCTTAATACAGCATCACGATCAACTGACTCTACTTCTTTTAATGCCAGTGCAACAGTGCCTGAATATCAATACTAAAACAGTACAATTTTGAAACCTTACTTCTAGTACTGACAAATGTTAATGCAAAAAGGTTTTTATTTAATAAAAGCAGCCAAATCTCACAGAGATCGAATCTCTGCACTGAGACTTGGTTATAGACGCACTTTGGTTGGGACTCGGATACTGAGATTTTCCATTCCAACTCAAAAGTGAAAATACATTAGAAAAGAGACTGTGCCAGGACAGTGGTGGTGAACTGATCCTGACTGATCTTAGGGTGAAAGAAAGATAATTAGGGAAGTTCATATTTCACAACTTTTGCAAGATAAGAACAAAAACCACGATATTGAAAAAAGTTCTCCCTCCTGTTTGCTGCTTTTGAAGCTTTGCTCAGGAGTATTTCTCGCTGTTGCATCAGAGTTTAGGAAGCGACAGCTGTTATCCAGGACCTGCAGGGGTTCTGGACTCTTTGCACCGGGCGATAGGTTGTGTAAAACTGCTCAGGAGGATTTAAGAGTATATCCCTCTTCTGGAATCGACTGCTGATGTCTGTATTTTTGCATTTAAAAGAGTGTGGTCGCAAATTCAAAACCAGTTTAAGAGACAATGTAGAGCCTGTGCAAAAACAATTTCATGGCAGACCAGTTAGCGACAAGTAATCAACCTTCAATCAAGCCCACACCACAGCAACATATAATTACTGTTTGGATAAAAACACATGACTTGAATAGCATGAGTGGAATGCACTGTTTCATTATCAGAACACTACCAGCAAACAAAATAAGGCGAACTTCTCGTTGAGCGAGACATGTGCAATTTTTGCCAGACACCAGAATAACAATTTGAGCCTTTTATTGCCAAAATAATGTAATTTTAGTGGACATTTTGTGTCATTTACACACCCGCATTTATAAACATAGGGCCCAGGTTGAAAAATAACAGAATCCGCTATGAAATGTGACATGTGAAACAAAGTGATTTGGTTCCAGTTTCATCAGAACATATTGTATCATAATAGATGAAATCTGAAAGCGCACAAAACTGCGCCTCAGCACCTTTCTGTCATACGCACACACAAACACATTCACAGACGCGAATCTGCCGCACAATTACAAAAGAAGTGATCATTTGCGCTGATGGAACAAATGTAATTAAGAAAAAAAAACAATAGATACTACAAGGATGAAATGGAGAGAGAAGAAAACACTGAGAGGATGTTTTAATTATCTAGAATGGGCTAATGCATATTACTGATTAGCCGACCATTAATCTCCAGTGCTGACCATACTGATGCTGAATTATGCAACCGTCTGTGTGTGTGTGTGTGTGTGTGTGTGTGTGTGTGTGTGTGTGTGTGTGTGTGTGTGTGTGTGTGTGTGTGTGTGTGTGTGTGTGTGTGTGTGTGTGTCTGTGTTCTGCAGTTGTAGCTGGTGCTTGTTATGTGGATCCTGGGCTTTCTGTTACATCCACCCCCATGAGCACAACAGCGCCTCAGGCAGAGCAATGATCACTCTGCATACTGGGTAGGCAGGGTCCCATCATGCAGCAGGAACTCTCTATCCTGGCACTCAGTCTCCACAATACTTTAGTTTTTCTGTTTTACCAGTTTTCTACTCTCACCTGGAAGCCGAGGTGCAAACCATGGCCTCTGAGGCTGACGTTAAAGATGTCACTGCCTATAGCTGCACGTAACTATGGACTGAATATGATGTGAATGTGGCATTATGGCAAAGAGGCCCAAAATTATTATTCAAAGGAGTAAATGCTTGTACTTAGATTCTGGAGCTTTTTTATGATCAACAGCAGCTACGGCCAACATGTCCAAACCACAATTATGGACATAATTGTGGTAAAAATGACAAACATGAGATTTCGGTTGTCAAACAGTCACAAAACCTACTTCGTTTGGGTTTAAAATGACATTCATCATCATGGTCACAATGATAATCCTGTTGTTAAGGTTGTTTTTAATCGAGGATAGAAGAAATGTTGAAGAAAAAAGGTCCTTTTAAGTTCTCTGTTTTGACCAAGTCCCATCCATCCACCCCAGCCCCCTGCTGCTCCTGCCAGAGGTCGTCCAGCAATAAAAGGTAACAATGGGTTGTAATAGTTCTCTGACACAGACGACCTTTGGGGTCTTTTTATATTTTTTTTTTACAGGAGGACATTTTCCTTATAACATTTATAATGCCTGCGTTCAGTTTAAGTGCGTGTGTCAGCGACGGTGCTTTTTCCACAGCAGAATTTTGAACTTTCATAGCAGGTGATATAACTTGAGTGGCACTCAGTAGAGCGCACACCTCCGCTAAGGCCAAGCAGCTCCACACGTCTGTCTTACTCTTAAAATAAAAGAATAAAAGGCAGAGGTAGTCTGGTAAACTGCACCCAACTGTACAAACTCATGCAGCATTCATATGTCTGATTTTGTTTACATAAAGATGAAGATATTATTGCTTGAAAAATGTGTTATTGAGTTATTGGTTGTTAATGCTTGAGAAACCTGGATTCTTCACCAGCTCATCCACATCCCTCAGTTAAGTCATTCCTGTGTAATCCTGCTGATTAAATTAAATAAAAAATCAGACACGTTTGAAAAAAATGGCCTCCTTGACCTCCATTCATTTCTTTTGAGTGTAACAGTGAAGATACTGTGTGAGCATACACAACAGACTTCAGCTCGGGTTAAAAAAGAATCGGTAAAAAAAACGGCCGAGCCCCGACAGAGAATTAGCTCGGCCAGACCACAACTCGACAGGCATTTCGTTTTTGGGACCGAGCCCAATGTTTTCCCCAATTACAGGCACGTGCAGCATGAAAGATCAAATAGATAGCCCTTCCAAGGAGGCCAAACCCAACCAGACCCAAATATCCTTTCAAAATGTTGGTTTGAAGGCAGGCCTGATCCGGGTCCCAGCGATCCCAACGAGCTTGGATTGGGTTTCCACACTCTAATGCACAATAGCAGAGAACCTTGGAGTGTGGTTCTTCGGCTCCGACATGGGAAAATATCCACCAAGGCTGCACCTTATCCCTTATGTCAAAGAAAGTGAGAAAAAAAATCCGCCCCATTTATTCAGACCCACTCCGAACTTCTTCTTGGGTCATGCCCCACCCCTCCACAAAATTTAATGGAAATAAGTTGTGTTGTTTTTTTCTAATCCTGCTGACATACAGACAAACAAATTGACAATGAAAACGTAACCTCCTCTGCAGAGGTAAGAAATCTATTGTACTGGAACTAATACTATTGGTTACACCGGTAACCTTTGTTGAACATGAACTTGTCTGTAAATGTTTTACACAAAGCATGGGTCAGTAAGTGCATCCGAATCCCACATGTGACAGACATTGTCCACCATCTCTGTGCCCTGTGTGCCTGATTAACCGAAGATCACCCACGACGTACCTGCCGACAACCGAAGCGACAGACCCTCAATAAAATGCAAACCACCCACGTAAATATTTTAGTATGCCAGGTGCTCCCTAACAAAGTCATGACTCTGTGAGTGTGAGCGGCAGAAACACCTTGTCATCGAACAAAAGAAAACATTTGGTGCAGGTAAATGCAGCAAACAGTCATTCCACGATGATGTTTATTATGCAATCTATTTGTAATATCTGACGTGAAAGGCTGAGGGGCAAAGCAGAGAGCTTTTCCAGCTGGAGAGCAACATGAGTGTGATCACATTCATCAGGCTATTCCTCGTGTCGAGGTTAAAAAACGACACACTATTAATAAAGGACAGGATATGAGCTATTTCCCCTTGTGTCTTGAGAGAGTCCTTTTCATTACGAGTGGAAGAGCCGCCAGGTGACACGTCAGGCCAATATCTGATCTGCTGAAAGTGTGTGTGATCGCAAAAGTGGTTTTACCAGAAGACACAGTGATGAAATACGTCAGAGGGAAAAGTGAATATTTAGTTTCACTTGAAAATAATAAGTCAACATGTTGCAATAATGTTACAGATGCAGGGAAATAATTGATAATGGTTATATAATAATACAATAATGATATGCATTTTACAAGCCTAGAGCACAGTGCAGTTCAACCAAACACGTCACTGTCATCTATTTCTCTACAGAAGAATATTGGGTCCAGGCATAAGACAAAAATAAGAAGTGGAAGTCCATTTTGCGTTTTGAAAATAAATTTGAAAGGTTGAGAATTAAGTCAAACTAAATCAGAAAAGTCTTGATTTTGCATCTAAAAAAATTTAATATCGAGAATAAAACTAGAAATTTCAAGATTGAAGTCGAACTTTTAAGATTATATCTAACTACTCTTATTAGTGTATATGCCTGCCGCTGCAAAATGCCTTGCGTATGGAGAAACTGTACTTCAGAAACAGTTATCAATCAAAAAATAGGGAAATTCTTTCTCTTTTAGCAAATAAACAATACATTTGATTTGGTTAGTTTTGGTTTGACATTTAGGGATTTAATCAATTTAAGGAACTGTCATTATCACTAACGTGCGCTCCGTCTACGCGTACTTGACATTGATTGGTTTGTAGACAGGCGTGAGTTTGATGGTGTGTTGTTAGTTCAGAATGAAGTAGTCTTTCTGTTTGAATGGATAACATTAATGAATCAGTCAGAAATCATATGCTATTACTACCAGCAACTTCAGGCATTGTACTCGACACTAGTTTAAATGCACCAAATGAACGTCCTCGTCGATCCAACAATGTCTTTAGGGGTGAAGACTGCTGCAATCGTGCTTCAGCTTCTTCTTCTTCTTCTACTGTAGAATTCTGTCTCAACTTCCTGCAATTGGTCCAAAAGTCTGAGCTATCCAACAAAGTGTTTCACTCTGCAAACGAACAGAACCATGGTTCAGTGTGATCCAGACCAAGCCTTTTGGGGGAACTGAATTTTAGTCCATTGGTCCGAGACACCTTTCACACCTGTTCTTTTGGTTTGATCTAGACTGAAAAGACAACCAAACCAAACAAGGCGGGTGTGAAAGAGCCCTTAGCTCGACATTATTTTTCAACACTGGTTTTATTTTCAATATTTCTACTTTATTCTTGACATTTAGACTTTATTCTCCAAATGGAAAACTAAATAAAGTCTTTCTCCTCTTTTTTGTTTTCCTGAGCCTAATACCTCTCCATAGTTGCTCAGTTACTGTAATCCCTGTTCTGTGGAGGAACAAAGACTTTCGGTTGAGTTCTAGAGGAAATGTTATATGTCTGCATTAAAGGTTCATTGACTGCCATAGCAATGGAGGAGGAATGATAGAGCACATTGTGCCCGTCCAGATGTCTACCACACACACCAGTCTTGTTTTTTTCCTGGTCGTTTCCATCTTCGCTTCCTCCCCTCTCATCTCTCTTCCTCCCTCTGTCAGCCTCACATTTAGCGTGAGTCACCGACTGCATGCCACAACATAACACAACAACACAACGTCTCCGTTCCTCCATCTATCCGACAACACTGAACGAGAGCCTGCAGTCTCCCGCTTCCCTGCTCTCCCTTTTGTCCCTCCCTCCCTCACTCCCACCATTCCTGCTCCCAGCCTCGCTGCAGCCGTCTCCCCTCCCCCTCCCTCGGAGCTCCATTGTGAGTGCTTGGTTCAGCAGCCTCAGCCTCTCCTGCAGTACGCAGCCTTGCCTTTTCACTGTGCAGCCTGAGCCAAATGCAGAGCAGCCTCCCATCATGGGCTCAGGGGAGGGGACGAGAAGCACTTCAAACTGCAGGCCCCGGCCAGGAGGGGGAAAAAAACAACACCATGCCGACTGCTGAGCTCATCTACAGGTTGTGAGAATTCAAATGTTCACTGACATCCGGTTGGTGTCTGTAGAGCTGAAACACACAGATTCCTCGTCTCTCGCTCACATCCCTTGATTCACTTGACCCAAACAAGAGACATGTAAGCTGAAAACCTGCCGGCACTGCAGCGTTCTGATCAGCTGCATGGTAACAGCATGCACGGCTTTGGCAGGTGCGTGAGCACATTCGTGTGATTTACAGCCTTTCTCCCAGAACCTGGAGCACATTTGGAGGAAGAGGGCAAGAGGGGAGCGCTGCTGAAACTCCTGGGCCTTGTGTAAAACAACCCCCTGGATACTCCTAACACATAAAATGATAAAAAATGTTTAATCTGACAAGACCACAGAGCTTTTCTAATGCTAAGATTACAGTAATGATTTCTAAAGTAGAACACTGCTGCAAAGGTATGGGGGGGGGTCACCAGATAAACCACAACTATTGCACATGGCACACTGGCAAAGGATGTAGGAGACACAGGCGTCAATTCAGATTGAACCATGTTTATTTCACGTGGCTAAATATGTAGCGAGGTGTGAAATACTTCTGCTAAATGTGTTTTATGAAAATATTGTTTATGTATTATTGTTTTCTGAGATATTACTTGTGTACAATCATTTTTCCCAAAATACAATAATATAAGCCTTTGGGTGCGATACTTCATTGCCCATCTTGCAACGCTCGTGTTTAGTTTTTTCTTGTACTTGTATCACATCTTACTACATTTGTTATTGATTTTTTTCAATATCTGCCTACATGATAACATGGCACATGCCTTTAGCTTCAGCAGCATTCAATAAGTCTTTAATGAGAGTGCATTAAGAGATTTGATGATATGCAGCAGGTTTTTATGTAATGTCATTAGTCTGGAACAAATGCCCCTCTTTAAAATCCCTTGATGGCCTCACAGTTGTGTCTGACCTTTGGTGGCTCTTAATTCTCTTTACAGATGTGCTGCGAGGAGATTGGCGCCGAACCTAGAGGAGATTAAAAGTCTCGCGTTCTGCGATATCAGCAACGCAAAGCAAATGAAGGCTGCATTTTTGACGGATCAGATCCAATTATATAACTGTGTTTCCACTCTGCAGGCCCATCTCTGTCTGTGTTTGTTGTATCCTGAGCGAATAAACTTTCATGCAGCAACAATAAAACTTTATTCATAAGACTGTGGCATCACTTTGGGAAATATATTAAAACATAAATTGTTGACCAGTAATAATTACGTCTAATTTAATGCTACCAGTTGGTTAAGTTAAGTTGATTGACAACCAAGGCTGTATATATAAAAATGAACACGGGTCTCCGCTTCCTCCCGCTATCCAGAAATGAAGATGAAACATCCCGGATACTGCACCAGAGGGAGATTGAGACGCTTTGGCTTCACTTTTGAAATTTACAGTACAGTCTATGATGAAAAAATACATACTGTGAAACCTTTCATCTTTGGTTTCATGTATCTATGGCAATGTGAACCAAATAGCACATACAGAGAAAAACACTCCTGCAAACACATCAGCCAAAAGTGACACTTATTCTACTATAAACAAACTAATTGCACAACTTCATTTATCATCTAACCCTAAACCTTATATACATTTACTTAAATTATTTGTCTATTTTCTGGATCATATTTGAGCTGCTGTAACGGCATAAGGAGTATGGATTATTAAAACCACAGTAAAGAGTAATACTCAGCCGAGGTCACGGAAAGTCTTCCTCGGTGATCATTTCATTTCTAATGACGACATTGACCTCCCATATAATTATTCAAACCACAGACCACCACAAAGAGACGAGAATATTTCAGCGATTAATGTCCAGCAGCGATGGTTTGTGGAAAAGGTCTTTCCATGAACTTCTCAACCTCTATAAACCCTCACACCATGCTATACTGAACTGGTATTTATTCACCAACGTTTGCTTGCTCAAACTCTGCTCCCCTGAAAACTGGTGGCAATTACATCTTCATTCATACATGGTTTGAGATGCTGGCTTGTTTATTTGTCTTCACAACACAATAATTCATTAAATCCTCCTTCTGTGAATATGGGATATACAAATACAATTTGATTGATTGATGTCTATCATATATTTAAATAAATGTAATTTATATCATTTTAAAATAAATCTGCATCTTTATGATCCTTTTACAGCTGAAACAATTCGTCAATTAATCAATCATTAAAACTTGAATCTGCAACTATTCTAATAAATAAGAAAAAAGAATCCCTATAATTTCAGATTCTTCATCTGGCAACAAGGCATTTAAAGATTGTCACCAAAGACTTTTAAAATCAATAAATTGGGAAAAGAGTCAGCGGATTAATCAATATTGAAAATAATCATTAGGCACAGCCCTGTGTTAATCTGCAACTATTTTAATAAGTAAGCAAAAAAATTGTCAATATTGTCTATAGTTTTCTTAAATGTGAGGCTTTTGGGATTTTCTCACGAATTAAATATTTTTGGCTTTTGGGCTGTTGGTTGGACAGAACAATACATTTAAATCTGTCGCCATGGACTCAAATAATCAATTAATTGGGAAAAATATTCAGCAGATAAATCAATAGTGAAAAATAAGCATCAGTTCCAATTTGCTGATCAATCATGCCTGTAATTCCACCATTATCTCAGTTTAATACATTGCCTTACTTTATTACATAACACAGGATTAGAGTACTGGTGATCCAAAGTCTGCAAAACAAAATGGAATTACAGTGCAGCCATCACAGTCTGCGACGCAACATCAGCCTGCTGTGGTGGCTCTTTCCAATTGATGAGCTCCCGTTGCTTAAACCAGCTACCTTCCCAATCAATATCAGTGATTATCTGTGTGTGTGTGTGTGTGTGTGTGTGTGTGTGTGTGTGTGTGTGTGTGTGTGTGTGTGTGTGTGTGTGTGTGTGTGTGTGTGTGTGTGTGTGTGTGTGTGTGTGTGTGTGTGTGTGTGTGTGTGTCTGTAAACCTGCAGTGGCTGTACTACCTCAAATGAAACAGACTGTATAAATGCTGAAGCCTCTTTTGTGTAATTCACCATAAATATTTAAGAATGATTCAGACTCGTTTCTCTCGTTTGTCACAAGCTGCCGTTGATGAAGAGGATGAAGAGGAACATGGTGTAACCTTTAATTCTTCTATTAAAAAGAGAGATGTCACTCTCTTCGGCCACTGCAGAAACACCCATAAAAAGCTTTGTTTAATTGTTAAGCGTGTTCCCTGCAGCACTTTCACAAGCATGGAAGGCCGCCTCGTGAATTATTCAGCAGCCAAGGTCACAGCGCTGAAGCGTTTTCTCTTTTCCTGTCCCGAACGTGGAGAGTTTGTTGTGACACCGTTTAAAAACCTTCACCGAACTCCACAGCACCAGTAATTAGTCCTGGACTGCGGGCGTGGACCACACACCCACACACACACACACAGGTACGTGCACGGGAAAGCAAAATCTGAAAGGTAAAAGAAGCACAAACACAACAGTAACCCCGGCAGTTTGTGCTCATAAACTGGAGGTGATGTGATGCATCCCAATCACTATAATGGGCAGTGTGGGTTTCAGGCTAATGAAGTGGGTTTCCAGTAATCCACAACAGAAAAACAAAGCAGATTTAAGAAAATTACCATCCTCTGTAGCTTCATCTCTTTTAATCCAGAACAGAATGTATTCTACTGTAGCATCCCGCCCCCTCCGCATGCAGCTTTGACTTCAGTTTTAATAAGCAGGCCCTTAAACTTCCCCTTCATACACTGTACACATCAGCATCAGAGCCACCAACCAGAACTCCTCATCAATCAATAAATCAGCATCAATTCCGACTGTTTGTCTGGGAACATGGGGCCATCTACCTCTCCCAGCTCTTACGTGATGGATCTGAGGCTGGTGCCATATCCCTGGTTGAAGCACTGACGGTCTGCATAATGCACAAGGTGCGCAGCTGACTTCTGTGGGAGAGGGGGAGGAGGAGGAGGAGGAGGAGGAGGAGAGACAAACTCTGCATGTGAGGCCTAACAGTATGGAGCCTGCATGGGCAAGGCTTGTGTTTTGAAGAGGAAGCATCGTTCCTGCATCATCCATTTGCAGCACTCGAGCACACAGCCAGAGCGAGGGGATGAGAGATAACCAGGTGCTCAGATGCAAAATAAACAAAGAGAAGCATCCTGCATATGACAACCCTGTTATGTGATGTTATTCTTAATAAGCGGTGGGATGTTTTTAAGCCTATAGGATGGAGATGGAGAGCACTGATGGACAAGAGTATAGCGCCATTACGCACGTTTATAGAAACAACATCTATCAAAATACTGTTATTTATTTATTTGTTTATTTGTTTATTCCAATCATGGCTGTCCCTGTCCCCCGTCACTACATTGGACTTCATTAACCTTCCCTACCAATCAATATTCATCACTCGACCCTCCTCCGGGCAGCAGCTGGTTGTCCGGG
Organism: Hippoglossus stenolepis; assembly: GCF_022539355.2. Lineage (NCBI taxonomy): Eukaryota > Metazoa > Chordata > Actinopteri > Pleuronectiformes > Pleuronectidae > Hippoglossus > Hippoglossus stenolepis. The sequence goes on from NC_061500.1 coordinate 12,843,133, forward strand.
GGAGCGTCGCACCGCATCCACCGCCGCGCATCACACACCGAAACCCCGCAACCGGCCCTTACCATTCCGTGCCAGCTGATGACGATCCCCAGTCCGGTGACGGTCCTTTTCTCTCTCAAAACATCCCGACGGGAGACAGTGCTGCGGCGGAGACCATAGCTGTGCCAACGGCTTGATTCAGACGATCAGAGAGATGGAGAATTAATACATACAAAAATATGTGTCTTAAGGAAAAAGGAGCAAGAGGTGGACGCAGGTTGGCTGATGCTGAATCACGCTCTCTGTCTCTCTCTCGCTTCCCACAGATCACCACCTTGCAACCATTGTGCTGCAAGATGCTGGCTGTACCATCGTGGACCTACCAGAGCAGAGAGAGAGAGAGAGGGAGGGAGAGAGAGAGAGGGAGGGAGGGAGAGAGGGAGGTAGAGACAGAGAGGAGAGAGGGAGAGAGAGAGAGAGAGAGGGAGGGAGATAGAGAGGTTGGAGGGAGAGGGAGGGAGAGAGAGAGGGAAGAGGACGGAGGAGGGGGTACAGGGAATCAGGTTCCCATGGCAACCCAACGGGAGCACGTCTGACGTCAAGCAGGGAGAGAGAGAGGGCGGGAGGGAGGAGAGGTGGAGATCTCATGTGAGGCTCTCTCCGGATGGGAGGGGTGTTTTGGAACGTCTCTCTCTCTCTCTCTCTCTGTGTGTGTGTGTGTGTGTGTGTGTGTGTGTGTGTGTGTGTGTGTGTGTGTGTGTGTGTGTGTGTGTGTGTGTGTGTGTGTGTGTGTGTGTGTGTGTGTGTGTGTGTGTCTCCACTCTATTCCCTGCCACTACCACCCACCCTGTGAACTTAAGGCTCATATGTAAGTCTGTATTGATGCAACCAGCAAACAGTATAATAATATTAGTATTATTATTAATAATAATAATAATAATAATAATAATAATAAGGAACTGAAAGTATCTGCTCTTTCTTTGGATATGATGGTGAAATCAAGGCTATATAAATTAATTTATGAAGTACAATCTACTACAGCAACACTACAGAACCAGTACAGAAACAAGTATCATAAAATAGCTAAACAAATATAATACCTGAGAAGAATATCAGCTGCACAGGCCTACCTGACCAAACCAGCTACAGCTGCCATCTTTGTCTGCTGTTTGGTGTTGTGCAGGTATTGACTGTGTTTAGTGTATATGCAGAGACTTTATTTACATTTATTCAAAACAAAATAGCAATGTAACAAATACCAACATAACACTGGTAACATGAACATATTATCTATTGATGTGATAAAGACACGTGTGAATGGGACAGTTCCTGTTCAGTTCTTTTCTCCAATACTTCTTTGCTTTGCTGGCTGAGGCTCAAATGGATGGATGTACCCTGACACAAGTCTTGACTGAGGAGAAAAAGTGACAGCAAAGGGCCGTCCACCATTGGGCTTCTCTCAAACCCTCACAGAAATGTGGACGGCACAGATATCAAACATATCCAACACATGACCCATCTCACCCAACAAAGATAGATTGAATTCATCAGAGTGGAAGGACGTCTCTGGGCCTGCTTGGACAAGACTCTATTCGCACATTATATTCAGTTTTTTATACTCAGACCGATTTTGAATGTTTAAAGCACAGGTCACTCAAAGGCCTGAGAAAATCTTGAGGATTTAAATAGACGCCCACCGAAGTTGCTCACATGAGCTTTATCATAAGTGCACATTCATTTCTGAGGGTTCCTCGACAAGTGGCGAGTTTTTTTTGGCAGAACTAATTTCAAAGGCGTTGAAAAGAAAGGAGCTCAAGCAAAGTTTCTTTTTAATTCTCTGCAGCTGGACCCGAAGGCTAAACCAACCAGTCAGCTAACCACATGCCTCCATCCTCACAATACCTGGCGCCCCACATTTCTAACACCGTCAGAACAGGCAGATCCACTCTTTCAAGTCTTGACTGCGAATGGCCCCTGGGGCTCAGACAAGCTCTGATGAGGGAGGGATTTAGGACAGCACTGACAGAAATAGAAAGAGGTAGGAATCCCAAATTCAGAGCCTCTTGGTTACACTTTATGAGACATTAGTCATCACAACCCCGTCGGCCTCTCAGTCTCCTGCGTGGGGGCCTCTCTGCCTGAGGTGATGTACAGAGATTAAAGACTATTGTTTTACAGAGATAACACATCATTTTGGCAGCAGTTTATCTAACAACTTTTTCCATGCTGCTACAAGTTAGAAAACTGCAGGAAATGCCTTAAACATGGGAAACATGTGATCATATATACCGCACTCTTTGTGGCCAATGGGAAAAGCTCCTGGTAAAAGTTCAGGACAGCTCACACACACGGGGCAGCACCCAACCTTCCAGTAACTCAACACATTCTCCTCCTTTTCTGGAAAGTGCCATGAGCTATAAATGAGGAAGTCGTTTAAAAGATAATATTGTGTTGTAAGTTTTTCTAGACGAGGTGTTTAGGCAAGAATTTAAAAATATTCTAACCATTACATGCCACTAACAAGCAATTCCCAATGTCTAGAGCCAACAATGGAGCTACTTGTCTCTAACAGGAATGTTCACCATTTAATCAGATTACTCTGTGCCATACATGAGGAGAAAGAGTATTTGTAAAGGTACAGATTGCTGATGATGCTGAGAAACAAAAATGCTTATTTTCCATGACAAAATCTATGTGATTAAATTTGTCCTATTTTCTGCTTTCTAATTCTATTCTGTTGCACAGTAGCAGTCACAAACAATTTCCCTGGGCCTTATACTGAAGCATAAAATTCAAATTTGAAAATGTTCAAAAGTAACATACCAAAACTGTCAAAACAGTCAGAAATCCCATCATTCTTTATCAAATAAGGCAGCGCTAAGTGCTGAGAGCTAGTGATACCAGCATGTCAATCCTGTTGACACTGAGTCCCACCAACCCCCAAATGGATGGGGGCAAGGCATCGGATTCCTGCCCAAGACTGATGGGTGATCAGTCACCAACACGTACTGTTATCACTCAAAGCCTCTGAAATGCTGGAACACATGAGGATTCTCTATCCAGAGAGAAAAACCAGCGTCACGTCTTATCACTTCAGCCCACTCAGTGTAGATAATGATCATGCATTTTTAACACTGACAGGCTCTGGCAGGCGAAGAGAGAGAGAGAAAGAGAGATAGGCCTTTCACCACAGCCCCCATTGTTTAAAGGCAGCATGTACTGACAACTAAATGCCACTAGATGGCACAAGACATTCCATGAATGTGGGGCAGCAGCTTTGAAGTGCACCATGGGAAGGAAGTGCTCAACAGTGAATTGCTTCCGGACAGCTTGAAATGACTGTCAGGCAACTTTGATGTCATGGGAAAGAAAATATATGATGTCCTTGATGTGCAAATCACATAACACAACAGGAAATAAGATAAAACAACACAAAAATCATAAAACACAACAGCAAATATATAACACAACTGCAAATAAGGAAAGATGGCAGGAAAAGGAAAATAAGAAAACAATGTAAAAAGGAAAACTGAACAACAAATCACAAAACAGTCAGTGACGAGCTTGTCTATAGCAACGACGTTAATGTTGTCGTGTTTTGCGATTTGTGATTGTGTTTCGTAATTTGTCTTTGTTTGGAAATGTGTGTAATGTGATTTGTCGTGTCTGTGATCTGTTGTTTGGTTTTGTGGTGAATTGTTGTGTTACGTGATTTGTCAGATTGTGTGATTTGCCACTATGCTTCTCGATTTAAGGTTGTGTTTTAGGATTTGTCGTTGTGTTTGTGATTTATCGTTGCACTTCAGGGCCATCGTAAAAAAAAAAAAAAACCTAATCTTGACATATATATTTTTTTATATACTTAGTAAGTTGTCAGCTCCTCCTCTCCACATAGTCCAGGGGTGAAGAATAATACATTAGATGATGATGTATCTGATCAGAGGTTTGCATCATCAGCTATTGATTTAAATAAATAAGTTCAGTCACTGGAGGGAAATGGTTCAGGGGGTGAGGAAGGTTTGTGACCTGAACTCACACTGATCAAACCATCTTCTCCATAATCAAACATTTCCTCCCAGTTGTGTGTGTGTGTATGTGTGTGTGTGTGTGTGTGTGTGTGTGTGTGTGTGTGTGTGTGTGTGTGTGTGTGTGTGTGTGTGTGTGTGTGTGTGTTACTATAGAAACGACAGTGGACAGTCAGGTGTCTGGTTACTCCCAGTTACTCCCAGTCACTCCCAGTCAGCCCACGCTCCCCGGCCTGAGGGAGGGGTTATTCGGCTGCTCAGCAGTATCACGGCCGCTCAGAGCCGAGCAGTGGCCGTCAAACACGACTTCTGAGCTCGAGTGGAGATTTTTTTTTATTTCTTTCTCTTTTTTAATCCGGAGCGGCTCGGAGGAGAAAAGCCGCGGTGCAGCCGCTGGTCTCCGTGGGGCCAAGTCACCGCTGGGGACCGGGAGGAAGGACCTGTTGCCCGGCTGTGTTTGTGCGTGACTCCTCGCCCGCGTCGGAGCCAAGATGTTGCTTTGTGGACGGGATGGCGTCTGCTCCCGCTGGTGTGCGCTCACATAAGCCTCGCCGGAGTACGAACATTTCCCCCGCGAGTGTTTCTGTAGCTCGTCTTGTCCGGTAAGTTTCCCATTAGCCGCTCGAAAAAGCACTTCCATGTAAAGTGAATTGTTTTTTAAGCGAAGTTTGGCGTAGCCGCTGTCAGCCATACTCTCTCCCTCTCTCCCGGGAAAGCTGAGGGGCTTGAGTCGGCTGTTGCTGCCGCGCTAAAGCGCTAAAGTCTGTTTTATCCTACGGTAAAAAAAAGAAAAAATTAGCACGGCTGTTAGCCACTTTAACTCTTATTCTCAATGTTTAACCAGGAAGTTCTGCTGTGTGTGTTGTATTGAAGGCACAACAAATGGCATGAAGCATCTTTGCCCACACCAGTGACCCCCTCGTTGGGTCCTTTTTGAATGTAGCAGCCACGAGAGCCCACAACATGGTGTCTACCCAACAAACATCTTCAAAGTTCACTGTCCTGCTTTATTTCTGCAGCCCTGACCAACATGCATGCAGGCACTTCAGAGTCTAAAAGTGTCAGCACTGACTGAAGCTTTTATTGGGGGGGGTTGCAAGAAGCCCGCTTGTTCCCCCTCCCCCCTTCATTACCATAGAGAAGTAGTAAAGTTGACTCAAAAGTCAAAGGTCGGGATGTTTTGTGTGTGAATCTGTGTCATTCAAGACAAAAAGAAGAAATAATGTGATGGAGCGAGATGATCCGCTCCCATCCTGCGTGGCTCCGGTGGAGATGGTGTGAGCATCATCGTAGGAAAAATAGCCAGTGGGTTGGGTTTGTGTGTTGGGTAAAGTGGAGGAAGAAGGGGGGGGGGGAGTCAGAGTGAGGTTTTTCTTTTCTCTTTTTTTTTTGTGTGCAAAACCCTGCTCTGCATGTCACGGTACTCACAGCAACCCTGTGATTAACAGAAATGGAGCGGATGAGGTCGAGACCAAAATGAGAAGTGAGGGCTGTCGGTCCAGAGTTGGGCTGATAATCATGGAATAGTCGTGGCTCTCCTCCTCCTCCTCCTCCTCCTCCTCCTCCCCGTCCCTGGCACTGCTGAGAGACAAAACGTCCAGGGTGGCTTAAGACAGAACCGCTCCATAGCTGGAATATGCAGGGTTCGGTGATGTAATGGGCAATGTTGTGTCCATCGAGGGGGGGCGGGGAAGACCCTGCGTTCAATAGAAAATCTGGAAAAGCGTGTCGGCAAATTGCCTCAGTTGTGAGCGGGGGTACAATTAATGAAAAGCAGCCACTGGGTTTACCCTTTTATTTAGGTGAGTCACCACTTGTGTTGTGCACCATTCCCGCTACTGTTTTCTTTACCAGAAACACGAGGACGGCCCATCTGTAAACACAGCCACAGTGGTTCTACTTGTGTCACGGGAAGAATACATTGAAGGTGGTATTTTAACATCAGGCTCTTAACCTGTGCGTCGGCAGTTTTTACATTTCAGCTGTCCAGTCCTGGTTTGTTGATGTATTCTGAAAACATCACTTCTTACATCATTACTCCTGTTGAAAAGACAGTCAGATCCAGACCTTCCTGGATGCCGTGTGTTTTGAATTTGATTCGTGTGCTCGCTCGCAGCCTGCACAATGCGTTATGATTCTGGGAAGAGAGGTTCACTCAGAGTTTGTCGTTGAATTTTCCTGGCACGTATTGACTTCACCTCAGTGCTGGCACCGGGATCCTCTCCTCGCCAGCTTCTGTTCCAAATGTGTTTGCCAGCTGAGACCACAGTTGTGATGTTTGGAGGATATGAGCAAATTCCTGCTCATATCTTATGTTCTGAGTTATGCTTTTGGAAGAAGAAGTGGAATCTGGTGTGTTTTTATGGGTGATTGCTTCAAAAGTGCAGCTACTCTGGTTTTCAAAAGATTTCGGATAACGGAGAGAAAGATGTATGTGCTTTTCTGGCCTTTTTTTGTTCCAGGCAAATGGAGAAAGGGAACATTGAAAGGAAGCAGAAACTGAAATTGTTTCTACCTTCTGGGTTATTCAGCTGAAGTGCTAGGTTTCAGGTTGTTGTTTTCAGTTCCATTTCGTGGGTTGCAGTTGTGTCTCAGACAGGAAGGTGGGAGGAAAGGAAAAGCTTCACTTAAGTGCGGAGTAAAGAAGGCTATCACGTTTCCAGGATTATTTTCTTTAAAATCCTTGTGACTGACTGTCAAACACTTTGCAGCAGCAGCAGACTTAAGCCATGTTTAGTGTTTTTTTTCCCGCTCTAGTTATAGTGTGGGAATACCTAGGAACAAACATCCCCACTGTTTGAAAAAAGAGGGAGAGAATGAGGCACTGAAGTGGTGAAGGCTGTCTGCTCTCACTGTTTTGGGCCGTTGCCTCCTAAGCCCCCTCAATAATGAGTAGGACCATAGTCCAATGAGAGAGGAGCTGGCCTGCGCAGCAGCCTCAGCGCGGATAAAAAACATTCCACTGTAGGTCTCTGTTGAAATAACAAGGGCCACAAAACAATCGGTCTTCACAGCACCCGCTCTCCCCATTCTCATGGGTAATGAGCAAGATGGGTAGTAACCCACTTCGCCTCACACTTCACGCCTCCAATTGACTAGAATGGTTAACCTGCATTCCTGCATAAACTATTAGTCCTCTGCCTCATTAACTCTCTTCTCCGCTTCACAGGAAGGATGTTGTTTCACATATTTCCTTCAGATAAGTTTCACTGACACCAATAATGCTGCTGAACCATTTATGCGAAGATGCTTTTAGAGGAGTGCCATTCTCAGATTTGTCTCTTTATGCCAACGCAACAAAACTGGTTATGCTGCGTTTCAAAAAGTCACGTCAACTTTGAATTTGTCATCGTATCAACCTCTCTGGACCGAATATCTGAAATAACAACCGTTGGATAGAATTATCTTGGGGTAAAAACTTACTTAATGTGTGGCGAGGCCTCCAAGTGGTGATCAAGAGTCTTTGGCTTCACTTTTGGGGAGCAGTCAGGTCGTCCATCTTTATATACAGCTTATGTGAGGAACATTTGCATGAAGCATTATTGTGGCTAAACAGGACCAGTAGGTCTTTAAGGAGGTCCACCTGCCAGATTTCTTGCCAGTTTTGTGATTTGTTTTGCCAAAAGCATACAGCATGAACCCCTTTTTTTTGTTTTTAGTTTAAAGTTTTTCAATGTACATGAGGCGAAGAGGCACAGAGGTTCCCAGAATGAATGGACTTCTGGTTGACTTGCATACACACACAGAGCAATGTGGTTTGTGCTCTTGTGTGTTCCTGCGATACCAACTGTGAAACGTCTGTGAATAAATGAATCAACAATATATAGTCAAATATGATAAATCACAAACACAAATTCTGTTAGCAGAATGTCAAGAGAACAATATCACAGAACACAGTCAGACACATTTCACTTGTCGCTGTTAAGCTCTTTTTTTTGGTCTCCGAGCCAAATCTGTGCACCTGCCAAGCTCTTGGGTTTTACATTGAAGAAGTGTGGAAACTATTTTAAGGTTGTTGTGGACAGTTGTGCCATAGACAATGAATGATGAACAAATGTTCTCTGGTACTGATCCCACACATGGCTGATGTTTGCTTGCTCTTGCATAAAGTTTAAGACTCGTTTCCTGTCTGGATGTCTTTTCATTTGCTTTGTTTTTGAGTCATGGGCTAAACGTTTTTTTGATTTAAGATGCTGAGTAACAGCTGTGATTAGACAAGTCCAAATATATTCAGTGTTGTGTTTATTGTGGGTTTGCTGAGCTTTTTGTGAGGAAAAAATCCACTTCAAAAGTTCCTAACATCAGAAAAGCTGTCGGTGTTGGTTCATAGCTGGACTGGCCATCAGGGCTACTGGAACAATTCCTATTGGACCCCCACATTAAATGTACAATCCATTATATTTGTATTGGCCATGTTAGTCTCTTTACTGCCCATCTCCGTGTGCTTGTGTTTCAGGCTGTTCATGACACTGTGCTGCCTGCTGCATGCAAGAACTCTCAGCATAGTTTTTTCTGATCACTTGATTTAGGTGCTGTGCAAAAATAGCTTAGGAAAAAAAGGAAAAAACCTGTATTTGCACTGGAGGTTGTGCAGAATTTGGTCATTTTAGTTTGATTTACCACTGTGGAATATGTACACTTAATGTTTTTATGCACATAAAGATTTTCCTCCATAATAGTACAGGCCACCAGGCCAATGATAACTTCCACTAGGCCAAACATTTAAAAAAACCAAATTACAAATGAGACCAATTTCCATATCATGATGCCCTGGCAAAATCATTCTCCAAACCAAGGTAGATAAAGTGCAGCAATGAATCCTGCTCACTATGTTTATGATGTTGCAAAGGTCAAGGGTTAAACAGCTTATTTTTCATGCAATAGAATATTTTCGGTAATTGTTTTAATTGTGAGTGAAAGTCTTTCGCTCGGTGCTTTTTGCGTTTCTGAGCACTTCGTGTTTTGGGTTGTTTTGATAAGTATGATAAACTTGAAAAAATTGTTTAGGAAACACTGACTTTTATGCACGATATGCACTTTATTTTGTCTCAATAGAAGCTCTGAAATGCTGAGACCGTATTTTTGCAATCAACACATTCCTCCTCATGCAAATGAGAAATTGAAGTCACGACAATAAAACACTCTCTTGCTCAACTCACTTAGTTGTCATGGCTCCGACCACACCCATCTTTGAATTCAGCCTTCATTTTGATCTCAACTACGTCTGTCAAGTTTTATTTTTGAATTTTATCCGGTTGTGACACACTAACACTCAAAATAGTTGGAAATTGTTTGCCACTTTGTTGAATGTAACTCATGTAAAGCAGGATGCGTCTCCGTATGCATGTGCAGCTCATGTGCTTGTTCTCCTCCTCGGCTGCAGACAATAATAAGACACTGATGCAGGAGTTCACTTTAGGGCATGAGAAAGAACAAAATGTTGATCTGAACTAGATGTGCCAAATATATCAATGATCCCAACCCAGCCTGGGAAGTTGAATATACAAGTATAGAAGACATACATGATGTGAGGTGCAGATGTTCTCTGACTTACCTTGTGCCAGAGGCTCCCGTCATATAACAGCAAAGACAGCTTGTGCTATTTTCTCCTGTTTTTATGGTTTAAGCTTATTTATGTGTTTGTGTGTGTATTCATTGTCTGGTATAAATCAGTTGTCTCCTTTTCACTCTGTGCACAGGGAAGATGCACGTGTCTCTGGCAGAAGCCCTGGAGGTCCGAGGAGGTCCGCTCCAGGAGGAGGAGGTCTGGGCGGTGCTCAGCCAGAGTGCGGAGAGCCTCCAAGAACTCTTTCATAAAGGTATTGGACATGTGGAATCAAGTCCGCAGAGACGTTTCCGAGAAATGTACATGCACAAAACACTTTCTTACATACACCACTTTCCTATGTCCCACCTTTTTATTTATTTTTTCACAGCCTTCTCTGGAATTCTTCTAACAGTTTTTTAACTGAATAAGAATTGCCCGGTGTTGAATTCCACGAAACGCATTGTGTGAAATTCTATATACTGGATTTAAGGCTTTAAAACGTCTTAAATATGTTAAAATATTACTTATTATATCTTGAATAGGTTTTAGTAGGTCTTAATTTTGTTAAAGTTAATTTAACACTTCTTCTGTCAGGCTTAAAAGTCTACAACACCCCGGTCTGAATTTATCACAGAGCACTCGTCGCAGCCTGTAGTTTACGAGGGTCATTCTCCACTATACTTATTCACCTTACTGTCATTTATGTTGAAGTATAATTCATGGACTTCCATATTCCTTCTGGTCTGTCATACTTGATATACGTAGGTTCTAAAATTTAATTTGTTGCAACCTGCAGGAACCTGGCATGAAGGTAATTGTTTTCTAGGTTAATGTTCATCTTGTTAAAGTCACCTTTATTTTATAGATGATGTCATTCACATTTAAACTGTGCTTTTATTTAATTGTCAGCATCATTTGTAAGATGGTAGTGTACGTGGTTATGTTTTTATCGTCCTCATTAGTCATCGGTCGTCCTTGAAGGCCGAGGGAGATAAAGTTGTGTCTTTGTAAATAAAGGAAACTTCCACAACGGCTGACTAAGAGAAGCGTAACTATGGAGACGTCGGCCAGGATATGAGTCAGGGGCCGTCGCACAACCTCGTGTGTTTATTAAAAGTTAAAGGTGTTGGGGCCGTTTCCATTTGACACATTGGTGCACCTGATTAGGTCGACCTTAAATGAGTCATATAAAATATTCATCATTGTTGACATGGAGAAGTAGCCAAGATCTGACCGTGGGTTTCTGAAGGAATCGGTTTGACCTTAAATTCCACAGTTGTTGACAGATTCCATTAGAGACAATTGTGAGAAGCTGTTGGAATTCCCTCTTATCAGGGTCTAAAGCTTCTTAAATGCTTTTATAATGAGGAGATTCTCAAAAACTGCCTCTGAGACAAAGTTCTGAACATATTGATGACAAGATAAAAGGTTGGATACTTGTGTGTTTTAGATGATTTAATCTGCGCACGACATTGTGCTGCAGTGATTGTGATGGTTAACATCCACCCCCCCTCTTTTTTTCCTCCAGTGTGTAGTTGTGTAGCTATACTGAGCAAATTGTGGCCTCTCGTGTACACGTACAGTTTTAGACTGCTGAGCGAGGCTAAAATTTGAAGAGCAGATGTTGGAACCAGCTATTATATAGTCACCGAGCTATGTAAAGAAGTATGTTTACCACAGGAGTGGATAAATAATGGCGGCCATTTAAACATTTTTCATGTGTTAGATGACCTATTCAGCTATTAACAGTCATGGAGAAGTTGAGTCTTTGCTGGTTTATACTTAAAATAGCGTAAAAACAAGAAATACTGTGTTAAGTTTCCGACTTATAAAGATTTCTTTTTTTGTTTCTGTCACAGTGTGTTGAGTTGCGTTATGTATGGAGGCTAAATTTACCTTTCCAAATATTGTGAGTGGAGTCACCTTGTCGAACACTTAACCATTAGCACACATTTCCCCTGTGGTTAAACAGTAGTGGATAGTTACTGTTTGACTGATTTGTTTGAATAGGTGATGTGTGAACTTTTCCTCTGAAGATTTGTCAGAGGGATTCCTCCTCATGCTCCCATCTGCATATTATGCAGGATCATACAGAAACCAGCACCTTCTACATTTGTTTGTTTCTTTGTCTCCTGTTTATCTCCTCTTCTGTCTGCTCTGCTGTGTTTTTGGAACTCACCGGGGTTATCTGCTTCTCCACATCTGTCAGTCTCTAGTGGCGTGTTTGCCGTGGGAATTGAATGCATGGTGCACAGTGCAGTTTGTCAGCATCTACGTTTGTGGAACGACCTATCACTGTAATAGATCATGATAATTCCCTGCTGCTAATAAGCTCAGATAACGGCTTATCAGGCCGATGAATTACATTGTTACCGGATAAAGAACTTGCAATTGTACACTTGTATGGTACACATTCAAGTCTGATATTTACATTAGTGGTTCTGTTAGATCCTGTATGGTTTCAGTTCAGTTTATCTGCAGAAGATGTTGTTTCATTTGTAATTCATCCAAAAAAACAAAACGTACAGTATTTGCTCAGGCTGAGTCATGAACTTCTGCTCAGCTCTGTTATTGCTTATCCAGAGCCAAAGTGTCGAGTGGGATACACCTAGTAACCCACTCTACTTTTGAGCAGGATCTCCAAATGTTCACTTTGTGTTTTAAACAGGAAACCTGTATTTACATAGTAAATTCCAGGTTTTGAAAGCAGATATTTGGTGCCTCAAATCCCAGTTCGTCTGTTCATTTTTCTGCGCTTCTCTCCGAGCCGAGTATCAGTCGAAGAAAAGAATTTTGCAGCACTGCTCAAACATTCCTTTGTGTATTTTTAAAACATTCTCTGACCAAAGTGCTGGCTGCGGCTTTGTAGGAAAAGAGAATTACGCTGTGTAGCCGTTCCTCTCTGTTTCCATGCCTCAACAGTTATTTTCTTGCAGGCTAAGAAAGCAACATGTGTTTTTGTTTACTTCAGTCATCTTGAATTTCCATAAACTCCAAAAGCCTCTGCGAGAAACATTCACTGTGGTCCGATTTGTCTGCAGTTGCTGCAGTTAGGCAGTTAATGCTTGGACAAAATTGGGTGCTTTAAAACACAATACTTCACTTAAACAGTGAGTGTATGTTTTTGTGATAATGGCTAAGAATCCAAATAATGGAATTCCAACACGTTGTTGTATTTGTTATCCTGTTTTGGTTCCTGATCATATCTCCAGTGGCTTAATAATCTGTTTCCCCCTCCAGACCCTTCAGCCATGGGCTTCATCATCTCTCCCTGGTCCCTCCTGCTCATGCCCTCGGGCAACATCTCATTCACGGACGAATATGTGACCCAGCAGGACTTGAGAGCGTTCACAGCTCCTGAGGTCCTGGAGGGGCTTTCCTTGACTTCAGTCTCGGACATTGAGAAGGTACAAACTTTACACAACCCATGTGGTGACAGAAACTCACAAACTTACGAGTCTTTATTTTTCTAATGCTTCATTATTGTGCATTATATCATCCCACATCTTTTGTAAGTGCGTATGTGTTCAGCAGCACTTTGGGGATATTTTCTAGTTTGAACAGTTCAGTCTAGTTTAAGTTCATTAGTGAAGTTGTTGTCATGTTAAGCCCCTTTCCCTCTTGTCAAAAACCCACTAACTGTCTGCACTGTTTATATCAGCTCCGGCTCCAATCGGCAGTGATGGAGACATAACACCTGTGTGAATGCACCAATTTCTTCTTCTTCTTTTCTTTTGTTATTTTCACAGTGTAGACCCTGATGCTGCACTTTTTCTTTGTGATGTTATGACACACATTGCACTTCAGAGTATTGGTGTGAAAAGCCATGAGCAAAGGCTCCCATGCAGTCTCCTTTTTGGTGGGTTTAGCAGTGTTCTTATACCAAAACATTTTGGTGTAAAAGGACAGCGTATAAAAGTGCACGTACACACATATTTTTGTTGCTTCCAGCTTCCCTACAACTGACATATTTCTTCATGGTTTGTGTTCAATTGGTGAACTGCTTTAACTTTTCTTTCATTTATTATAATTTCATTTGATCTACTATGTCCAATAAATCTTGTCATTATATGCTCTAGCTGCATATGTGTGGAGTTATGGCTGTAGAAGCCCTCTCTTGTTGTGGTGGATGAATTGTGCAACTGCAAGATTCAGAACAAGAGCAACCATATAATTATTTCCTGCAATGCAAGATATGACTTCTTTTACATATCCTCAGAACCACGCCCCCCCCATTCATCCCCGCCCCTCTGGCGGAGGAGCCCAGAGCTTGCATGACTGGATTCCTGTCTCTGGCACGGCCCCACAGACCTCAACACAGATTTGTGCTGAGTCAGTTTTCCAGCCCTGGGCCCGTCTCCCCGGCCGAGTTATTTCAGTGTAGAAAGTATAATCTGTTTCTCTCATTATCAGACACTGGGTAAATATACGTCAGCTGCGAATGCCCCCATTTTTCCTTTCACTTTTTTCATCTTGTGCGGTGGTTATCGCTGCTTTTAAAGGGAGCCTTTTAGGTTTCCACATTTTCTGAAGGCGCGAGTGTGTCTTTAAATTTGCGTTGTGCGATCTGTTCCTAAAAGACCTTGACGACTGTGTTGCATTCTTTGGCAATAGAGGAATTATTCTTTCCTCTACCAAGCTCAACATTCAGGGGAAGTGACTTCTCTCCAAGTAATGAGTGCAGAGTAATAAGGACAGGAAAATGGAAAATGTTTTTGGATTTAGGCTGAAAGCCCCTGTTTTTTTTCATTCCCAGAGAAGAAGAATGAATTCCTTTTATTACACCAGCAGTTAGTGAGCACTGGTCTGTCTCTCTCTGTCATACACATGGGGAAGTTTGACTTATTTCAACAAGGTTCCGTGCCTAGTGAATCTGAATGCATCAAAACCTTTATATTGCTCATCTTTCTATTTCTTTACTTTTTGACCTCAACCAAGGAGGTTAGGTTTTCCCCTCAATCGGTCAATGTTTTTTTCACTTTCTTTAAAATAGCAAAATAGTTTTTTTTCCCCCACATTTTAACAATTTTCCCCAGGAATAATGAATGACTCTTGATGAAAAACATCAGGCACAATCAGTCCAACTCAGTGAGTTTGTGAAATTTGGTGCGGCTTGATTAAATTTAGTGGGACTGATGGGCTTTGGCAGAGGTATGCTCTCTACTCAGGGCCATTCTAGATTCTTTAGAGACCAAGATTGAATGAAGCTGCTGTAACGTAAGTGATGTTTTTTTGTTTTTACAGATGCACATGTACTCTCTGGGGATGACCCTGTTCTGGGGAGCAGATTACGAGATCCCCCAAAGTCAGGTAAATCCTTACTACAGACACTGTCCTACAAATGGATAGAATAGGGAAACATATACATATACAACCTTATAATGATGACGGAAATCAATTCATTTCCAATAAACTCAACAAATGATTTTTGCCTTTATGCTTTCAAAAACTAACTCTTTCACTACATGGTGTCGAATCAACTGGACTGACACTAGGATACGAGACTATCAGGAGGGACCACTTTGTATATTCAAAACTGAAACAGTTAACAATCCAAAGTAAAGGTTTGATAATGTCTCCCATGTTAGTGAGGTTGGCATCAAACAAAACTCAAGTTTGCATTTTCACATCACAATGGCATCATGAAAATGTGCATAGTGTGTAGAATTAGTGTGTGGTAACACACAATTTATAATACTTCAAAGAGTTCCATATTTCAGTCTTACTAATGCAGCCCAAATGCTTCATAACTTTTCTGAAAGCAGCAGTTTCTCAGTGTCGGCCTTTTTGATCTTTATCTGAATATCTCATCTTGATAAGAAAAACGTGCAAGCTCTACGCACTCTGGAACGGATTTGAATGTGCAAAGAGATGGTCTGCTTCACAATGTGTTCATATCTCAGTAAGAGCAAGCCAGGTGTAAAACACAATCCTCACAGCGCGTTCAGATCTGTGAGAAAGTGCCGGCCACAGGTTTGAGACAACATAACTTGCACTCATAGTTATTCATCCGCTTCGCTTTACTTAAGAGCTCAGGCTCAATCGGCTCTGATTGTATCATTTTCTTCAAACATGGCTGTAGTTGTGTTCATGGCAGCTGCAAAGTGTGTAACAATCTTAAAGTCAAATACAACATGTAATCATTTCTGATGCATTCAAACAAGGAAAACAAGTGTCATAAAAGACCTGCATTGGAAACCCTGGCTCTTCAGACACTTTAAGTCTAAAGCTGCTTTCAGTCATGCAACTGAACTCTGGAGATTCTTAGTGAAACAGAGGTTCAACCACTTCCAGCCTCAGCAATGTGGCATGTTTCCAAGGGAAACAGAATGTGTGGGCTGGGTATAGTTGCTGGACAGATTAAAGTGAAGATTTTCAGCTGAGATTGGACTACTCAAAAGTGAGTTTCTAAAAAAGAGAGTGATACTGAGATGTGAGATAGTTGTAGAAGACTTGTAGCCTCCACAAACACCTCCCTCTTATGTTTGGTCAGGAGATGGAGGATCAAAAATATTAATTCTTTTGGAAATGAAAACACTGTGAAAAAAAGGAGTATATATATATCTTGGCAATACTCTTATTCACTCTACAACACCAACCCCAGAGTCAGATATCTACTCGGAACCAAAGCCAAAAAATCCACATTAATGCTAAAATAATGAATTGTACCCTTTTTTTTGTGTACAAGGCAAAGTATCTTACGTAGGAGAAGAAAGTAAATTTTACGAGAATAAAGTCATAATTCAGAAGAAATTCATAATATTACAAGAATAAAGTTGTACTTTAAGTGTAAGAATCTTTAATTATATAATATTCAAGTGGCCCTAATAATCCGTAGTAGTATTTAAGCACTTGGAGAGAAGTCAATTTATAATATAAAATATGTGGATTTGATTGAGTAGGTGGAGATTTAAAGTAGGTGGTGGGTTTGTGCCATGTTGGCAAGGATGAACTCTGCCTCATTATCTGAACCCAAAGAAATCAGCATGATAATACAGATATCAGCCTCAGAGATGCCTAAGACTCAACAGTACATTGTGCTCTCATCGCTGTGTGTTAACTGTGATTTTATTTGTGATGTAGCCTATGAAGTTGGGGGAACACCTGAACAGCCTGCTCCTCAACATGTGCGATGACGTCACATTAAGTCGAATGTCGCTGCGCACGGTGCTGGACATCTGCAGCAAACACATCCGCAACTCCACCTGTGACCCTCCCTTCTCCTACATCAGAAAATTGGTCCGCTTGGTACTGGGCAGCCTTTCTCAGGTACACACTTAGGTCATGGAACTACAACACAACACTCAATTGTCTATTTTATGTTTATTTTAGCATCTTCCAGAAAACCTGCAGCTCAAGGTTTTCCCTGCGAGTTATCTGCTGAGATAATGGGGCTAGTGATGCTAGAACACGATTTCAGGATGGATGACTGTCGAATGGAAAAAACTCTCTAACCTCCTATCTTTGTTTTCATTCCCTCTACTTCCACTCTCTTTGTCTTTTTTCCTCAGCTGGACGGTCTGTTGACTGATAGAGAGTCTCTTCCGGAGCGGAGTAAAGAGATTCGAGAGAGGCTGAGGGGAAAAGGTTTACCCTCGGGTAAGATGAGCTTGCACTCGCACACTCAACACAGAGCAACTAGATCTGCATTTACTTGGGGTCATGTATAAAGGAAGTTTTTAATGGTGTAGAAAGTCGATTTATTTATACAGTGATTTTAAATCTATTTCCTGCCAGTAGTTCATGATAATGGTTTCTGCGTAATACAAAGCAGGTCACACATATGTTTCCTTATCTTCATGTCAGTGACAAAACGTAACAGAGCCTAGAACCAGAACAAGTCACCAGACTCTAGATAAGTAGGTTTTATTGAGATAATGTTGAGAATATTTAACGTGATGTTTAGGTCAAAAATAAATTGAGGCTTTGATCAGTTGACGGTGTGTGGTTGGATATATTGTTTATATATTAAAAGTTGGATCTACATGCGTTCCCGGTTGTCAAGCTATTCATCGCTCACGTCCTGGCTTTCTGGAGGGAAAGATTTTAAAAGTAGACAAGGAACAGCAGCAGTACAACCTTGAATCGCATTTAATTCAGGAAAATATGACCAAATCCTCCCAGTGGTTTTCTGAGAGAACTCCGGCATTTTTCCAGGCCGTGGAGCGGAGAACACAGAGCGAGCATGGCTATATTCCCGATTATGTAAGCATGGCATGGCATTGATTACAGATGCATATTTTGGAGTCACCAGTGAAGCTGCTGCTGCTGTTTGTATCAGTGCTTTGTCTCTGCGGCTGCAGCCCGCCTTAGGGAAAGTACATGCAAAGAGCATTACTCAGTTCTTGAGCGTCTTTCTTCTCAAGGAGCGGCTCCTTCCCTTCTGTATTCCAGTGCTTTCAAGTTGTAATTGCTGCTAGGGGAACTCAGTCATTGTCTGTTGTTTTTTTCACGATAGATATTTTTATGTTTGCCAGTTCATCGCCGCTGTCTTCCATATGACGGCAACACCCCACTCGCATGAGCTGAAAATCTTGTGGCAACAGTTGACTTCTTTGAAAAATAAAAGACATCCTGTTGTGATGTTTTTTGTGTGCCTTGTGTGCCTCCCTGGGTTTCTGGAGGACGCTCCATCTTTGATGTGTTAAGACTGAGCATATGCTTTGTAGATTAAACCACCACATGCAGCATTTTTACAGGACCTAGCGTCTCCCTCTGCTCTCTCATTTCTGCATCCCATCGTCTTGTTTTTTGCTCTTGTCATGCACATGTTGGCCTCCTGAGCCGTCATTGGTGGAGTTTATACAGTCACAGAAATCCACATTCATTATTTAGTAATAAAAAATAAAGGCGTGATTGATGGGCTGGATGATTTGTTATTGTGGCACAGTCTAATCTGTTCTGTTGTTTGTTTTTAGGTAATGGGGGGTAAATAAGCTACTGCACAAAACAGACGTGCAGACACAGTAGGAACTCCTTAAACATCATGTTTCTTAAATTGCCTTTTCTTGTGCTTTTGTTGGTTTACTTCATAATTTACTTTGTCTTATTGAACACTGATGGCAGCTACATTGCATCCTCATGGGGCTTCATAACAGAAACTTCCTATTGCTGCTTCTGATTCTAATCAGTTGCCATCTAATCATTTGAATGACCGTGCAGCATTTGGTTAGGGCCTGAGATAATGAAATGAAAATGTTGAGTTGAATTCAAGAAGGAAGTTTCTGAAACAACGCTCTTGGTTTCAACACAGGATCACAACAGTGGAAGGAAGCATTTATAAACATGTGGTTGTGGTGCTGCACAAAACCATTACATGTTATTTAATCAGAAGGGGGGGGCCACGTCAGCCTGGTCACTCGTTTGCATTGTCTGCTGTATCCCTTTTTACGCTCTGATTGGGGAATCTGAGGACGTGCTGAATGCCTACCCAATTATTCATTTACAGTAGCAGCACTGAATCTTTCAGTAGAGGGGCTGTGAGAGGCCGGCAGCAGGTGCTCGGGCTGTAGAGGTCCAGGGAGGGCATCGGAGCAAAGGAGGAGGGGACGTCCATAGTCGACAGTTTTGTGTTTAGTTACTGTGTCGTGCTGATGCTGTCAGAACTTCGTCTTTATTCGAATCAAAATCATTGTTAATCCCTGCTCTCATAATAAATTCAACTTTCTGAATGTGAGGTGTTGGTTTAGAAATTATATTACCCCTGGTATTTCAGATTATCTCTAATACTGGAATATGAAAAACAGATATGCCTATATCTGTTTGTTTGGGAGTGTTTTCCTTCTGAATATATCTCCATGGTTGTGCTTTGCCAGTATTCCAGTTAATAGTTGTGTGTTTTAGTTTGGGATTTGTAACGTTTTGACACTGTAAGGTTTATTAAAACTTTGTTTCTCCCTTGTTCTTAGGGAGGAGCGCCGCCCCCAGGGTTCTGGAGCGCTATCGAGCCAGGACTCAGGAGCAGACATCTCTTAACCGGGGCCTCAGTCGCTCCATGGGGTCCCTACAGGGCCTGATGAAGGGCGATGAGGGGGCAGCCCAGCAGTATAACCTGTCTGACTATCACCACAACTCCGAATCCCCCACAGAACTTTACTCCAAACACCCCTCACTTCACCACCAGCACTCCTATCCCTACCTGCACCCTCTTCACCCACAGCAAAAAGGCCGGCCGGTGGAACTGGACCGGAGGTCTTTACCCTTCCACACTGGTGATTTAGGCCCCATTCAAGCCAGGAAGACCTGGGCTTCCTCTGTTGACTTGGCTTGCATTGACCCAGAGGCTCTTCGTTTTGGGGCACTGGAGGATGCTCGAAGGGGCAGCACTGCTCTAAGTACCCACTCTATAGGGAGGCACAAATTGGCGTTGCGGCCATCCAGGGAGAAGGACTCTTTCTACCCTGAGTTTACGGGGCTGAAGAGCAGGAAGCCTCATCACTATTCAGCCATGTCGGTGGGCTCAGGCCTTCCTGGCGCCTATGACAGGATCAAGGAGAGACAGAGGAAACTTCAGGTGCTAAGGCACGCAGTAGATGGTGAGTACACTCTCTTAACATGCATTAACATGCTTTCACGTTTCGAGTTTAAGTCCTCGGGGTTAAGTTTTATAGGTTAATGTCTGAGAAGTTTCTTTTGAAATTTCCAAAGTGTGTCTCATGCTACTGGGACATTATGTAAATCAAACTGATACAAGGGACTTGGCTCTAATGGAGCCAGTGTGTTGAGCAACTTCTGTAACTTTCCTAAATCCCAAATTTGTCTTTCCCACCCTCTTTGTGCTGTGATTGGCAAAGTGTTCGGAGGTGAAAAAGCAGTCATGGTTGGAAATTTATCTCTCAAGGTTTTTCATTCTTTTACAGCTATTTCTGTCCTTGGCTTTTGCTGATAGTAGGAGGGGAATTCACCACTGACTAAGAATAATCGTCACTCATGGTCTCTCAGTATGAGGTGTGACTATTATAATACGATTGATTTGTTCAATATAATGGCTGTCTGATATTGCTTGAATCTCAGATAAGCGCTAGAAACAGCCTGAATGATTTTAATTGATTAATTAATAAGTACCATGATTCACTCACATTTAAACAATAGGCTACTGAGTGTCACATTTGAGCCGAACGAGCTGAAATACTTCTCTCCCCCAACTCAATCTGCAAAATGTCCAAACCGCACTCTGCGTGTTTTAGCAGTTACAGCTGCACTGCAATCGGTCCTTTCCGCACCTTTTTTGCTTGTCGTCATTGGAGCAGATTACACACATGAATTCATTATTTGGAGATAATGGGGTTTTTTCGTGACACATCCGAGTCATGTGTCGTTATTGTGTAATGTGTGGTGCCGGTGCTTTGTCAGGACTTGTAGTGCTCGGGCTACAAACAACAGTGAATGTGCCTGTTATCTGTTGTGTTCCTTACAATTTCAAAATGAGACCCGGCTACAGACATACTTTGTGGTGATATGAATTTATCATGCGGTTAACGCTGGTTGAGCGAAAGGAGAATGCAGAGAGGCATCAGCTGGGTTGATCTGAGAGGTGAAAATGTGATGTGGATAAGGATGACGTGAGCAGACAGACGCCCGCGCTGGTTGCAGGTTATGTGTCCATCTGTAACTACCATGTGGGATGGGAGCTGGATGCTGGCATGAATGCAGTATCATTGGTGGTGGCTGGGCAGCAATGTTTAGACAGAATATATGAGTCACGGGTAGAGCGGTTTGCAAATTGTCAATTCTAATTACAGGCCTGCTTAATTCTAGCCCGCTGCTTACTGTCACACATGCTATAAAACAAGGTCCCTCTCTTTTTTTTTTTACATATGGCTGTAAACAAACAAATATAAGTAAAATGGGCAAATATAGTTAATAACCCCACACACACACACACACACACACCAACAATCAAGAGCATGCATGCACACACAATCTCACACACAACCCCAACCAACAATTGTTAAACATGTCAGCAGTCATCCCCAAGAGCTTTACATTTTCCTCAGGAGCTTATTGAATTCTTAGTAAAGTCTCCATATGCAGGCAAGTTGTATGCAAAGAATCACATGTGGCTACATGGGTCTGCTGGGGGGGCAGTGAAGGAGCATGAGGTATTAATGGTTTCATCCAGTGAACCACTGACTTTTACCTCCTCTTCCTCTTCCTCCCCCCCATTCTCTACCTCCCTCCAACGTCCAGTCTCCCTGATTTTAGGGCAATGTTTTAGTTTTTTTATGCTGACCAAACCACCATCCAAGCATTCTTTTCCTCAACTGTGGCTTTTTATCCTCAGCAACTCCTTCCTCTCCAACCCTCCCCGTTTGCCGATTGTAATCAGGGACGCTATGTTTTTTTCTCTCTCGTATGATTGTGTAAAGAAAGAAGTTAAGCTTCTCCAACTGGCAGAGTGTTAGAGCGAGAAAATTCGATTGGAGGGGAGCCCCTGTTTAATGTCCAAGGTGTGTGTGTGTGTGTGTGTGTGTGTGTGTGTGTGTGTGTGTGTGTGTGTGTGTGTGTGTGTGTGTGTGTGTGTGTGTGTGTGTGTGGTGTGTGTGTGTGTGTGTGTGTGTGTGTGTGTGTGTGTGAAAGGATGAGAACTGTCTGAGAGTCACTACAAAGTCTGAGGCAAAATATCGTTGTATTCCATCCCAGCTCTGTTTTGCTATAATATGAATGGGGCCTAATTAAGCACAGACCATTTGCGGGCCTGGATGTACTTGGCAGAGACCCCCTTCTCTCTCTCCCTCTTTCTCTCTCCCTCTTTCTTACTTTCTTCTGTTCTTTTCTACAGGAAAGTGATGGCGCAGCAGTGGTCAGTGCTCTCAGGTTTCACCCAACTGCTTCTCTTTCTTTTGTGTGTGTGTGTGTGTGTGTATTTAAAAAAATATGTTTAAACCGTATAAATATGGATTACATGAACATAACTAAATGTCGTGTGCGTGCATGCCTGTGTGTGCATGGGCATGTTTATATCTTGTCCCCCATGTCTCACCCGGTGACACCACCCCCCCCCCCTCTTCTTATTTTTTTGCTGCCAAGTTGCATCAATCGGTAGAAAGTTTCCTCACAGACCTACCGACTGTAATTGGAGTCATGCGTAGCGGATGAGGGAATTCCTAACGTTATTGGACTTCTCAGGCACTTGGCAGCGGGTCATGTGGCTCTCGGCCGGGGCGGGTCCAGCATGGACAACAAACACAGAACACTGCTGCTTCCCCGGGGGAAGGGGGAGGTTTTCGCACAAAAAGCACAGCCCCCAAATTTTCATAATTATATTTGGTCCGCTGACTCCGGAGGCCACAACAGGAGTGATTATAGAGTGCTCCCAGGGATTTTATAATAAGGCTTTTTTGATCCATTTTAATCAGCTGCTTGATTCATTTCTTCTTTACATCATGAATAATGTTCAACACAAGCCCTATTAAGATTTCACAAGAAATGTGGAAATGCTGTAAACGGGCATTTATGCATTAATGATTTTTTTTCCCTGCTCTTAAAATTGCAACTGTACACTGTCTGTTATTCTTTTCTTCTGAGTCATGTTAACGTTGTGGAAACTTGAGGGGTTCCTGTAAGCTATTATCCTCCGCTTTAAAGGGAGTTCCTCCTTCCCCACCGGGACCACCAGAAATTAAATAACCTCACGGTCTGAGTTTGTGTCTCTTCTCAGCTTGAACACCCCAAAAAGGCAAAGCGTGTAGAGTCTGTTTATGTTCTCAGAGACAACTGGTGTCAAAGTATCAGTTTATTTGAGGAATCGGGGAGAGGGGGACTAAAGAAACACGGTCATGGAAGAGGTAACAAGAAGATAAGGTTAAAGGGAGGAGAGAGATAAGTGCAGGTCATTCCAGCAAGTGGGTCTGATTTCAGTAAAGAAAACATGATAGAGCTGAGTAGGAAGTAAGTTGTCTGTATAAATTAACTCCCGAGCTGCGTTCAGCCCAGAACGAAGCCTAAAACATAGCAACTTCCCTAGGAAGTGTTGCAACTATGGCAGCTGAGAGGGTCATTCTTGGGCAAGAAATTTCGGAGGTAGATGACAAAATATGCATCATGTTACGGTCTCTGCCCTTTAAAATAAATTGGGATTAAATAACTATTGGCTTATTGTGTTGAACAACGTCCTCATAAAATATTTATACAAACGTCACTTCTAATATTTGTAGAGAACTTTAAACGTGCCTACAATCCTCCTCTTCTTTGTCGCTTGGGAATTTATCTATAGATGTATATGAGTACATTCCTGTTACTTTACCATTCATACTCATTTAAAGGATGTAGAGTTTATCTTTCTTCATCTCCTTCCATGATTATTCATATTTCCTGGGAAATAAACAAAAGCGGTCTGTGGGGAGAAGCACAGAGAGGGAGGTATGCGGAACATGTTTATCTAGCCCCGTCGCTCACTCACTCAAACATTATCTGCAAAACCTCTGTGTTAATCTCTCTAATTAGCTGTGACCCTCTGCGATTTGCCTTCCTCCATTTGCTCTGAGGTTCGTGGGGTGTTTTTAGGTCATGATGAAATGCTGATCCTTGTTTTTTTATTTTATTTATTTAATTAAAACATTTTTAAGATTTCTCGATTTCTCAATTCACAAATGTGTCCTGTTTCTGTGTTGGTTTACCCAGATCATACATGTGTCTTAATCAGCCACTGGAACAGAAATTAGTTTCTGGCTTTTCGCAATATTTATTCCACTTCACCCTTTAGGTTTTCTAAATTCATAATAAGTGCACGTAAAGCAGCGTAGTGGACAGTGTAGGGCAGGTGACTGTGCATGTGTCTCTTATGGGTGAAGCTAAGTCATTGTAAAAACATTGTCTGCTCCTCTGAACCTTTTAAAGCAGTCGAGGAACCAATGAGTCACTAACCAGCAGATGATGGAAACCTATTTTGGGTGACCTGTGCTCCTCCTCCTCCTTCTTAGTAAAATTAAAGTTGCTGCTGGGCCCCAATGTTTTTTTTTTTTTTATTAATGATGTTTACATAAGATAGACATCATTACAAAGAGAAGACTGTTGTGCTGTGAAACTTTGCCGACCTAAATGCCTGAGCAATGACTGGAGAATGCCACTCAGTCAAGCTATGCAGCTGGTACTGAGGAGCAGGACTTTCAGGTTCCACGTACGAGGAAGAGAAACACACGGCACATTAAGTTTAGGTTCAGACTGTTTCAGGATGTTTGCTCATGTTGTTTTCCTGTGTTGCACCAAAATCTGAGTCCATTATTGAGATGATGAGGCAGTGCACTGAGATGAGTAAATGATTGTGGTGAACTGGTCTGTACTTGCTATGGTTCACCCAGTCAAGCAAGACAAGAGATTACACCCTCAGCAAAATGCTCTGTTAACCCGAAAGGAGGCTTGCCTGCATATACTTGTGCCAAAGCAGCTTTCCAGTGAAGTTACATGTCTTTCACCAGGAGTGTTTATCAACAGCATGACTAATTCCGGCTCTGTGTGTGTCTCAGTCTACCGGTTTGGGTTAAAGGTGACAGAGAGAGTCCTGTAAAAGAAAACAGGAGCTCGTCAGTTTCATGTCGTCCAAGTCTCGTGAAAAATCTTTTTGTGAAATTCTCTGTTGTTTGACGTTTAAGAACAAATGGCTTTATTTTAACATCCCTCACAAACAAATGGCCAACGAGTCCATGTAACCATTGTTAGTCATCTAATGTGCATGGAGGTTATGTTTGTTTCATTTACTTATTTCATCGATTATTTACTAAAACTGCTGCATGGTTTGTGTTTTATGATTTATTTGAACTATCTTCCCCTCAGACCCAGTCCACACCCACCAGCGGTACAACAGTGATTACAGTTCATCCAGTGAAAGCCCCTCAGTGGCCTCCTCAGATCCAGACTACAGACAAGGTAAATTATGCCTCTGTGTCCCTTTTTGTATTATTTTTTTATTTTAGTTTTCTTAATGGAAAGAGACTGAAGGGGTGAAAATCAAGGTTACAATTTAGAAGTGGCTTGTTGGAATGGGATCATTTGCACTGGTTTCTGGGATGTGTAGTTCCTTAACTCTTAACATATTTCTGTATTATTGTAAGTCTTGTACCCTTACCATTTGTCCATTTCTCAAAATGTGGTTTTGCTTCAAATCGAAAGTGTTTTAGCTGGTCGGCCTGGTTCTACACACATATCTCACTTTTGGTTCTGTGCTTGAAGTAAAGATTATATAACAAAGATTTTCAAAATAGTGAAACTGCTCCAGTCCAGTTGTAACATTAACATAACAACAAACCAAATTGAAAAACAATAGGACAAACAGAGCAGCCTCGCTTGGATACATGGGTCTCATTTGTTTTTCTGTGGATCTGGAGCCTGCTGATTTCCACTTTTTTAGCCAATCTAATGCAAGACTGATTTACACCTGAGACGGTGAGTGAATTTCACTATTAAACCAGCAGCAGTCTGGGCTTCGAACCCTGGACTCGAACCCCCTGGCAAAGGATATCAATTATTCTCTGTCTCCACTGACTATTTCCTCTTGTCTGTCCTGCTCAAAGCCAGATTTCCTGCTGTCTTACGAGCCAAACCCTACAGGGCGAGCTTTGTCTGCTTAGAATCAAGAGGTGCACCACTCTGCCTTTATTTTAAGAAGCTCTAGAGAGAAAGCTGCTGTCAGACTTTCACCTGGTTCCGCCAGAGGAATTAGATAATGTCCTCACTTACGTAGGATTGCACAAGATTAAATACCTTCCCTTTCAGTGCAAAATAAGAATCGTGCGATAAATATAAACAGGACTTCAAACGCAGATAAGTGTGGGGAACATTTAGCTGGTCTACAGTTTCAAGTGGGAAACAGAGCCATGGCTGCAGCTCAGATTGAATACTTCCAAACTGAGCAACTGGAGTATCCGACATGTATGCTGTAATATCTCAGCTCACTGTGTTATTTGATACACCGACTTCCAATGTCCTGCTGAAATGAACAAAGGGAACAAAGTAAAGGGAAAGGGAAAAACGAAACGGAAGAATTCAGAGATCTATCGATAGTCTACATTGTGTGGTAAGTTATCAGGGTCTGGAAAGACATCTGAGATACTGAAGATGATTATGTTAGTAGGACACATTTCTTTATGTCTTTATTTTTAAAATATTCTGTCACTATTGAGACCTGATGCTTGTATTGATCTTAATTCAGAAACATCCTCCAGTTCCTCCCAGGGAGACTTATGGCATCCAGATCAGATTCCCAAACAATATAAATAGTATAGAGTCCTTTTAACACAGCAGTTCGGCTATGATACTTTCTGAATGTGTCCTCACTGTTTCCTTTTGGGTGAGGACGTGAACCATTTTCAGTCCAGCTAGTTCGTTCTCATTTTGGCAGTCACATGAAAGTCTAGTACTACAACGTGTCACTGGTGTTAGGAATTTTCCATTTTACTTCACACACACTGAGAAACTGGACTGGAACAGTATTTACTCTTGTTGATAGTTTTAATGTGTTCTCAGACGTGCTGTTGTTTTTAGAATGATTCCAGACCAGCACCCAGGAGGTTAATATACTTACAATTGTCAGTGCAGAGGGAGACAGAGCTGACAAAGGTCAAATGCACATTTATTCAAGCTCACCTAACACCCATACTCCATTTAACACTGTCGTCATGTTTTGCACTGAGCTGAGACAGCTGTTTAGAGTTGAAACCTTCGTGGGAAAAATGCCAGTTTCATTTGGGAACGGCTGAAATATGTTGATCATGTTCCAAGACAAAAAGCAGTAAGTAATAGCTCTTATGCACAGAAAGGTTTTTAATGCACTAGATGGGGCAGTACGTGACTCAGTATATTTTGGTTCCGTCTGACACATCCTGTTGCAGTAATGCAGCGGAGGTCTTTCACACACAATTACTACACAGGGCAACAGAGATCTAATTTGTGGTGCCGATTTGGCCTAATTTTCCTTAAGTATTCCACCTCCCTCAACACATGTTCATGGACGTACGTTCGCAGCACAGTGTGGGTGTCTGCATCCAGCGGGGTGTGTGTTTGATTGTGTACATGTGAAGACACAATTTCCTCCTTTTTGAGTGTTTGTGTGCACAGCTCATATTCCCACGTCTCTCTTCCAGCTAAGAAGCCGAGCGAGGCGAGGCGGTTCGGCTCCCAGCTGGCACTTTCATCTGAACACGATGTCCTGTCGCTGACGAGTCACAACACACACAGGCACAGGTAACGCACACCTATGTGTACAGGCGGCTATTTAACAACACATCACTAGTGTTGGTTGTTTGCCAGTGATGTTTTGAGCCCCAAGGCACCGAGTCACCATCTTAAATACCCACAATCCTTTTTGATACAAATCATGTGATGTATCAGCAATACAGAAATACAAATCATAGTAGATATCATAATAAATATAGATGGGAAAATAGTGTACAAAAATACATTGTATAAACTTGCGAATAAATAATGTATAATGTCACATCAATCGTTGGTATTCATAACAGGTTCAAGCTTAAAAAGCCACCAAATACTATTCCCCCTAAAGAGCCAACCTACAGTTACTCGGTAATTCATATAATAATCTGCCCCTTATTGGATGTTACAGACCCCAACATCAATAGCTCAGGTTGAATTTATTTCTATGCCACTTCAATTTTTCATGTCCATATTTGACAGAGATTGTGAAACAACTACTACATCTAGTCTAGACCGTTTCCATTTTGCTAACCACTTTTTAGGAAATGAAATATAAACCAAGGACATGGAAAAATCTATGTAATTGTACAAAAAGGATTGCTTGTATGTGTGTGGGGCTTTATGTAACCCCTCCACCCCCACCTCCCCTGCAGATTATTAAGCCTCTGCAGTGGCTGCACCAGGTGTTTGTTTCTCGCTGCACTAATGTGCCTTATGTAACGGGGGATTTAATAACTGGTTGCATTGTTAAGTCTGGGTGGTAAATGTTATTGCATGAATTTCACCATCTGCCCCACTGCATGGGAGTTTGTGTGTGTCTGGAATCTAAATGTTCATACGTGACAAACGGAGCAGGGGAGTCACCGATGTACGACCTGTTTGCTCCTCACACAGCTGGTGCGGCACGGCAGGGTCATCCCCATGCTTCGCTAGTGAGGTCATCTAATGCGACATCCACATTCAGCAATCCCTGTCTTCTCTAATCTCTGGCATTACAGACCTTAACCGCCTGCTGTTGCCGTGCCTGCTCACAGAAAAACCCAAGTTTTTAATCCGGCCCACAGCACAGAGCACTGGTAGTAGTCGTAGTAGTATTTGATGTCTTTCATGTGTAAACACATTTTGTTCGACGTGTCTACCTCTCATTGATACCGTTAAGTCTTTCTGTTATGGCACATTCAAAGAAAGCCTACAAATCAAAGAACAGTCGCACATCAAACAACAGACATCTGCAGATAACAGCTGTTCTTATTCAGCCTTTTGGCAGCATCAGATTGTTCTGACACTCCCTCCTCTGCTCTCCTCCCTGCAGGCAGTATGAAGGAGCTGATGAAGGTCTGGTTGGCGCTGAGCTGCTCCTCCAGAAGCAGGAGGAGGAGGTGCAGCGGCTCCAGGCCCACCTGGCCAGCAGGCTGTCCAGGGCTAACCTCTACTCCGCAGACGAACCCCTGGCCCCATCGCGCACCTCCATGCTCGACCTTCGAGACCCCCTCTATACCTCTTCTGTGCCACTCCGCAAACCCAAGGTCTGCACTGCTCATGACTTAAAGCAACACTATGCAACTTTTGCTGATCAACACTGGCTTCTGCAGACACAAGTGGCAATTCTGTTGGTCTGGGAGTTTGAGTGGATAAGCATTTTTCATGTATAGAAAACAAAACCTAGCAATTGCTTGACCAGTGCGATGCCTGCACGGACAAATGGTGTCTATTCCTCGTGATCCCCGGCTTCCTGTAGCTGAAGTTTTTTGTAACTCATCTACAGCTTGGCACCACTCTCACACTTACCGGGCCTGATTTTGGCAGTTCTAGCCATTGACGTTGATTCAGTCAGTCACTTCTCATGGGAGATCGCTCCCTCTCTCCACAGTTACATAGTGTGTGAACAGGCGTTTGAGGGCGCTGAGTAGGAATGACAGCGGCACCATTCTCCCTATTACAAGTCAGTGTACCATCAAAAAGATTTCAAAGCTGTTATTTCGATGGTAAAATAGTTTCATTATGTTTGGATTAACAGACACAAAGATATCTTTATGGAGTTGTCAGCTTAGAGGATCATTTAGTTACTTAGGCCATTCAGCATTAATTTGATTTATACACAAAACTTCCTTTGTAACTATGGAGATGAAGACTACACACACATGACGCAGCCAACTCCAGAAAGTGGTTAAAAGACATCATTTCAACACACACTCGGCAGTGGGAACTCCCTGGACCCGAGGCCTGACTCTCAATTGCTTGAAAGTTGTTTATGTTGGAATATTTGATGATGGATGGACAATTTTAATTTGCATGAGCTCACTGGCAACCAGGTTGTTGATACTGTGCTCACTGGATGTTCTGTTAATACAAACTGCTGACTGGAAGACATAATTCACGTCAGCATCCTTATGTTAATTACAAATATGTGGGTTGTGGGACATATTGGATTTTTTTGGGTACGGTCTGATTTATCCAGCCTGCTATTGCCAATTTTGAAAATGTGTTTGTGCAAAGGGGGTAAACGTAGCAACAACTCTGCAGATGTTAGCAGTGCATTCAAATAATTTAGGTTGATTGTACTTCATTGCACTAAAGGCAAGACATATTTGCTGCAGTGTGTTTATGGCAGATTTTAAAATGATTTAATGTTGCATGTGGGGATTTCCATTTCGTAAAACAAAATTCTTTAACCTGAATTAAAGGAATCTTGCTCGTCCACTGCTGGTGAGACTACACAACAGAAACCAAACACAACAAAAGCATCGCATGAGCTGCTGTCATTGACTTTTTGTGACAGGAGCAGCTCATAAAACTGGTTTGAACCAGGAGTGTTAGTGTTCCCATGAAGATAGGAAGTGACAAATGTTTCACAGATGTTTTGTATCTTAGATCAGCATTCACAACCGAGGATGAAACGCAAGCAGTTGGCATAATTCCATATATGAATATTAAATGTATGAAAACAAGTCTCAGGTTGAAAACAATCCTTCAGCATTTTGGTTCAAATAAAGGTCTCCCTTTGACACTTGCTCTTTATCTTTGCACCAATGGCAGAACTTCCTTGGGCCTGAGTTCGTGAAGATGTCCAGCGAGCCCTGCGTAGCCCTATCTGTTCCCTCTTCAATAATGGTGAGGATGTAAATCTGTTTTTAGAACCGATGATCTCTGTGTGACAGGAGCTGCTTTATTTACCCCTTACAATTCGCCACTCCCTCCTTTTTCCTTTCTGCACGCAAGAAACGTGGGAAGATAGAGGACGTGCAGAGAAAGGTGGGTGTGGTACTGCTGAATGGCCAAAAGCTGGAGCTGAGCTGTGACATCAAGGCGGTGTGTAAAGACGTCCTTGACATGGTGGTTGCCCACATCGGGCTTGTGGAGCACCACCTCTTCGGCCTTGCATACCTCAGAGGTACAGTATGTTGTACCTGTGTACGTCTGTGGTTAGAGGTGGTCAGATGTGTGTGTGTGTGTGTGTGTGTGTGTGTGTGTGTGTGTGTGTGTGTGTGTGTGTGTGTGTGTGTGTGTGTGTGTGTGTGTGTGTGTGTGTGTGTGTGTGTGTGTGTGTGTGAAGTTATTATTAGTTACACCCTGTAAGTTCAGTCTCGGATACTGTCACAGAAGAAAAGAGTCCAGGGTTGTGCATGAAAGCATCACAAAATGTGTCCTAGAGAAGATATTTCCTTCTGAAAGTTTAAAACTCTAGGATTATAAATCAATCATATTAGATGTCACTTGATTAGTTTAGTTCAAAGGTTGATGGTCTTTTAATTTCCTACACTTGATGTCTCATTCAAAATGTAAGATCAACGCCTGCGGTACTTCACTGATTGATTCCCCTTCATTCACCTACTCCACTCTCTCCTCCAAAACATTCCACTCGCAGAAACTGAATTTTTCTTCGTCGATCCCGATGCCAAACTCTCCAAAGTGGCCCCAGACGGATGGAAGGAGGATCCCAAGAAGAAGAAAAGTGACGTGCCTTTTAACCTTTTCTTACGCATCAAATTCTTCCTTGAGGATATCGGTCTCATACAGTGAGTATCTGGGTTGGTTTCTTTGTTGTAGAACACTACACCCTGATGTTGGCAGATCAGTTGTTAAATAAACGACTTTGTTTCCTGTGGCTAACAGGCATGCCATGACCAAACATCAGTACTATCTACAGCTGCGGAAGGATGTCTTGGAGGAGAGGATGCGCTGCGACATAGAGAATGCCATGGTACTTTCGTCACTGGCGCTGCAGAATGAATTCGGGGACTACCAATCTGAGGTAACAAATTTCTATTATGCATCTCGTCAGCTAATAATATTTTTGATCATTATATTGAGTGTATACTATTGGAGCAAATGTGAAGTAAAGAAAAATATATATAAAAGTTTAATATTGTTTTAATCAAAATAAACTTCATGAAACAACAAATTAATGCTACTAACTTCTGTGCCTTAGCTCCATGGGAAGACCTATTTCCGACTGGAGCACTACCTGCCTGTATCCATCCTGGATAAGGTGGACCAGGCGACCCTCAAAGAGGAGCTGCCTAAACTTCACAGGAACTACTACGGAGTGTCTGAGTTGGAGGCAGAGTCTGAATTCATTGAGGTCAGCATGACTAACGTATACAGGAATCAAGTCCCAATATGTTCTCAGTTATTGCCACACTTCTCATTCGTCATATAGTGGTTTTCAGCTGAACTGCTTATTTTGTGACTAACGTGGTGAAAGTTTCAAGTGCACCAAATGGCAGGTGTTTCAGGAAGGAGTCAAATTTGGCAGCAGAATAAAAAATAAATTTTAGTGTCCTCAAAAAAAAAAAGTACCTGTGTACTGCTACTGCATTTATTCTGTCTTTTCATATGGTGCTACTGAACTTTACAGGCTTCTGAAAGAGCTCTATTTGATTCATGGCACTGAACAACATCATATAATATATATTGGATTACTGACCCAATGGAAAAACCCCTAAAAAGTTGTAGCATTTCATGTAGTATATCTCAGTACTGTGGGCTTTTGAGTATTAAAGACTCCCTGCATTGGTCGTCCTAAAGGTGAGCCAGAGGCTGACCGAGTACGGAGTCCACTTTCATCGGGTGCTTCCTGAGAAGAGGTCTCAGACAGGCATCATGCTGGGCGTCTTTTCCAAAGGGGTGCTCATCTTTGAAGTCCTTAATGGAAACCGTACCCCCGTGCTAAGGTTCCCCTGGAGGGATACGAAAAAGATTTCCTTCGCAGTATGTACCCGTCTCTGTTATCAGAAATAAAACTGTCACTCTGCTGCACATGCAATTTATCCACTGTAAAAGAGTTTAGTCTGTCCTCACTTTCATTTATGTGTTTAACTTGTCTCCCTGAAGAAAAAGAAGGTTTGCCTGCAGAACACATCAGATGGGATCAAGCATCTGTTTCAGACAGACAGCAACAAGACGTGTCAGTATCTGCTCCAGCTCTGCTCTGATCAGCACAAGTTCCACCTGCAGATGAAGGCCCGCCAAAACAACCAGGAGCTGCAGGACTTAGGTAGGAGATACAGAACAGAACACAAGGCTCAGACACCTGTAAATATTATTTTATTAAGAAGTTACTTAAAACAATCCCAGAGAGAAACATTCATAAAGTAGACCCTAAAGTGACATGTCCATAAAAATATAAATATTTTGTCAGCCAGCCTGCACATTTTCTCCAGATAAAACCTAATGCCCACCAAAAAATTTCCTTTTCAAAGATTTACATTACTTATAACAGTGTATTATAAATGAAAAATACTGCTTTGAACAATAAGATATATTTGCCATCTGGTGTCAAACACCATGAGTCCTGTCTGATCGCTGTGTTTAAGTTTTATTTCTACACTTCTACACATCTATTCTTATGTAGGGTGTCGATCAAACATGTCTGGTTGATATTTAAGTGATGGTTTGTCTTTTCAATGGTGTATTTCTTGGTTTGATCTCTTTTACTGAGACCAGGGTTAGGTCTTTGAACTACGCTGCAGCCAGCCACCGGGTCAATAGGATCCGGCTTCACTTTTAAGAGCTATCAGATCTTTATATACAGTCTTTGGTCGAGACGTAGCCATAGTGATTAAGATGGATATATCCAGAAAACAGATTTAATTACCAGTGTAGAGGTCAGTACCTAAATATCTATCCAAACATTAATTATCTCAGACTGCTTTCTACAATAATAAATTAACATGTCATTGAGACTTAACAGTTCACTCATTTTCTGGTTTGCATTTCCTTCCTGTTAATCAGAGAACTCCCCCCTGAGCATTCTGCAGCAGTCTCTTGACCGTCGCAGTGGAGACTCAGTGGGAAGGACGGTGAGCTCAGGCAGCCTGGCCCCCACCTTATCGACGCGCTCCAACCCAGACCAACTGAAGAGGATCTCGTACTCGGAGGTGGCCCTCAACAAGGCGCCGTCCGGCCAGATAATTGTCCAAGACAAACTTTGCTTCCCGGGGTTCAATCCCGTGGCCTCCACGTCCCTTTCCAACCCACGAACAATGAGCCGCTCTCACCACAACCTCGGGCAGATGCCGGAGTCTCCAGAGTACCGAGGGGCAGAGTCACATCGTGGCCAGTCGCACGGCGGACCGAGTCAGCCACAGCCCAACCAAGTGGCCCCCCACTTCCAGCAACACCAGCGAGCCAGCTCAGACACTGACTCCCTGATGCACCAACAGGACAAGTGAGTTTAGAGAAGTAAAATGATTGATGTCCAAATACATAAATATGTATGAAAACAGTAGCACTAACTAAAATGTCAGACTACTTTGCTATGTGACTGCTTTCTCCTCCATCAGAACTACACAGAAACTGGACTAAAGTTAGGCTGTTTTTACTTCACTTGTTCCAATCAGTCGTCACCCTGTGAAGTTTTCACTATCAGAGTCTCTGAGCTCACTTCAGGACAGAGGTTACTAAGTTAAGACTCGTTACCGGGGCTTTGGCTCTGTTGTACACAGACACACAGAAAACTCTAATTAAACCTCTGGAGGTTTGTGTGCGTGTGTTCTTCCAAATGTGCCTCTGTGTTGTTGTGCTTATCTGTGTGTCTTCCTGTTGTCATCAATAACAAACATGTTTTTTACGCCAGTTGCTCCCTCTGGTGTCAATTTTACAGATGACATGGGATTTTAAATTCAATCGGATTCTGTGCATTAAAGACATTTACAGACCTAAACATTATTACCATTTACTTTTTGATTCCTCTCTCCTCTTCCAGTGAGGAAAGTTTCAATCGTCTCCTCTTGCTCGCTCTCTCCCTCTCAGGTCATTCAGCACAGCGTCCTACAGCAGCCCGACCTGGAGCCTCAGCATGTCCAAGAAAGAATCAGACTCTTCTTCCATGGAGGACAATGGCCAAGCTTATGTAGTAGGTAAGGATGCTCACCTGTGAGGAATGATGCTTTTCACTGGTGAAGCTTGTTGTTGTGTAGAGGTCCTACCAGGAAAATCCTCCCATATAAATCAATTTCATGTAACGGCAGTTCTGGTAGAGACTCAGGATATATTTAGTCATGTGTTTTTCCTTTTACTTGTACTACTGCTGCTACTGTGGCTGACTTGCATCATCTATATTATGGAAACCAGAAAAAAAGACACCTATATTATTGCCTTTAAATTGGCAGAGAGAGACATGCAGTTGTCATTGTTTTGTGTAGTGCAAAAAAGCCAAAGCACGGCCTTGCTGATCTCTTGTGTTCTTCTTCCAGGCGTCAGTATGAACAGCTCCTCGGCCCCCCCCTCAACCCCAGCCTCTGTTAATGGTAGGTATTTAAATGTTTTATTCCTCTCATTTCCCACACATGCAAAATGCAGTAAATATCCCACCACTCTCCCCCATCACTCATTTCATAACATTCTTAATCCTCCCCGTCAATCTGTTGAACCATATGTTGATGGCGGCACAGCCAAGTACGGATATGCGAGCCCAAAAAAAGACCCCTAAACCACAGTTACGTAATTTTAGAATTAAGTCTCTGTCCGCTCGGTGCAGCCTGCCTGCGGAACTGAACTCTGGCCCCGCTCCCACCATTTAATAGCTTCATACTTGGCACTGAACTCGCGACCTTCCCTTTCATCCAAGCTTAGACCATCTTTTCAGGCCCATTAGCCAATGGTGCTAAAGTAGGGGCCATTCAGCCTCACTGTTTGCCTGTCTGAGCTGATTAATTATTACAGTGCACATACTCCAATGCTCTCTGAGTGGCCTACCGTAAATCCCTTGTGAAATTAATTCACCAAATTTCCACTGCCATATGCCTCGGTCAAAAAACGACTGAGCTCATGCAATGCATTTATGGTATCTCCCAGTAAATGCCATGTGTCTTTGCTTTGCATAGACTCCCTCATGAAAAAGCTCAATGCCTTACCGTCCCCAGAGAGAGAGATCACAACTGTAAACCTGAAGAAAGATGTGAAATATGGCCTAGGTAAAGTGAAACCCTAAATGCATTTTCTTGAAATAACAACTTAGTCTTTTTGTTTTTCCACTGATATATTGTGTTTGAGAGTGTGAGCATGGTGTTTATATCTGTTTCTGCTTGTACGTGCTCTCCAGGGTTCCAGGTTGTTGGAGGGGAGAACTCTGGTCGTATGGATCTTGGTACCATCATTAGCTCCATCACTCCTGGGGGTCCTGCTGACGTCAACGGCTGCCTCAAACCTGGTAGGCCTCTGCTGTGTCTCCCTCGCTCTCCTAAATGGGTGGATTAAACTTTTAGTTTTTACCCCCATCAAGGACATTATGGTTTCGTTCCTGTCCATTTATGTGTTGGTTGGTTTGTAAGCTAGATAATGCAAAATCTTGGTGAAGGATGTGGTATGGCTCAGGATCCAGTTCAGTTTTTTTTCTTTGCTTAAACATTGTGAGATAACATTTTTGACATTTTGAGATAACATCTTTGACATTTTCACTGATTTCCCAGTGACTCTTGATGAAAAAAATCCAGCACATTCAAAGAACTAATATTTAAGAGTGTTTACAATTTGGTGCAGCTTGATCAATTTAAGGGAGACTATTTGTCACTGGTAGAAGTATGCATTCTACTGAGTGCCATTCTAGTTTTTGTGCTGTGAAAATGTATTTCTCTCTTGCCACACTTATTCGTCTTCCATGCGAGTGACAGCTGTAATGTTGACGCAGGTGACCGGCTGATCTCTGTGAATGAATTAAACCTAGATGGGCTCTCTCACGCCTCCACACTTGAAATCCTTCAGAAAGCTCCGGATGACATTACTCTGGTGGTGTCACAGCCCAAGGAGAGGCTTTACAAAGGTAACAGCAGGGACATGAATGAATTGTTACTTAAGATGTGGATCATAGTTGTTTCTTGTTGTCATGTAAGGAGTGCATCACACACATCAGTGTTTTCTCTTACTTTTACTCCTGGCGTCTAAAATGGTTCTTCTTGGTCTTCATTTTAACAGATTCTTCCTCAGGCCATGTCCCCTACCAGGCCAAGTCTTCACTGACTGCACTTAGTTCTGCCCAGAGACGAGAAGTAGACGTTGATATCTCGTCAGAGGAGCAGATGGAAACGAGAAGCCCCAGCCCTCCACCCGATAGTCCTCGTCCACCATCAGCTGCCTCGTCCACGGTCCCCCAGCCCGCCAGCTTCAGTTCCCAGGACTCCAGGATGAGCGCTTTCGCTAAAATCAGCCAGCCCCCTGTTAACGGAGTTCAGCAGTGCCTAGATAGAGTTGCGGCTGTTCCCACAGTTGCATCCACTGCCCAACATCTAAGACCAGAACCTAACATGGACGTGGATCCTGCGCCGCCGGCTCTGCCTCCCAAAACCAGAAAAGCTAAAGTGTTAGAAGCTCCCAAAATTTCCGAGCTCTCCGACTGGGGGGATTCAGACATGGATGAGGAGACGTATTCCAGTAGTCAAGAGAAACACAAAGTCAAAAAGGTGCGACCATTGTGTTGATGAATTCATTGCTGTACATTTTATTTTACATGGGTACGTGTCTAATTAGGCAGATTTATAATTCAAACTCAGAAGTTTTTTTTATCCTGGTGCAGCAAATACAAATCTACTTTCGTCAGTGGAATAGGAGAAAGAATGGTTCTTCCGTAAACAAGCATCGCACGTTA
This sequence comes from Hippoglossus stenolepis, assembly GCF_022539355.2. NCBI lineage: Eukaryota > Metazoa > Chordata > Actinopteri > Pleuronectiformes > Pleuronectidae > Hippoglossus > Hippoglossus stenolepis. Next base: position 12,880,916 of record NC_061500.1, read on the forward strand.
CCTGTCAGATGCTTGGCACAACTAACTGCCTGTTGTATATAAACTTGGCCTATCATGGCATTCACAATGTCAATGCCAGGCAGTTTGTTACTTGAACACTGCATGTCTTACCCTGAATGTATGATCTGCTCGTTATGCAGTTCAACTTTCTCACTCCCCCTTGTTTCTCTCTGCATGTTCCAGCTTGTGATAATTCCACTTAATGCCCTGTTCTTTGTTTGCAGGAACACATCGTGGAAAATGTAAATGGTAATGCCCCAGGGGTCAATAGTCTCCGTCCAGGAGAACTATTTGACATTGAGCTGTCGAAAAAAGACAGCAGCCTGGGCATAAGTGTCACGGTACTGTTCGGCAAGGTTTTCACCCTCTCTTGTTTTTCCCCCTTTCCCCCCCTCATCTTGTCACTTGTGTATGTGTGTGTGCGCCTTTGTGAAGGTGTTTAGATGTTGCTTGGTTTGGTTTGCTTATGTTACGGTGGGTGTAGTCAGATCTAGAAGCTCTGGTGAGAGTATTTGTTCATCAAACTAATTTTGCATCGCATCTTTATGTTTTTAATCATGAGGCATTAAAAGTCCCATTCACAGTGAGGAGCATGGACAATTTAAACAGGAGTGAGCTTTCTCATGGCTGCTTACTAACTCCAAAGAGCTTTGCCACTAATATGCCACTAACATCATTTCTTTTTAACAGATTTTCAACGCTGTATTGATTGGAATGGATTAATGTACTCCATAACAGATCACTCGACTGTGTGTCTTCAGACCAGGATTGCTGCCAGATTTGTGTTTGTGTTCAGCATAATTACTGATTGAGTGTCGTGTTGCATCAGCAAGACAGTCACTGAAAACTAAACATGAAATTCACCTCAAGATTATCGAAAACTAAAAGGGCACTGAATAGAAATTAACATCATTGTTTAGATTTAACCTCAGTGATCTTGTCAGTAACATCACAGTGGAGGATTTTTCATTTCATTTACAACTAAAGTCATTATTGTGAAATGATAAACGCTTTGTTTAACTGTTGCATTAGGGGTAATTAAGAAAATTCAACCAAACCACAAGATAAATAACCATGTTGGTTGTTAACTAGGTTTAAAAAAGCAGCATTATGGTTCCTGGCACTTGAGGCTGTTGGTGAATATTTTGAGTTGGGCCATTACCAAGTTATTCTAAGGACGCCAGTTTTTAACCATGTTTTCAGCCATTAAGTCACTTTTTCTGACACGTGAATGTTAGATACATTCTTGTCCTCAAAGAAATAGTGCATTCAGAGTGAGTGGGGAAACCAGGACTGAACATTAACTGCTGAAAACATAAATTTTCATTCTGTTGGAACAAGTTTTACCAGTGAGGTCAACTTTCTAATTTCTTAAATCACACGAGTCAAACGTTTCTCCACACATTTTGGCTGATCTTAGGAATGCAGGTAAAAATGAAAAGCAGATCGCTGATGCATTTCGATCAGCGTGTTCCTTCTCTTTAGTTCTCCACACGGACTGTTTAGCTGTGGGCAACCAAAGCCTGCTCAAACGTGATTGGTCAAACCAGAAACGTTTATTCCCATGCAAAATCGTTTTAACAAGGGAATGAAGCAACTGACGCCCCAGTAGCTGTCAGAAATGTCAGCACTTGCAAACGCTACCAAAATCAGCGTTTGCAAGTTATTGTTCACCGTTCATAAATACAAACCATATATACCATAATATACCAAATTCATACTCTAGAACCAACAGCAAAGACGAAGCATTTATCACAAAGCAAATGTAACAAAACCCTCCACACCTCACATCAACCCCCATAGAAAATACAAGTCCAACTAATTTCTCTTTGTCCGACTAGACTAAGAGTCGTGTGTTGTTTCTCAGGGCGGAGTCAACACAACCGTTCGTCATGGAGGCATCTACGTCAAGGCCATCATTCCGAAAGGTGCAGCAGAGCTGGATGGAAGGATACAGAAAGGTAAGAGCCTGGACACTCGCGTCACAGATAGTAATGTGTCTTAAAGCGACACAATGCAACTTTTGTATCTGTAAATTGCAGCTTTTAAATTATTTTGATGGTTGGCTGACTTGGACTGGGGAGAATGGTGCCGCTGTCACTTCCACTCTTCACCCTGAACATCTGTTCTTGCTCTATGTAACTTTGTTGAGTGGGGATGATCTCCTGTGAGAATTATAGAATTGACAGATAGTTGGAGCTTTAACTGCCAGAATCAGGCCCAACAAGTTCAAGAGAAATGCTCAACTGCTGATGAGATGAAAACAAAATGTAGAAGTCATTAAAAACCAGCGTTTATCTCGAATCTTTTGGTGTATTTTTTTTACATCTGCAGCTTTTCTAGTTCAGGAAATCGAGAATCATGGGTAATATCCACCGTTCACTTGTATGTCAGTTCAGTGACTACACTGTCGGAGCTCCAGAGATTGATAATCTTAGATTTTTCTCTAAATGAAAACCCCTCAGACACGGAGCCCAACAGAATGAATCACCACATGGGGCTACAGAGGGCGCTGTTGTTCAGTAATACTTACATAGTGTTGCTTTAACCACTCTGCGTCTGTCCCGTACTCAGGTGACCGCGTGGTGGCCGTCAATGGAAGGAGTCTGGAGGGAGCCACTCATCAGCAGGCGGTAGAGGCTCTCAGGGACACTGGGCAGGTGAGCCATGACATTTGCGTTGAGTGTCTTCCCCACAAGCTGTTCATTCACCACCGGCTGGTCGGTAACACTACGTAAAACATTTGCTCCCTCAGACGGTGCACTTGCTGCTGGAGAAGGGTCACCCGCCTGCAGACAGAATCCAGACTCCCCTCACAGCTCAGCGCACTCCACCTCATGCCGGCAGCAACCGAGAACAGGCCAAGAACAGAGAGCAGCCGCCGGAGGTCAAAGTGAAACCAGAGTACAGCTTTATCACAAAAGGTGAGGTGACACAATAAAGGGTCATTACAGTGCACTCAAAGGAAACCCCATTGTGGTACACCAGACATAAGTGTTTATTTATTTTCTTTAACAGTGTTACAAAGATTCTTTCTTCTACTTGAGCAAAGTAACTCGGTGTAGGTCATTTAATTTGAAAGCAGATGAGTGTGTGTACAACCCATTAGCAGCTCACTGCTCACGGCATCTACTAGTGTAGCACTAGGAGTAGTACTAGATGCTATAGAGCAGCTTCTCTGAATAGTTGCACAACATTTTTCTACTCGTTCCCGGACTAAAGGGAGCTTGTGCTCATCCACATTCACACTTTTCTTACTGTCAGTTTTTCAATTTGTGTCCTTGTCTCCACAGACAACGTGTTTGAGGTTCTTCTCCTGAAGAACACGTCAGGGCTGGGCTTCAGTTTCAGTCGAGAGGAGAACATCCCCGACGAACCCCCCCCCGGCTCCAGCATGGTGCGAGTTAAAAAGCTGTTTCCCGGTCAACCGGCTGCAGAGAGCGGCCGCATCAACGTGGGCGACATCATCATGCGGGTCAATCAAACGCCCCTGAAAGGCCTCTCGCAACATGTACGTCCGACGGCTTATCCCTCTGCGTCACAGCTTGATATAATAGAAAGAAGGGTTGTTTGATAATTAATTTGGAATTGTGTGTGTCTGCACGTAGGAGGTGATATCAGCTTTACGAGGAACAGGTCAGGAGGTGACTTTACTCCTCTGTAGACCTGAACATGGTATTCTTCCTGAGATGGACAATTCAGCTGTGGTGAGTCAGTGAATTAGATTCTTTTTGACCCTTACTACTATGTTGAACTTTCAAGCATCACCAGTTGCTCAAAACATAGTTTAAATGTTATTTATTTCTCCTCAGACACCCATGCCATCACCCCGAAAGCAGGTGTTGACCCAGGTGGAGCCCAGTCCGAGCATAGGCAGGACGGCCTCTCCGCCGGCTCTGCAGGCCAATAGGAATCAGGGCGCCGTGGAGGAGGCCCTGGAGAGGCTGCTAATCAAAACCCCCGGCCGACGTAACAGCTACAGCGACAGCACAGACGGGGATGAGGAGGTGGAGGAAGCCTTCAGCCCGAGCGCCATCGAGCACAGCAGGCAGACATGGGAGCAGAGCCTCTACCACACCCCCGGCAGCAACCTGGGAATGGGACGCTACGACAGCACCGGTCACCTGGACGAGACCGCTCACTCGGCCTTCTACTCCCCAAACATGCAAAGATCAGACTTCAGCAACAGGTACCTGATCATTGTTGGATCGATGGTCATATCATTTGTGTTAATCAGTTGTTCTGGTATATTATATGAAATTATCTTTGTGGTTGTTTTCACAGGCATCCATCATCCCCTGTCACAGCTGATCTGGAGTCCCCCTCCCTACCGATGCTGTCCTCCCGCTCTGCCCCAAGCCCAGATCCACTACCTCCTCCACTGCCTCTGCCCTTAAACCTCACCATGTCTGGCAATGGACAGGACATAGAGGAGTTTGTTCCGGTAAGAACAGAGGAAGTGAAGATCCTAAGGAAGCCTGTGAAATCTTTCCAAGAAAAGGTTTAACTACACTGTGCATCGCAAGATTTACTCATTCCAGTAACTTAGATTCTTCTCTGTTGTTAGGAGGTTGAGCTGAGTGTGTCCTTGATGAAGTCAGAAAAAGGCAGCTTAGGCTTCACCCTCACCAAAGGTAATGATCATGGCTGTTACATCCATGACATTGTCCAGGATCCAGCCAAGGGAGATGGACGACTCAGGCCTGGAGACAGAATGATTATGGTACGAATTCTTCACTCAGCCCTCGTTCATTTGGTATCAATCTTCACGTCTAACTCCCAGCGAGAAACCAAAAAAAAGGTTTTTCATAATACTATATGTGTAAATCCATAATAATTGAATCCTTTATTTTCTATCTACAGGTGAACGACACAGATGTGAGTAGCATGGGTCACACTGAAGTGGTGAACCTGGTGCGTGCTGCCCCTCGGTTAGTTGATTTAACTGTGGGGAGGGTCCTGGAGGCTCCCAAACCCCCCATTGAAGCCCACTTGCTGCCGGACATTTGTTTCAAGGACAACCAAGAACCACTGGGTGTGTAAACAGCCCGAAATCAAGGCTCCATATGTCCACTGTTTATTGGTCTGGCTTTAAGTCACACGTGAACTGCTCTTCTCCCCTTCCCATCCCCAGGTTTGGTTCTGGACGGCGGCAGCGACAGCGTGTATGGAGTCTTGTTTGTAAAAGACATCCTGCCAGATTCACCGGCCTTCAATGAAGGCAGCCTGAAACCACTCGATTTAATCCACTACATCAGCGGCGCTCCCACCCAGGACCTGACACTCAGCGAGAACGAGAGGCTGCTGGAGCTCTCCCTCGACGACCTGACGCTCAAGGCCACAAGGTAATCTGCACTAACACAAAATGACAGGTGTAGCCTAAATGGAATTTTTCACGCTGAGTTAGTGTTGGCATCACAGAAGCTTATTTTTAGCTGAAGATACTTTACATGCCATCATTTAAATAACTTGACTTTTTTTTCTTCTGGCTCAAAGGGATGGAAAGCCTGTTTTTCCATCTGGGCAGAAAGGTTTCTATTTTCTCGACAACATCAGCCCCAAGGTTTCATCCAGCATGAATGGTACGTTCCCCCTGCACGTGGCATCTGTGACTTTTTAACTGAGTCTTTTATTTTGCATATAATAACAACACTATTTTCTATTAAAGGTTTTCTTACAGGGGAGGAATCAAGAGATACAGAGAGTCTCGCAGCACTTTGTCCCTTAGAGGTGGGTTTAAATTAACTGTTTTATTTTCTTAATGTATATTTATTGCGCATTATAGTCTGTTGTCATACTTAAATTAAAACATTCTTCTGTTTCATTTATTGTTATTTCTGTTAATAACTCCAAGCAAGTGGCTAGAAAAGTTGTTGGTGTGTCTATAGTGAAGGAAAGATAAATACATGCATAACAAGATCAATATTCTTATTTCTTAAATAATATGATCAATATCATTAAAAGCAGGACTGTTGGCATGAATCTAAGGTTTTCTGGCATGCTCAGTTTTGAATCATGAACTAAAGGGGATCATATATGGTTGTGTAATGTGCAGGAGGAAATTATACAGCTGGATCTGGACAAGCCGCAGGCCGGAGGTCTGGGTTTCTCTGTGATCGGAGGGGAGAGGGGGATCTTTGTGAAATCCATCACTCCAGGAGGGATAGCAGAGTCCTCAGGGGAACTGCAAGTGGGAGACAGGCTGCTGAAAGTGAGTGATGTTCGACATTTGATGATCATTTGCATGTTTAATTATAATTACTTTACTGTTGTCGATTTTTTTGGGGGGCTGTCCTCTTTAATGAGTAACACAGCAAATGTCCCCATTGTGGGACTAATACAGGATTATCTCATCTTATCTTATTAGTACATGTAATTTTATTAAGAAAGATGTAATAGATATTATCTGTCGAATGTCTGCTAGATGCTTCCTCTGCTCACACCTTGACTCTAATTAGAGCAGATACAGGAAATAGAAAACATTCATTCTAGTAACATGTGCTTTGTAGTGTTACATGTCTTTGCTTTGCCTTGTTTATGATTGTTTGTACTAAAAAGGGATCATGTGTATATATGTGTAATAAACGAAGTGTCTCTTGATGCTCTGAAACAACCCACAGTCCTCCTATTAAAGGTTTTAATCCTTTGTTGTAGGTGAATGAAGAACTAATGACGGGTGTGTCCCACACCAAGGCCGTCACCACCATCCGTAAAGCTAAAGGCCTGGTGCATCTCATAGTGTCCAGACCGCCAGACCAGAACCCAAACACATACATCGCCTATATACCCATCAACTCTGACATGTGCAATGAAAACGCAGGTAAAACCATGACCTAAAATAAGAGATCTTTAAAAAAAAAAAAGAAATGCTTTTTCCGTTTAGGAAAGTTCTCAAGATGTAATTCTGTGTGTCCTGTTGCTGCTTCAGATCTGAGCGAGGACAGTGGGGTGAAGACGAAGCTGTGTTCTCCTCATGATGAGACGAAATCTGGCGGCTTCCCTCCCATACCACCAATAGGTAGAGTCCACAGCATAGGCTGGAAGATTTACTGAAACTCTCAATGCAGCAGTGCTGATACATTTGTAATTTTACTAAGAGCATTGTGAACTTTACCAACTAGATGACATTTCCCTGTTTCCCAAACAGACTATGAAGATGATCCCGAGCAGAGGAGGGAGGCGGAGCACAGCGCAGATTTCTCTGAGGACACAGACTGTGACGGCTCTTCTTTACCTGAAGACTCCCCTGAGGTACAACTCAAACCAGCCAAACTCTATGAACTCATATTTTGATCATATCTGATGGTTCTTTTAAATTATTATTTGTTACTGATTTTAATTTTTTTATAATCAGAGTTCAAGGAAAGCGGAATGGCAAGAGGAGAGTGTTGACGACCCAAGAAATGAAAAGTACGATTTTGACTTTGGATGAACACCTGTCACATTTTTATATATACACTTTATTCACTTCCAATCACTGCTTGTGTTTTTAGAATAAACAGCTATCTGCAAATGAGCGCTGGACAGCCAGAGGAGGATGAAATCACGTGGGGAAGTGATGAATTGCCGATTGAGAACATGAACTCCAAATCAAGAGAGGGTAAGACCGACTTTCTCCAAACTGTGGATTTTAAATTTGATTTTAGAAGGGGAGTTAAAACTACTTGTAAAAGAAGATAAAATCTAGATTCACGCATTCAATTTGAGAGCATTGATATATTGGTGTACTAAGTGAAAATGTGAATGAATTGTCTGGTTATAGAGGCAATGTTGTCCTGGAAAAAGGATAACAAACATCGGCATGGTAAACATTTTTCAAAGTGGTATATATCCTTCATTTTGTGCCAGACGGGCCAATCATCACAGAGGACGAGCTGACGTCTCTGCCGCTGGTCAAAGTGGTGCCTGACGGCCAGTACACGGGACCGAAGCTCAACACGGTGGTCCGCATGATGAGGGGCCTCCTGGAGCAGAAGGTCCCGCTGCAGGAGTTTGAGGTAAGAAGCTACTCTGAATGTCGGCCGCATGTAAATTGATTGGGATTCATCTGGTTTCAATAAAGTTTTCTCCCTTGACAGAATCTTCAAAACCTCCAGCCGCTGGATGACTGTTTAATAGGTCAGACGAAGGAGAACAAGAAGAAGAATCGCTACAAGAATATTGTTCCCTGTAAGAAAAGTCTCTTGTCTTGAAGGTTTTTCCAATAAATATGCAAATGGTGCACATAGTTTGAAATGTGATTTTTAACGCGTTTATCTCTACCAGTTGACACCACCCGAGTTATGCTGGGCAAGGAAGGGGGCTACATCAACGCCAACTTTGTCAACATGCCGGTGAAGGATGAGAACTTCATGTACATCGCCTGCCAGGGACCTTTGCCCACAACTCTGGGCGACTTTTGGCAAATGGTTTGGGAGCAGAAGTCCAACGTGATCGCCATGATGACCCAAGAGGTCGAGGGCGGCAAGGTGAAGTGTCAGCGGTACTGGCCGGACACGTCGAGGACGGCAGAGATGGTGGACGACAGGTTACAGGTCACGCTGATCAAAGACCAGTATCTGGACAACTTTGTCATCCGACTCATTGAGCTCAAAGACGTCCTGGTAAGCTCATGTCAATTTAAGTTTGACATTTTTCTTCTAATAATTTAAAGTATGTATACATGTTTAATGTGTATGTTCCCTCCTCAGACCAATGCGATCCAGCTTGTGACTCATCTGAACTACACGGGATGGCCCGACCACGGGACGCCGTCACAGCCCGAGCAGCTGCTCACGTTTATTTCCTACATGAGGCACGTTCATCGGTCGGGGCCGATAATCACACACTGCAGCGCCGGCATCGGTCGTTCAGGAACCCTCATCTGTATAGACGTGGTTCTGGGTCTCATCAGTAAAGATGCTGATGTAAGTTTTACTGTCTTTACCTTGTTTACCTACATATTGTCAATAATGAGGCTTCTATTCTTATTTGTTCTGTTCAAGATGATAAGAATCTTTTTTGTTTTGTAGTTTGATATTTCAGATGTCGTCAGGAACATGAGACTTCAGAGGCAGGGAATGGTCCAGACAGAGGTGAGGTTTTTTAATTTTTTTTAAACCTTAACCCTACTGTGCTCTCTTTGGCTACATCCACACAACTATATTTTAGTTTTAAATACCACCAGCGGTGAAGGCAAATCATTACTAACACGTTCCACGTCATCGTTGGTCCAAGTAAAATTCTTAATCTTCCTTTTCAACATTGCTGCACCTTGTTTGTAGTATTTTCTGGAACTAGGCAACAAACTGCAGAGTACGTAATCAGCTTCCTGTTTACACCGACACACACGTACCCAGTGTTCATGAATAATAATAAATTTAATTTATATAGTTCTTTTCCAAAAACAGATTTACAAAGTGCTTCACAGATACAAAAAACTTTAAATACATGCAGTGCAATATTACAAATTTAAACAAGTTAATGCAAGAGACAATGGATGAAATAAAGCAAACAAAGCTAAAGTTTAAAGAGATATAATAATAATAACAACAATAAATATGATGTATTTGTTACGTGTCTCTTAATCTGATTATAACCTTGGTTTATTTTGATTCATTCTTGTGTTTATTGATGATTTATTGTAAGTTCTCCTTGGGTGCTCACAAAGGCACCATGAAATAAATTGTATTATTAGTTAATATTCATTATTAGTAAGGATGTAGCCTTTGATTCACATGTTTTCTCACACATTTGTCCTCTTTTTTTCCCCACAGGACCAATATATATTCTGCTATCAAGTGATCCTCTACGTCCTCAGATGCCTTCAAGCAGAGGAAAGCATCTCGGGATAGTAGACGCCACATATCGACACCGCGTGCTGGGCGACTGTTACAACCAGAGCAAAACTAAAATGCAGAGTTGACACAGGCAGAAATTGCCAAATTTACACTACATGTTTTTAAAATGCCTTAAAATGTTCGGTTCCTCGAGAGCAAATCCTTTTAAGAAGTCTATATTTTTATGTTTGCTTTTTTGAGTTTTCTCTCTTTGGCTGCTACTCCCTCTCAATGCATTTACGAGAACTGCTGATTGTATTTCCTGTCGTCACCTACAAGAGAACACTTATGTTTTTTTTTTTTCTTTTCAATTCTTGGATATTCTAAAATAATTATAAAAGTGATCAATGATCTCATATTTTATGTGGAACAAATTTGTACTTGTGTATTTTGAATCCTATTTTAATGCTGGAACATGCCTTGACAGAATACTATGTCAGTATTTGCTTTGTAAATCTATTTTACAGTAATTGCTCACTGCCTGAGGTAAATGATGAAATTAAAAGTGTACATATTCATCTCCTGAAAATTAAACTGGATACATTTTAAATGGTACATAGCAGACATTTTCATTTAAAATTGTTTTTTCACTTTATTGCACGTCACCTTTTGGAAGAGTTTTGAAAATGACCAAGAAACATGAGCCTTATTGTTACCATTCATGCTTTGTAGAGCAAAGTTTCCATCACTTTTCAACCTTGTTCATCCAAACGTTATAAAATCATAATCCAGCTCACATGAGGAGGAGAAGCTGCAACTTGTGCTCACGTGACAGGGTTGACACAGTATCATAAAAGGAGCTCCAGGAAAAGTTTGCTGCCCCTTTGAGAGGGGGAACTAGTGGTAGCACATTAGTACTTAATAATTATTATCATTACTTAGATCAAAAATGAAGCTGATAATGTTAAAAAAAAAAAATCTATGCTAATATAGTCAGGGAAATGTGGACTTTAAATTTTAACTAGTTTGAAGGTTTTTACTGCATTATATTGAAATATGTTATTTTAGCAAGCAGGCGATCTGTAGTGGTATTCCCTCACACAGTGACCTCACTCTCATGTAAATGACAGGAGATGTTTGCAGTTTACTGTAGAAATAAAGATGAATTTACTTCCTGTCACACAGTTGATAAACTAAAGGCCCCTGTGCCCAACGCAGCTCTTTGCTTACCTCACTGCACATGACATCACTCACTCTAAACTAAGAGGAGCATCTGTAAACAACACTCAACATACATTTATTTGTTTGGTATATTTTATACACTGTCTATGTGTAGATATCATGAACTATGAATCTTACTATGACACATAAATTAACATATATTCTTCAAACGTGGCTCTTACATTGACGGCTCCCGAAAACAACCATGTGAATTTAATTAATCAGTTCACTTATACTTTACAGGTACACATGTATTGATTACACATAGTTGTCCTGAATGAATCTACACTTTGAAGCTATTTGATGGAAGACTGGAATGTACAGGACATAGACGGGGTTGAAATGCTGTTTCTCTCTGATCCCCAATGTAAACATTTAGTAGACAGAACATATAAGTACGCAACATAATAAATACTGAAAATATAGTGCACAGTACAACATAGTATGCAATCATTAGCACACGGTGGATAGAATGAGAGTAGTGCACACCGGAATAGTGCAGGAGGTCAACTGAGTCACGATCACATTATTGTAAAGTCATTCATCAATCCTTGACATGATGAGACTTCATGGGGTACAATAGTTTTTTGGATCATACCAACTCTACCAGACAAACAAAATAAAGCTCACGTGGCTCCATAAGTACATTAACATTTGTATGTGTTATTGTATTGTGTTATTTAAATCATATTTTATATCAGGTTTTAACCGGTGTTTGAGATCTGTCTCAAAAAAGAGGCGAAAACAAAGTGTCACATTAATAAAGTTTGATCATTTAAGAACTTTGTAGAAAACACGAACGTCCCCTTTTATTGAAACGGACGTGACGTAACGCTTCTTCCTGTTGGTAGCTTTAATGGCAGCTCGCACCGTCGCCACGTTTATCTCGTGAAAAGTTCCGTATTTTAATTTTTTACTATAGAACGGGTTCGTAAAACAACTTGAACCATGTCTGGTCGACAGAGCAACAAACTGCCAAACAATTTGCCACAACTGCAGAACCTCATCAAACGGGACCCGCAGTCGTACGTAGAGGAGGTGAGTGTTGTTAGCCGAGAGGTTGCTAAAGCTGCTAGCTCGCACACTCGCATGTTCTACTCCTAGAATTGTCACTAAACACTTGTGACTGTGTTCCTGTGTGTGCTCCAGTTCCTCCAGCAGTTCCGACACTACCAGTCCAATATCCAAATCTTCAAGCTGCAGCCGGACAAACCCAACAAGGAGCTGGCGGAGCTCGTCATGTTTTTAGCTCAGGTGACATATGAAACGTGTGTTTGCGGTGAGTCGTGTTGATCGGGGATGTGAAACGTGTATTGGAGGCTAACAGGAGACTTGTTGTCCCCCAGGTCAGTCACTGCTACCTGCAGCAGCTGTCCAGCTTCCCCCAGGAGCTGTCCGGGTTACTACTGAGCTACCACACAGTCCTGCAGCCTGACCTACGAATGGTGAGGATATATATTATATATGTACATAATGTACATATATATATATAGACATTGTATACATATTATATTTTCAAGTGTTTTCAGGGCAGGTGCAATATGTATTATTCTGGGTCTTACACGAGATGTCCATGTGTAATGTTTTTTTCTTGTTTGTTACACAATATACTATTGAAACTGCTGTGGCACTTTGGCCCCGTGGGGACAAGAACGTATATTTGATTGATTTTGAAACGGAGCTTGTTGATGTTTATGTCACACAGCACTGACATGTTATTGTTCACATGTGTGACCCCCCCCACTGTCCTCTCCTCTCCTGGTCAGACCTTCTGCAAAGCCATGATTCTTCTGAGGAACAAGAATCTGATCGACCCCACCTGTCTCCTGGAGCTCTTCTTTGAGCTGCTGCGATGTCACGACAAGCTGCTGAGGAAGGTGAGAGCGCTCAGCCCCCAAACAGCCACAGCAGGAACAAGCTCCAGCAGCCTATTAGTGATCCAAGTCTAGTCTGTCCCATTTAGTAAAGAAAGATGGATTGAAATGGTCATTAGATTTTACGTAGTTGTAGAATTTTCTGTTTATCAATACATAATTGCGTATTTCTAAGTCTTTTGAGACAGGAGCATATTGGTAGTAACGGTGGGAATTTGTGGACAAGTTGTGCATCTGGTTATGAATTTTATGAAACAATGACCAATTTTTTAAGTATATATTTGTTGTAAATAACCTGTAACTCTCTCTGATTGTGTGGTTTCCTCTTTTCTCTCCAGACACTGTACACACACATTGTTGTTGATATCAAAAACATCAACGCAAAGCACAAAAACAACAAGGTCAACACAGTAAGTATAAACAACGCACTCGTGCCTTGTGCACTTCACATGTGACTGTGACTGGGTTCAAACAGCCACCACTCACTGTCTTTGTTATTCTGTCGTGTGTTTCAGACGTTACAGAACTTCATGTACACCATGCTGAGAGACAGTAATCCCATTGCAGCGAAGATCTCTTTAGATGTGATGGCGGAGCTTTACAAAAGAAACATATGGTGAGAGTCATGATTTATACACTGAAGGGAGATTGTCGAGCGGAGGGGATTTCTTGACCTGATCGTCTTTTTGTTTGCGTCACAGGAATGATGCGAAAACAGTTAACGTCATTACAACGGCATGTTTCTGCAAAGTGACAAAGGTATGTTTGTTTTCACTTGACAGCCATCACTTACTCACTGACACTGATTTGACAAAAAAAAAACAATGTTGTACCTGTATGTTCACCTGCATCTCCCCGTCACTAGATCGTTGTCGCAGGGCTTAAATTCTTCCTGGGCAAAGATGAAGATGAAAAGAACGACAGCGATTCAGACTCAGAGGTAAGCATCACAGCCTTCGATTAGAGGCATTAGAGACACAAACATGGCTTATAGTCCGTCTTGTTTTCCAGCCAGAGGGACCGACAACCCGAGATGTGATGGTGAAATACTCCACAGGCAGGAAAACCTCCAAAAACAAGAAGAAGATGGAAAAAGCAATGAAAGTTCTCAAGGTACCGTCGTTGTAACTACTAAGACACATGCACAACTGGTTTTCTTACACACATGTTCAGGCAAACTGAGTTCACGGTTTTAATTTTCAATACTCGTGTGTTTTCGGGACAGAAACACAAGAAAAAGGCTAAAGTAGAGGTGTTCAACTTTTCTGCTATTCACCTGATTCATGATCCTCAAGGTAGGCTCACCTTTCCTCTCCACAATACCGCATAAATATGTCCGATGTCATTTAGTACAATTACCACAACTATCTAATATCTTCTTTTTTTTGTAAAGATTTCTCAGAGAAACTCTTGAAACAGTTGGAAAGCTCTAAGGAGCGCTTTGAGGTGAAGATCATGATGATGGAGCTCATATCCAGACTGGTTGGAATCCATGAGGTAACTTGCAAATCATGTTTTTTGGAGAAAAACATGTTCTTCAATAATATTATTAAGAAGAGAAAAACATGTTCTTAAATAATATTATTAAGAAGAGAAAAACATGTTCTGATACAAAGACCAATGCTGGATGTTACTCAAATAAAACTGCAGTAGGCAATTTGTAGGGGGACGAGGCGGGACAACCAAAAGTCCATCCTCCTTGACAGCCATCAGTTCTATTCAATCTTAACTGGGACAAATTATTGTTGATTTGATTATTATTCATTATTTTGCGAATAAACAGAGCTATAATTATGTGTACCTGGGCTGTGTGGACATATTACATAGAAGTATGAATGCAGTATAGATAGAATATTTTATGTTGATTCTTATACTCTGTTCTTTTCCCTCTGCAGCTCTTCCTCTTTAATTTCTATCCCTTCGTCCAGAGGTTTCTTCAGCCTCATCAAAGAGGTGAAACTTAATCTCCGATAATGAAGTTTAAAAACTTGGGCTGATGACACTTTTAAAACCATCTGTTGTCTTTTGTAGAAGTGACAAAGATTCTGCTGTGTGCTGCCCAGGCGTCTCACCAGCTCGTTCCTCCTGAGGTACGTTAAGATCTCCACTTTGATTCAGTCAGTTAATAAACACTTGGGCACTGTTAACGCTGTATTTCCTACTCGTGCAGGTCATTGAACCTGTCATCATGACCATCGCAAATAACTTTGTGACAGACAGAAACTCTGGGGAGGTCATGACTGTGGGGTAAGAAGCTTCCATTTCTCCTTTCTCGTTACAGTTGATCAGAGTCAATATGATTATACAATGTGAAGGAAACAATAGAGAAAAGTAAGCTGTAACTACTGTGCTTAGTATTACTTCATGGATTTATAGTACAGTTCTCCTCTCCCTGTGCTCCAGTATTAATGCCATCAAGGAACTGACAGCTCGTTGTCCCCTCGCCATCAATGAAGATCTGCTGCAGGACCTGGCTCTGTACAAGAACCACAAAGACAAGAGTGGGTTTTTCTACACGTTGTATTTCGACCACATCATGCACATGTGCGTTCAGTCACTCACAGCGTGTTTGTGTTCCCCTCAGATGTGATGATGTCGGCACGGGGACTGATCCAGCTCTTCAGGAATCTGGATCCACATATGTTGCTGAAGAAAGACAGGGTGAGCTCAATGAATTTTAAAATGCTTTTTTTGCTCACTCACCTTACTGCTGAGGAGCGTGTTTGGAACTAGATCTCCAACTCTTACAGTGACAAAGCTACATCTCGGTTACTTTAAATGTGCTTGTCGTTGTCCAGGGGAGACCCACAGAGGCGTCAACAGAGGCTAAAATCAGAGACTACGGAGAACTTGAATCTAAAGACTACATCCCTGGAGCTGAAGTCCTGGAGGTGGAGGGGGAGGCGAAGAAAGAGGGAGAGGAGGACGGAGGTCAGCAGTTGATTGAATTTTCTAATCTGAACTACAAGATTAAAAACAATTTTATTTAATATATTGTGTGTATGAGATGATGGATGATCAATATAAACGATGCATATTTTTCCTGTTGTACAACATTAGGCTGGGAGAGTGCCAGTATAGGTGATGAGGATGAAGACGGGGAGTGGGTGGACGTTCACCACTCGGCTGATGAAGACGCAGGAGAAATGGTGAGAGTAAATGGTCTTGTTGAGCTGCTGGAGGACGACTACGCACAGTAACTTTGTTTTAATGTCAGAGTTTCCTGTGGTTGTTTCAGGCGGAGAAGCTTCAGAGTATTCCGGTGGAGGAAAGAAAGGCGAAGGCAGCTGCGGTCAGTGGCAGCAGGCTCCTCACGCAGGATGAGTTCAAGAAGATCCGTCTGGTGCAGATGGCCAAGGAGGTGAACAACGCGCCGGGCAAGGGCCAGAAGAGGAAGATCGTGACGAGTGACGATGAAGAGGACAACAGGTGAAATAGATGTTTGATGGATGTTCTCCGAGTGTAAAGAATAAATTACTGGCAAAGATGAACTGTTTTATGTGAAATGCCGTTTTCTCTCGTCTCTTATTCCTTGAAATAAGGTTGTCATCACTTTCCTGTTAAGTTTGTCCGTAAGAATTGATATATTGAGTTTTTTTGTTTCTGAATCTTGCAGAGGGGAGCTGCTGACTTTGAGAAACATCGAGAAACTGCATAAAAAACCAAAATCAGACAAGGAAACACGTCTGGCAACAGCAATGGTAAAAACCCTGTGTTAACTGTGGACTGATAGAAAATACTTGTATTTAACTGTCCAGTGACATCATGGTTGTTAAGCAGCTGATAAACCAGTGACTCATTTATTCTTCGGTCTATAAAATGGGGAAATAACTCTTAATAACATTTTCATTATTTACATTATTTACATTATTTGTTTTGTCTAAATAAAAAAAAACATTGTCACTAAAGACTGTGAAAAGCAGCAAACATTTGTGAAGCTGGAACCAATTTTTGTTGTTGTGTTTATCATAGTGTATAGTTGATTGACCCCTGATGTGTTTGGTTTTCCAGGAGGGACGAAGCGACCGGAAGGATTTTGTGAGGAAGCATTCCAAACTGAACCCACACGCCAGCACCAGCAACAAGGAGAAGAGGAAGAACAAGAACTTCATGATGATGAGACACAGTCAGAACGTTAGGACCAAGGGCAAACGCTCCTTCAGAGACCGACAGGTAACACACGTCAGACCGAGCTGCTGCTCCATTTGATTGTACTCTTGCATTTCGACTAAAGATATTTGGTCTTTGTGTTTCAGATCGCTCTACGAGATGCTCTCCTGAAGAGGAAGAAGCAGCACCATTAGGACACGTGGAGAAGATGATGGTCGTCACAACCCTGATCTTTGACTATGTCAAATATTATTCATCCTTCAGTGGCCTGTAAACTATGTCAGCTCATTAATGTATTATATTCAGTGGAGGAACTGCATAGATGTACTCTGTTCTGAAATAAACCGTCTTTATAATTGTGTGAACGTGAGTGTGTTTATTCAATTATGGATAAAAATCATTATCCTGTTGTTGATTTTCTCCAGTTGATAAATGGCCAATTGATCACGTATATTTTTGAACTGCTTTACTCGCTCCATGCAGGCAGCAAACAGCAGCTTTGATTTTTGATGATAAAATGTATATTTTTAGATCACAGGCACTGAAAAAGAGTAGAAACATTTACTTTCAAGCTACTGACCTGATCCCATTTATATAAAAGTATATGTACAGTGGTGTAACATATAGTCACACTAGTACAAGGACAGTTTTTAGCTGAATGTGATAGTTCAGTTTTGCAGCCATGGACTTTGAGTTTATTATTGTTATGAATACCTTGGTATTTAGTGGCTACATTTCAACGGAGATTGAAAGTTTCCTCATTCATTCACAATAATGACTTGATTTCAATATTTCTGATTAGTGTTTGTAAGGTGGATCAGAAAAATGCTCACACAGCAGCGATAAACAGTAAACGGCTCAGATCCGGCTCAATCAGTCTGTGAAGGTGTCATTAATGTGTAGGTGAAACATTATTGGCCAATATAATTATATAACAAGTGTTATGACGGTCTAACTTGTCCTCACTTTGCCGTTATGTAAAGTGTATATTGTTTTGAAAATGTCAGTGTTATTTGTTAAAATCTGTTCATTGAGTTGGAAGACAAAAGAAACAGAGTGAACGCCTGTGTTTTACAACTGAGCAGAGTGAAGGTTTTGTTATGTGTCTGTGCAATAACTTGGTTTTAATGAGAAAAATACTCTTTGTGAAGATGTTTCATTACATTGAAGCTGAAGTTGAATCATAATTGATATAAGTAAGTAATTTGGTCCACGTTGATGTGTTGTTGTGTCTGGTGAGCAGTAGTATAGTGAGTAGGTTTCCTGAACTCTTTATCACCCAAGTGTTTAGATCTTTTAATGGTTAATACCACAGGAAAAGAAAAAGCCCTGTGCAGAAAATGTTACTGAAGGATGTAAGAACAATTTGGAAAATGCAGACAACTTCAATAGTAAAACCATTCAATGCAGTCGAATTGTATGAGTTAGATTATTATTATTATTATTATTGATGTGTTTGCATGCAGGCCTAAGCAACGGTTTCACTCAGTTGAGGTCAAAACTGATCACTTCCAATTTTTACTTTTATCCCCTGGATTATAATATTGGGGAATTTAGTGAAAAGTATGTCCGTCCATTTGAATTCAGTCAGAAAACCTTTTTTATTCTTTCATGAAACTTCACAATTCTATTAACCGATTAGTGAAGTAGTGTTTTTTGATATTTTGGGTTTAATTAGAGAAATATTAAGCTTCTTAATGTAACTGGGATCAAATGATCTGCTGTTTCATCTCCTCATCACTCTGCTGAGTAACTGAATGGCTGATTCAACTTCAGACTAATACAACAGTCAAAGCTCAAAACTGTTCAGCTTAAGTTAAAACAGTTCATCGTGACTTTTGAGAAGCTGGAACCAAGGAATGTTTGACAATCAATAAACTATTTCATCTCTAGTTGTTTGTTTTACTATTATGTAATGTCACAAATGCATCATATGTTATAAGCTCTATACATGCTTCCATATGTTAAATAAGATCTACAAATAATTAATATGTGAAAACGAACTTGTAACTGTAGCTGTCAAATAAATGCAGTGGAGTAAAAAAGTATGAATTCAACTCTGTAATGAAGTATTAATTAAAAGTAAAAGTACCTCCAATGTGTACTCAAGTACAGGTCTAAGTATCATTACATTACACCACTGTCCATAACATATATTTCCAGGAGCATCGTAAAAACTGGATTTCAAAACTTTGCGTCCTTCAGGTGACGCTGTAAAACTACACTTCCCATGAAGCACCTGGAAGCACAACAAACATTCCACTCAGAGAAGCCGGCATCTTAATTCTCAGCTGCGACATGAGGTATCTAAGTTAAACACATTTCTCCAGACACCGAGGTTCCTCGATGCTTTACAGTCGCTCGTGGCGTCGCACGTTCAGTACTTTCGCTAAACTCGTGGTTAAATCGTGGACGTGAGCCGCGCGTGCTAGCCCGCCTGCTAGCTACATTTAGCTAGCAGGCGAAGCACCAGTGTACTCTGAGGTCTAGCTAGCTACATGTGTCACAAAGGGACACATTTAGCATCGTTAGCTGTGAATGTGGTGGACGTTAACAACCCAGTGACTCACAAACACAACCACACTCATGTACTGCATTAAATGTTGACGTGTGTTTGCATGTTTTGTTGCTGCAGATTGTTGTTGGTGGTTATGCTATGCTAACCTATCTGTAATACATGTAAGAGCATGTTGGTGGTTTCACTCCAAAATAATAAGATGAGCCCAATTATTCTGAATGACTTCTGAAGGTGCGAGCTGTCACTCACAGTAAACAGATCATGTGCAGTATTTGTATTCAAGCTGCTTTCTTTAATATTTACTTAAATCACCCCCAGGTCGTCCAGTGTCCAGTAATGGCTGATCAAAATCCACTTTATTACAAACAAAAGCCATCACACACCTTCATAACCTGATATAATAACACGTGTGATACACGGTGGAGCAGTGAGGGCCGGCTTGATCAGCTAGAATATAAAATCAGACCTATACAGTCAAAAGAAATCCATCAGATATGTGTTTACATAGCTCAATGTATACAGTGTAAAAAAAATCTAAATGCTTGCATACACCAGTTATTAAGATGCACCACTTTAAACCAGCAAATAGTCTCTCAATGATAGAGAAGTGTAATTCTGGGACTCTTAATATTCCTTCAGATCTGTCGGACCTGACCTAGGTCTTAAGTTTCATTCATTATGATCGTAACAAGTTCTTAAATGCTGCTGTGCAACCTGCAGTAACCCTGCAAATAGTCATCTGGACATTTATCACCTTTTTACAAGCTGCCTCACCCTCCATCTAGGAAAATCTAGTAATTCAGTTTGCAGGGAGCGAGCTCATTAGCTGGGTAATTGCTCTACTGTCACAAAAACTCTGACCAAAGGACAAAACCATGGAAGCCTGGTCTCTGGCAGCATTCAGTACAGTTGCTGTGTCGCTTTTGGAGGTGGGAGAAGTAATATGACGGGAAAACAGTGGGTTCTCGTGAGTGCGCACTCGTCCTCCGCGTACCTTTTTCTGTCTAACGTGGCGTGCTGGTTGCCTAGTGGGAATCCCTCTTTATATATGGTGGACACAAAGATGCACAGAAGGATGCTGCATGGATTCAAAGAGATGCTTGTTATTGTTTTTTCCATTTGCACGCAGCAGAGTCGAGCAGTTGCGCAATACATCCCTCTTAAATTATTGACTCTCTCGCTCCACTTACTCGTAATAAATAATAGATCCCTGTCTGAGGATGTTAGCATCTATAAAAGGGCTCCAACTCATCCTGGGTCTGTATTTTGAAGAAAGTGAATATTACAAATCGCTTCATGTGCTGAGAGGCTAAACAGTCTCGAGAAGGGAATCTGTCAACGGGCTTGACAAAGTCGAACAGCAGTGGAATCCGTGCATTTGATGGGACTGGATGTTTTCAGCTCTCAAAGCTGAGGGGACTAGTGATGAGGGGGCGACACACTGAGTCTATTCACTTTCAGAGGCATAGCTTCAAAGAGAGAGACAGTACATCATCTGTAAGGTGTGGGTGGAGCTTCGGCCTCTGGCTGTCCGCTCTCACTTCATCTGTTCTCTGTGGAGATTTTTCATCAGACTCAGCGATAGGTAGGAGTTTTTATGGTTTGATTGCCGTGTTTTCTGAGCGGTGTGCTACTTAATCTTGGAGTGATTTGCTTGTTGTTGTTTTCCCCCTTTTTGCTTAAGTCTTTGCTAAATGAGTAAAGAGGAAGTGACACTGAAAGTGGGGGTGGTACTGACCAAACTTGCTCGGCTTGCAGGGGATACCCCCTCACACCAGTTCCCCTTTTGTCTCCTCCATTTAAGCCGATAGAATGTTGTTTGCACTGAGTTGTCTTTTCTCGTTGGAGACTGAGTTATTCTCACATGGTGCAGTTAAAATCTGGCCTACTTTTCCATGGGCAATAATTGAATACGGTTGTTAACGACCTCTCCATGTAATTATATTGTAAAAAGCACTACTTCTAGGTTCTAGGTTGTCTAGATTGAAAAATATCAAAAGATGGCTATCAGAGTTTTTTTGATTTAAATAAGTCTTCTAATGAGTTTTTTTTCTTTCTTTTTTACTTACGGATCAAAACGCATCAATTTTAAATTTACCATCATATAAGGAACTAGAAAATAATTACATTTTCACACAAAAAATACACCCAAATGAATGTCAGAACCTTTAAGGACAAATTGTTTTGGTTCCAGTGACAAAATATACATCAAAATATCTTGGTTCACATTTATTAATAGAATAATAAAAATGTATTTCTACAGCACCTATACAAACTAGTTGTGACTACAATTTGTCAGAGTGAGATCCTAAATATTTTAGGGCACATGTTTAACAATTTAGTGTTGTTTTCAACACAAGATTACCATATTAAATAAAGGTTAAGTTAAATCAAACCATTTGTTTTGTAGTGGAAAATTCAACTGACCAGTGTCTAAGGTAGTGGAAATCCCCTGACCAGGTGTCTAACTGCTGTGATACTGTCTACCTGACAGGATGGAACCCTTATTTGGTGGTGTCTCACTGCTATGACCTTGATCAACAGGGTGCATGCCCTTATTTGGTGATGTTTTTCTTCCAACTGCTACAGCGGACGGACAGACACAGATGATCTCATGTCTTTCATGTCTTTTTTCATATTATGTTTTATGAAACGCCTCTTTGTATAAGTTCTGGCTTTTGTGAACTTGCGGCCAGTTCCATTTTGAGCACCCGTGCTTGTTGTGTAACCTCTGCAGAGCTTACTATTATAAAGACTCAAAGGCAACTCCAGTCTGAGAATTTCATTATTTCAAATCTCAAGATGAATTTCCATCACAGTTTCAATAAAACCTAATAAAGCTACACTACTTAAAGTCAGCAAACAATATCTCCTACAGAGGAGCATAACAATCCCGTGAGTTTCCAATGCGATTTAATAAGTGGTTCATCTCTCTTGTAGGTATTGTTTCCTGTAGCCAGCTATGGCACCAGGGGATGTGGTGCCAGACCATGCCAAGCAACTGAAGCCCAAGGAGAAGCGGCCAGTAAACAAGGCACCGAAAGCAAACTGTGAGCCCGATGGCTCCTTTGTCTTCGAGGCTCACGAGGCTTGGAAGGACTTCCATAACTCCCTCAGGCACTTCTATGAAGTGGGGGAGCTCTGCGACGTCACGCTGAAGGTGAGTCACCCTGTGTGGACCCAAGTGACTAAGTTTGTCTTCTTTTTTTGTCACAGCTGATATTTTATCATTTTATAAAGCATCTAATCTTGTCCACTATCTCTAAATAGCTGCAAAATCTGTTTGTTTGTGTCTATTTTCCAGGTTGGCAGCAGGTTGATACCATGTCACAAGCTGGTGCTGGCTTGTGTCATCCCTTACTTCCGGTATGTTCAATTTTCCCCCTTTATTTTTACATTGAAACCTTAATTATGAATCTTCAGTGCAGCAAAGACTGTAAGAAACTAGTTTTTTCTTCCTTGTGGACTCTGATTTTCCATAATGATTTAATGGAACCTGTTCTTAATACCACACATCACATGCTGGATATGCTTTCAGCTCTGATTCAACACACTGAAATTAATGCAACAAAGATCTGTCTGTAAACTCTCGAGCCTTAATGTAAGGTTCCAGTGTCAGGAAAAAAAATCTAAGACTTTTCTGTTTAGCTTATCTACATAAAGAGGCCTTGATGGAAACATGGCATGTATTCTCTCGTGTATGTTTACATCTGGAAGAAAACATACATCAGATCATATATAAAACACACCACACTGTAATAGCAGTACAACCACATTCGATTTCAACTAAAATGCAATGATCGCTACAGCATTCAAGTAAAGTCTGAACAAACTTTTAGTGTGGGTGAAATTATATGTACCGTGTAGACCTCCATATTTATCGAGTGGCCGTCAGTGGAGCAGTCTCTTAAAGATGATTTGATCCTGTATTTCACCTTGTCCTAGTCTAAGTGGATATTTCTTCTTGCAGGGCCATGTTCCTGTCAGAGATGTCTGAGGCCAAACAGAATCTGATAGAGATCAAGGACTTTGATGGCGATGCCATCCAGGACCTGGTGCATTTCGCCTACTCCTCCAAGCTCACGTTAACAGTGGACAATGTCCAGCCACTGCTTTATGCTGCCTGCATCCTACAGGTAAACACACACACACGTAATCAATCAACAAGCAGTGTGAGCTTAGTGGTCTCCTTATTTCTGAGTTCTGCTCTGTCAGTGACTATGTTAACATGGACAGCATTAGTCCGACCATTGACCTGAATAAGATCTATTTTGATGATGTTTACTTGAGGTGCTTTTAGAATATTCTATCCATATTTCTGTTTACATGTTACAGAACAGAGTCTGATAATGACTCATGTCAACATTATGTCCTACTACTTGTTTACACTTGAACCCAGGGCATGCGTCGTCATGCATTTGGTAACTGCCGTACTACATGTCTCAGAATGCTCCATATGGACGTTGTAATGCAATATCTACATAATGTGACTAAGGTCTGAATACTCCTAATTATTTTATTGCTTTCTGAGTATGACCTTATTTGGATAAAGATGATCAAAAAAAGCTGTTTACATGACAGTGTCTCATTCAGACTATTGTCTTAATCGGGTTAATATCGGAGTATTGGTTTCCATGTAAATATGTCCTATGGATGTATAGTGATCTCCGGACATTTCATTCAGCACTTTCAAATGTTACAAGAGTCTTTCCATATAACAACATTTACACACGGAGGGATTTCCATTACTGCCTGACTCTGTTAGGTGGAGTTGGTGGCGAGAGCTTGCTGTGAGTACATGAAGGCCCACTTCCACCCCACCAACTGCCTGGCAGTTCGGACTTTTGCCGAGAGCCACAATCGTGTGGACCTGATGGACATGGCCGACCGCTACGCCTGCGAGCATTTCATCGAGGTAGTGGAGTGTGAGGACTTCACATGTGTGTCTCCCCAGCACTTGCGCACATTATTGTCCTCGAGTGAGCTCAATATCCACTCAGAGACACAGGTGTATAACGCCGCAGTGAAATGGCTGAGAGCAAACCCACAGCACCACGAGGCCTGGCTGGACCAGATCATGTCTCAGGTTAGAGGCGGCATCACTTGGAACAGGAGGATATGGTTTGGTTGGGCTGAATGTTAATTTATCAATGTTGTCTCTCTGCATGTTCTGGATTTGTCTTTGGAAACACATCCTGTTATAAACCGTTTTACTCATTAACTGAACGTTAAGCTACAGAACTGTGCATGAAATAAGTGTTGCATAAACCTTGTGTAGCTTTTATGTAACCTTTTTTACAATCACAGTACATTATATGATGGTCCCGTCAGGTGCGCCTCCCCCTGCTGCCTGTCGAGTTCCTGACTGGAACTGTGGCGAAGGACGAGATGATCAAAGGTAACTTGAGTTGTCGTGACCTGATGGACGAAGCCAGGAACTACCACCTCCACCTCAGCAACAAGGTGGTGCCTGACTTTGAATATTCGATCCACACCGTACCCCGGAAACACACTGCAGGTACTTTTATGGTTGGGTTGTGTCTCTGAATATGTAACTGCAGATTTTATGGTATTTGTAGCAACATTCAGCACTTTTTTGTTCCTCTAAAAGAAAACACAACTATCTTCATGACACTGTATGTCTGGATGTTTGAGTTTTAAAAGGTTTACTCTCATTTTTTATAATTAAAGCATAAAGTGAAATATACAAAGGCACTTATGATGTGGAAAAAGCACATATTAGTTTAAGTAAGTTTAGTAGAGCCCAATTGCTTTGCTATTCATAAGCCACACTAATCTTAAATCTTTCCACGAGTTCCTTATTTTATTTCTTTGGCTTTCTATCCAAATTTATCACCACAGCACTGTTCCTTGTGGAATTTTTAAAAACTTTTTTAGCCTCTATATTTTTTTAAATATTTTTACCTCTGCTGTTCTGTGAACATAAAGTGTAACGTTTTCTCTTTTTTTACCTTTCATTTAGGGGTTTTGTTCTGTGTGGGTGGCCGGGGGGGCTCAGGGGATCCATTTCGCAGCATCGAGTGCTACTCCATCACAAAGAACAGCTGGTTCTTCGGCCCAGAAATGAACAGCAGACGACGTCACGTGGGTGTCATATCTGTCGGAGGTAAGAGAGTGTTTTATATATATATATATATTTATATATTATATATTTATTATTATTATTGTTTTTGTTGTTCTTATTGTTATTTTACACTAATATTTTACTTTTTAGTTATTATTTGTTATCGCTGATCTGTTCACACGATCATAAAGTCTCATCTTCATATCTGTTGATTTACTCTCGTAGGCAAGGTCTATGCTGTTGGAGGCCATGATGGTAACGAGCACTTAGGCAACATGGAGATGTTCGACCCCCTCACCAACAAATGGATGATGAAAGCTTCGATGAACACTAAGAGGTACATGATGCTGCAATATAATGACTGTGAATTTAGATTTTCCCAAAGCATTCCAGACTGAATGGATGTGAGAACAACACTCTCAGATTTGAGTGTGTATTAGAAAAACCAAGCTTTCTAACAACAGCCCTCAGCTTCCTATGTAATCTCTCATTTTGAGCAGCACCGTGCCCGAGAGAAGGAATTCTTACACATCTTGAAATCGAAGCAGAGCGGCTGGGGAGCTTGCCAAAAATGGCCAGAGCCGTTCGGATTATCTGGGGGCTACATCCACTAAGCTGGACCAAGTCATTTGAAATGTGTAATGTAATGATTATACTGAAAGCCTGGAAATGATTCATACTGCTGGCTCTATGGCAGCTGTTAACTCTCCTGTGTTGAGCAGGATTTCATTTCATTATTTCCTGTTAATTTAAAATGTTTTCCTCCTTTTCCACCTCAGGGAAATTCTGAAATACTTGATAATACAAATAATTGATAGCTAACCTGCATTTCCTCCAATTTACCATTTACCACACACTTTTCCAATAACTGAGAGTGCTGGGTAAAAAGGATGTATGTTTCTCAGGAGGGGTATCGCCCTGGCAGCCCTCGGTGGTCCCATCTACGCCATCGGAGGCCTGGACGACAACTCCTGCTTCAACGACGTGGAGCGTTACGACATCGAGAGTGACTGCTGGAGCGCCGTGGCCCCGATGAACACACCGAGAGGAGGGGTGGGATCTGTGGCGTTGGGGGTAAGACCGAAGAGGAAAGACGATAAATGATGACTGATGTTTAGCCCAGTATCAACACAGTGCTCTGTATCCTCTTCATGCCAGAGTTTTGTGTACGCGGTGGGAGGCAACGACGGCGTGGCGTCACTGTCCAGCGTGGAGCGCTTTAACCCTCACCTCAACAAATGGACAGAGGTCAGCGAGATGGGCCAGCGGCGGGCTGGGAATGGAGTCAGCAAACTGAATGGCTGCCTCTATGTCGTGGGTGAGGGAAATACATTCACTAAGCAGAAGGAGGTTTGTCAGTCTAGATACCAAACACCAGTAATTACCTTCTCCTCAGATTTGATCACTTTAGTGGAGAGATTACATTTGTTGGAGCCGTATACAGAAGCTCTAAGATGTCATTTGTCCTCATTTGATCATCCTGCTGGTATTACTGGTGTTTGTTTTTTTTTACACCTGTGTCATATGCCTAAGTGCACCACACAAACGTGGGGAAGACAAAAGTTTCTGGTAACTTATTCACAAAGTTTAAGGATGAGATCTTTTTATTGTTCCACTTGAATCTGACGAGTCATTCAAACGTCTGTTGTGACCTTTTGCCTTGTGAATGACTCAACATAATCCAACTCACACTTTTCCAAAAAAAATTACCAGAGCATGATGTTTTTCTGGTTACATGTATCCTTATTATTTTCTGTGAAGTATCATGATACCTGTCATTTTCCTGCTTGAACACCCTCTACCTTTTTACAGAAAGATAAACGCTATTTCAATGTCTCGTCCCTTTCTGAAGGTGGTTTTGATGACAACTCCCCCCTGAGCTCCGTGGAG
Source organism: Hippoglossus stenolepis (assembly GCF_022539355.2). NCBI lineage: Eukaryota > Metazoa > Chordata > Actinopteri > Pleuronectiformes > Pleuronectidae > Hippoglossus > Hippoglossus stenolepis. The sequence goes on from NC_061500.1 coordinate 12,908,372, forward strand.
AGATTTGACCCTCGAATGCACCGCTGGGAGTACGTGTCTGAGCTGACAACCCCTCGCGGTGGGGTTGGGGTCGCCACCGTCATGGGGCGAGTGTTCGCAGTCGGGGGCCACAATGGGAACATCTACTTGAACACAGTGGAGGCGTTTGAGCCTCGAATGAACAGGTGAGGAGGCGATGGATCAGGACATGTGATGTGATGTGTTCTTCACGTATCAAACTTCATTGTGTGATAATTAAATAGCTCCTTTTAATAGTAAGAACCTTTTTCTGGTGAAAACCCATCAGTACAAAACACATGAAGTAATTTGATAAGAAAATATTTCAGTGTTTTTATCCAATAGAATCACAATGAGGTTATCTGAGCATTAAAACTGGTGTAAATATAATATTAGTTCAAACATTATACATACTTGAATAATTACAATGCTTTCATTTAAATAAGAGTTATAAGAGTTAAGATGGTTAATATGTTTTCTTCTTGGAGTGTTGTTTTAAATCTGTGTGTGTGTGCCGTTCAGATGGGAGCTGGTGGGCTCAGTGTCTCACTGCCGGGCCGGAGCCGGCGTGGCCGTCTGCTCATCTCACGTCAGCAAGATCAGGGACGTCGGCCAGGGCTCCAGCAACGTGGTCAACTGCATGTGACCTCCACTCCGCTCCGCTCAGTACCAGGCGACCGACTTGCCCGGTCGCCATCAGCTCTGATCACTGCACAGGCAACACAGCACAAAAAGCACACAGAGCGATTTCGCCCTGCGACGTTTATTCATGTCAACACTCTCTGAGCACCGGCCTCAGACTGGTGAAGGCCGATGTTCAGTTTGCACTCTGACGGAGGAATATGAGAGAGATTTCACGCCTGACAAATCTTCTCTGACACATTCAAGACATTGTTCTCGACCTGTGCTGGTGTTATTTGCAATCAGTGATGTAGTATTTTGTACTGTACTTTCTTTTGTTTTACTTTCTCGACATACTTTTGACTTTAAAAAAAAAAAGGGAAAATAGAAGCTGAGCCTCATATTTACGACTAACCTTTCGAGAGGGAGAGGTGAGCTGGGATTCAGGACTACTAGGTTCCTTAACCGTGCACATAATAGATAATGGGCTATGTAGTGGGCCAGTATGAAAAGATTTCCGATGTTTACTGCCTCAGACTATCTCTGGATTTCTCTTTGGCTCTGCTTTGTGGTTTCTTTATTCTCAGAGAAAGAATTTAGGCACATTCATACTGGATCCAACACCTTGTTTGCAGTGCAGCGTGCGAAATTGTAACACTTACATCAGCAATCAATGTCAAGTAGGATAAAGTAGTCAAATAGATTTCCAAGATTCCTGCGTTCTTTTCTTTACGGTGAATTTGACTCTTAAGTACTGTTTCTATCTGCAGTTCCAGCTGCTTTAAGCTGGATCACAGCAGCTGGGACATGACTGTAAATGTGTTTGAACAATCATTATGGGCTGACTGGGACAAGTCAGTCACTTGGGCAGAAGGTCCGGGGGAATTTAACTGATGCAAGTGCCAAACACAAACAAATATGCGTCAGCCGCTTTTACCTCAGGTGTGAGAAACGTTTGACAGCTAAAAAGCCGAGAGTGAAGGACCGATCAGAGCAATACGGTGCATGTCCCCACTTCTTTTTCAGTTTACATTATTGTGTAGAAATGTATTCAAAGTGACGGCAGATTTCAAATTTAAGATTTGCGTTCGACGATAGCTGGACTGTCAGTAATCCTAGTCAGAGTTTTCACATGTGTTTGAGATTCAGCTGAGGTTTGTCTCTGCAGACGGTTCTGTTATATTTTAATATATGGACATTTTTGTATTATAAAATGGGTGTATCTTTGGTATTATTCTTTATGACACTATCTAATCCATTGCTGTGCACTATTTTCCTAGAATAGATTACGGAGTCTGAGTATATTTTTGTCCTAAATGGAGAATTTCATGTTATTCATGTTTTGAGTTTGAAGATGCTTATTTTTCACTCACGCCTGTTTCTGTCATTTAAATGAAAAACGTCATAATTTCTAGCAACACTTGTTTTTTTCAGGATAGGCTGAGTGATGACTATAAAACAAAAATTCTATATACGGTTTATACTAGAGGTATAGATATAATTGCACAATTTGTGTCCTATCATTATTAATACTATCAATACTTTTTACTCCACAACTGATGTTGCCAACCTTGTTCGCAAATGAGACCGAGTCTTTTGTAAATTTTACTGTACTTTGTGTTGTTCTTCCTCCTTTTGGCTGCTTCCCTCTTGTGCTTTTTATTCACATGGTATTGGAATAAATTGGTACAATAAAGATATGTGTAAAGTTTATTGGTGGGATTCCTCTTTTTTCCCCTGTCACAGTAACAGTTTTCCTTCCAGTCAGGACTGAGTTCAAACTGAAAAGCCTTCGCCGGCCGAGTTCGTGCAGCTTTATGAAACTAAAGGTGCATGTACATATATTGAGGTCAAACACACAGGCCATGCACAGGTCAGAATACAGTAACTGGCTAAAGACCATCCCTCGAGAAATACTTATTTTGATTCACAAAATCTGGAGCATTATACAGATCTGCACCAAATGTCACGAGAGAAAAAAATGCAAAGATAAAGAAGGTAAAATAATCTACTATCTTAAATTAATCCACTCCTCGGTGGTTATCTCTCCCTGAAAATTCACCCTTAAAACACAGTGTGTGTGAGTTGTTCGTCCATCACCTTGAGGCGTCCTTTCTTTCTCCTTGTGACAATTCGTAATATTCTACCTTTTCCACCATTAGACATTTTAAAAGCTCAATTCAAAGTGATATGTCGGCTGAGCAACACAACCAATATAAAAAAATGGAATAAATGAGAATTTGATTTCAAGTTTATGATAATGGTTTTCTAACATCCTATTAAACTGAGTTAAAAAGTAACAGTTTAAGGCAGAGGCTCCATAGTATAAACTTTATTGACAGTTGACTTGTGGTTGTTATAAACGTCTGGACTTTGTGGTTTCACTGTATCAGATGGGATTTACAGCTCCACACGGTTTCTCATACTGTTTACATACCATTGTATTTTCATCATGTCATGTGTCTTATCACTTCTCTGGCCTTTACCACACAACTCATTTTCAACAGTTGTGATTTAGTTAACATAAGAAATGACATTTTATTTATATAGAAGTTTTATTTATACTCTTAAGACACATGCAAATTTAAAGTGCTTTGAAATGTATTCAGCCATGAGTAACGTGAAAGAAAATAATCACTAATTTCAATGAAAAAGGGTCAAATTAGCCATATTGTTCTTAAAATATGAACATTAAGTTATTATTATAATTATTGGTAAGCTAACTGTCAAATGTTTTATCCTCAATTTTTCATACGGTGGAATCAAAATAACAACTTTGTTTTCAGGCACTGATGTTTTTTATTTGGTGACAAACGGCAGCAGGTTGTAGGATATGAGTCAAGAGGTCAAAATGTTTGTCATCTGTGTTTTACTGCTCTCAGTCTTTGGACCCTGGTCAGATGCTGAAAAGAGACAAACCAAAGAGAAGATGCTCAGAGGTCTGATGACTGGCTCAGGGGCAGTTTGGAGAAAAAACACATTAACTCTATTAGGATGTGTAGAAACACACCTTGAGAGGTGAATATAGAACCAGTGCAAATGGACGAAGGACAAAGACGACTTCTGCAGCTGCTCAGCTTCGCTGCTCTTCTTGTTTGTGGTGAGTCTCTTTGTTTTTAAGTTTCTGTCGTGCTGGTCCTGCGCGGTAACATCAACCACAGTTGGGATTCACAACCTAAAGAGACAATCAACCAAATATAACCACTTGGAATTCCGATTGAATCCATCATGTGCTTTTATGTGGCGTAGCTGGAGAGCACATGAACTGAAGAACTTGTGTTTTGTGTTAAATCAAGTAAAGAAACTTGACCTACAGACATGTGATGTAAAGGGGATTGTGTTTATCACAGGAAAAGTTAATTTTGACATAAAGGTAATTATTAAAAGATGGATAGAAATAAAAAAAACTAGAAAAACCAGTCATTTCTACGGAAGCGTATTGCATTCACTTAAAAAAAAAAAAGCTCTGTTTTTCTGAGATAATTATCTCAGAAAATTAGAGCCTTTTTTTTTTTTTTACTCTGTAAAAGAAAGTCCTGCCCAAAGGTTATTAATGTGTGTCCTCTGTATGTGGCTGCACCTTCACAGCAAGTGGAAGTTGTCTATTTGATCTGTTAACAATTTATAAAACTAAGATTCGGTTAAAAAAATATTCAACAATCTTGATTTGACTAATAAATCAAGTCGATCAAAACAAATAATGTTTGTACAGTCCCGAAGCTATATGATGTTTGTGTTTGCACAATTTTTAAATAACAAAACAATTTAAAAACAAGACATTTGATGTTTATTTTTCACCAGGATAATGTACTTGATAAAAGTATTAAAATTGAAAAGAATAAAAAGAATAAAACAAAATACACATTCTATCAGGGCCGAATTATCTGGAAAACAGAACTTTTTTTTTCTCAAGTGAACGCAATACGCTTCCGTAATTTCCAGTGAAATTTGAAAGAAAATAAATCATTTTACATTCATCAGAAAATAGAGATGACAAATTTTTATTACCAAAGATCTCTAAAGATATTTCTAAAATGTCAGTGATCACATCTTTAAACTTGAAGAAACTATCTCAAGGCACTGGTTTATTGTGCTTTTTCTATTTGTTGACAAATATCATAAAAAAAGAGAGAGTGATTTACTGTATGATTTTACAGAAATATTTTAACTGTCATTAGATTGTAAAATAGTTTAAACACAAACAAATCAAACTTTATTTTGTATCAGGTCTTCATCGTTGCAGGTGGAGACGAAGGCGACCAGAGCAGCTTCTCTTGTGCTAAACATGTGACTCTATATGTTAAAGTCAAACATTACCCAAATATTTGTGCGTGGTGCTGAGGTCTGACTGACACGGCTGGACTGTGGATCTGTCATGGGACATTTATGATTGACGTGCGTTCAAATCATTCACCAGCTTGAAAAATAACACATCAGCAGCTTCTTCTTCTTTTACTGATCAGCCACTGGAAGTAATCAGATTACTTTCATCCTGCTGTTCTTCCTGGCTGAAAGTTGTTCTCTTCTCAAACAACAGATTTTCTTTGATTAAAATACCCCATGTCTGCATTTACTACTAGTGGTTGGTTTTTAAAAGCACGAATATTATTATTATATTAACAGACACTATAGATGTGACCTACATAACACACAGCTTTAGACTTGGCTTTAATAACGTGCCAGTGAGGAGGGTGGTATTTTTGAATCGTTTTTTGTTTGCCTTTATTGTCCCCACCCCCCCTGGATTAACATCAAAATTCATTTTTTAATATTTTATTCAACATTGATTAGCAAACAAACACATGGACAGAAATATAAACTCAAGACATCACAACGAAGGCAATTTGTTTGGTTTGTTTGGCAAAATAATCTTCTACTCAGAAAGCTGCTGTTGACATTTATAAAACACAGAAATCGTTTCTTCTTCAACATAATTCACATTTGTCATCTAATTTCCGACTTTACTCGTATATATTTTTTAATATGTGTTGCTTTACATTATTACTTTGCTGTGTTGCTGTCATCTTTTTTACTTTAAATTCTTTTGTAATAAAAACAAATAACAAAAACATGCTTATGTTGTATTTTCAGCCCGTGGTCAGTGTCAGCCAGGCTGGAGGGAGTATGAGAGCAAATGTTACTTCTTCTCAAGCGACACAAAGTCCTGGTTGGACGCCAATGCATTTTGTCTGGAGCAGAACAGCAACTTGATGAGCATTCAGGACATTCATGAGAGGGTGAGACACACACACACACACACACACACACACACACACACACACACACACACACACACACACACACACACACACACACACGCACACCCCACATGTTGTTATTTCACACACTGGGTTGATGTATTGTCGAGTGTGTTTTCTCTAGCTGTGGGTGAGAACACAAATCAGCACAGACATCTACTGGTTTGGCCTGAATGACCGAGTCTCAGAGGGCGTCTGGGAGTGGAGCGATGGGAGTCCTTTCATTGAGTATCTATCGTAAGTAACACTCTTAACATTCTCATATCACATGAAACTCATAGATTTTAATGTTTGGTTTCCTCTCTGCTGTTTCAGATACTGGAGGGATGGCCAGCCGGACAACTGGAACGATGAGGACTGTGGTCAAGTGGTCGGATCCGGCTTTGGACAATGGAACGATGAAGACTGCAGTGTGGCGAGGAAATACATCTGCAAGCACCTCAACCGTAAGTCCGCCCACTAGTTTCCATAGTGATTTAGACTTGTATTTCTTACACTTTTAATCTATTTAAGTTTATTATTTCTCCAGCTCATGCAATAAAAATGCCATTTAATGATATATGTTGCAATTCTTCAATAAAATTTCAAAAACTAACTAGACCAAGCACTTGTTTTTCCCTCTTTGTCGTTGTGTACTCTCACTGCTGATATCATTTGTTCACAGATTAAATTCATAGTCTAAAGTTTTAGTAAAAACAAAACACTTTGTACTCATGTATGTACGTTATTCAAATACAAATCTCTTCTACACGTGTACAAACTTGAATCTCATGCAGGCTGACGGTAAACTAAAAACTTTAACTTTACTACACTATACAAAAAACACTTTTTGAACCTAATTTGAGCTTGTGGCAAATATAATAACCTTCATTTTTTATAATTGATTGATTAAAGTATACCATAGGGTACATTTAAACTCTCCCAAATATATCTTGTGTTTAGGTTTTCTGCATTATTATGAAATCACAAAACAAAAAAGATAAGCCAGGAAAAGATTGAAACACTTCCTGTTTGGAACCATCAGGACAAATTGATTGTTTTTTGAACTTCACCTTATGTTGCAGGTCTGAAATGTTCAATCATTTAAACATGAAACCACTTTTTAAAAGCTGAATTAGATTTTGACTGAACCCGCCAAAGGAAATGCTGACAGGATTAATCACACTATATTTTGGTTCTCCCTCCGCAGCCAATCCTGGGCCACAGTGTGACCTGGCCAACGGGTGGAGGCCGTACGGTTCCAACTGCTACAAGCTAAAGGCCGACACGAGGAAGAGCTGGTCGGCAGCCAGACACGACTGCGTGCAGGACGGAGGGGACCTGCTGTCCATCACCTCTGCAGCAGAAGAGCAGTACGTCACAGGGACACTGGACCCGTCACGGTTTGACCTCTGGATTGGGTTTTCCACACTGGTGAGAGGAAACCAGAGAAGAACCTCACTTTCTCTTCTCCCTCATTTCTTCTGTATCGTTGCATTGAAAATGAAAATGCATCAGTGTGAAGATTAGCTTTGTTTCTTCAGAAATGCAACAAGATTTCCTGTCAAGTTGAAGTGGGGAACAGCCAGTTCACCTGGACTGACGCTAACGCACTGCCGTACACAAACTGGGCCGACGGTGAACCTACAGTGTAAGATGTGACATATAACATACACCTGTCGTTTCCGTTCATCCATCCATTTGTGCAGTCATGCTTTAAACAGGTCTGTTCTCTGACAGTGACACACAGTCGGGCTCGTGTGCTGCAATAATCAAAGATGCGTCGGATGACTTTGGGAAGTGGCGGTCACATGTGTGCAGATACGAGCGTCCGTACATGTGTAAACGACCCCTGAACAGTAAGCTGGCTTGTTTTACAGCTACACAGATAAGACTTGTCGAGTTCCAGTTGTACGATAAAAAGTAAAATAACCTTTTTCCTGTTGTTCCTCCTCCAGCCATCTGCCCCGATGGCTGGTCGAGCTTCGCCGGCTCTTGTTATTGGCTGATCAGTAACATCAACCTCTTGACCACCTGGCACGACGCCCTCACCAAGTGCTCGGATATGGGGGCTCACCTGCTGATTATAGACAGGTAGGGAAGAACACAATGGAAAACAGTTTTAATATTCTACTTTTCGCTCTACTTTGGTCTCCAACTGATCCTCACGGAACTGTGTGGATCTTTAGCCCCTACATTTTCCTCAAAGTTTACGAACTAGTTACTTACAATTTTTTTTTTTAATGGACATAAAGAATAAATAAATAAATAAAAATCTACAGCTACACGATCCTTGTTTTACAAAATATCTCCATCCAGATGGGAACACAAAACTGACTGCAAACGCACAAACCAAGCATGCCAGGCCAGTAGGGGGCAATAAAGGAATTGATTCATCAAATACCTGAGAAGAACAATGTGAACTTATCTCCTCAACCAGTTGTAGAGATTTGAAAATGCTCTTTTACTTACATCGCTGTTGGCGTGTGGATGAGACCAAACGCAAAGGAAAAAGTTAGACAAGGCCATGGTGAGATCCCCCAATGAAGGTGTATTTAAAGCAAAAGTGTCTATGTATCATTGTACTGAAATGTATACACTCTTCAGTTTTACTTTAAGACACAATCTTCATGGTTGTAATCTCTGAATCACACAGTGAGTTGCTGTTAAATGTTTGTCCTGTTCCTCGTGTGCAGTCAAGAAGAACAGTTCTACATAAACGGGAAACTTCCAGACTTCCACCAAGTGGACATCCCTGACATCTGGATCGGTTTATCAGGTTCTCTGCACACTAAATGTTTTAATGCTCACCATGAAACAATAAAAAAAGATGCATTGTTATCTTCGCAGTAAATGTGATGTGTGAACACACCCCTTCAATGTCTTTTCCCCCTTTGGTTTGTGATGTTACCAGATAAAGACCAGGATGGAGATTTCAGATGGGTGGATAAATCCGCAGTTACGTTTTCTAACTATGGTCCCGGCTGGCCCAGAAACACTGCAGGTGTCTGGGACTGTGGACAGATCTTCACAGGTAGGACACAGACTCTTCCAGCTCTAAACTGACACCGACGCGTCTTCTGACATCGACATCAGCTGAGTCCAAGTTCTCTTCCAGGAAACTATGACGGCAAATGGGAAACAACAAACTGCTTCAAGAGCCTGGGTTACATCTGTGAGATGACCGGCGGACAGAATCCGAAACCAACTTCAACTCCTGGTTAGTCGGACGAACTAACAATTTTTAAAATACTGTCTAGTTAAAGGTTTGTCAATAACCTTTTAATATGATTGCTTCAGATTCCCACTGTGATCCTGGACACTTGCTGTACGGGGACTTCTGCTATCATTTCGAGACTGAGAGGGTGAAGAACTGGCACGACGCTGAGGCCCACTGTAGCAGAGAGCAGGGTCACCTGGCCAGCTTCCACTCACAGGAAGAACTGAGCTTCCTGACGGGTGAGATCGACAAAGAGAGAATATGGTCCATTCATCCACAGACTTTAGGCCATGTAGAGGAGAGAAAAACTGAAGAAGCTAAATATTGTTCCTTTAAATGAACTGGCTGTTCTTGTTCTTTTCTCCTGTTGCAGCTCACATGCCAGCGGAGGCCTGGGTGGGTTTGAATGACATCAGTGTTGAAAACCAGTTTGTGTACACCGATGGAACTCCTACAGTGAGTGATGAAGACAGAAGTAATATTTGCTGTTTTGAAAAATGAATCCCTAATTCATTTTGTAACACAACGCAAAAGTGTCTAAACATCCCCATGGTCACAACTATTTGAAAAATCTTTGGATTCCTGGGGAGATCCTGTTCTTTCCTCCAATTGTCTGTGTGCAAAAAGGCCTCGCAAAGACTGATGCTGCTTGTGATAAAGCATTTTTTTTGTTTTTTTCTCTGGATCTCAGGACTTCCTTCTTTGGGGAGCCAACCAGCCCGATAACGGGGAGGATAGCGAGGACTGTGTGCACCTCAGAGGCATGACTCACGCTGAAGCTGGGAAACTAAATGATGATATTTGCTCTGCCACCAAGGAATATATCTGCAAAAAAGGTCTGATACTCTCATTTTCTCCCGTAATGCTTTATCCATAAGCCTCTTGTTGCATCCATATCCTAGTTTGGAGTTAATCTTTGTCTTGTCTCTTCATAGCCAAGGGACAAGGACCTCCTCCCCAGCCCCCAACATCTGGACCAGGTTACCTTTATACTACACTGATCATAACACATCAGCCTTTATCAGAGTCAGATCAAATGTGTGTGTTAATCGGGATGTGTGCGTTGAAAGCTGTCTGCTTTATTTGTTGCAGGATGGAATGATAAGTGTGGTTCCTGGATGTCCGACCCTTTTAACGACTACTGCTACCTGTTCAACTACCTGTCAATGAGGAAGTGGGCCGAGGCTCGAGCCGACTGCGTCAACCAGGGAGGAGACCTCATCAGTATCACTGACCCCTATGAGCAAGCCTTCATACAGGGTACGGCTTCCTCACTTCTCTATTCCAATTATTATTATTTTCTGAATTCAGCCTGTTTTAATATATTGACATAGTGCATATTACATATTTACACTTATTGTGTCTGTCCAGTTATGTCTAATTATATTTATCAGGTGGGTGAGGGTCGAAATACAGAACATTCGATATGACAGCCTATTATAATGTCATCGTTTCTTCAGGAAATCAAATCACAGATAGCATAGATAGATAGATAGATAGATAGATAGATAGATAGATAGATAGATAGATAGATAGATAGATAGATAGATAGATAGATAGTTGATTGATTGAGTGATTGCATTTAATTCATATTTCGGTTGTTTCCTCCCAGGGGTGATCCAGACGAGTCCCACAGGGATCTCACTGTGGATGGGCGGCCATGACTCCATCACTGAGGGCGGCTGGGAGTGGAGTGACGGCTCTCCTTTCAGATACATTCGCTGGAACGCAGGTTCATATAAAACCCAAATATATCTCACGTAATATCTGTGATAGTTCATTCAGACACTAGAAGGTCAGTAGAGCACATACCTCCACCACAGCCCCCTTATTAAACCACATTCAACTTAACCAAATACAGATATTTATGTGGATCAAATTACACACACTCATAAATATCATCAGGTTGTACGATTTATTCTCAGTTTTTAGACGAGAAAGGGGGATTGAAAAGAGTTGGAGTTGGAGAGAGGGGTGTGAGGAAGACCAACACTAGATTCTCTTCCTCCTTCTTGTCTTCCTTCACAGGTAACCCAGACGACTACTATGGGGAAGACTGCCTTTCTATAATTATTAACAACGGCTACTGGAATGATGACAACTGTGAGAACAACAGAGGATACATCTGCAAGCGGAGAGGTAAGATGTGTGGCTCGAAATGTTGCTGCTGGTGCAAATTGAAAACTAAGACAATAAACAGAGTATTGATAAATGTTGTTAAAACCATACTGATGTTTCTCCTGTCAGGAAACCTGCCCGAGCCTCCTCCACCCCACGATGGTAATGATACCTCACTGTTATTACTATTATATGTGTTACGATCAGTTATATTCGGTTCGCAGTTCACTTGATTTTGTAACTTCTTCCTGCTACAGGTTTCATGACAGCGCTGGTGTGCCAGGACTCCTCCGCCGTCCTCCACTGTCCACATGAAAGTGTCATCGACATCCAGTCGGCCTTCTACGGACGGAAGAGTGATGACATCTGTCCACATCTGGGTGGATCAACAGGTGCTGTAGCACTTTTAACAATGGTCAAAGGAACTTTACATAGGATTAAAGAGAGCAGATAAAAGCGAATAACTATAAATATAAAATACACATCACAATCACACATTATAATAAAGGATACACATCATAATCAACATGGCTTGCAAAGTTAAGTGCAGTATCTGATTTGTTTGGGGAGAGAGTTCCAGAGGGAGGGGGCAGAAAAGGCTCTGGTGCTCACTGCTGGGTGGAGGTGAGAGGACGTTGCCCTCAGAGGAGCGGAGGCTTAGGGAGGGAGTGTGGTGGTGGAACATGTCAGTGAGGAAGAAGGGGGCCTGGTCATGGTGGGATTTTGACTTTGAATGGAAAATAAAAAGGACTTTGAATTGGATCTGTTGTGGGAAAAGGGGGCGTGTGAAGAGTCTGAAGAACAAGGGTGAGCAGTCGAACAACAGAACTATTAGTCATTAGTTGCTAACATCACAAAAGGTTTAAAGAGATAATTAAAATGCCAGCTGTCAGTGTGTGTCATTGCCTTTTGACTGGTAACTCATGTAAATCATAATAAATCACCTCTGTTGTTGTTTGCTTCACCAAATGATCCCGTCTGTCCGTGCAGAAAGCTGCACAGTGGAAGGTGTCCTCCCGATGGTAAGGAAGTCGTGTGACAACCGACCCTTCTGCTTCGTGTACGCCCACACGGAGGAGGACCCCTGCCCTGCCGTTTCCAAATATATGGAGATCGTCTACAGCTGTGAACAAAAAGGTAGACCCCCTCTTCGTGTTCTTGTCCTATAGAGATGTCCTTCATCGGTCAGATCCTCTAATGTGTTGTGATCTGGCTGCCCTCAGCGTGTCTCCACGGCCTGGGTGTCGAGGATGGAAACATCACAGACTCCCAGCTCTCTGCTTCCTCCTCCATTGGGGCTTTCACTCCCAACAAAGCCCGTTTGAATGGGAACTCCTGCTGGATGCCTTCAGGAAACCGTACGTACCAGCACATATGAAGTACTGTTTTGCTTTTTGGCACCAAATACCTTCTTTATTTCTGTCGAAGTTCAGCTTAAGTCATAAAATGTGACCAACTGGTGTCATCACGTCAATCTAACACTAACTCTAATGTCTCCAGCAACTTCCAGCTGGATCCAGGTGGACCTGGGCCAGACCAGGAAAGTGACAGGGATAGTGATCCAGGGTTGTCCTCACAATGAACACTGGCTCACTAAATTCAAGATCCAGCACAGTATGGACGGAGCAACCTGGACTGATTACACAGGCGACGGGCGAGTGAGTAAACAGAGATTAACGCCGTCTTGAGTATTGCCAGGGGCTGAGGTCCGTCCTTTTTCAAGCAACACCAACAGCTTTTTTTATCTTCAGATAACAGCTTCAAAATGAGTCTGATGCTTCACTGACTTGGAATAGAGAGAATGGTGCCACTTTCATTCCCACTCCTCACCCTGAACCTCTTTTTTAGCTTCATGTAACTTTGTTGAGTGGGTACGATCTCATGTGAGAAGGGAAGAACTGACTAATAAATAGTCAGAATCAAGCCAAAGCAAAATTCAAGAGTGATGCTGAACTGCAGATCAGTTAAACCCGCTCAGAAGTCATTAACAATCTGCATTAACTCAGCCAGGAAGCTGGGGATCGTGGCTTTTATCCACCATCACAGTCACGGCTCGCTCAACATGTCGATAGGATTGAAAACCACTTGATCACTCTGACACAGAGCCAATTCACCATATGTGGCTGCAGAGGGCGCTGTTGCTCAGTAAAAGTTACATAGTGTTGCTTTAACAGTGAAGGAGGAAAACAGGGGGTGATTCCTGATTTCCTCGGTTTCTAGTTTCTCCCAGGTTCAACAGACAGAAACACCCCCGACACTCAGCTACTGGGTTCACCTTTGGCAGCTCAGTACGTCCGTATCCTCCCGCTGGACTTTAGCGGGCAGGCGGGCCTTCGATTTGATGTCCTGGGATGCACCCCAGACTGTGAGAAAAAAAACTACACTTGTTGTTACAAGCAAAATTGTGAAAACGATACGTGATACTGTCCTGTGCTGTCACATATTAACACTGAAAGACATCTGTTGTGGTCCAACAGATGCGATTGCATGCGCCAACAAGCCCAACTTCAACCTTGCCAATGATCGAATGACGTAAGTGAAACCTGAAATAATATTTATACACATGTACTGATGTGACATTTCGAATCTGTTTGTGTTATACTGATATTTAAGTGATATTTCTATTGATTATAAAATCTCAATGTCTCTGTCAGTGTCCACTGTCCGGCAGGCTGTGCCAAGGCAAATTACAGAGTCTATGGCACTTCTGTGTATCGTGGGGTAGGTGACTTTCTGACCGTTTAATCTGTGCCGCACAGTCCTCACTTGTTTAAATCCAACACATAATTCTATGCAACAGGACTCAAACACCTGTGCAGCAGCGATCCACGCCGGAGTGATACTAAACGAAATTGGTGGAGACTGCACTGTGTTGAAAGCTGCGGGACAGGGCCTGTACCCCGGCTCCACCAGGAACGGCATCACCTCCAGACAGTACGTGGCTCAAACTTAAGCTTTAATCCTTAATTCATTTTCTTGTCATTTATTGCAACAGACCAGTGAGGTTTCATTAATGAGTTTACTTTCTCCAGATTCGATGGAGACTATGCTGTATCGTACATATTTGCAGATGGGGGTGAGTTTCCATGCATTTATAAAACCTTTGAATTGTTGTATTTCCTCTAAACAGGCCCTATTTATCTACGTTTCTTTTGGAAGTATATTTTCCCCTTCTCTTCTGTCCTCTTCAGAGCTCAGGTGCTCTGGGCCTGACTGGTATGAGTTCGGAGACTTCTGCTACAAACCTTTTGAAGACAGAAAGACGTGGCAGGATGCCCGCGACACCTGCAGGAGTCTGGGAGCTGAACTCGTCTCCATCCTCTCCATGACTGAGCAGACCTGGCTGGAGAGTTACATGTACATGGGTACGGAGAAAAACCCCAGAAGAAAGCTGGTTTAATGTGAAGATGATGTTATAGAATGTGAGACTGTTGAAAGGAGGTAGAAGTGAAGTTTTCAAGGCCTGTTTCAACTTGAATTATTTATGAATCAAGAAAGAGTTGGAAGCATGAAGCAAAAATGATTCCAAAATATCTGAAAGTATCGAAGAAAAAATATACAATTACAGATTGAAGGCGAGAGTTGTTGAAATTGCCATGAAAGCACAGCCTAACTAAACCTGATCCTGAACCTGAACCTCGGGGTGTTTACCATATAGTCCCAACCAACGCCTGGCCAAACAGTAATTAAAATGAATAAATATAGCAGTTCAAATCAACAAATAAAAAAATCTATTTACACAAAAGGCATGTCTGTCTTTACAAAAAATATGGCTGTAACAAAAGGGTTAGGTCTTCGACCCCCTTCTTCTCCAGTCTGCATGCTCAAGTGTCTTTGGTCAACACACTGAACCTCAAATTGCCCCTAACAGCAATGTGCCTGTAACGTAAAGCGCTTTGTAGATAAGATGAGAAAAGTGCTCAGTTAATTTACCATTTCTTCCTTCATAGCTACCAATGATGTGTGGACCGGTCTGAACGACCTGTTCTTTACGGGCATGTTCACCTGGTCTGACATGCACATGGTCACCTTCACCTACTGGGCTCCAGGGGAACCCAACAACCACGACGGCTTCAGCGAATACTGTGTTGAGATGTTACACCAGGTGAGGCGAGAGCGAGAGAGAGAGAGAGAGAGAGCGAGAGAGAGAGAGAGAGAGAGAGAGAGAGAGAGAGAGAGAGAGAGAGAGTTACACTACAGATAGAATTCAGCCACATTATTTATTCTTTGCAGTGAACGTCAAGTTCTTTATTTTCTCTCTGTTCCAGACTGGACGATGGAGCGACGCCTCCTGTTCAGAGCTCAACACGTACATATGCAAAACCCCCAAAGACCATTACCCACTGCCCTCTGTGAAACCCACCCAATACGGATGTCCTCAGGTACCACATGTTTTATATTTGCCTTTTAAACATAAACTGATTTACACAATACTTATTCAGTGCTGTGGTGCGTGTTGTGTGTACGGGTTGAGGGGGGGGGGGGCTGTAATAAGCTCATGACTCTAATACGTATATCAGGGGTGGGATGCTTACGGCTACTCCTGCTACTGGATGGAGGAGACCCCCCAGAGCTGGTCTGATGCTAAGGTCTTCTGCACAGAGCAGGACGGCTTCCTGCTGCACATCGGAGACATGTAAGTCTGAAAAGCACATATTCAAACAGGAGACATGTCTTTCACACCACCTGTATTCTGCAACTTTTGTCTTGAAAGCTGTTGCTTTTCCATGTTTCCTCTATTTAAGGGAGGGGGGGGGGGGCATTCATTCCCTGCACCTCTTGTCCTTTATTAACTCTTTAATTCCTTTTCACAATATTTATTCTTTATCTATTTTTTTGTGAAGATCTTTAAGCTGTGTCAGTCTGATCGATTCACTTGATACGAATGATGAATCAACTTTGGATTTTGTTTTGTATCACACTGACAAATTTCCTCTTCCCTTGTAGTTATGAGCAGGCGCATTTTACCGTGGCGTTGTCGGGAAAGACGGGGATGTGGTGGCTGGGCCTGCGTGCTCGCGGAGGCACATCTGGAGGGGTGGACTACATCTGGGACAACGGCTCCCCTCTCTCCTTCACTCACTGGGACAGAAACCAGCCAGGTACACAGCAAGCACCAACCAGAACAGGACAATGTGAACACAGTGAAAAACCCTGATTTCCCTTTTTTCCCCCCCATCTGTAGATAGCGGGGATGGGACCTGTGTCGCTATGACAACAGGTCAGATTGGTGGTTTCTGGGATGACAAGCAGTGCTCTGAGAAGTTCGCCTTCATCTGTGAGAGACCCAGGCCGGACATCACCCCACCCACCAGACCCCCGACTCCTCCTCCCGCACAGGGCTGTGCTCAGGGCTGGACGGCCCTGCCTCACTTCAGGAACTGTTACAGGGTAAATAAAGCAGAAAATGAAACACCTACAAAAACACAAATCTCTTCAGGGCCCACGAGGTCAGAGATTAGTTTATAATAACTGATTTATTGGCTTACAGCTCTTCCACAATGTGGACTGGTCCCTGAAGAAGAGCTGGGGAGCCGCACACGAGGACTGCGTGTCCAGAGGAGCTGATCTGGTCAGCATCCACAACCAGGAGGAGGAGGAGTTCCTGTCTCTGTACAGCAAGGGCAGCAGCAAGTGGATCGGCCTCAAGCACAACCCCACAGAGGGAGGTGGGTAGGACGTGTGTTGTATAGAATGAACCCCCGGTGGAAGCTTATTGGGATCCAAATAATGAAAACACGTAAAAAAAAAACCCTGCTGATTATCCGGGTGTTTCTAGGTCATTCTTGGAGTGACGGCTCACCCCTGTCCCACACCAACTGGGGCCCCGGGGAACCCAACAACCACGAGGACCGCGAGGACTGTGTGGAGATGGTGAGCAGCCCCAATGGGACGTTCTCCTGGTGGAACGACCTCAACTGTGACGCTCACCAGGACTGGATATGCACGATCACTAAGGGAAGGACCCCCATCCTGCCCCCTGTGCCCCCCCCTCCACTCCCGGGTAAACTCTTCCCTCAAAGTCTTGTTTCTGTTATTCTAAGGCCAGATCTATTTTATAATATAATTCTAATACACTTTATTTCTCTTGTGTTCTCATGCTCCAACCCTCAGCTCCCGACTGCGGAACCAACGTTGGCTGGAGGAAGAACAACGACATCTGTTATTACTACAACGACACAGACGTGGTGGACTTCCACACGGCCATCATGCGCTGCTACGCTGAGAAAGCCTCACTCGTCTCCATCCACAGCAAAGATGAACAGGCCTACGTCAACACCATGGTATCCATTTTGTTTATTTTACAACTTCTACAGAGCAAAAGCACAGTAGAATATGTTGAATATGTTGCATGTTTGTTTTCCAGGTGGGGACAGGGCGAGTCACTGCAGCCTGGATCGGAATGAGGATGATCGGCATCGCGAATGGACAGTACCTGTATGTACAAGTGGTCGGAATTCAGTTTGGGTCAAATTAAAGGGAATGATAAAATCCACATTTTTAGCTCCGTCAAGGAGGTTTTATTTTCATCTGCAGTTCTTTGTCTGTTAGTGAGCAGGATTACCACAGAACTTAGTGGAAGGATGTGGTGTGGGTCAGGGAAGAACCCATTAAACGTTGGTGCGGCTCCAGGAATTCTTTCCCTTTTACTTTGACATCGTGGGATAGGAAGTTTTTCTTTGAGGAGAAAGGTTTTTTCAGCCGCTCTGTGTTTTCCCAGTTAGAGGATTGTGGTTGTTACAGGTTTCTAGCTCTATTTGCTACTATGATGTGGCCTTAGCTATAAGGCTTGTGTTAATTTGAATGGATTCTCGGGCCTTAGCAGCAGTTTGTGCTCTACTGAGGGCAATTCTAGTTGTTTGCTGCATCATACAGCTCAGATTTGAACGTGTGGACTGTGGTGAAGGTGTGACGTTAGAGACATTCTGTAGCTGCTCGACAGTGAATAATGAAAATAGTAATTTAGACTCACACTCTAAAATCTATATTCAGATATTTGGATGAACTGTGTCACGTTAAAGTCCAGAGAGTCCTTTGTTATTAACATTAATTTCCACTAGGGAGGGTTTTTAATTCAAACTGTATGAGTATATGCCGCAAAGCAAGATCTGCTCCAGAAACTATGTATATTTTTGTGTTGTTGATGCAAAAGATCAATGCCAAGATGTGTGTGTTTTATCCTCACAGCTGGATGGACCACTCCCCTGTGACGTACACTCACTGGGCCTCGGGTGAGCCCAACAACGCCAACGGGGAGGAGCAGTGTGTTCATATGAACAGACATCAAGGTACTGAAATTTCTAAATAATCCGAAAATCGTGCCCCGCCCCCCCGCCCGATATTTACACTGAGCTCTGGTTTGTCGAGGTGGATGGAACGATGCCAACTGTGGTCGGGCCGCAGCAGGTTACGTCTGCAAGAAGCTCCCCGGAGACGACCACACCCCTCCTCCACCCACACAGTCCTGGGAGGGCCACTGCCCTGAAGGTAACATACACATCTTAAATAGAACACATAAAACACACAGGTTATATGTATAGATCTGAATACTTGATATATTCTATTCTTATTGTCAGTAAATACCATGAAAAGACCAAAGCTGAATGAATCCACTTACTAACAGGTATTGTCTGATTCACCAAGGCCTGATGCAGCCATAGAGCGTCACTCTGTCACTTATTAATCCGCTGCAGAAAACAGATCCCAATAGACACACAATTTACTCCTGTTTGATTAGTGTTTGCTAAAAGCTACAGTTCCCAGCTGCTACTGAGACAAAATATGAAAATCTGATAATCAATCATTCGAATCAATAATCAGGAACAACGACGGGATGATGTTGGATTTTTTATGTATATTTTTTGTAAATAAAATTATATAGACTGTAAATGAAGCTTTTCTCTTTATTGCCAACCTCGCAGTGATGAGCAGATGTAAATCATTTCTCTACCTGTTATTTATCTCACATACACAATGTATGTGTACAGGAGTCAAGATGTAAGTGTTGTTAGCTGGAAGTACCTTTAAATATGTTGCCCATCTACTTTCCTCCCTCCCTCTCCGCAGGTTGGATGCGTTTCAAGGACAAGTGCTTCATGTTCAAAGGGAAGAAAAATGACCTTAAAGCCAACTGGTCCTCCGCTCGGAGCTGGTGCAAAGAACAAGGCGGAGAGCTGGCGGTTATTGATGACCAGTATGAGAATGGTGAGCACAGCAGAGAACTACTGTCTGAAGGAATGAATGAGTCCAGCTCAGAGTGTTTGAATAGTTTAATCGTCTCCTGCAGACTTTGTGTCCAGCTACCTGAGGGACCTGGAGCTCCCCACGTGGATCGGCCTGTCCGATCTCTTGGCAGAGAACCAGTACGCCTGGAGCGACGGGGTCAGCCCAGTGCTCTACACCAACTGGAATGACAAGGAGCCCAACAATGCAGGAGGAACGGTGAGGATACTTTAATAACATGGTTTATTTCTATGATAAGTGGAGCAAAGCAGGTTCAAATTAGATTACATTCAGCTTTTAACTCTCTGAACAGGAACACTGTGTGGCAATGAGTCACGGCCCCCTGGTGACGGGCAAGTGGAACGACGACGCCTGTCACAAGGATCACAGCTTCATCTGCTACAGGAAGAAATGTCAGTAAACAACCCCAGTCGTCATTCATCCACCTAAAATAACATGAAATCACTGATGCAGCTGAATCATCCCTGTTCAGGCCCGAACTAAAGCTATTTGTCCATCTCGCTCCACGTCAGCCAGCAGCATCGCGCCTCCACCCCCAACCCAGAGCCCCTGCCCGGGTGGCTACGTCTCCTGGTATCAGAACTGCTACAAGCTGGTGGAGGAGCCTGCGACCTGGGACGCGGCCCAGAAAGCCTGCAAGCAACAGGGAGGGAACCTGGCGAGCATCGACATGAGCTACGACCAGGCCTTCGTCGCAGGAGTGGTGCTGCAGGGCAGAGCCGACGCCTGGATCGGACTCAGGCGCCAGGTGGAAATACACAGTAGTCAGACTGAAGTACCTACAGACTAAAAACTAATTATAGCCCCTGAAAACGTTGAAAATGTCAGTCAATGCTAAAAAATATCCTCCAATTTTTATTTATTAAAAAACTCAACTAATCTCAGTTCTAAACAAACAACCGTCATAAAACAATATACAAATTACAAGTTAAAGTAATGCATTTATCTTATCTTAGTTATACACAAAGTTATACCATCAAGTTTCACTATGAAACGACTTCACAGGGGGAAATAAAGCTCCCATTGTCTTGTGATGCAGGATGAGAGCTCGTATTCGTGGACAGACGGCTGGCCCGTGTTCTTCACTCAGTGGGGACCAGGAGAGCCCAGCAACATTAAGGACGAGGGCTGCGTGAGTATGCACGCGTCACGCGTGTTCCACGGGACCTGGAACGACACCAAGTGTGACCAGGCCAAGCCCTACATCTGCAAGATCTCCTCAGGTACAACTCACACCTTCGCTTCTTCCTCCCTCTCCGTCCCAGCTGGTTCTGTAACAGTGCTCCAAAGCTTTATTCACAGTCTAAAGCTTGAACTGTTGATAAAAACTGTTTCATAAACGTGACTTCATCAGAGACCCCGCCACCAACCCCCGCCCCTGGTGATGGGAAGTGCCTGCCGTTCTGGATCCCCTATGGCCGCTACTGTTACTTTGTGTACAACCAGCAGAAGGGCTTCTCCTGGCCGGACTCCCGACACTACTGCCAGGAAGTCAAGGCAGAGCTGGCGTCCATCCACAGCCGAGCGGAGGTGGAGTTCATCAGGAACCTCAACTACACCAAACATCACAACATCTGGATCGGACTCACCAGGGACCGCAACTGTGAGTGCAGCCGTGGAACGACGATACGTCTACGTCTTTCCGACATGGACGATAACTGGATGATAAATGACAAATGACATGCCTGAACCTTTGCGTGTTTGTTTTTTTCCAGTCGGCTGGGGCTGGACAGACAAGACGTCTCTGGGCTTCCTGAACTGGGCTCCCAGTGAACCCAACATGGCCTTTCACCCCGGGGACGTGGCCGAGGAGAACTGCGTGGAGATGTATGGCGACGGGCGCTGGAACGACAACAACTGCCTGCAGAAGAGAGGGTTTGCGTGTCGCCACCGCCAGTGTAAGGATGAAAAGGAAAACGTGCATCTATATATTCTAATGAAATATAAAAGGTTATGGGTTTATTTCTGTTTTCAAAGCTCTGAGGAAAGGAAACAGAAAATGTTAAAGAAAAGGGATTTGATGACAAACTAACAGCTTCTTGTAACACTCTCTTTCAGACTACACAACAGATGATGGCGGGAATCCTATTTTCCCCACCGATGGTCCAGGTGTCAACAGTAAGTGTGAAAAAGTGCTGAATCCAACTTCCTTATCATGTGTGCGTTTTTCTTTTGGCCTGCTTTGATTACTCGAGTCTTAACCAAGCTGATGGATCGCAATGTTGCTCCGTTGCTTGCTTCTTTGATCCAGACTAAAATGTCTCTCTTGGGATACATTGCCCTAAAATGTTACCCTCATGGTCCCTTGAGGATAAATCGTACGACTTTGGTGATCATGTAACTTGTCTGGTATCTGATATCTGTGTCTCTGTACAGACGGAGGCGTGATAGCTGGTGCCGTCATCGCAGCCTTGGTGTTGCTCATCTTGATAGCTGGAGGGCTGTTCTACCTCTTCAGGGTGCGCGGCTACAAGCTAAGCGTCATGAGCCTGCCAACACGAAAAGCCACCGTCATTGATGTGGTGAGTTATTGATCAGCCAGGAAGGATTGGTTCAAGTGTTGAGAATGATATGCTCAAATTTGTCGTTCTTGTTTTTTGCAGCCTGCTTTCAACAACCCCAACTTCCCAGGAGAGTCCGACACATAAACCACCAACCACGTTTTGTACAGTGAATTGAATTTTTTTAAACAAATCAGTAATAATGTAGTTTCATAAGATTAAATGCTATTGTATATACACAGGTATCCTAATTAAACTAGAAAACTTTTGAATGTTTACAGGAATTATTGCAACACATGTCCAGACTCATTCAGAAATTTCCGTACATGTAATTCTCTTAGTTTGACGTCTTTCACCACCAAATATGAAATTGTGTCATTCTTGTGTTCTTTGAGTAAAAGAAAAGTAAACAATGAGTTCATTTCCAGTGTTTAATTCATCTGTGTACACTGCAACACAAATTCTTTACATATTTCACAAAAAAGGAAAAAAAGCATCCTTCAAAAACCTACGTGATCATTTTTTCCAGTAAATGATTATTTGGACAAGAAGTGTAAACTTGTTTTCAGAGAAATTCAGAAATGAAGCACCGACACCCGGTGATGAAAACAAAGACACAGGTTGGAAAGACAAGACCCAGGAACATAAAAAAAAACAAAAAAACAGATTGCACTAGTCATGAATGTCGAATGCCAGGGTTTTGCGTTTTCACTTCTTGTGCAGTGTAAAGATCAAGACAATATGTCATCATATGTATGTAAACATAATCCCTCCTTCCGTGGCATATGGTAAAAATAATCGTGAATATGAGGAAAAATAAATCTAGGAACACTTTGTGGTCCTTGTTCAGCCCTTTTTAGCCAATAATTACATGGACGCACATGAACTGAGTCAACAGGCAACTAAATCTCCCAACCTCAGGAGGCTAATTTCAAGAAATGCGATATTTGAATGCGCTAAGCTAAACCAATGTTTCCTTTCTCGAATAATTGATTTCATACTGATTATTTTTAAACCCCCCCAGTGAATCAATGAGACCCGACGATAACTACAGCATGACATCCACTGATTCAAACTTTGAGCTAAAGAAACTCATACTTTATTGCTTAGAATCAAGATACAACAAACAGAGAGTAAAGACTAACACAGTCCTGCCGGTCTCGGGGAACGTGGGGTTTTTCTGTACAAATGAAATTAATTACAAATACTCACAAAAGTGTTTCTTTTTTTTTATATATATTTTTTTAAATAAGCTACAGTTGGCCATTTTTTCTTCTCAACTTTAGTGTAGGAAACATGTAGGGAAGCAGCCTACTAGTGCAAAAACAAACAAGGGAACACAAATGTAGTTTCTTATCAGTTATATGATTGTGGTCGTCCATGATAAACGCAGCCAATTAAAACCATTAAATCCACAACTGTACGTACGGAAAGTCAGGGATGTCAAATGATTCCGTTTTTTTGGGCTTCTGGAAAGTTGAGTTGTTGTAAGACACATCTGTGCTTAAAGGCCAGGTTCAAAGTTTTTGAATTCTATATTTAAACAATACCAACATGCCCATGTGTAAACTGAAGTGAGTTATTGGTTGCTGTAATCTCCTCTGTTCATACTGACTGAGGAGAGAATCCTTCCTATGGCACAGTCACACATTCGTGAATGCAAAGTGTATATCGTAGGTCAAAGTTCACCAAAGTTGATCTCTATGCGAAGCCTCTCATTCCTGTAAATGGGAGAAAGTGGAGACGACCATCTTTATTTCTGGTCTATGAGGTCTAACTTTACAAAATGCCCTCCCTGGTTTGTTGGACTCCGGCTGCTCAAGCCTCATAATAGCTTAGGATTAACTTTGGAGTTTATCTTCCCCTTTAGAATGGATCTCTTCACAGACAGTGTGGACAGGAGGAAAGATGTGAAAATCGTTTTTAGGACAAAACACACAAAAAAGGAACCTGTCCTTTAAGATGGAGACTTTTCTTCTATGCTTGTCTAACTTTGAAAAAAAGGGCACAAGTGCAAATTCTGTAACAAGATGATGAGAATAAAATCAAGTCAGCTTTGGATGGACAAATAAGTCACCCTCAGTCATTACCAACCGACAGTGCAACAGCCAGAAAGAGCATCTGCAACACGGGTCGCCGGTCTCTCACGTCTCAGAGGTTTCCTACCATCAGTCGCTCCGACACGCACGAGAGACACGAGGTTAACACATTTCATTCAGGAGCAAAGAGGTCAGACCTAAAACAACAATGGTTACTCAAATGACCTAAATTAAAAAGGAGGCTTCCCTGCTCTGTTTGATTCGACTGTGTCCAGATTGATCTTTGTCTCATTAATCTGCACATAATCCAACCTACATGCAGTGAATGCATTTCATCTTATGTCTCATCACCAGTATGGCACTTTTTTTAGTTCATGGTTATTAATGCACTTATTATTATTGCACAAGAAATGTGACGGCATTGAAAATATTGACAATTTGACGCAAACAAGGAACGAGCTGAAATGAATAAACTTAATGCTGATTTAAAGTTACACTTTGGTGCTTTTGCAACCAACTTCATGAAATTTGACTTAAAGAAAAGTGACATGCACACTGGGTTTCTCATGAGTCTCATACACAAGGATCCAGATGTGTGGGAGAAAGAAATGTTGACTATAAAAACTACAGACTCCCTGTGACCAAAATCAAACAATCTTTCAGACTGGAACAGGGAAACTTAAATCTCTTTTTAAGAGAAATAAAACTAAATTTGTTGCCGAAACTGCGAAGTGATGAATCAAAACAATGAACAATGATCTAAGTGCCTATAGTTTTTCGTATTATTCAGGTTGTCAAATGTGATGATAGGAATATTTCAGATCAGTTACAGTGCTTCCACCACCACCACCAAATGGCACTTTTAGTTAATCTGATCATTTCAGTCCAGATCTAGTTAAGGTCACTCTTGAATGAAGCCCTGACATTTCTATGACATCAGCTGACAGAGGAACATGGAGGAACGTCAAACCTTCCGAGACATGAAATGTGTAGATCACAGAGAGAAATAAAGAGACTCCAAAAGTGAACATGAGAGAAAAGAATAAATTACGAGTGCAATGGTCAGTGTTGTGTATTCCTTGCTGGGAAAAAACTTCCAAAACCAGCCTTAAAAACAAACATGAGATGACATCCATGTGTTTGTAAAGAGACGTCCTTGTGAAGTAAAGGAAAAAGACGCCTGAGGGACAGTTCAGGTGGGGATCACGGTGAAGCACACTGAAGTGAAGTGGAGGCAGGGGGGGGGTTGCAGGTGTCCAGCAGGGGGAGCAGGCTGTTGGTCACTTTACCTTTTGGCTGTCCAGCCTCAGCCAGTAGATGCCCTGTCGTGTATATCGGACCATAGTGTTCAGAGTTGAAGTTAGACTCAGCGGGCCCATAACCGTGTCCAGCGCCGTCAGCAAACCTACAACACACATTCAAAACATGAGTGAAACAGCAGCTCATTCCTCTGAGGAGTAATACAACACTGACTAACAGTGTTTTTAACTCCTCTCTGAAAGAATAAAGCCCAGTTATGTTGCCCCCTGGTGGCTGGCAGCAGCATAGGTCGTAAATCCACCTCACCCATGTTAGTGGATTGTACAGGGGACCAAACTAAAAAGTCTAAATACATTTTTCTAAAAGATGGTTTCTGTTGTTTGAATTAGTTCTCATCAAGGTGATGTTTGTTCAAGTGCTCAGTCTTTGGGTAAATTTGGTTTTAATTAATTACTTGACGCTATAAAAAAAACAGGGTGAAACATCCTGACTGACAAAATTATGTATCTTTACGAATAAGAACAGATGTATTCACACCCCAGTAACACATGGCATGTAACACCGTCTCTTCTCCATCCATCCTTACCGCTGCCTTTATTTGCCTGCACCTCCGCCTGCTCCCAGAGGTCATGAGCGCTTACGAATAACGAGGTGATTTTGACGTAGGTGAATGCTACTTGTTCTATAGCCTGGGGAACCGCCACCATGCCACTGACGGGGCCCGCTGTCGACCCGCTGCCACTGTGGTTGGAGCCGGGACCTGAGCTTGTGGATGTGCTGGCAGGAGACGGCATGTCAGGCATCGGGGACGGGGTGTCTGCAGCACTAAAAGAGGGAGACAGGTGCGACCACAGAGGGGAGTATTAAAGAAAAGACGTCAGCTGTCGACTTTTTACTTAATGGAGGTGAATGCAACAAGGAAAATACACGACTTACTTTGCTGGGAAGACAGGAGGATCATGTGTTGCCTGAGCTGAATTCTGAAAGAGAAATATAAATGGCTAAACAAAATACAAACTGTAACTCCTGGATTGACAACGTGTATAACTGCTACTGTTCTACTTCATTACAACTACATAATTAAGACATCTGTTAACCAAGTATTTTCTAAATAATCCTGTCATTTAGGAAGTGTGGTCACGTGTTAATACTCACAGTGAAGTGATCAGTCAGTGTCTTTGAATACTTGAGTGCAGTTTTGTATTTGTGGCGAAACATGGCCATCTGCAGGAGAGACTGGCACTTCAAACTACAAGAAACAATGAAATGTCATTCAATAATGATTAATGATTCACATAAGTCATTACAGTAAACAGAAAACATAGTATAGGACACTGTCTATTAGCTGCATGGAGCCCGTATTAAGTTATAATCATGATTTGTTTATCCATCCATCCATGCATGCATCCAGCCAGCTTGTCCTTTAAAGGTCATGGTGACAATCCAAACCATGTAGATTAGTAACAAAAATATTTTCAATATCTACACTTCACACAGAAGTGTCCAAAGAGAAAACATATTCAACTGTGAGGATAAATCCACCTGGACAAAAATGTAATTTGCTTTCTTATTAAAACGTTGGGATTTCCTGTCTGTGCAGCATTTTGTGGTAATTTGATATCAACAGATATTAGGGAAGTAAAGCTAATTTTATGTTGTAAAGCCAATGTACCAAACTCATGTATCAATGAGATGAGCAGTTATTGTCATAAATATTGAAAAAGATGAATATATATATTTTTTACACTGTCCATCTAAATAAGCGCTACACTGGCACCTACTAACTATCAGATGTAAGTAGCACATACAACAATTTGCTGTTTTTTTTAATCATGTTTCAGAAATGTTTCAATGTACTGTTATATATTCAACTGTACCACATACTATAGTTCAATCAAACCCTCTCTGAAATTAGTCAATGTAAATGTATACAGCCCTCAAGAGCCTTACCATAAAACTAAAAAGTCCTTTTCTGAGGGCGGGGCAGAGGGGTCCACTGTGTTTTTAAGTTTCAGGATAAACCTGTGAGAGGGAAAAATGCACGAATCAAAATCAGTTATGGAGCAAAAACATTCATATTAGAGCTTCAAATTCAGCTGAAATTAAAAAGAGCATTTTAATGAATGTGTCCACGAGAAGGTGGAGGAGCCTCTATGGTTCTGCAAAGATTCAAACTCATAATTAAAAGGTAATAATGGAAGTTGGTTCTTACTTGAGGAGATCGACTGTCTCTTCAAACATGGTGTAGGAAGACATTGAAATCTGTGGATCTTTTTCCATAGCAATGCCACTTTCAACAAAGTACATGACAGCATCCAGGTAGTTGAAAGCTTTACTGAGCTTATCTGACTGTAGAGAAGGAGCAACAAACAAATGCAGTGTTTACTGGTTATTTGAAGGCCTGTTAATATTTCACTAGA
Source organism: Hippoglossus stenolepis (assembly GCF_022539355.2). NCBI lineage: Eukaryota > Metazoa > Chordata > Actinopteri > Pleuronectiformes > Pleuronectidae > Hippoglossus > Hippoglossus stenolepis. The sequence goes on from NC_061500.1 coordinate 12,936,029, forward strand.
GTTTGAAAAATAAATTCTGAACAAAAACAGAACCCCACCTCTGCGTCTGCTATGTGCTTCAGTCGTTTTGCCTCCTTTATGGATTGCTTCACTGGATACGGCCTGCAGGAGAAAGAACCAGTACGAAATGAGGGACAACGCAACAACAAGCATATATAAATGAGAATTAGACCTGTGGCACAAATTTGATAAAAAATAATGATAAAAATAATAAATTAATAAAGACAAAATCACAATTGTCTTTAAACTGCATATTGACTCTATAGTTCTCCGATGAGTTGGGTTGTATTGAAGAGAGTTAGTTACAGCCAAGGCCTTCGAAGAAAGATGATAGAAGAGAGCTGTCCTACCATATTCCCATTTCATAGTCAGTAACAACTACCATCAGAATCATGTTCAAAGTTTTGGTTCATAGCTAAAACCAGCTCTGTCCTTTATAAATCTGTGGTTACAATGTCAGACGTTTCTGTTTGGAGAATTTTCTTTAATAAAACAGACACAACCAGATAAGGATCTGAATAAACTGAAAGTACAGCAATTTAGGGTCAGGGGCCGCAAGATTTTATAAGACATTAAAATTGGAAAAAAAAGTTCACTAAAGTTCTAACAGATCTACATAAAGGAAATCTCACCTGTCCTCAAACCTGAGCAAGGGCCTATTGATCAAAACTGCCTGGTTGGACTGTGAAGACGATGGGACCGTGGGGCAGAACTTTGGAGGCTTTAGCTGGAAACGTTCGGTCGTGGAAAAATTAATTAATAAACTTCTTCACTGGAAACAATCACTAAAACGCAATAGACTAATTTAATGCTTACAGCAGGTGCTCATGTGTTGACAGTTACCTTTTCAGAGTGGAGGCGCTCTGTGTGTTTTTCACTCCTCTTCTTGTGCTTGCCGGAGTCCTTGCTCTTTGCGGCCTCCTTACTGGACTCCAGAGTCTCCGCAGAGCAGCGCTTGTGTAACTTTGAGTCTTTAGCCGAGTCTTTGAGTGTTGTCAACACAGGCTTCTTCTTGGCCTTCTTTGTCTCCCGATCCGCCGCTGGATTGCTGGAGCTTCTGCAAAAAAAAGATCAGAGAGCCTGTGTGATCAGACTGAACTGACTCAAACATAGACGCCATCATTTTAGCATCATGTGGCAGAAAAACATAGGATGTTTCTGTTTGAGGGGACCTACTCCATTTTGATAGAAGCATGAGCTGAAGAGGTATTCTTGTTTTCCAGCCGCCTTTTCTTCCTGGGTAGATTTTTATTGTCTCCCTCAACCTAGAAGAAAGCAAATCACACATTATAATAAAAACAGAACTTTGATTATGTAAACGCATGCTCAGCCCTGGACCTTTCTCACATTTGAAGTTGTGCTTTTTTTGCTGCTTTTGCTGGGTTTGTGTGTTATAGAGACATCACCGCCCCCTCCGTCTGGCTCGACAACCAGCGCTGATCTCTTTGCGTTGCTGGGTATCTTCTGCTCGTTGCCGGATGTCTGGGGGACCCTTGAGAGCAGACTTAGATCGATCCTCACCAGTAGGGATCTAGGAGGCCTGTGGAGGTCCTGAGAACCATTGGCTGTTTGCGCTCTCTTCTCTGAGTGTTTTTGGGATGTTTTTGGAGGTCTCTTGTTTCCCTTCTGGCAGATAGTCTCTGCCTTGGGTTTGCTACAGGGGATTTTTACTGGTTGGTCGGGAGACGGCTCTTCAGGCTGAGCAGGAGTCTGTGTGGGGCAGGAGCAAGGGTTGGGATATTTCACCCCACAAGATGGACAAAGACTTTTCAGAACCACCTTGACTTGAGGCTCGGATCCGACCTTCCGCTTGTCAAGAGACATGTGTTTAGAAGTCCTTTTACTGTCATGTTTAGAGTCCCCATCCTTGCTTTTCTTGCAGTGTCTTGTTTTCGTCTTTACCTTGGGCCTGTCTGTGAAACACAGGTCTTTGTCTCTTGTGGCTACGACGTCCTCACACTTAACACTGACAGCTGCTTCACTGGGATCCTGGCCGCCCTCCTTCGCTGGCTTCAAGGAGTGCGTCTTGCATGACGGTCTCCTGAAATCAGCAGGAGGGCATTTTTTGCTACTCTGCTGGTGATGGTTGTCCTGATGGCTTTCTCTGCACTGCTGGAGTTTTGCATGGTTGTCACCAAGCTCATTTTGGTGAGTAGGAAGCTGAGGCTTAGAATCCCTGGTGGGGTCGACCACTTCTACGCTGGAGTGCTTGGAGCTTTGAGTGGGCAACAGCCGTTTGTGAGAGGGGCTCTCAGAGACATGGGTACCACCTTGACAGTCGGTGCTCGAGCTCTGTTGGTTGGACCTGATCCAGTTCCCCAACTGCCAGTCACCATGGCTCACCGCTGGAGCTTCAGGCTACAAAAAGACACACGACGAAGAGCAAAAGGAAATAGTTCTGAGAATGCACGTTCAACCTTTAATGCAGATGTACAAAAAGGGACCAACAGCAAATTACCTCAGTTTTAACTGTGCTGCTCAGTGGGGGCTCTCCTGTGGTGCTTTCACTGTCCGACTCTGATCTTGAGCTGCTCTCTGAGTCGCTAGAGCTGGCTGACTCTACCCCGCTGGAATGTGCCGCAGCTTTGAGGCTGGTTAAAAACAGACAGTTTTTTTTTATATACATGTCTTTATAGCTTTATTAAACTGCATGGAAGCTACAAGTATATAACAGTCTCTTTTAAGTTCAGTTACTTTCAGTGGTTGGGACTGAAAGTTTAGTTGCTTGTCTTCTGTAGTGTTTTAAAATGACATCAAACAAAATGTCCTATAGAGGAGCTAAGTCACTTACGATAAGGCGCTCTGCTGGTTGAGCTGCAGTGGATCTGTAGGAGGAGAAAGAGGAGGAGGAGGAGGAGTAGGAGGAGTAGGAGGAGGAGGAGAGAGACAACTTTCTGGAGAGAAAAGCAAACAAACAAAATGAGACAACATGAGTACATGTCAGTAAACACTAATGTGGATCACACATTGCATCTGAGCTTTTTTTCCCCACAAATACTTAACTGACTAACCTGCCGCTTACTAATATTCAGTCCTGAACTAGAATGCCCCTTAAAGCAAATAGATATAACTCATAGATATCAGTTCCCTAAATAGGCTGGATATGTTTTGTTTTCATTAGGATCTATGAATTATTGCCTGGGAAACCAGTGAAAATGTTGAAAAACACCCTATCTCACCATGTTGAGAGAAAGTGAAAAAAAACTAATCCTGGATCCGCCCCCTGAACCAGATCTACAATAAAATGTAATAGTTCTTTCCTGACTCATACCCCATCCTTCCACCAAGTGGAAATCCATTCAGATGTTTTTTTGTAATCCTGTTTACAACCAATCAAACGGACAGGGATGAAAACATCATCTTTTAGTGAAGGTGACTTGAAGTAATGCTGACTACTCTAATGATAAAATATGCTGTTGTAACGCTGGTTGACAGTTGAATTTTACCACGAAGTGTAAGTGTATCATAACTCCGACTACCAGAGTTTGGCTTTTGAACTCATATCTTGCAGTGTAAAATTAACACTTATTGTGGTCACTGAATGAACAAAACATGAGCTTTTGTTTTGCTCTATTTTTCTGGGCGGTTTATGTCGCTAAAATAAAATCACCCCGTTGTTAACACAGGATTTTCTGGCATGTACTTAAACAGCTGGAAGAATGTAAACAGAAGTTCTGACTCATTTTTCAGAAGAAGCCCTTAAAGTCAATGAAGCATTAAGCTAACATGAGAGAGAAATGAATGAGCTGAAGTAGGTACAGTAAGAGATGGATTAAAACAATAAAAGTCAAACAAAAACAGAAGAGTCTTAAAAAGAAAGAAGTGAGAGATTTGAAGAAAGTTCACCCCTCCTCTCTGCGACATGCCAGTCTCCTTCCCTGAGATGAGGTTAATTTGAGATAAAATTGTAGGGCTGTTTCTCTCCTCTGGCATTTTGTGGTCAGTTCACAGAATAGGGCAATCTGGCAGTACAAGTTACCATAGAAACATTGCTTTGAAGAAGCAAGTTACGTAGAACAGAGACACTGCTTTAACACCATGAATATTAAAGGTCGAGAAGAGAAAGTGATATGATGACTAATCAATCTGTCTTCTAAAAACATCTACAGACATAAAAGAGTCAATCCTTGGTTCCTATTCGATGTTGGATTGATGATTTAAATTTTGTATCCTTGTTCTCTGAATTCTACTTTGCTCACTTCCCTCATTACTCACTTTGTCCCAGGCATGAAGAGACGTGCACTGCTTCCTGTTTGGACAGAAAAAAAAACAATCTTTAATATAAGTCATAGATTTGTTTCATTTAAGTTTGTACCCTTGGATCTACATTTACACAGAACTAATAACTTAGTCAATAACCGACCTTTGTTGAACGAGAATAAAGATTCTAATTCAATACTTTAAGACCAATTTTAGCAGTAGTGCAGTGAGGAAAACTCTGAGCCAAGGGTGGTGAGAAAAAAAACTCCACAAGGTCATAAATCAAAACTGTTTATTCCTTGTGCATGATGGTGTCCATCAAACAATGTGATAATCTGTATGTTAAAGATATCTTTTAAATTTATTTTAACTCATATTTTAAGACAAAGTTTAAATTTTGACTTCTGGGTGTAGAGTTGCAAATATGTAAACGAAACCACAGCAAGTGTAACAAAAATGTAGCCACAAAGTACATGTGTCCATTTGTTGTGTATGTATATTTTCTGATTGGGAGGAAGGCCACTGCACATCTGCAGTGTTTCCAGCTCATTGGTTCTGGCACCAAAGCCTCCAGACAACTGTCAGTGTGTTCCTCCACGACACCAAAAAAACATATATTGATTGGCAGAAACACACAGAAATATTTGACTTGAAGAAGTCAAAGAGATATAATCATATTGATCTGGTTAGCATTTACTTTATTGAAAACTAAGATAAGCTACATCTGAACAAATCTGAACATTTTAATGTGCCATTACACTTGGGATTTATTTCTGTGTTTCAACTGGTAAGATAATGATGCAGGGCAAGATAGATTTCAATTACTCTCAACCTTTTTGAACTTACCTTGGCTGAGAACAGGGATTTGGAGGGTTTGTCTATGCTTGTTGTGGGTATATCTGTCAGAAGAGGAGGCCACGAGTGGGTCATTTCCTGTTAAATAAAAAGAGTGTCATATGTGTTAGGAGCCTACAAGCACAGTCCAACTACAAAACAGATGTTAGTCTTTATATAACCAACATTAATTCATGCAGATGGGCTCTCTTCACACTTTATAAAAAAAAAAAAACATAAAAACAAAGAACTGCACTGATAAAGATAATATTGTAAAGCAGCCAAAGGAGACAGAAGAGAGCTACAGAAAAGTTTATCAGCAGCTATTGAGCAACTAAAAACATAGTTGTTAAAATGAATTTATTCCAAAGCGAATTAATTCATAACACATCTTAATTCAATAATTTAATGACATTTTAACAAACTAAAACTATTCAATTGATGAAAAAATAAACTTGATAAATTTGATACTTAATTCACTCCATTTTTCTCCTTTCTATATCAGTGAGTGCTACATATAGTTTTTTGTTTTGTCTTACATGTATGGCTTTACTGTCAATTTCAGTTTGATGTTAATATCATTTGATATGTTATTTGGAATGGGATTTATAACCTTCTCTGATCATTTTTGCATTAGTAAAAGTTGCATGTGCATAGCATTTAGCAGCTTTTCTAGCACGTGTGTGAATGGAACTTGGTTGGGTGGCATACACAGTAAGTGAGTCAGTTATCATGCATATTTGTGGGCTTTATTTGTTGTGTTTTGAACTAAAATGTGAGATATAAATAGGCTGTTACCATAATTACAGTTTTATGACAGCAGTGAGTCATGAATTAAAATGTAAACAGATGAACCTACCCTCAAGATGTCCTCAACACACTGAGCTTCATTTGTCCTTGTCTGTAGAAAGGAACGGAAGAAATATGAGTTTCTGAAATCACCATGAAAAACCTACATGCAATTATAAAATGATGATTTAATATGGGAATAAAACAGTAAAACAAACCAAACAGACATAAAATATTCCTTTCACAATCTCAGATTCCTCACTTGCATTACAAGAGGCTGTCATTTATTTTACAATCTGATTCATGGCGGATAATCTCTGAATGTAATCTGTAGGGAAATTACAGTACATACAGCATAGTAAAACCACAGATTAGTGTAAGGTGTTGTGAACATATTCTATCTGGCAAATTTCAAAAATGTCCACTTTCGTCTTTGTGCTACAGGCCTAAAAGCACTGACAGTCCAGAGAAGAGAAAAATAATCGACATAACTTAATAGAATGGAGTGAACAAACAGACACATCTGTCAACATAAAGCAGTCGTACACTACATCTCTACCAACTACAGCCTCAAACAGTGTCGCAATATCCTGAATCAGGCAGCAGCGTAGGCCAACCCCAACGTCACGTAAACACTGAGTGAATGAGTCAACAGCCTGCGTTTCAGTTTGTTTTCAGATCTCTCTTTCGGTTTTTCCTTCTGAATGGACAATGTTTGAGATAAGGTCAGAGTGAACGGGCCCCCAGAGCAGTTATGCAAGTTGGTGACAAAGCTCATTTATTGTTCTGCTGATCCCAGGGGTGAAGGTATCAGAGGCAGCTAAGGTCATGTATGCACACAAAAAAACATAAATGGCAGGTTGCTCACCACTTATGCCATGCTATGCACCTGAGTGAGTAAGAAATGAGACTACATGCTGAAAAATGCATGGTGGATAATATATATTTGCTGGGAACGATGCATTGATTAGACATATTCAGATTCCGAAATGCCCCCCCAATACCACCCAAAAATGCAGGGTCATGCATCTTGAGTACTCAAATCTATGTACCAATCTGATACTATTAGTTTCACCCGGATAAAACTGCAATGTTCTTTTCCTGGAAATCACTTCTTCTCCACCGCGCCATCACAGCAGCAGCACTCTACTACCACTGGCAACTACTGTCTTCAGAGCAGCAAAGAAATGGTTTCTGGTAGCGTTAGCCAAAACTAACAACAATTGTCAGCAGTTTGGCAATAGTTCACACTGGAAGTTAAACAGAGATGTGTGCCGCATGCAAGAGTTCAGTTTCAAGCTATTTAAAAGGAAGCAATTGTTGTACATTCTTAGATTAATTCATTTGTGTTCATTTTCAGTTATTATTGTCAATCTGGATGATAAAATAAGTTCTATGGCATTCACTCTCTCCTTGTATTTGTTGTTCAAAGGGTTTAACCTTAGTCAGGCCATTCAACAACAATAGCATTCATCTCTTCCCTACAGGGTAAATATATACAACTGTTAAAGTTTTTTTTTTATATTGCACTGGTATCTGCTCTGAAGTCGGTATTTGATGATATGCAAAATCCAGGTATCAAGAAGGGAATTTTTTTTTTCTGTTTTGTTGATCTGCTTCACAAAATGTCTTATGCACTCCAGAACCATGCAGGAATGTGATTATTTTCATGCTTCTGCAAACATAATCTGCTCAGTATCACTATCACACATTTTCACTGGTCACACCAGTCTGACTGTAAACTAGATGCCTGATTGACATTGTCTCGACACTGTTTGAACAAGGAAGTCTGCTCTCTGACCCATGACAGCTACATTGATCCAGTTTGGTAAAAAGCACAACTGCTAAACACATTACTTCTCCCTGTTATGTATTGTTGCCCGAACTCATCCTCAGACAGAAACTGCACGACAGAGTCCAGATGTGAACTCAGGAGGCTTGGTGAGCAAAAAGGGGAATGAGTCACTGCTCAACTATCCTGCACTGGATTAGTCCCAGCCTTGAAAACAGCAGCACATTCAACACTGCTCTGCTGCTGCAGGAGGGTTAAGGGGGAGGTGCAGAGAGCTGCAGGTGCAAGGGCTGTGTGTGTGTGTGTGTGTGTGTGTTTACGTGTGACAGGGAAGGGATGAATAGAGTTGAACTGGAGTTCAGCCAAATACTCCAAAACAATAGAGTCCAAGGCCTTTTTTAAACGCCTGAACAGTCAAGCAGAAACAGCCAAACTACGAGGAGACTTCAGAGACCATCCTGAAATCAGCAGACACAAAACGCCGTAGACTAATGCACAGTATATTCAAAGCCCAGACATGAGTGCAGAGAAGTTATCAGGAGGACTATCCTTGTTAAACCACCTCCCCCACAGTTCCTGGAAGCACCACACAAGTGCTTCAAGAAACATCACAATCATGTGCAGTACGTCACAGCATCCATTATTGAACAAGTAAGTTTAGTCATTCAAAAGTGAAACCACTTTCTTCAAATAGCAGGAATCATTCACATATTATGGAGTGCAGTAAATCCTACATACTCTACTACAGGTCTTTACTTTATACTGAATTGTGTAGTTGAAGTATAAGCCACAGTTAAACTAAACTTTCAGATTATAACTAAATTAAAGAAATATTATTCAAAGATCCCATTCAAATCTAGCTAAGCTAGCTGTAACTTTGGTTGTGTACATTTTACTCAATTTGTAATTTATGTTTAAATGTTTTTTGGGCACTTTACCTTTATTGTCACAATAGTGTGCATAGCAGGGCCGGGTTGCAACCAAACCTACGACCTCAGCAGGAGGGTTCAACATTATGTATATGTACATATGTGTAGGTATGAAAGACATTGCAAGTTGTGGAGTTTTTCAACATTTTCACAGGGAATAATTCCCACTTGATGGGGAAAAAAATATGGCATATTTAGGGAACTGATTTCTTTCAGTGTGTGAAATTGGGTGCAGCATGATTGAATTTAAGGTGACTGTTTACCCTTGGCGGAGGTACAGTATGCGCTCCACTGACTGCCATTGTAGTTGTTATACAGTTTAAGCCACCTTTAAAAAGGAACACAATTGGAGTTTTAAAGTCTCCACTAGTTCAGAGATAGGCTTTGGTTTTCATTATGAACCTCTTGCTATTTTATTAAAAGGGACATTTCAACACTTTGGAAAATTCCATTGAATGGCTTGCTCATGTTTGTGTACTAAACATGAAGTTACAGCCAGCAGCTGGATAGCTTAGCTAATCTTTAAGACTGGAAACAGGAGGCATCAGAAAAACCTGGGTCTGTTCAAATATATCCACCTACCATTTTCCTAAAACTAATTAATAAACACACTTTGCTCCATTTCCAAGCTATGCCAAGCTAAGCTAACTGCCTATAGATTGTAGCTTTATATTTACCGTACAGATTTAACTGTGCTGTTGATCTTCTCATCATAACAACTGATGCCCTGTTTTACAACCAATATTACATTTTAAACAATAAGATATCATGTCACAGTTATTAGATCTAGGATAATACACTCACCTCCAAGAACTGTGGCAGTATCATTATTTTCCCCGGGTTGGACTTGCTGATTAACAATGGTGCATATGGCTCTGGCGAAGGTTTCAGCTCAGGCGAATCACTGAGCACCTGGTCCTGACCATCCATGGGCCGCACATAGGCTGTTGGCTTCTGGGTCATGACTACGCTGGGCTGCTTACACGACAGGAGTGGGGGGAAGGTCTGGGAGGGTAGTGCGTTTGTTTTGGTGGCTTGAGTCAGAGCTACATCTTTAGGGGACAGCTTAATGTTCAGCGTGGTAAAGTCCATGGTGCTGGTGGACTCAGATGGGTGATCTGAGAACTCCTGATGCTGATGTCTATCGAAGGTATCCTTAGTGTCAGTGTCAGTGTTGTTGTCGTTACTGGAATGTAGGAACGCTTGCGGCTTAACATCAGGAGACAAAGCAGACATTTCCTGGGGAAGGCTGACATGTACCCTGACATCTGAGAAGACTTCACTCTTCTTCTGTTGATGCCCCGAGTTTCCAGGATGACTGTGGTTCGAGGAAGTCTTTAAGACAGTGGATGAATGTCCATGTCCGTGTGGAGAAGACGATGCGGACATCGTCATAGGCTGGGAGGAGTAACTGCTACTAGAGGGGCATTTCTGGTTTAAGGTTGACATGTAATGGATTTGGTTGTGGAATGGACCTTTGGTTGATTTATCGGTGTTTGTCTGACCCTGATCTGACTGCGAGACGGTTACATAACTAGGAATGGATGAAGGCTCGATGGTGAGGGGACATGGATTGTTCACATCTTCGTAACTGCCCAGCATCCTCTGGATCCGATTGGAAAGCTCGTCCCCTTTGTTTGTCTACAATGAGAGGGGACAAACATTAAGCTGTGGTAAACATGAACAACGTATCTCAGTTCAGAAAAAGTTGATTTTTTAAAACATGATTACAACATATTTAGCCCTTGGTTGTAAGAAATCAGTGGAACACCCTGGTGATAAGAGTACATTTTCACATGACAGCAAGCATAAAGTCCTCATTGATGTTTTCTCTGAATTTCTTCGTCAGTGTTTCTGAAGTCTCTGAAAACTGTTTCCCTGTCTGACTGCACTTTCTTATATTCTCAACTGATACTTGTTACAGGAAAAGATTTTCAACGCAAAGATTTAAATGTTATCATTTAACAACCGTGTGGTTCTTGGTATGAGACCAAAATGTTCTCTTTATTTTTCAAAAATAAATTTGTTGTTCCCTTCACTTTTACAGTTTCATGTGGATTTTTTCTTACTAACATATCTCTATACAGATTGTGTCCGACTGCCTAAGTCCAGATGATTGAATGGAGGAAGTTGAAAAAAACATTGATAAGCTCATCTGAGACTCCTTCAAATATTATTGTGCACCTGCAGTCAGCTACTGATTTGCTGCTCTCTTTTTTTTGGCCCTGGGTTTTGCTGCTCTTTATGTAGACTAGTGAGTTCATCTGCAGCTCTAGAAGAAGAGTATAGTCATAACTCAAGATTGGGGGAAAAAATCCAGCCACCTCCTCTGCAAGTAAAAATATCCATCTATTCTAACTTTAAAGTTGATATTCTTTTTGCAAAAACTCTAGATTTGGCCAATACTCAGGGGTAGAGCAGTGAAGGGCATAACATTACATAACATTTAATTTTTAACTATCATTAATTTCCCATTTGCTAGTAAAATATGAATTTGATTACATGCAGCAAATATCCTTCTCTTTGACTGACCTCTGAAACCAAACCATACATTTTCCATTTTGTTTCTCATTGTTTCTCCATTAATAACAATTTTTGAAGTAAACCTTTAGCATATTTACTGCATTCTACCTGATCATTTATCACTGGGCAGTACATATGTTTAACGTACTGGACCAACAATCATGAGGCTGCGGCAGCGTTTAACTGTTCCTCACACATTGTAGTAGAAATGCACACAGTACTGTTGTGGTATTGAACTGTTACAACATCAGTTCCTTTTACCTTGTATGGTTCCCCAAAGAGAGGCACATTCTCAGGGTTGAGTTCTTTGGCTTGGCTGGCTTCTTGGTTCCTCAGTTTCCATGCTCGGAGACGAAGAAGGTGCCTTTCTTCGTTGTATACACTGAAAGAAGCATTTGTGAGAACATCATTTCCACTATGACACTAAATAAATACAATTATCCTTTTAAATGCCAGAGGTGGGGATACATTACATTTTAGAATGGAAATCCAACCATCACACAAACATGAATGACATGCTCTTACTCTCTGTGGCTGATGGGAAAACCGCCTGTTCCTTACATCTGGATTTTAGATTTTGTATAACGACTTCAAACACTTATAAACCTCAGAATAAGGACTTTTCGTCTGATGACACCATAACATTTAGAGACTGCAAATAAATGGCGTCTTTATCACAGACTTATCTACCTGAGGGGCATGGCAGCGGCGTCTAAGGGGAGAGCAGACAGTGCCCATCATATCTAGACAAGTGTAATTAGACTCACAGATGCCATGAGGATTCACCACAACATACACATCTGTTCTCTCTAGTCCCCAAAGATGGCACGCTGCCCATACAGTACATGCATCAAATGGATAATAACGAATACTGTTCTTGATAGGATGCCAAAGGTAAAAAGAAATAGTTTACTCTTTGTAAATTATACTGTGGAACAGCCGCCAGCCCCCTGTTTAATGCTTTAAATATGCTGAAGTGAACTGAACACTTGAATCTACAGTTCGAAATGTTGTGATTTTCCTGCCAAAAATAAAGTGTTGATCACCCTCCCAGTGGGACGCTTCCATGGCAACAAGTCTGGCAATGCAGATTTGAGACTGAGCCAAACAGATGAGCACTCACTCATTATAGTAGCAGAGAGACTGGACCAACTACAAGGACATCACAAAGTGGCATTGCCAAGTCACACAGACCCAGGGGGGAAGTACCGGGTCTGTATTACAGACACTGTCTAGTCATAAAAACAAACATAGGTTTTGTTGACGACTGTCAGTGCTGATGATGGGACTGGGCGATATGGCCAAATATTCCAATAAAAATGTCCATACCAGTCAATCTTGATAATTATTATCCCAATAAGTTAAAAAGACAGAGTTTTTGCTCCTGAGGGAAGCTGAGGGAAACTCTTCTTTTAAACTCTACAGCAAAACATTTTTAAAATATGAGACAGATGTGCTATGCCTCCTCACTGTGCTTACACATTGCATAAGCAGTATGTCTATATATATTGGATATATATTAGAAACTGCGCCTGAGGGTATATATGTTTGAGTTTTTTATTAGCTCGGTATAAAAACTGTCCAGAATTAGCATGCAAGATTAAATCTTGACAATGAGCAACCTATAATAATTTAATCTGCAAAAAAAAGTATTTTAACAAGAGAGCACAAAGCTTACCCCGTACCACTGTAAGGATCAGCAGAAAAATCATATTCCTTTAAAACAAGTTATCATTTGCTGAATTAATAACCATTTTAATTGAATCAAGAGTTTGAGTTTTGCTGCATAAAATGTAATATATTATATTTCCCATGCTCAGAAAACCAGTAGGGTCAATAAAGGCCTACAATTAATTCATTAAATGATTATGATTTTATGGAGCTTCCCAGCTACTGTGGCTAGCAATAGCAACAATGTCTGCTGCACATCTGATGGCACTGACTGAAACTCCACATAACAGGATTAAACCACCTCCAGCTGTATAATCCACCATCACAGCAAACCTACTTTTTTATTTAGACTGTCTTCAAGCAGATACAAAAAAACATGAATAAAGTTTCTGTGTAGGACAGCGAAAAAATTCAAAACAGCTGCATGAAATGTATGATTTTTCCATACCATCTAAGGCCTTATTGAGGGAACTACCTGCAGATACCCTGACTGCCATGGTGAATGACAGAACCCAGAGGATACCAGTTTGCCTATTACAGAAAACACCAAAAGCTGATTGATTGTAGAATAAAAGGTGAAATAACGACCAGAATAAAGCACATGCAAGACACAGTTAAACTGAAACAGTCAAACCCAAACTAAAACGTCAGGAGAAAATAAATGGGAAATTTCCTTCTGGGCTTCTAAAAGTGACTGTTACACTCTATCAAACAATAGCAATAATTTTTGATATTTTATTGAAGAGCAATTATGAGTTTTCATAAGGATTTTCTGAAGCATAAATGGAGAAAAAGAATTAGAAATATACTTATAGAGCCAGAGCTGTTCAAAAAGTGGGCGGTCACTGCGGTCATATATTATTGGCATTATCCATATTAAAGGATTTTCTGAAATTTCAGGGGAGCAGCGTTAGGGTTAGGGATGTGAAATTTACTGTCGGAACCAGAGCTGTTGTAAAAGTGGGCAGTCTTTGCTCGTCTCTTTCAAACATTTCAAATAATCATTATACTTTCATTTTAGTCAATGTCAAAAATTTATTTTCATAAGGATTTTCTGTAATGTCAGAGGAGAAACTGAAAGGTTAGGGAAAATTTATTCTGGAATCAGAGCCATCCTAAAAGTGGGAAATAATTGTCGTAATTCAACTTTTATCAGAAGAAATAATCAATTTCTGCAAGATATTCTGACATGTCGATGGAAAAAAATGAGAAGGAATTTAATGCGGGAACCAGAGGCGTTCTGGAGTGGCGATCGAACAATGTCAATAAGTGTTGAAATTCAATTGTAAATCAATATTTTACGGATTTTCTGAAACGTCAAGGGAGAAAATGCATGGGAAATTTACTTCTGGAAGCAGAACTGTTTTTAAAAGTGGGCGGTCACTGTTTCACTCCAAACAATATCAACAACAATAGACTTGAATCTTGAATAGTAATCAATCGCAATATATCAAAAGGTTCAGTAAATATGGATATATGAATGCATTGTGTAAGCACAGTGAGGAGGTAGAACACTTGGCTGATTTGAAAATGATTTGCAGTTCATCGTTCTCTGCTCATGAAGAAGAGTTTCAAAGCTTGAGTCTCTTTAAAGTCAACACTGTAACATGACACCGCGACATCGTGATTATTATCGATATCGTCCCATGTTGCTGTCTTGGTATTTTGACCAGATCGTGCTTAGATCGTTGTTAAATGAAACTATCCGTCACTAACCACCGTGTTCAACCCTGAGCTCCGCTGTTTTCCAACTGAATCTAAGTTAGTCCAACACGGTGGGGGGGTGAGGGGGGAGACTAGCGTGTAAGGATCCGTGACGTGAACTTTAACCGTGAATTTGCTTAGATCGTGCGGTGTAAACAGAGCAGCTGGTGTAAATCACAGCAGATTCCAGCTCCTCGCCCGGACTGACGAACGAGCTAAAGCACAATAACAACTCCTCACACTTTGACTGACTTTCGAACTACATAAAACTCCACTTTTGACGCGGTGTCAAGCCCAGCTACACTCGCTGTGTGTGTGTGTGTGCGCGCGTGTGTGTGTGTGTATGTGTGCGTGCGGCTAACGCTCCCTGGCTAATTACTACCAGTCTGGGCTGGGGAGGCTAACGTCCCGCAGCTAGCAGCTAGCAGCCGCCGCTGTGTGTGTGTGCCTACCTCGGCTGGGATGCCATGGCGCGCCTCTCCCCGCAGCTGAAGTTGGCTGTCATGTGTTTGTGACAGTCCTCACCGAGCCGCTGCTCTCAGCCGCTCACATCGTCCAGCGCTGGGGAGGCTCCGTCCATTTAAAGCGACTGTCAGGCCGCCAGGGTGCGAGAGTTGTCTGCTAACAGCGAAGCTGTGTCCGGGTCGATCCTGTCGCTGCTGCCGCTGCTGCTGCTGGATTGTTCTACTCTATTCAGCCACCCGGGGACCAGGCTGGGATTTATACACTCAATGCTGCACACACATGTCACCAGACCCCCCCGAAGCGCTCATTTCACCACAAACCCTTTAAATGTGTTATGAGCTCGACGAATCCTCCCGTTAAGATCTTTATTATTCACAGTTTCTGCTTTACTGCCACAGTTTGGCCAGAGTTTCCACCATGACCCCTGCGTGCCAGACATGGTACAGTCATTACATACTGTATGTTTACCTGAGGTGACAGCAGTCCTCATTCAACCAGCACTGGTTCAGTCTGTCCCCGTCTGTGCCCATCACTGTCTCAGTCTGAACCTATAGTCTATGGTTCAAACCCATCACTGTCTCGGTCTGTCCCTGAACCCATCACTGTCTCGGTCTGTCCCTGAACCCATCACTGTCTCAGTTTCAAACCTTTAGTCTATGGTTTAAACACATCACTGTCTCAGTCTGTCCCCATCACTTTCTCAGTCTGTCCCCATCAGTGTCTCAGTGTCTGTCTCAGTCTCAACCCATCACTGTCTCAGTCTGAACATCACAAAAATAAAAATGATACAAACCTTGAAAGAAAATGTGATAGAGTGGCAGATTTCTTTTTTACTTAATTCCTGGTGTGGATCATTCAGGTTCTTACTGCAACCAGCCTAAGAAAGTATATTTATAGTATGTATATATAGCCTACTAATATTGACCAGTATGAGCCTTCACAGACATATTGATATCAGTGGCCCTGTTTGCAGATATGCACTAATATTAAAACTTGTATTATACAGAGAAAATGTAGGAAACTGTGCATTTATCTTTATGTTTTATTTACAAAAACAAAAAAAATATTTATTCTCTTATTTCAAGTACGTTTGGTTGTATTTGTGTTTTACTTGTTTAGTAAATTTCTGCTATTGTTCATTCAGGTCCTTACACACACACACTGCCAATAGACAATGAGCCTAAAAAGCTATAAAAGTATCCATATATAGATTGATATAAAATCAACATATCAATTGGCCGATCAGCTGATATGAGTCCTCACAGATATATTGATATTAGTGTTTATGTTTTAAGTTTTATTTAACAGATAAACAATGCAGGAAAAATGTGCATTTAGATTTATACTTTATGTAACAATACCATATTTCTGTTCTCATTTCAAGTTCTATATGTTTGTTTGTATTTGTGTTTTCTTTTTTGTTTGAAGTTAAGTTTGTAGTTAAACTGTTAAATAGCAAGTCTCAATCACATTTCCTCTTAAGAATGATTGGCAAAAAAATATATATATATATATATATACATATGGACTGATATATCAGTTTCTAAAAAATGCTACCCACTCCTAATATCGGCATCAGCATCTGCCTCCAAAAATCTGTATAGGTCTGGCTGTATAATATATATATATATAATTGCAAAAAAGCAATCAAATTTTCCGCTGATTGAGACTGAACTTAATTCAAAGCATATTTTAAGTTAGTAGTTGATTCTGATACCAGACACTTTGACCTTCAGGTAAAACCAATGTATTTTCTTATTGTTTACACAAGTGCTTGAGAAAATAATTTTAATCCAATGGGGGGGAAAGTATAACTACTAAAAACTAAAAAAATAGCTTTAATATGAGAATATCTGTCATGCATGGTATGCTTTAAAAAAAAGTTGGCTCCCAGTTGGCCTCCAGTGTAAATGGTAGATGCACCACCTGCTGTGATATTATCATAATGGATATGAATTCAATATGTCAATATTTTTTCTCAGCTCATGTGCCATGTAAAACTGGAATCATATTTAAATTTGACTGTATCAAGAAATATGTAACCAAGGTGATTTTGATTTAAATAATGACACCAAATATAATAAAACAAATATCAATGCTTTAATTTATTCTGGGTCATATCCTGAGTATATGTGTATATGAATCATTTAAATGATCTGCTTATTTATTAATTTTGGGTTATTTTGTCCATGTCAATATGTGAATCGAAAGCATTGCACATAAGGTTTATGGGATGGCCCAAGTGAATAGATGAACTATGTATGTATTTTATGACACCATTATATGAATTGTTACCTCCAAAATGAGTGAAAAACGAACAAAAACTTGGTCACAAAAATGCTTTAATTTAGCATTTACAAAACATGTGTCCCAACATTTGTACAGGTTGTCAGTGCAGTGTCACACATATTCACAGGTCTGATGAAACCAGCAGGGATTCACTCTCCTGACCAAACATATCGAGGCAGGCCTCACATTTCCTGACGCACCGTAACGCTGTGGTACCAGTCCTGATGACCTGCTCTACTCTTGGCCTGCAGCAGACAACCTAGAAATCATTTAAAGCTTTTCAACAATACAACTTTAGAAAATAGTTTGACCTGGGGTTAAAAAAATCACTTAGCTTGCATGTCCTCGTGTAGCTGTTCTTGCAGCTCAGGCTGTGGAGAAGGGTCAGTTACTGGACACTCACCATGAGTGGTTATGTTACACAGCTCCTGAGCGTGTGCCAACAGAACATACCAACACCATCTTCCTTCATTTAGACCTGAGCCGAGTCTCCGGACAGCTGAATATGATACTGTTATATTATAGACATGTGCCAATGTAAGTGTACTCGCCTGAAAGTGTACGATTATATAAGACATGATTTCTGTGACTGTTTAAAAGTTGTTATAGAGTCAAATATATGTAAAAGGGAGTATTTTTACATGCACATTCATATCCTGGTTTTTATTCTTATTAAGGTTTTGCTCATATCCTGGAGATAAAGTTATATTGGAAATAAAATTAGTTCCTTAACAAATTTGGCTTTAATGACGACATCATAAGTTGTGATTATCCACTGCATAAAAACTTAAGAAAACTGGACCCTTCTAGTGTTTGATACACAATACTGGTTGCACACACACACACACACACACACACAATATTGCCCTATGACTAGTTTGCCATCCAGTGGTCGGAGAGTGTCGAGCACAATATTTCTGTATTTCTGTTATTTTACATAAAAGCCAGTAGGTGGTACTCCATGCGTTCTTGTTTCATGCTTCCATTTTGTCCACATGATCAGTGGCAGGATGATGGAGACTTACTTGAACAGTAATCAGACAAACACATACAGGATACACACAGATAGTTTGTACTAGTAGTATTTCAAATATAATAATACTATATATCTCAGAAGATTCCAACACAATTTGTCCAAAAGTATCTGTTTTGCAGTTAATTGTAATAGGAATCGGAAAAAAGGACTTTCACAACGAGAACATTCTTTAAACATCACATAAAGGAAACTGAAAGACAAAAATATCATTTGCTGCGCGTCCAAAACATCAGAGAACCACATCCAAAGAAACTTAATGTTGACAATAAAATTTAAAAAAATGCAAAATGATGAATATTACTGCATCACGTACATAAAGTAAATATAAAAAAAGCATCCTTTGTCAACAAAAATCCGTCACACAGAACAATGTAAAGAGGAAAAGTTCAAATTGAACCTATATAAAAAACAAACCTCAAAAGGGCCCACAATCAATATCTTAGTAGCATTTCAATAAATTACATTCTGATCCTGCATCGATTTACCAATAACTGTGTGTGTTGTTTGTCGTGGTTATAATATAAGTAGAACTTTAACATATTTAGATGCAGTTCTTATTAAGTTAATAGCTTATATATGCCATGTTGAATCAACCCCACCGCCAGCCAGTATTCAGTTAACCTTGTACTTAACAGCTGTGGAATGTAACTATAATCTCTTTTACCCAAGTACTGTGCTCAAGTACAAATTGAAAGTATTTGTGCTTAAATACTGTATTTTGTCTTAATAATACTTTATATTATTATATTGATAAGGAATGTTTTGTTTTGATTGTATCTAATAACTATAGATATTTAACAAATGTAGAGTTTTGCATATAAGCATGGCTTTTTATGAAATACGATGCTTTATTATAGGTTAAATAAGTAACATTATGTAAAAATTTTTGCAGATGTGAGAATTTGCTGCTTTTATGTTTAATAATGTTTAGAATTACTTTTTGATTTGGAAAATGGTATTGTGGTATTTGTGTTGTTTTCTAACTTGGAAAAGACAATTAATCAATTAGGAAAAAAACAAGGAGATTAATACATAATGACTATCATTATTAGTTGCAACCTTATATCCAATTATTATAAATCAACTTAACCTCAACAAACTACAACTGTAAAATGCTGCTTAAACCTTAATTCATTAATAAGAATAATCAAAAAAGACTTACTTTTGGGTTCTAGATCGTACTTACATACGTGTACTTACATATGTGTACTTAAGTAACAATTTAATGCAGTAGTGCTTTTTTTCTAAGGTAAAAGTTCTGAGAACTTATTCCATTGCTGATGTTTTATCCATCACCTTGTTGGTTGGACTGGTTTGGACTTCTCTGCCAGAAGGTGACCAGATAGGGAGGACATTTGAGAACGCTGTCCCCCAGGCGTTCTTCCTGGGTGCCGAGCTTGACGCAGAACGACGTCTCTGACTCCCCTGTGCTGAAGTGCTCTGTGACATCGTAACGCAGGCCGCAGCTCTCTGCGACTGTGGTGGGGCTGGCGTGTAGGTGCAGTTTGGTGACAACGGGGGCAGTGGCTTTAACTTCCAGCTGCTCGTGTCCAGCAGCAGATATATCCACGGGCAACACCACATAGGCACGCAGAAAGCTCTCCCCAAGGGTACACTTGAGCTCCTTAGACCAGCAGTATTCCCCGAGGTCCCCTGGGAAGAGATGATATATGAAGGCCTTCACACAGCAGATCGTTACATATACAGACTAACAAAACACAGGCCAATGTCAGTCGCTCACATAGGAAAATGAACTTGATAGTCTCAACACAGAGCGCTGGTTATTTTTAGAACAAGCTCTTCTCAAAAGATTTTATTTTGCAGCCAACCCTCAATGACAATGTCTCCAAGGCTGCTTACCTTCTGTGGAGTCTTCAAGCCGTATGTTGTTATTGTCCTGAAGTTGCAGTTTTTTGTAGTATGTCATCCGGGTGCACTCCAATAAGCAGTTGGTCAGCTGTGGCCCCACTCTGGGTCTCAGTCTCAGCTGTGTTTCCTTCTCTGAACATTCGATGGCCCCCAAAGCTGGCAGAAGCGTGGACAGTACACCGACACACATCCACACAATGAGATATTTTGACATTTTGTGTGCTGGCAATGCTGAGCTGCAGGTCCAAATCCTGTTGTCCTCTCGTAGATCTGTTGTTTTTCCGTAATCTGGGATCAATTTCTTGCTTGCACGACTTGAGAATCATTAGTTAAGTCTCCACTGCAGCCAGGGGGAGATTTATAAAAGCTCAGAGTGCAAACGCACACACAGCAACTGAATATATTGAAGGCTTGTCAAAAGTGCGCAACATGTTTCTCTTCCCCTGAACAACGCCTGGTTTTCAGTGCCAACATTTTCTATTTCCCTCCCTCTGGACTTGGCATGTAACCATCAGCCAGTCATGAAATCCCAAATTACTGTCACAAGGAAATGATTTCACAAAAATATAAAATAAAAGTGAAAACCAAGCAAAAACAGTCTGTTGATGTCAATTATCTTTATTCAAAAAATGCCAGAGAGAAATCACTGACTTTGTACAAATGATTAAGATGCTAAATCAGCGGTATATGCACAATAAATCATTTTTCATGCGATCTAAGTCTATTGATTAATTTCAGGTGACGTAACAGCCCACTCCTAAAAAATACAAACAATACTTGAAAAGTGAATGGTGAGGTAACTTGGTGAAGTGAGTGGGAGAATACAAGCAAACAACTGAGAACTATAAAATATCATGAGAAGTGAGCTGTTAAAAAATGTATATAAAATTGTATACATTGGAAAATATGCTTTGGATTAATACATGAGTTAACTGAAGAAATAATAGCACTGACACCAAGAGTAATAAACCTCAATAAAAAAAATTCTAATTCATTTAAATCACAAACCCCATTTAATTTGAATTCCACTTTTGGGTGCCAGGATTTAAATTTTTATAAACCTTTAATTTTTTTGTATTATTATTTTTAATCACAATTTAAGCACCATTTAATTTAAATTACACTTTTGTGTGCCAGGACAAAAACTTTATGATTAATAATTATTGACTTTTTGTTCTTGCCAAAATTACAGATCACTACAATGTGAATACAATGCAATACAATGTGAAATATAGAAATGTTTACACTTGGTTGAAATTATAATGATTAAATTCAGATTTTTCTTTGCCCACAACATGATACAAAGCAACTTTGTTTTGTTGCAAAAAATGTATATTTCATATAACTAATAATAATTGTTTAATTGTCACAGTTGTTTTTGGAGGGGGGCAGCATTGTCCTTTTTTAAAAAAAAATTCTGCTTGGAGAAACATGAAGATGGAACATGGCAAATGGAAGTTTGTGGAAAAGTACAAAACAGATGTTATTCATTTACACAGACTTTTAGGTGCAGGGAGTTTGATTTGAAGCATCAAAATTACGAGCCTGTATTTCATTTATCGCTTTTAAGTCTGTTTTTAATATGATGCAATTTGGCCTGTCGGGATGAAATGGAACTGTTTTCCATGAGATGAAAACAGATCAGAGGGAGGATTGGCTTCGGACCATCTCAGATTTTTGGAGGGGACACTAGATTACTGTTAGTTATAAATAAAGCTGTGGACTCATGACCTGTTTAAAAGATAAACTGGTGTCAGCTGCATTTCACATCACTTTTTTATAACTTGTTGCAAGAGGAATACTTGGATTCATCTGCAGAAATTCTCTTTTTTATTAACCTGCAAAATCGAACTGGTAACTCTTTATTAAAAACAGTATCACATGAAATAAATTGTAATTTGAGAACAGTCATGTGTGATCGAGCTCAATAATCCCCTTCTCTCACCACCACTATTAAAAGAGCATATAATTGTAAATCAGTTTTGTGGTCGAGTGACTCGACAAATCTGTCCTACCCCCTTGTATCTCTTTTTTTCTGGCTACAGCAGAGAAACAGGAATGCAAAACTTAGGTTCCCACGCTCAGAGTTGAAAAAGCAACATAAGTGAAGATAGGCCTGCACCTAGAGGTATTATCTACTTCTAAATGTCTGTATTTTTTGTTTACGTGCCAAGTGGCTAACAGATGTCACAGGAAACCAACTTTACGCTTTGTTGGCTCCGGGTCCACAGCCGCAGCTGCGGGTCAGCTGCACAGAGGAAATGACGACAGTGCTGGACTCGTCCACATAGACGATGGGCACCATTTCCTGGGAGCTGGGCTGACAACATGGCACCTGGACCTGCAGAACAAACAAAGAGAGGAGGAGGAGTCAGGCATTGTGACACGGTTTGATATTTAGAGTGAAGAAACTGTCCAAATAGACTGAACTGAGGCAAAGTTCAGTTTTTTGAAGACAATTAATGAAATAATAGACATTTATTTTAACTTTAAAAGAGAATAATTAAGTGTATTACATGTGAATTGATATATATATACTTCAATGTTTACAATATATGTTTACTTCTTATACACACCAGGGTTTGCAGTTTTATTTCACTATTTTAACACCTGAGAGAAATATACCTGTGAGTTGGCCTCCTGGCCATTGGTGTGGGATGATGGACATTGCACGGTGTTCATCTCAGGGTTGCAGAGTGCACACTGAACAATGGTGAGGCTGGAGGGATGGATCACCCAGTTGTCCCAGCCCAGCTCTATACCAAACACAAGAATTGACATTATTATTATTATATTTTTCATATTTAAGTTATATGTCAGTTACGACACTCAAACATCCACACACATTGAATTCGTACCTTTCATGAAGATCTCAGAGGCCACGGAGCAGCACCTCAGACTGTTTTCTCCATCATGTGAGTCAGGGGCTGCTGCAGCTGCAACAACATCAAAAAATGCCACAAGGGATGAGGCTCAAGTTGGAAAAGTGCGATGTTGTTTGTGGCCATCATGAATGCATGATTCCACTCACCTGCAGCAACTTTGGCTCTGTGAGAAATGGCGCGCTGCCATTGCTCTCTGATAGCGTGCAGCCCGCCAGCAGGAAGCCGAGGCTCGGCCTCCAGGTTGAGAGCCCTAAGGATACTCTTCCTGATGGACTCCAATGACTCGCCATGGCAACTGAACATCACATTTAAATATTAAATATTAAATATATAAATAGTATTAAAATAGATTACACAGAAACACATAGATTTAACTTTGTCCTCAGACAACCGGACGGTCATGGCGGCCCTGAATTACACAAAGAATATTGTATTTTACAGAATGCATGTGAACGCCTCATCATACATGCATCAGCACAGATCAATGTCATCTGATAGGCAAGTCTAGAGCACTGCAGCTGTTTGAAATGACTTCTCTGACCTGACAAAATGTTTCATACTTTTTTTGGGGATCATATTGAGTAAGAATGTTTTCAATGTTCCCCGCACAAAATAAAAAGCCCGACAATATACAATAAATCATTGCATACAGGCGTGTGTGTAAACAAATGTGATATTGACCTGATGGCAGAGATGGCAGAGGTTGCAGGTTCTTCATTGGATGGCTGCAAGACAAACGCAATCACGGCCGAAGAGCCCAGAAGCATTATCGAGATGGTGAACGCAAAGGACATGGCGGACGAGCTGGGTGGAACAGCTTTTCGAGTCAGGCAAAAGAGGCCGCTTGCTGTTGGTTCTGTCCGTCTGGTCGGAGGCTGGAGATAGGAGTGACGAGATGAGGATGCTGCGCAACGTATTGTTTGTCAAGGCCTGGGAACCTGGGTTTTTATCTTCCTGTAGCCCAGCTTGGCCTTGAGATACTTAACATTGTTGTCTTCTTGTCCCCCTGTTCTGTGTGAAAGAGAAGAGGAGGACGACCCAGGAGAGAAAGAGACGTTAATACACTCAGCGATGAGGGGTGAGAAGAAAAAAAAGAAGATATATGGCAAACCACATGAGGACATTTCAAATATGGTTTACCATATTCCTTGTAACATACAGTTTTACCATTCTGATTTACTTTCTGCACTGAGGCTTTAAGGTTGTTAAAATCATCTAATTTATCAATATCAGTATAATAGAGCCTATAATATATTATATGTGACTTGACTTAAATGCTCTGCATTAAAGCAGTATGTGTTCCAAACCGAAACATGCTAAATATGCTAAACTGCTGCACTACAAGATAATTCTAGATGTCTTGTCATTCTGATATATTTGTTATCTTTGAATTTTGAATAAAGCTGTGTGGGTTTGAACAATGTCTGACCCTTCAAATGGAC
Source organism: Hippoglossus stenolepis (assembly GCF_022539355.2). Taxonomy (NCBI): domain Eukaryota; kingdom Metazoa; phylum Chordata; class Actinopteri; order Pleuronectiformes; family Pleuronectidae; genus Hippoglossus; species Hippoglossus stenolepis. The sequence goes on from NC_061500.1 coordinate 12,960,457, forward strand.
CCAAATCTACATTTAGAGAGAGCACAGGCCACAAACACATCTGAAATCTTGGCTGAAAGACGGGAAATAAATCCAGAGAACCCCACAAAGTCAACAAAGACAGCCTATTTTTACACGTTTCCACGAGAAGGTCTCAAAACAATGAAACACAAGCTGTCCATTCATTTCTGCACATGGGCAGTTATCAGTGTCTATCACAACTCCCTTTTTTTGGCCTGATATTAAAGGCAGAAATCTCCCTTGATAAATATATTAACAATATTATTCCTCTACAGTTGTTATTCAAGGACGGGACCCAGACGAAAAAAATGTACAACATAAAGTAATGACCGCTGCAGGTGATTCTAATATGTGAAAGTCAGAGGGAAAAAAGAAAAAGGCCTGGCAGCATTGACAGTTATGTGAGCCAGTGTGGACCATGAGAAATGCGAGGAATGATTACTTCAAGTCCTGAGTTGCTCTCTCTTCTCCTCAGAGAGGCCTAAAAATGGGTTAGACGGAAACTTTTCCTTGCAGCCCATAATACGCAGTTTGAATGCTGCACTGGATATTCAGCTATGATAGCTAACAGTGCCAAAGGAATGCTTGGTTTGAGCTGATACAAGACTTGCAAAGTTGTCTTTTGTAGCACATCCAGGCAGTGTCTTCACTTTATTGTCCAAGCTCTCTCTCTATCATACCCTGATGTTAGGGTGCATGCTTCCGCCAAGACGGAACAATCCTCTAGTTCTTATATTAGACAGATAAAAGAAAAAAAGGAAGTGGTCTGATAACCTCAATTATTTATTTGTCATTCAAAATAGCTAAAGAATAGTAGTAGTAAAAAAACTAAAACAAGTCTTGGCTCCACTCCTCGGACCAGATCAGTATTCAAATTTAGAGGATTCTTTCCAGGCCTATATGCCCTGTCCCTCCACCAAGTTTATTTGCATAATCTCGCTAGCAACAACCAACCAATCAATGAATAGCCAACCAACAGCCAACCAACCCACAACCAACCAACCAACCACCCAACCAACCACCAAACAAACCAACAGCTAACCAACAGCCAACCAACCAACCAACCAACCAACAAACAAACCAACAAACCAACAACTAACCAACCATCCATCCAACCAACCAACAGCCAACCAACAGCAAACCAACCAACCAACCAACCAGCCACCAAACAAACCAACAGCTAACCAACAGCCAACCAACCACCCAACCAACCAACAGCCAACCAACAAACTTTTTATGTAAAGCTTAAATAAGAAAACAAGAATGTTCTAAATATCTACATCTCAGTTGAATTGAGCTAATTTTGTGCTATTAACCCCACTACATTTATCTGATAGTCATAGTCACTAATTATTTTCCAGATTAATATTGCATCAAATGCATATATTTGGTTGCCAATCTTACTGGTTTCAAACATGGACTGTATTTAACAACAGTGTCTGGTTGCAGGCCCCTCGTCTTGTTTCAGATGTCTGTTGTAAGCAATCCTATAGAGGAGACATACCTCCTCTAAACCGCTCATATGATCTTATTTAATCATCAATCAACAAATGAACAGTCTGAATAGTCTGAAGACCAAACAATGAATACACATTTAGGTAGCAGAACTTGTTCATCTGTCACATGCTCGTATTTACCTCGCAACCCCTTACCCACCCACAGACCACAGGATTAAACTACCTGACTGCATATGAAGGAGTTTAAACTGGCTCCATCTCAACCAGCTCTACAGTATTAACATTATCAGAATCTAATAAAGCTGGGAAAGGTTGACGTTTGGAGGTTTGGATTGTTGCATTTGGATTTTTCCATAAACAAAGAACTGATTTCTTTTTCCACAGTCAAATCTTTCATAACCCAAAAGCACTTTGTGACCTCAGTAAAAGAATCTGGGCATCGTATCACAAATACGTGTCGAGATCTTGCCCAAGATGTCTGACAGGTCTGAACAACATTGTGAGCCTCTCCACCACAGCTCTTTAATCAGCTCAGCTTCTCTGTGCTGGAACAAATGCTCCCTCGAGTCCCTTTTACCAAGATTTGCATTTTAGTTCTCTAAAAACAGTGCAACACATTTATTGTGATTTTTTTTTTGCTAATTAAATCAACAAACCAACTAACCAACCAATCATTTTACTGCTCACTTGACAGTACTTAATTAATTAATATACTTATTTACTCAGCATGTTCTTTCATTATGAAGAACATGGGCACTGTAGTTATTTTTAATGTACTGTCCTGCTGCTAAATAGTCACCAATGCACCCAATGTGTAGTCATCCACAACTTAAAATAGTCCTCAACAAATATATTTATTATTTATATTTGTGTATATTTCCTAAAAACGAATGTGTCCAGATGTTTTAGTGCAGAGGTCAAGGACCCCTGCAAAGATAGAAACATATGCTGGGGACCCCCCTCACGTGTGTCCCTTGGAATTATTTCACGTAGCCTATTTACCCCCCACAATTTACACTTCTTTATGTGAAAGAATAATACAAGAGAAATGCCTCAGAAAGATACTAGAAATGTATTATAAATCTTTATAAACCTTTTTTTTATGGGTTTTGTCGACTCTTATAACAATATACAGTATCCTCAGCCATATTGTTTATGAACACACACATGAACGAGCTCAGGCCTTGAGTACCACAGCTCTCCCACGACTTCCTCGGTGTGGTGACACTGGGGGAGTCAAAGCACACGGCAGCTGCTCCTGCATGGCGGGATCACAAAGAGCCTTTATGCACAGTTGAAGGACTGTGGAGGATGCACGATGCAGACTACAGAGATGGCACACAACCGGAGAGATTCACAGGGTGTTTTTGGAAGATTGCTACTTTTCATGGATGTTCAATCTAATATGGATTTATTAAAAAATAAATAAAGCTGGGTTTAATGTAGCAGGACAGAGCACAACAACAGAACATTTTGCTATAGAGATACATTTTGAAATGCATTTCAGAACAACCAGATATGAATTTTATTAGTGCAGCAGGGGGACAAAATAACAGGAACAGCTACTACAATGTAATTCAATATAATACTGGTACAAATCAGCTCATGGGGAGTAAAGGGAAGAAACATAAAACCTGATGTTTTAAGTTACAATAAAAGTTATTTATTGTGGAATAAATAATTACGCACAAATTAATAAATGAATGAAACGACACTAACAGACAGGAACCGGGTGAATGAAAAGCAGAGTTAGAATTATCTAACTAAATTAAACCAAAGATGCAAATAAAACCTATAGCTAAAATGTCCTGTAATAAAAACTTTGTGAAGGGCATAATGTTTTGATGAAGTAATGTAGTGTTAGTTTACCCTATATTGCAGATTGTTCATGTCATTTTGTAAAAAGGCTCTATGACATTTCATAGACTGCTTTCAACAGAGTTCAATATTGCATCAGGGATTAGTTAATTATTAGTTATTTCCATGAATATCTTATTTCGACACCCTCCAGGAAGTTTTGTCTGAATATGTTTGTTTGTTCATCTACTAGTTAAAGGTTCAGTGTGTAAGATTTAGGTGAAAGGGATCTATTGGCAGAAATTAAATATAAAATAATCCTAGTGAGGTTTTCACTATAGTGTGTTCATCTGTTCTGCTCCAACATGACAGTATCAACAATATATAATATAATAGAGAAGAGTGAGTAAAACAAAAAAAGTTTTAATTCGGAAAATATAAGTGAAAAATAAAAATAAGAATATAAAGTGTATTTTAAATGAAATAAAAACATAGTGTATACAGAGTAATGCAGATCCAGTGCCTAAAGAAATAAGAATAGATACGAGAATAAAATGAACAAGTTACATGAGACAGTGAAACTAAGCAAAAGTGGCAGTTAGGTAGTGACGATAAAAGGAGTAGTAATATTGGATATTTCACATGATATTGAAATATTATAGTTAGCAAGGTTGTACAAAAACTACAGGACATTGCCACAAAAATGGGTGAAAGGATGTTGTATGCGTTAGGGAAGAACCCATTAACCTTTGGTGCAGATCTGAATCAGGGGGTGGATCGGGGATTTTTTAAAAAACAGTTTTGACATTTTCCTTGGTTTCTCACAAAATTATTAGTGGATCTTGATGAGAAAAACCAGGCGCGTTTAGGGAATATTTATGAGTGTGTGCAATTCGGTGCAGATCCGAAATAGAAATGTGGATCTATTGAATTTAAATGTGGTTTCATGAGAGGACTCCTGGACCTTGGCGAATGTCTGTGCTCTAGTTCCTGATGTGTTTGTTCCCATATGTATCAGCCATGTATTGTTAAAAAGGTGAACAGTGAGACTTTGTCAATTCAAGCTTGGTGAACCTTAAACTTATCTGCATTCGTTTCTATGAATTCTCTTAGTTTTTGTGGTCAACTGCTTCCCTTCTTCTTTCTGAGCATCATCACTGATCCACTTGTTCCCCCGGCTGTTTTTGTGGACAGACACTTATGCCCACCATCTGTTTAGACGTGTCAACAACCCTCAAAAACTCACAGTTAACCATCAAGGTCAAGCAGAACCAGAACACGGCCATCAGCATCTGCAGCTGAAGCATCTGAAGCTAGATATTCTGCTGTGTTCAGAATGGACGAGTGAAATAAACAATGATTGCACGTGATATGTTTTCAAATAAAATGTATTCTGTTACCTATATGAATGGATTTATTGGGAATAGAAGGATCAGTCTAACCAGTGTTTACTGGTCATGGAGATAGGGAAAGTAGATTGGCAGTAGCAGCTGTCATATTATTCACATTGATGACACAGGCCAACACAACCTGCTTTCAAAGCAGCTGCTGCCCTTTATCAGAGCGCTCATCTGTTTATTCAGCGTAGATGCCAGGCGTAGTAAGGTTTTAATCCTAATCCACTTTGCATCTTGTTTTGTTTGAAGTGATCACGGGGTTTGTCCGAGACACTTCTCCCAGCAGCGCATTTTCACCAGTGTGCGCGTGTGTTTGTGACTTTTGTGAGTGTGTGGCTGCAGGGACGGGACATGCAATAGATTTACAGACACTGGGACACGTGCGGCTGTCTGTGGGAAGCGGAAAAGTCCCAGAGATGATGTGTGGCTGGAAAATCTGCAGGAGAAAATAAACAAGGTGTCTGAGGAAGGGATGGAAAAAATGTAGCGAGGGCAGGTAAGGATGTTCTTCTATTCATACTTATGCAATGATGCTGTAAGAAAACAAATCCAGTAATTATAAGTAATAACAATTAGATTTATTATAATTATTCAAAATAGACATTCTTAACAACATCAAAATCTGAAATGAAATTGACAAAATGACGGAAAAATTGGTTCCACTGTTCCATTACTGCATTATTCACAGGTTGCAAAACTCAAGGTCAGATATCTCCCATAAAAGTATCTTTGTCTCTGACAGTGAAAACAGCAAAGGGTCATGGGATGTGGCATGGGAAAATCGGAACTACGGCTGAAGAAATGTGACAGAGGTGCTCCCTTTATCCACAAACATTTTGTTGAATAGTCAAACAAGGTTTACATTGAAATGTCCTGAACATTGAAATAATCGTCTGTCGTTACCTTTTTCAGTGACCATCTCAGTTCCAGGTAAACATCAGTTTTATTCCAACATGTCTTTACACCTGTGTTTAAACCTAATGCATTATTTGAGTTAACTCATATAACATCTGCAATCTCTATTCATTTGACTACGCTCTGCGAAGCTGCCACTGGTGAGTCTGACACAGTAAATTAAAGCATTGCAACATGACAGAGGAAGAGCAGTGTTGACTCTCCTCTTCTCTTTCCCAGCAATCAGGGCGGCTCTGTTGATCCAGCGCTGGTACCGTCAGTACGTGGCCCGGCTGGAGGTGAGACGCAGGTGCACGTGGAACATCTTCCAATCCATTGAATACGCAGGAGAGCAGGACCAGATTAAGGTTTGCACATAAGAAATATGAACTGATCCTTAATGTGACCTTTCCACTAGCTTTCATTTGAACCATGCTAGCGTCATGGTGGATGAAAGTGGATGGAAAATGATGTCCGTTCACCACTTTGCAAAATATCTGTACAACTACTGGATGGAGTGCCATGATTCATTCATGGTCTCCAGAGGATTGATGATAATGTGTGTGGTGATCCCTTAACCTTCCATCTAGCACAAGCATAAAGCTGACAGGTGTGGGTCATGGTGAAATGTTTGACAGACTGCCATGAAACTCTGCAGATATTCAGAGTCCATGGTGGATAAATCACTTCGGTGATCACCTGACTCTTTATCTGAAAGCACCAGCATGTCAAGTTTTTAAATTCATCTACTAATAAACTGGCTTAAATAGGAGAAACAGATCAGGGTTAAGAATCTGCAAATAAAAAGATGATTTATTTGTCATGAGAAAAAGAAAAAGAAAAGTTTCCTCCGGGACATGCACAATAGCACATTTTTACATGCTAATTACATCCTAACCCTGACCCTAATTTGATCATTTAGCCTTAAGTACACAGCCTCACACAGCTGCTGTCCGTGAAGCTTTTGACCCCTGAAATTTGTTTTCATTGTTTCATTTTCTCTCATCTCCTCCTGCAGCTCTACAATTTCTTTGGCTTCCTGATGCACCACTTCACCCCAGCCAGCAGTGAGAGTAAGACAATGAAGATCTCAGCTCCTGTTCTAATTCAATGACATTTCATCAGATTACTGACAGTCAGCCCTCCGCTGCTCAGGACCGTAAAGTGGCTTTCCCTCGCCGCAACTGAACCCACCTGCCCTCTCTCTCCCCTCTCGGGCTTTTTTCAACGCAGGAAACCTCATATCGCACATATTTCGCGAGAATGAAATCTGCCACCACGCAGAGTGGGAGAGGTATTTCTGCTGCGAGAGCGTCGAGGTGCCCGACAGCTACGACGGCCCCCACCTGACCTTCCCCATGACCTTCTGTGGGGTGTCGAAGCTGGTGGAGGCCTTCAAGCACAAACAAGTAGGCACACGGGCACAGAAAGCTCACTCGTGGCAGCTTTGAAACCAGAAACAGAAACGTATCTGCCCCTCTCTGTGGCACTGTTTATTCATACTTGATTCTTTCCCCCCCAGTAGCTGCTCCATGCTCGCTATGTTCTGCAGCTTCTCGGAGAGACCTGGAGGCTTCTGAGAATTCTTACCAACATCAATCATGTCTCCACCTGCCACACAAAGGAGATTACCATATGCGGTACAGAGCAGCAGACCTTCCACGGACACACTTTGCCCCTGTATTTTCTCATACATTCTTTTGATCATCAACACTTTATCATTCCTCCCCAGGAGACTTGCACGGGCACCTTGAGGACCTGCTGTTGATATTCTACAAGGTATTCACAGCATGCAAATCACCACGTTGTCAGTGTGCGATGTTCACATTTATAAAGACCTCGAACTTGATCCGTCCAGAATGGTTTGCCGTCCTCCGAGAAACCGTATGTCTTCAACGGAGACTTTGTGGATCGGGGCAAGAACTCCTTGGAGATCCTGCTCATCCTGTTTGGGTTCCTGCTGGTCTACCCCAATGACGTGCACCTGAACAGAGGGAACCACGAGGACCACATTGTTAACATGAGGTACAGAGGACATGACTCTCAGTTTGCTTTCATATTCTTAATCATATTTATTCTGCCTGTTGCTTTTGCAATAATAGTTTTGTATAGTGAGGGTTTGATTTTGGATTAAGTGTCCTCACCCTAACCCGAGTATTGCTTCATACAACTTTATACACATAGCATTCTGTTTATATTCAACCTACAGCTGATGAATAAACTAACCTGCTTATTTTGTTTTCTCCAGATATGGTTTCACCAAAGAGGTTCTGGGCAAATACAGGGTAGGTCTTATTCATTTTGCTTTAACCTCATTATTTCAGAAAATCCCCCTGTCCTCTGTGGTTGAAGAACTATTTATCCTTTACTTCAGTAATAAAGTTATAGTTTTAGCAGTACCCTCAGTAAACCTGGACTTGGAAATCTTTATCTTTGTGACCTGTTTTTAAAGATTTATGACTTCCGAAGGAACAAATGGCCATAGGTGCTACAGGAATTTACTAACACTGTAGAACCTAGATATCCTGATTTGCACTAAACAAAAAAGTATAGCTGAGGACAAGGTCATTAGTTTTGCAGGTATTTGATCATAAACCAAAACACTGGACAAACTGATATTTTAACCACCAAAGTTACTACAATTCAGAGATCGACTGAAACGTCATGGCAATCCAACCATTGATTGTTAAGATGTTTCAGTCTGGACCAAAGTGGTGGACTGACAAACCAACATTATCAACCAGGAGCCGCATTCCTAAAAACACACGAATAAGATATTGAGTTCATGATAATAATTCCTGTAACTGCAAGACGTGATAAGCTGGACTTGGTCTGCAGGTGCATGGCAAGAAGATCCTGAAGCTTCTCCAGAAGATCTTCAGCTGGCTGCCCCTGGCCACAGTGATCGATCATAAGGTGCTGGTAGTGCACGGAGGGATCTCCGACACGACAGACCTCGACATGATAGCCAGAGTGGACAGACACAAAGTAAGAGAGGACTTCGGCATCAATTAAAGGAGACATACTATGTTTTTTCTTCTGGTGCGCTATAGGCGTTTTTGTATGTAAAATGACTGTGAAGTTAAAAAGCTCAAAGTCCAGTTCAGAAAACGTTGAAGCTCCTCAAGCTCCTGCAACATCTCGTTAGTGGTCCAGCTGATACTTCCGCACCATTTTGATGGGCCACACATTTACATGCACGACAAGCGGCTAGTCTGTCACGTCGACTAACAAAGCAAAGCAAGAGTGAAGACTGATTTTACATACACGTGCTGGAAGCGGTTGACCAATCACAACAGACTGGGTATTAACAGGAGGGGGGCTTTAAAGAGACAGGAGCTTAAACCAAGTGTTTCAGACAGAGGCTGAAAAGAGGAGCTGCAGCAATGAGCATAAACTGTAACAGTAAACTGAGTATGTAAACCAAGTTAAAATTATGAACCTGAATATGAGTATGTCCCATTTAAATGACTTAATTTTGTGCTGCAAATCTCGGGATATTATCAGAACATTTCCCAGGCAGATGTGTTTGTGTGTGTGTTCAAGCTGTGTGTTTTTGAATGTGTGCAGTACGTGTCGGCCCTCAGGCCCCCGAAGACGACCCATCATGCAGTAAACGGTGGTAAAACCATGAACAGCAATGACAGCGAAGCCAGTGGACCAGTGGAAGCCAGGCGTCGAGTGTGCTCTTTAAGCCACCACCGCTCGCCGCCACCTCAGTGGCATAACCTACCCCGCCGCTCGCTGCACAACCTGCCAATGAGCAGTCAGCTCAGTTGGTCGGTGGAGGAGGAGCTCAAGAAGAGGCGCAGGCTGGCTGGGCTTGACCAGTCCTATGGTGAGCTGCAGAGATCTGACCCTGACCCAGAGTGCGGAGCGACAGCAGAGACAGACGAGCAGGAGTGGAAACAGGTAAGTGATGGACAAGGAAATCAATCACCGTAGCTGTTGTTGTTTGGGTTGATGGAAACCATTTCTGACAGTCCTTCGCCAAGTGATTTGAAACATACAGTGTTTGTACCATGTCTGGTTCATCCAACCAGATAGTGGACGTGTTGTGGAGTGACCCCATGCCCCAAAATGGCTGCGTTCCCAATGAGGTGCGAGGTGGAGGCTGCTACTGGGGCCCAGACGTCACTGAGGAGGTGCTGGGAAGACACAACCTGCAGCTCCTCATCCGCTCCCATGAGTGCAAACAGGACGGCTATGAGTTCTGCCACAACCGCAAGGTGAACACAAACAGTCACACAGCTCACTGATTTTGGAGGGACAGAAAAGCACTTGTAGCCTTCGACTGCTGCTACTGTTAATAAGTTAGCATTCACCAAGAGTCTTCTGATGCATCCAGGTGCTGACTATATTTTCGGCCTCAAACTACTATGAGGTGGGCAGCAACAGAGGAGCCTACATCCGAATGGGTCCTGACCTGGTCCCACACTTCGTTCAGTACCAGGCCAGCCGGGCGTGCAGAGAGCTCACCCTGAGACAAAGGTAAAGATTAGGATTTCACCGTTTGTTTTCCCAGTTGTTCCAAGTTATACAGTTGAATTCAAATGTTTCTTTCTCTTCATGGTCTTTGTCAGTGTTGGGTGGACGGAGAGATCAGCGCTACGAGCTCTGAGGGAACAACTGTTTGTGCATAAGTCAGATCTCATCAGTGGCTTCCAGGAGTTTGATCCTAACAACACAGGTGCACTACACTGAGCGGGAAAGATTCATTTTACACCCTAATATAAAACATAGGAGTACTTTGTCATTACTATCGACTGTATACAAAGATGTACGACACGTCTCCAGTTCCTCCAACTCTCCAGAAATGAAGCCAAAATATCCTGGATATGAACTCTGCCATCTTGTGCATTTGAAGCCAGAGTCTGAGAAGTGATCAGGGGGATGGAGCCGAGTTATCAAAGTCCTGTTGTTACACGTGCTCGACCAATCATGAGTTTTAGCTGTCAATGATGAAGTTTCACCCCGTTTTCATAGCATCAAATAACTAATGGACACTTATGGAAAAACCACCAGAATGATTAAAACTACCTAAAATGACAGAAACCATCCTATTTATCATTTTAGTTCGGTCTACGTCCCATCCACTAGAATGGAGTCAGAGGTGGTAAGTCACGAAGAACAACTACTTAGTTACAGTACTTAAGTAGATTTTTCATGTATCTTTACTTTACTTGAGTATTTATTGTGACATGAGTCTCAGTTTGCTTTGCACAAATACAGCCGGAAGAAAACGTTTTACTTTTATACTTTTACTTGAGAACAGAGTTTGAATCAGTACTTATACTTTTACTTGAGTCATTTTCCACACAATGTACCTGTACTTCAACTTGAGTAAAGAATGTGTGTACTTTCACCACCTCTGCATGGAGTCAGCAGGATTTATGACCTTATTCTGCAGCCAGCAACCAGGTGGCGATCGAGACCCTTTGGCGTCACGTTTGGGGAGCAGTCTTGTCGTCCATCTTTACATACAGTCTGTTCATTACTAATTGCAGTGTATCAGGATGTAAATAGTGGTTTAGTAACAATAACCTTCCTCTGGTACGTGTCTCAGGGATGATCAGTCTGAGGCACTGGGCCAGTGCCACAGAGAGTGTGCTGAAGCTGGGTCTGCCCTGGAGGGTGCTACGCCCTCAGCTTGTCAGCAGCACCCAGTACAGCATGGTAGACTACCAGCAGTGGATAAGGGAGCTCTCCATCACTGAGCCCAAACTAGAGGTCAGACTTATTTTACTGGAATCTGTGTGTGTGTGTTTTCTTCATTTGTTTCTCATCCTAGACACACAGAGCTGCATAATCATTATAAATGTGTCTTTTCCATTACAGATATCTGACACCAGCATCCTGGAGACTATGTACAAGAACCATTCAAACCTGGAAACCATCTTTCGAATCATAGACACAGATCACTCTGGTCAGTAAGCAGCTCAGCCTAATTCTCAAACACACCCTCAACGGCTTTCTCTGCTTTTCCCCAGCTTTTCCTTTCATTGGCTGGGAATATAACACCCCTGCTTTTCTATGTGGTCTTACCACAGCTGTATACCTATAAGTGATTGACATACTCTGAACTAGTGGCTGATAAGAATACACACCCTAAAAAAACAAATGGAAATCCACACAATCCATGTTTGTATTGAAATCCACACCCAATTGCACTTGATCATATTCATGACCATGGTTTCCATGTCGCCGTGCAGGTTCGATCTCTTTCGAAGAGTTTCATCAGACCTGGAAGCTCCTGAGCTCGCATCTGAAGACAGAAATCAGCAGCGAGGCCATCGCAGACCTGGCCCAGAGCATCGACTTCAACAAGGATGGGAGCATCGACATCAATGAGTTCATGGAGGCCTTCCGGCTGGTGGACCTCTCCTCACATACCTGAGAGGCTGGACCAGGAGCTGGAGCTGCTGTAGCTGCTGATCTGCTGCTTTGAGAACTACCACAAATACACTGGGACACTCATCTGTGGGGATTCAGAACCAGTAGCATCTCACCTGCATGAACTGGGGGGGCTGACAGAGTGCAAACTAGACCTTTTCTACCTCTTTACCTCTTAGACTGTTGGCTGATCAAATTCTTTTACAATATCAATTTTTCATTCATGTTTATCCAAGAACCGGAAGGTATTTATTTTTTTAGATTGTGCATCATTTCTTGATTACCTGTTTAGTTATGTAATAAAAACATCAAATACATCATCCTGTCTTTGCCTTTAATGATAAGGGAGCTGTTGAAAATGTCTTAAGAAGTTAAGAAGAAGTCACGAATAAAAAGGAACTATTTCTATTTTACACATCAGTGTGTTTATGGGTCTTAGAGAGAATCAGTGCATATGTGACAGCTTTATATAACGTTGCTTAAGCTGCTCAAACTTAAAAATGACCACAACTGGGTATGAAATGTCCAAAACTGGAGTCCCTGAGGGTCTTTAAAAAGTCACAGTACTTTCATTTAATACTGTTATGGGGACTTTTACAATCTATAGCTAAAGGAGACTGTATCTTAACCTCTGATCCTTAATGTAGTTTATTGTTGCCATGGAAACCATGCCGTCAGCCTCCACGAGGAAGACCAAAAAGATGTAGAAGAGCTTCGTTGCTGCCGCCTTCTTCTCGGGTGGAAATCACTTTTGGCTTTTCATCCACCCAGAGCACTGAGGAGAAGATGCAGCGAAACCAGAGTTAAGCTGCAGAGAAACAAGAGGAGCCCAAGAACGAGGAGCTCATCGGCTGCGTCAGAAACATCCTCAGAGGACTGACGCCCGACACCTTTGAGGACGTGATGGCACAGCTGAAAGAAGTGACTGTGGACAGAGAGGAGACTTTGACAGACGTAGTGGAGCTGATCTTTGAGAGGGGCCATGTTGAGACAAACCTCTGCTGCTCTGTATGCCAGGATGTGCTGCAGCCTCTCATCAGTAAGAAATGCATCTATGACTGGAAGCTAATAATAATAATCTTAACAAGGGCAGCTTTGAAGATGCCAGGAACACTTTGATAGAACAAACTAGCTCCTCTGTGCTCCACATCTTTGTCAGGTCTGTTGTGGACCAGACATTCGACTGCAGCAGCGACTCCAGGAGGAAGTTGGGCCTGTTGCTGCGTGAAATGTCGACCACAGGGATCCTGGCGGCAGAGTAGGTGGTTAACGGGCTGGAGGACATTATTGAAACAACTTTTACATCGATGAAGAGGTTCCTGACATCTGGTTCTGCCTCTCTGAGGTGATCAGGCCCATGCCTCTTGAGGTGTCTCCTCTGATGAACGCTTTGCCGACGTCCAGAGTGTCGTACCTCCTCTATTATTCAATTAAAGTAATTTTTAACTCTTAATTGGGTCAAATCTTCCCAACATTCAGTTGTCAAAAATGATATTTGATGCCTTCAGCATAGATAGAAAAAAGTTTTAACTAAAAAGAACAAAATAATTAGATGTGGTCATAAATAGAAATTCACAGCAACATGTGTGTGTTATCAATCCATTATATCCTGTGATATTAGTTATTACTGTTATTTTGTGGTCTTGGTTATTTGAAGTATAACAAATGTTACCCTTCTGCGTGAGGGGATATTATCCATCCTTGAAAGCTGCTTAATAAGTTCAACTGCCAATCAGTCTTTCATGCGCGTGAGGACCTGAATCCAGGACATGAATCCTATCAACTCAAGCCCTGCTTTGATGAGATGTTGGAAAGGGTTAGCCTCCTGACGTAAACACAGCGACCACAACAACTGCCAATGTTTACAACCTTCAGAATCAAAACAAAAACAAGTATATAGATGAGGAAAGAGATGAAGTGAGAGACTTTTTTCAATGTAAATGAAATTTTAATAATATACTAAACAGCATAAAAAAGGAAATACAAAGATGTATTTACAATGTTGTCAATCACGACACACTCAATCCCACCACTTGTTTAACTGCCGTCACCAAATATAGTCGCATATCCATAATCTGATCAGCCATAAGGGAAGCCAGCTATTATTAGATGTTGAGTCTTTGCATTAAGCTGGTACAGACAGTAGGACCTGTCCTGAGTAATTACATCAAACAGATCTTTCTATGAAAAATGTTCAGATGCTCTTTGTGTAGAATCAGCTCAGGATGCCTCCTCTCAAGTGTCCACTGTCGCTCAGCCCGTGCTCGATAAGTTTGATGTCCTCCAAGTCGTCTTTGATGACGCTGATCAAATGACTTAAACCGTCCTGCTGCTGCTTCAAGTGCTGAGAGTGAGAGAAAAGTCAACAGTGGTTCAGTTGATGCCAGAACTTTTTATAAAGACAGGCAGGTCTGTGCATTCAAAAGGTCTGGGCATGTGTTTATAAACCGCCTCAGAATCGGGAATGCATCATAACAAAATCATGGACAAAAATTCTCAGAATGACGCTCATAATTAAGAGGACAAGTTTGAGGATTTTAGGAAATCACTTATCCCTTCACAGGAGTCCCAATCAGTTAGGAGTCAGCCAGAAATGACTTTTGACTGTTCAGTGGGACAACTCACGTTTACAAATGTTTATTGCAACAGTAGAACATGTAAGCGTTTGGCGTCTAGGCTCCGACTCTGAGCTTACGGGTGGATGCTGGGGCTGAAGCAACTGGCAGCACTACTGACACAGCAGCAGGGGCAAGCAAATAGACCGACTAATAGGGGGAGGGGTGTATTATAGATGATTGTGGAGTGTGAGGTATGTCACATGATGTATGTCACATGATTGGAGCCGCGCAGCTCGAGCTGGCTGCCTGAACTAGCTCGCAAGCATCGCTCCATATATTGTATCCCATAAGGAGAGAGATGTTTGCCATGCTTGATGAGGAAGAGTTTATTATACTTATAGTGACATGATTATTCTGTCAGGACCTCTAATCACACTTAAATCACGCATAGCATAAACTGAATATCACTTGCACAATGAAGGTAATTAACATTCAAGGAACCACTGCTCCTTTTAAATTTCAGCAGCTTTCTTGATAAATACAGACCATAGACAGGACTAATGGGACGATAAAAAATAATCTCACTTGTTTGATTTCTCTGAGAAGGTCTGCATCAACACTGTAGCGCTCCTCCGACCTCACTGCTCCAAAGTGGTTCTGCATCCGGATCTGGGACATTAATTCATTCAAACGACCCTGGAAGATAAGAAAAAATGAGTACTCTGATCAGCAGCCAAAAGCACAACAGTAGTGTCCATTCACAAAATATAGTGACACTTGACTAAATGAGGATTGTGCCACTGCAGTATTGTATATTTAATAATAGCCTTTCAAGTAAAAAAAAACTGATAAATGAATAAAAATATCAGTACTTGATGCAGAGTGTACTTGAAACTGCTACAGGTTAGACACACTTGCCTTGAACTGTGTGGGGGCATTGAGTTCAGACTGAATCGTGTCCAGCTGCACCCTGAGATGCTCCTCATCCACCTGGATAGCGTAACCACTTTTTCTCTGAATCTCCTGTTTAATCAGCACCTGCCAAGAAAACAGCAGAGGAGGAGGAGAGATAAATATGTAAGAAATATTGAAACAGAAAAGATAAAGCAGACAGTACCAGGGCCTTCATTCAAACCCCGTGAGGTCATCATGGTAGTCGACACAATTCATTTTACCAATCCTGGAAAAGGAGAGGCAGTAACAGCCAACACATTTTCACAGAATTCAGTTAGAAAAGGGAGGCGGCTACCTGCAGCACTCTGTGAGAGAGGTCCATCAGTTTCCTCTTGTACTGGGCGATCTTTGCTACTGTGGTCGCCTGGTTCTTCTGCAGATCACTGATGTCATTGGAGATTATCTGTAGGGCCAAACATGCGTGTGCGCGCATGAGTGAAAACAGGGAAGAAGTTTTCTCACAGATTTTAAATTGTATTTCAACACAATCAGCTCAAAATACTCGTTGCCTTCTCTACTACTTAAGCTGAACAATAAAGTAGAGTAGATTAGTGTCACCAGCTGAGTCATTCCAGTCTGGACTACTGCAATAGAGTCCTGTGCAAGGAACCCAGCAGAGTTTTCACTTGACTTACATCCACTCTGGTCTGATGCTGTTTGGTCATCTGGTCCTGGATCTGCAGTCTGCGAAGGAGCTCCTTAAAACCCACCATAGGAACTGGGATCAACCTGAAGAAAAACATCACAAGACTCTTAGTGACAACATGCTGCTGCAGCTTTTCATTGACTTGATTTCATGGTGTACGCACAATCAAGGGTGTTAAACATTATTTTAATACTCCATATCACATTCCTGTTATGGAATTTGGCATCTGGTTGAGTTGCCATTGCTTTGAACCATGTTGGGTCAAGCATCGCACCTTGCCAAGTCCTATGATGCCAATTTTGATTTGTGAATATGGGTGATACAAATAAATACATGAAAAGCAGAGAGAGAGCGGGGGAAGACATGTAGCAAAGTGTTGCAGGTCAGAATCGAACCCGGGCCGCTGCGGAGACGTGAAGCCTCATTGAAATCAGCCCTTAAAGGAAAATTCCAGTGTTTTTAATATGGGTCTTACTCTCATAACTGTGGTCATTCTGACTGTGGGACAAACTAAATCTTCTCCTGAAGTCAAACCAGTGGTCCAATGTCTGATTTAAGCTCCGTTTGGACACCAGTTTGACATACGTTTGAAATTATTTCTGATAATTATACATTTCTTTGGAAGGTTTTAAGATACTGGAACTGCTTGATCTGGTTTCCAGTATGGTGTCTTGCTGAACACATTTTATTTTGTGAAGTATACTAAAGCTGTGCCATAGGACATAAGATTTTGATAGGGTGAGTAAAAGAAGTAAGACTACTTAAGAGTAAATCAAAAAGCAGCAACTGGAGGATTTCAAGAAACAGTCTTTTGTAACTGTTCTCCCCCTCTACACATTATCCATACACTATGGCTTGAATGTATTTTCTTAATCGACTTACTTATCTGGGTCGGGGTTGTCTACCTTGGCCTGCTCCCAAATGATAGGGTCCACTCCTAATAGGAAGAGACAAGATCTAAATCACAGACCAACACTTTCTTGAAATCAGTGAGAAGATGACATGAACATGCGCACGAAAAACACTCATACCTGCAGGAGCATTTTGCAGCAGCTGTTTGAGCTGTGCTGGAGACAACTCTGTGCGTGTGAGGGACATGGCCACTCCAATCTGTGAGAGCTGGACCTTGACGTTGCCCTGCTCCAAAAAAATGAAGAGTGTGGTGGCGGGGATCCGCTTGGAGGTGCCATTAAGGGAACGCTCCACCACGTAAATGACCACCTCGGTTCTGGGGGACAGAGGACACATCAAAGAAGACCCCTCGTAAATAATGAGATGATAATAATCAGAATTTGTCTATTATTGTTTTCTGAAAAATCTCCATTATTTGCATAAGTAATGAGGAAACCATATGTGTAGAAGCAGTACCGTTTGACATTTTATAAACACCTACTGGTCATTCGGCAGGGCTTTGACACCATCCACATTGACAGTGAGTGTTTGATTGTTTCCCAGCACCTTATGGAGAGACTCCACCAGGTGCTGCTGCTGCACTCGCACATCAGCTTCCTTCCTAACGAGAATCAAAACCACTAAACCATCCTCATCCTTGCTCACTGGGACACAGCTATAGCCCACTGCCTAAGAAACACAAGACACAGACGACTACCATGTTATTCAACATCAAATGAACCAAAGAACACTTGCAACCTCTCTAATGAACTATTTCTTTTTACCTTGAACCTGCAGAATGGGTTCTCCTGGGTGAAGTCAACGGGTGGGTTGTTGTTGCTGTAGTAGCCCTTCCCGGTGCCCCAGTAAGCCTGCAGCTGGTTCCATTTGGCCAAGATGGAGTCACGCTCATCTCCCAACAAGGTAGGAGCTGACAGTGCGGTGACCTGCTGGTAAAGCTGAGTGGGCTGAGCTTGACTCTGCTGCTGGCCAAACAAGCCTCCTGATGCAGTGGAAGAGATGTAGAATTATATTTTCTGAAACAACATAATGTCTATGTACTTAGGAAAAAACTACTGATAAAGAATTGCTATTTTTACAATATGTGGAAGGTCACAAATAATTTCCCCTAACTATATTTAGTGTGCAACCCTCAGCTATAGATAACATTGATGCTTTGATTGTCCCTTCCTGATTGTTGTTACCCCCTACAGCAGCGAGAGGTGAACAGCACGGCTGCTAAAGTTATTAACATTGTATGTGATGAGTCAAATTTATTTCTGAAACAGCGCACAACACTGTAAAAACACTACTAACTAGGGCTGCACCTATTAATTATTTTTTTAATCGATTAATATAACAATATTTGTTTCTATTAATATAACTATTCTTTTTTATTGCTCGATTAATATTATAATGAATTTATCAAAAATAAAATTTCCTCAAGCAAAGATGCATTATGATTCAGTGCCATAGGGTTTGAAGTAGCCTGGTTAAATGTCTGTATGAAGTCCAAAACTGACTCAAATAAAATAAAGAAAGTAAAATTCAATAATATTTCAACAATGTTATTATTCATTTTCACATTAAACTGGATGGTACTCTAATAACAAAAAAACCTATAAAATAAATGTTCTTTTCTCGTTTAAAGTAAAATAAGGTTTGCATTTAAAAACAAAATAAAGAGCTCTTGAAAAAAACGTAAAATAAAGTGCTTAATTCTAGAAGAAAAAAAAGATTTAGTTTGAGTTTCCCCTTTTCTTCTTTTTTCTTAATATATAACTACATAACACATATGAACAATCTTAACAAATAATAACAACAAAACAGCTTTAACGTTTCTCTTTGTTCCCACTTTCTCTTATTCAGTGAGAGAAGTAAACTCTACTGTGTGCGGCCAGGATTTACTACCGTAAAGATGAAAAAAGCTGCGCAGGTTAAAATAAGACTACCGCAAATGCAAGAAAAGTTGCCAGATTAAAATAGAATGCTGCGTCAAAATCTAAAAATAGGTCTGGGTCCGGATGCGGACCGTGGTCCACCTATTGGTGACCTATGCTAGATGACCGCGGGCAATTATTTCCACTTCAGCTTGCTCTACTGGTGAATCCATGTTTTGACTAGGCACATACACCTTCCTTACGACGCGTTGCCGCCAGAACGCAAATCGACGTATTTACTTAATCGATGACATCGACGCGTCGCCCCAGCCCCATAATAATTAGCCTTTGCTTGGTTTTAAAATGAGAGATTAGAAACATTGCTTAAAATTAACTGTCCCGTGTCCAGACTTTTCTGGAAAAGGCTGATTGAGATTTTTGCAAACACAGTAAAAGTGCTAAATTTGTGCATTTTATAATAGTCTTCCAATAGAAAGGTCATGGTCATTACCATGTTCAAATCGTAACACTAAAAGTGGTATTGGGAATTTTGATCTCTTACCTTGCTGCTGCTGAGTTGACTGGATATTAAAGCCTCCGAACCCTCCAAGACCAGATGCTCCTAAACTCGTCCCAAATCCTGTTGTCCCGGGCGCGGTTGCAGTGCCGAGCCCAGAGGAGAATCCAAAGCCTTTGTTCTGTGTGTTACCAAACAGGCCTCCTAAAAGAGAAGTGTGTGGCAGCACAGTGAGAAAACATAATCCACAATCTACAGAAAGAAGCTGCCGGTTTTGCTGAAGGTTCACTGCAAACTGACTCATGTTGGGGTGGAGTGAGTGAGACATCTTGTGGAAGCTTCTATATGTGTTGCCATTTAAGCACAAAGCTGAGCATGAGGCAGTAAGCAGCCGTTTTGGGAGAATGGTCAAGAAGACTGAGGGATAAAATATTGCATTCTTTTATTGGTCTCCTATTACCTCCGCCCAAAAGGGTCGCGTTTTCATCCGTCTGTCAGCAGGATTACGCAACAATGATTTCCATGAAAGGACGTGTGTGGTGGAAGGATGTGAGATGGGTCAACAAAGAACCAATCTCTATGAATGTTCAATTTGGTGCAACCTGATAAAAATTAAGGGGACTGTGCTCTTCTGAATGTCACTCGAATTTCCTATTAGTTTCCTCACAATTTCTTTAAGTTTATTGGAAAGTGCCATGTTGTTTGATGCAAATTATAGAGAAAATAGAGGCAATGTTGTGAAACAACTGAGAAGATTTTATTTATGCTTTAACTTTTTCTAGTCTCATTATATCTTGAGGGTTATGTTGAAATATGAAGGAAGCAGACCTGCTGTGTTGGAGGGAGCAGCAAAGCTAAAAGTGGACCCTGGTGCAGCAGCAGTGGTTGTAGTCGTCCCAAAGCCACCGAATGTGCCTGATAAAACAGAGCAGATCAAGCAAAATGAGACAGAAGACGAGACACAAGAAGAGGCGAGAGAATGACAGAATTAAATTGCTGACTATTTGATGTCAGTAGAAGCAGAAGAATAATCATATTTCATTTTATAAAAAGGAAAAGTGAATTTTCTTTCCATTTGCCACTTTTCTTCTGTCTTACATGTACGGTGAAAATTGAGTGGCTTTCAACAGCAATCAAATGAAATTAGTGCATCATTTAAAATTGTGTCTCTTCATGCAAATGGAAACAACAATGCATCAAGTGTGATGAGATAAATCACTGAGTGAGATGACAAATCACTGCACCACAGAGACGTGAATATGGATGGAAATGTGTGTTTACAGACACAGACGGTACAGAGTAATCAATCAAAGGTCATCTACCTGTGCTAGCCAGGCTATTACCAAAATTGAATATAGTGCCAGTGGTGGTTGCTGTACCAAAGCACCCCACATTAAAGCTGATTGCTGCCGGGTTGGCATTTAAACCAAACCCCCCAAAACTAAACCCACCAGCCGTGGTGTTTCCAGCTCCCAGCCCCCCAAATCCTGCAACCAGCGCAGGCAGGCAGGCAGCAAGAAAGAGAGAATGACATGGAGGAGCAAAGGTCAGGACATCAGGAATAAAATGGGCTCAGTAACTGTAAACAGCAGTCGTTCAGTGCCTTAAAAAAGATACAGCTCAAGAATAATATCAAACCCACATGCTTAATAAATAACCTGTGTATCTTACCAGTGTTGGTGGAGCCAAAACCAAATCCAGTGGCTGGTGCAGCAGCAGTGGTGGTGGCTGCCCCAAAGCCAGGGGCTGTAAGAGCTTCAGAGAATAAACATTTTCACTTGAGTGCAACAAGTAAACTTTGTTTTGTATTGGCAAGCAAAATAAATGAGCAACATCTAAAAGCTGTTTCACTTCGTACTGTTTACATATCTATTGTGACAGATATTATGCTGGATGGATGTTTTCTCAGAAAATACATTCATGGTGTCACTCTTCTTATCTTCACTAAAAGGCAACTATTGTAGTTGATCAAGTATATATTCAAGTATCTGTTAAGGCCAGATATTATATTGTCCATTTTTCTTTCAACACCCTGTGGAAACCAAAGAGCCAATGAATAAAATCTACACAGATAGAATACATCATGCATTTCCATTCCAAATCACAAGTGGCAAACCACAATTATTTTCTAAATCTAATATTAATATCTGATAATTTTACAATTATTAAATGATCAGAATATGCATTTATTTTAGAACAAAAACAGGTTAAAGACTGATGAGGCTTTGCAGAGATGCCCATCTAAATCTTTAAGATGAAGCCCCTGTACAGAACTGGTATTAACATCTGTTCTGGGTGATCAGATCATAAGAAGACAGCTTTTATTACATGTGTTCACATCACATTAAAATGTTTCCTGAATGTGTCTCTTGTGACAACTTGGGATCGGATCTCACTTGCTCAATATGCAAATAATTACGACTGTCATTTGTGTTTACAGAGACAAAATGACGTTGTTTTTATCCGGTCTGAGCTGACAGATGTGTCCAATGACAATGTTTCTGTGTGTGTGGGCACAAGAAAGAGAGAGAAAGAGCGAGTTGTGAGGAGGGGCTGAATGAATCTCTTGCAACTGTGCTATGAAGAAACACTAATGTAAGGAGAAGACTGAGAAGCGTTAAAAACATTTGATTCATTGTGAAACTGTAGAGGGGCAGAGGACGTCAGCTGAGTAGGTTATCCTTCATATGTTGCCCAGGACGGATTTTGCGTTTACACAGTGAAAAGAGTGTGGCCACACTGTCCGACACCAGCTCCCAATGTAGTCTGAATGATCAGACCTCAGGACACATTGAGGACACGGTTGGGTGCACTCAGACCAGAAGTTAGATCTGACCACTTGTGATCAGATTACTCAAGATGGCAACTACACATCTGGTCAACTCCCAGCTGCTACGAATGGTTTTTGACCCAGTGGCTCAGACAGCACCACTGGTGTGTCTCTCCAGTGACTTCTGATCGACATCGCCATGCAGGCCGTGATGACGACGGGTCACGAGGGAGCAGAGGAACCTCTGGCAGTGAGGATCAGGATCAGGGAAGTGGACTTACTGCCAAATCCGGATGAGGCTGTGGTGGTGGTGGCTGAGGGGCCAAAGCCAAACGCTGTGGATGCTGTGGTCTTTGCACCAAATGAACCGAATGAAAACCCGGGGGCGCCTTTGTAGGGAAACAGAGAGTGCCGTGAATGCTGGGCGTTCTAGGACAGTACAGCTACAGTGCAGCGTTACACTCATCTCTATAAAATCTACAACAATCCTTTGCTTACATTGATAAACATTAGCTTGATAATAATTTTGTTGCTGCTCTTGTTTAATTGTTCGTTGCTGATTGTGAATGTTTCTTGTTTCTCAGGTCTCTCTTGGAAAAGAGATCCTGATCTCAATGCGACTGCCTGATTAAATAAAGACTAATTTAACATCTATGCTAACGTTAACTTATATACGTTACGTAGCCTACTTTAAAATGGCATTTTATAACATGTGTGGCCTTCACAGGAACACAGATGATGCTGTGGGTTCTGAGACAGTGGAGCTAGTGCAGGATTTCTCTCATCTTTTTAAAATCAATAACAAACACTAGCTCGTAAACTAGTGTCTGCAAAAACTGCTAAGCTAACGATGTAAGAATAACAATAATAATATACGTTAACTAGCTTACTTTAAAACAACGAGTTACAACAAGTGAGGCCTTCACAAGAACACAGATGATGCTGTGTTATACGACTGAACACCTACAGTTGATTACTTCTCATCTTCTTCAAATCAACCGTTAACTCACGTTGATAAACACTAGCTCGTAAGCTAGTGCTAACCACAACAACTAACAATGTATGAATAATAATAATAATAATAATAATAATAATAATAATAAAAAAAGCTAACTGGTCCACTTTAAAATTGAGAAGGAGCTACTACATGTGTGGTTATACAGTGAACTTGACGTGTCGTCACTTCACAGCGAGCGTTTCCCGTGGAGTTTATCATTAGCCGGTAGCTGATGCTCATGCTACAGCAGCTCGATGTGAGCTAACGGCTAACTGTTTACATTTACCGCTAATGTAAACATACCAGAGCGACGCCACCTTCGCGGTCAAAGCGGAGCATATCTCCAGCCTCATTGAAACTCTCTCAAATGTATTTAAAACCCACTCACTTGCCGCTGTGCTGCCCGCGGCACCGCCAAAATTAAACGCCATGTTGACTGTCACCGGAAGTAGTTCTAAACTTCTACTTCTTCTCTTTCCTCTTGATTTGGTGCATTTACTATTCAGCACAACGGCGCATCAGCGACCCCTGTGGTCAGGGTGTGAGAGGTGTCCACAAGCTACTGCAGGGGTCAGCAGCACCAGGGCCGGCACGCGCCTTTATGTGGCCCTATAAGAAGAAGTTAACGTGAGGGCCCCGCTGCCTCGGCACCACCAATACTATTGATTATTGTCAAAGTTTGATCATTCGCACACAAAGTGTAGATCTAGCACATTATCAACTTTAATAATAGCAGCTTTGTTGATCTGACTGAGGCAGCGAGAACTGATTGAAGTATTCAGCATTAGTTGGCCAAACTGTTATAATACGTATTATTGTGTATAGTAACAAATGACATATAAAAAAAAAACATTTCAAGCTTTCTTGTAGGATATTTCAGGGCTCCTTGGTGTCCTCTAGTGGCCACAGTGGCACCATGCAGGGGTCGGCTCTGTACTGTACACTGAATGTTAAAGGTTCAGTGTGTAAGGTTTAGGTGAAAGGGAATTATCGGCAGGAATTGAATATAAAATAATCCTTGAGAGGTTTCCACTAGTTTGTGATCATCTAATTGTACGAATTGTTGTTTCTTTACCCGAGGATTGGCCCTCTATATTTAATTACTTTATAGTTACATCGGGAGCGGGTCCTCTATACGGAGGCCGTATTCAGCTGCAACATGCAAATTCACTCACTAAATTCTACACACTGAACCTTTCTGATCACTCTCTCTGTTGCTGAGCCCCATCTTCTGCTGAAATGGCCTCACAGGGAAACCTGGTAAGTTTTTCTCGGCTGTCTTGAAGAAGCATTTTCTTCCACCTCTTGTGACCAGCCCTCCTTTCCCTGTTATTTGTTCTTGTTTTGTCTGAAGCTCAAATACATTTTCATTTAGTGTTTTGAGTTCATGTATCGATATCCAGTCAGCCACACTGAGAAATAAAGTACTTGTTATATAAATGATAAAAAATACAAATATATATGTATTTGTTTTTTAAATAAACGGTTCTATAAATGAGGCTGTGAACATGAACAAACCCATTCTGAAAAATAACAACTTGCATGGGATGTAAAAACTGCTTTACATCCCATGCAATGCAGACATCCTGGCAGACAAGGCAAATGACTGTTTACTTCCTTAATTAGGGTCATTAGGGTTATCTTTATAATACAGCAACTGCCAGTGGGAAGCATGCCAGGTCAACTCTATCAGTTTCCTTACCGCTACCCCAATGAACTATTGCTTTTAGTTTATCTCTGACTGATCTGTGGAAATATTGTGTAATCACCTGAGGACCTAAAGAAGATAAAACGGCTTCGCACAAGAAATAGATCTCCTCACTTGCACAATAATCCACATCCTCACTATAATAACAACAACAACAACAACAATAATGTATTAAAATGTAGGGTAACACTAAATAATAATTTTTAAAACAATTTTTTATTAACTCGAATGATTCTGCATCCTTCTAATATCTTTCATGTCCCAGTTCTTTTTTTAAACCGCACTTAATCACAGAAATCATTAATAATATATCCAGAATCAAACTTACGCAGCAGTAGAGAATGTCTGATGGTGCAATACTGTGCTGTATGTAGCACATCTTTGTTTAGGCCCATGTAGGCTGGACTTCAAGCTGAAGCTGGGAATTGTTCTATGTCCGAACATGTCATGTTGATTCAGGTGAGCTGATGAAACTTGATCAAATCTATAATTACTTGAAAAATTACTTAAATTATGTCATTACAACACAGTAAAGACTTTAAACAAGTATCTCTCACTACCTTTCCTATGTAATCATATGGATTTCTAACAGCTATCTCCCAAAAATGAGCATAAATGATGAAAGCACACATTTACTGAAACTACTTTTATTTCTCGTGCACACAGTTAAAACGGTATTAACAGTCAAAGCTTGAAAAAATGGCTGACAATCAGAACAATACGTGATTTTGAGGATCATTTCTGAAAGTACAATCTGAAATGGTATGGCACAAAATATTGCTGTGTACAAACTGTAGTCTGCTTTCTGTGTTTTGGTTTTTATCAGTGTAGCAAAAACAATTCATCCTATTTCACCACTACATTAATATTGAGTTATACTGTGTGGTTTTTTTTCATCATCAAAATTACTCATGTGAATTTATTACACTACTTTATGCACTCGCAAAAGAATTCTATTCTCATTCAGTTTTATTATTGTGCATACTTTTAAGTGAATTAAAGTATACGTCGAACACAAAACAGCAAAATCACTCGAGGAAGCAAAAAGTCTCTCAGTGAAACATTTTTACAGCTTCTCCACTATTGTTTGCAGCTGAAGTAACTTGTTCAGAAAATGTTCCGACTATAAGAAGAAGCGGACCTCATCACAGTTCAAATCACAGTTCAAAATGCGTTTTCTATGGCAGCTGAAGTGTGATATATTCCGAGCGAGACAGCTTCGGCTCTGCTCGGCGAAAAACAGTTCAAGCAGAGTGATGTCAAAGTGCAGTTTGATGCTTTTACTACGCAAAAGCTTTAAAAAGATTTCCATGCACCATTTTCGTTTGGCTGGAACAAATGATGTGCACTTGAGGGTAGATCTGTTGTGTTTGATGTGGTGTTTTCTTTTTCACAGAATATGTGAAAACCATAAAGGCAAACGTGACACAGTAACACTGATTGTTTCCAAGGCACAGTAACAGCATTTCTTAATATTGATCAATCACAAGTTTTTGACTTGCTATGGCTGGACACATGGAAGCTCCTGCAGTCCTTCATAAACGCTGTAACAAATTCAAAAGGGTTGAGTGTCTTATTCCGCACCAGAGATACTAGTAAGGCCACAACAACAGCATCATAAAAGCACATGTCTTGAAACGATAATAAGCTGAATTACACTTTGATATGGCGACGACAGCTAGTGTACGATACTGTCGTGTCAACACTTAAATTCAGAATCATCCTGTTGTACTCAGGGCTTCCAGATGATTGTGATATGGCACTAGGAGACAAATTTCTACATTAACATTTACAAACAAAAAGAGAAGGATGTCTTATTTTACAACAATTTAAGTATCCAAAATATACAGCGTTTTATCTGATATTCATTTCCCATCATACAGTGAGAGGAATGTGAGCAGTTCAGGACATCTTGGACTGTATATACACAAACACACGCCGCGCTCCGAAGGGTTTTTCAGGTACGGCTACAACGAAGTAGAACGCACATATAGAAAAATAATAGTGAGCCAATAAAATGTTACGTTGAGGCTGAAATGAAAGTGAATGATAGTAATACTGGATTGATTTAAGAGAACACATGCTGCATGTGTTTCCCCTTTCTCTTGCTGTGACAATATCAAAGCAGAGGCCCCCTGAGAGTGAGGTATGATATCCCAAAAAACGAAACATTCTGGATCTCATGACCGTGGTCCCAAATCACCCTCTATGCCCTGTTGTGTAGTCAGTCAGTAAAAGCTCAAAGCAAGACAAGAAACAAATGTTGGCAAACAGAGAACGAGGTGAGGCTAGAGTATGAAATATAATCATCCCACGCCTCAGGTTATAAAGGGCGTGTGTCGTTTGTTTAGGACGGACACAGCTTGTGTGTTCTCCATCAGAACTGCGGCCGGTCGTCGAGCCTTTTACGCAATCAGCAACTGATTAAAACCCAACAGTGAGAAGTACTGTAGCCTGTCACACCCAATATTGAGTCCTAGACCTTAGGCAGTTCTCTATGAGTACAACTAAGTACATACGGCACTGTAGGTATCAGACAATAGACTGCAAATAAAGATGGATGACGTGTCGCCACTTTCTCCCACTATCCAGAAATGAAGCCAAAATATCCTGGATAAGAACAGCGCAGTAGCGATTGGGGGCATGGAGCTGCAGTAGCACACGCTCGACTGATCAGTCAGTCTCAGCTGTCAATCATAATGTTTCAACCAATTTTATAGCGTCAAATAGCTAATTTAAACCAAACTTAACAGAAAAGACTTGCAAAACAAACACCAGTGAGATAAGAACGACCTAAAATGACAGAAATCCACTTTTTAGTTTGGTACATGTCACATCCACTCACATGGAGGAGGCGGTGATCTATACTGCAGCCACCGGTCAAGAAGCTCTGGCTTGGTTTCTGGGGAGCCGTCATGTCTTCCATCTTTATATAAAGTCTATATTTGAGACTAAAACTACCTTCTGCCCTCTACCCCCGTCCTGCCCCGAAAGTAAAACAAACAGATTTCCAATTATAAAAAGGATTTTGACGTTTTTTCCATGGTGGATTTTTTTTCTCTCTCCAGAAAACCCAAATCTCTATTTGTAACTCTGAAGATTGTCGATGTACAAAGCGTCTCTCTAATCATCCCCTCCGTCCTTCTGCTCAGGCTTGTGGGTCGGCTTTAGCGGTCAAACCAATAAAGGTTCCATTTTGGGAATCATCCTTTTCCTTGTCGTTGACCGGAGAGCAGGAGGTGTCCTCTTCAGCAGTGGTCTGTAGTTTTAGATTGAGAACAACAAACAGTATTAGAAAGATCAAGGATGAAAAAAAAGCAACATTAGAAGTCTCATCTCACTTGAGCTTTGGAGATAATTAAAAAAAGTCTATGTCCTTGAACAGCTTATATTTTTACAGCACATTGTGTTAATGTGTTAAAACCAGACACGACATTTCATAAAGATGGAAAGTCGTCTGTCTGCAAACTGAAACATGGGATTCAAGATGCACTAAGACACATAACTAATACATCAAGTAAGACATAAGTTTCAATTAGGCAGAAAATAATAAAGATAAACAAAGCAAAGTAACTTACAGCATATTGAGCCTTGGTAAACACAATGCGCTGAACTTCATTCTGCACAGAGACACACACAGTGGCAAATACACATGCACAGGGCCATTAGTGTGTGGTTAAAGCAACTGAACGAGTGACACTAAAATGAACACTAATTACTTATTAGAAACAAAGCCAGTAAAGTGTAAGTCGTTAAAGTGAAATGAGGTGAAGAGGTGTGTTACCTTCTGCCTGCGGTCGAGGACGACGAGGACGACGAGGACTAAGAACATGATGACACCCAGGCCCACGATGATGAGTGGGAAGTTGGACACTACATTGACAATAGTCAGAAGCTTGTGTACTCTC
Organism: Hippoglossus stenolepis; assembly: GCF_022539355.2. Classification (NCBI taxonomy): domain Eukaryota; kingdom Metazoa; phylum Chordata; class Actinopteri; order Pleuronectiformes; family Pleuronectidae; genus Hippoglossus; species Hippoglossus stenolepis. Next base: position 12,989,224 of record NC_061500.1, read on the forward strand.
GCCGCGGACGCATCGTCTATGACCACACTCTGTGTGTTAAAAGACAAGTCCACAGATGCATCATTAGGTAGGATAAGATAAGATAAGATAAGATAAGATAAGATAAGATAAGATAAGATAAGATAGGACAAAACACACTATGATAAAATAAGGCACGACACAACATGATACAATAAAATAAGTCTGGACAAAAATAAGATAAGATAAGATAAGATCAGAAAAACCTTTATTGATCCCTATAAGGGAAATTTGATTATAACAGCAGCCCAAGTTCAGAATAAACACAGGAATTACCATGCCGTGGTTGTACGATTCCGCCAACCACTGTAGTTTCGTTCTACATACATTTTTTCCCAGATTTATATAAGGCCACTGTGACCTCTGACCTTTGACCACTGAAATCTAACCAGTTCATCATTGAGTCCAAGTGACAACTGGTCAAAATTTGAAGTGATTCCCCTCAGTAAGACTCAGGATGTCGAGTTCAAGAGGCCAAAAACATGCTTTGTGCGGCCACTGTGACCTTTGACCGCTGGCACAGAAGCAAAATAGGTTTGGTTTGATTCTGAAAAAACAGCATTATCATTTTGGAAAGATTTTCATCAACAAAAACTGGAATAACTCTTTAATATTTTCTGCATAAGAACAGAAAAACTAACTGATGATGCCCCAGCAGTTGCAGGACACGTGTGTGCGTGTTTCAGTGTATTTGATGTCTCTTACCTCATTGAGGAACATGACAGGGAAGATTATGTCTTTAAAGCCTCTTGTTTTCCTGTTGTGAGGGAAATCAGTGTGATGCCGTCATACATTAAACAGCACAGACTCACACACAGAGTTAACAGTGCTCGGCTTGTGTTTGGGTGCAGATACTCACGGGAATCCAGACATTCTTTGGATCAAGATGTTGATCTGTGCTCTCTTGTTTGCACGTACAATCACTCCAGTGGTCTGTGGGCAAATAATAAGCATGTGAAATAAAACAGGAAACTTAATAAAATCTAGTAGTGGAACAGAATGAGAGTATGAATGTACTCAGTTTATGTGACTGTCAAGCACAGACTGCAAATAAAGATGGACAACGCGTCTTCCTCCCATTTTTCAGAAAAGAAGCCAAAGTATCCCTGATACTAGCTCTGCCATCTTGTGCATTTGGAGTCTACGCAGTAGCACTCGGTATGGATCATGACCTATACTGCAACCAACAACCAGGGGGCGATCAAGACACTTTGGCTTCATTTTTGGGGAGCTGTCATGTCGTCCATCTTTACATACAGTCTACGGTCTTAGAGTAAAAATGAGGATATTGATGACAACAACGCAGATGTAGTAGTGCTTATATGCCACTAGATGGTGTAGCAGTGCATCTAAATGCAGGAATGTTACTAATCTGAGCTGCAGAATTAAAAGCGCTCCTGAGGCCGATCACCTGCGGCCCGCTGACCTTACCGGGTTGAGGTCCAGGAACGTTTGGTGATGCTCTCTCTGTGGGGACATCCCCTTGATGGCAGCCGCATATTGATCCTCTCCCAGGTAGAAGTGGGGAAAGGAGGCGACTACTGGGGCACCTGCGTGAGGAGGAGAGGGAATTTAGAGGAGAAAAAATATCCCCCTGAGATGAATAAAAAAACGAAAGTGACTTTCACGAGCCACAACAAAACTCACGTTGTCGACTATGACAAATTGCATTCTTCATCCTCTGTGACACTTTAGCCCCGTCTTTAATTACGGTTTGATGAAACATGAAAAAATGACTGTGACAGGAGGGACGTGAGCTGACTCCTCACGGTACAACTCATCAGTTTGGCTAATTCACATATTAATCAGTGATAATTCTTATGTCAACATACATATCATCACGTAGCACCCAAACAATACTAAGATGTAAAGCAGGGATCATCAGAACCTGTAGAAGTTTCTATAATGTGCTTGTCTTGTTCAAAAGGGCATCAACTAACTACTGTAGGGCTGTTGGAATGAACTTCGGACGGCAAATCGGGCTCCGTCGCTGATCTGCTTTGTGTCGTCCACACAGCAAGGGCGGATTCAGAGGCGGGGCCAGGGGGGCCACTGGCCCCAGCTAAAATCTGATTGGCCCCTGTCCTGTCATTCGTCTTTTTTACAATGACAGTGTAAAGAAGCGAGCGAGACACACACATACAGAGAGAGAGAGAGAGAGGAAAAGAGAGCGGGCAGCAGAAAAAACTGCACTTCAATGGATGTATGGACATATTCTACGGATATATACATTGCAACTCTTTTGAAAGGTGCACTGTCGATGGTATGATGCCAAAATGATTATCAACACATCATTTTCACTCTCAATTTTAATATAATTCCCACAATAGAACTAATAAGAAATGAAATTCGAATGGAGAGAGAAGATTGACAGCCTTAATCTACACAGTCTCACGGAGAATAAACACTACGACGGAGCGACTCAAATCCTCCCCTGTCCCTATCTGACACCAAAAGTTTCACGCTTCCTGCTGATCTTATCAGGACACTTCAGAGGCCTCAAAGAAAGTCCCCGGGATAAGATGACGAGATATAAACTGACCTTCATCTTGAGGACACGAGCTGGGTTCCTTGAGGTCGATGGAAATAAACAATGAACCCGGTTCTGTCACAAAACTAATTAATGACTCCTGTAAATTTTGCTGAGTTCCTTCCACATATTGTCAACAGGAGACAAATTGTATTTCTACACTATTGTCTTGGTCGCGATAAGCAACAGTACGGTCGATGAAGACATTTTTGGTTCCACTTGTGCATATTTTGGACTTTAGTAACTCTGATTGTCTGTGGTCCAGCTTTGTGTGTGTGTGTGTGTGTGTGTGTGTGTGTGTGTGTGTGTGTGTGTGTGTGTGTGTGTCAGCAGCGACAGCAGGGTCAGACAGTGGCACAGTTACGAGGTGGTGGTGCTGGTGCTGTTGAAGTGGGGCAGAGGTGAGCGTTTTCCTGCTCCCGTGTTTGGCAACTGACGTTCGACAACAACATTGGACAGCCGGAGTCAACTGAGAGGCTGTTCCTGTTACGACCTTCAAGGTCAACGTAGGGCAAAGACACACACGCACACATATTTGTATTGCCGTACTTAACAGCACCATTAATCACTGTGTTTACTCCTAAACACATGAAAGCCGCACTTAATCTTCCTCACTCTTTAAATCCACCATGCTTGTCTTGACCTATACAGGTCGGCGCTGTGATTTTATTTTTTAATGAAAGTTTACCAGTGCCTGAGTCTCTTTTTAACCCAATTAACTCATGAATACTTATCTGAACTGCAGCCTTTGCTTTCCGCTCGTTTCATTACGCTATGAAAATCAGCTCGCACGCACTAATGCACCACGTCTGTTTTAATCACCGTCAACCATTTGTTCACGCTGTTCTGCAATGAGCAGTTTGCACTTGTCAATTTGACCTCAGGTTCAAAACAAAACAATAATTCAACACTAGAATATGAGACGTTACAAGCTTCTCTTGATACCCAAACAAACATAGAGTAAAAAGTTCCTACAAAGGTAATAAAAAAAACAATTAATCATTATTTTAAGTACATGTAGAAAACATGTTAAAAGTGCCGGTACTGTTCTATGAGAGGGAACCTGAGGACAACTGTGAGGCACTGAGACAATGCCTGGTCATATACCAGGCCAGAATCAGGTGACAGGGCTTACCGCCCCCTCAGCTACCAGGCCAGTCATGGTCAGATGGCGCCAGAGGTGTGGAGGGAGCTGTGTCACATGGGTCATTTAAGGAGTATTAGCAGCAATGGTGAAAGCAGGAGAGAAAAACTAAAGGAGGACTTGTAAGAACTACCGTGTCGCAGGTTATCTGTTAAAAATCAAAAGTAAAGAACGGAACAACAAATATCAGGAATCTTAAGGCGCTTTCAAAGTAAAGTTGTGTTTTACATAAAAAAGAGTGTGTGGTCTTGTGTAGGATGCATGAGATAAGGGAGAGAGGAGAATAGATAAATCCTGAGTTGTGTCAACAGAGACTGTGTGTGGGAGGCATGTGGAAGTGCGATAGAGGGAAAATATTTTTTGTAGAAGCTGACATTTACCTTTCCGACAGGGGCTGACTTTAAGGAGGCCCGTTCCCAGGCACTCGTTAGGGGTGACACAGAAACCCTCATTGGCCGGGTTCTCCTCCTTGCTGGCCAACACAGAAGGCGGTGGCGTGAAGCGGTACGCCAGGATTCCCTTCACCTCCACTTCTTTTTCAAACTCCATGTAGATCGACCTGGAGACAGTTCAACAGTTAAAGATTAATTCCACTGTTTTACATGCTTTTTATAGTCCTGCAGGCATTTGAATAGCAGGAAGTCTGATTACATGGACACCAATAATCTGACTACTGACCTTATTCTGAAGAAGACACTATTCTGATTATTATGTTTACATGAGTTGCTAATCGAATATTCCATTCACTCTCTGAATTGAAAAACATTGAACACTCTATGAAGGAAGACGTTATTATTATTATTCGAATTTAGTTAAAATATCTGTATTTTAGTTAATGATTTCATAATTATATTGCTAACATTTCCTGAACTTAACTTCCCTGTTGTAAATAGTTTTACTCTGTTGAACTCTGCACTTTTTTATTGATACAAATTGTGTATCACAAGAAAGTGAACTTTTGAACAAAGCCCAGCCTCTCTGTTAACACTCAAGATGTATGACTAAATTCTAAAATACTTAATTAATAGTGTGGGTTGATTTTGAACTTTCCTTTTGTACTGGGAGTGGGAATACAATTTTTTTTTTTAATTTGTTGTGTTTTTACAGCTTCCAACAGAATCCCATTACTGCGAGCTGTGTATCTGCTGCTCTGTCCTGTCAAGGGGATCCCGACAGTTCTCAGCGAGAACAAAGGGGCCTATACAGCGTCTGCCAACTGGCGGGGAGGACTCGGCTCTTAGCTACGCAGCCCACCAATTGTGCAACAATACTGTAAAGACCTTTCCCTTGACCTTCGCTGGAGAAGCCAAGTCAAAAGACTGATGTGTTTCTTCACCAGAGCAGGACTGAGTGCCTCTACCTTGTGCTGCCAGGCATGAGAGACTTACAATGTCAGGTAATGTCAGAAAAACAAAGCAAAAAAATGCTTCTTTTGGACGTAAATCACTTCAGTGTGTAGGGGACAAGATTCGGAAACAGCTCAGCAGATCAGACAGGTGCAAGGGGACAGGGGAGAGATGTAAAAATGTACATGTAGTATGAGTAATATCTACAGTTGTAAAGTTTGCATTATAGCAGAAGCACATTGGTCTTTGTTGTTATCATGATTTAAATTTTATGCATAAAACCTTGTTTTTGTTGTGACCTTTAGTGTGTGTTTTATTTCATTAATTTATTGTCTTTGCAATTAGCGTTTTAAGTCACAAAAACTGAAACTTCGACGCATTCCAAAGTGCTGATTTTCAAAAACAACGGTTTCTGTGTATCTGTGTATATCATGTGAAACAGAGCATTTGGAAATGGATGACGTCACCGCTTACTTTGCATGTGCCCCGTGTGGCTCCGTGAAATGAGCACAATGGCGGCTATATGCCAGTTTCTCTCCATTTGGTTCGCAATGTAAGGTCGAATTAAAAGTTTGCAGCTGAATAAATAGCGTTCTTCTCTAATGTTTGCAAATCATTGATTGTAGGCTTTATCGCCACCTACTGGCCCGACATGCTCATTTGAAAGATTTTAATCGTTTTTTGCGAACCTTGCCTGGATGGAGATATTTAGTAAATTGAAGGTTGGGTGAAGTCAGATTCTGTTTTAAAACAGAGGGGAAAGGTCTGTTCTAAAACATATATGTACTAGTGTGAACAAACGCCTGAGTCTTTGCTGTTTGTTTTGACTTGATCTTTTTTGAATGACAGAATAAAATCTTGCTTCTGTTTGAAAAATTTGAAAACCAAATTTGAAAAAGATCACGCCTACAAGAAAATGATTTACATGTGGCAAAGACACCTGTCTGCAATACGTCAAAATCTTGAGGTTTGTGTCTCAGCTGTCTGTAACATGGACACAGACAGAAATTCTTCTCGCACCGTATGTGTCCTGCAGATCAGTCCCAGATGTCATCAAACTAAACACATGTTTCAGCGCTGCTCTTACAGGGACAGAAAATCCCCGTGTCGAGCTGTGTGTGTGAGAGGTGAGCACACATGACTCCGTTGAACTCTTCAGATAATGGTAAAAAGTACAGGAAACAGGAAAGCTGCCTTCTGCCTTTAGTCACACTAGCACCGACAGCAGCGATGAAGCCACCAGGCGATGGAGAAGTAGGTGAAAGTGTTCAGCAAGCATGTGGGAGAGGGGTTTTTGAGACGCGTCCAATCAGAGTCAAAGGCTAAAACCAGTCCAATGGATTCTTTCCATGCTAAAAAAGAAAAGGTTAAGATGTCCGCACGGAGCTATTTTATTTAGGTCAAGGTCATTTTCTAAAGTAGAAGCTCTCACCATCAGCAGAGTAAAGCCTGCCCACTTATTTCGAAATACAGCTTATCCTCCCAAAGGAAATATTAATCAGTTAGTTGTCGTGTGAGACACATTCTCTTTAACCTTCCAGCTTTCATTGAAGATATCCTGACAACTCACTTTAAATCTAAATGTCCTCATGAGCATTGGAGCTAAACCTGTGTGGGAGAAGTCCTTCTGAGAGGTTACTTCCACACTTGAACAACTGGGCGGATGCATTCAGGCCACTTTACAAGAAAAACATGATACAAATAGTTTGTTACAGCTGCTCGAGGACAGAGTCTTCTGCAGCCTCTCTTTCCCACGTAATGCACTTGTTGGCAACCGTAAAAAAATTCAAACTCTAACTGCCACTTTTTTCATTCTGTGAGCCTTTTCATTCTGTGAGCCTTTTCATTCTGTGTATACTGGAAATTTGCATTTAAAAAAAAAGACCTTATAATATAGGCAGCAAAAGCTTCGGTTAGAAAACACAGGTCACCTGTGGAGCTGTTTGTAAGTGAGCAGGATGTTATGATTAGAATCCATGGGATCCAAAGCCTTTGAACATACCATACCAGATATGAAAGCCCCCACCCCGCTCTGTTGGGGACAGTCCAACATTTTTTAAGTTTAGGTCATGTACCAGATATAGACATCACTTCAGAACTTGTCACCACACCATCCTCAGGTAAGATGTTATGTATGGGCCACGAGGTCACAGCGGGACAAACACAATGCAAGTGGAAACACTAGAGCCCGATCAATGGCCAATATGAGTTTGTACAGAGCTATTTACATTGTGTATATTTGTTAATATGCACCGATATCTAATATAACTTTTATTTTACAGACAAAATATAAAAATGTGTCAGCTGTTGGAAATATTGTCGTTATGTAGTTTTCTCCACAAGAAAGTGTAGTTTATTATTATCACTATTTCTGTTTTAGATGTTTACAATGATCGATACAAACTTTACAAAGATGTGATTTCATGTTTTTAACGAAAGAAACGTTTATTTTCTTAATTCAAGTTCTATGCATTTGTTTTCGATATATTTGGTTGTATTTGTGTTTTCTTTTTTATTTATCGATATTTATCTTAAAGTTTATGGCTAAGCTGGAAAATATCAAGCATAAATTACATTTCTCTGTCAAATAACTGGCCAATTAAAAAAAAAAATCATATCCCCCAAAAATCCATACAGTCTATGGGCTGGCAACTTATATTAATGGATAATCCTTATGTAAATATTATTGTAATATAATACTAATATTAATGTCAGAATGCTGAATTGATGATGTTTAGTAGGTTATTATTTACTATGTTCGATGTCTCAGCTTGCATACTCTCATTTGCTAATTAGCACAAAACAGCACAGATATTCTGACGGGATTCGGTCGTAAATCAAAGTATTGGAAAAAACGTTTAATTCAGGTTTGCTGGTGGCGCTAGGGGAAAGGTCCAAGGGTCACCGAAGTCATTGAGATGTATCCACTGCACATCATGGACATCTGAACCAGATTTCACGAACCAAAGAGGCAGCCCGGCCGACTGACCAACCAATAGTGCCATTCCTTGAATCTACTGTATATCGCTCACGTGGCTAGGAAGAGTTTAGGATTATTACTATGACCTGAATGTCTTCAATGTTGAAGTGACCCCGGATGAGACCCTGTGGTGCTGAAGTGTACCTGCAGAGGTCTGGGGTGAAGATGTAAATACGTTCATTCTTCTCCAGCAGGGGATGGAAAGCACTTCCATCAGATCCATTGATGCTGTTGCTGTCGTCAGTCTTCCAGAACGTCAGCTGGCTGCAGAACAACATTGTGTCACAAACATGAGCGTCTCATATCTTTTTAAAAATTGCATCAAGAGAATTTTTATGCCATAGAGTTAACACAGAGTATCTCTCTATGGGCACTGGCGAAATGCTTCTCAGAAATCTATGCTGCATGTAAAGCAACAAAGGTTTTTTTATCAGGTTAAAAGTAAAACTCCCTCTTATCAACCCCATCTTAATAACAGCAAATTACAATGTTTTGCTGATAAAAGATGTATTCATCTCAAAGTTGTTTCCCAGGAGTAGGGAAGCGAATTGCCGCAGGGGAACGGAAGCCGAGGGAACTGAGACAACAAAATGGGCTAGCAAAGGTCACTTTAAAAGCCATTATTAAGGCATTCCAAGTATTAGGATGTCCTGTGTTCTGTGCTACCAGCCCACACGAACAACAAACTCAGCTGTAACTGGCAAAAAGCAGCAGATTTGAGAAAGGTTTTAATCCAAAGGTTACCCAGTGACGTATCGTCAGCGTGGTTGAAGACAGGGAGTGTGTTTGTTTGAGGGTGCGACAGTTCTACCTTTGACCTTTCCACGTTTTGACCCGGCCATAATCCATGTAGTTCTGCTCCCCGGTGTGGTAGACAAACTCCCCGTCGTTACTTCCGTTTTTCTAGATAGATCCGAACATTTAAGACATTAAAAAAACCCTCATACATCTTCTTTTTTCGTAAGCCATGAAAAAAACTGCAGCTGGGGTTGATCAGCTGGTGTTATTTGTGTGGGTGCACATGCCTTGTGCATGAGGCCAAAGACCTTCTCCACGTCAGGTGAGGCGGCACTGACGCGGGCCAGCAGGGGATCTTCGTAGCCCCACAGCAACTCATCCACGGTGCGTGTGGTGAAGAAGCCAGTCCCAAGGGAGTTCATCATGAGCGACGCAACGGACGATTTCCAGAAACTCACCTTCGCTTTGTTCATCACGGCCTAGAGACGGGAAATGGAGCAGAGTGGTGCAGGAGACGTTAATGCAGGGTGACGTGGGATTGAGGAAACCAAATGCAGAAGTAAATCATGCAAGTAAGAGAAAACACACTCCACTTTCCCCCACTTGGACGTGCACTTTCCTCTGTTTGTTTAAGTTCACGACTCACCCACGCCGGGATGTTGACAGTGGTGATCTCATCCACAGCTGGATCCCCAGCCGACCTCTCCCGCAGGAACACAAAGCTCTTGGTATTGTACGCAGACACCATCGTGCCATTCTCCACCATGCTCACATTGTCCTTGTACCTGTACTCCCTGTGCAAACACAACAAGACATAAGATTCATTATGTTTTTCTGCAATTGTTCCCGTCACAGAGCAGTTAAAATGAATTTAGGTTAATATCACAGCGTCATTAAGTTTAACTGAGCAGCAGCAACTTTCATTTAGCTAAGCTGCTGATAATACTGAGCTAAAGGCAAAAGCTCCCGAGCGCCACCCAACTCCAGACAGGAGTAGCAGACCTGATGATCACACTGCTGCAACCAATCAGGCTTTAGACTGAGTCTACCTAAATAATATATGGACACAGAAATACCAAAATAAATACATGTAAAAAATATGTAAATAAATCAATAATAAATATATGTAGAAATACAATATATAATATAAACAAATGAAAAAATTTATGTAGCCGTTAATACATTAATCAACTAATAAAAGTATAAAGAAATCGATACATGTAAAAAATCAGTTTTGATGAAAAATATATATAATATATATATATTTAAAAAATATATGAATGTACATATCAGCAACCTATTTATATGTTGTAGTTTTTTTTGTTTTCTATTCCACTATGGCCCTGAGGGTGGGGGTCCGGGGTGACCGTACTACTTAAGTGTGTCTGTTTTTGTTATTTGTTCTGTAACCTCAAAACCTATAAATAAAGTATCTGGGGAAAGGATTCACATGACAGACAGAACAGGATGTGGGAAACCTGCCATAAATACACAGCTGTCTGCTCTGATTGTGACTGAACAGACCAGAGGGTGGAAGCAAAAGAAGCAGCAGCTGAGGAGCAGAAGCTGATGTTCCCACAAAAGTTTGTGGTGTGTTGCAGATGTGATCCAAACCAGAAGACATGAGAGAATATATACCTTAATGAATTAGATAAATTGGGTACACGGAAAGTTATCTCAGAAAAACAGAACTTTTTTTTTTTTCAAGTGAATGCAATACGCTTACGTAGATATTTGACGACATGTTATAGATTTTGAAACCGACAAATTCCACTCGAGACACGCATGTGAACCGGTGAAACTTCTGCGTGTGCAGTGATGAGCACTCGCGTCCTACCTGTATGTGTAGGGTCCAACCTGGTGGACCTCTGGCTTGGCCCCGGTCAGGAACTCTTCCACATTGGTCACGTTGAAGAAGAAGAACTCCATGTAGACCGGAGGGGGAGGGGTTTTCCATGACTCAAACACACGGCTGCCCTCAACCAAAATAAGCTCCTGTTGAGACGTAAAGAGAAAATCGATGCACATTTAATTCAGCTACATTAACAGGAATTTACTTGTGTTTTCATATGTTTGTTTGATAATTCGCCGGTTTATGCAAAAAATACACAACCAATTTCCATTTCATTTTGTGGAGGGGTGGGGCCCTATCTTATAGATAGGGGACTGACATTTATTTATCCACAACCTGGAGCTGGATAAGCAGCAGAGGATCAATGAATGGATGGGAAGATAAAAAGCAGTTTAAAAAATAATAATCAATTTAAGGTCCTTTAAGGATTTTTGCATCAGGTCACTTTTTTACACATTTTTCTTACATCACATGGGGAAAAAAAACATTTTACTATCTACAACAGACTAGGAATACGTTTTTAACGCCTTTGAAAAGGAAATTTAATTAATTAGTAGGTTGGAACTGACTTTTGCATTAGTCAAGTCTTTCTCTCGCATTGTCACCATTAAGCGATGGTGTGTTAAAAAGGTGCCAAAATCTTGGCGAACAGCTAACACGTGTTTGGAGTTTGGAGTCTCCACAGTCTGTTCCGAGTAAAAACAAGCCAGAGAACAAAAACATCCTTGGGGGGTCACGGAGGGGAGAGGCTGTCTGAGATTAAGACAAGCGCATTGGCTGCACACATGAATGGTATTAGGGGGAGACCCTTCCACAGTGGCATTGTCAGTGGTTGCTACTGACAATGGGCTACATTGGAGGTGGGGGGGGCGCTGACAGATCATGTGATGTGGAGAGCTGCGTGCCCACTGGCTGCACGGGACCGCGACCTTAATCATCTGAGCCACATTCCTCAGCACCAGGCGTTATGAGGCCCCGATAGTGAAGCGCAGGCACAAACTTATAATATCCTGCTTCATTGCACATTATGTCTCCACAGATATCACCGCCTCTGGACAACGACGCCCTGATTCGACCGCAGGAATCTTCCGAGACTCTGGAAAACAGGGAGTGAGAGAGACGCAAGATGGGGGCAAGATTATTGGCGTTAGCAACAAGACACACGAGGAGGAAATCTGGCGTTGGCCTAATTGTGTCAGATTTGTGTTAAAGTTGAAAGCAAGACTTCTACATGAAACAAGCCCCTGAGAGACAGCCAACCAATGAGTGCCATCAGTTCAGGGCGCAGGACCCCTCCTCCTCCGGGGTCCCTCATACTTATTCAGAGACACAAGTTTAGCTGAGTAGTCAAGGACAATAAAGCTGTCACCTTGGATAGAGGAAGGGACAGCGTGGTCTTTCTATGTCATCCTTTTCATGCTTCGGACTGCTATGGCAAACCGCCCAGCATGCTGCATGAAACCCCGCGTGGAAAACAGGAACACAGAAACCCTCTCATCTCAACGTTTACACCACTCCCCACATGAAAACACATGTAGCAGGTGAATAAACAAATACAATATGCTACCTCTTTGATGTGGAGACGGGCTAACACATAGACGTGAATAACACTGGGAACAGCAAGAGGCTATTCTTCAAATCCTCCGGTCGTGGTGCACAGGCTTTGCATTCTCGAAACGGGTTTGTCTCAATAACAACAGTTTGGTCCAGAATGAAAAATCATTGACGATTGAATGAAATTACAAAAATAATTTAATGCTATGAAATATGGGACAGACATTCATGGTCAGATGAGGACGACGGACATGAACTTGGTCAACGCTGTGTTTTTCGTGCTCATCACTAATTGTTCGCACGGCAACAACGATGAAGATAGTTAGCATAACACCTGCTAAACATCGGCATCTTAGCATTGTAATTGTCAACATGTTAGCAAGCTGCAATAAGCATTTAGCTTAAAGCTAAATTTGGCACAAAGCATACTTTCTCTTTATTAGAGTCTTTCACCATCTCTAAATGACCCAGAGCATCTTTTTGTGTATTATGTTCTGCAAAAAAGTGTTCATAATTGTGGACATCATAGAAGCTCTTCAGCCCCTCTGCAGTGGCCCCCTGTACAGTGCTGTGCATGTTGCGCATATCTTTATGCATCAGCCGGTCAGTGACTTACCGGCTGCCTCTTATCAGTGAAAACACAGAGTTTCTCTGGTCTGGACCTGATTTCACTTTTTGTTTTAATATTTCGTCAATTAAAATATGCGTCACATCTTATTACGTCTACGGCCCGGCTTTTTTTTTCCTGCGGATGGCTAATCTTGAGTTTCCGACCCCCGGCCTCAGTAGGCTAACCATGGATAAATCCAAAAAAAGAAAAGTCGGTAGCTATATGTTTTATTTATTTCAAAGTGGGCTACTTCTTATTTTATACATTTCCCACAAATATGGGGAGGACTCAAATAGGCCTGCATAGTTCTGTGTTTAATTTATTTCGAAGTAGGCCTACACATGCCAGTGTATTTTGCTCTCCTCTTCATAAGAGTTTGGTGTTTTCCTTTGCTGTAACAGGTAAAAATAGCAATAAAATGTCAAAAGTTTTCTTTATTGTCGCTCTATAATTTCATGAATGCAACAAACTATAGTTTTTATAGTATAACTATATATAAAACTTTATAAGCTGTGTTATCAAATATGTTTTGCGGCTCCAGACAAATTTTATTTGGGGGAAGAGGGGGCAAAATGGCTCTTTCGATAGTAAAGGTTGCCTACCCCTGGTCTAAACTAACTTTAAAAAACCTAAAAATGTTTGGGTCCAAGTTAAAACTCTGAACGAGACCTTGCAGACAACCAGCGAGGGGCCACTACCCACCACGTCTCGTCTACATGCAAATATTACCAAATTCCTATTCGGGGCCAAGTCGTTTTTCACCATCACCTCATCAGCAGGTCGTTGCATACTGACCCCGCTTGACTCACATGGAAGCTGAGCGGCGGCCAATCCAGACACTTTCCCAACAAACCAAGCAGTGTGACAGAGATCCTTCACACTGATGCAACCGGGGTCAGGCAGTAACTTGATACGGCTGAAATATATATTACACTGCCAGGACAGCTTATAGCTAAGTGTACCTGCATGGTATCACTGTGCATGTGTTTCACACCCATACAAACTGTATATTTTACTGTTTTTCCTTCACCTCAAAATGCACTTTGACAATATCCCGTAATAAATACTCCTGAGAGGCGGGAACTACTTTCACAAATCTGTGCTTGGGACCTAGATCCTGTTTCCCTGACCCTGTAGATTTAAACTATGTGGAAACAGTAGAGCTCATACCTCGCCAAGGCCCATCAGTCATCTTAAATTCAATCAAGCTGCACCAAATTTCACACACTCATAAATATCATGAATTATTTCCTGTGAAATTCATGAAAATATCATCTTACAATGTTAAAGACAGTGTAAAAAATTACTGTTCTGGATCCAGCACAAAATTGAATGGGTTCTTCCCCCGATCGACCACATCCTTCCACCAGGTTTCGCAGTAATCTGTCCAGTAGATTTGACACAATCCTGTTTACTAACAGACTAACTATCAAAACAGAAGGGCACTTAGAGATAGCACACCTCCACCAAGGCCCAACAGTCAATCTTTACTAGGATCTGCACCACATTGCACACACTTATAACTATAAACGTGATTACATGGTCCTACGTGTCAAAGTACAAACTGCAGCAATGATAAAATCAACCACACATCTTGGTTACACGCATAATAAAACGACTGTTTGTCTATGCGGCCGCCTGTACTGCTGCCTACCACTGCATGAACTTCAACAGCATGACATGTTTAAACAGTGGAACTGAGGACGCCAAGGTCGTGACACCAGCAGCATTTTCTCATGTTTGAACACATGTCGGGGGAATTTACGCCAGTCCAGATGGTTTCTTCATTAAACCGCCAGATTCATATTATTACATTAGAAATGTGAACAAAATAAACAATTTTTTAGAATTAAAAGAAGGTTTTCTCTTTTCTCCATTTCCTTAAACATCTCTATAAAGTCAGGTTTTCTTAAAATCGCTGTGTCCTCAGCATTACGACCAACTCCCTGCACAGGAAGACCTTGAGAATAAGTTTCCTGACCTCTAAAGTCAATAAGCTTCAGATAAAAGCCATTTGATACATGCTAAGCAAGTTTGATAGGAAAATAAGGATGAAGGTGTGCCATATGATAATATTGAATACGGGCCAACAATGCACTTTTTTTTCTCTGTTATCAAAGTTAACTGAACCTTCTGGGAGCGATTTGAACTTCACTATCTAAAATACTGGAAATCCAGGAAACCTCTGGAAGGAAATTTACAATGATTAGTTTTAAAATAGTAATAACAATAATAAACTTTACCTATATAGCACCTTTCAAAACTCAGTTACAAGGTGCTTTGCAAGTTGAAATAAAAAATGTAAGTCAATGAATAGGAAACAGTTAAAATAAAACGATTAGAAACAAAAGCGTATGAGCTAGTAATCTCTGTGAATGAAAAACAATACAAAGTGAACAGAAGGGTCCATTGCATGTTTATTGATGCTGAGCAAATGGTGCAAACAAACGTTCATTGATTCCTGCACGTCTGGAGCAACTGACAGCTGCAAAAAGAGTGTGACCTGCAAGAGAGCGCTCATGTTAACAAATTTAAATGTCCATTCATCAGGTTAAAATCAGTGATGAAGACAGCTCCACCGCTCCTCCTCCCACGAATAATGTGAAGCACCAGCAAAGCAGAAGGCCACAACTGCATCATATTCACCCACGTGTCATCAACCACTTATCACCAAAAGCTCTTTAATCTCGTTGTCAGTCAAAGTTGACATCTTCGTCAACTTCCTCGACGTGCATCACACCTTTTTTTTAAAAATATTTTTTCTCTTTCTTTTTTTTCAGTTTGACATCCTTGTTGTGTTAGAAATGTCTTGAACACGCCAACTCGAGTTCCTGTTGTGTTCTCACATGCGCTCTCACTCAAATATTTCTTTGCTTTCAGATACGACTGAAATAACTCTATTTTCCTGGGATTTTCCCTTGTAAAATGTCCAGACTTCAGTGCGTATCTGAAAGCAGCTAAGGTGAGGCTTTGTAAATCCTGCCATAGCCTGACTTAATTCAAACTGCATCTTTGCTACATGACATAAACTCCCCATGAGTTCAGGAACTCAGTCATGTGCTGATTTGCTCTCAGCAGTCGACTCAGCAGCTTTTTCCTTTGACATGTGGTAAAAATACCAACCAATACCAAAACAAGCAATTCAGACCCAGCCCTTCACTTATTCTTATATGCCTATGAACCGAGTCCTGTTATAATGACAAGTAGTGAGGGCAGAAGCCCACATCACTGGCTGATCAGGAGTCCCGGATTGACCGTCTGCTGGGAACAGAGGAAGTGTTTCAACACAAGGTCACGCATTATGTTGAAAGATGCACTGTGTCTAAATGGGTTATCAAACTGTGAGAAAGAGAAAGTCTGGCTGCACAGTGCGGGTCACTGAACCCATGACCTTTCCTCCTCCATCGGAGGGAAGTTGAGCTACGTGTAGGAGCAACACACTGTCAAGTTCAATGACAAGTCACAACACACAGTTGCAGAGCTACACGATAATTCATTTTAATAAACTAAAAGTTTGTTTTGCTGCGGCAATTCATCTCAATCAGTATGTTCCCACAAAATAATCAACTTTTTTTTGTATATTTTGATCAAATCTTTTCAGTTATTTGTGAAAGGAAAATAGCAAAATGCCCATGTTTTCTGACTCCAGCTTCTACAGGGTAGAGCGGTCGTCAGCAATTGGATCCCAGTCTTCCTCATCTGCATGCCAAAGTGTCCTTGGGCAAGATGCTGAACCCCGAAATTCCCCTCATAGAAAAAAAAAGTGCTGCTCACAGATGCAATGTATGAATGTGTGTGTGAATGGGTGAAGGGCAAACTGTACTGTAAGGTGCTTTGAGTGGTCATCAAGACTAGAAAAGCGCTATATAAATACAAACCATTTACAATTCGAAGATTTTGTTACTTCCTTTGTCATATATCATTATACGAGCTGATTATTGTTAGATTTTGTTGAACACAAAAAGACGTCATCTCCAGCTCTACAAAGCCAGAGGCATGTTTTCATAAATCTTTACAGTCTAAACGTGAATTTTTGATTTTAACCGGCTGACTGACTGATCAATAGTGAAGATTTCCGGTGGGATCTAACGTCTCTGTATCCTAGTGAGTGTTAGAGGTTTGCACTGAATACAGCCACACACCTCCAGCTTAACCTACTTCTTTGCAAACAGTACATGGTGCGACTGGGTGAGGAACACTGCGCAAACCTTATTAGTGCCACCGTCTGATAAGGCAACATATGTAAATACTACATAATATGCAATGCTTGGGTTTCCAGGTGGATTTCAGTAGAACCGGTTTGACAACTCACTTTCGAGAGAATAGCTGTAACTCGCCTGCACAACAATCTACATGTAAACAGATTGATGGTCTATTGTAGAACCCTCATAGGCGACTGACTTTGCTGATAATGCCTTATTAACAGGCACAACCTGATTTATTAGTAAATTGAAAACCATGGTACGCAATGTTAATGACTCAGTAACACATGTCGTGGATAACAATAACGATTATTATTGCAATGTAAAAAAAATCAATAGCCATACAATAGCAAGTCCAACATATATCAATATATTGATTATGAACTGTGTAAGCATTGTGAGGGGTACTAACACAAAATTGATCGACCTCAGATTTTATAACTAGATTTTGTTGGCCATATCGACCAGTCCTATAGTCTCCATAGAGAAAAAAGAATACGGGCCAAGTGTCACTGGAGTTCACCAACCTGCTTTTAAAATATGATTATGACCTGTATCTTATATGTCAATGATTGTTCATATCTGCTTTCTGTTATTTGTAAAGTGTCGTTGAGCATTGTTGTCAGTGGTATACGAACAAAATGTATCACTATTATCTTCATTTTCAACCTGGTAACTCAAATACTGTTTGTTAATGAGAAATAAATTATTTATCAACATTAATAACCCTATAAATTACAGCCTCTGACGCTTTTATGAATGGTGCCTTATCAGGAAGTTGAGCCATACTTTTAGTTGTGTCATTTTCAAAGAATATATTGTAGGAAAATGGATATTTGGAGGTTTTTAAATTGGTTGTAGACATTTTAAGACGTCACATTCAACTCAATATTTGTTTCAGGCTTTGTTGTTTAAAAGTCAATTGAAAAGGAATCCATCGTTCTCAGCAGTCCGTACTCGCACACTCAACCTGTTCTCGCTTCATTGAAAGAGCGGATGCATGAGAGCAGTCACACGTGAGGGTGAACTTTGTCTGTCTGTCTGTCTGTCTGTTTGTTTGTTTACCTTTTTGAGTCGGTTGTCCATCACCGTGCGGAAAGTCTGCAACACAAACAGACCGATGCCCGTGATCAGCAGACCTGCGCAGATGGTCCCCACCGCGTAGATCGCGCAGGACCTCCGTGTCATGGCTGCAGGTGCTGCACGAGACCCTCAGAGGACGGAGGAGGATTTGTCTTCAGTCCTCAGACACCGATTCGAGAAGGCTGAGAATGAACAGCTCTGATCTTCGGTTTATTTCCCTGCTGCTGCTCTTTAGTTGAAATAAAGTTTGTCCAGTGTTGTTCGAGGAGCAGCTTTAAAAGAAAAGTGCCGATGGGAGTTGTTTGCGTAGTTCCCGAGTCGCGCAGGGCTGCGTGTGTTTGCTCTGGGTTAATAATGAAGTAGTGCACCACGCGGTTCCTACACTCAGTCTCGAGCGGCGACCCCCGAGAGCGCGTGAACGGTACATATAGAGCCGCGCCGTATTTGTAGCGGTCCTGCAGACGCACCCTCCCGCCGAGCGAGGGAAGCGCTCATTGGTCCAGAACAGTGTGCTGAGGGAGTGACGTGGTGGGGGCAGGGGGTGGGCTGGGTTACTCATGTGGGGGGTTATTTGTAACGCAAAACAAAAATGAGAGAAAGAACTGTGCGTGAGGTCATGACTGAGAAGGGGGAACCAGCCTGGCTTATACACTGAGTCATACACTTATACCAGCTGAGTTGGAAATGTATAGTTGTTTTTAGTTGCGGAAATACATGTGTGCCACATCTGGTTGGGGACACTTCCCTGTCAGCTCTTTGGTTAGTGTGGGTTAACACTTAGTATTGTGTCAAGGTCAATCATTATAAATATCAAACACCAACCTACCTACCTACCTACCTACCTACCTACCTACCTACTTACCCACCTACCTAGCCTAACTGGATTTAATATAAATAATTGAGATTTTTAACAGTTGGGATTTAACTTGATTTAAAGTTTGAGTGGTGTGAGTATGGTGTGATTATCTTAGCTACCATTAGTTGTAGCCTGGCCATCATATGAAGACTCTCAGGGACAAGTGTCTGTGGAACTCTTAATCTGAATATAACAGTTTACATTTAATCTGGTAATTATATGGGTGTTCCCATGGGGGGGGGGAAACGGACACAAAAGTCAAGGCAAGGAATCAGTGGGAGTCGAGTCGCGAGTGCTCTCTCTCATAGTCAATGTGTCATCAGTTGCTGCCACATCTAGATAGAGATAAATGTGTGACAAATGTGACTTCACATTGAAGAACTCCAAATATCAAGCACATTTACTCAAGTTCTGTACTCAAGACAGGCTCAAGTGCAGTGTTGAGGTATTTCCATTGCCTGCTACTTTATACTGAACATCAGAAAAACTACAGGTTACCTTAAAAGCTTGTAAAATATAAAACATTGTTCAGAGCAGTGATTCCTGCCCATTTTGGTTTGTGACCTTGTGCCACATTTAAGATGTCTCTGAGTTGCAAGGAGCCTTTAAAACGGCTTTCTTGAAGACAATAGATCAGGCGGCTTAATACCAATGCTGGCCACTTTGACTCAATGTGACCTGATCTTGTAAGTAGTAAGTTAACAGGAAGTCAAGTCATTATGCTGCAGACGTTGGCTTTCTTTGGAAAAGGATATTCCATCAGAGTCAACCACAAGGCTGAGACTGTGTGTCCTGTCATCTTTATACTGTGGGACTTCTGCATTTGCTGGTGTGCAGAATGTATAAAGGGCAAACCACACAACCCTGAGGTGATCCAGTGAAAAAACACACAACACATCAGACATGGTGTTAGCAACCCTGAAACACTGGGATCTGCCCACAGTCAACAACCATCAGGTTAAGTTCACATTATTGCACCCATCTTAAAACGTGAACATCACTGTTGGTGGGAACCTTGACCACGGCAAAATCAAACCAAACTACAACTTCCTCTTTGTGGTACTGCTGCTCCGAGGGAGGGGCTTCCCTAAGGCCTTTTCAGTTGATATCGCAAATCAGTTATGATACAACAATACAAAATATAAATACATTCATTCTTGATTTATTTCTGTTTTTGGTCTCAACCAACTTCTGAGGTAAATCTCTCTGGGACTTAAAAACCTAAATACACCACCACTCTTTGCATCTGTCTGCTGTTTGGTGCTCAGCAGGTGGTGTAGAGTGGACAAGGCAAAACACAGACAAAATATTTATATTCATCAGGACTTCCACTTTTACTCCACTACATTTGAAAGAAAAAATATACTTTTACTCCGTTACATCGACATTGGACACTTTGTTACTCATTACAAATCAAAATCTGAATATAAGTCCAATACTATTTAAACCTCAGCATCTGGGGTTCAAAATTTGTAAAATTATACACTATATATTTTTTGTTACATTTTTTCAGTCACCTGAAATAAAACCTGGAGAGAACCATTTTGGATTGTTTTGTTTGTGGGTAGGCCTACTATGAAAAGCACTTTGCATTTTTAATTGTGGTACTTGTACTTTTGATACTTATAAGTACATTCAATATGAGCTACTTTAAGACTTTGACTGAAGTCATTTTCTTATGGGTGGCTTTTACTTTTACCGGAGTCACTTTCAGGTAAGATATCTGTACTTTTACTCAAGTATGGCTTTCAAGTACTTTATACACCACTGGTGTTTTGTCTAATAGCCACAGTGCAAATAATTCAACTCAAACACGACAAAACACAGACAAAATATAGGCTACCTACTGACCTTAACTTCAAAGAATAACCACTGAAGAACAAAATCAAGAGCTCTTTTCATCTGCTGTCCTAATTTTCTTTTATAAATAGGCTATAGGAAATATGCCTATTGTCTCATGATGTCCCCCTGTAGTTTGCATTGTGTAGGCGTCTGTAGCCTAAAAGTCCTATAAACAGCTGTGTGTAAACACCACACTTTTGTTAAACATAACAGGAAAATGTAATCACTTCCAGTTGCCATTGTGTGAGGAAACAATGACTGATGTACTAGGATATATACATACAGTTTAACCACCTCAAAATGACATGCTCAAGTTACTGGAAAGTCGTTTTTGTAGTGGGTCTTTGTTGGATGCAATGTGTCTGACATTTTCTCTGGTAATATACATTTCACTTTGCTGTGCTCTTGTGGAAAGTGATGTTGTGCAACCAGAGCCGGCCATAGCCTTTATGGGGGCCTAAGCAGAATTTGATTTGCGGGCCCCAACCGCCTTGGTACAGCCAATGTTATTGACCATTGTCAATGCTTGATCATTCACACACTGTAAATCTAACACACCCATTGTCAATTGCATGGGTTGTAGCTGTGTTGCTTATATCAATACCCAAATCAGCCTTTTATTACTTTAATGGTGCAGGCAATTACTCTCACTCTACCAACAGTCATAAATAAAAATGAAGTAGATGAAATAAAAAATCCAAGGGCTATACTTGAAGATCCTTTGGTAGTTACAGCAGTAATGAATCCAGAATGACATAAACACGGTGTTTAGTGAAAGCAGTAACTTATCGTTACAGTGCACAAGCATGAGCATGAACGTGAGTCCTGTTCAGCTGTCAGAGCTGGACTTGATTTAACCAGTAGTATTAACTTGCCAGTCTGTTAACTTAATATTGCATATTTGTATGATTGCTGCCATTGATTCGATTTATCCTAATATTATAAGAAAATCATTGTTTTCGTGGGGCGTTGCAAGGGCTCTTTGGGGCCCTCGGGTGGCCACAGGCGGCCCCCAACCAGCCACTTGGTTTACTTTTCTCAGGCCGGCCCTGTGTGCAACACTCAAAACAACAGATTGTTTGCAATGGAAATTCTTTGGGATAACAGTCTGGGAAACATGCAGAGGATATACTGAGTAGGCGTGGTGCCTACATCTGTTTATCATATGTTTGTGCAGAAGCTTGAGTGGAAATACAAAAACACCATGCACCCACCATCCAGTTATTAGTTATCTTGTT
The DNA here is from genome assembly GCF_022539355.2 of Hippoglossus stenolepis. Lineage (NCBI taxonomy): Eukaryota > Metazoa > Chordata > Actinopteri > Pleuronectiformes > Pleuronectidae > Hippoglossus > Hippoglossus stenolepis. Next base: position 13,011,217 of record NC_061500.1, read on the forward strand.
AGATTAGTTGGATCGGTCCCCTTTTTGTTTGTTTACTCCCCCCAAACTGATTTTACTATTCTGTTAAATAAGGATAGAAAATAAATAACAAACATACAAAATATATCAAAAGAAAGAGAAAGCACTATACAGAATATAACCAGTAATATAATCATTTCTCCTGAAGTCGCTGTAGGTCCATCCATGCAGTAGGTTTTTGTGCTCTCTCATTTATTACCCCTCATTGTGTCTGACTTGATAAGTAATGTACACACAGGCGTTCTGGCCGTGGTTCTCACCGTGGCTGAACCGGTTAATTTAAGACCACAGCGAAGTTAAGTATCCGGGTCTAATGCCAAGGTAAGAATAGCTCATACTCATGTGGGGGGGGGTTCAAGGAAAAGGTGTTTATAACACAGGCCGTTCTTATGTACACATTAGCAGCTGTTAGGTAAAACACTACTGTATACAGATATGTTCCCGGATAGTACAGTATAACTTAGGAGAACTTTCCAATGAGTTGGCTGACTGATTTTTATTTTCATCTTTGAGAAAGGTGTTCTGTATTGTAAACCTTTTGTCAAATTTGAAGTGTAAGTCTTTGCTTGATTGATCTTTTAGAGTCATACAAGATACATGGGGTGGGGTGGGGGGGTGGGGGGGATCCAGCATTGCTCCCTGGAGCAATGCTGCATGGCGTGGCCAACAAACAAAGCGTTCCTTAGTTCCATGCGGCGCCACCATGCGTGGTAAAAGATGACAATTTTGAATCATGCTACTGTATGCACGAAATGTCAGCTGCGATTGTAAGTTCAGAGCAGACCATGATAATACTGCCACTACTGTTACTGATCATTCTCTTGTGACTATCACTCCACTGCTTTACTACAATAGTAAGATTGTAATCTGTGTTCATCCTTATAAAAAAATCGAGATTGTACTTTGAGAACAATCTGTCAGATAAAGCTGTGCAGAAAAAGATGAATGGTTGGTACTGAAAACATTTGTTCTCTTCTCACACATTATCATGAGCACTTCTTATGGTGCCGAGACTGTGAGAGAACATCTGTAGTGTGAAAGTCAAAATAACCCTTCGAAAAGAACTTGGCAGGCTCGTCCCTATTTAAATGTCTTCAGAACGAAACCACGCAGCTCCCTACCCACTATCTACCATCGACAGTCTGCTGAAGTTGGAAACTGGAAGCTTTCCAAGGGATGAGAAGTTTATTTTAACATGTTTATGTAGCATGGAGTTGATATGCAACGGTTTTAGAAATTTTAAATGAGCGGCAGCATTAAATGTGTGGATGAAATAATCACAATAAACATCACAGGGATATCTGTATTTGAAAATTAAAAATCTTTTCTTCCAAAAGGAGAAGCCATATTTGCTCGAACGTCATATCGTAGTCACGCAGTTTTATTGTGGTAAATTCAGGTCTAATCCACACACACACGCAGTCGTGTCTTATACCTTGAGATTATACATGATATTACTTTGATGTCATGTGGGAAAGTTACATATCCTACATCACCCCTGTTCTACTCTGAGGCCCCGATCGTCCTCTGTACAGGATGTATCGTGTCCTTTTCCACGGCCGGTATGTTTATCACACTTCCTAATGTTTTGCCACGCAGTGTAAGGATACAGGATAGGAAACATTTGAGCGGACTACACTGCACCACACCCACCGCAGACAAAGGTGACACTGGTTTGACACAGGTTGATGCTGACCCTTGTTACTATTGTTAGACCCTTTAATAAAGAATTTGAGAAAATTGGGGGAACACGTAAATAATTACTTTTACTTTTTAAATATATATCTATATTACAATGAATATTTGGTTATGTACCACAACATATCCAGCATCTGAATTAATTTTTTCTCAAGATGACCTTCGTCTCGACTTGGCCAAGCTGATAGCAGAACACATCTGGCACCATTGTTACAAACTGTCTGCATTTCCAATTAAATATGTTCAAAGGCCGGTGTATTTACTTTAAGGATAGACAATTGTTTTGTTTAAAACAATAACTTATCAACATTCTCATCTGCTGATTTAATAGTAGATCTAATAATAGCCATCACAGCAACAATATTAATATGGTATTGTGTCGTTAGTCAGCTTGGCTGTCTGTACAGAAATATCAACAAACAATAAATAAAAAACAACTCAAAATGTCCAAAAATGTAAATAGTCCAGTATTAGTCTAATAAACGTTCTTTTCTTAATAAGCACATTTGATACTAAACAACTCTCGTGAGATCTGGCTGTTGCTCAATCCACATGTCCAAGATCATCATTGTGCAAAAGTACATTTAGTAAAAACACTTTGTTACTGTACTTAAGTAGATTTGTCAGGTATCTGTACTTTACTTGAGTATTTATATTCCTGACGACTTTTTACTTTTACTCCCTACATTTGAACACAAACATCTTCACTTTCTACTCCTTACACTCTCAAAACTGGCTCGTTACTTGTTTCAACCTCCACGGATGAAGACACGACGTAAAAGACGTAACAACAGGGCGAGGGAAAGTGAACCGCGGGGAGAAGGCGTCGAGTGAGTGGACAGTTTGTGATACAGAGAAAAATACCAGCAGCGACATGGATGAAGAGAGTGAACCAGGAAACGACGGAACAGATTCGGAGAAGCAAGACATCCCCCATCCATTACATGAGCAACGGAGGTTGGCGCATGAGCAGCGGAGGTTGGCGCACCGCGCGCTTTACGCACTGCGCACCTCTCGCTCACTCGCGTGCCCCTACCTCAGGAAACGCGCAGACCGGGCGGCATGTGTGCAGCGCGAGGCCCTAAGCTCTCGGAGGTTGGTCGGGCTGCCGTGGTTGGCAGAGGTCGAGCGGCTGTACCGCTAATGATCCTTCCGCAGGTTCACCTACGGAAACCTTATTACGACTTTTACTTCCTCTACAATAAGTCTTAATCATCATAAGTTTGATCGTCGGGGCCGATCCGAGGAACTCACTAAACCATCCATCGGCAGTTGCGACGGGCAGTGTGTACAAAGGGCAGGGACTGAATCAACACAGTTCAGTCTTTATTATTCTGTCTGAAATTTGGCTTGCAGCAAAACTACACTGTGTCCAGTGATTGTGTCTTTCTTTCTCTGTACCAGCACTGTGCAGGTTGTTAACAAAAGAGGACTATCCTATTTTGGGTGGCCTAGAACCTTTTTCGTTTCGCCGAGTTATCAAAAAAGGGCAGATTTCTTATGCAAAACCCTTAGATATGAAAGAAAATCAACGTCCAAAACGAGTGAAAACATCCCCACTGTCACATACCATAATGGACATTTGGAACACCTCTCTTTTATGGTGTTGTTTTCCTCACCACCAAGGACAGATTTATGTTGGTCACCATATGACAATAGACCTTTCGGAGCACATCCTGAGCTCCGCGCCAAGGACACGGCCAAGGTAGATTTTCTTTAAGAACAAAAAAACACACGAAAACAATAGGTAGCGTGCTCATCATCAGCCCTCAAAGCCAAATATAAAGTCATGCAATCATTTCCTATCCATACCTGGGATTTAGTCATATCATATTCGTCATATGTTTTGTTTATTAAACTTTGTCTGCTCTTTTAGGCATTGTCTGCTCTTGTATTTATTCAAATTGTTTAACCAGGACTATTGTGTGAATCATGGAAAGATAAAAGGAAGTTATTAGTAGAGAAGACCTGCTGTCAGAGATGCTGATGCCTTGCAGTGAAAGAAGACAAATGCCTCCAGGTTAGTGATTTCAGTTCTGCAGAACTGTAAAACTCAACAAGCCTTGAACCTAGACAAATATTTGAGGTATTACTACCTTTAACCATTACTGATAAAAACCTGCATTGATCAATATTAGTTTAAAAAATGCAAATACACGTCCAAATTCACAAGGGAGTCTATTGTTCATTTATTTGAATAGAATGAACCTCACTGAACGGTCTGCATTTCCTCTACCAGGTAAATATGACACACTGCAGGTGAGTTTTCTTCACATCGGTGGGAGCTAAAGTTTATGATCAACTTTATAGCTCACTGAAAGTTTATGTCGGCTTTTACTGCAGGATGTGACAGCATAAACCAGAGGTGTCTGTTTAGTTTCAGTGTAGATTATTGAGCTCATGTAAATGTTGCTGAAGCATTTAACCTTTGTTTTGCCTTCATTGGAAATAGAAGAGATTACTCCAACAAGTACTAAATACTTGTATAATTACTTATTATATTTTTATATATGGTGCTTCTATTCTACTGTACTACTTTAGAGAGAAATTCTGTGGCTTTTATCCAACAGCTGTAATTCGGATTCAAGATTAAGAAAATCAATGTGATGGTAATATTTTGAAGACAAATGGTAAAGTAAAACGTTAAGGTTATCTGTGTCACAGAATCATTAATCATTTCATGACCCCTTAGATTAATTCTGTGACCCTTTGGAGGGACCCAACCCTTCACAATGTGTAATTATAGTTTGATACACAAAGTTACTTTTACTTTAAAGTGAATGTAACACTTTAACACATTGTTTCTTGGCACTTTTACTTTAGAATCGGTGTACTTCCACTACTGCTTATTAATTGACATTTTGGTCTCATGGCAATGCAGCAGGAAAAGGTTTTTAAAAAATGTCAAGTATCCATAGCAAACTGAGTGAAAACCAGTATTCTTTGGTGGATAACAATGTTGGCCATGAGGCACACATTGCCACTCCGTGCAGTAACATAGGAAAGGTCCGGCGGGGTCATTCAAGTTATTATAAGTGATCCTCTGGGAGCCATAGCTAATTTCCTCTCACTCCCTAGCTTGTTAATGTTGCTTTTGAGACTGTTTGACAGAAAGGGCAATCAGCCGACATCCTGTCTTTCTTAAAGCTACAACAGGGAAACAATAATATTCATACTATAAATGAAAGAATAGTGCAATTGCTGTGCACATGTTTATTATTGGTTCATCTCTGTAAACGATATAAAGAATACAAACCAGCTCTATAAAAAAAACTGTCCTATGGTTGCGTCTGTCATGATTTGTTGCTGTATTAATAAAATTCACTTGACTTGACAGGTGCCATTATATTCACTGTTAAACTAAAACAACAATAAATGCTATGATGTGTGATGTAGTATCAAACTCACACTTAACTCCAATGAAGTAGCTGGACTTGTTAGTGGATTTAGGGGCTTGTACATTAAAGCCCTGAACGTCTGTGCTCGACACAGACAGACAAATGCATAATGATATTTATAGAATCGGTTACTGTACTTTTTAAGTGATTGAGCATGTGTGCGGCTCAGGAAATAGCTCAAACCATGCTGAACTCTGTCATGCTACGCAGTTAGAAGACCCTATTAGGGACCATTAGTGAGATGCGCACTTTGCTTTTTAAACACTGACGGATATATAAAAATAACAACAACAAAACACTTCAGTAAGACGGACTTCCTGACGTATTACAACGTACGAAACATTTATAGTGTAAAAATGTAACTTTAAACTAAATAAAAGCTAGTGTCAACCTCTTCAGTTTCCTGTAATTAAAATCAAATTGTATGCTCCACGCATAATTCATCTTATAATACCGCATACAATTGCAGCTAAACTTGATCATAATAAGAAACACCAGACTATGCTAAAAGTATCTTAGCTTAACAAAGTAGCCTGCTGCTTTCCAAACTGCTATTGCTGGCTTCCAAATCATTTAAAAAAAATTTATTAAATTGGATATTAAATCATTAGATTTGTTTTGCTCAAATAAGCTGAAAGAAAAACATTTGGTTAATTCATGTATTTGTCCTTTTTTAATCCGTTTATCATAGTTGGACTAGTTAGCTTTCTCAATTTCACTACAGTATTTCTATATGTAACATTGAGCTGCTCGACCTTTAAACTGTGTTCTTTTATTCTTCTTATTCTTATTCTTATTATTATGAAATAAGAAAACAAATTCTTAGCTTAATGCTCTTGTCTTGTTTTCGTTAAAGTCAAACAATACAGAGCCATCTACACTCAAACAATATTTGTTAAAAAGCCCAAAAAGTTCCTACAGTAATTTCAAAGATTACAAATAATAAAATCATTCGACAAAAGTGAGTTGGCCTGGGCTTTTTCAGCTCCCCATGTTTAAGACTTTGTACAAGTTGAAGTCGGTGTTGCAGTTCATCCCAAGGGTATTATATTGGCTGGGGTTGCGGCCAAGTCTCTATGTGCAGGACTCCTCTGTCAAAACATTTCTTAATCGACCAGACTTTGTGTGACATTGGCTTCTTCTGGTTTAAACAAAGGACACACTTCCTGTTCGTTACACAGATTAGACTCCCGGTAACCTAACTTATCTCTGCCGACTTCCTGGTTCATCGCCTCACATCAACTGGGAAAACCTGCGGCTGGTTTATGTTCTTTTCACATGTACCATTTGACTTTTATGAGCTGACCATTTCTACCAATAAAGCTGCAATGCATGTGTCAGGGCGCATCCCTTTCATGCATCTGGATTCAACAATGGTGAAACACTTTGATGACGATGAAGGTACACCCAATCATTTTTGCATCATCAAGGTAAGCGACCACACGCTAGGAGACTTCCTTACGCGCCACAGGGATGCTTTCAAATCCTTCTTAGTGTCACATCGCACACACACTTCACACTGAGCTTTGAAGTCCGCCTTCGCACCTGCAGGTAAAATAGAGATTATCAGTTTTAACACTCATTGGCAAAGTACAGTTTGTTTTGTACGCGTAGCCAACAGAGGGCAGCAGAGCTCCGCAGCATCGTATCCTGTCAGCTGGCCCTCACCTCCAGCCCCTGGCTCTGCAGATCCATGCAGGGCCTCCAAACCAGTGTCCTTACAGAAATGACTCTACCCATGAGCCTGTGCTGCTTCATGCTGCTGTCACCAAACATACCAGAGAAACTGACTCCAGTAGGAGCTGTGGATGTGGTGTATCAGGGGGCACACAGTTTAACCTCAGTGGAGAAACAAACCACCGTAGCAAATGGCTTTAGCTTTTTAAACCCTATCCCTCTAGTTGAGTGACGTGCATGTAATAGGATCAACCTTCCTTCATACATTCAGTGGGCCTGTGGTAGAGTTTTTCAAATCCAAGGTGCAGCTTTTACCACAAATGTGCACACACTAAGAAGACGGTTTTCAATAAATGAGTATTTTGCATTGGTTGTGTTATTAGTTCAATTAACATTCATGCCAATACTCTGTGCTGAATGCCTAAATGTTTTAGTAATCAGAAAAGACTCTGAAAGGGGAGTTTTCATTGGATTTATCATTTGCGTCTCTGACATCTCTGACATAATTAATTGTTCATTTTTTGCACATATTTTTTCCGGGAAGAGAAATTCTCTGAAGTGCCATAGACAAACAGTGTTATCTTATCTTTTTGCAATTCAAATGTTTTGTCATTTTCCAAGAGATAAAAACAGAATGCAACAAAAGACAATATATGACAGCAACTACATGGGGAACAAGTAACAACACAAACGGAACAGAAGTAATCCCGTTACACAAAGTACCCCTATCAGCCCCAGTAAAATAAACCTAAAACATTAACTTATGGAGGAGCAAAAGAAAAATGATATATATATATTACATACATATATACATAAACATATATACACATATACATATGCATATATATACATATATATTATACATATGCATATATACATATATATTATACATATGCATATATAATTGGACCAATTTCATAATACCTCCCTTGGTGCATCATTAGTCTTAACCATTCTGCATTTAAGTCAGGGCATGTTTCATGTGGAGAGCTTCTCAAATCAGAGGATTTGCTAATTATTGAATACTTGTAACACCAGATTCCTTTGATACTAATGAAAGGAAGTTGAGTAAGCCAATGCAGTTTCAGCAGTTGCAATGCAGATATAAATGAGTATCTTCTCTTTGCGTGTGAGCTTTCATGTTTACTTACATGTACATTCATAGTAATGATATGATTAGAGAAGGGAGTCACCTCAACGGCTCTTGTAGATTAATAACATCAAAGCCTAATGCAAAACAAATACCCTGTATTTGTGCTGATTACCCATGAGAATGCTCACCTAACTCGTTTCATTGTGTGCCTTGATAAATCTTTCATCTCTAAAAACATTTCATTAACCTCTATCGCAGTTATTGCATTACTTTTAATAGTTCCTGAAAACGGAATAAAGTCCTTGGGAGCAATTAGACAAAACTGAGCAGCTCGGCCCCTGTTAACCCGTTTTAGTGGCGTATTCTCCCGAGCACATTTTCAGTTTGATAAATAAAACTCTATACACCAGTGAACCCAGGCTGATAAAAAGACCTGGAATTCTGTGGACCACTGGGGCCTGGTTGCTCACTTAGCCTGGTTGATAATCCAGTCTTGTTCCTGCAGAAAAGGAAGTCCTCCTTGTACACCGCAGGGTCAGATCTGTGTCCTAGCAGAAGACAAATCGATAGCATCCTCCTCTACTCTCTCCCACTTGCTATTGTGGAATGCAGCTGCAAATTCTGAATCATCTAAAAGTTTCTGTATTTCTATGTTATGCAGTCAGCTACAAAAACAGACAACTGGACATTTTGTTTTAAGACGGACAAACTGAGCCGAGCCGACCACAGGTCATCAATGCAACACAGTGACCGGGTGAAGTTGCAGGTAACTACGATATGCGAACATAATAAACACAGTAGATAGAAGCATAAATCTTCCAAGATGGAACAGTTCTTAAGTTTTTGATATTTCTTCATTATTAATGAAGCTCCTGATCCTCAAAGAAAGATGCGGACTGCATGATGTAATGTAATGTAATGATGTGAGTGAATCTCATCTGAATTTGGACCAGAATATTAAAATGCATCACATTAACGCCCACCCGAAGTGGCTAAGTTATTAATTTACTCATGTCCACCTACATCCTGAACAAGTTCTATCTAATGCAAATGAATATAAATGAGTTATTATCAGTAAAAAAAACTACTTTCTAAATAACCTCAGGACAAATGAGGGGGGTTCCATTGTGAATGTAGAGGAGGAAGTGTTTTGTAACTATATTAATTTGAATTAATATAAACGTATATAACGTTTTTAATCGACCACATAGAGAAAAGAGGGACTGAGGACTGGGCCACAAACCTTCAATTAGCAGATGACAGAGCTCTCCATCCTACATCCTGAGCCACAGCCACACCAGCAATTATCACACAAAGACAGATTTCTTTCAGGGAGAGATGCTTTCCCTTTCCCTCTCAGCGGCAGCAGCACAGCTCCTTGGATTAAGTTTGTGTGTTGATCCTAATAAAGAAGATCCATCGCTCATCTTCCTAATTCCACAAACATTTGTCTGTCTGTCACATGGCTTGAGGCCCGTTCATCTTATCGACTTCACACTTGGTGTGTATATTCTAAGTGGCCCAGGGAAGTGCAGGGTCGAATTTGGTGTAATCTGGTCACGCGATGTGCTCATTATTAATAAACATTGTAAAACAGGCAACCAGCAGTCTATGGAGGCGGGGCTTCAGTCAGTCTGTGGACGGAGTTGAACATGTCTTCATCTATGACCTCAGATAAAGCTCAGCAGTGGTCGACAACTGGGTCAAAGCAAGGGTCAAAATCGCTGCCAGATCACTTTGATAATTTGATCATTTTATTTCAACATATCAGACTGAGACAAAGACTGACTGACCCACAGTAGGTGCTCATCGCCATCATGGCAACAACATTCATTGAATCACTTCCTGTTTGACAATTCGTTTTTGAAGTGAAAGCACAATTTTCGTTTTTTTTTTTGCTGCATTGCTTTATATCAAGCTGCATTACAGAGCTTTTATTTTGAAAAGTTGTAAACTTGGTTTTGAAGATTGTATCGGTTGCTTGACAGACCTCTAAAATCGCCCACATGCTATGTATGAAAAAATAACACCAGTTCAGCAAATCATTCAAACTTATGTACAAACCCCACACGTGAACAGTAATAAAGCAAAATTAATTTCATTTCATGAACATTGAATGTAAAATATTCACTGCAGATAAACCAGGTAGGATGAACACAAAGTTTTCTAACGTCACACCGCACCATAGACAATAAAAAGACCCTGTATTGTTGAACTGTTTGAGGAGGACTCACTAATGACAAGGAATAATTCTGAAGCAGCTCCGGAGCCTTAACACAGGAAAAGAGAGCAGAGCGTTACAAACAGGCAGGTTTAGAATGAATGGGTACTGCACTCGTCAGAATGATGAAGAAGAAAAAACAACAACTTGACTGTGCACATCACAGAGATTTCTCCTGTCAACCACACGATATCTGGTTCAGTTTTAAATGTGTTGCAGTGGTGTCTATAGAGGAGCAGTCGTTTAATTGAGTCCCTTTTTTCTCATTTTAAGCTTAGTTTTCATGCCACAGATGGCTGCCACAGTAGACTCGATAAATCCGGTGACTCATTAGAGATAACTCTGCTGCGAGCTGCCATCATCTGCTAAGTAGTCGCTGAATGTGAGGACGGAATTTCCCCTTATTCCCAGAGAGGCCTATACTTTTTCTTTAATTTCTTTTCTTCCCCCTACTTTCTTTGTGAAAGTGCTGTGAGAAAAACATGCTCAGCAGGCACACATCATTAAAATCGATCTTCAATGTAAGTTGGCATTTTTGAAGTGATCCATGTAAATCTGACATCATCTAGCTCGCCCACGCCGGCATCGATCTGGGTTACGTAAAAGTTGACATTTCATTCATTTTAGGTGTTTGGTAACAACGGAATAAGCGCAGCTGTTATCAATCTCCGGGAGGCTTGTTTTTTTCTTCTGTTGACGGCAGCGACAAGTGCAGCCTGATCAATATCCCCACCAGAGAAACCAATAAAAAGCAGGATTAAGACTAAATCAAAGTCACAACGAGAATTTGTAGCTAATTCCCATGATTCAATACAAGAACATGTTCACAGATCAAATAAATTGATTTATGTTAATTCTCTTTTGCTGTGCATGTCTGATGTGTTTTGTTTGCCCCTGCTCCGTCTCCATAATGGAAAGCATATTTGTAAAATAAATAAAATAAAATAAGGAAATGAATCCAAGAGCATATATGTAATCTGATGTGATAGGCGCTTTAATGTGGCCCTTATCAGTTAGCTTTGAGAGTCAAAATCCAGGAGCTGTTGACTCTGGCATGAAAAGATAACCTTTAATTAAACTGAGTAATTAGTCACAATCGTGTAACACAGATATAAGAAGTAAGACATGAGACCGAGCAGTGGATTAATGAATGGCAAAAGTGCCGCCTTGCATTTATTCTCTCTTTAAAAACACGTTCTGCTGAGTCACTATATTACAGAACAGTAATGAATCTGGAAAATTGGGATCAAGATGTGTAAAAATCTATATATTTCATGATATTCTTTGAAACAATACGGTGAGCAGGGATTTTATCGTGTTTAATTGCGCAGCAGGGGCTCTATTGAAAACAAATAAATGTAATTTTCTCTGATCCAGCCAAAGGAATCACAGGGGTAAATCCATTTCTTTAGCAGGAACAGGATTTTAAAAGGCCACAGCTCCTATAAAGCTCATTTCTCTTATCTCCTCTGATGCACCTAAAGGATTGGAATGAAATGAAAAACATCAGGGGGGGAGAAATACCCGGCGTCTGCTGAATATACCCCAATCAAGCAATAAAAACTTTTTAATATTGCAGTAATGCCATGGTGAGGTCGTTATGCGACCTATCCTTAGGTCGTGTCTATAGTCCTGTGGGATGCAGAGATAACTGGAGGGATATCGAATGATGGGCACTCATTTCCTGATCAGTATAACTTTTTGGTTTATCTCTCTGAATCTATTATTTAAGTAGATATCTTGGAAAATGTATTTTTTCAGATCACATTATTGTCGACTTTGATCTTTGACCCATCAGCTTTAAAACTCACTTAGAGATACGTTGCCAAGTGATAATTATACCACCAAGTTTTATGAATACCATCCATGCACTGGTGAGTGTCACACACACACACACACGCACGCACGCACACACACACACACACACACACACACACACACACACACACACACACACACACACACACACACACACACACACACACACACACAATACCCTGCTTGTGTGGATATGCCAGGGTACAGAATAATTACAGTTATTCGCACTCCTCATCACTTCAATTGTTTAAAATGTTACTTCGTGAATATACAAAATCACTGATAGGCCAGTGATTGTTTTTTCTTTGCCAAGGTCATTTTTTCTTCTCCTGTGAAAATTCATTTATTTGTTTTACCTATTTACTTATTTATTTGACATCGTTTTCTAACTTTTCTGATCCATCAGATAAAACAGACAAAGGGCTGAGGGGCATCGCTGTCTTTTTAAATGCACTCTATGTACCCATTCAAAATTTGTAATCAATGTATGCACAGCTCATAAGTTCCCACCTGGCATGAGAATGTGTCTCCACATGCATCTTTGTGAACACTTGTAACTGAAATCCCTCTCCTGCTCTGTGTGAAAAATAAACACGTATGCCATTTCTGCTCACAAAGACCAAATGATGCTGTTTTTAGCCAGTCTGACAAAGACATATGGGTCCACTGACAGATGAGCTTGTGTGAAGAGAGAGAGAGAGGGGGCAAGGAGATGCTGGGCGAAACAATGCACTGTGTGTGGCTTATACTTTGATGAAAGAAAAGTAAAAAGCAATAAACAAATGGAAGATCATTATGTGCTGGTCAGCGTTGATGTTGTGGTCGAGGACACAATAAATCAAAATGTGTGAAAACAGTGCAAAGTGTAAAAATACTTTGTGTTCATAATGAAACTGTTGCAGGTCAGAGGACGTCAGATGAGTATTGGCGATCCTTCAATGTCCAATGCTGCCCAGGACACAATAATGTCATCACATGATCTTAAATGCTTCTTTAATGCTTCCTGGTGCATTCACATCTGTATTTACAGCCATCCGCCTTCGATCAAATCACCTCAGACAGATGTTTATACCAGGTCTGAACAAAGCCGATGGCCACTACATCAGTCTAGAGTGAAGGGATTTTGACTGGTTTCAAAGTGATTTTTAATTATCCCATGCACTTCAGACATTGGCACATTTATCATGTGTTATCAAGTTATATGATAAAAAATATAATGACATATTGTAGGGGAAAGGGACGAGATAAGATAAGATAAGATAAGATAAGATAAGACTTTATTTATCCCAAGGAAAATTCTGGTGGCAGCTTGTTCCAACCGCTCCAACATGACAGCATCATTATATATTTATATATGATTTATAATGTATCATATGTTTATAATATATTATATTTATGTACATGTATTGCTTATGGTCTATACTTTCATTTTCAAGATATGTGCTGTGTGGTTTGAGCTCTTGGAAGTTAATCAAATCTAATACAATCTTGTCGATGATATATTCAATAAATCCAGACTAATTTGATCTAATATTACAATTTTATTTCATTACATCAATTATGTATCGAAATCGTTATTAGGGTCATTAAATGTAGTTATAGTCAAATATGTTTCTTTTCTTAATTGGAGTGAAGTGAAATCATAAAAGACTCAATTTCCCAGAAACCTCTCCACCATCGCGCTGACGTCACGGCAGTCGCGCAGGAACAGGGTGCGCTTTTTTTCCTCACCGGCGCAGACGGAAGAGCTCCCGGCTCGGCGGGGTCAGCTCTGGGTATCGACACCACGGAGTCTCCGGTTCAACCTCCAGCTGTTTATAGCCAGAAGCACGAGAGCTGAGGACAACTGGGGGGAACAGAGGAGCCCGAATGAAACCAGAAGTCACTGGGAGTCTGTGGCTCCACCATTTGTTTTGTAGAGGAAGTGAGTGCCTCGAACTGCGGATTGATCGATAGTAGCTGTTTGAAACGTGTGTCATCATCAGATGTATGTGTGTGGTGGTTGTGTCGCTACCTTGTGCTCCTCCGCCGGGACTGTGTCAGATCCAGATCACTCCACCTTCAGCAGACTCACAGAAACACTACGTGCTGTAAACCTGCAGCGGAGGAGTTCGGTCCTCCATTTATAAACACAGGTAAGACTCAACTGTGGGCAGAGGCTTCACTTTGACTCCCTGCTATATGTTTATATAGTCTAATAACTTATAAACAAACAGTCAACCTGCAGCAGAGGAGTCTTGTCCTCTCCTCTACAAACAGGGATAAGACTGAACTGTGGTCAGAGGCTTCACTTTGACTCCCTGCTATATGTTTATATAGTCTAATAACATATAAACAAACAAACAGTCAACCTGCAGCAGAGGAGTCCTCTCCTCTACAAACAGAGATACGACTGAACTGTGGTCAGAGGCTTCACTTTGACTCCCTGCTATATGTTTACATAGTCTAATAACATATAAACAAACAAACAGTCCACCTGCAGCAAAGGAGTCTTGTCCTCTACTTATCAACACAGGTCAGACTGAACTGTGGTCAGAGGCTTCACTTTGACTCACTGCTATATGTTTATAAAAGGCTTGTTTCCTTGCCCATAACAATAATGCTCTAACATGCAACATTGGTTTCCTGTCAAAATTTATTTTGGCAATTCAAATAACAATATTACATTGTTATTGTTAGAAACATCTGCAGGAGAGCAGTTTGCATTTAAGTGCTTTAGTCTTTTAAAATACTTTAAAGACTATTTTAACAAACAGGGTTCTAAACAAACCTCTGTAGCACTTCTTAAAGTCTGTCACTTTGGACTTAATAAAGTGAGATAGCTAACTTGTACTTTACTCAGGTTTAAGGTCCCTGCAGCTGCAGGTGAATAGATAGAAAACCATCACATCTCACTTCTCTGTGTTTGCTTTTTTTTTCTACAGCAGTGTGCAAATTGCAAAGAGAAAAGTGAGGGTGCTTTAAAAAAGAAATACTTTAGCTTGTAGTGCAGTAAATCAGTATTTGGTGTGACCAAATCGGCAGCATTTCTCCTCTGCACACTTCAGATTGTCAGTGTACTTTAGGTGGTAGGTTTCCCCAACCTGCCACAGTTCTTCTGCGTCTTCTATCTGGCAAGCACTGAAGTCCGATCTCATGTGAGGATGAAAATGTCCAAGTCATTTGCTCCAGACGTTTTCCTGAACCTTTCCTGCCAGGCTCCCAAGATAAAGTTCAGGGCAATGTGCGAGTGAGCCCATGTGAGAATACAGCAGGAAAAAAATTTGGAAAATACACAGTTAGCGAGTGGACGTGTTGGTGACATACACAAATGCAGACTAATATGTCAGCGTGGAAAGACAATTCGATTCGTGAGCTGTTGGTGATAACGGCCTGCACCAGTGTTGATGTGCTGTAAACAAAAATGAATTAGATATTATCCGCAGGAGAATGTGTGCGTCATGTCCTGTCCCTGCATGCTGTACCCAGGCGCCACCCTCAGCTTGTAAATAAACTACACTCTCACTAAATACTAACTAACTAACAAAGAAATGTCTATTAGCACAGCAATCCTCTCATTTCAAGAGCTGGAATCAGCAAATGTTTAACTTTCGTTGATTCAGTCTTTTTTATGGGAACTCTGCATGGGCTCCCAAGGCCCTGGGGAGGGTGGTGCGCAGCACACAGAGCACATCACTGGGTCCGAACTGTCCAGCCTGCAGGAGCTTAACACCCAGTGGTGCCTGGGAATCCTGAAGATGCAGATACAGGACTCACTGGACTCACAACACCAGAGTTGGAAATAACTTTTCCCTCAGGCTTGAGGGCGCTTGAATAAATAGTGCATGAACCCTGTGCAAGTCAACAAGCTGTATCAAAACACACACAACTGGGCAATATTTTAGTATTTAAGTATTCAGCCTTCACTGTTTTTACATATTACATATTTATTTGTTCATATCTGGTCTTGGTGTCAAGTATTCTTACTTTGTAAATGCACATGTTATATACCCATGTTATCATTCTGTCTATATTACTCACGTAACACTGGTGATATGTTGGTGATGCTACACAAGTGTTGTGTCAGGTGAACCGAGGCCAGATGACAACAGTGTGTAGTGCTTCAAAAATCGCTGGGTCGCCTGGAAAAACACATGAAAAGACATTCACTACACCTGACTTTATAAATATAATGGCCAAGAGGAAATGGTGCAAGGGAAAATGAAAGAAACTTTTTTCAAAATGTACAAATATATCTACAATAGGAGCGTTTCGGTCTAACAAGCTCACACAGAGGCAATTATCAAGTAACATACACAGAGCAGCTCGAGGCTGAGGGCAGAATAGAGGGCTGCTGTCATAGGGATAATTGTTCGTTTCAGCTATTTGTAAAAAAAAAAATTTGCTGTGAAAACCTCCCATTAATAATAGTATTTACTTGTGAAATTCCTAACTGTGCTGTTGCATGGTGTTACATTGTACTAAGAGGTGTTTCTAATATTCGACCCTGTAGTCCGTTCACCATGGCGCTGGCTGGCGTGAGAGTAATCGAGCTGGCGGGCCTGGCTCCAGCACCGTTCTGTGGCATGATCCTGGCCGACTTCGGGGCCAAGGTGATCCGCGTGGACCGGACCAAGGTCGCCATGGCACTGGACACACAGGCGAGGGGGAAGCTATCTGTGGCCATTGACCTGAAGACCCCGAAGGGCGTAGACCTGCTGAGGAAGCTCTGCGTCCAGTCTGATGTGGTCCTGGAGCCCTATCGTAAAGGTCAGACCCCTGGCGCTTACGTGACCCTAAAGCAAAGTCCTTTTATAGGTCAAACTACAGAAGTATGATCATATACATCACATTGTTTGTTATTACTGATGTTTAACATTTTGTAGCTGCTCGAGGTGGAATTAGCTTTAATTACTATATACAAGTTAAATCCGGAGAGACTCGTAGAGGAACAAATAATAATGAGTTAATTAGATTGAAATCAAATGGATTGTGAACAGAGGAATAGACTAAGACCCCAGAGGGAAGTAGAACACCTTGGAAGCAGGCCTATGAATTATGTGCATTGCTTTCCAAGGAGACTCATGAAGGGCTTCTGATTGGATGGTTGAAAGGGGACGTCTCGGCATGGTGCAGGGGTTGGGGGGGTCTCTCAGTGATTGCCGTACTGAGCTGACAGCTGAATGACAGAAAGTGGAGAGAGAACATTTGAAACTATGACAGCTGACAGATGATTGGCTCAAGATGTCAGGTTGTGATTAGATGAGAAGAGAAAATGAGCTGGTCGAGTCCAGAGATGGCAAGAACCAAAAGATAGAAGATCGCCTTGCTGACTGCACGTCGCTTAGTTTAAATTATATTTTACTTGATATTTTCCTAGCCTGGGGGCTTTGCAGATACAGACACTGAATAGGGGAGTGCAGAGAAAAACCTTGCTACATAGATTTATAGTTATTTTTTGGCCTTTTCTTTAATTGTTGCTTATTTCATGCTCAAATAGTCCTCCAAATGAATCCACCGGAGAAGATAATGTCATATTTAATGATGATGCATATTCTGTCACATCTCACAGACTTTAGAAGAAAGTAAATCGTATGAATCCAAGATCTAGAGCGAGGCTATGACGACCTGGTTTAAACTGAGCGAGAGCCAGCATATACCCAGATGCAGATCTTTATCATAGAGATTTTGTTTATATTTTGACATCTTCCTTGTAACGGCCTAGGTGTGATGGAGAAGCTGGGCCTCGGGCCACAGGAGCTGCTGAAGGAAAACCCTCGTCTGATCTACGCTCGGCTGACAGGATATGGACAGAGTGGCTCCTATGCCACTGCAGCTGGGCATGACATCAACTACCTCGCCATGTCAGGTAATAATGAAACACGTGTGGAGACTCAATACTCACAGATATCACATTAGATTGCAGATTCACGGAACAGCATCAGGTATTCATACAGATACAAACAGTGTGCGACTCACTGTCACTGTGTGATCTTTGTTTTTAATGACCCTTGGAAACGTGTGAAAGAAAAGACTGAATTCCTGCTCAAATGTCAACACTGAGTTTCTGTAATGAACTCTCTACTGACTTTCTGCAGGATTTCAACCTTTTCTTTCACATGGTTCGATTTCCCCATGTACCTGTCTCATCACTTCTGCATTAACCCTGACTTTTTGGAAACAACCTGACTTTTGGAAAGTTCACACAGGCTGATATTGTCAAATTCAAATCTACTTAATGTAGTTAAACTCGTTTGAATCACGTCATGAGTCGTTTTGGGTTTACCACTTAACATTTGTATTTAACTTAAAGCTAAAAAATGAGTGAAATTTTCATTAAATGCATGACACGTTGAAGCTGTGTTTTTCCGACACAATCCCTCACGACGACAAAACTGCAGGTTTTAATGAGGGTTCGTTTTCCATTTTTATACTTTCCTTATATATACCGATAAAGTGCCTTTCTGTTTGCCCCATTATAAATGTTTCCCGTAGTTGTTGATTCACGAGGCAACCCCAATATGAAGATTTGCTTAAAAAATTACCTTCATTCTGCTTATACATTGAAAACAAGCTTGTGACATTTTAAGATCAGTTATTGGATACAACAATGGTAATATTCAGAGCGGGTATCCCTGTAGTCAATAACTATAAATAAACATATGGGAATGCGGAATGAGTTCTTTTGAAGGAATGTGGTGCATTCGTCACATTGAACATGACTCACTGGGGGAAATAATCCGAAAGGCAAACTTCTCTCCCCTGACAACTGAAAACGAGTTATTCGCTTTGTTTCCCATGCATACCTGCTCATTTTAGTGTAAAAGAGGTTTAAAGTAGAGGGGCCGCAAGATTTTTGGAGACACCTGCCACAGTTAATTTACCTCTTTCACTCCCAGAGTAGAAGAAAGTAGAGAAAGTTCAAGTTAAGTAGACGGCACTTTACTTATGTGGTTGATAAATATCAAATCTTAGACGGTGCTATTTACACTTGTGTCCTGTTAGAGCTGCGCTGCCTTGTACACAATAAAAACATTCCTGTTCTCAGGGGCTGATAACCTTGCCTTGTTTTTGTTTTTTTCCAGTTTTTATTTGCCCCTCTCCCTGTTTCAATCAGGCACTAAGACTAACTGATTCTCCTTTTTATTGGTCTGGCCACAATTCAATTACTTCCTCCACCTGCAAGGCTGTCATTCCATTTTGTGTTAAGCTCTTCTCTTATCATTTCCCCAACAGGCCTTTTATCCCTGCTGGGTCGCAGCGGGGAGAAGCCCTACGCTCCACTGAATCTGTTAGCAGACTTTGCAGGCGGCGGTCTGACCTGTGCCCTGGGGATAGTCCTGGCGCTGCTGGAGAGGACAAAGTCTGGGAAGGGACAGATCATCGATGCAAGCATGGTAAACATATTGTCAGATTGTAGTAAACGTGTGCTGTGGCACTGAGTCACCAACATCTCCACAGAACGTGTTGTTTTGATCGAAACACGGATCGAAATGTTGTCTTCTTTTAACTTTCCTAAATATGCAACAGTATTTTTTCTAATAGTGTCAACAAAAAACAACCTGAAGAAAATTACAGTGGAGACGCTTTGCATAAAAAGCAGGCGGGCGCCGCTGTGGGCTGGGGTCAGGCCACATTCAAACTGACAGCAGCCCTCCTGCAAACAGACTGTAGGCAAGGTGCTGCATTAATGAGGCTGTACTGCTACAGGTACCAGTGAGAGGATTACGTGTAAACCAGGTGGAAGATTCATCAAACAACACAAATAACTTTATGGCAAGATTTTACAATTCAGAAATGTAATTACCCAAACAATGTTTGTTCTCTATTGCAGTGTAGTATCTTTTGAGGTGATGGTGCACTACACTGCCGCAGACTTTGAGACTGTGATTCAATTTTAGTTGGATGATTTAAACAGCCCTTGGGGAAGTTATTTGAAATGTGCGTGAATTCTGCTGTCTGACCTCCACTGGCTGAAAAGAAGCTGGGAAGTTACTCATCGGAAAAACTCTCAATTATTCCTTTTTGTCTGCCTCTGCACCAGCGACAGCCGTGTGGCCAGGGGCATTATGTTTTGTGCTGAAACTACGAGGTTTGACTGTCTGCATGGACGGTAAAAACATCATACACCACAGTCTAGATGATTAATGGGAAACACTAGGATTATCTGGTTAGATTTGGGTGGTCAAAGGTCACAGTGACATCACATCGTGAATACATTATGTCCTGGAACACTGGAGGGACGGAAACCACTCTAGTTTATATATAGCAGTATACAAAATACATTTTTAAAACGTACACGTGGATGTACTTTATATAATTGTATAAAACGCATGTGAACATTTGTTTTGTTTTGAATACAGTATTTATGCAGAATTCAGTTTCTGTTTTACTGCCCCCCCCCCTTTAAATTATAGGTAGAACACACTGTACCGACAACTTATTATCTATTTTTTGTTTCTTTACTTCTTACTTTTAATTTGTAAAGCCTTCATTACTTTGTTAAATATAAAGATTCATAATTGAGCGTGGGCAGTGTTGCCTCTAATGATCAGATAAACGCTAGATCTCCAAGTTTGTTGTCTCTGGAGCCTTTTGACTCTTCACCTTGTTCCCTCAGATCTGAGCCAGTTCTTGTCATTTGTATAATGATTTCGATTTTCACAGCATGATCTGAAATAGGTGGCAAGGCATAAACCGCGTGTTAAAGTCTACCAGAGATAAATTAGGGAGTGTCGATTGATGCTGCCCGTCTGCGTAGGTGCCCAGATACAATTTTATGCATTTGACCATCCACATCTGCATCAGGTCTTTTATCTGACTCATTAGACTCTCCCACGGGGTCTGAGTGAAACAGTCGACAATGTAAATACAGCATGTGGCTTCAGATCTCTGTTCCTGGAGTCACTTTTTAGCCACTTAATCATGTACAAACTGTTGCATTTCAATACAACAGCGTTGCCTTGAATTTGAACCTTTATAGAATTTATAATGTTCACTTTTTGCAGACATTGTCAGACATAAAAGTAAATTAAGATACTGTTTATTTCCTCCGCCAAAGAGGTTATGTTTTCACCCCTGGTTTCTTTGTCAGCTGACATGTTCACCAATTTCCCAGGGATTCATCCATCGATCTTGATGGGAAAAAATCAGGCATATTTAGAGAACTAATATCTTTGAGTGTTCATTTTACTGCAGCTTGCTTGAATTTAATTGGAATGTTCTTTGGAGGAGGTACACGCTCTACTGAGGACCATTCTAGGTTATTTATTATTTATTATCACCAGTATTCCCTCACCTCCTGGTAAAATAACTTTACAACAAGCCTCAGCCCAGTGAGAGTGAGAGTTTACTATATGCAAACAACAATTAGTTCATCAAGAGCGCACATATTTTCAGAAAATGAATTCAAACATCATCTTTAACACATTGTTTTTAATTAATTTATGAGATAATGAGGGCTGGGTTTGTAAAACTCAGAAAATTTGAAATTGACATCATAACATCACAGTCCAGGATGATATATGATTCACATATATTCACTGTCGGTTAAAAATTACATTTCTATAGAAAATATGTTTTGGAGGAAAACAAAACTGATTACAGTTTTTTGAATGAACCTCAGCA
Source organism: Hippoglossus stenolepis (assembly GCF_022539355.2). Lineage (NCBI taxonomy): Eukaryota > Metazoa > Chordata > Actinopteri > Pleuronectiformes > Pleuronectidae > Hippoglossus > Hippoglossus stenolepis. Next base: position 13,032,746 of record NC_061500.1, read on the forward strand.
GAGTCACCAGGAAGTCTTTGGGCTAGATGGTGCGTGTATAGAGTGCAGGAGTGTCATTAAAGAGAACGGGGTCCTGTAGGGAAAGATCATGGTTTCCTTTAAATGATGTAAAATAGATAAATAAATAGATAAACATGTTGCATCTGAAGTCACTGTGAAGTTTTTCTCTATTAAACCTCATAATAGCTTAAACCTCTTTCCCAAACCTTAACCAAGTGTTGTGAGTCCCTTAACACAACTATAAAAAGGCATAAAAACAATGGAGTTGCTACAAATAGACATTATACTGCAACACCAGTTACTTTGGTGGAAAACCGATATGTTGTCGGTCAACATTTCACTTTCATAGTCAGATGCAATCGTAGTTACTGCACCATCTGTCTCAAAACTATCAAACGTGACGCTTCAGGGCTGAGCACACGTTTTTAACATGATGTGCTCCAAAGTTCTGACAGCACCACCTGAGCCCTTAAAGAAAGCACGTTATTAATTATATTAACACAGTCCACTCAGCAATCCTTCCTCCTGTAGAGGGTTGAGAGAGCTGGAAACAATCCCAGCATGCACTGCATTGGCAGAACACAAGGTTGTTTACACACTGAACAAGTTTACAAGTTTAAAACAAGACTGCCACTCATATCTAAACCTAAACTCACACCTTTTAGGCCATTTATATGCAAAGTGGCTAGTGTGTAGGGGATTTCAGCAAAAATAAAGAAACAGCTCTAAAAAGTCACTGTACACCTTCCCATTACCAACCAGCAGATAGGCACAGTTACTGTGGAGCATTTAGCAGCTAAAGAACCAGATATTTCACTAAGGAGTTGGTGGAATACTTTTTTTTAGATTGAAAAGAGAGAGAATATTGGATGTACCTTTGACCATGTTAATTGCTATAAGCCACATTCTGATAATTAAGAGCAAAGGTAAGCTACTCGGTTATTGCCTTTTTTCTGTCCAAGTAGGAGGCTTGCTTGTTATTCACTGAAAATAAAAAAGTTTCAAGCATCAGTCTTGAGTATAGTTTTTTAAGTGCTGACCAGTGTCAGAGCTGTTTGTTCCTCCGTGCTTTGTCCCTGATGAGTCACGGAGCAGCAATCCAAGTACAAAGTAATTGAGCCATTATAAAGTCCAGTGTGTGCTACTTCTTCCAATTTGTAAACCCCCCCCACCTTTTGTTGATCGGTCTGCAGTTCTTTGTGAAGTCGCACGCACTTCACAGGCTAGAAGGATTGAATTGGCTGCATTCAGCAGCAGCACAATTGAAAATAGTCCTGCAGCCTCACTCATGTGGTGTATAGAACGACATCTTGGCTCTTTCAGGGACAGTTCTTTTTGTTCTTTTTTCACTGTCCCACCGGGGAAAACAAAGCAAGAGCATCATTTGAATTTGCACTTGATTAACCTTGGTCTGATCAAGGTGTTTTCATTTGTTTAGCAGCTGCAGCAGAAACAGTTTGTGAACTTATGAAGACTCAAAGACATTGACGAGTAAAGGCGGCGGGTGGAGAACGCAGCCGATGTCAGGAGAATGAATAGTTCCTGAAATGCATTGTTTTCACAAGCTTTCTTAAGTATTGAACCGGTGCCACAGCTTATTGTTATTGCAGCAGCGTGACATTTCACCGTCTGTGTATATTTTCTACTCACACATCTTTTGCTTGATTGATCTGCTGCTGGTATCCACTCAAGCATATCAAGTTCTGCTACACTGTGAAAAAGAAAAACTGTGCGTATGTTATAGAACACGGGAGGTTGTTTGCATTTTTATTGAATTTACTCGTATGCATGTATGTATGTATGTATGTATGAATGAAGGAATTAATGAATAGAGTGCATATAATTCTGCCAAGGCCCAACAGTGACCTTAGATTCAATCAAGCTGCAGCACTTTTCACACCCTTATCTATTCAGTCGCCTATATGTGTCAGATTCTTTTTTCCATCAACAGCCATGAATTATTCTCTGAGAAATTGGTGAAAATGCTGAAAAATGCCCTGCAAATCTTGCAATGGAAAAGAAAGTGAGAAAAAAGAGTAATGGTTCGTTCTTGGCTCGTGTGCCATTACTCCACAAAATTTTGTGGTAACCTGTTTAGCAGTTTTTGTGTCATCCTGGCGATAAACCACCAAACCAACCAATTTTGACCATATAAGGACAATTGACAGGTTCATCTGAATAAGCTGTAGATTGTGTCTCTAATCGTATTGTTTCCAAAATGGATGCATTATGATATGACATCATTTTCTGACCTTCTTATGTCATTCCTACCATATGACCCCAAAATATTTTTGAATCTATATAAGCTTAAGTTTTTTGTATTATGTCATATAGGATGGTATAATCACCTCCACCAAGGAGATTAGGGTTTTATCTGCGTTGTTGTTTTTTGACATTTTCACTGATTTCCCGGCGGATAATTAATGGATCTTGATGAAAAAAAAATCATTATAGGCATAATTATGGTCCTCTGATATCTATGAGTTTGTGCAACGTGGTGCAGCTTGATTGAATTTAAGCTGACTGTTGGAGGTAATACATAAATAACAAAATGAACAGCTCTTTTTAGCGTAAAACAGGGCGCTTTATATTCACTTAACTGTCCTTTATAATCTACATATAACTTCAGTAATCCTGCATAGAAAGTATAATTTAATATATTATGATATAATTTAATATAATCTAAATCTGCACTGACCTTGTTCTCTCCTTCTCCTCTCTCTCTCTGCACACAGGTGGAAGGAGCTGCCTATGTGGGTTCATTTGTATGGAAATCTCGTCGTATTGGTATGTGGGACCGTTCTAGAGGGGAGAACATGTTGGACAGTGGAGCGCCGTTCTATGATACGTACCTGACGTCAGATGGAAAATTCATGGCCGTGGGTGCCATAGAACCACAGTTCTACAGACAGCTACTTCAAGGTGTGTATTATACAAGTATAGAGTGAAGTTCTGAAATATACTTGTGTGATCCTGTTCCTGACGCACATGCTGTTAGACGCAGTCTTTTCTCATTATCGTTGTAAATATTGTTATTTTGTTGAAGTGCTCTGTTAAATACGGCCTCTATTCCACTGCTGTCTGTCCTGGGAGAGGGATCCTTCACATGGGGCTCTCTCTGCAGGTTTGTTTTGGTATTTTTTCCTCGCCGTACTCAAGGGTTAAGGATTGATTTGAAATGTGTCCTGGTCCACAATTGACGGACCACCTACTCAGCTGACGTCCTCTGTCCTGCTACAGTCTCAGTGAACCCAAAGTATTTTTACTCTTCTCAGTGTTTCACATACATTGATTTATTTGTGGCCACAACCACAATATTAACACTGACCGCCACATATTGATTTTGATTTGCGTCATCAAAAAGGGTAAAATGTTCTATCTGTGGCCGCTCATCACTTAGCTGTCTCCGTCGCTCTTTCCTCGCCTTTCACACAGACACACACATGTTGACAAAGAACACATCTGTCATAGCAATTACTGGTTAAAAACAACATAATTTGCTCTTTGTGAACAGAAAAGGTGCACATGGTTATTTGCATATAGAGCAGGGAGGTAAGCTGTCACATGTGGAGACACATTCTAATACCAGGTGTGAGCTCACATACTCAGAGCTGCCCATTTGTGATCAGATCTGTCAGGACGGATGTAAATGCCAGGTCTGAACTGGACCTATTACAGAGGTGGCTTGTATTACACTGTGCTGTGCCATGTCAGTGACAATAAGAAAACCCCAGGGGAAACGACTAGGGCACAGCGGGGGCACAGCATGAGAAGAAACGCATGCTTCAACCCCCATCGCCTGGCCGCGAAAGAATCGTTAAAGTTTGACGTCTGAAACAAAAAGCAGTTCCTAGGCAACCGGTCACTGTTCGAAACGTGACATTTATGCCATAAGCAGCAGCAATACGATACTGTGATGTGCATACGGCATGAAGGCTCTGGAGAAGGTGTTGTTCACCCTAATGATGTGGACGTGTGCTGGTTCTTGCGTACTGTTGATTCTATCGCAAAACACCTCGTCCACAGTAACTATCACATTGTGGCAGATTCTTCCAGCACTGATCCAAGTCCTCTGTGTGACTTCTGGTTATAGCTTCTGTTCTATCACAGGTGTCTGAACTTTTGGGCCCTTTTGGAAAAATGACATTCAATAAATTGGATAACACAGTTATTTCTCTTCATTCTACTACCAGGGGATTGAAGGACGACCTGAGTAAGTGTCAATAGCAACAAAATCAATGAAGTAGCTAAAAATATGCTGCTGTACGTTATCTGTAGATATTCAGGTCTACTTCGACCTCTCCCTATCTGTGGCAGAGGTTTGATCATATTACACTGTTTCCAGTCTCATGCTGTGATCCCGCATTGTTAAGCTCTAAAAACAGGGAAGACACCTGCAGGATGTCAATAATATTTCAGTGAAAGACTTAACTGGAAATTGTGCCCATTAGGCGAGGAGCGACGTGAATACACAAAGTTATGGCAAATGTTAACAGTGATAAACATGTATTATTGAGCAGCAATGCTTTGCTACAGAGCTACTTAGAATGGGATGTTGCAAGTCTCTCCTCTCGAGGGTGGTAGGACGGTTACAGCGTTTGCATTGTTGGGAACCGCTCGGCATCCTCGGCAGGTATCTCAGGTTCTTGTGCCCCTCAACCTCTATACGCTTGGGGCAGCAAAGGCTATATTAGTCTTCACCTGCAGAAGGGGTTTCACACTGCTGGCTCTCTTCAGCCCAAACAAATCATTTCATGTTCCGGAGTCTTGCTGTGATTCCCTCATAGGAAGCTTGTGCAGTTTTTTTTAACCTAATTCCTCTTTAATGAGTTCACTTTTTCAAAACACTGACCAACACACTGCTCATTACAACAGATAATGTCACATCCAAAATACAAACATAAATTAAATACTGCACATCTTTGCACACTGAGGTTTCCTTCCCGACAAGAAAAGAAAACTCTGTCCGAATACACTGACCGAAAAATAACGCTACAATATATATCTCCAATCTTTTACCTTTTCAGTTTCTCAGTACAACAAAATGAACGGCAGCTCTTACTTTAACAGCCTACGTTACTGAAATTAATTGCAGCAAAAGGTTTTTCTAAAGTAATTTCAGTAATGTAATACAAAACGAATGTATAAATACTCAAACTGTACATCTGTAAGATAGATACAGATATACTGTCTTGGTCCTGTCCTCTGTACGTTTTCACGTTCTCTCCTACATGATGTTCCTTCCCACCGACATTCCTACTTTAGAGTGTAGCAAATATACAGTCTAAAAAATGTTAAGTGAATACTTTGCTCTTTGTGTGAAGAATTTTGAATAACTTGACATCGCTGACGCAAATGAAAAAAATAAAATTCAAACTGAAAGACCTTGTGAACTCCAAATTTGACAGGCTATCAGGATGGAACAGCTGGTGCCCACTTCTCTGAGACCTTAGACATTTTTTCATTTTACATCCTTTATTGCTATTGATTCGTGGTTTTCCATTTCTTTTTCACAGGTTTAGAGTTGGACCCTGCAGAGTTGCCCGCTCAGATGAGCTTCAGCGATTGGCCAGAGCTGCGACAGATATTCACAGAGCGTTTTGCCTCAAAGACCCAGGCGGACTGGTCCAGGATTTTTGATGGGACGGACGCCTGTGTGACACCTGTGTTGTCTTTCGACCAGGTGAGCTCACACCCACATAACCAGGAAAGAGCCTCTTTCATGAAGGACTCCGACGGGGAGGAAAGCCCCCGCCCAGCCCCCGTGCTCTCTCGGACTCCGGCGGTGCCTTGCCTCACCTCCGACCCTGTGATCGGGGAACACACGGTCGAGGTCTTGGAGCAGTACGGCTTTACATCAGCAGAGATAAAGCAGATGTTCGCAGCTGGCGTTGTCGAGTGTAATGCTGCTAAGGCAAAGCTGTAGAGGAACAAGAACAAGTCAAACCCAGACCTGAATAATCTTGTAACTTATACAAATAATTGATTTGAAGGAGTCAGTTGTTCATACTATGCTATGTTCATAAATACTTCATACCATTTTCACTGCTGCCTTTTCTATCCTTTAGTGCAACTGCCGTCTTCTGAGTAAAGTACTAAAAAAATAAATAAATCATAATTTCTGCCCATATCTTTACTGGTTTTCCATCATTCTTTCATACAGTGGTCGATATGATCATGAACCAGGTAATAAGCCGCATTTGATATACTTTTAACAAGATCTTATTAAATCTTTATGAACCCTGCAGAGCCTTTAAACTTAAAACTTTCTCTATGTTCACTTGTTTTTATTCCAGCCCGGCCATAGACTGTAAATAAAGATGGACGTCATGTCTCTACTTCCTCCCACTGTACAGAGAAAGCTTTTTTGAAGGGTACTTTGACTTTTTAGTTTGGTCCACGTCCCATCTGTTGACATGGAGGAGCCATTATTTATGACCTGTACTGCAGCCAGCATCCAGATCACTTTGGTTTCACTTTTAGGGATCCGTCAGGTCGTCTATCTTCATGTACAGTCTATGAGCCCAGGTCACAGCTCAGCTTCTGTCCTTTCCCTCTGTTTATGTTTGCCTCTTTCTGCTGATGTTGTGACAACAGAATAAATAATTTTATCCGCAGCGCAGTAGGTTGACAGTGAGTCAACCTACTGCATAACAGGTCGTCTTTAGTAGCTGCAAAACAAGTTTCACACAAACAGGACATGAATATGTAAATAAGAGCATCTTAATCATGAATTTAGCAGCATCAACACAGAGTGATCAAAGAGAGCAAGAGACACACCCAACAAAGCTCCCAGTCTTTTATTCTCTTCATTTGCCTCAACTACAAACACAAATGGTTCTGCTTTATGTATAAAGACAAAGGGAGGATTAAATGAAATACGTTTTAAAATATTAATTTGAAGTCACCTTTCATTCTACACAGGGATTAATATACATTAACAAGTGAAGTGCAGGTAGTGATTGGAAAAATAAAGTTTTTCTACGGTGTTGTAATTTTACACTGGGAAATAAGATAACACAGTTCGGCAGAGTTTAAATTGAATGCCACTAAAAGAACAGAGGATGAAGACTAGTTATAGAGTATGATTAAAGAATGAATTAAAAAGAAAAGATAAAGTAAAACCAACAGGTGACCTAAGGGTTATGTTTTTTTAGCTTGGCTGTGATTTAAGTCAATCATCAAAAACTTTAGACATTTATACAAGTGAAGTCCAAGCCAAAGAGTCTTGAGCTGCTCTGGCAGAAATGTTAAGATCAGCTTTCTCTGCTCGCACTGCCTCTCAAATAATAATTAAAGTATGAAATACTAATCCGTCTAATAATTCCAGAAATCTCCATGTGTCTGTGTAGCTCTTGTTCCCTAGATTTCTCTAGAAAACTCCTCATCCACAAAACCTATACGACATTTCCTGATGTCTCCATTTACAAATCCACCAAGTTTGAAGTCACCTGGATGAACGGTTCCAACATTTCATTGATGTTAATACTTGTAATTGAATCAGTCAGTGCCATGTGTAAAAATGGATGTAGACTCTGGGTTTGGAAAGTGAAACCAATGTGGAAGTGCTTGAAACCTGTATTCTCTCGAGTGAGCAGCAGGGGGGGACGGATGAGTTTCTATAAGTCTATTCCATAAGAAAATGACTCTACTTTTCACTTGATACATAACATCAGTAAACATTTTCTTATAGAGTTTGTTTATCGTGTCTAGTTTCACATCTTCTTCAATACAGCATGATGTTAATATCGCGAATTATGGTCCCTTTAAGAGTCAAATAGAGGATGAAGCTTGGTATGCGTTGGGGCATGGATACTGTGTGATTGACAGCTTGTTCCATCCAGTGTCCTCAAGCTCCCAGTCAGGCTCCGAAGATGGTTCCTTCTGGTTTTTAAAAACTTCGTTCCATCTGGACAAAATGCCAAACTCGAGCCTTCAACATGGCTTTGCATAAACCAGTGAGTGACATCACTGTGGGGGGTCTCCATTAGTAATTTAATACAGCCCAGTTGGTGCTGCCAAAGATTTGAATGATTAAATGACTGAGGACCAGTGGATCAGGAATTCTTCTGACAATTAAAGAACATAAATTATGTGCAGGGTGTATTTAAAAAAAAAAGTGTGTTCAAAGTCAAAGTAAAGGGGCGACACACACTCAACAACGGCGCTGTGATTATTCAAACCATAGACTTAATGTCAAAGTAAAACCAAAATGTCTTGATCGCCACCTGGTGGCTGGCTGCTGAGGATGATCGGTCGAGTGTATCGTTGAGGCCCTGATTGCGCAGCTCCACACCGTGATCACTGCTGCACAACCTCAGTGTTCGTATTCTGGATGTTTTCCCCTTCATATCTGGATAGTGATAGGAAGTGGAGACGGCTTATGAAAGAAACACTAACTTAGCCATCGCCACAGAAGCTACATTTAAATTCAAGCCAGTAGCGGCATTAAGATTTAACGAAGTGAGCACAGAAAAACAATTCCATTATGGCCAACACAGAAACAGGCAGCAGCTGCACACTGAAACAACATGACAGACGCCGAGTGTCGGGATGACTTTTAACTGACTTTGTGGCTGAGCAGTGAGCCCTGTGGGTTTTAGGTAATAGGATACAATGCAGATTATAGGTTAATTCCACTGTGCATATTGTCATGAGCCAATTTGTTTCAAGCTGTGTGTTATCAGTAAACTCAAGCTGACCCCTGAAATGAGCAGAAAATGGGTGTTTTTTCATTGGCTGGCTTTGACATAACAGATATGAATGAAAAAGGAGCACTTGGATTTAATTTGTGTGCAAAACTTTAAAAAGCAAGATCGTACACACACACACACACACACACAGAGGAAAAAAACGTTTTATGCCTTGTCTCTTGTGGTTTCTAACAAGATGTAGCTTGGCCAAGGTTTCTTGGGTGAGGGGAAACTTTGGATGATAAAACTGTCTCTCCTCCTCCCCTCTGCAACGTTTGACTCTGCTGGATTTCATCCTGCTGTGTGCTGTCTTGATTAAAGACATATGAATAGGTTGATCATCAGATGAATAATAAATTGTCGTGCAATTAGGATTCCTGTGGAGTTACTTTTGCAAACCAATCATCATCTCTCACCCCAAGGTACTGTGTGGATAATTGAGGCTCAGTAAATATGTCGAATAATATAAAACATTTCCAGTGCTGATACTCTTAAGGCTTTGACTGGAAGGATTCAATTTAAAGAAAATTACCCTTTTCAATGATCAGTTCATTTTAAGTTATTTGCCAAATATTGGCGGTTTCCAGCTTCTCAGATATGTTTTTATCACATATAAGGTATTAAAAGGGTTTTTGGATGATTGACTGGAAAAAGCAATTTACACATGAAACTTTAAGCTCTGAGAAGCAGTGATATGCATTTTATTTTTCTACTTGACATTCCACTGTCTATACAATTGGTAGATCATTATTCATCAGAGATACCAGCTGAGCTGAGAGACAAAATGTCTTTTATGTAATATTGCGGATCTAACCTTTCCCTCTTTAGCCAGGAGCTATAGATGAGAACATCGACATCAAAAGATAAGATTCAAAACTTTGTGTCTGGCTCCGTCCAAAAGTGAAATGTGAAAGCAACGATTTGAGGTTTAATGGGAAATATTTATGTGAGGTAACACTAAGTTACTTGAATTCAAAATCAAACGACACAAAATAATGGCCTGGTTTCAATTTGAGCTGCTGAAGATATGCTTGAAATTTTCCTTAGCTGTAGCCAATGGAATGCCGCTTTGTGTACTTATGGGCAGATCCATGCAGAGCTAAGTTAACCATCTCCTGGTGCTAGTTGAAAATATCAAAAATCGAAATCGGTTGTCATATCTCTCCAATTTGCTGTTCTTTGTGTTAAGTGTTTTGGACGTGGTCACAAATTGTTCTGCAATTTTCTTCCCAGCATGGACACAAATCGTGTGTTCCACAATGGCCTCAGAGCGTGCAGCCGAGCGTCATGTGTCGCTGATGACGCCGGCATAATCGCTCCCACCGCTTTACCGCCAGGCTGTTTTTTGCCATCAGCTGTCAGCTTTGTTCATGACTGTACTACACACTCTGTTGTGGTGTGTGTGAGACCTTAAGGCACGCAAGTATGTGAGGAATGTCCGCTGTGTGATTCAGGACATCTGACTCTCACCTTGCCAGGCCAAGCACAGGGCATAGCGGGAGATTAGTGGCGGCTTCAAATCCTTAAATGTATATGTGAGTTGAATTGTGTTTTAATCTCCAGTATGCAGTTGGTTTTCATGGAGAATATGGAGCAGACATGGTAATTACTTGAAGAACTTATAGGGATTGTTCACCCCAAAAAATGAAAATCCACTCATTACTACTCACCACTAAGCAGTAACTGCAGATATCGTATCGTACATGAATTTTCATTTTTGAACTATCCCTTTAAGCTTGGAAGTTTTCACCATGTATGTTGTGTGTATATATATATATATAGCCAGCCAGCCACCCAGCCAACCATCCATCCATCAATCTGTTATCTATACTGATTATCCTTTGAGGGTCACCGGGGGGAGCTGGAGCCGATCCCAGCGGATATTGGGCCAGGCAGCAGTAGCACTCTTCGCCCCAACTGAATCTGAATTTGATTAAAGGAATTCATTTTGGTGGCTAGCAACTTCTTATTAGCATCCAAAGCACTCTAGCAACAGACTTATTGTCAGACTCAACTTTTAGCACATATATTGCAGTGAGAATAATTTTAAATAAGGAGCAAGATTGGGATCTTTTTTTTTACAACATGTTTATTTCTATCAAAATTCAAATCTATTGTTTTTCTGATTTGACCAATCCTTATTTGGTCTTTGAAAAAATTGCTAAAAGTGTTCATTATAATTTCCCTGAACCCCCAAATCATAAGATCGTCACAAAGATATGCAAGATTCAATACTTACTTACTAAATACTTACTTAACAGAGTTCACTGGAATTTGTCTAGATGAGGTAAAAAGTAACCAATATTTGTTTCTTAAAGAATGACTGAAACGTTTGTCAAAATGGTTGTCGATTAATTTTCTGTAAATCGACAAACAAATTGATGATGGTCTGATAAAAGCAGGATCCCTCACTCCAGTTACTGTGCCACTTCTCACAAGTTCAGCAATGGTGATAGAAGGGGGATCAGAAACTGGAGCGGTGAGCATGTGAGGGTCAGAGCGTAGGCACTGAGCTATTTTTCACATGAGTAGCCATTCTCCTATTTTTCCTCCGTACCCAACCTTAGCATTAAAGGAACAAAACAGATCTTTTTTCCCTTTGGCCTCCTGCTGCTCCTCCCTGCTGACTGCTCCCACCTTTCTGTTTCGGAGCAGCATCCCTCCACAGGGATCACATGCATTATCACTTGATTAGCTTAAAGTGCTGCTGTAACACACCACAAAAGAGCCCTTGTGAATTCATTGTTTGGGGAAGAATTTCGCAGATCGGGACAAGTGGCTTCAGGGGCAAAGAGCTCCTTGCATTGCAGGGGCGGGACGCAGGCCTGCGACTCATGTATGCCAAGTTTTGATGAAGATCAGTTCATTATAATGTGAAGCAATTCTCTTTAAAGTCAATTCCGTATTTAATTTACATTTTTACTAACATTGTAAATATGTAATATTAAATTTCCCGATAAACATTCAACTGGCATTTTATTTTTTTATGGGTTTAGAATTTCTTCAGTGTTCATTGTTCGGTAGGTTTGTGTCCACAGAGGTATTTCCCCGGCATCATCTCACTTCTCTACAGTTCAAACGAGCACATGATGATCCCATGGCACACGTAGTAAAAACTCCTCATCTCTTTTCTCTGTTGACACTTCTGAGGATCTATGAGACCACATGAGAAAGAGCAATCTCATGCGACCACACATGCGTGCACACACCATTACCATTACCACTCACTCAAAAATGAGATTCTTTGTGTACATTAAAGGTTCAGTGTGTAGGGTTTAGGTGAAAGGGATCTATTGGCAGAAATCGAATTAAGAATAATCCTAGTGATGTTTTCATCTAAATTGTACGAACTGTTCTTCTCTTTACCCTGGAATGGGCCCTTTATATATAAGTACTTTATTTCAGGAGCGGGTCCTCTCTTGAGGCTGACATGCTTTTCACAGTCGTCCAAACTGGACAAACTAAACCCCTTTAGAGTTTTTTATGACAACTGAGGGTACCACAGGTTCTCTTTCATGTTTGGAAGGAGAGGGTGAGGTGAGGTGAGGGGTATTCAGCTGCAACGTGAAGTTTCACCACTAGATGTCACTAGATTTTACTCACTGAACCTTAAAAATGAGACGCACTGGAGAGGCATATGGAGCCAAATCATTGAGCCAAGTTACATGTCACCGCAGAGCCGGCACCATTGTTCCCGTGGCTATGGTGGTGTCAGTGTGTACGACTGATCGGGAAGCCTCGGGGTTAGTGGCATGACGTTTGCCACACATGCTCTGAGCTGCTGACCAATCCCAAAAGAGTGGGTCATTTGACCAATCAGAGGAGACTGGTCTTTTTTGGGTGAGTGAAAATGGAGCATTTCAGGAAGATGATGAAAAGAGGCGCGGCAGAAATGAACAGTATTAGACAAATAATGATAATTTTAAACATTACATAATGTAAAAATTGTTAAAAATTGTGCCCTTTAAAGTTCCAATTAAAGTAATAAAACAAACTGGAAATGGCCTCCTGTCTAAAAGAGCAGCATCTATAGTCAATAAAACAAATGACTACCACTGTCTAATCATTACTGTTTGCAGCATCAATAACTCTTATACAACAAACACATGTGACACACACCCGAGAGCCGCCCCTGGCCTTTACTATCGTGCTTCCAAGACAAGAGACCTCCAAGAATCTGTAAAATACACCCACTTCCCTCTCTCCTCCCCTCTCCTTCTCCTCTTCATTAAGTTCAACTTTGCTCCGCTCAGAGCTGAGTGCAGACCTTCACATGTAAAGTAAAGCCGTGTGGGCTCATTGCTCAGCTATGCAGTAGAGAGGAGGATTAGCCTCAGCTCAGCACCAGTGCGAGGATCTGGGCATTTGGCCTGTTTTTATTCATCACCTGGCTGATTCAGAGAGACACCACAACACTGTCCCTTTATTTCACCCAAATCTCCTCTTTTCTCCTTTTTTTTATTCTTCCTCTCCTCCTCCCTCTCTCCTTGCACCCCTCTTTCCCCTCTCTCATCCATGACGCTTCTCTCAGATGACCAGTCTGTGCTGCCACAGGCCTGCCAGGTGCCGGAGCCTGGCAAACACATCACCTCTTCCTTGGACCAGTACTCGACAGACCGCACTGGCTTCAAACAGGACTACATGGACAGTGGCGAGAGCGCCGTTTTTGGGGTCGTGGAGCCCCCCAGGCGCTCTCGGGGCCGCCTCATCCTTCACGGCATGGTCATGTTTGGAAGGGAATTTTGCTACGCCGTGGAGGCGGCCTTTGTCACGCCGGTGCTTCTGAGCGTGGGGCTTCCCCGCAGCCTGTACAGTCTGGTGTGGCTGCTCAGCCCCATCCTGGGCTTCTTGCTACAGCCCATCATCGGCTCGGCCAGCGACTACTGCCGCTCGTCATGGGGCCGGCGAAGGCCTTACATCGTGGTCCTGGGCATCCTCATGCTCATGGGACTCACCCTGTTCCTCAATGGAGATGCTGTCGTCTCAGGTGAGGGATCGGTTGGGATTGGGTGGGAGTGTTTGGGGGAAATGAATGACTTCAAGAGCCAGACAGTGGGGGACAAAAAGGGGGGAGGTGCCGTACATTTTTTGTCCTGTCATATGAGAAAATGTGTTCCTGTTTTGGAGCCGGCTGTTGCTTTGATTGAAGGAAAATAAGAGACAATAATGAATCATTTCTTTTCATCTCGGAGAAACAGTCACATTGTAGAAGACGCTGTGGAAATTTGACAGCACTTTGGTCTCAATTCTGCTCTTGTTTGGAAATATGCAAAAAAAGAATTGTTACCTGTCTCATAAAACTCAACAAATGCAGCATTTGTTATCTTGATGTTTCTGTCAGGATACCCTCGCATAACATCGGCTTGTTTCTGCCATTGTATACCATTAAGGCTTGTGATCCTATTGGATTTTTTTCCCTCACTGATACAATGATTATAACTTTTATGTTTGTGCCCTCGAGCTTCGTCTTCTCGCCCCTGACTTTTTAAGACGCCGAACTGTACCAGCGTCTGTCCTCTCTCTGTGGGAAAAACCAGACACACCATCAGGGAAATTAAAGAAAGATTCAACTTGTTAAATGTGAGGCCGTGATGTTCTGGCAGGCTAGAACAGTTAACTTGTGACTGAAGTTAAAATATGTGGTTGTGAGTCCGCTACAGCGCAGATAGATGGTGAGGTATGACCGGGGAAATCTCATTGTGCCTCCGCTTTGAAGTAGTGGCTGATAACGTTTAAAACACCCAAACCGATACATGGGAATGTGCCGGGCCCCCGGGCGACATCACGAGAAGAAAAAATGTGAGTCCTGAATTTTTGGAAAAGAAGATAAGTGAGTGGATTCACTGCAGAGTCGCTGTGGTGCCGTTTTGTTTCCCGCTGAGCAGCTCCGCCGGATCATCGAGGAGTTAAGTGCACATTGACATGTTTCGCCAACTTTTGATTTTCACAGTCGACAGTGTCAACTTGGGATCATGGGGCTTGAAAACACATCATCAGTGATATCCTGATCGTATCTTTTAATTAAAGGATAAGAGGATGAGAGAAAATTACTGGACATGATTCTAAACCATCTGAAAAGTAGTTTTAACAGCCTGCTACACATGAAAAGTAGGAATGAAATGTGCAAAGTAGACTAGTTGTGATTTGAGGGCTACAACAAATTATTTTGAGTCTGGCGGATATAGGATTTTTCTGAATGGGGGGCAATTAAGAGGCCAAGATTTACGCAGAGCAGCCAATTATGTCCAACATCCACACACCACTCCTGCTTCAGTAAGGTGCACGTTTAAGTCATTCCTTGCTTACTGTTGACTATATAGTTTTGAGCGACTCCCCACATCATGAATTATATTAAAAAAATTGTTCCTTGTGTATTTAAAACAGTTAGAAAGTGACATTTTCTTCTTAACTACTGACAGGAGAGAGACACTTAAGGGGCCAATCAGATCCGCCCCTGTTTTTAGTCAAATGCAGAACTCTTAATTAAAAGCTTTGATCTTAAGATAAACCTCCTTGTTTAAAAGTCACTTTGAAATGTTCTGTGCTGGTTTTAGTTTCTATTAAAAAGACTTGTCTCTATCATCATCATCATATGGACGATAAAGTATTTCCCTCCTCCTGACGTACGCTTGATAAGCTGATTACATTCTCTGGGTTTCTGGGGGGTTGTCGTAAATGCTGCAGGAATCATGTGTGGCATAATGTTTGCATTATTGTAGCTGCCCCTCCATCTAATCTGAGAGAAAAAGAAGAACGGCTTCTTGTTGCACATGAATTGCTCTGAGGACTTTAAATTGTATATTTCCTTTTGTTTAAAGGCTAGAAATAGGTCAGATTCCAAGTGAAAGAGTGTCAGGAGGTGCTGATGTAACTCACTGTGACTTTTCATGACTTGAAACCTACTTCATCCATCCATCCATCCAAACAACCAACGCCTTCCTGAGCTCCCAACCAACCGACCCACCCACCAACCAACTAACTAACCAACCAACCGTCCATCCAAACAACCAACCAACGCCTGCCTGAGCTCCCAACCAACCAACCAACAAACCATCCATCCATCAAACAAACCAACGCCTGCCTGAGCTCCCGACCGACCCACCAACTAACTAACCAACCAACCAACCAACTAACCAACCAACCAACCAACCAACCAACCAACTAACTAACTAACTAACCAACCAACCATCCATCCCCTTGGTGGTTGGATCCAATTCCAGCTGACATTGGGCGAGAGGTTACACCCAGGACAAGTCACCAGTGTATCACAGGATGGAGGCATAAAGACAAACAACCATTCACACTCACATTCACACCTACAGGATATTTAGACTCTCCAATTAACCTAAGCTTGGGTATTTGAAGAAAACCCATGCAAACTAATCACACTCTTCTATACTTCAATATAGAAGTATAGATATAGAAGTATAGATATAGAAAATGACAAATCCGTTTTAATTTACATGTGCCTTGCAGGTGATTATATTTTTGGAGCGATCTCCAGTTCTGTTAAAGAGAACAGAGAACTCGACTGGACATCACACTCAGTCAGGCTTCTACTTTTGTCACCTGTCACAAATAATTGGTTTCTTTGTGTTGAGGGCTGTTCGTATCGTCTGTCTCTGTGCGTTTCCACTGGGACTCCTGTTCCCGGTGCTGTGGATTATTCATTCCACAGCACCTGAAAACTTTTGACACCTCTGTAAAATGAATATATTGATGCTGAGCTTATCTTGTTATTATAATCTAAATCCTCTGCTTTGTTCTGTTTTGCAGCTCTAGTGATTGACAGGGAGCAGAGGAGGGTATGGGCCATCGTGGTGGTGATGTTCGGCGTCGTGCTGTTTGACTTCGCTGCCGACTTCATCGACGGGCCCATCAAGGCCTATCTGTTTGACGTGTGCTCGCATCAGGACAAGGAGCGAGGTCTGCACTACCACGCGCTCCTAACAGGTCTGTAGTAACAGAGCTGCTGCTCCCACTCCGCCACTCATTGCGTTGGTTTATTTATGATTATTTCTGCCATCGACATTTCCTCCGTGGTTGTTTCCGCTGTGCATCTTGACGATTATCCTTGAATTAATCAGCATTCATTATTTGCTTGGTGGGTGTTTCAGTGGTAATACTGCCCTGGGGGCAGCTTGTAGATGAGAGAGTGTCATTAAACTCAAGAGCAGCATATGGCAGCCGTTCTCAGAGTTCAGCTGGATCTTCTTGTGGTGGGACTGATTACATGCACGTGGGCGGAGGTAGCACACACTGTGAAGATTTCCAGAAACTGTGTTGGTGTCTGTGTGTTGGCTGCATGTCTTTCTACTTACAAGAGTCAATGAGAGGACAAAGGGCCCTTTAGTTTGGGCTTTTGTTACTTTCTTTACACAAGTTAGATGAGAGCACTGATGATGAGACCCCCTGGGAGGTCACTAGACACAGAGTGAGGGCCCGCAAGATGATTTCCAGATATTTAAATACAACTTAAAAACAATTCTTAACAGCATATTCTAGCCAAAATTATTCCATAAGCTAAAAAAAAGCACACACGTTGAATTCAAAATAAAACTTTGCAAATAATCACCAGCCCGTTTTACAGAATGAATGATTATCGTAGTTTAAAGACTACCAAATAAATATATGAAGCATTAATCCTGTTCCTGAATAATGTGAATTGACTTAAATCTGCTGTTAAATATCTATGTATGTTAAAAGGATAAAGAGTATATGTGAGAGGACTCACTCACACAGATAATTATTACCCAGGTTCAGCTTCCCTCCTTTTTTGAAATCACTTTGACCTCCATCAGGGTTTTCACCTCTGGTTTTTTCACTTTCTTTCACATTGTGAGATGCGTCTTTTGACATTTTCACAGGTAATATTTCATGGATGTTGACGACAAAATTCAGGCACATTTGGGGATCTGATATCTATGAGTGCGTTCAATTTGGTGCAGCTTGATTGAATTGAAGGAGACTGTTGGGCCTCATGGAGGTATGCGCTCATGTCATAGTTATCTCGTGCTTTGGTTTAATGGTGGTCCCACATCTAACTGCTTCCAGAAACAATAGCTTTAATATGTCATTGTACACAACTGGACCTTTACCTAGTGGCAGACGAGACACGCTGGTGAAACCGGAGTACATACCAGTTCTTCTAATTGCCTCACTTATGTATTTTCCTTGCATCATCGACCCTCCCACTAGAGAAACCAATATTTCCCTGAGGAGCGTGTAAAGATCCAAAACAGAGCTATAAGAGGGCGACAGATGCAAAAATGAAAAAAAGAAATATCTCCAGGTCAAAAAGCGGTGACACACACGTAGAAGACACCGATGAAGATGTCAAGAGAGCTTGAGGTGTAAACTTGATCACGTGACCTCTGCAGCGGAGTTAATACGTCACCTTCTGCCTCTGCCTGCTGCACCCGGCTGCTCCACCTCTCACCTGAATAATGCGGAGGATTTGTTGCTGTTGCATGTGTGAAAGGCAAACTGCGGTTAAACTCCGGACCCAATTCTCCGGCCTTTACCCGCAGGTCAAGTCTGAAAACGGCTTAAATGTTTCCTCATGAACTAACAAAATCTGATAGTATGATAATATTTCCATTGCTTGCTTGCATGACAGTGAAATACTGCATGTTTCAAATGAGGAGAAACCGTACAGAATTAAGAAAACATTTATTTCGTACATTGCTTGGTGTTGGTGTTTTTGGTGTGTGCACTGGCTCAGCTATCAGCAGGCACTGGGTGGTGTGAGCAGGCTGTAATCCAGCCCTGAGCTAGTCATGTGCTGCAGTCATGGGTCTGGGCTGAGAGAGAGACAGAGGCCAGGCACATGACTCCCTGCCACTGCTGGCATGTGAGGTCTGAGGAGGCAGGAGCAAGAAACCGTGGTGTGTTGCTCAGTGATTCATGTACTGTTTTTTTCATAAGGCTAATTATGCACTCTGAACCCTGGGAGTAAATTCCGGTTGTGAAACACTATTAGCAATACTTGGAGTTTCACAGGCTCTGACAACAGCGTCATTGGTCAGTGACTTTCTACAGATACACGTTAAACTGGACACAACAGATGGAACGGACGGAGAAACCACTTTCAAATTAACTACATCTGGGTTTTTATTTGGATCTACACCAATTTGCACACACCTTGAATATTTCTCTGGATGGCATCATCAGTCGGCCCCCCCCATTTTGGTTCAAACTGAAATATTTTAAAATCTATCGGATGGATTTTCATAAATCAGAACCACAATCTGAAAGACTTTGATCCTGTTACCTTTCATCTAGTGACACCCTGAGGTTGACATATTTGTGACAGTATCAATTGTTTCATCTGGCCACAATTTGAATTTGTCCAATACTTTGGTTTATGACCAAATCACTGCGAAACATAATGACTTCAACCTCTAAAACGCATTAGTAAGTAAATAAATCACCATAGTGAACTGCTGTGATATTTGCCGGAAATTCTGACTTGGTTAAGTTCACTAGTACGTTCAGCCTCATGTTAAAACTTTTGAGTTCAGAACAAATGGCCTCTACAAGGACTGTTTATAATGTTAATATCAGCCTGGTATTTTTTTTTTTTTCACCCTATATTTTATTTTATTTATTCAAGAGCGTGGTCTCTCGGTTTGAGAGCAGGACAAAGCAAATGTAAACACATACAGTTTGAGTGCGAGCGCAGGGTTTTGAGCGAAGACATTACAAAAATCTGACTGTGAAATCATCCTGCTCTCTTACTGAAAGATCACTCTCTCGAATACAGTGGAAAACAAACAGCAGATGCGGTAGATTTCATTGTTGTGGCGGAAGAAACGTACTGTGTTTCAGAGTTGACTGTCGACAGTGATTAGTGAGATGCCGCTCAAAGCTCCTGACAGACTGCGAAGACTCTCAGAAAGTAAACAGATTGCACAATGTCATCTCCTCTACTTCTTTCTCGTTTGCAGTCGGCGTATTAACATTCACAAGCTGGTGTAAAGCCTGCTCTCTCCAGATGTTTATGATGAACCTGTACTTTCTCAACCAATTTACCTGATGTATTTATCTGTATCTGAATTGTCGTAGGCGGGAGATTAGGAAAGAAGGACACTAGAAAATAAAATAATGATCTCCTCTATGTATCCACAGCAGGTTCAGACTAACCCACTCAAGTTCAAATTTGTGTATGCATTGCTGGCCAGTCCTGCATTGCCTTGCAAAGCAGTTAACTCATATGCTACAAAAGTGAATAAGGCTGACTTTCAAATTCGCCTGGCGTCCTCACTGCTACAGAACTTTTGGAAATGCTGCTGCGGTTGGGCTATTGTTGGAAAACTCTGTGGCTGCATTTAGTATGGACGAGCAGAAACAGCTGGCTTCCAGATCGGGTGTTATCTTTCACAACTCAACTACCGATGCTGAATGCAAAGTGTTGCTACATCTTTCTTCCAGCTCCATCTCATCAAGAACTCCCTGCTCTTATACCTCTCTCCATTACATTCCGTGCCTCTGCAACTAAGCAACCAAATGCAGAGCGGACAACCTGAATGACCAGTGAATGGTAACATGGGTTTTCAGGTGTGTTTGAATTGACAGAGATCATTACTGATATGGAGCTAAAAAGCTTGTCTGGACAGAGATTGTGTGGATGTAGCCATAATGGTGATTCCGTATTGTCAGTTCAGTTGGATTGAACATCTCTGCACATGGTAAACAAGGCCAGAGTTATACCTGGCTACATTCACATTGAGACCACATCACTCCTATTATCCATAAGCACATTTAGCCTGATCATAGGCTCACGGATGTGCTAGTGTGAACTCTGTGTGATTGTAAAGCCAGAACTTTGGAAGTTTTGTTATTCTTCCCATTAATGTATATGAGCCACTTGGGTCGCTCCTGGGTGAAAACTGTGAGCTTCATTAGGTTTTACAGGAAACAGTTTTTGCTGCTGTTATGTGAATCTGCTAAAGTTTTGACGGCCTATTTAAATTCAGCTGCGCCCGGATCAGATTTTAAATCTCCTCCTCTCTCCTCTTCAGTCCCTCACAGTGAGTCACAGCGATGTCTCTGTTTTGCTCTGTTGCGCTGCAATATAAAAAAACGTCAGAGCTATCGTAGGGGCTGAAAGTTTTGTGCTCAAGATGACATCAATGACACAGAAAGACAGTGGAGACGGATCTTGAATCAATGGAGTGTGTGACGCCGCACAGAAACGGAGGTTATGCGGAGGCAAGTGAAGCGGGACTTCTGAGGTGGTTATTACTTCGCCTGCCACTCGCTGAAATGTAGAAAAATAGCCTCTATTTGAGGTGACTGACTGTAGAGGCCTGTGTCTGCTCAGGGGACACCAGTTTGATGAATCGCTGAACCAGTTCATCAGTCTTATCAATCAAATACATTTTCACCCCCAAAGGTCAAGTTTTCACCCACGTTTTTTTTAACATTTTCTTCAGATTGTTTCAAAATTTCTGCCGCATTCTCCCCCGATTTTTCCACCTCTTCCCTCAATTTCTTAAACCTTGCTCCTCAATTTCTTCAACATGCTCCTTAATTCCTAAACTTTTTTTTCTCAATTCCATCAATATTTCTCTTCAATATCCTCAACATTTTGACTCAATTTCCCCTTTCCCCTAACCCCTCACCCTAACCCCTAACCCTTCTCCTCAGTGTCAACATTTCTCCTTGTTTTCTTTAACAATATTCTTTAATTTCTTCATAATTTTCCTGGATTTCGTTTTAGTTTTTTTTCCTATTTATTTATTATTTGGATCTATGAGTTTGTACAATTTGGTTCAGATCATCAGAATAATTCATGCCTTCCTTTGGTACTGAATGAGGGTGTTCTTTTCATCTCCTCAAACTACGAACAGATTTTTGACATGAAAATCAAGGCTCGTTGCTCAGCGTCCCTCCGTGAATTTCTCACTGCACAGGCTGTCAGTTTCTCATCTTTCCTGAAGTTATCAGGACTCGCCATTTCTTTTTCCTTTTATATTCAGGAGAGGAGACGGTGTTGTTAATCACAGCAGGAGAGAGCAGAGACTTCTTTTCTCTCTGAAGTATGTCAGGGAGCTTTAATATCAGTGACAATCCAAATTCCTGATGGGCCACATCCACTGTCTGGATATTGCATTAAGATGCACCTCAGTGCAGTGATAAAGTCAACAAATAACACACTCTGATCCAAAATAATAATGGGTAATTCCTCATTTAATACAGATCTGAGTTGGCGGAGAAATTCTGAATTGCAGTTCACAACAAAACTGAGTACACACAATATCACTGAAATGTTCATTCAATTTTGTAGCATTTTAGTTTAACTGTGTGATATTTGATTGTGTGGTTAATTAACAACAACAGTGAAGACGCAAAGGCCCAAAAGTATAAGCAACATTTATTAATTTCAAACCAGGAATTACTGAATGAACAGGGTTATAAAAACAAACTGTAGGGAACTGCCTGAACAAGTAATAAACGTGTCCATCCATCCATTATCTATGCTGCTTATTCATCAAGGGTTGTGGGGGAGCTGGAGTCAATCCCAGCTGGAACTGGCCAAGAAGCTGTGTACACCCCGAACAGGTCACCAGCGTATCACAGGGCACACATACAGAGACAAACAATTATTCAAGCTCACATTCAAGAGAAGTACCTTGAGAAAAGATGGGAGAGTTTATGAGAGCATCACTCAGCAATGGAGAATGTTGCAACAGTAATTAGGAGGTTTAGAAAACTACTTGTGACAGAACCCACAGCTCAATATTCACGTCATCCTGCCTCGAAAACAAATGAAGTGCTTGAACGCACAAGCACCTGTAGAAGTTATTGTTTTTTAACTGATGTGACGGTTGCGAAGGACGTTGCACGAAGTCAGCCTCAACTACACAAAGAGAACACTACAAAAACTGCAAAATAAACTTTGAGGAAGAAAACTTTGAAGAAGAAGAAGCCTGATGATTGATAGCAGCAAATCCAAAAAGCAACTTCACTATATCAACTTGTATTGTTTTAGCTACATATTCCTGTTCCCTCGAAGTGGCCAAAACAATCTGTTAATCTAGTTTATCGACAGTAGGTGTATGATTATACAATAGTACTTGCCAAACACACACAAACACACACACACACTGGGGAGATCCTTTCCTTATGCTACCCCAACAACAAGACAGGTACCACCACAACAGAATTGTGATTCTACTAAACATGCCATCACACACCATGTAGCCTCGAGGCTGTGTCCCATTCAATTGACCTGAAGGAGCACACTCTCCTCTGTTTCTATTAAATACTGTATCCTGGAAGATAAAGGATGTAACAGGATCGGAGGGCGTGTTTTCTCTTTGTAATAATTGCAATTTTCTATCTGCATGGGGCTTTAACCTCTGCCTCTGTGCGTTCCAGGCCTGGGCGGGGCCTTTGGTTATCTGGTGGGCGCCATGGACTGGGGTCATTCCGTGATGGGGCAGCTGCTGGGCTCCGAGTACCAAGTCATCTTCTTCTTCGCAGCGCTGACCTGGAGCATCTTCCTCACTGTGCACCTCTTCAGTATTCCAGAGCAGGCTCTGGGCAAGGACCCATCTTCCACTGACTCGTCACCTCCCAGTGCCCTGCGCACGCTGGGATCCCACAGCAATGGTTACGGAACAATGTCTAAAGAGCTCGTCTCCACCGTCGTCCCAGCGTCGGTCCCGGACCTTAGGCCGAGGTCGTTCTCTGCTCTGGGCGAGGCCAACTCTGTCACCTCCAGTGCCAAGCAGCCAAACAAAGAGGTATGCGATGTGCAGGGTGAACATGTACTCTGGATGAAAATATTTTAATTCTTCATTAATTCTAACTCATCAATCAATTTTCTAAACTACTGCTCATCCTGGTCATAGAAATGCATTGCATGTAGAGGGAAAGGACAGAGAATGGACGTGCAGTGTAGCAGTGTGAAGTCCTGACACAGTGATGATAGGGAGTCAACCCGAGGGGAACACAAATGTCTGTGTAAATTTTCATTGCAATCCATCCAATACTTCAGACAGGAGAGACTTCAATTGAAAAATGAGAGAAGGTGAATGAGAGTTTGTTTGGCGTTGAGACCCCCTCGAGATGTCAAGGTTGAATGGGGGTCTGGCTGCAATGTGAACGAAAACCTACTGGGCTCCAGACACTGGCGATGGTTGATGGGACCTAGAGAACGTTGAGGAGCTGAGCGAGATGCGTGGACACTAGATATGGAGACAGGAGGTGGTTGGGGAGGAGGTGGGTCACAGCGAATCACTGAAATGACAGCTGGCGGTGGTGGCTCAGGAGGTGGAGTGGGGTTTTCTTCTGCATGCCGAAGTGCCCTTGGGCAAGA
This sequence comes from Hippoglossus stenolepis, assembly GCF_022539355.2. NCBI lineage: Eukaryota > Metazoa > Chordata > Actinopteri > Pleuronectiformes > Pleuronectidae > Hippoglossus > Hippoglossus stenolepis. The sequence goes on from NC_061500.1 coordinate 13,056,767, forward strand.
TAACTGTCCCTGACGGCTGTGCCTGCAATGTATGAATGTGTTTGTGAAAGTAAATACAGACACAACAGTCCTGTGAAGGTAAATACAGACCCCTTTAGACCATTACAGTGAGAGAGAGAGAGAACAGATTTCAAGTTGGGCAGCAACAGCGTGATTGGCTAATTGAGATCAGGGCGGAATCTGATTGGATTGCCACAAACACCCGGCAGTCCTGATTGACCTTGCTTCATTTGTCAAGACATTTAACACAAAAAACACCAAAATGTCAAACCAATGAATCACCAAAACCATTAGGGTCCATCCTCCAGGGATCCTGAACATCTGGAAATAAGGCCAAGGCCATAGGAGCCATCCCGCTATCTCCACCACTAAAAATATTCTCAAGTTTGAAGCTGCTCACAGGTGGAAATGTGAATATTAGGGGTTTTTCAAGTTCAAGTGGTTAATGAGGCTTTTCCCTGCAGACGAAACTCCTCAAACAACCTGCTGAATCTTTCATGTCGTAATGTGGGTGTAACCCAGTGAGACAAATTCCTGCATTATGCATGGAGTTAGTCAGCGAGTACTGATGAATTACATTTTTTTATTCTGTAAACTCAATCATCAATCAATGATCCCTTCCGGCTGAGCTTCAATAAACAATATAAAGAGAAGAGTTTACCAGAGGAGTTTGTATCTCCGTCTTTAAACACGGTTTTGCCGCCTCGCCTGGATGTTAAGACTTTGATTAATCATCTCTGACAGTTCATCGTTTATCTTAGATAGTCCTTGTCCTTCTATTTAGTGCTACACAAATCCAAAATATTTTCTGGGTGATTTATGATTGATTGTTTCAAAGAGATTTATTGTCGGCATTTTAAGTTCGCCTCTTAATCCTTTATTATACTGTTTCCGAACCCTTGAGCGACATCCTCAATGTGAGTCATCTGAGATCGTCGCTCATTCATTTGCTTTAAGATCTTGAGGGTCTTTTGTGATGTCTTTTTTTAGCTGTCGTCAGATGTGTGATTAAGCGCCGCTTGCCGTGTAAATACCAGTAGAGTAGTAGGGGCTGGGAGATAGGGCTGATTTATCCAAATATCCATATCTGTCTAAATAATCCTGTCAGTGTTGTTGCTGTTGGCAGTGATGTGTTTGACGTTTGCGTGTCTACCCGCAGGCGCAGAAGAGGATGACATTCAGGTCGCTGATGAAAGCCATCATCAACATGCCAAGCCACTATCGCTGCCTGTGTGTCAGTCACCTACTGGGATGGACGGCCTTCCTCTGCAACATGCTCTTCTTCACCGATTTCATGGGACAGGTACGGATTTCGTGTGTGTGTGCCTGCATAGGGTCATGCACACATTTAATAAAAAGGACCGAAGCCATTTGTGACCAAGACAAATGGCTGCTTCTGCCTGTTTGTGTTCTGTGTGAAGCTCCTAATCACTGCTCATTTTTCCACTCACTCCAAGACACTTGAAGTGAATTGCCGTCACTAGTGTCGCTGTCATTTCTGGTTCAGATTTGAGTTTTTATAATCAGTTAATCAAAAGGCATTCTGCTTGTTCCAGCCTCCAGAGTGTGATTCCTCCACATTAGAGAGCTGAAAGAAAAATGTTGCTAGACTCATGTTCAGGTTTTACAAAAGGGATGGACTCAATGAGAGGCAGCGGAGAGAAGGGCAGGAAAAACACAATGATTTAACAACAGCTGAAAAGGTGTAAACAAGGTAAATATGTGAACTTAGCAAACTCCCAAAAGGCACCGAACTAAAGTGATTCCAGGAGGCCGTGCTCCAGAGTTCAGGGTCCACTCGGTGCAGAGTGTTGCAGGGAAGGGTGAGGCAGAGCGATGGTGCTGCTTCTGGATGGCAGAGCTGAAGAAGAGGCTGCATCCTCTTTTCCAAACGCCTGAAACAGAGATGTTTGGAATCCCTGCTGGCCCTGTTTTAGTCTGAAAACTCTAAAGTTGGAAACGATGATGCAGTCGCCCACATTCGCCCACATTCGCTTCCCGATTGGATTTTATCAGACAATCTGCCTCATTAGCATGCACGTGCACAGGCCCCGGATTATTGCTGGTATGAAGCTAAAACACGTGATGATTTTGGTTTTAAAATGCCATTAAAAACAAAAATGTGTTCATGTGGATGTGGCCATGTGTTGGTGGTGCTGTACGCTGGCTGAAGGAATCCTGAACACGCTAAATTCATGTAAGGAGACAGAAAACACGTTTGAAGCCTCGCAGAAGCGTTTAACCACGAGTTTGAACGACATTGGCGATGAGGTGAAGGTTGGATTGGTCTATATTTGGGTGGGTTGATTGGAAGTATAGAGACGTTTTGGGGGACAGGCGACCACGCACAGCCTGACACACACACACACACACACACACACACACACACACACACACACACACACACACACACACACACACACACACACACACACACAGGCTGAGCACTTGACAGAAAGTTTAAACTTCCTAACGCTTGATAGATAAAACAACTCATTGATTAATCATGAACGTGATCATCAGTTACGGTCTTTCAAATTTCACAAGGCATCTGAATTTTACATTTCAATTTGCATATTCAGTACTCTGTTTCTTTTGTTGTTCAAATTCAAATGTATTTTTTCATTAGCATAATATGTCAAGAACACCTGTACCACAATAACCTTGGGGTGTTTTGAACAGCTGTCCATAACCTCACCAAATAAATGGATCGTTATAATAGAAAGAGGCGTTATCTCAAAGAAGTAAGAGATACATAATGAGGCACAAAAAGGATTCTCTATAAAGCGGGATTGCACATGGTCTCATCTGAGTCCTTCATAGCATGCAGGTGCATTAACCAAGACATCAGTGAGATAAGCTGCTTACACTGAGGTGTTAGATGTGGCTAATCCGGAGCCTGAAGGCCTGCAGGTATAGAGGCTCTTCATCATCCTGTTGTTTCTAAATGAGATGCTGCGGTTGGGTGACTCCGTCTCTGTCTGATGAACAGGCTGAGTGCTGGTTTGCTCCAGTCCTTGATGATTCTGTGTGCCCCGCTCAGACGACACAGCTGATAGATGAAGAGCTGGTCGGCTGATTGGGAGCTCAGCTCTTTCTTACAACTTTCTGGGGTTTTTTTTACGGTCAGCGAGGCGGCAACCCCCCATAACCAGACAGTGACGTAGCCAGTGTGCTCAATGGTGCTGTAGAAGCTGGAGTCTCAGGCTACATCCACAGTACTACTTTTTCATTCGAAAACCCTTTAACTCTGCTTCAGATACGTAGTACGAGAAGTTTGGAAATGCAGCTGTTCCCGTTTAGAGTTTTATTCTGGAGATGTTTGGGAAAGAAGACCTGGACGCTCACAACCACTTGCTGATTGGGTGTTTTCCTTCACAACATCCTATCACATGACCCCCTTCTGGAGGAAAGAAGGCGACATTAGCCTCGGCTACCAGTGTAGAACGCAACTTGAATAATCAAATACATGCGTTGCTGACCTTCTTGTGTTTGCTAACAGCTGTTGTGCCGTTAAATTCTGCGTCTTACAATCATACAACTGCTGACATGCGTAGGAGGTGAGGGATGGACAATTTAATTTGTCAACAACCTGTCATTCTACTGGTTGGGGAATTGTGACAGACTTGTTGCACCAAAAAACCCAGGAGCAGAGGAGAAATATGAGCACAGAAGCAGCCCGAGGAGAAGAGCTGAATCTGGAGTGTTTCCATCTACTCAAATGTGCAGGTTAAATTATTTTATTTGCTTCATGTTATTGTGAAATCTTTTGGGGAAAATAAGCAATTTGAGGAATTTACCTTGAGGAATTTTCCACTAGAATTCATATTTCATCCAATAAACAAATTATTTGTCAGCCGAACTATATGAGATTAATCATTATTTGTCGTCCCTTAACATGACTCATGAGGCAAAGTGACGCAGTGAAATAAGATGAAATGTAAGTGACATGCTCCATTAATCCCTGTTTCTGTGGAGGAAGATAGGTGGGACAGGGTGGTGGTGGTGGTGGTGGTGGTGGTGGGGGGGGGGCTGCCTTTTATTATGTGTAATCCTCTGTTGACGTAAAAAAAATGACAAATGCTGCAGGGTGTCACAGTGTGAATGCTGATCAAAGGATGCACTTCGCGCCGTGACGCAACACCCAATGCCACGCTTCACCAAGACCTAATGCACCGGCTCAAAATCTGAAATTGCAGACGTTGTTATCGTGGATAAGAAACGTGTAGCAGGTGGCTCCCGTGTTGAGTTAAAGGGAATGTGCCTCCAATTGGTTAAAAAAAAGAAAGAAGCATATATCAAGAGGACGGACAATATTTATATGAGAAGCTCAGTGGTTAGATGTCAGCTTTTATGATTACCTGGCTTTAAAGCAGCTGTAGTACTTTATAATATAACTTTCAGTTTATGTCCCTATAAGAATCAGGTACCAGCAAATACTGTATTTCTGGTATTTGATATAGGTTCAGTGAAAGGATTCAACACTAAAAGGGTAAAACTTGGACATTGTACATTAAACATGTTGGACAACAAACATTCACAGCTACGGCGACTGGGAGTCTCCAACTAATGGATGCTCTGGCTTCCTCCCACAACATGCAGCTTAGCAGGTTGTGGGAGGAAGCCAGAGTAAACCCATGCAAACACATGGAGAACATACAAACTTCTCAAACAATAGAACTGGTCAGCTCCCTGTGAGGCGACAGCGCTCTGTATATTTATGAGAATAAATAATAACTTGGTTTCCACCTACGTGCACAGTAGAAAACGTTCAGCTTTGTACACTTGACAAAGGTACATTTTGTTTTGTTCTCCGACATTACAAGCTGCTGCAGTGTTAGAGGTACATGGCCACTGGGGTCAGATTTAAAAAAATGTCTCCTTCTTTGCCTCAAGACAAAAAGGAAATCCCTGTAGAGTGGAAGAAACCTTCTTCACCCTTCAATCCTTCTTTTTCTCTGTTACACTGCAGTAATGTATTTTTTTTTATTTATTGTGGTTTCTCATTGTTAATATTTTCCGTTATGTTTCTTTTGTTTTGCCATTGTGTTTCCTTATTTGCTGTTGTGTTTTGCAAATCAGAAAGCACAACAATACAAAAAACACAACAGTAAATAAGAATACACAACAAATCACAAATCTTTTTGATTTGTTGTTGTCTGTTTCTATTAACCGTTGTGTTTTTTGATTTGTTGTAGTGTTAGTAGTGTTATGTTTGTTATAGTATATGGTTTTATATATATATATATATATATATATATTGTATATGCTCTTGTGTGTTCTTATTTGTTATTGCACCGCATAAACAGCAACATGCATTTTACATTACACAGTAATTTAACTCTGCTGCGACCCAGCTCTGTTTTCAACAACTAATAAAACTCAACACTAATTTCTCCTCTCCTCTAAAATATCCACTTGTTAATCCAATGTGCTGCATACTCTTGTTTACTTCCTCTGTACCAGTACCAGTATTTGAAAGTAATGACACTGAATGTAATTAGCAGACTTTTTACTGTTTCTCCCCTGGAAATGTACACTTTCTTCTTTCCTCTTTTTTGCAGATTGTATACAAGGGAAACCCTTATGCAGAGCACAACTCGACAGCCTACACCACATATGAGAGAGGAGTGGAAGTGGGCTGCTGGGGACTGTGTATAAACGCTGTGTCGTCTGCTCTCTACTCCTGTAAGTACATGTGCAACAAGTGAACGGATGTGGAACTACCTCTATTTATATGGAAATGTGCCTCAAAATATGACTTGCTCTTTATCTAATTCTCTAAAATGTACAAATGCAATATCACTAATTTAACCCATGACATGCATAAGTGTGTTATTATTGAATATGTGATTCCAGCATGCATACTGAAGGTTGGAAAAGAATATGCAAATGTGGGGTAAAAGCCAGGAAAACAACTAAAGACTTAAAAAGGAATCAGATGAGCTGGTGAGCATCTCTAACCAGTTTGTTCTAGGCCACGCAGACTGTTAATGTGGTCGCATGGTTGGACATTAAAGAGGAAGCTACACTCTACAACACTGATGGGAACATGTTTTGTGGACTGAAACTAAGGGTTAAATGGTTGGGAAGAGAAAACACTATGGATGGTGTAAAAAAAGAGCGGGGGGGTATGGTGAAAAGAGCATCCTGATTTAGGGCTGCTTTTTCTGCCAGCCCACCTGGTAAATAGTCTAGCACGCGATGGAGGCAAAAACAAAAACAAAAACCAAAAAAATAACTATAAAACATCTCAGGATGAAAAAGATGTGTCATACGTGTAAAAGAGGCTGACAAACATGTCAACTTCGAAAGACAACGAGAATCAAGAGCTTTTGGTGATAAGATCCATACGGAGTCCATACATATGTGATGTCCCACCTCCTGCATGCTCTACCCAGATGCCCCCCCCCCCTCCACCTGAATGCTGTGGACATTTTCCCTTTGTTGTGAATGCATCTGAGCCAGCAGAACCTCCTGCTGCGTTCTTCATATATGAAAGACACCCCTGGAAAAGGTTCATGTCTGAAAATGGCTTTACAGCAAAATTTCAGGGTGGTTGTCCAGCACCTGATGCTCAGTAGATGCAAATCTACTGACTTAACACAAAGAAAATCATTCATGTGGAGTCAGATCCTGCAGAACCTCCAGCTGTTCTGTCAGGAAGACGAATGGCTCAATATTCCCTCTGAACACCATCCGGGTCTGATCAGCTACGGAGAAGCGTTTGTTTGAAGTCACTGATCAAAATTAGATTCAAGCTGTCCTTGGGTTCTCTTACTTTCTCCACCGGCGATGTGATTGTTTGAAGAAGACAAAAACAAGGGCCCGACATCCGCGCAATCACATTGTGTTCATGACCAATTCATACAGAAAACCAAATCATTCAAAGGGACTCACTTGATTGTTCTCGCCTTTGTGTGGGTGAGTGGCAGGAGAATGTGCGGGTGGTTGTTTCCACATTAATCATTAAAGCCACTCTTAATTAAAATCACCACATCCTGCAGTGACATCATCTGCTCCTGTGAAGGACAGCCCGATGAGCTTGTGTACGGAAACTAGATCGCTGTGTGCAACGACCACTCACCTCTCTTCTTGCATTGGGCGTACAGGCGTCAGCCAGCCATTAGCCAGCCATTAGCAGGCCTTGCTTGAATAAAACACGTTTTCCCAGAGGAGGGCTGACTTGTATTGATTGAAATCCAAACAGAAGGTCTGCTATATTGTGAAAAGTTTGGACAAATAATGAAGGCATTGATGCTGCACCTGACTGGGGAATCTGGCTCTATTTATAGTCTGGATGCTGACGTTTTTGTTGCTACTCAAGACAGTCAATTACACGTCCTGTCAGCTTTCATGCTGCAGGGACTTTAACACTTTGGCAACATCTCAGAGAGGTGCAGTGCTAAAAAAAGACCAAATCTAATATCCTGAATTAATGCATTTTGTATTTGGTGTTATTAACAATCACAGTCATCCAGGTCATCCAAGAGACATATCACATCGGTCCTGAGTGATCTGATCACAGCTCTAAGTTGTGAACACACCCAAGATGCCTTGAGGACGTATTTGAGATTTTATCACTCATACCTCTTTAAAACCAAAATAAGTGGACATATGCACTAAACTCACAAAAAAAAGGCAATTGACGCTTTTCCCATTTCCGCTACAGGAGTTTGCCCCTATTTGTTTATTTTTTTACTGATGAATCATGTTCGATGTCATAAACTTGCCAGGAGCTGAAAAGCTCTTGCCAGAGTTGCATCTTGCATGGTACAAGAAAATAATCGCTGTTGCACGTTGTGCCGGAGATGCAAATAAAAATAAGAACACAAACGTTCATGGCTATTTACGCGCCAATGCCCGGAAGTTCAATATGTGTCGTAACGTTGTGCCAGAGAAGGTGCAGCGTCTAGACTGCCAAAATAAAGACGAGTTAGTGAACTCTCCAGGGTGTCTTGTTTCTATCACTGTCGATCAGAGCCAGAGCAGATAGAAAACTGTGTTCACCGCAGAGTCATTTGACCTGGGAGCGAATGTTGATTGTATCCATCCATATCCCATTGCAGGAAAAAGCCAGATGTCACTTAGGCCAGTGGAAAAGAGGCTTTAGATCACATTCAGAGGTGGTCTGGGACACACGTGGCCACATCCTTTTCGCAGTGTGCAGAAAGTCCATCAAGTGAAAGTAAAAGTGACCTCCTCTGTGTTTGTGTGTTTTCAGATGTGCAGCGTTTCCTTCTCCCATACATCGGCCTGAAAGGATTATACTTCCTGGGCTACTTAGTGTTCGGTATGGGCACCAGCCTGATCGGCCTCTTCCCCAACATCATTGCCACGCTCATCCTGTGCACCGTGTTCGGTGTCATGTCCAGTACGCTCTACACCATCCCATTCAACCTCATATCAGAGTATCAGCGTGAAGAGCAGGTAAAGAGATGGGTTTTTTTTTTCAAGATTTAGATGCAAAGGATCAGAAGAAAACATGTGCTCAACCAAAGACATAACAAAGAGAGCTGGGATGTGTGCAACTCTCAGATTAGTTAGGACGATCCCTGGTTTTCAATGACAAATTTTAGCATAGAGGAAAAATGCATAGGTGTTTCGACTAAGCCTTCTTCACTGTGACAGTGCCCTGTGGCGATTTCTTAAAAACAAACAATGTTATATTTACATTCACTGTTACCCACCAAAACTCCTCATGACTGTACATTCGCTTGTAAAGTCAACATGCATCCAACAAACAACAAACCAAGGATCCACTCGTAAAAAAAACATCAAAGAACGCTGCAAGGTGCCGCAAGGGGTCAAAAGCTCAGCAGGGAACCTTTGACTTTTCACGCATGACTGTCAGTCAGTTTATTTCTAAAGGGTGTTTACTAAGGGTCAGCCTGCAGTCGAAGGTGTTGCTTCACATAACAATACAGCAAATACAAGCAAAGGGAGCCATAGAACAATGTCTACTAGAAGTGCAATGATTTGTAGATTCATTTACAACTATTTAAAAAATCAAATAATTATTTTCATAATTATCAAAGCATTTACATCCTATATAGAGGTGGCTTCAAACTAGGATTGAAAAATAACTTGTGATCATATGGGAGCAAATATCATTAGAGACACAAATTCTTGGATTAACCAAGCATTTGTTATCATATGGTATAAAAAGTGAAAGGGCATTTTTATAACACACAAAAGTTACCATTGCCTGATTGGGATATATACAGCAGGCGTGCAGGATATGCATATCCATTCCGATGCTTTTCATTTGAATGTGCAAACACTCCTTGTACTTTTAGGGTTCAGGTTTCCCATAGGTTTCCCACAATGCAACTGGAGGCTGTCTGTCATGAGACCCTTCCGGGCTTTGAGTCTCAAACCAAAGCGGAGATTACTCTGGAAAACTCCCTCCAGAGCAACAAAAGTCATTTATTCATAATTATTTCCCCTGACTGAAGAGTAACTCATTGAGACGGCTATAATTACCTTCATGAGTAAAAAGAGTTAAGAGCCCCTATAACTCAATTTACTTTATTACACTAAGACAATTCAACCAGTGATAATGATGTTGTCCAGGAAAACAGGTTTTATATTACAGCCATCAAATGACATAATGTCGATATAATGAACGGTGTTACCATGTAAACGTCGTTGTACTACTCAAATATGTAGGTACAATGAATGAAGAAAAAAATCTTATAGAATAAACAAGTCAACATTTTTATATTTAAAAGAGAGTAAGTGAGTAAGACACAGTAGACAAAGATTTCACATGCAAACTTTTTTTTATCATGTAATGCTTCAATTTAATATTGATTATAAAATATTATGAGGTACTCTAATAATATCAGAACAAAAGGGGTGGTAACATGTCAACATAAAGATCTCTGAAACATTACTATGCAACATATACATATTTTACTATATAGCAGTACACTTTTAAAAATAGTTTTTGTCCATTCGCACGCTGAGCTCAATATACCCGTCAATATATACATCCAGATTTCAGTTTTGGTCAGAAAAGCTATAGACCAGTTTATTCCCAGTGTACTTGACACACTGGTAGCACCATACTGGAGGCTACTCTTGACTGCAAATATTTGGGCAGCAGAGGTTTGCAGGAGACGTGGTTCCCAACATAATTTGTGTAGCTCATATTTAAATCTCCCTGCCAAGTCTCTGGCATTTAACCAAGTGTGTTTTAATATCTGGAGAGTGCGGATCTGGAAGAAAATGGGTTTTTCAATTATTCCTAAGGCCTCTGAAAAAAAGACAACTTCATTTTGCTGGATGATAACTGGAACTCATTCATTTGCCATTTTATACTAAATTACTCCCATTCAGAACATTATGGAATAATTGGCAACTTACAGCTGCTCATAATACTGCAGCAAAATGAATAATCCATATATCAAGATCATACTAAAAAAGTTCAATTAGGTTGCTGTTGAAAAATCCATAGCTGCAGAAGAAAGCCTTGTTTTCAATAGCAGTTGTGATGTGTCCTCGTGTACTCACTCAATTCCTCGTTAAGCTAAATCAAGTGAGCTGGTGAAGACATTCAACGTTTAATCGCCCAAAGGTGCCACTGAATCCATTTACCCAAGTACTGATTGCTTTCTGCCATGGACATCTCTGGCAATGGAGGAATTGATAACATCAGATATCGCTCTTCTCCCCCCTCCGCCTGTTCTCCAATCCTCTCCCCTTCCAGGAGCAGTTGGCGATGCAGGGAATCAAAGAAACTCAACGAGGCACCGGTGTGGACTGCGCGGCGCTCACCTGCATGGTCCAGCTGGCTCAGATTATCGTGGGCGCGGGGCTCGGCGCCTTGGTCAACCTGGCAGGAAGCGTAATAGTGGTGGTCCTCTCGGCCTCGTCCGTGTCTCTGTTAGGCTGCATCTTCATCGCCTTCTTCATCAGATATGTGGAATGATTCTGCTCATGTAAAATGTATTTTAAATGGTATTTGTTTTAATAAATAAAGATTCTTTATTATATCTATAAAAATGCCTTTGATGTTTTTATCGATTCCTTCAATTGGATTTTAACCGTCATGCGCTGAGCTCCTGATATTCTCCTGAAATTTTCCAGAGGGGCTTTATGTGAGAACCCAAATATTCGAGTCAGTTGCTCCGTACCTTTTACTTGGGGGCTGGCGGGAAAAGTTCCAGAAAATGAAGTGAGCTTCAGTGAGAATACAGAAGGAATATGTCTGGAAAATCCCCAGCGAACGAGTGGGTGTGATGATGTTTCTAACACTTAACAGACGTGAACATGAAGGGGGCCGAGGAAGATGAGAGGACGGGATTTGGGAACATTTGGCGATAAGGGCCAACGCTGCTGTCAACGTCCTGCAAACAAAAACATGTGATTGAGGGAAATAGATGTGCATTTGCCTGCCACCACATCCTCTACCCAGGTGCCACCCCTCGTCTGAATGTCCCTGACAATTTCCTGTTGTCGTTAACGTGTCTGACCCTGATGACCTCCTGCTTTTCGGGACATTTTCTGGAGTTCATGTCTGAAAACAGCTGCAGGGTTTGTCACCAGTGGCAAGGCCAAACATTATTTATTATAGATTCAAAACCTACATTCTGTTACTTCAGTTTGATGTTTGAGCTTCACTGAGCAGAATGATGTACAGCATGTGCAGAGCTTGGAACTAAAAGGCTGTTTTTCTCTGCTGAAAGTTTTCAAATGCTCATGATCTCTGCTACCTCCTCATTATATCTTCGCTTCTGCTTCCAGGCAGAGGGAGCGAGATCAGTAGCTCCCTCACTTTTCAAAGCCTTTTTTCCCCTCTTTTAACACACTGACATCTACAGAAGTCAGTTGCTGTGTCTGACGACACCACAAATATTTCCATCCACATTAACCAGGCTTCAGTTGTTCATCGCTGTGAATCGGGCCCATTCAAATGTGATTTTCTTATGTAAATCCACATAATATCTATAATTGTTTGAAAATGCATTTCAAAGCACCCTGGAGATCAATAGAGATATTAGCTTTTATCCTGAGGAACACCCATTTCTAATTATGATTTTGAGTAATTTTTCCTCCAATAACAGATTAAATGCTTTGTGTTTGTGTTTGTGTGTGTGTGTGTGTGTGTGTGTGTGTGTGTGTGTGTGTGTGTGTGTGTGTGTGAGGTGCTTTTATTCATTTTAAATCAGATAAGACTGTGGAATGTGCATGCAATTAGCCCCTACGCGTTTAGCTTAATTAAAAAAATTAAATAAAACTAAAGCTGTGTTGATCTTAAGGTGTGGAATATTAAAATGGGTTTGTGAGACTCCTATCTTCGTCAGATATGCATGTACGGGTTCTGTTTCTAATTTCATTAGATTCTTAATGTTTGAAGACAGAATTGAACCACGGCATTTGATTAAGTCCTGAACTTTCTGTTATCTGGTGGTTAAACTATTGGTCAGTGCTGAGACTCTTAAAGGACCTTCTCCAATATTGTGTTATTGTTGTGGTGATTTGCCACCTCTGGGGTGATTTTTGGAAATGAGTATGGTGTTGAGTACATTTCTTATTAAAAGTCACTTGTTGACACATGAATTAAGGATCAGAGATTTAATACCCAGCTTTGACTCACATGGTAAAAGTTGCTGCTTGACTGCAAAAAGTCAAATACACATTATGAAATCACTTAGATGTTCCTGATTTCACCATTAAACCAAAACAATTCAAGGTTCCGTATGTGTTTTAATGGATAGTTACTGGTTTGAATTCCTGCAGGCACTAAGAGAAATTAAATAAATGTTGTGCTGGGTTGAGATGTGAAAATGTAATTTATATTAAGTCGACCGACCCACCTTCTGAAGTTATTCTCAACTTGACATTTAAAAGTGTATGCACTTGCACTTTTTGTTTTGCTTAAATGGCAAATATAAATATAAATAAAGGATTGTGAGATTAAGGTCTTTTTAATGGCAAGTTCCTCCCTTTTCTTTTTTTCATAGGATAGAGATGAGGAAGCAAACTAATTAGAAGTTAATGGGCTGTTTAACATAGCCCAAAATTCATTTAGAAGTTATATTCACTGAATTAATTCCAAGGGAGTTCTGCACAATTATGTTACAGATGTGCATCTGGGTGGCTGATTTTTAACGAGGCCTCTCTCGTATGTGTGCACAACATAAACAGGTTTTCAGATGCTTGATCACGATTTAATAAAAACACAAATGCTCTCAAAAGGGCAACTTATCGAATACTTATACTGTGGTTTGACTTCAAAGTTCTCTTACTCAGCCAAGATATGCATCCCAGGTACCAGCTACATCAATATGGGCCACAGATCAATTTAATTACAATATTTAAGACAGCAAACTCTGAGCTATTAACTCAATATACAATCAAACTCCCTGAGACAAGAATCATTAAATAAAGTGAATTTATAACACAATGAGGAGCTTCTCTCCTTGTGTTTATACAAATTAGTTTAAGAGAATGTTATTATAACCACTAATGTACATTACTTTAGTTAATATAGTGTGATGTAACTGCTGTAATGGTATAAATCACCTTTCTGGAGTGTTTGGCGTGCAGGCGATTTTTTTGCTTTTGACACCATAGGCTCATGCCACATTCAGAATTTACTGTATGCATTCATTAACGTTGTCTAGATCAATTATCGGTACGGTGTGAAACTCGTTGACTTAAACATGAGGATATGGATTCATGTGACGTCAGAACGATTTCATGAATGAATACTGGCCACGATGTTGTCAATGCACTTTACTTTGCGCATTTGACATTTTAGACGAATATGGCACAAGAGAAAATGCCCTCCCCTCTTTTATTTTAAAGAGGAGCTGAGAGCAAAACCACAGATGCGAAGTGGGCAAAGTGACAGACAAGCAGGAGCCAATGTGATTAACTGAGATGATGGGTGGTTTACAGGCCAGTTTCTGTTTGCGCTCTTCTCGCCAATTACGCACATCCAACTTGGACGCACACTGCAGCCCCTCTGCCAACTGCGAGAGATTGTCCATTAACATTAAAACATGTAATAAAACTCACAGAGCATTAAAGTACACAGTCCGTGGCACTTTAGACTAAGTGCTGTTTTGTGGCAGATCTCTCCTGTCATTGTGCATCACTGCTCCCGGAGGATAAAACACAAGAGGGGCCTCCCCGGGCGCGCTGAGGGGGACCAGGACGTGTCCCTGTCCGTCCGTCTCTGGCTTTGTCGTGGCTGTGATCGGCCTGATGGTGGTGAGGGTCGGCGAAGTCATCTGCCAGAAGAGTTTTTTCAGCGCTTTCCTGAACTCCCGCCTCATCAGGCAGTACAGGATGGGGTTCAGGCAGCTGTTGGAGTGCGCCAGGCACACGGACACGGGGAAGACGTACACCTGCGTGGTGTAGTACTCGTAGCTGAAGTGGACCACGTTGAGTTTGATAAGGATGCCCCAGGCTGTGAGCGCCTGGTTGGGCAGCCAGCAGAGGAAGAAGGACAGCACCACTATGGTGACGGACTTGGTGACCTTGGCGCGTCGTTTGGCGCTGGAGGAGTTGATGTTTTTGGAGGTGATGAAGCGCAAGAGGAGCAGGTAGCAGGCGGAGATGATGCCCAGAGGCACCACGAAGCCCAGCAGCACTTTCTGAGAGTGATAGAGCCCGAGCCAGAACTGTGCGCTCCCGTTGGTTTCGGGGAATTTAACGAGGCACAGGTCCTCGTTGGAGACGCTGACGGTTGTGGAGAAGACCGCGTGCGGCAGCGCGGCGGAGACAGCGGCGAACCAGATGAGGACCGTGATGCAGCGCGCCGAGCAGCAGTGCGTCCGCCGCCGCCTGCCCTTCAGCGCGGAGGCCAGCGACCAGTACCGGGCCACGCTCATGGCTGTGAGGAAAAACACGCTGGCGTACATGTTCATGGCTGTCACATAGGAGACTATCTTGCACATGGCTTTGCCGAAGAGCCAAGTGAAGTCCAGCGCGTTCTCCACCGCCCAGAACGGCAGAGTCAGCACGAACTGGAAATCGGTCACCGCCAAACTTGTCACGAAAAGGTTGATGGAGGATTTCTTCCACACGCGTTTGGACTTCATCAGGTACAGGACCAGCAGGTTCCCGACCAGACCGAGCGCGCACACCAGAGAGTAAATGACTGAGATGATAATCCTGACAACCGCGGCGCCATCTCCCACAAAGTCCGTTTTTCCAAAGTCTGACAGGTGGAAACTGTCAGCGGAGGCGGAGCGGTTGGTCGCGTTAAAAACGAAGCTGAAGTTAATCCCTATTCCCGCTGAGTCTTCGTACAGACCTCCGATAAATTCCCCAGACATTTTAACTTGATCCCCAGGTGATATTCAGTAAAGTCATGACTGTAGATCCAAAAGCTTCACCTCCTGTAAAACTAGAACCATCTTTGGATTTTACGCACTTGCGCAAGCCTCTATTTTAATAAAAAAAAGAATGTCTATAATCACGTTAAAAATGGTGCCAAACTTTCTGTGAATCAATGAAAAAAAAAAAATTAAGATGTCGCTGTGCGGGCATCAGAGCTGCTCATCTGGTCTCCGTGTTGCTGTGAGCTTTTCTGCGCGCGTCTCAGCACTTCAACCGTGAAGAAAGCGTCTTGACGCAGCGCCCAGGAGCGATCTGGAGCCGGGCTCTGATTAGAGGACATGTGGTTAAAGAAGAGGAGGAGGAGGAGGAGAGGGAGGTGGGTCCATGACTTTTAATTTGGCTTCCCATTTATCCCACTTTCAATTGGCCGAGGGTCAGCAGTGAATAAGCCATACCGATCCATTAGTGTTCACCTGGCAGGATGGCACAGATGAAAACCAAAAAGAGGGTGCGCGGAGGTGAGGATGAGAGGAAATAATTTAAAAACGGGTTGAGGAAGAATGAGGTGGTGAGCAGAGACAAAGAGGAGGAGAGGAGGGACAAGCTGAGGAGGGTAAATAACATTCACAGTGAGGTATGGCAAGCGTAAAGGATAAATATATCACAATGAGCCAAATATCCATAATGCACAACTAATATATAGTATAATATATAACAAGCAAGGCACTATACCTTTCTCTCTATATATAAAATTATTAGTATTCAATCCATCCATCCATCTATCCATTTATCTGTCAATACCAAAGTCCTGCATTCAACATTCATGCTATTAATGTGAGTAAAATGTAAGTATAAAAGTATCAAAGTGTCCTTGACTCGTACTGGTGTTTAGGCTTTTGTCTTATTATTACAGAAGCATAAACATTTTAATGTTACATCTGGTTAAGATGTGACTAATGATCTGTCACATAGTTTAATATGCTCATTATGAGGAATTGAAATGAATCAGCAAAACTAATTTGCAATAAAGTCAAATAAATTTAGAGCAGTATATCTTATTTATTTTCTTTATTTCTTAGTATATGATCCCTTATGATCCGACCATCCCAACTTGATAACGATGACTGAAAAATGAAAACATAGCTATATACATCCCTCTGAAACTCTGAAATGTAAAGTAGAAGAATAAAGATGCTTGAAATGGAATTTTTTATGAAGTACCGTAAAAATTGCACTTTAGTAAATTACCTGAACAAATGTACCTTTCTTAGATTTCATCATTTGGTGACTTGAAATATCTGTGAGGGCTGTAGTGTTTTGCTGACCTCCAGTGGCGGTCATACAGACTACAAAAACTGAACACAAACACATGGGACAGGGGAGGATACACAACACATGACCTGGCTGAACAACTCCCCTCGCTCCTGCTGATCTGTGAGGTGCAGTGTCTCTCTCTGTCAGTCTGTTCGGTACTCAGCTGCTGCAGCCAGCCGCTCGCAGACATACCACAGGAGAACAGATGGAGTCATTAGCAGTCAGTGTGAATCAGTGTGTGTCATCCAAGGTCTGATATCCACAACAGGTCCACTGGAGCTTACAGTCACAAAATAACACGGCAGAATTATGAAAGAGGTTTTATACTGCGCCTCTGCTCCAAATCAAACATCCACAGTATCTGTCTGTCTTATCAGCCTCATATTTCCAAGTCCCGCATTGACACACCCCTCATATAGAAACTCCAGCATTCCACAGCTGTCACTGGTGTGATGGCAGCCACACACAGGTCACCTGGAATTAGGTCAAAGATCCTCAAAGCTTGGTTGCAGACAAAGAGAAGAGAAAAGATTGTTGTACGTAAACCTTTTCGATTAGTGTAACCGTCTGAAGTTCAGTTTGGTTCTAAAAATACCAGTAGCTCTGGGAAACATGCTGCATCACTTCTTTGCAGTGTCGGTTGCAACGCTGGCATTTTGATTCATTCATTTTGATGAATACTTCTCAAAGTTAACTTCATTTTCGCCCTGGCATAGAATATGAAAAAAGTTAAATTTTTCAAAAGCAGTGCACGGCAACAGAAGCCAAAAGCACATCAGTCAGGTCCCTGCCTCTGCTAAATGAATTACAGCTGACGCACAGCGAAACGCATTAACTTCCACCAGAACCCGACCAAAACAATTTGTAATGTGTGGTTAGAAGCTTAAAACTTGTTAATGGTAAATAATGATGAATTACACATCAAATACATCAATGTATTGATTGATGATATAGATTCAAAAGGGATTTCAAATGTGTTCATTACTCAAACCCTGAAAAATGAAGTAACAGCTTGCAGGGAGACACAGTTGGTGAAGAACAGAGAGAACGAGCAGGAGCCAGTAACTGAGATGAATAGTTTTTGGAAAGACTCTTATTTGCCTGCCAAGAGTTAGATAAGAGGATCAACAGAGCTCTCATGTCTGTGCAGGCCGTCAGCCGGGCTTATCTTAGTATAAAGACTTGAAGCAGGGTGAAATGGCCAGGATGGCTCCATCCAAAGGTAAAAATAAAAGTGCATTAGCACTTGTGAAACTTATACGATCACTTTCTGTTTTGTTTCTACTTTGTGTGCATGCACCTGTCTGATAGTTTCAAATTCAAATGTAGATAACGAGTAAAAAACCCCAAAAGTTATGAACAGTCTCATAATATATAACACAGTAAAGCTGATTTAAATACATTAAATAATAGTTATACATGCTGTGTGTATCCATCTCATTCATTTATATCTTCACACACTGGCTAGTTCAGTTCCTCACGCACACACACACACACACACACACACACACACACACACACACACACACACACACACACACACGTTTAAAAGAATACATTGGCAACAGTGTGAGTATCAATGAGCAGGGATGAGATAATTGCCGATACTCTATGTTCACACTCTTAAGGCAGGAATTTCTTGGCTCTTGCTGCAGTCTCCAGCTGGTTATACACAGCACCATAGCAACAACACAATAAAAAACCGTAACCAAAGTACAATCACCTGAAAGGGAGTGCAATCATTTCCTTGCCACTTTGTTTGCGTAGTAATACTGCAAATATAAGGCACATGAATTTAGTGACATTTTCTGTTCAATTCTTTTCAATCATTTAAACGGACAGCAAATACACAATAGACATATTTATTAACGGAAAGAGCAGGAGCAGACTTCACCGACTCTCTCTTAAACGTCCTCATTCTACATTTAGATGCAGAATTAATGCACACACAGACACACGTCACTGGCAGTTTGGAAAGTGTCTCGTACAGTGGAGCACTTTCACTTTGGCCGAGCCGCCGCACACAGGCTGAGCTGTTCTGCCTCTGCAGCTCGGAGGCTGGCCGGCTCCAAATACACAGATCAAAAAAGACTCCAGCACAAGTTCTCCTTGTCCTCGTCCTCCTCGGCCGTCCAGACCTGCAGCCTTTACTAATACGTGAGGCTCCTCTTGCATTGCTTGTATTGACCAGTAACAATATTCTGCGTGAGTTGCCAAGGAGACATTGCTTTGCACAGAGGAATAAGTGATCAATGCGATTTTTTCTTTGCATTTGTGAAATGACACCTAAGCTAAAAAAGCAGCAGTAAACAAAGTAGAAATAATGTCACACAAACCTACAGTACATGCTGTAGCTGCTGGCACTTGTATCTCTCTACATTCAATGATTTATAAACTTGACATATTTCCCCAAAGAGAACATGGACTCAAGTCACTTTCCTCTCAGTCTCGGTGTCTCCCACACAGACCAATAACCTCATCAATTGTGACTTGCTGTCAGCTCCTGTCACAACTTCTTTCCAGTATAGCAACACTTGATTAAGAGCCGTGCAGGCGGCGTTGGCAGGCTACAAGTGCCTGTATTGGAAAAAAGTGTCCCTGCCAGCGCACGACCATCCCGACACTCATCCCCAACTCGTTGTTTATCATAAATCCAGGGAGTCATCTTGTCCTCAAGTTACCAAGACAGGGCGCAATTTAAGAGAAGGGGGGCAAACTCCATGTGCTCCAGCTTGATTGAACACAGCCAGAGACATATTATATCCACAAATGTCCCTCCGTCTGAGCGGGCCTCCGTCCTGTCCAGCTCAGAGACACCAAGCTGCCGTTAGTGTGAGACAAAAGGCAGCAGCTGCCACATGAAGGACAAATCCTCTCATATCTAAACAGTTCCAAGACACACAGACTCATGCAAACTCCTCATACAGTGTTCGTTTCAGGTGGCTCTGTTGAGTCTGCTGTTGGGATCGTGTGTGTCGCTCTAGTATCCATCATGCTGAGCTTCTCTGACCCGTTCCTCGGTTCTTCCCTCCGTCTGCCCCTCCATCGGCACAATCTGCTGCTACGACTGTCAGAGAAACACATATATCAAACACAGGTGCCACGTACTTATCGTACATGCAGCTGAAATAACAGAAACCTCTGTTTTAAAGGAATAGTTCCACATATCAGGAATAACACCTGATGGTTGTTCATGTATAAATGTAATTCCGAAATGTCATATTATTCCTGAACATACACAAAGACATCACACACACACACACACACACACACACACACACACACACACACACACACACAGAAAGGCTTACTGTGAACAGATGCAGATGAACACTATGAGAAGAATGAGCAGCACGAGCCCGCCAATGACGCATGCAATTATGATTTGTTGTTTCTCTCCTTTCCGCCAGTCCAGGTCCAAATATCCACACCTGGAGCCAATGTAACCCTGGTGACACCTGGGGCGAGACAAAACTAAAGATTACTTTCATAGCCTGCTGTTTGTCTGCTTCTCCAAATATAGAGGGATGTACCTATTCACAACCCATTATATTGCAAGAACGTAAACAATGAAAGCAGCGTCACTCAAGCAGTTTCTCTTTCATCCATTCTGTATTAAGATCATCTTACTCAATAGTTGTTGCCAGGTTTCTCTTTACTCTACTTTATAACAATGTACATTTACCTCACTACAGCTGTAAATTGTAATTTTCTCCATCTTTCAGCAGTAGACGTTTCTCACCTGCAAGACGGTGCCTTCTGTTTTTGAATGTAACGACACTCCCCGTGGATACAGTAGTGCACCAGTTCTTCAGGACATGTTGAGAAGTGGCCGCTCCATGGCTCTCTATCTCTTGGGTCTTCTGGAGAAAATGAATAATCATTTTCAAAATTTCTGTTCCACATAAGTATAGCATTTGTGTTCCAGTTTAAGTTCACATTTGCTAGTTGTATGTTTGGGAACTCTTGGGCAGTTTTTGAAGTGAAAGACAGTAAATACATCCACTGCAGCATACGGACATAAAAAATGAATCCATCAGTACTTTGGGCGTCCAACCAAGTCAGTACTTAGGAAATCCCCATGGTGTCTTGCCAAGCGTGAGAGGATCAATATCACTCTCCTGCAGTATCTATTTGTTCGTTGTAAGCCTGCAGCTGGCAGCAGGATCGACAGCTACAGGCCTAAAAACGGGGAAACAGTTGGACGACTACAAGTACAAATGATCTCAGCTCCAAATAATCCCACAACATAAATCCTCATAAAACATAAATCCTCATAAAATAGCAACCGTGGTGCTGGTAGGTGAATTCTAGTACCTTTGGACAGATCTAGGCTAGCTGTTTCCCCCTGCATGCAGTCTTTATGCTAAGCTAAGGCAATCACCCAGCACCACTGGCTCTAATATAGCCAGCAAGGTTTGGTTAGGTATAGGCTCAGTTTAATAGAAACAACAATAATAACAACAAGTGTAATAGCATCACAACTGCAACCCAAATGGAAAAAAGCAAGTGTAGTCGCTAGAGGGCATCATCGCTTGACCATAGGTGTGAGTGTCATGTGTCAATCTTCTCAATTGACCTTGGTTAATAAAGCAACAAGCTAACATCCTAAACTTGTTTTAGTTGTCACGTTTTGTCAGCTTGCTTCTTTGACTTACGCCCTCGCCTCCTGGCATGCCATGATATAAATAGACTGTGTGCAATACGATCCATGGAGGAAGCCGGCCTGTCAGTGCCAGCAAACGCCTGGTGTCATCGGGTCTCACTTATCAATTAATGTGATTCCTCACTACATGAAGCACATGATGATTTAATCTCCATTTCACATCTATAGCCAGCTAACAAACACACAGTGAAACACACCCTGCAGCTGCTGGTCGGCCATAACGTTGACCTTATGGCCACCACTAACCACAAGCCGCCGCTATCTTTACAAGTCATTCCCCTGAGATTATATTTGAAAGCGCTCTTGTAAAACAACACCGCTGTTGAGGTGACATCAATGAGAGCGCTTCGGTTGTTCACTGCAACATGAGATGCGGCCTGCTGCCATGACCTCAGCGATGAAAAGATAAATATCCAGTTACAAAGTTTAAAGGAATAACTCGGGAAACACATGTGTGTTTATTTGCTTTCTTAACAAGAGTTGGTTTAGATGAGAGGATAAATACCAATCGTGTCTGTTGAATATTTAAAAAAGAATGAAACGTAAAAGCAACATTTTGTGGTTTTAGAGAGATGAAATTATGTTTCCCCCCATTTTCAGTCTTTATGCTATGCTAAGCTAAGTTAAGCTAAAGCCGCTAGTCAAAGCTGTTTGTTTAGCAAATTAGAATGTTATCAATCGTGTTATAAACTTTGTAGGTCCCAAAAAGTTTAGCAATTCATAAAAAAAAGTGAATTTTGATGAAGATTTTTCTTTTTAGTAAAACATATTTCTAATTTGAAAATTTGTTAAGAACTTTAACCTCAACAATCGTGTTGTATATATGACTGAGACAGTTGAACCTTATATCTGATTTGGCACTAGGTGCATAATGTTTAAAGGTAATTGAAAGCTGCAATTAGACAGAGTTTTAACCAGTAGTTCAACTAACACTAATGCAGTAGCAATTGTATTTTTTAGCAAATTTCTTGCTAGGCACTATAACATTGGCTATGGCTATGTGTTGTGTCTTTCTATTTTGTTTTATTGGTTTGTTGATTGAGAAAGTGGAAGATCCACTAATGTATTATAGTTTGTACGTTTGCCATTTCGAGTTGACTGACAGCGTGCACGCTTGGAGGTCCTAGCTTCGTTTTATCAAGGGATGTTTTACACGTTGCTGAATTAAAATGCCCTGCACCATGAGGATGATTTATTATCTGGGGATTATTACTGAATAATGTCAGTAACAGCCAGGAGTTACAGGTGTATATTCAACTGAACCAACGGGGAAAATCCACAACAATGGCGTCCTGCAGTGACCCTGTATGGGGCAGTTGGAGTGTCTGACCTGAAGCTTGATAAATGCTGTTTAATAATAATTACTTTAAAGATTTCAAATTAAATTTCATGAATAAAAAATGTCCGTTCAGACATTTTCCAATCATTTTAACTGCATGAACTTACTGTGAAACACGTGGCCTATTTCTACATGCAGACATACAAAACATTTATCTCACCTAAACCTGCAAAAATTATGAAATATCTTTTGTACTTCTGAAACTGTAATTATTGGGATTTCTACAACGCCACAATGACTTCTTGTTTACAAAGTTTATTGGTCTTGATGAGGTAGCAACGCATGCGTCATATGCTAAATACTATATTTAAAAGCTCACTAGTCAGACTTTTTGAAAGACTTTAAGTTTAAACTTAATTATGGATTTATGAATAGCTGGTGCAACCCAGTCCAGGTGTCTGGACAGTCTCCACAATTAAATGCCTCTATCTCTGTGTTTTTCCCGATTTCTTCCTTTCCTGTGAGATGTACTTATGTAAATTTGTGTTTGCATGTTCATGTCCCTAACCCTCACCTCCTGTCCATATCTACCTGTGCAATTGTCTCTGTTGCCATGGTGATGACAGTTGTCTATAGTTCGATTGGTGGACTCCCCGGTGGCGTTCCCCTCTGCGATGCAGTATTTGCATATGGCCAGAGCTGCGGGAAGAAACACAAACAGAAAACACATCACACACACACACACACACAAACAGATGATACAAAATGCTCAAATATTAAAACCAATTTGTTAAATGTACAGCATCACATAAGAGATAAACATTTTTAAAATCCTAATCTGAGTTATTATTGAGTCAGGATGCCAGCTGGCCTTGTTAGAGAGAAAGCGGTGAATTCGCTCATTCACGCCCACGTCTGCCTCATGTCGTGTGTCATTTTACATAAGGGACACCAGTTTTGACAATGATTAGCATATATAAATATCGCATCACACTACTATACAAATAAAGCTCAGCAGGTAGAGAAATGTCTTCAAACCTGACAGGGGTGCGTTATTCAGAAAGCATGAGGCTATTGAATAAGTGCACCAACTATATAAACAATACAGAATTAACCTATACACTGACATCCTAACTATATATATATATATGTCCCCAGATGTGTAACTGCCACTAGGAAGATGTTAGAAAACGTATTATACGTAATCATATGTAAACTCTGTGTCTCTCTGAGGCTGCAAAACTCTAATATGATTATAGATAATAATTACTATGTTATAAACACATCCCTCTGTTTACAAGTGAGCACAGATTCAAGTGAGAGGGTGAAACAACGCAAAACGTACCTGTTATTATTCCCAGATAGAGTCTATACGCCTTGGCCATCTCCTCACAGGATAAAAGTGCTTATCCCAAAACTGAAAGTTCAGTGTCATTGGCGAGTGGAAGTCAAACTGGATCAGTGCTTTCTCAGAGGTCAATGACCTTTGAAAAAGGTGTGGACACGCTGTGAAAGTTCCCCAGTGACGTGTCGTGTCGTGCTCCTTCATTGATGGCGTTTAACTCATGGTCTGAAAAGTCTGAGGCTATAATCAAAGCGCACACGCAGCTCAAAGTGGCTCCCTGCATGGACTGGGACTGGACTGCAAATACAGGGTGAGTGTGAGAATAGAAAAAAGGGGGGTGGCACTGAAACCCAACTCTGCTCTCCGCTCCCCGCCCACACCTTTAAAGGAGAACACCAGCTCCATTCAAGCCACACAGGTTATTTCCTTGTCAGAGAGCAGCTGCACCTGTACACCTGAGACTTTCCTTGTTTTTAAGAATGGAGTGACAGGCGGAGCAGTCACCGCCAACAACCTGTTCAGCAGCAAAGCACTTTACAAATACATTTCTAATTTCCATGGAAGGTTTTCATGAGCTCTGAAGGTTTCCTGGACCAACAGAGAGCAGATGAATGTAGGAGGAGGGACAGAATCAGAGGATGAGTAACACCACTGTAACATCTGGACTCGATCCAGACCGACCCCTGCAGAGTATGACTCAGCTGGAGGAACGTTTAAAGGGAACGGTTCAGTGGCAGCGACTAATGTTCTTTGCTTTTCCTGAGTAGTTTCATTTCCTTAAACCTTGTACCTCCACTTCAACACATTCCAGAGGGAGGGAGATGTTTTTCTGTACAATTAACTGGCAGGGGTTTTCTTTGGTAGTTTTTCCTCATTCTTGTCGAGGGTTAAGTGCAGAGGATGTTGCAACTTATTAAGCCCTATGAGGCCAATTGTGAATTGTGAATATGGGCTATACAACTGAAATTTGATTAAATTTGACTAACTGAATCAAATCTTTACAGACAAAACATGTAATGCAATGTTACAGCATTGTTTCTTACACATTAATTCATCAGTGATAATTGTCTTGCAACATAACAATGAATAGTAGAGCAGTTACATGCTTCCCCCCAAACTGAACAAGTCAAATCATAATTTTGATCATTTAAGTGTATTGGGCTGATAAGACATATATTTTTAACTAAGTAAAATATTAAATGCAGGACTCCATTAAGTAGTTGAGTATTTCCATTTTGGTTTTCAGTTACTTTTAATGAAGAAAGATATTTGAATTTGGAATATTGAATGGTGATATTTTGAGTCTGTAAACATGACCAGCAGATGGCACAAGTCACCTCGCTCCTCCTATGAAACAAATAAAGACTTTCAACATATCCTGACACCTAACATTGTGCTTCTAGCTTGTTTTTATGATGTCATACATTCACTTTGATTTTTACAATATCTATGTATGACCAGCCATCAGAAGTGAAGCTAAGATTCCAATCAAATCAGTCTCTCCATGCCTCTCGCGTGCTTTTCCTATGATGATTAAATCTGCATATGAGAAACGGTTGACCCCTTTGGCAAAAGGATGGAAAACATCAGAGAGAACATGGAAAACATGTGCCATGTGCCAAAAACCTCAAGCTGTGCACGAATCTGTTTGATTATTGTAAAAGAGAAAACTGCACAGAGAGGTTTGAAAACTAACTAGATTAACCCCTCGTGAGCTGCCCAGGATTTCAATTCATTATCTTCAAGCCACATCTGAAATCAAAGCCCCGCTGGTCCACCACCATAGCAGGAGGTTTAAGAGGAAGAAGAAAAAAGTAAGTTGAAACAATTTTAGAATTTGTCCAATCCTGAAGGCATTTTGAGTCAACATATAAAGATAAACTGAGAAAAACATTAAAGATTATATCACTTAATCTCCTGTAATTTCCTGTAAACTATGTGATCATTGTAGGTGCATATACTGTTTGGCTGTGATAGTTTCTCCCTATAGGCTAGAAAAAAACACTATGATATTCAGTATAATACTTCAGACACTGTACCTAAGGTTCCACAAAAATCTTTAACATTTTTGTATTGTTGTGAGCACTATTTAAAACCATTTAAAAGAAAAATACTTCTAATAAATGTACTATGCTTATCTTAGGTTTTCAGTATCTTCAGATAAACTGTTGACATTCTAAATTCAAATTTAAAGATACATACTATCGAGAATATGTTAAATCATAAAAACATTACTGTATCTTAAATATTTAAACCAAAGCACAGCTTAAGTAAAAGTTTTAATATTTGTTTTTAAGTTTTATTCTATGCTATAATAACATTAAAGATACATTTGACATAGCAAATTATGTTCTTCTTTCTGCAAACGTTCAATTTTAGATCACATTTCTGCTTCCAAAAGGAGGAACATCCCATGTCCTTGGTGTGCTGTATTTTTTTTAAAGGGTTTGTAGGCAAGGAGGCACTAAAGTGGGAAAACTATTGAGACTCGTCCAGAGATCATGTTCTGAGAAGAAAAGGAAGTGACAAAGTAGAGAGCCTCCCCGTGACTGGCTAGACGTCTTTTAGGCTGATTTAGACAGAATCTAAGACTTTCTTCATCTTCACATGTCTATAAATCAAGATCTGCATTACATAGTACACGCAAATAAATAAAATAATCAGGCACTGACTTAAATAACTATAAACACTAAAGCATAATTGCCAACAAGATATATATATATGCAATTTCTACACCATGATAATTCTTATTGTAGAGCCTTGGACTTAAGCATAAGAGTATAAACATGTCCAAAAAGCTGTAAGGTTGAGAGACTGAGTGGGACGTAACTCTGTTCAGAGTGTCTTTGCAGTTCGAGACAGGAAACTCTGTTTCCTCTCTCTAGCCGAGCTCCTAACTTAGACTGGACGTCAGGAAGCTCCGACACAGAGAGATTCCAGGGTGTAATTTAGAGCCTGCCTATAAACATCCGCTTAATCGCTCTTTGGCTCCTCTGTCCACTGTGTAAAGCAGCGATCCAACTAATACAGCCTTCAAAAGGTGTTACAATAGAGACTATGAAGTACATAATGCACTGCTATATGTTAAGAAATGGAATGACAGTACAGTGATGTGGTAAAACAAGACATTTATTTGAAAATAATCAAAAAAATCATGTGTTTTCTCTTCAAAAACATTAAAATATAGTCGAAAAATGGCCTAAAAAACAAAACATGATCTTCAGTGGGTGAGATGCCACAGACGTTTCCACTTCTTCTTCCTCTGCAAAAAAAATGCAAAACGTTTGACTCTTTATTTTAAAGTCAGCAACAGACCATAGGTGTTTACTCACAAATAAAGGCAGTAAACTTCCGTGGTCTCTGACCTTCACACGACAGCACAGGAGCGTGGCTCTCTGAAGGGGTTGCTGCCTGTGGGGACTCCGACCAGCAGGGCGTCTTTGCCCGCGTTCTGCAGACAGTACTGCTGCAGCTCTGCAGCCGCCTGGGACACCTGGGAACATGTTTGGTTTTATGGTATCACTTTCCGATGAGTCACCCTTTTTTTAAAGGTTTTACATGCATTAATTGATGTATTTATTAATAAGTCATTCACTCACACTTTATCGATCAGTTAACAGCCAGTGATAATAATTACTTTTGGGTTGGCGCGTTGCAGAAAATGCCCCTGCAACAAACTTTCTTTATATTTTCAGCTCTTCAATTCACGATTTTATCACTTACCTTCTAGAAAAGAGCTGCACATCATCTGGACCAAAGTCCCTTCAACTGTCATCTTGATGGATTACTGTAAGTTTTACTTTTACTAATGTATAAATGCAATGTTTGTTAGAAAATGAGAAACTTAATACTTGAAGACATGATGATGTATTAGTGAGAAACTCCTTACAGTTTATTAGCATCTCACTAATAATGAGGGGTCTCCATAATGAACTACGACGTAAAAAGACAAAGAAAGTTTGATACTTGAGGAAGATTTTCCACAACACGACAACCCAAATCTGATAGGTGGTCCACTAACTGAAAGAAATGACCATGCTCATACAAAATCTATATTTTGTATAACATACAAAACATCCTACTGTAATTTGTGACATCTTATTTCCATTGGTCATATTTAAAGAATACAGTATAAGAAATGGTGAAAAGTAGGTTATTTAACCCTAAACTGTAACGCTCTTTAAATCTTCAATCATCTTTTTCCATTCTCAGTTAAATGTCTCTTTTCTTTACCTTGATTCGTTCCACACTGGCCTCAAGCTTCAGTTGTTCCACCAGCCGTCGCATGTTGGATAAATTGGAATTAGAGGTCATGTTGTTGAGAAATTGTTTTTGGAAAGAAGAATTCCTTGTTATAAAAAAAGTCCCTTCAGTCTTTCAACGCAGCAGTTGACTCAAATAATGGGCAGAGAAAGCTGGACGAGAATAGAGCGGCTGGGTTTCCTTCCAAATGACCTCAGTCCTTCACTTCGACAGAGACAAGGAAGCACACTGGCTTCCTCGTGCACTTCACACACACACTTTGAAATGGCCTTTCTAAATGAAGTGAAA
This sequence comes from Hippoglossus stenolepis, assembly GCF_022539355.2. Taxonomy (NCBI): domain Eukaryota; kingdom Metazoa; phylum Chordata; class Actinopteri; order Pleuronectiformes; family Pleuronectidae; genus Hippoglossus; species Hippoglossus stenolepis. The sequence continues at coordinate 13,085,222 of NC_061500.1, forward strand.
TAAAACTGTAAACTGCTTTCAAATATTTAAGACCCCATAACAAGAATTCAGATACATCTGTTTTGTAGACATTTGATGTAATTTTATTAGTGAGCTTCTTTTTTTTTTTTCATAGCAATGCATACTTCTAAATACACTCTGTCCTCCGGCACCAAATATATGTCACATGAAAATGTGCAGCTCAGTGTGTGTGGGTTTACGTTATGGAAGAAATGTAGGCCTATACATTCATCATACTTCATTCTTAACTAGTCTGCATACTTTTCATCACATGCAGATATTTAACACCTTGAGAAATGACGCATCAGTTTTTATTTTTGAACTTCACATTGTTTTTATTGATAACAGTGACTTGATAACTTCTTTATATGCTATTGTATGAAGTGTTGTGCTTAAATTTCAATTATTTTTGATTCATGTGTTTTGTATGTTTTTTTTATTTATTGTGTTTATTCATGTTCCTTTTGTTTTGCTTTCTTCATGAATATTGTTTTTGTACATCAGTATATGTGTTATGGGTATATTTTACACATATTACACAGCCTGAAATGTTTGCTGTGTTGTCAACATGGATGTATTTTAAGCTCTCTTATATACAGTCTATGATCATAAGACATTATTATGAAGTTATGGTTATTGAAACTATAGAAAACCAAACTGCGCATGCGCCAGTGTGCTACTTGAAAGTTCAGCGTCGGCAAAACGTCGCAAAACGTTTGTTCTCAGGGAAACTGTGTTTGTTGACACGCTGTTGTGTTACGTTGTCACATTGTGTGTTTTTTCCATCACACTGAGGTTCAGACACACACATGTTTTTGTCTCTGACTCACGAGAGAAAACGTAACTCACCGCGCGTCCCCCTCTGGAATCACGTCGCACAACCCGGAAGTCCAACCCGGAAGTGTTGTGATGTTGAACGTGTGTCTCCTCCCTGACAACCACGTGCTCGACGGACCACAACAGTGTTTTCTCGCGTCCTCATTGGTCCACAGGTGATTACGGGGATCGGATGTAAGTGGATTTCACAGAGAGGTGAAGGTTTAAGGAAAGTGGGTCAGACTTCTTCAGAGAAGCAGCACTTCCTCCTCCTCCTCCTCCTCTTCTTCTTCTTCTTCTACCGGCAAACAAGGCGGAGGTGTTGACCAGAATGAGTTAAACTAAAGTTGGGAGTCTTGCTGTGAGGAGTGTGACCTGAGGCGGGGGCAGACATGGTGGAGGTGTTCACCGGGAGGACCCTCCTCAACAAGGACGGGGACTTCGTGGACCCGGAGGAGGCGCTGAGGAACAAAGTGGTGGGGATCTACTTCTCTGCCGGGTGGTGTCCGCCCTGTCGGGACTTCACCCCCGTCCTGTGCGACTTCTACACGGAGCTGGTGGAGGAGGGCGAACCTCCGGCACAGTTTGAGATCGTGTTCGTCTCCTCCGACAAGTCCAGCGATGACATGGTGGAATATTATCACGACATGCACGGGGACTGGCTGGCTCTGCCCTGGACGGACGAGTACAAACAGTCAGTATTGCAATGAAAGGCAATGAGTTTAACTTTAAACCTCCCACAAACAGGACTCTCTCTCACTCTATCTTATTAGGATTTACCACTGAGTGTCTATACTGAGAATTAGGCTGTGCTCCAGATTATGTGAAATGCTCGTGAGGGTCACCCTGTCAGGGATTAGGTTTATCCGAGGACACAAACTTCATCTAAAGCTGATTTATAGTCTGATCTATTCAATGATCATCTCATGCTTTATTTGATGTTATATATTCTTGTCTTTGAATTAAAACTAAGCAATAATCATCACAATATAATTTCCCAATTCCAATCAATGGCAATATAAAAAAATTTTGTCTTTCAAGTAGAGTTAGGAAATAAAACGATATTAATGATAATCACAATATAATTGTCATCATAGCAATAACAAATTATTATGCTTATGTATCGTGTAAGCACATTGTATCGTATAACACACAGTCTAATTGATGTACCTCTGAATTGTAAAATGTTTTGCTGTCTTGTTATTCTCTGCCCATTGAGAAACTTTCCCTCAGGAGAAAAAAAAGTCTTGAAACCTTAAAAGAAATAATAATGTAACATTTATCGTGTTAATTATCGATATCGATATTGTACTGCTTATTGTCATACGTGTAAATCAGTCAATCAATAGATCAAGTATCTCTGGTGGACGGAACTTTTCACCTTTTTAAAGTAAAAACAGAAATACCACAATTCAAAGTGTCATAGAAGTGCACACGTTAAATGTGCTTAAAGTATTAAAAACACTCGTTATGAAGGCAACATTGCCCCTTGTCAGTGTCATGACATCAAGTATCATGGTCTCAGATCAGTCTTCAACTGATTCATCTTATTATGGATTAATCTGCTGATTATTTTCTCAATTACTTAACAGGAAATCTCAGAGTCAGAGTTCCTGAGTATAATTAGAATTCTTCAGAAGTCTTGTTTTGTCTGACCAACAGTCCAAAACTTAAGGTAATCAGATGAAAATCATATTTGACAAAGAGAGGCAGTAAATCCTAATATTTAAGAAGAAGCTGAAATGTTTACAGTTCTAAAAGTGAATGAATCCATGAATCAGCATTAAAAAGAGTTGATGATTAATTCCTCATTAATCAACAATTAATTAGCTAATTGTTGATGATCTTTCTTTGGGAAGCAAGCGGTATTTTAATCCTATAGCAGGTCAAAGTGAAGCCAATGTTATTCTCTATATACCTCAGATTTGTACATAAGTACTACAAATACAGTACTTTAAGTACTGAGTAAATACAATTAAACTTTTTGTTCCATCACCTTCAAGCATATATGTATCTTAAAAGAAGCAGAGCAGTAGAGTTCTTCCATGTGTATCTTTTAAAAATAAACCTTTGTCTCTGTCTCTGTTTTCTCTCAGTGAGTTGAAGCAGCGCTACACGATCACGGCGGTGCCCAAACTGGTGATCGTGAAGGAGAACGGTGACGTGATCACGGAAAAGGGCCGGAAACAGATCAGGGACCGAGGCCTGGCCTGCTTCGGGTCCTGGCTGGACGCTGCAGAGGTCTTTCAGAACTTTAAGGGTTAGGGAACGACTTCACGTTAAGCAACCGCAGCGAGACCTGAGCGAAACCAAAGTGAAGACTTCCTGTGTCAGGGGCAAAAGGGATAGGAATGATCCAGAAGCAAAAATCAGTTTAATTTAGATTTCTCTCTCTTTTTTGCTTTTTCTGGTTAAATATTGGACACTTAAACTCTTAAGCACTGTACAATCCTTCAAAAGGAAAGATTGAACTCCTCACAAGTCATGATTAGATCTTTCTGTTTCTTTTTAACCAAACATCCTATGCATTTAAGAGAAATCTCAGGCTTTTCTGTCGTGGGTCTTTAGGAAATCTGTTCTTTATTGTTAATAATAGAAGCCAGCTACAGTACTTTTGCAGTTCGTTAAAAAGGATATTGAACTTATGTTCTTTAAAAGCTATTGCACTAATTGAACATACAGCTGAATCCCACCTGCAGTGAATAGACACCTTCTCTTCAGAGAGCTTGCCTTTGTATGTTTCCAAAAGTTTGACTTGTAGTTCTACATTGAGCTGCCTGTATATTTTTTATATCCTGTTTTTTTATGAGTTGCTAAGAATGTTAATTGTTAAAATATACATATATATTCTGTGAATCTTTTCGTACCGATTCATTTGTATTGTCTGCATCTAACAATGTGGTCGTTGTGTACATCCCACACTTTACAAGCGGAGTAATTCCCCTTTGCCTCGTTAAAATGCAGAAAAAGCCCACAGGACATTGTTTCCAACGTGCTGGCACATCCACGTCCTTGGTCCTAATTGCCTTTCTCTCTTGTGCAGGCTGACACTGCTGTTATCACTTTGTACATAAAAACAACATCCAACATGTGTGACGACATTATAATGATCCAGCTCAGGCCGACGTCTCCAGCTCGTTCCGCTTTGTTTTATTGGAAGCTGCAGGTTTTTCAGAAGAACACCAGGTCGAGCCCCGAGGCTTCGTTCATTTACGTCTTGCTTCATCAGAGGCATGTCTCCGAGGGCTGTGCAGAGAAAGGGCTTCACATCTCGCAGAGTTATGTGACAACTCCTGAAGGTGAAAGAGACGGAAAATGAAGAACAAAACAAAATTGGCGTCTTAGAGACACAACAACTGCACTTCAAAGTAGACATCTATCATCCAGTAGAAAGCAAACTTCGCTGATCCACAGCAGTGAACAACATATTCCCTCTGGTGTGCCTCTTTTCAGATTTATGAAGGTTGCTGTTTCATTTTCTACCACACGGGGTCACTATGCATTCATATTTGAAATCAATAAAGTGTCAACTTCTCTTGATTTTACCTGCATTGAGATCAGTTTACCCTACGTCTCTCACACACTACACCTGATGTCTACATAGTGTTATTACACGTCAGCAAACACATCACCAGCAGTTTGATCGATTTGACGTTTGATCATTTATTCTAGAGGCTCATGATGATGTGGTTTCTCACCCAATTTAAATCCCCCACTCTGCTCCAGGCTACTGTTATTAAACAGTTTGAGTTTCTGCAGCATGATGTATGTGCACTGTGATACTAATACTACACTATTTTTATTGGCCCACTTTACTGTAAAATCCATGCATGGATTAGTGAGCGGGCCAATGTGGCACAGGCCCAGAGGCCCCCGAGGGATCAGAGCCTCAGCATGAAGTGGCTGTTATCATTTCCTGTTGGAAAGTCAATCAAATGACCACAGATAGATGTGAAACAACATAAGGATGACGACAAGGAGGCAAAGAAGAACCACACAGCAGCTGCAAAGAGAAGCAAAATGTTTGGATTCAAATAACGTGAACAATAACAAACATGACAACCTGAACTTTCTTTTGGATTGGCTGCATCTCGGCCATGAGTCAAAGAGGCTCATGACAACTACAGAGAGCGAAAGCAACTATACAGACAAATGCAGAGACACAAAACAACAACAGAGACAATGTAACCACAAAAATGACTATATTGCGGCAAAATGATCCAAACCATGACTGTAGAGAGACAGAACCAGCCACACAAAGGAAAAAACAAAACTACAAGAGGATGCAAACGGCTGCAAAGACACACAAAAGGTTTGTAGCTGGAAGAGATGGAAAACAACCACAAACACTGAATAAATTACCTGAAAGTCACTTTCAGTCTGGATTTCTTGACTCTGTTAGGTTAAGGTTTAGGTTGAGGTTGAGGTTAAGGTTAAGGTTAAGGTTAAGGTTAGGCAAGTTGTAACTATGATTAAAGTTGGAGTAAGTCTCCAGGAAATTACAATAAGTAAATGTAATGTCCTCTGAAGTCTTATGGAGACACACCTGTGTGTGTGTGTGTGCGTGCATGTGCATGTGCATGTGCATGCAAAACAACTTAACAGCACATTTTCACCAGCCTTGGTGGAATCATTACTTTGGAGGGCTTCCCCTGATAGGTCAAAGGCCAAGGGCAACAGTGATATGGTCTCAAAAAACTGCTTAACCAAGTTAATTTGGGGGCCTTAAGACTCGACTGGGGGCCGATATGGTCTAATGTGCAACTTAACTTAATGTGCAACTTCAACACGTGTGATGTTAAAACCTGAAACCTTTATTTTGAAGTTGAGAGACATCTTATGTCCAGTAGTTACATCAAAGTTCCGAACACATTAATGCATCAAAAATTGAAACTCAATAATATGATATACAGCCTATATTGAGCAAAGATTCAAGCTACAAAATTCAGCAGCTATAGGCTATTAACTACAACTAAGAGATCTGATCACATCGATCACACCTATTGTATTATTTTTGCTGTGGCTCCCAGTTGGTTTCAGGATTGATTTAAACTGAAATTTAAATTATGATAATTATTATCATATTGCTGTTGAATAGGCCATTCTGCAGAGTGAATACTCCCGGCATCATATTTATGATGATGCATTTATTGTTTATCTTTTAACTTTAACTTTCAACATTCTGGACTGTTGCTGCTTCTTTCACTTGTGTGACTGAAACAGTTCTCCCTGGCTTCATCACACAGACATTACATGTGATGTCTCCTCAGCTCCACTTGATATTTGCCTCCTGCCTGATTGAGAGCCACGGGGCCTCAGATGAGTGGAAATGAAGACGGATCTTTATGTGGACTTCACATTGGGAGTCAGTCAGGACTTCTGTCCGGCTGCACCAATGAAAGGCAGCAGTGTTTCCTGCTGCTTTAACGGTGTCTTGAAGCAACTAACAAGGCCGTCTTTATGTGAGGGCAGGCGGGGAGGGAGGTGCAGAGCTGGGTGGACCGGCGGACCTGCACGGAGGGAGCGCCAGTCAAGCTCAACATGGTAATGACAGAGTTTCCGCTCAAAACCTTCAAAATAAAACGCTGCAGCTCATTTGATGGACGGCTTCAAAGGCATATTCTACATCTAAGCAATCTAGTTTTAATCATTATCCACGATCATCTGCCACAACGATCAAGATCAACAATCATGATCCACAATCACGGCTAGGATATAAATGAAGAATAATGATCTATTACATATTAAAGGGATAGTTCACAGAAAAAGGAAAACGCACTCATTATCTCTTCACCACTATCCCGATGGGCGTCGGTGGGCGAAGGGTTTGAGTCCACAAAACACTTTTGGAGTTTCAGGGGTAAACAGCGTTGCAGCCAAATCCAAAACAATTGAAGTAAATGGTGACCGATGCGTCAAACTTAAAAAAAGGAAAAACTAGGAAAAACCATAAAATGCCTTCATCCTGCTCCTGTGGTTTCATCCAAGTGTCCGTAAACCCAGACATTTGAATTTTACTCAAAACTGCATAATTACACATTTTTGGGTGAACTATCCCTTTAAGCGGTTGCTATTTGGGTCTTGGGGAAGGACAACTAACTTCATTTATCAGGTTCATTTTTGACGATGTTTTCCAGGTCAGCCATGAACCAAGAAAGATTCCTTCACAGTTTTAAGCCAGGTTAAATACAGCGTGCAGCGCTGCACCTCCCAAAGCCCAAATAAGTCAATACAATTTCTGAAAATGTGAATACTACTGTTCAGCCGTGAGACCTACTTTTATATTTCGTATGGTTTTATTTATTTATTTGACACTGCAGGTTTTATCTAAATTGATGATTCAAATAAATTGATTTAATTAAAATCAATGAATTAATAGTTTCAGCATTAAGGTTATAATGTTGTACTGGACAGAATGTTAGGTCTGTAAATGGCCTATATCCACTGCCCTCATGTTGGAAACACCTCCACATATAATATTTAACCATCACGTAAATAATAAACAATAAATTCACACAGTTTGAGTTTATTACTAAGCTACAACTACTGATGACTTTTATTTTGAAGGCAGCCCCCGCTCATGTTCCGGAGGTGCTCGGCCGGTCTCCGGTCAGCTTCACGGTGCTCGGTGGTACACACGCTCACGCTGCTCCCCGCGCTCTGTGAGCTGTGGACCGGCGGAGGGCTGCAGGACGGGACCGGGGACCGGGACCGCAGCGCCGGGACAAGAACTAAACCTCCACCCGGGATGGACTGAAGCAAGGCCCGCTGGAGAGAGGTGAGCTGACCGGGTGAGAGGGATCACACTGGAGGTATATGACAGATGTAGCTATGCCAATACAACCATCAAATATGAATTCTAATAACAAATTCTAATATCTTAACAGGGTGCTTGTTGTAAGTTGTCACTCAATTAAAACTTTAACCTAATTATAAGTGATATTTATCTACTTTTAATGAGGCGTCATGAATTAATTAACTATCAATTGGAATTAACTTAAATTGAATTCTTCCCATACACACTGACCATAAAAGCAAACACCTAAATTGATTGTTTTCAAACTAATCAATGGATTGGTGGCAAGTCGTCTATAATATAGATGAGATGATATTGTTAAGAGCAGCCGCCTTGTCAACACGTGAGTCACCTGAAAGCAAATGATATGGAGGAATTAGAGGGGGAAAAAAATCCACCCACAGCCTTTAGAAGTGGTTCCACATAATAAAATGACATGTACTCAGTGAAAGTGGCGGCTTCACTTTGCACACCTCACTCACATGCACAGCCAGTACACACAGCATACTGAGAGAGAGAGGGAGAGAGAGAGGGAGAGAGAGAGAGAGCAGATCTCTATCAGGGAAACAGCTCTAATCCTGTTTAGTGCCCTCACTAACAGGCACCCAGCACCCTGAAATATTTGGCCTGCGAGTGGGCCGACTTGTTTTTCTCATATTGGAACAATGAAAGTGGAGATTATGTGGGATTTCAGGTTGTTTAGCAAGGCAGCCTTTGGAGAGTGTGTACACTACAGCGCACTGTAATAATCTCAGGGTAAACGACTGAGCCTTCGTCCCTCTGCGGCTGATAAACTGGAGATAGAATGATGTGATACGTGAGGACATATATGTGCTTCTGGTGCCTGGAAGATAGAGTTGCCCTCTTTAAGATGCTCCGTATATGTGATCTATACTGTGTGTGTGTGTGTCAGGGGCGTTCACAGACGTTTTGAGGGGCCATTGCTCTGACCTGAAAAAAGGCACCCCTCCCCCCAACTCCATGCTAGCGTAAGGTAACACATTAGTGTAGGGAGGCTATAGTTCCCTGTAAAGCGATACGGTTTTGCATCTTGAGCCGATTGCAAACCACAATGTTTAAACTTTGAAATTAAACAAAAATAATGTCGGCTTGGGACAGTGTCCCATGACAAGGGGCATAAGTAATTGTTTTGTTTTGTTTTGTATCTAAATATATTATTACTGGACGATATCGCGATTTCATTTGGTCCAACTTTAGCAACTATTAGGCTACTCATATTTATGCGGCCAAAATACTAATAGAGCATTATTTTCTCCAGGCTCAGTCAAAGATGGCCGTGCATGTCCATGGTGTGTGTTAAGTGCACGTCAATAGCCGCTTTCAGACATGACCTGAATTGGGTCCGGAGTTTACCCAGGCTTTCACACATGCACAACACAGTTGGAGGTTCCCAGAGTCAGATTCTTCCAACTTTCTGCTGACTTTATACAAGGAGGCCGGGCGGAGAACGTCTGCAGATAATCCGGAGCCTCTCACTCTGACTTCTGCGCTCACACACGCCCCTCCTCTGGAGAACACGCAGAGGATCTGCGGAGTTCAGTGCATGTCTGAAAGCAGCGTATGAGTCTGGGATCGTGTGTGTGCTACACTCCACATGCATTCTCATGTTTCACGGATCAGATGACAGAATCTTTCAGGACATTTACCCAGTGACATTTCAATGGCTCTGATGTAACGTCCCTGCAGCGTATTGACAAATTACCCCTGATGATGTTACAGTTGGCTTTGCTCATTTGGATGAAGCCACTTTATAGAACTCTATTAAATCAAATGGTTTGCCACTGAAGGGTAGATCGCCTCGAGGGCTGGCTGTCGATTTCACTCACGCAAACCGGCGTTAAAGTGTCAACGGCAGAAGGTGGAGCGGGTTCAGGCTGCAGTTGTTGCTGTAAACATCACAAAAGCCAAAACCACAAGCCTCTCTTTACCGTCGCATGTAATGAAATAACCGCTGTGTGGTGGTTTACTGTCCGGTGAGAAGAGGGAAGTAACAAGCTCGGGCATTTGTGCAGGATGAATTGAAATCAACCTCTGTTACACTCACAGAGCAGGAGCCGCGAAAGGTGAGGATGTGCAGAGAGACGAACAGATGTTGTATTGTATGTTATCAGACACTCGTAATTGCCCGCTTGTAAAATCAGACTCAGGAACTGTGAGGCATGTGAAGGGAGTGTCTTTCTGTACAGAATAAGATTTATTGTACTGCACCATGATTATACAGACGTTAGCGGCAGAATGTCCTGTCAGAGCAGACATCACATTGTAGTGTAATGTAGTGGTGGTTGTTATTATAGTTTTGGTTTTTGGAAGAAACCAGTGTTTTGGTGTGGATCACAGATTTTTCTTTTGACCACCAAACATTCAAATCAAGGGTTTGTCGTTCCCGCTCCTCATTCTGGATTGAAATCAGAGTGACTAGGGATTCTTTAGATTTGATTATCAAAGCATGGTGAGATGGGCTATGAACAAACAATCTGGTTCTGATTCTGTCTCGTCCCTTATCAGAATCAGAATCAGAATCAGAAATACTTTATTAATCCCAGGGGGAAATTGTGTTTGTTACAATAGCTCCATGCAAGAATAGAAATATAAGCTTATAAAGATTTACAAAATATATAAAATAAAATAAAATGAAATATGTACAATATGTGCGTTCTGTACATTGAGTATTTAGTATAAGCATGGATATGTCAGATATTGCTGGACAGTGTGTATCCTGATTTATCTGTGATTGGATTAAAATCTAATATATTGAATGTATAACCTGACTGACACTGGCTATACTGTATATTGGCCAATAGTCTTTTTCAACATGGTACAACATTAGCATCTAGTTGGAGTCAATTAACAAATGTAAGCCAATTTTCAATGTCCTTATTGCAATGTTTTGGTCTCCACCAGTTCCCATCAATATTCATATCACTACATTTATTTAATGCTTCATTGTTTTCACCATTTCTGGACCTAATATATTATATATTGGCCAATGGTCGTCTTTTTTTCCCATGGTGCAACATAGCATCTATTTGCACTGATGTTTCTTGGTGTTGGTGGTCTGTCACCTGATATTGTAGCTATGCTTTGTTCTCCACCAATGCCCAAGAATATGTGTCTCTTTATCTACCAGCTGCTTCATTGGGTTCACCGTTTTTTAGGTTAATATAGTATTATATATTGGCCAATGGTTTTTGACATGGTAAAACAGTAGCATTTATTTGGATTCACTTGACGAATGTAAGTCCAATATTCATTGTCCTTGTATCTATGTTTTGGTCTCCACCAGTTCTCAAGAATATTTGGCTCTTTATCAACCAGTTCGTTCACCAACTAGTTGGCTGTTTGTTGCTGGGCAGGTAGTGTACAGTGGATTTTAAAGGCAAGTTTGCTGAAAACAACCTGGGGCACAGGAACAGTTCATGAGAGTGTAGGGAACTGCAGTGGGAGATCAAGTCTTTTTATCTACTGTTGATGTAAAAAAAAAAAAAAATCTATCTATCCGTCCATCCATCTGTCTGGGCCACTGACCCACTTTCCCCATGGGGACCATTAAAATTTCATCCACACTATCTAACCTAACGTCGAAGACATGGAACACTTTGAGGACCAATGGACAGAAAGGGAGAAGGGGGAGGAGGGGTGAGTGGCAAACAGGACGGTTGTAGAGTAAGTAGAGGGGTGTAGTGTTTGGTAGTGTTTTTTATTTTTTTTTAGGGGCCTTCCAGATGGCATGTTGACAGGAAGGTTCCGGAGAAACCGGCCCCTAATGAATGGGAGGGAGAATCACCTGAGGGGACAAGAGACATCAAAGAAAGTCTTCTCTTCCTCTCTCTCGCTCTCTTTCCTCTCCTCCCTCACGCTCACTCCCTGCTCTTATTTTTCTCCTCACCCTATGTGTCTAATCTAACTGCTTAGTCTCTCCCCTCAAGTAATCTGTGGGCACTCTCACTGCCTCCTTTTTTTCACACTAATTCTTAAAACGTATATCTTAATGAATCTCTCCTCTCCTCCTCGTTTTCATCTCCAAAGGACATTCCTCATTTTTACAGCGTGGCAGCCGGGGGGGCAGGTTCAGACAGATCTGTCTGTGAGGAAGCCCTCAACATTCACGGAGGCCAACGTAAATGCATTAAACGCCCTTGACCTTAACCTTACGAGACTGCGGGGAGACATGGATAGACAGACGTAGACGTGGAAAGGAGTTTGGACATGAGGAGTTGTGTGGCTCGTCAGGTTGTTTGCAGTGAGAGAGTGGATGTGTATGGGAGGGGAGGGTTAGGGAGGAGGGGTACTGTTTAAAAGATTAATGCATCCATGCACTCATCCGTAAACATGTTGGACTTAATGGATGTGTAGGGGGGGGAGAGAGTACACATTTAAAGAGAAGGCAGAATTTGGCTTTTTATTAAAGGACAAATCCACAATTTTAACATCCATTTATATTGCTTTTTTACACTTAAATGACTTGTGGAATCCCTCTGCGGTTAAACTCAAGTCTGAATGATACATTTTTCTCTATTATTCTCGTGACGTAATGTGTTGAAAGCAGTTTAAATTGATCGACCTCCTTCCCGCTCCTCATTCTGACTGCTTCTCAGTCTGCGAGTGCAGATGTGTAATGTCTTTGTCAAGTGTGAGGAAAATGCCCCCTGACGGTGTCATGAGAGGTTATCTCAGTGCGTTTTAAATAGACCTCACATTTTAAACAATAACCCTGTGTTGTACGTCGGGGGAGTTGGAGTAACAGTTATCTGAGCGTTTATCAAGTACAGACGGTCGAACAAAGAGTCACTTTAAACATTTCTTTTCAGGGGTCGACATGTCGGCGTGTCATTGCAGAGAGAACACAGGTGTGTTTAAAAAGTGTAAGGAAGGCTGCGTTCCGCTCAGGGAGGGAGGGAGTGAAGGAAGGAGGGAGAGAGGGAGGAAGGAGGAGGAGGGAGGAGGGAGAGAGGGAGGAGGAAGAGAAGGGAGGAGGGAGTGAAGGGAGGAGGGAGAGAAGGGATTGTGGTTTCAGACTCCTGTGACTGCAAAATACAGGCTCACTGGAATTTGATATGTAATGCAATTAAACTGTTGTTGAATTTATAGTTACATGTGCATTTCCTGCTGTGACAAGTCAAAGTGTCTGCTGTAAAAAAAAATAGGTCTACTGTTTCCTTAGGGTGGAAAGGAGGATTAAGTGTTTTTGGAGATACAGGGGACTAAAAGTCATTTATACTTGATACAAGGAGTTAAAGAGTTAAGTTAAGATTTGTAGCTCAGCATCAGATTCTTGCATTGATTGCACCAAAGATGTGTCTTAAGTTATCTGGTCATGTCATGAATTACATTCACAGTAACTATGTTTATATTCTTTCATTTACTCTGTGATATAAAGCACGTCCCTCCATCAATCCTACACCTGATTGTGGTGTTCGTATTGTCGGAATATTAAAGAAAAGAGGAAGTCAATCAATCCATAATTCAATCATTCAAATTGTATTTGTATAACCCAAGAGTAAGGAAAAAACGAGCAGAGAAAACAAACGTAAAGACCTCAGAGGGAGCCAGATGTGAGGGATCCTCCTCATGGGACGGACAGAAGGGCAATAGATGCATCGTGTAGCAGAGCACATCAAGTGGAAGTGGTCTGATAACATAAACAATCTATTTATCATAATTTATTGGATCCTCCGCTTAATCCACATCTGCACCTAAATTTGATGGGTTCTCCCCGGGCTCGGGCCCCATCCCTCCACCGAGGAAATCAGTTTGGTAGTTCTGGCGTAATCCAGGTAGCATATAAACCAACAGACAAACAGACAAACAGATACGGATGATTCCATGCGGTCGCAGAATTACCGTTGTTACATTCACTTGAGCAGTGATCATGGTGAACAGTGGCTTCTGCAGTAAATGGTTTTGTTTATTTGTGTGTTAGTTAAAATGATACGATAAAGACACATAATCTTCTTTTGAAACAACCTGCAGACGACAGAAGCAGTCCATGCTGATCAGTTACAGTTTTCACTCATTGCTCCATTAGCTCCCATAGCCCCAACATGTACTTTGGACACATCGGTGCTGTGAAAAGCTGTAAAAACAAATGTGCACCAATAATTCTTTTACTTTTTTAAGATATTTTGGGCACTATGGCCTTCATTGATGACTGGATCACTCCTTTAAATGGATAAACTCTGCATTTATCGTTATGAAACACTGACAAGACTCATTGCAGAATTAATGTTCACTGCAAGGGATTACACAACTCAAGCAAGTTTCATGATTCCGTTAATAGATTTTTATACCCTGCAATGGAAAGCAATGGTTTCAAAGGGGGAAAAAAATGTTTTAATCATCTAAACGTCCCGAGCCTGCATTTGAATTTTGGCAGCCACAATGTGAAGTGCAGGTTTTGCAGTTTGAGAGCTGAAATCTGCAAAAACTCTAGTATGACCCTTTAAAGCCAATATACGTTATCTTCTCTGTGGTCTCTCTGCTGCAATCTCTCACTCACACACCCTCATGCGCCCGCAAACACATACTCACACGTCTCGATTAATGCATCAGCAAATAGCTTCCGTCGTTGATCGTATATTCTGTGTGTTGTCAGTGCATACATTAATCTAGAAGAGGGAGCTTGAACCCCAGCAGAGAGCAAAGACCACCTCCTCTTTCAGTCCGACAGCAGGACCGAGATGCCACGTTTGTTTCGACAAGAGGGTCACGGGGTCGTTTCTCAAACGCCTCAGACATTTAATGGACATTTAAAGGTCGACCTGTGTCGGCTGTGGTACAAACGTACATAACCTGTCACTTGTGTGTGATTTCTGCTGCACCAGTGTGAGGGTCAAACAGAAATGGGGCATTTAGTCCAGAGGAGAAATTGATTCTTTCTGTTTTGCGACAGCAGATTCGTGCCGCTCTTACACTCCTCACTCAATACTACTAATGGACCAGATACAAACACACACACTTATTCCCACATAGACTGAAGTACACACACACACACACACACACACACACACACACACACACACACACACACACACACGCGCACAGGCCTTGTGGGCAGGAAGCTGCAGCAGGAGGGGAGGAAGTGATTTTGGAGGCTGGAGAGCTCTGCGTTGGAAATATCTCGAGCCACCAAATAAATCACTCTCTTCCCCCTCCATTGTTTTTTCTTCTTAATGACAGGCTGATTATTTATTTCATCTCTCTGTCTCTGACCCTTCCCCACTCTCCTCCCTGCACCTCTGTCTCCACTTCTAGCAGAGAGAATGAAATATGTGATACGCCTGAAAACACATTTATCACTTTTGTCATCTGAGGAAGTCGTATCCTCTGCCTTGTTCCTCTGCTGGTAAACAGGGCTTGACAGTAATTATATTGCATGTAGACGTGTTAGTTCTGTTATGCAAAACAGACTTTTGGTAAATGAAGTTCCATGAGATCTTTGTTAGAGTCTGTGTCAGGGGAACACAGACAGTTAGAGGTTGTAACAAACAGCAGGAAGCTGTTATCAGTTCTCCCAGGCTCCGGGTTAGAGAGGGAAGTCACAGTCCCATACAGAGAGAAAACTGGAACTCTTCAATTTTATGTTGGGTTGAATTTTGTCTGTATTGTTTCTACTGAAAATATGAATGTAGTGTTTGTTGAAGTCAGGGAAGGGTTGTTGTGGCAAGTTGCCACATGAGAGCTTACACAGTATAATGGTGTAATTTCCTCCCAGAGAAACCAGTGACAGTTTGGGTTTACTGGAAATCTCCGGTTCTTGGCTGAAGTTTAAATCTTACATCAGACACAAGTTACGAAAACAACAGACCCACTATCTGCTATTCAGTTGATATGGTAATCTTGGTTGTTTATTTACACAACCTTCAGTTATAGAGCAGCGCTAGCGTTCATTAGGAGCCATGCATCTATCCACCTGATGAATGGAAGTCTAGTATATATTCTCTGTTAGCTCTGGTTTGGGTCTCCACCAACCCCTGAGCTGAATATCGGCCATATACAGAGGGATAATAACTTTTTTCACTAAAAACAATGCATGAGAATGAACCAAAACAGTAAAGTTGAACATTGAAAAGCAAAACAATGAGCTATCACATTGTATAAATCCAAGGGGAGCTGCAGATTTGGGTGAAATGATAATAATACTGATCAACTGTGTCAATTGTAAGAGTTAAGGTTACAGCTGCAACATCACAAAGAGTCAACAGCACATGTTAGCATATCTCTGCAGCTGAATGTACGCACACTGTGGTGCTTTGAACTAAATGTTAAAGTCAATATGCTTATGGTTGATCCTGAGGGTGACATGATCATTTCAGTTTGGACCAAAGTTGTGGACTGACCAACTAATAGATCAATGTTTTTTTTTAACATTAACAATGGATTTAATGACTTTGTGCAATGAAAGTTGGGGACTTCAAACCCATAAAAAGTCAGACCTCATTAACAGCTCTCATACCCCATTTTTTAACAGCAGGCAATTGTTTTCAGCAAATTAGCTCTTAAAATCCACTGTGAACTACCTGCCAAGCAACAAACAACAGAATATCTTAGTAAGCAAATAGCTGGTGAAACGTTTGGTCGATAAAGAGCCAAATATTGGGAGTCGGTGGAGACCAATACAGAGCTGCACGGACAATGAATACTGGTCCTTACAAGAAAGTGTCGTCCAGAGATTCAAAACAAATTGCATTACAATTACATACTCAGAGATCAAGTTTATTTCTCAAATGTCCAATGTTCAGATCAGCCCATGTCTTGGTCACAATTCCTTGACAACCGACTCTGAGGAATCCATGTTAAAACAGTTTGTGTTTATCAGATGACATAGCGCTGTTGACTTCAGAAATCCAGTGTCAGCCCACTTGAGAAAAAGCAGATGTGGTTTGTCATCAATTAAAGACACATCATCTGTCAGCCATCGAAAAACAAGTCACTCTGATTTCAATCCAGAATGATGACCACAAATCATAATCTGAATGTTTGGTGGTCAAACTCTTCCACGAACCAAGAATATAATAACAACCAACACCCAATTCTACAATGTGCTATTATGTGTTTGTGCAGAGAGGAGAAATTAGTGGCCCCCACCTCCTTCTTTGAGACACAATGAAAACGGATAAATAGATGGAACAATGTGTAAAAGACACACCTCAAAAAACACTAAAGATAAGCACAGCTACAGTGACAAAGCAGGAAACTGGAGACGCCTGCTCAGACATCTCACCACCAATAAAATCCAGCGTGATTATTGAGCAGCCAGTGTTGCCGTGTTGCAGCCATGCCTATCCCCACGGGGAAGTCAAATAACCAGGCCCGAATCAACACATTCATTCAGAGGGTTTGACCGAGAGTCTCTGCTCATAAATCTCCATCAGACCAGTTTTCCTCTCAGCAGTGATGAATCCGTCTCTCATAACTCGACAGCAGGGACTCGCCGCTCCGACACCGAGGATCTTTACTTCTTTTGTGTTTGTGTGACGCGACTGACAGTTGTTTCTAAAAGCAGCGCGTCTCCTCGGCGTCACAGGGGAATGAAAGAGCCGCTGTCAGATACAGTTGTGCATCATTATGGTTTAAGTGTCAGGTTTAACATCAGTAGTCGAACAGAAAACAGATCAACAGCAATAATCAATCAAATGTTTAAAGTAATACATGAACATATTTTGAAATACATTTATTGTTTTTTTTCTTGCCGAGAGTAAGATGAGAAGATTAATGTCACTTTCATATATAAACATGTACTGAAAATGGAAAAGTGAAACCAGCAGACTGTTAGTTTAGCTTAGCATAAAGAAGCACAGGGGAAACAAAAGATTTAACAAAATCCACAAATCATTTTTCAGCAGGATTACACATAAAATACTGAACGGATTTCCATGAAACTGTGGGAGACATGGGCCATTTAAGAAGCCGTTCAATTTGGCTGCAGGTCCGGACCAAGGGGTGGATCCAGGAAACATAGTCAGAAAGGGCATTTTACGACTTTTTCTAAATTTATGAGTTTGTGCCATTTGGTTTCGCAAATGGAACCTGGCGGAGGTTTGTGCTCTCCTGAGTGGTATTCTACTTTTATTTATTTACTTTTTTGCTTTCACATGAGCCACACTGGCTGATTGTCTGCTTGTAGTTGCACAACATCTGTTGCACTTCTGTCCGTCCTGGGAGAGGGATCCATCACACACAGCTCCCTCTGAGGTTTCCAAGTTTTTTTCTTTTCTTATTATTTTCAAAAAAAAATTTGTTTCAGTAGTTTTTCCTTACTCTTGTCGATGGTTAAGGACAGAGGACGTAGTACCTTCTTAAGGCATAAGAGACAAAGTGATTTGTGAATATGGGCTGCTCAAATAATTAAAATTAATATTTTTCTAAATTTCCAGGCATCTGATAAATGACTATTCAATTAAATGATAATGAAAGCAAGTTAATATGCCTTTTTTATGTTGCGTTACAAAGTGTGTATTTATCTTAAAAGAATGAAAGTTGCATCAAAGTCATTAAAAATTTGGTTGCGGAATATTACAGTTTTGGTGTGATAAGGACGTCGCTCAGCTCCTGCTGTGACTGAAAAACATCAGAGGTTTACTGTAGTTGAAACGCAAAGAGGTGCATTTGCTCGCCAGTAAAATGAAAAGGCAAATTGACCTTCACAATGTCAGAGCTAAGTGCTTGCTTTCATTTGAGCGACTGGCTGGTGGTCACTCTCTCTGGCATTAGTTCAAGTGTAGCTGCGTTTGTTACAGGAAGTCATGAGAGTGGAAAAGTCAAAGTCATCGAGGAGAAGCGATGTAATTATTTGAAGGAGGTTCCCAGCATGTGTTCAAAACTAACGAGAGCAGCTCGTGAACCAAACAAAGAAAGTGTGCAATACTTTGTATGAGGGTTAATGGCTACTTAGAATGACACATCACAAGGTTTTTCCTCTAAATGAGGGATGATGCTCCATCGCAGCAGGCATATTTCGCCCTCTAGCACTTACTCAACCGCTCCTCCCCCCCAGCATCCTCTCACCAAGAGTCGTCAGTGGAGGTCCTGTTGGAGAGACGCCCTGTCTCCCCTGATTCAGCCGTCTGTTGGAGCACAGTCCAGTATTCACTCCTGCCATATACTGATCCTTTCATTAGTCTCGGCTTCTGGCAGCGCTGTAAAAGAGCTGACTGTGTGGGGAGTCAAGAGACCAAGACTGATACACAGAGATACATTTACAGATACGCAGTGTAACTCAAACACGAAACAACTTCCCAGGAAAACACTTTTCTAGTTTTAGATACAAGACAACATCTACCATCTTGTATTTTTGGCTATATTTGTGTATGACATTATGACATATCATCCGTATTTTTGCTTGTGATCCCTGAAAATAAACAGATAAGTTGTGGCCACTCATTACAAATTGCCGCCTTGGGGCGGTCATGGTTAAAGAGTTTCTCAACCACAGAGTGATCTTTCTATTTGAAGATAGTTTCACTTGAACAATTTTCAGAGAAATAGAGCGAAAACCTGTACTTAGTAAGAAAAAAACTAATATCAGAAGAAAGACGCTTTAAGTCAGACGGTAGACATGTATATAAAAATAGACAATGAGTCTGTAAAGTTAAGAGTCTGAAACCTGCATAAAAAGAGGTAAGTCTCTGTAGAAGTCTATGAGACTTCTCACTTGACTTATAACATTTTCATCCACAGTTTAGCATCTAGTTCTCTAGTTTCATGTCTTTGTCGATACAGCAGGATCTTCTTTTAGTAAATTGTGGTCCCATTTAGAGGAAAATGAAGAGGACGATGAAGCGCAGTATGCATTGGGGCGTAGATACGGTGTAATTGACAGCTAGCACCGTCCAATGGGTGCAGGTGAAGGTGGTTGCAGTGTCCTCCAGAAAACTGCAACAACCCAGTGCTTTTCTCATTGGGCATGAAATAACCTTAGAGAGAAACTTAATTTTGGAATCCTCTTTGTATCAGTGATTCAAATACCACGTTAAATATAGAAATACCACACTGCAGTTGGATGCCACCAGCGCAGTTTCGGTCCAGATATTTTTTTTCTGGACTCATATGAGGTCACAGTGACCTTTGACCACTGAAATCTAATCAGTTCATGTAAGAGTCCAGACTTGAGATTTCATGTTCAAAAGGTTAAAAAACACAATTTGTGAGGTCACCATGACCATGACCTTTGACCTTTGACCACCCAAATCTAATCAATTAATCTGTGATCCTAAGAGAACATTTGAGCCAAAATTGAACGGGCTCTCTTGAGGCGTTCTTAAGATAATGATACAAAAATTGACTTGTGAGGTCATAATAACCTTGACCCTTGACCTCGAAATCAGTTCATCTTCGTGGCCAACTGAACATTTCTACCAAATGTGAAGAAATATCCTCGTGGCGTTCTTGAGATATCATGTTCACAAAAATGGGACAGAGGAACGCACAGAAAACAAAAAAACATAACGCCTCCAGCTGCTGGACATCACTGGAGCAGAGACATAAACATGCTTCATGATGGATGTAATGGTCTTAAATTGGCGCGGATGTCATTTCAGGTCACTCGAAAAAAACAGACATTGTATCCCAGGACACTCTGTGGTTAGAGAAGTGAAATAAAGAAATGAACAGAGAGCAGTCTGGCAGTCATTCACCACCTGATATATATATATATATATACTGCAGGTACTATATGTCCTAGTTTCTTTGCTCTGTATCTACTGAACACAAACTCACTACACTTTTTAAAACACACAGCCCTGCACACAGCCTCATATTCAGAGACATCAGTAACAACATTGTTTTCCAGGAGCTGCAGTCCCTGAGGAATGCTTGGTTTGGCGTCGGCTGTTGAACTCTCTGCCATCCTAAACTAACATGTTCAAGCAGTCGTGGCGTGTTCCGGATTTGTTTCACTAGAGATTGGAGTTTGTGGAGGAGAAGATGCTAAGAGTGATTATCTCTCTAACGGCAAACCCCTCTGTCTCTCTCCTTCAGGAAACAACAACATGGAGAAACCCCCGCTGACCTCTGAGGATTCACTTTCTCATGGAACGTAACATTTTTTCTCAGTGCATCAGAGACGCAGGCGGGCAGACAGGAAGAGGACGTTATGGACTGACTGAGCACATGTGAACAGATGAGTCACGTATGAGTGATAGATGATGTAACAGCGTCTGGGACGCTCCTCTTTCACACCATGGAGATGATTGCTGCAGCAGAGAGGGGAAAAGTGCTTTTTTAGAAGCTTGTGACCTTCATGTATTTATTTTACCAATGACAAAACAAGTTGCAATCTCAGGCGGTGGAGAGGCAATGACCTAATTCAGATTAAATGACCTCATACCGATAAGTAGTCCGCCTCCTCGCCGGGTGATGGAACATAATCACAAATGGACTCTTATCATAGATGCTGGAGTGTGTGAGGTTACTTGATATTCTCTGTGTGGTTGTGTGTGTAGGTTTGTGTGTGGTGAGGTTTGATGCTACATACAGCTATGTTGCGGCGTGGACTTTTAACCTGGGTCTCCCGTGTTGGGGGCGCGCTGGTGCTCCTCTGCTGCTCCCTGTCACTGCTCTACGTGATGACCTGCAGCCCCCCACACTCCGATGACCCGCCGCTGAGTCATGCGTTACCCCGCGCTGGATCAAATCACCCCAGCCTGGGGGGCACAGGACCGGGAGTGGGAGCGGGGGCCGGTGGGACAGGAGGAGCCGGAGTTGGGCCTGCTCAAAGCGGAGGATCAGCGGGTGTCCAGTCGTACCAGGTGCTCCTCCAAGAGCGTGAGGAGCAGCACCGACACCACATCTCCTCCTTGAAGAAAGAGATTGCACAGCTGAAGGAGGCTTTGCAGGAGCGCAGCCAGCAGCTGAAAGGAGTGCAGGAGAGCCTGAAGAGAGGAGGCCCCGCAGAGGGACCGGAAACTGGGGTCGGGTCCCAGGCAGGCGGCCTCGTAGAGACTCAAGGAGCCAAGAGCCAGCAGGCCGATCTCCAGGACTTCCTGAGGAGCCAGCTCTCAAAGGCTGAGGTGACTGCCGGCATCAGGCTGCCCAGCGAGTATGCGGTGGTGCCATTTGAGAGTTTCACGCTGCAGAGGGTGTACCAGCTGGAGATGGGCCTGACGCGTCACCCTGAGGAGAAGCCGGTGAGGAAGGACAAGAGGGAGGAGCTGGGGGACGTGCTGGAGACGGCCCTGCACAGCCTCAACGCACCCCCATCCCAGGACGGCAGGGGCGCAGCAGAGAAGACGCAAAGTAGCAAAGTTTACGCACCGTCCGACTTCATAGAAGGTAAGAACACTTCAAATCTCAACCTTGTCGCTTACAACTCTTGACACCAAAATTAGTGGGTGTATGCAGGTTTGTGTGAAAACTCGGGCCAACGCTGGGAATACACAGTCTGCACGAAAGTGCAGCGTCAGCGTCTAGATCTGTAAACTAAAGAAGATGAGTCGGAGCCATCTACTGGAGAGTCATTTGACCTGGGAGTGAATGTTGATTGTATTCATACCCATTTGCAGACAAAAGCCAGATGTTAATGTTTTTTTTGATCAGTGGAAAAGGGCACGAGAAATATTCATAAAGTATTTATAATCACAATAAATACATTTTAAAGGAATCATAATGTATCTTGCGTTAACATTTATATTAATATAACAAGGAATTGTTAATTCCTGGTTACCTGGTACCTGGTAAGTGGGAAAAGGTTGATCCTTAATGTAACATTTTCTGGCAACATTTTTTTCTGCAACAATATCAGATCTTGTGGATACAGCTGCACCTGCAACAGAGTTATTAAATGCTGAGGCACTGGCTGGTCTTGAACTTGAAGTGTGAAAAACACATGTTTATTAAACCTTAACCTGCTTCTGTTGCCTAAATCAAACATACACAGACATGGACTCAATTCTAAAGTCCCATGCTTTGTTCATGCACCATCCACCTCTACCACCCGCTGTGCACCTACTCCAGGGAATGATTTAGGGTGTAATCATTGATTGCCACAGCCAATCAGAGCACACGGGATAACCTCTCTCTCTCTCTCTCTCTCTGATAATAACGTAACACTTGACAACACAAGGTAATTGGGAAAAACAAATAAGTCAACATAATTCCTTGGAGACAGTCTTGCAAACCTGAACCTTTCCATATTATGTACTCCATTTCTATTATTGACAATTTTGTTTTCTATCCCAGAATAACTATACCTCAGTTTCTTCTTCTACCTTCAGTTACTGTGAGGTTGTTGTAGGGTTTTTTTTTGGTACACGAATCCCTGGAAGGTCAGAAACAAGTTGGTGTTGTTGTGTACGAGCGCAGCCAGGATATCCTCCTGGACTCAGCTCTGATCACAAGCTCAGGAAATGAACACAGCTGCTCCTCATTCACTGTGGAGCATCTCTTCAAACGTGCTATTATAGTGTGTGTGTGTGTGTGTGTGTGTGTGTGTGTGTGTGATCTCCTCTTGCAAGGTCACCATCCCTCAGTGTGTGAGTGGGTGGAGGTGCACCTGGCTCAGAGGAAATGAGCCACAGGTCACTTACATGGACCCTCTCACATCTACATGAGCCTGTGTGTGGTCTCGTGTGTTCTAAGTGTGTGTTTACGCGACGGCAATCTTAATAGATGTGCATACATTTGTGCGCATCTGTGTGTGCGTTCACATAAACAGCCTCTACAAATCCTGAGCCAGACAGCAGGAGATTGCAGAGAGCTTTTAATGAAATAGCGACTCTCTCCTGCTGGTATTTTGCAGTGAGTGCCCTTTAATGGATTTACCCATCGATTTTAAGCAAATCGGGGAAAACACAGCTTCTTTTTTTTTTTTGTCAACTATAGCCAGACAGGAGAAAGGCAGTCGGGTTGGCTGTCGGCTGTCAGAGGCTGCACACACAAGCTAGTGAGCTGAAACTGCACACAAACAGTGGAGGTATGCAAAATGACCTCTCCAACCACTGAGGTCTGTGCTCAAGAAAGGGACAGAGGGAAGCAGTTTAGACAGAAAGACAGAGACAGGAAGTGAAGGCATTTAGTCTAAATTCTTCAACATATTTACTAAATTGAAGCTTATCGCGTCCCTTTGGGGATTGAGGCCGCCCATCACAGGAAGTTGGCCAACCTAACCGGAAAGCTGCTATCAGACTTTAGATCTTTACCCACAGCTACTTTCTGTTCTCGCTCTTTCTCCGTCATTGTATTTGATCGTCTTCTATCTGTGTGTGTGTGTGTCTAGTCTTTTCCTTATCTCCTCGAAGACCGTGCACTTCCTTTTTTTCTGTTTTCTTCCTCACTCTCTCTTTCTTTTCAGACTGGTTTCACTTCTTACTTTCTATTCCCCATTTCCCTTCCCGTCGACCTCAGCAGGTCAATTTGCAAGTAATAACCTTAGTAATACCTGGGTAATTGAGAAACAACTTTCTCTCTGGAGAAACCAGCAGACGTATTGCATGAAATAAGGATATTGGTCCAGATGACCATAATAGCCTTTCTCTCAGTGTGTATGTGTCATATGTGTATGAACAGTTATTGCTCTTTGCCCAGCAGCAGAGAGCATGGACAATGTCTCACGTTGCCTCATTTGCCCTGGTTCTTATACACACAGTAGCTATCAGAGAACTGATGACTCACACACAAAGAAATAATGATGAAGCTGATGCGAAAAAGGCTTTTCCCTTGAAAGATATTATTGTAATTTTCAGAATTTGATATCAACCTACGCAAATGGAAAAACCTCATGGGATCTAAACAAGAGCCACACCCGGGAGAAATAAAAACTGAAAAACCTAATCATTGAGACAAAGTAAACGCGCAGAGGAACAACAGGCAGAGAAACAACAGGCAGAGAAACAACAGGCAGAGAAACCAAAGTCTAACATTAAAGCTCTAACATTAAAGATCTTGTCTTTTAGCTCTCGCTGAGAGCTAAAAGACAAGATCAATACCACTCTCAGTGTGTGTTCAGCTAATGCTCATGGGAGAAGTTTGCCTTCAAGGTTTTCTGACTGATAAGCCCTGAAAGCAAATGTAACTCTCAACAGCGTTCAATATAAATGTATAGAGCCTGGAGACCATTAGCTTAGCTTAGCATAAACATGGAAGTAGAGGAAGCTTTAGCACAGTTTGTAAACTTGTAAAACACAACTTGGTTCTGTATTGTATAACTGTATTGATTAAAGGGACAAAATGTAACATAATTAGCTTCACAGTGCTGGTATTTTTAGCGATGGTAGCAGTATTGCTCTATTAACTTGTGGCAGATATTCGTGTCACCCTCAGGATTATTTGAGAAAATTTTGTATATCCTAGTTTTAGAATATTTTATGACCCAATCTGGGACAAGTGTTTTGGAGCTTCTGTAATCAGCAAATGTTAGCATGCTAACATTCTAAATATGATAACCATACGTCAGTACGATAAATCACCTAAACTGGCAGAAACGTTATTTTGACTTATTTAGTTTGGCCGATGTCCAATCAGCTCACATGGAGTAGGAAGGATTTATGATCTATACTGCAGCCAGCCATCAGGTTGCGATTGAGATGTTTTGGCTTCACTTTTGGGGAGCTGTCATGTCATCCATCTTTATATGCAGTCTATGGTACTGCCTTATGTAGCATGGACATTAAACATGCTACATCTTTTGACAGAGCTAGGCTAGCTCTTACCATCTGCCTTCAGTCTTTATGCTGAGCTAAAAATATTGTCTCCTTGCTGTAGCTTTATATCTAACAGACAGATTTGTGATTGGTGTCAATCTTTTCATATAACTTTGGTTAAAAATGAGCAAATTTCCCCAACTGTTCCATTGAATGTGCTCATAGGTTTTTTTAGGTCCTGACTTCATGTCTCTTTGTCTCATCAATCAGGTATCACTCGCACAGAGAGGGACAAAGGGACGCTGTACGAGCTGACCTTCAGAGGGGAGTCGAGTAATGAATTCAGACGCTTGGTCCTGTTCCGTCCCTTTGGACCGCTGATGAAAGTGAAAAACGAGAGGGTGGACACATCAAACATCCCCATCAACATCGTCGTCCCGCTGTCCCGGCGCACAGACAAGTTCAAACAGTTCATGCAGAACTTCAGGTGAGACTGAACCTTCCACTTCTCATCATGATTTCTTTGCTCTTCCTCCGATTTGACAGTAACACAAACAATGTGACAGAAACAGAAGCATCACAATAATCAAATTATTCAAGGAGGTTCTCGGCAAAACTAATGCACACAAATGTGATACTCTGCTATTCAAACCCAGTTTTTATTCCAGTTTTACATTTTAATTGGGGATCAGGCAGACAGTGGAGGGGATTAGAGGAAAGGAAATTAACATGAGGGAGGCTTTTTTTCTTTTCTGCAGAAACATGTAATTAACATTTTGAAACTGCACACAGTGTTATCAGTTAATTTATTTTTGTGCTGGTAGGCATAATCACAATGCAAATAATATGAGAGAGAGTTAAGTGACTCAGACAAGAACATGAATAACAGCTCCCATCTCTGCATCTGTCACCATAGCCGTTTTCGGACACGAGCTCCGGAAAATGTCCAGGAAATTGGGTCAGCATATTTTTTTATTTGAGATTGTGTCTCACATAAAAAGAACGCAGCAAGAGTTTGCCCAAGTCAGGCATGTTCACAATGTTGTGTTCTGCAGCACATCGCCACAGGCATATCGACACACTCTTGTTTTACTTCCAAGTGGAAATCTTTGTCATAATCTTCTAAGTGGAGCCTAAGGCGCCTCTTTTTCATTCTGAGATATTTGTATTATTTTTGTTTTTTCTGTTTTGGGTCATGTGTTAAAAACGTCATCAACTCGCCCACACGCTTGCGGTGAATTTTGCATACATTTTCCTTCTGTGCTCTCACATGGGATCACTCAGACATTTTCTGTAGATTTTACTCGGGGGTCTAGCAGGAAAAGTTCCAGAAAACGATGGGAGCAACTTACTTAGACATTTCATTCATCTTTTTGCCATGGATTTCTTTTGTGAAGCACTTAATAACCTGGTTCAGATAAGTGCTATACAAATAAAGTTATTATTATTAGCTGTTTCACATAGAGCCCCTCCGGGCTACACATTCAGTGCATGTCTGAAAGCAGCTTACATGCTCACTGGAAATGTTTCACAGACCCCATACATTTTTGATGCATCACAAACAGATCCAGGCTATACTCTCTGGATGCGATAAAGAATTCATGAAAAAGAAAAAGCACAAAGGTTTGATTTTCTTTTCATGGATCCCTGCAGCTGCAAGGTCAAATGAAAGTTTATCACTTAATTGCTGTCATTAAAAAAAAAAAATCATATTTTGAAATGCGTTCAGAAATCATCAGCGAACAGCAGCAGCAGCTTGTTCCAGCTCCACACTCTTTCACCATCAGCTGAGGAAACATCCTCTTTAATGTGTGTGATTTATTGTGCTGCCACGGCTGCTTATCACAGCTGTTTTTACATGGTAAATCCTGCTTAGTAGCAGTGTTGCAGCCCATTAAAATACCCCCCTGGGCAGACCAGCAGACGTTGATATAAAGCATGGCAAGGAGTGTATACTTGCTTAAAAGACTCTGCAAGTCGCTGAGCAAACTCTTTACCCTCATACATATTAACGGTCTTCTAGGATATACTGTGTGTGTGGGGGGTGCACGTGCGCGTGTGGGCGTTGATGGGATGATGGTGGTGAGGGACGTATCAAATGTCCTTTACTCACATTTATGCTCGTAACTGCATTCTTGATTCACTGTGAAATGCCTCCCCAGTGCAGGATACAGAGATGATATGTGAATTCACACAAGCGTAAACAAACTGCAAACATTTGCAGCCAGACTCTGGAGTTTAAAGACTCATTTTCAGCACATGATAAAATTATTAGGAATGTTTTAATATTCTGTGGTCTGAGTGACAAAATTAGGAATGCTTCATTTATAACCTTACCAAAAAAATTAATTTACTTCTAATAATAGAGAGAGCCTTCAACACAACAGCATCTTTAACGACAGTAAAAATCATATTTTTCACGACTGCTCAGTATCCTCGGCACGTACTCAGTCATCTTTTAAAACATCCTGTGTTCATCTAGTTTTACAAGATAATTTCTCTCAAGTGCTTCTGGGCGACATTCTGACAAATGTGTGCGAGTCCTGAGTCTCCTGAGCAGAGGAGGTGAATTATACTTCAGCATGCGTGTGACGTATTTGACACGTCTCCATCAAAGCACTCGCAGGCATCTGCCACCTGGTCTGTGTGTGTGTGTGTGTACACACACACACACACACACACACACACACACACACACACACACACACACACACACACACACACACACACACACACACACACACACACACACACACACACACACACACACACACACACACACACACACACACACACACACACACACACACACACAGCCTGTGCTGTAACAGAGTCACAATGAGGAGAGTCAGGGTTGCTTGCTTTTTTTTTGATTGACTAATTATTCCTTTGGTTGATAAATGTCAGGAAATAGTGACAAAAGGCACATCACAATCATCCAGATACAAAGATGTTAACTTTTTAATTAATTTATGACAAGAGTGAAAAATACAATAATATTTGACTTTTTTTTAAAGAAATGACTTAAACGTTATTTAATTAATCAATAAATTATGCAAGTTGTTCCTTTTTTGAAAGATTGAAACCTCTACAGGCCTCCCATTTAAAACCTCTCAATTGTCCCCAGTGCTCTTCCTTCCTGTAATGTCCCCTGCTCACTTTGAGAATGCTTTCATCCATATTGTCCCTTCCTCTTTGTGTTTGTGTATACGTACAGGGAGGTGTGTGTGCGGCAGGACGGCCGAGTCCATCTGACAGTGGTGTATTTTGGGAAGGAGCAGATGAGCGAAGTCCGCAGCACTCTGGAGAACACGTCCAGGTGGGTTGGAACCGCAGCCAAGATCAGATCATTGAATTAGAGGCCGAAAGCAGAAGATGGAGTGATATTTACGTTTGTTTTGTTTAACACAGCCGGGTAAATATTTTGTCACCGTTTCCCCACATGCAACAGAAACCCCTCTCTCACGTTTTCTAATCTGTCGCTCTCTATCTCACGACACCCACAAAACACACACCCCTCCTGGGTCGGCACCGTGCCACAGCCAGTCATCTGGCTGATGAATAATGGAACAGTGAGCCACCCATGCCAAGGGGCTGAGGGCTCGCAGCCGACACAGATAAATCATAACAGGCCCGTGATCGTCCGTGACTCATGCTAACCCTCTCACAGGACCTGGACGCCCACACCACAGGAGACGTGGCTGATCGCGAGTCAGATCCACCGTGTGGACTGAGCCACAGTTCCCCGAGGGAGTTGCTATGGTGACGCTAGTCGATTTCCCAGCCCTGAAGGTTTTTGTGTGGCCTTGAAATCGGTCGGACTATCTCCAGTATCACACTGCGCCTCTTTGTCTCTCCGTGTCTCCTCCTGTTGCTGTCGCTGAGGGGAAACGGTGGAGATAAGAGACGAGGCGGCGTTAAATAGTCTCCGAGTGAAGTGTCACATGAAGCATAAAGAAAGCAAAGCCTGTGGCTGTAGAGAAAAGAACACAAACAGCCAACAGGAAAATATTCAAACACTTATATCGCAATGATGCATTTCGTGATCGATCAATTCTGTAAAACAATTTAATAGTTTACATACATTCGTAGCAGACAGTGTTTAATTTACAACAGTGTGGTAATCAATTTTCAGCCATTTGACTCCTCCACTCCAGAGTATCAATGTAAGATCGGAAGTAGCATAAGGGTACACCGTTAATGTTAGCATTAGCAAACCTTGTTGACGAGTAACGCTGTCACAGATGACTTCATCAAAACAATTAAGTTCACCAGACAGATCGTGAGTGTATCACAGGGCCAACTTACATCCACTTCTACAGTCAATTTAGAGTCAAACTTTGGAAGCCAGAGAACCTGGAGAAATCCTACGCAGACACAGGGAGAACATGAAACAGCGATTCGAACCGGGAACCTTCTCGCCGAGAGACTACATTATCTCATCCCCTGTATCGCATTTGCAATATATTCCCAGATTTCTGCCAATACACAGCCCAGCAACCTGCAATATTGTTTCTGTACTGCATGTGGGAGAATTCTTAAAGGAGTGACAGAGAGCTGAGAAATGCACTGTTGGAACAAAAGTGAGTCGAGGTACAGTCAGGGAGAGAAGGTTGTTGAAGCACACCGCCTTGTAATTTCCCCCCAGAGCTATGGCCCTGCTTTGAACTCGGAGGCTTTTTGTATTCTCCTCACAGTCTAACAATACATTCATCAGTTGAATGGGGTATGAATCTCTGCATCATTTCTTTAATGTGGCTTTCGGACCAGGGTTGAAATGAATGGTTGTCATCATTAGAAGATAACTACCTGTGGTTCTTTAATCTGGGACCCCGGGCAAATGCACACACAATACATACATATGACACACAGATACAATTGCTAACAGGCCTGCAGGCTCACAGTGGAAGATGTGCATGTGCTATTAGGCTGAAAGTGAAAGGATGAAGATAAAACCTATTGATTTATGTGAATAATTTAATCGCTGAATTTAATTGCCAATTTAAGTCCATCACTACTAGAGCCCAAAGCAACGTCTTCACATATTTCAGAAGATTCATTTTACCTTTAAGGTATTTAATAGATACAATACATAAAATATATCATAACAGCGATTAACAGCCAAGAAAGTGGCTCCAGGTGTCAATATGTGCATCACAGAATATCTGATGATTAGCAGGTGAGACTGAGAAATATAGTTTTGAATGCAAAAGGAAAATTCCGTTGATCAACAAGTTGTCACAGACGAGGCTTAGGCAGCCATTAATGTTTGTGCCAATAGTTCATGAAATTTCAGTCAAAATCATGAATGTACACCTCAAGTTGGTGCTAGAGGAGGAGAATAGGAGTTCAGCAGAGATGGGGAACATTCGTATTTTTTTGGTAAGTTTCACAACAAACCATAATTGTTTAAGTATCAATAAAAGGAAAAATGTCAATCTCATGGGGATGATGTTGACTAAATGGATATCCAAAGTCAGGATTCATCCTTTTGGGACCATGAATGTCATGTTCACCACAATCAAACTAGTGTTTTTTGTAGATATTTCAGTTTGCGCCAAATTGAGTTTTAAAACCAAGCACAAGCCAATTCTCACATATGATTTGTATTGAATGTTATTATTGAATGAGTTCAAGAATGAATCAATTATCACAATTGCTTTTTATCGACCGACTAATCTGTTCAGCTGAGCAGCAACACATGTTTATTTTACTCAGTGCTTAAACTAAACACAAACCGGAAAAGTATGTAGAGAAAAACAGATTCAAATTCAGCCCTTTTATAGTATAAACAGTTATCTTTAAGACCTGGAGAACATTTTAGCTGGAATATTCTGTCTCAACAGCTGTACTGACACTGGGATCCTAAAATCACGAGTTCCAGTCCCGTTTCTGTCAAGATGTTGTGAAGGTTGAGACTGGGACAGAGCAAAACACACCTAAAGTAGCACTATCAGGACTAAGTGTTCCCTGGGTGTGGTGGTGTATTTCAAAAGGTTAATCACAAGTCTAAAAGAGTTCAGGGTCAACCACACTCCTCACTCTGAAGGCAAGTACACACACACACTCACGTACATCCTCAATCACAAAAGTCAATATCTGTTCCCAGCAGTGATGGCATCATTAGCTGATCCGATTCTACGCTGCCCTTCCTACAAATTAAATTCACCTCCAGAAACTGGTTTAGTTTGCGTCTGCTCCCGAACCACCTCCAGCTGTTTGTCCTTTTTCTGCTGTGGAATCACATGCAGTCACACACTCTGCTTTTTAATAGCACCACTTGAATTCTTATAAAAAGGCATTGTGACCCAGCACAGTGTTTAGACTGACAAATCTGTCAGTAAAGCAGCATTGTACTAGACCCCAATGACCTCAGTGTGCATGGGCACAATCACATTTTGGGGGTTCAAGAAGAGCGGGAGACGTGCATTCAGTTCAAAATTAAATCTTTATTTAATAGGAGGACTGTAATAAGGACCAGAGGAAAAAAGACAGATGGTTATAAGTAAAAACGAATAACATTTCATAATGTTCATACAAGCTAAAATAACTGAAATACTGAGACAACAGAAACAACACTATTTAACATAAATAGGAGATTATGTAGGCAGTGTATTTACCACAGGGAGAATATATCGCAAACCCCAATAGACACCACCACATGAGCACACTGATCACTACCACTGCAACTTACACTGCAAGAACAAACACTGTTCAAGTGACCACCACCCATCAGGTTAGTTCAGGGTCACAATAAAATATTTAAAAAAAATAAGCAATCAACACAATTATTAAAGGTCGAACAGTCCATCAGGAACGTGATGCATGAGACGTCGGACCAACAGTAAAAAACAACTCATACTAGTGGCCAGTTATCACTGGTGTAGGCACAGCAGCGGTCTGGCACTTAATCTGCAAAGATGGGGAGACGAGGTCAGTCATCAAACTGCAACCAAATACATTTGAGGGGAATCACCCTTTACGTTGCTATTAAATATTACCTTGCTCAATATGGGGCCCTACTTCACAGCGACAATGGCTGACTCTGTACTGTGGCTCAAACATCGGGGAGGTGAACCCTGAATCTTCTCTCAAACATTGGGCCACAGAAATCTGGGTCGAGGCATAGCCACAAAACTGAATGTATAAGAAACCTCATTAGATTTAAGGCAGAAAAATAAAACCTCTCTTTCTCCCAGTCTCCCTTACCTGCACGAACACAGCAGCCACCATCAACCAGGCATCAGACAAAGAGACAGTAATTGCCCGCACCTGTCCTTATAAAGGGGGGGAGCTCTCCAATCCCACCTAATAGGGCGGTGCTCTAACTCCTAGCTGTCAGCCCTCACACATTTGCAAGACTATCAGCAGCCATTATAAACTTCTTGTGGCAAATTTTCCAGCATTGGCCTGTCAACCCCTCTCCTGGATTCAATGGGGTGGAAAAAAAAGGTTTTACCATCCCTGCAAAGGAGGTTATGTTTCCGTTTAGTTTGGTGGAAGGATGTGGTACTGGGTCGAGGAAGACTAAATTTAGGTGTGGATCCGGATCAGAGGGGGCAGATCCAGAATCACTTTCTTTAACATTGCGAGATTTAATTTAATTTCCTTGGCAATAATGGATCTGGATGAAATAAATCTTGTATGTTTATGGGACTCAACTGACTATGAATTTGTATTTGATGAATTTGAATGAAAGTTGGGACTCTACTGATGGGAGATAGTTAATGAGGGCAATGTTTCAGTAAATCAGAGCTGCAGTCTTCAAGCATTCGGGGAGACACCAGGGATATCTGTTAAAGCAGATGGAAGTAGCCACGGAAATTTCAAGTACATCGCTTACACGTCTGTTCTTCAAAGCAAGAACTCAAGCTGAATCCATTGGGGAGGTGTACAGTACGTTTCTGAGCCTTTAACATATGCAAGAACAAAGATCCTATACAACGTGAGATACAGAGTGAAAACGAGAGCAAGAGGGAGGTTGTGTGTAAAGCTGGAAGAAGAATGAGTGACCTGTTCTAAAGAGATACCCGTCAATATGTATAAATAATTACTGTGCTTCAGAAGCAGAGATGATCACTCAGGGGAAAACAGAAAGACAGCAGAGGAGATGTGTGAAAAGTAGATGGGAGAGCAAGGCAGAGGCAGATTTTCTGAGGATGGAAAAATAACGTGAAACAATCATCTCAAACAAAACTGGACATGTTTATAAAAAGAGAAGGACGAACAATTTCGACAGGCAGAGCCTGCCTCTCTGATCTTTCTTTCTTTCCAAGTTTCAGCCTCTCAAACGAGCCTGTCGTGCTGCAGTGGCATTTCATTCAGTTCACACGTAGGTCAACGACTCTCCATAGAGCCTCTGACAGATCTGGGGAAGCAAGAAGATAATGTTGAGCAGAAGGTCACGGAGAGAAGATTATGAGTCGATTAAATGAGACGCAAATCAGAGAGGAGTTAGAAAGACGTCCAAGTATTCATATCAGAGAAAGCATGTGTCTTTGCAGATCGCCAGCATGGACCCACTCAGTAAATTGCTCAGTGTTAATAACTTGCCCGAGGGCACAGCCTGAGAGTGATCATAACAAGCCCATAGCTCGACTCTCCATCACATGCAGGGACTACTGATTCCCCAGCTCGCTGTTAGCTTCTTCTACAGTAGCCCAGAGAGGACACACCAGCCTCCCACCTCAGTTAACAGCAGCCATGTGACTAACAGGAAGAAATTTGATGTTAAAAATTTATTGTGAGCATGAAAAATTCCAAGGTAGAAGAAAGCTACTGACCAGCATTAGAAACACAGAGCGATGATGAGGAATTCAGCTTTAGCTGAAATGTATTTTATGGGGCCACAAGATAGCGAGCAGCTCTGTGTGGATATGTGATTAGCACAGCATTGCTTTGAGCTAATATCAGCAGGAATAATGTTCACCGATAGTGAAACCAGTGTCTTGATTGCACCCTGGTGGCTCGCTACAGTATAGGTCATAAATCCCGCCTCCTCCATGTTAGTCGATGGGACATGGACACGGTTAATATTTTATTGTCAGTAAATAGATGTTATTTTGGTTAGTTCTCATCACACTGATGTATGTTTAAGAGCTCATTGTGACCCTTGATTTTGGTTTTAATTACATATTTGAAATTAAATGGGAAGAAATGTCATGATTGACATCTGAGATTGACTCCTGATTGGCAAACTCTTGCCCTTTGTCACAGGATGGAAGCGTTAATTTGTATCCCGGATATTTTGGCTTAATTTCTGGATAGAGGGAGGAAGTGGAGAAGCGTCATCCACCTTTATATCTATGGTTTTAATGTTTGTACAAAATGTCATGGTAATCTGTTTTATAGTTGCTGAGATTTTCCGTCTGGACCAAAGTGGTGAGCGGACTGACTTTGCTATTCAGAGAGCGATGCCACGGCTAAAAACCAAGCATGCTTCTCTGGTATCTGAGAAATGTGCTGAGATTAAAAAAGAAGCCTGGTTTTGGCCACGCATATATAAGGGCTTACAGTCAAGACTTTTCACATTCAGTAGTCACCATGACCTGCAGTCAGTCCTCCAGCTATAACCCCACACAAGTTAATACATACAAATTGTTACACAGAGGCAGAAATTCCCAGGGAAAGCAAAAGGAAATCAGGTCTCCGCTGCCTGTCCCGAGCAGAACTAACAGGATCAGCCGTGCTGCTGAGACACAACATGACAGCTCTTTACAAGCTTCGCACCCTGACACAGATTCAATAATTTAGCCGCTACTAGGTACCAGTCATCACGCCTGCAGTAAACAAACTGACTATTTCAGGCCATAATACGGGTGCTGATGCCTTTGGCACAGAAGGAAGAAAAAGAGCAGGATATAAAAAGTAATACAGAAAACAGAGATTCAAACTCACTTTCCCACATGACACACAAAAGTGGAGCCTGTCTGTCTGTAAGAATTATTTTAACACACACAGGCCAACACACATAAACCATTTATCTACTATATCTATCTAACAGTATACCCAAAGACATGCAGGTTAGATTAATTGGAGACTCTATCAGAGACCGTCTTGGAGGGATGGATGAACAATATATCAACCTCGACAATTACACCCTCAATAAATTGTTAATCATGGAAATATCATCACAATAAATGATTAATGACCAATATCCAACTTCATTTAATTTAAAATGTAAACATGCACAAGTGTATTTGTAAATGTTGTTCAGTGTTTAGATGCTTCGGATAACTGAAATGCTCATTACAACTTTCTTGCCAAGAGTTAGATGTCTGTAGAAACTATTTATAGTGATGGATGATGGTTCTCCACTTCCTCCCACCATCCAGAAATTAAGCCAAAATATCCTGGATACGAACGCTGCCATCTTGTAACTGGAGCCAGAGAATGATGAGGGGATGGAGCCGGTCTGGTGGCAAGGTCCCGCCAATACATGTGCTCGACCAATCGCGAGACAATCTCAGCTGTCGATCATGACGGTCCACCTCATAAAATTGTAATAAAAGTAATAAAAACCAAGAGGAAAATTATCTCTTGGACAAAAATCTGTTTGATAAGGACTAACTAAAATGACAGAAACCATCTTTGAGAAAAAACATTTTTGACGTGTACTTATTAGTTTGGTCAATGTCCTATCCACTAACATAGATGAGGCAGGACTTATGCCCTGTACTGCAGACCACCACCAGGTGGCGATCCAGACACTTTGGCGTCACATTTTGGCGGCTGTCATGTCGTCCATCGTTATTTACAGTCTATGGTCTGTATACCGTACATGTAGCTGACCATAAAGACTGGGAACAGAGGGATCTGTCTTTATACTAAGCTAAGCAGCTGCTGGCTGAAGCTATATTTTGTGTACCGACATGAGAGTGGTATCAATCTTCTCAATAAACTTCTAACAGACAGAAAGCAAAGAAGCATAACCTTCAAAATGCCAAACTTTTCCTTTAAAACAAATAAAAATATCAGAGACACTTCTTTAAGGAGTTTTAAATCTTGTCTTCATCTATGACAAATGAGCTCCTCGCCCCTTTAAAGTTGAGACTGAGTCAACATGGGAACGTGGTGTTGCGTTTACATTGTGTGAGACAATCGGAGCTATTGTGCGCGGTCTCTGCCATCTGTGCTGGACAGTTTAGTGCCAGTGGGCTGGGTCCACCTCTCCTGGGACTCTGTGTAGACTGTGGAACAGATTGACTCTGTTTGGATTCATAAACTGCAGACGGACGAGGAGACTGGACTCTGACTGACCGTATGTAAACTCATACAGTCAGATGTTTAAGGACGCGTCCTCATTTGACCTGAACATTTCACACAGCATTTGAAGTCATCGGACATTTTTGGGAGGTGGGGACATTGTTTGCTCTGGTTGACAGGAGCTGCTTTTCACACAGACAAATAAGATGCTCATAAGTGGCGTCATGTTTATGTTGCTCTGGGCTTTTAGAGCCACTCAGGATTAAAAGACTTTGTTATTTTGGGAGAGGCTCAAATGGTGGGAGTGAGACAAAAGTCTTTTTTCACATTAATACGCATTTATTTACCCAGATACACAATATTCACCGACACAAACGCACAGTGAGAGGGAACTATGGGGAGTGTGATTCAAGCTGCCTCAGGCAAAAACAAACTGACCACGTTTCCTCCGGCCGTCCCCGTTTCCTCCAACAAAGCTGTGTACGTCTGTCTATGACGTGTTCTGTTCCACGGCCTCACATGAATGAGAGAGGAGGTTTGATCCTGTTTGTTCTGCCTCGGACTCAGACGTGTGAACCAGTTTCTCCTCAGTATCATCCATCTGAAGTGTGTGTGTGTTTGTGTGTGTGTGTGTGTGTGTGTGTGTGTGTGTGTGTGTGTGTGTGTGTGTGTGTGTGTGTGTGTGTGTGTGTGTGTATGCGCATGAGTAAAGGATTAGTCACTAACAGTGCGCGTTGTTAAGGAAAAAGCTGCAGCTGTGCACATCTGGATCCAGCTGTTCCTCTTAACTCTCACCACATCCTTGAAAAAAGCACAGGAGGAAGCTTTGTTATGTCCCATGTAATTCGTTTTTGGCTGCAGTTAAAGCTCGTGCGTATCATGACCGGGATGAGACTGAGAACATGAAATGCAGTCAGACCAGAAAATAATAATTGTGCTGATGTGAACTTTTGAGTAACGACTTGTGAGGTCATGATGTTTTAATCTGCGGGTGGAAAATGCTAAAGGCAGAAAAAGGGGGAGAAAACAGAGGATCGCTGCCAGATTAACTCGCCAGCGAAGCCCGGGGCAAAATTGGACTGTGGGTCCCTGCTGACCTTCAGCTTCTTCACCGCTCTGATGTATTTACACACTCATTAGGCACAGTTCTCACAGCAGCATGATTATATTTTCCTGAAATCGAAACCAGTTCTCATCTTCTGAAAAAATGATCCGGCCTCGTGTGTGGCGTGCGGCATTAGGTTGCTGTAATTTGATTGAAGATGAATTGATTTAGGAATAATATCCACCATGAAAGCATAAAATAAACTGAAATAATGAAAAGGATTAAAGCAACTGTATGTAACGTTTACTGAGCAACGGTGCCCTCTGTAGCCATTTCTGGTAATTAATTGTGTTGGGCTCCATATCCGAGTGAAAATATTCAATGTTTTTTATTGACCTCTAAGCCTTTTTAACTGATCTACTGTTCATCATTGCTCTTAAACTTGCTGGACCTGATTCTGGAGAGCAGAAGATCGTACCGGCAAAATTAGATAGAGCATGAACAGACATTCACGTTGAGGAATGGAAATAAGAAAGGCAGTGATGGTTTGATGGTAAGTGAACCATCAAACCAATTTTGAAGCTGCTATTTTAAGGTAAAAAAGAAAGAAACAGTGTTTTGTCTGTTTGAGAAGGTGAAAATGTAAGAGCCAGCTTAAGGCCCTCAGCGTTTCATTTGATGGAGCATCGTACTTCAGTGTTGCACATTCCCAAACAAATTAAGAGACAACTTACAAACCAATCACCACTAAGTGAATCTGAACCCCTTGGAGTAAATTAGCCACTTTTCTTGGTTGTTAATCCAGCGACAGGATTAATGCTCCATGCTGAATTACCTAATGTAGATAATGGCACCTGTTTGGCTGCAGAGCTGAATGGAAGATTACCTGCCGAATAATTTTATAATTAGAATCTCAGTTTCGGAAGCTTTTCAACCAACATGTCAGTCGAAATCGTACTTCTGCTCTATGCGTCTCAGTTCATCACATCCAGTTTACTTTGATTATTCGCTCTCGTTTTCTCTGTCGTCCCATTAGTGTCAGTTCAATTAAGCAGATGTATGATGTTTTGATTCAAAACATTTTTTAATCAGGGCACATCAGCTCAGAAAATGTATTTGATGTGACATCTTTCAAATGGGAAGGCAATTTAAAATGCTTTAGCAAAGGCAAAGAAATCATTAAAAGAACAATAAAACCAGCACAATGAAACAGAAAAAGGGAACACAACACAGTAAAAATAATTAATACAATTAAATTCAAAACAATTCCATCAATAACTTGCCCCTAATACAATGAAGGAATTTCAATAGAGATTTGATAAACTGTGTAGATTGAATTAATAAACTAATAAATGAATGCAATTTATAGAAAAGTAGTGATATATTGTTTAGGAGGCGGCATAAAATAACTAATATACAGCAATAACTATTTTATAAAGACATTATATAAGGTGAAAAATATCAAGAATCTGAAAATGAGATGTGAAAAATCTGTAATATGTAAGACTTTTCTAAAATATTTTATAATCCTCCATGAAATTGCATCTTTCTACATAACACTGTTATATTTTCTGCCTCAGAAACAGTCTCACTACAGGAGAGTTGGAATAAGATTTTTGGATTTTGAATGAATGTGTCTAAAATCAATCATGTCTCCTTTTTGCTGTAAGAAAACTGACTGCTGCTTGTCTGTCTCGCCGCTCTCGCTGCTCACTGTGTTTCTGCAGGGAGGTGAACTTTAAGAACTTCACTCTGCTGCAGCTGGACGAGGAGTTTTCTCGGGGTCGAGGTCTGGACGTCGGGGCCCGGGCCTGGAAGGGAGGCAACGTGCTGCTCTTCTTCTGCGACGTGGACATCTACTTCACCGCCGACTTCCTCAACAGCTGCCGACTGAACACACAACCCGGTGAGACGCACACAGAAAACACAACCACACACACATTCATACACTTCTATCTTTGTGAAAACACTCATTGGCATAACAACTTTAATTACCCTCACCTTAACCATCACAACTAAATGCTTAACTGTTGGGGTCATTTCACCATAACCCTCCTTGAGATTTTATTGTCTTGACAAACCGGCCATCCCAACCATCCTAACCCTGATCCCTGGGCCTAACCCTAACCACTCGGACATTATACCTAATCCCAATCACCTCTGTCTGATACAAACAAAGAAAAGACCTTGAGGTCCGTAGTTTAAAACCTCTTTTGGTCAACCCACTGCTGCCTCACCTGTGCCTGTGGTCTTTTAAACGTCCCATTTTATTGAATTATAATTATTTATTTACACATCTGATCCTCGTAGCACTCATTCAGAATGCTGTGTTTTAGGTCTAATCTAAACTTAAACCTAATTCTAACCCTAAAAGCAAGTGTTTACTTTGTAATTGCCCTTTTACAAAGCGAGTACTGACCCAAATGTCCTCACTTTCCCGAAATGTGTCCTCACAAAGCTATAAGTTCACACAGGCACACACACACATTCCGTAATAAATAATTTCCCAGCTGTCTGACAGCCCTGTCTCTCTACATCGCAGGTAAAAAGGTTTTCTACCCAGTGCTATTCAGCCAGTACAACCCCACTCTGATCTATGGAAGCCCTGAACACATCCCAACTGTGGAGCAGCAACTGGTAACACACACAAACACACAAACACACACAAACACACCAATCAAATCTGATGTTCTCCCTCTTCTTTTTTCAACCTTTCTGCAAGCCACTTCTTGAAAAACGTTGTGCTTTATACCTGGGAGGTTGAGAAATATTTCCCCCTCTCCAGCTGCGTCTGTGTAGAAACCCAGAGAAGCTATTGAAGTACCTCCCCTGTGCATGGATCTGATATGTTTCTGATCTCTGTACGACGTGTGGTTCTTTTTCCTGCAGGTGATCAAGAAAGACACGGGGTTCTGGAGGGATTTCGGCTTCGGCATGACCTGCCAGTACCGCTCCGACTTCATTAACATAGGTAAATATTAGAGAACAACAACAATTAGAGCACTGCAGTCGTACCCAACACAACATCTTACTTAGCAATGCAGGAATTTATAAACAGTGGCTCCTGGGCGTAGATTATTTGTGCAGAGGCGTTGCATAACAGAGGGTAAAAATGGGCTTCCTGGATGGCGACGGAAATATGCACTATGTTAATGGTGCCATGACTTAATGGATGTGGAAAAAAAAAACCAAATGGGTTGACATTGCATTACTCTCCTAACTCGGATGGGATTTTATTATATTACTCTGCATGAAGTAGCTCTGAGCAGCAGTAGCAGCATATATTAGCATCTCATCTCGTAGCCTCTCCGTCCTCTCCCTCCATATATTAGATCAGGAACATTGGCTCTCACGGCAGATTTACACCAATTTGGTTTCCCTCCAAAGTTTTATTGTTTTTATTGCTGCGTACTGCACCATTCCCACCAGACGTGACTGTTATTTGCTTTATTCGATTTTCTCATCATCTTATTATTACTGACTGTGTGGTTATTATCATATATTGTGTGTGCTATATTGTATATCTGGTATGAATGCAATCTGAGTATATTGCTGCAAAACAGCTTAATGCTCCCTGAATGAACAAATAATAATAATAACAATTATAAAGTGGTCTGGCGGAGGTAACAACTTTGACAGAGTGCAGCATTACCTGTTACCTACCGGATTTCTTTTAACCATCATCTAGGTTATTCATGATGACAAAAGGCCACAACCGTAATTCTTGAACTTTATCCAAAGCGGCGCTATTGAACCCAAAATGATAAAACTGTTCATGTGCCTAAATACCCAATCATTAGTGTCACATGAGAGTGTGTCATTCCAGATGTCAAAGAAAACGGAAAATGAATTTGAAAGACTTGATGCGTACAGAAACGATAAGTTGTGGTTTTACAGCTGCTTATATGTGGACGACTTCATGCTCCGACTCAGTGACTTCTATGAAATCTTGTTTCTATTCAGATGAAACAATCAAGTGTGCTGGTCTGCAGGCGAGCTGATTCCCCTTTTTTTTTTCTCAGGGGTTTATGCTAAACTAAAGGAACCACAATTGTCTCAGATGAATCTCCACGGGAAAGAAAATTACCATGTTTCACAAATTGTCACAAAACTTCTCCTTTAAGACATCATTTAGTCCTGCAGGTTTATGCTCATCAGAAATGACAATGGAATTCATTATTTAGAACGTGAGTACGCACAAACAAATGAACCATTCATCTGCTGGGTTCATGTCTTCTCTCTGTCTAGCCCCGGAGCAGGAGTTAAGAGAGGAGGCCGAAAGACAAAATTCAAAACAAAACACCCAGCTTGTGTTACACCAAGTGAGAGCATCACGGTCCAGACATGCGAAGAAGCAGATTTAAACACGCCCGGTCGAGATATGTTGCCGTCAGTCGAGAGTTTCCTCGCTGCCACCTCACAAAACGACCAACCACCGTGCGGAGATTATGATCACGTTCTGTTTGCTCTAATCAGGACTCACAAACAGCATTCCACTAAGAGTTAGTGAACACAGTGCAGAGAAAACATTGCTTTGAGAAGTGTTTGCATATAAAGAGGTTTGAAATCTCTTTACACAACCACATGTTTAACGAAAGCTGTGAATCAAGAAGTTTGAAATCACGTCTATTCTATTCTATCTGTTCTCGCAGGAGGTTTTGACATCGACATCAAAGGCTGGGGAGGTGAGGACGTCCACCTCTACAGGAAGTACCTCCACAGCAACCTCCTCGTGGTGCGGGCGCCGTCACGAGGCCTGTTCCACCTGTGGCACGAGAAGCAGTGCGCCGATGAGCTCCCGCCGGACCAGTACCGCATGTGCATGCAGTCCAAGGCCATGAACGAGGCCTCGCACGGCCAGCTGGGGATGCTGTTCTTCAGGCACGAGATCGAGGCGCACCTCCGCAAACAGAAGCAGCAGCAGAACTCAAACCCCAAGAAGACATGAAGACTCACAAGTGGTTGAGTCAGACTCACTGCAATGACTGCAATCAGTTCGAAGTGAGGAGACGAAACCGGCTGATATGAACTACATAAGATTTTAAAGGAGTAGTTCAACTGTTTTTAAGGGATTATGCTTATTTGCTTTCTTTTCAAGGATTTCACTCTCATCTGTGTACACAAAATATGGAGCTGGAGTCAGAGGTGACTAGCTTAGCTTAGCATAAAGACTGGAAATAGAGGGACACAGCTAGCTGGCCCTGTCTAACGATGAAATAACCTGCGTATTAAGGACGATTTCAAGTAAAAGTATTTATAGCACATTTCGTGAAGACGTTTCACCAGGCTTCTTCAGCTCTAACTGTGTGATGGGAGTCCCAGGTATTTACCTTGTAGGGTCGTTAGGAGTCGTTGAGGTCACCTCATAGGCTGGAGCCACCCTGCTGTTGGTTTTGTTGGGAGTCGTTTGCGGGTCGTTGAGAGTCGTTGACCTACCCGCCCCCTGTGAGCCATGTGTCCTAAGGTGTGAATTGTGGGGAAACTTCCTGGTGATGGAAGCCAAGACTGTGTTGTATGTGGCTACTGTACTACTACTACTACTACAGTAGTAATACACAGTAGATAGTGTCTTAAACCTCCTCCTCTGTTCAGAGATGGTTTCTCTGGTTTGACGTAGATGGCTTCCTTCACTCCTCTTTCAAACTTCCCTGGACAAAATGTGGACATTGTTGTCATCAAATGAATGTCCCTTGTACTTCAGATGTAGGTGGACTGCTGAGTCCTGACCTGAGGAGCTGGCTCTCCTGTGCTGTGCCATGCATTTGTGAAGGGGTAGTTTAGTGTCCCCAGTGTACAGGTCTGTGCTTTCCTCACTACATTCAACTGCATGTACTACATTGCTCTGCTCATGTCTGGGTGTTATCTCTTTGGGATGGACCAGTTTCTGCCTCAGTGTGTTGGTGGGCTTGAAATGTTCTGGGATGTGGTGTTTGTTGAAAATCCTCCTTCAGATACAACATAATGGATCACAACATGGTGATATTATACAAATAAAATGGCCCGTCTGTTATACAGTTATATTATGTCATATAAACATTATTTCTCTTGCAATATGTTTAAGCACAATTTTAGTGCTAAAGTGGTTTGAGATGGTAGAAATGTACGACTTCATGAAAGGCTCAATTTTATTTTTCTCTAAATTTTTTCTATTTCTCTTCATGGATCAGTCTCTTGATAATTTTCTCAAATCAATTGACGTCTGATTGAACATCAAAATGATTTATTACAAATATTAAACGGAAAAGCACCATATTCTCAAATCTGTGATGCTTGAATCATACAATTTCAGCTTGTTCAATTGAAAAATGTAAGTAGTTGGCAATTCATTTTTCTGTTATTTGGCTGATTCTTTACCTGACTAATTATTTCAGCTCTACCTGTGTACTTGGTTTTGTACTGTAGTTAAATCTAAAACAAAACAAGTTTAAAAGCATATTCATAAATATGTATA
Organism: Hippoglossus stenolepis; assembly: GCF_022539355.2. Taxonomy (NCBI): domain Eukaryota; kingdom Metazoa; phylum Chordata; class Actinopteri; order Pleuronectiformes; family Pleuronectidae; genus Hippoglossus; species Hippoglossus stenolepis. The sequence goes on from NC_061500.1 coordinate 13,129,129, forward strand.
GTATTCAAAAAGTCCAATCTGTAAAGTTACTCATAAAGCTGTTAATTCATTTTAGTGCAGTTTCTCTTTTAAAATGTAGTGGAGTGAGGGTAGAAGTGGCATAAATGAAAATACTGAGGTACGCTACATGTACACAAGTTCTTATTTTAATATTACGTAGAGTACACAGTACTTGAGTAAATAAGCTTAGTTACATTCCATCTCTGCAAGTTGAAAGGCTGCCCGCTGTATTTTCATATTTTGTGTCCAGGCATGAGAGAGGAATCACTCGTCTAGTAAAACTTTCTTGAAGAGTGAGAATAAGCATATTTACCAAAATATCCAACTATTCCCTAAATGAAAAATGTGAAGACTTTTTAACCAACTTTAAAGGATCCAGATCATGTTGTTGCTCTGTTGTAGCTGTGGATGGACAATGTGACGTTACTAGTGGGCTCAATAAAAGTGAGTCAGGCATTAATATCTCAACAGCTTCTATTAACATCCAAACTACTGCAGTACTCTTTTGTCCGATTATGTGCATTTGTGTTTTCCTGTGTAACTGCAGCAAGTCTTTTCAGAGAGAAAAGACAGGGCCTGAACTTTGAGCTGGAACATTTCTGAACCATGTGCCTTGTGTAGAGAAAAAACCTGAACACTGTCTCGTCAATACAGGTTTTTATATGTAGGGAAAGAGAACCACCTAGTGGACTGAATATGAAAATGAATAGCATGTAGGTTAAACAATGAAGGACTTCTTCAAAGCCTGCAATGGCCTTGTAAAGCTTTTTATAAATTATTGATCAGTTACTTTTATTTATGTTTGTTATTATCTTGTGTATGTCACCATTTATACGGTTCTGTTTGTCTCATTTAAAATGCAGTATTGTGTGTATGTGCCATTCATCTTTTTAATTAGGTGAGAGTTGGTGTTAAAGTTAAAGGAAAACATGCCATAAATTGCATTATCTCTACGTATTTGTCCGTAAAATGACTTTTTTCTCTAAAGCCTACTGAGTATAAGATGTATGTGTGTGCCCTTAATATTATTACACATGTTTATTTTTTTAAAGAGAAAACATGATATAGACTTAGTTGTGTTTTTGTCACATAATTAATTAGTGCACACGTAATGGATGGATAAAGGACGAATAACGGACTGACAGTAATCCTGATCACTGTCATGACGCTGACGGCGACTTAACAAGTCAGAATGAGACTTTTGATTGTTATGTTTTTGTTTCTCATGTCATAAGTAAAGTTCAGAGTGCAATAATGAAAGAGAAAATGGGATGTTTCATGTATTGCTGCCAATCTTCAGCTGCCTCGTGGTGGCTTATATTTCATTTGTTTTATTATACTCACACATAATTAAATTGCCAGCACTTCTTCAATCAAAACAATCATGTAACAATGTATTTTTGGTGTTTGACCAAAGACGTGAAAAAGGCACTTTTTTTTGTTTTATTGAAACATTCCTTGTAATAATACATCAAAAACCTTTACATGTCAATGTTATCTTTTCATTTAATGTAAATTAGTTGAATAAAATATTTGTGTATTGTATGTACTGTTTTCCATTTTTTTTTCTTAAGTACCATATAACACAATAAACATGTGTGTATATAAAATGTGTATGATACTAATATATTGTTTATTATTTTATTGCCAAATATTGTTTTGTAAAAGTAGTTTTCCATATAAGCTTTGTTTTTATATTGCTACTTTTAATTACTTTTTCTTGATCGGTCAGAGAATCAGGGAAATATCTAATTTAAGACCCTGCTTAATTAAAAGAGTGAACAGTAAAAACAACAAATGCATCAACACTCACCTGTATGTGTAACTGTAGTAGAGTATTTTGTTGTTAGTGTAGTTTAACCTCCAGAACATTAGATGGGGTCAGTGAGCTAAATACAGTCAGTTGTGATTATTGCTTAGTTGACATGCTATGGTAAATTTAACTATCCGAGATAATTATATATATATATATATGTATATAATACACAGAATTACTGAAGTTAATAAAGCATATTGTGTGTATACACACATTATCATGTGTCACAAATGGGGTAGTGTATAATTTATTGGCCCAACAACTAATTAATTACAATTTTACAACGTTTTTTTATTATGGTTATATTATCTCCCAAAATTTTTATAAGATTATTATTTAAGATTCACTGGTTACTATTCCCTCACATGTGTATCGGTGCACCTTCTGTTTTTGTATTAATATTGTGAAATGTAATCGGTGGCGTGAGGTCACCACATTGGCTAATATCGTATTTCCGCTTGTCCGTGAAGGCAGCACCGGGCCTGCCGCTTCGGCCTCCTCCGGACTTCTCCGTCAACCGTCGAACAGGCTCGTGCGGCACCGGCTCCGAACATCCTCCGGAGGACACACCGGTGTCACCTTGCAGGCGAAGACCGTCTCCTCCTCCATGACGGAGACAACCGGCTCCATTCCACAGCTCTAATAACATGACATGGCGGAGCAGGGGAGTCACCGGCTGAGCTGCGGTCCTCCGCCCCCCGGCCGGAAGACGCGTTTCTCCGCCTGACATGAGCCTCTCTCTGGCCGCCGGCGGACTGGTCTGTGTGTTTGTCACAACAAGAGGGCGTCCACGTTCCCTATCGAGGGCTTGAACCGAGCGCCTGCGGTTGTTGTATCTGCCTCCCTGAGTCGGAAACAGCGACGTCCCGAGGAGGAGCGTCCACTCACTCACCCCCCACCCACATCCACCTCAAGCCCGGTGTTTATCACTGAGGAGCAGCTGGAAGCCTGGGACTCGACTCCGACACACACAAGAGCAAACATGTTCGAGGCCAGAGGAATCCCCTTTGTCCTGCTCGACGTAGCCTGTCTCGTCCTGGGTGAGTGTTTATCTTTCCTGCTGCTGCTGGTTCCCATAGGATCCGATCTGTGATGTAATCTGAACCTCCTGTGTGGATATTGAACAGCCTGTCGTCACGCGAAGGGTGTGGTGGCTGGTTCTGTGCTGCTGAGACTTTAACACCCTCTATTTTAACCTCTCATTCTTCCAATGATCAATCGATATATGTTGTTGTATCTGATAAGTAAAGGCTGATCAATGCAGTGAAGAGTCCCATGTTCCTTGTTTCCATTGTATGCAAATGACCGCCACTGTTTTGAATTATAATATGATAATAAACGCAACACATCTCTGCTGTAACTAAGTCGGCATGTCGCATATACAGTATATGGTTACTATGGTTACTGTCTCATTGATAAATGTTTATTTGCTTCAAATAGTCAAAGTGTATATACACGCCTATGCATTGGATTTCTACCCGAGTACAAGTGGTATTTGAGTTGAGTTTGCAACTAATAATCATCTATATTTTGATTTGTCTGCAGATCATGTTCTAAATGAGTTGATCAGTTGTTTGGACAATAAATTGTGTTAAATGTTGATTGTATGTTCGCAGAGTCGTAAGTGACGTGTTGAAAATACCTTGTTTTCTCTGATAAATGGGCTAAAATCCAAAATTAATTACATTTAAATATTTCCCATTTTTGCTTTGAAATAATGACGAATAATGGATTACCACACTTATTATTGCAGCACATGTCGTGTCTGACATTTTGCAGCTCATTCACTAATGTTGAATTTACTGAAATATTGAAACTTCAAGTTAACTGTGTTTGTCCATAAACTGATTTCTACTCCCTTAACTCAAACAAAAAAACAACAACAACAAACAACAAAATGTCTGAGAAAAGTGAGTTATAAGAGGAACTACTTCCTTTCAGTGTATGTTTTAAACCCACGTGTCAACACTGACATCTCTCACCTCATTCGGGTTCATGAAACTCCCCCTCAGAACATGTAAGACAAGTGAATGTCAGGCTATTACAGTTTAAGATCCCTGTAATGCCTCTCAGCCTCTCAGAGAGCGGCCATGTTTCAGTTCTGCTGAGACACGGCCTCTGAGGCTTCAAATCTGATTATGGATAATTGATTTGTACGATGACTCATCAGGCTATGGCTCCACTTGCACAGTCTAAAGTGGGACTGGGCAATACAACATTATCCCCATATAATTATTATCGATAGCAATATAACAAAAGTCCAACATATCGATATAATGCTTGTGCAATGTGTAAGCTCAGTGAGGAGGTATGACACATAATTGATCTACCTCAGAATTTTAAAAATGTTTTGCATTCTTTAGTTTAAAACCACGACCTTCACCCAGGAGCAGGAATCAGTCATCAAACTTAAAACAAATAACAATGTGACACTTATCGTGACACTTACCGACATTGACTTTATCTTGTTATAATATTTGGCCGTGCCCTTCAGCTCTCGTATGTTTTGCTTGCAGGATGAATGTAATATTGTTTGTACCCTCCCTGCGCATATTTTTCAAGATGTACAGAGATACTCTAAGTCCATTCTCTTCATATGTACCGAATGCCTCAAAGTTTGACTTTGCACCATAATAGCCTCAAAACTAAACCGATAATGGTAAAAAAAAAAAACTGACATCTATTACTGAACACGTGCGACACTCTGCACTATGAAAGTCCAACTTCCCACCAACCAAAAGAGAAACACATTTTCTGGGTGCAGGGGATTTGACCTGGTGAGGAGCAGTGCGACTGTACAATCTCTGTGAGCTGTTTAGACGACTGATGCAGACGCCAACTTGATTATTCTGCTAATGACACATGCACGCACACACTAAATTATAATCATCTGTGGGAGTCTCCAGACTGAGGCTGTTACCAGCAGTCATGCTCGGCTGCGTGTAACACTGACACTGAATGAAATAAGAACATGAACATGATAAATGTGAGTTTTTGAAATGCATTAGCAGGGACGGAGTGGCTGCTATTGAGTCTTGATAAGATATCACATGGAAATATGTATTTATGCTACAATATATCCACATTTGTCTTTATTTCTGTATTATGTGTTGTGAAGCTGTTTGGTTGCAGATGAGAGCAGAGTAAATTGTAACACTGTTAGAAAGTTACAGTGGGGTCTTGCCCATGTCCTGCCGTTGGCCTGTTTCTGTCCCGACTCACTGGCATCTCCAGCTGTTGTTGCCTGTCAAATTTTGGATGGCACAGCTGAAGGCGTGAACAGCTGCAGAAGCGACAGAACAAAAATACCAGAGGAGTTAGTTTGAAGTCGCTCATAGACAGTTTGTTGGTTAAAAGGTGTGTCCTCATGTGAGGACAAGTCTTTTCTGCCTTTATTTGACAGGGACTGTTAATGTGCAATAATATAACAGACCCTCAACTTCTGTTCAAATGGATGAACAACTCTGGGCTAAACAGTCAGAGAAATGATGGCAGTGTTACCCTGTATGGACTTTGCACTCTGAAAACGAATCAGCATGATCCATTAACTTTATGGTGTTGTATCTGTAGGGAGTGTTAGGTAACGTCCACAGCTCCTTTCACACCACTTTCCATCAAGGCTCCGTCCAAAAACGTGACAACCCTCTGTGCTACATAAATGACCAATCATAAAATATTTTTCTAGCACCCAACCAATATGTATTGGTTTGGTGATAATGGCTCATCTGAGAGGTTCACAGACATATTGGTGTTTGCTGATATGAAATGAAAACTTTTATGTAAACAGAACACACAATGTGAATTCATGTTTTATATTTTACATAAAAATAAGTTTATTTTCTTAGAAGAAGTGGGCTTGTGGCGGATTTAGCACATTGTTGTGGTTTTTTCATTGGGTTTAGTAGCAATAAGAAACATATAAAGAAGCTAATCATATTCTCAGATCGGTTGCTGGAAAGGTTGGGGGTCTTTCACCTCCACCCGAAAGATGACAGTAGAAGACCTCCACCCTTGTCCCTCAGCTCCCTCACTTTCTCTGCCATGTCTGACTTCTTCCAGCCTTAACTCCTCCTGATCTCTGTCCACAGGAGGTCTGCCTCTGGCAGCCTTTAACCTGGGTAAGATCCGCCCCTACCAGAGGGGCTTTTTCTGTAACGACGACAGCATCAAGTACCCGTTCCACAGCAGCACTATCACCTCCACAGTTCTCTACACTGTGGGCTTCACCCTGCCCATTAGCTGCGTAAGTAGGAGTCATGACGTAGTGTAGACACGACCAGTCTCATGGAAAATGAGCTGACTTTCCAGCCACAGGTGTAACTCATGACAATAAAGCATTCCAAGGTGTGTCAGGGTGTTTGGTAAGATCTGGTGTACCAGCACGCCTACAAGGAAAGCAGAAATTATTGTTATCAGTTACACTTGTTTTTCCTTGTGTTAGGACTCACAGAGCCAGCAAGACCAGTATGTTTGAAAGCCAACACATTTTCATAATGACTAGCTTCCTGTTTACTAGAGATACTACAGATCATTTTAACTGTCACTGTTATTGAAGCCAAATACTGGAAATGTACTTTAGTTCTACTAAGCTGAAGGTAAAGGAGGATGTCCACTTTAAAACAATTGAAACAAATAATAAATTCTGCTGCATCTATACAAACACACAGGCACACACACACATGTGCAAGATCATAAACAGTCCTAGAACAAAGGTTTGTTTGATCTCACTTACCACAGGGTTTATGAGGCTTTCTGCCATAAAATTATTATTTCAATCAGCTCATAGCTTAATATGATACGTCATTCAATATTCAGGCTACAGATAAAATACAACACAAATTATATTTACCTTACAAACTATTTCTAATATCGTCGAATATGTGATGAGTCCAGCACTAAACATTCAGTCCAGCCAGACACAAACTCAACCTCACACAAAAGACCAGAACCACAAATGAATGTGTTAATCTGAATGTGGATGATATGAAGGAAGGAAAGTCTTGTTATTTTTTTTATTTTATTTTTATCTCTTTGGCTAAATCTGTGTTGCTGTTGTTAATTACATGCAGGCTGCGTGCTGTGTCCCTCTGTTCCTTAAAATAGCTGGAATGCACTTCTGGACCGGGGTGATCGTTTTCTGAGAAATTGCTCAGTGCGTGTGTGTGTGTGTGTGTCCTCTTATTACTTTGTGATATCAGTAGTTAATCTCTTCCATCAAGTTCTGTATGTATCACGAGTATTCATAACCTCAATCTGTTGCTCTATTTATATTCTTAAATGTTACTGCTGTCTAATCTTCAAACAACTCACCGTCTGCCAAACTGCAGGAAAGCATGTGGGAATTTAGAGCGTTAGCTTGGAAGTCAGATGTAATAAGATGTAAAGTCTTATCTTTTTCCTGAAGGGAAGAGAAATTCAAAAAACTGCGGGTGAAAGTGACCAGCGTGCGTAATGTGGTGTAGAGTTTCAGTCATGTAAGGGATGCACAGTCTGTGAGATGGCTGCTTCTTCTCACGCACTGACAGCTTCAGCTTCCTGTGGGTCTGCTGGAGCGAAGTCAACCACATCCCCAATCCAACAACCCGTCCGCTGCACCTATCACAGCCTAGAAGAGAAAGTTACAGGGCTCACGTCTCATTCACCTCCTCAGAAATGTCATTTTTTTTGTGCTCTAAAGTTTGCTCTTTTAACTTTCACTCTTTAACAGCATTCAACTCTCTCGTTCCACTTATAACCATTAATATTTGCAGAAGATGGCGGACGATGCAGAGGACGCATCTCTCGCATGGCTACCGTCTCCATCTTCGCACAGCCACTCCCCGTTGCATCATGGGCGCGGGTCTGAGTCGCTGTGACATCTTTATAACATGTTTTTTTTATTTGTGCTTTTCTCTCACTGCTTTCTCTGCTAGCTGGACTCCCGTTTGTAATACTCACTGTGCAACACAGTCCTTTCCAACGGGGCTTTTTCTGTAATGATGATTCAATCAAGTACCCCGATAAAGAGGAGACCATCTCCTATCAGTTGTTAGGGGGTGTCATGATTCCCGTCGTAATACTCACTGTAAGTGCATCAGTTTTGTTCTTGCAAACTGTTTTCTCTTTGGTACTTATCATATCTTCTTACACTCCTCCTTCAATATTTGCTGCTCATCTTCATCCACTTTTAACTTCTTCCTTTCTCTTTAACCATGGTTGCTGGTTTATTGATTATTCTGTAATAATGTATGTGTTTTAACTGCTTGAATTAACCATCGCTACCATTAACCTTAGTTTAGTTTCCTAATAGCATGTTGTAGAAACTGTTTTCAAGATGACATGGAGAAGTGCTCTGAGACACGCCGTTAAAAGCCTGACAAAAATCGATTGGTCAGTAAGAATCAGCTGATATTAGACTGTCACAGACTCATCTGCGTTTATGTCTGCTGTTATGACAACTTTCATTATACAGAACAAACAATTCAGAAAATTCTGTATTTATGTTTATTTAACAAAAATAATGTTAATTTTCTGAATTCAACTTCAATATATTTAGTTGTATTTGTGGTATCAGAAGTCTTTGACTCTGTAATATCGGTATCAGCCCCCAAAAATCCAAATCGGTCGGGCTCTAACACTCTAACACATATTTTGATATTTTCCACTACTAACTAAATCTGCAGCCACTGTGACGGGAAGATGCTTAATGAGGCAAAGTCAAGTCACAAGCAGTGAGGTGTTAACCTCGGCCTGTTGAATAAACAGGATAAAAACTGATGTAGCAGTTAAAAAGTCTAAAATAGACCCAGTTCAATTCTATATAAAAGCAGTGATGTCCTTTCACTAAAGACAAGTGAGGTTTTACAGAAAGTTTCCATACTGTAGCTTTAACCTCCACGGATGAATGAAATAACGCTGACATCCATCCTCCATTGTAAACATACTGTATAAAATGTACAGCTGGACTTAGTTGAGGTAAAGCAGCTCGATTAGAAACCGACAACCTAAATCTTTAGTGACACATCAGCAGAAGTTTGTAGTTCTCAGCATTTAAAGATACTGGAAGCAAAGCGGCAGCAATAAAGTCCTGTCAACAGCTTTTATGTCAGACGAGTCTTCGGCCCCTGGGCCTGTTATCTGCTCACACTGTTGCCAAACAAAAGCATTCACATGCACCTGAACCATAACAATGCCAACAAGGGGAAGTCATGAGTCATTCCTCTGATGTATCCCACAGCGTTATGAACACACTCAAGTACAAGCTCACATACACAAATGATATACAGATGTTTTACGATGACATCTAACAACAGGCATGGTCTAATACAAACATTTACAGCCAACTAAAGGATTCAAGTTAATTATTTTAAGTGGACCTCTTCCTTTGCTCATGATATTTCCAACAGTATTTACTATCTGAGAGGAATGCATTTGGTACAAATACTGCCAAAACATAATAATAATAATATTTGTTGTTGTCCAATGTATTTAACGGAATGGTTTGACATTGACATTGCTTTCTTGCCCAGAGTTAGGAGAGAAGAATTATTCTACCACTCTCAGGTGTCATGTTGTTAACTAGAAGGATGCTCAGAGAATGCATACACCTCCGCCAAGGCTAACGTCCTATCTCACCATGTCAAAGGAAGTGCCCCAAAATGTAATGGGTTCAGCGTTGGTTAGCAGCGTTGGTTAGCTTAGCATAATGATGTGAAAGAGAGGGAAACAATTGGCCTGCCTCTGCCCAAAGGCTTTGAAAGAATCCATTTATCTAGTTATGTTGTTTGTTACACAATGTACTGTTCTGCAGCTGCTGTAGCACTTTGGCCCGAGACAAATTTCCCCATGGGACAATAAAGTATATTTGATTGATTTGACTATCATAATCTCATATTTATACGCTATATCTTGTTTATTTAATAAATAAAAACTACTAATTTGTGGTGGGAAGGTGATTTTTGTTCGGACAAAGACTCATCAGCTGTGCTAAGCTAAGTTAGCCGGCTGCTAGCTGTCGTTTATGATTAACCAATATGAGATGTGAGAGTGGTATCAATATCCTCGACAAGAACGATTGTGTATTTCTAAAAAAGTCCAACTATTCCTCTAAAAGCAGTTAAATAAAGGAGATAGCTTTCTGTGAAGATAGTGGTGATGGGATTAGGGAATATTGCTGGCTCTGATGTTGTATAGTTCTTTCAGTTGCATCTTTGATTTTCTTTTTGGAGTTTGTTTATCTGTGCAAACGTCTGACTCCGTCTCCTCCCTCCTTCCCCTCCCTCTTACAGATGATCATTGGCGAGTGCCTTTCAGTTTATCTAAATCGCATCAAATCCAAGTCGTCTTTCGGCAGCTACGTTGCTTCTGTTTACAAAGCAATCGGCACCTTTCTCTTTGGTGCCGCCATGAGCCAGTCTCTGACCGACATCGCCAAGTATTCCATTGGCCGGCTCAGGCCACACTTCCTGGATGTTTGCAGGCCCGACTGGAACCATATCAACTGTTCATTGGGGGCTTATATCGAAGACTTCACATGCAACGGAGACGCAACCAAGGTCAACGAGGGCAGGTAGGGGTCATTTCATCTCAAAACACCTGTTGTCTCTCCCTGTTTTATTCGTTTCAAATTTAACTCTGACCATTGTTCTTTTACGGCTACCACCGCTGTACGAACAGAGTTGATACAAATGTTCATACACGTCTTAAGGTACTTCTGTCCATTAACAGCGATGAGCTCAATGAGCAGCAGCTCAGCGGTGACAAGATTCGCTTGAACATGAACATGATCCTATCTTGAACACGAAGATTTAAAAAAACATTGTATTTCTTAACTTTTCTACATTATCAGAATGTTTTATTAGGCAATCAAAACATTTTCTAAATAAAGCTTTATCTCCTTTATATACTGTTCACTTTGGTTCCATGTATAACTAACAGAGCCACTGAAACAACAAATTCCTTCTTTTTAACAGTAAAGACTCTAAAATGTATTAAAATCATGTGTAGAGTTAAAAATATCTTATAATCTAATACTGACTGTAATGGATCAAAGATGGGACCTCACTATGATTTGAGAGGAAGAGCCTTGTTCAGAAATCAGGAGGACACATTTTAGAGAAGCAATAATAGTATTCCAGTTAAAGGGGTGAATTTTAAACAACAGATATGATGAGAAATCTGAAAACGCTTCACAAGTTTTGAAATGCTTTAATCATAATTTACATGTCCAGGCTCATGTGAGGCTGTAAGTGAATCTGTGCACGTAGATGATACAAGGGAGTGTTCTTAGTGAGATAGTAGAGCAGAGTAACACTACAGGAATCTGAAGTTTCTGCTTCGATTCCAAGCTGTTCCTTATCAGTCCAGAGCAGCAGGAAGCAAAGTAGGCGGAGAGGATTTCCACTTCCCATTCTGATCTGGTAACGACCACAGACAACAGTGGTAATTATAGAAGCAGGGGCCTGAGCGGTGACATCAACTGTGCCCCTCGTATCAGTGTAGAGGAGGATTTTTAAGAGCTGAGAGGAACTTTCTACGCTTTTCCCCTCTGTTCTTCCTAAAGGTCAGGTCATTGTTCTCACAGGTCGGAGTGTTTCTCCGAGCCGCAGCCTCTGAGTCTGAGAGCTGAGTGGAAATGTGCCCACCCACCCGTTTCTCCTCTGCTGTACATTACCCAGGGTGTGGTGCACAATTGTTGACATTTCCTGCAGCCTCATCGCTACGTACACTGCAGTCTGTACTTTTTTTCTTGTTAGACGTAGCATAAACAGACGTCAGCCGGCCAGGAGAAAAACATGGTGAGACGAGGAAGATATCGGAGGCTTTTAAGATGTTCTGCTTGTCACTAACAGAGTGAATAAATGCAGCAGCAGAGGAGAGAGCAGGTTATGGATCCTCTTACAGTAACATGATTCCTCCTCAGCCGAGTTCAACTTCCACAGAAGAGGGGAGGCCTGCTGTCACAACTGCATTGGTTTTCCTGTAAAAGAGAAAAATACATTAAGTTGGATGAGACTTTAGTGGGAAAACGTTTGTTCTCTTGTAAGGAAGGAATCCACAAGACACAAATAATTCATGCCAACTGAAACCATGAATATAGAATGAGTGCAGCTCTCTGTGGGTGTGACTGAGCTTTAATCTGACGCCACAGAGGTCAGTGTTAGCATGGCATTGGTCAGCTGGGTTGTGTTACCATGGTACCAGTGGTGTGCTGAATGATGAATCACTAACTCAAGATGATGATGATAATGAATTACGAACCCACGATTTCAGCTTCTAAAATGAGGTCTTAATTGTTATTGTAAACGTCATATCTTTTCGTATTTGTCTGCTGGATGGAGAACAGCAGTCTACAAACACAGCTTGGATGTAGGAATTATTTATCATCATCTGAAATCTGAGATAAAATAGATTTTGAATTAACATTTTTCTGAACCGAAGTGATGGACTGATAGATCAACTGAGTGACAGGGCTACAGTGCTAGCTTTCCTAAAAAAAAATAATACTGTATTTGTGTAAGAGATGACTGAGCCACGGGGGAGTTTTCAGCAGGTTGACTGTTGTTTATTTTGGCAGAGTAAAAACCCCCAGAGGAGCTATTTAGTTTTTCCACGTCTCTGTGGTCCGGTTTGAGGGATTTACCTTCCACGTTTATCCAGGCAGCTCAGTAAACCGGCCTCTCGGTAACAAGCAGCACTGAAATACACATCTCTTCTTATTCTATCTCGCGAAGCCTAGGACCCCCTCATCGAGTGCCGGAGTCGAATAGCACGCCAAATAAACCGGTGTACAGTTACATTACATGGGGTGTGTGTGTTCATACAAGGCTGTTTCTGCAGACGTGGTCCTGACAACGGTATGAGACCACAGCACTATTATTATAAACAGGAAGAAACCGGGGCAGGGAGACATGGAGGCATGAGGGCTCGCAGAACACACACAGCCACTCACTTACCTGTCAGTGACCATCAACTCCACTATAATCCCTAAATATGGGTCTACCAGGCTGTGGTGTTGTTGGGCTTTTGTGTCTGACTAATAACGTGTAATAATGATCCATACAATAATACAAGACATCTCTTCGAACTTCATTCTCTTGTATTTCCTTCGCAGGTTGTCCTTCTACTCGGGCCACGCCTCATTCTCCATGTACTGCATGTTGTTCCTGGCTGTAAGTAGCTACACCAGAAACATATATCCATCAGTTCATATTCACCACAACACTTTTTAGACCACATCATTGCCTTGTCGTGTTAATTTACCATATGTGCATATTGATCAACTCCAACTGAAAGGAGTAGTTTTGGGAATTATGCTAATTGGGTTCCTTCATAACGTTAAGATGGGAAGATTGATGCCTCTCTCATATCTGACCATTACCTTTAAAGCTACAGCCAGGAGCTGGTTAACTTGGCTTCGCACAGAGACTGAAAACAGAGGGAAACAGCTAGCCTGGCTCAGCCTTAAGTTATTCGGTATAAAATCGATTCGTGCTCTTATAAACTGAACCATTAATCAAGTTTGAGACATGAACCTTTATGGAGGCAGCTTTTTTTGCCCCAAGCTGGATCCCTGGACCCGAGGACCTGAGAGCAGCTGGAAGTGTTGAGAGCTTCAAACACATCTTAGCCTGGCTTTTGAGCCAGTTCATTTCTAAGTTTATTACATTGTTATTATTCAATTTCATCTGTCTGTTAATATTAGTGTCAGGGTTATTTTAACCCAATTTTATTGACCTTTTTATTGATTACTTATGGCTTATCTTGTGTTTTATCTTACTTTTGTCTCATCAATCAATTGTGAAGCACTTTGAGCTGCACTGACCTCTATGAAAAGTTCTATACAAATAATGTTTGATTGATTCATACAGTGAACTGCAGATACTACAACTTGTTTTTTATATATCCAGTAAATGTGTAGCTAAAGGCAGGATTCAGTTTGCTGATGTTAGCTTTAAGATGTGAAACAAAGGACTGATTCTTTTTTACACTTCGGTTTCTGTAGGTTAATGTGTCAGTTCCCCTTTGTTTCCAGTCTTTGTGCTAAGCTAACAGACGGCTGGCTTTAGCTTTGTATTTAACGGACAGACATTTAAACATTGATTTCTTCATCTTAATCTCATCAATAACAGTGAATAAACCTGCTTCCCAAATTACCTATTGACTATTCATCGGAGCAGCAGTGCTTCATCATAACTTTCACACACATTTGACTTCACTGTTCTGCTCGGACACTTGCCCTGATAAGCTTTATGAGTCAGCAGCAGCAGCAGATATAAATAGACACTGTCACTCTGCAGAGCTGAAGTTCAAGTATGAGTAACATTTGCCTACAGATCATTGTTTTATTCTCCAGTCGCCAATCAAATGACGGCGCTTGCGTCAGAGGTGAAGTATAACAGGAAGAGCATCGGGATAAAGTACCGTTTGTCCTTGTTTCAAACAAAAAGAAGAGGCAGTCCCTGCTTTTAAACACAAACAAAACAGTTGCCTCGTTTACGACCAGGATGACCTTCAGCAGATCAAAGATTCTTAAGCAATAAACCATCCTGCTCCAGGGGTGGTGGGGTTATCAGTCATCAGATTAAATTATGGATCCTGTAGCAGAAACAAACTCGTAGTTAACAGATTTGAAGGTCAGTTTGGCAAAGGGAAATGTGGCCTGCAGATGGTTTTCTCACCTCAAACCAAGAAAAGGAAGTAGAACAGTGGCTGATGACACAAACTATAAAAAGGATGTTGTTCAACTCAGGGGCATTTTCCTGCATCACGAGCTTGTCTCTTGTGTGGAAATGGATGTACTCAGTCATCCTCACACTTTCAGGAATGCTGCTACAATCGTGCCCCTTGTTCTAATCATTGCCCCGTGTCCCTCTCAGCTCTATCTGCAGGCTCGACTCCAGGTTGAGTGGGCGAGGCTGCTGAGACCCACAATCCAGTTCTTCCTTATCGCTGCGACAGTGTTCACAGGATTGTCCAGAGTGTCTGATTATAAACACCACTGGAGCGACGTGCTGACTGGACTCCTGCAGGGGGCCCTCATGGCGCTACTGGTGGTAAGTGTTACTTTACAGGGGGAAAAAGGCTTTTTCTCATGTCATTCGATGCAACAAAGCAGTTCTCAGACACGGATTCCGCAAAATTGGTTCAGGACATTTTCAAGAGTTTGCCTACGACATAAAGAAAGCAGCAGGAGATTTTCCACATCAGACGCATTCACAACAAGAAATTGTCTGGAACATTCAGGCGAGGGGCGGTGCCTGAGTAGAGCACACAGGAGACAGCACATGACGTATGAATTCTGCAGACGTCATCTCGTGTTTTAGTTCTGATCACCAAAAGCTCTTGAATCCCATCGTCTATCCAAGTTGACATCTTTGTTGGCGTCTTCTACGTTAATGGTACCTCTTTCATCCTGAGATATTGGTGTTCTTCCAGTTTTGCGTCTGGCACATGTTAAAATGTCACAAACACATCCACTTGCTTGCTGTTATTTTCTGTATTTTCACATGGGCTCACTCAGACATTTTACTTGGAGGAAGGAGCAACTGACTCGGACATTTACGTTCCTACACTTAGCCTCTCCTGATAATTTTAGAAAAGTGTTAGTACGTATCTGAAAGCAGCTTGAGTGAGCTAAGCTAACCAGCTGCAGCTTCAAATTTTTTGCACGAAAGCAATATTCAAGCAAGAAAGTGTAAATTGTAAGATGCCTTGTACTTGACAAACTCGTATACAAAAGCAAAAAAAAAAAGCGTATTCTCCAAAACTATTACTTAACTATACTTGACTTATTTTTTTTTTAGCAGAGCACAGGTGCAGATATCTAACTCACACTCTCATCCTGCAGGTCTTCTTCGTGTCGGACTTCTTCAAGCCACGTGTGGAATCCCATAAAGAGGACATGACGCACCTGCAGGAGACCCCGACTAATGGAAACCACTTTGAGAGTACGAACTAAGCGAAGCGAGAGGTGAAGGAGGAAACCTCTGCTCTGTCCAAACGCACACCCAGGATCCCTGCTCTCTAGCCTGTCATCGCACGCAAATTCTCTTCATCGTACCCTGCATGGATTCAGTATGGAGTACCTGATTTCTCTTTTTTATCTTAAAGTAAGCCATCAGATGACTGCAAACCAGAACAATATATATTTTTTTTTAATTAAAAGCTACACCTCAGGCCGTTTCAGATTTTAAGACATCTATGATTTTAGACAATTTTACCGTCTTGTCCAACCCTGGTAGATTTGTAAAAGTGACTGAAGAAGATGTTGGTTAGAGGCTAAAGGTTCTGTTAAGATGGGAACCATCGATCTACTGAGCCAGTGGGAGGACTTGCCTGCATGCACTCAACTGTAAAGGGTCTGACCACTGCTGTGGGGGAGAGAGAGAGAGAGAGAGAGAGAGAGAAGAGGGTTTGAAACCTGTGAATGTAATCCTGCTTCGTGCTTTCCTGACCTGGAGTCAGTCTGCTCACAGATCTGATTCAGGGTCACTTTTAGAAAACCTCCAGCTACCAAAGACACGGAACAATCTTTAATGCCTTGTTAATACAAAGGGCTAATTATAAGAGTTAGTTTTAACGCGAGAACAAGCTGGAGGCTAAAGCTCATCCTAGACCAGAGGGGGAAGACCCATGTGGAGCAGCTGACTCCAGACCCACTCCACCGCTGATTCTCTAGCTGTCTAACCTCACGCAGCGGAGGAGGAAGCTTGAGCTTTGTTAGAGAGCTGAAGAGTCAGCGGTCGGTTTTCAAATCCCGTGTTGCCTTTGCTGGACTGCTGCTGCTATCACAGCTTCCTGTGTATCTATGAACTGATATAGACATCAAGTGAATAAACAACAATGTACTTTTTGTATAATCTGTATGTATAAACAAGTCAACACACAGACTTTTATTGAAAATAAATGTTACAAATATGTACAGACGTCCAAAGAAAGAAATTTCACTTAACATGAAAACCGGTGAAAACAAAAGTGTTGGATGTATAATGTTTTGAGTCACCACTTATAATTAAAGCATGACTTGTTTACTTTGTCATCCGGATGTGTGGAACTATTTTTATAAAATGCAACTCAACAGGGAAAAAAAAGATCAAAACGACAATTCTTTTAGTAAATAAGCAGAACAACATTTGAGCCCAATGTGAGAATAAAATTAAAAAAAATTATAAACGGAGGCCGAGAGCTCCATCAGGGGCTCATCATGAGCAAAGGTCAAAAATAGCTTGTGTCCTCCAGCAGCCACAATGTGCTGAAAGAGAATCCGTCTTTATAGGTAGAGACTGGCAGCAAAAACTATGTCCCTCTTGATCTTAGTTATTCCTGCAAAGACACAAATCAACAAACATCAATGAGCAATTTCAACCTAAACAGAGACTTCATTTTTTAACAAAGAATTCCCTGAAACGCATTCTGCTGCATAAAAAGGACATACATTTTTAAAAGGTTAGAAAATAATGGAAAAAGTCTGTCAAAACAGTTCAAACTTTACACGTCTCTTTCAAAAGGTTTCAAGTATCATTAGACTGAACAAAAAACTGATTAAAACCATGAGGTATTGGCCGTCGTCCTTGAATCCATTGATTGCTTCCTGTTCTTACCTTCAGCGAACTTGTTCTCCAGCTCAGTGTTGCCAATGGCCTTGGCTGCAGAGCACATCTGTCTCAGCACCTCCTCCAGACGACGCATGCAGCGGATGATGCTCCCTGTACCAGACACACAAACGCACAGTGTTTATTGTGAGGATTCTCTATTTAAATACACAACTATTGCCCAGATTAACTGACATTTAACATGAATTAATTCATGTGATGGTTGAATAAAGAGTTTCCTTTCTGCAGAACACAACACATCACACTTCTAAAAACTTTAGAATCCTCTATTGACACTCTCGCCCTAATGGATATAAATGCTACACGTCAGTAGTTTCATTATTATACCCTGATTTAAAGTAAGTTTCAAGGAAATTACTAATTATTGCTTATTATCAGGAAAATAAGTAAGTAACACACTTCTAATTAATACAAATGAACTGATGGTGCATAGAGTCAGTCCTTTATGCCAAGTTCACTCTACACGACTCATTGTCTTGTGATCTGGAGTCTTGCAGTCGCTACTGACTGAGGACACTACACAATCTTTCACCAGGAGAAACCCGGTATGTCTGGTCCGCTCTGATTGGCTGTAGTTGTCACAGCTTCATCTAGATTAGTGTCTGCTAGAAAACTATTCGGAGGCCGGGACGTGCCGGATCACGAAGAGTTCACACAGCGACTGGTGATCGAGCAACGATTTGACTCCTATCAGTCATTTGTTGACGTCAGTGACTGGAGCAATGGGCCCAAATAGTGTGAACACTGAATATGAACAAAATGTTGGACGTTAAATTTCTGTTCATAAATTAATAATCAATCTGTATTGTTGGTTTAATTTGAATTTACAGACCTGAAAAATACTGTAGTTTACAACCAAATGGCATTAACATTCAGATTCATCTGAAAATACTCCCAACAGAAACTTCCAGGTCCTCCATCTCTGTCCTTTGCCAACAGACACAAGCAGATCTCAAACTCCCTGCAGTTTCCCAACTTAGCGTTATTTCCTCCAACGATATCCAATATTTCACGGATGAGGTCATTGTTGGGAGTTAACAGACACAAACTATGGGGGAAATGGTGGAGTTGGAACCGGGTTCGGATCAGACCACACGTAATAAATCAATTAGTGAACCTCTTCCAGCCTCAGAGCGGCTGCACATGTGACAGTGAATAAATCAAAGGGCGAAGTGTTGTTGCTACAAGAGCCTTGTTGTAGCTCAGCAGAGGAGGAAGAAGAAGTGAGATCCTTCAAAGTAAAAGTACAGAACGGCCCATGTAACTGTAACGTATGTGATTAATATTGATGCTTTCTTGTGTCAGCAGCACTCACTTGTTGAGGTGGAGCCAGTTTTATTAACTTTATATCCAGTTATTTATCATGTATTAGTGCGGTGGTTCCAAAAGAGTGGGGGGGTTGATGACAAAAACTTGTTTCTCTTTTCAAAATAGATATTTTGTCAAACATTAAAATGTAAATCTTAATTTGAAAACATATAAAGGGAAGTATTACTTATTAAATGTAGTAGCATAAAACAGATTAATTTAAGTAAAGTACTGCATAATTGTACTTAATTAGAATACTTGAGTAAATAAATACTTTTGGTTATCTTCCACCTCTGATCATTGGCCAGGAGGAAGCCCCTGCGCTCTGTTGCATGTTGATTTCAGTGACCCACCTTCAAAGACGTCCGTCATCTTGCAGATTTGAGCGAACGTGGCGCCATTGGCCCACGCGAAGATCACATCCATCAGGTGAGGTTTGAACTGGTTCATGTAAGTCTCCTCGTCTATATCCAGCTTAGCATCTGCCGACACCTTGGCGATCCGCTTCGCACACTCCTGAACACAGCGAGAGGAAAAAAAACATGGGTATAAACATTTCCACCAAACTCAAACCTTCAGAAACAAACGTGGGACGGTTTTGTGTCGTCTCACCTGCATCTGTCTCAGGGGCGCAGCTAACTGTTCAGTCAGCTTTGGCATCTCGCTGGCCTGGAGGACAAAATGACATCACTGATAATGTAACAGCCATTTCAAACATTTGCTTTATTTTGGATTTTAGACGGAACAACATCGCTACTTAAACTTGTTTAGACAAAAGAAACAGATCTTAACTCCAAACACAACTGAAACTTGCTGCGTTCTCACACAGTATCAGTATCTTGAGCCAACAGCAGCAGGTGGTCTTTAATGACAGACAGCAGCTGTACACACACACACACACACACTAACATGACTTGTCGTCGTTCCCTGAGACGAGGACAATAGGAGACGTGATTTATCGAGTTCAGAGAGCTGATGCGGAGCCAGTTCAGTTTTTTGAAACATTTGATGCTGGATGAGCTCACTGACAGAACAGGCATCATTACGGGAAGACAAACACACGTCAACCTCAGGTTTCTGTTGCAGAGCATGGGAAGAGGCCAAGAATGCGAGTGTGTGGAAACGAGAATCAACTGTTTATCTCAGCGTTCGGGAAAAGGCTTAATATCTGTTTGTGCGGCGGATTAGAGGAATCGTATTTGTTTTGTACGTGTGTGTGTCTGTCCGTACGTTCTCCTGGAAGACGAAGCAGGACAGCAGGGCGGTGGCCTGCTCCACCGTCAGGTCGTTGAAGAGACCGTTGAACACCATCTCCGTCAGCAGCAGCTCGTCAGCACTGGGAAGATAAACGCAGAGTGAATGAACAGATGGGACTTTTGATTACCCAAGTCACAACCTGCCGGCTCTTTGCATGTGGCTTTAAAGCAATGGTTCTCAAACTGGGAGGGCGGCAACAATAGGAAAAAAACAGTGACACCAAGTTGCATTAATGAGACTTATGTAGGAAACATTCTGTGTACAGTTGTGTCATTGTGTTGATACAATCTGTTGTCGTTCCCTACCTGCTGATTTCACATGCAACTCGCCCTTTGATCTCGATCACATCGGAGGGGCTGGCGAAGCCGAGGCGTCGCAGAACTCTCTTCCTGCACTTCAGCTTGTCCATCTGCAGGACGGTGCGAGCTTTCTTCAGCTCGCGCTTGGCCGTGCGAACATCTGCTGCGATCTAAAACACACACACACACACACACTGTTATACCATGTAGCCTTCACCTAATGTGACTTCCAGGGCTCATAAAAGATTATGTGTATGAGCTCATTACAAACATAGTGATGGATGTTCATCTGCCTGCTTATCTGTTCATTATCCACTTCAACCTTTACCACCCATTACAACACTAAGATTTCACCAGCATGGTTCATTCCTCATGGTAAGCTGCACTTCTGAGAGGCAAAAGAAATCTATCACATACGAAGATGAGCGCTAAAAGGTTTCCAGTGCTCCCAGCAGATCACGACAAGAGCGGCCATACACTGATGTATGTTTATTATATTACAGTGCAATAATAACACTTCGTGCAAAATATCAGCCAAGTGACATTGTACTGGTTAAATCATGAAGGAAAAACAAATCCCAATATATTTGGATGAAGTCATATATTATATTTGAACGGGACTAAGAATGTTTTGATGTTTATTGTATTGACTTTTCTATAACTGCATGTTCAGTCTCGTCATGAGCCTTACTTCTTTTGATTTTGAAATGTCTCCCTGATATAAAAGGTACGTATTTACATCGCTCCTTTTAATTTTGGTGTCTTTTTACAGCCTTTTTTTCTTGATCATTATCTGATTGGCTTTTCTGTTCTGACCTATGACTCAGGCTGAGGCCCTGTGGATGTAAGGTCCTTACTTTCTTCCTCTATTTGTCCGTATAAGTGTATAAGCCGTTAAAACCAACCTGTCTGACAGGAAAAGACAAAGGAAGGTCACGGTTTGAAATCTAACAACTGTAGCTGATGAAAATGAATCGAAAAGATTAAAGAATGAATAGGGAAGTATTAATAATTCAAAAGTAACAACAGCCAACTGTGGATAAATGATTCCGCTTTCAAAAGGGTTTGACATTTAACAGGTTTCACATGACAAACACAAACTGAAACACACACGCAGTTTCTCACCAGCGCTTTCTTCTCACAGAGAGAATACACAGATTCCAGGTTGGGGTCACTGTGCAGGATGTGGGAGTACATGCGGTGCTCAAAGGCCTCCACTTTCTGAATGACTTTCTTCAGAGCAGGGTCTTTAATGCCCATGTCGTCAATGGGGTCGAGCAGAGGAACGCCGTCCGGGAAACGCTTCTGCACCTCCTGAAGGGCAAAACATGTAGAGGCACCAATTCAGATAAAGATGTCAAGGTCTACCAGTTTTAATATATTTGTTTCAAGATGGCTGCAGTTTCTTTTACCTGAATAGACTTGAGCATGAGCTGTCTGTTGTCAAAGGGCCTCAGGTCTTTGGGGATGTAAAGACGAACGGAGCTGATGGAAGTCAGGAGATGCAGCATCACTGGGACCACCTGGACCCGAACAGGTTCAAATCACAGTAGTTATTGGCAAAGCGTCCTTAAAATTTTTACTCAAACTTCACAGGAGTTAATTTCAATTACCCTGATGTAAATATTAAAAGCATTCAGATAAAGACAGTTGGGTTTGGATTAGTCTTTAGTTGGGTGGGATTAAACCAAAGCAGAAAAAGAGGGTGCAACAAGAACCTCTAACTTCACGTCACTCTTGTTCAGGGTGACACTCACTGTCAGTGTGTCAAGTTCCAAGTGATTTTACTGCTGAGTTTTTGAGAAAACTAAAGCATTCAGCTCAATTTTTCATTATGGCATTCATAACTTGCTTCAATGAAATATATATATTTTTTTTCAATTTCCTAAGGTGACATATTTCATCTCACTCTTGTCCATGGCGACCATCACTATCTGTGTGTCAAGATTCAAGTAATTTTACTATAGAAATTTTGAGAATTTAAGGGAAAGTCAACAATTTTTATTATGGCACTCATACCTTGCTTCAATGAAATATTAAGACAACGCAATTGTAGCATTTGTTTCCTTTGTCAATTTGAGGAGTGTTGCAGTCTCCTTCTCTCGCCACCATGATGTAATGGTTTCATCTCGAAATTATGTGACGTATAATTCCCATCAGAGCGTTGATACCTGACCCATCCGGGCCCGTCACAAGTCAAGCGCAAAAATGTTGGCGATGTGTCACTTTTGTTTACATGGAAAATAAAAATGGGTATAAAACGGGTTGATAGAAATGCAGCGGCATCAAACCTGTGTATGTATATAGTGTGAGTGATGTGTGTTTGGATATGTTTGTCTCACTCACCTGCATCTCTCCAGTCTCCCCCGCAGCAGCAGGTTTTGCCGTCTCGGTGGCAGATTCTTTGACACTGTCCTTGCTGCAGTGAACCAAAACCTCCACCACATACAGCGGCTCGGAGTCTGAAATGGTCTAAACAGGGAAAATGTATATTAGTCACAGTCCTTTGTTAATGGGTTCACATACATGCGACACCATGAGAACTCACCTTCACGTTAGACTTCTTGCAAAAGTTTACAACAACTCCCCATCCAAAGTCAGCATCTTCATTTTTCACCTATTGGATCAAAACAGAGATAAAGTAAAAACACGTACACGTCTATGATTACGGTCCTGTCATTGGTTTCGGTGTGTGAGGTTTGACCTTGACAAGTCGTCCAGGCTGCAGGAAGGGGAGGCAGTATTTAGGTTTGTGGGTGAACTCTTGGATCTCTTTCCCCAGTTTTGCGAGCTGCTGTCGGATTTTAAAGTAAGTGACCACGCTCTCCTCATTAGGGATATCAATGCCGTGGTACTGCTCCTCCAACTTCTTTATTTCTGCACAGAAAACCACAGATGTCATTAAATGCAACCAAGAGCTACTCAATAACGGGCCAATCAATGCAAATATTATGTTCCTGCTTCTTAAATGTGAAGATCTGATGTGATCTGTTGTATCTGATGGTAAATTGAATGTCTTTTGTTGGATTTTGAAGATGATTGTACATTTGAAGAGGTCAACTTTGTAAGTGAGAAATTACAGAAATGTTTACTATTGAGTGACATTTTTAAGTCAAACAATTTAGAAAATAATATGTAGAGTCATTATTGATGATAATAGCTGAGGTGCAGGTGATAATCTTACTAATGGCAAAAAATCTCCTCCAGTCTGGAGTGTGCAGAGCTACATATGGAAAAACAAAGCTTACTCTCCACCACGCCAGGCAAAGCCCTGTAGTGTTGGAACTGGTAGAAAGACTTCTCCAGCATGTACTCTGGGTTGATCTCCTCCACACGCAGCAGGTTCAGCACCATGTTGTAGGTCAGGTGGAAGGCGCTGTTCAATGGGTCTGCCGATCCCTGCACAGCACAATAAAAACAGTCAAATTAGAAACACACCTAAAAAATGTATGTTTTTATTCTAAAACTATACAGCTGAGGTTCATTTTGAGGTTTGATAATGTTAATATTTGGTAACGGTGCCAGGAAGGTTGGAGGTCTGAGTAAATTCAGGCTGAAGTCACGTTTCCCCAAATTGAACTCAGAAGAGTATTTTGCAATTGTGAGCTATGAGACGCCAGAACCACAGGTGTTCAACATCTTTCTCCAAGACACCCTCGGAGTTCGACACTGCGACAGCGCCAACTTACAGTTTTACATTAACACAGACCCCTTTAAAATCTAGGCGGGTGGGTTGCCACACTCTAGATAGTTAATAGGAAACACTGAACTATTTGAAGTATTAGAAGAATGTGTAGAAAGTGAAGAGGTGTGCTAGTAGCTGCGTTCGGAAAAATAACCTGAACGTGTTCGGTAAAGTACCTTGAGTAGCTGTTTGCCCACAGACGGACTCATCTTCTCATCCGCCATGAAAATAACAATTCCCCTGTCGTCCATTCCTCTCCTCCCTGCACGCCCAGACATCTGGATGTACTCACCTGATGTGATCTGAGCCACGTGAAAACACACATATTAAGAAGAAAGAAATCGGTTAGTGAATAATACCTTACTTTGCAATAGAATATATAGTTGTTCTGATAAAGGATGAAGAAAAAAAAAACGGAGGATGGAGAGAACATATTTATAATAGAAGAGAATAACTAAATGTTTTTATAGTATTTGTACAACTCTAGATGACGGGTCTCGTGGGGGACAAGCTGCCCCAGGCTCCTCAGGTCTTTGAGGCCGACTCTCTGCATCACACATGGCTCGGATTTAACTATATATCTACTGGTCTTTCAGCAATAAAAAAAACGTAGCAAAAAAGACAGATGCTATTCTATTTTGTGCTGAAACTATCTGATTGTCATTTCAGGCATGCTGAGGGACCGGCTCCTGATTTGAAACACAGTGCGTTTTCAGGAATGAGAGCTGTGTGTTGAAGCGTGCGAGTGCCTGCGTGGAGCTTTGGCACCGTCAGAGGCACCAGATGTTCCTGATGAACTTTTTGGAGGGCAGTTTCCAGCTCACATTCTCGTCAAGCCTGTCTGTGTGTCTGTGTGTGTGTGTGTGTGTGTGTGTGAGAGAGAGAGCTTGAACTCCATGTGTATGAAGTGAAATGATGAAGGGTGCTTCTAAGTGACGGCTCACACAGCCACGGGCTCTTATAGTCAATACGTGGCTGTTTATGTGGCGATGCGAGCTGCAGGACTTGAAGACCATATAAAGGCCTCAGAGAAAACCGGTGTGTGACAGCTCCTCGCAGCCAGATAAGCAGGAGCTGCTTTAAAGAGATAGCCCTGTTTATGGGGAGTTTTACTACCAAGGCCCACACTCATTGCAGGTACAGAAACGGGGACAAACTATGTAGACAAGCTGCAGCTTCCTATAAAGAGGCACAGAAATGCATGACAGGTCTCCAGAAATGGATGACTGGTCTGCATCAAATGTTGGCTCACTCCAGTTCCTGCTTTTATTTGCCAAGTGCACAGCAAACAATTATGTTCTTATGAGGATTTTGCATGTATGATTAATGTTAAGGTGTTAAAAAAGCATTACCTCTGCCAAGGAGGTTTGGTTTTCACCCCAGTCTGTTTGTAGGTTGGTTGGCTTGTGCTTTAAGCATGATTCTACCAAAACTACTGGACGGATTTCCATTAAACTTGGTGGAAGGATACGGTATGGGTCAGGGAGGAAACCGTTACATTTTGGGGCAGATTGTTTAACATTTTCACTTATTTCCAAGGGAATAATTCATGACTCTTTGATACAAATTCAGGGAATGATGGGTGATCTATGGGTGTGTGCAAGATATTTGGTGCAAAGGAGACTTTGGGGCCTTTGGTGGAGGTATGTGCTGGAGCAAAGACATCCAATAATTGACAGGTAGTTTTCAACATTTCAAATATACTGAAAATGCATTGTTAATACACCAAAACACAACGATGCATGAGGTTTTTCTCACTCTGAGTGAGGAAAAAAGATCATTTAAAAAAACATAATCTCTTAAACATTAACAGAGGTAAAAATGTAGTTAGCAAGAACTAATTTGATAAAACTCAGAAAATATCCTTAAAATATGGCTTCACAGAAAAACGTGTAAAATTAACAGTGTGCTCTTACAAAGCGATGATTCTTGCCATCAAACTTGCGTGCGCTGGTGAAGAGCACGGTGCGAGCTGGCATGTTGATGCCCATGGCAAACGTCTCTGTGGCAAACAGGGCCTGGAAAGAGAATAAAAGGCATTAAGAAAACATCCTCAGTATGTCACTGTCAGCACAGCTTGAAAATGACGTCCTGTGGAGTTGGCTTGTAAACTTATATTTGTGTTGAGCGAGTGGTTCTCACCAGAAGGCTTTGTGGGTTTTCTAGAGGCTTAATAAATTCCTCAAAAAAAGCCAATTTGTCTAAAACAGTGCGATATTCAATGGGTAACTGTTTGTGCTTTCAGAAAAGAAAAGATTGAGGCAAAGCAAAGTGACTTCACTCTCAATGGCTCTGCAGAGGCCAGAAACATGCAAGCCCACATTTCTAGTAGATTACATTATTATAGTTATAAAAGTCGTAGTATAAATCATTGTCCAGTGTTTTGACTTCTGATTAAGCCTTGAAGTCATTCAAGTGTTATTACAACTGCACTTCTGTGTTCTGTGCTGGGTCAACACACGCCTGTAATATGTTGGTGACCAGGATGTCTTTTTAATCACTTTCTTTAACTTTGCACATTAAAATAAATTATAGTGTCACCAAATTCCCACGGAATAATTAATGGATCTTGATGAAATAAAATCTGGTATATTTTTGAAACTGATATCGATGAGTGTGTGCCATTTGGTGCAGCTTGACTGAATGTAAGTGGGCTGTTGGGCATGGTGGAGGTATGCACTCCACTGAATACCAGTCTAGTTAAATCATGTTTTTGAAGCATCTTGATGCAGAGACAGTCTTACCTTGATGAGACCTTCGGAGAAAAGGATCTCTATGGTTTCTTTCAGGATGGGCAGCAGGCCTCCATGATGGATACCTATTCCCCTCTTCAACAGTGGCAGCACATGCTCCACCTGAGGAACAAAGGCGTGAATATGTAGGTTATTGTTTGCAGTATTTGTATTGGAAGTTCACCAGGTATTTAGATGATAGCCATCGAGACACAAAGAGACAGAATGGAAAAGCATTGAAACCTTGAAGTGGAATGTGTGGTTGTAACGTAGCGATCTACACATGGTTACCTTGACACGGCTGGTTTCATAACATAACTCAACAGCAGTGTCGAATAACAGGAGCAGAGCGTTTAAAGCCTGTGTTGACATTATGTGTCCAGTTATTTACATTGAGGCTGTTTAACTGTCTTCTCTTGGTAGAAAATGATGTTGTTCTCTTTTTTCTGAGGCTTTACGAGGCGACAGCGCTGGCTTCCAAAACTGGAGCGAGAACAACCTGGATTGTTTATAAATCCATCACGTTAGTTGTGAGAGAGTCCAGGTCTCCTCACCTGAGGCAGTTTCTTGTCTTCGTCGGAGAGACAGTCGATGGCGTTGTTGAACACTTCCTCCACCAGACGTTTCTCATCATCTGTTATTTAAAAAAAAGAATCACATTAGCATCCGCTCATATCTGTTCAGAAAATGTTCCAAATATCACAACAAAGCCATTTCTTACATCCTGAACATGTGCAAATCTTTCAACATGCGCAAGCTCACACACGCGGTGTTGGACAGTTCACAAGGGACAAATGGGGAGAGGTTTTTTTTTTAGGACATTGTTTGCAGGAAAACTTCAACCACCCAGGACCGGAGCTGGCAGATGGACTCGAGATTTTATCTGATGTTGCAACCATCAGAATGTTTCTCTAATTTGTGTCATTATGTAGACTTTCCTACCAACAATGAATTAATCTAATCTGCTAAAGATGAATGCAACAAGTGTGCCACTGCCACCAGTGTCCTGCTAATCACGTTACATTGTTTGCTGCTGGTCATCCATTTGGAAACTTAGTCACCGGTCTGTCTTTATTCATGAGACCGTTCTGGGAAATCTTGTGTTAGTCAGAAACTTGTCAGTCTCAACTGTGAATACCAAACAACTTCAGTGCCAATTGGACTTATTTTAACTGTTTAGTTATAAAGCTATGCCACACAATAAGTACATCATGGCTCTGGAACAAACATCACAGCCAGGACATCTACTTTACATCATTAATTCCACAGAGCAGGATTATAACAGACTATAATAAACTCTAACGTCTATATGGACTGCATTTAGAGCACTTTTCTAGTCTTGGCACCCACTCAAACTGCTTCACACAACAAGTTCAATTTAAGGTTCAGCATCATGTCCAAGGACACTTCTACATGTTTGCTGGAGGAGCTGAGGATTGTGTATTAACTTTAACACGTCTCAAAAAAAACCTACATATTAAAGTGAAAAGAAAATCCCGAATCCTTAATTGAATCTGCTCCAAAAGTGAATGGGTTCTCCCTTGGCCCATACTACACTCTTCCTTCATTAAAATCAGACCAGTAGTTTTGTTTAATACTGCAAGGATGGTTTCTGCAATGATCCAAAGCATAAAATACTACAACAAACACTAGCTGAAGCTTTTGGATAGACCTTTACAGTTTTCTGACTTGAACATGGCTGAACATCTTTGAGTAGATCTTTAACATGGTGTGTGAGCAGGAAAGTAAAAATATCTCTATAACTTGAAGTGAACTACAAGGACAAGTGAGAGAAAAATCGAAATTTAAGAACAGAAGGACAAACTCAATCACATTGATAGGACCATTAATTGCTCAATATCTGGCTCTGGCTCAATGTGATGAAGACTTTTTCCAACCTCACGTGACAACAAAAAAAAGCAAATATGATGCTGCTGCAGGTCAGCATCACAACAACAGAACATGGGTATGTATGTTTTTTAGTCTTTGCATAAAACTCAGTCCCTTCTATTATTTTACTGCTCGTCAGTAATGTTCTGCAGTCATTCAGCTGGTTTGTGTTTCAGCACCAGTCGCTCCCTGATTCCAACACAGCTCTGCCATTCCACAAACACTGCCCAGAAACTGTGTGTCACAGCTCACAACAGAGAGGGACCGAGAGGGGGGCTTCTTTTTAGTATTCAAGAAAGAGAAACACAAAGACAATAAGGATGGAAGTAGAAAACACATAGAAAAGGTAGAGGAGGAAGAAAGGGGGTGGACGGAGAGCCACGTGGCTCCCATCCCCGGATCATAACCAGCATAAACTCCCAAACAGAGGAACTCATTAACAACCTGCCTAGATACTGTGTCCACTGGGTAAACTGTGATGTTCAGTTTCTAAAGCCGTTTTCACATGAACTCCAGAAATTATGCAGAAAACTGGGAATGGACATTTTCCAGAGCTCATCTTTCACATATGAAAAAACGGGTCAGACACTTCAGAACAATAGACAAATCTCGAGAGCTTTCAGACAAAGGGTGGTGCCTGGGTGATGGCACGATATTTTTGTTTCCAGCACATCAACATCCGCTGTTCGGGTGCATGTTTGAAACAGTTTCAATGGCAAATGAATAGAAGGAAAACATGTTGAAACTGAATTTAAAAATGCAAATGGCTAGATTTGCACTGTGGGCCATTCAGAGAATTGGTGATACAATCTGGAGCCAAAAAAGAACATCATCCCTCACATTTTGACATGAAAGCTTCTTTGTTGTTTAAACAAACATAAAAAGTTAATGGAATAATTCGAGTTTCGGGAATATAGTATTTTTTCTACATTCAACATTTTCTGCAATCAAATGAAATTATCTGAACGTTATTACTGGACGCGGGTGGCCTCTTTGTCTAAGAAAGATTCTCAAAACACAGGAAACTGCTGGAAAGGAGAGATTATCTTTGGCTGAATATTTCCATTTGTTTTTTGCAGTATTGATGAAAAAAAGACATTGGCAGTGTTGACAGAAAAGAGGCCTCCAGGGTTGGAAGAGCTCAGCATTAAAACAAACCTGGTTTATAAGACATTTATCATGTATCATGGAAGTAAGACTTCATTAGCATTAAGCTTGTTGTATTTCACTAAAAAATAAAAGCCTGGAGCAGATGGAAGTGAACCAAGCTCCATCTATGGCTGGATTATCTCCCATAGAGCAGAGACCTGTCCTCATGAAGCAACTTCACTTGTACACTGAACCAACTAGCAGGACCAGCTGAGCACACTCAATAAGCCATATTCACTCAGCGGGGAGGCTCCATTCACCTCGGCTCGCCAAGTATTTTGGATTTTGGAGAGTGGTTTCGCTTGCCTAATTTCAACTCCCTACACAAATGCCTCAACAATTTATCACAAAAATGTATTTGTATTGGCGATGCAGCGTGCAAGGACAATCTGCTCGACAAGTCTGAAGCTAGCCAAAGATATGCTCATTGTTTTAATGTGCTGACAGTGTTACATTACAGCTGACAAATGGCAAAATGCAGAGAAAACACAGCTCACAGTAAAGCACTATAATTTAGCCCAGAAGAGATTCATGATGTCAAGCTGACAGAGCTTTTACTACTGGCTGAATAAGCATGGATTTTTAATTACTGGAATAACAGACATGCCAGTGAGTGGAAAATATCATGAAATTACGAAGCGCACAATATGTAGGCTGTGACTCAAAGTAGAAAGCACAAGACTGGAAAATGTTTTATCTTTAACACAGTTAGGCCACCAGGATTTATGCTTTGTAAAAACAGAGAGTTTGGATTTCCAGCAAGTCAAATTTGCTGGACTATATTTGACCTCATTCAGTTGAGTGAAAAAAAAAGAAAAAGTGGTCACATGCCAAGAACACATTAGCTGCCATTGATCTACCGTTTCAAGGGGTCTGACGTGAACCTTGTGCTATGCATTTAAATTCTGCAGGTCTGTTGCATAAGCCAACTTAAACAGAAGTGCAGGAGATTTACTCAGTGATAACAAGGTCAGTGGTGCTCGGGCTTCTGAATCACTGCTCTTGTTGCTGATCTCAAAGGTCAGGCCGACTACAAGTTTGTAAAAGAAATAATTACACACACACACACACACACACACACACACACACACACACACACACACACACACACACACACACACACACACACACACACACACACACACACACGTTAAGATAAGAGCACATATGTTGCTGAATCGCAGCACGTGTTCACGTACCTCTATTAAAGTCCAGTTTGGCCACCTGCAGAGCGTACGCCTCACACTCTTTCTTGCTGAAGCTGAAAATGATGACGGGCTGGAAGTTCCTCTCCATGATCATCTTCACTATCTTGAAAACACTGGATGGACCTACGTAAAGGGCAGAATTGTAAATGAATCAACCGACAACACTTATAGGTTTATAAAATTGAGAACCGACACAAATACACACCTCTAGTGCCTCCTTTTCGTCTCGGGTCCCATTTGCCTCCGCCGCTGCCTCCAGAATCCCCTGCGTCCCTCAGCACCTGCATAGCTGTGTTGAAGTTGTCCTCTCTGAAGTCTCCCTGAAGAAAACATGCAGCTTTTAGAGAAGACTAATGCCAAATAATGCATTCAAAATCAGGAGACAGAAATAGACTTCTACAGGACTCATTTATCACTAATTGGCCAACTCTCCCTCGCAACTCCAGTAAGTGCAGTCCTGTGGATGTACTTACATTCTCATCAACCACCAGGTGGAGACCGTCACCCCCTGCTGGAAAGATGTAGTGTTGCAGTGGAGTGGGACGATAGTCTGTATACACCACATGGCATGGCTAGGAGACACGAGGCAGAAAGACATTAGGTTGTGTAAGAACAGGATAGAAAAAAGAAAAACATGAAACCCACAGTAGCTGTTAACTAACACCCACATGAGCCTGTCTCTTTCACCTCACACAGCTTCTTTGCCTCACATCTCTTAGGCAGTAGACTGTAAAAGTGTTCATGCTATTCCACAAGTGAACAGACTAACGAAGTGTAAGCATTGTTTCATTACTTGCTGCATCTCACCTGCGTATGTAGGTGACAAATCCACTCAGCGAATTGTCTGGCATTGGGGATGGTGGCCGACAAGAAGACATAATGCACATTGTCAGGAAGAAGGATGATGGTCTCCTCCCACACCACGCCACGCTCTGAAAGGTAAGGTCCAGTAAAGTCACTTTACTTTGCACTGGGAGCTGGTCATTAGTTTGTCTGTCCCATTTGTATTACAGTATGTACACACCTGCATCCCTCATGTAATGGATCTCATCAAAGACGACCCACCCCACTTCCCTCATGATCTCTGAGCCTCGGTACAACATGCTCCTCAGAATCTGTGAGAAAAGAAGTTTGTGGTGTCAGACCGAAATCTCAGCATTACTTTCCAATGACCACCCTTCAATAATGCTGATATCGTACAAATCTAATGATGCCTCCTCTCTTTTACACATCACTGTGACCCACCTCTGTTGTCATGACGAGGCAGGAGGCTGTGGGGTTGATGGTGACGTCGCCAGTCATCAGTCCCACGTCCTGAAACTCCTCATACATCTCCCTGTACTTCTGGTTGGAAAGAGCCTTGATGGGGCTGGTGAAGATCACTCTCTGCTTCTCTCTGAGGGCCAGAGCTATGGCATATCTACAAGGTGGAGATAAACAAGGTTAGATCATATATCTGACAAACTTATTGACAAGATTGAGGTAAACCTGACAGCAGCACTGTGGTTGCATGCATCTACAAACTTGTGACTGCAGTTTCAGATAAGGTCACTGATTTACATCACATTCACAGGAACTTATGACAGGAATGTGGGGTCACTGTGACCTTGACCTTTGAGGCCAAGTGAATTTTTGAACCAAACTTTCCCTCAAGCTGATAATGTTGAAGAAAAACCAACATTTTGTGAGGCCACCGAGACCTTAACTCCGGCCTTTGACTAGAACATTTTAATTCAAGTGAATGTTTGTGCAAAATGTTGAAGAAAATTCCTTGGCTGGGGCCGGCGTAGAGGCATACGAAGAATTAAGGTTATGACAAAACTGTGAACAATGATGTGTGGAAAAATGTATGTCATTTGTCATAGACATCACACAGAGGAAATGCTAGCAAATCTATTAATGTAAAATAATTAAATTTAGTACTTTTTGGCACATTTTCTCAGCAGTCACTATCCTTGGTAGAAGCAAGCTATTACAGTGGAAACCGCTTATAATCTGTCTGGGGTCAAGCCGATCGCTAAAAGCATTTAGTAGAACATATTTTTCTAAATGTCACGTTATTTCTCATGCAGATAACTATCTTTGATATTCATACACATTTATTACATCACAACAGTATGAAATAATGTAATGAACAGCGTCACTATTTACTGAATGTTATTGACTGGTTTTTATGACAACTGAAGGCTTCCGCAGGTTCCCTTTCATGTTTGGAAGGAGAGGGTGAGGTGAGGGGTATTCAGCTGCAACGTGCAACTTCACCACTAGAGGTCACTAAATTCTACACACTCTTTGAGGGCAGAGGATGTCACACCTGGTTAAGCCCTATGAGACAAATTGTGATTTGTGAATATGGTCAATACAAATTAAATCAGATTTACTGATTGACTTAACACAAATATGTTCATAAAATATTCTGAACTTTGTCACAAAAAAAAATGCAACAAAAGGACGAGGTCCCCTCTTTAGTCGTCTCATGCGCCACATGAAAATAAGTCATTTCACAAACTTGATTGATTCCTGTATCGTGGATTTGTCCAAAACCAAATCCACTTCTTTTGTAAAACAATGCAAAAGGTCAAAGTTGTTAAAACCCAAATGCAGCAAACCAGTCCTTAAAATGCAGATTGCATTTCTCATCTCAGCCAGGGATAGCACAGGGGTCTTATCTTCTTCCTCCTCTCTCTCCTCGCTGCCGACAGAATCGGTATCCACACCAAAGCGCTCTCTCTCCTCTGTGACGATGTCCTCATCCATAAAAGCCTCTAACAAACTGTCATCAGTTGCAATCCACTGCTCAAACTCTGCGGTGTTTATCTCAGCAGTTGAATCAATAGCTGTCAGTTCCTCCACTGGTGAAATGACTAGGCCTCCTTTCCTCCAACAATTTCTTATTGTGGAGGCTTCAACATCAGCCCAGGCATCCCTTAGCATTAGAACAGCATCCAGGAGGCTGATTTTATCTGCTATGTCTACAGCAGTAACTCTGCTTCCCTCATCGGTGTGGCACAGCACACTGTGGGCCATCTCTTTTCTAAAGTAAGCTTTGGCTGTTCTGATGATCCCCTGCTCACAGGGCTGGAGAATGGAGGTTGTGTTCTTTGGCAGGAACTCAAGTCGGATGTTTCTCAGTGTTGTGTTTTTAACATCATGGGCTGTACAGTTGTCAACAAGCAGGAGAATCTTCTTCCACTCTTGGCCCAATTTGAATCTGCGTATTCTTGTCTCAACTGTACCCACTGGTCCTCCAGCCATTCGTCGTGTGAAACAATGTCAGCCTCAGCCGCCTCACCATGCAATTTCTTAAAGACGATGTTCTCCCTCTTTTTAAACCGCTCGAACCAGCCGATTGAAACTTTGAAATTGTCCTCTCCTAATTTCACTGCCAATTCTCCCGCCTTCTCCTTCACCAAATCCCCACTCAAGGGGGCATTACATGACCGGGCATTATCGATCCACTTTAAGAGGGCGGCTTCCACCACAGGTGCTCTACCAGTGCGAAGTCGTTTTCTCTCTCCCTTGCCAGCAGCGATGATTGTTTCTCTGTGTTTAAGTATTCTACACAAGGTGGCCTGAGGAACACCAAGCTTCTTTGCTGCATCTCGTTGGTTCGTTTTTGGCAATTTGTCATACGCTTCAATGAGATCACATTTTTCACTGAAAGAAAATGACTTCCTTGTTCCCAATAGGCGGGAATCCCGGCCTTGTTTCTATTTGTTTTCATGTATGGAAAGACCCAAAATGAACACTATGAGCGGACTACTTGATTACTCTAAAAGGATTATTTAAACAGCATTTGTATAGGAATGATTCTGTCCCAAGCTTTTTGATTCATATAAACGGCTGATCACTATATCCGGTTTCCACTGTATTTGAAGGTTCGGCACCCTCGCGTATAAAAAGTAGTGTTGCAAGTTAATCATTACTGGAACATATTCATGTTTAACACACTCAGGTGTCTCATATATTCCTTAAAACGTTAATGTATAGTTAATTGAGAATACTCACTCAGCACAGACAGTCTTGCCAGCGGAGGTGTGTGCAGACACAAGCACAGACTCATTGTTGTCAATACATAGGATGGCCTCACGCTGGAACGGGTCAAGAATAAAAGGGTACTCCTGCAAGAGCAACAAAAAACAAATACTACGTAAGAAAACAAAAATAAAAACAAAAGACATTTGTATTTGGAACCAACAAACTAAGTTAATCCCACAGGTAGAATATTAACAAACCTTGGCTGCTTTCCCCACTCGAGCTTTCAGTGGTTTATATTCATCACTGACAGGCAGAGCCACCTGTTGGAGAAATATGTTCAGTAAATCAAGTTTTGCAAAAGAGAAAAAGATCCATTGGCCTTTTTTCAGACCTGGTATCAACTTCAATCCTGAGAGATTCAATCACTCGCGCCAAGTAGAGTTGTGAACACATCCAAATACATCCTCAATGCGTCTAGAGATCCAAGGTAACATTATTTTTGCTGTGTGAATGAAAATGCATCCTGGAGCACATATGAAGGACCACCTACTCAGCTGATATCCTCTGACCCTTCAGAGCTTTAGAGTAAATCTAAAGTACTTTTACGTTTCTCAGATTGGGTTACAACAATAACATTTGGTCTTTGCAAAACAGAAACGACCTACATGGTTATTTACTTATATTCAGGGGAGTGAGATCTGAGAATTCACAGGAGACATTCTGGACGCATTTTTATGCCTGATGTGAACAAACAAACAACTTAGAGCGGACCACTTGTGACTGGATCTCTCAGGATGGATGTTCGGACCGGGTCTGAACAGAGTGTGTGATTTGCCTCCTTTACCTCATGCGAGCATCCCTCCACAGTTTCCACTTGCTCCACCTTCACTTGGGGCATAAACTCTGCAAGGCTAAAGTCAACAAAAGGAAAAGGTTACCTACACAACGACTTTAAAGCACATTCTCCTCCACAAGCCTACGGGGATTAACCGTAGCTCAACTTACTTTAGGTCATTAGCAGAGGCTGCATCGTTTCGAGGCTTCTTCCCGAACACCACCTCCTCGCCACCGTCACTGTCCGCCTCCCTCTTGACCCGGCCGGTGGGTCCAGCATCCTTGTCGGTGCCATTTTTACCTCCAGATTTCCTGTAGCAGAGAAAGAAGGAGACAGACAAGATTCGGTTAAATGAATCTAAATATGCACAGGAAGGTTACAGCGAATGTAAGACAACTTCCAAATTCACAGTCTCATGGAAGCAGTTGTGGAAAGTAACTAAGTATATTTACTTTACTCAAGTATTTACATTTTCTACTTCTTCCCGAAATTCATTTTTAAACATATAACATGCTACTCAAAATACAAATCATTGTCAAAATAATAGTAAAAGTCAACTGTATACGTTGTAGTTGCGGTTCCCTGTCAAGTTTCACCGAAATAAGGTAAATATGTGATAAAAACTCATAAAACACGTTTTTAATTGGGGCTTATTAGCACAAACCGGCACTTTAAATGCTATATGCTAACCCAAGCTAACGATGCTAGCGGACCGTTTCACTGTCACGAGCGCACATGATATTTCGTTTAACGTCTCGTGTACATTCGAAGCTGCGGGTTTTTAAACAATATTTGCACCGCAGAAACCACAAAGACTTTACCCTGGATCTGGAGCCGCGGAGACGGGCGGAGTTTTGCTGGAACTCGTTTGTTGTTCATCGTCAAACACGCTGAACAGGCCGTCTCCAAACGCGTCGGCCATGATTGTTGATGGAACGCCTTCCCACAATTCAACACGAGGTTGTGCTGCGTTCAGGGATTGCCTGCAAATGCACCACTCAAATAATCATTTGACAATTCATATAAGCAATTTAGCGTATTTTGTAGAATCGAAGGACAATTGTGTCTCTTAAATAAAACTGTACTTTACACAAAAAAGAACAAGTTTAATATATTTCATTTGGTCGAAATAGTGGTTTTCAAAACAGTTTTCTCTTATTTTAGTGAATGCAACACACTCGGTATTCTACGGCAGCCGTGTGGATCCAACCTGTCATACCGTCATCTATACGCGGAGATGAATAAACGCTCTAGCCTCATTTTGGCTCTTTATTCATAATAATAAGCAGCTTGTGTCAGCTGTTTATGACTTGACACTACTCGTCCACACGCGGGCTGTGTTTTGGGGACTTAATGGGCGGAAAGAAGAAGAAATCGGCGGCTCTGGCGGCCCCGGCGGCGGCGGCAGCGGCAGCAGCAGCCGGCAGGAGCGGTGCTGCGGCGGGGAACATGGTGGCGGAGGAGCCGAAGAAACAGGCAGCCAGCAACAAGCCGGCTAAAGCGGCCAAAGAAAACAAGTCGAAAGGTGCTGATGCCTGAAAACTGCACTTTGACTGTGTAAAAATACTTGAGACACCTAAAGGGTGATGTTACCTGGAGCGTTGAGAAGCTCAGAGCTTCAGTCTGATAATACTGGTGGTTCTGTATTTTACAAGGGTTAATAACGTTGTGCCACTTCCTTTGTGCAGCG
Source organism: Hippoglossus stenolepis (assembly GCF_022539355.2). NCBI lineage: Eukaryota > Metazoa > Chordata > Actinopteri > Pleuronectiformes > Pleuronectidae > Hippoglossus > Hippoglossus stenolepis. The sequence continues at coordinate 13,166,569 of NC_061500.1, forward strand.
ATTTGATCATACTTGTGTTTCTGCTGTGATCAGTCCGTGTATTTACTGTCTGTTGTGCACATTCACTGCAATAACTTTGCACACGGAGCCTCTTATAGTTTCCTATAGTTAATGTTAACCAAAGATCACAGGCCCTTTTATAAAATCCCTTTCCTTCTGTGAGTTTCTTGTTCATCAGATGAGAAAACTATATTCTTGTCAGGCTGGTAAACAGACATTGAGGTCTGGTAGCTTGTGGTTGACGTTTACCTGCACATGAGATGCTTTCCAGACCAAAACATTCAGTATATTAGGCGTTTTCCTTTCTCAACCATTCATTATTCGAAGGAATGGACATACTGCATGACAACAACATATCTGAGATAGAATAACATAAACTAGAATGGCACTCAATGGATTTTTCCTCAAGATCAGATCCATGAATTGTTCCCTGGGCAAATGGTAAATATGTAAAAATACCGGCCCCATGATCTGGATCCGCTCTAAAACTTAATGAGCTCTTCCCAGGCCCATACCAGATCCTTTCATCAAGTTTCATGAAAATCTGTTCCGTTGTTTTTGTGTAATCAAACATACAAACAAATGGACAGGGGGGGGAAACATAACGTCCGTGGTGGAGGTAATAACATACGTGTATTGATTGTGTCAGTGAAATTTACTGGTCAAACATGAAGTGTTAACACGCCCTGCTCTGCTGTGTCCTTCCTCCAGCTCCAAAGACCTACAGCCTTGCCAACACCGCCCAGGTCGACACAGGTGGAGTCTCTGACAAGTCCATTTTGAAAGTAAGCTCACCGCTGTAACCTGCTGTAGACGACCTGTCAATATATTGATTGACTTCTCACACTGAAGAACATTTGAAAGATGTGGTTTATGAATGGGATTTGACACGTTCACACAGGTTGCTATCCAGGCTGAGCTGGAGAAGAAGATCATCAGGCTGATCAATGACTTCAGACAGGAGAATGGGGACAAAGGGCCCATATCACTCAGACTCACAAGCAAGAAACTGCTGGTAAAGACAAAACTGCACAGATTTTATACTTATTTTGTCTTTAGATAGATTGTTATAGCTGTTGCTTTCTTGCTGTGCTCTCAGGATCTGTACACAGCTCTGGAGAAGTTCAACTTTAAGCGAGAACATATCGAGGAGGCGATGAAGAGCAGCGTGCTCTACGGAGGAGATCTCCTCTCCGCTCTCGACTGGCTCTGCCTCAACCTCAGAGATGGTAATAGAGCATCAGCAGATTTAGATATAATCGCTGTATTGTAACTTAATTTTTTCTGAAATTATTTTCTAAATGTATTGTCCATCTTACCAGAGGAGCTTCCGGATGGTTTTAGCCAGCAGATGCAGGAAGAGAGCCAGAGGAGCAGGCCTAGGTACCAGCCTCCTGCTCAGGAGAAACCTGCAGCTCCGAGCCCCAAAGCTCCCAACAACACCCCCAAAGAGCCCACCAAGGTCCGTGCACTTATTAGCAAGCATGTGCTGGCTGGACAATGTGTCCTGTCCTGTTATATCATAGTTTATAATTGTGTTTTTGGGGTGGGTGTCTGCCAGGCTACGGAGAAGGATGAAGCTGCAAGCATGAAGGACTGGATCTTGAGGTATGCAGCGCAGAGCAGCGATGAAGAGGAGGAGGACGAGGAGGAGGAGGAAGGAGGGAAGAAGACTTCGCGCAACCCTGAACTGGAGGAAAAATTTGACCCAGTAATTCAATTTAAAGTTGATATATATATATAAATGTTTGAAAGGTTAAAATGATAATTCAACATTTTGGGAAATTTGCCTCCTTGTTGAGTAACTTGAGGTTTTTTTGTTTTTGTAAAATGTTATATTTAACATGATAACTAGTGAGCTTTAGTGGTGCTGGTGGGCAGATTCTTTTGACATTGAGCCAGGGTATCTGTGTCCCTCCATTTTTTGTTTTTATGCTAAACTAAGCTGACAAACAGCTTCTTATTTTTTGAATCTTTAAAATGATGCTAGAGTTGGCCTTTCTCATAATTGAAGATGCTCACCATGCTTTTAGTTTGAAATGTTTGTCACGTTGGTGAATGGATACTCCATAATTTCCTCTGGAGTACGAGCCCTCATGGAAAGTTACTACATTTATTTTTTTTTGTCTGTTTTTTTTCTGTGTTCATATATAGGTGGGAAGTTGAGATTACAACATTAAATGTCATGATGTATGTGACATAATGTGGCTGCTGTGTAACGGTGTGTGTTATTTCTTTGCAGAATGACCGGTATTTGATCCTCTCTGCTCAACTCTATGATGCTAGAGAGATGGCGGCTGTTGCCAAGAACAAAGGAGACAAGGCGGGCCAGAGGATGGCACAGGACAGGATACGCATCATACAGCAAGGTGTGTGTGTGTGTGTGTGTGTGTGTGTGTGTGTGTGTGTGTGTGTGTGTGTGTGTGTGTGTGTGTGTGTGTGTGTGTGTGTGTGTGTGTGTGTGTGTGTGTGTGTGTGCGTGTTAATTACTAATCTTCTTCTTTTAACTAATTTGTCTCTTACACAGAATCAATCTGTTTTGTATTTTCCAGAAATGAAGCCACTGGAGTCTCACCCCATGTTCAATCCAGCTTTAAAAGTTGTGGACGTCCCTCAGAAGGAAAAGAAAGTACTTCCTGCCAAAGACAACAAAGAGGGCATCACCTTCAGTTTATTTGAACAACCTGAAAAGGAGCCACCTGCAGAGAAAGGTACATCTGGCAAAAAAACTAAGTTCAACTTATTTATTTGTTTAACAAAACACAATCACCTGCTTTTTTTTTTTACAGGAAATTATAAATACTAAATATAGTGAACCATAGCATTAAGTTGTAATTGTATCGTATAATATACTTCCTACTACCATGTAATAGATTCTGTTTTCATAATAGTCACATCCACACCACTGACGATAAGCACATTTGTCCTCAAACACATGAGTCAAATTTTAATGTACGATTTATTTGATCAGACTTGTAGATTCAATCCAGTGTCACCTTGGCTTGATGACTGCTCACATAGATTAAATGAATCATTCATTAAAATTGGAGTTTGTCTAAAATATCTAAATATTTATGGAAAACTTACAAAGTGCCCAAGACTAAGAGAGATGTAGTCAGTTATGTGTGTCGTGTAGGGAGGAGACGTTCAGGATGTCAACTCAGAACATGCTACTGATCATTTGGTTCCATTTTCCTCTGCAGTCCCGAAAAAGAACGAGCCGAAGGACATTCGTGATTTTGACTACACGGCTCGCAGCTGGACCGGAAAGTCTCCCAAACAGTTCCTCATCGACTGGGTCCGAAAAAACCTGCCCAAGAGCCCGGCGCCGTCTTTTCACAAGGTCCCTGCTGGTCGATACTGGAGAAGCAAGTATGTGCTGTAGCTCTGTGTGAGAGACAGGCATGTTGCGCTGAATGGCCACTTTATTTGATCCATTCACACAACAGAAATATCAACCAGTTTGCTACATCGTCTGAAGATTGAAATCGACTGTTGTGCTGTTTTAGATTCTTTAAAGACTTATAAGTGAATTTAGAAACATGTTGTATCGATGGGATGTGTTTTTTTACATCCACCAGGGTGCGTGTTCAGAGGCTAGAGGATGTTCTGGAGGTTTGTCCCACCATCCTGACCGAGGACAGCATGCAGGCTCAACATCTGGCAGCCACACTGGCGCTCTACACCCTGATTAAGGGACAGGTACTACATATTACCACACTGAAGCTTTTCTGTGCTGATCACAATTTTGCTCAGTGGTTTTTCTTCCTCTCCCCTCTTGATCTTTCACTCTCAGTCCGTGCACCAGCTGCTGCCACCCACCTACAGAGACGTGTGGTTGGAGTGGCGGGACAACGAGCAGCAGCAAAAGGAAGAGAGCCGCACGGCTGCCAACAAACCCAGAGACCAGTTTATCTCCCGGCTCCTGACGAGACTCAAACAGCAACAGAGTGAGAGCCAAGAGCAGGAGTCTGGATCCCTCGACCAGGTTGGGCCTGGCCAGGGGGGGGACGAAGAGCCTGAAGAGTCATGGGAGAACCTGGCTGCTCTTGATATCAGGGAAGGAGGAGAGGATATTGAGGACAAGAGTGAGAAAAAAGGAGGGAGGAAAGAAGATGCAGGAGCACTGGAGGCGTCCAGGGAGCTCTTGATAAAGCTGAAGAAATCCTCGCTTGCCCACAAACTGAAGGTAAAAACACTTAAACTTTTCCACATAGCACAGTTTGTTTAAAATAAAGCCAAAAATGTAACGTGTATCTGATCTTTAAGGCAGAGCGAGAGCAGCTCCCCGTCTTCCAACACCGACACCGTGTCCTGGAGGCTCTGCAGCGCCACCGCGTGGTCGTGGTTGCCGGTGAGACGGGCAGCGGCAAGAGTACTCAGATCCCTCAGTTCCTGCTGGAGGAGCTGCTGACTGGGGGCAAAGAGGCGCAGTCCTGCAACATCGTGGTGACTCAGCCCCGCCGGATATCTGCCATGAGCCTGGCCTGCAGAGTCAGTCAGGAGCTGGGATGTGAGGATGGACCGGGATCCAAGGTGATAATACATTTTTACAGCAGCTTCGTGAGGTGCCCCTAACTTGAAAAGATAAAACAGTAATGAAGATACACTGACACCTGCTGCAGTGATCGTGCTTCATGTTGAAATCCCGTTTCAGTCGTCGCCGTGCGGGTACCAGATCCGGATGGAGAACCAGTCCGGGGAGTGGACCCGTCTGCTCTACTGCACAACCGGAGTCCTGCTCAGGAAACTCCAGAACGACCGACACCTCAGCTCCCTGACTCACATCATCGTCGATGAGGTACTGACACTTTCTGATCAAACACGGTATTTGCAGATAATAATGTCTTGACAACCTCTGTGTCCTTTCCCCCCTCAGTTTAATATTCACTTTAGTTTAATGGCACAAGAATGCGCCAAGAGCTGAATTTAATCAGACCTCGTGTGAGTCTCAAATGTATTGAAAGGATGCAGGGAAGAGTTTTTCAGTAGTTGATTGCAGTTTAACTTCATTATTGGATCTTGTAGTTTTTTGATTAGAAGGTGCGCAAACCATTCAGAGTTTTTGCGAACTGTTCTCTTCTCCTAAACACACACTAAGCCCTGAAAGGCCGCACTTGTTCAGTCAAAGGTGTCGTGCGTAGGATCTTGCTGGAAAGTCTGTTCTAATTCTAATTTCAACTCCACACCTCCGTCTTCTCAGGTCCACGAGCGCAGTGTGCAGTCCGACTTCCTGCTCACCATCCTGAAAGATGTTGTTATGAGGAGATCTGACCTGCAGCTGATCCTCATGAGTGCCACGGTCGACTGCAACAAGTTCTCCAACTACTTCAACCGCTGCCCAGTGATCAACATTCCGGGCAGAACTTTCCCAGTTGATGTGAGGGTCGTGTTTCATTTCACACACACACACATCTAATTTAATCCCTTTGTCTGTTTTAGATGTTTTGGAAGGTTTAAGCACAAAGTCACATCACAGATGGCACTTTTTGAATTTCATCCAAGAGCCTGAGGTCCTGGCAGAGGAAAGCTGGATGTACTTTACTCCTCCTCCTGTGTTCTGTGTGCAGGTGTTTCATTTAGAAGATATAGTGGAGCAGACAGGGTACGTCCTGGAAAAGGACTCAGAGTACTGCCAGAAAATTCTTGAGGACGAGGAAGAAGTCAGCATCTCTATCTCACAGAAAGGCGGCAAGACGTCACAACACCAGGTAATGTCGGCTCTCTGCAGCAGGAATATGTGAGATGGTTTGTTTATGAATCCGGCTGTCTGTGTTTTTCTTTTTCATCGTTTGACATCTTGTTTGTTGAATGATTGAAGATGCTGGTAATCAAAGTATGATCATATCTCTTTCCATCACCGGCTGCCGGTGTGTTGTAGAATTCAGAGCGAGTCTGAGCAAGTATCACAGGTTTCAAATCCCTAGGTTCTTTTGACAATATTAAACATTTGCAACAAAATAAGCAACAATTACAGCAAAGGTTTGGGTAAAGGAAACATTTGTAGCTATTATTTATGTGCGATTTATTTATTTAAGAGGCCGTCACAACAAGCAAAAGACTTAGCTAATCTTCTATATCAGGAGGGTCTGGGTGTCATGGGATTTGATCAGACTTGATTAATGGTGTCCTGACATCCAATAACTGTCTCTGCTAAACTGTGATTGTGTCACATCATCTTTTCCTGCCCAATGTAAACCAGTAGGTGTGTGGGCATGCAGGTGCTCATGCAGTCTGCAACGTTGTGTTGCCACTTGGTTAATCGGTGTGTTTCTCTGTGTTTAAGGAGGTGATAGTGAGAGACTCGTCCTCAGGCTGGGACCTGGGTCCTGACCTCGACCACTTCAGCAGCAGGACCCGGCAGGTGCTGCAGTACATGAACCCTAACAAGATCAACATGGACTTGCTGGTTGACCTCGTGGACTACTTAGGTACATGCCTTTTTCAGATGGCACCGATTCATACGTGTTTGTTCTAGTTGTGTGTGTTAAGTCTGTGTGGTTTTCTTTTGTGTTCCCTCCAGACAAATCCCCACAATTTGCAGTTTTGGATGGAGCCGTTCTCGTGTTCCTCCCGGGTCTGGCTCATATCCAGCAGCTGCACGACCTGCTCTCTTCAGACAAGAGGTTCAGGGACAAAAACAGGTGACACACACTCACACACACTAATCTGATGTGCCATAGTCCAGTATACACTTGTCCTGCCACAACACTTGAAAACAGAGGAAATGGTGAAATACATCTAACTTACTTTTTATGTCCATCTCACCATGAGTTTTGTCTCTTTCTTAAAGGTACAGGATTGTTGCTCTTCACTCGACTCTATCATCCAAGGACCAAGCTTCTGCCTTCACAGTGCCCCCTGCTGGAGTTAGGAAGGTACTACTAAATTGTGTCACAATGTAATAAAGCATAGTTAAAATTTTGTGATGATATTCTACTTTTCACATAAATAACACAATTAAGATATTTCATTAAAAAAAATTATGATTTCATTGATTAACTGAACAAATATATTCATAAATAATAAACATCCCTCCTCTCTTTTTTAAGATTGTGTTGTCAACTAACATTGCTGAGACTGGGGTGACTATTCCTGATGTTGTGTTTGTCATCGACACTGGGAAGACTAAAGAAAATAAGTAAGAGCTCATGAACAACAGTAAAAGTCAGAGGATTCATATCAATAATTATTGTCTCAACAAAATGTCATCGCAACCAGTTGTCAAGATAATAATTCTGTTGTGTTGCTCAGGTACCACGAGAGCAGCCAGATGAGTTCTCTGGTGGAGACATTTGTTTCTAAAGCCAGCGCCCTCCAGAGGCAGGGGAGAGCAGGACGTGTCCGACACGGCTTCTGCTTTAGACTCTACCCAAAATTCAGGTATGGAGCTTGTCACTCACTTTACAGAGAAGAGATGAAGAACACAAATCATTTACATTAAATATAAAGGATGTGTCTGATCTGTTCCGTTTGTTCTCAGGTTTAATTCCTTCATGGATTACTCTATACCAGAGATACTGCGGGTCCCACTGGAGGAGCTCTGCCTTCATATCATGGTATATAAACAACACCCAGTTGCACAGACCAACTATGGAAGCTCCAATGTTACCATGTCTGTCCTTGACAGACAGGTCGACCTGTGTGAGGGAAACGCCCCTCATATTTTCACAGTCGGCCAGCCCCTCTTGAATCATTCTCTATTTCTTCCCGTGAAGAAACTACAGCGAAGCTCCCTCAGCTTTCTAGGCCACATTTACTTGCCTCATTGAATTTTTCTGTTGCCAGGTTTCCCCCTAATCTCTCCTCTCTCCCCTCTCGTAGAAATGTCAGTACGGCTCCCCGGAGGACTTCCTGAGCAGGGCCCTCGACCCTCCTCTGCCCCAGTCGGTCAGTAACGCCGTCAACCTGCTGAGGAAGATCGGTGCGTGTCACCCCAGCGATCATCTCCTCACCCCTCTGGGACACCACTTGGCGAGTCTGCCCGTCAACGTGAAGATCGGCAAGATGCTGATCTACGGAGCCATCCTCGGCTGCCTGGAGCCCATAGTGAGTCTTGTTATTGAGTATTGTTATTGTGGAATGCCATAATTATATATTTTAGAATTGGTCTAGTGTCATATCTTGCAATGAATAATAATGAAAGATTTGTTTCAGGCAACGATCGCAGCAGCCATCACTGAGAAGTCTCCCTTCTCCACACCAATGAATAGAAAGGAGGAAGCTAACCTGGCCAAAGCTGCACTGGCATTAGCCAACTCTGATCACCTGACGATATACAACGCATATCTGGGGTATGGGATGTTCTGGACATAAATTTTAAAGCCTGTGTATTTTACTTAAAGAGTATTTATGTATTATGGTGGTGCGGTGGTTAGATGGAGATGCTTTTAATCTAATAAACCAAGCTTCCTGTAGCAGGTGTTTCCATAGTGCTGTAGGGAGGAGTAGTGCTTTCAACAATCTGTTGCCTTCAGGAAGAAAAGCTCGGTGACAACCTCTCTGATGAGACTCGACCTGCTGTGTGCTGACCTGTGTTCTTGTGTTAACCTGTCATTAGATGGAAGAACTCACAGACTGAGGGAGGGAGAGAAGAAATGTCCTATTGCAGGAAACACTTCCTCAATCGAACAGCTCTCATTACAATAGAGGTAACACTCCCTCACATTCGTTTTCTAGCACACTCTCATCTTCTCATCTCTTATTTTAACACAAATCATGCTCTCTTCCTCCTCCCGTCCTGTGTTCGACGTGCTCCATCCAGGATGTGAAGCACGACCTGATGAGGATGATGGAGCAGGTGGGTTTCTGGTCGTCTCGCTCCTCTTCTCACTCCAAGTCGCAGGCGGCGGCGGCGCTGTCCAAGCAGCAGATGGCAGTCCTGAACGCAGCACTGACAGCAGGGGTCTATGACAGCGTGGCCCGGGTCTTGTGCACCCCCTCCGTGGACGTGCTCGATCGACTGGCCTGCACGGTGGAGACGCCTCAAGGCAAGGCCCAGGTCCACCCCTCATCGGTCAACCGCAACCTGCAGACACACGGCTGGCTGCTGTACCAGGAGAAGGTATGGACGAGGAGCGTGTGATATCTGTTTATCTACGAGGTCTCACTTGTGCTAATCGCTGCTTGTCCTCAGGTGAAATACACGAAGATCTACCTGCGAGACACCACTCTGATTTCTCCGTTTCCCATGCTGCTGTTCGGAGGTGACATCGATATTCAGCACAGAGAAAGGCTCATCTCGCTGGACGGGTGGATCCACTTTCAGGTCAGATGTCAGATGGTTCTGGGATTAGTTCACACTGGTGTCAAAGTCTTTTCCTCTTCCATTCCTCCTGTAGCAGCAGAACTTGTGTCTCTGTAAACTTGACTTTGAAGAAACATTATCCACTTTCAGGACCTTGTGATACTGCCACATTAATGTTATTAAAGAAAGCTGTGTTTTTCTTGTTCTGACTCAACCTGCCTGCTGTGACAAAGTCTTATTTATTTGAATCAGGCTCCCGTACGGATTGGTGTGATCTTCAAACACCTGAGGAAGCTGATGGACTCTCTGCTTGAAAAGAAACTGGAGAATCCGAGGATGAGTCTGGAAGGTAAACCCCAACTTAGTGGTTTTCTCTACATTAAGCAGCACAATGTCTACATGGTTGCACTGAAACGCATTAACAATAACGGTAGAATATTAATTAGTTTAGTTCATTCTGACACAAATTAATATATCATTTTATAACAATTTAAATTAAAAACCCAGACAAATTGCTTGTCTTCTTTTAAAATACATAAATTGGGGGGGTTAATACACAGTCCGTACAGTGATTCATAATATTATATGGGAGCAGTCTGCAGGTATAAAAAAAATAAAATATATATATATATATATATATATATTTTGTTGTTAAATCTTATCTGATCCAGTCTGTCTCCGTCCATTCCAGGTGAGAAGACCATCCAGGTGATTCTGGATCTGATCAAATCAGAGCATTCTATGTGATATCAACCATTTCACAGAGGGAACCTTCAAACCAGGATCTTTTCACACAGCATCAACAGGCTCTGCATTCCGGAGACAAAATGTGTCCATATAATGACTCTACTGCTCCGCATTAACACCCAGCACCCACTGGTCAGATGTGAGTGTCCGAAGGATGAACTATAAGTCACCAGGAACTCGCACTCACATTGAGGAGGAGTGTGTAATGTGAAATCGTGGAATTTGAGCATAAAAATGATAAGATGTTGCTAAATGCAGTTGGAATAAAGCTGTTTTAATTGTCATGTGAACCATTTATTGTGTCATGGCTGACAGTCGATTTAAAGTACTGCCTTGAACGTAATATAACTTTTAAATAGCAAAAAGAGACAGAGCCTCACAGTGTTCTACAGTGTGCTAAGTTTAAAAGGTGTCCGGTACCATGGGGGCAGAATTAAGAGTCAGCTGCAGCTAGAATATGTGTAACTTATTAGAGTATCATGCACCAGATGGAGTCAGGACATGGAAACAGATAAATTGTTGCCACATTTGAGTAAATAACACAAAACACCAGCTCAGCTCACGTTTTTCTATTCCTCTTTATTCCTCCAGTTTTAAACGTCCTCACAGTTTGTAACACAACCATTAAGTCATTAAATCAAAGTGCAAAACTTCCAACAATTGTAGACTGTCCATGTCTACAATGTCAATGTAGACCATAGACCTTTCTTAGAATGGAAATGAGTCTATGTGACAGATTGGAACTGGAACACGGTCTCGTATTTTATATCCTGCACAGTGCAGACACAGGAGATAAGAGTATTCAGGTTCAACTCAGCTGACACGGTTTCTCATTGTGGATCTCTATGTAAAATTCAAAATAGAACATAGATTAGATGCATCTTCACAGAGGATAGAGCTCTACATCTGGGTATAGATATCGGAGTAGGAAGTTGATACAGAAATTTGTTAAACGTCACTGTTTATGATCTTATAAGCTTCGGTTTCATTGTACAAAACATTTTAGCCAGTTGTGATTTAAAAAAAAAAAACTCAAATAAAATAATGTTTACTGTACTGTTTATAACACAGTGAAATGTGTTCAAAATACCAGGTAATCTAAAATAAACCATGTGTATATATACACAGTTACGACACTCATTTTCCACCTGGTAAGAGATTATCTTCAGAGGGAAGCACGAAGGAGGAAGTAAATATACATAGATAAACTTCGTGCCGGTGACAAAGCTCCAGCTCTGCACGGGACACACAGTAACTGCTGCAGCGTATCTGTGTGTCAGAACTGGACAACACTGTAGCCTGCGTCCTGCACTGTTGAGTAGATCGTATCATCTGGAATCAAAGCACAGATCGAACAAAACCATTGTTCATTATGAAAAGCAGAACACTTCGGTTCGTGACAAAGCCTCACGCTTCAATCACCCCACTGAAATGACCTTTCTTTTTATACACACTGACGCAGGACTGAAGTATAAATGTGACACTTACGCTCTCATAGTAAAATGAACTAAATGTTTCAACTAAATTCCCATAAATGCCCAGTATTCATGATAAATAACAGTGTGTATCATTCTTTGCCACTGACAGCTTTATCTAACCATAAACTACAAATATACAAAAAATAAATCTGGAAACTGAAAAGACCATGTAAATAAGTAGAATGTCACTCAGTAGTGGGCACACACCAAATTTGACACACTTATATATCAGTTCCCTAAATATTCCAGATTTTTTTCGAGATCAGTGAAAATGTCAAAAAACAATCTATCTCATAATAGTGATAAAAAAATGTCCTGGATCTGACACTTTTTTCATGGGAGCTGTGGTTTAGTCTGCGCTCGCAAATCAATCCTTTATTCAAGCTTATTTTCACATCACTTACACCAATCGAAATGAGTGATAAAAGTTTCTACATGCACTGAAAGGGAGATTCTCTATTTGCGTCTATAGAGAAGAAAGTGGTGCATGTCACACCTGGTGACCCCCCCCGCGCCTGTGGTTTGCAGCCGTGCAGGTTCACCATCTGACCATCATTTTTGCAGCTAAGCCTCCTCAGCCACTTTATCATAGCAAGCAACACACAATATTAAAAATAAACGGAAACTTACCCGCCCTGTTGTGGGTTGGATCGGGTAGGGGCCCCCTCCTGCAAATTCACAAAACGAGGAACACAATAAGAGCAGACAGTTGCAGTTAGAGGAATAAGCAGCCTTCTGTTGTTTACCTGGTGATTGGTGGAGGCAGTCGAGAGGGTGGAGCTCCATTGGGAGACTTCTGACCACTGTAGAAGTTCTCATACATAACTGGAGCTGTTGGAGAGGAAAAAAACGATCCCGGTCACTCGCTGGTCACTGATGGAACGGTGCATACGTGTGTGTTGAATTGCTACCATCCTCTTCTCAGCTATTTTTTCATATGATCTGCAGACATTGTCCAGAGATGAACTTCTACACATGCAGCACACGGTCAGAGATTGTCTGATTGGCTCCGTGCAATGCCTGTTTCAACTGATTCGGACATTTGCGTTCACACACTTCATGTCTAGAGAAGATTCAGGGTGTGCAGTGCACGTGTGAAAGCTCAGTTCACGTGCACTCTGCTGCATTGTCAGTGACTATTCTTGCATTCCTACCTGGTGGTTTATCACCGGTCCGCCTGAGGTTTACAAAGTGCTCGATATCTTCCTGGACGTCACACTGTTCCAGCGACTTTCTCACTTCCTCATACAGCTGTTTGCACGTAACACAAGAAGAGGCACAGACACAACATGACCAGGTCGCAGTTAAAAAGTCGTCCAAGAAAGTTCATAAAAGTGACATTCTCATTATATTAATAACAGTATAAGAGAAGTTTCTGTTTGGTGCAAGGCAGGTAATGTGGGACAATGGGTTTATTATTGGTATTTTTTTACGTAGAAATGAATAAGAGCGGTAACAGTGAACCAAAACAGAACGATCCCGACCTACAACCCCAAAACAAGGAGCTAAAAGATGCTAAAATGACACATAGAGCTGCAGGGTTTTAATACAATTCTCTAGGGATTTGTGACTATGAGCGACCCCTTTCAGTTTATGCATGCTGACTTGATCCACTGCTAATATGTAGTTAATGATAACGGCAGCTTTACCTCGTCACCGGTCACACACTGCTGGGAGAGCTGGTTTAGATGAGTCCACACCGTGTTCCTCAGAAAGTTGATTCGCTCCACAGATTGTTTTTCAAACATCTGTCAAGGAAAAGTTTCAGCTCCTATGATGCTTAAATATTTCAACTTAAATAATCTTGAATCTTACACAGTCCTACCTCACAGGCCTTCACATGTTCCTTCATCCATTCGTCTGTAACCTTCCCCAGTGTGGTCACATTCTGCTGGTATAACCGGTCTGCCAATCAAACACACAATAAACAGTATAAATATGATATAAATACCCAAACACATTATTAATATTATTATGACATACTCAAATCAGACTGGTTTTGTGTGTTAGAATCTGAGAGAGTCCCTCACACATCACTAACATTGTATAGGACTGATGATGGCACTAAAGAAACATGAACTGAAACCCACCAGAAGAGAAAAAAGTTTAGGGATCACCCAAATAAGTAGGATTCATCCTCTAGGGAACATGAATGTCTGGGTCCTTGGGCAATAAACTGATACCTAAAATAGTACGGTCAACCAGTTTGGATAAAGGCCAGTCCACCCATCCCCCAAAATGCACCCTGCCTATTATCAATGTTTGTTCACTTACCTGCTTCCTCTGAGTTCTGTTTTGCTTGCTGCGATTTTGAGTTGAGCTAAAGGATGACGAAGAACACGTGAGCAGTAAGTCTTTCATCAGTAGTTCAACACATCACAACCAACAAATACAGAAAACACTGCTCATAGGTTCTTATCATGGCACTGTATTATTAGATGGACGACATGACGGCTTCCCAAAAATGAAGCCAAAGCGTGTGAAATCGCCGCCTGACGTCAAATGTGTTTTTTCTCAAAGATGGTTTCTGTTATTTTAGGTAGTTCTTGTGTGTTCCTTTTTACCGTAAGTTTGGTTTGAATTCCCCCGAGGAGAGAATAGATGTTCCATGTTTATATTTCTTGCTTCTTCGGTACATTTTATAATAAGTCTGTAGAAAACTCCACTGTACCTTCTCCATGTGCTTAGTGTTGTTAGTGTTGGTGTTTCGGTTCACATTCTGATCAGCTTCTTCCTTATCTCGGCACTTCTGCTCGTACGTCTTCTTTGACTGAGGACAACACAGCAGTTAGTGTGAGAATTTTTTAATGCATCATCATCATCATCATGAAATGTTAATGAGAAGTTCATGTCTTTCTCTGCTGCTGCACAGCTTCAATCTACGGGCATCAGTTCTGTTGTTGCCACAGACTAATTTTACCCTCATTTGAATAGAGCAACACATGCACTTCTTCTTTTGACTGTAATTGCCAACGTGTGAAATGAGAGGCCCGTGGTTCACTTCCCGGAGCAGTCGACCCCACTTCCTCCACCAAAGAGGAAGAACAGAGACCGAGCCTCATTTTCGCTGTGGTCTCGACACAACTGAAACTCATCTGACACGAATCACAAATGTACCAGTGTCACTGTTTATAAAAAATACTTCTGGTTTTCTCTTGCATCCAAGCTTGGGTCTGTTTGAATATAGATAACAGGAGGTTTGGCAAGTCAATCAATATGTAGTCTGCATGATCGATAAGCTGATCTCATCAATATCAGAGGTACACAAGTGCCCCTGTGCTTATTTATTTCCCATTGAGCTTATGTTTTTACATTATGACTTACATCCATTGTCTTCTTGAACTGTGAAGACTTCTGTTTGTGCAGAGCATCGATCTGTTGTTCAATCTGAAATCACAAGGTTGAATTTAGACCCCAACTTATCCTGCATTGCCACAGAACTAACTTACCTCCACCAGGGCTGATCAGACACTTTATCACCGTGTTGCATATACATGTTGTAAACAGAAATGTTCTGCACACTTGACACATTAAACACACACACATTGCTGTTTAGTAAGTGAATAAAGATCCCCCCCCAACAAAAAATACTTTTTCGATTCACAAAATCAGGATTAGCACCAGAATGCATCTGTTCATAGATATTAGAATCCATCTACATATGCCAAATAAGTTTTTTTAAAGAAATTCACATTTTTTTTGTTGAAAATCTCACATTGTTAAAAAAATAGAAAAAGAAATCCCACCTATACACAAAGTTTTAAAAAATTGGTTCAATAGTTTTTTGCGTAATCCTAATAGACAAAAACAGACAAACAGGCAATGAAATCTTAACGTCCTTAGAGGCGATAATATACCCACCGACCTTTTTCCTCATTTCTTTTTGCTTTTCCCTGAATTCCTCCAGTTTCTTGGCCTCCTCCCTCATGCTCTGTGCCAGCTGTAGGTGTGATAGACTCACATGTTCAGTCTCTGCAGGGAAGAAAAATGTTAGAATTTAAACTAAAACATACCCTATGACTAAATAATAGTGGCTGTAATTAGGAGTCAAAAATGTTACGCTTACTCACGTAATTTGAACACATCCAGGGATCTTTTCAATGTGCTATGAGAACAAAAGGAATCGGAATTATATGTGGATTTTAAACATAAAACAATCTGTAACCTATTATAAGCCACTACCCCATGCATGAAGAAAATGTGTTTGTGCCCATTACCCCAGAGCATTATCAGAGACCTGGCTTTTCATTGACTACCGTTTTTTTATTGAGGAAACACAGTAACTTCTGTCTTTTCTCACTTGTGGTTTATAAATATTTCAGCAAAGCCTCCCAACTCATACACAGAAACACCCCAGAGTGTGCTTACAAAAAAAACTCCACAGTGCACCAACAACAGAGAAAACTAATAGACAACCATCATTTCATCAGCTAAATAAATGATAATATCATAATATAATAATTCATCTTTGGCCGACCCGACCTCCCCCACAAGTCTTCCTTCCACCTCCCACTTTACTTCCTTTTAACAGAAACAAAGATCATGAGACCACTCACAGAAAGGGAACTTGACTGATACAGAAACACCACCCTGTCAAAACTAATAAATCCTGATAATGCAATCTGCAAACTAATGCACGTTGTTATTTCCACATTTTAACAAGAGTGAGTTCGATTTTTCACTCGGTGACCAAACTCTAACTTTGCTTTGACCTGTTCTACTGCATCACTGCAAACAAACTAAAGGGGAACACAGATTGAATTGTCTCACTGTACAAACAGCAGATCTGGTACAAACACATTTTAACAGCAGAACACGGAGGTCGCTTACTTCATCTCATTGTGTCCACACACCTTCTTGGACAAACCAAGGAGATCTTTGGCGTATTTCTCTTCAATTGAAGCCCTGGAAGATAAATTCAACACTGAGTCTGGTGTGCAAGCAAATACGACATGCAGAGTACAGAAGGAAACTAACAGCTGATAAACTGCAAATGAATTTACATGAAAAACTACACTAATATGTGATATGTCATTTTATTACTAGTTTGCATATACATAGACACACTGGTCATTACTTTTAGAAACAAACATCATAAATGTATGTGTTTGTTAACTGATAAGTAAAAAGACAGGATCTCAATGACGTTGACGCTATTAATAGTGTGATTTGCCTGAAAACACACACACACACACACACACACACACACACACACACACACACACACACACACACACACACACACACACACACACACACACACACACACACACACTCCTTGTGAAGAGTGCCACACACACTTTGTTTTAGCATATTAATCTTTAACCATAATAAGCTCTTGGTTATGCATTATAGAGCGGAATAAACTTATTTGGCATTTTTGAGAAATAATTTTTTTTAAAAAAGTTAATATTTTTCAACAACCTCCTGGAGACACCCATAGTTGAAGGCCGCTGCATAAACAGAGGATTCATGTCGTAAAGGAATATTGAAATAGTACAAAATGTCTTCATAAGAAAAATTATGATAAATACTTTTTAATTAACACGTTCGAAATGTCTTTATATACATTATAATTTGTAAGAAACCAATTATATATATATATATATATTATTATATAATTAGTGACTAGTTAAAATAGACGTCAAGTGTAGCTCCTAATGTAAGATTGACCGACAATTAGCCCTTATCATTTCTCAAAGTGATTTAAATGCAATTACACAAATACACAAAAACAACCTGCTTCCTGGTAAAAGGCATTAGGGAAAAGAGAAACAGGAAATAACTACTTTGACTGAGTTTGCACTTAAGGACCTGAATTCCTGCGTCTGCATGTTTCGGAGCTCCTCAGGGACGTTCTATATCTCTGTTTATATACAGTTTCTGTCACTCGCTGTGTGTTTGTGCATGGAGGAGAGAGGATGGAATGATGATACAAATATAAAACTCCATTATAAAATCATATCTTAATGATACTATTTGTTATGAATATGAGCTACAGCACTGCAGGTTAGAAGCTCTTTTCATTCATTTTGTCTACGATGGTGCAGTCGCGTATTTTCAATTTCTTTTCCCATTTAATTCTCATTTAATTTTAAGAACGATGTTAGGCACAAATCATATGAGATTTTTACTTTAATGAGGTGCATGTAAAAAATGTGTTTTGGAAGCTTTGGGGATTTTTTAAATATGGGATGTACTAGAGCAGAATTCACATTAATGTTTTCAGGAGACTGCACCACTGAAACCTTTCAGAAAACATAAGGAAACCATTTTGACCCATAAAAAACCACATGGAGTAACTTTTCTAAAAAGTTCCACGATGTAATAACCCATGACATCTAGGTTCAACTTCTCTAATCAATCGGATATTCCTGCTGTTAATGTCGCCATGGAGATTACAACCAGGCCTTCGATGTGACTCATTGTGTTCACATCTGTAGCTTTGAATTAAAACTTATATTGTGACTATCTGTCTTACAGCATAATTCATTGTATGACAACTATGCAGCTCGCACCCTAACTCCCACCTTGAGCAGAATTAGCATCCATGGACGGATTTTTACATCTTTTATCATACAGAGCTTTGCGTTACCTGGCCTTCAGGAAGTCCTCCACCTCCTTGCACGTCCTCTTTCCATCATTGAGATACTGAATGATGACATCATATCCTCCAGTGCAGGTCAGGTCAGAGTTCTGTCAATAAGATGACGACAAATAGTCTGTTCAACTTCTTTGGTTGTAAAAAAAAATACCAGTTGGGGATATTTGTTTAGATTAATACTCTATAACCACTTTTCTTATTTATCAGTTTGTGCAGATCTTTACTACACAACCACATCGAACACTGTTTCCTGATTGAAACCCCGTTCGTCCATGTTAGAGAGGCCCACTCTGCTTTACTCTAACTTCACACAGTGCACCACTACACACACAGACAGAAATAAACACTTAGACATTAGGATCTTTCATAGTGACTGTAAATTGGTGTTTTGAACGGCACATCTCCATAATTAAGGTATAAACTCAGACTAACAGCCTATAATCATCCGAACCATGTGAATGGCAAAATCTGTAGGTTATTGACTTTCTGTCTGGTTCCGGTTCCTTACTTGAGTATCTTTAGCTATGTTACTTATTATGCAAAACATTTAAGAAGATATTTTTACTTTTTACTCCACTACATCCATCAAACAGCTAGTTACTTTGCAAATTGTTATCTCACATACAAAACATACGATGCACTGTTACAGACTGAGGTACCTGAATATATGTAAAAGATAAAGGTGGCTGCATTTTAACAAACTAAACCAGTAATATGCTACTTTCACATTAATTCATATACAAACATAACACAAATGGCTGACATATAATTATATGTAAAAGTTATGTTTTTTTTCTTGTGATGCTTTAAATACAAATGAATCTTTATAGAATAATCTTTATAACTGTACTTATAATAATGCTTTGACTTCAGCAAACTTTCCAATGCAGTACTTTTACTTGTGCCTGAGTATTCTTACAATTTGAATAATGTATCTGAACATATTGTTTTCCTTCACTGCATAAATCACCTATTAAGAGCTTTTAGATGAGGCCCAAAACATCACAATTTGAGAGAAACTATGGTCGAAGAACAGTGAAATTAAATTACAATTGAAGTTTATAATTAAACATTATAATGAACAAATAAACCCCAGACCACAGAATAGAAACTCACCCAGAAGAAATCTTTGAAGTGCAGGTTTTTCATGGTGGATGAATGAAGCAGTCCTGTGGTTTCTGCCGCTCCGACTCAAAGTGACTTTCTTTTTCTGTGCGCCGCAGGTCAAACCCACGCATGCGCACTGGTGATGACGACGATCACTCGTGCACGTGCACCTTGTTTACGGCCTTGTATGGAAGATTTAAAGTGTTCATGAACAAATCTTTATTTATACAGAGCATTTCCATCCACAGAGGCAGCTGCCACTAAACCATGTGAATACAAAAGGAAGATATAAAAGATCAGGAGGATTGGGTTAAACTAAATAAAATAATAATATGTATATGAATAAAATAAAAACTATTAAAAGAAGTTGAAATATGCTGTTAATATGTGAACATTCTTTTTAAAGTAAGACATAAAATAATAGGAGGATTGGGTTAAAAATAAAAATAAAATACTATTAAAACAATAAAGATGAAAAGCAAGACATAAAATAATAGGAGGATTGGGTTAAAATTATTAAATAAAATTGAAATAAATAAAATAAAAAACAATTAAATGAAGTTGTAATAAATAGGAGGATTGGGTTAAAAATAAATTGGCAGCAGTTTTGAGTTTTTATGCAATAAAATGGGTATTTCTCACTCATTTCTGACATTTATACATTGGACAATCACTCAGTTATTAAAGAAAATGATTTCCGGATGGAACTGATTCATAGAAATAAAACAGATCCAATCATCAGGCGAACAATCATTTTAATACCACAATCAACTCAGCTCATTTACTATAAACATGAGTGGGCTGCCCTCTGGTGGATGATGATGGTCGCACATTGTAAACAGTTGATCAGTCAAGTTTTAGTAAAATTAAAAAGCATAAGAACAGCATCTACTAATTTGTTCCCACAGAGTCATATTAAAAGACACATAACAATGAAGTTTCTATGTACAGGAGAAGAGAAGTGTTTTTAAGTACAAAGGTAGTCCAAGTACAGTATTATTGTATATGATTGTATAATTATTGCTGATGCCTTTATTAAATATACTGCTGGTCAGTTTATAATGACATCATATAATGAAACTGTAATTTTAGTGGTGGAGTAAAAAGAATATTTCCAACAAAGTAGCTTGGTTCCTGAACATAATTTAGATGAAGTACCAATACCTTAAATTTGTATTTTAGTACAGTGTTTGAGTAAAAGTATTTACCTTTCCCTGAACATGCCTGCTCTTGAATCTAAAAGAGCTCGGCAATAAACCTGAGTATGGTTTTACTCTTTTTTCAACAATGACCTTTAACAATAAAGTTTTGATGACTCATGCCCATTTAGCTCGAACATCTGGTGAATTAAAACTTACTTTTAATTTGTATGGATGGATTCATAAAAACACTGCTGTCGGTTTGATCTTGATTCTATCTTCACAATTCTTTTTTTCAAATATTATTATTGCTTTAATATCACAAGGAAGTAAAATATGTCCGACTAACTGGTGCTCTGCCACGTCGTCAATGTATGTCAGAAACCTGCAGTGTGTAAATATTTAAGTACCCTCCAATTGACACACAAAGCCTACCCACACACAGACACACACAGAGACACACACACACCTTGTGGTTGACATGTTGTGGGTAAGATAATTTCACCACAACAAGAACAACAGAAACTTTGCTGACGTAATGTACAAAATACAGTCGCACTGATACCACGATTCATGGTATATTTACAATGAATCTCTCTCTCTCTCTCTCTCTCTCTCTCTCTCTCTCTCTCTCTCTCTCTCCCTCTTTTCTCTCTCTCTCTCTCTGCACGACATTCAGGATGTGGTAATAAAGACGACCTTTACCTGCACTCTTATCTGTATCGAAGTTCCTTTTACATTAAACAGGAACACGACTGTGCTAAAAAAAAAAACATTTGCTTAAAGGGGACATATTATGAAAATTCCACTTTGTTAGTGCTGCTACACGTTGTCGGGGTTCGGGGGTAAATGATGGTCTTCATAGCCCCCCCCACCCCTCTCTTTCTCTCTCTGTCTATCTGCTTGTGTGCTTGTAGTAGATGGGCAGAGGGGGACATTTAATTATGTGATTGGGAAAATTGGGAAAATTAAAACTCCAGGACAACAGAATGGGAATACAAAATATGGGATGCATATTTGATAATTTATATCATATAAAATATGTAATTTATATTGTTTAAAATCATGGGGGGAGAGGGGGGAGGGGGGAGCTGGCTCATTAGCATTTAAAGGAACAGGCACTCAAAACAGGTCACTCTGTGGAGGGCTGTTTTATACAGGGTAAAAAGGGTGCTGTTTTAAATGATCCTTGTGGTATTTTGACCAAAGTATGTTACAGACATTTCATTAAGACCCCAAGGAACCATATCAACTTGTGGTAAAATGGGCATGCTATGTCCCCTTTAAGTTATGTATTAAGAGTGACTTGAACTTTACTTATTACTATTTCATGTTTTATTCTTATTCCTCCACTTTTAATAAGGAGATAGTGGACTTTTTATTCCTGTACTACACAGTTACTAATTACCTCACAGACTAAGATTTCATAAACTATATATTCTACATTAGGTTGATGAAATACAAAATGGTGTCTATGATTGAACCTCAGGTTCCACGTGTTTTTGGCACATAACTTAGGTGAATGAGTTTTGTTACGTCACATGTTTATGATGCAGTTACGCCCCAGTGTGATTTCCCCTCCAGGCTCCTTAGTCAGTTTCAGTTTTGATACTAGAGATTCAAATATGAACTAGTTATGTTTCTTCTGAATTATCAATAATAAAAATCTTTAGACCTATTCAAAAAGAGAACAAAAAGAAAGACAATAGAAAAAAGTGGGTTTTTACTGATTGCTTGTTTTGGTCGACCAACAATTAGTAGTCATCTCAAAAACTTGAACCAGATGTGGATATGGATATGCTTAGTAAAACTATTATTAGACTATGAAAATAGATGGCTTTTTATTTCTGTCAATCAACTAACTGATTAAGGGACTAATGATTGAATCTCAATCCAATATGTCACAAACAAGCAAAGATAAAGTTAAATGTGTGTCGCATAAACATTGTTTTTCTTTTTTCTTCTCACCTTATTTATCTCACAACTAAATCTAAGGACAGATTTATCTTATGACCCTTTAGTGGGACCCAATCCCCAGAGACGAGACCAGTCAATTAAAACCCCTGCTATATATATATAGTATATATATAAACTACGGTAATTGTTCTTTGCTTTAACTTAAGAATGAATGTGTTCCCAGCAGGTTTTCATCCTTCTGCCTCTGCTCCTTTCTCCTTATCTCAACTTTAAATTGTCAATTGTAATACTCTAACATTTGACTGACCAACACTTACATATGTTCTCTCCTCAGAATGAGGCAATGCTACACTGGTGGCGTGCGGTCAAATCACATGAGCAGAAAACGTGATTTCCAGGGAACTTCCCTGTTCAGAAGAAGAGGAAGACAGCTGCAGAACAGGTTTCAACATGTCTACTATGCCTGTAGTGTGCACGGTGCTGAGACTGCATGTCTGGTTCCTCTCCAGAGGGACACACACACACCACACACACACACACACACACACACACACACACAGTAAATACTTTACATTACAGTCCCTGGTGCACTTATAGGTCACTGCCTTGGAGTGTGAAATTTACATTAGAGGAGGTGTCCCATGAATGAAATGGCTCTTTGTTGTTTAGTAAATAGTCAGTGATAGTTATGACAACTTGCTGTATAACACTGACCTCTCTGTATGAAGTTATGACTGGGCTGTAAAAACAAGCCACGTGTCTGAATGTCTTTGGTTCACTATCTCCCCATCGGGACAAACAATCAGTAACTAATGCTGCTGTGAACTTAAACCTCGAAAAAACGCTTGGAAAAAAGCAACACATCTTTTCTGTGTGTGCACCTTGCTCCACGTGTCACAACACAGCTGGCCACGTTGCTATTTTCCGTACAAATTTAATGAATCTTCCAATTATCAAATCACTAAAACAAAATTCCTAATTCAGCGGCTTTATGTGTGAATAAAACCTTTAATTCTCACGTGATCTGCCCACATAATCGTGTCTATGTTGATCAAAAGTAAAAGTACAAAACACCTGTCAGGCACAAACAGTACAAGCACAAAGTGAACAACAGTACAACATCATTTATGTAATGCTTTTGATTAAAGGTTTCCAATAACTATAAGGTAAACAGAGAAGCGTAGCTACGACTGGGAGGAGCTTGGCTGAGACTGCAGGGGATTCCTCAGCTGTAAACTTGCGTCACAACCAGTATTTAAGCCTGCTCCCCTATCTATAGTTCAAACCTGTTCCTTCTTGTCAAGCCACAACCACAGAGCTTCATAAGCGCAAACAGGAAGAGACAAAACTGGGACTTTAAAGCAAGTTTCTACTCTTCTCTCTCACAGACAGAAGCATTATGGCAATGGTTGACCACGGTGAGTATCTAAGAACTTTAACTGGCTTTAGTCAAGCTTCATTTAATCGATTTGATCATTGATTCATGGATTCATGGATTCATTCATCGTGTCTTCCACCCACAGATCTTAGCGCTGTTGTTGCTCACTGTGCTCACGAGCTTCGCCAAGCTGGAGACGAGCTCTACTGGAGATACAAGCTGCTGGAAATACTGATCAGGAACTACAAGACTGTGACTAAGGTCAGATGAGACATGGAGTCGATGGACGTCAACGTGAATCGGATATTGCTCGACTCAAATGTATCCGGAAAAACTTCTTGGATACAAAATCACCGCGGGTGGCAAAATGGTGGCTCTTAAGTGGGATGTACATACGCTTGTGGACACACCTAAACCGGCTTGCTGTTCGGTTGACTATTGTCATGTAGGAGCTGAGCCCAGCTGTGTGGAATGCTGCCAATCCACTGACAGTCTCACATTCAGCCTGGACCAGGGAGGAACTGCTGGATGGAAGTTAACCACTGCGGATTGTCACATGTCCTCTGTACATCTGACTGTATATGGGGTCTCTAATGCATGTCATGCTCTCTAACGCTGTCACATTATGTTCACTGTGACTTGAGCATATGTCTTCCATGTTATGGGAAGTGTTTCACGAGTGTCTAATAAATATATAAAAATCAGTCCAGTCCCTCGGGTCATGTGTGATTGTGGAAGTAAACTGCTTCGGGCGAGTTAAATGAAAATAATTTTAAATCACTTTCTTGCAGAGAGTTAGAAAACTGATACCACTCTTCGGTCTGTGCAGTAGATATGAGACTGTATACACACACGCGCATCTCTCTATAGTGGTGAGGACACTCATTGACATAATACATAATACTTACCCTATTACCCTAATACTACACATAATACTTCCCCTAACCCTAAAACCAAGTCTAAAAGGTTCAGTGTGTAGAATTTAGGGACATCTAGTGTTGAAGTGTTGAAGTGTCTCACCCTCCCCTTCCAAATATTAAAGAGAACTACAGGTAGCCTTCAGTTGTCATACAATCTCAAAAGGTGTTCAGTTTGCCCAGTATTGGCTACTGTAAAAAACATGGCAGCCTCCATAGAGAGGATGTCAATTTAAAGTATTTAAATATAAAGCGTCATTTCTAGGGTAAAGAAAACAACAATTTGTGCAATTTGATGAAACACACTAGTGAAAACATCCCTAGGATTATGTTATATTCAATTTCTTCCAATAGATCCCTTTCACAAATTCAATGAGCTAGGTGTCGTTATATGATACATTTTATATGTATAAATATGTTTGTGAAATGTGAATTATAAGTGCACCAGGGACTGTAATGTAAAGTATTTACTGTGTGTGTGTGTGTGTGTGTGTGTGTGTGTGTGTGTGTGTGTGTGTGTGTGTGTGTGTGTGTGTGTGTGTGTGTGTGTGTGTGTGAGGCTGAAAGTGGGAGATTCTTGGATTGACAAAACAGACGGGATGTTTAGAATCCTGATGATTTATGGAATAATTGAGAAAAAGAATTGACCTAATAAGTTAAAGTAAAAAAAGTGGCAGCTATACAATTTATATTAGTTTAAATGGAATATATGAATTTCCATCTGATAAAACATTATAATAATATTTTATAAAATCATTCGTATATGATATGGTGGGGTCAGACAGGACGAGGTGGCCGAGTGGTTAAGGCGATGGACTGCTAATCCATTGTGCTCTGCACGCGTGGGTTCGAATCCCATCCTCGTCGGTGTTAATCTTTGTTAGTCTGCCGTATCTCCATGACAACATCAAACCCATGAAGATGTGTTTGTTTAATTGTCCAGCAGTTCAACTATCATCTGAAATGTGAAGCAGTTTGGCTCAGTTCACTTTGAAAACTGGAAGCAGCCTCAGTCCAAAGGATGAATACATGTTTATATATACACATATAAGTGTTAGCTATATAATAGCTGCGTTTCCATTACTTCTTAGCTAACATACACTCAAAAAAATTAAGGGAAAACCTAAATCACACATTAGATCTTTCATGAACGAATTATTCAAGTTTAAAATCTTTACTGATGTACATTGTAGAATTTGCTGAGAACAAAATGACGAACACTGGAAACCAAAATCATTAACCCATTGAGGGCTGGATTCAAAACCTAATGGACAGATTGATGTCCCTGAAGTTTAACTGACGTGGTGTTGTACTGTGACGATTTAGTGTTCCCCTCATTTTTTGGTATATATATATATATATATATATACAAATTTCCGGTATATGATATGGGTTAGTACAAACAGGACGAGGTGGCCGAGTGGTTAAGGCGATGGACTGCTAATCCATTGTGCTCTGCACGCGTGGGTTCGAATCCCATCCTCGTCGGTTTATCTTTGCTTGTTTACAGTATCTCCATGACAACGTTTGTCAAATTGTCCCACAGTTCAACTAAAGTCTGATAGTGAAGCTGCTTCACTTAGTTCACTGTGAAAACTGGAAACACAATGTGTTTATAACATATATAAAATTTGTTAGCTGTATATTTTCTAAGTTTCCATTACAGCTTAGCGACTGGCCTAAACAATTCCTAACAATTTATCTACCAAGTCCTAAATGATGTCCTAACAAATGTAACCAAAGTCCTAACCAAAGTCCTAACAGTTGTTTGTCCTAACAGACTTTGGTTAGGACTTTGTTAGGACTTAGGACTAAAGTCCTAACAACTGTTAGGACTTTGGTTAGGACTTTGTTAGAACTTGGGTAGCCCCTGTCACGTAACAGTCATGTGAAAAGAGCAGCACCAACAGTAACGCCCCTTCTCAACAATAAAAAGGCACTCACAGGTAGGTATGTATACCTAATAAGTATTGATGCATATTACCAACACCTGAAGCCTTAACAATAAAATGTCCAGATGCTGGACAGCACCACTTTCCTCTCATCTAGGTCTTTTCACATGACTGACACGTGACAGTCCTAACAAAGTCCTAACCAAAGTCCTTGTTTGTTGTTTGGTTACATTTGTTAGGACATGAGCGAACTAAGTGAAGCAGCTTCACTATCAGACTCTAGTTGAACTGTGGGACAATTTGACAAACACAACCTCATGGTGTTGTCATGGAAATACTGTAAACAAGCAAAGATAAACCGACGAGGATGGGATTCGAACCCACGCGTGCAGAGCACAATGGATTAGCAGTCCATCGCCTTAACCACTCGGCCACCTCGTCCTGTATGTACTAAGCCATCATATACAGGAAATGTGCGAAAAAATATTGACAAATAACATTCCTGTTCCCTGATTGTTTTGTCTGACGTACATGGAAATCTTCCATTTAAGAATCTCACACTCTCAGCCTCACACAGACACACATGCATGTCTCTCAATAGTTGTGATCGACACTCATTGATACTCCCTAGCCTCTTACCCTAACCCTTTACCATCAAAACTAAATGCCTAAACCTAACCTAAACCTAACCCTAAAACCAAGTCTTAACTCTCAAACAGTGCCTTGAATTTGAGAGGTCCAGCCAAAATGTCCTCACAACGTCAAAATTGGCCCTCATGACTATAGATAGACAGCGTGAATCATGAATCCAGTTCTCAATGGGTTAATGATTTTGGTTTCCAGTGTTCGTCACTTTTTCTCAGCAAATTATACAATATATAATATATATATATATATAATATCGAGATTTTAAACTTGAATAATTCGTCTGGTCTGATGTGTGATTTAAATTCTCCCTTCCTTTTTTGGAGCTGTATATATTTGATAAGCTGGAATGGAAACTTAGCTATTATATAGTTAACATATATGTGTATATATAAACACATATATCCAACCTTGGGACTGAGGCTGTGTTTCCAGTTTTCAGAGTGAACTGAGCCAAACTGCTTCACATTTACAATACAATTGATGGACAACCAAACAAACACATCTTCATGGGTTTGATGTCGTCATGGAGATACTGCAGACTAACAAAGATAAACCGACGAGGATGGGATTCGAACCCACGCGTGCAGAGCACAATGGATTAGCAGTCCATCGCCTTAACCTCTCGGCCACCTCGTCCTGTATGTACTAAGCCATATCATATACGGAAACAAACTTCAGGTATGTCAGTCTGTCCATTTAGGAAGCACAAGTGATTGTGAATCAATTTCATCTGCTTTGGTGCAAATGAAAGTGACTACAATTGTAATGGAGAAGCAAAAAAAGCAAAAAGAAGCAAATTTACTGTATATGATATGGATGAGTACATACCCCCCATATCATATACAGGAAATTTGCGAAAAAATATTGACAAATAACATTCCTGTTCCCTGATTGTTTTGTCTGACGTACATGGAAATCTTCCATTTAAGAATCTCACACTCTCAGCCTCACACAGACACACATGCACGTCTCTCAATAGTTGTGATCGACACTCATTGATACTCCCTAGCCTCTTACCCTAACCTTTACCATCAAAACTAAATGCCTAAACCTAACCTAAACCTAAAACCAAGTCTTAACTCTCAAACAGTGCCTTGAATTTGAGAGGTCCAGCCAAAATGTCCTCACAACGTCAAAATTGGCCGTCATGACTATAGATAGACAGCGTGAATTGTGAATCCAGTTCTCAATGGGTTAATGATTTTGGTTTCCAGTGTTTGTCACTTTGTTCTCAGCAAATTATACAATATATAATATATATATAATATCGAGATTTTAAACTTGAATAATTCGTCTGGTCTGATGTGTGATTTAAATTCTCCTTCTTTTTGGAGCTGTATATATTTGATAAGCTGGAATGGAAACTTAGCTATTATATAGTTAACATATATGTGTATATATAAACACATATATCCAA
Source organism: Hippoglossus stenolepis (assembly GCF_022539355.2). Classification (NCBI taxonomy): domain Eukaryota; kingdom Metazoa; phylum Chordata; class Actinopteri; order Pleuronectiformes; family Pleuronectidae; genus Hippoglossus; species Hippoglossus stenolepis. The sequence goes on from NC_061500.1 coordinate 13,195,060, forward strand.
CCTTGGGACTGAGGCTGTGTTTCCAGTTTTCAGAGTGAACTGAGCCAAACTGCTTCACATTTACAATACAATTGATGGACAACCAAACAAACACATCTTCATGGGTTTGATGTCGTCATGGAGATACTGCAGACTAACAAAGATACACCGACGAGGATGGGATTCGAACCCACGCGTGCAGAGCACAATGGATTAGCAGTCCATCGCCTTAACCTCTCGGCCACCTCGTCCTGTTTGTACTAATCCATATCATATACGAACAATTTGAGAAAATATTGACAAATAACATTCCTGTTCCCTGATTGTTTTCTCTGACGTACATGGAAATCTGTATGTCAAGTCATATCATATATGACAAATATGGGAAGCTATTATTATAACGTTTTGTCAGACGAAAATGAAACTCTTCCACCTAAACTAATATAAATTGTATAGTCGCAACTATTTTCATTTTCACTTATTAGGCTTATCATTTTTCTCAATTATCCAATTGATCAGGATTCTAAAACACCCCGTCTGTTTTGTCCATCCAAGAATCTAAGATTTATTTTACAGTTATGGTAAAAGGTTAAATTCTCACAATAAATAACCTGTAACCGCAAAATATTTGCATATGTGTAATAATGCCTCAAACTCAGACTATCTGGAGATTCTTTTCCTTTCAATTAACTTATCGTCTAACGAAGTAATATAAAAGAAGACAAGAGCAAACCAGTGCTAAATTCAGGCACTTAAAGGATCCTTACTTTATTTTGTGTGGTAATACAAAAGCATACAGAACTATAGAGGATAGGAGAGAAGATCCCTTTCATTGAATTCCTTTAGATCGTACACATAAAATGACTAATAATTACATACAAGCCTTTTTCTGTAGCTACATCCACAAGTACCCCAGCCCTCCACCAATAGCATGCATGGTCTCTTTGCAGTAAACAGATCTCAAGAGTTCTTCCTACCTACAGGTGTTTCGTAGTTAGAAAAATGAAACAGACAGAGCAATATGCCATGAGACAATAGATGATATAGCTTCATACATGTATCACACCAATCAAACCAGATTGATGTTTACAATTGTGACTTTACATGGAAACGGGAGTTTTCCCAGACCTGCACCAAAGCATGTTAGGACTGTTGCTCAGTATTAAACTAGGATTCATCCGGGCCCCGTCACCTGCAGGTATTAATCAATACAACACACCCACATGGGCTTTTTAGGTAGACATTAGGTGATGTACAAACTGAAAAATACATTACATTGCAAGAGGGAAACTTAAAGACAGGGTTCACCCAAATTACAGAATGCATTTTCGTCACTTACCTCTGTTGTTATCTGATAGTGTAAACCACGGGACATAGCGTTCATTGTTCTCATAGGGGCAATTTCTTTTATCTTTCTTTAGAAAGTCATTCACAGTGAAGTCTGTGGATTAGTCACAGGGAAACTCCTGCATTAAATGTTGCATTTGAATTATGTTTACTGCTGATCTAGAAGGAAATCCATTTCACCCTCATTGCATTAGAATAGAAGCAGATGTCTCAGAGGCGAGTGTCTCAAAACGTAATATATAACAGAAGCTATCTGCAAGGCTTGATACCACTAGTGTTAACTAAGAAAATATATATAGATTTTTATATATAATTTGGGTGAATTAACCCTTTAAACTTTTTTTCTTAACTGAAAAAATTACTCACTAGCCGTTTCCCCCCCCACGTCCTCACAGAGCAAGTCACACTTAAAAATAGTCCAGAGGAATGATTTTAAAGTATTCATCATCAATAGAGATCAATAACTGTAGAGAAAAATAAGGGACATTTCTCTTTTTCTTTACCATGGATGCTAAGGTTCACAACTCAGAATCCCATCTTCACAAGTGGGTTTCTCAACTCAAGAATAATCCCTATAAATACTATCCGACCTACAGGGCTATTGACTGTGCAAAAGAGTTGATAAATGACAGGCTATCCCAAGCATCGATTAGCAACATAAATAAAAACGGAAGACGTGTCTTGCTGTATGAACACAGAATGGACCCTTGCTAAAGAGAAGCGACCTAATACGGTAAAAGATATTTGTTGACTCAAGGTTTAATTCTTCATTCAGGTCAGTCGATGAGCGCCAAATTACCCAGTTCAGTCTCGATGATGCAGGAACTGAACTTGCGTTTATGTCAGTCCTCTCGCTCTCTCTCCTCCCCACAATGCAATGAGGAAGAAAGGAGACGGAAGGGAGTCAGTCAAACATTCAGGTAGTGTGTTCAAACATTAACCCGAAGCATGATCTCCCAACACAAGTGGGAATGAGTAGGTGGAAGCAGGAGACCTGCGTGAGTGCAAAGAGCGCCAATAGCTTGCTATCCTTTGTCCTTGCATAAGCATGGGGAAGAGTGTGGAGACCAGGGTTTGATTCTGGTCAGGTCTTGTAATGGAGAGTTTCCTTTGTGTAGAAGGGAAAATTGGCCTCAGTCATAATCTTCATATTCACCATGACTACTTCTGCCGTCTGCTTTGTTCTTTGATGCCGTCTAACATTAACAGAAGCCCGACTGTTCGTAGAGTCAGTGTTTACAAGTATATCCAGCCTCAAAGTGACAGATCACTTACCTCACTGTGAAAAAGCAGCCAGTCACTTGTAATTTAGAGACTTTTCCAGCCAACCAAATGTGACTTGGTGAGACCCACCACCAATCAGATTGCACTGGGTTAATATGCACTATCCCCTCCCCCCACCCCCCCAATTGTCCTCCGGAATAGATGTACAGTACAAACAGGCTCCCCGACAGATTGTCTCATTAAAGTGAAGTCTGTCTGATTAAGTGAAGTCCTTCAACCAATTAAATAACACAGACCAAAGCCAGATCTTTCAGTCCAACCAATCAGGTGTTTTCATTTAGTAAACGCGGCCACGACAGCCCACATGAGTTCGTTGACGTTGGGCTTCGCGCTCTCTTTCTCCGGCTCCAGCTCTAGCAGAGTGTGGACTCTTTTCATGCCCAGGTCGTACTGGTCATCTTGGAGTGGGGCGAAGGCATTCTCCAGGACATCGGACGAGTGCGCCAGGAGGATCAAAGCCAGGATCCGCTTGTCCATGCGGTGGGGGTCGTTGACCCACTTCTCCAAAACAGACTCCTGGACCTTCTTGACAAGGCGCTGCAGGGAACAACAGGAATATGTGTGTTTTATGCATCACGTTTAAGCTTTAAATACCTTTAACTACGTAAAGGAAAAGAGAAAACAATACTGCTCTCATATCCATATTCAATATGGAACAACAGCCTGCAGATGGTTCGCTTAACTTGAAATAAAGAATGGCCGCTGTGTTAAACAATAGCATGTCAGTTGATTTCATACTGTTCAAACTTTTAACAGTGGCACAATCATTGTAAATATGGCAGGAAAACAGTATGTCCTTTTGGTTCTAATACATTTTTATTACAGCATTCACCGCTGGCAATCACACCAGCCAACAGCTACTTTTTCCTGACACATTTCCATTCCTGTCTGGTTCACCCTTCCCCACCTTCAAAATTTAATTTGGCTTCTCTATGCTGCGGTCAGTGGTCACACGAAGTGTTGTAAGACAAACAAATTTGTCAGACGAGACATTAGTGTAAAGAAACAGCAGTGAGACAGGAAGTTTGTTTCTCAACCTCTCTTGAGATAAAAATCACAAAGTTGTGTTTTGCATTGCAATAAAGCAGCAGTGTTAAACACAGCTGAAGACGTGTGTATTTTCAAAAATAAATTAAAGTAAATGTGAAGACAGCAGTTTTTGCTAAAGAGTGTTTGTTTGGTCGCATGCTGAGGTTCAGGAAAAGACGTGTGTTAATGTTTATAAGTTAGAAAAGACACAGACAGTTATAACTAGAATGTGGAAGTGATGAAATAATTGAATTGGCTGTATGGAAACAAGTTCTTCCTTTAAGCCCACGCTGCAGTTATGGCTCCCGAGAATTGCTTGGTTTTTGATTGGTTAATGGAAACATATAAGCTGCTAATCATGGGTGGTGAATTTTTCAAAAAGGTAGGGAGGGTAATTGGCAGAGCAGATACAATATGTATGCTGTAGCAGTAAAAAAAACTTTAATTTCAGTTGGACTTTTATTGTGCACGTTCAGTTCAAAGCTGCTGACGTTTAGGCTGAGGGTGATTGTTAACCTCGTAAAAGCTGAACAACAAAGTTCACAGACAATCATTAAGGCAAAAATCTCCAACAATACTTATTCAAACGGATTTTCCTCCATGACTTGAGAAGCTTTATCAACCTGACTGCACAACAAAGAGGCACTTTACCTGTTTAATGGTGCTGTTGGTGAGTGGATGCGTGGTCATGTCGAAGAGCAGGAAGTTCTGTTTCTCGGTGGTGAGGACGCCTTTCTCGACCAGGTTCTTAGCCAGACGCTCTCGAACATTTCTCAGCTGGTAGTGCAGCTTCAGCGGATTCCAGGTCTCTCCTGAAAGGAAAACAACACCATCTGTTTTAAGACATTTGATGTCAGTGTCGTTTTGTCACTTAAACGTTTTGAGTCGTCTCTTGGTGGAGAAAAGTGTTGAGAGAGAAGTCATGTCCGGTAATTTAAAAGTTGTTTATTCTACTGATTCCAAATTAATTACTATACATTTTGGATGAGTGGTGTTGATGGTTCTAATAAACTAAGATTGATATTAAATTAATATTTTAGTGTCAACAAGCATTGTAAATCAATCTATCAATTACTCAAAGTATACTGATAATGTCTACCAACAACTATCGATTTATGTATCGTTTCTTTTCTCAATTTGTGGGTTGGTCCCAAAATCATTAAAATGCACGTTACAATTTCATGCAGCAAAAGGGGACATTTTCAAGTGTCTTGTTTTGTCCCTCTGAGATAAATAAACAAACAGAATGTATTCAGTTTATTGTCAAATAGGACAAAGAAAGCAACTAATTATCACATGTAAGAAGCTCGAACCTGCAAATATTTGAGACTGTTGCTTTAAAAACTACGGAAATGATGATACGATTATCCAAAAAATGCTGCCAATAAATTTTACACCAGTCAACTGGTTGGGCAACCAGTACAGATTGAAATGTAAGAGGTGTGAACATAATAATGAAACCAGGTCACATGCTCAACAAGTGATAGTGAGTTGATCATTTTAAGCTTTGGTTAACAAACGGGGCAGCGTTTTTTTATCTCACCACTCAGCAGCTCTATCCAGCTCTGGACCGTCTCAGGAGGCTGGGTTTCTTTTACGTGCTTCAAGGCCTCGTCCAGCAGCACGTCTCCCGTCGGAGCGTCTGACTTGCAGATAACCTTGGTAAACATTCGTAAAACATATTTGAACTACGATGGTCGACAACGCCTCTTGTTAAGCAAACACTCACTTAGACAGGATGCTGCATGAACAAGTATGTCTTCAAATTACCTGGTAGAGACTTTTGTGGGCCTTTCAGCTACAGGTTTGGCAAGGGGGATTTCTTAGCAATGTGCAGACAACCGGTCTCCACGGAAGAAATACTTTCTTTTGTTTACAAGATCAAAAGCACAGGGTGTTGTGCGGCTTGTATTAAATAAAGACATTTTTGGCCGGTTACACTGATCAAATGAGCAACCTGCATATTTCTTCTCTACACCTGCAGCGATGCAAGAACTTGGCCAATATATAATGTAGCAGCAACACTGTGCTGTGTTATTGATGTAACAAGTATACATCACTTTACTGTTACAGCTGTTAACATGTGTAAACTGGTGAACATTTATTGATGTAAATCAATAAAACCTTATTGATAACATTGTAATCTGTTTATTGATCATAATTTATATTATTTGTATGTTTTATTTTGGTTGCATGATTAATTAAGGGGCTTGTGCTCGATTGTATGTAGTTATGCGTATTTGTATAGAGATTTTCACATATGAACTGCAGAGATTTTGAGAATAATGTAATATAACGAGAATAAAGTCAAAATCCTACGAGAATTAAGTTGTAATTTTACTATAAAAAGTCAATGATACAACCAATGATACCTGGCAGTCGACCACCATCGAACATTTCCTCGTCCAAGTAGTTCTGTCTTCAAAATAGACAGTTTCTTGCACAAAGTGCCGATACATATAATAATGTGGTGCTGATAAGACAAAAGATATAAGTATTCATGAATAAGACGCCCCACTTTCCTCATTCTAACACAGGCGACGGGCTGGACTTCTGATATCCCCTCTCTAACATGAAGCTGAGCCTAATAGTAAGACTTCTTTCTCATAATATCTCAACTTTATTCTCATAATACTGTAAATGTATGTCTCTTTTCTTCTAATACTGCAACGTTATGGTTTTTAATTTACTTTTTTCAATTGTAATATTACGACTTTATTCTTGTAAGCGTATTTTTTGTTTTCGTAACATAATTAATTTACTCTGGTAATAAAACGACTTTTTTCTTGTAAATTAACAGCTTTTTTTCCCACAACATTACAAAATTGTTGTGACAACTATTGTCTTGAAACATTAAGACTTGATTCTTGTAAACGTAATACTTCTTTTCGTAACATTATGAATTTACTCTGGTAATATTAGAACTTTCCCCCATAATTTTATGACTTTATTCTTGAAAGCTTTATCGTAATAGTCTCGTAGAGTCACAACAACTTTGATCTAAGAATCTTACGGCAATATGAGGCCTTTATTCTCTGATCATGATCTTCTTGCTCTTGAATAACTACTTTGTCGGTGGAGAAGTTCGCTCCAGCTCGCCACGTCTGTCCCGCTCAACCCAGCCCACCTCGGCCCCCTCCGTCCTCGGCCCTGGTCGCTTTACCTCCACCGGACGCACTGACTGTTTACCTGACCACATCGGCGCGGTGCCTCACCTTCCTGGACAGCAGGCTTCTCCTCCTCACGCCGCAGGCCTCCAGCTGTAGCCTCCCTCTGAGAGCCAGCTCCACCAGCATGCACCCGCGAAGCCCGGAAGAAATACAGTCGTTCCAGAAAGACGTGTAGCCCTGCGGAGAGGAGGAGGAGGAGGAGGAGGAGAAGAAGCGGCATACAATGAGCCAAGGTGCGGAACTTGTTTACTTTAGCTGACGTGTTAGCAGGCCGGTGGGCGAGTTGTCGAACAGGAAGAAAACTGCCCCGGAGCTACGGAGCTCAACAATCCGGTCATTTCACCCCTTTATTCGGCTGCACACATAAACAGCCGCGCGTTACTGGGTGTTGACAATGTGTGTTAGTGACACGCTGCCCTGCGAACACAGGCTAACTAGCTTAACGTTACATTTTCAAACCAGCCAACTTCCCCCCCTTCCTCCGCCAAACAAACCCGGGAATAGTTAGCCACCGCCGGGATTAGATAAATTAGCGTGACGTTAAGCGGAGCGACACTGTGAGTTAATGCTGAAGTTACGAGATTACAGATTGGGGGGAAAAAAAGCGAGCCCGCACCTCTCGGTCCTTGAGGCCCAGCAGCAGCACCTCCTCCATCAGTGTGAGCCTGGTCTCCTTCGAGTCCCCCTTGTCGTCGTCGTCCTCCTCCTCCCCGCGGCGCGCCTCCTCCTCCTCCCCGCCGGACTCCCTGTCCTTGTCGGCGGCGGCGCTGCGGATGGCCTCGCTCCGCCGCTGGACGAGGCCCGAGTTCCTCTGAGAGAGAGAGTTCATCGCGGCTGCGGCAAATTGATCGGATGCGGGGAGAAGCGGCGACCTGGACCGGCAGGCGAGCAACACGGCATGAAACCCGGGGCGCGGACGTGGAGACGGTGCGGGGGGTCGATCGGATGAAGACGGCAGAGTACGTTAAGCCCTGCTCGGGATTCCTGCTCCGACTCCGTCCACTTCCTGATCCAACATGGTGGCCGTGTCAGTGACGTAGGACGAGCTCTGAAAGGAGCTTTGAACGTATCACCCGTGTGGCATTCACGGTAATCGGAAACTGTACAACTGAAAGTTTTAGAAAGTATATTCGCACAACCCACTCTTTTAAAAAAAAACCTCATAAATCTGACCCCTGCAGCGGATAGACATAAAAATAAGCCTATTTCCATACAAACTAAAATATAGAAAATAATAATAATACTGTGGCATGTGCAAAAGTTTATGCATCTATTAATTCTGATGATATAACAATGTTGACCCTTGGTTTATACAATCATACCTAAATGCAAAATATATGATCTATGTATTAATATAACAGCCTTTTATTCGTAAAAATTATATATTAAATATAAAGTTAACATTATTATTATGCAGTACAGCCTATGAGCACTAGATGGCAGCATACGTGTATCTTATCTGTTTCTTCCTCTGTTCGTGCATCGTGATGCTGCTGCATGTTCTTTGTAAATCAGAGGGAATAGGAAATGCGTTGGATATGTTTATTGTTCTTTGTTGTGGACATGTTGTCATCTTCTGTTTAATCGTATAAATGATATGATTGAGATCATTTAATATATGAATTGATAGCTGTTAAAATACCAACACAGTAATGCAGATATACAATCACATCAGTGTTATTTCTTGACTTGTAATTAGGGCTGGGAACTATCAGCAATTATTTTCATTTTCATCCATAGCAATATAACACAGCACATAACTGAACAACCTCAGATTTGTGAAGTGTTTTTGCTGCCATTCTCTACTCATGAAGAAGAGGTGAAAACCACAAACTTTTCTCGTGACATTTGTCATGATAATAATCGATATCAACTGATACAAAAATGTTCATCTAGATATAAATTTTGACCATATAACACAGCCCTATACTTGTAATGTCATTTGTGGTGTGGTGGGCATGTTTCAGTAATGTGCTGAACTTTTATCCACTTCTGCTTATTAGATTCCCATCCACCATCCAATACAGCCAGACAGGCATCTGATCAAATTTATTCTTCATCATAACGACGAGTCCAAACTGTCATAAAGAATATAGGAAAAGGATCCCTGCTGGGGAGTATGTGAGGCTGCAGTTGGCTGTATGTCAGTTATTGCCACTTCATCATTGGCAGACGTCCATTGTTGATGATGATGATGAAGCAAATAAACTCCTAAACGTCCTCCACTTGACCTTCTACTCCCCTCCCATCTTCTCCTCTCCAGTCTCTCCATCTTGTCCAAATTACTTTGTGATATGAGGCCAAATTAGTTGTGAAGGACGTGAGGAAAGAGTGGTGACAAGGTTCAGGCAAAACCCATGAATTCAGGCCTGGATTGTCAGTCTAATGGAAAGGAAGAGGAAAAGCACAAGTATAACATTAACCAGGGCCTAACATTAAGCAGGAACTAATTGAGTCCAGTTGTTATAAATGCTATTAGTTACATCTGTGCTTTTCTTGCTATTATGTCAAATATCTTTAAAAACATCCTTCTACTCACCATAAGAAACAAAAGTCCCGGCCATGATTACACAGATAAATAAAAACATCCACGTTTTCTATTGTTTGCTTGTGGTCTTTCTCCAATAACTAGAGCATGGGAAAAGTTTCTTTTGTCATTTCTTTTAATGAGGCCATAAAATATAAAAAAAACTAAATGTGAAGTCATATTCACAAAGGCTGGATAAAACTTACAAAAAGCTACAATAACACATGTTCAATAAAGTAAAAGGAAACTTCCAATAACCTGCAGCGGTTGTGGAAGGGCCTTGTAAAAATGGGTATTGTCAAGTTATCATGCTTTTAATACCAGTGGTTAATGTGTTCTTGAATGGTTGTAAACCTTACAGAAGTCATTAAACAGCAGGTGCTTCTTTACTACAGAACATTTGTATATCCTGTGTGGTTAAACCTGATTCTTATTATACAGGTCACACATTGTTTAGCTGTAGCCTATAGATTTCATTATTTAAAAAAAACTATGTCATGTTGTCTTTTTCACAAAACAACTCCTCGAGCAAGTGAATCTCACTGAATAAATTGGGGTCCGACCTCGCAAAGTATGTTCAGTGAGAATGATTTATCATAACAATGTGTCTCAGTGTTGAATATCATTCTGCTGTTGAATATGTTTTCCAGTGTAGCTGCTGTGAGCCTGCGTGCAGTCTGTCAGGGAGGACGAATCCCTCTGGAGACGCTGCTGTCCTTGTATGGTCAGTTGTGTCAGGTACCGGGGGCTCAAACCCCACCAGCTGTGAAACATTAACAGACAACATGAGAGCAGCGTGTACTGACTACTGCCTTTATCGTTAGGATTCTCCAATCCCCAAATATCTGATACCACAACCCACACTCGTGCAGTTGTTCCTCGTTTTTTTACAACACATCCAAGCTGTGGTTTAAACATGGGAGAAATGAAAAGACTTGAACAAAGACCAGAGGAATAAACATTATTAACATGATTGATTATTAGGTCATGAGGGGTTAAATTAAGTAAACTCTGCTGATGATTAGACCGTGCTGTTAAAGGTTCCTGGTGAGATGTGTCTGTTTCCGTCAGGCAGACTACAATTATCAGCAAGAGTTCCTGAACGGTAATGAATAAAGTAGACAATTTGTGGCACGTCTCCGCTCCGGGGCCAGGACCTCTCAAAAAGTGAGTTCAAGTTCCTGATTCAATTCTGTATAACCGGTTCCATAAAGCTTTGTATCAGCTATAAGCCCAGGATTTAAGAATACAGATATGATAATAGGAAGGAAAAGAGCTTTGTAGTAAAAATATGATCTCATTCAGCAACAGCAGATGAGGAACGAGGGGATTTAATCAGAGACGCGATGATGATGTTGATTCCCTGTGGGGGAATGAGGTCACTGCTGAAACAGTGAGGTTAAAGCAATGCAGCAATCAAATCTAATAAAAGGGAGATAATTATATTGATGTTTTTTGGTGTATTAAGTATCATAGAGTGTATATAGCAAAATAAATGGTTCCCTAACAGTTTTCTCTTGCAAAAATATCATTTGTAAATATTTTCTTATAAAGTATTATTATATTGGAATTATAAGATATTTTTTAATTAAAAAATAATGTTGCATGTATTTTTCTATAACTCACTTACTATCTAGTTAGTAGATCTATCTAAAGCACACAAAGGGGGAAAAAATCGTTTTGGCACTTTTAGGGCTCCGTACCTGCATGCTTAACCTTTTAAGATGTTTTAAAATCCATACTGGACTCCTGTGACTCCATGTTTCTTCTGGTGAGGAGGTCAGTGTTCCAATGTTTACACCTTTAATCCTGAACTAAACCTGCTCCTGTACGTTTGTTCTGTAGCATAAATGACGGCAGCAGAACTCAGTTTGAACTTGAGCCTCAGCAAACATAGTTAACCCAATAATCCTTTGCGCCCTGAAGGATTTCAGTTCAAAATAAGCCAATGCTTTGTTTCTACCGTTGTGGTAGATATACTGTATATAAACTACAGTCCATACTGCACATGCCTGCGATGCCTTTTTCAGACATTTCTTGGACTGAGCGTTTGCACCTGCATATTATAGACATAACACGGATAAAATGCTTAAGCTAACCTCACTATAAACATTTATTTACAATAAAATAACGTTATCGTAATTCTGTTTAATCGGTATATACACCTACAATAAGCAGTACAAAATTACATTTACTCATACTGTACCCGACATACTAACAATTTTGAAGTATTTACATTTTCTGCAACAACCCACTGCAGTTCAAAGTCGAGTATTTGTTGTTTTTAGTCCACTGTGTTTATTTGAAAACCTTTTGTTACTAGATAGTTTTCACATGATAATTTAAATTCACTGATAAAACAATCTGAAATGTATGCCAGTAACTTCACACTTTGACTTGAGAAAGATTAGTTGTACAATATATTTACTTTTTGCTAGTTCATTTAAAGTTCCTCTCTTACAAATTAAACATTGAAAGTCTTGCATTTTAAATATGACCTAAGTGTATTATTAGTAAGTAAAATTACTCAATGTAGAAAAATTCCCATATACTGCGATTTTTGTATTATTTTATCATTAAATACATTACTAATTAATCAGTGTGTAGCGTTTTACAGATGTTGTTGCTCAACGTGAAGATTATTACAACTGCTTTAATGTTGTCTATAGTGCAACTTGTTTCATAAGGTCATAATGTAAAATATGAATATTGCCTATTACATATTATATTTCTCTCTGAATTGCTGTTCAGTAAAGTTATAAGCTAAAATCAAATCAAAAATGAATTACAGTCTACCACCCATACATCTTCTCCTCCCTTATTGCATCGTATAGTCAATCTTTGAAGTCACAGCTTGTATCACACAAACTGATTAAATAATCTTCCTGAGAAGGTCATAACACATCAGAAACAGTCTACAAGTAACAAACACTTTCTTCTTGTCTGACGTAAGGAAGCTCCTTAAGCATGGCTCGAAAAAAATTCCCTGGGGAGATGATTCCACAGGCCGTCGGAAATATGCTCAGTGTAAACAACCATGTCTGCTACTAACGCAGCCAAGACAGTGGGCCGGCACTCTGACCATGTAGGTAGCATATTTGCACACGGTCCAAGACGACAAGAAGCTCGAGCATCAGAGCATTGGGTCTGGAAAGATTCTATTAGTAAATGTCCTCGTTAAAACGTCTGAACAGAAGTAAAGAGAAGATTAAACTGAAGAGTAAAGTTTAAATCAATTAAAAACACTAAATACACAATAGCAGATTTCAGTTAAATGTCCTGAAAAGGTGAAAACAAGCAGAAGGTGTCTAGATCTTTTAAACGTGTAAACATTACACTTGACATGAATCTTTCCTGACGTATCAGCTCATCAGCTGCTACCCCACTGACACTATTAATACACCTTTGGGTTCCTGTGAAGCCTGCCAGAGATGTGTGGTTTCAAATGGTCCGCACGAAACATCTGTATTTTTCACTTTGTGCCATTTGGCTCAGTGATCCTGCAGTTCTGCTCTTGACGAGGAGCCTAAATCACTCCCCAGAGCTTTAAAGGAGGCCACACTCGGGCCCATATTGGAGCCATTTCCTGTCTCTGGAGTGGGCAAAGGGTTGACCCTTAGTGCCCCATCTATATAAATGCACGGGAACACGCTCACATACACACATGCACACACACTCTTTCAAGACAACACCCCCACAGAGCGAACAAGGGGAGTCACTTACCATCGCGCTGCTCTAAGTGAATTATGGAATCTCTCAATTGCCTGCTATGCTGCATCTCACTGGAGAATAATGGCTGAGAAAATATAATTATATTTAATAGCTTGTGATATTCTGAAGCCCCAGTGAATACTCGAAAGGCTGAGAAAAAGCAGAATCACAATTTTGGGATTTTGCGGGGAAGGTTCGAAAAATGAAGATCCTATCAATTTTCTCGCAGCTTGTTACAATAATAAGAAACAAGATAGTCAAAGAGGCCGACCGGCACGGAAATAATTGGAGAATAAAGGGTCACATCTGCAACGTTCTCCCTGGATTATATTTGTTTCTGTGGTTTGCGCTGGTGTGAAATGCAACAGTGGGTGAAACAGAAGCTCCGTGCAATTCATAGTGCGAATATGATCGCAGCGCGTCCAAGGACACGCCGGCTCCAGGGTCAGGTGGGCTAAATAAGTCTGTATGCCACACACACAGTCAGCAGTTAGAAAAATAAAACAAAAAGAAAGTGAAAGGCGGAGAATAATGAGGCGAAAGAAAGACAGCAGAGAAAATAATGTCTGCTCCAACATCTGCTCCGGCGATAGGCACAATTACGGGAAGTGCTTTGCCTTCGACCCATTCACAGTGACATGAACAATAAACACAGCAGTGAGGCAATACATCCATGGTGTATAATGCAACTGACCAGAGACCAATGTAACTTCTCTGCAGGGGCTTGAATACATGTATTGAAAGGCTGATATCTAGGACACAGATCAGTAGGAAGTCTTCTATCACGTACATTCGCCTGAATAAGCTGTTGTCCCACAATCAGGCAAATATAAGAAAGCATTACACTTTAAAGAAGAACGTTAACACACACTAATCTTTCTTTTTAAAGGTTTCTTAATTGGAACGATTCAAGATAAATCAAAAGCTGGAATTAGCTTGATTGTAATTGCACGTTAATTAGCCACATTTTGTTTAAAACAACTATAATTGGTGTTTTTATAATAAGACTGTATCAAGTGTGAAATCTATCTGACAGATGCCTCGGGTTTTAAAGTGCTAAGCTCATTGTTAACCTGTCCACAACTTCACTGCTTTCTTTCAGTGTGGCTGCGCTCACTGTGTGAGTTTAAGGAAACAAAGCTCTAAAAGATTTAGTTAAGTTAACATTAGCTGGGGAATATGGTGGAGCTAAAACCAAAGAGCCAGATTTTTCTCTCAGGAGTTAGTAGAGACCAAAAACAGAGGTAGAAGAGAGTGAATATTTTGTATAAAGTATTTATATATTTACCAGGTGGCTGGAAACATGACTCCAAATAAATTGTTTTTTAGTTGTTGGATATGTAAATACTCAACAGTTTGCTCACATCAACTTAAAAGGTGGTGACCATAGAGATGTATATAAAGATAGACGACATGACAGGTCATAAGTCCTGCCTCCTCCATGTTAGCAGATGGCACATGGACCAAACTAAAAAGTCAAAGTTAAGTACATTTTTCTCAAAGATGGTTTCTGTCATTTTGGTCGTTTTAATCACACCGGTCACACATTGGTCGATCGCGTATATCAGCGTGACCTCGATACCGCGGCGCCATCCCCAGACCGCTACTGTGCAGACTCTGGTTCCAAATGTGCAAAACGGTGCCGTTCATATTCAGAATATTTTTGCTTCATATCTGGATAGTGGGAGGAAGTGGAGACCATCTTTATAAACAGTCTATGGTGATGCAGGTCAATGTTGCATGTTGTCGGTTATTAGATTTGAGTTTGTTAAAGGCAGTTTAAACAGCAGCTACTGTGGATTTAGCTGCTAAACGTAACAAAAATACAAGCAGAAAGGTGGCATCAAAAAAGTTGTTTGAGCAATATTTGTAGTTAGTTTTAAGTTTTAGCTTAAACTTGTGAACAAATGAACTTTTTTACTTATAGTATGTACTGTATCTGTCCCTTATGTTGTACTGTAGGAGCTAAGAGTCTTTTTCTTTTTTAAACCAAACATTTATAGGGTTCTTTTTCTATTTAGCTTCCAGATTTGAGTGATCCTCCCTTTCCTCTGTTCCCCCCGGTAGATTTCTACAGGAAGCCTTGAACAATGGGACCACCAGAGGTTCTGAAACCCAGCTGTAAGAAACGTGATACACGCACACACACACATATCAGTACAGACACACATATGTGACCACGTTTACAGTGTGCGCAGAGAAAGTCAACACGCAGTCATCCATTAACTTGAACATTAAATACAACCTCCCACTGTTTATAAGATAAAACCACTGGGCTGACAGTCGACCAGTGAGGAGACCTCTGATTAGCTCAGGGAGACTGAGAGCAGCTGATGATCCAGCAGCACAGCAGACATCATGCTGAACGTTTGGTTTATTTGCTCAGCAGAAGTGATGAAGTAGTTCAGGCACCCCTACTCAGTTAAAACAAAACAAAACAACCAATGGTGGAAATTATGACATATATATTCACCTAAATATTGTACTTAAGCACCGTTCTGAGTGCTTCGATTTTATCCTCTTTTATACTTCTCTTCATTTTAGAGGAAAATACAGAGTAGCACTTTTTACAACACTGAACTTAATGAACATATTGTTTTAAAATAAGTAATTTTTCAGATTATGCGTGTACATATAAAATGTATGTTCATTTAGTCCATTATGCACCGTTGCAGATTAAACTACTAAAGCAGTTTCAAAATGTAGTTAAATTAGCTTAAGCTTGATTTACTAACAGTAAAATGTCACTTCTACATGAATGCATTAGTAACCATCCCTCTGTACTATTATATACAACTTGAGTTGCAGTGATTAGTCAATGAGTCGATCATCAGAAAAATAATCTGCAGCTAATTCAATAATTGATTGATTGGTTACTTTTCATGCAATCATGGCAAAGAAAATGCTGTTTTCGGCCTTCCACAAGTTAGGTTTTTGTATATCTTCTTTGTTTTTGTATCGTATTAAACATCTTTCAGTTTTCGACTGGTTGGATAAAAGAAGACAGTTAAAAATACGGTCTTGGACTTTGATTTGGACATTTTATACTAAAATGTACCATCTGTTAATCCCACAACTGGCATATTGAAAATAATAAGAAATGCTGTGTATATACAACAATATAACAACACAACATTCAATGCCCCATTTGTCTGCATTAGAAAATACTTTCACTCTTGACAGTTGAAGTACACTTTCCTGATAATACCCCTGTATATGAACATTGTGGCATTGATACTCTTAAACATGTAAAAGATCTGAACACACAAGTACAACATAGTTTACATAAAAGTGAAGTGTTGAAAATACCCAGTACCTGCTAATAATACTACCCAGATGACTTCTTGTTCTGTTCACTAGTTGCGGTCAGAGGCCGACCGACGCTCACCCCAAAACACGAGGTCTGTGGTCGAGAAAGTCAAGTCAATGTGAACATGATGAGGGGGCATGAGGACCTTATGATCTTAATCATCATCTGGTTTCACGAGAGGAGGTAGGGCACGCACACACACACACACACACACACACACACACACACACACACACACACACGATATATATGATATCCCCACCGTGGACTGCAGCTTAAACCTGAGGAGATGTGACCCACTTACCCTCCCCTGGATTCATATTCACCACAGACTCACGCACCAAAACTAAATCTGTGAAAAATTAACTTATTCCAAAAACTGAACTGGGAATTCTTAAACACATTGAGCACAAAATTAAAGCTGTATTGTTTCAGGTCTCATTCTTTGTAAACTGTTAATTGTCCTTTACTCACAGAGAAAGCAAAAAATGCTTCTGTTTACTGCACTTAACCTAAAGCACCGTGTGTTTGCGTGTGTTTTACGAATATTTCACTGCCAGTGCTCAGCTTTACCAACTGTGACAGCCGACTGTAGCTCGTTCCCTGTTACTTAGAGAAGCTCTGGATTGGATGAACAGGACCGAATTGGTCAAATAAAATGTAATGAAAGTCAGGTGCATAGTTTACCACAGAGTTTAAACAATCAGTATAATATTACAATGGAACCAGGGAATCTATAAACTCACCATTGCTCTATGACATTATCAATGAAATTGCATTTTTGGTAAGACACTGTTTTATAGGTTCTGTATTTTTCCAGCTAATTTCTTGGGAACTTTATGTTGTGGCCCCGAGAGCTCATAAAATATGTGCAAATAGAAAATGTGTTGCGAATACTTGCAACACAACCAAATACTAACAACACATTTAGTTGTGAGTATCTTTATTGGTTATAAAATTGATGACAATGTTTTCTCCATTTGCATGTGTTGTGTCTATTTGCATGTGTTCTCTTGAAGTTGCAGTGCATTGAGCTAGATTTGGAGAAAGTGATTGAACAGCTAAATACAAGCAAAGGTTTGAGAAATAATCAGGAAAGTCAAACACAGGGAAATGAAAATACAGTAAGTAAATGTCACATGACATTTCAATATCATACTGGATTGTCTGTGTGGTCGCACTGACAGAAAAATAGATGTTTTGTAAATAATGGCGAGTCCAGAAAGGTGGGGGGTGGACCACAACCATCTATTGTAGCTCCACTGACTACTTCTTGAAATGTCAGGGAGTGGAAGGTTCAAAGGTCAGTCGTTACAAACCGCCCATGTCTCCTCCCATGTCTACAATGCTGCCATGTCAGATGTCACACCAAGTAATTACTGCACCCTGAGCCGAATATGATATCCTCCAATCACAATGGCTGCGTGACATGCCAGAAATATGATGTCACATTCTGGAAACAGCTGTGCATGTGTGTTTGCATGTGTGTGTGCATGTGTGCATGTCTAATGATGTATGTGTAAGCAGGACTGTCTTGTGGGACGAGACAGACAAGTCATTATAGCAGCTCAGTATCTGCTTCTCACAGTATGAAAAGCTTCATGCAATAACGTCTTGAAGGGGAAACTGCGTGAAACCGCCCGCGGGGAGCGACCGCAGTCTAGTTTTGGCGCTCGGAATTCTTCAAACAATCCATTCCACTCACCGAAGCCCCACCAAATTTCCTGTACACTTACACCAAGGTCTGGGGACAAACTTCGACGGAAATCACATTCCAGTCATTGTCAGGCTGTCACAGTCGAGAAACATAACGGCGTTGAACTTTTTAACTCTGTTTCCACAACAATGCTGCTTAGTCGTTTTACCGAGTCCACAGCCAAGCTAGCAGCATGTCGAATTAGCACTCAACACAAATGATGATGATACCATTAGGTTCTTGGAGGTATTTGGTGATAAATATTCAATATTGGGCAAATTAAACTTTTAGTCAGATGATATAATAAAACTAATACTAATTTACTACTACTACTAATAATAATAATAATAAACTTTATTTATATAGCACTTTTCAAAAATGCAGTGCAAGGTACTTGACATGATAAAGGTAGTTAACGGATAAACAGAAGCTTACAAATGATACATATTGAGACAATAAAAGATGTTTAAACAAATAACCGATAAAAAGGGTTAAAGCATTAATAATAGTACAATTAGCTCATCAGGACTGGGGTTCGGTCACGTTAGCTGGGCTATCTTGACTTGATTTTTCACACTGCATGTGGGCATTAGGTTAAACACTGGACTTGGATTGAGTATTGAGTAATAGAATGTCGGTTCCGTTCAGGTCATGCCTGGTTAGTTTAATCTCGGCCTTGGTTCGGTTCGGACAGAAAATTGATGCCCGAGCGACACACCAGTTTTGAGCAGTTTCGAAAGAGGCCGCATTTCTAATATATCGTCTGAGTTTGAACTAACTCAATAGTTTTTTTGCACTTTGTGTGTGGCACATTTAGCAAGCGCTAGATAGCATTACATGAAAAGTCAGTGAATCTGCAAGGTTTTTAGGGTTCATCCCAAGGAGAGCATGAAAATCGGCATCAAATTTTATCTCAACATTTCAGAGTAGTAGTCAGAGAACCAGTGACCAGGCAGTAACCGACACTCTGACTCAGTGTTGTTAGAGTCAAAGGGTCGAGACCCTGCACTGGCCCTCGGTTGAGAGACATGAAGCAGCGAGATAGACAGAGCCGCAGGAGGGAGGAGACTGAGGAGACGTCTAATTGCTGCCCACATGTGTCAGATTGATGTTTTCAGCTGCCCAGGGCGAGACCGGAGGGTGTCTTTGAAGATACTGGGTTGATTATTCTCACATGCCTTCATGCATGCATCAGACAATTTGTTTAGTATATAGATGCCAAAAGGTTGTGGCCTTTTACTGGAAAATAAAGTTTTACAAGTTAGGCGTGGGTGCTTTGAGGGGCACCATGAGCCATCATGTGCTCAGACAAAGCACAGTCAAATACCCAAGACAGATCCACATATCACGTTGGTTTCCATGTGTTTTATACGAGGAGCCATTTCCTATTTACTGATGATGAACAAATATTTGTTATTGACACATTTTCAGTGAATAAGAACAAATAAAAGAAGGGGCAGAGAACAGAGGCGCAAGAAATAGGGAAGAACTGAAGGCTTGAACTCCCTTTGCTCTGGTTAATGTCAAGAGTTCAAAACATTGTCAAAACATGTTGTCATCAAAGAGGAATCAGTAGAGATGGATCTGCTTCATTTCCCACCGAGCTGATACAGGACTTTCTTTTTTCCCCCTGAACTTCATCCACAGTTGTGCTTGTAAGCAGTCACCCGTGCTGCTAACGCCAAAGGAGCTCTGTGGGCATGACGTGTCACCGGGAGAAGGTTGTCTCTCTTACACACTTCATTGTTTGTTAGAGATTCAAAACAGAAGCCACAGTCAGACTAATTCTTGCTCTACAACAGTACAGAGCCAACATGTCCTTATATAGCAACAAGCCGCTGTATTACTCACGAACACAGTTCCCGACTGCAGAGACAAACTTAGAAAGCAGAATTGGCTGCTTACTCTGTTTGGGTTTTGTTAATAATCTCAATAGATATAAATCAGGGTTAACTCAGCTCAGACTTAGAAGCTACAAATGGCTAATAAACGTGAGCATTTACGACACAGGACAAATCTAACGAGAAGATTATTGGTCACAGACCCAGAGTTCTTATATCTTTATAATGGACTCGGAGTTTGGTTAATTTTGACCTCTGACCATTCTCTTTTCCTGGCAGCAGAACAAGCTGTAAACTCAACGTAGACATCGTCTTTTTTTAGCCGTTATGGTGAATGTTAACAAACAGCTGCCTGTTTACGCATCCCTAAAACCAAAACCAAAACCTGGACACAGCTAAACACTTTGTTGTGTGATGATTCTCAGTCATTTGT
The DNA here is from genome assembly GCF_022539355.2 of Hippoglossus stenolepis. Classification (NCBI taxonomy): domain Eukaryota; kingdom Metazoa; phylum Chordata; class Actinopteri; order Pleuronectiformes; family Pleuronectidae; genus Hippoglossus; species Hippoglossus stenolepis. The sequence goes on from NC_061500.1 coordinate 13,215,387, forward strand.
CACTACAACTGAAACCTCTCTCATAACAGTACATCCTTTGATTCATTGATAAAATTATGGTATTGATTATTATTATCAATATAAGTCCTATTTGTCCCTTAAGGAGCATATGGCATTGACGATTTTCCCCGATCTGGGCCTCTCCCCATGTCTGGGGAGAGGCTTTTCCCAGGTACCTTTCCCAGGTACCGCATCAGCGTACAACGTTATATCAGGGAATGCCATACATAGTAAATGTTTACTGTGAGCTGTCATTTAAAACACAGCCACTATCTCTTGTTTACATTACAGATTCCACAGATGCTCGCTGTGAATAACTTTTACTGCAGGGGGGAGGTTGTAGTTGTGGGAAGGGGGTCCTAGCTTTAGCATAACCCAATGATTGACTCAGTCTGTGAATAAATATTGTCTGTCATACGAACTGAGCTAATTTCCCTCCTTTAATGGGATTTACTGTGCTCGGGATAAACAGTTCGTCTTCATTGCCTGAGTAAAGCCCGGCGTTGCAATAAGCAGATCAGACATAAGGTATGCTCATTGAAGAAAAGTGTTTTTAGAGTATTTTTATTCGGGGGAAGCATTTGTGAAATTGAATGAAGGTGCCTTTGATTCATTAGTGACCCTGAGAGACTTGTATCTTGCTCCTAATGCGCTCTTCCTGTCTGCATGTATACAGACAGTTGAGAGAGAGGGGGAGAGAGAAGAAAAACACATTAGAATAGACTTTCACAATAAAGGAATATAGTATGGCAGGATGAAAGACAGGGGAGGGGTGGAGGAAGAGGAGGAAGCTGTGCAGGGGCCAAAAAATGAAAAACATGGAGTGCTTTTACCGCACTCTTGTTACAAGGAGGTAAAAGTGTACAAGTGGGCCGAGATGTGTGAGAGGATGAGGAAAGGGGGAGATGGGTGGGGAAAGGTTATGGTGTGTAGAGTGAGGAAATGCACGGAAACTAATCAGAGTCTTCCTGAGTCTCAGCCAGAGATATCTGCAGGGGCTGAGGATCAGGATGGACCCCTGTAACGCTGTCTCATTCACAGGGAGTTCCCGAGAGCGTGCACGTGTCGTGTTTGCGTAGGTTGCGTATGAGCCCCCCTCGTATAGTATGAGTGAGCAGTTACGCAATGAGGAAGGCTACAACAGGATATACTTGTAGAGAAAACAACTCAGTCTGCATGCTAGGTGAAGAAACGATCTTCATGTTTGTAGTTCTCTGTAAATAGAGAGGTCCATAATATTTACACACAGAAATGGAGAAGGATACCCGTGGTCCTGCTGCTCTGTGACAGAAGACACAGAGACAAACGGGGGAGTTAGTGATGATTGTTTGACAGAATGTAACCGATAAATGCTCTGAGGTAAGAAAATTACAAGGGATTGAGCGACAAAATAAAAAGGGAGACTGAAAAGTAAATTTGAAGAAACAAAAAAGCAGATGATTACCCAAGACATTATGTGCGTTAGGAGTTAAATACACCAGTGGACTGTGGGAGCTTATTGTTGTATTCAGGAGGTTTCATGGCAAAAATGTCTTTAACGTCCACCATGATTTTTTTTCTTGTCTTATGAAACTGTCCTCCCGCAAAGAACGACACAAACGGTTCTTTCAGCAAGTGCCTCAAAACAACTTCTCTTAACTGCAGACTGTATATAAAGATGGAGGATGCATCTCCACTTCCTGCCACTATCCAGAAACGAAGCCTAAATATCCCAAAACATTAACGCTGCTGTCTTGCGGATTTGGAGCAGGAACCTGTGCAGTAGCGATCGGGGGATTGAATCAAATTTAATCAAATGTTCATTGTTGACGCTGTGACGTCAAAGTTCTACTAACCTCAACGAACAACAACTTACAATCCAATGAACTATAATCTTTCTCTTAACCTAATCAAGCTTTTAACATTGTGTTATCCAATAAAACAAACTTTTGATTTGTACTGTCCTGTCCATCACATAATAAACGCAAACTGAGACAAACAAGGTACTTTTTTTTTACTTTTTATATCTGAAAAGCAGATGGATACAGTCCAGAACAGTCACATAATCACTGGTCACAGGGGACAACTATTCTATGTCGAAACATTTTTATTGTCAGTCAAAATGCTAGAGAGATAAGAGATAAATATGTCAATATAACAATAACTGTATAAATGTAGGACCTACTGAAGAGCTTTTCTGTGTGTTAGACTTGGTTGGATATTGGTTACCAGTGGTAATTGAGGTGTCAGTAGGAATCTCCAAGGTAAATACTTGTGGTTTCTATGGTTTTGTGACATGGTTTCCAACGTGTAATTACGAGGACGAGTGCGATGCCAGCTGTTTTCTCCCCAGTAGTTTGATATGACACGAGTTTGCCGCCAGAGGATTTATAACTCTGAAATATTTCAAGATGATGAGAATAACATACAGAATAGTGTGAAATTGGCTGAAGATCTTTTACAAATCCGAGGATGGCTGGTTCTATTTCAGGATTATGGACAGAACTGCAGGGTATTGTTTTTTAAGTGAACCTCCCAGCTTTGGGAAAGTAAGATACTGTGTCGAACAGGGAAAAGCAGTTCTGGCATTATAGCGTAACACTGCACTTGTAGGGGTGTATCTCTGAGCCCCTGAACTAACACTGAGCACCACCCTCGCTTTAATAATCCCGTGGTAATCTTCATGTGATTTTTGTGAGTTCTCCCCAGCTGTCGATCTTGATTCTGAGCCACATTTAACACTATTTGTAACCTGCACTTTCTGTAACTATATAAGTCCTCCGAGGCTGAATCCGAGGCCTCTTCATTCCAGTACAGGAACAGTAGGGGTTAAACACAAGCAGCTGAACAAATGTATCACTTTTTGTTTCTTCCATCCCGAAGAAATCGAGTTTCCCAGTTTGACAGTAAGATGTGACTTTAGCAGCCGAGCCATTAACTCACAGCAGAATATGAACGACTGGACATTGAATGAAATGTAAAGTTGTCCCCGTATCTGATTCCACTGATTGAATAAACAAGGATAATTCAGAATCTATGATTTATGAGCTGCAGCTTATTATTATGCCCACGCTGGCTGTAGCTGTTCAGTGCAGAGTTGTTAAGGTGTCTTAAAAACAACAGCTGCAAGATGCTGCTCTGATACATTTATCATTGAAAAGACGTGTTTAGACATGAGACATGAACTCATTGTATATTTACAATACACACTATTTATATTCTCCCTGTAAAGTGTCAATCTTGAGGATTTTCAGTTAAATAAATGTCCGTTAAGTGACCATCTATCAGGGAATGAGGTCACACATTGGTGACTGATATTTATTTGCAGTATTCTTGGTGAAAAGATAGTGAAAGAAAAGTTTCTGCCAATGCAAACCAGACATTTTCAAATGCTGCAGCTTCACATTAAAAGCATTTCACATGCTGTGAAACATGACCTTTGCCTCGACCTTTATACAATATTTATTATGTTTGTCGGTGGGCTTAGCACTTACCACAAAATGTGTCCACAAAATTGTAAGTAGGACAACACACTGCAGAGCACAAATAAAATCATAAAATAGTCTCTTGTTTGGACAGTTTTAGGGTCAAATAACATCTAAAAAAGAAACTACGATATTGGTGTTACAGATGAAAAACATCTTTCAGGAGCTACAGAATAAATTGTACATGTATATAACACAGGTGGTGACTTCAGACTTCTCCTTTCACTATAGTGACCATAAAACTTTCATCACAGCACCACAGCTGCTGAATGAATGTGGGGCTCTGGCCAATATATTCACACAGAGGGTTGAGTGCCAAAGTGGTAAAAAGGCAATAAACCAACATTGTTGCTGTTTGCGTTGGATATATAGTTGTTTCTGCCTTTAGATTTTTTGCAGCAGATCTTTGAATATGTTCACTGAATACACTGATTTTGTCTTTGATTTTTGATTTTTGTCTTTTATCATTATAAGTAAAAGTTGAACTGGAATTGAGTTTAAACTTTTCTGCCCAGACAATTGCCACAGTGTCATTTCCACACCAAGTCCTCCCTGACCTGAGGATGCAGTTATGATGCAAGTATAATGAAACTAAGTTTACGCTGTGTTGGCTTCTGAGACGGTTGAAGTGACCTTGGATCAGTGGCACAGAGCGAACTGTGGAAGTTGAACTGAGACTGTTCTGCTGTTCGGGGAGTCTGACAGTTGTGTCCCCCTCTCCTCTCTGTTATTTCCCATGCACTCGCAGACCTAGCCCCCGCGGAAGGCAGTTTATGAGGTCCTACGCATAGTGAACTCCTTACAACTCTCCCACCCATCTTCCTCCTCCTCCTCCTCATCCTCCTCCCCTGTTTCTGTCTGTCCCGCTCGCCTCCACAGTCAGAGACGACACGCCATGGAACAGAGCTCCTCATCCCGAGACTCTGCAGCGTGAAACTTCTTCTTCTTAACCAGTCGCTGCTGCAGCACAGGAAATGCCCGGCGGACCCGTGTTGTTTGTCGTCTAGCTCTGATCTCTCTGCTTGTGCGCGCATCGGCCGTGAAGAGGAGGAAAACAAGAGAAACAAAGTCTGTGGAATAAACTGAAGCTGCTGGACCCACTTCTGCGCGTCAAGATGCTCGGGACCAGGCATCAGCTCACTGTGACAGCCGTGGCATGCGTTGGTGAGTAATGTCCTAATGAGAGAATTTAAACGTGTAATGATTATAGGATGGGATAATGAGTGACAGGCGGAGGGAGCGCGTTTTTCTGCCGCGTCAAGGTCTCCTCCGGCAGCGGCGCATCTCTTGCGCACTCGCCGTCCACCGGCTGAGATCATCCCGGTCTGCATAATTGACGACCGGGCGGCTAAAAGCATGCACTAGGTGTGTCCCTCCCATTGCCTGCACCACAGTGTCCTCGTTAACTACCCCTAAATACTTTCCGTATACGCATTGGCCACATGTTGTGGAGGGGAACCACAGAGTAGCCTCCTTAATTGCCTGTACGCGCAGCAGCATGGCACTGCCTCGTATAATAAACACATTACAGTCCATTGCGCCTTAATTGGATGTTGCCCACGCCAGTGTTTACACAAGACTTCAGTGGAAAAGAGACGAAACTTGGATTGCATTTTCTGCTCTGTCATGCTTATTTCACAATGTCCCTGTGTTTGCAAACCATGAATGCGGCGTGAATGTTCCACAAATCATTAGTGATAAAATTAGATTTCAGTTTTTAGACACTGGAAAGTGAGGCTCTGGGTTAGTGAAGGATTTCTGTGTTGGTACAAGGGAGTCCGTCCAGTGATGGGATGTGATCCCATGGTTCAGATCCACAGCAGCAGCAGCAGCAGTGGATTAACTCCCAGGTCATGTCCAAGTCGTTCAAACATGAGGATGAGGGGGAAGTACCAGGGGAAAGTTGAGTGAGCCACTCCTCTGAGTTTGGAGGAAGAGAAGAAGAAGAAGAAGAAGAAGAAGAAGAAGAAGAAGAGAGTAAAAGGGTGTTTGTCTCTCTCTGTAATTCCCAGATCCCTCCGCTTACATGTGATGCTGTGGCTTGTGATGGTCATTAGAAAATTGAGTTAGAGATGGAGATTAGTTTGTGTATGTGTGTGTGTGTGTGTGTGTGTGTGTGTGTGTGTGTGTGTGTGTGTGTGTGTGTGTGAGAGAGAGAGAGAGAGAGAGAGAGAGAGAGAGAGAGAGAGAGAGAGAGAGAGAGAGAGAGAGATTGTATATGGATCATCAGAGGCTCACAAAAGCAAATCCTTACCATCACATCACCACATCCAGTAAACCAGGTTTACTAGTGCCCCTCCACTGGGTCACAACCAGTCTGGACATCTTCACTGAACTATTGCATTGATCTATTAATACCTTATGTCCACTTGGGGTTCTAGGTCCAGTAACATAGTCGGAGCTCTTAGACATGACCTCATCTGGGTTACACAGGAGGTGGAAGGCCATGCGCGGGCTGGGAGATCCCGGGTTCTTGCTATCGGAGCTACCTTTGCCTGCCTCAGAGGCCCACATGTGGTTATTGTAGTGGCAGCATTTAATCTCTGTAAATTCCTAACGGAGATGGGGCTACAGGTGGTTTGAGTTTGGCACCGCAGAGGAGAGCAGCATCTGGCTTCAATCTGCTCGTGTCGGACCGCAGTGACCGAGCTTGCTAAGGATGTGAACAGCATGAACACCTTTACTCGAGACTAGGACTGCAACTTATGATTATGTTCATGTTACGGTCAACCGATCAATCATCTTGCTCATTTAGTTCCTCAGCAAAATTCAAATTTATTTTAATTTATTTGACAAATAGTCTGAAATAACTGAACTAATTGGTTGATAAATCAATGGACAGAAAAATCATTTGTCACTACTTTGATAATCAATGACTCAGTTTTCTCATTTTGAAGCAATTCTTACGTGTTGTTAAATTAATGTTAAAAAGTGCCAAACGTTCTGTAATTTGGGCTTCTTAGGAATGAAATTCTTTTCTTTGTCATTTATCATTATGAATGAATATCTTTGAGGTTGTGGACTTTAGGTCAAACAAAATAAGATATTTGAAGATGCCACTTTGTCCCCAAGGAAGTTATGATGGATGAATCAAAATTTTGGGACTTTTTATCAAATGAAAAACTAATTGAGCGATAAGTATTAAAAGATAATTAAAACATTCGTAGGTTGAAGCTCTAGTTCAAACCCCCTGAAACATAATTTACGTGGATACAAAACAGGAAAAAGCATCAAATCCTCATGTTTGACAAGCTGGAACCAGATGTTTGTTTTTGGTCAATATCTGACTGAAGCAGTTAATCAAGACGGATTTCTACTAACTGTTATTGTTATTGTTTCTTAATCCGTCCATAACCCAACAGTATTGAAGCCTAATATAAACGGAGAAAGCAGCAACACTGGAGAAGCTGAAATTAGCAACTGTTTCTTATTTTGAAAAATGACTTATGTGATAATTGTCATAAGTGAATCCATTACATAATCATTTGGGCTTTAAAATGTTAACATATCGTAAATAAAAGTCTGAATTTACTACAGCCCAACGTTATGTGATTAAGTTGTTTGTTTTGTCGAACCAACAGTCCAAAGATAATTCAGTTTAGTGAGACATAAAAACCCAACCAGGTCATGAATTCTCATAATTTAGAGGCTGTAACAGGAGAATGTTTGGTATTTCTGCTTGACAAATGACTAAAATGGTCATTTAGCAACATCATTTTTGAATTAATCAAATAATCATCAATATCCTACTTTAGGCAGCCACTCTCCTTTTCTCTTTGTCGTGTTTGTGAATGAGCTGAAGTTTATTTTGAGCTCACTCCTCGACTCAGAGACTGGAGAGCGGAGATCACACACGGTGACATGTTGTTTGTCAGATGTGCTCAATAGCCAAAGGGTCATTATGGAGTTCCAATGGTTCATTAACACAGTAGATGTTGCCTCGTTATCTGCCTCGACACAGAGGTTATAGACTACATGATCCTCCTACTTGTGTCTAATGTCTCAGGCTTTGTGGAGAAAATGGGTGAAAGGTTGGTCGGACATGAACTGATTTAGATTCCTCAACAGGGATAGCTTTTTTTTTCAGATCTCCATTTGGGGAATTTGTCTTGTCTCTGCGTTTTCCTGAGTGAACAGAAAGCTGCACTGGAGAAAACCACAGTAGACGATTTATTAATTGAAAGCTGTGCGGTCAAGAGATATAAGTCTTCAGACAGCTCTGAATTGAATTTATGAGCCTGACAAGACTGAGTAGGGAACTCGGCCACTGATGTCATTAGCCAAATGTCTCCTCCTCCTCCTCCTCCTCCTCCTCCTCCTCCTCCTCTCCATCTCTACTAGTTTTAATTCGGTCACAGCAATCAGCAGAAATTTGTAATGAGCAAAGTAATTATGTTCCGATTATGTTAATTACGTGTCCTCGTCAGCATCCGTGGTGTGCTAATTTTTAGCATCCGCCAAGAAAGTTTTGCTTTCGTTTGTTTGTCAGAAAGATTTCCCGAGAGCTACCAAACAGATTTGCACGTAACTTGATGGAAGGATAGGAAGCATTGTTGACAAAGGGGCTCATTCAGGAATTTGTAATCACTATCTTTAATGTCACGAGATAGGGCGTTTTTCGGGCATTACCCGGAAAATAATTGTTGGATCTTGATGAAAAAAATCAGACATACTCTGGGAACGGATATCTTCGAGTGTGTGCACTTTAGATGAGGCATGATTGGATTTAAGTGGACTGTTGAGTCTGGTGGGAGGAACACCTTCTCCTGAGTGTCATTCTAGTTTAAACGTGTGTTAAGTGTTGTCTCAGACAGGTATGACGTCATGCACATATTTAGAAGGTGTGACAGTAATGTTAATCTTTTGTTACCATGATGTGTCCTCCTCCACCGTCCACTCTTCAACTGCCGTTCTGCATCGGCATAAAAACGTAATTCTCCTGATTCCAAATGTCGAGTTTGAATGAATTTAAGTTTGCATGCAATTTGTTCAAATTTATTCCAGTTTCTCGTTTGGATATATTCCCTCCACACTCCACTATAGTCATACGAGGTTGAACACTTAGTTTGTTACTTTGCTATTACTGGTGAAGAGCTCAACACATTCTGCTTCTCAGATGCTTTGGTGTCATAATTGTCTGCCTAGGACGGCTTTGCTTGCTAGCATCCCCCTGGCCACCTAACTTTACTAACTTACTTTATCAATAGGTCAAGAGGAAATACAATAGGTCAAACCTACAGTGAGCGCTCCCTGCTGGATCACAAAGCAAAATACTTTGGACGTTCTGATTCGCTTCTAGACTGTATATTTTAAATTTAAACAGGTCATTACAGCTTAAATACGAACTTTTCCCCCTCAGTCGAAAGGAATGTGAATAATAAGCGACAGCGGTAGCAGTTTGTGTACGGGGTGATATCTCATGTGGGTGTCTTCAGGAACTCGATGGCTGAGAACCTTCACAGATGGATGATGTGGTAGAGGTGGAGGTTTTCACACTTCTTACAAACACTGCCGTCTGCATATTATTTAACACTTACCTCGTGGTTTAGATTCAAACTGAGATCGTGAGACAATCTGGGACTTTGGTTCAGAGCATCCACTGATCACTGTGGTCACATGTTAATCAGACGCGTTCACAACAGCAACAAATCCTCCTCGTTGTTCGGGCGAGTGATGTATTAACTCTGCTGCGTAGATCATGGGATTTAGTTTACAACACTGAATTAACTTCATACTCAACACCAGTAATTGACTTTTGGTTTAATGCAACCTTTATGTATTTGTGTTTCTCACAAAGAGCCAATATTACTGTACATTGTCTTGTAACAGTAACTGACGGATGCATGAAACACCTCAAAGTGAATGTAGTGTGACTGGTGGCCTAATGGTTAAAATTCATACCACGTAACTTCAATGGTTTGTTTCTGGCCTAGCACCTACATTGCATGTCACACCTCCCCCTCTTCTCACATTTCCTGTCTGTATTTTAGATTTTGTACAAAGACGTATTTTGTATATAGTATACAAGGATAGGACCAGTACAAGTTAAAGTTTTTCGTGCAACTATATGTTGGTGGGAAGGCTGTATTTCTTCCGCGCTGCAGCACATGACATCCTCCAAATTCAACTTAGATGTTTTGTGTGACTTATGGTTCTCCGAAGAGACACATAAACGTATCCGCGCATCTTCACACAGCAGGAGTTATGGCTGTAACCACAGGTCTCACAGGAGCACGGAGAGGTCGACATGCACCAGGAGCGCAACATGCATAGCTAAGTTCCAAAGAAGCAGAACAATTGATCCAGAGGATTTGACCTACCAAAGGATTTACAGAAGACTATCACTGGAATGATCTGACACGAAAGGAAATTGAAGATGTTTTGTCAAAGACGTTCTGACAAGGTGTGAAGAGCATCTTTGTAGGGTTAGGGTCACACTGGATCTAAAAAAAATACCCTGTTTGTCTGTTGAAGGTTTGGTTGAGTTATGAGTATGAGTTTTAATGAACCTTAGTCGCACAGTATTTTTGTTGTATTCCCTTTAGTTGTGTTAAGTTGAAGCTGTTTGATTGTTGGCTTTAACCAGCAACAAAGACGAATTGAGTATTTGAAAGTGCTATAAGATCTTTATCATATAATTTTATAGCCAATATGATTGTATCAGCAGAGTCTTTATCTGAATTCCCTGTTTCGGTGCCATCAAAACCAAATGTTCAAATCAGGAGACCATTCCTTTTTGTTTTCAGAAGTCAGAAGTCCTGTTTAGAAGAAAGAGTTTCTGAACGATGCAGGGGACATGGTGTGAAACATCAAGAGAGAAAAGGGGCATAGTCACCAGAAACAGTTCCTCTCACGAAGGAGACTGGACAATAACAGGAACCTTGTTACTTCTGCTGACCTCTAAGAGTCACAGCTACAAACAGAAGCAACACAACTTTAAGATGTAACATGTGATGGAAGAAAGATGGAGCATTCATCTTTGGGGACAGGTCTTGATACCTTAAAGACATGGTGCCACAAGTGCTTGTATATTCTGGCGCTGTTCAACAACTCTTTGTGTTTGGATTCTGAGGACAAATAAGTTGAAATTACTGTGCTAAGGAATTAAGAATTGACAGGGAACATGAACTCCCATTCACGTGGACATCAAATAAGACAAGAATCTACTCTAGCTTTGAACAATGTCATCCACATCTGCTTGTACGATACATGACAGCCTTCGTTTTGATTCAGCTGTCTTGTTGCAGCTGTAATGCAGCTGCAGTGAGGATACATGTGTTCTGTTCGAGGGCTTGACTTTGAAAGTCGTACAGGAAATCCACAAGAGCAGATGAGGGGACCTGCCATTTGCAGCCAGTTCTCATATGTATTGTGGAGCTGAATTAACAATAATAGTTATAGAATATTATTGTTTGTATCTTTGCCTTGACACGCAAATGGGCATTTTCACTGTCTTGACACTGTAAAGTCAGAATAACATAATGAAATGAATCACGAGAGAAGCTGTGCATTGTGATTTAGCCTATAAGTATCAGGTAACACGATACAACAAGTTTAGTATTATAAATACTAATTCAAAACTAAACAAAGTCAAGATAACAAAACATGTGAAAACTTAATATCAACATATCTCGGTTGTTGGAAATAGTTTTTTTCAGCATCAGTGGAAAAATATGAAATTCGACATATTTTCGAAGTATCAGCAATATTCTCTCTTTCAGTTGAGGTCAAGAAAAAGTCTCTTAGCCAAGTTTATTTGTAATGTTCAGAGTGATTTGTACATGGTTGACGTAGAACGCGTGTATTTTGTTTTGGTGAACTTGATTCAATCCTTTTTGAGTGGCACTGAGCTCAACGGGGGTCGTATCACATACAGCTTGTCCAAATGAAGACAAGCTCTTACACCCGCTGTGCACATGGAGGTGACTGAACACCCTGCCTGCTGATCTGGCAGGAAGTGGCTCTCTGTGCACAAACATGAAACAGAGGAGCCAATATTTCCTTGAAGAACTGCGCTAGTCAAAGGAAGATTTAGACCCAAGGCTGTGAAACCACAAATGCCACCCACATGACTGAGTTTCATACTCATGCTGCCTGAACCCTCTGCAGATGTGTAAGTGTGTGGTGTTACTTATTCCGCTGTCTGTGCGCCTTGTGACAGCTGTGAAACTAGAATTTGCAGAGTGGACAATGATCACGTGAAACTGCAAAACCTTTAAGGCCTTGCCTACACCCCTGCAGATATTTTTTGGATTAATATTTTTTCCGTTTGACAAAATATCTCCATCCAGACGAGCATACAAAAATGCATGCCGAGCCAGTAGGTGGGGATTTAGATGCAATGTATGAATGTTTGTGTGAATGCTTGAATGGAAAACTGTACTTTAAAGCACTTTGAGTGGTCATCAAGACTAGAAAAGCGTTATATAAATACAGACCATTTACCATTTATAAAGTCTACATCAATGATCCGTCAAATAGCAGAGAAGAACGATAGGGTCCAAGTAATACTGGGCGAGGCAGACGTCCATGAATGTTCAAATATGTGGTGCAGTGATGCTCAATTTGGCTGCAAAGTTGTAATTAGACCTAGCACTGCAAACCAAATGGAGAGAAACTGGTAAAGAAAGCAGTGGGCATGCACAAAGTAAAGACAATGAAAGTTTGTTTTGCTAAATATCTGAATTAGTGTGGACAGGGTGTAAAGGAATTCAGTTTGAAATATTTTTGGGGGTCTTTATTGGACATTTTTTTGACAGTCATGAACAGGAAATGTATATAGAGAGGGAAATGGGTTTGCAATATAACAAAGATCCCCTGTCAGAATCAAACCGAGAACCAAGACGCTATGCGGTATTGGTATAAACCACTAGTTCTCTGGATGTCCCAATTTCTACAGATCTTATTATAGGCTTAATTTTTGCATTTGACTTGACTCATTTAAGTGTCACTGCAGCAACTCTCTCAAATTACCAAGAAAAACAAGAAAAAGGATCTGCTTTCTCTCAGTTTGAGAGTGCAACTACAAATGAAAATAGACAAAGGACCTTAATTAGATTTCCCGCTATGTCTGCTTATAAAAGCAAGACAGAAACAGCAAGAAGAAGAAAGTTCACTTTGACTTTAACTTTCTATCTCTTGCCCTTTACTCAAGACCGTACCATGAGCGTTATGGCCTCACAGAGCTGCCTAATCTTATTAGAGTCCATTAAAGTGAATAATGTCTCTGTTGTGTGTGTATATGAATGATGACCATCAGAAACACACACCAGGGTTGGGCTCCACCACAGGACTGAGTCATCACTGCTTACGTTCTGTCTCCGAGCTGCTGACGAGGAAGTAAGACAGAAATAAAAAGGAAACTCGGGGGTTGCCAAGGTGACGCTTGGGCCAAACTGTCTCTGTTTGACGTGAAGTCACCTCCAGGAGTCTTATGGTTTTAGCAGTGGGCTGCAGAACTCAGTGGTGCCTCTCATTCTTCTACAGTGGGTACATGCAGCAGATGTACACTGTCTGTGTTGGTCTTATTTGGTTGTGAATATGAAGTAATGTTTTCCGACCGGGCCATTTGACAAAAGGAGGGTTTCAATCCACCAGTTTTATGTGCGTTTTCAATCTGCGATGAAATAGCCTTAAGCTGAAAGTTTGAAAAATAGATTTTAAATATTTAAAGTAGTTTTTATTTGACGTCTTACTGAAAGTGGCCCTTAAGTCAATACACAAGAGTAACAGAAATACAATTTCTCATCATGTTTTCTACATTGTTTGACAGTGCTGCTGTTTTATTGTTGCATCGTTTTAATGGTTTTATTGGCACCAGAGAATGGTTGGATGGCTGAAGGGAGACGACCAGAGTAGAGGTGGTGCAGGGGTGGAGGCGGGTCACTGACAGCTGAATGACCGGAGAGAGAACATTTACAACTTTGACAGCTTACAGGTGATTGGCTCAAGGCGAGCGTGTCAGGTTGTGATTGGATGAAAAGAGAGAATGAGCTAGTTGAGCCAAGAGATAGTGGAAACTTTGCGTGTGACTTAGGTGTATAAAATGACTCAGCAGTTCATAGATGGAACCAAGGCGTGACTTTGCATTTTTATTTTGCCAAACGTCTTGAAATTCGGTTCATTTTTTCACCACACCTAGATGGAATGCAACATTGAAAGACAATTAATCAGTTCTCTCTCCATAAATCGTGTTTGAATAACGAGGGAATTTCTGTGTTTGAAAAGCTAATCTTCCTATAAGTGGCCTCTGAGCTCAAAAGTCAACACAAAGACTTGCACGATCACGAGATAAGTGCGGAATAATCCTCAAACTTCAGCCAACATCACACACACACTCGCACGCTGAAGAAAGAAACTGATATGTGTCTGAGACGGTCTTCAAATAAACAAGACGCCCGTGAAGGTGCGACATCACATGTCGTGTCGGCTTACGTAGGTCTTACCCTCCACACGGGGTCAAGCCACACACAGACACACGTTGAACACATAAAAGCGATCAGCATGTGTTTCACACTTCATCACTTGTCACCACTTTTCTTCACTCTGCTAGAATTTCAGTATTTTCAGGAGCATCCTCTTAACCCTATTAACCTCTGGAATAATCATTTCCACATTGAAGAAAAAGCCTTAATAAAAAAGGGGGAGTTGACAGGTTCTGCTTGATATCGTAAAATATTAGGCGTATAGAAACTACACCCCCACATTTATCTCAGCAGCAGAGGATGAGTTATGAGTTTCTCTCTCTGCATTTTGTCTGTCTCTTTAGTCACCCTCTGTCCACAGATAGTTGTTGTGCGCTGAGGTATTTTCTTATCACATGACCTCTGGCTCTGCACAGTTGTTGCAAGGCGTCAGGCTCAAAGAGGAGGGAAATGGAGGCAGCAGCAGCCGGGCGACGTTCAGGCAAAGGGTAGTGGAGGTAAAGGATGTTCTGGTGAGATGTTAGGGAGATCGCAGGGGAGGTCTGTGTCAGAGAGGGAGGAAAAGAGTGAAGAGGTCAAAGGTTAAAGAGAAAAAGGACAACTAATGCTTCTGGTTTCCAAACAGAGAAGACGGTTTGTCGTCTCCACGGCGTCTTTACATGATTTTATAATGGTCGAGCTAAAAAGCAAAATAGGTTGCGAGGGCAGTTCCACAATGACCCATGTGAATATTTAGAGAAAGAAAAGTTCAACATTTGCAACGTTTGCTTTATAGCAGAGTTAGATAAAATGACCAATTACTTTATTAATTAGCAATTAGTATAATTAGCTTTAGGGGTGTTGGGAGGCATATTAACTTTAGAGCTACAATGTGTCCACCTGCTCTAAGTCTCTATGCTAAGCTAAGCTAACCACCCAGTAGCTATAGCTTCATATTTAAAGGACATATATGAACATGATATTGATTTTCTTGACTAACTTTAACCAAAAAAGCAAACAAGTGTTTTCCAACATGTACTCACTATCCATAACTATTTGTTGATGTTTGGTTATTTATGGACAAATAAAAAAAGCTGGTTAGGGGAACCATCAGGTAAACATGTCTGTTATGGTGAACAGACAGAAACCAACTCTGACTGCACATACGTTGCACACTGATCGGCTTTTTTTTTGCACTAAATGTTATGAAAATCATTATTGAATGCAGGAGCTGTTCTGGGAAATGACGAGGACAGATTCATTGTTGTTATACCACAGCCAGCATTGAACTTTAATCTTTAATCATTTCCTGGTATTGACATTAAATTGAAAACATTCTTTTTGTTTTGGGTGTATAGTCATAAAACAGGACTTAGGCCTGTAGAGTTATTTCCTTGTTTTATCACAAAGTGCCAACTAGGAGCCCATAATTCCTTGAAAGACACGCACACAGACACACACAGACATATACAACCAGGATCTAAGCTATCAGCACTTTGCAGGTAGGGCAAGACCCAGAGGAATGCAAGAATGTGTGTACGAGTGTGTGTGTGTGTGTGTGTGTGTGTGTGCGTGCGTGCGTGCGTGCGTGCGTGCGTGCGTGTGTCTGTGTAATGCTGCATCTGCATCTGTGCACCAGGCCAGTGGAGCCCTCCTCCCCCTTCTCTCACTCCCAGGCCATCAGCAGGCCACAGCTATCCATCATACTGGCATCATACAGGGAGCAGTGGGGCTGTGGCGTCTGCCTGGGGCAACATGTTCACATTAACCTCTCAGACAAGAGGCCAACACGAACGGCCAATGCTGGTCATGACGCTCTTCTGCCAGACAAAAGTTTCATGGGAAAATAAGCAGCGGAACTTATTGGAGGTTGCAGTGTTTCATGGACACAGTGTTCTGCAGGTCAGATAGCTCGGAACGAGGCAGAATATGGAGGTAAACAGTTAATTGGATGGCACATCAGTACATTCAACATCTGGAGAAATGGTTGAAGCTCTTTCTCTCTCCCTCACGTTTTAGTAGAAGCCTTTTACCAACCTCTAGAGACCCCCCCGACTGAGATTGGTTTGTTTACTTCACGGCAGAATCAAAGCGAGCAAGTAACACCAGATCTGACATTCATGGTTGATGCTGACGACGATAACACTTTACCCTCTTTTCTAGTAAGCTGGAAGTATGTTTATGTTGCATCAGGTCGTCTATTTTTGGCTGTTTACTTGCAAGACGAAGAGAAATGTCATGTTCACTTCTGTAGCAAAAGTAGGAACTGCAGGGTTTGTTCCAAAAGCAGGATTTCTCGAAAACTCTCATGCAGCCATTGTCTTAGAATTCTCTCATGCAAATTTCAGTTTGGCTGCAAATCACAAGGCTTTTGTGGTTTATTTTAGATTTTTCTTACGTTCAAGGTCATTTTAATTATGTGAAAACAAACTGAGGTGGTACCTGCTGCGTCTAAAAACCTCTAATCTGGTGGAAAGTATATTTCTGCAGTATTGTTTTAAATATGTTGTATATTTGCATGCTAATAAAAGATAATCCGGCCCCCTTACCAGAGCAACTTCATAGCCTGATCATGAAATTTGTTTCTAACCACAAGGGAACAACACTACTGTCCAGTGAAAAGAGCAGCATGACATCAGTAGCAGAAACAAAATATGAAATACATTTGATTGTCAGGTGAAAAGTTAATGCGACAACTTCTCAATTTCCTCAGGTTATTCTTTGAGATCTGAGAAATACTTGACATTAACATTTGGGGAAGGAACTGAATTGATCTGAAACTATTTCTGTCACCACATCATCACAGACTCGAAGTCTCAGCATCCTGTCTGACTTTATGTGTCAGTGTTGTGTCCCGTGTGGTGTTTTTCTTTACTGCTCTCGAGCTGCCTTGAAAAAGCAACAGAGGAACCAAACCTCATGGGGAGCCGTGACCTTCCTTGAACACATCTGTGTGTTTGACAGAGAGAGGGAGCGTGATGATGGGAGTGGGATTCACCCCCGCTGAGGCCATGTCCACACTAATGTGCCTGCACTTATCTTCTATTTATTTTTCTTTGAGCTTCAATCCACAAAGAGCTGGAGGATCTTTCCAAAAAATGTTGTTGAAAACACGAAGACTCCTTAGTTTTCACCAGTGATATCTCTTTCTGCTTTTTCAAATGATTACAGTGTAGGGAAAAGAAATGACTAAATCATAAAAATGTTGTAAAATGTTCAAGTCCTCAGGGAACTATATGTTCAAGAAGACAAACCACAGAATTATTGGCTTTGGCAGCTGATGCAGCTGAACTGAGAAGGAATAAGAGGTTTGAACAAGGCAAAAATAAATCTACCCTCCTGTGTCACAAAAGCAGAAAACATGTTACGTACTGTGTGAGCACCTGTTGAAAAAAATCACTTCTACGTCCACCAATTGTAATAATTCTTTTAATTTGTGGATAATTATCCTGATGGGCAGCAGAGTGGTTTAGTGTTTAGTGCTGTCACCACACAGCAAGAAGGTCCTGGGATTGAACCTTCCTGTGTAATGGAGTTTGCATGTTCTCCCTGTGTCTGCATGGGTTTACTCCAGCTTCCTCCCACAGTCCAAAGACATACAGATTGGGGTTATGTGGATTGGAGACTCTAAATTGACTGTAGGCGTGAATGATAGTCTTCCAGGATTAGCTCCAGCAACCCAGCGACCCTCAAACAATTAGGAGTATAGATAGTGAACGCATGGATGGATGGATTATCTTGATCACAGTAACTCAGACATGTTAGACATATACTATATTAATTCTACCATGTTAACAGAAAGCCTTAGCACTGTGCAGGCTCTTGTCTGTGCAGCAATGCTAAGCATATAATTATTAGTGCCTTTTATGTTTTTCTGTCTCATTCCAGTAAGTGATGCATGTACATGTTTACTAAATATCCCATAACTAAGAATTACCTTCATCTGCTGTTATGATCCACACTAAACAAAGACCTGAGCTGGGCTTAAGAAACATGGGCGTGTTTCTGATGTCAGTGCTGCTTTGAAACAGTAGCCCATAATAAACAGGGAGCCAACCCTCAATGGATCACACTTAAAATCACTATTTACTTTTAAAATAATTCACTTTAAAGGGAAATGAGAATATTTGCTTTCTTTTCAATAACGTGATGAGAAGATGGATATTGCTCTCAGAGCCGGGCGGCAGTTAGCGTATCTTAGCTTAGCTGCTCCTCCAAAGCCCGACAATTAACACAGTGCATCTGGTTTATTTAATCCATGCAGAACGCTAATGCAAAAGCAACAGTTTGTGGTTTTTGCTGTAACCTGTTCTTAATGAACAGCAGTTTATCCGCTGGACAAGATGTCAGGAAGTCGCTGCGTCTGGCTGTTGTTAGTCGAGAAACGCTGACAATGCGTAACTGCCTGTAAGACCACAACTTTTCATTTTTACATTTCAGTTTGTATAAAGATTAAACAAATAAGATTAAGTATAATGTTTTTTTTTTGCCTCAAGACATAATTATCTAAAGACAAGGATGTTAATTTTGCTGGTAGTAAAACTAATACAATAATCATATAACAGTGGCAATAAAATGTATAAAATAAACCGGTTCAGTCATTTTCTCCATTCAAATGGAAATACTACTTTTTTTCTATGCACTATATTCAAAAAGTTTGCGAATAAAATAGACAAATTGACAACACGTCCGATGCACGCCTGTCTACAAAGCAATCAATGTCAAGTATTGTTGAAACAGCCCATGTAGGTGATGACGACATACGTCACACACAAGTCTTGAATCTGCTCCTAAATTGTGAAATGTGAAACCAAAACAAACAAAATGTAAACAATGTGACAAAAACACAAACCATAGTTTGGACTTTCTGATGTGAAAATGCCCTAAGAAAGCAAATAGAAATAGAAAAATAAACTAAAGTAAGAAACTATTTCTTCAAGAGCAGTCGTCTGGAAATGCTTCGACCAGTTTGGTGAAACTACGACTAAACTACACCCCTCTCTGGCCTCTACCGTGTATTTAAGGCATCAGTCCACTTGCACAGCAGACAGTGGGCTGGACGCTCTCAACTGTCCAGTTATTCCTGGAGCACTAATTAAAATTTTAGTGCTATAAGTGCACAGATCAATGTGTTCTGGGTTAAGTGGGAGTCTGGCTGGAAGACTTAGTGTCACTTGATTATTAAAAAACACGCTAAAGATAGCACAAAATAAATGACAGTCTTTCTCAAACTATAATTAGAGTGTTCCAGTGCTACCGTATGTTGCTTAGTAAACAGTAGAGTGTGTTGTTTAAAATGAGACACAGTTATTACGTTGCCAAGGAGCTTTAGGTGAACTTGCTCCGTTTGCTTCAGGATAAGTGACGATAACCTTCTCTCCTCTCTTAGTTCATGATATTCTCATTTGTTCTTCTGTTTTCTTTCAAACTTTCTCTCTGCTTTCTTTGACTTTGCCCTTCAAATAGACCTGTGTTGATCCTTGCAAGAGTCGGTGATTAGCAGGAATAAGGAGTTTACACACAGTGTTAGTGTTCTCTCTCACTGTCCCCTCCATGACATACATGATTATTTTTGCATGCTGCTTATTGATTCTGGAGGAAGGTCATTGTTTGACCCCTGGGTGTGTGTATCTTTAGTGTTTCTCTCCAGAGGCATTTGATGTATCCCAGAAGCCCCACCCTTGCACCCACCACCCCCCTCCACCCCCGCCAGCATCCCGGACCTCTCCCTGTTCGTCAGAACTGTTGTGATCAGCACATTTAACAGACATGCCGCGCTTTGTGTGTATGTGTGTGTTGGAAGGATATGTTGAGGAGGCTGTCAAACCACCCCTGCATTCTACACAGAGAATTTAGGGGTGGGTGGGTGATGGTGGTGGTGGTGGTGTCGGGGGCGAAAGCTTTGACAACCGTCAGGGGGGATGATGTCATGCGTGGGCCGCATGTTTTCTGCAGCGGTAAAAAGAACAGAGCTCCAGAGGATACATCTGGAAGTTTCACAGAGTGGAATCTGACACCGCCATGTTCAGTCAATGGATGAAAGGATGCAGTGCAGGGAGGAGCGGAGGACTGTTGGGATCGGTGGTATAGGAGATGATATGAGCATGATGAATGGAAGGAGGAAACAGGAGAGAGATGGATGAGGTTCTTGAGGGACGGAGGGATGGGAGGATGAATTAATGAATGGATGGAGAAGAGGAAGCAGACTTAATTGTGTATGGGGAGGGAGGGAGCCTGCGCTGCATGTTTCTAGAGATGGCAATGTCATTTGGACCAAAATATCGGAGTTATTAATGTTTCCCAGATGATGAATCCCACTGAAGTCAGTTTATATAGTCAGAATATTTCGCAGCCTTTTCCTGGCAGCCCCTCAAGTGACATGTCTTGAAAATACTTGAGTGAGCCCATGTGAGCATACAGCAGGGAAATGACACAGCGAGTGAGTGGACATGTTGGTGATGTTTCGATACGCAGCGAGCGCAAAACTAGAAGAGTATAAATATCTCAGGATGAAAAAGATGCCATATATGTAGAAGACAGTCGAAGATGTCAACTTGGAAACACAACACGATTTGAGAGCTTTTGGTGATAAGGGCTGAGGTCGCTGTCAATGTGTTGTTAACAAAAACACGTGATTTCCGCAGCAGAATTTTTACGTCACGTGATGTCTCCTGCTCTAACCAGACACCACCCCTCGCCTGAATGTTACGGACATTTTCCTGTTGTTGCCAATGCATCTGACCCAGACAATCTCCTGCTGGGTTTTTCATATGTGAAAGGCAAACTCTGGAAAATTGGGTCTGTGGGTTCACGTCTGAAAACAGCTTTAATGTCTTTGATGATCCTGTGACTTTTCTTACCAGGTCAAAATTCAGGTCAAATGTGTCTAATACGTTGGTTTGGGACAAGATGAATCTGTTGAGGCAAATTCCACTTACTTCTTATGTTGTATAAATAACACGGATTTCAAAATAAAAGAAGCACAACAAATCACCAACCATCTCCACGTCTCAGTTACACTCACAGTTGAAAACGCGTATGCTCTTTCACCTGAATCGATTACTCCACAGTAACACCATCTTTTATTCTTCGTCATTTTAGCCACCATGAATTCCACTTGAGGTTGCTGCTACCTTCACCATATTGTTTATGAAGAAAAAAGATGTATTATTGCAAATACTTCAAAGAAATGCAGCCTCTTTTGTTCTCTGCATATGAAGACACAAACACGCCTACATTCATGACCTCTGGTGTCCACTGCACACCCACGTACTACGACTGCCAAGAATAAAGCAGCGTCTAAGCAGACGGCCAAATGAGAAAATTAAGTCAGAGTCAGCAGAGCCGAAAGCTCTCGTGATAACCACTCTTATAGTGATTAGACAGGAAAGTGTGGATAATGTCGACGTGCAAAACAAGACGAAAGGCCTGAGAAACAGAGAGTTAGAGGAGAGGTTATGGGAGAGTGAGAAGGAAAGAAGCAAAAAAAATGCAGTGGAGAAAAAAAAAGCAGATAAAGATAGACGAGCAAAGGAATCGCTCTAGGCTGCCCACTGCCATGCCAAAATATGAAGATACTCTCCTTTGCCAGTAGTATGTTGTTAAACCTCAGGACATGGTTAAGACTAGAAGGGGACTCAGAGAGCGCGTCATGCCTCCGCCTCGGCCATACAGTCCCCTTTGTAAACCACATTCATATCACGTCCTTGACATCTTTCCACCATGTTTTCGGTTAATCTGTCCAGTAGTTTTTGTGTAATCTTGCTAACCGACAAGCAATGATGAAAACATGACCTCCTCAGTGGAGGTTAATAGATGCAGGTTCCACCCAAAGCCCTTTGAAAAGTCAAACCCCCGTCCGTTGTAAAAACATGAGGAATTATCTCTGTTTCTCTGTTTTATTGAGATTAACCAGTCTCTGAGCTGCTTCAGGTGTTTACTCACCAACAGTCTGTCTTGGCTCAGTTTCGCACCTGACACATGTTTCTTGCCGCTGCTGATGCAGTTGGAGTTTTAGGGTTAGTTAATGACTCTGTTGCTCACAGGTGCCGATTTGCGTTGAGCTCTAAAGCTGATTATAGCTGGTTAGATTTGTTACAGATGAGCAGATGCCAGCCGTGTGTGTTTTTACTGTGGCGGAACAACTCTTTGAAATCCACAGGTGCTGACGTGGGGTCAGTTTTATAGGTGGTCTGATGTCTCCCAGGCCAGCAGGTGCTGATCTGTGCCGCTCTCTGCCCTGTGTGGCTGTATTTGACTCTTGCTACTTGGCTTGATGCGTTGCAGAGTTGTTAGACTTGGTTTTGGTTTTGACAACAGAGTGCAGAAGGGTTTTATTGTGGGTTAGTGTGGCTGATACGCTGCCAGAATCAATCAGGACCACGTGGAGCTTAACTGAAAAGACCTGTTTTAGTGTCACGGCTGTGATATTTGATACGATGAGGAATTCCTTGTGGGCACAAATTAGATTTTTCTTTCAGTCAACAGTGACACTCATGGACTGTGTTGTATTTGCCTGTCTGATACAATGTCTGGAGGTGAGCGGCACATTAGGAGAGCGACCACATCAGCTTCGGTCTGTGTCTGCACAGGATCTGTTCCGATGCAGCATCGAGTGCAGATCTTTAGGACACTATGACAGCAGTTAACCACGTAAACCAAAAGAAAATAGACTCAAAGCATAAAAATCCGCTTTGCATTTACGGGCTTTTAGCACATGTGAAACACGAGATGCTATGTGGCTTGACAACTGGATTGTTAAAAGTTAAAGGTATCTGTGTCTTATGAGGAAGACCACACCATAGCCAAGGACCAATAACAAACACTATATCAGCGCTGATGTGACAAGTCGATTGACTGCTTAGTGAAATGACAAAAATAATAATAAATGGCTCTAACTTTGAATATGAATTGAGTCATTGAACAAGGGCAGATAGTGTTGGTTGGAGAAAACAAGCAATTTGTAAACATAGTCTTAGTATGGGCATTTTGTATGATTAATCTACTAAAAAAAAAAAGAATTGCAGCCCTGAGCTCTACATTTGACTTTCAGAGCACAAACATCCCCTAAAGTTGACTTTCATTCCCGTTTCTCATTGCCTCCATGTTTCCAATGCCCGTTTGCTTGTCTGTTGCAGTATTACACAAAAAAAAACACTCCACTGATTTGCCTGATGGGAGGGTGGGACATGGGCCAAGGAGGAACCCTTTGAATTTTGGCACGTATGCGGACAAACAGGCAGATCCATTTAACATTGCAAGATAGGGCATTCTTTTGACATTTTCACGAATTCATGACAGCCTGACTGAACTTAAGGTGAGTGTTGGGCCTTGGCGGTGGTATGCACTCCATTAAGTGCCCTTCTTCGTCTAGGAGTCTACAGTAATGCCAGCAGCTCCGTGAGGCTGTTCTTATGGGCACGATGGGCCAATAGTTGCTGCTTTTCAGTCGGGACTCAAAAGGGTGGAGCAGGAGCCTTCAGACAGTGATGGACAGCTTTATTTGTCAATTCCTCTGAAGCTCATGAGCCCATTTCCATCCACAAGGGACGAGCCCACTTATTGGTTTTCCAGGGCAGATGTCGGCCCAGATCATGAAGAAAAAAAAGCTGGTTACATAATTTGCTGGTTTTGATTTGAGCAGAGCAAAAACCAGGAGACGCCCGGATCAGATGGGTATCCACATGAGACGTGTGCCAATAGACAGAGGGCACCCCTGCATGATTAACAGCTCAGCGTGACTGTGAACTGTACTTGAGCCTTGAGCTCTGTGGGTGATAAATGGAAAAGGCGCGGTTGGCCCCAAGCCATCTTAAATCAGCTAAATTAGCTTGTGTGTGCCCATGTGTGTGTGTGTGTGTGTCTGTCTCCGTGCGTGTTTGTGTGTGCGTACCCGTGGATTTTCAGGGGATGTGTATAATCAGGTTAATAAGAACAGGAAATGGAGCTTCTCTGAGCGATGGAGAGGGGGTAACAGAGGAAGTGGAGAAATGAACGAGGGAGGAACAGAGGGGATAATATTTCTTGGCTGGGATTATAATGTATGACTCTGCAGGTCTGCTTCTCGCACTGTTTCTCTTCTGGGTCTCTCTCTGCTCACCAGAGGGGGATTAAAACGTGTAATCTTATATAAAATCTATGTGATCAACATGTAAACACGGCTGGATGATGACTGGCAGCAGTGTGTTTTTATAACTGCTCTGTTTATAAGAAGCAGAGAAAAGGGACTAAACAGACCTGATCCCATGTAATTTATGCATCTCAGCCTCCTTGAGTTAGGGAGTGGGTCGTCATTCATGCACAGATGGATGTTGGTATTGCTTCTTCTGTATTTCTTCCACCAAGCATGTCAGGTTAACTTGCACAAGAGAATTCAACACATATTCAGCTGTTCAAGATTCTATGGAACTTTGGGCTTAGTCTTGACAGTATAGAGTCCGAACTGTTCCTCATGAATGAATATAGACTGTGATATGATAGTAAAACACGTTATAAATTGATTAATTATGTTTTGAATTACTCTTGACTGTAGTGTTTCAGCTAATATATAAGTAGTATCACCAGAGAGCTGAGGCTAAAGGAAATATCATCAATTGTTATTTTCAAATAGTGCAAGATTTGCTAGCACCAGTTCACCAAAGTCAATAGGCTTTATTCACTGCTGAAATATTTCAGTCTGGACCAAAGTGGTGCATCAACAACCAGTATCGCTTCTGCTCCACCACCAGCGTGGCTCCAGTCCAGACTCCGTATGTTTCTTCTCCTTTTTTAGTCGGGTCAGACACATTAGCTCTAAAGCAAAAGCACAAATAGCTGCTCTTTTTTATTTGCGTCCCCATGTATGTGGTCTGTGTCTGCACAGGTCTTTGTTGTGATCCCTCTGTTCCTCTACTCCTCTGCACTCCCTCACACGTCAGGGAATTGAATAAATTACGCCGGAGGAATTCCCTGGCACAGTAGATATAAAGAGTGTCATTGTGGCGCAGGCATAATAAGACATGGATGGATTTATATAGAGCCTCTGTGATATGCTCAGCTCGGTGACAGACGGACGCAGACTGCGCAGAGAGCAGAGAGGAAACCATTGTCCTGCAGGTCAGACTGGACTCTGACCAGAGTGCTTCACATTAATGCTCCAAATTCCTCGACTGTCCTCCAGAGTGACTTTGTGTGTGTGTGTGTGTGTGTGTGTGTGGGAGTGAGAGAGATATGGTTCACACCGTTCATCATTTATCAACTCATCTATAAACAGTGTATCGCTAAATATTTTTTTTATAGTATAAATATGTCTAATATTTATTAAGTTGTTCTGTAATTAAATCTTTTATTTCCATGTTGCATCTTGAATATTTTGTAAATATTGATTCAGAATGTTAATGCATACCTATATGAGAAAATGAATACACACGTCTCTTATTTCAGGACTGGATTATTTATTCATCTATATAATCAGATTATTTAGTCTAAACTCACATTGAAGAAGTGCCTCGATAAGTTTATTAAACAACAGCCTTTGGCATCTGTATAACCTTTTCTATTCCCCTTGTCCCCACAGTGCTGTTGACGCATGTGTTGTCCTTCAACGTGGACCAGAAGAACGGTCTGTCATTCAGCGGTCCACTGGAGGACATGTTCGGCTACACTGTCCAGCAGTTTGAGAACAGCGAGGGAAAATGGTGAGTGGTGTCATTAGTTGGACATGTTGAGGAAATGAGGGGGGGGTATCCAGAGACAAAAAAACATTCATCACCCTTTCAGCGTTTTCCTCCTCAAAGCACAGATGCCAGTTGAAACTCACAAAAATGAACATGTTGATTTTTCTCATGTCCCTGATTCATTCATTTCTTCTGTAAAGCATCCACAGCTTCATCTCATTGCACCAACTCTTATTCATGAGTAGTGGACGATATAAAGATACATATAAAGATGGACGACATAACTGCTCTTCTCAAGTGAAGCCTGTCTGGCTGCAGTGTCGGTCATAAATTCCACCTCCTCCATGTTAATGGATTGGACATTGACCAAAATAAAAAGTCCTGTCAAGTATTTTTCTCTTAAAGATGGTTTTTATTTTTCAATTTCTGAAATGATGAAAATCAGAAGTAGAATTAGATGAAAACTTGGAGATAAAGTTGTATAATAAGCCGTATCTTCCTTTCCTTTCTCATAATAAGTAATTTTCTTTATCAGAAAACCTCCCAAGCTGTTTAACCAATCCTAGAATGTTTTATTATCCCAAGAGGAGTCCTCAAATCAGTTTAATTCTACTCTGCAGTCTAACAAACGCTGAAAACCCTAATTTACCTGGAAAGTGAATGAAGGGGAGCGAAGACACACACACACACACACACACCAGCTGCTGCTGTAATGAGGATCCTTGCCTTTATTGTAACAGCTAGTGCTGTTAAACATAAACTGCCCAACAGACTATCCACACACTCAGCCTGTAAACACACTGAAGCCAAGCATCCGTGGCTGCTTGCTGAATCCGTCTGGGAACACACGTTTCAAACCCTGTTAAATGCCATTAGAGGGTGGATAATGGCTCAGTGTGTCATCTCTCCTTCAGTTGCATCCGTCTTTACGTGTCTTCAACCTGTGGCAGCGCCGTGTCTGATTCTTTCCCACGCGGCCGTACCTGCAGTAATGATCTTATCCAGCTCACATGAGATCAGTTACAGCGATTCGCTCGCTGCTAATCAGCTGAACCAGCTGCGACTAACCTCCGCAACGGTTCATCGGGAACACTCCGGCTCTGCGGCACCCTCCAGATTGCACCATAGAGTATAAGGGTCTGCGTGATAAGGGCCTGGCTTTAGCTGCCGAACACGGGAATCAAACATGGGCCAAAAGCAGTGAGACAGCAGAGGGAGGACATCAGAGATCTTGGGGAGTGAAAGAGAACAGATGAAAGAAGCAAAAAAATTCATAAAAAAAGATGAAACACTTTCTGAAAAACGGAGGAGGGGAGGGAAAATTAGAGATGATATGTAGCCCTGAGCGTGTGCATGTGGGACAATATTACGAGGGAGAAAGATAGTTGTGAGGTGATGTAACACCAAGGTTGCTGCCGCTGACAAGCGACCGAGCCGAGAGCGTGTTGTTGTTCCACTTGGTGTCTCGCTTCATACGACCAGGGCCCATTAGAGTTGAGGAATGTTAATAAGCCTGAATGTTTAAAGGAGGGCAGAATGTCCACTCTTTTTCACATCAGAGTTCTGACAGAGTGACACAGTGTTACCAAACTCACGCATGGACATGGTCGTGTAACACAAGACTGTCACGCGCACACACTGTACCTGAACAGCACAGACCTACACATCTGCAGGCATCTGCAACTCATCATGCTATATTATGTAACGAGGTGAAAATGAAGAGATGTTTGTGAACTATTTTAATTGGATTTCAGTTCTCTACCCTAGTGTCAGGGTAATAATAAACAAATGACAGCCACAGATTTAATTATAGCCGCAGATTTATTACCTGTGGTTTGTGTTTAATTTCAAGGACAATTGAGACAAGTCTAAATTGTTGTAGTCACTGCTTCCAACCTGCCAACTCTTCATTTCTGCAATAATATTGGAAGTGTGCTTGTTACCATGATCATAAAACTGTGATGCTGTTGTGTGGGTTTTGACAGAGTTTCTAATTGACCAAACTCCACCACTTTTTGTGTTTATATCAGGGTTCTGATTGGATCACCGCTGTCGGGCCAGCCAGCAAAACGAACAGGAGACGTCTACAAATGTCCTGTGGGGAAGGGGAACAACACGTGTGTCAAACTGGATCTGCCGAGTAAGGATACAGTGTGTGTGTGTGTGTACTCGTTTTTGTTACCTCTAAAGGACCTTTTCCAGCATAAACTCTGACCAAAGCCTGGTCCTAATGAAGCAAAACGTCATTTCCAACGTCCTGGTTATGGTTAGTGGTGAGAGGTAAATTGTGGTTTGGTTAAGGTTAGTGATAAGGGTTTGGTCAGGCCGTTCACAACGAACAGAAATCAATGCAAAGTCTGAATGAGGATAGCTGCTAAGGAGAAATACTGCGAATCCTAGCGCTGGCTGGTGTTTGTGTTGTAGTGCTACCGTGTGTTTCCAAGTGTGTATCTGAGCGGGTCTCCTGAGGAGGAAGTGGGGGCCATCAGAACAGGAAGACGGTAAATAAACAAGGTTTTAAAGTTTCATCCTTCCAATTATATCTGAATTAAACAGATAAACACAATTTAGCTGCCGGTCAGCAGCCTGCAAATGTGTGTGTGTGTGTGTGTGTGTGTGTGTGTGTGTGTGTGTGTGTGTGTGTGTGTGTGTGTGTGTGTGTGTGTGTGTGTGTGTGTGTGTGTCTGTGTGTGTGTGTGTGTGTGTGTCTGTGTCTGTGTATAATATAATAAGAAAAAGAATGTGAATAAGAATGAGAAGTCCTTTATTAGTCTTGCAATGGGGAAATTTGCAATATTACAGCAGCAAAAAGACATCAGCAGAAATAAGTACAAATATAAAAGAAATATAGACAAATATGAATGGAATTAAACTAATATATACAGTGAATATATTATGTGAGAGAATATGTACAGTGAATGAATATATCTGCATGTTGACTCTCAGTTTAGGGATTGTTACTTTTTAATGCAGCTGTTTACACCTCAGGATTATTAAAGAAACAGGAGTAACAGTTCTGCTGGTAATTTATAGGCTTTAAGTGATGATAATGTAGAGGAACGGCCGGAACTGATACTCCTCCACTCACCAGTGCTCTATGAAGTGCCTTGAGATAATGTATGCTATGATAAGGCGCAATACAAATAAAATTGGATCGGTTGAATTGAATTGAACAAGTGGAGTGTACTTCATTTGTTTTTATTTTCCATGAGTTAGACAGACAAAAGCCTAAATCTCCCAATCTTAGATTAAGTCTGGAAAACGTCCACCGGGAATCGATTTAGACTGGCGGCCGGAGCCAGAGCACTCAGCAGACAACTGGGAGTGGTTTCCCTGATGACAACAGCACTGTTGTATCCTGAATTTTAGGTGGAACTAGACATGACTCAGCAACTATGCACTTCAATTGACTGACTCACATTTATCCAGAAACCAATCTTCTTGTGACATTGAAAGTGATGTTTCTTGAGAGCCCCTGGGGAGCGCGAGTCAAACAGTGCAGCCGAGCAGGATGTTGATGTTGAAGAGGTTTGTCAATCAGCTCTGAGGTTAATTTCAATCTGTGCCCACCTACAACGCCCTAGTCTCACGTTACCGAATGCGTCTCCTCACTTTGTTTGCAGCATTGCAGTGCAGGAGGAAAGATGCCAAAACCATAATGAGCAAACGTAAATTTGTGTGGTTACTGCGTTGTAATTTTTAATCACGTTTCCCTCCGACCCTTAAAACTGAAAAGTGATTATGCCACGGATAATTATTGTGTTGAAATGCTGGCAAGATGGTCGAACATCTTTTTTTTATTTTAAACCGTCTGCTAAACATTATTTTGTTCTGTTTATAGTCGGTTTTGGAAAATTGAATTAAGACTGCAGAACAGAAAATTCAGCCTGTAGCCTTACACGATTTAGAGCTCCTGAGTGAGAGTGCATGTTTTCTCAGATACCAACTTAAAATACAGATTTTGCAATCATAAAAATATCAAGCTAGATTGACACTCATTAGAGTGCATACATCCGCCAAGGCACAACAATCCCCTTACGAAACCACATTTAAATTAACTGGATACAGATTTTTATTTGGATCTGCACCAAATTGCACACGCATATAAATCCCTTATGCCAGATTGTTTTCATCAAGAAAAATGTATTATTCTCTGAGAAAACTGTGTCTCACAATGTCAAAGAAAGTCCAAAATTATATCTGGATCCTCACCAAACTTTTATAGATTCTTCCTTGGGCCATGTCCCATTCTCCCAACAAGTTTCACAGTGATCCGTTCAGTACGTACAACCAACCAACACATACAACACCAAACATACAACCAACCAACAAGGTCCAACAGTCCCCCTTTAAAATCAATCAAACTGCACAAAATGTCACACCCAACTCAATTATTTCCTGGGAAATAGGCGAATATGTTAAAGAAAGGGGAAACACATTCCTGGATCTGCCCCCTGATCCAGATCTGCAGATCTTTGTGGTACGCTCTTTAATTGCTTTGTGTAATCTTGCTCACAAACGAACAACTCACAAGGGGTGAAAACATGGAGCGTCGTGGAGGTTATGAAAATAAGAGACACACAAGACAACAATTTTTTTAATGTTTACAGTATGTATCTGAGAGGCATCATCGTTATCAAATAGAATGAATGAATGAAACATCCCTGTAAAAGACAAACATTACAGTTCATATCTGCTCCCTGGTTAAACACTGGTGTGTTTTAGTAAAGGCCACTTTACAAAGTGACATTTGACCTGTATCCTCCTCTGACTTCTCAGAGGTCATTCCAGACCAAGAGGGATTATATGATCAGTGCGATTTGTTCTGATTGTTATCTGGAGTCACAGTCCACTGAGGACAAAGACAGTATTCTCCTCTGCCGCTCCACAAAGCTGCTCTCAGTGCCGCGTGGACACATCATAAGGCTCATCTCACCCATAGTCTGAGATAGTCAAGAAAGAGGTTTCATTTAACTCGCTTAAATGAAACGTGTGTTAGAATAATACAAAGATCGTTTTACTCTTGAAGTCAACGAGAAGTCATCAAAAGCCCAAATATAATGAGGAAGGATACAAGGAGAAGGCAGGAACCTGCGCCCAAACGGAGATGAAGGAGAGACTGCTAACTACGAACAGCTCTGTTGCTTTGTGTGTCTCAAGAAGAGCACATACTGAAGTCATAACTGGCTGCTAACGGAACTCAGAAATGGGTATTCATCAAAACGCACCCATGGGGATTGCTAAAGAGCTCGATTCAACATTTGAGCAGGCAACTGAGTGCGAGAATATGTGGATCCCACAGGAAAAAGAAAAAAGCCAGTCAGATCCAAGGCATTCCCAGGCTGAAGCAATAGTTTGACATAACATGTTAATTTTAGCCACATGTTGTGATTACTTAATGATTCAATTCCTCTGTTTGTCCTCTTTGCCACAAATGGGAGATTTATCAGCTAAACACTTAGTATTGTACTCGATGAGGGACAGTATAACAAACTGTATTTACCCACATGTCAGTGGTTTTTACATGACTGAAAGTAAGAACAGAGAACTGAGCTCCTCTCTTCCTGTGGGAAAACAGAGAAGAGGAATTCACCCAGCTGTTGGTGCTGCTCCCTGTTTGTCTCACTCTGTTTATTCATCCATATTTCTCCTAGAAAACACAACAGTCCCCAACTTACGTGAAGTCAAGGAGAACATGACCATGGGAACCACACTCGTGACCAATCCCAACGGAGGATTTCTGGTAAGGAGGAAGTTGCTCTTTATAGTATATGAAAGCGCTCTGCAGTATATTTTCCATAGCAAACTTAAAAGCATCACTGAACTTTGCATATTTTCTGCAAGAAATGGGGCAGCGAGTGTGCGTTCTCTTGGCCTTTGGGCCGCATGGAAACAGTCCATGTCCCCCAGTGAGGGTTCATGTCCTGGGAATGTAACAGGATACTGTAAATCAAGTGTATAAATGCAGAAATCTATGTAGGCGATGGCGAGGCCCCATAATGTTTCACGGTTATAAATTTCAGTAGAGCTTTATTAGTACATGATTATGAGATTAACACGGTGTCAACATTATAGAAACAAGGCCCACGAGGCCAATAAATACATATTTTTGCAACCTATTGGGAGGAAGAAAATATAACGTTAGACTGTGGGGGCCGATTCTGCACAGCCACAATGTAACTGAAGCCCTAACACCTAATGTGATCAACGTTGGTGTTAATGCAACTCTTCATCACTATATGCCTGTGTTTATACAGGCATATACCTTCCAGAGTTAATACAAAACATATGATGATTCTGATTTCAGCCCAGAGTCACATCAGACTGAGTGAATAATGCATAAAATGTTTTTCTAACAAGACATGTTGACATTATTTGATTGCCATACAGGCTATGTATGTGTTGGAAGTTTGTAGATTTACTTTCTATGTTAAGATGGCGATCTGGGGATACAAATCTCTTTGGTCCAGACTGAATTAGCTAAATATTTACCGAATGGATTGACATTAAATTATGTGCAGACATTCATGGTCCCCAGTGGAGGAATGCTAATGGCTTTTGGTGATCTACTTACTTTTCATCCAAGGCGATGTCCGCATTACTATGTTTTAACTTTAAAACACATTACTGTTGCTATGACTGTGGCTGCTACCCACGCTATGGAGTTTTCGAAGGTCTAAAACTGAGGATGTGGAAACACTGCTGTGCCTTTAATTTGAAAATTCCAGGGCTGCATGGAAGGGCAGAAACTATAGACTGTATATAAAGATGGACGACATGACAGCTTCCCAAAATCGCATTGATGTATGTTCAAGTATTCAAGAGTGAAACGTCATGATTGACACCTGAGACTGACTCACGATTGGTCGAACACGTGTATCGATGGGACCTCATAACTGCAGCTGCCTCCCTCAATGGTGCAGACTCTTGCTCCAAATGTGCAAGATGGCAGCGTTCAATGGCTTAATTTCTGGATAGTGAGAGGAAGTGGAGATGCGTTGACCATCTTTATATACAGTCTATGACTAAAACTGATACGTTTGGAAACAATCAACCACGGTTGCTTACTGATTGGTTCTTCTCACAACTCAACACTTACTTTCCACCTTGTTTTCAGTCCAAGAAAACACATCTGTTGTCTTACTTTTCAAAAACTCTGTTTTAAAATGAAAACTTGGTAGTAAGGATGTAGCCCAAGGCCTCCATGATGGTCACATTTTGTGTTTTTTAGTGAAATATCTAAAAACATGGATATGGACATCCATGATAACCAGAGGTTGGGTCCAAATCCCCTGAATTTTCATGTAACCCTATCATAAGGTCAACATTTTGATTTGTCCAATACCTTGATTCATGGCTGTTCTTGTACAATACCCTTTGTAATGTCAGGGAAGCATTGAGTTTGTGGAGCGTGCAGGGAAATGTGAGGAAATGAGGCTTAAAGATTAATTTTCCAGTTATTGTCTGTAATTTTAAAGCTCTGCTCCCTTACAGGCTCACTCTCTCTGTTCCCCTTTTCTATTTAGAGAAGTTAAGTCTGAGGTATCTCTGGTGGTTTTTAATAGTCTCCATGTTATCCTCAGTTTGAGTAGTTCTTTCCTCTGGGTTTCTGTCTTCAGTAGCCATGCAACGCTTCTCACTCATGACCTCATACTGGTGGAAACCTAACCAGTCACAGAATGAGTCTCAGTGTGTGTGTATGTGTGTGTCTTCTGTCTCCACAGGCGTGTGGTCCTCAGTATGGCTACATGTGCGGGCAGCAGCAGTACATCTCGGGAGTTTGTGCGAATGTCAGCTCTTCCTTCCAGATCCTCAACTCTGTGGCACCGACCGTGCAAGGTACGTCACCAGGCAGCGTAAGACACAGCAGATATCCGCTTAGGACGTGACGGCATCTGCACAAATTGCCCGTCATAGGGATAAGAGATTATAATCTGCTCTAGGCAGTAGTACCGCCCAAGACCCTGACATCAAACTCACCCTCCTTAAATGAAGTGGGAGATTAGGGCATTCTTCTTAATGTAAACTCGTCTGCGACCCCCGTCCCTCGCTCGCCCAGCCTCCCTGCTGCGTTGTATGCCCAAGTTAGGAGACAGTTTATGGGCCTGGGCTCTGTTTCCCGGGAAGGAAACAACGCAGAAAGAATTACAGTAAACAGCCATTCTTTCTTTCTGTTTTTCTTTCAGTATCACTTTCTCTTGCATTCCTTCAAAAAAAAAGAAAAAACGCATATACACATTCTGATTATATAGTTGTTGTAAGAACCCATTAAAATGTCAAGTCTGGGATGTTTTATGATAAACTGATTTTATCCTGAATTAAAGTAAAGTGACGAACTGAGGGCTGAGAAGAGGCAGTACTCTTTAGAGAGTGAGATTTTGTTTTTGCCTTCTTGCGTCAAGTGAAATGTCACTGAGGTCTTATTAGTTCTCTGCATGACTTTTAAAAATCAAATTAAAACCACTGTTCATCAGACTAGATCTCCGGGACTGTTGGACTCTACTCACCACGTGGGTAATACTGAACTTGGGATGACTTGACACTTTGAACCTCATCAATTAAATGAATTACATTAGGATTTTGAATGTCTCATCCCACTGGACAATCTTAAACTTGAAATTTATTTAGTGATGTCTGTGATTAACTCTGACGCTCTCTGTGTATTTGTTCTGTCTGGCTGTGTTTGTTTTTTCCGTCCTCTCTGCTGTACATAGGCCTCTCTTGCAAAAGACCTCTTGATCTCAATTAGAACTAAAGGTTTCACATATGGTTAATGAGAAGAAAATAGCCTATATTTGGCTCCTAATTAGAAGTATATGGGATCGCTGGTAGAGAAATGGAACTTCACTTTTATTTTCTACAATCGGCTTGTCATCTCTTAAGACAACGAATTGTCTCCTTGTTTTGCTTGAATAATTTCCAAAAGGCCTAAAAGGATCCAGTAATTCACAAGAATACAAAGCAACGCTGTAAGGAAAACTATATGTAATCGCATACACATACATAGATAACTTCAGACCCCCCAAGTTGGAAACCACTGCTCTACATTATTAAATTTTGATTTGAAGCTGTAGTGTGTCTGCTGAGGGCAGAGGAAACACTAATTTCACAAGTAAACAGGAAGAGGAAATAATCAAATCTATTTCTGAGGAATTAAATATGTGTTTTTAATCATTTAGTGAGATTAGCATCCACCTTTGGAAAACATACATTATATAAACCTTATGTGTGCATAACGGAAGGCCAGTCTCACCTTTCAGTATGCCTGTAATTTCATACAGAGAAACCAAAAATCAAAGTCACCCTTTAATGAAGTATATATATTTGTATATATATATTGTATTATATGTCTTTGTTCCAGAGTGTGGGAAGGAGCTGGACATCGTGTTGGTTCTGGACGGCTCTAACAGCATCTACCCCTGGACCGGCATCATCGATTTCCTGCAACGCTTAATCGAAAACATTCAGATCGGACCTAAACTCTCACAGGTCAGTTCCATGAATGAAAAAAAATCAATTCCTATTGTCTTAAACATGGGGGATACATTATTAAACCTTGTGTTGTGGAATCAAACGTTGATACATGAATAATTGGATTAGTTTTATAACATTATACTGACATAAAGGATGAATGAAGGAATCTATTATTTAATACCAACTCAATTTTTCGTATTATATTTTAGTGAAAGTCTTAAGTCCCTCCGCTATTGAATTTCCCAGATGTTGCCAGCAGTAAGAATAACTGTGGGATGTCCTTCATGATGCAGGCCTCAGGGACTGAAGACTTAATGGTCTTTCAAGTCATTTTAGCCTCTGTCTTACTCAGTTAAACCTTGAGTTTATTTCTGTCCACTTGTCTTACATCGTTCTGCAAATAGGCGGTTAGTCTTTATTATGATTTCAGTGATCTGGCCTGAAGCTAGCGGAGTTTTCCAGAGGGGAACACTGGAAACTCTTCTCTCTGTGCAGCCAAGTGGTTGTAAGTCACATCTTCCATGGCTGCTGAAGTCCTCTGCCTGCTGCATAAAGCAACTTGTGTCATATAAATCCCACCAGACCCGACCACATCCTCAGCAGACAGTCTGGGAGGGGACAGCCGAGAGGACAGAATTAGAGAGAGAGAAACCCATGAATTTGAAATAGGATCAAATTTACAATAAACAATGTGCGTGTTTGTTTGTGTGTTTTCGAAGGTGGGAATAGTGTCCTACGGGGAGACTGTGACTCACCGTGTCAACCTGAGCCAGTTTGAAAACACTGCTGATCTGCTGGAATTTGTCAAGGAACTTCCTCAGCAGACCGGCTTCAAGACCATGACCTTCCTCGGCATCGATTCCGCCAGGTACTCAACATTTACCTGTAATGCTCATTTGCATTGAAAATGTAAAGAAATCTGAGGGTGTGGCTTTAGAAGGGAGTGAGCCCATCAAACCTCTGACTGAAGTTAGGGGCCCAAGGTGTCATTAGGCGCTACTAGCCTAACACACACAAATCTCAGTCAAGTTGCATTGTGGATAATGTAGGCTCTAGATTTTGCCAAGGAAGAAGAACGCATGGAATAACTAGACCTTCACCCAACAGTCCCCTTAAATTAAATCAAACTGCTCCAAATTGCACACACTCATATCCCTGGGAAATCAGTAAAAAATGTCAAACTACCTATCTCGCAATGTTAAAGACTGTGATAAAAACAACCCAGGATCCGCCCTTTTATCCACACCAACATTTGGTGGGTTCTCTCTTGGCCGGTGTCCCATCCTCCATCAAACCAAACAACCAACAAATCTGATTGGTGGAGGTAAAAGATACAATTTCTGCCAATGCTATATTGATTTTGACAGTTCTTTGTAACCTTCTATTGTGAGACCAACAGCATTATGCGAATGTAATGTCAAATCAACTAACTTGTCTATAAAAAGTGTTGGACTGGTTTTATAAGACAACATGTGGGCCACGAATAAGCTTAAACCAGTACAGATGTAACTTGCATCTTGCAAGCAAGTGTAATAAAACCATGGGCATCTCTGACTCAGGCTTCAACATGTGGTTTAGCGTGTGGTTGTGTGTGTGGATAGGGACAGATGCCTTCATACAAAGAGGATGATGCACCTGGGTGTATATCGAAGGTCTATCGTCTAAATTTTGAAAATTTCTATCACTCAGGAAAGAGGCCTTCATGCCAGAGCGCGGAGCACGACCTGGCGTGAAGAAAGTCATGGTGATCGTCACTGACGGGGAATCACATGACTCCTTTAATCTAGACAAGGTCATGGGAGACTGTGAGGATGACGGCATCGAGAGGTTTGGCATCGCTGTGAGTACAAACCATAGCGATATAAAGTTAAAACACTTTATCGTTTCTGTCAACAAGCCAGTAAATTAACAAAATTGAATATTTAGACAAATACATCTCTTTGACAAGTGACTCCTCCTTGCAACAGATGTATTAAGCAACACCATTAAAGTTAAATCAAGGGAAGGTGTAATGAGAAAATTGTTGGGCCATTTAAATCTTCTGGTCGCAGGCAAACCTTTAGGCGCTGATGTTGTTAAGATACGTTTATTGTGTTTCCAGGTTTTGGGAGACTACAATCGTCAGAACAAAAGTGCAGAAGAAGTGCAGAAGTTCATCAAGGAGATCGAGTCCATCTCCAGTCAGCCGTCACGAGACCACTTCTTCAACGTGTCTGATGAGGTGGCGTTGTTGACCATCGTGGACGCCCTGGGAAGCAAGATCTTTGCCTTGGAAGGTGACAGAAAACACACACAGAACAGTTTTAACCATTCAAAACAAACACCTACCTTAGTCCTCATACAACTGTCAACTTTTTATTAGTTCAACATTTTGGGAAATCCGATTATTCACATATTCACTAAGGTCTTACGACTTTAGTTTGCCAAGAAGTAGTTGCAGGACAAAACTCCCCTTAGAACCAAGTCTGATTTTGTACAGAATTCAATCTATGGACTGTAAAAGTGT
Organism: Hippoglossus stenolepis; assembly: GCF_022539355.2. Taxonomy (NCBI): domain Eukaryota; kingdom Metazoa; phylum Chordata; class Actinopteri; order Pleuronectiformes; family Pleuronectidae; genus Hippoglossus; species Hippoglossus stenolepis. The sequence continues at coordinate 13,252,888 of NC_061500.1, forward strand.
TGGCGTTTTCACACCTGAAAGTTTGGACCATGGTCTGAACCAAAGTTCATGTCTTTGTTGCATCGTTGACATTTAATTTCTGGTTTCACATTGTAGTTGAATTGTCATCATCACTTACAGTACATGGGCTGTGTCTACCTATACCTGACGTTGGCTTGTTGTCAATTCAGCTATTGTATTCGCGTATTTTTAAAGGGTCAACGTGCTTTTATCTTTTGCACCGTAGTTACTGTACAGAATGAGAGGGCTCTGTCAATCTTTTCATCAAGCTGAAGGCTCATGGAGAAGTGTATTTCCCACGATGTTGCACTATTTCTTTAAAGTGAAAACTATTTTAATACTCACTTAATCAAAACTAAATCAGTAATGAGACAGTTAAACCGAGACCTTTTCATCATGTCATTTTCTGTGTGGTTCAAATAAACTTTTCCTTCCTCAGCCACCACCAGCAATTTCACCTCCTCCTTTGAGATGGAGATGTCCCAGACTGGATTTAGTGCACATACTTCAAAAGTAAGTCTAAATACATTTATTATGTATGTCAGATGACTACGCAATCACCACATTTGTGATGTAAAACCAGTGAACCAGACTAAATGACCGAAGAGTGTATCATACCTTTAGGACACGGGGGGAGTTTACATGAGTGTGGGCGTTTATTTTTAAAAGGAACTATTCACGATCTGGCACGATGGGTGTTTGCTCAACTAATGAACTCATCCAGACACAATTCGCCGGTCTTATCTGTGGTGCATCGTCAGCCCGTTGGTGATTCACCTCAGTCAGTGGACTTCGCACACAGACTCCTCTCTGTCCTCTCGGCTGCAGACAGCTGCTGTTTTTTGTCTGCATGAGTGTGGGAGACACAAATAAAGACAGGAGGAGATAAAAAAGTCAAACACGAGGCAAGAGCAGCAAGTGAGACGGTGAGGGGAGGTTGAATCAGATGCTTGTTCACTCCAGTTAAAAACAACATGCATGCTTTACCCACTTTACACTGTCTCTTGAATTCATTCATTCGGTATTTCCCATGTCTATTTAAGGACAAACAGGCTGCCTCTCTTATGCCTCTCTTCCTGCTCCTGACTCTTGTTTATCACCTCCTCGATCGACGCATACGTCGTCTCTGCGCCTGCAGGGGCTCATTCAACTGATGCAGTTTGACTAACCGTCCGTGTTATGTCCTGTGTGACCCCTCCTCTTCCTTTCACATAACTCTGTTTCCTGTGATTGATGGATGTTGTTATGAGGACAGCCCTGGCCAGGGGAATCCTGATTTTGTGTTGTCCGTTCTCATGTCTGTCCCGTTTCTTTAGATGTGACATGACATTTTTGTTGGACTCGAGGATAAACTGATTTGACTTTCTCTGTGTAAGGTAAATGTCGTGCGGAATGGTGGTACAGTGGTTAGCACCGTCACCTCAAATAGGTTCCTGGTTTGAATCCTGATTCAGGTCTTTCTGTGTGGATTTCTCCCGGTGTCTGTGTTGATTATCTCCGGGTACTCCGGCCTCCTCCCACAATCTAATCTAAAGACGCATAGATTGGGGTTTGGTTGAATGGAGACTGTTGAATGGGTGTTTGTCTCTTTAAGTTGGCCCCAAGATGGGCTGGGATTGTCTCCGGCCCCCATGATAATGATTGATTATCGGTCACAGTGACCTCACTAAACATGCTTTTGTCCATAACTCAAGAATTCATTATGACACCCAAATGTATAATGGGCGATGAAGTGATGACATTATGTCCAAAAGGTCAAAGGTCAACTTAACTGTGACCTCATAATGTTCAGCTAAAGCACTTTTCTGGACATAACTCAGGAACAGGAGGGGGAGATTGTGACCATATTTCCCAAACTCAACTTTTGACTCTCATCTTTGGCGCCAGCCTGGAAACTGCATGTGCAGATGGTTATTGACCATTTTCAGTATAGTCACATTTAACGCTCTCTCACAACGCTACTATACAAAGCTCTTCTATCACGCATCATTCACAGCCGTCAGAGGCAATTTTGAATTTGAGTGTCTTGCCCAAAGCGGACTGGAGAAGCCGGGAATCGAACTACTGACTTACTGGCTAGTGTACGACCCACTCTGACTCCTGAATCACAGCCTCACTGATCTTCTATGCTGCTGGGTTGAAGATGTGTGTGAAGCATCCATGTTTAAGAATAGTTAGCAGAATCTGCTTTGATTGCCAAGCACAGTGAATGGACTCCATTCATATGTATATTTTATGCTGTTAACAGCTCGAAGCACTTTACTGTGTATGAGTCGATCATAAATACATTCACATATTAATGACATCAGGAGCAGGACAGAGGTTCAGTTCAAGGACACTTCAAAACTTTCTGGAGGAGATGGAGATCAAACCAGGAACCTTCTGATCACTAGACGCCTAGGACGTTTTTCCTCCTGAGCTGTGAAACCCAAACAAAAATTCTGACAAACAATGAAGTTACACACTAGTACAGTGGACATGCACCAGAACAATAACAACAATGCTTAACAACTTCAAAGTTTAAAGTCAACTGTATTTTATATATCCTTTATATCCCAAATCCAAAATGTACCTCAATGTGTCAAGGTAATAGTTCATCCTCGATCTATAGACCATTGACTCTGATTAGGAAAAAAATCCCATTAATGGTCAATATATAAAAAAAATGTAATTGTATATATCAATCTAATTAATGAATAGATTCCAATCCACATTTAGCTCCTGTTTTTAATTAATTAGACTTATAGTCCACCTTCTTCACTTCCTCTCTCTGGATGACAAACAGGACAGGGGGGCCTCCTGTTCCTCTGGTACTCCACCACCAGCTTGTTGGTTTTGCTAATGTTGAGCTTCAGGGGATTGTTGCTGCACCATGTGACGAAGCTCTCTATCAGTCCTCTCTTCTCCTCTGTGAGAATAGTTTAACACAAGGCTGAGGCGTTACAGCAGTTCACTGGGTTCAAATCCAGCCCAGGAACTTTCAGGAACTCTGCCCTGCCCGTCCTGTCAATCTCTTCTGTCGCTGTCACATACAGAAATGTCAAAAAGAAAAGAAATCTCTGTATCTGGAGGTTAAACACTAGAATATCCTATCCTGTCAATAGAGTCATAACCAGTAGGACATGTGTAGGGAGGTGATGGGGGATGCCATCTTCTTTTAACCAAAATTACGGGACCATCTGGACAGTCCCTCCTGGTAATAATTAACAAGTAGTCCACTGGTGACAACTTGATGAGTATATTGGCAGAGGAATACATCTGGGAGGTGGTAACTTTAGTCAGATTTTTCTTATTCTGCTATATTTGTTATTATTTATTTACTTTTGTCTAAATTGATATCCTGTAACATACTGTATATGTCCAATTAAGGAACCAATCTTTTGGTAAATCAAACATCAGGAAATAGTGAATAATGCTCCATTGTGTCCTGTAGGAAGGTGTGTTACTGGGAGCAGTGGGAGCGTACGACTGGAACGGGACGGTGGTGATGCACACCGCCGGAGAAACTATCATTCCAGGGAAGACACAGTTTTACGACCCAAAGACGGAGGCCGGATATGAAGGCCTGGCCGGGTACCTCGGTGAGTCGACCGATCATATCTCAAAGGCCTCGAAAACACATTCTGAAGCTGTTACACAATCTTAACGAAGACAAAATCGTCAAAGTTAATTGATTACATATGAAGACATTATATTACACTATCTAATGATCCAGGTCTGTATTTATTCTCATTTTTATCTGTTATACATAGTTACTATATATTATTATTATTATTTTCATTTTGCACAATCATTCCTTTAAAGAAATCAGTGAAAAATCGATGACTTACCTTAAGATAATCTGCCTCAAAAGTTACAATGCGACAAGTAAAAAAAAAAAAAGCTCAGGTCATGTGATTGAAAGGTCAGCACTTAGCATCCGGCACAGACGTGAAAACATGACTAACACATGTAACTACTGTTCTGTGAATTATTGACGGACGTTAAAAGAAGGTTTCTAACAGAGTCAGGGGTGTGTCTCTAGTTATTAATATTTAATGTTAATGCAAAGTATCATTAAGGGTTTAGACTAAGTGAGGAAAAATCACTGGACACTGGAAACAGAGAACACACAGTGTGGAGCACTTTTGATAATGTCATTGGGTTGTCAGTCCGTCCCACACTTGTGAACACAATATCTCAAGAACGCTTTGAGACAGTTTCTTCAAATTTGGTACAAACGTTCAGTTGGACTCAAGGATGAACTGATTCGATTTTGGTGGTCAAAGGTCGAAGGTCACTGTGACTTCATAAAACCTTGTGAATGTGTTTTATAAAGAACGCCTCGAGAAAATCGTTTCAAATTTGGCATAACCATACGCATAGATGTAGTGATTAGATTTGTGTGGTAAAAGGTCAAGGTCAACACCTCTACCTGACCTGTGTGTGTGTGTGTGTGTGTGTGTGTGTGTGTGTGTGTGTGTGTGTGTGTGTGTGTGTGTGTGTGTGTGTGTGTGTGTGTGTGTGTGTGTGTGTTAATGCACAGAGCAACAGAAGCACCTTTCACCAGATTAACTGACATTTTTCCGCTGCAGAATAAATTTGGACTCTCTCTTGCGCGGAGGATTGAGATATGTAATTTGTCAAACTCTGACAGCAGATGCTTCCCGCTGTGTGTCACATAAATAATACGCACAGGCTCTTCTCTCTCCGTCCTGCTGCCTTTTATGGCCCGTGGAGCAACCGCAGCATCTTAATGTCAACTTATTTAATCAACATGTCATTGCAGCAGCACTGGTAGGTCCAGGCTCGCGTACTGTAAACTCAGCTGTTGGCATGTGCTCATACCTAATGGTCCGACTGCAGCCTTTGCATACATAGCCGTTGTGCACTTGTCTGATCTGTGAGTGGGAGTGCGCGCAGGCTCGTGTGATTTCCTGCCAGCCTCCAGTTGAGTTTTATAGCTTCAATGACACAGTCGGACGTAAACAACTGGCGGAAGAAAACAGGCTCTAAAAATATCCCACAAAGACAAACAAGTGTGTTTTCCACATGACATCATTAGGTACAAATAACCAAATGACATGTCCCTGATGACGCCTGTTTGTGTGTGCATTAACACAATATGTGCTTGTGTATGCGTTCTCTGCAGGCTACGATGTTCAGTCTGCATCCACCCCTGATGGAGAGTTGTACATCACGGGTGCACCGCGGTACAACCACACAGGCCGGGTGGTTATCTATCGTCTCAATGAGAAGAAACAGATCGTCATCACGCAGATAATAAAAGGAGAACAGGTGAGAGGATTTCAGTTTGTCGTCTGGGCTCGCATCGTCTTCCTTAAATCTGTATTAATACAATTTAAAGATGATAAGATAAGAAAAAACGACTCCTCTGTTCAGATTGGTTCCTACTTCGGCAGCGTCCTACAGACTTTGGATGTGGATGGGGACTCGTACACAGATCTCCTCTTGATCGGCGCGCCGATGTTCATGGGTTCAGAAAGAGACGAGCAGGGTCAAGTCTACGTTTACAAAGCCAGCCAGGTACAGGAGAATGAAAATGAGGTTCACTCGTGTCTTTGGTTGAAACTTGTTGAGGTCGCGAGGATGCACCCACTGATCGTCTCTCCTCGTGTTCCTGTGTTTTTTCTTTGCTCTTTAACCAGGACGGCCAGTTTAAGCACGAGTTCACTTTAAAGCCTGTCAATCAGTCCTGTTGCACCGCCCACACCGCCACCTGCACTAATAAAAACGAACCGTGTGGCGCCCGCTTTGGCACAGCCATCGCCGCCGTGTCCGATCTCAACCTGGACGGATTTAACGACGTGGCGATCGGTGCACCTTTTGAGAACGACCACAGAGGAGCCGTCTACATCTATCATGGAGATAAGACGTCACTGAAGGAGAAGTTTGTGCAGGTGAGAACCATTTCTGTGCCACTTCTGGAAGATTTTGTAACTATTCACGTAGATTAAAACACTTTCAACGGTTCTGTGGTGTCTCCTCAGCGGATCCCTGCAGGTGGGGACGGCGAAAAGGTGAAATTCTTCGGTCAGTCCATACATGGAGTCATGGATCTAAATGGAGATGGGATCACTGATGTCACCATAGGAGGTCTAGGAGGGGCTTCGCTGTTTTGGTGAGATGTGGCCCATCCTCAGATATAAACATTCACTCAACCACACATTCCACTTCAATCGCTACCAGCAGCGGTGCTCATATCCCGGGGACATCGCCCAACACGTCTGCTTCGCATTGTCTTCTTCGAGTTTAGACAGCTGTGCGTGTCCCACTGGGCTTGTAGGACAGAGACCAACAACTTCCTAATGATCTCTCTGTTAGAAAACCCCTGGTTCACTGTTGGAGACCGGCCTAAACAGACTTCCACCCACCAAAAGTTTTGAAACATCAGCCCACACCATGATTTAACTTCCCAGGCAGACCTTCTCCCACAGTTTCTACTGGCAGAGGCTCAACTGGGCTGTGTGAAAACTCCATCTCCCAAGTGGCTTCGAGTTTAAATAGGATTTGGCAGCAGTTCCTCTTGGACCGAGGCTCAACGGTTGGTTGGAGAGAGAGAGTTGAGGCCAAGTTTATTACTCAGTGTGCATCCGTTCCTTGTTCTGTCCTGAACAAGAAACACACACACACACACACACACACACACACACACACACACACACACACACACACACACACACACACACAGGCATATGGCTTAGTGCCTATGTTGTTAGAAGGTGGAGCTAATTTTACTGCTGTATATAGCTTTTACTTTTGTACAGTGTTTCCCAACCTGATGTCCAGGCCCCCTCCCAAGATTGGCGAGATAAATCTGAAGGGTTTTGAGATGGTTAATCAGGAAAGAACAAAATATATTCTGTACAAATGTATATGGATTTTCTCTTTGCTCAACTCAGTACGCAGAACCCTGAACTGGAGAGTCAGTTGCCGTTGTCGTGGACACGCCCAAACACTGGGTGGCGTCACGAGCCAGGTTCGACCCATGAATGTAGATTTTTGTATACATTCGGTAATAGATTTGATTTTAAAACCTGCATTGACATAGTTCATCAAAGAACAGTCCTAGAATAGTTCTAGTCCACAACAGTTCACAGCTCAAAAAACACATTTAAGTGCAGTATCACTTCAATATTTAAGATATTGCATGTCCAAATCTCAACAAATTCGACACTGCACTTCTTTGGGCCGTTCACAACACACATGCTAAGTGTGAAGCCGAGAAGACGGTACGAGTCATAGTCAGACAGACGATTGAATTTCTGGAATTAGTGGATATAGATATAAAGAAATTGAAGCATAAAGTAGCTGAAAAACTAGAAATAAGCAAAGTGCAAGCACCTGAACACTGTACTGATGCGCGGTAGTTTTGTAAATGCACTCAGTCTACTTTTGTACACTGTTTTCTAGAAGTTGCTTTGCTTGTTTCATTTCTCCAGGTCCAGAGATGTTGCCGAACTCCGCGCCAACATGACTTTTGACCCCGCCAAAATAAACCTGCAGCAGTCTCAGTACCAGTGTGAGGTCGGCGGACGCAAAACTGTGTGCGTCTCGACTGAGGTGTGTTTCGTCTACAGTGTCAAATCCGACAAGCATAGCTCCGTCTCAGCCACAGGTGAGCCGTACAACGTCCTGTGTTGATAATACTGTCACTAAACATATTTATCTGCCTCCTCACTTCTCATCACTGCATGTTTACTTATCTGTTGTACGGTGCAGAGATCGTCTACAGTCTGACTCTGGATGCTCTGCGGGCCAAAGCCAGGGCGTCGTTTAGTAACCCGGACGATAAAAAAAACGATCGTGGGATCTCCAGGAACTTCTCCATCAAAGACAGAGAGAGAAAGTGCGTCCAGGAGACCTTCATGATGTCGGCAAGTACTCTGATCTTTACGTACACGTGGAATCACTTATGGTTTCTTATCTGAATTAAATCAACCCCCAAAACTACATGTTTTAGCCCCAGATCCACAAGACGCAGTATTCAAAACAGCTTGATTCCTTTGATTTTTGTGACGTTCATTCACAGAGGTCGAATTCTTGTCCTGTTTTGGCGATGTAAGCGACGTTTTGAGAACAAAGCTGTGAGGAGTCTTATGCAGAGTAGGAAGATTCTGGTCATAACATGAAACAGACCCTGTCTTGATCAAAGCATGCCGAGTGCAGAGCAGTGCTGCTGCGAGTGATAAATCATCGGCATGCACGGACGGAGGGGTGGAGAGATGGGGAGAGAATGAGAGAACGCAAAGAATGAACAAGTGAAAAAGAGAAGGACAGTGAATGAGGTGTCTGGAGGATGTGACAAAGTGACTTTCCAGGTCAAGGGAAGTTTCTACAAGCGGTCCAACAAGCACATCACAGATCGTTAATCTCTAGAAACAGATTCTACATGTGAATATACAGAAAGTGTCGGCGGGGGACAAGATTTTGGGCCCAGAAGTGGTTTCTCGTTTGGCCGGCTAAAGCCTCCTTTGAGCAGGCTTTAGTTGCCCGCAGGTAAACTACTCGTGTGGAGAGCAAGAGAGGGCAGAACACATTGACCGAAATTCATCAGCTTTATTTACTTGCAGATAGCTGTTAATAGAAGTGAGCCAAAATCTCGTCTGGACCTTAAACACTTACAAGAAGTATCACTGTTTGTGTGAAAGAAAGAAACTAGTCGGACGTCGAATGGAAGAGGGAGTCTTGTTCCTGATATCCGCTGTTCACACTGGAAGCTCCAAAATTTGCAGTTGCCCACTGAGGCTAATTTGTCGTCAGACGATAGTCGATAGGCTCCGAGGTTGAACGCAGCTCAAACCCTCAGACGTCACCGCTCCACCACCGACTGTAAACCTAAGCAGTGACATTTAGAAGCATGTGTACGAAATCTCTCATTCCAGCCGTTCACTGCAGCAGTGGATTTTTCTGATTAGCTGCCTGCAGGCGAGAGACAGAGGAACTAATCAGTGGAAACAGCTGTTGCAGTTGTGTGTGTGTGTGTGTGTGTGTGTGTGTGTGTGTGTGTGTGTGTGTGTGCATGAATACCTGCTCTGTTCTAGTTTGCTAGTTGTGCACAAACTTCCCACACAGGCCATCAGGGGTCAGAAAACTTGTACCAGACACAACCGGCACCACACCTGGTGGAGCAGATCCAAACCAGAACAGATCTCCGATTTGACAGAAGCACGTGGATCATGAATGAATCCACGTTAAACAAAAGTGTTGTTCGTACTTCATGTGCTGTGTGTTTGTGTTAAGTGCACACCACACTGCATCCTGCCCCAAACCAGTTAGGAAAACCTCAGATTAAAAATAAATCCACTCATAGCTGCTGCATTCAGAACTTCCATTGCCTGGTCCATGTCTGTATAAAAGACAACCTCAGTTCCTCACTTGGAGCAAAAGCATTGATGCACTGTGTTCAGCGCATGTAGATAGTGGGCAAACATGTGTGAATAGAAACTTAATGAAATTCACTGGCTAAATGGAGGAAAAAAATCAATAACCACCACAGCAGCTGCCTGTCGGCCACAGTGAAGCCCTCTGCAAGTGGCAGCTATTAAAAGCAGGTTATATACAAGATGATCACTATTACATGTTTCAGGAAACAGGCACAGACTGTTCTTAAGTGACTGGAAATACAGCCTCATGTTGCCCTGCTCTTTCTCTGAGTCCTTTTGGGTTCACTCAAAAATTTGGCACAGGCTCAGAAAGAGCCATACTTATGCCTTACAGTGCGTGTACAGTACTCGCTGGAATGTGAAGCAGCTCTTTCAAATGTCGTCTTCATGTTTCAAAAGAAGAAGGCGGTGCACGCTCACAGGTTGTTTCGGTTACCCTGTTTGATTTCGACCTCTCTGTAGCCACGTGAGCGGCATCGCTCCAGGGGATGGAAAACCTCTGACGGTCAACTCACCGCTCAGGTCTGCGCTGGAACATCTCGGCAACTGCTGGACAGATTGTGACATAACTCAGTGCAGGCGTTCATGGTGCACAGAGGATGAATCATAATGACTTTGGTGATCCCGCCCCAGGCTAAAATTCTTTGATTTATGACCAAATGCCTGCAAACGAAAAACAGTCCCATCTCTCTGTAACCCTAACCCTAAACCTTCTGCTCTCAGATATGCACTCAAATCTAGACAGTTTCCTGAAATGTTCCAGAGGGCCTGTATGTAACATTTCCTGCCAGCCCCCCTGGTAAAATGTCCGTAAAATGTCTATATATATATGAGTGTGAGAATACAGCAGGACAATGTCCGGAGAATTCAAAGTGTCCAAGGGGGTGTGTTGATGACATTTTCTAACAAGCAAAGGATGCAAAACTGGAAGAATACAAATATCATAAACGTAGAATATGTCAGTTTGGAAAAACAAGAATATTCTTGGGTGATATTTGGCGATTGAGGCCGACACTGGTGTCTGGTCCTGCCTCTTGCATGATGTGCCACCTCTCACCTGAATGTTCCAGACATTTTACTCTTAGCGCTGTCAGTTTTTCCAAAATTCATGTTTGAAAGAAATTAAACATGACACGCAGTTCGTTTAAATGTATCTTGTGTCAACCCCCGTCTACGGGATAGGACACACAATACGTCCACGTGCCATTTCTCAAATGCTGTGACGTGATTGTTCCTTTCATTACGGTTTGTTAGCGTCTTGCATTTTCGTAGCAAAACATTGTAACGTTACTGACTGATAGGTCAAGAGGGCAAGAGCAAGAATGCCCTCTGCTGGATCACAAGGCAAACTACTTCAGCCAGGCTTATGGGATGTATATTTTGAATTCAAACAGGTCACTAAAGTTCAAATGAGAAGTAGATTTTTATTCGTTGATTTATTCCTCATCCTCCCTCGTCTTTTCTCTCCCTCTTGTTGCGCTCCACCTGTCTCTTCTCCTCAACAGGCCCGGCTGGATTTCCGTGACCCGCTCATGGTGTCTTTGCAGTTTGGACTAGCTGAGGAAGACAAGGGCCCCGTCCTGGATGAGAGCCTGCCCAGATCCGTCAATAAGACAGTAAGACCACTTAGAAGAGCCCTGTTACAACCGCCAGATTAAAGTAAGCAGAAGATTTTAGTAACATGACAGGAAGGATTAGAACCTCGTCTCAAACATCCTCCATCTGTCTCCATCTTTATAATCCAAGAGAAGTGGGCTGTTCTCGCCTGGCTCCGACCTCACTGCTGTTACAGCACATTAGCATCTGCAACAGCTGACTGCCATCCCTCCAGTCTGCACTCGTTTCCCAACACTGCCAGTCAGAGTAACCTTCCCACACTCCCACATGCATATTTGCTCCAACGCGAGGTTTTCCAGATAATTGTTGCAATGAGTGACGTGTCCAGATAAGGGGGTGAAAGAACACAGCGGTGGCAACACTAACAGCTCCCGTCACGTCTAAAACACAGGAGGATATGTGATGTGTTTATACGCCCGCAACACATCCTGACTCCCTCGGGGTCAGAACCTGTCACGCTGCGAGGAAGTGTTGGTGAGAGGGGACACACACACACACACACACATGCACGCACACACACACTCACAGAGTGAGAGAGAAAGGGGAAGTCATCAAAAGGAAGCTGTAGTTTTTCTTTTGATATTGTGCTGCAGTCGATTCCCCCGTGCTTCCTCTGGAGAGTAGACACTGTTGATGTTGAACAGTCCAGTGGGAGCGCACTGAGAATGGGAAAAAATATCACTGTGACCCTCACACACTCTGGGGGGAAAAGCAAAGGAAATTAGGGTCATTTGAATGCACCCTTTTTTTTTACTCAGGGATACAAACAAACACACAGCAACAGCAGCCTGTTTAGATTCTCATGTCTCCTCTGGTTTCTCTGGAGGAGCTTCTGGAGCCTAGAAGCTGCTTTCAGACATGCACTGAAGTCCTGACACTTTCCAGAAAATTTTCCGGAGGGGCCGTGTGTGAGAACGCAAATGTCCGAGTCCGTTGCTCTGTCTGGAAACTGAGTCAGACTTTGTGAGAATACAGCAGGAAAACTGGTAGAATAGAAACCCCTCCACGTGCAAAAGAGTCCACGTAGATGTCAACGACGATTCCAGAGCTTTTGGTGATACTTCCGCAGCAGAATCTTAACGTCCTGCGTGCTCGACCTAAATGCCACCTTTTCCTGTTGTTTTGAATGTGTCTGACTCAGACAATCTCCTGCTGTGTTCCTCATTGGTCAAAGGTGAAATTTCATGTCTGAAAATAGCTTCATTGTTATTCCAGAGTTAAGACTTGTTTTTTAAGATGCTGATTTACTGTCATTTGTTACCCCCCCCCACAACAAAAGTTTAACTAAAACTCTTAAAACTACTTCCCCTCGCTGAAAAGTCTTAAAAAACACAAACAGAACCAACAAATCATCGACATCCTGCCCGCGGCGTGTGTGAGGCCAGTTGTTGTGTCTCACTGTCGAGGAAGAATGAAATTTCCCTTCAGGTCCAATTTTGTGGCTGATGAGTTTTATTCACTGCACAATGGAGACAGAAGGTCCCAACGAGGCAGTACAAACATTCAGAGAAAGGTTCTACACCATACATCGAGACTGGCCTGAAACAATAGGTTGTGTCTAATCAATGAGGAATCCCGGACCGTCTCATTCACAATACAGTCTGATTCAATCTGCCAGTAACACACTTGGCTAATCCCCTCAGGACCTCTGCCAAAGATGTGTGGGGGGGGGGGTAAACTTGTATTGTGTAAGTACAGAAAGCTGCCCAAAGGTCGTCCTTGTGGATAAGTAGAGTTTGCACACAGGGATTTGTTAGTCACTGTAAAAAAGCTTGATGTTATCAGAAAAGCAGGAACTTCATCAGGACGCATAAAGACAAAGACAAACTCAAACTGTCAACATCGGCAGCCCTGGTCCTCATGGACATAATGAACACGACACAAGTGGCTCTGTCTGCGGTTACAATGTTTTATTGGCTAATTAACAGTCCAGTGTTGAGGGTAGATTCCTGTGAAGTTAGAAAATGTGCTGTTTGATTTGAATAAAAGCTGCTCTAAATAAATCTCTGCTAATAGGCTGCTGACAGTTTAACTAAAACCTGATAACACTGGTTAATTACTGAAATGAGTTAATATATCTGACATCTTTATAGTTCTAATGAATCTCTACATGTACACTCTTTATAATCTGTTATAAATCATGACGAACTCATCACTTTACATAAAACTGAATTCTCAAATATCCTGTTTATTCTGAAAAAGAAATAGACACTTGAATTTTGTTTGTTTTACTTATTTATCCGTCTATATATTTATGCATCTTAGACTGTTTTACAGAAATATAATTATTTTCTATTAGATTTCAGCGTGTCCTCAGTTCCTGTTAATATTGGTTTGCTCTGAGTGTGGATGGGGATGGGTGGAGGGGTGGGGGGGTGTTTGTATTGCTTTTATTGCTTTTATTCTGTAAAGAACTTACAAATAGATTCTGGTCGATTGATTGATTGATTGATTGATTGATTGGTTGATTGGTTGATTGGTTGATTGGTTGATTGATTGATTGATTAAAAAGGCTCATAAGTGAAAGTGGAAAGAAATCAGGTTTTTGCCTTTGACACATTGTATTTATGAGGATTCGAATCACACTGGGATGTGGGATTGTAGCCGTCCCTCACTGATATAAATGGGCTGGTCAAAATAATAGAAACACCACCACGAACTACCAAATGAAACACTACAAACTTCACTATATTTGATTGCAGCAAAGTTGGATGTAAGTACATGAGTGTTCCTAATAAAATGTCCGTCTCTGTCTTTCCAGATTCCTTTAGTCGACTGTGGGAGCGATCTGAGGTGCATTGCTGATCTCTCTCTCAAAGCAGAGCCCAGTGTAAAAACGTAAGTGGGATAAGCGTTTTTGTAGCAATGTACATTGAAAGGTATCGCTCACGGTAACTTTATCATGTTCAATTTATCTTGATCACAGTCACAACACAGTAGTTAGTCCTTATTAGCTGTGATGCGTGACTGCCCCCTTGTGGAGGAATATGTGCATCACAGCCGAGCGTGCTGACAGGTTTCACTGTACCTCTCCAGGATGCTGATCAGTTCAAGGACGGACAAGTTCGAAGTGAACATCAAAATCAGAAACAGCAAAGACAACGCGTACAACACCAAAGTCACCCTCAGCTTCACGCCCAACATCAACTATATGAAAGTGGAGGTGAGATTTCGCGGCGCTCTCGTCCTTGTGTCATTTTTTAAGTGTGTACAGTCAGTGGGGCTGCGGTTGTGCTGATGCGTGTGTTACTTTGTGTCTTCAGCCGGAGCAGTTATGCAATCTGAACCATACGAAAGTGGAGTGCGCTGTTGGATACCCGTTCCTGGGGGGCAATGTGGAGGTTTGTGTCAGCACACGTTCATTTGTCTGCATGTTACCTGCACAATATAAGATTTACTATGTATCTGTAATACTGAGAATCAAACCTACGGTGTGATCCAATATGTGCAGGAAAATTTCAAAGTGAAATTTGAGGCGAACCCCGAACATATTCAGGACGTGATTCAGATCAACGTGACAGCGACGAGGTGAGAGCCTCAGCTAAAGTGTGTTTTGTTTCCTGTTTGAAGACGTTTCACTTCAATTATTATAACACTTAAATGTTTAGTGCAAAAATGACTGTTTTTTTCATTGGTTTTATTTCCCCCACAGTGACAGTGAAGAGCTGGCCTCTACCCTGAGTGACAACGTGGTGCTGATCACCATCCCTGTGAAGTATGAAGCTGGACTCCTATTCTCAGTGTGAGTGGCTGTAGTTGTAGTTTCACTCCTCACTCATCATGCACACTGCTGCAATGTTAGTTATTATTTCATATTGGTAGTGTTAATGTAATGTTACTCCATAACAGCTGGACATGTAAATAGGCAAAAGCTATGTTTTCCATATCGACTTAGAAGAAGGTTTAATAAAACTATTAGAGCTACGTACCCTTAAAGTTCAGAGTATCGGAATAATAGACTTTTTATAAAGATGGACGACGTGTCTCCACTTCCTCCCACTATCCAGAAATGAAGCCAAAATATCCCCTTTATGAATGTCGCCATCTTGCACATTTGGAGCTAGAGTCTGTGGAGTAATAATTGAGGGGGTGGAGCCACAGTATCTAGGTATCACCGATACACGGGCTCGACCAATTGCGAGTTACTCTCATCTGTGAATGATGACATTTCACTCTGTTTCTATAGCATCAAACAAGTAGTTAAAACCAGAGAAGCAAACACTTAGACAGTCAGTGTGACCTGAAATGACAGAAACCTCTTTAAGAAAAACTCATTTGGTGTGTATTTTGTCTGAAGGTCTGACTAAAAAACGATAAATCTAATATGATGTGATGAACATGTGTCTCTTCCAGGCGATTTGTGGATAAACACATCGTGGTAAAAGAGGGTGAACAGTTTGCCGCGGTGTTCAATGACACCAGGATGATTGGAGAGGAGGTCAACATAAGCTACACGGTAAAGATCACATGTGATGTGTTCTCTGGATGTACAGAGTTAACAGCTGCACGCCGATGTGCTGTGTTTGGGGTTCCAGATGTGGAGCAGTGTATCAATTCATCAAGGTCACATGTCTGTCTCACCTCTTCTCAGATGGAGAAGGAAGGTGATGTGGTGACTCCGCCCCTCGACCTGACAGTGACGTACCCTCATCTGTCTCCTCGGCAGAACAACTTACTGTACCTCACACATGTCACCACCAGCCTGGGGGTATGCATGCACACACAGACACACACACACACACACACACACACACACACACACACACACACACACACACACACACACACAGACCCACCCTAATAATGTTCTTACCTCTGCAGGTGAAATGTGATGCAGATCGTTGGATTAACCCTGATAAAATCAACCCCAACATTATAAAGCCCAACCCGAACAAAGAAACACTCAGCGTCTTCCTGCTGGTGAGTAATGTGTAGCTGTATTTTACAAAGACTGTTCAACTTTACTTAAGACACACTATCAATAATTCAGTCTAGTTCTTAGGAAATTCAGTTTCCTTCAGGAGGTTTAAATAATTCTGACTTGAGTTTTTCACGGCAACTGATCCCTCCAGTCTTACCCGGTCCTGGTCAGACGTGGTTTTCAGGTGTAACTGGTTCTCTGTACCAAACAGAAAGCTGCACTCATTACATCATTAAAAACTGAGCTCATATCTTTCTCAGTCTAAAGCGTCTCCACAGTATTCCAGTCCACATGTACACTTTTAAATGCACCTTCATTTAATTAAAGCAAACTATTTTTTCACAAAATAAACATGTAACAATGTGTTTATAACACATTATTATGCAGTTGTAAGCAGATTGTATATGTTTATTAATGCATCTATTGGCAACTCCTATTGACACAGGTTAGCGAGGCAAATTTATAATCACGATATAAAACACTGTTGTAATGATGTAAAACATACATTAAGAGAAGAAGTATTCATTCTGTCCATTAACAAACACTTATAAATGAAATGAAAATCCTTGTAGCTGCTTATAATAACACCGGAGTCTCTTGTTACACCCAAATAAATCCATCTCATAAAATACCAAAGTGACAGAAACCAAGTTTGAAGGTACCTTTACACTTTTACATCTTTACTCTTATCTGGGTGTCATCCTGTATGATATTTCAAAGATGGTTAAAAGTTATGCTTCATCTTATACATCTTAATATAAATGCTTTTTTCCAACAACACATAGCATACAAACTGATTGCACTATTACTTAGTTGGGATTTGAACCAACAAACTTGTGATTATAAGCAAATCACTCAGCCAACACAGGAACTCGTTGGAGCAGAGTCCAGGTCTTTTAAAGTCTGAGCCGTCTTTGTTTATTGCAGTGGTTTTATTTGAGTATATTTAATATACTGTGTGTTTATCAGTGTCATTATCTCTGGGTTTTTTTCAAAGTTCCAAAACATGAAATACATGACAGAATAATCAGACTTGACCCGCTCTGATCTCATTATGTCTTTAGGAAACACGCTGGTGTCAGTCCAGTCACCTTGAAACGCCTCTCCTGTTATTTTCCTGTCTTTACTGTGTGATGTTTGTTCTACAGTCCTGCTCTGCTGAGCTGCACTGTGCGTCCTTCACCTGCTCCATCCCCGAGGCAAAGAACAGTCAGGTCAACGTCACATTCCGGGTGTGGAAACCTACGTTCATCAGGGTGGGTTCAAAGTCTTTGTTTTACACTCGTCTCGCCTCTTTCTGCCTTTTTAGTTTGTCACAGACTTGGCCAAATGAGAACGAGAGTAGAACAGAGTGAGTGACAGATTCTATTTGTGCCCCTTTCCTGAACAAGCAATTTGAGATGTGGAGCATAGAAAAATATATTTTACATGCAAATAAATTATATTTCGAGGAAAGATGTAATTATTGTATATTCTGTGCACAATACATTTGCATGTTTACCATTATACATTTTATCGTGCAATAATTACCCCTGTCGCGCAGTTTTACTGATATACACTCACACAAACACACAGAGATATATTTAATCTTCAAAATATATGTGCTTGTAAAAATATATTTTTCTGTGAGGCATAAATATAAAATGTCTATTACACCACAGACAGCTGAGTGATGGATGAACGGACAGGAAACGTTTAAAGGAGATTTATTGTCTTTACAGGGGGAGTTTTCCGCTCTGCACATGTCGGTGAATGGGACTCTGGGGGTCAAAAACCCAAACCTGTTTGAGTTGAAAAGCGGGGACCGGACCCGAATCGTAAGTCGTAAAAGTTTTTGTATCGTATGGTTTTGTCATTACATGCCTGTGTGTGTGTGTGTGTGTGTGTGTGTTTGAGTATATGTCTACGTTTACTACATGAATGTGTGTCCTGTTCAGGTGAAGATCCAGGTTTCCAAGGAGGCCTTAGGAGGAATCCCCATATGGGTCATCATAATCAGCATCCTGATAGGACTGCTGATCCTAGCACTGGTCATCTTCGCTCTTTGGAAGGTAAAGTTTCCCAAGTCCTCAAATATCATTTGCTCACATGTGGGAGCTTCCATGTGTTTCACAAATGTATACAGAAGTTTGGAAAAATTGGCAAATAGAACATTTGTGAATTAATTTCACGTTTCTATCCCCTGACGTCATGCAAATAGTAGGTGTTGGTTCGGCAACACTAGGTGGCGCTAATGCTCCCAGTTGAACCATTGCAGAAGTTGAAGGGGAGAGCAACAAGATAAAGTGCGGCAGTAAAACTTGACACAGAGGCACTTTGTGTTTAGTTTGTCCCGTTCTCATCAATCCAATATCTCAGTTTGGCTCTGAAGTCAAGTCTGAGGTCTCCAGGATGAACTGTGAAGTCACAAATGGTTTTTTTGGCCATAACACAAGAATTAAAGCACAAATTACGACAAAATTTCACACAAATGTCTAAAAGGATTTAATAGGACTCTTGGGAAAGTAGCCTCCAGCTAAACGGGATGCAAACGTCGACTAACTCAGATGAAACCACGTTTCCAGACACACTTTTTCTTTATCTCTGGAGGAAGTTGTAGCCTTTTTGTTTGTGCTTCTTGAAAAACAGGATATTTCTTTCCCAGTGTTGACAGTCTTAAATCTAAGCTTACACTTTGCTGTAGCTTCATATTTACTACAGCATGCACATGAGAGTGGTGTCGATATTCTACAGTAACTCAGCATACTCGCTAAAATATCGAACCCTTCCTTTGAAACATGCCGTGAGTAGTTTGCTAACTTGAGTTTTCTGCTCCTCCAGATGGGCTTCTTCAAGAGAAAATCCAGGGACTACACAAAGGAGGAAATCATGGACTGAAGGGTTCGGACAGCGAGCAGCTCTGTGAGCGACTGCTCCCAGAACCGTCAGGTTGCACAAAGTGACAGACGGACGGACGGACAGAGGAAGTGCAGGGACACACAAACACCTCAGTGCTGCGACACAGTGACAACCTGGGAAACACAAGCACTGCTCTCTGTTTCCTACGCAGGGGTTTAATAATGTTTGCAAATACTTCCAATCGCTTTTTCTTCAATGCTTTAAACACTCTGTTACAAAATGGGGGCTGCACACATAGTCAAATAAGGTGCAGAGACAGACACTTTGGCAGTAACTGTGTATATGAACAACTCCACCTATCTGAGTCTCCATCTAAAATGATTGCTCAGAGGAGTATTTGCAAACATTATTTGTTCTTGGTCAGATTCTTTCTCGCAGATATCAACGTAAATTCAGGTCAATGCTGTTGAAGAAGAGGAACCAGACAGGAGGAGGAGGAGGAGGACGTCACTTTCCAGGCACCTTTTGGAAAACTACCAAATATCTGTGTTTTACAAAAACCTTCAGAGCTACAACAGCTGCGCTACAGCTTCAGAGGGGGGGGGAAAGCATTCAGGTTTTTCAGTGTGAAGATCCAAAGTCACCTCACTCACTTTCTGCATCATTACAGCAACAACGTCTGGCCGTCTGTGCGCTTCAGAGACAATATGTGAACTTTTCCCGTGTAGGAGCGGCCGTCTGATAGCTTAGACTTCTGTGTTAAAGTGTGCTTAGTTTGTTTTTAAAAAACACTGTACGTTTTTTGTGTTTTATCGTGTTTTGTTTGACATGTATGTTGAGTTTTTCGCAATATAACTTGGCACATTCTTGATCCTTAAATTCAAATGTTGGATAAAGACACTGACCTGAACACAAGACTTTTACTAAGCTGAGCTGAAGCCTGTATGCTTTTGTTTTTTTTAACTTTTGATTTAGTTAACAATTTTAAAAACAACCAATTTCTGATGTCGATGTACGTTATTAGTTTGGTCACCCTTCAAAATCCAAAGCTTCGATTTTTACTGTAAATATAGCACAGTGCTCAAGAATGTAAAGCTTCAAATGTACAGAACTGTGTTCGCTTTAATTCTTGTAATTTAAGAGATGTTATCCACAAGCCTTTCTTTGTTTTCATGTGTGTGATCGGTGGTCAGAGAACATGAACCTGCTCAGGTGCTACAATATCATGAATGAATGATGACATGAGCATTTGACTCAAAGGAAAACCCATCTGGCCTGTAGCTCACAATTCCAAAGCTGATGCAAATATGTAAATATTGTTCTATTTTGATGAGAAAATGAAAGTTATAATTATTCTGTACTGAAAATATACATGAAGATGAGGGTTCGTATCCACTACTTTAGCTTTAAGTCTGTTGAATGATTGTGTTCTGAATGCAGAGGCTATAACTTTTCCGAGAGGAGATTATTTTGATTTCAATTGCAAAATAGAGGGTAGTATTCATCCAAGATAGAAATATACATGTTACTATTCACCAGCAGCTTTCTATACAGTAAATAGGATTCGATAGTAAATGTATTTTGAGCACCAACATGTACACAAAGCATTCGCATATATAGGCTCATTTCATCCCATATGCGGTACTCAGTACCTTACAAATTTACTTATTCAGGTTTCCTGTCTTGATTTTCTTGTTTTTGATCCAGAAGTTGCACATACGATCACGTTGTATGTCGAGGAGACAGAGAAACGGCCTCTTTCCTCGCTGTCGTACAATAAATCTGAGGCAAGACCACAGGAAACAGATCATTTGAATATTTAAATGCCCCTCTGCGCTCACTCTCCACTGTTGACATGAAGCACATGTAATGAATCGTATGTACAGAGTGTGTCACTGTTCGTCATTTTAAGATTGCGTGGCTACGTCAGGCTTATACACGAGGGTGGAGTCATGAATCTCTCTTTGTCCACTTAAGAAGAAAGAAGTCGTGGGGGATTATTTTTGTCAGATCTTATATCCTCTGTTAAAATTCTGAGGAGGACTCAAAATGAGAGAAAGGCACAAAGTGAGAGTTGTGAGCACCGTCCCAGCCTTCTACACTGCTGTGAAGTCTTCATTGTAATGCACTGGTTTGTCAGACTGTATGCGTCCTCATCAGCACACAAATGAAATGAATCTTATGTACAAAAATAAAGACTTTTTACGACAAAGTCCTCAGTCATCACTTCTTGTACTTTTGTTTGTATAATAAACACAATGAAAACATCATAAACCATTTCTTAAACGTTGAAATTCTGCTTATAAAAGCTAAATACAAAAACTGTAATTCTCGAAGATATGTGTGCAGTTTAAACATTAAGGTCACAAGTTAACTTACATCCCCTGGCAGGTCGGAAGAACAGGACATAGTACAATGAGAAATAAATACAGAGTAGTGTAACGTAAAAAGTAACACACAGCCATAGAACACAGATTTACAGACAAAAGCACATCAAAGATAGATTCTTGTCAAATATAAAAATATAAAAGCTTATTTTATGTAAAGGTTAATCCAAAATTTTATTTTTTTATTTTGTAAATTCTTAGATATTTTTATTTTATGGACTAAATGACTAATACATTATTCAAAAACATTAACAGATTAACTTGCAGTAAAAACGATTTTTTTAAAGACAATAACATTTCTACATTCCATGGAAACACATCTCCCAAAATGTCACTTTTCATATAGAAAATATTGTATACGATGCCTGGAAAGTAAATATATCCCAAACATTGTATTTAAGAGGTTAAATGAACATCAGCTCATTTCCATTTAATGTTCTAAAGAAGCATTTTATCTGTGTGATTACATGTGTTCCTTTTAAATAGTTCACTCGGTAATAAATAGTGTTGGTTTGTTAGTACATATAATTGTTATAAAATATAAACGTTGATACTTGAGATTTTCTCTGGACACATTATCCCACTGCTGGGTGGGGGGCAGACTCCTGCGAGACAAGACTGAGGGCGTCGAGGACCCCCTATCACGGACTGTACGGATCCTGTGATGTGTGTGTGGCTTTGAATGAGGCACGGCGCCGCCTGGTGGTCACCCCGCGATACACCCGGCGATAAGTGACACTCTGGGAGGGGAAGCAGAACAAACTGTAAGCCGCTGGCCGGGGGGATCCATCTTGCTGGAGAAAACAGAAACGAGGGTGAAGCATTCCTGCCCAGTCGAGCGTCCCAGAAACGGTCTCGGTGTCCCCGTCGAACGCGCTGGGGAGCCCGAGGAGGGGCTGCTTCGCTGCCTGGAGGATGTCCCGACATGAGGGTGAGTTGATCATCGGCTCCACGGCGCCGGGGCTGGAGCTACATTACCCACAGCTAGCTAGCTAGCTTGCTTAGCTGCTGTGCTAGCTGCGGCTAAGTGCTCCAGTCAGGGGGAGGGTGTCGCTGCCGCTGCGCCTTTTCCTCGGCTTGTTTTCCAAGCTCGTCCCAACATACTCGTATCAGCTGCCATTAGACGCTGTGTACATTTGTGTATTAAGTGTAACAATAAGTCAAAAATGCTCCAGAGACACGGCAACACAGAGCAGCTTAGCCTTAGCTGCGCTACCTTACGTTAGCCGGGCTAGCTAGCAGGCTAATGTATGCTAACACAAGGATTCGTCAATGTTGCCCACAGTGGCGCCGATAACCCGTCCCCGTCACGTAGCCCAACGCAGCCGGCACCGTGTTTCTCTCCCATTTGCGCTGATTCTGGGGCTCTAGCGCCAAATCGTCCCCCCCTGCTGACGAGCACCACTGTTGTTAGCGAATGCACTGTCATCAAGAAGCAGACAGTCCGAGGCCTCTCTCTCCACAAGCCAGGTTAGCTGGGTGGCATGCTACTAGCCAGCGAGGGTTAACTTGCGCTGTGTTCAGCTGCAGACCAGGTGGCAGCGTGAATGTGTCCCTACACAGTGTTGGTTCAGCAGGAGGTGGACTGGTCGTGTCCCCCGTCGGGTTGTCGTGCTCTCCGGTAAATGAATCCAAGGCACCAGCACGGTTGGTTGGATCCAGTTCGACCGAGGAGGAAAGCTCAGCAACTTTGCTTGTGTTGGGTGAAACCTGTTTCAGTGGATCGTCCACAGAGGCCTGGGTACAGTGTCCCCCCCCCACCCCCTCTGCCCCTTGTATATCCCTGTATGCGTGTTGAGATCATACTGGTTTTATACATCACACAGGTGATACTGAGTCCTGCGGTGTGGCCCCGAGCCTTTAACCAACACGTAGAGCTGATAGCTGCATGTTGCCAAACTACTGTGTTTGTTCAGGTCTGGGTTTGGTTCATAAATATTTCCTTTGTCTTCATTTGAAAATATTTGGAAGTAGTTTTTTTTGTGCAAGAGGTCAAATGAGTCTGAGGAAATTCCCTCAGTAGTTGCTTAAGTAACACCCAGGCTTTATGAAATAGTGGTTTTCCCTTCAAAGGGAATCTCAGTGAGGCAGGAGTTGGAATATTGCAGATTATAATAATTATATTCTAGCTGTATTCTATTTGTGCATCTAAGCTCTATTAAATATAAAGTATCTTAGAAACTGACTGTTAGTATCTGGTGTTTGAAAATAATCTAGTAATTTGTGAAAAGTCAGAGCAATTTAATAAGTTATGATGAGGACTAAATAATAATAATATACAATTTGGATAATATAGTAAATAATCATTTGTCCGGACCCTCTTTTCTTTATTTCTGTTGACCGGTGGATTCATGTGCATCCAGTTAAATCGGAATCCCAGTGTTCTACGGGAAAATGTGTGACTGTGCTATAAATGAGTAACAAACGCTGCAATGAAAACAGCTCTCGGATGCTTCGTACTATTGTGCCGTGCCTCTGAGTTGCTCGTGAAGTTCACTGGAATGCCAGAGTTCTTCACTGCCGCCACTTGTGGGTTGGTGCCACTCCAAAACACATGCTCATGTAAGTGAGACTGGCCTGCACATAGAGACCGCCAGTCTCACAGATCCACGTTTATAAGGAATTTGTAACGTTATTGTCAGGTCCTCGTATTTGAATTTGAATTCTTTTTTTTTCCTCCTCTCTGTTGCAGGTGTGAGCTGTGACGCGTGTTTGAAAGGGAACTTCAGAGGACGACGGTTCAAGTGTTTAATTTGCTACGACTACGACCTGTGCGCGTCGTGCTACGAGAGCGGAGCCACAACAACGAGACACACCACAGAGCACCCCATGCAGTGTATATTAACCAGGGTAGACTATGGTAAGGGCCTGGCTGAGAGCCCAGACCGAGGCTTGTGTGGCTCACTGATCATACACAAACCAATCATGCCTGTGTAGTAAGCCTGGGGCGTGATGATAATTCATCCAACGCCATTGCAATAATGATTAATGTAATTTATTGGGAGTAGTTTTGTTCTGTAATACTTTTTTGGTGTCAATTATTAAACTTGACGGAAAAAACCCCAATGTTTTTTGTGTTTGCTCTCTTCTTGCAGACTTGTATTATGGAGGAGACACTTTTTCAGTAGAGCAACCGCAGTCGTTCACGTGTCCTTACTGTGGCAAGATGGGCTACACGGAGACGTCCCTACAGGAGCATGTCACCTCAGAGCATGCAGAGACTTCCACAGAGGTGGTGAGTATACTGTGCACATGGAGGGCTCAGCACATGCGTTCACAGATGTTAATAATATGTATTAGTCACCATCATTGTCTCCCTAATGTTCACAGTACTTTCAAATGTTGCCCTTGATGCTGTGCGCAGCTCCAGCAGCCTAGTTTACCTCTGCCATCTGCTAACATAATGTATATTAAAGTCATTAGGCCAGTGTGTTTTGTTTTTTTTAGCTCTCTGTTCGTCTGCATCTCTACTGTTCAGTCTGTTATTCCTGTTTAGCTCTGCACCTTAGTCAGCTAAAATGACTTGCCAGAATGAACATGCACAGGGCTTTTGTGGATAACTTGTTGTCAGAGAGATAGCAAAACAAGGCAAAGGGTGAGGCTGCAGCCGACGGTGCAGGGTTAGCAGTTAGTCTGGGGGAAATTAAGACCCTTGTAGTCTGTCGGTAGAGCTAACTAGCAGTATGCCCTTATAAAGTGTGACACATGTTTATTTCAGCGAGGTGTCAATTAGGGGTAAAAAAGGGACTAAAGTAAAGTCTTTTCTGTGAGAACACCTGACTCAAGTCATTTAATCGACTTCATTTCAGTCTTCATACGGTTATTGCTTCTGTTGCCCAGCTAAGAGTAGCCAACTAGCGTTAACATACATTGGCAGTTTGCATCGTATTTAATGTATTCATCAGCCATCTGAGATTAACAATTACAGCAAGAGACACAGCACCGCAGCATCTTGGAAACACCACAGCTTGGACTGTCACACGTCAGGATTAAACAACCGAATTTGTGCTCCAGTTGTCCATCGGTGCCAAATGAAACCAAGTTGCATCTTCTGTGGGTTGTCTTTGATGGATTCTGTTGCCTATGCCACAGCAGAGTGTCTGTCAGCAAACCCCATTGAAATGAGTGTAACTAACATGTCCTATACCATCTCAATACATTACAACTTCCATACCCTGTCTTACTTTGGATGTGAGGGACTACTTTCAGCGTGAGGGTGTCAACGTAAACTAGAGTGACCATGTTAATACAAGAACATGTCATCCAGTGGAACAGTGTGGCTTATTAATGTGTTTATAACAGTTTTGGTCTAAATAAGAAGAATAAACCACATCAGGCGTTTGGATGCACGGAAAATACTCATCACCTACTCGTTTTGGTCTTTTTTTGAGCTACATCATCAACAGACACAAGGCAGCAGTTAAGAGGAAGTGTTTCCCCAACCTGTTGCTGTGTGTGTACGTGGTAGTTGAGGATTTGTTACATTGAGTGCCGATTGTTGATATGCTGGTGTGTATGTGTTGTGATACAGGCTTGGCAGGGCTCTAGGCTAACCTTTTACATTCGTTGCACCGGTGGACATTTTCCATTGCACCTTTTGGCACTGCTAATATACCTTTACTTGACAGTTACCATATATGCATTGGTAATGTAAGGATATTTCATTGTACAATACCACTTTTGCCTGGATATGAAAGCAATTCTCAGAGAACTTAGGCTGTAAACCCAACAAGGAAACTGTACTCTAACTTATTAGAGATAATTATTATAATTATTATAATTATGAACTTAATTATTGCGATAAATGATATTGACATCGTCATGAAACCATTTTAAACCATTGGTATAATGATAATATTAAAGTATAATCATTACACCCTCTCAAAGAGTAATGAAGTAAATTCTAAAGAATATTCAGTCTGACATTTGAAATAGAGTTAAAAAAAAAAATACTAAAATATCTTAAATAAATAAAACATAAACCACAGGCAACCAAACCAAAAATAGCCCTTGAATTAATATTAAACATCTGGCACAGGATACATGTTACGAGCTCAGTAAACAGGAAGGTAATGATTTAGATGAGCTTTTAGCTTTGTGTTGTATTAGGTCAGCGTATCCTCTTGGATCGTGTGTGTGTGTGTGTGTGTGTGTGTGTGTGTGTGTGTGTGTGTGTGTGTGTGTGTGTGTGTGTGTGTGTGTGTGTGTGTGTGTGTGTGTGTGTGTGTGTGTGTGTGTGTGTGTGTGTGTGTGTGTGTGTGTGTGTGTGTGTCGCTCTTCACACAGACAATCACATTTATTTAGTTATTTATAAATGGTGTCGCATCATGAATTCTGGTCACTCTAACACTGGTGTCCTGGATGTGCGTGTTGTCTTGTGTGTAGCAGCAGGTGCGAACAAAATGCAAACCATCGTTTCTGCTTTTTTTTCAACGTGTTTAAATACGTGTCTCACGAACTCAGGAGCAAAACGGTCCCCCTCTGGACCCCTGCTTGGTGGCCTTAATTTACTCGTGCTTGTTGAAATGAAATGTTCTTTTAGAATAAAGTAGTCTGTGATGGAGTGTGTACCGACGTCTGAGTTCACAGCACAGTAGTTCTGCTTTATCACATGTTTTCTTTTGTTTGGTTTTTGACTTGTTTTTGATTTCATCAATTCATCAACTGTTAATTTTGTTGATCTGTCATTTTGTCTGTAGAATGTCAGAAAATGGCAATGACGTGACAAAGAAAAACATCAAAGAAGCAGGAAATGGGGAATAGTTTGGTTGGAAAAAAAGTGACATTTAAAATTGTTGATCAGCTGTTGTCTAATTTCCTGTCACCCAACTAAATGACTGAAGGAGAAATTGTTGCAGCGAGCGTTTGTTTTGCATTTGGTCAACACATGATGGGATTTTATAGATCTGATGTCAAATTACAGAGAGTCTCACCAAAGTTAAATGATACAAAGATATGAGCTTTACCGACCTCTGCAGCCCACTCCTCATGTTATTGAAGCTACTGGTCTGAAACACCAGAATCTCCGACCTAATTGTTCACAGTCAAGACGCATTTTGGTTAATGAGCCAGGTTTTCAAAAGGACGAAGATTGTCGCAGATAAAGTGCCACTTCAATTTTGATCATTAAATCAGAGGAGTGATTTTTTTAACTGCCTTACTGGGTATTATGTTATCAGTCCTCAAGTCCTAAGTTTTAGTTCAATATGTCCATATAGTTTAATTTTGTTGAAACAAACCTTTCTCTCTCTCCCTCTCTCTTCAGATCTGTCCAATATGTGCTGCCTTGCCAGGAGGTGACCCGAACCACGTCACAGATGACTTCACAGCTCACCTCACACTCGAACACAGAGCGCCAAGAGATTTAATATCCTTTCTACGTCTCCACGCGTTATACAGATGTCTTTGTGTATATATATATATATATTTGAAATGTGTTACACTGTGTCGCATTACTGCATTTACCCTTAACTGTCCCTGTGTACGATGAGTCCAGCAGTGTTCGACATGTACGTAGGATGTTCCACCCTGGCAGAGGACTGGGTGGTCCCAGAGCACGACGCACAAATATGCACTTTACTAGTGGCTCCACAGGAGGACTATCATCCTCCTCATCACAGAGCTCCACATACACCCCCAGTAACAGAGAGGCAATGGACCCCATCGCAGGTGAGAACGAGCAGTGTACTCTTCACAGAATATTATTCTTCACATAGGTGGTTCAGAAGGATCTGTCACATCCTCCACTAGCACCCTGTGCTGGGAAACTCGTAAAGTTTCCATCAAAACTCTGCTTCGTATGAACGATAACCGTCCACTCCCTGTCTGAGAAGTGAATACAACAAATGATTTATCATTAACTTCACATTTTCATCTTTGAGTCGATTTGTGTACAAAATTCTCGACAGTTTTGTTTTGTTTGTGCAGGTAGTGATAACATGCCTGCCTTTCTTGTTGGGCTTTTGAGTGATACTGAAAGCAAATTAATTGATTCTAACCATAACACACAAAATGAAGATGACAGTATAATGGAAAAGAGAAAACGGAATGCCTGCCGGTTCTAGTCGAGCTTGGTTTGTTTTTTGTCAGGCTCGGGCAAAACACTGCAACCCTCATCTTTTCCCTAATCTTTATAAGAAGATATTCGCCGAAACCATAATTGCTGATATCTAAGCATATCTAAAGAAATCCCTGTGTTCCTCTTTCTGCCTCATATCTGCTCACACGTATCTCCAGTGTTGTCCTTTGAAATCATGACTTATTTAGAAACCGCCAACAGCAGAGCCTGTTTTTTGTTGTGTCTCCTGCAGAGTTGTTGTCTCAGCTGTCAGGTGTGCGGCGTGCGGCAGGGGGGCAAATAAACTCGTCAGGGCCTTCGGCCTCCCAGCTCCAGCAGCTTCAGATGCAGCTGCAGTTGGAGCGGCAGCAGGCACAGGCGGCGCGGCAGCAAGTGGAGACGGGCCGCCACCCGACACGACGCAGCAACAACCCGGGCAACACTGGCTCCACCATCCCTCCACCTAGC
Source organism: Hippoglossus stenolepis (assembly GCF_022539355.2). Classification (NCBI taxonomy): domain Eukaryota; kingdom Metazoa; phylum Chordata; class Actinopteri; order Pleuronectiformes; family Pleuronectidae; genus Hippoglossus; species Hippoglossus stenolepis. The sequence continues at coordinate 13,281,562 of NC_061500.1, forward strand.
ACAGCAACTGCCAATTCTGCCGCAGTGGGTGAAAACAATCCTTCGTCCTCGTCCCACAGCTCCCAGTTCCTATTAGCACGGTGAGTGTGGCCAGTCACTGGTTTTGAAATTAAATATATTGTTTATAAAAGCCAATATGGTGTCAAAGAAAACTCAGCATGAGTAATATTGTTTCCACAGTTATTCTGCTTGTACATTCACATCTGAGAAAGTAATTTTAATATAATTTATGTATGACAATAATTCTAGTGTTCTAACATTGTTTGTTGTAAATTAATTGCTAAGTCAAACTAACCATTAATAATAGTTCTACTAATAATAATATAAATATTTTCCAAGTCAGAAGAATAGGCTAAACATTATTTTAGAGACTGAAAAACCTGCACATTCTATTATTATCAATATTGGAAGAGATTTGTGTAAAGTGAACTGTAAACACTGATCATTGGATCATTTAGATTTAACTGACAACATTTAGACTTTCATCACTATTTAACTAATCAGTGTTCATGTCTATTCACCAGGTTAAGCTCAGTTTCCACAGAATCACAACTTAAAGGTTCACTGTGGAGTGTTTTACAAACAAATGAAGGTTTATTGAATGTTTGCCGTATGCGTACCTCACATACTGAGAGTGTCTATTTTCTCTCTCATAAAACCTATGTAGCGCAATCTGTTGAACATTTGTAATCGTGTGATGTGAACGCCATATTTTCTATTTGCTATATCAGCAGCGTAGCATGAAACTCTTGTCCATTGATGAAAACATTGTTAAAACGTTGCTTCAAAGCTAAACATCCAGGGGGGAACTTGCAAATGAACCCGATTGTTATCTTCTTTGTATTAATAACATTTCAACTTGAATGTGTTAAAATGAACATTATCGATTTCTTCAGGTTGAATGAACCTAAGATGTCCGAAGCAGAGCGGCAGTTTCTAGAAGGAGAGCGCGCGGACCGCAGCCTGTTCGTGCAGGAGCTGCTGCTGTCGACGCTGATGCACGAGGAGAGCTCCTCTTCTGACGAGGAAGAGCGCCGGGACTTCGGAGACTTCGGGGCCATGGGCTGCGTGGATATCATGCCTTTAGATGTGGCGCTGGAGAACCTCCAGCTCAGAGAGCGCAGCTTCGCGGGGAAGGAGCCTCCGCCGCCTCCTCTTTGATGTCCGAGCATCAAGCAGACTGTGTCCTCTCTGCTGCAACTGTCAGTGATGGACAGCAAAACAGCAGCAGTCCTCCCCCCCCCGTCCCCGTCCCCCTGGCCTCACCCTTCTTTCTCCCTCTTTATTTTCTGAGTTTGTTTTTTGGTGATTGTAATTTCAGGCCTGTCACCATTTTTGTTACATTGTAAACGAGAATAAATGAGAGCAAGTGGGATAAATGTACGAGTGCGCAATAGCAACTGAGTGAGCAAGCGAGAGGAGAGAAATATATAAATATATATATAAATATATAAAATATATATATATATGAAGTTGATAATCAATCCACATAACTTTTCTTTTTCAGGTAAATGTTACAGGCAGCTGTGGCAGACCTTTGCTTCCTGTGACATGCAAACAAACGGCTCTCCGTAAAAAAAAATACTCCACATTCAAAAGTCAAGAGAGCATAGGCTCCTCTGATGAAGCTGCTGTGTGTGTGTGTTAATGACTATTAATAAATAAAAAGTGCTTGGATGGGTTACCATAACTACTGCATGCAGTTATTTGCAGCGTGCATGACTTTTAATGACCCTGTCATTAAAACTTTTCTTATTTTATTTTTAATATCCCAAAGCTTTCAACTGTTTTTAAATGGTTACTTTAAACATGGTTAAGTATTGAAAATCGAGTAGTTTACAAAAGTGACATGCAGAAATTTAACTCTTTATATACTGTGTGTTGTTTCAAAGGTTTTCTTTGAATGAGTATATATATATATATATATATCTATATCATGGATATAACATTTGGATTGAATCGGATTCTTGAAGAAACGCTGCACTGTGTGTGTCTCTCAGCTCCCGTTTGCCTTTTCTCTGTGACCAATGTCTGGATACGTCGGCGGCCGCAGAGCGACGACAACATGCATCAGATGAAAACGAGGAAGAGGAGAAAAGAGATCTCGCCTCTGAAAAATGTTCCTAGATGTTAATATTTAGTGATAAGCTGTTTAGGTACAGTATAACTTTATAATTTATAGACGAGTACAAACGCCCAGCGATCCATTCTTCTTTCACAGTTTTTCGGACAGTCACTCTGCTTATGTCCAGTGTCAGATTCAGCCTAATGCTTTAGATGCTTCAACTAATTTCTTTGTTGGGTAACAGGAGCTTGAGACTTTCCGCACTGCAGTTTTATTTTTGTTTGTTTGTTTTTTAAGAGAAATCATTTTTTCTGCTAGGGTTAGCACTTTCTATTTATTCATGTTTGTTTTCTGACTCTTTTTGAGCCTTGATATGAATCATGCCACCTTCATGCCTATACTTTTACCCTCTATGTAAAATACAAAGAGATGTATATTGAATTTGTGCGTTAAATTTCATAATGGTTCTAAGACATGGGCAGACTTTTTTTTAAGGTGTAAATTTAGAATACAATAAATATAAACTGCGCACAGCTTTTGATGAAACTGAGAGGTCGTCGCACCTTTTGCATTTTGTGATATTGTTGTGATTCCATTAATGTTTGTGTAGCTGGCAGGATCATAATCATCATACGATGCCACGTAAACGTCAAATCTTAATGTGCTTTAACAGAGAAGAGGGAAACACAACAAATCAGCATCAAATACTTTATTACTTTGTTCCCATTGCTCTCTGTGTGTTGGCAGGTTTATGCAAAAGCCACTGAGCCTATTTTCTTGAAACTTAACCAGATGAGATCTGGTGGATTTGTGGATTTCTCACAAATACACTGAGATCTTTATGAAAAATGCTGATGTATCTTATCTCAATACATAAATAATAATACAACTATTTCTACAGCACGTATCAAGGTAACAAAGTGCTGTACAAAATACATGGACATAGAAGAAAAACCAGACAAAACAAAAATATGAAACATGACTAATATCTGCATATGAAATCTGTAAACTATTATTCAATGTTTATATAAGGCTTATTTCTGAATAAATATAAATAGGGAGATAAAGTGAATTCTGTGGAAAAACATGGTGTTTAATAAGCAATGGTGGAGGAAGTACTCAGAGGTTGTATTAAGTAAAAGTACATATAAATGGACAAAAAAATACTCAAGTAAAAGTAAAACTACCACATTAACTTTGAGTAAAGGTAACTGCTTTTAAACATACTTAAAGTATTAACGTTAATAATGGTACCTGCCCGCTCTGATTGGATGAATGGACGCAGATATATGCTGATTAATGTGTTGGAGTAATATTGAAAAGTACCTGAAAATAAATCGACTTAAGAAAAATACAAATACATGAAAAATATACCTAATGGAATAAATGTACTTTGTTAAATCCCACCACTGATAGCAACACACAACGTGTAAATATAATGTGAACACACACACACTGTTGTACACATTGCACAATTGGCATCATCATAGCCAGATAAGAAAAAACAATATGTATCAGTTATTAGTTACTACATTAGTAAGTTAACACTGTACTGAAACAAAAAGGGGGTGTTCTTATAAAACTGTGTATATGTTTATATAATCTATATAATCCGTCCTGCAGCAGACGCACTGCTTGTTAGACACGTGATGGATCAACCCTGCTACTCTCCTGCCAGTCTGTAACAATGCAATACACCAAGGTAGGTTGTACAGTATAACAAATATATATGTGTATGTACAACTTGGCACAATACAGGCCTCCTGTCTGAAGAGTAGTTAGCTGTTGCCACTGGCTTGTCCTTGTGTGTGTGTGTGTGTGTGTAGTTACAGCTGTCCTTGTCACTCGTCTGTAGTTATTGTTAGAAACAAATGGGGCCCATGGGAAGGCTTCACGACCTGTGTCAGGCTGTTGGTTGTTTTTAAAGAATCCACCGACCAAATGCAACCGTGTCACGCAGATTAAATATCAATCCCACTTTATAGGAGACAATCTGTTGGTGCGTCAGCGACGAGCTACGTCAGAATTAGGTCAAAAAAATACACAAAAATCTATATCTGGGATTTGGTTTGATGAGTTGGCCCAATTCAGATGTCACGTGATAAATCTGAGGGTTGATAGAAAGAAGAAAAACCAAATATATCTACATCATTCTCCTCTAAACGTTTAGATCTGTTTGACCTTTTGGGCCTGAAACAGTTGAAAAATAAAACAGCATTGCGACATTTTTACAAGACGTGTTTCTTAAAACCTTTAAAAACGTGAGACAAATCAAAACTTTTCCAATTGAAGTTCATTCACAAAAAGGTGGAGAATCTGTGTATTTTATGTATAGTAACAGATACTAATACTGACGCCAATACTCCTAATTAATGAAAGTCATTTGTATTGGTAGGGTAAAACCATGGAGTCATGATTAATAGGATTTAGGAAAGCTGTTTCTGAACACATTTTCATTTGCCACCATTTCACTGCTCCTGTTAATTTCTTCAGAATGTCAACACATAGAACAGTGTTTATGGTAAATATAAGGGAGCTAGGTACTGGGGGCATTTCGCTCCTCCTGTTCATCCCTCTTTTATTTTTTATTTTTCTGTCGCCTCTCAGCAACTAGGTTGCAGGTTCGACTCCCAGCTTGGTCAGGATCTTTCGATGGTGACCTGTCCAGGCTTCACCCAGCTGGGATTAGCTCCAGCAACCCTCAAAGGACCTGCAGTATAGATAATGGATGGATTGTTCCAATGTCAAGGCTTTAATTAATCCAAACAAGACATTGTGGCCAATTTGTTATAATTCAGTAATCACCAACTAAAGCTGTTAATATAGTAGACTAGAAAGTACAATATTTCACCTTACAATATGAAATGTAGTCCAGTAGAAATATGTGTGAAGGTTCTCAGTCATGCAGGTCAAAGGAAACACAAGCAAGTGCAGTTTCCTGTGTACATAGAAGTAAAAAGTAGGATAAAAGTACAAGTATCTAAATCTGTGTTGCTGTCGTATTTAACATCAGCGTGGTATTGATGTAACTCTCAGAGTGTTGAGAGGCGACCAGGCGTATATATTTACCAAACATGTCCAGCCACAGTCGCTCCACACTGTGCACGTAAACTCTATGAGGGAGACATGAAGAGTCCTGAGGGAGCACGGTGTATTGTAAGACATACCACCTTTATTAAATGCACAGTATCACAAGGAACATTTCCATTAATTGTGGATAAGCTACTCACATGATGCACAAAGCATTGAATTGATTGATAGAACTGGCTGATTAAAGCAGGATTAAATCTGCCAGAGGAGCACGCACACACACACACACACGCACACACACGCACACACACACACACTCTTGCATACAGATGCATGTGCAAACGTGCACATGCACCACCTCAGAGACATTGCTCACACACGCTCACTCTCTCTCTCTTTGTATTCACACTGTAAGTAAAATTTGTCGTTATCTGCACAGGAATGAAAACTGTCGTCTTTTTTTCTTTACCATGTATTTACAAAAAAATCATGAGTCCTTCTCCGCCCCTCCCCCGATAACCCCCGCAAAGATAGATTACATTCAAAAAAGGTCCCGACCCCTCTTCTAGATTACATTCAAAATAATATACTATTCATGATGCAAAGTCACAGTTATTCATCTGAAAGAGGATCAAGATAGGCTACAGTTCAAATCAGAGGTCGAGCGGCGGGGTCGGGCTGGGAGGCGACCTTTGACCTCCGTGCCAGCGGGCCGCACGTCTGCTTGGACGCCTGTCGGCCAGGAGGGGTCCTGATGTCGAATCAGATCCAGAGTCTATGGTCCCCCCTTTTCATACAGGCAGCATCTCAAACAGCCTCTGTGTGAGCTCCCCATCACAGTGGAGAGGAAAGAGGAGATCATTTTTCTTTTTTTTTTCTTTTCTTCTTCTTCTTCTTCTTCTTCTTCTTCTTCTTCTTCTTCTTCTTCTTCTTCTTCAGAGAAAAACACATTGTTCAAAGAAAGTCCTCCGCAGATCAAAAGTTGCCAAAAAAAGGATTGTATTCTCACCGGTATTATGAACGAGCACAAAGAAATTATACAATGTAGCACAAATAAAATCCTATTTACATATAGTTTGTATTGCCAGTGGCCCATAACACATTGTCTTCAATAGATGTCACACGGTTTTGACATGATACCTGCTTAGAACAGATTATACTATTAAACATATCCTACTATTCATATAGACAAATATCAGAACTGTACAGAATGGACAGCAGGTTATGTACAGCGGACACGTGGTTATTATACAGAGCGGACAGACGTGGGATAAAGAAACCATCATGGAGGACAAGATGTTCGGACATAGCCGGCGTAGCGGGGGTGACTTTTTTTTTCCATATCTAAGTGCAACTAAGGTTGTGCATTTGTCAAGTAACGCTACAAAGTGCACTTAACATAACATAGAGCCTTAATGCTTAATGTCTCCTTATGGAAATGCAGGGTGGTTGTTATGAGGGCGTGACTGCTGCTGTTTTTGCAAAGTTTAATTCAGGACTTTTTTTTTTTGACATCTCAGGAAAACCACTTAATTTAGAAAGCAATAACAGCAAAGCATTTTAAAACTAGTTTCCGTTTGTTAAGGTCTTCCCCCCCCAAAAAAAATGCCTAGAAATGTGCTTCAGCGCTGCCCAGAGCGAGGAGCAGCATCAGCTCCAGCCCGGCTGACTGGGACCGCTCAGAGAGAGGAAAACACCCCAGGGACACTTTAAGGGCAATCAGCCTCTTAATGAATCCTTTTACTGCACTCTCTTAGCCCACTAAAGATGAGATCTGCTCTTGTAATGGAAATAAATGACACATAAACAGGCTGGGACTTCAATACACACACGATGCTGCAAACAAAAAAGAAATCCTCCATACATGTAACCTGCATCAGACAGAAGCTGAGGAGGAGGCTCCAGAGGTTAATCTTCTCTCGTCAAACACCGAAAACATCAGCATCACACACAGCGTTTGAGAACCTGCGTCGGGAGATGCACACACGACCACGTCACTCACAGACACCCAACAGCAGGGATTTGCTAAATGGCATCGCTACTGAATGAAAAGTAAAAAAAACGACCTGCGCTCGTCTGTTTTCCGGATCAGACCCGGCTCCACACGGCCGAGTCCTCATTCTTTGTGCTTCATGTGCGTCAAATGAACAACATTTAAAACACCACTCTGTAAATACTGATGAGCTGGTGTTCTTAGTGTCAAATATGAATAGGATATTTACAGAAAATAGGACTTATGATATCAGCATTGTAAGATAAAATAAAAAAAACTGTGTTGTTTTCCCTCGTGTCTCACAACAATAGCATTGGTTTTACATTTGGAAATCCTTCAGTGGACTTGAGCAGGTTATTACAGCGGAGTATAAGGGTCATGTTTTTAAAAAAAAAGCTTTTAAGATTAAAGTTAAAATATTACAGGAACAAAATTGGAATATTATGAGAATTAAGTCATAATATTACAGGAATAAAGTTGAAATATTACAATAATAAATTCATAATATTATAACTTTATTACCAAAGTAAAGTTGTAATGAATAAACTCGTGATTCTCCTTGCACCTTATTTGCTACTTTTGTAAATATTTTTTCGAATTGAATTACAACTTTAATCTTGTAATATTATGACTTAATTTTCAAAATCTCCAATTTGTTTTTCTTCAAAATGGCCCTCATGCTCTGTCGTACGTTATGTATAATAACTATCTATGATAATCTATATGGGTTTTTAAACACGTGTATAATCATAAATATGTTTAAAATTCAAACAAGCATCTGTGGACGGCTCAAACACCTCAGATTAAATCAACAGCTCCATGTGAGAACGGACTTTATGAATTCTACAAATATTTAAAAGAGTGTGGGATATATAAAGGAAAAAGCTTTGGCTGTAAGTTCATGAATATTTTTATCTTTTGGCAGACACTGCTGAATGAGAGGAGAAAGCTCTGTCCACAGCAAAGTACTAATTCTGTCCATGATGGAGAGACACACTGTGAAGCCCAGTAATTAGTTTCATTTAGCTTTTATGCCTTTCACAGGTATGTATGTATGTATGTATGTATGTATGTATGTATGTATGTATGTATGTATGTATGTATGTATGTATGTATGTATGTATGTATGTATGTATGTATGTATGTATGTATGTATGTAGTGTTGATGATATTGATCCTGTATACATTTTGGTTTCCGTTTGTGAAACATGCTTCGGTAACATCTGCAGATGGACGAGTCCAGAAAAAGCAAAAATAAAATCACTTGAGATTTAAGGCTTTTCTTCATGTGATGAGGACGAGAGCATTTACAGTTACATTTACAGCCAGGTGATGAACACAGACACAACCTCACACACGCACTTCTCTCCCTCCTCTCCTCTCCTCTCCTCTCCTGTCGCTTCATGTCAAACACACCGACACGCGGAAAAACACTCACGAAGCCCACATGCACGCGGAGAACACACACGACACGCTGGCGCATCAGCCCAGTATGTCCAGGTAGACGGGCGAGGCCTTGGCGAGGCTCTGGAGCATGCTGTGGATCTCCTTGATGTTCAGCCTCATGTAGGGCTCCCTCTGCCAGCAGCCCAGCATCAGGTCGTACACCTCTTTAGGGCAGGTGCGGGGCCGCTGCAGCACGCGGCCCTGGGTGATGCACTCGATCACCTGCAGGACACAGGGGGACAATAACTGTCTGCTGCTTGTCTGTGACGTCTAGATGAGAGCGATGCAATAGATATGACCGATGTTGAGATGAAATGTGACATCAGAGTAGGGAAGGGATATCAACCAAAAACTAAGACAACAATTACAATTAAAATCACGACATCAGAAGTTAGTGCAGCTCCGACTGTGGATTTTGTTAGTAGGCCAAATCAGCAGGACAAACAACATACCAATATTAAGTTTTCGTCTTTTTTTGCCTGCTCGACTTTAGGTCTGTCATTAGGGCGTTTTTCAAAATTCTGGTTGATCTCTTAAAGAATAATTCATGAATCTTTATGGAAAAAAGAGGGAGGCACCCCTGTTGTGGTGCACTGTCGCCTCACAGCAAGAAGGTTCATGGTTCGTATCCCACTTCTTCTGGGGTCTTTGCATGTTTTCCTCATGTGGGGTTCGGTTAAGTGGAGATTCATTGGAATTTGGAGATTGGATTAGTCAGAGTGTTGGACTTCATCTGTCCACTCTCCCTCATCATATGTGTCTGTGTTTTTTCCTCTGTCATGTACTCCAGCTTCAAACCTTTGCTATAGCGAGACCATCAGGAGCAACGTCTCAGTGTGTTAGTGTCGGACATGAACCTGACGTAAATACATGTAATCTGACTGAGCTGTGTGCTCACTGCGAGCCGGAGAAAGACAGAGACTGACCTCATTGTTGGAGAGCTGGTACCAGGGCTGTTTGCCGTAGGTGAAGATCTCCCACAGCACCACCCCGAGGCTCCACACGTCGCTCTCCGTGGTGAACCGCCGGTACATGATGCTCTCCGGGGGCATCCAGCGGATCGGCAGCATCGTGTGTCCGCCCACCTGCAGAGAGAGAGAGAGAGAGAGAGAGAGAGAGACGTCCTTTTTAGAAACCATCACCACAAGACCCCAAGAGTATGATGTTCCAAATGTGTTTATTGGGATATTTTTAGGTATCACTAGATATAATTGGGATTATAACTCATGAAGGTCGGATCTATTGCATCTTTTCATTACTTCACCTTCACAAACTTATATTCACCATCACCAAACTATCAAATGTGCAATATTTAAGCCAGTATCAGGGTTTTGGCCAAATATAGAGTCATGATAAAAATGATTTGAGCATGAAAATGATCAGTAATGTTTCCTCTATAACTTTTTCTTGAAGAAATATTAAACTGCGAAAGTGAAAAGCCTCCTCGCAGCATAATTAATTCTAAGATAATCTCTAATTGTTGCGCTTCCAAAACAACAATTAAGAATCTGCTTTTGTGAATGAAAAATAACCAATTTCAAATGAATATTAAAAACTCTCTTCACCAGTGTTTAAATTGCGTCTTCATCTTATAAAATACATATTAACATTAGTAGGCCTAATGTATTTCTATGTAATCCTGGATTTACTCACTGCAAATGTTGCTGTGGCATCTATATTGGTTTTCCCGACTAATCTAATTCATTATGTGATTTGCACAATAGAAGCAGCGATAAAGCGAAACAAGACAGTGTTTATGCTGTGAGCTGCGTTCATGCTTTTGCTTTGTTTCTGATCAAAACATTTGATATGAGGAGCTGGTGACAGGGCCTCTTTATGTTGATCGTATCTGATGCAGGCACATGCATCTGCAAGTTGTTTTTTTATATTATATATTTCTGATTCCAGTTTGGCCAGGAGAGGGCACTGTGGGATTCAAACTGGGATCTGAGACAGAGAAGGAGGAGATGAAACGCATCCATCTGTTCCTCAACATGACACATTTTACATTTTTTTCAAGTCATTATAAAAAAGTGTAATCTCCTCACAAGCATCAGCCGACCATAGCATACATCATAACCCCTCAGAGCTTTAATATGAAGCTGCTCAGGAAGTGTAGAGAGGCATTAACTTCATGCCCAGGGAGAAAAAAAAAGAAACTGCCCATGCCTTTTTGCACTGTTGCCCCTATTACCATGGAAACAGTAATTTTATGCAAATTATAGTATTTGCATTTAAATGGTATTAAAAAGATAAAATACCTCTGGTTAAATTGTCATTTTTGCTGCTACAGTTATTTCAGAATAGAACTGGAAAAAAAAATTCTAATTACATATTTGAGACTGTGGTATGTGGGTACATTTCCATATTTCTGTGCATATATATGAATGTCTATGAGTGTGTGACTGCGAGAGTGAGAGACCGAGATGACGAGAAACACTCACTCTGTAATAGTCTGTGCTGTAAACGTCTCTGGACATGCCAAAGTCCCCTATCTTGACCAGCAGGTTCTCTCCGACCAGGCAGTTCCTGGTTGCCAAGTCTCTGTGGACAAAGTGCTGAGAGGCCAGGTAGACCATGCCAGCCGCAATCTGTTGGGCAATGTGCAGCATCTGGGACTGGGTGAGCTCCACCAGGATATTGTGTTGACCGTCTGCCATCAGCACTGCATCAGGACCATGAGACCTGCAACCCCAAAAAACTCTCAGTAGCTCGTCTGTCGTAGTATTTCATTTGAATAAAGCAGAACTGAAAAGTACCACAAATACACTCCAATGATTAATGATAAAGAAATGAATAAGAAATCTTGTGATAGTTAGGTCCAGAGAGGAGGTTATGTTTTCGTCCGTTACACTGTGTTGGTTGGTTGGTTGGTTTGTATTTGTGGGCAGGATTACACAAAAACTACTGGACAAATAACCTCCAAACTTGGTAGAAGGATGTGGCATGGGTCTTGAACATTGTGAGATATTCAATATTTTCATTGATTTCTTAGAGAATAATTTATGGATCTTGATGAAAGAGGAGGTATGCTCGTATATCTGTGAGTGTGTGTAATTTTGGTGCAGATCCAAATAAAAATCTGGATCTAGTGAATTCAAATGTGGTTTCATGAGGGGAATGTTGGGCCTTAGCGGACGAATGGGTTCTGCTGAGGGCCCTTATAGGGAAAGCACAATTTCAATCTACTAAAATTACCCTTCCACAATTGACCAAAAAATGCTATAATGATAATAATACCTGCAAAAAGGACGTTGTCAACCATTGTTGGTTTGTAAGCAATATTACGCAAGAACTACTTGACGGACTACAAGGAAACTTGTTGGAAGGATGCAATATGAGTCAGGGAAGAATCCATTTAATTTTGATGTGGATTTGAATCAGAAGGCGGATACAGGAATTTCTTTCTCACTTTCTTTAACATAATCGTTTTTTTTAACATTTTCTCTGTTTTCCCAGAGAATAATTAATGGATCTTGATGATTACTAAGGGGACTGATATCGATGAGTGTGTGAAACTGTGCGATTTCAGGGGACTGTTCGGCATTGGCGGTGGTCTGCGCTCTTTAGATATTTTTGAAACAAATTTAAATTAAAGTATTGATAAGTGATCTTTAGAGGTGACGTCCTGGCTGTGTCCTCTGTTTCCAGAAACAAGCTAATATTGCTGATTGTAGCTTCATATTGAACATACAGATATGAAGTAGGTGTCGATCTTCTTCAACTATTCCTTTAAAAGACAGGCCAGTATCTGCAGAAGTCTCCTACCTGAGAAACTTGTTGAGGTCACCATGTTTCATATATTCAAACACCATGATGAGGGGGTCGCTCTCGACACACACGCCGTAGAAGGTGACGATGTGCTCGTGCTGCAGGTTGGTGAGCAGCTCGGCCTCTCTGTAGAAGTCTGCCCGGCCGCTCTCGCTGGCCTCTTTCAGGGTCTGGACGAAAAAGGCAGAGACACAAAGAGACGACAGGACACGCGGTGAGAAGCGCTATCTACAGCGACACACTTGTAGCCAGAAGAACTCACTGACTGAACTGACAAGTGCATTGATTATTTTCCGGATGTGTACCTTCACTGCCACGTGGAGCTTCTCCTGGTCTGGTGTCAGGTTGTAGCACTCGGCGAGGAAGACCTTCCCGAAGGCTCCCTCTCCCAGCTCCCGCTTCAGGACGATGTTGTGTCTCTTGATGTGCTGGACAACTTTAATGCACAAGATGACAAATCACACTCAAGGTCACATGTGCATTTTGATTAAAGTGGCGACTTTGGTTTATGTAAAATGGAAAAAATACTATCTTAAGTGCCTGTATTCAGCATTTACTGTATAAGCAGCACACTGTTGAGTGAAGGCTGGATTATATGGTTAAACACACACTCTTCAAATGTTGTACTAAAAAGCCCTTAAAGCTGATAATGACAACATTATAGTATTTATAAAATATTTGCCAACTGCTTATAAATGCAAAAGATTGAGAGTTCTACCATAAAATGTTTTTTGACTTGAGATTATGATTATTGTCAACAATATAGTTATAGTCAAACTAGATTTTATTAATTGATTTCTTTGATTAATCACTCTCTCGTTTAGTCTAAAAAATATATTTGACGACAAAAGCAAGAACCAGCAGATCTTCAAAAATGGATCGGATGTATCGGTTAATTATTTTTCAATTGATGAAAGAAAACAACAAGAACAAACCACTCAGGTTCAGTCTGCTGCATTGAGCCTTTTGTTAACAAGCTTGTGTTTCCGAACATTATCCGTATGTCCTGCTGCCCCCGTAGAGCTGGAGTCTCTATCACGATGCAGCAGGACGCTGACAATAGATCTGGGGTCCAGCAGTGATCCCTGCATGGATTTATCAGAAAAGGTCCGGGTTACCAGGCATTGGTCGAGCGAGGCGGTAACTCACACGTGTCAGATTTCAGCATGCTGCCGGAGTTGCGGAAGTACTGTGGGTTCTCAATGACAGGAATCTTTGTCATCCCGATGATCACTGCGTCTGGACCCATCTCCGAGGACGACGGGGTGTTGTTGCCATTGGAGACGTGATGAAGAGGGCTGGCGGAGTCATCGTCATTACTGATGACTGAGGAGGAGCCTAGGGAGGAGAGGGAAGAGAGGGAGAGAGGAAAGAGGAGGACGAGAGGGAAGAGAGGGAGAGAGGATAGAGAAGGAGGAGAGGGAAAAGAGGTTGGAGAGGAAAGAGAAGGAGGAGAGGGAAGACGAGAAGGGTGGTGGTCATAGATAAAGAGGAGGTGGAGCAAGGTTGGAGAAATGTAATCAAGGAGAACATATCAGATGATTATAGACAGAAGTCTTCCTGAATCAATATGAGAACATGAGCTCAGCACAAAGTAGGACTCCTAGTAAATTCCTACAGTCACTCTTACACTGACACAGTGGAACTTGCAATGAGCTTTAAGTCAACACTAAGTTTAACACTTTAAATAGTATGATACCGATTCAGTAAATCTTTATTAATATATAATTGTAACTGGTGTATAAACAGTTTAATAACTGTAAATTTAAGTTTCACAAAATATGCTTATGCTTTCTCTGGTGGAGAAACTACACGAGATTAGAAGACTGATTAGAAGACTCTCACATCTGTCCCATTACATCTTAGGCTATTATCAGACGTTTGTTGGCTTAGCTTAGCATGAATAGTATAATATTTTTTCTAGCAGGTTTGGTTGTAATTTGTTCTTTAATACTATGAAAATACAGTAAAACGTCAGGATTGACAGCTGAGACTGACTCCTGATTGGTCGAGCACGTGTATCGACTGATAGCTACTGGCTCCAACAGACCAAGATGGCAGCATTTGTATCCGGAATATTTGAGCTTCATCTCTGGATAGTGGGAGTTAGTGGAGATCTGACGTCCATCTTTAGCAAATAACGTCATATTATATTATTCACATGTTTTTTTTTGTCTATCTCAGTATCCCCTTGTGCTATCATCCTGTACCACTGCACTTTACTGAAATATTGTATCGTGAAATGTGTATATTATGTACATATTCAGTATATTTGTTATTTATTCATACTGTTTACTTCTTTTATATTTGTATTCTGGTGTAACAAGGGAATTTCCCCAGTGTGGGATCAATAATGTTATCTTATCTTATTTTATCTTATCTTATCTTATCTATATATATATAGTCTATGGTGAAAACTGTAGTAAACAGCTAGCCTGGCTCTGTAGGCTAAGCTAGCTGGTTGATGGCTTTATCCATATTCAATGGATGGGCACAAAGATTGTGTCAACTCTAACTCTGGGCATAAATAAAAAATATTTCACCTTTAATACCAAACTTGGAGTTTCTTCCACATTTCAGAATTATCACCATCAGGACACAGCCGGTCAATGCAACTCCTGCGATTCCAACAACTACATACACCTGGGAAGAAAGTAAAACAACAAGAGTGTTTGAAACAGCTTTAAAAGACATCTCACATCTTTTAGATCAGTCGCTACCAACCAGCGACCAGGATCCACCATAAGGCCCATGATAGGAAAAGCATACATTCACACAGCACTTTATTAGGGACACCCTGTACACTTGGTTGTGAGTGCAATAATTCAATCAGCAAATCTTCGGTCAGCCGAAATGTACAAAATCCTGCAGATATAGATGAGAAGCTTTAGCTACTGTTCACACCGAATATCAAAAAAATGTGATCTTATTATCTGTGACCATGGTGCCAGACACGCTGCTTTAAGCATTTATGAAACTGTTGATCTCCTGGGATCGTCAGAACAACCGTCTCTGAAGTTCACGCAGAACAGTGCGAAAAAACAAAAAACGTGGACTGTGGACAGAAATGATTTGTTGACGACAGAAATCTGAGGCTGCAGTGGACACCAAAGACTAGAGTTGAAGATTGGCTTGCTTTTGGCCCTTTGATACCAGTCAATCATGTCTCAGCGTGTCGGAGTATTGCTGCTGACCCTTTATGGACACAGTTTACGATCTTCTAATGGTTTCTCCAACATCATAATGCATGTTGTAAAGCAAAGGTCGCCTCAAACCAGTTTCATGAACATAACAAGTCGTTAAGTGTTCTTCCTCCCCAGTCACACGATCTGAATCCAAAGGAGGTTTACGACGAATGAATGTGCAGCTGACAAATTTGCTGATTTTCTTGATTCAGTTGTGTCACCATGTAACAGAATCTCAGAGGAATATTTCCAAAATCTTGAAGAACCGAAGGACAATAAAACTGCTAAGTATGGTGTAACTAGTAAAGAGCTCTGTGATGCCTGCTACACAAAACCGATATTTTTTTTACATTCCTCTAATCGTTGCTCTTCTCTATTTATAAAATAATAATTTATAATAATACATTTTTTGCCCTTTCAGACCTTGTAAAAATAATAAGAAAGATATCTTTGATTGAACAGCTCACAGCTGACACATTCATTTTAAGGGGCCACACACCAAAAGGTTAGAAACCACTGCTTTAGATGGTAAAGGGGTGCTGATCACTTACAGCAACACTGTCGTCCAACGGGGGGAGCGGGGAATCTGCAAAAATAGCAATAAAAAACAATCAAATAATCAAAATTCTTGTCTAAACATTTGAAAATGAAAACTATTTAACCCAAACATGTTTTATAAAGCTGACTATGAGTAGACATGAGCTTTTTAAAAGTCCATAAACTTACCCGTGGTATCTGGTCAGAAGAAAAGATGCAGGCACAGGCCACAGGAGGAGGAAAAGATACACAGCATGGTAGAGTTAATTTTAACTTCATATATATTTATTCTTAATCTATTAAGGCTTTATAAAGCTAAATCATTACTTACAGTAGTAGTCGGACTCTTCCGCTAAAAATGGGAAAAAAATCTCTATTACTCAACTTCAAAGACACAAACGATTCTTGTTCAATAATAATAATATAACTTCTTACTAAATTAATCCATATAAAACACAGACTAGTCATACGTGGCTCAGGTGGGACGATGAAGTGTGCAGAGACCTTCTTCTCGTCCCGGCCGTACTTGTTCTTTGCCACCAGCCTGTACACGCCATTGTGAATGTGCGTGGGGTTGACCAGCTGCAGGCAGCCGTGGTCCTCGGTGTCGGTGGACAGGTGGATCTGCGTGTGGATGTAGTCCTGCTCCTGGAGGGGCACGTTCTCGTGGTACCACTGAAGCTCGGGCTTGGGGTTCCCCGTCACGCTGAAGGGGATGCACCAGTGGTGGTTCTGCTCCGGCCCCAGCAGCTGCTGGATGGTGGGGGCAACTGACACGGAGGCAACAGTAGAGGAAGAGTAATCACGGGATGACAGGACATAAACACCAGGATGAAACACCAGTGAGGAAAGGCAACATTCATGGGATTAGAGAAGAGATGCAACTGGGGATGGAAGGTTTGGTCGACAGCGGAGGGACTGATCGCACAACGTTTGAACTGTGACACCGGGAAAACATGGAAAGAGGGGAATGAGGAGAAATGTTGCACTAAACAGGCAGAGGAGCACGGCGAGGCACGAGGAGCTTCACAGGAGGAAGAGTTATGAACAGGAAACATTGAGAGTCAATAAGATTTGCAGAGAGACAGAAATTAGAACAAACTGAGGAGCCTTGTGCTTCCACTGGAAAAACTGTCTAGAAGGCAGCATTTAAAAGATCATCTGAGAGGAAATTAGACAAACTCACACAGTAAATGTAATTCTTAAAGATGCATGCTGTAATGCTATTATTGCTTAACATTCACAGTTAATGATGACAGAGAAGCAAGAAGCCTTACAGAGAATATTAAGCTGCAGGGTGGCCTCCGTCTGACCGACCATGTTCTCAGCGCTGCATATGATCACCCTGCCATTATCGTCAGGAGACAGGCCTGACAAGGTGAGGGTGCTCTTTGTTTCCAGTGCTTCGATCTGCAGACACACCAATACCGTGTACATTATGCAGTGTGTCCTGTTTATAAGGATCTGGTGTGATCTTTAGTACAGGGACAAATATCAGACAATAACAAACAGACACGACGGAACAGTACACATCTCCCACCAACCCCAGTCAAGTGTAACACATAGCATAAATTATGTTGGTCACTTTATGAAGAATACTTAATAATAAATGCTTTAAATTGTTTATTAACAGTACTTAATTACTGGATTACTGGATCAATGGATAATTGGATGTATAGATGGATGGAGTTGAAATAGTTGCAGGAAAATTGTGAATAAACAGTCAAAATAATTAGTATTGGAACTATGTTGTCAAAAAGTAGAAACGTATGTTAATCAGTAAACTGATAAAAAGTCAGCTAAAAGTAATACATAAACAATGAAAATAATCATAATACTGGATATACAGGTAAAAAAGTAGCAGTAAAATATTTAGTTTTACAAAAATGGAACAGTCCAAATAAGCTAAAAGTACATAAATAGATCAACTTTTCATACATGAGCTAAATGTGATGGATAAAGAAAGAAAATAATTAGCTAAAACAGTTGAAATAGTTAAGATTACTAGTTAAAAGGTTTTAGTGTTAACTAAAAGTACTGGATATACAGTTGAAATAGTAGTCAAATAGTGAAAATAATTGGCCTATAGCTAAAAGTAATGGGAAAGTCCACAGAGCTAGAAGTATATCAATAGATTAATTTAAAACAAAAGCTAAATGTGATGAATAAACAGTGAAAAAGGAAATAGGTCAACACAGATGTTACTAATTATCAGTATTTATCATTTAAAAAAATATTAGCTTTTGCTAAACATATTGATATGTGATAACTGACACTCGTCCAATCAGCTCTCCAGTCAAGTATCAGGTCTTGACCAACCAAGTTTCATAAATTAAGCCACAAGCCTGAAAATTATAAGCGAGTTTTTGAGGTGTCATAATATTTGTTCATCATTTTAACAATAATGTGTTCATAGTTTTTTTACACAGAAGTCATAACGATTCTGCTTGGATCCAAATTTGATGCCTTTGAGTCTAAAGTCAAGTCTCATCTTTCAGGAACCTCAGGTCTACATAGTCCCAACAGTCCCACTCAACTGAAATCTTCCTATTTGTGACTTAAAGGACAAAGCTTGTCATTATTATCAACAGACGCCATGAAAAGACCATGACCAACATTGTTATAGTGTTAGTTGTTGCCTGTGTGTGTGTCCAGGTTGTGTGATCACTTTAGGGTGTGAATGTAGTACTTTTAGCTTACATCTGTGGTACTAATTGCATTAATGATCAGGCACTAATTAGGAGGAAGTTTGGCTATCAGGTGTTAAAACACTACAGTGGTTTTGCAGCGAAGGGTCCTCAGTTGGACAAATGCCAAGGAATTCCAGACACAGACAATTGTTCCTGGTCTGAGGCATAAAGGGATTTACCTTTGGAGTTACCTTTCCTGGTAGGAATAAGCAACAGTATCTCTCTCGGGGGGGGGGGCTGTTGGTTTGTTATTTTTGTTTGTTATTTTTGTGCATAAACTTGATTTGACTTTGTGTCTTGGGTACATGTCCATGTCCGTCTGGTGAGGAACAGCATAGCTGGGGCTTTATCTGGTCATTGGTCTTGTGTTTAAAACACCTGTCATGAAATGCATGAAGACTAGGGTCTAGAGAAGGTAGTTAGCATTGGTTGGGCAGATAGTCAGGGGAGAGGTATTCCAAAGGTGAATTAAAATTAAATTAAATTGTAATAAATAAAGTTACACCAGGTTTTTCCAGTGGTCAGATCGGTGTCAGAAAGCCTTTAATGATGCGAAAGCTTTGCTAACTTGTGCTCCTGTGCTTGCAGCTCCACAGTTGGAGAAGCCGGTCCAGCTGAAGGTGGATGCCAGCAATTTGGGTGCTGGTGCTGTGTTGTTGCAGCAAGATGCAACAGGGATTGAGAGGCCGGTCAGCTTTTTTTCTCGCCAAGTTTAACTCTTACCAGTTGAATTACTCCATTGTAGAGAAAGAAGCACTGGCATTAATTTGGGCGTTGCAGCACTTCGAGGTGTACGTCGGTCAGGGATGTAGGCCTTTAGTTGTTTACACTGACCACAATCCTTTAACTTCTCTGCATTCGCTACAGAACCCAAACCAACGCTTAATGAGATGGTGTTTGTTTTTTACAACCATACCATCTGGAGACTCATCATATTAAGGGTTCTGAAAATGTGATGGCTGATGCCTTGTCAAGAGCATTACCTTAAAGACATGAGTTGCTTATCCCATCCTTGTTTCCTTCTCCCAAATCGTTAAAAATTGCTTCCTAGGTACCAAGTTGCTGATTGGGAGTCGGTGAACGGTGGATTAGGTATCGGTACTTTAACATCCCGGTAAGCAATTTAAATTTATTGCGTAGTTGTTTAAATGTAGTGTAAAATTGTTGCATTTGATTTAAACATACTTATAGTAGATACTTCACCAGAGGGATGGTCCTTTGCACTCCACCTATAGGACCCTGTTCCTATGGGGGCGGGGGATGTGACAACCCTGGAGTTGTCCTGCTGTGGTGTTGTGCTTGTGTCTGTGTTTCAGACTCTTATTTCTATACGCACACCCACACATTACAGACATCACTGACAGAACTGATTACCATGTTTACTTTAAGTTCGTTTTCTTTGTAAAAAAACTGCTGAAATTTGTGACCTTCCTCCTTTCTTGTTACACAACACGGGCAATGTGTAACAGTACCAACAGAGCTCTACAAGTCATATCATGGTTTGGATAAACAGACTTGCTAGTAAGTTCAATTAGGATTTGGTCTTTTCATAGGATTTATTGACAATGATTCAATTTATCCCCTTGTAGTTCACAAAGTTGCTTTGAAACTTAAGTAGAACTCATTACCAAGGTATGACAGTATATTTTCTGCATTACTCACAAAGCAAAACCTTAACAAATCAGGTGCTCAAAGTGGTGAACCCTTGTGAAAGTGTTCCCACACACACTCACCTCGTGTTGGGTGGAGAGCAGGTCCAGGTTCCACAGGAGCTCAGGGAGAGGGGAACCTGTGGTGGTGCACACAGCTTCCACGTTACTCCCCTGCATCTCGGTCACAGATTTTGGGGTGAGCTCCACTTTGGGAACCACTGCAAGACACAGACAGAAAGACAGCAAAAATTAAACATCTGTTGCAGATATAAAACCTTCCACAGCTTGATCTGTTTCCAGGTTTCTCTCCGTCTTTGTTTTATGTCTCCATGAGGTGATCACCTCTCTGTAAACATTCAATATCAGATACGTAACGTTGCTAATTATAACTTGGTTTCACATTACCACAGTCCGGTGGAGTGAGTCTGGCGAAGGCCGTCGTCTCTCCTCTATCGTCCATGCATTTCAGATCCTGGCCGTCTATGTCTTCTTGGAGCCTCAGTTTGATCCACAAGTTCTCACAAACACAATCCAGAGGGTTTCCATACAGGAAGAGCCTGGCAAATGAAAACGCAGCACGTGAGAAACTCATGCTCTCGCAGAGGAACAGAGTGATGTGCAGACGATGAGTGCACGGGATACTTACGGTAATGTTATGTTAAAGTTCTGAAATATTCTCCATGAGAGCGTCGACAGATTATTGTCTCTGAGATTTCTAAAAGCAAAGAAAACGAGATATTAAAAATCCAAACATGGCAACTCCAGTGTACATCAGTGAAAATGACTTTGAAAAAATGATTCTTACACATATTGAAGTCTTGTATTGTTGAAAAATGCATCTGATGATATCGATGTCAGTCTGGTGTTTATCACTGTTCTGTTGGAAGTGAAAAAAGTAGAGTTATCACATCATCTACGGTTTTCATCTGTTGGCGTTTCCATGAAAAACAAACGGTGTGATACTTACAGGTTTCTGAGGTTTATGTAGTGTCTCAAACTGTTGTCATTCATGTCAAACAGTCTGTTTTGATTTGCAATGTATCTGTGGGAAAATGTCAAAGAAAGATATGTTAGATGCAGTAATGATGAGCTCAACAACTCGATCTGAATCTATACTACATCTTTATGCACTATAAATTGCATTAACATTTACAGTCACAGTCACAGTAACAGTGTAAAACAAACAAGTAAATTGTGTTTGATTGAAACTTGAAACCAAAAAACATGATATTTGTTTATTTTGTAGGCATATCTCATTTTATATGTACGTTATTGTCTCATATTGCTTCACTGTGGGAATTAAGTTTGCAGCACATTTGATTTTCAATATAATGTGAATCATTACAACAGTATGTGTTTACACAGTCAGACATATAAAGATAGTTTCACAGATTTAATGTATTTCCCAGCAGTGCTGCGGTGCTCTCAACCCTCTTTGAGAAAGTTGGTTGTTCCTTAAGTTTAGCTAAAAAAAATAAATACAATAACAAGAGAATAATAGTACAGCGTTGTGTACTTTTGGCATGTGTGCCCATGGTGTCCTTACCATTTGGCTATCATTGTACCATAAACAAAACAATGTATTGTCTTATAATATATAAGTTAAAGTATCTTAAGGGCTCTAAAGATCCAGTGCAGCTTCAGGAGTTGACCTTATTCCCTAAAGTATTACAAATCTGGCCCAATGGAGTTAACTGCTGGATTTAAAAGTCAAAATCTTCACTGATCTCACAAAAAATAGGTAAAATGAGTGGGAAAATATCAGATGTTTGGCTGCTATAAGACTTTTTTGTTTGCAAAATGCAGAATAATCATGTTCTGGTCCAGCTACTGTAAAGTCATGACAGTCTGATGTGACACCTCTATCGCGAGGGGTGTCTGCCTCAGAGAGCTCACCCATGTCTCCCCTCCATCATCTCCAGTGGGTGCCATGCAGCTGTGTGCCTGTGCACGGGTGTACCAGGTGCACAGGCCTGCACACTGACGCAGATAAGGCCAGGCTACATGACTGTGGTGGGAATACATAGCCTGTATCTCCGGTTGTGTACAACCGCTGTGCTCTCGTGTGTAATCTGGCCACAATGTGGATCTTTTTTTTTTTTTTTTTTTCACATTGAGGCCATATTTCACAAAGACCGAGAATTATCACCTTCCATAGGCTGCGAACGGGCCCGGAACATTTACTCCATCACTACCTCTGGAGCTATTTTGTAAAGGAAACACCGACTAATCCAAATAAGCCTGACGCACACTCTCACCACCATTACGCACACACACACCGACGTCGGTAGTGGCACGCGCAACCCCCATGCACTCACACGCGCACGTTGGCTACATGATCCGACAAACCCAGTGGTTACGCGAATAAAAAATCACAAATGTTCGTTGTTTGACATTACGCGCAGAACATAGATATCTATTGATCTTTAATCTCTAATGGTGAAATAACACCCGAGCGCTGCTGATGTTATCATTACCATCATTACCTTGATTAGTAGTATAATAATCCCAGCCCTTAGGTATTATTGCGACCTACGATCGAAGGTGGTTCTTTACGCATTGCATCCTAATAAGTTCACGAGCTGTCTGTCTGTCTGTCTGTCTGTGTGTGTCTGCGCGACCATTTTTCATACATGCACACTTACATCTCGGTGATGTTTTCCATGTCATCCAACGTGAGCACGGGGAAATCCTCGATCCCCGGCACGGAATCAATACAAACAATCCTTGAGATGCTGCAAGTGCAGGATGCGGGGCAGGCATCGCAAAATCTCCACATCAGCCCCAGCATCAAAACCAAAAACAATCCAAGTCGAGCCATGCCATGTTCCCCCGCGCTGGAGTCCATCGCAGGTCCAATAATGATCTCTCCCCCAACACACACACACACACACACACACACACACACACACAACACAGCACGCACACACACGAACCACCCCACCCCCCCAAAAAAACAGAATCTGGTCAGACTGAATTATTGGGTAAGATTTTCCTCCCTCGCCTCCGTTATGTGGCCAAGTTAATCCTTTCCACTCCGCAGGAAGGGGAAAAAGACGGTCGGTGAGGAATGCGCAGCAGAGCCCACGGTTTTTAATATCAAGATGCCATGGACCGGCCTTCCCGTCTCCGCAGAGCTGCTATCACACTACTGCATATCGATGCCGTGAAGCAAGGTGTCAAGTGGTCCGTCCTGGTGCTGCTGCTGCCGCTGCCGCCGCCGCTGCTGCCGTCTCACTCCTCTATGTCTCGGGCACGGGCTGCTCGCCTCTACCTTGTAAAACAAATATGAGGTGTTCCAGATGTGTATAGATCAATAGGCGAGGCCCCCCCCCGACGAGCGTCCTCTCATATGTGCGGTGATGGAGAGGGGAAAATAAGAGAGGCTGCACAGTGGAGTAAGGATGCGTGGTGATGCTGCGTGTGTGTGTGTGTACGGAGGAAGCCTATACCTGCATCCGTCTATCGATTATCGACGAGGACGCGAGCGCATCTCAGTCCCCGAGCCATCATCACTGGGACTGGTTTTAATGGGGTGGCGATGATGGTGCCCTGGAGGTGCATTTATGACATGTTGTATTTATGGGAATTTGTTTTTGGGATTTTCCTTTATAATATATTGGTCGTGCAACAAAACCCCAAACACCAGCAGCCTGCATGCATGCGCCTTCATGTTAGGCTGCACATGTGGCTAGCTGAAATCAAAGTCAACATCAAAGTCAAATGCCCTGCGTGCGGCGGGCACGACAACAACATGGATGTAAACTCTGGTGATGTTGTAGTTGCCCTGAAGCCATGTATTGGATGAAAGCAGCGCTTTTCCCCCTCCCTCTCCTCCTCACCAACACTGTTGTACGGTTGGCCATTAGGCCTATAGTGTGACGTACGGTTGACGCACAAGACGGGTGCATCTATGAAAAATAATTACCTATACTATATCTGCAAGCTTCAAATGGTTCTCACTCCCAATCACTGATCAGTGCACGATAGCCTGGAGGAGCATGGATTTGGGGGGGGGGGCTGGCAGCTGTAGGTCTATAGATTTTTTTTAATTCCTCCTGACATGGAACATTTTGACAGAAATATTAATTTTGACACACATCACAACCCACCGTCTTCCTGTGATCATGTGTAAACATGTGTTTTTTGGACTGGGGGGGGGGGTGGGGGGTGCAGAGAGACACACCATAGTCAGGTTTGAGAAATACTGACCTATACATTTTAATATTAAAGGGCTGACCCCCGTCTGGTTGGTGCACATTCATTTCTTCATGATTGAAGCATGTATTTTCCATTATTTTATTTTTAATGTCCCAAATGAAATGTCATATAAGCCCTCAGTCCCCCCCCCAGTTCTAAGAATCAGCCTAATAATATGTTTCAAAATAATGAAAATATATTTTGTTTACCGGTGGATTCCTAAAAATCACCCATAATGAGGAGGCACACTCAGCGAGGACACATGATCTATGACACAGCCCATGGTTAGTGTCGCTATGGTGACTTGCTTTTTACAAATAGCACGGACAATGTCAAGTGTCGCTATGGTTGCAGATGAAAATATGTACGCAGGCTTTTTTTTTTGTATGAGAAACATCAAGAACTGAATTATATCTGTCTCCATGGTAACATCAGAGCAGAGGAGAGGAAAGAGAGCTCTTTATTTTGCAATAGATCCTTGCCTATATCTGAAGGAGCATGACAACACTACGGGGGAGAGGGATGTTTAAAATAGATCAAGTGTGGACATAATTCAGGCTCCTTATTTACAAAAAAAAAAAAGAAATGTCAGTGAGGTGGTGGCTCAGTCTGATCTCAAGACTTTATCATTTCAAAGCTCATTTCATTGAGTATTTTTAAATGTTACTTTTTAAATGTCCTGTTTGGAGCCTACATGATGTTTTAGCTTTAAAAATCCAAACTTTGAGGTGCAGTAAAAGGGGAGAAGGTCAATCCTGAGACTTTTCTTCACGCCACATCAAGAGATCTTCCTCCTCTCCAACATTTCGTTTCTTCTGCATCATCCAACTCTGCAACTCCTCCATCTCTGCTCCCATACACCTCCTCCTGAACCAGCTGGTGGCAGACTTGTCTTGAACCTTGCGTGGAGTGATGCAGCTGTGACTCAGCCAACTGATCTACATCCTGTACCATCCACTGCCTCTCCGTCAGCGGATCACACTGTAACAGTTGTTCTGTTGCAGCCACAACTGGTTTCATAAACTTCAGAGCAAACACTTAAATCAGTCGAGTGACATCAGAAAACAATCCCTCTTGTTCAACATTATCTAATGTACATGTAAATAAAAAAAATAGGCAAATTCTTGTATATGTGCTCGTACTTGACCAGTTTCTGTAAACTGCTGCAGGCAGGGTTTATAAAACTGTCGTCATCACACTTCACACAGGATTCAGTCGCAGTTCCATTTGGTTGTGAAATCCACATATGCAGCATTTTTGATCCATCTCAGAACAAGACTGAACTTGGCACAAATATCAAAAGAGGAAATGAGCCTGGAGGTAGAACAGGTTGAACTTAGAGTCGGTGCAGGTGGTTGGGATTAAGGATTTCCATGTAGTTTTGATCTTTTGCTGCTTTTTTTTTTTCTGTCACTGCCCCAGTCCTCAACCTCTCATGTAACTTTTAAAAGACTTCCAACAAGATTTTCTTGACCTGACATTAAGACGATAGGAAAAGGGCTACCAAAAAAACACAGAGATATATTGTGTGTCCCCATTCAGCCAAGAAATACCTAAATATATATACAATTTCTGGATATATTTTGTAGGTGGAATACATTTCGTAGGTGGAATATTGTGTATCCCCATTCAGCCAAAAAGAATACAGAAATATATCGCGACTTGCCATTCAGCCAAAAAAGATCAAGATATGCATTGAGTATTGCCAATCAGCTAAAAGACATGAGGTATAATTGTTGGTGCATCCAGACCTACTCTGGATGTGTTTGGATTTTAAGGTACCTCTGAAATTATTATTATTATATATATATTTTTTAACCCAGTCAAACTGGAATAAAACATCAACAATTATCATTCGAAAACAATAACTTGACTTTGATTGTTGGAGGTAGTATAGGGGGGGGTATCTGCCTGAGGAGGCGGGGCAGCTGCCTTTGAGCCCTCACTCGGGGCAACACCGCCCCTGCTAGAGGGAGCGCTTGATATCCTATACTCGGCCACACGGTTTACACTGATTCATGTCGGTGACAGCCATTCCTCTTAGCTCCGCTCGCGGGTGCGGGCTCGAGCGACAAAAGAAGCGTACCACCGTGCGAGTGTAACGGAATCGAGCTCACGCACCGTGCCTCCTGTCCATGCTGAAAACGTGCGAGCGTTTGAGGAGGAAAACCTCAGCGACTGTGGCTCTACTCCAGGTCTGTTCTCCTACAACCTTCATATTTACACCGCGTAACGTCGCGTCATGTAGCATGCTAGCTAGCTGCGGTAGCTAGCATTCAGCTGACAGTAGAAGTGTCAGCTGTGTGGGTCCGTTGTGTTATTTCTCGACAGTGTTGTACAGTCGCAACGTGTACACTGGGGCTCATAGACACGCCTCACTGGAGGCACTGAGAGCTGCTGGCTAGTAGCAGGGCTGTTAGCATAGAAAGGTAACCTAATGTCAACTTAGCCACAGCGCAGGGACGCTAAGCTAACTGGTGTTTGCAGGCAGATGCACGTTTTCCCCTTTCGTGTGTAAGAAACTGCGCAGTTTCCCTCCCTGCAGCTATTTTATAATATAGCTGCACATGAACACAACAGTTAGCTTCCATTTAACGTGTTGCAGTGTGTGGTGAGCTCCTCTAATGTCTGGAGAATCTATTATTATTATTATTATTATTATTAAGAATTACACGTACAGTGCTCACATAGCGGTGTATGTGGCTGCTATTGGAAAAAAACACAGTGGCTAAAATGGGGGCTGCTAATTCCCGAGCCACGGACGTGTTGGTCAGATTCTCCCTCCAAGTTTAGCAAGGCCTCGGTGCTGGACTGATGTTTGCACAAGTGCAGTTCGCTTTTGCATCATTCAGCCAGCAGCAGCGCGCTGTGCACGTAGGTGGAGGGGCTGCATGTGCAGAGTTCATGCAGGAGGGAAGTGCTCAATCCGAGATCCTGACTCTGAACCAAACTGACAACATGCATGCTGCCACATGGATGCACCACTCATGATTCCACATCCTCTGTGTTCAGTAGCTGCACTTGTTGATTTATCCAATTGAAGATGGACTGTCAAATAATTTGCAGCTCGTTCTGTCATCGATCTCTCAGAGTTGTATCATGTGTAAGGATTGGCTGGTTCTCTCCATCTCACCTTATAGTAAACTGAATATGTCTGGGTTTGCACATGCGTTAGACCACACCATTAATCTCCCCCTCAAGAAAATCATCAGCAAACAAATTTATCGTTAATTTCAACCTTAATCAGATCATTTCATCAGTATGTGGCCCAGATCATTGAGTTATCATTGCCTCCTCTTTTATCAGATCCAGGAAGAGGAGCCTGTTTGCATTCCTCTACAGGTGAAACAATGGAGGTGAAAATGGAGCAGCAGGACGAAGACCTCACATTCAGCAACACTGACACTAATAGTAAGATCATACACATTTCCATCGTGGCCACAGACCGTATAGAGAGATGGAAGAGCCACCTTGACTTCCTCCATGTATCTAGAAATGAAACCAAAATATCCAAACGCTGCCATCTGGCACATTGGGAGCCAGAGTCTGCACTGTAGCAATCGTGGGATGGAGCTAAGGTAGCGGGATCCCACTTATACATATGCTCGACCAATCACGAGTCAGTCTCAGCTGTCAGTTTCACCCCATATTAGGGAGCATTCAAGTCGTTTATCTTTTATACAGTCTGTAATTGTGACAAAGACAAAGAAATCAACCATTCATAACCCTAATGTAAACCACATGAATGAACTTGTGCAGTAAGTACAAAATGGACTGAGCCTGTTTCGTGTTGTATCCAGCTTGAAATTGAGAGTGTAGATAAATCAGCTAATTAGTACGCGCTAGGGAACAAAAAAACTAAAAACTTAAATTTTCTGGCTCCCTCTACATAGCACGTGGACATGTCAGATGGTTGAGAGGTTCTGCTGTCCAAGATACTGCTATTCTGTGGGTCCTGAGCAGATCCGCCTGTGTTTTAATCCAGGAAGGGTACATGGTGGTGCTGGACACTCTCCAGGATATAGTTGGCTGCTGAATGAAACCCATTCTTAGGGTGGAACACAGTGTAGACCTAGCACTCGCCATGTATTTATATTTTTTGCTATTCCATTAACCCTTCAGTCTCTGTAGCCCAGTGGTAACCAACCTTTTCAAATCCAAGTTCACTTTTTAATTCCAAATATAAGCAGAGATCTACCACCCTGAAATCTTCCCACTTAGGAGGATCATATTTATTATTTTTGCAATTTTTATTACGACTGGCTGAATGTATGAGCCTACATACACACAAAGAAAGACAGTTATGCAACTTGATCTATTCAATACACAATATTCACATTAATATCTGTTCAATACAAACTATTCAAATTTATAGCATCTGTTCAGTGCACAATATTTAGCTTCTCAGTTCAGCAACAAGATCTGCAGCGAAGCTGCTACTGCCAGTGTTGTTTTCATGTCGGATTTGCCTCGAGAATAGCCATAAATATGACTACAGTATACAGTATGAGGATGTGCATCCTCTGCTCCCTGCAAATATTTCCCAATAAAACCCTTTTTTAAACAGCTGAATGGATTATCTGTTGAATGTGTCACAAACATGCATGTTTGCAACACTTCCTGTACTTCAAAATAAAAGCACCCCAGCAGTTCAGTTGACTGAATCAATTCATTTGTATTAACAAGGCTTTGATTGTTATCGCTAGACCGGAAGATACATGTCTTTATACCGTAGGGAAGTACATAACCTGACTCTAATTGGAGGAAATACAGTAGATATACCAGCAGCTCTGCTGACATGATGCCAGTGTGAAAAACTGCCGAAGGATCACGATCGACCTGTTGTTGGTTACCTCTGCTGTAGCCTGATTATTAGGTTCTCTTTCCAATTTGTTACAGTGCCATAGACCTACATTTCTTCATACTGCTATACTGTAGTGCCAATTACCCAGGATCTGTCGTAATCAATGAATTCCTCGTAAAGAAAGAATTGTTTTTCCTTTCAGGTAAACGCCCGGCTGAGGACATGGATGAGGAGCAGGCCTTCAAACGATCACGCAACACAGATGAGATGGTGGAGCTGCGTGTGCTGCTTCAGAGCAAAGTAAACACCCATTCTGTTCATACAGTTTGCCACATTAGTCGTTTGGCCGTACTGCTTTCTTTCTTTTTCTTCTTACTGATCAAAAGAAAAAAAAAATTTGTCTAAGAAAACGCCTCTTTTTCCTCACAGAATGCTGGTGCTGTCATTGGAAAGGGTGGAAAGAACATAAAAGCTCTACGCACTGACGTGAGTAACAGAAAAAATGCTGCTAACATTACTGCAGCTAATGAGAACATTTTGTTTGCTGAGGCCCCCTTTTGTTGCAGAAACAACTGTTCTATATTAAAATGCTGAAATATTGGAATTAAAACGATCCAAACTAAAATTCCCAATTATTCCAACCCCCTATTCAAAGAATTCCCACAGACAAGGTCCCAGATTTCCTGCCGGCAGGTTTTTAATCATTTGACATCAACAATTAACATGCACTGTTAGTTGATTAAACCAACTTGGCTCTTGCGGACAGACAGGTACACCTTGTCAGACACATCTGTTGGGTTTTGTTTCCAGTCCTCCTGTGACTTTCAGCCTGATTCCAGTTCCCTTCCCACTGTTGAAGCTATTTTTGACCTTGAAGTGACAACAGGTGCCTTAAAGCCCGAGTCTTTCTTTGCAGTGACGTAATTCTCTGTAGTGCTCCAGACTGTTTAGTAAACTTATCTTGTCCAGGTCACACCTCCTGTTCTTCTTCACTCACCACAGTTTCAAATCTCTCACTTTCTCTTCACTGTTGGGACAAAGTAAAAGCGTGTTATTCAATTAAAAATGTATTCCTTCTCCCCCTCTTCCCTTCTCCTTTACTTTTTTTGTTTTTATTTTTGGCCACCTTCCTCCGTTGCCCATGTACTGGATCGACATGCCCCTCCTGCGTTGCCCACCTTGACGTTGGCCCAACCTCCGCCCGCCCCTGAACGCCATGCCCGCCCGCCCGCCCGCCCACCTGACACTCCCGGTTGGCCCCGCCCATATACCGTGCCCCTCCTTAAACGGGCGCCTTACTTGACATCTTGTGATTGAATGCCCCTGCCCAATGCCAACCTCCTCCACCACAACCACCTCCACCACCACCACCACCACCACCTCGGCCCATGCAGTACAATGCCAGTGTATCAGTCCCAGACAGCAGTGGCCCAGAGCGGTATGTCCCACCAGTTATTGCCTCACTGCCTGATTAGAACAGTGAAACACATGTCTTTGATAACCTGCCTTCTGTTTCATTTTAACATCTTTACATACATGACAGTATACTCCCCATCCCCCAAACACCCCCTCCTCCACTTGTAAGAGACGTGTATTGTTCCTTTTGATTTTTCTGTCCATTTTTAAGCATCTCCATTGAGTTGCACTTTTTGTCATTACAGTTTATTGTCCATGCAGAGAGCCACTACCAAGTAGATGGTATTTTATGGTTATCAAACACAGCTGTCGGATGTTGATTTTCCTTGCTGTGATGTTTTTAATTTGACCATTTTAACTTGTGGAAAGCAGACATCTTTTTTTTCTCGCTCTGTCCTCTGTGGCTCACCTGGCCCCCCCCCCCCCCTGACCTCTGAACCACCCACAACCCTCTCCTCCTCCCTCCACCTCTCCTCCCCCACTTTTTTCCAGCATCACTGTCCATAATCTCTGGAGCGAGCACTGGCTCCTGTCTAGAGGCTCCGCCCCCCCCTGTCAGTCATTAATGTCGTCACTTGATTTCATTGTGCTGCATCCCTTCTGTTAAACTTCTCTCAGGCCACATTCAGATCAGAGCTGCCTGCCAAACCTTTCATACCCCTTCCTCACCCCCACCCCCGCTCTTGTCCTGTGCCACAGACTAGTTGGTAATCACTTACATTTCCCTTCCCCACCTCAGTTCCTCTGCTCTGTTACTCTTTTTCTACTGCCCACCCCGTCTTCTCCTCACCCCAGCCCTAAGCCCTCTCCTCCCCACCTCTCCCTTCTCCCTCGAAACCCACCTGGTCACAACGAACGTGTACTGGTGGCGCTATTATCATGGGAGTTTATTGTTTCAGTTTGTTACGTTCCTTTTCTTCAACTTGCTGCTGGTGGGGTGGTTATAGCTCTGTATGTCTTTCTCCCTGTCTCCCTTTCTCTCTCAGTCTCTCTCTCACCCCTTCCCCTAAAAGTTTTGTGGCCAGTTTCACATAAATTTGAGCCCTTCTGAAGCAGCCCACCATCCCGAAGACTTTCTTAGATCCTGTTTAGACCTGGTATTGACATCCATCTCAGATAATCCGATCACAAGTGGACTGCTCTAAGTAGAGATGTGAAGTACCCAAGATGTATCTAATACCACATTTGGAGGTGGTCTGGGATTAGACTACATACATGCTACTCGAGTGAGTTTACGAGTGATTCATAAATTCCAGTTGGGAAATGCTGCTGTCCCTTCAGGGCTGCAGTATGGATGGGCAAAAACTGAGACTTTCAGAAAAGATGACACAGTCACACACATTCGCTCCCTCAGCTTAGAAAAGGCTGTGGGCCACAGAAGCACATTTTTGTTGAGTTAATATGGAATGGAAAAAAACAATTTAATACATCTGAGAAAAATGTTCCCTCTTTTCCTTCTCCCAATTATTACTTAATTGTAT
This sequence comes from Hippoglossus stenolepis, assembly GCF_022539355.2. Taxonomy (NCBI): domain Eukaryota; kingdom Metazoa; phylum Chordata; class Actinopteri; order Pleuronectiformes; family Pleuronectidae; genus Hippoglossus; species Hippoglossus stenolepis. The sequence continues at coordinate 13,313,832 of NC_061500.1, forward strand.
TTCCTGCATTATTGTACCTACCTGCTTACTAAAACTACCACCTCTGTGGCTTATAGACACTGCTAGTTATGGTAATTAGTGTCTATGTTGCCATTTTAACCACTTGAAAGCCAAGCATAACGTGGACATGTCTTAAGCTCAAGCTAACAAGTTCAATTTGAAAGCAGAGTCTCTCCATCACTCTGGCAGACGTGACGATGGACCCATTTGTCATAGACGGACTAAAAACAGCATTATTTGTCTTTGTGCCCAGAAGTGACGTTTATTTACATGTAGAGCGAGGAAGTGAGGTGAGATCTGATCAGGTGTGGTCACAGGCGACACGTGGGGACACACTCTAATCCCAGGTGTGAACAGACGCACTCAGAGCTGTCCACTTGTGATCTACCAGGACTGAACAGGCTCTTACTTTTAAATAAATGGTAAAGTGAGTGCATGTCAGCATCTTATTCTATCAGTTCAGCGTTGGGGGGGAAGTTCTAATTGTGTGCAGTACACACATTTTTCTTTTTTGGTTGGAAATCTTTTGTAAGTCTCTGTACCTGTTTGCTGGACTGCCTCTCATGGTTTTTTTTCCCAGTTTTTTCTGTGTTCTACTTTTTGTCCCCCTTATAATGCCGTGCTTCCTTTTTGGGCCAAAATGGTTCCTGATAGGATTCTGAGTGTGAACGCCAGCATCGACACTATTGGAGATATTCTGCTGAAAATCATACCAACTCTAGAGGAGGTGAGCCACTGTGTTAATTTGCGTGTTGCTATTTTTACCAGAGGAAAGTCAGGGATGATTGAATACGTTGTATTTTTGAAATATTTAGCCTTTTGGAACAATAGAATACAAATGGAAAACAATAGAAAAATGGTTTAAAAAATGAAGGATTTGAACTTGACTTTATGAAGCTACCCTGTAGATTTTCTTTAACCATTTGGACATGTGGCTTTTGGCCTCCTGCTATGTCACTGATCAACATCTTGTGCCAATAATGAAAAAAGAATCATAACCACACCAGCAAATGCAGTGAAAAAGAAGCCTGGACTATGTGAGCAGTGGATGCAAACAAAGCTATTCAAAATATTAGCTTTGCGAATGTTTTAGTACATGTATCTGTTGGACCTCCAGGATAAATATTGAATTTAAATATGACTTTTATTTACAATAACATTCCAAAAGGCACTTTCAATTTTAGACACCTGAACTCACCTGGTATGGTTTAGTTTCAGCTAAATTTGACCAGAGGCTTATAGCTCTATATATTAGCTATTTATGTTTTGATTTCATTTATTACCGATTGTTAGTTCTGCACAATTTTATGAGAAAATCTACAAAATAAAATGCATTTTAATTAGCATTTCCATTCATCACTGTTATTAGGAGTTGGTTCATTGGAATAAACTGCTAGTGGTGCTAATTTTCACCATGGGTGCCAATGGACCATTACAGAAGGAGAGGAGAGCGGATCAAGATGGCTTGATAGGAGCAGTCAAACCTCAAATGTGATAAACTTAGAAAATATAATCGAAATGTGGATTTGTGTTTCTTTCAAATATTATTGTCACAGCCTGTTCAATATTCCACATAGATCTTAAGTTTTCATCTCTTCACTGGAAGCCTAAGTGAATGTCACACGGTCCATGTACGAATGTCATTTAGAGATGTACTACGTTGTGTTTCTGTAGTACCAACATTACAGCGGGATTGACTTTGACTGTGAGCTTCGCCTGCTGATCCATCAGAGCCTGGCAGGGGGCATCATTGGGGTGAAAGGTGCCAAGATAAAGGAGCTGAGAGAGGTAGGACAGAGTCCCGGGCCGCACATTTATTAGAAACATAACTGTTACTTGTCATCACTTAATGGCTACCACAGACAAAATCTTACACTGGAGAGGGTGTTCTTTTTAACTACTGATTTAATTAGCAGTTGCAGTAATGTCATGTATGTGTGATTTTTGCTGGTGTCATCAGCTACTTCTGTAGCAAAATAATCAAAAGTGGGTTTTAACTTATGGGGTTTCTCTGCACCAGAACACCCAGACCACCATCAAGTTGTTCCAGGAATGCTGTCCACACTCCACTGACAGGGTCGTCTTGGTGGGAGGAAAACCAGAACGCGTCATTGAATGTATAAAAGTTATCCTGGAGCTGGTGTCAGAGGTGAGTTCACAGCCGGGAGATCTGCTGAAAGCATAAACATACTTTATACACTCGTGTTTCATGCCATGTAGATGTAATAATGGTCACTTGAAGCTGAAATCCATCACTGAGAAGTGAAATGTTCATAGGATTATAGTTTTGTGTGCTTTATTACTTGTTTCAACAATTCTTTCAGAGCTGGAGAGTCTTTTACAATCTCCTCTTATTATGTCCTCTGTCTTCTTTTCGCAGGCTCCAATCAAAGGTCGTGCTCAGCCTTATGACCCTAACTTCTATGACGAGACATATGATTATGGAGGTTTCACTATGTTATTTGAGGAAAGAGGCAGACGACCCATTGGTGGGTTCCCTATTCGCGTGCGTGGAGGCTTTGAGCGAATGCCCCCCGTTCGTGGCAGCAGACCCTTGCCTCCCTCCAGAAGGGACTACGACGACATGAGCCCTCGTCGGGGTCCTCCACCACCTCTGAGCCGAGGTGGACGAGGCGGCAGCCGAGCTCGTAACCTGCCTCTTCCCCCGCCTCCACCACCAAGAGGAGGGTGAGGAAGTTCCCCATTTTTTTCCCCATTGCTTTAAAATCAAGAAGAAAAGTCCTGGTCCGTATTAAACCAGACTGTGATTTTAGTGTAAATTCAAAAGATTGTTTTCAGTTTAATCCATCTTTTGATGGATGTTAGAGAACAAGTAGCCATGTTAACACAATGCACACCACCGTGTGATCAAATGAAAAGAGTTAATCTAGAGCCTTGTTGAGTTTAAGTCCAATTTGTTTGTATTTCCCAATTTTCCTAAAGAAAAGATTAAAACACTGATGTAGTAATCACAGTAACTGTCCTACGTCAATATTATAGCAAATAAAGACCTTTGTCATGATCATTGTCTTTATTCGTCAAGGTCCAGCTGCAATTTAAACTACGTGGATCCATGTAGTGATGAGGATGCTGAATGACATTTGCCAAAACTGTCAAATCAATAAGTCCAATCAGTCCATATAACCAATGAACATGAAATTGACCAGAGCTAAAAAGGCTACACACTGTGTTGTACGTTTCTTTGGTCCAGATCAAATCAACCATACTGCAGTGTGAGCAATCAATTTACTTTCCTTGTGTGTCATTGTTTACAGGGGAGACAGGTTTTCACATGGCAGCTACCACAGCAGCATGGACGACAGGCCAACGTGAGTATGATTCCCGACATTGCAAATTATTATATATAAGCTGTCTTATAAGTCTCAGATAAATAGAGGCCGGACAATAATAAAGGTTGGGTTATGTTTCAGGCAATTATTTGTAGCCTACTAGAGCAGTATAAATTCAGCACAACATATATATTAGAATAGGATGCTCAGGTACACAGCCACAAAAGTAGCTTGTTGTACTAAGAGTCCTTACCACAGATGAAATACAAATATAGTAGATGTCATGTCAACCCACTTCCCCAAAATATTGTTAAAGGTCTCATATTGTACAAAGGGAGGTTTGTCCGTCTTTTTGGATTTTTATACTATTCAGGGGAGGTGAGTTGACATGACATGCTGATGAGTAAGACCTCATAGGGGATATTATAGTGATTTATAAAGACAAGTAAATAATGAGGAAGATTTAAGTGTGTATGACTTGATTAATGGGGGGAATTTAGAATTAAGGCCCCTTGATAATATAAGCTTGTCCTAAATAAGGGACAGCCTCGCTCTGCCACTGAGGTAAATATTTGAGCATTTATGTTAATCTCCCAAAATATAGCAAATGAAAGCTGCTCGGTAGCAGACTGTCAACCCACCAGCCCTGATTCAGAGTCTGATCACAGGTCATCTGTAGAGTCTGCATGTCCTTTCACACTCACAGCTTTCTAAATACCAATGTAACAGCAGTGACCTGCTGGATGCTGGGCTGTTGAGTGTCCTCTAGAGAGGATAAACTATACTAATGCACACCTCTTTTTGTTTGTAGCGACAGGAGGAGCCGAGGAGACCGTTATGACAGCATGGTGAGTGCTGTCTGTTTACAGGTGCTGCTGTAACCCTAAGCTCTACTGTGTGGTTGTAGCTTCTTAGCGGTGTAGTGGTTGTTTGTGAATTATGTTTCAGATGAGGTGACTCGAATTTCTTTTTTTCTGAGTGTAGTACAAGTACAGAGGCACGGACACGGCGCTGCTTTTTTCACTGTGTATGCACACTGATCTAGGCCTGTTGTTGCCTGGCAACAGTTGTCTCCTTGGTTACCGCAGAGCAGCTGAGTACGTAGTCCAGAGATCCACCAGGCTAGCAAATGAACTTGAGCTGAAACCAAAGCAATTCCTGCACAAACTGTTCCAATAGGAAGGCAAAGAATACATTTAATCAGATAAACAGCGACGGATGTCATTGAATTCAAATGTGGACAAATGTGGCGGTTTGCAGTGATGCAGCATAAACATCAGACGTGTCTTCACTCATAAAGACCTCTCTGACTTTGCTTATAAAAATGCTAATGAATTTCACTAGTGAGAGCCTCAAGAGATGAAGAATTTCTTTTACCGACTAAGAAGATAATAAAAGAAGTATATCACTTTTCTGTTATGCAACTAAAAGCTTCTTAAATCAACATCTGGCTTAAAGCATATTGAAATGGTATCAGTTAACGCAAAACATTTATCAGTAATGATGATAACTTTAAGGGTGCTGACCTTGTTTTAATTCTAACTTTTACAGGAATGTATTCCAGCATGACTTTATGGGGTTAATGCAGAATATAACTGTGCATTTAAATGCCCCAAATATGGCCAATTAATTCTTCGGTAAAATTAGGACCAAAGTCATATCCCAGATTGTTGAAAGCACCAGCACTAAATAAATTGGAATATTTTGACCCAGTTTTCAAAGTGGATGCCTTTGACTGTTTTTAATGTAAAACCAGTGCAATGACGTGCAGTGTGGTCCAAAAGTCTGAGACCACTTTACTCTGTAGTTCTTAAAATGTCAAACCATTTTGTAATTTTAACTGTCAGCCTTTTATCTTACACGTAATATATTCTATAATCTTTTATTTTCGTGGAATCTGAATCACTCCTCCTGCTGTTCTCCTCAGGCCCCTTTTTTCAGAGTAACCAGAAGTCCGAGGGCAGGGTGAACTCTCGGGTCTTCTCAGTATTCAACAGAAATACTTTGTGGGATGAAACAGTCAAATAGAAAACTTAGACTCACAGCAGCAGCTATCAAAAGAAGAAAAAAATGCAGTTCTAACTGCCGATGCCTGGAGGCAGCACAAGTGTCAGAATGGCTTGATGTATTCATTCGCTTGCCTTTAGGTGGCTCACATCAACATGTCTACAGCTGCATCGGAACTTACTAGTTTTTGCTGAGGCCTGGAACACACTGCCTGCGTCACACGTACGTGGCGCTCCAGGAATGTCTGTGGGTACGTCTTGGTTAGAGCAGCCACACAGCCTGCATGAGACACGTGTGGGAGACGCGGCTCACGCCTTGCTGCTGCTGCGGCGTGTCTTCCAGTGTTTAAAGGTTCAAATCACGTGACTGCTTTCTGCTTGCAAAGCTTTACTTTTCAGACTGCTGATCAAAAAGGGTTGATTATTATTATTGATTACCATTATCAAAGGCAAACTTGGTGTAAAGAGACAGGGCTGGCAGCAGACTCAGTGGTGGTGTTTTAACAATTCCAGAAAGACACAGAAAAATCCCTCTCCCCAGGATGCTCCTGAAGTTACCTGATATGGTTTCAGTTTTTCTCATTTTTAAACCCAATAATGCACTTTTCAGATAAAGTGGGATATCTGAAACATGAATGTCGCTGATAAATGTGCCGCGACTGCTTAATGCTGTGTGATCGGAACTGACTCAGATCCTTGTGGAACATTTCCAGCACCTTTCTGAATCTGTGCCTCGACTAATTCAGGCTGTTGTGGATACAAGAGTGAGTCCTAACCAGAAAAGACAGATTGTTTGTCATATTGTAGAATGGATACAGAGTTTTTTTGTTTTTTTTAGTCTGCAGGCAGCTTTAAAATGTTATCATAGCGTGCTGTCATTATTGTGATACTAAAACAATTGTTTTTTTTTCCATCTTTCATCTTTTTTTATCCCTAATTGATCCTGAACTGCAGAGCGGAGGCGGATATGGTGAGTTTACATATTCCTTTATATCCTGCACAAATCTATTCATCAATTAAGTAGTGTTTTGTTAACATAGGTTTTCTTTACATAGCTTTGGTCATCATCCTTTTCAGATATGGCATGTGGTTGCACATTAAACTTTATGACACAGTGCACTGCATAACAAGTTAAATTATAAGTTTTAAACCAAACTCTACAAAAGTATAGATGGTAAGGCTAATACAGAAACTGTCAAGCAGCATATTAGATTACAGAGACGGTTTTCCTCATTCATCTTTGGACTACTTGTATTTAACAATATGTGCACGCAATGTATGGATGATTATAACAGGAAATCCATTGTATGTTTCCCTTCTTGTCTAAATATGTTCTGGATAATTTGGTTGAAATGAGATTTTAATATTTAATTCAAGAATTAACGGAGATATTGCTGCTGTTTAAAACCTGTGTGGTTGCCTGATCACTCATTTAAACGTGTTGTAATAGATACGGCTGCAAGTTTTTACACGTCTTATCATGTCTCCTTGGAATTACATAGGCGAATAATTATTACTAGAGAAAAACATGCACTTTAAGAGCAAATGGAGGGAAAAAGTTTATCTTGAAGAGTTCTGTCTGTATTTCTTGTTTATTATGCCACTATCTCCTGTCTTTGTCCCACTGGTGTATTTTCAATGTCTTCAAAGACAACAATTCTTCCTGGGAGCACTTTCAGTCTGGTGAGTGGGGATGGATCGTCACTGTCCCGCTGTCTTCTTTCCTTACCCAAAAGGATTGTTTCATGTTGTTGCACAATTTATTTAAAGACAAAATCACCCTAAATGTGCTCCCTCTCCTCACAGGTGGCAGAGGGTCATACAGTGATATTGGAGGCCCAGTCATCACGACACAAGTCACCATCCCAAAAGATGTAAGTGAAAAGGCATCAGTGTACATGTCAAACACATGACTTTAACTGTAAAAGAACGACATGACGACATCTCACCCCTAAAACCGTTTGTGTGCTTGTTGTGCAGCTGGCTGGCTCTATCATTGGAAAGGGCGGCCAGAGGATCAAGCAGATCCGCCACGAGTCTGGGGCATCCATCAAGATTGATGAACCACTAGAGGGCTCTGAGGACCGCATCATCACCATCACAGGAACACAGGACCAGATCCAGAACGCCCAGTACCTGCTGCAGAACAGGCATGTGTCTCTGTGATTAAACCTCCCCCAAAAACTCTTAACCATCCCACTGCAGCAGCGTGGCGATCCTCTGACGACCTGTCTGACCATCCACAACTGGATGGGAGTAAACAGTTTATTCTGAGTTAACTTTGACTTTACTGAACCCAAAGGTAAATTTGTCTTATAGACAAAGGAAAGGCAGCTCAAACATAAAAGTAGATGGAACATGAAAGAAGTTTATTTCTGTAGTGTCCATTGTTGATTCAGGATTGATTGTACTAAACACTATACTGATGCCACTATCACATCTGCTTCTTTAGATCAAAATCAGCTCTAAAACTGAACACCGGCCTGTAATTCTGTCCAGAGCTGAAATAACCGGTCAGTTAATTGATTAGACTGTCGACATAAAACTAATCTGATTTAAATTGGATAATCTATTACTCATTTTTAAGGTAAGATAAGATCCAACGCTGGGGAAATTCATTAATTACAGCCGCAGTCAGAACGAGGTAGACAAGAGAACATGTGAAAGTATAATCAAATACAAATAAAGAGAACATACACATAAAACACACCTTTCACTACAGATGGATATTTTATGTATTATATTGTATATTATTGTAAGAGATATTATTTTTATTCTTTCAAGGGAAACAGACATATGCTTTATGGTTTTAGCTTTACAAATATAAAGACTTTCAAGATAATATCACTTTGATTTCCACTTTTAGTTTTAGAAAACACTTAAGATGTTGCCTTGAGCTCTAGAAAATGATGTACGACTTTTTTTTAAATTATTATTTTGTGACATTTTATTCGTCAAACAATCAAATGATAAAATAAGGGACAGATAAATTGATAATGAAAACAATAACGAGTTGCCTCTCTAATAAGTTAAACTGCCTCAGATAAATGTAGAACTTTTTCTTTATTCTGCCAGACTGTGTTAAGCTTGTGTTTTCTTCCACCAGTCTTGCATCTTGAAGAGTTCTCAGTTCACGCGTCTCTTTTCCCCAGTCACCAAGTGGCTAAGCTCGTCCCTGCACTCATATTGCTTCTCGCAGGCAGAATTTATTTTCAGCCTTGACCTTGGCATACTTTTTTTTTTTTTTTAAACTTACAATTGTGCTCCACATGAAAAATGACTTACAGTTTGCAGCATCCAGCGTTAACAGCCCCCGACCCGTGTCGTGTTCCTGGTAAAACAAATCTCCTTAATGTTGTTAACCTTTTTATTCGTCTCTTGTTTCAGCGTGAGGCAGTACTCTGGTCGGTTCTTCTAGAAAGAAGGAAGGGAAGAAGAAGAGTGAAGCCATGCTGCTGTACGGTTTGCTCCTTCTATTCAGAGCCTACTTCCCTCTGATTTGGGTAGAAGCGCCTCCTCCCCTCACTACCACACACTACGCCACCTATCTGTGCATTGGAAACCTTATTTAGAGGAGTTTTGAAAAATCTTAAAGCTGTCAAACAGCGAACAAAAGGTCAACAACGTATTTTTGTGCTGGTGTAATTCTTTTTTGGGAGACTGTCGTGCTGTCATTGGAGTAAACTCATATGTATGATAACTTTCGGTGTTGTGAGCCGCCCCCTGGCCCTTATCTCCCTCATTTCAGTACAGCATGCAGAATGTAATCTTTTTTGTAAGGAACACTGTGTGATTTTAGGTTGTTCCCTTTTCTTTTCTCAAATGTTGAAGCACCCTCTCCAAATGAAGATGCATGTTCTCAAGAATGGGTAAAGAACCATTTAAATAATCTTTAATTTTTACACAACCCCCTTTTTCACTTTAAAATGAAGTACTTTTTGTAAAATGGGCTTTAAAGGAAATGTTTGACATTTTAGGAAATGTGCTTATTCTCTGGGGCAGGTTTTACAAAGATAAAATTTGTTCCTCTGGATGCTACAGTCATCCATTTCACAAAGCTGCGCCTGCACAGAGGTTTCTGAAAACCTGTATCGCTTGTCAACTACATAATTTAATAAACATTGCTGGTTAGCTGGGTTGAGATCTGGCAGCTGCCGAACATGTTCCACATGATTCACATCATTTTCATAAACATTCACTGATCCTTGTTGCCTTATGGACGTGTACATTCTCATCATGTTTCTCTGCTCATTGTTCATCTTTTCCATCATCACATTTATATCTAAAAAAAATCACTTATCAAAACTAGTACTGGTCGATTACTGGGTGTCCGGGGAAGTAATTAGTTCCCAATTGCTCGAATTTATTCATTCAGTGTGACTATTCTTTCTGAGTTTACCATTATTTCTATGTAAATATAAATGTGTTTAGAAATCTTAGAAAAATATGCTGCCTGAAAATCTTTGGGTTTTGATTTTTTCCCCCCACTATTTTAGTAATCCATTGATAGTTGTGTTTACATTAATGATTACACTGCAAATAAGAGCTGCTAATAATGTATCTGGTATTTAATTACCAGATTGTAGACTTAAAAAAAAAAGGCTTAAGTTGTAGCTCACTGTTTAACTTCTCACTAAATCAGGCCCATTTTTATAAAGGTTGTTCATCTGTTAGTATAAATAAAGACTATTACTGTGTAAATCCTTTAGTTATAATGAAAATTAATCCCATGGGTTGAATGGCTCGAATGAAAATTAATAATGTGGCTACTTTTATGATGACCGGGCATTTTCAAGGCTCTGATTTACATGTTAATCATAAAACAAAAAAAACTAATTGTCACTTATACAACTTTAGTTTTGTATGGATTATGTGTATAACTGGTGAGGTACTGAGGTATTAACTGTGTCTTGGACAGAACCAGTGCAGTATTTCCCCTTTGTTTCCAGTCTCTATGAGACCTAAACCTTTCTGCCACAAAACAAATAAACATCTTTCCCTAAATGTCAAACCTTTGCTCTAAGTTAGAATAAATGTGCCAGTGTGATACAGCGAAAAGGTTTTTTAAAAGATTTTTTGCTTTTCATTTGAAAGACAAGGAGCTGTATAAAGTGTGTGTATATATATTTACATAGAAACTGATAATTTCATGAGTGCTTAGACAACTTTCTACTTTCATGAAAGGACATGGAGCCAAAAGACAGGTGTGGCTATCTAGCTTTCTTTTTTCTTTTTCTCTCTTTATTACTTGCTTTATTTTCTACCGCTCTCCTGGATGGACTCGCTGTAATGCAACCTTAACATCTGACCTGTTGGATCCATTAATTCTTTACCTGAGTGTTTTTAATTTGTAACCTTTTTCTTTTTTTGTAATGTGTTTTGAAGGGATCTATTGAGATGCAGTTGGGTGTGAGGGGTGTGAGTCCATGAGTGGCGCTTTTTTTTTTCTGTGTGTGTGTGTGATCATATCTATTCCTGTGTCTGATATCTGTACCTGCAGGTGTTGAGTAAATAAAGTCTGTGTTACACTTCACCAAGCCTGTGCTCTTCTTCTTCTATCTCAACACAGGGGGGTGGTATCTATGGATGATTGGTTTTCAGGGAAGGTGGTGTGGCCGCCTGTTGCACGACCCGTCACATGCATCCGTAGTTTACGAGTTTACACCGGAAATTTGCTCCCATAATGTAATAGAGAAAGCCCACACGGTTTCCCATCAGAGCTCAGCCCTTCAGTCACATGGTTCACTGGAGGTTTTCACCCAGGAGAGGGAAGGAGAAGAGAGCGGGGGCCAGGACGAGCACATCTGAGGACGCGCAGGGAGATCAGCACCGCGCCTCACTTCTTTCCCCCCCCCGCCTCTTTTAATCAAAGGACAACCCGTGGCGGAGGAATACCTTTTTGTCCCCCCCACCCGTCAGAAGAGAGACTTTAACCATGTTTGTGTGATTTTTTTTGCAGCATGTAAAAACTCCGCCATATTCAGCCCACCACGCCCGGAGCTCAGCCACCAGGGGTAAAACACTCGCTACTTGTGTGGAAGTTGTTGCACAGAGCAAATTTCCTCTTCACGGGAGAGGATCGAGGTTTTTAAAAAAAAAAAGCAAACAAGAAAGCAGCAGTGAGAGTTCACTTCCTTAAACTTGGTTGGAGGGTTGCAGCTCGGGAGGCGGAGGGGGGGGTGAGGGGGGGTTCGTGTGTTGTTTGCTTGCAGTGGGATTGTGGAGGGGGGGTTAATCAGAAATGTACAGACTGCAGCATGTTTTCTCCTGTGTAACCGACACCATGTGTGGTTGTGTGCGTCGTTGCCTCGGAAGAAGTGTGATCGACCAGGAGCCATGATTCTTTGCTCGGTGGGAGCGTGCTGCCTCAGCCCGGAGGCCAAAGAGGCTCGACGGATCAACGACGAGATAGAGAGGCAGCTCCGCCGGGACAAGAAGGACGCCCGCAGGGAGTTCAAGCTCCTCTTACTGGGTAAAGAGAAACTCTTTCTATTAAACTTGGATGGTATTCAATAATACATCTTAAAAGTATTTCTATATCTCTTATAAGGTACTGTATACACAGTAAGAGTCTAACCGTTATATGGTATACAGTAACAAAGTCTTTCTATAACACTTCTATGGTATACAATAACAAACTATGAACACTTCTATGGGATACAAAAAAGTATTAACACTTCTATGGTATACAGTAATAGTCTTTCTATAACACTTCAATGGTATATAGTAACAAAGTCTTTCTTTAGAACTTATATGGTACACAGTTACAAAGTCTATAACACTTATATGGTATAAAGTAACAAAGGCTAAATCACTATGTTATACAGTAACAGTCTAGCACAAATCTATGGTATACAATAATAAAGTCTTTCTGTAACACTTCTATAGTATACAGTAACAAAGTCTATAACACTTCTATGGTACCCAAAAACACAAGTGAAACATGTATTCATGCTTCAATACTTCCATAATTTGTTAAAAGTGTGAATAGCACACTGTAAAATACTCCTTTTTAAGTAAAAGTATTCCATTCAAAACTTTATTTGTATTTTATTTTTAAAGAAACATAACAGAGACATTGTTTTATTTTGTGAAATCCTACTGTGTAAAGAAAGCTGTAGCTGTAAAGTAGTTGAGTAGAAGTATGAAGTGGCAGAACATAAAAAATACTAATAGAACTGTGCTGTACTGTACTTAAGTAAATATACTCATTATTTTCCACCAAACTAAATCAACTCACCAAAATACATGTAAAAGTTATTTACAGCTGTGAAATCAAAGTACTGGTATAATATGTAAAATACCACATCAACTGTCAAGTAGTTGAGTACAAGTACAAGTACAAGTACAAAGTGGTGGAAAATCGAAATACTCACATACCCGAATGTACCCCAAAACTGTACTCAGGTATTGTACTTAAAAGAATAAACTTAGTTCCCTTGCACCTAATAAACTAAAGCAACTCACCAAATAAAAACATGTAAACATCATTTACTGAGATAATGACTTTCTGGTTGAATAAAAGTGGCTCATGTGACATAAGAGTGGCATCAAAAGCATCTACATGTTATATTCAAGTAAAAGTAGCAGTGTAAAAATACTCTATTACAAGTAATGGTCTGACATTCATTAGGAAGTGAACTTTGTGTACTTTCAGTTACAAATACTCAGATTGTATCAGAATGCCTCCATACAGGAACATGATTATATAATATACTATATGATTTGAAATACTGATGCATAAATGAGTGAAAATACTTCACTGTTGTTGCTGGTCAAGGTGCAGGTAACATATTATACTTAATAGTGCATTGTCACTTACTCAAGTACAAATGTGAAGCACTTGTACTTTAATATTTCTGTTTATATTTAAGAGAAGTAATGATCCTTTGTTTGAGCAGCTAATAACTCACAGATGCCTGGAACATGGCACAAGGCCCCAACTAGACTTTTGTCAGGGGTCATAAACTAAAGAGATTGGAAGCCACTGGTTTAATAAGTAAAATCTTAATCTGAAAAGTAACTTGTAACTAAAAGTACCATATTTCCCTCTGAAATGTAGCGGATTAAAAGTACAACATAACATAAACTGGAAACACTCAAGTAAAACACAAGTACCTCAAGAACTCATGTCAAGTTCAGCAGCTTAGAAAATGTACTCAGTTACTCTCCCCCACAGAATATACATTTTTAGTTTTGCCTTGACAAGCACAAAATGCTGCTTATATATTAATGTATCACTAATAATGCACTAATGCTACAACATTAAAACTGTTCTTAAGTGCAGTGAATGTGCTTCCGCCACTGATGCGAACGTACTATTGATTAGAAACTCATTAGTCTGGTCGATAAATAAATAATTGCTGTATCATCTTTGAAGGCCATGTTTTATTCCTGGTTCCTGACAAAGGGTGAATCAGCAGTGATGTTAGTTTAAGGTGTAAGGTGGTCACGTTGGTTGTGGTCCTTGTGCCTTCAGGAATGACTGACTCATTATGAATGTATAACCACACTTCCAGGTTCAAAAGTGACTTCAAGTGTGCAGTGCTGAAAAAACAGGGACTGCTTCTGTTAAAGAAATATTTGATTGGCCTGCTTGTATACTTTTGTATCGTGCCAAATAACCCTGTCAAGTGAAAATTGACACATATATTAGCACATGAATTTTACTGAGACTGAGAATGATGCACACTGCAAGTTAAAGCCCTAGATTATAGTACGTGCTGATAGTGCCGTGCTCTTATTCTCACTTCACCATGGAAGTGGCCGTCATGTATGCTGTCACATGCTGTCAACCGTGTCTGTACAGGAGGAAATGCTGCAACTTCTCCTAGTTCATTTTTTTTAACAGAAAGTCAGTGGTGAGATGACAAAATACTGTTTGACTCTGAGAACAAGCATAAGAACCAGGGAGCTAGATACAAGCCAGACCATTGTAAATAAGGTAATTTCGAGATTGCATAAGAGTGACACGTGAAAGTGCCTCAAGCACAGTACAGACAAACTCTGTTGCTTTCAGTTATTGGATTAAGCTGGTGATATTCTGAATATTACATATTGGTAACACATTCCATGATGACGTATAACTTATTAATTCATCTCATTAACAAGTCTTGTTTGTGCAGTGAAAGCCTGATGTAGCTTATTCATCCGAGCCAGAGACCTCTGTTGTCCAGAGTCCGCAACTAAACCGGTGGCTCTGTGAGGCTGTACTTAGACCCAGTTGTGGTAATATTAGCATGCTAACATGCCTCGCAGTGCTAATGCTAAGATGCTGATGTTTATCAGGTATTTGCGGCAATTTGCACTCAACCCGAAGTAAGGACGAAGCTGATGGGAGTGTCAGTTGTCTTGCAGGTTATTTGGTCGCAAAGCTTTACCCATAGACAAAATAAAGATGGACGACACGGTTGCTCCTCGAAAGTGAAGCCAAAGTGTTTCGAGTGCCACCTAGTGGCTTGCTGCAGTGTCATAAACACTGTCTCCTCCATATTAGTGGATGGGACATGGGTCTAACTACTCTAAATTGTTGATTCTGGTCTTTTAAAGCAGACATATGATACATGTTCAGTTTTTCTTTGGTCTAGTGTGTAATATTGTTTTGTTGTGTATGTAAAAGTCCTGTGTTAAAGGGAGTCTCCCTCCCCACAGAAAACACTGTAGTCTGGCCGATACTTTCTCAGTAGCCCATAATTGCTTAATGCACACACAATGGCTTGTCTGGCACAGCCCCTAACAAAGCCAGGTAAAGAGAGAGCAAAGGCCGACAACTCCTATACGCACTGGACTCGGGCCAGCGGACCAATCAGAGCAGACTGGGCTTAATGGGGAAGGGGTCCTTTAAGAGACAGGAGTTAAAACCAAGTGTTTCAGACAGAGGCTGAAAAGAGGAGCTGCAGCAATGGACAGTGTTAGGAAAGTGAAGTATTTTCTTAACCTTACAGCATCTAAATCTTTTTTTAGTAATAACACAAATTATAATTATCAACCTGAATATGAGCCTAATATGTTTCCTTTTAAGCATTTTTTATTAATAATGAATCAAGTATAACACTAGCCTTATCGTGAATATATACATGTTTCTGTACACTAATGTTGTTTATCTGGCGGTGGACAGGGACGGGTGAAAGTGGGAAGAGCACTTTCATCAAGCAGATGAGGATCATCCATGGCCGTGGATACACTGAGGAGGACAAGAGAGGCTTCACCCGGCTGGTCTACCAGAACATCTTCACAGCCATGCAGGCCATGATCCAGGCCATGAACACGTTACGAATCCCCTACAAGTACGAGCACAACAAGGTAGACCAGACTGCTGTCTCCCTGGCCTCTCTTTGCGGCCTCACTGACAGATTGAGGGTTGAGGTTTTACCACAGACAGTTCCACAGAAGCGAGCTCATGGTTTACACTCCGACACAGAAAGAGCCTGCAGTGTATATTCTTGTGTATTCAGGGAGAAGTGCCTCTGGTAATTTGCGACATTGTTTAGATTTAGGATTCTGCTGCTGCCAGATCTTTGCCTACTTACAGAGCAGGCTGTCCTTTGGAATGTACACATGATTTTATAGTGCAGGCATGTAAGGACAGGTACGCCAAAAACATGTAAGAGACAAAAGAGGAGGGGCGGCGGAGAACCCCTCATTAATCATACAGAAATCTGTCCCTGTCACAGCAACAGCAGGAGCTTATTAATCAACCAAATTTGCTGGCTTACACAAACATGCAACATTAATAAAAGTTCCAGGTAAGGCTGAGACCCAGAGGAGAAGAGTCCACTCGCTGTGGTGTCCTGTGACAGAACGAGGCGGGGGGGGTCATGTGGGTGTGATGGACCTTTGGCAGCATTAGCCTGGTCTGAGTCAGCATGTGGCTTACAGTTTGCTTTCTCGTTACCAGTGAGGATGAAGTTGTGTGCACAGAATAACAGCACATCACTGACCATGTAGATATTAGTACTGAGGACCGGGGAGGACAAGAAGCCTATTTGGCCCGTGACAATTCATTAATCCCCTCCCCCAAACAGTGATTGTCCAATCACAGCTTAGCAACCTGGTCATGGCAGACCCGTCAAACTGTAATGCCAGCATATTAAGTTTTCTTGTTAGGTTCTATCCTTTCCGAAAACTTTTTTTGGTCAGACTTTGAATCAGTTCCCTTGTGGCTAGTCGCTGATATTTCTCAATGATGAGGGGGAGGGTGAGGATATGTTCGTTCGACCAATCAGCAGCCAGCTTAGGCTAATTTTAGCAGCTTGCTCTTTATTGGAGCAGAAATGGCACCAAAAACAAAAAAAAGATGCTTAAATAGCATTTTTTTTTAAATTGGACCCATCATTTCTCCAAAGAGTTGGGAACATAAAAGAAGTGAAGCAGGAGCCATGAAATCAGCTGTAAAAATGCCAGGAAAAGGCAAAGGCATCAGAGAGTGTGGCTTCCCCAAGAAATATAAAAAGGCAGCTAAAAATAAACTTCCCAGGGTGTTCTGAACGTTATACAATCCCTGATAGCAAATTCAGTCCGCCAGAAATAACAGGAAAATACTCACTACTTTGACAGTATGTGCAGGGATACGACTCTCCAAACAGCTCTTCAGGTATTATTGAAGTCTCTTTGTAGTCAACAGTGGTGCGATAAACTGGTTAGACACATTTACATTGTGTACAGATTTATTTCTTCCATCCATCCATTAGCTATACTGTTTTTGCGCTGAGGGAGCGAGGAGACATTGGGTGAGAGGCGGGGTACACCCTTGATAAGTCGGCAGTCCGTCGCAGAGTAAGATGTATTTTACAACACCAGAATTTACCTTTGGGCGGCACAGTGGTGCAGGCCCTTTCTGTGGGGGAGTTTGCATGGTCTCCCTGTACCGGTGTGGTTCTCCTGGAGGTACTCTCCTGGAGATTTGCAGAATCTAAATTGTCCATAGGTGTGAAGCTAATAGTTCAAGCGAGAGTTCGGTAGGACACTAGCAGGAAATTTCAACAAAGACTTCACCTCCCATATGTCGCAATGTATTTAATGGGCCTCACAGAGGCTGCTGTTGCCTCTTTCTTCAGAGGTACATTATCACATTCTCCTCCACCATTGCTACGTTTGTTATTGTCAGAAACTCTGTGCTGCCCTCTCATGGATGTGTTTCTTAAAGCAAGGGTTGGCAATCCTGAAAAGCTAGCAAGAGCAGGCTAAATGCAACCAGTAGAGCCCACCCTCTCCCATAGACCCTCTTGTCAAAGCTGTGCCCCTAACACACTTGAACGCACAATGACTGACAACTGCTAGGACACATGGAATTATGTTGGCAGTGACGGCTACGTGGTTTGAAAATGGACGTATCTCTTTTTTGTATCTAAAAGCAGCATAAATGATCCTTAAGGCTGTTTATTGACGCAGAGTTCCTTGGATACAAAAGTCCCAGGCAGCAGCCGATGAGAGAAAACAGACTTGGATGAATAGTTCGCCCATAAATGTCCATTAAAGAACTTTTAACAGCTTGAGCAGATTTTTTCCAGGTGTTTTTCTGGCTGAACTGTTGCACTGCAGAAGTAGCTTTGCAGGCAGGGAAGTAAATAGAGCTGGAGAATTCTTAGAAGACAAAGGACAAAACTAGAACACATAGAAGCTTCTAAACGCTGTGTCAATAAATGCATATTAAAGCAGAAAGTGAGATATCCGGAAGGCGAACAGCAGGCTAGAAAGTAATAGTAGTCACTGTAGAAGCTGGGAATTGCAGATCTTTGCTGCATCCACTCTCAGTTTACTGTGGAGATTACAGTCCAGGATCACAGCGGGACACAAAGGCAGCTTGAATCGAGCCGCCAGTGGCTCATGCAGCAGATAAGAAAGAAGTTCAGGTCCTGGTCATGAAACCTCTTTTTCTGACAATAGTTTCATCTGTAGCTTGCGGTGTAATTATTTTATGTCGAGAAATCCCTTTAAGTTATAGTTAAAAGTCTGTAATACAGCTCCAACGCATGATTATCTTCACGATCAATTAATCTGTTGAATAAGATTATGGTCTATTAAAATGATAATTTCCTGAATGCATCTGTAGTGGGAGATGCCTGCTGGGTAAAACTTTGCCTCTAGAACCTAAACTGATCAATCTTCCATTTAAAAAAAAATTACAAAAAAAACACTGTACAAGGACACAAACATTAGATCATGAAGCACTCTGTGTTTTTGTTTCTTGGTTGGATTGTGTCGTTAACATTCGGGTGTTTCATTCCACCGCCATTCAGGCCAACGCCAGTATTGTCTGTAGCGTTGACGTGGAGAAGGCGACGACATTGACGAACCCGTACGTGGATGCGATCAGGAGCTTGTGGAGCGACCCGGGGATCCAGGAATGTTACAATCGGAAGAGGGAATACCAGCTCTCGGACTCCGCCAAATAGTGAGTGTAAACAGATTCTTCAACTCCTCAGACATGGCTGAATATTTTCCACTGTTTCATCTGCCAGTTGCCTGTGTAACACTCTCAAGATGGTTCGAGATCTCTGGCTATTCCATTTAAGGTTGTTGACGAACGCAAACAACCGAAACAGGAACATCCATGATCCATATTTTATAACAAATGCCGTCTCATTGTCTCTGTGCTGGTTTTGTTTTCATTGTCTTGACTGTGCGTTGTCATCCTGTGATAACAGCTATCTGAATGACTTGGACCGAATAGCTGATACTGCTTATCTGCCAACGCAGCAGGACGTCCTGAGGGTCAGGGTGCCCACGACGGGTATTATAGAGTACCCCTTTGACCTGGAGAACGTGGTGTTCAGGTGAGTGTTTTATGCTGCTGTTAAAGTTTGTTTATGTTGTGGTGGTTTTTATTATTGCAGCTGAGGCCCACGAGCAGTGAACAAAAAGGGGTATTTAAGGATAATAATATGGTGACATGTGGAGTTTAACATCACTATTTATTTAATAAAATTTCTATCATGATATATTTCCTGGAGTTTAAATACATTATGTGTTTATGGATTAAATTATAATAAGGTAACAACTACCACTGGTAACACAAACACTAATCTACTACAACTATACTACTAACCACTACTACCACTACATCAACAACAACACAATCCAGTGAAACAAACAAGTCGCAGCAGACATTGACCTGAAATGTCCCTCTCAGTGATTGTACAACACCACCCACAACAACCTTAGCATACCCCAGGAGATAACAAGGTCATAAATACCTTAGTATAACCGATATAGTACAATCTGTACCACCTGTACTGTCACAGCATCCAACCTCATATGAGTTAGTTTAACAGCTTCGTGGAAGATAACATTTGCATCTGTTTGTAGACATACTTGCAACAGGGCAAGTGGGGCAATGGGAGCCCATTACTTTGAAAATAACTCAGCTCAATGGGAATTATCTATATAATATTGTTTCTACACTTATTCGATGTTTTATCATGAAATTATGCACAGTCACTCATGGTCCCCAGATGATGTATCCTGTTGATTTATTTGATGAATTTATCAGATAGAACCATATGAACGTATTACACTGACCTGTTTAGTTTAATCATCCTCTCTACATCACGTACAGATAGTAAATGACCAAATACCAAACAGCACAGCCTCAGAATTTGATAAAGCTGTGTATAAATGAGCAATGCCAGAGCCCATCATCTATGGTCTGATAACAAAATAGCCTCCGGGGGTAACGGCCAATATTTTGGGGCCTCTGGTGTAGACAGCAGAAATCCGGGCCAAGACTAGTCTGACTAGTTTCTTCAATCACAAGAGTCGAACGTGTCTCCACACAAAACACAATTAGCATCACTCTTTGTTGGTGCTTCAGGTCCAGATGACATTTTGGCTAATCTGTTCCACCTCTTTTGCTCTCCACGTGGAATGTTTACCTGCGGGCAGCCAAAGCCTGCACAAAGGTGATTGGTTAAACTAGAAACAGAAACCAGGAGGATTCTGGCTACAGACTCTCTTCCCTCGCCTGCCGATTCTGCATATATAGATTAGTAAATGAGTAATATGATGACTTTTGTTATTGGCTGTAGGATGGTGGACGTGGGTGGCCAGCGTTCGGAGAGAAGGAAGTGGATCCACTGTTTTGAGAAAGTCACGTCGATCATGTTCCTGGTGGCGCTCAGCGAGTATGACCAGGTCCTCATCGAGTCGGCCAACGAGGTACAATGCTGCCATCACAAGGACATCTCTTACTATATATCCCCTGTTAGTGTGCACATGGAAAAGAAAGGGGCTCAAAAGAAAGAAATAGGAAAACAGAGAGACATTGTTCCCTTTGTTTAAAGACGAAGCTGTTAGGTGGAGATGATAACCTAGATTTCCACAGAGTCCAGCACTATTCCAGTTTCCCCCTCTCCCTGTATCCATTTCTCTTCCCTTTCTATTTTTTCTCTCTCTTTCTCTGGTCACAATGACAGACCGACCCTCCTTGTGTGTCAGTGCATGTCGTTCACCTGCAGGGGGAGCTGTTTAGTTGCTCTGTTCAGCCGAGTGCAGCTCTCAGCCTGGCTTGTTCACTCGATGAGATTATTACAGCCAGGCTGAATTTGCTTGCACAGGCAATCACTGCTGAAGTGTTGCTCTCCGGCACTACGTCTGATTTTATATTGCTGCTCACGCTGAGATGTCTGTGTCTGTGTGAATTTCAAAGAACCGAATGGAGGAAAGCATGGCCTTGTTCCGGACCATCATAACCTACAAGTGGTTCAAAGACTCCTCAGTCATCTTGTTCCTCAACAAGATCGATTTACTGGAGGAGAAAATCATGTATTCACATTTGGTCGACTACTTCCCTGAATACGATGGTAAGAGGAGACGGTCAATTCTCGACAAAATCAAATTGTCTTATTTTTAAAAGCTGCTTTCAGACATGAACACTGGAGATGAGAGCCACTCGTCCAGACATTTTTCTAGAGTTTGTCTTTCACATATGAAGAACGCAGCAGGGGTTTGTCCGAGTCAGACAAGTTGTCAGCATCATCTACATGTATGACACCTCTTTTACATCCTCAGATATTTGTTATATATATATATATATATTGTTTATTGTTTTTTTCCAGTTTTGTGTTAGAAGCATTAACAACTTGCCCACTCCATTGCAGTGAATTCTTCAGACATTTTCAAGCTGTATTCCCTCATGGGCTCACTCGGACATTTTACTAGGGGGGGCTGGCAGAAACTGACTCTGACTCTTGTGTTCTTACATTCAGCCTCTCCGTATGATTTCAGGAGACTGTCCGGAGTCCAGTTCATGTCTGAAAGCAACAATAGTCTCATTTGAATGTTCTGCAATCATCTGTTATCTCAGTGCTGCTCTGAGCTTTTATCGAACTGCAGAAATAAGCCGGTGATTATAATGTGTTCTCTTTGCCCTCCGTCTCTTTCCACCAGGTCCCCAGAGGGATGTCAAAGCAGGAAAAGAATTCATCTTAGACATGTTTGTCAGCCTCAATCCAGTCGAGAAAAAAATCATCTACTCCCACTTCACTTGCGCCACAGACACAGACAACATTCGCTTTGTGTTCCGCGCGGTGAAGGACCACATCCTGCAGGAAAACCTGGAAGTCTACAACCTGGTTTGAAAAAAACGTCAGGGTCCAATCGGCTCCACGCGGCCGGCAGTCAGGAGAGCTCTGCGGTGATTCAGTTTGCCCCACGCTGCTACTGAACACTATAATCCAACACAGGAAATCGAGAAGCTATATAGAGCTTGTCGCCAAATGACTGTACTACTGATGTATTTCAAAATTTTCCTGTGAGGCTCTTTGACAAATGGACGTCTCCAGCTATAATGAAGCGTGTCCTGACAATTAAAGGGCCTCCTTAGCGAGGAGTCTTATTATTGTGCGCACTCTTGAAACGTATGGAGCTCTTTGTGAACGTTGTTGAAGAACAGTAACGGTACGAATGCACATTGATGGATTGAGAGAGGGGAGTATTTCAGTGGCCTCAAAAGCCTCTGAGGACCAGTAATGTACGAGGTCTGTCCTTCAGGGAATCTGTGGAAGTGGATGTAGACTAACTGCAATGCAGCACCTCACATCACTAACCCGAGTTGGTCATAGTTTATTTTTTTAAGTTAAACGTACGAAACAGTGTGAAATACTCTAAATGCTTAGTTTGTATCAGGACTCAATGATAAAACGAGTCAAACACTAATGACAATTATTTTATCAGAGATATTGATTTGCACACTTGTTCCTTTTGTAGCATTAGCGTCGTAGCGTTAGCTGACCGTCTGTGTGTGTGTGTGTGTGTGTGTACCTCAATTCATTGATTATGATATTCACTCTGGCATTGTTCAGTGTTAAACCACTTGGTGGTTAAACCACTTTGTTTTTTGTGAGCACAGCTTTGGTATATTTTTTATAATTTAACCCACATTTCAAAAGAGACATCCGCATTCCTTCTTTGAGTCTTCTATCAAAAGCTATAGAATAAAGAGATCAGGGACTATTTGTTTG
This sequence comes from Hippoglossus stenolepis, assembly GCF_022539355.2. Classification (NCBI taxonomy): domain Eukaryota; kingdom Metazoa; phylum Chordata; class Actinopteri; order Pleuronectiformes; family Pleuronectidae; genus Hippoglossus; species Hippoglossus stenolepis. The sequence goes on from NC_061500.1 coordinate 13,336,587, forward strand.
GATTTTAAGTAGTCATTGTTGCCTTTAAAATCATCTGCTATAATGTCTCTCGCTCCATTGTTTATTTGAATGCATGGTGTAAATATTGCATGGTACAGTATTTTCATAGATAGTGCGCTTCAAAGTGTTAAAATGCTCTCTGCTGAAGAGAGAAGAACCTCGGAGGCATTCAACCAGTACTTTTGATATTAATTCATATACTTTTGAAGATATCAAATGCATGAATAAAAAAATCGTATCAAAGCGTATCCGCTGCAGGTTTACACGACCCCCTTTCCTTCTTGTTAAAAAATAATTACTGTCTAATTTGCACGGTTTCTTTGTCACTGAGATGTCTTAACAAACAAGTCTTGGTGTTTTTTTGTAATCTGGATAAATAAACAGACATTTTTTTCTGTTCATTTGCTGCTCAGATTGTTTGTTTGCTCATCGCACCTTTCGTTTGCCCATTCAAGTGTTTATCTCCCTGGCCGCTCGGAGTCCGGCTCCAGATGTCGGTTGGAAAATCCTCCTCCGTGATGCATCCATCTGGCCGGAGCCCGCAGCAGCACTTATGTTAGAGGTCCATATTTTTGTACTGTTGTGCACAGTGGTTTATATGGGGTGGCAAAGCCCATTTATTTCTGGAGGAGGACAGGCGCTGAATGCAACATGGCAGCAGTACATGGCACTAGTGATGTGCAGCGATGGTTGAAGGGGTGAGGAGGCTGCTGGCCACATGGTCCTTGGTGGTCCGGTTCCCATTGTTATCACTGCAGACTCAAACCTGTCCTGAATCAATCTATCTTTCAACAGTCCAGCCCCATTACCTAATATACTATAATAATTACTGGGGCTGAGACAATTACTTTCACTACTGATTAATCAAACATTTTCTTGACTTATCATTATTTTGTCTGTAAAATGTCAGAAAATATGATTTTTCCAGAGAGAATCCTCATATTCAAGAATCTTTTGAAATGCTTGATTAAAAATGAATCAAAAGATTAGATGGATATCAAAATGCAGAAGTTACCCATTAAGTTGCAACCCAAACATTTGAGTGTACTGTACACAGTGAACATTGTCTGATTATTTTCTTTTTTAAATCAATGAATTGTTTACTCTATAAACCCCTAAAATATTCAATTTGGTAATGTATAAAAAGAGTAAAGCCAAAGTTGTTTGAAAAGCTTGTTGTAATCTTTTGTCTTTGTTGCATGAGAATTGCCTTAAAGAGTCATTTAACTCCACTTGTGGTCCCTCTAGTGGTAACACGTCACCCTGCTGCAGTGATGTACGGGCGCGCCACATAGACTGTGTAAAAAGATACACATCCCATCTCCACTTCCCCCCACTATCCAGAACTGAAGCCAAAACATTGCAGATACAAACGCTGCCATCTTGCACATTTGGAGTCGGAGTCTGGGCAGTAGGGATCAGGGCATGGAGCCTTTTTACAGACAGTCGATGGTGCAGGGGGAAGTTAGAAAACTGTGTCCATCCTATCTGGATTATTTGCAGTGAAGATTTTATAGTCGATGTTTTGCACAAAATGAAACTGAACCCGCCTGTCAATTCAGTGTTTACTATTATTGAACACATTGTGTGTCCAAATTGCTTTGCACTTTCTCAGGCAATCATAATAATACGATAGTCATGCCAAGCATTAAGTCAATAAGATGAAGGGTTGGTGAGCATTCCACAGACAGACAGACAGACAGACAGACAGACACTTGGGGAATAACTAGGTAGATGTCATTATATAGACTTTATCTCAGCACCCTTAACTCTGTCTAACTTCCAGAGTCCCTGCTCCATGACGTTTCTTCCCCTCCTGCCTCATTGTGGGGTAAAGAGTTTCAAATTCAGAGGCACATGGGAGTATGTGCACCTGTAAGTAGATACACATGATCTGACCACACACACACACACACCTACACTTGCATTGGCTCCGAGTGAGAACCGGCCCAACCTCCCTCCTCCTCCTCCCGTGCACAGCAGGAATGTGAAATGCACCTGAACTCGTTCCTGCAGGAGGAAGAGTGAGTAAAGTATGTCGCCAACCAACCAACCCACCTGTTCCGGGACATGAGTTCCCATGGTAGGACTGAGGAAGACCATTATACCATTCATACCTCTAACTCCACTTCCCCTGTGGCGTTGGTTGATCATAAAAAACTGAAGCAGCCGGTAGAAGTTGGACAACAATGGAGTGCTGCATGTCTGCCGAGGACGCAGAGAGACACAGGATACACAGATCAATAGAGCAACAGCTCCGTCGTGATGAGAAAAAGTCTTGCCGGGAGTTTAAGCTGCTGCTGTTAGGTGAGTGTCTGTAGAGGTTAGTGGCGATTACACATGTTCACTGTGTGCCAGATCATTTGTAAAAACACATGTTTACCCACTGCCATTCTTAACAGTGGCAATCCAAATGATTCAATACAAAGACTCTGACTTTTAATCAGTCAATATTATGCTGAAAAGTGAAAAAATACACCTAATTATATGTACACTTGTATATTTTTCCAATGTGACATATTAGTCACATCATTGTAAAACAGAAACAAACCTGTTCAAGCAGACCTTCCTGTAATGATGATTCATTCACACGTCATTGTGATTTGGTGACACATAAATCAGCCCAACTGTATTTAGTTTGTTACTATGTGAAGTTTCATGGCGTATATTTGAGATAAACTGCTGTTGTTTTTTATGAGTTTAGATATATTATAAATATTTAATCAATTTGGTTAGTATTTGTATTTCTTTCTAACGATACCTTAAATTTGTGTGGGGGCTGCAACCTTTGTTATTTTTAATCAGTCACAAAATCAATCAATCAATAGTTTCATGTGAAAATTCTTTGATATTTTATGGTCAAAACTACAAATTGATTAAAATTCTGAAGATAAATTGATAATTAAAATAATTATGAGCTACAATCCTAACATTTCCTAGTGATGCTTTGAGCTGACTGAATGCCAACATCGGCATGATAATAAGCTCACAATGACTATGCTAACATGCTAATGTTAAGCGGGCATAATGTTCACCATCTTACTTAAGTATATCAGAGGCTGTTTTATTTATAAAAGTATAAAAGGTCAAATTCTATTCATTTTATGTTGATGGCACTAGATTACAAAGGAAACAATCATCAATACCTTGGTAATTCAATTTGAAGGGACCAAATTTGTCTGTGCCAAATTTCATCAAAACTCATCAAAGTCAAAGTATTGTCAACGTTATAAGAATTCATCTTTTGGTCACTGAGAAAATCTGCTCAAAATTTCCGGGAAATTCATCAAATAATTGTTGAGATATTTCACCATAACCAAAAGTGTCATCCTCTGGGGACCATGATCCACCTAAAGGTTTTGGAGATAATTCAGTCTGGACGCAGGCAGTGGACCGACCAACTAATAGATATTATCATGACCTAACGCCACACAAAAAAGGAGCGTCTTTGTGGAGACAGATGGTGGACAGCTTGTAGTAGAAACTAGTTTCAGTTATTGTTTGCAGATTGTGACCAACTATCATTTTATTTATTTAAAAGATTGTGAGTTGAATGTATCAATTCAACAGGGAGGACGAAAGTATTTGAATCAATAGATAGCGAGGCTATGTTTTTGTGTGCACTGTTCCTTTAAAACAGTGGCAGGTTATCCTTTGCATTCTTCAAATAGTTGGTGAAACCCTGATGAGTCAGCGGCTTGATAACCTTCATAGTTGTTTCTCCCCTGATTCAAATCAAACTAGAGTGCTGCATTTTTTTCTGGAGTTTTTTTTGTAAAAGCCATATAGGTCGACAACACAGTGCATACGGGCTGTTTTCTTTTTTTTTTCATTTTGTTTCTTTGCTTCGTCTGAATTGCCAAGATGCATTTGCAAAACAAAGTCAGGTATGTTAAAAGTGCAGAACTTGAAAGAGAGAACAATACGGGGCAGAGCAACATTTTGACAACCGGGTAGATGAGTAAACACATTGTGAAATGTATTACAGCTCCTAATAGCTTCAGTTGAGGCCTGTTTTCTTCCCAGAACTATCAAAACAGCCGCACTTATAAAAGCCCCACTGTTGGTTATGTTGGAAACAATACACGAGACATGAAGGACTTTGTTTAAAGGTCAGCGCTACTTTAAACTTCAACTTGAGTTAGACTGGTCGGAGAACAATATCCTCCTGTAAAGGTCAGTCTAATGGTTAACATTTTTAAGCATTTCAGGTGGCGAGCTGACACTTTTATCGAGAGTATAATTTACAACCAGTGGGCAGGAAGCAGTTCACTGTTCCAGTCAAGGACACATGGCTGTTGATTGACGTGTTGACTTAGCCAGGATCGAATGTTCCCTGCAGACTAAAAAACTCAAATACACACAATAACAAACACGTTTAATTCATATTGTTTATTTATATATTTATTTTTACCTCCAACGTTATGTTTTCAGCAAAGTGCCTTGTTTGTTGGTTGGTTGGTTTGTTTGTGTGCTAAATTAAGGAGAAACTACCTAATGGATTACCATTAAAGTTGGTGGAAGGATGCGGTCGGGGTCAGGGAAGAACCCAAACAATTTTGGTGCAGATCCAGATCAGGAAGATAGTGCATTTTTTTTTAATTTTCACTTAATATGAATTGTAATTAATCTTGATGAAAAAATCTGGCATATTCAGGGAGTTGATATCTAGTGTGTGAGAAATTTGGTGCACCTTGATTGAATTTCAGAGGAGTGTTGGGCCCCTTAGGAACTATTGGTGGCTTGCTTAAACTTGATTCCACTGATGCACGCATACACACCTCTTTGCCTGAGGGGTGGGGGGGACTATTACAACCTGTGAAACTACAGCCTGTTCTCATTTAAAAAACTGTTTTGTTGCAGCTGATTGGTGTTCAGATTATGTATTTCTCAGTGCATGTCACAGTTTCACATATTTCTGGCTTTGCTTTTAATCTTATTGTTCATCTCATCCTTCGGTCTCATCCACCTAATTTGCTCAGGGACTGGTGAAAGTGGGAAGAGCACTTTCATCAAACAGATGAGGATCATCCATGGCAGTGGATACAGTGAAGCCGACAGGAGGGGTTTCACTCGGCTGGTGTTTCAGAACATTGTCACAGCCATCCAGGCTCTGATCCACGCCATGAGGACGTTACAGATTGACTACATCGACGTGCACAACACTGTGAGAAACCTTACAGGTTTAAAAAATAAAGACAATGATAATTCTTTTGCAACATTTTATGAAACTCGGTGTGTCACTTGCGCTGCACTCACACACTAACACCTTGTGTTACCGCCTGTGGGCATGCACAGCACAGAACAAAACAACTTTTGTGTGGATGTCTTGTGTGTCAGAGCCGCGCGGACAAGCTGAGCACAGTGGACGCAACCATGGTGTCCGCTCTGCAGCCTTGGCAGGTGGATGCCATAAGGAAAGTGTGGAATGACCACAGTGTTCAAAGGTGCTACGACCGCAGGAGGGAATTCCAGTTATCTGACTCTGCCAAATAGTAAGAGTCTTATATTATAAAAAATCGGATCATTTACACAAGCCCAAGGATCTCCCAGAGAACCAAAGCAACTGTTCATTTGCATCAGCTCAAATACATGTGTGGATTCATTCAGATAAATGTGAAATAAAACTGGGCATAAAGTGCAGTGTTCTGTGTGGTGTTCTCTTCTATCAGGTCAAGAGTGTGTTAGGCTGTTAAACTTGATCCATTGTTTGTTAACTTTTCAGTTACCTGAGCGACTTGGACAGAATCACAGGCCTGTTTTACATCCCGACCCTGCAGGACATCTTGAGGGTCAGGGTCCCCACCACAGGCATCATAGAGTACCCCTTTGTCCTTTCCAAAGCTATCTTCAGGTAGCCTGCTGCACTTTATCACCTGCTACAGAATAAATATAAGATCATTTATAACAATGATGGGTTTTCTGAGCCAAGCTACACAATGTAGCGATGTAAGGAACGATTCATTTAATAATCAAGCTGCGTTGATATTTTATAGGATGGTGGATGTGGGTGGTCAGCGTTCAGAGAGGAAGAAATGGATCCACTGTTTTGAAAATGTCACATCCATCATTTTCCTGGCGGCCCTCAGCGAGTATGACCAAGTGCTTTATGAAAATCCAAATGACGTAAGCTCACATCAACATTTTGCTTAGTGGTGGTCCAAAAATATTTCCTCCATCTATTTCCACATTGTGGACCATTCTTCGTTGTCTAAAGATTATCTTTCCCCTTTCCCTAGAATCGACTGAAAGAAAGCCTCGCCTTGTTCAAGACCATTCTTTCATACCAGTGGTTCCAAGAGACCTCCACCATCCTCTTCCTGAACAAAACAGACCTGCTCGAAGAGAAAATCTCACAGTCCCATTTGGCAACTTACTTCCCAGCCTACAAAGGTAAAGCATGTTCTGCTCTGTCACTTCCTGTTTACTCTTGAGTGGACTGCATTTGCTCTCTGCCATTTCATCTATATTTCTGTGTTCTAGACAGTTGTTAAACAAAACAAGCACTTTGAAGACACCCCCGTAGTTTTTTCTAACTTCATTCAAGACGAAGATTGTCAGTGCGAGAGCAGGATTTTGTAATGCTTTCACTCAAAACCCTGCACTCGCACCTTAATAGCCCCTGCTTGTGCTTCGATTTTCTCTGCTTATGCTTTAACTGTGCGCTTGCACTCAGATATTATGTTGCTTGGACAAATTTCCTGTTCTCCCATCCCAAAGAATGCCAGTTGTAGTGTTGATAAGTGAAATTAGGAATTTCTTCAAATTTGGCACAAATTTAGACTCATTGATTGATTATTTATTAGATTTGGGCGTCAAAGGTTTCAGAGACCTCATATGAGTCTGTATGTCACGAGTTTTCGGCAACAATTACTCTCATGATAAAACATTTTCTCTGGCATATACAATACTTTGTGGTAATAACCATCTGAAATTTCACTTTCCTGTTCGATGCAGAGTAAACTCTCTAACGTTTGTTATATTAGGAGTGAAGGAGTGACAATTTTTGACCTTGTCTGTTCTCTCAGGGCGTCGGAATGATGCTGAATCTGCCAAAAAGTTCATCCTGCAAATGTACGAGGAGAATCACCGAGGACATGAGAAACACCTTTACACGCACTACACCTGTGCCACGGACACCCAAAACATCCGCATCGTCTTCAAAGACGTCAAAGACACACTCTTCAGAGATATCCTGAAAGGGTTCAACCTCGAGTAAAAGAGGCCAGGGGACAAAGCGATTCCTTTCACCTTTAGGAACAAGAAAGTCACATGGTGTAACAGGTTCACGGACATTTTCTCTTTTATGTGCTGTTGGCCCTCAGACAGCACTGTCAGGTAACATGTTTATGTCAGTACTGTAAAACACTGACAGTTTGTGTCTGTGCCCTGTTTTTCAACACAGTTCATCACACAGTTTAATATTGGGTATTTATATTTGCTACAGGAGGGAAATGGACACCTGCAGTGTTGGTTAATGTTTCTACAGAAGTGTTACTATTCTAACATTATTCTCTGAGAATCAGCCAACGGTAGCAAACCGGTTTGACAGAGTCTGATTTATCAAGAATTGAAGCCACTCTGCATTGCTACATTGGGAGGAGCAAAAAAAAGGATTGTCTACTGGGAAGTTCAGTGTCTTAAGTTTTATTTATACTTTATAATATAGTGTGCAACAACAACCACAAGCATGTAGGCTGTGAAACAATCACTTAATACATATTAAACCAAATGCATGTTTTTAAACAAACCAAATTCTGTGCCGTTCTTCTGTCAATTTGCACATGTTTTTATTTTGAGGATAAAAATACATAAATATAAGAAAAGAAAACCCATAGGAATGTGTGATACTGTCGCCGCAGACTGTTAATTTGGACACCTCCTGTCTGCGCCCGAGCTCCAGGCGTGGCTACACCGAAGCTGTGGTAACAACCTTTGTACCAAACAACAGTCGACAGTGTGCAAAGGTCTGCTCTCTGCCTTCCTGTCTTTAACTGTTGGAATTGAACCGTGGTAAGTGAAAAGAGGCATTCAGCGAGGTTAGACCTGTGCAGAGACGAGAACAATGCCTGTTTCCACATGGAAGCAGAAGCTGTGCAAGTGCTATTGATTTTATCTGCTTTGTGGCTATAGTTGGATTGTTCAAGGGTCAAAAAGTTTAGTGCTAATTCAGAATATAAAGGGGCCATTTGAAGTTGCCTTATAGACAGTGGAAGGGCAGGCATGATGTATTTGCTTTGGCTCGGTCACTGTTTTCTCACCAGCACGTGATAAAGCGTGTGAATATTATCAGGACATGGAACGGACAATGTTCATTTGTGATTGTTATTTGTTCTGTCTTACGACCTGAGGGGTAATAAAACCCTGTGGCTGCAAAATCAGGCTCACAAATCTACTGTAAGGATTTAACAGCAGCTCCATGTTGGTATTAATAACACAATTGCACCTACACACACACACACACACACACACACACACACACACACACAGTTTATCTACTTCAGTCCCAGAAACATACACGCATAAACCCACCCTCCTATACCCCCCACCCATTCTGTTGCACTGCCTGAGGAAGCCGCTGCACGCCGTTGTAGCAGGTGATCGCCCTTATTTGGTGATGGCCCAGATCATGTGACCAGAAAATGGTGGAAGCTGTGAGGTGTTTGTAAGCTGAGCATCTCCATCGAGAGGCTGGGGGAGCAGGAAATAGGCAGGGAACTGGGAGCCACATCCATGCTCTGAGACGCAGGAGGACACACAATCCCGAGCCCCGGCAGTGGTGAGTAGATGGTTTTTATTCCGTGAAGATGGAAAAAGATAGAGGGATATGTTGTTTTTTCCCCCTCCTCACTGCCAGCAGACAGGAAGAGAGAGAGAGGGAGGAAGGGAGGGGCTGCTGTCACCAGCACTGTGGTCCTGTGCTGTGCTGTGCTGTGGATGCGAGGCAGCAGCATCCTCCATAGGAGGATGCTCAGAACAGATGATGCTGCTTGTGTTATTCTGCAATGTACCAGTGTGTGTCTGTGTCAGTGTGTGCTGATTATCTCTCTGTGTCTGTGTGAGTAGGCGTGCACATGCTGTACATGTTTCTATGAATTGTCAGCACGATAGTCAGTTCCACTGTACAGGGATTCACCACTCAGCATTTTTCTCTTGCATCTGCAAATGCAATCACATTTTCCTTGTTCCGGGCCGAGTGCATCGAGGAGCTTCTCTTCCTTTCATGCACGTGACTCACTGAGAATTTGCATCTCTGCCCAGTCCGTGCTCAGGAAGGCGTGCAGTCATTCGATTTGAATCAGCACTAGAACAAAAAAGGAAAAAAATAGGCAGTGAGGAGGGGGGAGCGAGCTCGTCATGATGTAACAGCAACCCCCCCACCACCACCACAGACACACACATACACCACTTCCAGCATCCTCCCCCTCCTCCAGTTTGAATGGGAGGATTATTCACAGAGGAAGATTTTTCTCATTTCTCTCACCCCTCCCCCCATCATTTTTCTCCCCCATCCACCTCACCACTCTTGTCCCCAAATGTTCTTTGATAACTTCAGAAATCTATCTGGTCAGACAAGTGGAATTAATGTAATCTATTTTAACACAAGCTGGTGTTTCAAAGCTTTGTATAGTTTGACCAGTGCAGGAGTTTTTTATGCTGATATTGATGTTGACATTTGCGAGTAAAAAACAGGATACAGGTATATTGACAAATAGTCTGTGTTTTACACAATACAAAGAAATAAACTTGATATGGACATATCTATGGCTATATCAGATACTATATCTGCCATGGCCTATTTTTTGGCAGTAGTAGTAAATATTTATGGCACGTAGATATTTACCTTATAATAAATACGCTGTACAGTTCTGATCGCTGGCTGTGGCCCAGCAGGTTGAGATAATCATCTTTAGATACACTGTACGAATGTGTGTGTGCATGTGTGAATGTCATTCGTAGTGTAGACTAAAACTATAAATGCAGTCAATTTAGTCTTCCATTTAAACAGTTTATCATATTGTACTGTGTGCAGATGCAGAGAAAATGATCAGGTTATTTTGACTAAATAAAGTTGTATGTGAATGACACCATATATTTCTTAAATACAACAGCAAGACTTTCTTACTTTTATTTATTTACTGCTTTATCACCTTTTTGTGGAAATAAACAAAATATACTAAATTATTTTCCTGTAGTTGAGGAAGTATTCAGATCCTTACTTGAAATAAAATTAGCAATAGGCTACTGCTATATTAGATAATCAATAACAATTGTGTTTCCATCTAAGTGGTGGAATAAATGTGTAATATAGCATGAAATTAAATTATTAATTCTTACACCAAAGTTTGGTCATGTTATGATAGTAATTTATTGACATGTCTACCTCACACTAAAATCTGAATAATGCACTTGTTTGTAAATCACTATGGAGAGGAAGCACAGGCGATGGGTTATGTAAGTGGTTGTTGCTGTGGTTTTATCATGAGAGTCCAATTATTAACTGTCATTATGTCCTCGTAGGTCCTCTGGGGATGGACCTGGCATCAGAGAGTAAAATGAACTCTGAAGCGGGCGAAGGCCGACCAGGTGAGTGTGACTCCACCAGCAAACCAACAGTTACTCAAATAGAATTACCTGTTATATCTTAAAGTAAATAACTGCTTTTATGTGCTGTTTTTCCCCCCCCCGAAGTGCCTCCTACCTCTCTTCCCCTACAAGGAGGCCCGACCCAGAGGAAAAAGCTCTCCGCCCCTCGCATCAGCCTTTCACTTGACCAGAGCGAGGACGACTTGGGGGAAACGCCAGACGATCTCGACATCAACGTCGACGATCTCGACACTCCTGATGAGGGGGACTACCTCGACTACACGGACCATGAAATGGACTGGGAAGGTGGGTTATTCAGAACACAGTCAATATCAGACTGATCCCAATATAGTCCTTGATCATCCTGATCCTGGAGGAGGCGAGATGTTCCAAAATATTAATAATTTGCACTGTAGTTTCCCAGGTGTCTCTTCCTTCCATGCCTTTGTTTGTATTACCACCACCAAAGGAGCTTACGTTTCCTTCGCCATCCATTTCTTTGTTGATTGGTTTGTTTGACAAAAAAGAGAGAACTTGGTACAAGGATGTTTAATAGGTCAGGAAAGAATCCATAAAATGTTGGTGCGGATCTGGATCAAGGGGAAAATCCAGGAATTTCTTTTCTAATTTTCGTGAGATAAGGTGTTTTGCAAAGTTGTTGTTTATTTCTCAGAGAGTAATTCATTGATCTTGATAAGTGTGTGCATTTTAGTGCAGATTTAAATAAAAATCAGGATCTAGTGAATTTAAATGTGGTTTCATTAGGGGACTGTCGAGCCTTGGCAGAGGTCTATGCTCTGCTGAGTGCCATTCTAGATTTTTATAATTGTCCATAAAATGTCAAAAAATCAAATGTCATGTTCCCAAAAAGTCCAAAACCCTAAGATATTCAGTATTTAATTATACATGTATAAGAGAAACAGGAATTCCTCTCATTCAAGAAGATTGGACCAGAGAATGTTTGGCATTCATTCCTCTATTCCTCTGGGACTTTTGGGCTCTACTGAATAACATTCTATTTTAATATTATTTTAATCCATCATGATGGAACCTATAATTTGCGTAGTCAAGATTTTTTTAAGAAGACACATTTTGACATGTCACAGGAGGAAAGGCATTTTAATAATAAACTGAATGATGGCTGGGTCGCATTTTGCGGCCTCAGTTTCCGGGTCCTGGTGTTGTTCATGCTGCTCACGGTCACGCTGCTGTGGTTTACTGGGGCACTTGAATATAACAGAGCCGTCCCTAATAATACAAGGAACAACTGAGCTTATGTTCAGAAAATGTCTGCTCCTGAAAAGGCCTCCGACACACAGTATTTGCTCTTTTGTCCTCTCCCATATCAGACCCGAATGCTGCCAGCAGGACTGGGACCAGTGAGCCTTATGAATCCATCCCGACGTACAGCGCAGAGGAGGAGCGCCACGACGGGAAGCTGTGGAGGACGGTCGTCATCGGGGAGCAGGAGCACCGCATCAACATGAAGATCATTGAGCCCTACATGAGAGTCATCTCCCACGGAGGTGAATATTAAAGAGCTGATTCAGCACCATGACTTTGGGGGTTATGGCCCAATACTGGCTAAAGGTTTGACACTTCACTGGTTGACTATCGAAACCACAAGTCAACACTGTGCATTGCTGTGGTCTAGTGCAGCAATAAGGCAGAGGGAGTGGCATCTATAGCAGATCTATCGCTGTTGTTATCGACAAGCAGTTTACACTAAAGTTACAGACATGCAGAAAGAAAAAGAGACGGAAACAAACAACAACAGAATGCTCGACTAAAAATAACAGTGTGGAAATATTTTACTGGAGCAGATAAGCCGCAACATATGTCAGGCTGCCCTAAAGTACAACAACTATACCAGCGAACCTGCGAACAGTTAACGCTAGCAGCAGCAAAGTTAGAGAGGAGAAGCGCCAACAGAGTGGACAAGGAAGGCAGACGACAATCTAATAATTCTCAGAACGTCCTATCGCCAACCAAAATACTGAATCCTTTTCAGGAATACAAAATACTAAAATGCAGTAGTCGTGAAGGCCTTAGTTAAAGAAGATGTTTACATTTAAAGTTTGTATTTAAACAACTAAATTCAGATTGGAAAAGGTCTGAGTTGATTGAGCTGGTGTCTGATTTGTCTTCAGGCTTCAGAACAGTCCCAAGTAAGCATCGTTTTTTTTCACAGGATTTTGCCTCTCAGGCAACACGCTGGCTGGAGCTGTATTATATGCTCATTTACATTCTTTTAAATCACTTTTAATTACAGCTGACCTAAAAAGAACTAAATACCAGTCCATAATCTAGTAAAAGAAATTACTTTTAATAGTACAACTGAAAATACATTATACATACATTAGGCACCTGTAATACATAATAGGTAATTATTGAGTTTTGGTTCAATGTGAACTCATTCAAGACATTTTTAGTATAACATTAAAAAGCATTAGGTGAGGCGACAGTGCATTAATAATGTATTACTATTAGTGTGTTCAACTGTAAAAGTGACCTGCAGTAAATGAGTTGCAGCAAGTGCAGACCAGCTGCTGAACCCTGAGGCTGCGCCACAGCTGCTGCACAAAGAGCTGTTCACCTGTTTCTTCAAAGTTCGGTGAAGCTCTCACAGCGCGCAGAACCCCGAACTGGAGCGTCAGTTGTCGTTGCTGTAGTCATGGATGGCGCCCGTTGTCACGAACACGCTGTTGTCGTGATTGACAACAATCACTTGTGTTGACACCGCCGCTGCTACAGAGCCACATTCAACACTGCACTTCCTTGGGCCCTTCACAATGCACATACCTTGTGTGAAGCTGATAAGATGAATGGTTCTCGGAATACGTGTTCCACATACAGACAGCCGATGACAGGTGGTATATGTTACTGTGGCAAACTTGCACAGTTTGATTTTTAATGGCTGAGTGGCCCTGTAGGTTATCTGATCGAGTGAGTTACTCACCACAGGAAGTGAAAACACATGTTATCAAAGGAGCTGTTTGCCTGTTTATTCAAATTTTATTATTATTAAAAGTACTGCCGCTCCAAATCACACCAAATTGACACTGCACCCCCTTTGATCCTAAAAAAAACTAAACAAAAACCAATGCCAGGGTGAACGGTTCTCGAGATCTGTGAGGCACAGACAGAGAGACAGAGAGACAGATAGACAGACAGACAGGCAGACACACAGACAGACAGACAGGCAGACACACAGACAGACAGACAGACAGACAGACAGACAGACAGACAGACAGACAGAACAACAACACAGGCAGACAGACAGACAGACAGACAGACAGACAGAGACAGACAGACAGACAGACAGACAGACACACACACAGACAGACAGACAGACAGACAGACACACACACAGACAGACAGACAGACAGACAGACAGACAGACATTGTTAATGAGCCCAACCTCTGACTTCATTGCCAAACAACCAAACTAAAAACTGTCTAAAGCATCTATTTAAAGATTTCTCCAGTTCTCAGTTTTAGTTTTCAGTCGGCCTCAATTTCTGAGTCAGGGTAGGAGAACGTTATAGAAGTCATAATCTCTGCTGTACTGACTGTATCACAACAATCTATTGTGCCGGAGTTGGAGAACGAGTTAGCAGAGTGATGTTGATCAGTTTTGAAATGCCTGATCTCAACCTTGAGCTGGAGCCAAGTTAAAATGAACTAATGCAGGCTGCAGTGGAGGCGAGCCGCTGAGTTTTACATCACACGATGGTCACCAGAGAGCGAGCTGCACGCAGAAAACCATTTTTATCTTCTTTTTTTCCACACGTCAACTGAACATTAGTACAACAGGACTCAGGTTGAAAACCGTGAAAGTGGCCACTTGACAATAACATACCCTATGCGTTTAATGAAGGGTGGAGGTTGCTGACCGAAACCACTCACTGCTCACTGAATGAAAATCCATTCTCCCATAGAGGGTGCCAGGGGTCATGGTTTGTGTGCAAAAATGACCTGATCTCAACCCAGCATTAAACAGTGTTCTTCACCACCACCACCATCATCATCATCATCATCATCATCATCATCATCATCATCATCATCATCATCATCATCATCATCATCATCATCATCATCATCAAAACACCAGCGCTGCAGTTTAAGATAATTTTCACTATATATCTTTCTGCCAATAGCTTTTTTAATTAACCAATGAATCAATCAACTGTCAGAAAATATTGAATAAATGTCCGTCAGAATTTCCTACAGCCCAAGGTGACCTCTTTAAATATCAATTCATAACACTAAGATTACATAATCATGATTTAACATCTTTTAATGTATCTACCAATCTGCATTAACACAGAGGGACCTGGGTCTGACTCTGTACCATACCAAAATATCCTGGCTACGAACGCTACCATCTTGCACATTTGGAGCCAAAGTTTGCACTGTAGCGATCGGGGGATGGAGCTGTAGTATCGAAATCCTGCCTGACGTTTCACCCCATTCCAATACTCAATTAAACCTTAACATAGATGAAGAATTAACACAAAACATAAGTGTGAAAAGAACGATCTAAAATGGAAGTATCATTTGCATCACATTATTTGACATTTTTTGTTCGGCCCATGCCCCCTCTGCTAACATGGAGGAGGGAGGGTTAATGAAGTATACTGCAGCCAGCCACTAGGGGCGATCAAGACGCTTTGGCTTCACTTTTAGGAAGCTATTATGTCGTCTAACTTTATAGATGGACCATACAGAGTCACAACATATTAGTTTCACAGGCAGGAGCCCCATTTCTCTCAATGGGGCCCACTACAACCCAAGGGCCAATGGCCTACGCCCCAATAAGCCTGTGCCTCAAGAAAACCCTGACCATGTTACCGTTACTGATGGAAATCAGACACTATAATCATTGTACGTAGCACATTTTCCCCCCACTGTGCTCTGTGCTGTGGGCTTAAGTGTAACAGGAGACGTCTGTTACTGAACAGTCAACATCAGCAGCTCTGTCTCAGATGAAAGACCCTCTGTCAGAGTGACACCAAACCTGTCGATGGATGAGCTGGTGAATTATCTGAAACTTAATGAGAGGAAGCAGGACAGAGAGACAGTCAGACAAAAGAGACGCAGATAAACACAAAGAAAA
This sequence comes from Hippoglossus stenolepis, assembly GCF_022539355.2. Lineage (NCBI taxonomy): Eukaryota > Metazoa > Chordata > Actinopteri > Pleuronectiformes > Pleuronectidae > Hippoglossus > Hippoglossus stenolepis. Next base: position 13,352,293 of record NC_061500.1, read on the forward strand.
CAGCGAAAAACAAGGGAACAATCAAATTAGGAAGCTGTGCTAATTAAGGCTAAGCTTTCACCAAGAATTGTTGGCTCAACTTGACTCTCATTCCTTTTAATTTTATGTTTTTTTTTAATCAAGGCTACTATGCCAATGGAGTGAATGCCATCATCGTGTTTGCTGCCTGTTTCCTGCCAGACAGCGACAGAGAGGACTACCATGAAATAATGGAGAACCTCTTCCTGTGAGTAACAACTTACAAACACCAACATTTACTTTTACAACATTTACATGAAACAACATGTCACCAAAGCTACTGCAGTTCATCCTGTAGGGAACATGAATGCACCAAACTGCATCACGATCAAAGTCACATTGGTAGAGATATCTTATTGAAAGCCACAAATGTGAACATCAGGGTGACGCTACAGAAACATCAGGGGACACGTCAGTAGGATTCATTCTCAGTAGGATTCATTCTCTGGGGACCATGACTGTCTTCTCAAATTCACCTAGAAGGTGTAGAAATATTTCAGTGTAAACTGACAAGCCTTCATGCTTGTGTGGCTAAAAACCACTGAAAGCATTTGCCCGATAGTCAGTCATGGTCCTCATGGGATGTGAGCCGACACTGTGGTGACCCTCTGACTTGTTTGTTAATGTGCTTGTTTGTTAGTAAGCAGGATTACACATAAACTACAGAACAGATTACCATGAAAATAGGTGGAAGGAGGAGAGAACAAATCAAATGTTGGTGTGGATTCGGATCGGGGGCTGATCCAGGGATCTTTTTTCTCTTTCTTTTACATTGTGAGACAGGGCGTTTTTAAAAGTTTTTGTTGATTATCTTCAACATCTTTGTTTAGGTAGTGGATATTTATGTGTATGTGTGCAATTCAGTACAGATCCAAATACAATTCTGGATCTAAGTGAATTTAATATGGTTTTATAAGAGGACTGTTTGGCCTTGGCGGAGGTATGCATGCTACTGAGTGCCCTTCTAGTATTGGTTAACCCTGTTTTAGAAACGAGTATAAGACCGTATCCCAGTATCTTGAGAATCCTGGATATACTACCTGGAGTACTCTGATAGAAACCAGGATCCTGTGGTGAGGGAAAACCTTATTCAGGTTTCTGAACGGTCTCATAGTGGCTGAGATGATGAGAAGCCAAAAGAAAACTGCAGGCACACGATCAGAAACCTGCATTCTGTTATGATCATATGTAAACAGATACAAAGAACCTGTTCATTTGTTCTATTTAAACACTATATCCTGAAAATAATCCAAACCAAACTGGGAAACTGCGCCATGTTTGCACTCAGGTTTAGTTTTATAGTTTCCATGGCACAGAGATCCGAATACCTGCAAAACAAACAGCATTCAACCTGACCTCAAGCTGATTTTAGTGATGATTAGCCAATCTTTTTAAGATGGTGATTCATGATATGTCAACAATTTACTTTCATCAACCTTTTATCATTGACACTATGAGCTTGTAAGCATGCATCACATTTAACTCAAAGAAATTCTGTCCAACCTAAATCCACCCTGGTTGAATTTATACAAAACCAATATAAGGAAACATTAAAAGTTGCATTTTATTCTTGAAATCATTTCGTGAATCAGGAATGCAGCTGGATTTTCCTTTTAATCAGCCACGGCTCCTCCGTGCAAGGGAAGCTGTGTAAAGAAAGCGACAGAAATAAAGTGATAATGGAGCTTGTTTGCTGAGACCTCCCATGCTGATGTCTTCACTGTTGTGCTGGCACAGATGCATTGCATGCTTGGACAGTGTGGTTGGGATCCCACGGGCTGTTCTGAGAAAGATATCGAGTAAGCTGGCGTATCCAAGAGTTTTTGGATAGGAATGAAAGGAGGTAAACCGTAGTGTCTGCAGTTTCTGCTGCCAGATGGCTTGAGGTGTGAATACGTGCGAGGAGGAGTAACTATTCGAGGTGGTGAACAGTGTGCGGCTCCTGTCAGTGGGAGATAATCACAATAGTCACGAAACAGAGTGGATGTTGGTTTGTAAGCTGCAGAATAACATTAGATCAGGAAGAGAGGAGAGTCAGGCTGAGCCTATCAACTCAGGGGTTATTTAGGAAATCAGAAGGACTGTGGTAGTTGAGGATATTGTCAGAATTGACAAAGTTCCCCCGCTGATTGAGAAGAATGAGAAAAAGGTGGAAGGGGGTGAGGAGAGAAATGAGAAAGAGATAATGGTTTCTCTTGGTCTGAATCAGAGAATTGGATTTTAAAAAGGTAGAAGTCTGATTGAGCTGCTGAAATTGATGCAGGGAAGGAAAATAAAAAGATGGGATTCAAACCAAAAGAGCTCATCCATGAAGCCTTGTTTGTACCCATTTCTTGTAGCTGATATCAGACGGTATGATCTCTTATATCCTTATATTGTTGGCTTTACATTCAAATTCCCTGCACAATATTGTAACATACATAATGTTAAAGACATATAGTGACTTTGCTTCTTATTGTGTTTAAATTACATGGTAATATGACATGTTTTCCACTGTGATATGGTGAAAGGTTATATTTTCCTAACTCCACAAGATGCTGTCCAAGTTGATATGCACTAGCTAATGGTTTTGTCAGGTTGGTGTTTGTCATTTAAATGATCTGTTTTTATCTGTTGTAGTATTCACATTTCCAGAGCCATAAATATAAATACTTTTCGTCATCCTAGTGGTGTGGCTCTACAGTGGTAATCAATAGATTGCTCAAAATTGTGTGTCGATATTCATGGTCCCCAGATGACGAACCCTAAGAAAAAGCTTTCCTCTAGTGCCACCATGAGGCTGACATGTTTGATTTTGAAGTTGACATGTTTAATCTGAATTGCCTTGATGATCAAATAAAAATGTTATAGACATTCATGCTCCCCCCAGGATGAATTTAGCTTTTGTACATGCAAATAATTAGTAGTTATAATTTTCAATCAATAAAATAGTTGACTTGTAAAAGGTGGAGGACATTTGGGTCAAATGTCGGTCAGTCAGAAATAATTTGCTAGTTTGTAGTCAGGGTCACAGTCATGGTCAGTGAACTGTGAAGTATTTCACCCTGTGTGTGTTTGTGTGTCTTCAGCTATGTGATCAGCACCCTGGAGCTGATGGTGGCGGAGGACTACTTGATCGTGTACCTGAATGGCGCCACACCCCACAGAAGAATGCCCGGCCTCGGTTGGTTGAAGAAATGCTATCAGATGATTGATAGAAGGTCAGACCTGCTTCTCCTTCACCTGATATGTGATGACAATATGATTTCACGAGAGATAACAGACGCTCAGAACATTTGAAGCTCCTATTATGTGACATATTGTGTTGTTGCAGGCTCAGGAAGAATTTGAAATCCTTCATTATTCTCCATCCATCTTGGTTTATCAGGACCATTCTAGCAATTACCAAGCCCTTCATCAGGTAAAACTCATCCCGACTGACATATCTTAAAAGCTCTGTTATATATCGCCATGAGGATGAATTTCACTGACTTCGATGATCCCATGACTTTTCCTCTGGTCCCACTTGAGGTTGACATTTTAGCTTTTTAAGTGAAATGTCTGAACAACTCTTGGATGATTCGCCATGAAATTTGGTTCAAACCATAAACTGTATATTAAAATGGACGACACGTCTCCTGTTCCTCCCACTACTCAGAAAGAAGACAAAATAGCCAAGATATGAACACTGCCATCTTGCGTATTTGGAGCAGGAATCTGCGCAGTAGTGATCGTTACATGGAGCTGTGGTAGCGAGGTCCCGTCGACCCGTGTGCTCGACGTGTTACATGATGTTTCAGCTCTTTTTTGTAGCATCAAATAACTAATTAAAACCAAATTTATCAAGAAATTAGCAACTGAACAATCCTGAACCAATAATATGTGATAAGAAATATGTTAAAAGACAAAAAAACGACTTAGAGAAAATTGTATTTGTCATGTACTTTGACTTTTTAACTTAGTCCATGTCCTGTACATTAACATGGAGGAGACAGGATTTATGACCTATACTGCAGTCCGCCACCAGGTGGCGATTTAGACATTTTGGATTCACTTTTGGGAACTATCATGTCGTCCATCTTTATACACAGTGTATGGGTCAAGCATGTTCCCTTAGGATGAATTATAGTAACTTAGGTGTAAAGTAAAAGTAAACTTTCATCTGGTGACATTATCTGGTTAAAATGTTATTCCTCAGATTTAAAGCAGATTTCTTTCACCGTGCTTTTCTTGTTTGTGAGCTTATGTAAACTTGTTTTTATGCATGTGTGACTGTGTGTGACTGTGTGTGACTGTGTGTGACTGTGTGTGTGTGACTGTGTGTGACTGTGTGTGTACATTTTGCTATTTACCCAGTGCCAAGTTCAGCAGTAAGATAAAGTACGTGAACAATTTGGACGAGCTTCAGGAACTCATCCCCATGGATTGCATCCAGATCCCAGAGTGCATCATTAGGTGAGTCCACGCCCGCCTCCTCCGAGCCCGAGCTGTCGTTTTAAACGCCTTTTATATTCATCTTGTCGTCTGAACTCTCACCTCCAGACTCGACAAGGAACTGAAGGAAGCATCGGAGCACTCAAAGTAAGCACCGACTCTCCTGCCTCTCGTTACTGCCCTCTGCGGAGACAGGGGCCCCTGTCTCAGGTTTTTCCTCGGCCGCAGAGCTCATTTATCAAACGGCACACTTTCAGATCCTGCCGGACGACTTGCATTGGATTTGGCTACGGTTGCAATTACAAGAAAAAAAAGAGACAGCAAAAAAAAGTTGCTAAAGATGCTAAATGCATTGCTTTCATCTCATTTATCATTACAGTAAAATAAATGAGCCCGTCCTTATTGCCGAGTGATCTATTACCCTGATAATAAATGCAGGATCAAAGCTGTGGAATTACACACTAATCTCTTGCTGACTAATTGTGCACTGAATCATAAACTGCACGTGTCTCCACATTCACAGTGTACCAGGGCATTGCAACGATAAATCCTGCTCTAACAACCTCTCCATTTTTGTTCTCCTTTCTATCAAGAGTGAATATTTTCCTGCAGGGATCGGAGCCAGCGGCAGCAGCAGCAGCAGGCAGAGCAGAGTAAGTCCTCTAAGACGTTTTAGGAAGAGAAACGGCCTTCTGTCAGCGTTGTGTCACTCATACATAAACACCACCCGTCTTTAATGTCTCTGTTTTGTTCTGTCATCTCACCCAGCCGAGCAAAAGCAGCCGGTGCCAGCAGCTCTTAAACCCAAACATCCTCAACGGACGGGTCACCTTGGTGTTCAGAAAACACTGTCGTACGGCTGAAGCTGGGAAAAGCAGAGGGTTGTTAAGCTAGTGTGTGTGTGTGTGTGTGTGTGTGTGTGTGTCTGTGTTTGTCAATTACACATCGGGGTTGAATATGAAATCACACCTCACAATAGTTAACACGCAGATGTCATTCTTTCAGGCGGCAGCAGCGTCTTCTGTCCCTCACATCTGCTGTTCAGAGAACTATAGAGTCAAGTGTGACGCTTGGCGGCGCCTACAGAGTAGCATCAGTGTTCACGGTAGGTTAGGAAATGCAATTTACACCAGACAGTGCACCGTGCAAATCCATTTCTAGAGACTAAAGTGTCTTAGTTGTGTGCATGAGAAGCAGCGAAGCAATAATATTCACCCTTTACTGGTTCCACAGTATCACCACTTCAGATTCAACTTGTGCGTCAGCAATCTACAATAAAAGCACAAGGGGACACCATAAAGACCTTGTGCCATAAATGACCAACTTATTGAATTTCAGCAAATCAAAACCTCTGTCTTAACACTAATGCCCTAAAACTGAAGAATATAATGAAAAATAGATATTTTAACTGAAGAGTTTAACTGAAACCAAGTAGGAGGAAATTAAATATACAATGAAGTTATCCGTGCAATGTGAGAATATGTCTTTTTAGCCATGTTCTCTTGCCAGTGTGTGTGTTTTTTATTGGATCAAATTAGGGTCACAGATTTATTTTTGTGCTTGTGCAATAAAACAGTTTTGTAGCAGTAGAAATATTGAGTATGTTTGATTCACACTTGTGCTGGGATGTTTTCAAGTGTTTTCACAAAGTCTGAGGGACGGACGTTGAAGTTACAGCAACAAATCTGGACCCTATTTTTACTCTTAAGCTGATTGGCCAATCAGCACGATTCCCACTGACTAACCAATCAGAACGTTGCCAATTGACCATCTGTGCTACCATGTTGAATTCAGTAACCCACCTGTGTTTCAGAGGAGTCCAGAGACAAAAGGAGAACGTCCCGATTGGACAGGGTGAATTCAGACTTTGTGAAAGCTATCCCTGCACAAATGTGAATCACACAGATGCACAAAATATGATGTACAGCTACAACGTTATTTCCCAAGCAAAAAGTATAAGTGACCCTCATTTGATCCCATGTGTTTTCAGTCGGTTTCTGTCAGGTGCATAAACTGGGAATAATCTCTTCAGCTTCTCCTGGATCGGATGAAAATAAAAGATGGGGTCTCTGTAAAGCACAATATCATCTATATACGTGTGTGTGCATTTGTACATCAGTGCATGTCCCCACATAGATAACTGATGGTCCTCGTATCAATGAGTCCTATTATGGTGTAGTAATGAGGATGTGCAGAAAAATTATGGATCACTGTCTAGTCAATCAATAAAATGGACTTAAGTCTGAACTATGTTTAAATGAGTGACTCTGTTTCCACCTTGTGATGTCATGAAGTTTATTTCTATAGCACCATTCATATACAGCGCAATTCAAAGTATTTATTTCCTTCCAAGACTTTATTTGAACACATTTTTAAATCAAAATTCGAGGACAGCAAACAGAAAAGTATAGAAATACTATGATAAATCAAATGTAAAATGCTAATCCAACAACACATTTAACAAATAGATGAATAATACGATTAATGAAACTGTCAAAACTCGTAAACGCCCACGATAAATTATGTTCTACGTGGGAAGTGATCATAATCAAAACAAAGTCTAGAAAAATCAAGCTTAATTATGTTAACAGTCTTTGAGGGTGTTAAATGACGTGGAATTTTCCCCAGCTCATTTGGTTTTGTGAATGAATAACAGTCGTAAAAATACAACTCATTATAAATAGCTGCACATGTCTCATTTGGTTCATATTCAGTGGTGGATAAATGGGTCTGTCCCTCAGGGCAGGAGGAGATAAACAGCAAAGAGCAAAATGAATCAAAAGAGGGAAGAGGTCAGAGGAGGAGGATGGGATCTTTCTTTGTGCTTCACCGGAACGTGTAGCTCTCATCATCGTACTCCAGCTCGTCGTCCTTGTCATCTCCAAGTTGTCCGTAACGAAACTTCCTGTACACGGTGCCATCCTGGCCCATGTAAACAATGTCCTCATCATCATCATCCTCATCCTCATCCTCCTTCTTACCACGTGAGCGACGGTCACTGAGGTCGACTAGCTGAGACTCCTGGAAGCGGCCGCCGGAGGAGCTGGCACGGCCGCTGTAAGACGCAGAGCTGTAGCCTCGGTGCGCACCGCCACCGCCGCCTCCGAATACCCCTCCGGAGCCCAGCTTCTCGTAGCCGCGGGGAGTTATGTCTGGGGGAGCTCTCTTAGAACGGGAGTGTCTGATGAGGAAGACGACAGCCACCAGGGCCAGCACCAGCAGGACGCAGGCGATGATGAAGATGGTCAGGTTCCCTCTGGCCTCCCCCTCCTCCTCGTTCGTGAAGGCCAAGTTGGTGCTGAGGACGCACTCGCCTAGAAGAGCCCCGGAGGCAGGAGGTTTAGACACTCGTGCACAAAGCTGCCTCTCTGCTCACAGCATACTAACCTCCATTCAGACTGTTACTGACTGTACTAGCCCCTGTGCACAATATGTTTGGTTTTGGATCTAGGTTTAAGTTTAGTATTTTTCTTATATATTACTTATAATTTGTTGACTATTTGCTCAGCCATAGAAACACACTTTGCACAATATGTTTGCTTATGGTTTCAGGTTATGATTTCCTCACTAAAGATTTGTCTTCTATCATATATTAGTGATAATTTGTCTTTTACTTTTACTCCACCTCAATTATACTTTATTCCTTTTCTTGCCCGGTATGTGTGTTTTAAGCTACTGGATGCCTACATTTCATTTGGGATCAATAAAGTTATCATCTATCTTAACTAAAACCAGTCATTTTTCACTTTGGTATAGGATTTCATCATATTAAAGCATCATGTGATTTGATAATGCCGGCGTGATTGTCCACTCCACAATTTTGCTCATAAAAAAAAATTGTAATATAGAACAGGGGAAATTAAGAAGGAATGAGAAGTTCCAGCATTTGTGGAGCTTGATTTATACCAGGGAGTAAATGTCCAGCATTTCTCAGCCTGTGCTGCTTCAAGTTTGACCACTTTCTTTAATCTGTCTCCTGAATTTGTACAAATCCAGTAGTACATTTTTGATGAACCCCTTTAATTAACACACTTCATAATCTGATAAATAATTTATCAAGAAAAAGAAATGCAATATAATAATAATAATTATAATAATTGGTTCCCCCTTTCTCTAGTGTAATGATTTATTTCTGTTGCTGTACAATAAATTGCTGAAAACCATAATTGGCATTTTGTCGACTTTAAGAACTTGTTATTCATTAACAAACTACACAGAGAAGTTTAATTTACAGATAATCCCTGTGTAACCTGAAAGTCAGTGCTGACCTAACATACTTTATCAGCTCCAGGAAAAAGGTCTGACTTGTCACAGCCTGCCATGTGCCTTCCCATCCTCCTACAGACAAACCTACAGACAAACCTGCAGCCTACCTCGAGTCTCAGTGCAATTACAACAGTCCTGCTGCTGCGTTGCGGCCTCCTCCTCCTCCTCCCCTTCCTCGTGGCGGCAGCACAGCAGACAGCGCCCTCCAGCTTCTAAGATGGCCTGAGCAGGGCATACGGTGCAGTTGGTTGGACCGGGCCCCCGGCACTCGAGACAGGAGACGTGGCAGTCCTCACAAGCGTGGCCTGAACCCTGATGAGGGTCAGGAGGACAGACTGACAGTGAAAAGCGCACCGAGACACACAGCCGCTGCATTTCTACATCACAGCTACGGATTCTTTGCTTCAAAACATATGCAAAACTTATGTCACTGAAAATAAGTGATGCACTGCCTCTCATTTGAATCAATTAATATGTCAGACAGTTTCAGTGGGTTGCCTCACAGCAAGAAGCCCGGAGATTTATTTTGAAATAATTTCACAGCAATAATTTCTACTCTGCTGTTGGAGATTTCTCCTGCTGGAGTAATAAGTCAGTCTGAATTACATTATGTGATACCTGGGGCCAAAACATTAGTAGTAATTATTTTGGTGAGGCAAGGACAGGGTAAGGATTTTTCAAATAGAAAGTTAATATTTGTGAAATTAAAAACCTAGAGAAGTGTCGTTACCTTTATAACGGGAAACTGGCCGATGTCACACAAGGACTCGCAGGTTCCATCTGAGAGCAGGTATCCAGCGTAGCATGAGTCACAGGAGAGGGAATCTTTCCCTGCACAGACGAGACAACTTCAAGGGTAAGTGGTAATATTCTGTATTATTCCCAGGAAAATATAAAATAAATGATTCTATACTGTGTAAGCCACAGAGCTCCTCTGAACAGTTCAAAACACAGTGTGCATCACATAGACTCTAATAAAAAGTTTTATCCACACAAATTTACTACATTATTTTACTATTTAATTTGTTAAGTTTAAATGCCATAAAAATACAGTAAATTACTTTCATTAAAAATATTAACCATAAAATAAAAGTTGTAATCCAGGAAGTTGTTAATCATTGCAACATTTTCTTGAATGTTAAATTAATATAATTATTGTTGAATTTTATGGAAACATTTCTAAAGTACACATCCTATTGGTGAATTTATTTGCATTCATATCTCTATTTAAAAAATCTGTAGAATAACCAACGTTTTTTTTACTGTAATTTGAGGGAAGGGGTTTGGCAACTTTTGCTGGTGGACTGTTTACCATCTTTTGCCGTGTTTTTGTTCCAGTGATGGACGACTTTATTTTCTCCCACTGTTTAGAAATGAAGCCAAAGAAACTGCACAGTGGGGATCAGGGGATTAAACCTGCTGATACATCCGCTCCACCAATCATGAGTAAGTCTCAGTTGTCAATCACCTCATTTGTATTGCATCAAATAACGAATTAAAAACAAAGTTACTGAAAAAATGAAACACTTGAACATACATCAGTGCGATAAGAACTACAGAAAATGACAGAAACCATCTTTGAGAACTGATTACTTTAACTTTTTAGTTTGGTCCATGTCCCATCCGCTAACACGGAGGAGGCCGGATTTATGACCTATCCTGCAGCCAACCAGGAGGCAAGCGAGACACTTTGGCATCATTTTGGGGAGCTGTCATGTCGTCCATCTTTATATCTTTATATACAGTCTCTGGGGTCGCACCATTAAATGTGACATGTTCCTTTATTTTGATGAACAGGGGCAGTGTAGTTTGTTTTATGTCAACCTCACTTTCTGCTGTAAATATTAACTGTGATACTCCTGAACATAGAAGCGACTCCTTCCCAACGCTTAAAATTCCTTTTAAGGGAATTGTTCAGTAACTTATGACAAAAACTGAGAGTATATATTTATGACAGATGATGGAAAAGTCATGCACATTAAGGACAAAAACTGTCCCCGATTTTGGCTTCATAGTATCTCATCACCTACACGTGATCTCCCTGTGCTTTATGTGGGCGACAGCTGCAGAGTGGATGCTGGTACCTGAGCATGTTCTGCAGCTGGCGTGGCAGGGCTCGCAGGTCCTGTGCGCCGCGTCGTGGTAGAATCCCTGAGGGCACGACGGGAGGCAGCGGCCTTCCCTCCGCATGTAGATGAGCCCCGGCGCGCAGCTCAGGCAGCTGTCCTCCTTGCCCCCGATGCACTCGCCGCAGCTCGGGTCACACTTCTCACACGTCCTCGACTCGGCGTTTCCATAGTGACTACGGGGCATAGGTGGCGAGAGAGTTATGATAGATGAGATTCAATTAAATGCGATGAGATTAGAGCTTTGTTTGTCCTCAAAGGAAATTCTTCTCCATCGCCACTCAGTCACACACACACACACACACACGCCACCTACTCAGACATGAGATAGGCCAAGACTCAGCCACAGCCAAACACTTCAAAGTACGACTGAGCAAAGTGACAGATTCCTCTTTTCCTCAGGTGTGAAAGTACGAGGGAGGCACGTCGCAGGAATAAATAGCCTTTGTGTCCCTTTTATGTTTTCTCGTGAGTATTTAACTGCACATCAATTTAACGGCACGTTAATTTAACTATCTCAATCACCGGATCCCAAATAAAATCAAGTCTAATTAGCATTTTACAGGCCACATGAAGGGCTATTTAAATCTCAGGCTGAATTAGCTTGTGTCTCCAAACTGCACCCCTGTCCAGATAACTGCAGAAAAGCACCGGTTTAGTGTCCACTGTGACATTATACGACGACGCTGATCTTTTATCAATGACAAGACTGTGTGGCTGCACTTGATGAGGTGGCCGAGCGGCGACAGCTGGACGGCGAGCAGGTTAAACTACCCGTGCTGGCAGGTCTCCACGCACTCTTTGCCCTCTCGAAATAGGTGGGTTTTGCACGTGAGACACTCGTGGCTGTGCTTCCCCACGCAGGTTTCGCAGGAAGGGTGGCAGGGCTCGCATCTCTGCCCCGACTCGTCCTCGTAGTGGCCCGACGGGCATTCGTCCACACAGGTGCCATCTGCGCCAACAAACACGAATGGTCAGTGCAAGTCACACGTGCCTGAAGTGCTTTGCTTTTTTATGAATCGGGGCGGAACTCGACTCACTGAGCAGGAGGTGTCTCGGGTTGCAGCTCAGGCACTGGGTTTTTCTGGGACCTGTACACCTGTGACAGTATTTGTGACACGGGTGGCATTCGCCGTCATGGTCGGCGTACTGGTGGGGCAGGCACTTATTGGTGGATGGCACACAGTGGCCGTGGCCCTCCAGCCTCTGGCCCTCCCTGCAGCTGGTGCAGGAGCCAGCATTGGGCCCAAAGCAGGAGAGACAGGACACGTCACAGTCTGGAAATACAAGTAAAACAAGGAAATGGATCATAGGATTTATTATTATATGAACATTATTCTCTTTAAACCGATATATAACACAGTAATAGTTTATCTGATAGAAAAAACAGATTAGGATGGATTTGATAGAGTTTAATAGAATTCACAGGTAAGTCACCTACTTAAAATACTAAAAATAAATAAAACAATTTATACGATATTTATTACTCTCCTACAGTTATTTATTTTAATGTAGACTTAACTATAGTTAACTATAATTAAGTCTACATTAATAACCAGGTGGCTGCACTGGGGTCCAGAACCTTTAGAGTCTGCAGGACGTCACAGTGCTGCAATGTAACTAAGTACATTTACTCAAGAACAAATATGAGTTACTTGAGTATTTCCATCTTATGATTCTTTCTACTCACAACAATACATTTCAATGGGAAATATTCAGCTATATCCTCCACGACATTTATCCAACAGCTGTAGTTACAAAATAACTTAATACTGACAATAAATACGACAATTTGTTAATTTTCCGGTTTTTTTTAGGTACACATGTGCTTGAATGTGTGACTTTGAATCAAAGCTATAAAGCTAACAGTAAACAAGGAAAGACTTAAATGCCCACTTTCCTGAACCAGGGATGTGTATGGATGTATAGAATTGGCCCCCTTTGTGTAAATTGTGGCCCCTTTGAGGCCCCTGATTTAGAAAAATCCAAGATCCACCACTGAGAATTTATTGCTTTTATGTTTACTGGTAGTTTTCACAGTTTTCTGCAGCCCTTATTTACTTCAGATGAAAATAAACACACAAAAAAAAAATTCACCCACTGTCCGATTCACAGCGCTTCCTTTTAAATGTCTTGCTGCTGGCAGCTCCTGTAAGTAGCACAAAAGTGGGCATCGCCTACAACACTTTCCTGGGAGAGAAACACGCCATCCTCTGTGTTTTTAAATAACAGGAAACCTGCAGCAGTGTGTCTTCTCCAGGGAACTGGCTTTGGCATCGCTGCTCTGTTTTCAAGGTTCGACAGCTGCCTGTTAACTAATCTGAGAAGTGTGTTGCTATTTCCGTCCGAGCAGGAAGCACATCCAGGCTTAATGGAGAATATAGAATGGATATAAAAACACTGTGTTAAAGTGGAAGGATTTTGTGACGTATAACTGAAATCGTTTCAGATCCAATCCTCTATAAGATCCCCGTGAAAAACAATGACCTGGTTGCATTCATGTACGCAGCCTTAAACTAGCTTTGTTAGGCACCTTTAGATTTTAGAACTCAGTGTTTTTGGGCAGGAGCTCGGCATATCTAGACTTGGCATTTATTTTCTCATTCTTCCAGATGCACCAAATTGCAATTGAGGCCGTCTCCAGTGCTCAGCCCTCTTCAGGTGACCCCCACAGCTTTTCGATTGGATTCAGGTCTGTGCTCTGACTGGGCCGTTCGAGAACTTTAATCTTCTTTTCATCAAGCCATTCCTTTGTTGATTTGAATGCATGTTTTTGGGTTATTCTCGTACCGAAAAGGTGAAATTCATCCTCAGCTTTCTCGCAGATGCCTGAAGGTTTTTCACCTGAATCCACAGGTATTCTGAGCTTTTGATGATTCATAAAAGAACGATGCTCCACTGAGGGTTTGGTGTTCTTTTGGTGATGTGCTGTGTCTTTGTGCCAAACATACCTGCTGGAATTATAGTCCAACATCTTTTATTGTGAGCCTCCATCTTGCCATCCTCACCCATGGCCCAGACACATGAAGAATGTAGTGAGCAACTTGTACTTGCCAGAAATTCCTGCAGCTCTTTTAATGTTGCCGTAGGGGTCCTTGCAATCTCCCTTTTTCTTCTTGTCTTTTTATCAATTTTGAAAGAACTTCCTGTTCTTGGCAAATTCACTAGTGAGCCTTATTTTATGTTTTTTCTGATGGAAATTCTTTCGTAACCCTCTCCTGATCAACACCTTCCAACAACAACATCATGATCCTATGTTGGAAACTCTTCATGGACATTAGGATGCAACTAAAAGCAGCTACACAGTGTGATATTTCAGCATTTTAATAAAGTTTATTCTAAGCCCCACTGTGCTCAATGGATCTAATTTACCTGGGTATGACATCAGGTTTGATGTATGTGTACAGTTGAATCATATAAACAATATAACATCATCATGCATCATCCATCTGGATGCTGATCAGTGGATTATTTCAAGCTGCCTTCCTATTCATCTCTATAAACGGCATTTGAACATGTATTTTCTATCATAACAACATTTGGGGGTCGGAAGCCTTCTGGTTTTCGTTTCTAGTTTGACACGTCTTCTTTGAGCAGGTTCTGGTTGCCTGCAGGTAAACAGTCTGTGTGGAGAGTAAGAGGTGGAACACATTGACCGAAATGCATCAGCTACGTCTTTTTCATTGATCTGTTATTTCATGCCGTGAAACAAGTTTATTTTGCCAAATGATTTCACTTTTTTTAGTTTATCGGTCACTCTCAAGGTGAAAACTTATGGACTTGGGATTTATGATTTTTAATGATTTAATTTCTAAATGAATTAATTATCTAAAATTACCAAATCCATAATTTGAACACGGGTGTGAAGACTTTTTATATCCACCGCGACAAATGCACGAAGGACGCTCTACAGGACAGAAAACCTTGCATCAGTCAAAAGATAAAAAAGTAGAAGGGAAAATGTATTATCTCTGAGTTTGTCAAACCTGAAAGCACCGGAATTGTGAATTTATAATAAAAAATTATTAAAATATAGAAATTGAACTTTTTGCTTCTGCCTCCCTGCAACACAGCATCTCTCAGTTGCCAAAACTTTAAAATGGGTAGAGAAACTTCTGTCGTACCTTTGCACTCCCCTGCCACGGTGTCCCTGTAGGTGTGGGCGGAGCAGGCTGCCAGACATGCCCCGTCGTGCAGGGTGGCTTCAGAGTCAGAGCAGGCGTCACAGTCATCGGCGTTGGGCCCGTCGCACAGCGCGCAGTCAGGGTGGCAACTCAAACACTCCCCTCGCTCTTTGTCCTCAAAGAACTTCTCGGGACAGTCTGGCACACAGCGGCCCTCATGGAGGAAGTGATACTCCTCACAGCCTGCACAGAGAACAACATCAGCTGCATGGAAGAAGAGTTAAGAGCAACTCAGGGAAACTCTACTAAGGATCCTAAAGTCTTTGGAGAGGAATGAACTGGATTTCACTGTGACAGAAAAAAAACGACAATACGTGAATAAAATACAGATTTAAGACAAAGGTGATTCTCTTCACCATACACAGCATTACAACGGTGTTCAATAGGAATGAAAAGATTCCTGACATTGTCAACTAGACGAATATATGAGCAGGGAGCGTGAACGAATGTGTTTGGGAATATCAAAGCAATTAGGTTACATTGTCTGGGAAACGTATTGACAAGTGGTAGACCAACCAACTGAACATTTTTAGCAATGAATTTAATCTCTATAAACAGTTTCTACATTTGAATATACGGAATCTGTAGTTGAGGAACAACCAATCACGTTTGAGCAGGCTTTGGTAAACAGTCAGTAAAACAGGTGGAACACATTGACCGAAACACATCGGCTATCTGCTTTTTCATTTATCTCCATTCATTTCCACATAGCTGTTAATAGAGATCAGCCAGCATGTTGTCTGGACTTAAAACACCTACAAAAAGTATCAGTGTTTGGGTTTTGTGTGGAGAAACATTCAATTTGTGTAATAAAAGAAACTGGTCGGACTGTAAACAGTGAACGGCAAACAGAGGACAGAATCGACACTGCATTCGTCATCAGGGAATGGCCGATGGGCTCCGAGATTGGCAATAACGACCAACCTGCAGATAATAACCATGCAATCTGAAGAGGACTATAGAGAGGTTTAAAACTGAAGGAGCTCCCAACAGCTGGGCTCTGCTTTGCATTGTGTCTCAGCACCTGTGCACTGCCCGAGTGGGCCGCACTCCTGACAGGCCGAGGGGCAGCGTTGGCACTCCCGGTCCCGGACAGCGTGCGCTGGAGGACAGTCCTCCACACACTGGTGCTTGTGCAGGATGAGAGGTTCGTCACAGCTGAGACAGTGAGTGGCGTTCCTCCCACAGGACGCACAGCCCGCCGCGCAGCTACGACACACCTGGCCTGCAGGATAACCCCTGTTGAAAAACCAAACAGGGATCACAAGACACACGTGCACAGACACAAGGCAGAACCACATCACATATATTTAACATTTAACCAATTATATGATGCATTAAGCCTCATAATTTATTACTTTTTTTTGTTTTTTGTTACACAAGTTAACCTGGACTGCATATTTTACAATGTGAAAAAAAATGGAACAGACGGGCATGACTGTGTTTGCTGCTGAAGGGGTAAACAAGAGGACTGACATTTTGCTCTGCGCCGCTCTCTGCTCCCCTCCACAACAACTAATCATTCAACCACACAACAATGGTGTTGTACTTAAGCTGTGCTAAAGAGCTGTTTGGTAGTTGCTGGAAAAAATAAAAAATAAAAAAAGCTCCCATGGCCAAAAAGTTCATCTCTGTGCTAATGGAGCTTCAAGGACCTCTTCAGCAAGGACGAGATATTGCTCTCAGTCTCAAGGATTTAACAGTTTAATGAATATCAAAATGAAAACGTCAAAAGCGAAGGCCGGCGAATACGTCTTCTGACATTTAATTTCAGACTCTTTAGAGGACGTGTCAAACATCTGGCATAATGTCAAAAAACATGATTTCAAACTGCAGAGATAAAGTCCCACTGACAATGTCACAGTATGTAAAAGCATGTAAATATGATCTAAAAAACAATCAGCGAAAGGCTGGACTCCTGACCTGACACACTGCTGGACACACTGTCCGTCCTGCAGGAATAACGGAGCCTTGCGAGTGCTCTGACAGCGGGTGCAGCGATGAGCGTCCGCACACTGCAAACAGCCCGGAGGGCAGACCGCGCACACACCGCTGAGCCGGCTGGCAAAGAAACCCCCCGGACACTTCGACACACATGTTTGCTGCGTGGTCAAAAACTGCCCTGGAGGAGGAAGAGGAAAGAGTAAACATCATCACAGCGGGATAACTTGTGTGATGTAGCCATGAAAACATGAAACTGCTGCCGCTGAAAGCACAACCTGACACAGAAGTGACTTACAGACCTTTTGCACATGTTGTACACTGGTTTATCTCGTCTCCAGAGCAGGACTCGCAGGATGGGTGGCAGTCCTCGCACTCGCCATCATCTGTGGGGTAAACAACACAGTGCATGTTAAATGGTCTGATTGGCTGCTACTCGGTGCACTGACATGAGTGGTATTGATCTTCTCGTCAAACTCTGGACAAGAAAGCATTTTTCACAATTTCTTCCCACACCAGCATTTAGAAAAAGAAACAACATTGAACATAAGTAATTACTCTCTTCACAATCTGACCTAAAGTGCAAATCTCAAACAATCCTACATGTCTGTCTTGGTCTTATAATAGAAAAATAAAGGGAAAAAGCAAATAGTTTGATATTGATATTTACTCCAGTAAATTCAAAGATGTACACACCTTGAATGTCCGAATGTTTTTTCCAAAAATATTTATAATTGTTGTGATGCAAGGGAAATGTTTTATGTTAACATGTTTTATGATCAGTTGATCTGTGAACATTTGTCCATCAAACAGATGGGCCTTGGGTTTGTGTCACCGCGACCTTTAACTTTGAGTTCTGATCACCAAAATCGTATCAGTTCATCTTTGAATCCAAATGAACATTTGTAGTGAATTTGAGAAGATTCCCTCAAGGTGTTTCTGAGCTGTTGCGTTCACAAGACCAAAAAAAGGACGTACGGACAATCTGTAAACATGATGCCTCTGGCCACAGGCTGTCTCAGGAGGCATGAGAAAAGTCCAGGATCCTACCTTGTAACTGCATCATCTTCCCTGAACCCTCCACAAAGTTTGGTGCAGATTAGTTGCAGACAGGAGTGAAAACATAACCTCCTTGATTGCGAATATAAACTGGCAATTACGCAAAAGCTTAACTGCTTCCTCCAACGTTCTGTTATTCACGATTATGTACAAAGGTCTGAGGCTTTGATCTAAGGTTTTGTGTTTGCTGAGGTTCGAAGTTTAAGAATAACTTTAATTCTGCATGTTCATTTCCAACCTTCGAGTTAACCTATGTACTTTCCCTCAAAGTTATTTTAGTTCCTATAATTAAGATGTCTTGCCTCCCACTAATCACCATATGTTGTTTTAAGGCCTGTCCAACTTATTCTTGTGGGGGAACTAAATGTTCAGCATACAGTCAATTATTTCAAAGTCCGTATCTGGCCGACGTTCAGTAGTCCCGTCTGTTTTGACGACTTAAGTTGGAACAGGGTTCAGGGACGGTGGCACACAGACCAATTACCCTCCAAGATTTCTTTTCTGGCCCTGTGAAAGTGCCCAAATCCCTGATTCATTATGGGCAGACGCTTGATTAGTGGAATACGTAAGTGTTAGTCTCACCGGTGAGGAAGGTCTTAGCGGGACAGACCTCGTGGTCAGACCCACACGCTCCGTTTTCCAGCGTCCTCCCCGTCTCGCACGACAGACAGTCGCTGTCCTCCGGGCCGCTGCACGTCACACAGTCTGAGTGACACTCCTCACAGTCGTTGGTGTCTTCGTCGCCATAGGAACCGTCGGGACACACTGAAACACACCTCCCCTCTGGGAATGGAAAGGAGACGTTTCTGGGATTAACACTGTGTGTAACCTACTTAGATGAAGTAGCTGCTTGTACTTCCCTTATTAGGGGAGCGCCACGGAATCTACACTTCAGAGTCTATTTACAGGTCTTCAGGAATATCAATGTGTATGTTAGAATTATTTATGTGAAAGCCTTTACTGGCTCCAGATGGTGTTGTGCAAAGCCCGATTAATCTGGAGTTTGTAATTTTGAAAAAATAGAGAGTGGGGTTTTTGTGCGTTCATGTGGGGTCAGAATTATCGGAACAAAATGCATTTTAGACTCGGAAAATTCACGTGAATGTCTCCTCAAATCGGTCAAACATCAGCAAGCTTTTGGTACGCAAGCTGCAGGCGGAATAACCTATAAATCAATTAACATTATTTTACAATCAGCACTAAATAGTACCACTATTATAATAGTAATACTTCATGTCCACCTTTCACAAGTGCCTTACTTTTTAGTCAATACAGATCTTTTCATGATTAACATGCAAACCCTTGTAATTATTTTACATTGCAGTATTGATACTTTTACTTAAGGGACATTTTCACTCAGTGCAAGACTTTAATTTGTAAAGGAGTCATTTCATGTCAAAGTATCTTCCTTTACTTAAGTGAAGAATGTCGGTACCGCTTTCCCAGCTGTAATATAATACTTCATGACTCCATGTCCTGACCCAGTGGGGCGGTGTTACCTGATAAGAAGAGGTCCGTCTCACACCAGTAGCACTCATGTTCATCACAGCTCACACAGCTGTCATCACACGGGACGCAGGTCATCTCCTGGTCCACGCTGTACGTCTTAGCTGGGCAGTTTTTGTAACAGCCATCCTGGAAACTGATAACAAAGACAGCAGCTGATACCTGTGATTGTACCTCTCCCTCTCTCTCACACACACACACACACACACACACACACACACACACACACACACACACACACACACACACACACACACACACACACACACACACACACACACACACACACACACACACATCACACAGGCACACAAATATCTACTCTACTTCCACAGCAAAAAAACGGGTCTTTTCGTTCTGCAGTGAACTGGGAGGCAGAGCGAGTGCAGAGAAGCGAGATCACACATGGCGACAGCGAGGCACACAGCCTTACTTGTAAAAGCCCTCAGTGCAGGACAGACAATGCCTGGGGTTATCTGTTGAAAGCAGACAAAGAAACTCAGCTTTTTTTTAAAAGGGCACCACCAGGAAAAACCCCTGAACATGGTCGGCAACACGCTGGGAGGAGAGTTCGGTCAGTGGGCAGTGTTCATTTAGGGACAAAATGAATGTGCTGTGGCTGCAGCGCCTCTGACTTACACAGGACACACTTGCTGCAGCCCTCCTCACACGCCATGCAGTCGTCATAATCCGGATCCTCCACCTCCCCTGAGAAAGGAAGGGACACATTCAGAAAGAGAGAAACAAAGGTGAGGGAGAGTGGAAGGGGGACAGGTGAGAGACAAGTGCTTGTCAAGGTCGCCTCTGCCACCGCGTCTCTGAAATATGAGAGAACCCGCAGAGCAAACAACGCGGTGACCTTGTTTACCTTCTCCGCACTCCAGCTTCACACACGCTCCATCAGAGACGTAGTAGGAGGAGTTACACCCGAGGCAGTGGCTGGGGCTGGTGCAGAGCCGGCACTGGTCCGCGCACGGCTCACAGCTCCTCTCCTTGGTGTGGTAGAAGGCCTCGGGACACGCATCCAGACACTGACCTTTATACAGGTAACGCTCCACTCCAAACTTATCTGCAGGGAAAAACAGCAAATCGTGGCGTGAAGAAGTGCGATGATGATATGTGGTTGAACTTCGGCTTGTTCAACTTCCTGCTCATGATTAGGTTTGGTTTCCCTAGAGCTATTTTTTATTTTCATCTCGGCCCAGGAGGTTATGTTTTCGTCTGTGTTTGTCTGGATGGATTTCCACGACAGTCAGTTCGCTTCAACTTTTCATTTAGGCTAAATGAATATGATAAATCATCCTTGGGAAAAAAGTATAAATGTCAGTCGTTTAGACTTTAGATGCTCAAAATCAACACTTCTGTATTAACAATGCATGTGAAAGAGGTCACTCATAGATGAAAATACCACATGACTCTACAGTTCCTCTTTGGCTCATTTTATCATCCTTCAGATCAATATTTTAGTTTAAATTAAATGTTTCACGCTTGTCTCATGAGCATTGTTTTCAGATGCAGATACATCAGACAGGCACAGTTCTTGACTAAAGCTGTTTTCAGACACGGCCTGCGGGTAAAATCCGGAGAATTGGCCACAGAGTTTACCCAGACTTTGCCTTTCACACATGCACAACACAGCGGGAGGTTCTCCGCAAGGACGTGTTCACAACAGCAGAGGCAGTATCAACTCCGCTCCAGAGATCACGTGATTTTATGACAACCGCCGTCAGCTCTTATCAACACAAACTCTAGACATCTTCGTCGCTGTCTTCTACGTGTATGACAGCGCTTTTACACCGGGAGATATTTGTTTTCTTTTAGTTTTATTCATTTTTGTGTCTGTCGCACGTTAGAAGTGTCATCAATCCCCCCACTCGCTCACCGGGAATCCAGCGGGGGATCCCCTGCTGTGTTGGTTCACACATAGACTTCTTCCTGGATTCCTACAGACTTTATACCAGGAGGCCAGGCAGAGAAATTCTGCAGAAACTACGGAGCGTCTCACTCGGACATTTGTGTTCACACGTGCACCTCCTCCAAGGAAAATACGGATACGCCTGTTCTATTGTTCAACTTACTTTTCCTTAGTTGGCTTCACTAAACCTAACAACTTGGTGAGTCCATCCAGGATTTCCACAGCGAATTTACATTAAAGAAGAAGCGTTTGCATCAAATGACCAATAATAAACATGGCCACGTCTACAGGCAGCAAAGATGGACATTTTAAAAACAAAGTATACTTCTATAATAATTATAATATTTGAAGTTTAACACATGATCCAGGCTAAAAGCAACAGATGCAGCTGCCAGATGCAGGAAGAACAGAGCCAACTATGTGAATGCATAAATGAACAGGTTTATAATATCACTGCCCCATCATTAGTGCCCGAGTAGATCTGACTGTAGCTACAATTGTGTTACATTAAAACTTATACTTAATGATGGTAATCTAATTCTATCATCTTCCGCCCCCGCCATATAAAAATATGAATCAAAGGTGTGTGCAGGCTCACCTTCATATCTTATAAGAACAAGTATACGGCTTTAATGCTTCAATCAGTCTCTGTTGTTCGATGATCGTATACAAAAGCACAATGAAACCGCTTTCGTATTGCCTGCAGCCAAAAGGAAAAAAACAAACAATTGTAGACGGGAGGGAACCCTCCTACACAGGAGTGCACTCTGAAATAATGAGGGTCACTCAATAAAAGACTGTCAGGGAAAGCCAAAGGGGGTTTCCTGTCAGTGAACACTCTCTGGAGGACGTCTCACGACCCGCCCACCAAGCACCGAGGGATCTCTTAAGAATGGTGAGGTCATTTTAACAGAGAATTGATTGGTCAGTGGGCGGTATCTGTTATCTCCAACATAACCTGCTTCAGAGAAGGTTAGGTGTGCAAGTTACCATGGCGATGTACCCCGGAAACACCTAAAAACCCAGCTTCCTGAAGTTACCTGGTTGCAGAACCCAGAGCTATGAAGGAGAATATACATATATTTAGCTCTGGGTTGCGCAACTGTGTGTGTTTAAGGATCAGCTTGTTTGTACAATAGTACGTTCATGGATTGGTGGAGTGATTTTGACCTGTTGTCCTAGTGCCTGGAGAAAGAAAAAAAAAAAATACTTATCTCTACCTCCCACAACTGCAAATAATAAACATGATCAGCAATATGCAGAATTACAGTCAGGAGATTATGAGACATAAATCAACAAAAATCTAAAGTTCCCTATTGCTTTAAAACCCAAACTGTACAGTGTGTTATTTAACCAGTTGTTATGTTTCTCTTCATGTCTCTCTCGCTCTCTCTCTCTCTCTCTCTCTCTCTTTCTCACACACACACTCGCTCTGATTTCCCTCCCTCACCAGTGTCACAGCTGCCGCAGCTGGCAGGCGCTGCGTCCGTACAGGTGGCACATGTGTGGTCACACAGGTGACAGCGGCCGCCTGACTGGTACTTGCCCTTGGCGCACTCCACCACGCAGACGCCCTCGTCCAGAGCCCTGCAGCCGACAACAACAACAACATCAAAAGCCTTTTTCACTCCAGTTGCAAATACCACAAAAAATCCACACATATGAATTATGTCAATGCAAATGAGTTGAGCTCATTAACAACCCAGCATGTGGTAGGGTCACACAGATGTAGATGAGCACTGACACAGGGAGAGCACAAAGAGGAGTGGGGAGTATTTGAATTTTAAATATACAATTACCATTCAATCTGTTAATATACTGTATATACACCAGCAGCACTAACCTAACCATGTATACAGTCATTGACTGTCTTTTATCATACATTGTTAGTTATTTTAATTTTCTTCTGATGAATTATGTAGAAGCAAAAGAACATTATGTCTTATTCATACTCAAGTGGGCGACATTTTCTTTCTCTATTTATACATAAATAATTAAAGTGAATGTCACATTTCTTTTAGAGGCACTTTTGTATTTTGTCAGGGCAAAAACCAATACAGATTTTTATTAGCAGAAATCTGCCTTTTGGCATTCGCCCTGTCAACTTGTTCAGTTGGTTTGTATGATTATAAGCAAGATTACATAAAAACTACTGGATGGATAAACATGAAACTTGGTAGTGGATGTGGTAATGGTCCGAAAAGAACCCATGAAATTTTGGTGTGGATCCGGATCAGGCGGATTTCTTTGACATTTGTATTGATTTCTCAGGGAATAATATATGGATCTTGATGAACAAAATCAGGCAGGTTTATTATTAGTCTTTAAAATGTCAAAACATGTCCATCACATCCTCTCAGAGCCCAAAGTGAAATGTCTTGTTTCTAAAAAGTCCAACACCAAAATACCTTAAGTATTTAATTATACATGAGCGAGAAAAGCAGGAAATCATCATTTCAAGAAGCTTGCCCAAAGAACATTTGTTATTTTTTCACTATTTGTGATGAAAACCCCCCAAAAATGAAATAAAAATAGAGCAGGGGCGGATCCAGGGTCAGGGCCAGGGGGGCACTGGCCCCAGCTGAATCTGACTGACCCCTGAAGTGCCCCTGTTCTTTCTGTAGTCTAACCTAGTCACTTATTAACAATAATAAAAATAAATGACAATTTGTTTATTTTTATAAATACTTTTTTTTTTAAAGTACACAATGTGCTTGAATAAGGAACGACTTTCAAAATATATTCAATGATGTATGGTTTTGCGCCAACCTAAAGAGGGAATGACTGAAATGTGTGCACCTTAATCAATCAGGAACTGTGTATGGATGTTGTGAAACGTAATTGGTCTCTCTGTGTAAATGATTTAGAGAAATCCTAGATTTGCCACTGTTTTAGCCTTTGTTTAAAATGAAAAAGATTTAAATAACATGAACAGTTCAATAATTTACACAGACTATTATACTGAAATCCCTGTCTTACTGCCTTTGAGAGACAGTCCCAATTTATCTGTGAATATGAATGTTATTTACTCTACATCTTGGTGAAACTTGTTTTCTGCGGGATGTGATCATTTCCCCTCTGACCCCGGATCTATATAAGTCAGGTCCAGCTTACCGTGAAGACACACAGCTGATGCAGTCCTCGCTGCGCGGCCCTGTGCACTTCAGACACGTTGCATCGCACGCGTGGCACCCCCCGTCACCGTCCTGGTACTCTCCTGACAGACACACAGCAAGAGAACTCTGCGCTGACTCAGGACTGAATATCGTATCTGAGGCACTGGAGTGGGCTTAATGTCAGATGCCAAAGAACGGAAGCCGCGCATACAGCGCACAGCTCCATGTTGTTTGTTTATGAGAATAAACGCAGATGACTTATGGTTGAGTCACATTACGTATCACATCAAAAACACATGCATATATATATATAGATATGAAATGTCAATTATAGAAAAAAGCCTTTATCTTCATAGATGACACGAATTCAGTAAATGGAAATAATTGTGTGTTACAGTTAGAGATGTTGGAGAAGTAAGAACTATATATGTGAGGGTTGCACTATATTTATCTGAGCGGATGATGATGATGGTTGACTGACCGTCTGTGCACACAGTGTCGACAACACACACTCCCTCCTGCAGCCTGTGACCGCTGGAGCAACCGCTGCAGTTCCCCCGGCTCGGCCCCACACAGATGAGACAGCTGGCGTCACACCTGAGGAGTGGAGCGCAGAGGCTGAACACGCAAACACACAAAGTGACCACGAAAAAAGTACACTCATTCAGACGCATTACAACAAAGGCAAGGTTGAAAACAAGCACACACACACACACAGAAGCCAACCAGCAGAATAAGGCCTGCCATCAGCAGATAAACAAACCACCCACATCTGAACACACACCAGTGAACTCACCTCCTACATATCCTGTGCCCATCAGCTATCTCTGGGCTTGGCTCTGTGGCGTAGAAGCTCGCACTGCAGGAGGACACACACCTCCACTCCTCCAGCAAGTAGCCGTCCGCACAACGGTTGCATGCTTCAACACCTGCACCTGACGCCGCACGAGCCGGAAAACAAAGGTGATTTTAAACAAGAGCACTTCATTAATCCCAAAGGAAAATCCTCTGACAGCTTGTTCCAAGAATTCAGTACAGAACAATATAAAGGAGAATAGAATACCGTAAAAAAACAAACAAAAAAAAATAATAAAGAGTATAAGTGTATTGTAACCATAGGATTGTAAGTGAGATAAATTAAGTGTATACAGAGTAATGCAGAAGCAGGGCTAGATATCAATAGAAATGAGAAAAAGACACTAATTAAAAGGGCAGTGGGTAGACATTAAATGACAAAGGAGAAAAAAAATGTGGGATATTGCACATGATATTGATTTAATGTGATGATGAAATCGCACGTGAATGGTGTTATTAGCATGAAAAAGAAAAAAGCAGCATAGTACTGCACTATGCGCTATTGTGTATGTTGTTGGAATCATTTTTATAATAATTAAGTGTGATGTATTTTAATGAAAGTCAAAGAGGTTTTCACACAGTTTACGACCCTCCAGCTCGGCTCTCACCTGCACAGGTAGCACAGGCCTTGTCACAGGGCTCGCACGTGCCTTCCTGCTTGTCGTGGTAGAATCCGGGCGCACAGCTCCGCTGGCACCGATTCGCCTGCAGACTGGAGAGGGCGGGGAGAGCATGTGGCACCGTGACACACACACACACACACACACACACACAGCCAATCATGTGACACCATTCTGATGACTCATTGCCTTTCGACTGCAGGCTCAGTTTTCCAACCCACAGCACACCACCACAAGCACTTGGTGGACTGAGTCACTGAGCACTGTACTCAGGGAAACTTCTAACTCAACAATATGGTGAATTTGTCTAAGATGTTTTCTTCTTTCCTGTGATGATTTAGCAAAAATGGAACTCCAGATTATTTTTCGGAGCTGCGTATAAACAGGGAAGGATGACACACTGTTTTGAATACAGCACTGTAACCTTCTCTAATTGTTAGGATGCTGCAGAGGGAGTGTGTAAACAGAGAGTCGGCGCTGTCTGTCAGCGGCTGCAAAAAGGAGCAGTGTTTACCGAGCACTTAATTCAAGCATCCCTGGGAGAATTCTCCTCACCTTGTGTCTGGACTGCATTCTGTGCAGATGCTGTAGGAGGTACACTTCACGCAGTTCTCGCCGCACTTCCTGCACATGTTTGCATCTGTGGGGAAATCAAACAATAAACACGGCGAAGGCATCAGAGCAATGAATCAATCTTACTCACACAGCCATCAACTGTGCTTACAACAACCGACTGTTCATTAGCAGGCATGTACAGCTGGATCCAAGCAGCTCTTTGGTGAGCCATGAATCCTTAAAGGTTCACTCAAGGATATTTCTCGTGCCGTGTTAATAACTACAACAAAAAGTGTGAAATAAGGCTTTAAAGACAGAAATCCAACCATGGTCGAGGTAGTAGTTGTCCCCACAGACGGCTGTGCAGGTGTTGGTGCCCTCAGTCAGGTGGTGACCAGGTTGACAGGTAGTGCACTGGTCGCTACGGCTCCCGGTGCAGCTCTCGCAGGAGGAGTAGCACCTCTTGCAACGCCGGCGGTCGCCCCAGAATCCCTTGGGACACTCCGACACACACATCCTATTGGACAGACACGGGCCAGAGCACACAGAGGACAAGAGCTATGACTCTTGACGTAAATGAGAGTGGAGAAAACCTCATAAATATGATAGTGAAAAAAATATCTTACAATTTTACATGTGGATGAAACAACATATTTTATTTACAGTAGACTGATCCCTTTGCTTTGCAGCAACATCCTGATCACACAGTTCACTGCCGTCTGGATCGACTCACAGCGAACATGCTAACCTTGTGCTGTTCTTGAACTTGAGAAAGAAGTGTAAGCACGTGACGCACTGCTGCGGGCCGGGCCCCTCGCAGCCATCGTCACTGCATTCTGGGTCGCAGGGTCCTGTCAGGGCAAATGCTCGCAAAGTCACTGCGGTGTCATGGCATCATGTGAAACCGCTGACACAGTTTCACATGATGTTATACATGATTAAACATAACTGAAAATCTGTGTTAATCTGCTGATAAAGGTTTCTGCATTAAATGATTATAAAATTGTGATCTGATCCCCACAAGTGTAAATAATAGACCTTAAATAAAGATGGATGACATGATGGCTACCAAAAAGTATTTAGGTAGTTCTTATCACACTGACATTTGTTGAAGTGTTCATCTTTCTAATAAATTTGGTTTCATACCGCGGTACCACACCAAGATCACTACTGTGCACACTCTGGCTCTAAACTATGTCATCGGTGCAGGATTCATTTCTGGGATATATTGGCTTTATTTCCAGATAGTGGGAAGAAGTGGAGTCTCCTTCTTTCTGTATCCAACTATATATACACAAGATGAACACTTGAGCAAACATCAGTGTGATAAGAACTACCTAACATGACAAATTCAATTTGATCCATGTCTACTAACATGGAGGAGGCGGTGTTTATGACCTATACTGCAGCCAGCCACCAGGTGGCAATGGAGACGCTTTGGCTTCACTTTTGAGTTGCAGTCATGTCGTCCATCTTTATATACAGTCTATGGTGTAGACAAACACACAAACATTAATAATCTTTCATGTCTTTCCACGTATTAAACTTTCACTGGTGGAAAAAGTAAGTCAACCCTTGAGTTTAAACACCACTCAAACCTCCTCTGGCAGCAACGACTTCAAACAAGAAACTTCTGGTAGCTGCAGCTCAGACCTGCACAACATTTAGTTCAGGGGTCTCAGGAGCTCAGTCATATTCTCGAGATGTCTGGTGTGAACGACTCTCTGGAGCTCATTCCACAGCGTCTCCGCCGGGTTCACTTCTGGGCTCTGAGTCCAACAGGAGGACTCTCTGTGTCTGAAGTCATTCTGCAGCAGATTTACTTTGAAGTGCAGTGTTGTGTGAGTGTCAAGGTGCTCTTTGGCAAACTTCAGACGTGCAGTGGAGTTTGTTTGAGCTGCAGCAGCTTCCTCTGAGGTGTCGTGCGATGACCAATGTGCTCCATGCAACCACGCATCATGACAGGATTTGCTTGACCTATGATAGAGTCGTGAACAGTGATGCTCACTAACTCCCTCAAGCCCTTAGCTTTAACTCTGGAGGTTGTTTTTTTTTTTTGCCTCATTGAGCATTCTGCATTTTGCCTTTGGAGCTAACTTTAAATTTGTCTCACTATGGACTGATAAATATCTAAACTCTGTAACCCCTTAGCTTTATGCAAATCACCAATTCTTGATCGGGAGTTTTCTGAGACCCCTTTTTTACTGTGGTTCACATCAGCCGAGACTTCTTGAGAATAACAAACTGGAAACGGTGGAGTGTTTTTAAGTCAAAGTAGCTGTAACCCACACCTCCAGTCGGCTTTCTTTGATTGGACCCCAGGTTTGACTCCAGTGAGCTCCTGTCGATGTCAGTAGCCTCGGGACTCACAGGTTTTTAGCAACCTACCCAGTGAATGTTTGTATTTTTCTTATTCACATCAAACACAGCGTTTACTGATTTGTGTGTTATTCATTAGATTTGTTCATTGTTTTGATTACTCTGATGGATATTTCTCCCAGTTAATGTATTGATTAATTCATTACTAATTTAGTCTATGAAAAGTCAAGGTGACAATCCCTTCTAAAAACATTTCTTTTTACGAAAGCTTTTAGAAGTGATGACATTGACTTTTATTACACTGACTAATCGTATTTATTTATTTGATAATAAAAAAATTTTATTGTTCTATTTTCTCTGCTCGTGTTCAATAATTTTATTTTAATCTCACTTTGTAACATTGTTAAGAAAAATGCTGTAAAAATATAGTTTATGATGATTATTGTTGTTATGATTAATATTGGCTTCAAATGTGTTATCTTGTTTTGCTTGAACAAACATCATTAAATGATAATCACATATAAAAGCAGAGAATACTGTCACTTTAATATCTGGTTTGATAAATTATGATTAAAACGGTGGTCAGCTCATCAATTATGTGACTAATAGTTTCATGTCTGCATCGTTTATTTGTATAAAAAAATGATTTCAACGGAGCTTCCTCACTCTAACCATAAAGAAACCAGAATCTAAAATGCACTGTAAATCTCCATTACAGTAGAGTACATTTAGCTGCTGTTTGAATAGTCTGAGTACATGACTCACCACTGTATTCTTCAGTGAGGTCACTATCCGTCAGCATCTCCGCTGATCGGGCTCGCTCACGATGCACCGGGTACGGCTGCTCTGCGGTGCCATAAATCACCAGGGACCACTCCTTCAGCATCCCTGGGAAACAACAGAGAAACAGAAAGAGGGCGAGATAACAGGTCGGTCCCGCGAGGCCTGGACTGTATTTTAGCTGCCGCTGCTCTGGCTGAACTTCAATGCCATTGTTTTGTAATACTGAGATGTTACGAAGAGTAAGAGCAGACCTAGTTCAGCGTTGTCTCTCTTCTGAGAGGGAGTATCTTTGATTTTCAACGTCCATTCCCCGGCTGCCTGCTCCCCCCAGCAGTGAGTCGTCATCAATTCCCAGTTGTGGAATCCCTCAGTGGAGTTGTCGAGAGGCCTAACACAAAAATATGACATAACCATACTGCTGCTAAATCAACTACAAACATCATTTTTACTACTACAACTACTGCTGCTTCATCTAATACTACTACTACAGTGAGAATTATTCACATCCTTTACTTAAATAAAATAATAAGGCAATGTAGAAATACTCTGTCATTAATAAAATCCCCAGATTCAGTTTTACTTATTTAACAGAAGATTATCAGCAAAATGTAAGAACAGATAGCAAAAGTATTCATTTAGTGGGTTTTTTTCCAAATAATTTCTACAAGCTGTGAACACTACACTGACACTGTTTACATGGATACCAAGATCCTGACTGTTGACCTCATTCTGAATAAGACATTTTTGATAACAATGTTTACATAAATAACTAAAACGATATTCCCTTTATAGTCATATGTATGTCGATGTCACAAAATACAGTGAAAATGTAGTTAGAATGTTATACTGCAATTAGGATGTATATATTCCTACATATGACAAAGGTCAGAATACTCTTACACCTTATTCAGATTAAGATAATCAGAAAAGGCTTTTTGCATGACAGTGACTTATTCAGACTAATGTCTTAATCTAAACATATTGACTGACATTATCATCTTAAACAGATGACACTGGGAAGTCTTTAGCAAACAGATGCTTATTTACACATCCAGCAAATACAGAGGGACATTATCATTCATTTGGAGTCATGTTTCTGGCCACCCGACAAATTTAAATTCAATATTCACTCTGTCTTCTCTCCTCCAGCTCCCGAGGGAAATATCAGGCTCTTTAGCTGCTAAATGCTCCACTGTGTTCACCAGCTAGATGCTCAATGTGATTCTCTGCTGTTTGGTGCAGAGCAGGTCGGGTGCATTGGGTTTTTATAGTTCTTTTTTTTTTTTTAACCTGTTGTGGCCGGAAATGAGATTGGTGACAGCAGAGAGTGAACCAGTAACGTCGCAAATTCTAAGACCGAAACAACGAGCTGAAAGACACCAGAACGCTCCGTAGAGTTAAGGGGAACTGCAGAGTCGTGATGATTCAGTGCAGGTTCCAGATCACACATCAAACAGTTTGACGAGAGCAGCTTTAAGTAGGGCACATGAGCAGAAGCAAATAGCAACTTTGCACCAATGTGATTTGAACGTGCTTTAATTAGCCATCAACACTTTGTTGCACTTTTCATTGTGGTGTATTTTTGCTGAAAGTGGCAGAAAAATGCTCAAAATTAATTTGGCCACGGACAGTCCCTTTGAAACACGATGTGAGGAGAGCGCTTGCAATCTTCCAGTAGTATTTGCCAAAATCCTTTATCTCCCTAATGGGACAAGTTGCCAAGCTGAAGAAATCTGCCCTGTGGAGTGGCTGTAAAGATAAATGACACTCATATGTCATTTATCGTACCGATGGTTACTTTTAACGGGTTCATGCACTCCTGCCCTCCACTGCTTATTATATTATTACACCGCCTTCTCATCAATAAAAAAGTCTGGCAGATCCCTAGCCAACATGGAGCAGCAAAATCAAGGATCTCAAGGTTGTTTCTTTTTCAAAATAGATGCCGCCCTGTTTATTTTCCCCCCCTGTATTTTATGGGAAAGGGAATTCAACTAATGCAAACTAATGCACCCAGAACAAGGGCAGGACAATTTTATTTTCTTGCTTTCAAACCCGAAAGACAACACTACTGAATCAAGATAAGAAACAAGCCATACACTCAGAGATGATGTGTAGCGACCATGTGTTGAAGCTACCTGGGCAGGGATAATTATTGTTGGATGAAACATCGCTCTCTGTTACCTGTTAGCTAGCAGCTGCGACACTGTGCCCGAAGGTGAAGTGAGCGTAATAGAAAGGTCGCCGCGGCGGCCATGAGTGATGGTAACACGTACGACGACATGCTCCACATAAACAACGTGCTGCCGGGGCTCGTCGGAGCAGCCCGTGGCCTCATAGGTGGACGTCAGCACCGGGCCTGGATGAATGGCTCTGTCATGAGACGGAGAGAAAAGAATAAAACAGATGCAGTGGGCGGCTGAGAGAAGAGAAGAGGGCGGAAAACAGAGAAGCATGAGAGTTACGGGGAGAAGTTGTAAAGAAGAAAGTGACACACAATAAAGAGTCCGAGAGAGGGATCTGTGTGAGAAGTGAGAGAGACATAAATAAAGTGTGATAAAAGAGGAGGATTCAAGGGAAGCCCCAGAGTGGAAGCAGAGATCTCTTGGTGGGATACCTGCTCGGCTGGATGGGAGCCTCCTCCGCGCACCCGTGCTGCGAGGGAACTTGCTTCCATCGCTCGGCCTCCTTCACCAGGCCCTCAGCATCCAGCAGGCCAAAGCCGTACAGGTGGCTCACTGACACACACACACACACACACACACACACACACACACACACAAGACACATTAGATGGGGCTTAAAAGACACTGTAGCTTTAAAAAGACTTCACACACTCCTGGGACTTTGACGGCGTTTATCACTGTTCTGCTCACAGGATCTCATTAGTTTCATGCTCAGTGTTTTATAGTCTCCCTAAAAAAAAAGGGGCCGGGAGAACATTTACCAAAATATGCTTATCTCCGCTCATCTCTTTTATTAGAAGTTTCGAGATGATTGCGTCAAAAAGATTATTGTTCACATTCTCTAAACTACTCTCAAAGAAGAGGGGAATTCAGCATCTGATGGGAATAATACCTTCGTATCCGGCTCCATTAACGGCCCAGTCAGGAGCGATGAGATGATGAGCTTTTGATGTGCGAACGATAATGTGCTGCACATCCCTCCAGGTTAGAGCGGGGCTGAGAAAAGGTCAAACGGAGCAAAGCATCATACTCTCATCCCCCCCCCCCATCAATAGGAACACGTATTGATTTGAAACTGTGCCTGTATGTATGGATTTTATGTGTGTGAGAGCTGCTTACTTGGCGTCCAAAGTAAGAGCGATGACACCTGCAGCCATGGAGGCGGAGAGGGAGGAGCCCGACTGGGCCCAGCGACAGCTCTGCTGCGGGCCCAACGTTATCTGTCGACGACAACACAAGGGTTGTAGTCATCACATTGCAGGATCAGAGACTTTGCTTTAGTGTTTCTATGTATTTCAATCTATGAGATCATTGTGGAATTGAGCTGAATTATTTGCAA
The DNA here is from genome assembly GCF_022539355.2 of Hippoglossus stenolepis. Lineage (NCBI taxonomy): Eukaryota > Metazoa > Chordata > Actinopteri > Pleuronectiformes > Pleuronectidae > Hippoglossus > Hippoglossus stenolepis. Next base: position 13,385,494 of record NC_061500.1, read on the forward strand.
TGTTGCACATCAATGACCAGGACTGATTGCAGAGTAGAGATGCAAGCAGAAGGCAAAACATCTGAAAACACTTTTAGCATAAATGACTAAGTCAGATTTACATATTTTATATTTCGCAGGTTAATAAAATGTTTTATTATTGAATCATTTTCAGAAGTTTCCTGATAGAAACAATATAACCTGGTTTATAGAGAAAACTTGTTGGGAAATAGAAATGTTCTTCAAAGGAGAAGCATCATTCAAACTAGACTAAACATTCATTCATCATTCATCTATTGTTGAAAACATTATCCGCCGTAAATGTTCATTGTTTCACAAAGATACAACTTCTGTGTGAAACTTGTAAAGGATTCTTAAAGATTATTTGTGTTATATTATATGGAATTAGTAATTTTAGGTTTCCCAGGTAAACTATTTAAAGATTATTTATTGAATAAAGTTGAAAAAAAGTATAAAATATTTATTAAAGACAAAAATTTACAATTAAGTTGAGTCTGATCAATTCAGAATTTTTTCTTCTACTTACATGTTAGTTAACTGAACTTCCACCATTCTGTTCACAAGTGAACTTTTTATCATATCATCTCTGTATATGATCGAATTTACATTATAGCATCATTTATTCCGTGGTACTTACTCAGATCTGCACTGTAGTTGTATATGATGCTAATGCTCTGCTGACGCTTTGATTAGATGCTAAGTGCATGTCACTGCCTTTGTACCTGTGCACAATGACAATAATGTTGAATCTAATCTCTAGTTTCATCATCACAGATTTTCCTGTGCACAATAAACCCAGAAACATTCTTCCTCAGACTGAGACAGTAACAGGAAGTGTCTTCTATCTCCATTATGTTTTGCATTATTTTATTTTTGATCAGACAGGAGATTATGTGACTTGTTTGATACGCCTGTATAAACAATACATATATTGTATTAGAATAACTTGTAATTGCTATATAAGGCAAAGAATATAATATTGTTTATGTTTTGTAAAATAAAGTTAAATGGACTAATTAAAGTGAAGAATCAATGTGCAGAGCGTTCCTGCAAATGGTCACTGAGAGGCGCAGCGATAGTAACAGAACTTAACAAGCCTCTTGAGTAAACAAATTTACAGTCAATGCTCACACACACCACATCATTGCATTTGCTTATTTGTCAGTAAAACTTATTATTATGATGAGAGACACATTATGTTAACTAAATTGCTTTGTTTTTGATAACTGGCTGAAAGACTTCATGGATTTATTGTGAAGGGAACGAGCAGCCTCAGCCCTTGTTGTGGTGACGATGGGCCCTGGATCTTAATAACGTTCATATTAACCCTTGTGTTGTTATTGATTTACATTTATATTTCTGGGTATTTAATACAGAGGATGTTCCTTATGTTCATCACAGCCTCGACTCACCATCTCCTCCGCGTCTCCCCCGGTGTAAGCTGTCGCCAGTGTGGAGGCGCACTGCTCCAGGTAATCTGGCCGGCTTCCACGCCAAGTGCTGCTGCTGATAGAGACGGTGTAGATACTGTTGCTGTAGCCGTCACAGGAGCAGTGGTCACCTCTCTGCCCACCGTTCCCCGAAGCCCAGACGAAAACAGAGCCCCTCCCCTGTCGGCCCTGAGATTAATTGGGAGAAGCAGACAGAGGTGATTAATTTATTAATGATATTTGCACATCGATGAGGAGAGAACGATAAGCCCTTGAAGTAAATATACAGCCGCAGGTAGGACGCAGACATAAACAAACACACGCAGTCAACAAGACCCCCTCTTTCACACACAATTCTCTCTCTCTCTCTCTCTCTCTCTCTCTCTCTCTCTCTCTCTCTCTCTCTCTGTCTCACTGTTTTAATGCCATTCTGTAAAGCGAGATGAGTCAGAGGCCCTGGTCCCTCCAAAGTGGCTCCGTCATCCTCTGGCCCCCAGCTAGCTAAGTAAATATCAATATGCTGAGGTCTGAAGCTCAGCGAGTGGGCCTCTATGATGTCTGTCACATCTCCATCCAGCATGCGGATGCCTACAGGTAAAGAGGGCAGAGGATAAACGTTTGAGAGCATTATACACAAAACTCTGACCTACAGAAGTCCTTGGGCGCACGAGTTTCATGCCGTCACATGCACTCACCGCCGATACGTGCATGGAAAGACACTCCAACCGTGCACTCGGAGTTATTCGCAGCGGCAACAACCATCCCTGCACACTCAGTCCCATGGCTTCGGAGAAAGGAGGAGATCATCAGAACATGAGGTTAGATGCATATGCATGAGGAGAAGACAGGCTATTTCCGTTACATCAAACCAGTGAGAAGACAGAATTCAGACTGGGGAATTTGCATATCCATATATGCATGTAATTACTAGGGGGAAAATGGAAAGGAGAGGTTGGCGATAATTAAAATTTGAATTACGAGGGAAAAATGGAGATGGCAAAACAGGTGCGGGAGAGAAATCTAGAAATAAGAAGTGCTCACTAGTTATCAGCGTCGCCTGAGTGATCCGGAGAGGGATCTGGGTCTTGTCCGTTCACATCATAGCTGGCGAGAGGATCCTGAAACAGATGGATAGTTAGTAGCGGCACATAACAAGATGCCAGCAGCTATCTGTCTCTGTTATATCAGGCAAATCACAAAGAGCATTATTCACCAGTCCACTCCACAGTTAAGTGGATCGGACGTTTAATGTCCATTCCAATACTCTTAGTCGGCCTTTCCAAACCTTTGGCCCAAAAGCTCTGCCTCGACCGCCTTGCAATATCTGTCTCAGCTCCGCGCTCTTGCACGAGGAGCTCTGCCAAATTGCTTATGATTAATGTCTCCTTCCCGAGAAGGGCGTCCCATCCCGGGGCACTTACATAATTTGGCTTCAGATCCGGATGCTCTCTCTCAATGCCATCATCTAGGACAGACACCACCACACCCTTCCCCGTGTAGCCCCTCGTCCAGGCCGCCGCGATGTTCATGTGAGACAGGCAGCCCTCGGCCTCGCCGCTGCAGTGCTGTGGAGCAAACAGTGGCACATCCAATACAGCCCGTGAGAGTAAAAGAATAAAACGGGGTCTATTTTAAAACTCTTGTCTGTCTGGGTTTATGTGTCTGTAATTCAGACAGGAGCTTAGTAAATAAAAAAAAAAATATCTGACTCACGATGTACCACAGGCTGTTCCACGCTGGGTCATTGAAGCGCAGCGTCTGGGTGCGGCTGGACCGGGCCCGGGCAGCGGGGGGGCGTTTGGGTTTCATGTCTGCTGAGATGTGACTTGCTCTGGAGTTCCTCTTTGCTCTTCTCTGGACCACCTGCTGCTGGAGCCATTCCACCTTAAAAAGGAACCACACGGTCTGTTAGCCTGTGTGGATTCTCCGTCATCCAGGTCATGGTTATCACAGGTGGGTTGAGTCGAGGGCAGCTGAACGAGGTTGTAGATGCTTGAAGCTGTTTCACCTCTCATCCAAGATGCTTCTTCAGTCCTGTCAGACGAGCGGGAAGTCCCACGCATTTAATCTCAGTAGGGTCGACCCCACAGACGTTAAATGTCAAGTGTCTACATCCAGGCCCAGCTGCCCTCCATCCAACCTTCCTAGTACACAAGGTTATTTATGTAGACATGTAGCTAGCAGCATGGCCCAATGGATGTCAGTGTCGGTCTGTCAGTTGGTTGGATGGTCTGTTTGACACTTTGGTCCAGTCTGAAACATCTCACCAACTATCTACTACTACTACTGCTAACATCCATGGTTCCCAGAGGATGAATCCTACTCATTTTGATAAGAACTGGACTTTCGATTTCGAAGTTTATCTCATAGACTGTATACAGTATAAAGTTGGATGACATCACTGCTCCCCAAAAGTGAAGCCAAAGCGCCTCAATCTGGCCGGCAGCAGTATAGGTCACAAATCCTTCCTCCTACATGTTAGTGGATGGGACACAGACCAAACCGCTGTGGTTCCATCCCTCAATAGCTGCTTAGACTCCAAATACGCAAGATGACAGGGTTCATATGTGGGTTAATTTGGCAAAATTTCTGGACAGCAGGAGGAAGTGGAGACGTATCGTCCATCTTTATATACACTTGGTTTATCTAAATCATGTCTGAAATTGACTCTGACGTTCTAGGACGTCTCCTCTCTCAGCAGCTCACAGTCGGCCACCGTCGTCCCAGAGAGAACATTCTTATCTTGGCAAGCCCTTTGGTAATTTACCACGGCTCTGTGAGGGCAAGTGTTTCCAAACATAATTCCTTCCAGAAAATAACATTTGGTGTCAGAATTGAAATACAGCTGATATTTGTTGCTGCCAATTGGTCTGACTATAAAGCAGAATATATTATAAATACATATTTTATTGGGCACTTTAACAACAGTGCTGCCTCACTGCACTTCGGGGTTCTTATATGCGCATCTATATCACCACCTTTTAAATGAAATATACATAAATAAGTTGGTGTGTAATGTTGCTGCTTACCTAAATCAAACCCATCACTCCCCTGAACATCCTGTTACACGTGTTTCTTCTTTTTTAATGTGTGTTTGGTGTTTGTATTCTAAGCACATTTCACTTTAAGAACCTTCTCTCTTCCATGTGCTTATTATCATTTAAATGTGATGCCTAACACTTGACACTTTGGTCCATCATGTGAGGGGGAGGAGTGTGTGTTTTTGTGTAGAAGGGGCCAACACATAGGCGTGTGTGCGTGTGTGTCTGTATGTGTGTGTGTGTGTGCGCTCACGTGTTTGTATCAGTAGGTAGGGAGGGATACGCAGCTGATTAATAATCCAGCAGAGTCTCCCAATCCTCGTATCCCATTACTATACCTTGGTCTCCTTGGCGACGCCAGCAGCCACCTCTTCGTTGGACACGGTGGAGCGCTTCGCCGTCTCTTGGTGGCGAAAACTGTAGTAACTCTTCAGGTCTCCAATCTGTTGAAACAGACGTTAGAATCTGCTTATTTAATTTGTTTCCAAGTGAAGGAGAGCTGCTCATCCCGCTCCGTCACTGCGCTAAACATCTGTTAAATTATGAAGCTGCCTTTGGCGTCTTTCATTCAAGTGGCTACATGACACCTGTGATAGTTTTTCAGGCGAAGGTAACCTGAGCCACATGACTTCAGCCACACTGCTGCTCATGTGTGTGTCTCATATGTGTGTGTGTGTGTGTGTGTGTGTGTGTGTGTGTGTGTGTGTGTGTGTGTGTGTGTGTGTGTGTGCCTTTGACACCATGATGTTAGCAGATTTTTAAGAGGCCTCAGACGCTCCGTGTAATTTATGTTGTGCTGTCCATTTTCTGCAACTGACAAGAATAAGTTTTGCTCTTAATTTATTTCCTGATGCCTCATGTTGGGAAATTTGCTCTCTGATTTCTGTCCTCAGCTCCATAAAGCACATAAAACTCTTTTTTTTTTTTTCTATTTCAAAGTGTCTCTCTGTGGTTCATCTCACCCACAGTAACACATAGACCCAAGACCTGCAACTTTCATTACAGCCCCTGTCCCGAGGGAGCGCGTGCGTTGAATTTTATGGGCCCGGCCTCTAAACCCTGCTCCGGTTTTATTTATTTGCTTTATTATTTATTGATTCCGTTTTTTATTAGGCCATTCTGCCGGTGCATTGGCGAGTCTGCTCTGATTGGTTTCGGTCTTTCTTTCTTTCGTGTACATGAGCACTAACAAAATTCTTTGCAACCCTAATTGAAAGGCAATAAAGCGCTGGTTGTTGGTTCTTCAGAGTTTAACAGTTTGTATAATTAATATTATATCGTCGAGGTCAGGCTGCTGAGATAAAGGTCAAGAGATGAGAGAACAGAACGACGTCTCTGGCTGCTTCACAGACTCTTAATGTAGATGAGCAGCCGCTGACTTCTGACATAAAAAGTTCTCCAGGACGCCGTAAAAGAAAAACCCCAACAGTGTTGAAGATAATATAACTTCATTCTGTTTTATGTTAGAACCTTTTATTAATTTTTTTAACTGATGTTATCTACTGGAGATAAATCAAATATTTTGACAGTCAAACATTATGAAGAAATCTCAAAATGTCATTTATGGCACTTGGTTTCGAAGCCAATGGCAATAACCTGGTTCAATCTTGTGATTTTCAGCCAAAGTCAAATCAGCTAAGCTATAAAAGATAGAAAGGCTTATTCGTGTCTTTTTCTTTTCACGCCTGGACTACTGCACTACTGTCAATCTTCAGTGTCTCGGCTTCAGCTAGTTTAGAATTCCGCTGCTCGCATGTTAACCAAGACCAAGCATAAAGGGCCCATATCTCCCAGATTCTTGCCTCCCTTCACTGGCTGCCAGTTCAATGGAGGATTGATTTTAAGATTCTTTTTAAAGCTCAGCACAGTCGGAACCCCAGTTATACTATAGAGCTTCAAAGTCCCTGTGCTCCAAGCTGTAATCTAACATCGTCCAACCAACACTTGCTAATAGTTAGTATAAGTCAAGGCTGGTAACTAAGGGTGACCAGGCTTGTCCATCAGGACCCTGAGGTTCTGAAACTCCTAACCTGAGGAGATTAGACTTGTCAGCACCTTTTGTCTTACTTTGTTCTGTGTTGTTTTGTTCGAATGTATTTTGTGTTTCAGCCTTTTAATCGTAAAAAAGTGAAAAATAAATAAATACATTTCAAAATCTGGGTGGATTTCAATATATTTTATTTATTTTAATTGTTGGCATTATTGTTTTATCCCCTTGCGCAGCTCTTTGTAACTTTGTTGAGAAAGAGGTATACAAATAAAGCTTGTTTTTATATTATTATTATTAGTAGTAGTAGTATTATAACTCTTGTATTTTGTCCCATTATTTGTTGACTTGCTGTTATTGCTGATGTCTCTCAGTTAATTGTAACATCAAGGCCAACATAAGTCTACACAAATATGAGATACACTGAAAAAATAACAAGACAATAATTAAAGATCAATAATGCAAATGCTTGTTGTGTCCATGTCTGCAGCTTGTGTGTGTGTGTGTGTGTGTGTGTGTGTGTGTGTGTGTTGGATCACACGTACCTGACCCATGTTGGTGAATCCATATTTCTCTGCAGTTCTGTTCACATAACGCAGGTCGCCTCTTATTCTAATCGCCCAGTCGTTGGTGTAGACTGTGGCATGACCGAGATGAAGAAGTGCTAACAAAAACAGCGTCAGTGAACGCACCATGGCCGCAGAGGTGTGGAGGCTCCCAGCAATTAGACGGTTCCCAGGTGTCTCATGCGGGTGGAACGCAGCTCGGGATGATTGTCATGGTGGAAAACTGTTGATAAACTGCTGCACAGAAACTGACGAGGTGTTGAGCAGCGGAGGAAGCAGAAGCTGAACCTGTGATGACTTGACTCCTTCACTGGGAACAGGCTGATATCCAATGACTGCTTCAACATGGCAGCCACGGATCAAATATACACAGACTGTCCATCACGAGGACCTGAAAAAAACACAGTGTCCTCACCTGCGTTTAGACTGAGCCACAGTGCACTGACAACAGGAGAGAGCAACTTTCATCAATGAGCTGACTGACCATTAAGAGATGTGAGAGGTTGGTTCACAGCCACACACCACGTGGTTACATGTCCCAACAATAATATACTATTAAAATGAAATAAATAGGTTACATTATCCTCAACAACAACAATAACAATAAAGAATTGTAATTTTATAGGACCATCATAGTAAAGTTGGTCCTGTTTATACATAATGTTTATAATAAAGTATAATCCTTTTTTAATATGTGTGATTAAACTACTAATCTCCCTATAAGTCATTAAACCTAACTCCACTACAACTGTCGACAACAGAAAAGAAACAGTTTACACAACAACAGTAACAGAATCCAATATTTCCTTACAACGTCTGTTACTTTTGATACTTTAAGTATGTTTTGGTGAAAACACAACTGCAGGCTACTTTTACAGAGGGAGGCTTCAGATGAGTTTCCTTCTAATGCACGTTGACGTAGCCTTTTCCGTCTTTTTCTAAACAAAACAATCTCAGCACTTTCACCACACTGATTAGAACACAAACTGAGTATGAAGAGTACAAATGGCCTGATGGTAATGCACCATTATTTTATCTGAGTGTAAGAGTTTTGTTCTTTCAGAGCTCACTCAGTAATGAAGTCTGAATAATGTGTACGGAGAGTTTCTGTTTTTGAGCCTTGATGCCCAGAACACGTTTTTTCATCATTAACAACCTACTTCCTCTTGGACAAACCTTTATTTTTTTAATTCACAACAGCAGCATTAAAGCATAGGTAGAGAGACTTGCTGTTCCCAATGTGAACACCCTATATATATATATATATATATTTATATTTATATATATACGATTATAATGGCATGTAATGACAATGTACATTTGAAGTCTTATCATGAACCCAGAGGATGTATTAGGCATTTTGGGTGGTAAAATAATATTTGCCTTAAGGCAGTTCATTATTATTGTTTTGGCCGAATGCCTTGCGCCTTGGCACCACAGCAGTCAGTGTATTGTGAAGCGATATCCCTGCATATAAAAATTTACTGCTTTAACTAGGTCAGTTTGAAACAATCAGGGGAAAAAAAATGCTTCGGGGTGTTTTTAAAAGACCATCACGATATTCTTAAATTTTAATGTAGCTATTCTACACAGATGGGAAACACGAGAATGGTGAGTGAGTGGTGATGAATTGCAGTTAGTGAAGTGAGAAATCATCTGCAGCATTTCATTTACATATCGAAATATGAAAACAATATGATGCTACAACCTGCACTTGCTTAGCTTAGCTTAGTATCAAGACTCTAATCGCTAGCGTGGCTTTATTGCGATTTAAAAAAAAATCTGTAGTGATTATATTGTATAATAATGTTTGACAAAAACTCATCAATATACTTTTGAACTCAATGACGATATATTTATATCTTTGTTTGATTAATGATCAGTTTTAACATCTAATTAGGAGAATTATCTGTAAATATAAAAACACCAATTATTTTAGCCCAAAATGCAGGAGGATTGATTAACTTGATTAAACCCTGACTTAGGTCTGCAGACTTGGCTACTAAAGCCTGCTTATTGGTTGTCTGAGAAGTAACTACAGGGCAAGAAAGTTAGCTCCCTAAAAGCTTAAATCTCTGAGCCTGGGGAAATAACTGAGGGCGACACACAGGTGAGTATTTGAACATTTTGATCTATTCTGGGTTTCTCCTGTGTGGATTTGTAAGAGGACACTGTGGTCTTTAAGTGAATGAATCAAACTTGAGCTGTGAGTGTGTGTGAGGGGGCACGAAAACTAGAAACTGTACTGTTTACTTGAGTGCACGTTGGTAATGCAACTTGTTTTACATGCAGTTATTAGTGAAGAGCGTTTGTTAAGAAAACCGGAGGAGAAACTGGGGGAGGAGATGAACAAAGTGAAATCCTTTGTGCGATCTACAAAGCTGCGGAGCTCTATTCATCTTCTCATATTGTATCACAGTGCAGAGGAAGTCGATCTCAACTTGACATCCAGTGCCAGCGTAGCTTATTAACGCATGTTTCAGAAACCACAATACCACGTTACAGGGGGAAATAATGGGAATCGGAGGAGGATTAGCAGAAAATGTGATGCAACATGTCCCTGTATGTTAATTTTAGTTAAATCTTCATTACGTCAGAAGAAATTTGCCTGTATCTCATTACATAAGACCAAACCCAGGGGAAATGACTGTCATGGTACTGAATCTATCTATCTATCTATCTATCTATCTATCTATCTATCTATCTATCTATCTATCTATCTATCCATTCTTTTTAACCACACAAAAATGTATTATTTAAACCTTTAAAAGTGATATTTTTTTAAAATCTATGTCAACAGAACACATGACTATTTCTTTTTTTATATAATAAGAAAAACATACATATGTATATATTCATTATTATGTGTATATTTGTATTACCTACACTCGCTTTATGATCAAAAAAAGACATGGAAATCCCACTTTCTACAAAATGGTACCTTTAAATACAAACCTCTATATCTTCCTTTAGTGTATTGTGCTAAGATGTCAATATGGGCTCCAGCCCAACACTTGATAGATAGATAGATACTGACACGGATCTTCAGGGACAGTAATTTCAATTAATGCCACATCATTAGTCAAGGAATAATGCCACTGGAGACCCACTATGCTGTATGTGTGGCAGCTAGACGAGGTTCATAATGTGATGTATATTGCATGTTGTCGGAGGATCTGATGCTAATTAAGAGGAGTTACACGCCTCAGCCTCTTGTTGCTGATTTAATGCTGTGGGAAATAAAAGTCAGCACAACACTGATCATTTCTGATAAGGCAGCAGCTGTTGTTTTCTATCAGATTTTTTCAACTCAAGCTCCTGAACACAGATTTGGTTTCAAAGCGCACTATAAATATTTCCCTTTCACGTCAAATATTCATGACTATAAGCAATATAATTAAAGAAAAGGGTAGTTTCAGATTCATTGGAAAAGGCACTTTCTTATAGAGATATCTGATCTATACACTAAATGTACATTTACAGCTAACAGACAATAACCAGATAATCAAATCCAACTAACAATTAAAGCACAACCTTGCAGTTTTTTATTTCATGTTAACATTTCCAGCAGTGAAGTGTTTTGTGGTGGACAGTAACTAAGCTAGTAGCGTAAACTTGTGGCTAGGGTAACCTCACAGTAATGACTCCAGTATCTTACGACCACCCAGGAAATAGTCCACTGCATTACCTCCTGTAAAACTACACATAACACTTGTACTCTTTGTAGTTTTGTTTGGATTTTTCCATGTCCCATCCACTAACATGGAGGAGGCTGGGTTTATTACCTACACTGCCACGAGCCACTCGGGACAATCAAGATGCTTTGGCTTCACTTTTGGGAAAACATCTATCTTTATTTATAGTCTACGGTACAAACCATGATATCAATTTTCTTGTCTAATTCTTGACAATAAAGTGAATCAGCGTATAGAACATCTAATTAGAAGGATAATTACAAACTGCAGTCAGAAGAAAATCTAAGTAAAATCCAATTTTTTAATTTGAAATAAAAGAAGTTCTGTTTGTGGGAACTGTTGGGCTGCTCAACAATTATTAAAGTCTCGACCTCACTTTGTAAAGTGCCTTGGGATAATGTATGATATTATTTGGCGCTGTACAAATTGAATTAAATTGTTTTCTAAAGTTTGCTAAAGAAAATAAGAAATCCCATTGTAAGGGTTTCTCCAAGTTTCTTCTTGGATACCAAGCTCTCTGACTATTTTAGCATTTAAAGTCCTGTTCACTGTCCACGGTTACCTTTTAATCATAAATTAAAAAGAACAGCCCGTGATGCAATATGTACTCACACTCTATCATCTAATCCTCAATGGAGGAGACAACAAACTGGCTGAGCAAAACAAAGGAAGAGCACCTCTCGGCAAAGCAGTCACAGGACTTTGAAGTTATCTAAGGTGTCTTCAGAGAGACTGACTTTCATGTTGAGAAAGCTCCTCTCAAACAGTGACACAATCCCTTGAAAATGATTGTCAAGCGTGTTGCGGAGCACACCGACTGCCCTGCAGGCAGCACAGGCATGAACTCCTATTTATTTTTAGTTCAAAATGTCTCACTGTTCTATAAACTCTGTGTTCAGCCTCATAAATTTTGCCGCATGACATGTCGTGGTAGGAAGTTCATATTTTGAAGCTCTGAACGCTGTCATCCATAGTCTGGATTTAGTTGCTTTGTTTGTTGTGAACTGTCAGACCTTGTGTGCACTTGAGTACGGAGGCAGTGATAAACTGATATGTTTACTTAAAGGTTCCACATTTTGCACTTGTTTGGTGGTTTATTTAAGGTTTTGACACTTGTGACAAGATACATTTGTAGTTTTCAGTATCCGAAACAATAACAATGTAGTTTTACATCACCTTTTTCAAGCCTCTCTCTGGGGTTCTAGTAAGAACAGATGGGTCAGGTCAGGATTGTTTTCTGAGTCAGCCAGGCCAACAACAGGTAATGGATTATAGCCTACTACTGCAGCTTGGGAAAACTCAGTGGTAAACACAGATGGTGAGGTTCAGTCCGTGTAGGTGAGCTAAACAAAAGGTCAAATTTAGGCTAAAATGCTGGATTTGGTGTGGAGCTAAACATCTGAGCCTTGGTTCCGGTTCAAACCTCTGTAGTGATGGAGACTGCTGCACCTGCCTCCAGCTCATTCTCCCCAGCTGCTTCACACTCCATGGAGGCAGGTGCAGTGGCATCGTGTGTCGAGACCACCCTAGGGAGCGAGCATAGTCCATGAATCCAAGACCATTGGGGACATCTGGGAGATGGGCGATACGGCAGCTGGGTCAGCAAGAGTAGATCTGGGTAAGTGAATTACCAGGAGAAGGAGGAGCGGTGAAGCTGTTGCTGCCAGAACATGTGTAACATTGATGATTGTTCAAATGTTTATTTTTCTGGTAATTTTGGTTTTAATTAGTTATTTGACGATACAAAAAAAAACAGGGTTAATTTCCGCTGACCGCATGTTTTGTCAGGACCTCTCTACCATGGTTCCATCCCAGATCGCTACCGCACGGATTCTGGCGCTAAATGAGCAAGATGGCGACGTTTATATCCGCAGTATTTTGGCTTCATTCTGGATAGTGGGAGTAATAGGAGACATGTTGTTACATCTTCATATGAAGTCTATAATTTAGACAGAAATAATCCCTGTGCTACAACAATGTGAGGGTCTGCGTTTTGGGGGTGTGTGTCAAATACCAGAGAGACAATGAAATAAGACTCAACAAGGTCAGTTTGGGACAACAATGAGTGTGAAGACTTCTGGACTCTGGACAGAGGTTTATAAAACCCTGACGCAGGATTTTACAACTCTGGAAAGTAAGTAAAGTGGAAATAATCAAGAGTACCAGGATTATGTGGATTTGATTGGCCACCGCAGCACCTTGCTGGATGGTGCTGCATTGCGTTGCAGCAAAAGTTGTGTCCAGTTCAATTTTTTTCCCCGTGCTGGTGCATCAGCACATTTGCTGTGTTAAAGGAGTGGCCACCTTCGGATAAAAGAAGAATGTGAGTTTTTTTACTCAGAGCTGTGTTTTCTTTTCAGGGTTGAAGCAGCTCTGAACAAGACCTAATTCCAGGTTCAAGAACACTAACTGATTGATCCACCTCCTGTTGGGAGACGAGTTTGAAAAAGTAATGAAAAGAAGAAGAAGAAAAAAGCTCCAGGATTTCAAGTATAAAAGAAAAAGCCACATGAAAAAGGTCAAATGATGAGTAGATTTGCCTGTGACCATCAAAGAGAAATATGTTTCAGCCTTAAGGGGAAAGTTCACCCAAAAATGAAAATTCGCTCTATCTACCCTCCACTATGCCGATGGGTCCACAAAACACTTTTGGAGTTTCAGGGGTAAACAGCGTTGCAGCCAAATCCAATACAATCCAAGTTTTAACTGGAAGACCACTTCTTCAAACGTAAAAAAAACAAATGAAGAACAAACATAAATTCTTGAGTGTATCGCTAATGTCGTCACGTTTCTCTTGGGCAGGCGCATAGAGGTGCGAGCTTGTGCGGTGTGTGCGCTTGGACGTGAACGCGGCTTCGGGCTGAAGCTATCAGTGGACATTAAGGCTAAAAACATGGTGTAAATGACGCCGTTTCGAGTCGAATTTGAATATCGGGGCTTACGGACACGTGGATTATGTTATGGTTTTTGTTTCCTGTTGTTTTATTACGTCTGAAGGAGTCCCCAGTTACTTCAACTGTATTGGATTTGGCTGCAACGCTGTTTACCCCCGAAACTCCAAAAGTGTTGTGTGGACTGAAACACTTCAAACACTACCTCCATCGACAGTCGTGAGCAGATAATGAGTGAATTTTCATTTTTGGGTGAACTATCCCTTTTTGGTTTAACTTCTGTATGACTACATTTGGGGCATAAATGCAGGCGGCTCACATATCCTAAAAAATACATATGAGGAATGAGCACAGATTAAAAACTTCACTCACTCGGCCAAACCTTATGTTGATGTTCCTCCAAGCTCCAATTATGCACATTTGGGAAGTTCGTCTGATGCTTGTGAACCTCCTCCAGCATGAATTCGGTCTGGGCCCTTGTTTCAAACATCCCACTCTTTCTTAAAAAACTTTGCCGCCCATACTCCAAAGTTCCCTGTGAAGGCAAAATGTCCAGAGCTAATTAAAATCTATGCAGCATATTGACAAATCCCGCAGACTTTTCAACCTTTCCTGTTGCCTCCACATGGGCTCATCCTCTCCTCAGCTGGAGTCTCAGGTCCACAGTGTTTCTGAGTGTTTCTCAGCTCAGGCACAATGTATTTACATTTCATTGCCCCTTTTTGCATCAGTGACAGCAGTGGCAGGGGAGAATTTAGCTCATATTTTATTAAACCGGTCGACTCAGAAACTTGGCGGGTCTTCTGGAAATGGGTACCTTTTAATTTATTATTTACAATTTCCCAGTGACACAGACACACACACACACACACACTTAGAGAGAGAGAGTCCTGTTCCACTATCCCTGTGGGGACACTCATTGATATAATGCTTTTCTTAGCCCCTTTTCATGATCTTAACCATGACGACCAACCTGAACCCTCAAACCAAATCTTAACCCCTCCAAAGAACAGCTGTCTTCCTGAGGGGACTTCAAGTTTTGTCCACATGGATTAGTCTGGACTCAGATCACTGTCACCACCACAATATAAGAGCAAGTATGCATGTACACACAAGAGGTCTGCACTTACAGTCGCTCAATTTGGTTGAGATCTGGGGACTGCACCACATCATTTTTATCAGGGTTTCTGTATCTAAACTTGAATCATCTGAATTTTAGACCTCAACAAATCAGTAATATATTCAACTATTATGAACATAGTCTTAAGCTAGATCTTAAAAATGTTAACATTTTACCCTACTTCCATCATTATAATGGACACTCACCTTGACTGGGGTAAAGTCTATGGATATCTACTCCCTCTGCCTGTAGTTTTAAGAGATAATATTGCGTTTCGGGGCTATTCTCTACAAGGCTACTACACCTTATCTTCAGTTATGGGGTCATCATGGACTCATGCAGTATTAGTCATTTCTTCAATATTCCCACATATCTGTCTTACTCGAAATGTTTTATTTATTATGGTCTTAAAAAGTCTTGAATTTGAAACATGCAGAACCCTTGTTTTAAAACTCTTTATACTTCACTAGTTGTGCCCTGTGGTTGAGGACATTGTCATCCTGCTTTTTCTGCTGGTTCCTAAAAATGTGTTTGCCGTCTGTATTTGGCTGGGATACTGAGTCTGTGTGATGCCCCTGAAATCTAAAGAGCCGTCCAGAAGAATGTTCACAGGCATTTTGCAAGTCTATCTGTATGAGTGTGCACGTGTTTTCGTGCACACGCATGTGGGTGTATTTTTAATTTGAATCCCCTGGTCCACATTCAATCCATTTTTTTTCCTTTTATTCGGCCACTAATGAGGCTCCTATCTCGGATCAAAGAAAAGCAATTTCTTTCAAGTATCATTGCAACTTTGGGGCTTGTTTATCAGCATCATTATTAAGTCATTGAGAAAAGACACAGTTTATGTTGCATCATTTACTGCATTAGCCTTCAAATAATATTATTTCACTGCTGGACCGGCGTGCAGGTTCTGCCTCCCGCACCTATGACTTCTCGGTCTGATTGACTGTGAAATGACCTCTTTAGTTGTAATGTGCTAAAGTGAAACATAATATCTCTATAGCAGCCGGAGCCCAATGACTCATGCAGTATTAGCTTTGCCGCTTCCTCTCTCAGCATGCGGGGCCAGTTGTAGTTGTTTTCACATGCCCATTATACATGCTTGTTGATGCCTGGAGACATGGTTATTTTTTTTTTTCTCCTTCATTTTCAGCCGAGCCGCGACTGATGTTGCGCTGAATTGCGTGAGCCAACTTTGACCCTTGATGTTTCTTTGAAGAGGCCTCCAAAATAACGCTTGTTCACTCTCCGTCTCTGCGAGCCGCCGCGCTTCTCCGGAGCCGCTTTAATGACCAGTCTGGACACGAGCCCATTTAGCCGGCGTGTCGCTGTGACACACCGGCAGGAAGGGTTGCTTTCCCTGTTAAAGCTTTTCTCCCCTTTTGTGTTTGCCAGCATTCATTCTTGAATAGCACTGCAGCATTGCTGACAGAATAGTTACCTACCTCACCCCAGAATCCTCACACACACACACACACGCACACACACACACACACACACACACACACACACACACACACACACACACACACACACACACACACACACACACAGAGTCGTGCACACTCCCTTTCTCTTTATGGATTCAAAGCCAGTCTTCTCTGGCTCCTTTGTTCCCCACTCCAGGCTGAGCTCAGATCCTCTCTGCTCTCTGTAAGCCCGCTCCGCTCTGTCATCAGGATTACAGGCTGTGCTGTAGCAGATTAATGACTGACAACTCTACACTCCTCTCAGCGTTGCGCGGCACACACAGAGCTACTAGGAGCGAGCATGTGCCTGGTTGTGAGAGAGAGAGAGAGAGAGGAACAACTGCGGGGGAGATAATGCATTATGTTGTTCTGAGAACAATATGTTAGCTGTGCGATTGTGTGTGTGTGTGTGTGTTTGTGAAGTGGAATTGTGTGGTTGCGAGATGGTGAGTGTGTGTGACGGAGTTTGTGTGTAAATGTGTTGCTTATGAAGCGATGGTATGTGCAGGGAGGGCTTTTCAACTTCTTCACCTCAGTGCAGCACAGCAGGACTGAGAGCTCAGGTTGACGTGTTTGTGTGCGTCTGCTCGTGTGTACCTACGCACGCTTGTGTGTTCACAGCTTGAAAAAGTGGCAGTTACCAGTCCGGGACATAAGGGGGGCTGTGGACTCATACACCGCCAGACACAGATGCCTGAAACTATCCCATCGCTTCCAATAATGCTCCCCAACCAAAACAAAATAGTTTCCAACTGCTCTGTTTGTGGTAGTGGAAGTGGAAGCTGGCAGCGGGCCGCACAAATGCAAACAAGCAGGCAAACAAACCGAGAGCTAACACTTTCCGAAGTTGGGAATAAATTAGGCCACAATCTCATGCCACCTCAGAGCCTCACAGAAGCAGCTTATGTGTGTCATGAATTACTAAGTAGTAATATTTGGGGCTTCTCACAGCCATCAAACAGCTGAGGCTTGATTTCCTGAGACTTGCCCTGGAGTGTCCAGGAAAGTGGGCTGTCTGAGCCGCCATCTGAGGACTGAGCCGCTTCCCTGACTCAATTTCGCCTGTGATATATATATAGTTTTGTTTTTGTTAAAGATTGACAGTCATTTGCCTAATCCCAGTTTCCTGCAGTGACTAAGGTCTAATGATGATGTCCAAAAAATAAAAGGCGGAAGCTTTTACAAAATTCGAAAGAAAACATCCAAAATGTAAACGGTAGAATCGTACACTAAACTGTTTTAATACTGGTGGAATAACGTGGGATGTAACAGTTTAGCAGTGGACATAATCACATGAGTCATAATCAGACTATGCTGTGAAATGTAAACTGGAATGTGAAGGGATTTACTTTTATTAGCAACTGTAAACATCATAATCTAAATAATACCTGAATTCTGAATAAGGTCAATAGTCGATCTATCGGTGTTCATGTAAACACAGTCAATCCCTGCAGAGCAGATACCTTTACTTTTAAAACTGGATAAATCTGTACACCTTTACTTTATGTTTTCACACTATAGGTATTTGCATGCTGACGTTAAGAATGTGAGGATAATGTCTTGAAACATGTTGAGTCCAGTGTCCAGAAACACACACACAAGCCGGCTGTGGTAAAATACTTTTATAGAGCAGTAATCCATATCTGAAATATAGCATCCAAGCAGAACAGCTCTGGTATGTACAGAACTCAATTCACCCATTATCTCATTTTATATTTGCTTTGAATGTAAATGTTCATCAGTTATTTTATGTATATGTTAATGCATGTGCATGTAGACATGTGTAATCAATTACAGTATATTAAAAGTTTTAAATACAGTTCATAATAATTCTTTTTAAATGTCAGTGGATATAAAAGCTGGTGTTCTGACCGATTTGATGAAGTCCATTAATGAAGATACATCTTTTTCTCTTTGTCTTTTTCCCTCTTTGCCTATAAACTCTAATAATATCATCTTTTATAAATATGCTCTGTCGTCTCGGCTGTATTGCCTGTTGCACTTTGCCCCTTCCCCCCCATCCACCTGCTATACATTCTCTTTATATCTCCTAATTGCTTCCTCCCATATTGTGGACTGAACTTTCGCTTTTATTTGACTTCAGCACTTTCACTTCCCTGCACCATATCAAACCTGCGAGTGCTGAAGAGGCATTTTAAGAGCAGTAACAACATGTGCGCTCCAGTCAAACCATTTTCATCAACTCCAACAGCTAAAAACATAACCTTTGTCTTTTGCTTTCTCCACCCACAGTTTTATGTTTCAATCTGAAGTATCCAGTTCATTCCGTACCACCATAGTTAATTCTTTGTAATTTGTTTTGTTTTTTAAAGTTTTTTTTAAAGAAAAGTACGCAGTGCATTACAGTATCAAAATATCTCCGTCCTCCAGCGCTCAGAGGAACCAGAAGCATTTCTTCCTGTTCTTCTTGGTGGTGGCCGGGGGTCGCACCGGCTGCGGGGAGTCTTGTTGGTTGGGTGTGGAGGCCTGGGGAGTGGAGGGCTGCGGTGAGCCTTCCGGAGGGTCGCCCACCTTCCATGTGCGTACGACCTGCCCTTCCTGCAGGCGAAAGTCGTGCTCCACACTGGATAGAGAATAAAGAGAGAGAGAGAGAAACAATGCAGTGAAGTGTTGCTCAAATGTGTTTAAGTGTGTTTGCAGAGCCCTGACATTGAGCTAGAGGTGGGGTACACACCCCGGACAGGTCAGGGTTGTCGGACGTTGTTATTTAATAAATAAATAAAAAATGTGTCTCAGACGCTGGATTGTTACAGAAATATAGACGAGACACAAAATACAACCAAGAACTAGAGTCAAAAATCATTAAAGGAGAAGCAGTGAGTACTCGAGCATGTGTCACTTCCTAGTAGACAATAATGAAGCTGTTGACAAAGTGAATCGAGTGCAAAAATGCTGAGTATCACAGAAATAGTGCAGCACCAGGAGGGATCCCAGGACCGCAGCTGACACTCACACGAAAACTAAAAGTCAGCAAGGTACATCGTCAGTCACATGACAGCATAGCTGAAGGGGCTCGGCCGCTGAAATGAGATGTGAACTCTGATGCACCTCTGCAGAATCTATAGGTAAAGGCAGGCAATAATAAACGGTCGCATCTGCAAAAAGAAAAAGGAATAAGGATAATATTTGCTCGCTGATTCACTTTTGTCAGCAGTTGCATGTCGAATAAGCTCCTGCAGCGGCAAACAGCTGCTTGTTGCATCAGTGACAATCTAATAATATAATATATAAGGTCCATTTTCCTGCAGAACAAACACTTTTAATACTTTGCTGAAAAGGGTTTTATGGTTTTGCTTTAGTAAGTTTTTAAATGTGGAGTTACATTACAAAGTTAAGAATGAATGGTCTGTTTCCACACAGCAAAAAAGGTTCCCGGTTCAAATCCTTGTTCACCCGGGGTCTTTCTGTGTTGGGTTAAGGTACATCGTCAGTCATGTGACCATATAGCTGAGGGCTTTAAATGAGATGTGAACTCTGATGCACCTCAGCAGATGCTGTAGGTAAAGTTAATCAATAATAATAATCAGGACAATATTTGCCTGCTGCATTACTTTAGTCAACATTTGCATGTTGGATAAGCTTTCTCCCCACAAACTGATTCTTTTCTTTCTTTTTTTTTTATTCATTTCACTTTGCTGCTATTCTTGCTTATTATGCAGTGGCCTAGTTTGCTGGTGTTTCTCTTCATAGCGCAGATGCTGGAAATAAAGAGGACTCCCTCGGTTGACGATTTGAGGAGAGAAGTGCTGCAGAGGAAGCAAGGAGGACTGAGCTCAGCAGCAGCAGCAGCGGCGGCGTGGGGCCCCGAGTTTTTAGGAGAGAACAGTGAGGACTCTCACATTCATATCCATCTGGCCTCATAACTCCCACTCCCTCAGTCAGTCAACCACTTCACTGTGGATGCCCACTGGTATTCTAATGCACACAAAAACAAATGAAACACCGAACTCCAGACAGGAGCACGGTGCAGGCAACGGGTGCGGACAGAGTAAACAGTGAAACAGTGAGTGGGTACAAAGAGCAGTGGAGAGGATTTCTTCTCTTCTCTCCGCAATATTTAAAGCAGGTAGGAAAAAAGCCACTTCAACTAAACCTCTTTGTGGCAGCGGGGACTGCTTCACAGCTTGAAACAAACCTCCAGAGCTGCGTAGAATGAGCCACTAGTCAGTACCGAAGTCCTTTGACGGAGTCTCTACCGCCCAAACATGGACAGAGTAAATAAAGTGCTCCATTCCCCCATTTTCACCATACAGCTCAGCTCCCTATAGAGCTCCCCAGTGGCTCCTGCTGCTGTGTTCCCTGTTTGTGAAAATGTATCGCCCTGGTCCACGGCGCTGCATGATCAAGGCACACTGGCACTGCGGGGAGCTGTCCACTCTCAACCTTAATTATCTGCACTCTGAGCCCACAAACTGTGGCAGGCAGGAAGCTGTGAACCTAACACAGTTTACCTCGCTGCTCCTCTTCTGTCCTCTGCTCACATTTTTTCCCGCCTGTTTGGCTGTAGGCTACTGCCCACCCCAGGCCAAGCCTGTGGGCAAATTAGGTGTGTTTTATAGTTGGTGCAGGCCATGAGGGTTAGAGATGTGCTGCAAAATATAGATTTCAAAACTGGAGGATGGGATGGTCGCGGTAGTGTGTTGACCTGCAAACTTGCAAGCTCATCCAAAAAAAGCGTTTATTTTTTTTACAATAGTTGCAGAATAAGTTGTTTCCCCGTGGAGGTTTGTTTCCACCTGTGACTCTGGTACTTTCTGTAGCCATGTGCTTCTGTGCTTATTATATTTGTTATAGGCATTCTTGCTCAAAACACACCACAGCAAATTCCTTGTATGTGTAAAACTACTTTGCAATAAACCCCCGATTCTGATTACTTAATATTTTGTTACAACAATCACATGCAGTCCCCTGATATCAAAAATGTGTTTAGTACAGAGTCCCTAATTTCATTATGACATTCAGATATGAAAATAAAACTTGATTAGCTGAGTTCCCTGCATCACGGTGGTGCGTGCATCTGAAATCGTTAGAGGCTCCATATGAATTTTTTTGTGAATGATCTATCAATAATTATTTATATTCTGCGAATAATTCAATTTCTTGTCAAATCCAGTTACAAGATGTTTGAAAAAACTGCAAATTTAACAAGGATTGAAGGCATCAGGTCATTGCACCAAGTATTGTTCTGATCTACGTTTTGGTTGAAGTTCTTCTTCCTGGAAATATGAAAATGCCTTTAGTACGCAGCTGGAGGCGGGGCTAAGACACTTTGAGGTGCAGGAGAGAAGGTGGGGGGAAGTCTCTGTATTGTAGTTTAGTTTAAGCATAGATTTGTAAAAATGTGCGACTTTCCAGATTCCTAAAACTAATCCAAAACTAAAACTAACTCAGAGCATTTTGCTGTACTTTCAGTGCCTGAAACCTCTGCTCAATAATGTATATTTATGAGAAGATGACCTCACACTAAATTAATCGAATCAAAAGCATCAACAAATTACTAAGATGTACCTGAGTTTGTCACTAACCATGACAAATTCCATATTGAATTTTTAATACACCATAAAACTATATAAAACATATATTTTGGGTTATATCCCCAAATCTTAAGATGACTTATTTACTTATTTCTAAAGAGGACAATTTGTATTGAGTAAGGATTCAAATAAAGATGGACCTGTATTCATTGAGCCATTACAAAGACGGTAAAGTCAAGAGTCTAAGCTTAAGAAATGAGAAACAAATTGTAATACAAAATCTAAACTAAACGATGAACTCAGATTTACCTTTGTAACACTGAGTGTGTATATCTGTAAATATGCATCTGACACTGGTATTGACTGTGGCAGCAAACTCCAGGTGTACAATAAAATCACTGAAGCTCAGTGCGCGGTCGTCTTCTCTCCGATATGCAACCCACTGAAGTGTGATATGAAACTTACAACCTCCACCTCACATAGACTGAGAATGGACCTCTTAGTGAAGCGGGAGACATTGTGTGTGAAGCAGTTAAACTTTTAAAATGAAAAAATATTTGCACAGATCCTGAATTCTTCCAACGAGGGAGAAGGAGTAAATATACTCCAAAGGATTTTATGAGTCTTCAAACATATTTTGCCCTCACACACTTCTAATTATATGATCCCTCTAAGTCCTGCAGTTGCTGTATAATGTCAGAGTTTCAGTGGGAGGATCAAAGTGCCTCAAAAATCAACAACACATCAGTCAGAGGAGTTGATATTTCTTGCTGCAAGACTTGTGAACTCGTCGGCGCTCGATCCGTTCCCAGCGAACCCTGAACACGGTCTTCCATCCTCAGAGATTTACAGTGTGAATCTCTTTTTAATCATTCAGTGCGGGACACGGTGACCTCAGCAGTCTGTGGTTACCACTTGCCTGGAATTAAAAATTATTGAACTGCCATTGGAAACAATTAACTCTGATATTTAAACAGTGAAATTAGCACTAGAAATCCTTGTGTAAATGTCTGTAGTGCTGTGGCTTTAACTGCAGTCGGATGAATTTGCACACAATAGCATGCTGGTCAGCTGGATACTCGCCTTCTGCTTCTCAAATGAGGATGAGAGGATTGGATACAAGCTTTTTTTTTTTTATAATAACATAAGCACAGAGTTTGAGCAGGTTTTCATCTCCTTTTCAACCTCCCATCTATAAAACATTCACACCACCACAAGATCGTGATTTCTCCCCCATCTCTTGTCCTGTGTGGCGGAGGAGAGACCTTAAGAAGAAATATAGCAGCGCAGAGGCAATCAACTCGATATATCTTTGCAATTTTCCCTTCCTATAGGCCGAATATCCTCAAAGAAAAAAAGTGAACGTGTCATTTGACTGCCCGAGCAGTCACTCTCTGTGGAGTTCGTCTGTGATGAGGTACCACACCTCCACGAATGCTTGCATATGACAACACACAATGCAAGAGATGAACCTGCATGTTTGCACACACATACATAGACACTTCCCCCATCGAATGTAAACCCCACAGCGCCTCAACATGCACACACACATGCACACAGTAATCTCTATTACTTCTCAGGAGAACAAGCTGTACCCTCAGGTGTGACACTCTCCTCAGACTATTATTCTGAGGTGATGTCCCAAACTGTGGAGTGGATTTACAAATCCTCCTTTGATACCTGCATTAACATTCAGATTGCACTGATGTGAGAAGCCATGTGATGCAAACAGATCGCATTGTACGTAACAATTGATTCTCGCACCACACCGTAATTCATTTAACCGTGCACATACGATTTGCACCAGTGTGATATTGAACGCTATAGAATGAAAAATAAATAAATGATGCCCCACAAAGACACGTTCATACGCTCTGTGTTGTATTGATGTTTTCACCATCAGTTAGCGGTGGGTGTAGCCATAGTGCAGCAGAAAGAAGCAGAAAGAGGAAAAGCAGTGATCAATACTTGTGAAGTCCTTTACAGCAGGTGAAGTCAGTGTTTCACTGAGAGAATCACTTAAGGAACGGACAGTATGTGCAATTGACCAGCCGAGAATTTAGCCAAGCAATGAAACGGAGAAAAGATTTGATTTTAAGACAATTACAGCACTGAAGTGAAATCAGAGGCCTCGAACAAAGAGTTTAGAGCAACACAAAGTCAAACATGGCTGAGAGTCGACAGCCATGATAGCAGCTCTATAGGGTGAGGCTAACGGCAGCATACTAACACGCACACAGAAACAATGGCAGCATGTTGGGGTTTAGCAGGTTTATTGTTGTCTTTTTTTTCACGGCGTTACTTTAAGATATTACTATGCTGCCATTTGCTCAAATTTTCCAGGTATTTGGTCATAAATCAAAGTATTAAGATGTTTTCCCACCGATGACCGATTTTAACACCAAGGTACTGACCAAACAAGGTAAATGTGAAAACGTCCTTAGGCTGATTAAATATTTGACCTTGTGATGTCGCTGGAACTGGAAGTTGAAGGGATTGCTATTAATAATACAATTCATGGGGGCCATTAATGTCTGTCAGTTATATGACTATCCAACATCTGTTGAGATATTTCACTTAACAGAAATATTAACCTCATGATGGCACTACAGTAAACGTCATTATGATCTATCCCCTGGGGAGAACATAAAAAATTATGAAATTTCACAGTATGTTAGGATGAGAGTCTTAAAACCAAAATCCTAGCTCCAGACAGTTGAGCTGCAATCCTGAGAAATTGCTTTAGATCTAAATATAATGAGATTATTAGGGCATGATTTCAGGCTGGACACCCAGTCAGCCAGTTTTTGTTGTAGTCAGGTTCATTTTATTGACAGATGGCTGAGTCATCTTGCTTCGCTCTGTCTGATGGTTTAAACTGATTCTGATTGACAGAGGGTGGGTCCCAGTGTAGCCACGGAGCTGCCAGAGGAAGTTTTATTGTGGAGGAAAAACACTGAAATCGGTAATCCTGCATATCCAGACCCCAATTCATCGAGCTCACAGAGGTCTGCAAGAAATCTCATCACAACCTAAAGATATACAGAGGGCTTCACTAACAAGATAGTGGACTCCGGCTACAACCAGTTGAAATTGATGTCTGCAACGAGCCGAGAACGATGAGATTTGAGTCTGTATCGCTGGGAGGAGATTGACTAAGCAAGAAAAAAACAGATACTGACACTGTACACATGATTTATACCTCAGGGACTCATCATCATTTGATTTATGCTATCCACGGTAGGGTTCGACTCTGCGATGTAATTTATGATAATCATAGGATGCTAAAAGCCTAACTGCACATCATCAGCAGTCGGATCACATTATGCCACAACACCTCTTAGCATAAGTCAACAATATATTGTATTGAAACTATGTGTGCTCAGATACAAATCTGGCATTTTTCAAGGTCAGTACTTTTGGCTCCATAACTAAGAGCTGAACTTCTTGGCAGCAATTCAGAATAAACAGAAGGACACCTGTTGTGGATGATTTTAACCTTGTGTTGCCCTAATATTACCGTTGCTCCCTCCGTCCCTGTCCTCTCGCTCGCATCCTTTTTGCCATTGTGGGATAATGAATTCCTAATATTTACATTTTTATAGGAATTACTCCCATAGATTTTACAAATGTGACCTTATTAGTGACCTCTGGCGCTTTGCACAATGCTTTGTTTTCAAAAAACCTACAGCAAATTGAGAGACAGCACCGACCCTCACCTTGTTTGTCTTTCTCTCCTTGCGGATGAATAAATAACACAAAATTCTCTTTGGTGAAGAGACGAGACGAGGAACCTGGAAGGCTTAATATCAGAGAAAATCCTCTGCATCAAATTGTGTTATAATAAAGATCAACTGAGGTTAAGATATAAAAACAGATGTGGACCAGGAGCACACAGTCCCATCAGAGATTGCCCACATCAGCTTAAGACCTGAGCTGCTACTGTGGTCTAACGCTCAGTGCTTTGTTTACGCAGTGGGGCTCATTGCACCATAGGAAGATGCTGTACAAAGTGTATAAATGAGACAAGCTCGCATACACTGAAGCAGCGGCCAAAAGCAATGCTGGCAGTGCTGAGCACCCAGGATCTGCTCGCTGGGAAAAAAGCTGCTCAATGTGAATTCACACTCATTACTGGTTTACTTTGGGAGTTCAGTGGGCCTGCATGCTGCTATCAAATATTTGTGTCCGTCATAGACACATTCTGCAACCAGATTAGTAAATGTACCATAAAAGAGGTGGTGGTAGGTGAGACGTAGACCTCTGACGACATGAATACGTCATGTATGGCTGTTGGTACAACAGTGGGTTCATCTAAAATAAGCAAATAAGAAAATTACATTTTGGGCCATATTTACACATGTAGCAGAGAGCAACATGATCATTAATTATAGTCAAATCTAAGTTTAATATTTATTCTCTTTTAGCTCCGTTTTTGATCTCCACCACCTCTTCTGAGGGAAATTCAGTCTATGGCTAAAATGTTCCCCTATGTTCATATCAACGTGCTATAACTGCATGAGGGGAAATACAGAGTCAGGTGATAATGCAGCAGGTTTATCACTGTGAGCAATACTTCTTTACACACACAGTCATTTGATCCTATGGTAATATAAATGACTGATTATAGCAACTCCAGATGAACCGCTGCGAAGGATGATTTCACACCTGAATTACAAACCAACTTTCAAATCAAGGTTCATGTCTGTGTTACACATTTGACCTGGTCAGTTTTGGTTTCACGTTGCAATTTAGGGTAATAAAGAGTTTTGTATGACTTGCGTACGTCCTGTCGTCATCACCTACGTGTATTGTCGGAGGTGATATCATTGGAGGAGAAGACTGCAAGCAAGCTTCAGCTTTGTTTTTCTTCTTCTATGGTTTAATGCTGACTCAGCTGCCGAAAGTCTGAACCCTCCAAAAAAGTTTTTTCTTATACTGCAAACAAAGTGAAGCATGGTTCAGCTAATTCTGCTCCAAGAGCATTTCTTTTGATCTGACGAAGTTTTTATCCATCGGTTCAGATCCTGGTCCGAGGAACCTCGCTCACCTGAGACTAAACTGAAAAGTCCAAAGGTCCGGACCAAAGCAAGGTGGGAGTGACAGCGTCCTAAATGAAGGATGAAGCACAAAGCAGCAAACTAAACCTAAGATTTCAGAGAGGTTTCTTGGTGGGTATAGTCTTAAAACTGCTCACAGCTTTAATGTTGAACTTCTCTTACAGTATGTCTGCAGTCGACAGTTTGAGCTACGGCATGGTTAGCCTTCCCTGTAATTGTGAGCCACGAACTGCTGAACATGTCTTTACAATTCAGTCAGAGTGTGAGCATAAACACAGCTTTAGTGTTAAAGTGTAGTTAAACACAACTCAGCGTGTCAAAATATAGCTGAGCGTTGGTATTGAAGGAAACTGGACCAAAATGGACTGTTCATCCTCCTGAGGCTGTTGTGGACCAAATTTAGTGCAACATATGTGATGAGGTGTGCTCACCCAGCCTGTGCTAACACTCGAGCCAGGATTTTTTTTCCTCATCATCCACCCACAATTGATATTTATCCAAAGCTCAGCGATGGATGGGCATAGACACAAAAGCGCTGGACAGGTTTCCTCTTTCTGGGGAAAGTTTTGTAAGTCATCATTTGACCATCTGACACATTATCCTGATAAATGAACTGGACAGTGAGTCAGCTAGGGTGAATTAAAAGGCAAGAGGTGACGGCTGCCCGCATATAGTACCTGTTTGTCCTCAGCACCACAGAGGTATTGAGTGATAGCTGCTAGAGCGGAAGGCTCTGACGGATGAGTGGCTATTGAGTAGATCAGAGAGACAGAGAGAGAGGGAGGTGTGACAGCAGGGTGGCAGTTTGCCATTTAAAAAAAAAAACAATCCATCTTTATCTCCGTCGTAGCCATTCATAAACACACACTAATGTATCGAGGCCGTCTTCCTCGTTTCCGTTGAGGGGTGTGTTTTGTTTTGACTCCGTAGCGTTTGGTGGTGGGACGGATGAAGGCAGTCTCCAGGGGTAATGAAGATTAAAGGCTAAGGTGAGCTGCAGGGAGGATGGCTGTGCATAGATGCAGAAAATAGGAAACCGATTAACACCAATGTTTATCTCAATCGGTTTTTGGGGGGGCGTTTTTTTTTCTTTTCCGGATGACTGAAGAGCCAAAAATATATAAAGACATACTTTGCGGGATAACAGTGTTTTGTTTAGATTTGTTTTGCAACTGCTGCCAAGACGGTATAGATTTAGTGTCAGAAGATCATCTTTAGTGTAGCTGTGTTTATGTTGTGTTAAAGGGAGCCACAGATCATTGGCTAAATACTAGTTCTGCTGTATAAACATTCCGTACCCTCTATTAAAACCCCAATTAAAGGGCTAATAAATGGAAGCTAATGTCATAAATATTGTTAATAAAAACTTAAAAGTGCTTTGCGAAGAAGTAAGACAAAAGTACTGTTCAGTGAAAGAAGAACAGTCACTGACACTTTAACAGACTTGCTTGTGGGATCCTCACATCTGAAAACATCTTCCTCTCACACCTTTACGGCGTCTGAATGTCATTTACTGTGCGTACAAACGAGTGTGACGCTGTTTATTCAAAACAAGCCTGTCTGAAACTGTGCGCCATTATCCTCGTCTGAACAATAATCATGTCTACAGCAGCGTTTTCATTTTGCCTTTGTGGCTGCTGTAAACAACTAACACTCGCCTGCAGACAAGGGAGGACGACACGTTGTGCAAACTAATTCATTTCAAGCGCACTCGTTCATCCTGGAGGAGCCAAAGTAATTTCTTACAACCTGGCAACCCCGAAACAATGCTTATAACTGATCTATAACCCATTAGTAAATGATGAATCTGCCATTACTAGAGCAAATAATAACCACTAATGGTACCACATAAGTACTATTAGACTTGTTTATGGGAAAATATTTCTTACATTAGCCGTGAGCATTTATATCTCATCTATTGATCATGTCTGATAATGACTCGGTGCCAAAACGAGGAGAGTGGGTGCTGGTGGAAGAGCTTTAGGGATCTAATTTAGCTGTGGGTGTGATTCTAACGTGATTAGTATTTATATGACACATCATCCACATTAGGCAGCGCTTCCCAGTTCCACATGCCACTCTTGATCTTCCTCTCTCCTCCCCATTTCAAAGACATGGCACAACCGTGATGGGCACCATCTGGCACTCACTATTGGCAAGGCCTCGGCTCTGTCATTATTGCCAAACAGCGTGAACGAGGGTTCTCGCTCTCCCTCGCTTCTCGGTGCCTCTCTAGCCGCTCCCGCTCTCCCCCTGTTTTCACACTGAGCCCTGTATCTGTCATTTCTTCACACAAACAAACTCACGAGTGGATGGATACACATTTACAAGGACGTGCAACAATTTGACAGTGTCGCATCTCTATTGAAGGGTCTGAGACAAATGTGGCGTATAGATGTATGCACCGCTAACACGCCACTTTCAACTGTGCCTGTGTTGGTTTTTTGGGGGTTTCGGTAACTGTAGTGCTGTCAGCCGTGCACGAGAAAAACTGAGGATATGAAACAAATAATACTCTTCTATTTTCTTGTTTTCTCGCTGTGAAAATCTCACGCTCCTGCCGGGAGAACGTTTCCTCTGTGTTAGTTTCATGTGAATGAGAGTGATGCCTCCAGTGTATTTCCTCCCTCCCCCTCCCCGTGAGATGCCTGTTGCTCCTCGGCTCAGCCCTGAAGAAAAGATGGATTACTGCAGAAGAACTGCCTGCCCTGCCCTTTACACATTTCACACACACACACACCACTACTCCATTATCAGTCTCATCCATGGGGAAATGCAGCTCATGTCTGCGCGCGCACACACACACACGCACACACACACACGCACACACACACACACACACACACACAGGTCTGAAAGCTCTGACAGGGTTGTTAGCAAAAGGTCAAAGTCAAGAATCTGACAAATCTTTTTTTTTTAAAGCAACGAAAGCCTCTCATATCCAGTTAAACTGAAGGAACACCGGGGCCTATTTTTCCTCTCTTGTTGCCTTTCTATCAGTTTCTATTCATCTCTGTCTCTCTCTGTTTCTCTTTCTCTCTCTGTTGTTGGGTAAATATACGATGTGAGCAAGAAATCTGTTTGTGATCTGATCAATTTCTTATCAAATAAGGACAACGTAGTGATTTAAAAGATCTGGAAAAAGAAAAGCTCAAATCCAGGCTCTGCTATGAGAAGAATAAACTGATGCTGTGCTGCGGGGACTTAATGTCAATAGATGTATTATTAACACATTGGTAAACAGGTCATATTTGATTACATTTCCACTATAGCCATTCATTGTATTCTTAAATTGCCTCTGTGTATTTTAGTGCACTTTTCTCAACTGATGAATCCAAGGCCGTTAACTTTAACTGGTAACAATGACTTTCGTTTAGCTGCATTTTTGGTCTCCACCACCCTCAGAGGTATAGTAGACATCAGGCTTTATAGCTTTTTTTAAACTAAGAATAGCTGCATGCTATGACTCAACACAAATCTGTGAGAGCCATGAGAATGAACCGGAACACTTGAGGGGAGTCGACGATGATGAAGGTGATAATTCATCATGTCCTTTGATACATTGTTCATACTGAAAGATGGATTATAGATATTTTAACATTTAGGAAAGATCATGAACAAAATTAATTAGAACTGTATTATGAATGACATTTGGACTGTCTCCCAATTCAGGGGCTGCATCCTTCAGAGGCTGCGTTTAAAGACCAATTGCATCACAGAGGCGTGACTACACTGTTTCATTTCTAAAGGTCCTTCAAATGCGGCTGACAAATGCATCCTTTTATCCCAGAAAAACAAAAGTTCCAATAAGTGAATTCTTCCTGGCCCAACCTGTCCCAGGATTCATTGCACTTCAGTGATGAACCATTTTTCTAAGAGCTAATGGTGCTGGTTGTTCTGAGTTGAGCTTAAACGCTTGAGTATCACGCTTCAACTCCACCGAACAGCTAACCTGCACATGGGGCCATTAAAACTTTCTCGTTGTGTCCAACATCAACTCTGTTGCTAGGCAATAGCAATAAGGACACCACGAGCTTGTGACGGCGATCCCGGTAAGCCTTTGTCTCAGTTCGACCTTCATGGTCTCGGTGACCCAAGAAGACTGCCTCCTTTGTAGATCACGTCCTCCAAAGAATGCAGCTCCTGAATTGAGACCCTGCTTATGTGTCCATTAATGACCCTGACCTCCAGATCGTCCAAGTTTTTACAGGACAGTTTTGCTTCCTACTCTGACACTGATCATTAATCCTGGGTGTACGTTGCAAAGCCTAGAATATTCTGATATGAGCAACTCTCTCTCTCACTCACACTCTCTCACACACACACACACACACACACAGGTTCGTCTTCTGTTGCTCTTCTGTTTTTTCTTTCTGTCGCTTTTGCTTGGTTGCCTCTTCAAACACTGATGCACTTTTCCTCTCCTGTTTTCTAACCCCTGTATTTTCCTGGAATCTCATTTGATATTCTATTCAGTCAGGTCTTTCCACTCCCTGTTATGATAATGGCACAGAATAGTCAATGTTTAATGAATGGCTGTAGGCTTGGATACAGGTTCAGAAATATCCTTGTAACCGTGAACACGAGAAGTTCATCTATGATACTCTCGCACATAGCGGCTTTTTGAAAAACGCTCCGCTGAACGTGCACACAATGAGGCACAGATTTATCACAGGTTTCTCCTCATTTGCATACTGTGTGTGTATATAGTGCAGATGCTGGTTTGCCTGAATAAACTGTGCAGAGGAACACTCCAGGTTCTGGTTCACTTGGCTGTGGCAGAGAAAGCAACAAAAAAAAAAAAATCCTATGTAGATGCCTGGGCAATCTTTCCTACTCACCTCCTCTCTGACGCTCCTCTCACCCCTCTCTCCTGCTGCTCCTATACCCAACCCAGAGCTGCGAGCTTGCACCACTTCTCCTCATCCCCATTTAGGTGTGAAATGTATTTCTATTCAAAGCGCAGGAAAACGGAGAAGTGAAGGGGGGGGGGAGCGGAGGAAGTGACACAAGCGATCTGCGGGAGAAGGAAGCCTCTTTCTGATGTCTGTAAAATAGCATATTCCTATGGATAAAACCAGGACAATGAGAAGCTGTCAGTAGCTATGGGCCAGTGTTGGGACCATGTGGAGTATGTGAAATGGACGGCTATGCCTTTCTGGGCCATATGAGAGAGTGAATCAAAGTCGGTAAAAGGAGACTCGAGTCCAAGCTGAGGAGCAGCACTCTGGAGACGGGGAAGTAGACAGAAGCACATTATAGAGGGCAGGAGTAGTGTGAATGAGGGCTCCATGCACCGCAGCCCACAGCTCTTAACACCGCCTTGAGTGACAGCAAAGACATTATACATTGTTCTTGCTACATTCTCCACTTTAGAGTACGAGGTCTCCATATTCCTTGGATGCACGTTATTTCTCCTCATGCTTATTTTTACTATTTTATTTTCAAATGCAGTCAATTAATTTTGTCTGTAACTCATCAGCCCCCATTTTACAGGCTGTTTTAACCATGTGAAACATTCAGCACTGCTCCATCTTAGGGATCTTTTGGCATCTGGGAGCCTTACTTCACCCACACCAAGCCAACAGGGACGTGTCTCCAGGTCTCTCTTTAACACTATTATTACTTTTTAAAATCTTTTAAAGCTGCTGTGATTAAGTTTTTATGCGGATGAATATTTCACGGCACAGGAGGCATTTATGATGGGAAAAAAGAACGAAAGTGGTGGTGGGAAGGCGGGGGGGTAATCGGAAGAAGCATGAGGAATATGAAAAAAAAAGTTGGAGATATTGAGAGATGCACGAAGAGTCATCCCGCTTCTCTTCTCCGGAGTCTCTTATGCTCCGCCACGCTACTCTCTGGTTCATCGCAATCAAAGGACAGCGTGCCAGTATCCAGTCCTGTCATGCAAAGTTGTGTCAGGGGAGATGTGCGTCATGGAAGCGCTGATTCACGATGTGTGTGTGTGTGGTGAGAATTGCGAGTCATGAGTTGTTACTGTAGGCGCTGTCACACAGTGTTCCTCCCGAACCCTCCCAATGGATCGGCCCATGGTCTCGTTCTGCGAGGCCTCGTAGGACAAAGGTGGAGGAATCCTCAACTCAGCCATCATCTCCACAGCGCCTCGCACGAATGTACGCATCAGTGATGTTACGAGGCCTTCACTGACAAACAGGATGCTTCAGCCCAGATCTAATACCTCTTTAACACAAATTTAGCGAGTATACGTTTTTTTTTTTTTTTTAAGTGGGAAAACCCGCTAATAAAAAAGCAATTGACTTCTTTTCCATTGCCAGTTGAGGAGTTTGCCTTTCTGTTTATTTCCTTGGTGAGTCATGTATAACCTCACAAATGTGCCGAAGGTTGTTCCTAATTGGTAAAGTAAGAGTAAGTACGCAAATGTAAGAAAGTTCAATGCGCATGATAACATCAGGCAGAAAGAGTGCAGTGGTCAGGTTCTAGAATTTCAAAATATGAATAAGAAAAAAAATTTGCCTGCACAGATACACATCTCAGTCTTTTAATATGGCTCACGATGGCATCAATTCTTGATTAAAAACTCGTAATGCCTGACACACTACAACAATTTATGCATTTGAACTGATAACCCTGCGGAGGGGCATCAATGCTACACGCCCCTGACCTGTCTTCTTTGGTGTCCACCAGGTATAGTGCTTGAAAGCCTCAACATTGACACTGTTGTGAATTAAAAAGCATCAGAGGGTCAATGCATATCCTGCACATACAGTGTACATAGATTGCTATATATACACTTTATATAAATGTAGAAATAGTGAATTCAATACCATATTTTATATTAATTTGTTATCAAACATCCTCTCGTGGTTGGGTACTTTAATAAATAAATGTTTGATTAAAAGATGCACTACTTTATGTAACCTAATTTTCATAAATAATATTAATAATTAGAAAGGTGCCCTTTCTTTTCACTTGGGCACCTGCCCCCTAAAATGGCTGTGCACGGCCCTGCTCTCAGGTATCATGTTTCCATCTCTGACGATCTGAGCCGGAGCTGATAAAAACCTGTGACCACTGCAGAGTCGTTTGACACGGGAGTGAATGCTGATGGTATCTAGTCCCATTGCAGACAAAAAACTGATTAGGGTTTTTGACCAGTGGAAAAGGAGCCTAAATGAGAGAAATAGAGGAACAACAACACAAGTGATGTGAAGCCATCATATCAGTGGCATCCCCTCAGATAAGCAGTCAGCAGGAAGGAGACAGAGAGCAGGAAACGCCTCCTCAGCAGCCCCTTTTTCTCAATTATCTGCTGTTGAGCGAAGGAGTTGACGGATTGTGTTTGGAGGGAAAAAAAAGGAAAGTCTTTTGTGGACTCATTGTTTAGCTGAAATCGTATGGTCCAGAGAGTCATTAATCCATCTCAGAGTAGCAGGCCATCAAGCTCCTCCAGTGAAATGCGTGATCGAGCAATAGACTGAGCAGCGGCAGAGATAAAGCAGCAGAGCACAGATCTGATTAGGCCGCCGTCTCCGCACGCTCCACGGGGATTAAGCACAACACTTCCTTGTTAGACCTCCCTACTTTGTTCCGTAAAGCACACTTGCGATTAGCAAAGAGAAAAACAGTGGGAAAAAAAAACATCTCCGCTCACTAATTAACACTCTTGCACGGCCACACAATCCTGTTCAAGTATTAATATGCAGTTAATAATGTGCCACTGCTGCTGGATAAATAACATCACATATACATCATGCATTATTCCTTCCGTAATACAAGGCCCTTGAAAAGCAGAACAAATGAAGTGCTTATTTATGAGACGTGCATGGCTGCCGTACAAAATGTTCAAATGTTAAAGTCTGTAGCCGTATTTGCATGCTTTAAGTGTCATTAGCATTTTTATATAAGCTTTGCCCTGAAAGATGTCCTGAGTAAGTGTGCAACAAACACACACACACACACACACACACACACACACACACACACACACACAGTTTGTCCCCGTGACAAACTAATTTGTTCTAATTAAGAGATGTTCACAAATTCACTACTTTTTACTTTTAACTCCTTCAAAGTAAACATGTATGATTTTCCTCTTAAATCCACATTGATATAAAATATGATATAAAAGTTCATGTGTATTTTAGTTGGATTCATAATGTTCACACACACATTCATACTGAGTATGCTTTGTTTCTTCACTGCCAGTCTTTTACAACTAATGGTAATATTCTCAGTGCGTATTCATTGTGCATAATTTAATACAAATTCGCCCGAATCTCAGTGTACTTTTTGAGCTTTTAAAACTTAACTTATCTTATACTAAAATATAATATATCTGTATAATTTGATGTTTTGTCCACTTGCAGTTAACCACTTTGACAGAACCTAATAAAGTCAGTGAGTGGTTTATTATTAAACCATTGCCTATACCAAGCAGATAAGAAGCAATATTAAGCGTGTTTATAGTCACCCAAGGAATGTAAGTTAAATATTCAGGCTCTTCAGCTGCTCAAAGCTTCACAGCTAGTTGATACATTTGTCTATTGGGCATTTGACGCGTGTAGTGGGTTTTAAGAGGTTTTTACTGACTATATGCTTATGTTACGATTATATGTATATTCATATCTTTGTTCACAGTCAATTGTGGCTTATACTGCACTTTTTCTTCTCCATTTTCTGCCTTATAACATATAACATTTTAACCATGTCCCTGTTTAAATCAAATAATTAAACATGATTTGTATTTGAACCACCTCCTAAACATTAGAGAAAAAAGTCTAAACTGAGTTACAATTAATTCAGCTTAACTAACAATGTGGAAATAGAGCAGGAGGTATTAATAAAGGTAAATTATTCATCAGAACTGCTGCTTGATTTTCTTTTTTAGAAGATATGGAATAAAGCCCAGAATAAAAATACAAATATTGCCATATATTTGAATGATTTTCATATCTGTTATCTGTTTATATATCATTGAGGGACAGCTGTCTGAATGTGAAGCCAAAGCATCTTGATGGCCCCCTGGTTGCTGACTGCAGTATAGATCGTAAACCATGCCTCCGTCATGTTAGTGGATGGGACATGGGTCAAACTAAAAAGTCAAACTACAATGTCAGATACAGATTTTATATACAGCTTTTGTAATTTTAGGTACTTCTTGTTACACTTAAGTAGGATTTAAAATTCTCCCTTTTTTGGTAACTTTCGTCATTATTGACAGGTGAGACTAACTCGTGGTCACCACTGTTGCTCCATCCTCTGATCGCTTCTGTGCAGATTATAGATTTGTATTCGGTATATTTCACCCTCATTTCTTTATAGTGGGAGGAAGTGAAGATGTCCATCTTTACATACAGTTTG
This sequence comes from Hippoglossus stenolepis, assembly GCF_022539355.2. Classification (NCBI taxonomy): domain Eukaryota; kingdom Metazoa; phylum Chordata; class Actinopteri; order Pleuronectiformes; family Pleuronectidae; genus Hippoglossus; species Hippoglossus stenolepis. Next base: position 13,421,593 of record NC_061500.1, read on the forward strand.
CAAGTTGCTGTTGCCGAAATCAACGCAATGGAAATGGCTAGACTGAACATAAAACCAAAAAGATTTGCTGAAATATGCTAAAGCGCTGCGTGGAGCTGAGGGTAAATGTTCAAGTGCAGTAATATTTCTCTGTGAGCTGATCCCCACAGACGATCCCTTTCACACTCTCATCATTTGATCTATTGTTAATATACTGATTAAAATAAAAACTCTATAGCTTTAGGTTCACCCAGGTCAAATGTATCAGTAGCTTATTGTGCGAGAACAAATGTTCTTGCCGTCCAATCTGTTATTATATCCATTCTTCTAAACAAATTCCTGTCTAATCATTTGAAGTAGATTGATAGTGTGTGGTGTGCTGAGCTGTGCTTTTTTTCTTTGAGGGCTAAGACTTCTTCAAGAAGCTTTTTAATTGATGGAATCTGTCCTGTCAGATTTTATGGCTTTTCCATCACTCACTCCTTTTCAGGCTTCACTTTATCTTTTCTCTTCGCCCCCAAACACCTTTTTTTTTCTCCGTCGCTGCCAAATTCTCTTTTTAGACCGGGCTCAACTTGAGCCTCAAAGTAGAGGAAAATCTCCTCCCCTTTCAAAGCAGGAAAATCCTCTTGTCACACATGGAAGAAAGCATGTCCACCTGACAGGCGATTGAGTGATAAGTCCTCATCTGAGCGTAAAACAGTGGCTTGGGATTTCCAGCCACCTCCGTGATGAACACATGATGATACGGTACAACATACCAGGAAGATAAAGTATCTACTGTCACGTTTCCCCTCTCTCAGAGCAGTCGCCTCTATTTATTTTTCTCTGTCTTCAAGTTGAGGAAGTATGGCCGCTTTGTGCTGACAATCCTGAGCGGGGAACCCTCACCGTAATATTCCTATCTTTCAAGATGAAGCTGTATTTAGTTTCTGAATGAATCATTTTCTTTACGGGCCTCTTCTCCCTCTGCTCTCTCTTCTTCTCTCTTGTTCCATTTCTAAATCTCAGATCTTTTCTCTCAGATCTTTTTTTTTCTTTTTGCTTTCCACTCTCTTATCCTCCACTGTCTTTCTTCTCGCCCCCAACCGTCTGACTTCTTCTTCTGGTCCCTTATTGGGGGGAGCTTTGCGTACACAGTATAAATAAATAAAACGCAGAGAAACAACCAGGTTAGGGATAACAGTTTGATTCATTTATGCGGTTTACAGTAACTCGACTTCAGCGATAATAGGATTTGTTTGATAATCAGGTTTAACATAGAGGATGTGTTGTGTGGCTACAGGAAACACCTTATTAGCTGCGAAAAATAATAAATAATAAATGAGTGAGTAGGTGAGTGTGCAGAATCAAATCACTGAAGGTAATCAGTCCGCGGTCTACACACACACACGCCACGTCTCACAGCTCCAGTCTACAATTAAAAAGACTGATGATGAAGCTCGGCCTGGTAATTGGGTTATGCCTTCTCAGATTTACAACATAATTTGATGAACATAACCCCTGTAAGGTGTTTACATGCAAGTTTTAATAATCACGGTACTCCCATAATCCTGCTATAATCAAATTACATTTGTGCATGTGAGCACCCCGAACACCGTCCCTCTGCCCGCTGCACTGTTTGCTTCCACCTCTCCCGCTACAAGATTTGCCTTCTTCTAATATCCTCACTTTTTTTTTTGTTGCAGTTTTGACATTTCCAACTGAGAGACAGGAATTTCAATTTCATAGCAAGCCACACTTTTTCTTTTTTGCTTTGCTTCACCCTCCTGTAAAGTGTGAAATCCTGTTTGTTAATTGACTGATTTCAATTCAAATCTCAGAGCGGAATGATTATGCAGTAACTGTGCGTGTGTGCGCGTTTGTGTGTGTGTGTGTGTGTGTGTGTGTGTGTGTGTGACACTGTGTCATCTGTGCATCTGTGTGTAAAAGGAGAGATAGGGAGTGTAGAAAAATGAGAAGAGTCTAAGAGGGGAACACACACACTGGTGCACGATTTAAGTGTGTGTTACTGTTCACCTCGTTAAATTTGAGAGAGACAGCATGAGGGTGTGTGTGTGTGTGTGTGTGTGTGTGTGTGTGTGTGTGTGTGTGTGTGTGTGTGTGTGTGTGTGATAAGTCTCAATAAATCTCTCATAACTGCGTTCAGTGATCAAGCCTGCACTGGTGTGTGTTTGCGCAATGCGTGGCCATACACTCCAAAGTTGCTGCATCCGGCTGTGCTGTCACACAGAGCAGAACGACAATCCTACCAAGCCATAAAACTGAACTCCCCAAAACTGACGTGATGCAAAATGACAGCGCGATGCACATAATTCTGCAGCGAGACACGCACTGCACTCTCACTGCTCTCATGTAAAACAAGCAATAAATATGCAAACAGTTCACACAATGCATCCATCCCAAAGTACCTGTAGATGATGCAGGCACAGTCCCTGCAGGTCCCACAGTTCTCAATGTCCTGTCCGGTCCTGTAGGAATGTCTTCTGTTGAAAAGCACAGAGATGACATATCAGGGGTAAAAGAGTGATGTTGTGCGTGTGTGTGTGTGTGTGTGTGTGTGTGTGTGTGTGTGTGTGTGTTGTGTGTGAGCCCACAGAGACATATTTAGGTTATCCTCTCCCTCGTTGAACCAGAATTCCTGGCACACACACACACACACAGACACACACGCACTCATCCGCGGCAAATAAACCAATCTTCTCTCTGAAATCACCCCTGATAATTTTTTAATGAACGATACCCCTTCCAACCGGCTCGGCTGTTACGTAAAAGACATGAGTCACCACATCACTTCAGGCATAAAATAAATGCTTATGAGGTAAAGGTTTGAGTCTGCACGCGTTACACGTCGTCCCATCGCTGTTTTCTTACACCGGAACACGCAAGATGTCAATTTATGAGACACAAGACGGTGGAGTCACCTGTTCAAATGTCGAAGAGGTATAGTGTTGGTATTAGTGTGAGCGTTAGTGTGATTTGGATTAAGCTGCTCAAATTTCAGTCAAGCCTTTCCATGGATTCATAGAAACACATCCATCCGAGTGTGTCGTTTTTTTCCATCCAGGAGTTTTTTCTTGTCCCCCACATCATGTACTATTTTGGTATGATGAGGCGGGAGAAATTACTAAGCAGCTTACAACGTAGGAAGCAGATTGATTAAAGACTTGATGAGAATGGTAAAGGGTTTACACTAAGAGGCGTGGAGCATCTGAATCCACCAACACGGTGACAGCCAAACGCTGATTTCTATCTACACCCGCCCTGCTGCTGCGTATACATGCACGGTGCACGAGAGGAGACCTGCTGCAAAGTAGGTGCAAGCAGCCTCTCAAAAGTCTCCCAGTGGTCTGACAAGACATAAATTCTTTATCATATCGAAAGTTGGGACTCGCATGACTGACATGAGACTTCATAAAAAATAACTACTGCATGCCATCTGTCTCACTTTCAGTTTCCTTTGCTCTTTCTCCCGGCTGTTTCGGCCACTTCCGTCTCTTCTCCCTTCTCATTTTTTTTTTTTACCAAATTGTGTCCTGTCCACACGGCTTTGTCCCCACAGTATTTACAATGCTTACAATGCTGGGATAGGCTATAAATAGAGAAGCTGCATCACAACAACCTTGTATTTGTAATATTCACATGATGCAGGGACATTGTTACTGCCGGGTTGTGGATATTCCTATTTTTGGGGGAACAATAATTTGACTAAACATCGACCCACTTGTCTACTCTGTTCCAGGAAAGAAACAGTCTTCTAATGCAAAGCTACGGCTGCATTAACATGTCTGCCCCTAATTTGTTTTTGTGTGGGGAGAGTCTGAATCTTACTCAAGAAATTAACTGTCTGGTAATAAAACAGCAGGTTTATAGGGCTACACGCTGACATTTACTTTCCAGGACTGGAAATACCAGGCGGTCATGATTTACGTACTCCCACTGTTTTGTTTTATCTATCTATCTATCTATCCATCTATCTATCCATCCATCCATCCTTCCATCCAACAGACCAACCTATTACCAGATGGTTTTCATTACCACGCTCGGCCCTGTTCTCAGAGGCCTCTGTTAGTCCTGGGTTTACAGGTCCATTCGCCTAAGGCTTCCAGTCATTTCACATTTGCAACCTCAAATATGGGGTTGCTACTTTTTATGGCCGAGGGCTTTCACACTACCTTTAAACTCAGGCAAACCCCTTTCAAAACCCCTGATTCAACCCGAGGCTGTGCAATATTTCACACTACTGTTAACACTACCTTTGAGCCACACCTTGGACGCGTGCGGTGCAAAGAACAATACTGTGATCCTGGGTCATCTTCGATGTGAAAATCTAAAATTGCACACTTGGGGTAAACTTTTAACCTTTCAAAAGTGAAGTAGAGTTAAATTAGCCCCTGGAATAGTCAAAGCGAAAGTCAACACTTTTGCAACGCACTCCAGAGCAGGGTTAGTCCTGAAATTTCAAATTAGAACCAGAATCACGCAATTAATTTTGTGCAGATTGAGGTTAATGGTCCTCACATCATGTCAGTGAAGAAGGCTCTTTCATTGTCCAATCAAAATGGTGTCACATGGTTACTTTGAATCTAAATTGTGTGCAGTGAGCCCTCCAGGACACAAACTTTGGGCTGTGATTTTTTTAAGTGTCACTGCTGAACTGCTTTGAAAGCTTCCCTGCATTCAACAACCCAACAGCCTGCTTTGGCTTATTTTTCATCTACTGATGCGTTTTAGTAGTAGAGCAGTGAGTTTGAAAACACATCAGAAACAAAATACCGAATGTTTTAGAATACCAAGGTGCACTGTTTTACAATTCTAGAATGTGTTAGTTAGTAATTCAGTGTTAGTTAAACAGTAGAAATACAGTGGTTGTACGTATTCTCCAGCACTTTGCAAGATATGACTATGTTTTTTTGCTGGAGCTGTCTTTGTCTCCACTGTGTCAGCAGAGTGACCTCATTCAGATGAATGAGTTTTTCATGCAGTATTGTTGTATGTAGAAACATGACCTTAATGTGATACAAACTAAGCTAGTATTTCTAGAGAGTTGGAGTTTAGGTAGCCCAGGTTTCATAAAAAGTGTAAAAAGCCTTTTGAGTCACATGTTTAACCTTCCAATCAAAGCTCAAATCATTGTTTACTAAAACAGATCTGTGATTTGGAGACAGCGTGCAGGCATCACCTTTTCATTATTACAATGTTAACTGTCCTACCGAAATGAAATATTGCCTCACCCATCTCTCTCCGCTTCCTTCTTCTCAAGGTCTTGAATTACATCCAGCAGGACCTTAATGGTATTCTGGCTGGTCTCCAGGACCCCCTCCAAGCTTTGGAGCTGGGTCTGCAAGTTACGAATATCATGCAGGGGTCCATTGGGACCCAGGAGCTTTTCTGTCACTCTGGACGGGTCCAGTTTGCACCTAGCCCCAGACACCAACCCTCCCAGAATTTCCTGGACCTGTCTTAGTGTGTCAGCTTGGGTGGCAGTCAGGGGCCCCGTTGTAGACTGCTCCCCAGAAGCACAGCAGCCCCTGGCTCCCGAGCAACCCTGCTGGTTTGGAGGGAGAGGGTGCTGGCTGTTGGGAGTGTTGGGCCTTACGTTGGCTCCTGAGCAGAGCATTTTGTGTAGGACCCCAAGCTGAGCCTGGGCTGAGCTGAGACAGCTGGGCTTAAAACAGGCCTTGGCAGGAGAGGATGAGGAGGACTGCTTCTCTCCCTTCATCGCAGCAACTGGCGGGGTTTGAGCTCTGTGCTTCAGAGAGCTGGCTCGCTCGCAGAGCTTGGGTGAGTCTGTACATTTTTTCTCCTCCTTTTTCTCCTTCCCACTGTCTTTATCTTTCACATTGGCCTTGCTGTCTGCCCTGAGCATGGGTGTTCGGATTCCAGGACCTGGTGGATCATTTCCCTTTTTACGAGGCGTGTAGGGTGGAGGTGGTGGGGGAGGAGGGGGAAGTCGAATGCCCCTTTTATCCTGAGCATTGTTGGGGGCCTGAGAGGGGGGGGTGTACGGTGGTGCAGCACGAAATGTGGAAGAGTACAGAGGAACAGCTTTAGTTGGTGTTGCACATGGTTGCGCATTTGGAAGAGTGGACGCGTACGTTTTTACAAGTGAAGGCGGAGAAGTGCACGATTTAAGGTTGGGGACGGGAGAGGAGTAGGGGGTTATGCCTGTGTTGACGGAGGAGGCATTTTGAAGAGTTTGACATGGTATATTGCAACGAGATACAGTTTGTATGAGAGTCGCATAAGAAGGGGATGTAGAATTTGGGTGAGGGGCATGGGGACCACCTGGATGTGTGGTAGTGTAATATGATATGGAGGTGCAAGACATAGCAGTTTGGGTTACAAATGTACAGGGTGTTAGATTAGATGGGGTTGTTGTGTTTGATGACTTGAGTGGTGCTTGATGTGTTACGTTTGGAGGAGTGGTTAGTTGTCTGATAGGGTCAAAGGGAGTTATGTTCGGGGTTGTAGTCGGGGTGGGGGTGGAACAGGTTAAGGGAGCATCTGATACCATTGGGACAGGAGATGTGCACTTTTGAGTGAGGCATGGTGGAGCAGTCGAGGAAGGACTGGAGCTTACATTAGCAGTGCTAGGGGTTGTTGGTGTTAACAGGACTGTATGATAGGGGATTGGGTTTTGGATGATAGTCGGGGTTGAAGTGGAGCGAGGAATGCAAAGTGCTATGGGCAGAGATGGGGTCGTGCAAACTGGCTTGGCTGGAGAGGAGCATGGTGCCATGGCCTGGTGTTCAGGAGTCTGTGTTGGTGCACTTGTAGGTAGGGGAGAGGTAGAGTAAGGCACAGTAGTTATTTGGGTTTTGGGAGGGTCTTGAGTCACAGTTGGGGATACAGGACTCACAGATTGAATTTGCACTGAGCTGGGTGATACTGTCGGAGGAGGGGAAGCACAAGGGCTGCGAGTTTGTGTCTGGATAGCGGAGGGCTGATTATTTGCAGGAGAGTGACAGGGAGAGTCTGTTTGTATTTGAGTGGTACACAGCTCAACATTGGGAGGTAGGGCCAAACAAGTGTTACTAATTTGATTTTGGTTTGTGCATTGTTTGTCACTCAAAGATGGAGACTTATGCTGACTCTCAGTTTGACTTTGGGCGGTGGAATACTTCGATTTTTGAGGTGAGGGAGGGCTCTCAGTTTGAACTTGAGTGGTGCAGAGTTTGGTATTGGAAAGAGACGGAGATCGTCTAGGGCTTTCAGTCTGAGTAGGAATGGTGCAGTAGTGCACCTCCTTTCCAGGATCACTTGTTGTCCTATTAAGCCGCTTTCTCCTCCTGACCACTGACGGAGTGCTGCTTCCTTGCCGCTTGGGGCCATCGCGGAGGACCACAGAGGAACAGTGACATGGCTCAATGCTGTGAAGGACTGAAGGGGGACAGCTGTGCCTTGAGTTTTTAACCACACTAACAGCTGATTTAATGTCGATCCTGGAGGCTTTCGACCTCCGTTCCACAACAGTTCGATCACCAGGCCCAAGAGGACCGTTCAGGTCCCTGGACCCAGGCACATGGTTGTGCGTATGATACTCATCTTGAGAGTCATGTTCGTCATCCCCATCTACGCCAACCGAGTCCCCGAGGCTGTGGCTACGTGTGGTGGTGGAAGAGAGGGACTGTGGCTTTTTCAGGCATGGGGAGGTCTGGATGGCTGTGCTGGTGCTCGTACTGGGCTTGCGAGTCATTGGCAAGGTTAATGAGTTAGTCTGTGGTGGAGCCCAGCATCGGCGTGTAGGACCCGGCGTCAGTGGATGAGGAGGGGCCCTGGCTAAAAAAGCAGCCACCACTTCTATAGTACTTGCCATGTCCCCACGCACGGCCCCAACCACAGAGGTTTGGCCAGGTAGGCCACCGGTCCGTGGCCCATCCCTGTCGGTCCATGGCTGCGGGGATCTGCTGCTGTGTTTACGAAGAGGATGTGGGCTCGCACAGTCTGCGGCAGGTTTCGGATGGCTATTGTTTTCTCCTGTTCCACTGTTGCCGCTGCTGCTGCTGCCATCCTCCAGGTCCTTGAAGCGGACCTGGTGGGTACGGCTGCGACGCCGCTTCAGGCGGCTCTCAATATCCGGGGAGTCTCGATTGAGCAGTACTGAGCGCACAGTCATCGTCCCAGGCAGCTTGTCCGCCAAGGTGCTCTTGCCGTTGGTTTGGGCTCTAAGCAGGTGGTTTGGCTCTTTGCTCACCATTTCTCAACATCCACAGGCTCTGCAGGTTGTTTGATTTTGTGAAAACCTAGCTGTGGTAGTGCATCAACAAGGAAAGTGACCTCTCCTTTAATATATGTTTATTATAACATTGAGAGATCTGTACAATTGATTGACTGAGTTTCAGTTCCATCACGGAGCAGACTGGTAATACAGCTGTCTCTTAATAGGCCTGTATGCAGCTGCTCAGGTTATCTCCAATCTTTACACCAAACCTTATTTTGCAACTCAGATTGTCCTCGAGAAAGGATGGATATCCTTATTCACAGTTCACATTGTAGTAATATTAAGTAAAAAATGAGTATAGATCTTTGTGATAAATGATAACCCAAAGACCTGTATAGGCCTTTGCTCTTCAACTCATCCAAAAATAAATATATGCAGCATCAAATATTCATTCAAATCAGCACATGAGAAGTGTCCATAGTGTTCCATGTCCTCTGAAGCCGTGCACTTCTTATTCCCATTTTTCTTGAACTTTGCAGGGAGGTGAACTCTTGACTAGGCCAAAGAAGTTACTGGCAAATAAGCATGGAGACAAGGAACGCAACCTGTCCATCCTTTCTGTGTCCATCACATCAGCTTGTCTAATTGGTGGCCCTTCCTTGTCTTCTTGCTTTGTCTCTTGGGCCCTCAGGAGATTGGATGGCCAAAGTTTGTGATGGGGCTGCCTGATTCCCCATAGTGGCCTGTCTCTTGTACCTTTTTTTTGTCCTCCTTCCCTTCCTTTAGATTTTATCACTTTCCTTCTGTTTCTTTCTTTCGGAAGTCTTCTGTCAGTGACTCATTCTATCATGACTGAAGACACAGTGAGCTCCTGAAGACGGCTGAAAGAAAGAGAAATAAAGAGGAGTAAGACACATATTTTGTTATAATAATATATATAATAAGATATAAGATAGGCAGCTGTTATAAAGAGAGGGGTCAACACAGGATTGACAACGAAGACATCAATTTGGGAAAGATTAATGAAAGGAAGGCGGTGTTGAAAGAAAAACAGCGAATAAGAAAAACAGTAGGTATATCATCAGCGACACAGAAATATCCATCCAAAACAAAAGCAAAGAGATTGTAATTAAGACCCATTCACTCTGGTTGAAGGCGATACTCAAGTTCTTTTCAAGTGGGTATTACCAACACTATTATTAAAAGTAGCTGTACTGTAGTAGCAGCAGAAGAAGCAGCACCGGTGGTTTTCAGTTTTATTCCCGCTCATGGACACACAGTGTGACTCGTATTTTATTCCTCATATGTGTGTGTCTCACTGAATTTCCTTTTCCTCCATGTTTAACAGTCTGCGGCCCTGTTATCAGTCCTTGATGATCTGCCATGATGACATCCATTCTGATTCATCTGGTCACTGTGTGACAGTCTGTCCGCATGCTGTAGTTAGTAGTATGTTCTCGTCACTCCGATTCTGCGCCCTGTTTTTGACAAACTATGGCCTTAATACGTATATATATCACTTCCATTTCCTGTCTGGCACAGACAGTCAGTCTGGCAGTCAGGCGTGATGCTGTCATTTGCCTTACACGATCTATGGATCTGTGCCTTGTTATCTCATTGTGATAGCCTCTGACACTGACAGGCTCAGGCTAATTCTGTGCGGGAGTGTGACTGGCCGTTACTCTGCTGCCCCCTCTATTCAGTGGGAGGGGTAATTAGTGACTCCTTCACAGCTCCCAGGTTATTTAGGGAGAGAGAAACCCGAGGGGCTGCCACTTTTATTTACGTCCACTGTTTTCTCTGTTTCTCTCTCCAGCTCTGAAGAGGAGGATCTTTGTCACAACCGCACCCCACCGTCAACCCCGTTCAAAACACGTTTATTAGGATTAATAACGATCAAAGTCACAGCAGACAGAGCCTTGAGGGTAAATATCAACTATACAGACTATATACTGTATTTAGATATATTAATGGATTTAGAAACGGACCACAGGATTCTTTCTTGTTTTACTTACTGCAAAAGTAATACAGACAAGCGGTTAAACTCTGATTCACACAGGCGACCTAATCACTGTGGCTAATAGTAGGTGCACATTCACTCAAGCTACACAGGCAAGCAAACAAAAGCAGAGGCTAATCTATAGGACATTATTGACCCGCTTCGAGCTACATTGTCCATTTGACCTTGATGGTGATTATCTTTCCTAATTGTCCCTGGATACAATCACGTTTCCACTCCTGATTTTTTTCTTCAAAAAGCACTTCATGAAACACTCTTGGATAGATTTCCCTCAGAGTTTCATCTACCCGCCGCAGCACCATAACCCTTACTCATCCTCTGGGGTGTCATCCTGATCCTGCCTTCTTTCAATCTTTCTTCCATCTGGTCCCTGTGCCGTTTTCTTTCCAACCCATTTCTCTCTTCCTTCCCTCCTCCACTACCACCACTCCAATCTCCGTCGCTGCCTCTTTCGGAACGGAAACGCGAGGCAAGCCCCAGGAAGAATGCAAATGTCCGTGGCGGACTGACTTTAGTGATAGTGGTCAGCTGAGCATTTGAGTTTCCTTATTGGATGCTATTATTTGAAATAGTTTATATTTCATCATCAAGTGGCATTTACAGGCTATGTTGCCTTTGTCGCTTGATTTTTTACTTTTCAGATATAGTGACAAATCTAGCCACTTTTGAGACAAACCTTTCACTACTTTCCATTGAAGAGGAAACGCCAGTACTGCACTATAAGTACGTGGCTGGGCTTTAATTCCCCCTGCAAGCACACTGCTCCACTCTCTATGCCTCTCATTCAATTGACCGCATGTACAGTGGCTGACGTAGACATGGATGAGCTTCTTACTTTTTCTCTGAGCGATCATTTCACAAGTTAATATGGCTGGGATCACAGCACAGCCTTTAACTTATGTCTACAATGATTTTGGCAGACAGTGTTGTGGTTATAAAACCTGGATTTTAGCCGTGCAGAGCAGCAGCTCGGAAATGGCTTGGAAGTGACTGCAGGTTAACATGTAGTTTTAGTGAGCTGCACTTCAGTCGCTATTTCATACTTCTTCTGTTGTTTGAGAACAGAAACAGAACTAGAATGACACTCAGTATAATAGCTGCTCCGAAAAAGTTTTTTAACTACGTCCTCAATGCCGCACATTGACCGTGCACTGTCCTGCTATGTACTTAGTTTTGACCTAGTCATGTTGTCTCCCATCCCCCTTCCTCCCTCTCGATCTTCAAACTACCCTCGCATCAAAATTTACGCTGACAGTTTAATGAATCCGGTCCCTCTTAATGCTGCATGGGCTCACTCCTGTGGGTGAGGCCAGCCCTTTCCTACATGTGACATTTTCATGTTGAGCTTTATTGGCAGACTAGAGATAAATCACCAGGCAGGAGGAGGAAGGTGTGCCACGGCATAATGTCAGCAAGGGTCATAACTCTTTACGGTTATTATTTAAGATTTACTACTGACTCCTTGCTAACTGCCTACCTCTCCGAGAAGACTTTACTGTGAATATAGGCTTCTGTCCTCCTTCCTGTGTGTGTGTGTCTTTTATGGCTGTGTACGTGTGTGTGTCATGATAATGCTAAGGTCACATCTGATCTCCCTGGACTAAGCCGTGCTGACTCTGAGAAACATATCTGATGCATTCAAAATTCAAGAAGCCAAGGCTCCGCTTGCGCAGATCTAATAATATTCTGTGCTTGAGTCTTTCAGGGATGCTGAAAATTGCATCCATGCCAATAACACACCTTTGGGTCTCACTGTGCTGAGGAGGTGGAAGGTGCCGTGGATTGAATTGTTATGTAAAGGCATGTCAGATCGGATCGTCTAGGCACGCTGAAATTTGTCAGACAGGGCTGAGATGAAGAGGAGGCACAGGGAGGAAGAGGAGGCAGACATACTCGGTTATATTTAGAGATGCTATGAGACACATAGCAAACTGAGAGGAGTAGGAATCTGAATAAGTAGGAGGGAGACGAGGCGGTTGGCGACAGACAGGCAGAGGTAGGGGGACGGGGAGCAAAGCAGGAGGGAACAACCCCTGGCAGCAGAGGAAATGTCACGGTTAGGGTTCAGTGAAGTGGTAAATCAGGAGCATCAGCGTGTCAGGGCATTTAAGGGGGAACTGGAGAGGAACTAAGCAAAGCTATATGATCAGTTATTGGTCCTATGAGCACAAGGGAAGGTAAGAGTTATACCTGCATGTTGTCAGAGGAATTTAGTCATCTAACAGAACAGATGCAAAGTGCATAAGCCTTTGTGGTGTTTCCTTTCGTGTCCAAAGAGATCTTGAATTCAAGTGAGAGTTGCCTGTAGATGAAAACCTTGTTAGGTAAGCACCATGTGCAGCACAGCAACGTCTCAAACAAGGGGGTGGTTTGTTTTTATTTGGTACAATAAAATGAACAAGCACATTAAAAAAAATCCAGATGTAAGCCCATAAATGACTTTATGGGCACATATATTTGTATGTAAACACATTCATATGCATACACAGGCAAAGCAAAGCAGAAGCCAAATACAATCTAAAATGATGCTAATTGTAAGAGAAGTACGTAAAGTCACTAAAGGCATCATCTTCTTTGGTCTGGGATTTGATCTTGAGGAGAAAAGAAAAATCTCCATTGTAAGAGCTTGTTACTGATGTCGCTGCCTCTGGCTAATGAAAACTTAAGCCTGATCATGCTTAACAGCAAATGAAATTACACAAACAAACACAAATTAAATTATGATTCTTAATTCATTATACATCCTAGGCAACGCAGGGGGAACGCAACCATTGTTATTCATGTCAGATGCTTGTGTAATAGCAGCAAGATGCAAATGCTAGTTTGTTTGTTTATGACTATGTACAGGCATCCAATTTGGCCAGTTACAGTCAGCCATCACAGCAATAGCCATATTTCACCAGGCACTGGCTGCAGCAGAAGTTTTACATAATCAACCTCCACAAAAGGAGTGCTCACAAGTCTCTGGGGATTTTTTTTTCTTGTCATCAAAATAAAGCCATCACCCAAGAGGTAGCCACCATCGCTGAGCAACGAAGCATATGAAATATGGAAGTGCTATGAAGCAGCCTTTACATGTGACAAAATAAACGTATGCAGGGGACATCGCTTCAAGAAAAGTGAACAGCAAAGCAAAGACTTTCAGTTGTTGCTCTTTCTCATCACTTGCAAATCTACCCCCACCCTAAAAGGACCCCAGGTACTCCTAGGTACGATGTAGCTTACACGCACAGGGCAGAGCATTCATAGTTGTGTTAGGTGTGTTTCTGTGTGAGTCACACTGAAATTACACCGCCAAAAAAAGAACAGCAATGAAGAAAAGAAAGAAGTCATCCATGTTCGTTCTTTCAACTCAATTCAAAAATGGCGTCTGCTACGGCGTAGCTTCCACGCACAAGCATGAATTGGCCTAAAGTGTTTATCCTCATAGATTCAGCCACTAACAATTCAATGTTTTATCACCATGAATATTTTGCTGCAGAACTTTCAAGAGATACTAAGGCTCTCTCACCTTATGTAACAGCGCAGGATGCAAATAATTCAAGGTTAAACATCACTTTCACTGTCACACAAGTACACAAACATTAGCTTGCCGAGTCACTGGAATGCTCATTACTAAAGGGGACAGTGCGGCCACCCGACTTGCTCCCGTTTCCTTGAAGGATGGCCGGATTACTTCTAACTTTTGGAGTGAGAGTGCCAGAAGTGATTTGTTCCATCTGTCCTCTTTTGACCAAAATCCTCTGCCTAATATGAAATCCCTATATGCAGGCCAATGGATTGCGATAAGCATACTTAGCCAACTGTGAGCAAATTCGAGGATGTTTGGGTGTCTGTGAAAGGAAGCCAAAGTAAACGTTGTTTTCTTCCTTGCACTGGTTCTGCAGCTCTAATTGTCTTGTTTCTGTGGCTGGTTGGTTCTTTTGTGCTCCAGCTCTCCTCTTCTCTCTGCCACAGAGGTTAAATGCTCCAACTACTCTGTGGGAATTATCAGCTACCAAACAGAACAGGTGGCATGACTGACATGTCAAGAAAAGAGCATGCTACATGTACCGTATTTACATAGTGCCTGGTTCCTGCCCTGGGGGTTACTTTCTGTCAGGCTGTCATGCTGCAATATTCTTGTCTAAAACATAGACATTATACAAAGGTAGATGACACATTTCCACTTTTTCCCACTATCCAGAAAGGATGTCAAAATATCCCAGATATCATTGGGAGCCAGAGTCTGAGTAGCTTACCCCCATTTTATGGCTTCAAATTACTAAGTAGAACCAAACTTACTTGCAAAATGAGCACTTAAACAAACATCAGCGTGATTAGAACAACCTAAAATGACAAACCATCCTTGGGAGAGATTTATTTGACTGTACTTTGACTTAGGACCATGTCCTATCCACCAACATGGAGGAGGCGGAAATTATGACCTATACTGCAACCAGCCACCAGGTGGCGATCAACAGGCTTTGGCTTCACAGGCCCACTGAGAGAGTGTTGTGCTTCGAGTGTAGCTCCGAAATAAGTTTTAAAAACACACATCACCCCACATAAAGTGAGGCTCCGACACCGACAGGAGCACCAATGAGATGTGATAGATCTATATTGTCACTGTGCATGGCAGCTAGCAGCAGCCTGGACAGAAAGACAAAGTCCTCTCCAAGAAATGTGTAAGTCCTTACTGAGCGGGTTTACTCATATTTAAAAAGAAAACTGCACATATGTGCTAATGTTGGTGTAAAAAGCTAATTGCGTTTTACCCATGATGCCAAATCACTGTCAGTCCGGCGACACCTGGCCCGCGGAAAGACAGATTATCAGAGCGTGGAAAACGGAAATTAAAGTAAAGGAATAAGACAGGAGTTTATTCACTTCCGCGAGGTGAAGACAGAAAATTAAGTGGTGGAGACAGACGACAGACTTATAAGCAACGTGAGAAAACGATTAAGAGGAAGCTGGGAGACGGAGATAGCTGACCCCTTAAAAGACACGCTGATAAGATAAGATAAAAGGGAAAGATACTGAAGCGCAGAGCAGAGGGAGTGAGAGAACAAGTGAAAAGAGTTTGTGCAACGACAGACAGGATTAACAGCGCAGGGTTTCTTCACACAGCAAATGTCCGTGCACTAATGTGCACCTGTGCATGCATGTGTATGTGATGACGTGCATGCATGGGAGAGTGCATGTGCAATTACATTTGTATCATGCATGTCGGTTACACACTTAGTTGGAGATGAGTTAACTGAGAAACATTAGGAATGTGCAGACCACAACAGTTTTATTGCTCCTAAATGTATTACAATTGCATAAAAGCATATGTGTACATAATATTATTATAGTTTGTGAAAGTGAAACACAATAACGATTTCACACACCACTTAGAATCTGCAAAGTTAAACGGTCATGTAGCCAGAATAGTATGCAATGAACCTTTCTTGCAGGCACACACGCACGCACACACACACACACAGATCCATACAAATGGAATTCCCTCACTCAGTGCCTCCACCTCCTCCTCCACAAACTTTCGGTGTATACCCCCCCTCACCACACGCATGCACACACACACACACACACACACACACACACACACGCACATGCTCGTGACAAATATGCATTGAAAGCACGCGGCTGGAATCTGCAAAGCTACATCACTGACAGACGAATCTAAGCTCCTCACTCTTAAAAGCTTCTCATAAAGCTGCACAATCTTGGAAAATAACTCCCACACCTGCAGTAAAGCAAATCCCAGTTCCCAAACACACACACGCACATACACACATAGACACACACACACACACTTATTTTTATATCTATACAGTCCCATTTCACAAACACAGACACACTATGAGCACATCAACACACCTCTATTGATAAATATGTGCACACACACACAGACAGCTGCCACAAAACGTAAACAAAATGTATGCATGCACGTGTGTGCACGCATGCAAGGACACACACTGCCTCTCTCCTCGTTGTACGATTCAGCAAAATGTAAAAAGCAGCCAAAACAAAACATTAAGTAGAAGCTGCTGAACTGCACAAAATCAAAACACATACTTGTAAGATGCTTTCAAATCAGCTCTGAGCTCTCTCACTTGGTTATCTCTATGGTGATGCTGAGAGGAGACTGATGGGGAGATTGCTGTACTATCTTCCATCAGGACACAGAACTGAGTCACACATACCACATCTCTCTCTCTTCCTGTTTCCTCTCTGTGTTGTCTCTTTCTCCCACAAACGCTCGCTCCTCTTCTTCGCTGCTCTTTCACATCTCTTCCTCCCATTATTCCATCCCTCTGACGTTCACGTTTGCTCTTATTCCCACCTCTCTGTCACTGCCGCTCGGTGAGCTTTGCACCGTTTCCTCTCCTCTGTGTGGAGTCCATCTGGTCCTCTCTGGTCTCCCCCTTCCTCTCCTCCTCACCCCTTCCTCTTCTCCTCTCCTCTCTGGTTGTGTCTGTTTTTTTTTTTCTCTCTCTCCTATCTCGCCCTCCTCCTCTTCCGTGGATTCATGCCTTTCACGTGGGAACCTTTTTATCCATCCCTCAGAGCTCTGCGCTCCGCTGTGCCTACCTATAGCTGTCTGAGCGTTTGTGCTGTGAGTGGAAGTGAATGGACAGGAGGGGGAGCAAGGAGACAAGAGTGAGCAAACAGGCAGTTATCCTCTCAGATGCTCCTCTCAGTTCTCCCTGTCTTGTTCCTCGTCCCTCTCTCCTCCTCTCTCTCTGCGTCTCTCCATCATGACCTCCCCTCCGTGTCGCCATGCAAGCCCCTGTATCCTTGTAAGCAAAGGGTGGGAGGGATGGAAAGGGGGGATTGGGGGAAGAGGGGGTGTGAGATGGAGAGTAAGAGGCAGAGGGAGGAGGAGCCAGTGAGTCGGTCTAATTAAAAAGCAGAGTATGTACAGCTGCAGAGAGCAAAGAGGGAGACGGCGAGAGGAGGAGAGGGGAGGAGAGGGGAGGAGAGAGGGGAGCAGAATGATCCAGGGGGCGGAACCGAGAGGGAGCAGTGAGTTGGGGGGCACGAGGTGGTTTAAGGGGGGTGTTAGAGCCTGCTAGTAGTGTGAGGTGGGAAAAAAGGAAAGGACACCAAGGTCAGCTGGAGAGGAATGCAGAAAGGTCATGCATGGAGAGAGGGAGGAAGAGAGGGGAGGAAGAAGGAGGGAGAAGGAGATAGGAACAGACAGGTGGAATTATTCTTCAGATATCTCCCATATGAGCGGGGGGGCAGAGCCGGGTAACCGTGACCAGCACCATAATAGAGACACATGGACAATGGCCCTCTGAAGCAGAGGCGGATCCACAGCCAGCGAAGGTTAAACCACTCCAGTGTTTTCAAGCCTCTCTTGATTAACATGAGTAAGTGTTGTGCATGCAAATTAATGGGCGAACAAATCATCGGAATTATGTTTTATATGTATGATGACAAGAATAAATTGGAATGTTTTCCTTTTTTTTTTTTATTATTGTAGTTGCACATCTACCCCCATCATCACCGCACTGGCTGCTGTCACCTGAGGCTGAATAGTAGAAAACCACAATACAGCGGAGATGGAGAGATAAAGTCTACACCGAGATGCCTTCAGGGCTGAGACATCTCATTCCATTTTATCAGCTCTGATCAGTTATCTTGTCCTATCGCCCCTCTCTCTCTCTCTCTCTCTATAAGACTTGCATTCAAATCTCACTGAATCTGTTTTTCTTACATCTCTCAGATCGTATACACTCTTAGACCCAGTTTCTAGGAATCGTCTTTTCAGTGGATTTCAGCTACAGTTTCATGGAAAGAGCACAATTACCTCCACAGGATAGGAGCTGAATGAGACAGGTCCTCAGCTGCCGTAATGGAATATAATGTAGTCATGGAAGAGATGGAATATGCATTCGAACATGGAGTCAAGCCTTTAAGCTATTAATAAGTATTCCAGTACATGCACAACTTTGTATTAACACTCTGTAGCCACTTTTTTAAAATCTAATGCAACTCACTTCAATAGTTTTGCCATAAATTCTTCATTTACAAAGTGAATATTGCTTTTTTTTTTACATTGTTGTTAATGTTAAATCAATTCTATTTTATAATTGAGATCATAGTTAAATGATGTATTGGAATACATTATATTGAGATCCGTTTCAAATATTTTGTCCTACGTATTTATATGCAATAGAGGCGGCTTAATAAAAGTCAGATTTGATAAAAGATCCATGGTATTAGATTTATGATTGCAATTAATAATTATCTTTATTGTCAATCAATCAACAATTTTTAAGATGAATCGTTTATTCATTAAAAAACTCATTAAAGACATTTTTCTGAGATTTATTCGAATCATCAGACCTCTTAAATATTAGGTTCACACTGACGAAGCAAATAAGCAAGTCTTCTCTTACATGAGTATTTTTACATGTGCCACTGTATTCAGTGATGAAAACATATCCTCAGAGGGTTTGATGGGACCTTCACTGCCCCCACATGTGCACAGATACAAGTTTCCTTCATATCCATTAACAGTTTTGTGCAATGTTGCTGGATCCTTACTGTAATTATCTCAGGGGTCTGAAAGTGCATCTTGTTGAATGTTCACCAGCTTGTCTCCTGTCTGCTCAGCTCCAGAAAGCAGACATGCAAAGTGATTAACTAGCTGGTGGAAGTTGTGGAGCATTTAACAGCTTCAGGGCCAATTTTGTCTCTCAGGAGTTGGTAGAGAACAAAACCAAAGCAAAAAGAAGAGTGAATCTTGGATTTATATTCATCAAGGTGGCAAGACTACAAATGAACGATGAGTAAGTAATTGTTTGATAATTAAGTTCACAATATCAAATTAAAAGGTTGTACTCCAATGGTGTGCCCGCAACATTTTCAATTAATGAAAGAACATTGTGGTTTTGGTGCAAAATCGCCGACAGAAATCTCGTCTAAGAATAGTATTTTTTATTCTTAAAGTTAACTACTTTGAAACTTACATTATTATATTTTCTCTCCATCTAACTCAGAAACAGGCCCCAGGTTCTGCATCGGCAGTCGCATTGATGCAGTGACGCTGCGGTTACAGGGATGTTCAGGGTCATGTGCTGCACTGAGAGCTTTGCTGTACACGACTGCGGCGACGTTGACGAGTTGAGAGACCAGCGCTGTTGGAATCCGTGCATGTTTGTGTCTGCTGGAGACTGTCAGCACGGCGATGCGGCAGATGGAGCAGTGGAGGAAAATGAAAGGAGGACAGACTCCAAACAGGCAGCGCAGTCTGCCGGCTACAGAGAGGACCTTGAGTTTACAGACGACAAAGAGCTTCTGCTGGCAGTGTTTACAGGTGGCGTTTAGTTTATTGCACATTATATTTTGACGACGTGCGAAACTCATCACCATCTAAACCGTCCCTCTGGTGATTACAGTGGAGTTATGTGAGGGTCAAGGTATCTTGAGAGAGCTGAAAAGCGGTCCTTTTTAGTTTTAGAGACTCGCGGGCACAGACACAGCAGCTGTGCGCACACCGCTTTGTGGAACGACACAGAAATGAGAATACTAATAGGCCATAATAGACACACACTGCTGATGCTGATGTATTTGCCAGGCAGAATTCAAAAACTGCTTACTGTAATGACCCTTTAAAGAATATTAGTTTTTTTATAACAGTGTTGGAAATAAATCCACTGTATTTACTGATATAATGAATATGCTGAATACGACGCTGATGGCATCGTCATTAAAACGGCAACATCACTGGAGTCAGTGTTTGTGTACATTTGGGCTGCAGAAGATACCTACATGGATAATATGTGTTAATATGTAACCATGCTAGCAACATGGGTGTAGGGATGCTAACTCCAGTTTGTCAGTCCACTACTTTAAGTCCATATTTAATCACCTAAAGCATTATTAGATTGATCACCCTGAAATGTGCAGACATTCATAGTCTCCAGAGGATTTCTGTGATCACCTGACAATTTCTCTAGTGCCACCATGAGGCTGACGATGAGGGTTTTGATTGAAATGTTTTGGCAGCTATTGAAATTGGTAAATTTGGTAAACACACTAATGTCCCCCTCCGGAAGATTTGAAAAACTGACGCAATTTCCATCAGCCTCAGTTGTAATTGCTAATTACGAATTAGCAAATGTTAAACCAATACGGTGACCAGTCAAACAAACTTAATTTTATATAGCACCTTTCAAACAAATCAAATGCAACCCAAAGTGCTTCCCAGGTGATTGACAAAACATAGGATCAATTTACTAAGAATGTGCGCAAACATTCAGATTTAGAGACAAATGCATATAGCAGAGAAGACATCAATAAAAATACACATAATAGATATCTAAAAGTAAAATAAAAATACAAATAACTACATAAAATAAATTAAACTAAGATAGTAAAAGGTCAAATAATAATGAGCAACACCAAAAGATAAATAATAATGCTAACAAATAAAAATAACTAACTAAACTAGGTTAGTAACCAACTAAATTACCTAAACTAACCTACAGTAATTAAATGAACCATGGACATGCTGTCATAGTCAACGTGAACATGTTGGCACCACTGTTCCAAGTAGAGTCTCCCCATGTTGATAGCATGGCTGTGCAATAATTATCCTATGGATCGACAACATGTCCTAGTAAAAGTGTGTATCTCTTTTTCTCTGTTTCTGGCTTTGTGTTGTCCACATACTGTAACTCTGTCACCGTCCTCTCACAAACTGTAATCACCGCTGTAATCTGAAGGCTCTCTGCATACAGCCCATCAGATCATGTGCCCGCACAGTAACCGGGAGAACACCACCGAGTTTCACCGGCTCTCATTAATCAGCCACCATGTCTGGTGAATTTTAAGCAGATCCTTTAATGTACACTCCGATCATGTGATCAATCATAGCCTGAAACAAGGTTGTAGCAGAGTGGACGTGTCTAATGCTGAGATCCACCGTGGTCATTACCTGAAAAGGATTTCTTTTTGTTATTTTTTTGCTATCTCGCTTTCAACCATGATGGATGAACGAGGTGGGCAGTCATTTGCCGGACCTGAGCGTAGCTGGCATCTCCCTCTCTGATCTGAGCCGGGCCCGGGACATTGTCAAAGATTATAAGTTGCTTTGATGGATGAGGGAACTTTTGCCGCTTTGTTTCTCGACCCAGCGGTGACTTTCTGTGTCTGCCCTCTTGTCTAGAAACAAGGCTGGGGGTCAGGAGAGAAACGCTGCCTGGCAACATAATAAATGGCTGAGAAGATGGGCTGTGAAGGTAGAGAGGTTTGTGGCCGCTGCCGTGCACCAGAAGGCACTCACGGTACTTTGCATCAATCCTTAATGCTTGATCTGCCTGTCTACTTCAAGTAAGTTTGACAAAGTGATTTACAGAAAATGTTTAGAGCTTCTAAACCAGTTGTATTTTAATCAGCATGAAGATGTGACAGTTCTAATTCTGTCGCCTGTAAATAAACCTGCCTCTGGACATGCGGCATTGTGGTAGCTCTCTCCACTAGGTGGCGATGTTGCTCTTGAAGTGTTGCATGACAAAACACTCCAAAAAAAAGATTCAGCAAAGAAAAGAAAATCTGTTTCCACTTAAAATGTTGTGCTCATTTGTCCCTGAGTGATTTAAGGTTCACTGAATTTATAATTGTTAATAAGTTTCAGGGTCAATTAGGTGTACACGCCTCATGACGAGCACTGTATTTGCATGAGAGTGTAGCGTGTGCATCCTCCAGAGTCTCCCTTTGCTCTCGGCTACATGAGTGAAATGCAGCACCGAGTCCGTGCACTGATGTCTTCAAGTGAAGCCACAGAAATAAATGAATCATCGGCCACAGGGCTCATCTAATACAGATGCAAACACTGAAGTCTAAAACACATTCTCAATCTAATTTTAATTTTAGAAAAATAGTTAAATAATAACACTGAGGTTTTCCCATGTTCTGCAGGTATATGCTGCCGATAAGGTGATGAGGAAGCAACCATGTAAAATCCTGATCTGCTCTGGTCCATTTCATTTGATGTTTTTAAGGCACACATCAAACGGTGCTCTGCAGCCTATATACAGCCTGGCAAAGATTAAAAAGGTAGAGCCTTGCTGATATTCTCCAGAGTTAACTGAGTTAAACCCCAACCTAAGCATACCCTGATTACAATATACAGCTATAATATCCATATTGTAAACATGGCTGGTAATGATACAACAGATGGATGCTAAATTATTTGGCTTTAGAACAGACACGCACCCGAACAGCAGGTCGCCAAAAAAAACGTTTTGCATGTCCATCTCTGGGCTACAAATGTGAAATCTTAAATATATTAAATATTTTTCATTTATTTACTATTTTTCAAAAGAGGTTACAGTGTTATATTTGTAACGGTTGTCACAAATGCTTTCTTATCTATGAGGAAAGATTGAAATCATTAAAATACATTATAATCTGTTTGTAATCCCGTGTGATGACAATTTTCTTTTGCAGAGTTACGTTCAGGAACATCACGAAGAGGATTTGATTTAAAGGGCAACAGTTTTAGTAGACATGTTTATCTGATTGATTATAGTGATGATTAAAACCTAATGGTCATGAAATCATTCAAAATGACTGTCTGGTGCCATGAAGATGTTATTTGCTACAAATGAGCAGAGAAGATAAAACGCATGATAATGCACAGGAAGGAATGGATGTGTCAAGTGCATAAAATAATACCAAGGTGACCTTCTTCTGCTGAAATTTAAATGAAATGAAATGCATGTGTTTGCTGTCTTGGTGGATAAGATGAGACAATTACTCCCATATCTGTTTATACGAAACTACATGATTCAAGATTCAAGATTCATGAAGAGGTGCTTCATAGGTTATTATAAGCTTTGGACAGAGCCATGTCAGTTGTTTTGCTCTACTTACTTTCTTTATGTAAAGCTAAGCTAACCAGCCTCCAAGGTGAATCTCATATGAAACGGATGAACTTTTGAGTGGTATTGATCTTCTCTAACCCTTAGCTTAAAAATCACCACACATCCCACATCTAAACACCATGAGGACTTCTTCAGCGATAAACAAACATTTAAGTTGTTTTTTATTTAAGTTCATATTAAGAACATCAGTCGTTGGAAAGTCAAAGAGCTCTGTCAAAAGCAAAGAAACTGAATTTGCTCTTATCATCATTACTGTAACACACCGCTGAAATTCAAGTGTACTTTTCAACCGACCGCAGCACTGCACACTTGTTCTGCACGATGTTGCTGAAAGTGACATAAAACAGTTGCACAAAGTGTGTGGGAAGAAAGGAGTGGTCTTTAAACGATCTCTGCCATCGTCTCATAATCCATCAATCGGATCTGAGTATATAGTTCTGGTATTTGTCGTACTTGTTCCCAGAGCCAAGAAAGCTGTCACTGCTCTCCTTCCACCAAGCAAAACAATATTTCCTTTTGGGGCTGACACTACTAACCATATCCCTATAGGTTACTATAGTGATATATGTGTACATGTATAACTACATAACCTTTTGTCGTTCTCATGGCACTTTCACCTATAACATCACAGTGTTAAAGCTGCTGCATACAACAGAGGATACCCAGTGTGGTTTGGGCCTTAGGACGGTGATATTGTTTGGCTGCTCAACTGGTCTTTCCAATCACCACCGGTTCAGCAGTTTATAATATGGTAATTATTATGTGGACATTCATCATCTGGATACATTTTGTGGGGGTGTTTTTGATACTTGACCTTTCCTGAGATAACACTATCAGGTCAAAATTACCCTTGACCAACAATTTGGGACACGATTCTTCAAGTTAAAAGATAAATGGTCCCCTCTGAAATTAGCTGTTGTTATAGGCACATAGCGAAGCCATTAATCCTACCTCTCCTTTAGTTCAGCCCTTCAAGAAAAATTTAATCTAACTGGCAGGTTGTTATGGAATTTAATTAGCACACTGACTGTGTGTAGGATGAGAGGAGATAAATATAATTACAATATAATTATTATGTTTGGTTTCATCCAACTGCTGTTATTAAAATTAACAGCAAATTTGGAGGCTTCTTTTAGAATTTTTAGGTCATTTACCACATTTGTTAACTGAATCAGCAATTGCGTGATATAGTATGACATATCAACAGTTTGATATGTTCAGGGCAGTGTTGTAAACGAGGAAAGGGAAGTTATTTGATTTGTGTCATCAGATGCAAATGGCTTCTGAGTGGTGTTTCTGTCGTCCTCCAGCAGAACATGAGCACCACACGATAACAAAGAGTCAACATCTCTGACTGTCATCTGCAAACACAGCGGATCTATCGCATTATCATCCAACCCATCCTGTCTTTCCACTCCGCCTGTTTCTTCAACACGATCTTACAAACCGGACAAAACAAACACGCACAACTTGTACTGCTGCCAAGATAATAAGTCTTTCCCCATCCAACCTCTATGAACTCAATTCCAAGGCCATTACCCGCATTAGAACCTCAAATGGCACAAGGCATCCCTCACTCACTCATCTGCCACTTAAACATAATGCCATCAGGACACTGATACAGGTCAATAAGGTGCAACAGCTGCCCGCATCAGAAATAGCCTGGTACCTGCAGCCAAAGCAGCACTATATAAGACATGCCACCACTAATCCAGCTCTCTACTGTCAGTCAGTGTTTCATGTTCATGACATGTCCTTAATTGTTACTGTTGCTGTTCTTATTGTGTAATGATGTGTACTGGTTTAGGTGTTGGTCTGTTTGTATCATGGCACGTCATTTGTAACTACTAACTAACTAACTAAGTTAAACTCTCAAATAAATAATGTAACATCAACAGTGAGGTGAGAAGATGTTGTCTTATGTTCTGTGGTGATTGTGTGACTTCTTGTAAAATGCATATTGTAAGACTGTACTAACAATTGTAATAAAACACTTCTGATTGACTAAAAGTTATTCGTAAAAGCTTATGTCAGAAACTAATAATAAAATTATAGATATGTAAATGTTGTAAATTGCAATACTGTGCAAAAACTTCATTGCAATATGTAAAGATTGTAAATTACCGTATTGTAAATAAACATTACAACATTGTACAGTTACAACATTGTACACGTTGTAAAGTACAATATCGTAACAATAATAATATTGTACAAAATACATTTTAATAAGTTCTTAATCAATATTTCAGAATTCTATTTGTAAAGAACGGGGGAACTTTTTGGGAAACAGGTCTGTCTCGGTCTCACCTGCTGAGCTCGTGTTGTTTACCTCCTCCCTGCTGCTGACACGCGGGAGAGGGGCGGGGGGTGAGGATGAATGGATGGATGGATGGAGGGAGGGAGGGGAGAGGAGGGGGTGGATTAACGCAGCGTCGGTGTCCGGTTTTAGACTCCACAACAAACACAGGGAGTGATTGAGAGAAAAAGCTCCTCACTGGCGCAGAAACCTCGTCCAGCACCTGCTCGTCCTCCTCGGTCAGTGTCAGCATCTCTGCGCGCTCAGCCTCCAGCCCCGCACAGTCCCGCACAGCCCCCGGCCATCCAACATGTCTCTGTCCGGCTCACAGACACCAGAGGACGGACTCTACGGTGAGTGGTGGTGCTACACGGACCGGCTCTTTGTTTTGCTGTTTATTCAGTCAGTTACTAGGTCGCTTTGGGACGCAGGGTAACCTCACGTGTATTAAACAGGGAGGATGGTTAAAGCTGCCTGGTGTGTGCGCGCACACAGATTCACAGTCTAATTTCCGAGTGCAAATGTCAACAGTCTGGACAAACAACGGCAGCTGTGACCCCGTGGATCAGTGCGTTTCCAGGTGTGATGGGCAGATGTTCACCCACAGCTGCACAGGATTCTCCCAGTTTCAGGGCTGAGAGGGAAAGTGTGACATGATGTTACAGAGAGAAAGATGAGGAAGAAGAAGAAGAAGAGGGAAGAGGCAGTTTTTCTATTTGTCATTGTTGTTGCCACTGACACCGTCATTGTGTAAACGGATTCCCTGACTCACCTGTTTGTATCTCTATAAACCAATTAGGCTGTGGAGATTTCCTGAAGCTTATGTGTGCAGAGAGGATGCTGGGCCCAACATGTGGAGCAATGTGAGGGGGGGGCAGGACACTGAGGAACTGTGTGAGAGTTACTGAGGTGGGGGAGGGGGTTAGACTTTAAATTCAGAGTTTTACAAATCTGCACAGGGTTATCAATTACAGCTCTACCAATACTGGAGTATTTTAATATTTGAACACCCGTCCCTATAATTGCCTAACCCCAGTTTCAGATTTAATATATTAATGGAACCATCATTTTTTTAACAGCCCAAACTGCACATTACTGGCAAAGTTGGCAATTACAAAAAACATAACGAATGTGGGTCATTTCCGCAGTTTTCCAGCAGGCCTCTGAATGACCTTATTACCAAAACTCAGGTTTCCATCGAAATGAAGTACAAATTTAAATTAAATTCCAGGAAAAGAATATGGAAATCATTTGTGGTTTGTTTCTCTATTATTTGGTCACATTTTATTATTGGTCCATACACATCTTTTCCACCTCAGGTTTTTAAAAGTGTAAAATTGAAAATGTGCATTAAAACGGATCAAGGCACCGTCATATTATTGCTTCAAACAGCAGAACATGTTGGTTTGTGATGAGCATGCATTTTATCATATATATTGGATGTATAATGTAAATGATTTATAACATATATATCCTGTGGTACTTAAATTGTTTAGGATACATTTAACTTTACCACGTGCAGAATAAACTCATCTTTATGGTGCATGGTGCACACAAAGACATTTCTATTTTGATGTCGTTTTAAGGTTTTTTTATGTTACATCTTGAAAGACAAAGAAAAAGAATATATAAAAATATGAGGTAGTAAAAATCTAAAGACCCTCCTGTCGTCTCTTCCCTCCCTTCAACATAAAGAAAACACACAACAAACCCCCCCCTTTCTCTGCCTCCCCCTCACAGCCTGATCACTTGTGTGCAGTCTCTAAACTGGGAACTGGCATTCATAACAAACATTAATCTGTAGCGCTGCAGCTCATTGAGTCTTTTAACATCCAGCTCTTGTCCACATTATATAAAGCTGATTTGGCAGTGTGGCACAGATGAATGTGCGTACGGGGGATTGCACCGCACAGAAACTGATTTAGCGCCGCAGAGCGTTGCCAGCTAGATAAGTCAGGCAGCGAGGCAGTTGTTATGTCATACCTCCCCTCTGTGGGAACACAACTAGGGCAATGGCAGAGTCCCCCCCCCCCTAAATCTGCCTCAACCAACCTCCCCTCCTCACCCTTCGTCCCCCGTCTTCTCTCCATCCCCGTCCCCACTGATTCCAACCTCTTCTGCAAACTGTCGGTGACGTTCGCACCGTGTCCTAAACCCAGTTATGACGTGAAGATTAGAGAGATCAGACGAGAGGGGAAGGATATACAGATGAGGTGTTGATGTTTTGTAAATGTGTCAGATAGGGATACAGACAGCATGACGAGGGAGAAACAAGGGGAGGAAAGCAGAGGGTGAATGGCTAATCTCTTAACAGAAATAACATCTTACATAAGCAGGCATGCTGTCAGCCCGAGTTAGCACTGCTCCACTGTTTGGCTGCTGAGTGTGGGCACGCCATACACACCAGCATGCATGTGTGTGCATGTGTAAATCTCTTCCTGCCCATGCACCCAATGACCCTCCATTCATGTGTCCATTCATTAATTTGCCGTCTGTGTTTTCAGGAGTCATCGATAAGAGAGGAAACAGACCCTTGGTCTCTGTCTCTTCTCTGTATGTTACATACACATGTTTTTATACGTGTGTGTGTGTGTGTGTGTGTGTGTGTGTGTGTGTGTGTGTGTGTGTGTGTGTGTGTGTGTGTGTGTGTGTGTGTGTGTGTGATGTCACTGTCCAGCTGCATTTCCATCCAGGAATTCAACATGTCCCCGGTCGGGTGTCGTGTCAGGACATCCCTGGTGGTGCTGCTTGACCTATGACTCACCATATGTCAGCGCACAACACAAACCTGTCTACTCCACAACGAAGATACAACATTTTACAAGAAGGCTTATTTCTTAATTTGGCAATGGAAACTGCTTTTCCGATGATGTTTTTTTTAAATATATGAACTAAAAATACAGGATACAACAATCATTCATGCACAGACAATTTATTGCAGGTCGAATCATCAATAAGAATATTTTACATATAAAAAACTATGCTAGGTTTATCACACTTTATCACACAATCTGAAAGGGATTATTAGCATTTTCTAAAATACTAATGTAGTTTTATTTACTGAGCAGATTAGATTTTTTAAAGCATTTAAACATTTTGTAATAATTTGTTTGCAGTGACAGATCTTCTCTCAGCAGTGTGTACTGTGATTAGAACAAAAAAATATTGCACGCTCAATCAAAATGTAAATACACTCGTTTAAAACGTATAAATATGTTTACTTCCCTCACACAATCACGGCTCGTCTCTGGCCCACTACAGTTGAATGTATGTGTATGGGGTCCCGCTGGTTCCTGCCTCCCCTGCTCGTTGTGTCATCACAAACTCTGCTGCTCGTGTCGTTTACTCATCAGGCTCCTGGGTCGAGCTGGAGGAGCTGATCGCAGCCGTGAGCAGCAGGGAGAGTCTGACAGGGCCGCAGGACAGCATCTCCTCCGCCCTGCATGGGGAGCTAGAGAGGATCCTTCTGGAGGCGCAGCTGGAGTGTGAGAGGAGTAAAGACAGGTTGGTGTGGATGCTGTGTGTTTGGTTTGTGGGGGGCTGTACTCAGTGGAACTTTGTTTTCACACCGTGTGTTTATTTTCCTGTTTTTGTTTGCTGTAATAGTAATGTAGACTCATTCGGTTGCAGTGTGACCACATTGTAAAGGCCTGTTTGTTCCACAGTCCTCCGCAGGTGGGGACTCCTCGGTCCACTGGTTCCCCGAGACCCAACAGTGACCAGGACAGTGACTGTGTCACCATACAGGTATTCTTTTTCTCACACTTCATCCCAACGCCACCTTCCTTTTTGTAATCTATTTAATCAGATTTCCTGCTTCACACCCAACCACTTCTTACCATTTATTACAGCACAGTTTAAAATCAACCTGCAGAGACATGAGGCTTGCTGGAAATCTATAATCTATATTATGGAACATTTATTTGAATTCATGAAGTGATGTATTTGTTCAACAGAAAATTAAAGACTCATAGGTGATGCCTTCAAGTGTCCACTCACATCTTAGGGACGGTCAAACAAGTTGTTTTTCTTTCTTATAACTATGTTGTAACTGTGTTGGTGCAGTTGCTTCTTGCTAAATGGTATTTAGAGATTTTCCCCTCAAGGTTTATGAGACATATGTTCAAACTCAAGATGTAAGTTAATGTCAGCATCAGCCATGCACATGTACTCAGGTACTCAACAAATAGACTGTATATAAAGATTGATTCACACACTCGACCAGTCACAAGTCAATGTCAGCTGTCAATCATGACGTTTCACCCCGTTTTTATAGCATCAAATAAGTTAAACCAAACCCCCCAGAAAAATGTGACAAGTCAGTGTGATAAGAACCAACTAAAAACCATCTTTGAGGAAAAAATATTACTTTGGCTTTTTAGTATAAATGTCCTTTCCACTAACATGGAGGAGACAGGGTTTATGAACTATACTAGATCAAGATGATTTGGCTTCACTTTTTAAGAGCTGCCATGTCATCCATCTTTATATACAGTCTATCTGTTAACATCACAGTCTCCATCTTTTTTTTTATCACTCTATTTCTTCTCTTGCACATCCTCTCATCCTTCATGTGTGTTGCAGGAGGACGGTGAGCGGCGAGTGGACACAGACTGGGTGTGGGATTGGTCCAGTAGACCTGAAAATATGCCACCAAAGTAAGACCAACTCTGTCAAAGTCAATAATTACATTTTATTTTGTATTCAAGATGTTCCATACGTTGTAAGAGTGCTTGCAAAGATGTGTAATGGTTTAAAATGAACATTTCTCTCTTGCCAAGAGTTAGACGAGACGATCAATACTACTCTCGTGGTTTTGAGCCAGAAAAAAATTGCTTAGCTTTGCATAAATCCTGAAAAGGAGGGGGAAGGGGTTTAGCATGGCTCTGTCCAGGATTCGAAATCCACATAGCACCTCTGGAACCCACACATTAACATGTTGTGATAGTATGT
Source organism: Hippoglossus stenolepis (assembly GCF_022539355.2). Taxonomy (NCBI): domain Eukaryota; kingdom Metazoa; phylum Chordata; class Actinopteri; order Pleuronectiformes; family Pleuronectidae; genus Hippoglossus; species Hippoglossus stenolepis. The sequence goes on from NC_061500.1 coordinate 13,451,892, forward strand.
ATCATTTGTTAAAAAGTTAGTTGAAAAATCCGGTCTGTTTTATTTTCAAAACATAAAAAACTGGGAATTCATTGATCAGTTTGACAGCACATTCCAATGTTGTTTCTGGCTTGTGGATTCTACCTTTGAGTTTTGAGAAACACATGAATCATCCTCCTTTTTATTTACTCTGCCACACTAGATCTTTTAATCTGTTTGACAGGTAGTGCTTCTTAATGATCCCCGGCTCCGAGAACTCTGCTCCCTCTCTCACATTCCCACTCTTCTCTCTTGTGTTCTCATTATCTCTGTTTATTTTGTTCTCCTCTTTCTATCTTCCCTCTCCCTGCACCTCTTATCTGTGGCTCCTTGTCGTCCTCTCTCTCCTTTCTCTCTCTCTCTCTTCAGAGAGTTTGTGTTTCAGCACCCGAAGCAGCCGAGCTCCCTCAGCGTTAGGAAGACAGAGGTGATGAAGAGAGGACTCTTCTCCTCCGATGTTCTCCTCATCCTCGTTCCTTCGCTGCTGGCTTCACACCTGCTCACACTCGGCGTCGGGTGAGACATGTTAACACAAAGATAGACTCGTGTTGCGTTAATTAATACATTATCCGAAGCAAATTCATTACAGCGGTGCTACTGTTCTCTAAGTCTTAAAGAGTAGTTTGCAGTGCTAATGGAATCAGATACATCCAATTCTTACTAACTTTTAAAACAGAATAAAGCAGAAATAAGGTGCAGCATCCTCTGCCCTTAACCCTCAGCTAGAGGAAGGAAAATGCAAGAAAAAAATCTGAACAGGGGAAAGCAAATGTAGAAACCTCAGAAAGAGGCAAAAGGTTGAAAACATCCAGGCGACGTCACTAGTTTATGGTCGGATGTAGAGCTGAACAGATGTTCTTGTGTTGCAGTATACAGCAGAGCTAGGTGGTCCTATAATAAAAATGGTCTGCTTAACTACTTGTTTGTTTTGTTTTAACGTAACAGAATCTCGGCTAATGTATTTGCTGGCTTTGCTGGAGGGTAAACTACAGCGATGCTAAATTTAGTTGAAGCTCTAATTGCGTCCCTGACCGTCTCCCACACACTGAGAACCAGTGGATGTATTAGTCATAAACGGAACATATATAATGAAGTTAGTTAACGATTAATGAGGTGTTTCCTGGCCTTGGAACTACTTCTCTGTTACCATGGATGTATCACAGGAAGGGGATAATGGACTCAACGATGGAGTCATTTGGCTGAAAATTGCTCACCTGGCATGTTATTTAAGAAATGATTGTAGCTTCAAGGTTTTCTTCTGCATTGGGAGTCCCACCTCATGTGCACATTAGTGTTGCCCCCAACATGCCCGTCTGCATGTTTCTGCTCAGCCTATAGGCTTTACATCATATCCTGTATATATTAAGGTTGATTACATATCTCCACTTACGCTATCCAGAAATCAAGTCAAAATATCCAGGGTAGGAACGCTGCCATCTTGCACCGATGACATCATTTGGAAACAGAGCCTGCACAGTAGCGCTCGGGGGATGGAGCCACAGTAGCAAGGCCCTGTCGATACACGCGCTCGCCAATCACCAATCACGAGTCCGACTCAGCTGCCAATCACGATGTTTCACTTAGTTTTTATACCATCAATGCCAGAAAAAGGAACACAAGAAAATACATGAGTATGATAAGAGCTATATAAAAAGACATAAACCATCTATGAGAAAGATTTATTCGACATGTTCTTTGGTCCATGCCCCAACTGCTCACTAATGACCTGTTCTGCTGCCAGCCACCAGGTGGCGATCGACACGCTTTGGCTTCACTTTGGTCATCCATCTTCATATACAGTCTATGGTTTACATCAGTTACTTTCACCAGCTTCAGGAAAAATGTATACAAAATAAACCTCATTGGATGGAAAATGTATAATAAAGAGAATCATTTTGTTTTGTTAGCTGATTTATGTATCACGTAATGCTAGTCTATGGTTGAAATTATTTTAGAGCTGCAAAGGATTTCTTTGTTGCAATACCATCAGTGGCCACTGGGAGATTTAACTAGCAAGGTTGAGTGGCAGCGCGTTGTCCATCCCTTTAAAAACATCCACTTCTGTTTCTAAGTAGTTAGCCACAAATTCTAGCGATTGTGTTCCGCTATAGCAGATAAAAATCCATTGATGACATTATTTTTTTTACAATTTGTTATTGGTTTGGAAAGACTTAAAAAATGCCTATTGTACAATTGTAGTTTTTAGGAGAAGTTTAGTAATAACAGCTTTTTCTTTTCTCTTTTTAGGATCTACATAGGAAAGCGACTGGCTGCTTCCACAACTAGCACGCTGTGATGTCACCTGTAACAGTCTGGCCAATAAGGTCACAGTCCGCCCTCTCTACCGCACTAATTTGCCTCCTTCCTTCTTCGTCTGTCTGTACCTCTGTCTCTGTTCAAATTTACCTGTGTCTTCCCAGCAGCACTCTGCCGGTCTGTCGTTCTGTCGGCCTCTCTGTCAGTCTGTGCGTGTCGTAGTGCCCGAGGAGCGGATGGATGTCAACCAAAGAGCCAGTCTGAGGTCACTTTTACTCTCCCAAAGAGTAACACTGATCTCAACTAGCTAAAGTGTCATCACAGAGAAGAGATTGCCCCGATACAAGAAAAGAGAAGGAGAGTTTCATCCGGCTAGATCAATAAATCCCTTTGATAGGCGGAGATGAAAACAGTTAGCTGGGAACAGTGTGCAATGTGTGCCGACAAAATGAGAAAGATAATATGTGGTAGCCTTTTCTCTCAACCTTTGAAAGAGCAAAATGTCTGTAATTTGTCAAAAGTAATGACCCTCTGTGAGACTGAGCCGCCGAGAGTGGTTCTGTGCCGCGATGGTTTATCTAATGTAGAGAGTTTTAGTTGGCCGAGTGAATGTACAGTAGGAGAAGCTCTGGTTGTGCTTTCTGTCCCATAAACCAATTAAATATTTGACCTCCGACAAAGACAATCATGATCCCATTAAACTTCACTCCTCAAAACCTTATTGCGCCTCTCGGGGTCTTTTATTCTCTCTCCTCCTGGCAGTGTTTGTCGCACACATGTTCACCTCGTTTGATAAATGCAGGGAAAAGTGAAGCGTTTTTCAGCCAGCAAAGCACAAAGATTTGCTGAAGTAAGCTCGGCCCAGTAATTCATACTGTATGTGGACTGTATATTTTCGCTTTCGGGCTCCGGTTGTCCGGGCATTGTTTGTAGGTAGTCCTAGAAAACAGAAAGGGAAATGTTTTTACAACGTAACATGTTGTTAACAACATGCACATGAAACACAGCATCTGTTTCGAATTAATTCCATTTTCCAGATGAGGTAAATAATAATAATAAAGGTCTTTCCGTGGTGTGTGTTTTTTATCTCCACCAGTGACGACTTGTCTAACTGAGGTCTTGCAGAAATGTTATGACATCACAGCACCCTGTCTCTTTCCATCTGTCTTTGTCATTCCTCACCTCACACGAGTCTTCCTTTTCTCTCTTTGTTTAAACTAGCTGCTGCCTAGACCACTCAAGGATTTTATGGCTTTCCCGTAAACCAGAAAACCCGTTTCCTCTTAACATCTCATGAAAATAGCTGGCCTGCATTTGGAGCGGCGGGTCTGAGAAGCACACTGAGGTTTTTTTGGGTGTTTTTAATGCTTTGCTGCTTCGGATGTAAACGCGTCCCATTTGTTGTCCGGCCTGGCCGAGCCACATGAGTTTATCAGCCATTAGCGGGGTGTTTGATGTGAGGGGTCCTGCTGAGCTTGTTAAGCTACTCCTAGACAACACCGAGCTGACGATGCAACAACAAGGCCGCCTTGGCACAGCGCAAAACCACCTGGTTTCCATTCACAGACGACCACATGTTACACGCTCACATGCATGCAACCACTTGGCTCGTACATATTTTGGCAACAGTCTTTCAGACGATGTAATGAGAAATGATTTCACGTGATTAGGAAATGTGCGTTCATCATCTTTGAACGAGGTTTGATCTATTTTTGTTTCGCAACGTTGCAGTTTAAGTCTCGGTAAAATGGTTGACTTCCAACATATTATATATTTTTAGACTTTTGACCACTATTATGGTGATAGAAACATTTAGCTCAGCAAAATTTAAACGAAAAAACAAACATGAGCAATGAATGAACCAAACTGTCGTGTTTAAACACCCATCAAGGTTGACCCATGGTTTCACTGGTTCAGCTGAGACTTACTGTGCTTGTGTATTTGTGTATTGGTTTGTTTATTAAACAAACCAATAAATAAATGGACATGGGTGAAAACATAAGCTCTTTGGCGGAGGTTAGGGAACATTTGAAAACAAAAACTATGAGGAAATGCTAATCGGTACGACAGAAGGAAATTAGCCAGTTAAAGTGCAAATGCTATATTATTCAACAACCTGCATTCACCACTAGAAATCTGTGATATGATCCTGATTGTCTTCATCTGACAAAAAATTCTCTCAAAAGTGGATTTAGCTGCTTGACATGTTTTTCGTTAACTTCTGTTGTCTTTTATTTCAGTAACTTTTTGTCTCTAGCTGTAAAATTAGCCAACACTGCTTGTTCTTGGAATGAGAAATTAACAGATTAAAACCTTTTCGCATTATCGCTTTTACCACATCTCAGCAAATATTAAAGTGAGTTCAATTTGAACCATGATCAATAGAAAATCTGAGTTTTCATTAACTTGAATTATCTTACAAACATTGCATTTTGGCTGTGGATTTACCCCGATTCAACCCCCATTCCTCACTCCCCCAACCATTAACCCTCAGCTTGGGGCAAACAGGCAGTCACAGGTGGAAGAGGCTGTTGTAAATCACCACGCTCTCACAGAGTGTTATCCCCCGCTGCTGTGAACCTTGGTGAATTCTTCATAGCAGTGGACTGTGTGAAGATCCTCCCTGAAACAAGGACAGTTACAGTCTTTAACGCCATATGTGATTTTCCACAGACCTTTTAGATATGGGTGGAAACAGGGTGATAAGCCTGAGTCTGGGCATTTGGTGTTACGAAAGAAAAAAATAAAAAATAAAGAAATCCTCATGCCTTGTCCCTTGTAACAGTTGAAGGCAAAGATCGACTGTGGAAGAAATCTGTTCATTTCCTGGACTGCATTTTAGAGATCGGACATCTGTCGCTCTGGGAAATGCATTATCTCCCTGCTCCTATAGTGCAAGACAGGAAATAGAGAGTCCAGTTTCAAAGAGGTCGAATGTAACAAAGGAATTCAGTGAACCTGGCACGGCGTCTGTGGCGTAGCACTCAAAAACAAGGTCACTTATTTGGGCCTCCGTCTCAAGTAACCTCACTTTACCACATGTGGCCCACTTCCCCCACATGAACCACCTATCATTACGACAGAAGGCTATGATTTCACAATTTCGGAATGACACTCAAAGAATAAGTTGCGTGATTGAGTGCAGAAGCAGTCGCATTTGCGAAAAACTTATTGCATCTTAGGAAGATTGATCATTAATATTTATATCGGCTTCAATAAATATAGTTTGCAGGGGGAGACCACGGTGTCTCCTCTGATGTGATTTGACAATCGCTGCACGACGAACGCACCGCCGGAAACACTCTAAGCCAGATTCTTGCATCTTTCATACTGTGTCACTCTTGAGAACGCAGCGGCAAATTCGATAATGAGCCTCATATCTGACAAGGTGCGGAGGTGAGACGGAGAGAAACTACTTCCTGTGTGTATAAGAGTGGTGAGTCTTTGTTTTCTTGTTATGCGCTCAAACACGTGCATGTCATCTTGTATCTGCTGGGCCACATTACAGAACCAGCATTAATTGCTTCCATGTGCCGTCCTCTCTCTCCTCCTCTCGTGCACACTCCTCTCGGTGCAGCCAGTCATGCTGGCTGAGCGCGGCGCAGACGTGGATGTGAATTGCACTGTGTCTGAACAAATGACCCAGTTTGCTCTCGCACTCCATGTGCCGTTTCCCACCGCATACGTCGGACCTCTCCAGCCCAGACGTGCTCACGGTCTCAAAGTGCCAGAAGTATGAAGGATTAATGAGAGCACCTGGAATACGACTCAATGAAGCACAATGCAGCTCTGTTATTCCCGCACAGGCTGCTCACCATTGTGTAGGCGAGTTCTGTCCACACTTCCCGAAGATTGTCTGATTCATGTTTTGTTACAAAGAATCCTTTACGAACAAGTTGTAAAAATGATTTTTAAAAATGGGATATATTCAACTTCTAGAGAAGTGTGTGGGTTTTTATAATAGATGCTGAGCAGAGGAAACAGATCTAAAGCTTGTGGAAATGTTGAATAGTGTCAGTAGCCTCCTCCTTCCCCACCTTTCTGAAGTTCAGCGGCTGATTGTGTCCAATAATTGCTGTAGCTTTCCGACAATTTTTCACGCCAACTTCAAGCTGTGATTGATTCACGGCACAGAGGTGAGAAATGAGCCGGAGGTTGAATTTCTCGCTCAAGCCGTGTTTATTCACTCTTCACACATTTTCTAAAAATATGCGACATTATCCGACATTTAACGATCATCAACCGCCTTCCCCCGTCAGTGGGTGAGTCAGCCAGCTTTTCACTCCAGCTTCAAACGTGGTCCTTCGGAACAACTATGAGCACATTTTGTTTCCGCAGGGGTTGGAGAGCACATCGTACAAAACAGGACTATGTGTCTAAAGCCATGCTAGGAGCTCTGTCAGGCTGCAATGCTAACGTGCCTGTGTAACAGGTAAAGTTAGCCAGTTTAGCATTTTAACAGGCTAACATTTGCTAAATGGCACAGTACAGTTGAAGCTGATGGGAAGTTAGTTTTGCAGGTATAGGAAATCCAAAATAGCTGAATTGCCCCCCTGGTGGCTGGTTGAAGTATCAGTCAAAAATGCTTCCCCCTCCATGTTAGCAGGTGGGACATTGAGAAATCTAAAAGGTCACACATTCAATTTTTATGGTTTTTAGGTTTGTTTTCATCATATTGGCAGATGTATATTTTTTTTCCGGTAAGTACGATTTTATTGTAGTTATTTGATGCTGTAACAACAAGGTTGACAGCTAACACTGAGTCGGGATTGGTCGAGCATGTGTACAGGCCGCTCCAAACCACTAACTGCGAAGTTAAGTGACTAGTTCAAATTTAGTCGAAATCCAGCCAGTGGTTGAAAATACATTTTACATGAAACCTCATGGTGGTGCTCAAGGAATGCTCAGGGCTAAATCAAACTAAAGCCAAGAGGAAAGAGAGAAAAGTCAGATTATGGGAAAGGTTGCATTGGGGGTGTTAGTGTGAAAAACTGAAAAAAAGCGATGTCCAGCTAAAGTGATGGTTTGCCGTCATCAGTATGAGGTGTTGGTGAAACATGCATTAGGAAAGAGGTGGTGTAGGTGACTCAAGGAACAGCTGGACAGATTCAAATGGTCCGACTGTGAACTCACAGTTTATACATGACAAAACCATCAGGCCTGGCTTCTAACAGGGGCCTGTATTACGTAAACTTGCAAACTACTGTGAAATTTAGTCAGCCTCAGACCACTTTGTTGTTTTTAGAAACGATACGTCCCATCGCAGTGAAGCTATTCTGGGAATACCTTTATGCATCTTTCATCAATCTTCTCGTGTAATGGTCATGTTTTTCCAAGAAGGGAGCTCAGGTTCATATTACTGCTTCCACCACTGAGACAGGTCTGAGTGATTTTACAGAGAGATATGAAGGCAAGTAATTCAGTACGGTAAATGAAACTGAAAAAAATCTGTTTCCTGTAATTTTCCAAAGATGGTTTCAAAGGATTAGAAAAGCCCACAACCCAGACTAATGACATTCAACTCAAATTTGCATTTCTAAAACAAAAACCTTATTTTCTGCATTAACTCAGAGTCAATTTTCTGATTTATTTTGTATCTATAACATTTAAGGTATCATTTGTATTCATGCCTTCTACGCTGTGTCACTTCCAGGAAAGTCGACAGCTTTATCCACCATGACACCCCAATTTGGCAGGAGAGTTTTCAGTCTAAATATGCTGCAGGATGTGGGTCCATTTATTAAGCGCCTGCCTCGAGTTCAAAGATATACAGTCTGTCTAATACCAGAAATTCAGGCAATTTAATAGTGTAATTTGGGGTTTGGAGTGACTTCTCGCTGCCAGACTGGGGCGAGGTATTTGATAGATGCTGCAGATTTTACGAGGTGTTGGATCAGACCCCTCTGACTCGCTGACTGGCTGCTGTTATGTAACTTCATCAGGTAAGATGGCGCAGAGCTTGTAACACATTGCATCCCACAGAGTAATGAGGCACTCAGGGCAGGAGCAGAGAGACGTATGCTCACCTCCAGCTGTGGTTTTATAAGTCTGTGTCCATTCCTCAAATGCTATGCGACTGATGTAAGTCGTTTTATGAAAGAACGTCTTATGCGGTGAATTCAACTGTAATCTTCTCTGATTCGGAGAAGCTGCAGTTTGTTTGACATGAAACATTTACCCACACATTCATCATCAGGAAATCTTTTTTTTCAATTATGCCCGAAAATATTAAATGGATGACAAATTGTGTACTATTTGTGTACCAAGAGACAAAAGTGGTCTAGAATGAGCATGATTGACATAACATAATTAATATATATATTAATATTATTATCATGATGAATTAAACTATTGAGTAACACTATTATTCAGCCATCGCTTATCCCTTGAGGAGAGGAGCCAATCCCAGTTGACATTGGGCGGGAGGCGGTCACCAAGGTGTCACAGGACCTACATACAGAAACAAACAACCATTCACACTCACACCTCTTTCCCAATGAACCTAACCCCAATCTGCATCTTTTTGGAATTTGGCTCCGGAGGTAGAGCGGGTCGTCCACTAAGCAGAAGGTTCGGCTAAATCCCAGTCTCCCCATTCTGCATGCCCGAAGTGTCCTTGGGCAAGAATCCCAAATTGCTCCTGACGAGGTTTATGAGAAACTACTGCACATAGATGTACTGTATGAATGTGTGTGTGAGAGGTCATCAAGACTACAGAAGCTCTACAGACCATTTAGCATTTACTGTGGGAGGAAGCCCACACAGACGCAGGGAGAACATGCCAACTCCAAACTATTACATACTATTTACGGTAAAGCCTGCAAAACATTTCTGCACACCACGTCACTGACAAATAAATCCAATGAACACGATAAAATGATCTCACAGTAACCCACCAATGTGTTTCTAATCAATTTCAAATGTTGAGTTTAGTTGAAGGAGGTGGATTCACAAAAAAAGCCAAACATATCAAAGGATGTATTTCCTCTGTAGGCGGATTTGATGAGAATAAACACCATTTATAAAATATTTGTGGGTCTTGCATGTTTTTTTCTTTCTTGGATTACAATAATCTTTGTGTTGTTATTAATGCGCCACATGTTTCCTGTTATGCACCTCTAATCTTTCAGTATGCCTTGTTTTCATTTTCGGTATAGAGGTTTTGAAAAGCATTAACCTCAACTTTCTTTTATTATTTGCAGCATAAAGCCTCATTGTCGGGTCGGCTGTGTGTAACATGGTAACGCAGTGCATTTGGCTGTTGTTGGGGTGACAGCAATGCTATAATCTTTGGTGTCTGCTCCCAGCTAACCATGTGAAGATGAGTATCAGAGTCACAGGATTCGGTCGTATCAGTATCGCTGAATAAAAATAGTCAGGAGATGGTGTCAGACGCATTTGGGGATTTGGTTTTTATCTCAGAGCCAGCTGCAGCGCTCACTGTCTGACCTCATCGACCGCACCGTGATGTGATTCAGCCCAGGTCCACGATCCAGCCGGCTGATGTGGTGGCACTGAGCTCTCTGCCGCAGCTGCTGACCATGCACGGAGGTCTGTGGGACTCGCTGTGCTCCAGAACCTGAAAAACGCCTGCGAAGGATCAGTCTGGAAACCAATCAGATGGCAGATAAAACTCTGGGAGACCTTATCAGTGCACGGCGAATGAACGGAGCAGTGTTGTACAGACTAACCGCAAGGAACACCTGTGGTAGCTGTTTGGAAACTATGACTCATTTGCTTCTTGTTTCTATACAGCTTTGTTTACTTTTCTAACCAGGAAACATCTTAAATACCGATGTTTTTTTTTGTGCTCAACGCTCCTCAAAATTACTCGCCCACAGAAAATAGCTCGCTTGGCTCAGAAAATAAGATGCAACAGGCAAAGAAAGAGGGAAAAACAAACATCATTAAGACCTAGGCAAACGCATCCAAATGTGGCGAGTTGCGTGGTGCCAGACATGCTGACGACCTTGAGCCAGCAGCCTGTCTGAGGCTCGGCTGGCCGGTTAACGCCACTTGTTAAGGCGTAGGCTCATTTCCTGACTTTGCCCTGGGAAGGAGGGAGGAAGCAAGGGCATATGGGAAAGGTGTTGCTTTTGATGCCTGGAAGGAAAGTGCAAGTGTCTCGCACAGTGTGAAAAAGAAAATAAAAGCGGTCTAATTGCTGGAGGTGAGTGAGACATGTCCAGAAATTCCGCCCCTGAAGCCTGAACTCATGAGTCAAAAATGTTTCCAGTTTGGGTCGAAACATGATTTCATCGGCCAGACATGGGTTTCTTCAGTGGATCAGAAGCTGCTCGTGTGCAGTGCATTTGTGTAAGAGCCTGTGGGAACTGGCAGCAGCCAGTAGGAGCCAATGCAATAGAGTTTCCCCCAGGTCACTCCTTCTCCACATGGGGCCATCTGAGGAAGGTTTTAAAAAGCAGGTTCTGGTCCTGATGCTCCTCCCTCAGTGAGACTCCTGCAGTCCTCTCTCCACATCCACACACTCAATTCAGACACATATGCACACACAACACACACACACAAACTGTCAGCAGCCTCTAAGCTTAACATGACAGTCTCGCCTTGCTGCTAATTCAAAAAGAAGGGACACAGGCGCACCACTCACGGCAGACGCAGACACACAGGAAACTGTCACTGTGTCACGTTCAGATAAGTCACTGGAGGGAAGCTGCAGATCTGGGACCAGTTGAAGGGACAAAATGGGCTTGTTGACGGCCCTGGTTCTGGCCTCACAGCTGTTGCTCCAACTGTGCTCACATGTGGAAGCCCAGGCTCTAGGTAAGTGATGTTTAAAGTGCTTTAATTTGCTTTTCATATAAGTTATGTAAATATGATGACAACTTTTCACAAATTGTGTCAGATTGATTGTGGTTAAGTGATGCAGAGGAAGAAATACGAATCATATTTTCTTTTGGTTTTCTTTTTTTGTAACTCTCTGGATTTTTTTCAATCCTGTCTGTGATGCAATCCTCCATTTTCATTGTGTGTCAAAAGAGATTTAATGGCAGCAGCACTGTGTATTTTACCACATGAAATACATAATGGATAAAGCAGACACTGTGAAAGAGAATATGAAACGCAGATCCAAAAAACACAAAGGATTAGCCCCGGTGTGGGACAGTCTCTGGGGTACAAATAAAATGCTAAATGTCTCTGTCAGTTGTAAAAAAGAGTTTTTCCTTTTCTTTTACGAGACTAAAGAGTTTTAAAGCCACCGTCATTCTGCTGAAGGAAAGTCACCCTGCTTTTTTATATCTATGCAGCTGCTTGATTCCTGCAGCTCAGGAGGTTTGGCTCTCTGCTTTGTATTAATCCAATTCAAAGTCCTCAGCTGGGTCACACACATGGGAATAATCAGAGATGATCTGGGTGCAATATTGAACTTCAAGTCACACAGACTCTCTCTCTCTCTCTCTCTCTCTCTCTCTCTCTCTCTCTCTCTCTCTCTCTCTCTCTCTGACACAGAAACTTGTTCAAGGTCACACACACACACAAACAACGTGGAGCTGCAGCAGACATGTAGAAATATTGGTGTTTATAGTTTATCAGCTGCTCTCTAACCCCCCCCCCCGGTTGACTAATGGCGTGCTCTCGTGCACCATTAATCCCTACGATCTTTCGGCAATAGCTACCTGATGTTTTGCGTGAAGCAGGTCCGGATTAATGGCGTTCATCATCTATCAATTTCGCTGGCAAATTACTTCTTGTCTGCATGACTGGAATTCACCGTGGAGTGAAGCCAATTTAAAGCTGCGGGGGAAGCCGGGCACAGGGACAGGGACAGAGTGTATCTTTAAAGAGGCCATAATTTATCTTTTCATGATATCAAGTAACACCGTAAACACAATGTGACAATACGAGAGGGATCACTTGGTGGAGCAACAGAGGATTATCACCTGAATCCACAGCTCTCTTTGGCTTTATAGCGAGTTGTATCTCGTTTCCTTTAGCTGCAACTTTACTGTTTTGGTTCTCACAGCACTCACAGTGTTGTTTATCGGCTGCAGCAGTTTTCATTGTGAGGCATTTAGCAGCTAAAGAGTTAATATTGAACTTCAAGTCTTCCAAAAGACATGACTCAAACAATGCATCTGAGAGCACAACATGATTATTATCACATTATTTCTCATCAAGAAACAAATTGGATCCCTGTCCCTTTCAGCTAGGTTACTCATGGCTATTGCGAAAAAAACGTGACTTCACTGTTTATGTTAACTACTTGCTGATGTTGATGATGTCATTCCTTCAACACCGGTAATGGCCGACACGGTATCTCTCCAAACAGGAACCTGCGATAAATCAGAGTGTTCCACATACAAACCCTCTGTTGTAGGATGAAAAGATGAAAAATTCCAACCATTTGCACACTTTGGAGTAATCTATAACCGTAACAGATTTATATTGCTGGTGTTAAGGAGAGGGCAAGACTGGATTACTTTATGGCTTCCAGCAGTTAGTTTTATGAAGCTTGAAATCGGAGGTTAATCAGGGGGTGAAAATGAGGCACTCTCTCAGGATCTGTGGTGTAAAACAACCCCCGACTCCCACAAAGGCCTCTGTCCAGAAGACTTATGAACGGCAGGACTGTGTGTTTTATATCAAAGTGTGTGTGTCTTTGTAATGTAATTGACTACACTACATTCTTACACACAGTCACTCAAACACCGGTGGGAGATCAGGGGCAACATCAGGGGCAATTTGGGGTTCAGACCATACAGTCTATGGTTCACACACTTTGGATATGAAGACTAGAGGATCTGGGCTTGAACCACCTGCTACTCCTCCTGAGCCAATGTTACAGTAGGTCAATTTATAAATTGTCATTGAATTTCCCATAGACTGTATTTAAAGATGGGCGACATGTCTCCACTTCCTCCCCACTATAGAAATGAAGCCAAAATATCCCATTAAAAAAATAATGACAAGAAATACCTAAAATGACAATGATGACCTGCTACTATGGAGAACGCAGGGTTTATGACCTGTACTGAAACCAGCCACTAGGGGGCGATCAAGATGCATTGGCCTCACTTTTAGAAAGCTGTCATGTCATATACAATCTAAAGAATGAACTGTTTGGAGGGTGTAGCTGGTGTAAACTATGCCGTAGCTTGACATGCACCCTACACACTAAACTCTACAATACACGTCATGGCAACACAGACTGCAACAACTGTGATTGGTCGGCTTGGCAGTTTCGTCCAGTGGCCAGACAAGCACAGAAGAGTCATCCATCTCTGGCTTAGTTCGATGGTCACATACAATTAATTTTCATAAAAGTAACTGTTGTTCACCATTTATTAGCTCCAATTCCAACATGATCCGCTCATTCACCACTATTTGAAGTACACACACAGTGACATGGAAGCTCCACCGCAGACTAATGGTTTGGCGTTGACTCTTAACACCATCAAATGCTTGTATGGAAACTCAGGGGATTGGAGTGAGCTCGCAAAAACAGTTAACAAAGCCAGCATTTATCCGAAACCCGCAGAGATGGTTGCTGAACTAGATCAGAAGTTAAATATGTAACAGTTCTTCATTAAAATGTCTAAACTCGACCAAACCTGTGTTATATATTTTGTTGACTTGTGGAACAAAATGTCTCCCACAGTGTTCAAACCCAGAAAAATCGCCAATTTTGTTCAAGGTGAAGGACGTTTGGTTTTGTTCACAAACAATGCACAAGAGGGGAAAAACACACTGCTCGCCAGTTTGCCAGTCGGCTGTTTTTTCCCTTCCACTGTTTGTATTGGTTGCTCGTTATGAATCAGGATTATTCATTGCTGTTTGCTGCCTAACGTGAATAAAACGTATGACCTGGGACACGTCAGGTTGATTTTTATCTGCAATGGTGGTAAAGACATCAACTCCAATCACCCCATGCTGATTAGCAGTAGTGTAGCCTCTTTGTCAATCCCAAGCAGGAGAATAAACCAGTCTTTACTCTTCAAAACGTGAGGAGTGGAATGATTTTCATTTGTTCCCTTGTTTTGTTCACTTTTGGACTGAAGCCAATTTAATGGAGCAATAAGTCACATCGAGTGAAAAACAGATCCATCTGTTTGTGCAGTACTTACCAGGTGATCTTGGCTATTGTTAATACAAAAAACACTCATCCAATTTTTGGCGAAAGCGATGTTGACAGCACCGTGCGAGAGGGCATTTTCGCTGGCTTAGTCACATTTTACTGCACGCATTTTTAAAACCCCCGTGTTGTGGTGAAATACACCGAAACACACAAGGGACCTCGGGTAAAGAGAGAGAGAGAAAAGGAGGTAGAAGAAGGAAGAAGGGATCTCATCTGCAGATCATGCTTCACAATCTTGGCTGACAACGGCCAATCTGCGGGAGCATTTGGGAGCAATTTTGTTCCCTCGCGACAGAGGGCCTCTCAGACTGCTTTTCCGGGTACTTGTGTATTCATGATGTGTGCAGATGGTGGGACTAACGATTCACTGCACATCCTCTCATGGCCTGCCCAGCTCCCATGCTACTTTATTAAAGGAGGCCTATAAACATGAGCGCAAGTGTACAGCATTTCTCTGGCATTTCACTCCTGCTAAGTAGCCTGTCAGTGGATATGTCTAAAATCCATCATACCTCGTTCAGTGAGCACAATGAATGAATAGTGGCTGAAAATGAAGATTCACATTTATTTTTATGACCATGAAAATACAAGAGAAGTAAAGAAACCTTACAACTAAAAGTCATCCTACATAGCTTAGATTTACTCAGAAGTCCTCCTCCCTGTGATTTCTTTGAGCTAACTCCGTCTGCCAAGTTTGCTCTGACTGATTGCCACTGCGTCTCATAAGAGCAACAAACACTGGATCAACATCATCATCTTCTTGTTGACTCAGGATGTGTTTACTCTGCGGATGCAGGTTGTAAATATTCATATCTCATCATCCATTACTCATGTGCTTTACTGCTTGTCTCCTTCCCCATCCCCATCAACAGTCTATGATCTGCTCACCTCGCCTGATTGCCTGCCAGACCTGCTGCAGGGGGGTCTGGCCGAGCAAGGTGTGAACGAGGCTTTCATCCTGGCCACCTTCAAGCTGCAACCCAAGACCGGAACCACCGTGTTCGGCCTGTACAACCCAAGGGACAACAGCAAGTACTTTGAGTTCACCGTGATGGGGAAGCTCAACAGAGGTAGGAGAGCATCAAAGAGGCTAAAGCTTCAACTACAACATTTAAAGCTGCACTGGGGATTGGGTTATGTGAATGGGGTCATGCAGTCATGAACCCACAGAGAATATAAGAAGAAGATTCCACAGTTCCCCTATAGCTCTATAGGGTGTTTCAACGTTTCTGTTTTGGTTCACTCTCACTGGTATCATCAACCTTGTTTCTCACAAAAAACTCCCAGCAGACAAAGTAATATTTCCCTCATTATAGGGAGGAGACCAAAACAGAGATAAAAGGAAAGATTTTTTTAGGTGGCCACATTTGACACCACCAATAAAACAATGTTAAAAAAGTTTTTTTTATCCTCTGACTTTCCTCCAGATCACCTAGGAAGTAAAAGCTGTTAACATTTTTAAGCTTGTTGTAATTTAAATGAATTATCCTTTAAATGCAGCCTAAACTCGTTCTCCTTTTTATCTCTTCTCCACTCTCCCTGCTTTGTCCCGTCACAGCTGTGCTACGCTACCTGCGGACCGACAAAAGGATGAGCTCAGTCACCTTCAACAACCTGGTGCTGGCGGACGGCCAACAACACCGACTGTTGTTCCACCTGAAGGGGATGCAGCAGCAGGGGCCAGGAGGGCTGGAGCTGCATCTGGACTGCAGGCTGGTGGAGACAATCAGGGATCTCCCCGCTGCCTTCCAGGGTTTGCCAGCAGGCTATGGTACGGTGGAGCTAAAGACCATGCAAGCCCGAGACCAGGTGACCCATCACATAGAGTATTTCCATACAACAATGTTTCAGTATTGAATCTGCAGGTTTTCAAATGGCTGAATCGTCCACTTTTACTTGTTTTATTCAAACAGGAGAGCATAGACGAGCTCAAGCTGGTGGTTGGGGACACTTTTGAGAATGTTGCTTCATTACAAGACTGCCATTTCCAACAAAGGGACTCGGTTCAAACTCTGGGTAAGAGTCCATGTGTGGAGGTAAACTTCCACAGAGACAAATGATCCCGGGAAAACAATCACAGTGGTAGGAGCACAACAGCCAGTTGAGAACAGGCTCCTCTGCTCCAGTCAAACAAAAATAACAGTCCCTTTCTTTTAGGGGTCAACACGAAGCAGCTGTCAAATCAAATGCTGGAGCTAACCAAGGTGGTAAGTGAGCTGAAAGACGTCCTCATTCAGCAGGTAAATACCCTTTTACAGTTCCTATGGGTCCCACTTAATTCCTGCTACCTCACCTCTGACCTCTCTGACAGCTGCATATAAACGTGTGTTTATGGCTGAACTTTTGTAGGTCAAGGAGACCTCATTTCTCAGAAACACCATCTCAGAGTGTCAGGCCTGCGGTAAGTTCATCTCCAAAAAAACGCCATGTCTCTCACCAGTAAATATGATGTTTAATGGCTACCTGGATAGTCAACAAACTAGAACTGCAGACAGTAATACAAAAAATGTCCTCTGTCGATTTAAAGGCTTGGGTGGAACTGAGGTGGTGAAACCAAGGTGTGCCCCAGGTGTCTGTTTCCGTGACGATATGTGTATAGAGACAGCGGAAGGTGTGGAGTGCGGACCCTGTCCTGATGGTTACACCGGGGACGGTTACAACTGTGACGATGTGAATGAGGTAAAGCTCAGTGTGTGTTTCTTCACTTCTGTAAAAATTCAGCATCGACTCCCACGAGGCAGCTGTGAGCTATAAGATATTGCAGTGTTGACAAAATGTTGACGCAGAAACTCAAGAAACAAAGCAGCAAACTGGGCCTTCAGTTCATGTTAGTTTTTAAAGTATTTTTTAGAGAGGCGATGGTAAATGAGACAATAGAGAGGTGGAATAAGATTCAGAACAGGATTTGAACTGGGAACTATGCGATCCCAATATATGGTAACATGCATCTGCAGGTTTTGTTTTTTCCAAATTGGGGTCTAGGGTCTAGACGATTTGAATAATTCAGAACTGAGATTTCCTGGTTTCAAGAAGTCTATGATACAGTTTACGAAGTAATTTCGCTACTTTTTTGGGGAGTTAGACAAAGAACGTGGCAATGAGATCATGCAACTGTCACACAAGATCTAAAGGCAGATGTTAATACGGTGTCATGGGGTTTGGAAACCTCAGCTGCAGGTGAAGGTAAAAGTTTGGTAACTTTGTGAAAGTTAAGGAATTACTCCTGCAGATGGAGTCCTCATAAGGATGTAATACTCCAAGTATGTGCATGTGTTTGCCTGTCTGTCTTTTCGTGTTTGCGCTGACCTCTTTTCTAGGGGCCGGCCTCTTCAGCATTCCCTTTTTTGCATGTGCAAAAGTGTCATCAGACTTAAAAGCTTTTGGGGGGGAGAAGCCCTGTGGGAGCCATATACATTTTGCAGCTTCAACAGAGCTCATGTCCTCCTTCCCACAGTGCCAGTTTAACCCCTGCTATCCCGGCGTGAAGTGCGTCAACACCACCCCGGGCTTCCGCTGCGACGCCTGTCCGCTGGGCTTCACTGGCCTGCCTGTGGAGGGTGTGGGGGTTCTGTACGCTCAGACCAACAAACAGGTAAAGGAGTGAATAGAGTATGGAGGACAAACACACACACACACACACACAATCAGAACAGAATGAAAAAAAGATGTATGCAAATTACAGTATGCATCAAAGATAACATAGAACACCAAGGCTTATTGTAGAGAGAATACAGGGTTAGGGTTATTGTGTAATTATTTAATATGATTAATAAGAATATATGTAATATCAACAAAATACTGTAAAAAATTATGACTTACTTCATAAGGTGCACCTACATACCTCAAAACTGGAAACTGTATTCCAGCTTTATCGGGATAAATATGTGAGTGTAGTAACACTTTGTGTTTAAGCGAGTTATAAACCACATTAGGTTTTGTTTTTTTATTAACAAGTAGCTGTTTAAAAAATTATGGGGTGTAATAAAATGTTACTGAGCAACCAAGCAGGAAAAATGTGAAAAGCAAGGTAATGAGGATATTACAATTATATTAGTTATGGTATCATTAACTGTGTTTCTAAAGTATGATCTTCTTATGAGTAGACTCTTATTAGTAAAGACACCCTCCAGACATATTTTAAGATATTAAAAAATACTCTTTTCCCAGACAAAATGTACCATTTACTTGTTAAAATCTTATGATTAAATCTTATCCTGCTCCCTCATTGAAAAATCAAGAATCTGTGACAAATGCAAATACTTTTACATTTCCATAAACATTTTCCAATGTTACTGAAAAGTCCAATGTCAGTGTTTGTGCAGTGGAGGTTTCACAGTAGTTGTTCAGGGAGAATCTTGTCCTCTCAGCAGATTAATGTGAGAGCTGTCGTCTGGCGTCAAACGGTGCACATACATTATCCTACAGTGAAGGTCAAACATCCAAATGAAGTGACAATGAGCAAATTGTATTTTTGAGTGGATAGGGGACTTAAATATATTGCATTGCTGCTGAGGAAGAAAGCATCACGTTAAGCCTGGAATACTGGTATAAATGTATAGCTTTAAAATATTTAATACTGTGTTTTTTTAATTAAAATAAAAAGAAAATAGTGTATTATTTTGGATCTTGTGATGACCCATACGACAATGAAATCTAGTGTTGAAGAAGAACCTACCGGACTGCTTCTTTCCTCAGATAATAAACTATTAAGGTGCAAAATATATGTTTTATATTCGATTTTTGAACAAATTATATAAAAACGAACGTGGTGGGCAATGCATTAACCCAACGAGATGTCATGTCAGCTTTCTAGATGTTTTACCAACTTTTCTTTCAAAGCCTACCCTCTGAAGACATGGCCTCCATAGTAACAGTGCACCTACATCAGAACAGAGCACTGACAATCTGGGGGAAACCTCATCACAATGTAAATCTGGGCTTTATGGGACGTTAAATAAAGCGATTCCTTGTTAAAGTAACTGCAAAGTAGGTATGGGGGCTGTAATGTGTTGGCTAATTAATTATTATGAGCCAGGTAGTTTAAAAAGTAAAGTGCAATGTATTTCTAGGTGGATCTTAAATGTACATTTATAATGCCCCATATGTACAAAATATTTAGTGTTTCAACACAGCTACAACAGGTCTGAGCTCTGCTATTAAAGCTTGTAGGGTAATATGGACTCTTTTGTGTATTTTATGCTATAATTATTACATAAATTGTCATATAAACAAACCTTTGGATGTGACATTTTTCTCATATTGCATAATTCAGGTGTGTGATGACGTTGATGAATGCAAAGGACCGAACAACGGAGGCTGCACCGCAAACTCAATCTGTCACAACTCTGTGGTAAGACTTCTGCAACACGCTGGGACGATTATTTCTTTTATTTCAGACTTTTCTGAAAGGAGCTCGTACGTAACTGTCCTCATTCCCACACAGGGCTCCTACCAGTGCGGCACCTGCAAGACGGGCTTCACCGGAGACCAGCTGAAAGGCTGCAAGCCGGAGGTCAGCTGCGGCAACAGCCTGACCAACCCCTGCGACGTCAACGCCCAGTGCAGCGTAGCAAGGGACGGGTCAGTCTCTTGTCTGGTAGGATTTCACACCCGCTCACACACTCTGATGTACTTCCTGTACACACCTGGACTCGATATATACATAGCTGCTGCCTGATTTCCTGAGGAGTTTCATTTGTCTTGTCAGTGTGGAATTGGCTGGGCAGGTAACGGGTACCTGTGCGGGAAGGACACTGACATTGATGGATACCCAGATGAGAAACTCAAATGCAAGGATTCAAGCTGCAGAAAGGTAAATGTAGAGCAGATTTGTAGAGCTAATACATCCTGGTCATGACTGAGGGGTCTTCACTTCATTCTCTCCCTGTAACATCTCTCCACAGGATAACTGTATGTACATCCCTAACTCTGGTCAAGAAGACGCTGACAGGGACAGCCATGGAGACGCCTGTGATGATGATGCAGATGGTGATGGTATTCCAAATGAACAGGTTGGTGGAAATGTAAAACTCATGGGAGCACAACCGTGGCGGGGCCAGGGGGGCTCTGGTCCCAACAAATGTCAAAATATATTTAATGATGTGTGGTTTTGAATTAGCTATAGAGCTAACAGTAAACAAGGAATGACTTAAACATGCACCTTACTGAATCAGCAGTTGTACATGGATGTTGGACAGATAATTGGCCCCTCTGTGTAAATTGTGGCCCCTTTATGGCCACTGGAGCACACATTGACTTCAACTACTGATTTATATTTCTCTATTAACTGATCAATATTTTAGTCTATAAAAAGTGAGATAATAGGGCAAATGCAAATCACAGGGTCATTCAAATTGCTTGATTTGTCTGACAACCAGTCAATACTATTTCCATCTGGTCAAGGCACATATTTTACACCATAATACACAAACTGCCCCAAAACGCAAGTGGAACCATTCTTTTTCCAGGACACAAATTTGCATAGATGACACAAAAATTATTCACTGACACATTCTGTGATGGTGGGAATGAGACAGTTGTGTGTCCCTGTCCGTCTCAGGACAACTGCTGGTTGAAGCCCAACGTGGACCAGAGGAACAGCGATAAGGACAGCCACGGTGACGCATGTGACAACTGTCGCATGATGGAGAACCCCGACCAGAGGGACACAGACGGCGACGGCAAAGGGGACACCTGCGATGAAGACATGGACGGAGATGGTATGTGGAGAAATTACATCACTGACGCTGAAGCTCCAGTTATATAACCAGCATCTCTGAAGGCCCTCACTGTTACAACGTATTACTCTGTTCTCTCCTTCTCATCTACACCCTGCTCCTTGGTTAAAGGCACTGATGCAGACAGATGTTTCAGTGAAATTCACATCTTCCTAAATCCTATTGTATAAATATATCACGTAGTGTGTAGTGGTATGGATGCTCTCATAAGCCATCTGAGCCGTGAGAAACAGCACTGCAAAAAAAGAAAAAGAAAAAATCAAAGCCAGGCCCAGTGTGACCCCAGAGCGAACACAAGCTTTGATCATTCACCAGTATGATTACACCTGAAAAACCTCCGCGGGAGAGAAGATAGGTTTTCCTCTGTCCTATCGCTCCTGCCTGACCTTTATGCATTCGTGGTGCTGCTGCTGCCTCCCTGCGATCAACAGAAAATTGCTGCTAAAGTCAAACTGGTGCTCAGCTGCATAGCAAGTGCAACAGCGCAGCCTAGTGGTGGATTTACAAACAATATGCTGTGAAATGAATCGGGTATCAGGGTATGGTAGCATAATGTCTCAAGTGTTCCCATGCGTTCACTGATCAAATATAGATTTAATCACTGAAATGATGAATATTTCTCAGTTACTTGAATAAAAATCACCCAGAACATCGACATTAATACACTGACTGACTGATTTTAGTGATCAGACTTCATTAATTAAGTAAACACCCCATGACTGTATCAGTGTAAACAGTTTCATATTTGGCAACACCTAAACATATGGTTTGTTTGTAGGGCTGTCACAAAGGATTTTTTGCATTGTCATTTAATATGTTCATTTTGTTTCCTGATTAATTGATTATTCGTCTATAAAATACCAAAAGATAGTGAACAACGACATTTAGTAGAGCACAAACCTCCGTCAAGGCCCAACAGTCCCCTAATGAGACCACATTTAAATTAACTAGATCCTGATTTTTATTTGGATCAGCAGCAAACACTCATGAACACTCTCATTTATTCCCATTCTTGGTGGAGGTAATAAATACCATCACAATTTCCAACAGCCCAAGTGGCATCTTTAAATTCCCATAAGTTGCTTCTAATATTCAGTTCACGGTGAAATAGGAGAAATAAATCCACCACTGGAAAATTGAAATTTTGCAAATGCGAGGTATTTCTGGTGGGAACATTTACTCAAATGATTAATCGTCAAAGATTATTAATATTATGTCCTAAAAAAGGCACTTTGTAAGCATTCACCCTTTTCCGTTGCGAGAGCTACAGAATAACTGACGGTAATGTCAGTTTGTGTTATGCTACAGTAACATGACATCAATCTTTATCCACTGCTGTAAAAGGGACCAGACGTGACTTGATGCAAAATGACGCTAACTCTTTCAATCAGGCCTGAAAAACATGCTGGACAACTGCCAGAGACTCCAGAACAGAGACCAGCGGGACCGAGACGGAGACGGAGTGGGAGACGCCTGCGACAGCTGTCCTGACATCTACAACCCAAACCAGGTCAGATGGACGGACGGATAGATAGATAGACAGATAGATAGATAGATAGATAGATAGATAGATAGATAGATAATATAGATAGATAGACAGACAGACAGACAGACAGACAGACAGACAGACAGACAGACAGACAGACAGACAGACAGATAGATAGAAGAAGATAGAAGATAGATAGATAGACAGACAGCTAGATAGATAGATAGATAGATAGACAGACAGCTAGATAGATAGATAGATAGATTGATAGATAGATAGATAGATAGATAGATAGATAGATATAGATAGTAGATGATGAGAAATAGATAGATAGACAGACAGACAGACAGACAGACAGACAGACAGACAGACAGACAGACAGACAGACAGACAGACAGACAGATAGACAGACAGACAGATAGATAGATAGATAGATAGATAGATAGATAGATAGATAGATAGATAGATAGATAGATAGATAGATAGATAGATAGATAGATAGATAGATAGATAGATAGATAGATAGATAGATAGATAGATAGATAGATAGATAGATAGATAGATAGATAGATAGACAGATAGACGGTTGGTTGGTTGGTTGGTTGTTTGGTTGGTTTGATGAACTCTCTGCTCTTGTTTCAGTCTGATATTGACAATGACCTGGTCGGAGACTCCTGCGACACAAACCAAGACAGGTACACACACACACACACACACACACACACACACACACACACACACACACACAGTCTCTACATTATTAACTTACATATATCTGATTTTTTCCCTCCACTACTTCTGATACTCCAGCTTTCATTCACATTCTGTGATCATGTCCCTTCCCCTGTAGTGATGGCGACGGTCACCAGGATACCAAGGATAACTGCCCGTTCGTGATCAATAGCTCTCAGCTGGACACGGACAAAGATGGCCTGGGTGACGAGTGTGACGATGACGATGACAACGACGGCATCCCGGACATGATTCCACCCGGACCGGACAACTGTCGGCTGGTACCAAACCCTGACCAGACCGACGACAACAGTGAGTCTCAAACACACAGCACGTCGAAATGCCTCAAAATGACTCAAAACATTCAGATCTACTGAAACGCAGCTTTATTGCTCAGAGGTAATGTTCATTTTTTCATCTCAGCATCCATATTCTCCCTGAAGTGCTCCTGATGGACCTATACATGCAGTTTCTGGCCCCCAATTTCACACCCAAGCAAAAGCAACCTTTGGGGCAGATCAAGTGGCAATTTTGCTGAGTAAAAAAAAAAGCACTTCTTTTTTGCCCCAGCACCCACCTGGCAATTCTGTGACATTTAATGTTGGGAAAATGGGCTGTGAAGTCAGCGATAGAGAAGTGCCCAGTGAAATCAAGTGTTGCAGGGGAGAGGTTGGTAATCAGGGAGCTCTGTGATGTGGAGAGGAAGAAGAGGAGGTCTGTATGACCAGCTGTGTCCTAAGGGTGTACAGTATCTCTCACTCTGTGCCTCTAAACATGATGAAGAGATTGTAAGATGTGTTATTTATGGCTTATACAAAAATATAAAAATATTTGTTTGCATGTTTTGGAGCTTAGAAAAATGTATTCAGACTCCCACATGTAGGGTAAGACATTCATTTGTTTGCTTTTTTCATGTGCAGGGATATAGCAATAGAACATTGTGTCTTAAAAGTCCATCATGACTGCAATACTACTATTTACTAATCCACTCCATCAACTAGCTTTAGAGCCCTACACAATATAGCACAAGATAAAAACAGATTGGCATAACACCACCTAATGTGCTAGAGAGACTCCATCACAGCACATTCCACCATGGCGAATGCAGCAGAGCAGTTTCTAATTCTGAACACACACTCACAGCAGGGTACAGACCAGAGCGAGCTTCAATACAAAGTCCGTCAAAACTGGAACACTTGCAACACACAGTAAAAAAACGTCTTTAGTTACATTTTAAATATTCATTTTAGAAAAAAGACATTCAGAAGTATATCTGGGACGTTTTATATTCAGCCCTTGCAGCTCTGCGGCTTCTGGGCAAGGACATCGAGTTCCCCTGGAGCAGGCCGCCGTGACATTTTTGATCAAGTTGGTCGGAAATCTGTTCATCGTGACAATGTGGAAAAGGATCTTGCTTGAAATTGAACGGAAGGCGCTAATCCAGTATCTGTTCTTGCGCCTCGATCATGAAATAATGACTGTCTCATTATCCTCAGAGCTTCAGAGGTTTAATGTCCCTGTCTTGTGCCTCAGATGACGGAGTTGGAGACATATGTGAGTCCGACTTTGACCAGGACAAAGTGATCGACAGGATTGACAACTGCCCCGAGAACGCAGAGGTGACCTTGACTGACTTCAGGGCCTATCAGACAGTGGTGCTGGACCCTGAGGGTGACGCCCAGATCGATCCCAACTGGGTCGTTTTAAACCAGGTGAGATTACTCAGTGTTAAAGCTTTATTTAAAAGAATCTATCGGTCATATAAGGCGAAATCACAACTTGCATTATCTTAAAGTTAAAGGAGCTACAATCAATATTCTAGGCAATGTGTAATGTGAGAGTAATAGAGTTTTACAACAAGTGTCAGCTCATTGTTTCAATGTGCATCCCACAACTTTACTGGGGTTTCTTTTCATTCACACCACTTACAGTGTCATTTCCAGCCACATCAAGCAGCTGTTTTCAGGATATCAGCCATAAAAACCCACTGTTAGACTATCTGCTCAGCACCAAACAGCAGAATGGCACAGTTACTGTCTACCTGGTGAACATAGTGGAGCATTTAGCTGCTAAAGAGACAAATATTTATCTCAGGATGTGAGTGGAGAATAAAAACAAAAGAGAGTAATTATAATGTTGATATAAAACTGATCGATGTGTAAATAAGTGACTGTTTACTGAGTCACCACATAGACTCTATGTAAAGATGGGCGACATGACAGCCTTCCAAGAGGGAAGCCAATATTTGAATAGCTATTTAATTTGTTATTATATATGATGTCATAAAAACGGGGGTGAAACATCACAATTGACGACCCACACTGACTGAGGATTGATCGAGCATGCTGCCCCCCGGTGGCCAAAACCCCATGCTAAAAACGAAATGTTAAGCGCATGTACATCTCATTTTGATAGATCTAGTATATAACTTATAATTAGTTCAGCAAAATATGGCATCAAAGTGCAAGATTCCTTCTTAACAGCGTCCGTCTTTGTCCCCCAGGGAATGGAAATAGTTCAGACCATGAATAGTGATCCAGGACTTGCTGTTGGTAAGATGTATTTCCTCTCTGAGTTGAATATCAATCATTAAAATACATAATGTTTCCAAAACATATCCCAGTCCGAACATATATAATATGATAATCATTCCCTCTGTTATCAGGTTACACTGCGTTCAGTGGAGTGGACTTTGAGGGGACGTTCCATGTGAATACAGTGACTGATGATGACTACGCCGGCTTCATCTTTGGCTACCAGGATTCATCCTCCTTCTACGTGGTGATGTGGAAGCAGACCGAACAAACCTACTGGCAGGCGACACCTTTCAGAGCTGTAGCCGAGCCCGGCATCCAACTCAAGGTGAAAGCACACAGCCACAATAAGTCACAACTCCCCCAGCTCCCACTATTTTTATCCATATTTTCTCCACTCCTGCCTTCCTCTCGTCTGTCTGCCTCCACATCCCTCCTCACCTCTATGTGTCTGTTCGTCAGGCGGTGAAGTCTAGATCGGGCCCCGGGGAGCACTTAAGGAACTCGCTGTGGCACACGGGAGACACAAATGACCAGGTGCGTCTGCTGTGGAAGGACCCGAGAAATGTCGGCTGGAAGGACAAGGTGTCCTACCGCTGGTACCTGCAGCACCGCCCACAGGTTGGATACATCAGGTAAGACGAACAGCGCTCTCACATCTGTCTGTTCAGTTTGAAGCTGCAGCAGCTGATTAGCTTAGCTTTGCATGAAGACATGGAAACAATGCTCCATTTAAAGTTAAGACAATACCATCACATGTGAAGCTCAAATTAACTCACTTTATGACGTTGGTTCAACCTGCAGTATGAAGCTTTTGCCTCCCCCTTGTGGCAGTGAGGGTAATAACACAAACTCTGTTGACTTGTATGTCCTTGATCCCTTTCTGTTTTAGACCGTACTCCTCCCTCTGAACATAGAGCTACTTTTATTTGGAGCATGAGAAACCTTTTGGATGTTTCTATATCGTATTAATTTGGTGGCAGGAGGCAGGATTTATGACCTCTACTGCAGCCAGCCACCAGGGGGAAATGATTTGGCTTCACTTTAGACGGAGCTTTCGTTTTGTCATCTTTATTAACAGTCAATGGTCAATACAGTTGCTCCCCTTTTGAGTCCTGGCCCTTGATGGTTGACATAAAAGGCATAAAAGCATTTAATAAGTAAACAACAGACATACAAATAAAAAATCCTCTGTTTCTTTTGTTCAGAGCTCGGTTTTATGAGGGAACTGAGCTGGTCGCTGACTCTGGAGTGACGATCGACACGACCATGAGAGGAGGACGACTTGGCGTGTTCTGCTTCTCTCAAGAAAACATCATCTGGTCCAATCTGAAATACCGCTGCAATGGTGAGAACGCATCATCAAATCCATACATTATATCTGTCGTTATGTCTCTCGCATTCTCTTCCAAGCTGATCTTATCATTTTGCTGATTTCAAGGCACTTTTCTGATCTCTTTTGAGGCATCACTACAGGGAAAGTAATGTTGGCCAGTCCACAACTTTCATCCTGACTAAAACATCTCAACTAGTAGATGGTTTGTCTTAAACATTCATCTTCCCCACAGGATGTGTTGTAATTATTGTGGTGATCCTTTAATTTTTCATCTAGCGCCATCATCTGGTCAAACTTTCAATTTGTCAAAAAGTTCACCCACAAAATGAATACGAGTTCCATCAGCCACTGCTGTGCTAATCAGATATATGTAAGCATTCTAATATGGTAAACTAATAAGGTGAACCTCTGTGCTAAACACCAGAATGTTAGCATTGCTTTTGAGCATATTATCCTGCTGATATTAACATTCAGTTCCAGGCACCATGTAAATATAGACCCTCACGGAGCGTCTAGCCGGGCTGCAGTAGTCTTGTCAATAACGCATAATGTTATTTCCCATATTGACCTCTATGACTTGTGTCTGGGAAGCGTCTGTATTATATATTATCACGTTGTTGCATGAACACGACTGAAACTGCGAAGTGAAATTAGTTTGGCCTCGCTGTGCTCTTAGATATTGAGCTCGTCTCATGATACCCAACGTCTCATTTCCACAGACACCATCCCCGAGGACTTCCAGGAGTTCAGCACTCAGCACGGCACTGACTCACTCTGAAGTCAACACGAGCATATGACACCAGAACTCCAATAGAAAGTGTGTGCGTGAGTGAGAGTGCGTGGGAGTGTGTGTGGGTGTGTGTGTCTGTCTATCCGTGTATTGATGTGTACAGTTTCTGCGCATTTATGACCACAATCTTTGTACTGTATGTGCATCTTATCACGTCTGATCCCATCCTCCTGTTTAATCATCTCTTCAAGACTCCAGCTGAGCTTGTTATGATAAATATTCTAAGTTATAATAAATCTTAACAGGTTTTTCTGACTTTCAGTACCATCACTGCAGATAGTAAAAGCACACCAGGCCCCTCGTGGCCCCCAGATTCCCATATATTTGCTTTATCTTTTTATGTTTTTTCTCATACTTAATTGGGCTTCCTTATAAAAATAATAGTTTGCATCTACACTGTAGTTACTGGGAATATTTTAGCTCATGAGTAGTATTGTAATCACCAGGAAAAGAACGTGCTTTGGATTGGCCTCATAATGGTGTTTCCTGTATAGTGATCACATTGGGGTTGTACTGTGCCGTCAGTGAGCTCTCAGTCTAACTATCAGCATGGTGTTTTACTCTTTCTGTCTTGAGGATGAACAGACCAAGTTTTGTATCAGTCAGATTCCAGATTCTGCCTCGTCTTTCTAACTGTGTGACTAACTTAAAGCTCCGTGTGACCTTGATTTCTCTTGATCATTGGGTTGTCAAGGTCTTGATCATTTCATATCTGTATCATCATGAAACCTGGTCACAATAAAGGGCTGTTTAATATATTGAAATACATGTTGAATTCTATTCCTTTTAAGGGGGATATTATCAGTATTTGTGTGATTTTTAATATATATTATGAGTTTTACATGTGTCATGTAATCCAGTGTCTACTTCAATAGACCAAGGGACATGCATACATGTAAATGCTTGAAAATGACCACTCGTCACCATCCCACACTCGAAACTGGAGCACTCCTCTTTTCACTGTGATCCCAGAAACAAAGGCCTCTGTTCTGCTGCAGCCAAAAATCCTCCGTACCCATTAGACCCCATTAGAACATTCTTTCTCCTGATTAGCTGCTGAGATGAAGAGAGAGGGTTCGGACTTCGCTCCAGGCAGGCGTCCCACAGAAAAGAGACGGGAAGGAAGACCTTTTTTTTTGTCTTTAATATAGCGAAGAAGAGGCCACGTAATGTCATGCAGTGTTTTTTTTAATGAAGTATGTGTATATGCTGTCTTTAACTTAACAAGTAGCTGGTGGATAACAGCTGTGATTTACTTTCATCTCAAAGAGGTAAGAAAAACTTCTGTCTTTAATTGTTATTATATGATATAAGTTACATGAATCTAAATAAGCAGAGAGATGCAATGTGCTTTCATTTAGGTTAAAGTGCTTTTATATTATTCAGAAATAATAATGAGGAGTTTGTAAATAAAATGACTATATATATTATGTATTACTATTATATATTCTCCCAGTTTGTAGTACCTAATTATAAATTGAAATTATTCACAAATTAGAAGTAGGAAATGAGCAGATTTCTTAGACTTAAATTCTTTGAAATATTTTCTGTGCTCAGTCTGGATGCAGAGCCCCTTTAAGAACCTATTTATCTGTTGAGTGATTTATTGACCAATTGAATCAGAGTGAAGCTTGATTGCTGTTTTCACTGTTGAACAAAGAGATTGGGTGAATTTTGATTTGCATATGACTCAACAAGCCACCCTGATTCTAACATGAATGCATGAGCATGGACCTGGAATGCAAAAGTGAATGTGTGTGAGACCTAATTTTTTAAACAAAAGCAGTAATCTGCAGAGCTGTGAGGAAAAAAAGGAACTTGCCCTGGCATCATCAAAACACTCACACAAAAGGAAAAGCAATCCAAACAACACAAAGCAATCATGAAGAAATTAAGATTTGCAAAGTAACAACACGAGGATCACAGTTTACAAGAGATGTAACTGATCATTTGGTTACTTAACTTTATCTGAAAAGTTTCTGTAGCCTTCGTATTTGTTGACTCTCATAAGAAGCATTGTAGCGCAGAAGAAAAGAAGCCACCAGCCGAGCGGAAAGATCAAGAGCTCCTCTGCTCAATGAACAACATAAACACACTCAGACTATCGTGCAGAGAACTGCGACTGAGGATGTTGACGGTAGCAGCAGGAAGCTTTTCTCTGCAAATCTGCTTTGATCACTTCTTCGAAAAATGTAAAAATAAAATGCATTAAAAAAAACTGTGGGGCAAATTGGCAGCGAGGTTTGGATTTGAACTCACGCTTCTCTGTTGGAGCTGTTCCCTCCTCAGGGAACAAAGACGTTCATGTTCATGCCGATTTAGTTTGTGTGCATGGAGCAAATCAACGTGTCTAATTTGTGAGCGGCAGAGGAAGAGAATATCTGACAATATCTGGGTCTAAATTATGGAGATCAGAGAAACACAGTTAATGAACATGTGGACAAATGTTGATTAATATCACACAGGTGAAGCTTTGTAACTTTGTTAAGCATCAAACAATAACAAGTGGGACTGGGACTGTGGCTGTGTCCGAAATCACTATATAGTGAGTTTTCATACCCTATATAGTGCACTCATTGTTTCCCACAATGCATCGTGAAAAGTAGCGCACAACCGATGGTCACTAACCGAGCAATATGTACCATCATGCATTGCGCTCGCGGCGGAGAGATGAGACGAGCAAGGGTAGCAGGAACAGCCCGACCTGTAGTAAATGTAAATAGAAGCAGAGCCGCACTTTACAGCACAAAGTGCGGCAAACACGTTTATTTCTACATTTAAAGATGATCATTCAAAAAGTTTTTTTACTTGAAAGTATCAATACTAAGTGTAAAATACATGTTTTAAATTATCTGTGGGATTTTCAACCGACATCTTCTTCCATCTAATAGTTGAGACATTCCAGTTTGAGCCAAAGTACTGGACGCAAAAATTGACATTTACACTTCTTGAGCCACAGTGGCTCAAAATGAAAAAGCCAACGTGGGCGTGGAGGTTCTCAGACAGAACCTCCCCCTCTACCAGGGAGCAATCAGTGCAGTGGAGCCAGTCTGTTGAGTGGTTCATCTCTGACAGCTGTGGGGAGACCCACGTGGCATCGTCAATTTCCACAGCCAAATATGCACTTTAGTTTCAACTGAAACTGAAATGATTGTAAGACAATAGTTTTTTCATAAACCTTATACTTCATATCGCAGAATGACAACTGCAATCAACTTTAATGACAGCAGGTATGGACGACAGCAACCAGCCGTCATGTGAAGAAGCTCCAGGAAACTTCTCTCTCTGCAGAACTGTGGGACTTTTCACAGGGGACATGCGCCTGTGCAGAAAATGGGTGTCAAGTAGGTGTCCAATCTTCTCAGCATATCTATTATACTTGGTTTCAGTAGCACGGACCACGACACAGAATTATGTAATTTAAACTTTTTAAAGGAAATTGCTAAATTGGATGTTGAGGGAAGGGTTGATGTGACTGAGGACACACTGGAGACTCAGTGTATGGGCTCTGTCTCAGGGATCCTTCCAGCTGAGATTATTACAGGCATCCACATCCTGTACCTAGAAGATGAAAATGACAGGCATACACCAAATTGAACACAGAACGGATGAGGGAGGGAGGGAGGGAGAGAGGGAAAAGTGTATGAAAGGATTTGAGCTCGGATAAGAGAAGGAGGGAAATGATAAAGGGACATGGGGGGAAACAAGATGAAGGGATGTGGGTTAATGAGGATGAGGGAAGTAGGAAAAAGGATGAAGGGATGTGGATAAGGATGAGCAGAGAGACGGGTGAGGTAGAAGGGTGAATGGATGAAGGGATGTGGATAAGGATGAGGTAGAAGGGTGAATGGATGAAGGAAACAAGCAGAACATAATGGGTTGACCCATTTAGGCTTAACAGGTGGTTAGAGATGTGGTTGAAGCATGGCCCTGCTCCCAAGTTTAATAAACCTAGTCTAGTCGAAATATTAGAATATACAAATATTTGTCCAATTTGACATTTGAGCTTATCTGATTGAAAAGACATCACTGTCTTCCACGACAGGACAGAATGTGATGATCCAGCTGCTGGACTGGATTTTACGAGGCATGGCCCAGGTCATGTTTGTCAACAACCCTCTGAGCGGCCTCCTCATCACGGCCGGCCTCTTCCTGCAGAACCCCTGGTGGGCTCTGAACAGTCTGCTGGGGACCCTCGTCTCCACCGTGTCTGCCATCTTTCTGGGACAAAGCAGGTGTCATCTCCTCATCCTTATTTGACTTCATCCCAGGGCACAAAAACAGATAATTTTCTTCACAGCATGACACCTCTTTCCCCCGAGGCTACGCTTTCTTTAGCTTTCACAGTGTGTTTCTCATTAAAGTGTGTTTTGCACTTATGTCGGGTACGTCTGTCGCTCTCTCCTCAGGGAGGCCATATCAGCAGGTTTGTACAGCTACAATGGAGCTTTGGTCGGCATACTGATGGCTGTTTTCTCTGCCAGAGGAAACTGGTACTGGTGGCTTCTACTGCCAAATGTGTTCATGTCCATGTTGTGGTGAGACTTCTCTTCTGAAGATGATCTGATTCTATAGTTTGCCTAAAAATTTGAATTCACTCAACAACAAGCTGCACCAAATAGCACACACTAATAGTTTTCACTTTCCTTAATGTATCAGATTTTTTCCATCAAGATCCTTGAATTATTCCCTGGGAAATCTGTGAAAATGCCTTGCAATGTTAAAGAAAGTGAAAAAAAAAAACAATTCCTGTATCCTGACTACCAGACAAACAAAATGAACGACAATGGGTCCATGATTTTAGAAGAGGATTCTCATTTCTAACCAGAATTGAAATTTTTGATTTTTTTTATAGGAATTTATAGTAAACGATGCATCTTTAAGTCATAGTGAACAAATGATTGTGTGTGTGAACTCAAGTCGAATAAAGAGCAGAACAGACCTGCTAGTACTTTATAGAGATACTACAGTATCATACACAATGGAGGTAATTGTACTGCAGTTTCATACTGTTTGTTTGCTTGTTAGTTAGCAGGATTACACAAAAACTACAGACTGTGGTAAAAACCTGGTATATTTTGGTGCCTATCTGGATAAGGGGGTAGATCCAGGATATTCTTTTTTTTCACTTTGTTTGACATTGTGAGATAGGACGTTTTTCATTGATTTCTCGAAGGCTAATTCATGGATCTTGATGGAAAAAATCTGGCATATTTAGGTTTGGTTCTAGTGAATTCAGGGAAAGTGCTCTCTGAGTGCCATTCCAGTTCAAAATGCTCCATAGAGCTCTGCCCATAATGTAAATGTGAAGAATCACACTCTCCTCCCACCAATAACATATCTACTGGTCTCTGTCCATAGCCCAGTTGTCTCCAGTGCCTTGTCCACAGTTGCCAGCAAATGGGACCTCCCAATATTCACCCTGCCCTTTAATATTTTGGTGTGTCTACATGTGGCAGCTACAGGAGCCAATCATCCCTACTTTCCACAGGTATATTCCAGCCCTGCTACACACAAGAATGTACATTTACATTGTTTGGATGCAAATTAAATCTTCTTTTCCTTTAATTCTAGGTGGATATCCAGCCACATAACCATCAACACCCCCGTAATGACTCCACTGAAAGCCTCAACATCTTTCAGGTTCAACAGGAATCACACCTCTAGCTCTTCAAATCTAAATTACTGCGGTGTCTATTTCCCCTGCATATGTCATCTCAATTACCAACCTGTTCTAATTGTTTGAAATGTCAGAAAACTGAGGCTTTCCATTCGCAGCTATTCCTGTCGGTGCCAGTTGGCGTTGGCCAGGTGTACGGCTGCGACAGTCCCTGGACAGGAGGTGTCATCCTTCTGGGCCTGCTGCTCTCCTCTCCGACTATCTGTCTTCATGCCATGGTGGGCTCGGCTGCTGGCGTGTTGACGGGTAAAAAAGACTCATTTGCATATAAATATGCATCGTGTCTTCTGAGGCTGCAGTGGGAGCTGTGGCTCTTCAAAGGGCACCATTGAATTATGGTGAATGAACCGTGGCATGTTTTTAGGAATAATGCTTCATACTTTGTGTGTGTGTGTTGACACAATTGTTTGTTTTGAGCAGTTGTTTGCTGTTGAATGAAACATTGCCTTGATACTGTTCTCCCTCTGATTTGTGGTGCAGGCCTTGCTCTGGCTGCTCCTCTCTGGGATATTTACTCAGGGCTGTGGGGATATAACAGCGCTCTGTCCTGTATCGCTGTTGGAGGCGTCTTCTATGTTATAACGTGGCAAACCCATTTACTGGCTGTCATATGTGGTGAGATTAACAAAACGATCACTGTCTTCATATGCCTCACACAAAATGTTTTCCATAAAAACCGTGAAATTGTTCTTTCCAGCACTTTTCTCTGCATACATGACTTCGGCGACCTCAAGACTGATGTCCGTGGTACGTATAAAACTTTGTTCCCATGGGTCTATAAGCATCATCTGAAAATCCAGATGTCTCTCGTATCGTGTGTCACAC
Source organism: Hippoglossus stenolepis (assembly GCF_022539355.2). Lineage (NCBI taxonomy): Eukaryota > Metazoa > Chordata > Actinopteri > Pleuronectiformes > Pleuronectidae > Hippoglossus > Hippoglossus stenolepis. The sequence goes on from NC_061500.1 coordinate 13,486,383, forward strand.
TCTGCTCTCCCTCGACGTCCTACCCTCTCAGCTCGCATTACCCGCCTGCACGTGGCCTTTCTGCCTGTCCACTCTCATCTTCCTCCTCGTTTCCTCCGAGATCCCAGCCATCTGCAGGCTGCCTCTGTCTGTGGTCTCCTACCCGGAGGAGAGTCTGCGCAACCGGAGACGACTGAAGGCCTCAGAGGGAGTTCGGCGCAGTCAGCAGGGCAGCGGCCAAGAAGAAGAGGAGGAGAAGGCCCTGCCGAAGGAGAACAGAGGGACAGATAACCAGTCGGTAGAGGAGAGAGGCTCTGTGTGATTAAAGGAGACGCTCTTTTGTCCTGACATGTTCCTCTATAAAGATAAATTGTTGGGTATTATGTTGATGTACATTTTTGGCATTTTGTCTCTTACACAACAGTTGTTATATAAAATGGCTGATGATTTGTTTTCTAGCATGCATTTTTATTTTTACTTTTCTACACAGCAGAGGGCAGCATTTTCCAAGGAAAGCCAGAAACCACAGTGCATACAGAGAAAATCTAATAGTAACCTGCAGGAAATCACTGAGCAGATTAAAGCCAATGCATTTATTACTAGCTTTGTTAGAAATAACAAATATAATGTTAAATGTTGAGTTTTTCAATTACGGCAGCTATAACTCAAACATTAGTAGGTAAAAGCAGTAAACGGTGTTTCCTTCCTCCACAGCAGGATCGTGGTGGTTGCTGGGAGATGGTTTAAAATGCAGCAGGGCTAATCAGTGCAGACAGTGAGCTGTGGGGGGAGATTTCATAATGTGCTCCCCTTAGCAAAATAACACCCTCTTCTCTGCCTGGCATAACACACCTCTGCTTTCTGTACTCCAATCTTTCCTGCTGTTTTCCTCCCGTCGCTCCTCTTCGTGTCTCTTTTACATTCTCGCTGTCTCTCTTGCACAATTAAACATCTTTTTATTTAAATCCCTTTGTGGTCATCTACCTTTCCTCTCATTCTCTCCTCTTTTCTCTGATTCACGTTTATTGAGGACACCCTTTGTCCCTATTCCCCTCACACAAGGAGATTTTCTGAGCTCTCCAAAACTCCTGAGATGCCAGCTGATTAAACACACTGAGGTCTGTCTATAGTCTGTGTCTAGACCTACTGTATATTTACATTTATGTGTATATCTCCATGTCTCTAGTGCCATCTGCCTGTCTGTGTATCTGGCTGCCACGACACAAGTCTAGCCAATATAACAGATAAGAGATAGTCACACTCCCAGACATGTGTGGGAGATTTGATACATCGGAGGGGAGGGCGCTAGACGAGGGGCCGCGAACAAAAATGAGAACATCTCATTTTCTTCTCTGGCGATAAAATATGACTTGTTATGACAGGTTTTCTTTTTTTTTCTTAAACATCTAATGTGCATTTCTTCCTGCCCTTCATTTCAACCCAGCACCTACTCATATCCAACAGTTTTTTTACTTGATATTCTGCTACAGAGGGAAACTTTCTTCAACTCCGCCACAACTTATTTCCTCTTAACTACTGCAGCCTGTAGGTTAAGGTGACATCAGTCAGCGTGGCCTTTTACACAACGTTGCTTCAGCCGGCGACCTTTGAAGGACCGGATAAGTGTTGGAAGTGCGACGAAGTGAGATGCGGTTGGTGTCATATCCCCTGTGCCGGTGCTGAGTGCTCCTAACTGTGTGATTCACCTTCCAGGGTCCCCTGCAGGCAGCGAGCACAGCTCCTGCTGAACACAACAGAGGAGAGAGAGAGAGAGGGGGCTGAAGCTGTGAGGGATAAAACCTCAACACACAGTTATGCACACTTGTCTAAATACAGAGAGAAAACTAAGCATGGGCTTGTGCCTCTGTTTGTCCCCACATGTGCCTGTTGGTAGGAACAGCAAATCCCATAAGACAATGGCTAAAAAATTATATAACTATGGATTAAGAGGTTCAACGGAAGTGACGGCAGCAGCAAGGAGACAAGAACATGTGAAGTAGATCTATTGCCTATAAACATATTGTATAGGAAATCAGATCATACTGTGTATAATCCCCTACCAGTGAGGACAATGCATTTATTAAAAACAGTAATAAAAACAGTTTGTTGGGTTTTTAAAAAATTTTATGAAGGGTTGGGGCTTAACACAAAGAGGAACCAGTAACAATTTGAGGTGGATCTGTTTTTTTATCACTTTCTTTATATGGCGAGATGGAGTTTTGCACTCTCTCAGCACCCATCTAGTGTCCCCTGTATTTTTCTAGTGAATTTGGGATTCACTTTGAAATTCTTAGCCTCAACCAAAGATTTTCGTAGTGAACCAGCAGTTGTTAGTTCAAGTCACTAGTCGGCTTGTACAATAATGATTTTAGTCTAATCATAAACAGTATATATATATTTATTTGGAGGGAGGCATCAGAAAACGGTTTGAGTTCCTACCCCTAACCCTGGCCTACCATTTTTAACACTATCGTAAATTACAGAAAGAAAAGTATTATAGGCGTCTGAAATATTAGAGACCAGCTCTGGGGACTTTGAGGTTCATCATCAGCATCTTCATCAGTGTCTCAGCCACAGCAACGCCTCCTCATCTCATGTAGCCTTGATGACAACCAGCCAACTTGTCTCTTCATCACTCTGACAACTTGCAGTGGGTTCTCACTGGGATATTTTCAGTGGTGTCAGACTCAGAAACGATGACTAGTTTTACTCCAAAATACATAAATAAAGGATTATGTTTTCACCAGAATGTTATTTACCATAGTGTAAGAAAAAGCTTTGAAACAACAATGAAACCTTCATGTTGGTAAATGACAGAAAATATAACTGAACAATTACCTGAATAAATGAAATATGAACGGCTGCATTTACTCAGTGGTGCTTTGAGCTAAAGGCTAATGCTAGCATTTCAACATGACAGTGCTTACATAATGTAAACCATCTTTATGTTAAAAAGCTATATGTCCCATTTAGCATAAACACAAAGCAACACTGAAGCTGAATGGAATATATGAAATAGCATTTGATCATCAACTAAACAACAAGGTATGAGGATGGTGGAGAAATTCAGTGGATCACCAAACTTATCACGTCATACATTTCTACCAAATCCCATGTTTATCCATTTAGTAGTTCTTGAGATATTAGATAAAAGGTTGGGGAGTTATCAAAGTAAGTAGGATTCAGTGTTATAATGATATTTCTGTGGTGAATCAAGTGACCAACTGAGCAACACTTTTATCCAAAGAGACAAGCTGCTAACTCGGCTAAAAATCCACACGTTTAGAAAATGGGAAGAGATGATGAGACCTGAACTTATTTCTTTTACCTACATACGGTTGTACTGAGAGCTCAACATATTACAACTTAAGAAAACACATGCAAATGGACAAAGACATGCAAATGAAAACAACGTTGCGGCAAATAGAAAATGTGCTGCAAATAGAAATACTCACAAAAATACAACACAACCGAATACTCATAACACAACCTAGTACTCAAAACCAAATGCAACACAACCAAATACTCACAACACAACCGAATACTCATAACACAACCAAGTACTCAAAACCAAATCCAACACAACCAAACTCTCACAACACAACCAAACAATTACAACACAACCGAACACTTACAACACAACCTAATACTCACAACACAACCGAACACTTACAACACAACCTAATACTCACAACACAACCAAATACTCACAACACAACCGAATACTCATAACACAACCAAGTACTCAAAACCAAATCCAACACAACCAAATACTCACAACACAACCAAACTATCACAACACAATCAAACAATTACTACACAACCGAACACTTACAACACAACCTAATACTCACAACACAACCTAACACTCACAACACAATCGAATACTCACAACACAACCACATATTCACAACACAACCTAATTCTCACGACACAATCAAGTACACAAACGCACAGTAAAATTGCAGAGATGACAATGGAAGTGTTTCCAGGGGACACTAAAAGGTGATGAACACAGCTGGGACACGCTTGCTGTTGAATTAATAGTCATCATATGTAATGGGTCATTTACACAATCACTATGATAGACAACATATTAAAACAAACAACCGACCCATAAATGAGATTATATGACGTATTTAATTGGTAAAAAGATAAAGCACATTACCATGAAATATATAAACAGGCATGGTGACAAACAAAAGAGAAAGTAGTTTTTCAGTGGAGCCTGAACAAACAACAGTATAATAACACGAGGCTGAATGTGAGCTGTCCACCTTCTCACCGCCTGATAATAACAGTGTCTGTGCAGTTTACTGCTTTAATTAGCACGATTCTCTGTGAGATTGACAGGTTGTATGGGTTTCCATGAGAGAGAGTGTGGCTGTGTGGAGGAAACAGGCCTAGCACACAGTCAGACTGCTGCCGTGGGCAGGGAGAAGAATGAACGCCAAGAACGAGGCTGATTCTGATTCACTCCGTCCTGTGCAATCTGTGAATAGTATATGCAGCAGCTGCTATGTGGTGCATGACGCTCCGGGCTCGACATGTTCACACCAAATTGGTCTGCCTGTTCCTGTAAGACGGAAGGAGAATCCCCAGGAAACTCCATCCCCCATTGGATGCACGAAGCATCACCGGGAGGAAGCACTGCCATGTATGTACACTCCTCGTGACACTGATTACCATATCCATGGCTGCGCTGCCGGCTGCACAGTCGGATCTGTGTCGTAATCTCGTAGTATATGTAGTGTCATCTCAAAATAGACTCTTCTTCAATGGGATTGTCATTCAAGTAGATGAATCGCTGCATTTAGTTTTTTCATGATGACAGGAGAATGTGGGTTTGTGGGGTATTTTCAGAAGTTTCTTTTAAATGTTTTATTTAACTCGAATATTACATAAGCCATGGCACACACATTTTCTCCAGTTATTACTTTTATCCTTACAAAGTATGGGCTTGGTAAGGGACTGCACACAGGGTCAGAATAGGATCATGTTTCTGTCTGATTGTTTGGAAGAGCAGGGGAGGGTCGGAATAGTCCCACCATGTGGTTTTCTGTTGAAAATAAAGATGTATTTTGTCATATTAAGAGTAAAACAAACAAAACTATACTGTACTTGTAGAACCCTAATGTATGTGGTGATAAACAATTGATATGGATCTTCAGAATTAATGGAAATTGATCACGATCTCATATAAAATACACATAGCAAACTAGAGGGATGAAGCGTTTATCATCCTGCAGATTATCAAAAACGTTATGAGCTGACATCTTGATTTTTTACATGCAGAAGATACATGAACAACACATCCAGTTACATAACATGAAGCGCGTTCCTTCCACCGCTGTTATCGTGCTGTCTGTTATGATGCCTCATTTGCATTGATTTGCATTCAGTGTTTGTGTTGCTCTTTATTTCTGCAGATCTACGGGGGCGGAGGCATTTATACGAACACCTGCACAATCTAATGGCTACAAGAGCCGTTCAGTAAATAATGTCTCTGCAAAGTACTTTGACCTTTTCAGGGAAACTCAAACAACAGAACTTTTGATATTTAAAGTGCATTTTGCTGCAAATGCTACTGCTACTAACGATAACATGGGTGGCATGGTGGTTCCAGTGGTTATGACTATTGCCTCAGAGCAAGAAGGTTCCCAGCTTTTCTGTTGCATGTTGTCTTGGGTTATGTTAAACGGAGACTGTAAATTGACCATATGTATGAATGTGAGCGTGAATGGTTGCTTGTCTTAGGCTGGCAACCTGTCCAGAGTGTACCCGCCTCTCGCCCGATGTCATCTGGGATTGGCTCCAGCTCCTTCTGCAACCCTCACAGGCTACGCTGTAGATACTGGATGAATGGATAATAATACATTTAATTTATACTGTGCTGTTAACAGAGCTCAAAGACACTTAACATAGGTTAAAAACAGTGGAGCAATAGTCAGTCTCTAAAATGTTTGGGGAGGGAGACCCAGAGCGAGTTTAGCACATTTCTAGTCTTGATGACCACTCAAAGTGTTTTACAGTACAGTTTTTGCGATCCACCCATTGGGGAGGGGGCAGCTATTTGATTTTAATCCAGTATAGGGGTTTGAATGGAGGACTTTTACTTATGAAACACATTAGGCTTGTTCTTTTATGTGCATATGGGTGCTGAATATTTTTTTACCACTACATTTTCATTTAAATGCATCAAGTCTTGATGGTATTGTATCAAAAAAGACATATTCATCTTATCTAACTTGTGCATTGCTTATTTACATGGAGTTTACTTGACACAGATATGTCACTTTTTTAAATTATAAGTGACTTTAAATAACTACAACAGGAGACAGGCTGGTCTCTCACCCACAGGAAAGTAAATAAGAAGCAGGGGCTCCATCAGTTATCTGCAGGGGACAGTCTGGAGATTGTCTGGGCAGCAGCATGGTCGATTTTTTTTTTTCTCTGCGTGTCTGGTTGTTCTGTTCTCCTCCGTCTGAGTCGTGACTGTCTGCTCGGCTCTCTGCCTCCAAGATCTCCGGAAGCTAACTCTCCACATGGAGAGAGGAGGCTGCAACATCCGCGCGATCATCACCGGCAGCGCCCAATGGCTGTGAGGACACCGGCATCCCATGCCGTGCGTGTGGGGGAAATGGGCGGGCCCGGGGAAAGCTCGTCCGTGGTGCGTGGGCGTGTGAGTGGAGAGTAAAAGGAGCTGCCGCGGCGGAGCTTCATCACAGAGCCGAGCAGAGGCAAGAGCGCGAAGAGACTTCAGCACCGGAGCCAGTGGACAGCGACACACAGCCAAACCTAAACCAATCCAATCCAAACCAAACCAAACCAAACCAAACCAAAAGACATCATGGTTCTCATCTGGACTCAGTTCGGCGTGAAGCACAAAAATGTCAATGTCAAGTGCAAAGTGCGGGTCATGCACAGGGGGGACAGCTCAGGATCATCATCATCAGCGGTGAGTACATTTCTTTAAGTTTTTATTCGACTTTTTTCTTCATTCTTAAAGCCTGTTGAATTTTAAACTATATTATTTAGGATGTTTAAGCTTAACTCTGGGTATATTACACGAGTTGATTCGCTGGTGGAGCAGCAGCATCTTTCTGTTGCCGTGTGGGTTCATTCAAATTCAACAGTCGCTGATTCCAGCTCAGCCAATCGCTGCAGAGAATCTCTGTCGTTGGGGGAAGTCTTTTGCCCCTCACGCGACTTATACCCCCTTTTGTCACGTTGTGCTTTGCATCAGCCGGTGAATGTGATTTTCTGCACTTGCATAAAGCAGCACAGGCGAATATATTTGTATATAGCCCATATATGGTGGTGTTCTCCCGGAAAGAGTCTGTGCAGAGGGGCAGATGATTTCACTGCATATTAATAAATGCTGCACAGCAGGTGATGTGGAGGATGTTCAGCCATTCTGTGCTGTATTGTAGGGCATGAATATTTTTAATTTACATGCTCATTAGTTGCTCACTTGAGATGACTATGCATGGTTGCCAAATGTGAGATTTTCGGATTTGTGCACAATTTGTGGACCAGCTTTTATGAATTGTCTCATGTTTGACTGGTCTTGTTTCTGCAGGAAGGCACCAAGTCTGAGCAGGACACACCCTGCCTGTCCATCAAACCCATGGGCAAGGACTTCTACAAGATCCTGGGCGCCACCCCTGAATCCAATGACGACGAGATCAGGAAGGCCTACAGGAAGATGGCCCTCAAGTTCCACCCGGACAAGAACAGCGAGGCTGACGCGGAGGACAGGTTCAAAGAGATCGCAGAGGCCTACGAGATCCTGACTGACCCCAAGAAGAGGAGCATATATGACCAGTTTGGAGAAGAAGGTGAGGCTGAGTGAGATGTGACCCTGTTTGGAGTTAAACAGGTTAAAGCATGACCGCCATTTGGCTGATTACTGTAGCATATGCTGCTGCCATCATCAAGGCTAAATAGTGACACACAGTGGGATGGCTAAAACACTCCCACCCCAATTAAACCAGCTAAACATGTGCAGCATCAACAGCTATGGGGCTGGTAAATGATTCAGGGAGCAGGGAGTTTTTCTGAATATCAAGTCAGAATTAGCATAAAAACAGCATCAGAATGAAGCATCTGATAAATGTAAAGACAGAAATTTAACTCTGTGTCCTCTGTGTTTCTAGGTCTTAAAAATGGAATGTCAGTGTCCATGGCAGGCCAAACCAACGTTTTCCGCAATAATTTCCACGGCGATTCCCACGCCAACTTCCACGGATCAGACCACTTCGACATCTACTTCGGTAACGATTTGGATGGCGAAGATGACCTCTTCAACCCCTTCAGACGGTTCACCTTCAGCCACGTGGGCGGCTTTGAGGGCGGCCTGCGAAGGGGCCAGCGGCGCCTGCAGGGCGACGCGGTGGTGCACGACCTGCAGGTGACCCTGGACGACGTGATGCAAGGCTGCACGAAGCACGTGAAGATCACCCGCCGCCGCCTCAACCCAGACGGCCGCAGCTTGCGGTCCGAGGACAAGGTGCTGAACGTGGTGGTGAAGAAGGGCTGGAAGGCGGGGACCAAGATCACCTTCCCCAGGGAGGGAGACGAGACGCCAAACAACACACCTGCCGACATCACCTTCATTCTCAGGGACAAGGAGCACCCGCAGTACAAGAGGGAGGGCTCCAACATCGTCTACACGGCCAAGATCACACTCAAAGAGGTGAGCTTTCAGCATTTACATCCAACTCGTCCATCAGGGTTTAGAGTTTGACACCCACAGTGGTCAAGACCATAAGAAGATATGACAAGTAATTTTTCCACCACTTACACCTACTCAGAGATAAGCTAAAATCCATCCATCACTTCCTGTCTTTATGTAACTGCTTAATAATGTCAATCAGACCATCTCTGCCAAATACGGCTACTTTGAGATATAGACTCAATACATAAAACATATTCTCTTATGGGCATCCGAGCCTCGAGCCTGCAGTGGGACTTACAGACCCCCACTAACTGAACAGCAGCAGTAGGCTGCCACCGCCTCCGTTACCTCATCAGCCCCTATGGAGAGAGTGAGAGGAAAAAGCTAAATTTAGCCTCAGCGCTCACTGCCCCCACGAATCACACTTCACTCTCCCTCTGAGCCACTGTGTGTGTGTGTGCTGCAGACTCCCCCCCCCTCTCCCTGTACCAGCAGGCAGAGAGGCAGTTTTTTCTTCTTTTGTTGGGCTCGTTCCCTCTCTGGCTCTCACTTCTTCCAACCCACACACAGATTAGCAGGGTAGCAGTCACATCGACTGGCATTTCAAAAGAGCTCCTCCATCTTCCTGTGGCTCCACTCAGTCACCAAAGCACTTAACTCCCACACACAGCCGGTAAATAGAGCAGCGATTATAACATCTGTAGCACCGGTCTGTTGTGTAACACAGAAAAATGGTTTGCTTTCACAAAGACAGACTCTCTATATTTATCCGTTATGCAACTTGACACCTCTAAAGATCAGGCATTTAATTGATTTTTTTGTGTGTGTGAGTGCAGCCCACTTCATTCCAGTCATAACGAGGCCACTCAGACAGCATTATGAAACCTGCTCTAAATTTACCTGCTCTACATGGCTAACTTTTTTCCTCCTTCCTTTTGTGTGTCCAGGCTCTCTGCGGCTGCACAGTCAACGTCCCCACGCTCGACAAGCGGATGATGCCTCTGCCGTGCAGCGATGTCATCAAACCCGGTGCTGTCCGGCGGCTGAGGGGCGAGGGTCTCCCCATGCCCAAGAGCCCGTCCCAGCGCGGCGACCTGGTGGTGGAGTTCCAGGTGCTCTTCCCCGACCGGATCCCGCCACAGTCCCGCGAGATCATCAAGCACAGCCTGGCCCAGTGCTAGCCGGCTTTGCATCAAACACAGGGGGGGATTGACGCAGCTTCACCGTGTGTGTATGTTGTTATCAATTCACAAACACAGCCTTGCCCAAGGTGCTAAGTATCACAACCAACCACAACCTCTTATTGTGTTTGGACATGGCAAGCGGCAATGAAGTGAGTTCAGACAGGACTCTGCAGGTATTAGGCTTCATGCACAACAGCTATATGAGGCCACATGAGCAGCGAGTTCACAAGTGATGAACGGGGTCTTTGGTATCTGAGGACGTACTGACTCAATACAGCCTTTCTCTTGAAGTGAAAAGCTTCTCTTTACTGTTATACTTGCAAAAGCTATCGCAGGATATCAGTGTGCTATTCAAGTCTGTATAGACTTCCTTAAACCTGAGGGGTAGAAACACGTGCAGAGAAAAAGAAAAAAACAACTTTTATCATAGTTATATGGTGTTCATATGACTGATCTTTTGCAGTGATTTCTTATAATAGCAACATGTACTTGTGTGCAAAGATCTACTTTGTGTGCAAAATGCAACTACATTGTCTCTAAGAGAGATTCATCTGTCAAATGTTCTATTGAATTATTTGAAAATGTTTGTATATATTCTGCAAGGAGTCGGCTGACAATGTATTATTACCGGATATGTTGAAAGCATGAAAAATCAATAAAAACAAGAATTTGACTTCTGTTTCCTGGTGTTACTTTATGATAATTCTGTAGTTTGGTGAATGGTCTGTATTTATACAGCATTTTATAGTCTGGATGACCACTCAAAGCGCTTTTTCACCCACATTTTTACAGTGCATCACTCCTACATCACTCAGTACCTTGCCCAAGGAGACTGGGATCGACCCTCTGGATAGTTGATAACCCGCTCTACCCCCTGAGCCACAGTTGCCCCCTTTGCACTTTCAAGTCCACAATCAACTATTAGACGTTGCAGCCCATATAAAAGCCCAATTGAGAGCATGGAGATCTCTCAGGCATCACTGCAGAGCTCTCAGATGCAGTGATGCTGGGGGCCCTGCCGCCACCTAGTGGTCACTCGGTGCCACGACAACACCACACAGCCCGCAGATAATAGGACACACCTGTTGATGTGTAATTTATGTGGCTGCCGTCTGAGTTCATGCGGCTCAGTGTCCGATCAAGACCTTTGCTTTGAAAACACAGACAGCATCAGTCCGTGACGATGAAGAAGAAGGGGCTAAGAGATCAAAGGCACATCTGGAGACAGAGTCCAGGCTGGTGTCACATGGAAAATACTGTCAAAGTCAAAGTAGTCCACATTGATTGACACATCAATCCACCTGTGCATTGAGAGACAAGCAGAAACCTCAGCTGAGATCAGGGTTTCTCTAAAATCCAGCCCCCTATGTCCTCTGGGATGAAATGTCGCACATAAGTCCGACCACGCCACCCAATCTGACAGAAGGTTACCCGGTGACCAACCTGACTTTGGTCGTCCTTCTGCTCATCCCCTGCGTGGTCATCCTGCTGCTGCTCAACTGCCTCTTCCTGGGCTACAAGTTCCTCATCCTGTCGAAGAGCAGCAGCGGCCGACAGAAGCGGGAGGACGCGGAGGAGATGCTCCTGCAGTCCGGCCTGCACAGAGTCGGGAGAGCGTCCGACTCGCCCTTTCCCCCGCTGCAGGACGGGAGGAGAGTCTACGTGTCCGCGTCGGAGCCCATCCTGCCGCACCCCGTCACCTCGTCCAGGGCCTCGTCCAGGGAGAGGGCCGGGGCGGATCACAGGATCCGGCTCCTGAGGCCGGACGGCGCCACCGGCTCGGGGTCCCTGAGGGCGCCGAGCACCATCCGGGCCACTTCCCCCGCGGCAGGTTTCAGCCCCAGACTGGATCTGGCCTCCGGATCACGGACACACAGCGTTGGCAAAGCCCGCTGGTGCAGGAGCGCACCGCTCCTACCGCAGTCCAGCGACTCGGAGGCTGAAACCAGGGTCAACCTTGTTCCGCCAAACTCTCCCATGGTGAGTGGTCAGTATCTAAAGAGAACCAGTGAAGGGCCAAAGTGACACAGGCAGGTTTACATTTCAGTCATTACCTTTTCTGCATGAATACAAATGAGCTGCAGGGCCCCTGGTAACCTCTAGTAGTTGTGATTGGTTTAAATACAAATTCAGACATCTGCACCAAGCAAATATAAACAAGCGAAACAGTGAAGGTGTTGGATTTTGCCACAGGGCCTCAAGATCATAATAAAAAAAGGAGGACCCTTCTTTAGACCCTATTCCTGTCAGTTGGGCTTTTTCAAGGGCCCCTTGAGGATGGAGATCTGGGGCCCCAGGGCAGTTATCCAGCTGAGCTACAGGTGAACACAAAATTGATTTGTGTACATTTGGTTGTCCACACATATTAGACATATCTAGACCAGTTGCTGTGAGATATAGGAATATATAATGCATTTAAATGCTTTCTACGATATATCTCATGTCTGACCATTTACACATTCATTTGTCAAAAAAATTGATTATCAGGCTGGTTACTTTATTTGCATAGGTCCCAATCGTCAATGTCCAATATTTGATACCATCAATTGATTTTCTAGTAATAATGATCCAATATCTTTAAAACTCTGAGTCTCTCTCCTCTTTGGTGCAACAGCTCAAACTGTTTTGTCAAATTAGTCCAATAAGCCTTTATGAAGCTGGGATTGTCACCATTTATATAAGTCTTCTGGTTTATTCCTAACAAATAGAAAATGACTTTACACAGGATCTAAAAACTGGACAACAAATGTTGTTGACCAACAATAGAGAATAGTCAGCAGGATGTAAACCATGTGGTCTAATTAAAATGAAGACAATATAAAATCAATTTCCAGTGAGCTCCAGCTCTTGAATTCATCTTTCTTTGTTTTTTTCCTGCTTCATTCACAGCAGGAGACAGAACACGTGGGTTATATTTATCGGAGCAGTGCCTATGAGATGCTGACCGATGTGAATCCAGCTGCTGCAGTGTACGTGTTTGACAAAGTAGACATGGAGTGCGAGTACAACAGCCGGCCCTCCGAGACGTCCTGCCTCAACACATCTGCAGTGGGTCCTGGACTCGACAGCGACTTTGGTGCAAGTGCAGGTACGTTCACCTGCACTGTAATTAATGACTCTCAGTAACTAATGCAGCGTCAAACTGGACAGAGCAAGTAGAGCAGGGGTTCGGGATGATTCCATCTTCATTGTTTGAGTAGAAGGTTTACGAGAGGCGGCACAGGATCTCCACAGGGGACACATGAGGAATCACAGGTTTTAAATGAGGAACTGTAACCGCTCTATTGAAACACCTGCTTTATCTGACTCGTGATTTGCGTTCAGGTGTCTCCCTGCGGATTTTGTCAGCAGACAGTGACGGTCTGTCCAACGGTGTGCTGAGTTCAGCCTTGGATTGGGATTATTATGACCCCTGCTACGTCAAACAGAATAATGTGCCCAAGCATAAACACCACAGGCCTGCAGTTCACACCAAACAGTACTGGGTCTGATACCATCAATGGTTTTAAAGTATGTTTTATTTAATTTTATTTAAATAATTTATTTTCATATTTCTTTGGAAAGACACATTTAATGTATTTGTATTTAGTTTGTCACTAATCACTGTTACACCAGTTCAAATTTTATTTATTTATTCATTGAACACACTGCCACTAAAGTTGATCAATTGTGAATCATGTACTATGCACCGTTACTTAAATTACCGTGAAACGTTTACTGTGCACTTTTCAGTTCAGCTACTGTTTATTATCGTCACTATTTTGTAAAACAACTGTTCGGTCACCTCCAGATTTCATTATCACTCACATGATTTATAGTCACTATTATTGTTTGATGTTTTCACTTTAATAAATACAAATTTATATTCTAATTTATCGGCCTATTTATTTTTCCTGTCTATGAAATGTTTGTTGTACAATAAGGTTTGCAGAAAGAATTTATACTACAGGACACGGAAATGAGGTTCAGCCCGTAATTCTCAGTTTATCACTGCCTCTTCTGTCAAACATGTTTTAAGTACTTGAGGATTATTTCCTGATATCACCAGAGGGAGGCGTTGTAATTTAGTTTGTGCTTTTGTGGGTTTTACACTGAATAAACTAACACAAGTAGATAACTCAGGATGCTGAGGATCTACAGCGGGGTTGTGCTGAACTGTGAGATATTTAGAGATAATATAATTCACCACTTAATGGCAGAAGGAGACGGAGTCAGAAGGAGTCATTTGTGACGTTTCAAGAAATGACACTGTTTTAAACTGGTTAATTATGCAGCTTTGGACATTAGAATCAAAATAGTGTACTGCGTCAGACGATGATCATGTAAGAAAATATAAACGAAAAGCTTATTTACAACATTCTGGCTTTTGAAAGACGTGTGAGATGTTTTCTGTGTTGGTATTTAAGTGTCCAGGAAGACACAGCAGGTAAAACAGCAGTGCATCATCTGCTTTTTAATTGTTCTGTTCAAAAGAAACAGGTCAGAGATGTAACTGTGCACTGTATCCCAGCAATGTTCAGTATCAGTGAGACTTGCAAATTGTGGCGTGAAAAAACCTAATTGTCTGTCAGTGAAGATATGTAACCCAACAACAGTCCACCAATCATTAAGAGGCGATAAAGTCAATTAGTTGGAATACTTTATTCTCTGTTAGGAGATATCTGTACATTTAAGATCAAGTGCCACTTTTTTTTTTTTTCATAGTTCAAGTTCATAGAAACCATAACTGACACAGCACTATGCAAACATGAAAACAACCAGACCATTGGAGCCTCACTTTACTCAAAGCTGGAGAGGAAACTCAGGACAACCTGCTTGAGTTTGACATTAGATGCCTCAGAGATCATGCCATCAGTCCTGCAACGAAGAAGAGATTAGTTACAAAAATGCAAAAATCACACACATGCTTCCCCTTCAAACGGTCTTTAACTTACCTAATATCTCCCAGCAGGTCTTTGTGCTGGCTCAGAACGTGCTGCAGGAACGTACTCTCGAACCTGGTGATCTTGCTTGGCTCCATTTTGTCCAGGTATCCTCTCACACCGGCATAAATGACCGTTACCTGTTCTTCAATAGCCATGGGACCTGAAAAACAAAAAAGGTAAACCGACACAGTTAAGACAACTCTAGGCTGTATACATTCTTCATCTTCAGCCCTGAAAAGAACAGCGAATACTCACAGTACTGCCCCTGTTTCAGGAGCTCTGTCAGACGAACGCCACGGCTCAGAAGCTGCTGAGTGGCAGCGTCCAAGTCAGAACCAAACTGAGCGAAGGCGGCCACCTCACGGTACTGGGCAAGCTCCAGCTTCATGGTGCCGGCCACCTGATGATGGACAGAATCAACAAGTCAGAATTAAAAGAGATTAACTGATATCAGCTGGGAGATGAGGGAGTGTGAGAGAGTCTGACCTGCTTCATGGCCTTGGTCTGGGCAGCAGACCCGACACGTGACACAGACAGGCCGACGTTGATGGCTGGGCGGATACCCTTATAGAACAGCTCAGTCTCCAAGAAGATCTGAGAGAATAAACATTGTTTAAATAACCGCTCAGGATTTTTCTTGTGATGAAGTGTGACTCACAGTACCCACCTGTCCGTCTGTGATGGAGATGACATTGGTTGGAATGTAGGCTGACACGTCGCCAGCCTGGGTCTCGATAACAGGAAGGGCTGTGAGGGAGCCGCCGCCGAAGTTGTCATTCATCTTGGCAGCTCTCTCCAGCAGACGGGAATGCAAGTAGAAGACATCTCCTGGGTAGGCCTCACGACCAGGGGGACGACGGAGCAGCAGAGACATCTGACGGTAGGCGACGGCCTGCAGGAAGATAGTACAAGGTTGAGTTTAGCTCTAACCTAAACCTTCAGAAAATTATTCCAAGCAACAGTTATGTGCTCAAAAAATCTCTCAAACAATCACCTGCTTGGACAGATCGTCATAGATGATCAGGGCGTGCTTGCCATTGTCCCTGAAGTACTCTCCCATGGAGCAGCCAGAGTAGGGAGCCAGGTACTGCAGTGGGGCGGCATCGGAAGCGGTGGCAGACACCACGATGGTGTACTCCATGGCTTTGGCATCTGTGAGCCTCTTCACCAGCTGAGCCACTGTGGATCTCTTCTGGCCGATAGCAACGTAGATGCAATACAGCTTCTTCTTCTCATCAGTTCCATCGTTGAAACGTTTCTGGTTGATGATTGTGTCGATGGCGATGGCGGTTTTGCTGCAGCACAGATTAAGAGACTAAGCATTGTGGAAACACCAAACAAACATCCATGTTATACAGGTGCTTTTTAATTGTCTGTTTTAGGGGCCCGATATTCTCAGTATAAATTATCTAACAGTTACATGGGCTTTTATTTATATCAGGGACAAAAAGAGTCAGGCCTTTATTTTGGGACAGGCTTATCATAGAGAGGCCTTTATTTCCTATTTCCCTTGTTCCCCAGTTGAAACAAACTCAAACCTTCCTCCATGTTTGCCTTTTGTCTTGACAAACCTATTATAATAGCCATTTCAAAGCACTATTTCTATTAGTGCATCAGGCCTTTAACCCTGAATGATGCTAAATTACTATGATTCACATTAAATGTCATGCAGCATTTCCTTTAAAAAGGTAGGTTCTTGATGTGGAAAGAAATAAGTATTTTATTTTTTTCAGATTGTTGCATTATTCACTATGAGCAAAGATCCTCTTACCCAGTCTGCCTGTCTCCAATGATGAGTTCACGCTGTCCACGACCGATGGGCACCAGACTGTCCACGGCTTTGATGCCGGTCTGCATGGGCTCCCTCACAGAGATACGGGGGATGATACCAGGGGCCTTCAGACCCACACGCCTACGTTCCTTAGAGCCGAGGGGGCCCTGTGAAGAAAAAAGTGAAAGACAAAGCATTTTAGTGGGATCAACACATTTCTAATATATGGCAAAAATTCCCTGTTCTTTAGAATTTAAATCAATAGTTACCTGACAAGGTGATAAACTAAAAAGTAAACTATCAACGAATCCACAAATGTGAGGATTTATAATTTGTCTTTGTTTCTCAAACTGAAATTTGAAACGTTGGTCTTTAGAAAAAAGTAATCAACGGTTGTCATCTAATTGACATTTTATAGATAAACTGCAATGGTCCTATCTATCTCATGCCAATGTGATTACTCGAAATATATGAACATAAGAAACACCGAAAGACGACCCATCTTGAAAATGAATTCTGTCGTTACCTTTCCATCAATGGCGTTTCCCAGAGCATCAACAACACGGCCCAGGAGCTCTAACCCAACAGGAACGTCTACAATAGCGCCTGTTCTCTTGACAACGTCGCCCTCCTTGATCAGTTTGTCGTTACCAAACACCACAACACCAACGTTGTCGGGCTCCAAGTTCAGAGACATGCCCTGAAGAACAGAAGAAACAACAGTTATTATCAATCTCCCCTGCATTTACATGGCTAAATTACTGATAACATGTTGGTTGTATTTGATACTCAAAATGTACCGAGTTTGATAAATAAGGGACATACTTATGTGAAGTATATTTAAACATATAGCAGTGGCCATGTACTGTTCATTTAAAATTCATGAACAAAAGAGGTTAAGCGGATATAATCAGGGGCTTTTGAATCAAATCTTTCCAAACATTGAAGCTGCTGCAGCCCATTCTGTACAGAGGTCAGTATCTAAGAATAACACCAATGTTACCTTCAGACCAGAGGAGAACTCCACCATCTCCTCAGCCTGTACATTCCTAAGACCGTACACTCTGGCAATACCATCACCGATGGACAGCACGCGACCAGTCTCTTCCAGATCAGAACTGGTGTCAGCTCCCAGTATCTTCTCCTCAAGAATGGATGAGACCTCGGCAGTGCCTATAAGGAATGTTCAGCATTAACTTTGAAAACTCCACATGATACAGATGAGTCTTACCCTTGATATTTAGAAAGCTTGATGGCTAATATATCATCAAATGAAATTATTTTTAAATAAGGTATTTAAATGATTCCTTTAAATACCTGTTTTCTGCAGCCATGGGCTGGCAGTGTGGAGACTCTTGGCGCCTACACATGCTGCAGCGACGTTTTTGGATACCTTTGTGCCAATGGAAAGTAGTAAAGGAAAAGATTTTATTAAGTCAAAATAACTTAAACATTTTAAAGCTAACTGAATCCAACTCCAACACATACAATTTATTGGGTACATCGTATTCCAAAAAAATAAATTCAACTGATGGGTCAACTAATAAATTAGGAAAAACTGATACCATTTTGTATTTTTCATTCAGGGATGAAATATGAAAAAACATTCTGTTGGTTGTTACTAAAAAAAGACAACTGTTAAAGTTGCATACATTTAAATAACTAAAGATGGCGGCCAGAACAAACACTTCTTTGCTTCATTACCTCTACCAAGGATGTTATGATTTCATCTGCATTTTATATTGGGTCAGAGAAGAACCCATTAAATTCTGGTATGGCAGACCCCCCCCCCTCCCACTTTCTTTAACATTGCAGGATAGGACGTTTTTGACAGACATTTTTGTGAATTTCTTAAAAATAATAATAGAGATATTGATGAAAAACAACTTGATGAGACTTACAACATCAGTACAAGAAATTTGGAGCAGCTTGATTGAATTGAAGGAGACTGGTGGGCCTTGGAGAGGACATGCACTCTATTGAGTAACATTCTAGTTTATAAAATATTAAACAAGATCAACATTTGAAATTAGGTATATACATATATACACACATTTTGTTATTACTTTTCAATAATTCATTACTTCGAACCTTCAGAACAGTGATACGCATAGATTGAGTAGAGGTGAGCAGTTTCCAAATACATTTAATTGTAGATTACTTGTAGAAAATAAAACCTAAATTAGCTACCGGTGTCTATAAAACATACTTAAAGTTAAATATGTAGTTGCCAAGACTTAGCCTGTGAAACGCATTAGCAGGGAAAGCTGGCATCTGATCTGAGCTCAACCTGACCTTCACTACTGCACTTCAGCCGCGTCATACTCACTGACAATGTCTTACACGTCCAATACAAGGACAGGACATTCATTTCACCGTCTAGTTTCCATTAATGGTGCACTTCGCTGTCTGTAAGGAGGGTTGTTGTTGCTGCTGCCCGTCATCTACTAACTTGAACACTGGGCTGAAGGGCCCGGTGCCCTCCGGTGCAAAGACACCGCACCGCCATGACGTTAAATGGAGATAAATCCGACATTTTTCTGGATGCAGTCAACACAAATGAAAGCATAAAGAAGTTAGAGGTGCTTACAAATCCAGCCCGTCGAGGTAAAGCGCGGGCGAGAGCCGCTGCGACGCGAACTGACAACATGTCTGAGTCCTGAAGTCTGAGCTGCCCCCGGAGCAGAGAGAGAAGGATGGCGGACACGGAAGTAGATCTGAAGAAAGGTCACAGTGACCCGGAAGCACTTCTAAAAATAAAATTATCTTATTTTTCATTTTTAATATAATATAAATGAATATGTTTGGGCTATTGCACTTTAATTCAAAATATGATATTAAAAGGCTATGAAAAGAAGTGATGATTTTTCCCCCCGATACTTTTTGACATTTTATTTAAAATTGATTGTGAAATTTAGCTGTTGATGGCAGCCCGAAAAATAATAAATAGTTTGTTGACATGTTAAGTTGAAATAGAAGGCAGTGGCTGAAATTAACCCGTCAGTTATAAGTCCCTTAATAACCTCAAAATCACATGTATTCTGTTTTATACCCACAAGGAATGATAGTGATCGTTAACTGAATTAATAAACATAATTATTTCGAATCGAATCAATTCATTTCTTCCAAAATTACCTATGGGTCAGAGCATTCTCTTTTATAAACCATCAGTGTTGTTACATTTGTATCTTGTCATTTAACATCAACAAAACAAATCAGATCTGTTCTGATTACTGATCTCTTACCCAGATCTATCTCTGATTCATAAAACCCCTTCAAATGTGTTATATTGGTAGTCTTTATAAATTAATGGAGATATTTCTGATATATACCGTACATCCGGTGCCAAAATCAAACCACCATGCATTGAAGTAAACCCTTCAACATAAGTCTGCTTGTATTCAGCAGTAATTTCTGGGATAGTATTTTGTTTTCTGATCCATGATCAAAATGTACCACAGCATTGAAATGACCATCCCTGTGGATTTTGAGTTTTCTCTAAACTGGTGCTGCAGTATTTTCTCACTCTGTGGTATTATTCTCTGACCGCAGGGGGCGCTCGGCCCCGAGCAGCAGGCCGGAAGTGGCGCATGTATCTTTGTGAACGGCCGATGGAGACATTTTAAAATAAACACACAGCTAGCCGCCAACGGCTAACAGGGCTCGCAAAGCTGCGAGCGCACTGCGCCAAAACACCTTCAAATTCTCCCAAGTTCCCCCGAAGTGAAGCGCATTTTGCCCGGGGGCGTTTATCCAGCGAAAATCCAAGAGGCCACAAATTACCGAAGATGTGGAAAAGTCTGACGCGGGGAGAAGAAGATTAGAAGTAACGCCGCGGTAAGTTTCAACTAGCGCAGCCGATGTCAAATGCTAAGTTGCTCGGATAACGTTAGCCGCTGACATTACCCTGCCTGTTACACCTCGGGCTGGATAGATACCGCTTCCATTTATAGGACCCGGCAAGGCAGCTGTCCCGCAACCCGAATATTTTTCCATGACTTGTCTTCTCCTCGCCAAGTTTAAGGTTATGGCCGAGGTTAGCTTCACTACGCAGCTAAAAGTAGTAGAACAGAGCCCGTGTTAGCCTCAGCTAGCCGCAGACACAAGTAACTAAAGTCATTCATCTAGGCACAAATATGCCTCTCAGTGTCCACACACTTAGTCTAATGTGACTGCGGAGGTTTAACAGATATTAGTGAAAACATTTTCTAACTGAGTGAGACGTAAAATAGATAGAAATTTAAAGTAAGAGTAACATCTAGTCTTCATATTGGCTAATGTCAATGTTCCCCAGCTACATCGATAAATGGGAATTTCTGGCCAGATTATTACCTCATATTTAAAGTGAGTATTTGTTGGTTCTGCTTAGGAAAAGTCAACAGTTTTGCAACATGTCAACTTGGTACAAAATGTACAAATACGGTGAAAGTCAGTGGTTATGTACGATTTTGAATGGCGAAGAAACCCGGTGCACTGATGCCAACATAGTTGAATTGGAGATCTTATCATTTAGATCCAAATATTAATTTCTGTGGCCTTCTATTGTTATGATGATGAGAATATGAACATGTTTGAGTTAATAATTTTAACAATGTATTAGTAAATACTGCCCTCTAAATATAGCAAAGATTAGACATTGAAAGCAATGGTCAAGATCTTATATTTGACCTTTAGTTCACAGCGGTCTATCCCACACATGTTTGAAGTAGTCATTCAAATGCAGACAGCCAAGGTGACAGTCCAGTTTGACTAACAATTCTTTACTGAAAGTTTGACTTGTAATACAATATGCAGTAAGTTATGCTCCATTTCCTGACATGCATCAAGTTGCACTGATTTTCACTGTGAATTATTTTTTTCTTCCAGCAGGTGAGCTCCTATCCAGGCACATTGGTCCATGTTTGTTGGACCTTTGGGCTCTGGGCTCAACTAGGATGAAGATGGCTGATTCAGAGAAGGCAGAGGAATTTGTGGATGCTGACTGCCCCTCAGAGTGCCTTGATGAAGCACAATCAGCCACGGCTTCTGTTCAGGGAGACCAGGACGAACATCTGAAAACGGAGACCACCACCAGTACAAGCTCACCACCAGGGGAAAAAGAGGGAGACAGCCCCTTGACTACAGAGGGTGAGCAGAGTCTCCTCTCCATGCCATGCCTGATGAAAGAGCTCCGCAGAGACTCCCCGGAGTCCCAGAACGCCTCTACAGAAAGCGACAAACCCGTTTCCAATCATATCTATGAGAGTGACTCCTCAAACCCCTGCATGCTCTCCCCCTCATCGAGCGGACACCTCGCTGACTCAGATACACTCTCCTCAGGGGATGATGGTGCTGCTCCTCCTGCAGGCGAAGAGGAAGAGGGCAACATGGAAGCTGTAAATGATTCTGGGCAGGCAGGAAGAAAGCAAGCATCTGCCACGGCGGCGGGGGGGAGGAAGTCTCGGCGGTCACGTTCCGAGAGCGAGATGCCTCCCAATGCCATGGCCGCAAAGAAGAATCGTTGCCACCCCAATGTGGTGGTAGCAGCAGCAGGAGGACATGAAAAACAAACCAACGGCAAGCTGGGGAAAGTGAAAGGTCATCGGAGCCAGAAACACAAAGAGCGCATGCGTTTGCTAAGGCAAAAACGAGAGGCGGCAGCACGGAAGAAGTATAACCTGCTGCAGGACAGCAGTACGAGTGACAGCGAGCTCACGTGTGACTCCAGCACCAGCACCTCTGACGATGAGGATGATGACACTTCAGGAGGTAGCAAGACAATCAAGACAGATATTCCAGGTAACATCCAGTGTTCACAACACACAGTAATTATCACAGTATCATTGTCTAGAATAGCAGTAGCAGCAGTCACTTAGATATCGTGTAAAACACTCTCACATGGTAATGAAAAGACACACAGACTAACCCTGTATAACAATCACAGATCATTTGCCATCACAGTCAAATACAGACCTTAACAAAAAAATTCAGGCACCCCAAAACAAACTATTGACTAGTCACATATAGTTCATACTTCATGATATCAGATCAGTATTAGCACTGCTTTGTCTGTTTGTTTTATTGTCTTTTTTGTTATTTTCTCACTCATCATCTGTCTTCATTCACCCTAGAAGGGCCCATGCCCAGTCACTTGTAGTAGTACAACATGTGTTTAGTTTGGAACTTTGTCTTGTCGTTGGCATGCTTTGGTAAACTAGTGGTCATTTTTCAACTCCATAGAATAATAAATACAGAGCTGTGTTACTCGAATCTGTATTGTGGGTTTTGCGATTCAACAAGTGAGCCATTTTTATCCGCAGCCTTTGCTGTCACTAGACGTTGGTGAATGATCTCACTGTGTTGGTCGGTGTTGCAAGACTCTGCAGCGACGGTTCGGAGTCTATTTGCTATAGAAATGTAACCTCATACCTGAAAGTTTAGACATCAGCCATTTTAATAGCATGTGTATAGACCATTAAAAAAGATTTTAATAATTTTATCTGTTAAGGGAGGTACAGTGAATGTCTGTGTCACCTCAAGGCTGCTTGGCATTTAGTATTATTATGCTTCTCCCTCTCTCTCTGCCTGTGGCTTTAAACTATTCCTCAGGTCTGTCGTACACTCCGCTCTCCCTTCACAGGAGGCGACAAAGCTTTTTGTAAACAGGTGGCTTTCTTTTGAGTTCCACAGCACCTTTTTAGAATTCGTATAGCCCTTGTGTCAGCGACTGTAACATATTAATGCATATACAGCTTTTAGAGTAAATGGTTGTTCTGCAAACTGAACTCAGTCACAGAAGTGTGTAATAGGATTAGACGCTGACAGTATTGTCTGCCTGCACATCAGTCCTGTGTTTGTTCCCTCAGTTAATCTAATGTTTCCTGACACTTGTGGACGTGAGTTCTCTGTAAGTAACTACTGCTTGGTTAATGTTTGCTGCTCTTGTTGAAGAAGTCACTATGCATACTTCAAGCTGATCTTTTCCTGTGTTCCTTAGAACATAACCTGTTGGGTTGGTTCAAGTTGTCAGCTTTTCTGTTCCTTTAAATTCAGGATTGAAGTGTTTGTTAGTGGTTTGTTTAATGAATTATTATTTAGGTCACTAGTTTTTGACATAAGTGTCTTTGTAATTAATTTATCTTAAGTGGGTGTGTTTGCCTCAAAGTCTCATCAGTTAACACACTTTCCAAACCGCAGTCCCTGAAAATGTCGCCTGAGACATCCAGTTCCTTACTGTAGGGATCCGTTGTACATAAAACGTTTTCAACCATTTTTACATCCCGCACACAGATTTGAGTGCTACAACTGCATGATGTAGTCCATCAGCATGAAAGAGTCGATCTGCACGTAACCAAAAACAAACTGTCATTTTCTCTTTTTAATACAAAAGTCCACCTCCGAAGCATGAAAGTGCTACTGTATTTTCTTATGGCTTGGCCTCAATGTCTTTAAAGCTGGCTTCAGACGTGCATCGGAGAGATCCAGAGTCGGCGCCCAGATTCATGGGCTGCTGGACAGCAGCTCGTGGGACAGGAACGGCATCGGCAGCGTGCTGGAGGAGGCCATGACGCGCTTTGCCGTGATGCAGCGCCAGACCGAGGAGCGCTTCCGCATCTGGATGGAAAAGCTTGCACACCTCGACTCGGACAACGACTCGTCCAAACGCTCAAGTGACGCCCACGAGGGGCCGCAGCATCACTCCCAGGGGGCACGCCCGTCCCCTCCCAGTTCCTTTTTGCCATCGTCTGAGTCTGCAGAGACTATGGCCGCCTACATGTTGGCGCGAGACAACAGTCTCCCCCCCACCCCTATAAACAACAACATCATACCTGACGTGGTCACTCAGAATGGAAATCTAGGTGTTCCAGACCCAGGTCTCTTGAATATTTAGATTTCACTTCTTCACTCTTTGCAGTTTCACACTACGATCTTACCAAGTGTAGAATTAGTTTATACAGAAAGCATGGCAATGGGTAAATGATGCAAGGTCACCGAACAACAGATACATGATCATCAGCGGCTGGAGCTGCTTATTTGAAGCTGACTGTGCAGACCTGAGGCCCGAGTGTGTCTGCTGGCACTGAATCACTGTGAGATTTGACTTTCATTCAAACCTTCAACTCACCTGTTTGATTTCTGCAGCATCTGTGACATGGACACGGGGCATATCTCGATGAACTGTCGAGTCAGGGCTCTTACTGTATTGCTTATTGTATAGCTTGTTTGATTTTAGTTAAAAAGCTGTACACACATAAACACACACAGTAGCTGAATACGTCATCCATACAGGACTGTGCATTACAGCACCGGGGCGGCCATCATGACAGTGCAAGTTAGGGTGCTGCTGCTTAATAGCATGTGCCTTGTCATTCTGAACTTGTGCTGGGAAAGATAGATTAAGCGTCATAGTACAATTTCTTTAGAAATCAGGTTCAGCACCCTACATTAGCATTGTTTTTCCTGAATTATGTAAGCACTTTGCTTATAAATGTTTCAGGAATTTAAAAATCTAATGACAACCTTTACTTTGGTGGCATAGCTTTATTAACATCAAAACATTTACACATAGATATGCCTATAAATATAAATGCAATATACTTACCCACACAATTTCTTGCTTTCTAAGATTATGTAATTAGATTAGATGTGTTTACATTTTTTTATATTTGCCTTTCTGTTACATTTGCTGCTATCGCTGCCTGTGTGCAGTAACAGGAAACTAGTGAGGGAGGAATGATTCCCAGCTATTTTTAGTAGCCTGTGTGTAGTTTATGGGCATCAGACAAGGCATGGGTTCCTTTTGTTGAAGCTGTTAGCTGCAATGACAAGAGCCTCAAGTTTTCACGCATTATATTTGCCCAGTTAATTTTTTGTTTTAATTTGCACTGGTCTGCCAGCTTGGCCTGTGTCTCTACAAGGCAACTCGTGTTCCACAGCTCGACTGTAAACTAAAAGCCCAGGCATCAAACTTACAGATACACGGCAGTAGTACAGCTGCAGTGTGGTGCATGGCAATGTTTACTGGTTTTACTAAAAAAAAAAAAGAAGATCTGGGTGATTAAGTGGCCTTCTCCGGTTCGGATCCTGTGGTCTTTGAGGCGGAGTTACTCCTTCTCAACCGTCTTCTCAAACTACTTTCACTGACGACCATAGCGTTCTTAACACCGCTAACACTATCGAAGCATCACAGACATTGATGGACTCTTTGGCCTAATCATATTTATAGTTAGGATGTTACAGTGTTTTTCTGTATGTGTGTATATGTAGCCCTATGACTGTCAATTTTACAGACCCTACAGCATCGTTTCCCCACCTGTTTGCATGTGACTATATTAGTATACAGAATGTGCAAGGCCAAATTAGTTTTCGTCAGCAGCATGTGTGCAACTTTGCTTATGCTGATAAACGGTTACTGACAGAACATTTTTATCTACTTAGTTGTTTTCTCTTGGCCGAATGGTTTTGTTTCAAATGGTGTGGATATTGGTGTTTTTTGTTTCATACTTTTGCCATTTTGCGTTTAAATGGATCCAACAACTGCCGTCTTGCATTTATTCAAACTGAAATAACCTTTAAATCAACGCGGTAAAGAGAGCCTCGTGCATACAATCACAAGCTGTGTGCATTATAAACAACACTAAGGACAGTCCATTGTTTACCAAAGAGACTATCCTGGTTTACATTAGTCCTTTTTCTATCCTTAATACATGACCTTTTACCATGTGCTCGGTTTCTCTGGTAACCCTGCTACCAATCAGCTATTCATAGGCAGCGTTCTCATAGCCTCTCTCTCACACACACACACACACACACACGAGTCTGGGTAGCTGTGTGTGTGTGTCTCCCAGGGACTCCTATGACAGGGTAGAACAAAGATTTGTGTTCCCCCCCCTCTTCCACAGTTCTTCTCTATTCTGTTCTTCGGCTTTTGTTATCCCACAACATGTCTCTCACCGAGTAAGATTTATGTTGAAGTGTTTTGTAATGACTGTATTCTGGTGTTGTTTCATGTGAATGGCTGTTCCTTTTAAAAGCAATAAATGGAGAGAAAAGACTGTGCAGCTGCAAAGGGGTTGTTGATGCACCTCAAACACATCCATTCTTATAAAAGCCTCATTCATATGGCTTGACGAAATTATCATAGATGTAATTGTTTGTGGTTTGCAGCCAATTGAGTGCTGTTATCTTTCTACTGGTTTACCTTAGCATCTGGTTAAACAGGCTGTTTTCTTGTTTATAAACACATCCGATGCTGCAGTTAGCAGGACTATGGACGTATAGTGTCCGATCCAGATTCCCACCATTCCCGGGGACGATTTGAATAATGAAGTGTTCTCTTTGTTTCCCGCAGACGGGCCTCCAGTAGTGGGTCACTATGATATTTCAGACACTGATTCTAACCAGGAGAGTATGAGTGTGGAGACAGTCCGGCCCACGGTGATAAAGCATGAGCTAAAAACACACAGAGGCCAGGATATGGCAGCTTACTCTGGGTGTGTAAGAGCTCTGAGCTCAATCTCAGGTCAGTTACAAACCCAGTATATCTCAACTGATCCTTTCCACTCCTCTCAGTGAAGACAGGACTTTTAGAGGCATGCGTGTCACGCAGAAGTGGGGAACCTTTCTTAATAATGTCAACAAGACGTCATTGAACGGGCCACTCTGCATCCCACACTGATGGCTTGCATTTGGGGGCTATTAAAAGACAAAAAGAATTGACCTTTTAATGACTGACTAGCTGGCATTTTCGAAACAAGAATGTAATGTCCACAATTTTCTGTTTTGTCAGTCACTCCATGCTATCCGGTCAGCGTCTCAAAACACAAGTGTCAGATTCATCCTTGTCTGTCAAAGCAGCTGCAGTCTTCATGTGTCAGCAGGGCCTGAAGCTCCCTACTGCTGCCAACCCTCCTCACAATGTGTGACTGTTCCTCTTTGTTTGTTTCAGGCCACGTGGAGGCAGAGCTGTCGCACAAGAGTTCTCAACACAAGAGCCAGATTAACATTGCTTCCTCTGACAGTGAGGTGGAAATAGTCGGCGTACAAGAGAAACCAAGGTAAAGACTTAAAGGGGGGGAAAGTAGTGTTTTAATTAATTTTGTAATTTTATAGGCTGAGTATTGAATATATATATGACTGATATATGAACAGAGTATTAGGGCCACTTACAAGGGGACATCTTAAGATTTTGAGAACAAAGTGAAATATTGCAGGGGAATATGAGAAGATCAAACTGTCGCCTGCATGAAAATTATAATTTATTCTTGTAATATTATGACATATGGCCCTAATACTCAGTTGTAGAAAATCCAATATTTCCCTGCCAGTTTATAAAAATAATTCATTTTTATCACTCAGATGCGCCCACCCGTGTGGAGGTGTGATCAAGAGTCTGTCCTCCTGGAAGGAGAGTTCAGTGGAGCAGTTAAACAGCACAAATCAACCCCAGCTCTGGACTACTGTTTCCCCTCAGCCTAACTGGGTGTCCCCTCCTGAAGTGGTGGACCTCACGCTCGACGAGGACACCGGACACAAATACCTTCTTTAGACGACTTGTACACTGAAGACTCCTTGTTTCTTCCTCTCACTCCCGATCCTCACCCGTCTCACCTCGCCTCCATGTTACGGCTGAAATCCTTCCCAGAGTTGCAGCCTCGCCTGTAACCGCTTGTGAACTCTATCAGCTCCAGAGCACTGTTTGTTTGTTTTTTAACTTACTGTTGAACAATCATGTGTATCAAAGCCATTCTGCTGACGTAATTCCCCGGCCCTGGCTTGTCATCTATGAAATTAGTTGTAATAAAATGGCACAGCACTTTCAGTGCAGGTGGAAACATACGTTAAGAGTGATATATTTGTTAACGATAGCAATATCCTCCCTTCATTTGATACCTCATTTACCCCATTATAACGGATGTAGGTAGTCATTTTGTGTTGTGTGCTTGCAGGCTGTACAGAGGAAACTTCAACTTGCTGCTTGAAAGCGGGTCAGTATCACAATGTTGCCGTTGACCCGTTTCCCAACAGACGCTTGAACGGCATATTTTTCAGACTGGATTCTGCATTTTTATCTGCAGTCACCTGCGGTCAAGACAAAATGGCAGCTTGTACACTTTCTGTTGTACAGTTTTGTTTTCAAAAGTCTCACCACTGGTTTCATATTTAGATCTGCATTGATGTCTTTGCTTTATTATACAGTGTCCAGCATCACACAGCCTGTACTCTGATCTGTCCAGTAGTGTTTAGGTTTTGCTTTGTGTTGAAGAAGTGGTTGAACATTTTGGGAAATAGTTATTTCCATTCATTTTCTTGCCAAGAATTAAATGAGTAAAAAATATATCTTTTTGTTAAATATACAGCTACAGCCACTAGCTGGTTAGCTTAGCTTAAGACTGGAAACAAAGGGAACAGCTCGGCTGCGTCCGACGGTAGCAACCATCACAGGTTCACGGGTCTATGCTAAGCTAAGATAACTAGCTGCTAGCTGTTGCTTCGTTTTTAATAGACAGGGCAGTGATGAAGATTTTTTCATCTAGTGTGAACTCGCCACCAAAAAGCAAACAAGTACATTACTCAATGTTTCTTGCTTCAAATTCACAGCTTTTATTTGCATTACTGTTAGAGTTCACTTTTCCTTCTTCGTGATAACAAATCAAACCACTGGTCACACTCACATTTGTCACAGACACACTACAAGGTAGGACTCATTTCCACTGCAGCAGTACAATATGTGGCGATGGTGTGTGTTTGGCAATAGAACGTCTGTATCCTCTGTTTCGAGATAGATTTCACGTTGGACACCACGTCTCTGCTGCAGAGCGACGTTTAGTTCTCAGTGAATGTATGACTCTGCAGGGCTGACTGGATGCACTTCACTGTTTGCATGCCCACTCTGAGTGAATGCAAACACCTTTAAACCTCTGGGGACCCCTTTATA
Organism: Hippoglossus stenolepis; assembly: GCF_022539355.2. Classification (NCBI taxonomy): domain Eukaryota; kingdom Metazoa; phylum Chordata; class Actinopteri; order Pleuronectiformes; family Pleuronectidae; genus Hippoglossus; species Hippoglossus stenolepis. The sequence continues at coordinate 13,515,838 of NC_061500.1, forward strand.
ACAACTGAGGAAAATGTATCTTCCATTGAATACTGCAAAGCAAGATGGCCTGAATGCCTTGAAATGTGCACTATTTTCTTTTTAGAATGGTATAAAGCTTATTCTTTTACCTAATATAAAGCAGTGGATTTTTTTGCTATCTCAACAATAAATATTTTAATAATAGATGTGAATATAGCACACGTATAAAAAAAAACACAGTAGAGGTGGTGTTGAGTTTGTGCCCACGTGTGTTGGGCGTTTATAGAAGAGACATTTTAGTGTATGAACTGTTCTTACCCTGATGCTCAGGGCCTGCTTGCTCTCTTTTCCCTGTGGTCTTATTTTTCTCTTCATGCAGTACTGCAGCCATGCTGGTAAATTAGTATTTTAAAAAAATCAAAAATCCAACTTCATACACTGTTTTAACACTTGAGATTTGTTCTATTCTTTCTTATAAGTGATGCTTGAGAACTATAGTCATTATTTTAATGTCCGCTGGTCACAGAAAAGGGAAAATCCTAATTCTAAGGAACTAAACCAAAGTCTAAATGGAATATGTTTTCACTTTGTCAGTTTGCCAATTTGAAAATTGCCTCTAGTTTATTCAGTTTAAATTTAGTTTGTTATTTTAACTTGGAAGTCGGTGCAATTTGTTCAAGATACAGTTTGATATTTTGTTCCATTGGCCAGTTGCTTTGTTTTTCCACTATATGCAGCTACTACTGTAGTGTTGATTATTTTACAGACCACTTCTGCTTGCAAAACCCATGTTGCTCTTGTTCCTTATAGGATTATTATGAGATGTTAGTGAGACGTTGCTCATGTCTTTAGAGGTTTGGTATAGAAAATAAAGGGCAGTGATGCTCATCTGTGGTTGCACATTGCATGTTTGGTCACATATTTTAACCTCAAGTCTGATATTACCCTCATTACCAGTAATTTAGCCTCGCTCTTCTGTTGTTTTTTGTTTTGTTTTACTCTCAGTATTTTAAATTAACAAAAAAGGGGTGTTTATTTTGTTGCTTCAGCAGGTCCTTGACTTCCTTGAAATTATGTCTGTAGAACAAAAAGAAACTATTTTAAAACTAAATAAATAGAGCATTATTTAATGACTTTCGTGTACAGTTGTTTTGTTTGTTTCTAAGCTTTGGAGATGAAGCTCATTATGTCGTCTTTGCTCATGTGCCTGTTTGGATGTCAAATGTCAGGCGTCCAGCTTAGAGAAGGAAAATGTAGCTGAGAGGATTTTTCTGATAAATGAATTGTTAGACCTGTCAAAGCTCGTCTAATTGGGACTGAATTGACATTTTTGACATGTTTAAACACAACTCTAGCAAACAAAACACTTAAATTCTATTTTCTATTATGATAATGACAGTCTATTAAGTGTTTGGTACGAGACGAGTGTTTTTGTCTGTACGAGTGAGAATGATTTCCATCATAGGTTCAATACTTAATCAGATATCTCATTGTGTTCTCTTATGCTGCGGCTAAACAGTCTAGACTGTGAGACTCTCTGTTAACAATGCAACTTCACCCTCACCCGCCAAAGTTGCATGTCGGGTCAGAGGTCACACCGCGACACCTGCCGCTAGAGGGACATATGGAGTTCACATGAGGAGGACAATGAGGGAGTGGAGCAATGCAGCCTGCGGGGCCCGTCTCCTAAAAACCCAAAGAAGCCCTTCAGCCTACTCCTTTCACCCCCGGGGGCAGGACATCAGCTGTATGCAAATTCTTTTTTACAGGGCAGCGGTGGCCTCACAGAGCAGTGAATGTGCCAGTTCACTCTCAAAAGGCAGAAATGAGCATCCTTCCTCCTGCAGATGTCTCTCAGTGTGCAGGTTTACACTCAGTGTGCTGTTCTGTGAAGGTTTATTCAGAGAATGGCTGCTCCAACCACCACCAGAGGGCAAAATATATATATATATATATATGGAACTACTTTATTTAACAGTGAGCACAACATGAAATGTTACTTTCAGGCTCTGATCAGTATAATATAAATTCAAGAGCTGATTTATATCTAAACTATGGTCACAGTATATGCTTTAACTTCTGATGTGCCAGGATGAGCTTATTTTCCCTTTCATGTCTTTTCTGTTTCCTTGTTTTTTCTTTTTCTTAGCTTTTCTCATTTTAGCTTTTCTTTTTAGCTTTTATTTGCTCTTTTCTTTATATTTCCTTTTTCCTTTTTTCTTTCCATTAATTTTCTTTAACTTTTCTTTCTTTATTTATTTTTCATTTCTTTGTCATGTTGTTTTGCAAATTGGACATCTTTTGGCACTTTATATCAAACAAAATAAGATATTTAACATTTTTGAAAAGATTCCTTCTTACTACTTTTTGACATGTTGCATTGGAATAGAAGGCAGTGGGAGAAATACATTTTTCAATAATATCTACCACTGCAGTACTTACTGTTCACTGCTTTATAGTATAAATGAAGAAAAAAATGATGGTTGGACAGAATTAAAGATCAGATGCCTGTCATTTGGGGATAAAGGGAACTGATTGCAGTAGTTTGACCTGTGCTGATAGTTAACTATTATGAAAGGCTCTTTGTGTGGCACAGCAGGCTTAAAGTATTAGATGGTGGGAACTGGAAGACGAGGACATATGGGACTAAGAGTTTTGTGACCACCCCCCCAGCCTCCAAGGCCCATCTGTTCCTTCACCCCTCGGGCTCAACACTGAACACAGAGAGGTTTCCTGGATTCAGGACAGTTTTCAGGATATCTGGTGGCCAGAAAAAAGGTGCAACATATGTTCAGGATGTCATCGTTGTTTTAAATGAATGAGGATGAGAACTGAATATTACTTAATGAGCTGTAATCTGCCTACAGTCCTGCAGGCAGCCCTAATGACTGTGATTTGATTCCTTCCACACAGAGACAGATGGGACAAATCATCCACTGGGTCCCACAGTGAAGAAAGGCAAAACCAGATTTTCTTGTCCTTAAAACAATTCCAAGATTCTTATTACAAACAGGCTATGGAGTCTTCTCATTAGTTACAACTCAAAAGGAGTCACACATGTTCATTTTAGCCCTAACCCTTCACTAAAGTAATAAGTAATTAGGACAGCGGTCCACTGAAGACTACAACATTTTATGTAAGTAAAGGTTAACACACCATGATGTAAAATCCATCCATACAACACTCTACAGATGTATTACAAGCAAAATGTACCTCTTTAATAAGTATCCAAATAAGTGCAAGTATAACAAGTATTCATGATGAAGAATAATCAGAGTTTAAATACACTATTAGTGGACTATTATAGTCAAAATGTCCAGAATTGCAATGCAGCTGTATTACTCTTGACTTGTTGGTGTTTGTACTTATTTTCTCTTGACTGTCTTCTTGGCTTTGCTGCAGTACAAGATACAACTTTATAAATCTTATAGCCTTTTTTTTCACAGCACAGACATTTTGCTTAGCTGTAGCAGGAAAGGAACAGGTAACTCAGTTTGATCAGGTGTCCCAGTGAGCCAGCATCTATAGGGCCCGTTGTCAGGGCACTGGTTAAATGTTTTCAGCTTTGTCACTTTCATCTGTTTGTGTATATATGTATACAACCACTTGTGTTTTCAATTTGGTTAGTTCCTTTTTAGGAAAGTACTAAAATCTAAAGCTAGATACTGCAGGACGATTAACATCTTGAGTCTGAATACTTGTATTGCAATACCTGCAATAAAGTAACAAAATAGCCAATCAATAATTATTTAACGTTATAAATCATGACATGTTTTTCTTCTTTACGTGATAGCTGATTTAATCAGTGAAAAGGATCAATTATTGGATGATTATCTGTGATCCTATCCCTGATATTGCATAGTACCTGATTATAAGCAAATTGAATGGTATAACCTCTTTATATACACTATGTCCCTGCAGCATGATCTGTTGCAGATTTTCATTTTAATTCCTCCATGAGACACATCCTGTCTGTGACATAATCGTGGCAGAGCTGAATAATCGGTGTGAATGAAAGCTAACGAGGGGCCATGTTTACTTGAGGAGGCAGCAGCACCTCCTCTGGGCTGCAGGCTTCAGTGTGGACGGAGGGGGGGCGGACAGTCCCCGCCCCCGCGCTGCTCCCATTGGCGGAGCCGCCTGCCAGAGCCGGAGGGTCCTGCTCGGGGGGCTCCGCTGATTGGCTGCGCGGGTGTGCGTGTGCAGCCAGCGCAGCCTGTGCGTTTGAACGCACCGAGCACCGGAGGGGATCATTTCCATGGACCATCTGTCTCGCTGTGGCCGCCCGCACAACAAAGAAGGACCCAGGATGGTGTTAGTACATGTTGGATATCTGGTTCTCCCCGTCTTCGGCTCAGTTAGAAATAGAGGTATGACGAGCTTTTCTATTTCACGTCCTAACCCCGTCAAACGCCGCCGCGTCTCTTCTTCTCTTTCTCTAAATGTCCTCATGATGTAAACAGAGCTGACACCTGCTAGCGACGAGCGACGAATAACATTAGCCGCGCTGCTAACGGTGGCGTCGCGTGTGCGTAGCCGCTTTGACACGCTCAGACATCTTGTCTGAACCGTGAATATCGGTGTGTTGCGGTGTTTCGGGGCCTGTTTCTGGCACCGAATGACCGCAGCTGTCAAATGGCAGCCCCCCGCTTGTTCCGTCTTTTTTTTTTTTTTACCCTCCGCTGCTAGCGCGGTCTCCCCCGGTGTGCTTCGGGTTCGTGTGTTTACACGGGACGACACCCGGAGCTCGACACCACCACATTTACTAGCACAGCTCCATTCGCTAATAAGACCCGCGACTGTGTGTATTTGTGTGTAATCTGGCCGTGCACGCTGCTGACAACATGACAAGGGTTGTTTGCCCCTTTGTGTGGCATCCAGTGTGTTGTCCCCCCTCTCCTCCTCTTCTCCCCGTAGTGCTCATGTTAACACGATTTAACATGATTCTTTTCAATTAACTCATCCTTTTTAATCCAGGTTAGTGTCGCAGTGTGCCTCAGGTTTAATATAGAGAGGTGATAAAATGGTGGCAGTTTGCCTCAAATCCTAAAAATACACAATGAAAAAACGCTGCAGCAGCGAGAACAGCATAAAGGTAGAATAACCACACTCGTTCAATTGGACATAACAGCATTAATATCATCCTCCATTGCAGCACTAGGCGATCTGTGTTGATTATGTAATAATAGCGGTAGCAGTAAGAACAAGAATAGTCTGATTGTTAAAACTACATGCAGTAGCACCAATGATTTCATTGTGCTTTTATTTGTGTTCTTTTTTCCTGTTCCATAGTATCGAGGCTGGCTCTACATTCCGCATTTCTCAGACCTTTGTCCCCCTCCATTGTGTAGCTAACGATCATCTGCTGCTGTCTGCCGTAGCCTCTGCCTGTTCTCTGCATCTAGCTGTATTGTGAACCCCCTTCTTCCTCATTTCCTCTTTTCCATCTGAAGACGACATTGGCATTAAAACAAACCAAACCGAGTTCCCACTCATACCGTATCCTTCTGTGTAACCGACTAAAGAATAACACCTTCTGTAGTAAGCAGTTTGTCTTTATTTAAACTGTCATGTTGCTCTTTAGTGAATAACCCATTGTAGCGTTTAGACTTTTACTACAGACTGTCATTGTGATTCTCCCATTCAGTGTGGATAGACTACATTCTGCTGTAAATTTCTGTAAAGTGGATACATTTTGATCCTCCCCCCCACCCCCACCCACCCCCCCTGATTCGATTACAGCCAGGCTTGATCGAACCCTTTGGATATTTGTGTCAATCCCCTGTTTTGCTAAGTACCAGCTTTTGTCATCTACAAAATTGCTCGTATGATCACCTACTCTAAACCAGTTTTACCAATAATCCCGCTTTTTTTTCTAACATTCACCAATTGGCTTGTACTCGCAGCGCTGAAATTACAGTGATTTGTGTGGTGTTATTTTCACCTGATGGTCCGCTGCACCTGCTGTAGTGCAAAGCGTCCAAACGGCTGGTCACAATCCTATCCATGTGTGAAAGCCTTTGTTCATGCGAGCTGAATTGATTCTGTCAGTCACAATAAATTGGCGAGACTCAGGTCTAACTCATCTTGCCATTTTGAAAATCCCCCCCCACCACTATCATTCACAGCCCCCTCTTAAGTCTTCTCCTCAGACACTTCCAGAATGCTATCCATTTTACAGGGATGTGTATATCCTGCACTGCTGTAGAACTCCTTTTAGAATCAAAATGTCTTTTTATTCTTTGGTTGTGGTTCTTTCTACCTTATGTTCTTGTATTAGATCCTAATGCATGGTCATTTTATACTTTTTGTTTTTCCACATTGAACAGCAGATTCCAATGTAATCTTTGTGTAGAGATGCCCCTGCTGTACTGAAATGTGCTGTAAGCATACACATCTACTCATTGGATGCTGCTTCTGTTCTGTTAACCCTACAGAGAGCATGGTCGGGCCTTGCCTTTGGTCTTTATTTGCATGATATTATTCTGGTTATATTACTCTTATTATTACTATTATCACACAGTGCCACACATACTAATATTTTCCAATAAAGACTGTAGTTTTCTTCCTAACCTTCAGTGTGCTTTTTGCTGATTTCCATGTGTTCCTCCCTTCCTCCCTCCACACCGTGCTGTCACTGAGACGGTCCCCTCACTCTCTATGTGCTCTCATTCTCTCAGCTGTCTCTGACAGAGTTTCTTCAAGTTGCTGCTCTGCTTACTTTGGAGTTGGGGCAACCAAATTTTCTATCCATTCAACAACAAAAAAAGAAAAGCATGTTTATACTGAAACACATCGGCATTGATATTTAATGTTACACGCTGTCATTCCCTCTTATTCCATACACTATTATTTATAAAACTCAACAAAGCCTCCCTCACATCCACTCATTGGTGTTTATTGGTGTTGAGTTAACATTGGAACCACTTTGGGCAAAATGGATAACCTTCTTCAACATGGTAATCTTATATTGGGTAAGATATAACCGGTGATATTATATACTATTGTCAGATTTCTGTAAAAGTAATGGAGAAACAACCTTAGAGTAATGTTTGATTTCTAAAAAAGAAAATAATCAAGGTTAACATGTTGAATACGCTGCTTTGTGATTTATAGAATTGCCTAAATTGAATAATGAAACCAAAGATGTTAAAGGTTTATAAGCCACGTTATATAAATAGCTTGGCGAATGAATCGTCTCAAGGTGTATATATCAACATTTCGAGGAACTGACTGATTAATAGCTGAATTCAAACAACCTTGGAAGTCTGTCTACAGTTAACACCAGGCTACATTCTTCTGTAGCTTGTGCAGTTCTTTCCTAATGTGTTATTAAAGGAATAGTTCTACATTTTGGGAACTTTGCTTATTTGCTTTCTGGCAAAGAGATGAAAAGGTTGATACTTCTCTTATATCTGTACTCTAAATCAGAAGCTATACAGTCAATTAGCTTAGCTTAAACAACTAGATAAGTCATTTGTGCATAGAGAAGAGATAACATATTTATTGCTGAACTTTGGTGAAGCTGATAGCTTGATTTAGTTAGTTTGAAAGAGCCAGACCAGCTCTTTCTTTACTTATATTTATCTGATAGACATCAGTGTTATCTTTCTCATCTGACAGCGAATATGCAAATTTCCCCCAAAATGTCCAACTTTTCCTTCCAGAATCTCCAAATGTGTCTCATAATGACAAATCCGTTCGGTTCAATCGGCACATTGCAAGTCTTTCGTATGTGAAGCTTTATATCTGTGTAAACTGGGCTGTTTCATCCACTTCCTTTCTCGTTCATGTCGCACAACAGACACATTAACACACAATCTTAAATCACAGGAAGAAGCAGCCAGGTTGGTAATGTGAGATTAAATTCCTATAGTCAAACTGGTGTGTCTGCACCTGGTGACAACAAAAACCTAATGGGACTCGTATTAGATTACAAGTGCAGATAAGACCTGATTATTTATCGCAGGGAGTTAAATGAAAGTGTCAACATAGTGTTTGCGGTAGGATTAATGCGCTGTAGGTTTTTTACGAAGAGTCTTAAATTCCACAAGTACTGAATTTTAATACTAGCCAACAAAATTATTCACTATATAAGTTCTATATTTTCCTAAATGTTAAGTTTTATCTCTTGGGTTAAGGGGTTTGCTCTCACTGTAAACAAAGCCTTTGCTTTATTGACAAGTGTGAAATCTGGGCAGTACGTGCAGCACAGGCTCTGGTGTCATTCATTTGGACTATTTCACTGCACATTTTAAATTTGAGACTCAGCACTTTGAGGCATTTTAAAGCGGGGGACTCCTAACTGGCCCGCTCCAGCCACATGAGCCATACATCTGTTCACAATGTCTGAAATAGTCCAGAGTTATTTATGTGCAGAGTCTGCAGACACAAGGTGTGGCTGAGAAGTAGCCATATGTTGCTCTGCAACTTTTTGCCAGCGACTGCAGCAACAGACTTTTAAAATAACCCAGCAGCTGTAATGCATATGTTAATCCACAGTAGCTGCACGGCTACAGGCATCATTAGCATCGGATCTTTTGTCTTCCTCCCACCATGCCCTTATGTGACCCATGTACTGTAGAATCAAGGTCAGGGAGCGCAGACAATAGCCAATATGTGTGCATGTTTTCAGTCCAGCTGTACATCACAGAGGCCGATTCCTTTCCTTTTAGTCCCACACTGTAATGGTTTGTGTGCCGATCAGCGATATCAGCAGGTGTGGGGATGGGTTTCAATGAAAAACAGCTTGCACACAGCTCGGAGCATTCCATGATGGAGGACAATCAGACTAGGAAGAAGACAGGATTATGTTTAGAAAAGGAGGTGTGATTGTAAAGCTGCAGTGATGGCAGCAGGAGGGAGGGAGGGTGGGAGGGAGAGGGAGACAGGTTTAATGTCAGACTGCTGCAGTCGCTGGTGGGCGGTGCTTCCGGGCTGTCACTCACACAGGGGACGCCATGCTGCAGCCACACCGTGGGGGAGGGGCTGCCTGTGCAGCAGCTCAGGGGTGAGGAGAGGTGGATGAGAGCATGTGTGTGTCTGTGTGCGTCTGTGTGCAAGGGGTGGGGGTCCGTCCTGCACCAATCAGGCATTTTGTGTCTGTCTGTCAAAGTGAAAGCAGGGACGTATAAAGAGTAAGAGCGTCAGTGCTGCTGGGAGCCCTGCAATATGTCAAACACTAATGTCAGCGGCCGATTCTGCAGAGGAGCCCACAGACAAATAATTTGACATTTACTTTAAGCTCCACACAGAGTCCAGTGTTACCAGGTCACAGGTTTCATACAATAGTGACGCACAGCCTTTTTACCAAATCAAACCAGCAGTCTGCCATTTCTGCTCTACTTCCTCAGCCAAATGTTTTCAGTCTGCCCGTGGCTCTCAAGGTTCATTGGCTTCTCATGTCCTGAGGCGAAATGTCAACGAAGCAAAACAACAATCATGCATATACAGTATGCCGTATTAGGAATAACTGCAGAATAAATGAATGGTGAGACATTTGGGAAATTCTGCTTATTTTCTATTTGTAGGAGAACAAGAGAACATTTGTACGATCCAATGTTAAATATGAAGCAGCAACCAGAGGCTACTTAAAACAGCTTAGCACAAATACTGGAGCCCGGAGGAAACGGCTCACCCAGCTCACAAAAAAAGCTCACAAAATTATATGTATTATTATATTGTCTTTGTTTGATTTATACAAACCCTGGAGTGCACAGCTATTTCTTTGGTGAGAAACAGAGCACCACATAATCCCTATAAAATAACAAATTGTTGTGTTGTCGCTTTGGATTTAGTGTGAACCAAAAAAAAAATTACTCTAGTGGTGCTACGCTGTACAAAGCAAGGCTTTCTGTTTACCCCTGTTTCCAGTCTTTGTGCTAAGCTAAGCTAATCAGCTTTATATTCAACATAAGAGTGGTATCAGTGTTCTCATATAGCTCACTGAGCGAAAGCGAATAAATATATAGTCTAAAATGGCGAACTATTCCTTTTAAATAAATAAATATATAATTCCCATGTATGTAAGAGATGAGGGATTTTGTGTTGAAATCGAATAACGATTATGATTATTACAGATGATAATTTGTAAATGTGATCTGAAGCCTGTGAACTAGCTTTAGTTAATTACATTTGTCAGCAAATGCTTAATTTATCACAAACCGTTAACTAATAACTGAATCCTCCCACTTACTTATATTAGACACAGTGTCATTAGTATGACTGTTAGAAAGTTCACATTTAATCTAACAGACATTTTTCACAGCAGCCATCTTGACTTGAAATAGCAGGTAAACGCAGATGTCACATTAAATTAGTCTCAACCTGAACAGATTGTACGTTCATGTGGTGTCTAATTCTAACATAATTCTTCAGTCAGCTCTAAACAATCTATTAATGTGAACTTGTCAAATGTTGCACCTCACAGGCTCGTTTTAGACAATACAGATGTTTTTATGATTCATTTATATGCTCTAAACAAACAGATACAACACGTTTTGTTTACAGCGTCCATATTTTGTCCACATTCAGATGGAACAGCAATGCCACAACTGGGGGAAAATGGGACTTTCTGCAGAACACAAAAATGATCATCTGTAATCATGATCGTCTTTTTAAGATGTCAACACAAAATCCTACATATTTATCTTATTAATTTAAAGGAAAAGTTCGCCGTTTTGGCCAATGCTTTTGTTTGCTTTCTGTCAGGGAGCTTGGTGAGTAGATTGATATCACTCTAATGTTGGATTGTTAAACAGAAGGCTACAGTCAGAAGCTGATTAGCTTAGCTTAGCACAAAGACTGGAAACAAGGGGAAATAGTTTATTTGTGCAAAATCTGCCAATAGCACCTCTAAAGAATGTTTTATTGTATTCATACAAAACCTAGATTAATATGATGACCTGTGTTTACCTGCTATATTCAAAATGGCTACCATAATACAGATCTACTCAGCTTGAAACAACAACAACATATAGTAGATTTACTCCAAAAATATTCAACTCAAAGTGATTGGATACATTTCCAGGCCTTTGAAAAGGCACAACACTGTGGTATTGTAACATCCACTCTGCACAGTCCATCCTCCGCACCCTGTGGTCTGCCTCCTGCTTCAGAAACCCCGTAACATGAAAGCTTGTAATTGGAAGTTGAAGTATGAACTGTTTGTCCCCTCCGCACCCTCCTCCCAACCCTCCTCTCTCCGAACTCGGAGTAATTTGCATCGATTGTTCTGTGCAGGAGGAGACTCAGTTTGGACCGTGCTGCACAATCTCACGTCGCCTCCACCTCTGATAGGAGGCTTGATGGGGGAGGGTGAAACCGGAGGCAAGATAATCTTTTGAGCCCACCTCGGTTGTTGTTGTTTTTATCAGACTCAGCGAGGGTTTCAATCAGAACGAGACCGTTTAATCTATGATCCATCAAACAGCAGATATAATATAGAAACTACACGTATTAAAGTGACTGGAGATCACAGGCTGCAGACGACCCCTTCGGTGCTGTAGATCTCAGAACCAACCCGGGCTCTTAGTGAAGATCCATCCCCCCTGCTGGCTGTATCATGGCGAGTGGACAGACAGGCCACTGGGTGCAATCTGTCCGTGGGTTTAGATGGTGCTCCACAGGGGTCTTAGTGTGTGTGTGTGTGTGTGTGTGTGTGTCAGTGTGTCAGTCATCCATCTGTTGGTTTGTCTGCTTTGTCTTGTCTCTTCCTGTGTCCTATTTGTATGTTCTCTCTGTGTGATAAGTTGTTGTATGTTTTTAAATGTATTTGTGTGTGTGTGAGAGAGCCAGAAGTCAAGTGTGTGTGCATGTATTTATGTGTTCTTCATTTGTTCGTCTGCATCTCTGTGTGTTGTTTGTGTGGTTGGGAGTAATCGCACGCTCAATTCTCATCACTCGGATCTATTTCCCACAGGAGCACACTTCACCAGGCATCACAATAGCCATGCTACTTCCTGCCGACACTTTCACCTGGGCGCTCCCCAGGCGCCCATCTCAGCCGAGTTCCCTCTGGGACACACCAGCCAGCCCCCTCAGACGGGCCTGGCCACCCACCTGCCCCCGGCGCACCATCCGCCCCTCACTGCCCTGCCTGCACCCCCCCAGTTCCAGGATGTGCCGGGGCCTCCATTCCTACCTCAGGCCTTACACCAGCAATACCTCATCCAGCAGCAGCTTCTTGAAGCGCAGCACCGCAGGATCCTCCCGCACTCCAGGTAAAACTAGTCTACATGCAAATAACACACACACACATTCTGTATACTCATAGAACCAAGTCAAACATATCTGTGTTATTCTAGAAGAACCCAGGAGCGTATTCCCCTGAACCCTCACCGGCTGCGTTCAGGCTACGAGTTCTCCCCTCCCCTCCATGTTCCACAGCCAATGACACAGCAGCCGCGGTACCTGGCTGAAGGCACTGACTGGTGAGTCCCCGTTGGAGATAAACGAGTGTGAATTATCTTGATGCTTTCATCTCGGCACCCATCTGTCTGTCACATCACCCTCGCATGGGTGACAGTTTGGATTTAGCTGCCTGTCTGTTTGCCCTTCAGGGACCTGAGTGTGGACGCGGGCATCCCTCACCACCAGTACCAGCTCCAGCAGCTCCCTCAGCACTATCAGCATTACCTGGCCTCCCCTCGCATGCACCACTTCCCCAGGAACACATCCTCCGCACAAGTGGTAGGTGGTATACTGCCCTGCTATAATTTATTTCAAATTTTGTATTCGTTAGTCAGAGCTTTCTCCATTGAGCTGATGCTTTTAAACAAGGATGGTAAATGAACTGTAGAGCTTTAAGGGTCTTGTCAATCGCGAGAAGGTTCGAGGTATCTTTATTATCCCTGAGGGGCAATTCAATGTTCAGCCAACATTAACCATATATACCAAAGCATATAATAACAAGAAATACATCAACAATACAAGTACATCACAGTGAGACATTTAAAAGGCTGATGGTCGCAGGGATAAATGACCTTTTAAATCTGTTAGTTCTGCATCTTGGCAGATTGAATCTACGGCCAGACGGAAGAATAAAAACTCAATATGAAGATTGTTCGGGCCTTCTTTAAAATCTTGACCTTGCTCAGTTGATGAAGGTCATTTAGCGTCACGTCACGTTTACAGAACCTGTCGCTGTTTCTTATTTTTGAGGGTAAGTGACCTGTACCATCACAGAAAAGAGAAGATGAGAACAGATTTGATCAAACATTTTCATTAAAGTACTATTGACATTAAAACTGCTGTCAGAGGCATTTTGGGGTTAAGTATCTTCCCCAAGGACACTTAGAACGCAGACTTGAGGTGCTGGAGATCGAACCACCGACCCTCTGTTTAATTGACCTCCCTCTCTACCTCCTGAGCCACAGTCCCCCCCCAAAAAAAAGATTAAAACTGATGCAGCAGTGTCAGAGAAACCACCTTTTTCCCCCTTGTTAGAAACTGGCACCTAAATTACCCACAATGCAACGTGGAGTACAAAGGCATTAAAAAACCTACAATTGAACAGACTTTACACGGCTCCATTCACGACCACAAATGGCCTCATGCAACTTTCCTTTTTACATATGCACATTTACTCCGCAAGACGCCTAAACGGACTTTGATATCTGAAATAAATTAACTCCATAATCAGAATGAAGTCTCACACAAAGGGAAACGTCATAGAGTGTGATGTAAATGAGTGCGTCAGGAGTTCTGAGTTTCTTTCGGAGGATGTGTTTTACAAACAGAGACACGTTTGGTGCTTGTGTCAGACTCTGCATTCAAAGAACAGAGAAGACCTGTTTTCCTCTGCAGGATTATCAGTGCTGTTAAATGATGAGGAGCTCTCTTTTGCCAGGTCGTGCATGAAATCAGAAACTACCCGTACCCCCAGCTGCACCTGTTGGCCCTGCAAAGTCTGAATCCTTCGAGGCACGCCACTGCTGTGCGAGAGAGTTACGAGGTAAATTTATCCCTGAATACGTTCCGTACACTTTCCTCCCTCCGTCGATCAAAACCAGAACATCCTTGTAATCTGAAAACAAACTTTGAAACTCTCGAACCATCTGATTTGCATTTTTATTTAGTCTATTAGAGATTTTTATCTTTTTGTTTTACTGCTTTTGTTCTGTGTATTTATTTGCTCTTATGTAGTGTCATCCATTTCTTTTTATTGTTCTATTCCTTTTATTTGTATTTTCTGCCTTCACTTTATTACTTTTATGTGAATGCATTTTTGTGATTGACTTTCTGTGTCTGCTTTGTCTGTCAAAGCACTTTGTAAACCCTGCTTTTAAAGATGCTATTTAAATAAAGTTATTATTATTATCAATAATAATAAATGATTATAGAGAAATTCATCACTCCATACTGTTTTACTCCGGCTTTTACTCTTGCTGATGAGTAATCTCCCTTTATGTTCCCTTAGGAAATGAAGTCTAACTCATTTCTAGTGTTTTTAAGCACTTTTAGGGGTGTTGACAAAAACACCGTCCATTTAGTATCGGTTATGTGATTGTAATGTTTTCCCCCAGGAGCTGTTGCAGCTTGAAGACCGGCTGGGGAGTGTGAGTAGAGGAGCTGTTCAGACGACCATCGAGAGATTCACCTTTCCACACAAATACAAGAAGGTTGGACAGATAATAACAGACATACACACCATTCAAAGTTTTCTCATTGGGTTGAATGGCTCCCATTGACTGTGTCTATAATGTGACCTGATAACAGAGAAAGCCACTGCATCTGAAGATCGGGGAGGAGGAGGAAACCGATGTGGATGAGAAGTGTACGATCTGTTTGTCTATGCTGGAGGACAAAGAGGACGTCAGGTGAGAAGCCTTTTCACTGAAACAACAGTTTTCTTTCAAACTTAAAATAAAACTTGCATTTTGTTTCTCGTGCAGAGATAGACTGCAGAATTGATACTTGGGATTTTAAAGCCAGTGTGTAAAAACTTGTTCTGAGCCGTTGTCAGGCAACCAGTCTATGTTGCAGCCAAGAAATAGTCACACACACATAAACTCCCTCCAGTACATTTACACTTTGGTTACAGCTACACTTCCGTCTTTCTAAAAACAAACACGCATTTAAATCGATGAGCTCTAATGGTGCTAGTGGGCATTTTTTACAGAGCCAGGCTACTTTCTCCAGTCTTGGTTCTAAACTGATTGGGTCTTTTTCGGTCACAACTTAACCTTCACTGATTTGTCAGGCTCCTATCACATGACCCCCGTCCTGAAGCAAACAACCAGCATTAGCCTCGGCTACCTGTGTAGAACGTGACACAATAAATTATAAGCCCTGCTGACCCTGTTGTCTTTAACAGCTATCAGCTGTCGTGCAGTTAAATTCAGCCTTTTACAATGATATAACTGCTGACATGTGTAGGAGACGAGATGTGTAGGAGACGTGATTTCAAACGCTCGTGTGGACAGAGATCGCTTCAGTCTAAAAAAAACAGTTTTCATACGTAATTGCAGTGGTATGAATGTAGCATAAGTCACCTCCAAATGATGCCCTTTTTTTTTACAAGCACTGACATGAGCACACGGATTTACACAGGCGGTTAAACCTGAGCTGGGGTGGGTGAGTTTAGGGGATAGGGAAAAGTACTGTGGGACGAGGAGAGAGTCGGCTTACAACATACGGAGTCTCAGCTGTCCGAGAGGCGTGTGGGACTCAGGCCGGACAGAAGTCCTCTCTGCATGCCTGAAGGAACTAAATTAACTCCCTGCAGGTTTCACAAGTTCTTTTGCAGAAGCACATAGTTGTCTGCACCGGTGAGACTCATGCTTGTCACTGTGAATCAACGTTGACCCTGTGTCTTCTCTTCTCCGTCCTGCAGGAGACTGCCCTGCATGCACCTCTTCCACCAGGGCTGCGTGGACCAATGGCTGGCCACCAGCAGGAAGTGTCCAATCTGCCGCGTTGACATCGAAACACAGCTGAACCCTGACAGCTGATGAGATTCAAACCACGCACGCACACACACACCCCTCCACACACTTGTCAATCACCCTTGTGTGGTTCCACGCTTTCTTCCACCCCACCCCACCCCCCACCCCCCACACCCAACTGTCGGGTGCTTTGCCAAATGTCTCCAGACGTCATGTGACATCACCACCCTCCTTCTGACTCATGCTTTACTGAGCCAAGCCAGGATAACTAACTGCACGAGAGGCCGCGACAGAGTCTCTTTTATATAGAAGCACATCCCTCTGGAAGCAAAAGAATGACACACACACACACACACACACACACTACACACACACACACATCACATACACACACACACACACACACACACACACACACACAGTCATGTACACAGGGTTTACTTGTAGCTTGCTGCTCGTCAGTTGGGTGTTGTTGCTGTGGTTGTGTTGTACTGTAGGTAGCCCCGGGCTGTGTAGCATGTCCTTAAAGCCATGACTTAATGTCCCGAGAGTGGAAACATAACCCCACAGTGAGCTGGCTACTTTCTCCCTCTCTCATACATGTATTATGAGAGAGTGTATTATACATATATATTTATATGTATAATACACTCACATTTATATATATATATATACATATATATATGTATATATATATTTCTCTCTTTTCACACACACTTCAACATAAATATTCTGCCACACAAGAAAGCTTACCAGAAACTAAATGCTCTGATGCCATGTTTACCTAAAGATCATTTGTGGTCGTAGTAGAGTAGCAGTAACCAACAAGTGATATCTGGTGCACAGATGCCCTCCTGGTGGGCGAGCGCCAGCCTAGCTGAGTGTTTTACTTCTATCATGCAGCTTTGACATTTTTGCAATACAGTTGTACATTTACCTTGGGTTGGTGTCATGTGAGATGGTGTCGTGTGAGTAGGTCTCTCTGTCACTGCCGCATAAAACCCAGCCCGGTGACTTGAGTCGTTGTGTGTGTTTTTAACATTTAAAAAAAAAAAAAATAATAGGTAGAGAGTATTTTACCAAAATGAATTTTTGTTTTCACAGTGTAGCTTCAACCTGACGACACGTCTGTGCTCGGCCCTGCTGTGAGTGTGTGGATGTGGCAAACTAAAAGTGTGGGTGTTGGAAAAGTGCAAATGTGAGTGTGTGAGTTTAAGGGTTTCAGGCAACAGGTAGACTCACTGTAGGTTAATGGCCACTGGAGTGCTTATACAACACGAAGCCCAAAAAAAAACAAACAGGGGGATGAATAAAAGAAAGTATCGTGCACTGCAGAGCGAGGTGGGAGGAAGATTTAGCCGCTTTTGTACCTGCACCTTCATCTTGGCGCCGGGCCAGTGGCAGAACGTCGTGAGCTAAAAATGCATGTTTCATCGTCGAGTCGGGCTGTGAGCTTTGCAAGTGTTACTCCATTTTAACAAAGGTGCAGAGACGGCTGTGCATGACTTAGTGATTACTTCTCGACACTAACGAAGAAACAAAAAAAACGAGCACGGCGTCAGATCCCCTGACTTGTAGCGTGCGTGCATCTCGTCCCCCTTTGGGCGGCAAAACATCGGGATCCTCTTTTCTTTTTGTTTTGATGTGAACCTTTTGGCCTAAAGAACAAGCACATGTGACAGTAGTTGCGGTGACAAGTAGTTCTTTTCCTTGGTATTGCATTTGGTTCATATTTAGGTATAGATTCATGCAGTGTTTTTCAGCAGAGAGAAGAGCTTGTGTATTGATCTTGTGTATTTGTGTGACAGACCTCCCCTCGTGGTTGCTATGCTGGTTGCTATGCTGTATTGCTAGAACATGTAGAACGTGGTGTGACGGAGGCAGCCTCCCTCTCACAGTGCACACAGACATGAGACGACACGGCAGCAGGGGAACATTCAGGCTGTTCGATCCAGTCTCGCCTGCTTTCACTTCGTTTCACAGGTCCCTGCGTGTTAATTGCTGCTTTTAGGACCCTCGCCGTCCTATGCACTGTGATAATTAAGAATAAGACTTGGCCCAGAGTCTCTTTCAGGCCAAGGACCAATCAAAACAGGATCCACTTCTCCCTGTCTTGTGCACTGCCAGTGTCGACACTGCCTCCTCCTGTAGTGGAGTCATCCGTGATGAAGTTTTCATAGTTTACACAGGGTGTTGTCAGTTGAGATGCCTTAAGTATTTAACAATCATAATTTATTACTAACTGTAGATATTGTGGGTATGTATTTAATTTTGTATAGTTTTTTTTCTCGGGGGGGCGACTGAATCATAATTTATTTATTTAGAAATAACACAAAAAATGCTATGAAAAAAAAACAATTACCTCATTTTTGCATTGTTTTAAATAGGAATGCTTTGCATGCAGTTGTACTTTTTGGAACACTGAAACGAAAACAAAAAAAAACGATTCACCCTGCTGTTTGACCTCCACAAGCTGGCTGTGCGATGTTTACTGTCCAAGGCTGAGCTACTGAGCCCGCTCTCCCTCTCTCACTCCCTCTCTCGCTCTCTCGCTCTCTCGTCTCCTCTCTCTCTCTCTCTCTCTCTCTCTCTCTCTCTCTCTCTCTCTCTCTCTCTCTCTCTCTCTCTCTCTTTCTCTCTCTCTGTCTCTCTCTCTCTCTCTCTGTCTCTCTCTCTCTCTCTCTCTGTCTCTCTCTCTTTCTCTGTCTCTCTCTCATGTGGTGCTGTGGATCTTGGTTACATTCCATTCAATGCAATTTCTCAGATCCCCCATGCTGTGATGTAGTGGACAAACTGCAATGAAGTGAATTGGTTTTAGTTTGTGACTTCTCTTTTCTTTTGTTTTGCACTCACTTGTTTAAATATGGGAACCCTCTCACTGGCAAAAAGGTAGTTTAGATAATTTCAAATTATCACTAAGAACTCTGGCTTTTTATTTTATTTTATATTTTCATTTTAATGCTCTGCTTCTCACAATGCACTATGGGTCTTAATGATGATCATCTGTGAAGCATGTTCCTTCGCTTTAACTCTTTTGTGTCGACCTCTTTTCATTTGAATTTCTCTGGTGTTTCTCTTCAGTTCGTTTTTTCCAGACTAGTTTGTAGACTTACGCATAACAAGTGCCTCGCTCTAAGTGTTAGGAGATATTTCCATATGACTGAAACCATTAACAATCAATCCACGAAGCCACCATGCCTTATTGGTCGCCCGGTTAATTGAAAGAATGGGTCACGAAGGAGCTATGACAACATTTGACAGGTGTCTACAAAAGCCATTTTCCTCAAAAACTTCCAGTCAAAATGTCCAAAATAGCTGCGGGGAAATAGGTTTAAAGAGGCATCTTTCACTGTGGGCTTTACAAATACTCCACTCACCTTTCGTTCCTTCATTTCTCCCTTCTCCCTATCTTCCATCTCCTATTCTCTCCATTTCTTATTTTGATTTCACCGTCCATCCCTCCTCTCTGGATCTATCCTCGGTTTCCTTTCACAGTCTAAAAAGGAAGGCAAGGATTTTAAAGCACAACCTTTTTCTAAAAATGCATGTTTTCTCAGGTTTCAATATAGTCTCAATGGTTTAATAGTATATGGTGAAAATATATACAAAGAATATAACAGAAAAAAAACTATTAATTTTGTTGCTGCTTGAATCTGAAAAACAAAACTGAAGAGAAAAATCCCAAAAAGTGCCAGTGAAAGGGCTGCCGCCATCCTCGTATGAAAATCTGCTGTTTAGCTGTGACTGCGCAATGTTTTTCAATATAGGATATTTTACCTGAAAATAGAACTATTTATCATTAATATTAAAGCAATAGCGCATTAATGGTGATGAGTGTGTTAATGAAGAAATGGATGAGCATATTATGGGTAAATGTTAGATTCACATTTGGTGGAATTTTGTACTTTATTTATTATTACTAATAATAATAATAACGGTGATGATTTCAAAAGTTGCATTGCTAAACCCAAACTGTTCTGTTTTTTTAATTTGACTTTTATTTCATGGCTTGTATATTATCCTTTTGTATGTGCTCTTTTTGTAATAAATTGGATAAAATTGACTTGTTTTCGACTCTTTTGTATTGGTCTTAACTTCCCCTTAAGATGTGGACGTAATGGGAGCCTTTGATACCTCAGAGGCTGCTGATAGGTTGGTGAGAAAAAAGCAAAATGCTCAATTTACGACTTTTACATTAATATTCTAAACAGGCATCAATTTATTCATGTTTCTAAGGATGTTTTTACACATCTGACCGATGGACCAAAACTTAGTCTGACCACATTAGGTGGTCTCGGTCCAGATCAAACTGAACCTTGGTTCTGTTCGTTTATCGTGTGACTTTTTGAATAGTTCCGACTTTCGGACAAAGTACAGGAAGTGGAAACACCATTAAACAACAGAAGTAAAAGATGGGGGAGAGGCTCACAGGTTTGCTTGTAGTCTTCACATTCAATGAGATAATGTTTGATATAATAATTTGGTGCATTCGAACTCCTGCTGCTTCTGAAGCTGGTAAAGCTGGTAGTGAAACCATAATGACATTACAGTGGCAACATATCGACAACATGCTAACACCAGACGCACACCCGTCTACAAACCAGTGTCGAGTATAGGTCAACGCAACCCATAGGTGATGACAACAGGACGTACTTGTGTCATACAAAAGTCTTTAGTCCTCTCCCTTATTGGAAAACCATAACTGACCGGATCAAATGTGAACGATGTAACAAAAACATGAACCTTGGATCAGACTTTCAGGTTAAAAAACTCTTCTGGTTCTAGGGACCTTTTAAAGCAACTTTCAGCTGATTATGTTTAGTTTTCGTATTTTCAAACTTTACCGTTTGGCTCACTCTGACCAATCGTAGCTCATGAGGTAAATATCTCCCTCAAACCGAGAAAAAAACCCAAATGATTGAAATGAATGAAGTGTTAACAAGTTTATAAACGATAAAGGTTGTAGTTTCCATTTATTTTCCACTGCTCCCAAGTGGCCGAATAAAAAATCCATAATTGTCGGATTAAAGCAGCAGTGAATGTGTCATGAAAGTGTCTTCTGTGACCACTTGTGATCGGATCTCACTTCCCCACTCTATATGTAAATGAACAAGTACGTCATTTGTGTTAGTTAAGACCAAACAATGTTGTTTTGGGCCAGTCTGAGTTTACAGATGTGTCCGATGTCACTCTGTGTGTGTGTGTGTCGGCACGAGCGAGCGAAAGAGAGGTAGAGAGACGAGTCAGGAGAGTCTGAATGACTCGTGCAGCTGTGAAGAAAGATTTGACCAATTTTAAGGAAAGTGTTGATCATTATGTGGTTGATATTGTGGCGGTGGTAACAAACAAATCAACCAGAAGAGAAAATATACGTTGGACTAGTAGTGAAACTGCAGCGGCCGTCAGCTGAGTCCTTCATATGTGGCCCAGGACGGATTTGCGTTTACACTGTTAAAAGAATGTGGACACACGTGAGTATTACAAAAGAGTTGAATCTTTTATAAAATCTCTATTATGACAAAGCAGCTGAGCAAACCATCCCTGAATTTCTAAAGAATGGCACATTCACTTTTCTGACCAAAGGCTATATTTCCATGTATTAAACATCTGACCATAAAAAAGCGTGGATGTAAAAATCCTTCTCACTTCCTGAGATATAAAACTTTCCAGAGAAAAATCTCTTAAGTCGTTAGGTCGTTTAAACATGAGTGTCGCTCTCTCTGCTGTGGGAGTTTTTGCTTATAATAAATTGTTTTAATATTTCGGGTAGATCACCCTAGTGATTTTCCCATCAGCCCTCTTCGTGTCCAGCCACTTCCCACAGAGGAAGATGGTGGTGACACCGTTCGCCGTGTTGGTGACTTCCACGCGGTCCAGCAGCCAGCCGGGGCTCAAACCAGAGTTGTCGTGCTCCACCCGCACTTTCTGCAGCTCTCCCATGTCCAACATTTCCAACAGGAAACGGTCCGTCTGCCCTCGTTCGAAAAGGTTGCGAAACTTCTGCCGCAGCTGCCGGCAGCCTGAATCTCCATTGGAGCCGTAGACAGTGATGAAAACGTTGGCATCTGTACCTGCTCCTTTCTCATCACCTGTGATGACGATGATCTCGTACTTGACTGGGACCAGGCTTCGAGCTTTACTGGCGAAGCTCTCCATTATCTTTGAGCACTCAAAGGTCAAGAAATCATCCCTTTTTGCCGAGAGAGGGATGACGGCTTTGCAATTGAAGATGTACCTGAAGGTGAGGAGATAGAAAGAAATAGAATATTATCTGATACCAACAAACTTTATAAGTAATAACTAGAATTGCACTCAGTAGAGCACATACCTGCACCAAGGCCCAACAGTCCTAACTTCAATCAAGCTGCTCTAAACTTTACACACTTGAAAGACATTAGTCCTCTTAATATGCCTTATTTACACAGGGGTGAGAATATAACCTCCCTGGTGGAGGTAAAATGTATGACTTTGGCAGAGATGTAGACAGTGGATGCGTAGATGTCTTACTTGTTTCCCAGTTCTCTTTCAGTGACGGCGACAGCCACCACATGCCAGTGAAATTCCCCCTTTACTTTCTTTCCATCCTTGGGTGAGTGGCCCAGGCAGATTCCTGCGATATCCCCCAGGTTCTTGGACGAAAACTCAAATCTGTCGACATTTCCCCTAAAAAGGGAGGGACATGAGCAGGTTGGGTCAATGAGCAGCTGGTGTCTTACATTGGCTTTTAACTTGTTTTGAGTCACAGTGAATTTTCAGCAGGACAGTGTAATGTTTGCAGCTTTGAAATGGGCTCATGCACTTGGTGCTGGTTGGTTTGCATAGGTGGGAGAATTGCAGAGAGAGAAGTGCAGGTTTGAGTAATTTCATGCAACAGTTACAGCTCACTGAGTTCATCTTGCAGCAAGAACCTACCGCAAGAACCTCTTCTTCTTTGACGAGTTCTCCATTACCAACTCTTTGGATCGACCCTTCCTCCCCTCGAGAATGATCCAGGCATTTTCTTTGGTTTCAGCCTCAGCTGTGTCTCCAGTCGTGACACAAATTTCATATTCTTGAGAGAAAACATGGACACAGTTAAAGTCAATTGTTTCAGACATGGTATCATTTCCACACAGAATATATAGTTATATTAAGATATTACATTAACAAAATAAGAAGGAGGATTTAGACTAAAGTTAACTTAGACTTAAGTTGCAATCAATTTGATTTACATGAAATCAGCATGTAATTTTGTCTCATTGATGTTTGCCTCTTTGCTCACAGCTCTCTCTCTTTATATTGAATCAGAGCTGCTTTATGTTTGTGCAACTACTTGACTACAACACTTGTGATTGTTTGGCTGCTCCGTCAACTGATACACCATTTGCTTCTCTGTTGTATTTCTGACAAATTAGTTTAATAGCTATATAATATAAGGTGTAATTGCAGGTACTATCCTTACTGGTCTTCTCATTGAGGTCTAAGTAGTCGTTGTTAGCACAAGCCAGTTCTCTCATTATCTGTCCATCGTCGTCGTTCTTGGCGAGCCAGCGGTCACAAGGGAAACGAAAGGTTTTGTCCATGATCTCATCCTTCACGTCGATGTACTCCAAATGCCATCCTGGAGCAGGACCTGGGCGAAGTGACACCAGCAAACAAAAGAGATACACTAAGTCAAGATGTCGTTAAGACTGATAAACCAAGAGCAATGCAGGAATCTTTTGGGCCAATCAGTAAAAAGCTGTGTCACTCCTCCGTGCTTCAAAAAAAACCAGAGTAGTTCTGAGTAGTTATTGTTGGACAGCAGCTACAATAAGCATTAATTGTCCAGGTTTCATCAAAAGCAAGACAGATGTTACCTCAGACATTTGTGGACTGGGGGATTTATCTTACAAAGTGTGACTGTTTATGTTTAGGTGGCTGACCTGCGTTGTCGTGCCACACCCGTACTTTGGAGAGCTCTCCCATGCTGAGGATTTCTGAGAAGCGGAACGTGTCCATCTGTTTGCGCTCGAACTTGTTGGACTTGTTGCATTCTTTCAGTGCCAGCGTCCCCGTGTCTCCGTTCTCTCCAAAAATGATGACCCACACATTAGCATCAGTGCCCGCTCCTGAAAAGACAGAAGAGAGTTGTCCATTTAGAAAAATAAACTCTGACATTCTGTCCTATTGTTTTGACAATGTGACTGGAAGGGTGAGCTTAACTGTGCTTTAGATTCTTGTCTATAATTACAGTTTCTAAATCCACATTAGCACAATCATCAGTAAGTACATACTTCTATTCTTTGTATGACTGACTACTTTAGATCTCAGCTTTCTCAGAGTTTTGTTGAATTGCTGACAAGCCCCAAGGAAACTAATAAGCTAACAAGCAACCACACAATGTGAAAAGAAAAATGAGGAGTAGAGAGAACTGACTCAGAGAGCACATGTAGGATCCCTCTGTGCTTAATTATTTCATTACAACTCATTTTGCAACATCTTTTCTGTGTCCTGGTTTCTGTGCACCATAACAAAAGCCATTACAAACTTGTAACAACCCTACGTACTTGACATTCAGTGGCTCTTCACACTACTCTGGCTGCAGTTTCCCATTTAACTGGACAATGCTATTTTATCGACCAAGTTCTCAGATCATAGGTGCAGCTGTGTTAAATCAGACCAATAAGTCAAGCGTGAACTTTCCAAACAGCCATTTGCACGTCATTTTAGCAACCAACATGCTAAATCATCTAAAGAAAGTGACCTAACCTGTTCACGCAATATGCTCCATGAACTTTGTGTTTATCGCTTGAGGCTTTGATTGTGAACATAGAATGTAATTATGCTTGGTTTAATAATTAGGTTAAACATTTTTAATATTCTGCAGATACTAGTTTTATGTTTGTTTACATTTGATTTAGAGCAGAGGTCACTGATAGGTTGACCGCAGCTCAGATCCAGACCCAGATGCCATCCTATCCAGACCTAGACCTGTATGAGGATTGTCAAATTTTGACTGGTTTAGTGGCCCAGGTACCTTTAAAAACCAATTGCATGCATTTTAAATCATCTCATGAGATGCCGCTCAGCCAATCGAACACACCGTGAACAGACAAGAGAAGAGAGAATGGACAGTCAGAAGTGAGTCAGCGAAAAGACCGAAACTGCTGCGTGCTGAAAAAACAGAAAAGTAGGCGTTGTTTTAAGTGAATACCCCTGATAGCGGTTAATTACACTAACACATAGAGAGTACCTGTGGCTGACATAACAGTCAGATTTGTTTTCCTCACCACCAACAGAAGGGCAGGTACAATTTGAGTCGCTTAAGATTTTCTTTGGTTGACTACAACCCTACATTTACAGATCACTCCTTAAAGATCCCCAAGGAGGCCATTACCGTTTGCACAGCCCCACCTATGTAATGTTGTCTGCATGTCTGTTGTGTATGTGTGTCTGTCAGCCTGGCTCATTATTCTTCACAGAGTCTGAGCAGTGGTGCAGAGCTACATCTTAGCCTCCAGAGAGCGGCCCCTTTGAAGTCGGCTCAGACTTCTCGCCTTGCTATCGTGTTGATCAGCAGCTCGACTGAGCCTTAGAAAATCCTGTAGGAAGAACAGAGGGAGCCAAGCTGCATGGAAGGTCTCTGAAGAGGATTTCTTCCTTTACCACGTTGGACTCAAACAGAAATGATTCCACTTTCTCTCCTCATGGAAAACACAACCCTCTGCACAAGGACAAGTCAAGAGAGGATGAGAATCTATATGTAATAACCGTCTTAACGTGGAGAGTGAAATAATGATATTAAAGACTCTCTACAGAGTGGACCTTCTTTGTGGTTACATGGGTAAAGAGTTCACATTGGAGAGATGAGCACCTGCAGGATCCCCTCAGGTACATCCCTTTGAAAGTGATTCAAAAACAAACAGCTAGCAGGTGATGGAAAGGTGCAGCCAGGAAACTAAACACAGATGACATGTTGCTGTTGAGGTCATTGAGGATCCCCCAGGAAGAGCTGGAGGATGATACTGATGAGAGAGAACTCCTGTTCTCCACATCCCTGTACCTGACGCTGACCCAGCGATGGAAGGATGCATAGATTGTGTCTGTATTTTTTGTAGAGCTGGCATCTTTTGTTTTCTTGCCTACCGCACTTTTGTTCACTCACAGTATGTTTGGAACAGACGTGAAAATGTGTTTTCAATGGGACATCTCTGTTTGTAAACCAGCAGCCAACAACATATTACCTGCAATATCACTGGTCTTGACCTGGATGATGTAGGTGGTGAGCTCCACCATCATCTCCTCGTCCACCATAGCGCCCATCTCGCAGATCATCGTCCTCTTTGGTCCATGTGTCCTGGACAGCCAATCCTCATATGTGAACACAGACACCTCCTCTGTGGTCAGGTTACGCATGATCACCTGAATGAACAGAGTCAGTTGTGTAAATATAATATTACACTTATTGTAAATATCATTGATGTTGGTGAAACTAAAGTCTCATAACAAGTGTGGCTCCAAAGGTCACTTTTTAAAACTTAAAGGTTTAACAATATTAGTTTGTAACTATAATGTATTGCAAAGATTAAATTATTGCCTCTGCAGTGCAGTTTCCGTCCCTATTCCAGACATATTGCATTCACAATGATGTGAGGTCTGTGACCTTTGACCTTTGACCACTGAAATCTTATCAGTTCTTCTTTGAGTCCAAGTGACAACTGGTCAAAATCACTTGTATGGCAAAAAAACACAATCTCCTCTGAGTATATTAAAAAGTGCTAGTGTCACATTTTGACATGCACACAAATCCTCGTTTCTCTTAAGATGTATTACCACTTATTCTGGGAAGCATTCATTAATATAGACTGGGCTCAGGCACTGTTACTCTGCACTGCATATTTATCTGGGCAGATTAGTATGCTGGCAGTTCGCCTGGTGCACTGTTGTGTCGATTTCAATACACAGACCCAGAAATCCATAAAGACAGCACATCTGCTTGTGATGCTGGACACACATGGCTCTGCCCAGGGTCAAGTCAAGGAGATGTTCGCAGTCGCTGAGTCCCAGGCACGGACAGACAGGGCTAGGTATTGTTCCTGACTCCTCTGCAGCTCTGCAGGCATCCTGCCTTTACCAGAGAGGACATTTGCATAGGGAATATGCTCTGTTTCATCAGAGCGGTTCACCGGGGACATCAGACTGAATTTGGAGGTGAGCAGGTGATGCCACAGGAAGCTCATGGGGACACCTTTTTGGGAAACTATTAATACGGTTGATTATATTTCAGGACTACACATAAAAAAAATTGTGTTATTTGCACTATCACACATCAGTTCACTCCAAAATCTCTCCCTCTCCTGAAAGCACAGTGCTCTTTACTAAGTCTGTTTGTGTATATTGTAGACGTGTGGGTGTCTGTGATGCCAGCAACAACAGCATGGTAAAAAAAAAGAATGAGTCAATATGATCACTCCAGGAACACTGGGCCCTGCAGTGTATGTGTGTGTGTCTGTGTCTTTGTGGGTGGTTGAATTATTGACAGTTCTCCTGCAGGCATGGAGAGATGTGTATTTGTCGGTGTGACATAACTAAATGATCCTGTGACCTACAGCATCAGGACGTGAACACAAAACCTGCGACTGCTTTCAACCAGTGATCTGGAGGAAGTTACTGTTGTGCCCTTTATGCTCCTGGTTTTATGTTTTATAGAAGAGATCAGCTTTAAATCAGCAGCAACATCTGTACTTCATTACATTGACAATTCCAAAAGTAGCATCTGTATAGTACATCATCGGATGATTCTGCTAAGTTTATCTGCTTAGATTTTGCTGTAATCCTTGACACTTTATGGCACGTAAACATCTCCTGAACACATATGTCTGTCTGCCTCTGTAGCAGGTTGGTTCAGGTGAGCTGACCTTGTCCACGAACCAGTCAGGTCGACTGCCGGAGCCGTCGATACGAAGCCTCATCTTCTTCAGTGGGGCAATGTCTTCGATCTCCATGTTGAAAGTGTCGTCCTGACCACGCTCAAACCTGTTGCACAGCACATACATTACACAGTTTATCATCCTTGATTAAATGAAATTGTCTTTTCATTGATATTGTTTCTGATGATGTCCAGTTTTGGTCACCTGTCCTCGTTCTTCTGTAGCAGCATCTCCTCTGTGCTACCGTTGGCCCCAAACACACACATGAAGATCTGTGTGTCTGACCCTGCGTTTTGCACGTCCCCCGTCACCACCGTCACCTCATAAATAATCTGATGTGAAAATGTAAAAACTTTATTTTTATCAAACATCCATATCACAAGCAATATTACCTTTGAAACACCAGAGAGAGAAAGATTTATTTTGCAGCGGATGAATATTCATATAAAAAACAGTTTATATTGAAGGAATTATAAGGTTGATGGCAGCAAACATACATAAAATAATAGTGGACAATATATGGAAAAATGCACTTTTACTGTACCAATGACACGTCTCTTCATTGTTATTTTTTAAATCTATTTGTAGTTATAAGGCCCATTTAGTAATCCATCAATGTGGGGAGGGATCATGTATAAATAGCCAAAGGTGTAAACCAATAAGATTGTGATGTGGTGACTGTCTTATTTGAAATATTATAGAATTCCATTAACAGATTTATCAAAATCAGACACAAAGATAAGCCACATCGAAATGTTCATCTTCATTAGCATGACTTCTTTCCTACAGATCTCAAAAAACCATGATTGATAACTCGACCCTCAATACATTAGTCGCCTTCCATATCAATAATATTATGAAACATCATTTTGAGTAAAATACAAAATATATTTAGATACAGTTCTGGTGTCACAGCCAAATAATAGCAAGTAATAAAAGTAATTATTTAACCTCAACGGTCAGAAAGATGAGGTACATCTATTCGATCTTAATCCCATTCGAATAATACCACCAAATTCAAAATGATTGATTCACAAGATTTTAGAGGTACTAACCGGAAGTTTTAACATGTTTCAAAGGGGTGAGAGTTTGGATGGACGTTGAATGTTAGTACATCATTTTGTTTCATGTAAATTGTCCCAGAGGTTTCAATAGAGACATGAACTGTGTTCAGTTTACGCTTACATACCTTCTGGGAGATGGAAATGGCCTCTGCATCCAACACGTTGAATACTCTAGCAGTCAACCCATCCCCCCTATCTTTGGCCAGCCAGCACTTGCAAGCAAAAATATATTTGACCCCTTTGGTTGGTACGGCAACAGCCAGCTCATCAACCAGCCAGCAGCTCTCCGGAGTGGCCCCATCGTGGCCGAGCTGCGGGGAGGAAGACAAACAATCACCTCGAGCGACATGGGTGTATTTTGCTGTGTGTTCGTGTGTGTTTGAGTGTGTGGACACATGATCTTCAGTGAATCTCTTATAGCAACCCCCCCTCCTCACCTCAACCTTTTTGATCTCGCCCACGTCTAAACCGTGGGACTCAAGGTTCTCCAGAGAGCCGGCCTCAAAGCCCTTCCTCCCATCTGCCAGGTCCAGCCACAACCTCTCTGTCTGGACGTGATTGGCCCCGATAATGATCACATAAGCCCTGCTGGTGGTGCTCGCATCCCGCTCCAGTCCCGTCGAGGTGGTGATGTGGTACGGTATGACTGCACAGGAAATAGGCACATTCACGAGAGCAAGGAATTATGTAAAAATGTCTGCGCCCAAGTATTAATAACAGGCATTTTCACAGAGCAGATGAAGCAGACATGCAGAGCTGTAGATTCTTGATCTTTCTTACTGGGGAGCTCAACTTCCTCCTCCTTCTTCTTCTTGTTCTTTTTGTTCATGTTACTGTCGACACTCTTCACTGTCAGAGCAGAGTTCTTCTTCTTGCTGTTGATGCTCTCTCTTACTCCTTCAAAACCCTAAAAGATACACAACCCACACAGTGATACAGACAAATTCAAAAACACACACACATATACATATACACACACAAACATATATATATATATATATGTAAATATGTATAGATATAAACTTATAAAATAAGCTTAATGTAGATTGTAATGCTAAAGTTTAAGGTGTATCTGCACCAAAATTGAATAGGTTTTTCCGTGACCCACACCATATCCTGCCACTAAGTTTCGTGGTAATCCATCTGCTAGTTTTGGGGTAATCCTGCTAACTAACAATCGAACACAGACGAAAACCTAACTTCCTTGGTTGAGGTAATAAAACGTAATATACATGACCTTACTCCTCTTATTCTGCATTCTAGTATTACGTTTTAATATCTTCTTTACCACTTCTACATATATATGTGTTTATAAATGCAACTTTTGCATGCAGTCATACACAGTCTTTCATTCATATCACCTTGACGTAGAAGACTCTCTTGATGCGTCTGTCCTCCCTCTTCCGAGACAGCCAACGCTCACACAGGAAGAGGAAGACCTCCTCCGTGTCCACGTCAACCACCTCCACCTGGTCCAAGTACCAGTCAGCGCTCATCATGCTGTTGTCGTGGCGGATTTTTATCTTGAAAACCTGTCCAAGGTCAACTGCCTCAATAGTAAACTTATCCACCTGCGGAGGGGAAACAGTCGGTGGAATAGCGTGCACATCATTAAGTTGTTTGTATTTATGTTTACGGAAAATGATTCATTGTGTCAAGCTTGTTAATCTTCATTTCATTGGACGTTAAAAGTAATAAAGACAGATAGTGGGTCTTTCTTACACATCCTCGCTCAAACTTGTTGCTGTTTGTCTCAGACTTGCTGAGCTTCCTCTCCCCGGTGTCGCCCAGGTCCCCGTAAATTGTGAGGAAGACGTCGGCGTCGGTGCCGGCACCGTACACGTCGCCTGTCATCACTGACACTTTGTATGTGTGAGCTGTAGTGGAAACAATGAGCAGAGACAAGAACACAGGGGAAATGTTTGAGGAGACTTTTGAAAATAGACCAGAAAGAAAGTTGTTTGCCATTGATGTTTTATGCCACTGTCATGAAAGAAACTCATTTCAGGACAGACAGAACCTGAAGGGAAGTTTGTCTCTAGCTTTTCTAACTAGAAAGGTTGAGACGGGACAACAGAAAACACATCATTGTATATTTGTTATTAATAAATCAAGTTGAATATGATTGCTTTCTGGCGTGCCAACTTGTTCACATACTCTCTAGAGCTTCCTCCACCTCGACTTCAGTGACTTTCAGGCTTCCGTCTCGCGAAAGCTTCTCAGTAATGATGTCAGAGGGCACCAGCTCTCTCACCGTCTCGCCATCATCCTCCGACTTGGCGAGCCAGCGCTCACATGGGAAGATGACAGTCTCTGAACCCTACAGCAAAACAGAGGGACAGGCTTAAAACTCAACTACCAATTTCATTTGTGTGTTTGTGGCTTAGAGGGAAATCAGTGAACAGTGTCGTGTTTTTTTTATCTGAGCCCTGGGTGAGTATATGAGAGTCAGAGTGCCGGATTATCCTCATCTATCTGTGAGGAGAACATCTCCACCTACTGACCAAAAGTAGAGCCTGTAACCAACGGATGTAAAGAGGAAGATGCTGACAAAGATAAATATAAGTCATTCGCATCAAATACTTAATGTTAAATATGAGTTAGGTTGCAAGTATTGAGACCAATCAGGCCCTGGAGCTTTTGGGATGAACTGATCTTTATATACATTTTTATATATAGGTGCAATTTTAAGGTACTTGTACTTTTTTCATTTGGATTTAGAGCTAATTTATTCCTACAGTTCACAGGCAAATATGATGTATTCTTCTCTAAATTTAATTTCACAGCGTTGGTTGCTTTAAGGTTTAAGATTTAATAAGATCTTTAAAAATATGGTGCATTATCAAAAGTATATAGTTATTCAAATTAGTAAACCTTGATTTACTACAAAAATGCAAAATGCTGTTTATAATATCTATAATATAAGTATTATCATATTAGTATTATATAATACCACATTTTATATAATAGTATGACATCTCTGAGACAAAATTTCTGAATGTTCACATACTTACATTTTAAAGAACTATTACTTGCAATTATGCATTTCTATTTTGCAGTATTGTTCTTTTCCGTAAAGTAAAAGAGCTGAGTACTCCCTCCTCAGTGGACAGTACCTTTCCCTTTCTGAGCAGACGTCTGATCTCCACCCTGTCCAGGTGCCAGCCCGGGTTAACCCCACGGTTGTCATGACCGATACGGATCTTCTCAATTACGTCCCCCACGTCTTCTAGCTACACAGAAAGAAGAAAACATTACTGAATTATTCAGTGTGGAATTTACGAGAGTAAATATTAAAAACTGCACTTACGACCTTGGAGTGCACCAATTCAACTTGTTCATGAAAATATGTAATGATACCTCTACAATAAACATTTCCTCAGCTCCTCTCTCAAAGTACATCCTCCTCTCCCTCTTGTTGACACACAGACACTTCTGCTGTGTGCACACTGCATCTCTCCCGTAGAGGACGATGAAGACGTCTGCATCTGTGCCAGCTCCAAACACGTCACTCGTGGAGGTTTTGATCTCATAGGGAACAACTACAAAATAAAAAAAAGTTATATCATAACCAATTATGTGCATCAAATGACAATTTTTTTTATATTTTAAATTGTGATATAGACTTCTGTGATTTACAAGGTGTGTAAAGCTCTGTCTGAAGATTATTGGGGAAGAGGTCCCTGATAATGGCACCATCATCCTCCCCTTTATCCAGCCAACGGCCGCAGGGGAAGCGCAGTTTCTGTCCCAGAGACGGGGCGTCGATCTCCACCCAGTCAAGGAACCAACCTGCTGATCCTCCTCCTTAAACAGTGACACAAGTTACTATATTCATCATTATGTGTTAATTTTTCACTGCACAGGCAGGGAGTCGGTCCTACTGTACCACAGTTGTCGTGTCCTATACGCAGCTTCTTCAGCTGTCCGATGTCCGTGGCTTCCACGGTGAACTCATCAATCATACCCCGTTCAAACTTATTCTTATGGGTCTTTGATGCCTTTAGGTTTATTATCCCTGTGGATTATCCAATCACAAAGTATTTTAGTTATTTAAATACACAGATATAATTCACTACCATAGTATAAAGTATTACCTGTGTCGTCCTTGTTGCCGTACAGGATCATAAAGACATTGGCGTCTGTTCCAGCGTATTTCTTGTCACCAGTTTTTATTCGTATTGTGTATGTGGTTGACATGGCTGTCATACGAGAAAATAATAATGAATGAGTCATTGAACAATCATTGATCAACTGTGGAGATTACCATCCTTATTCATTTCAATTAAAAAAGCTTCCCCCCTTGTCCAGAGGTCGTGTTGCTCTAACCTTTCTGTTCCAGACCGAGTGTGGCTTCAGAGTCTTCCTCATCATCATCGCCCTTCTTCATGAAGGCCTCGTCCACAGGAACGAGCTCCCGGGCGAGCTGTCCATCATCCTCATCGGTAGCCAGCCAACGCTTACAAGGAAAAAAGTACCTAAAACACAATTTCTAATTTATTATAAGCGCCCAGAATACATAGTGATTAAACCACAACCAGGGCCTCAACTGAAGATTGTTAAATGTTCCTGTGTCCAAAAATACCCAAACTGAAAGAACTTTAAACTGATCGCAAATCTCATCGGAGAAGCTGTTCTTTAACCAGAATATTTTACTACCTACACAGTGTATTGTACCATTTTACACCTTACAGTGGAGCTCTAAGATATTTTATGTGCAAAGGTTATGTCTGCTATATGATGAAGACGCTGTAAAGTGATGGTGCAGTGCTGCTCTCTTAAAATCATCATGACATACGTGGTGTCATCTTTGTTGTCTACAATCTCCACTCTATCCAAAAACCAGCCGGCGCTGGCCTGGCTGTTGTCGTGTCGGACTCTCAGCTTCTTCAGGACTCCAAGGTCGACCGCTGTGATGTCAAAAATGTCCTCCTGGGTCACACATGCACAAAACGAAGACAAAGGGTCACAGGATAGGAGAGCGTGAGAACCTGATTGTTTAATCAATATTTGTTGGATCAGCTAGGATTTTATGATAACTTTGTGTTTAATGCTTGAGGCTTTCTGAGTGAACATAACAGAAGTTGTTTGGTCTAATAATTGGGTGAAAATTGTTTAATATGCTGTAAATACTCACTTTAGATTTTTATTTATTATTCATTTAGACTAATAAGCCTACCAGGTACAGTGCATTCAGTGCATGCACATTGTCACATACATATTTCAAACAGGATTTTCATTGGTTGACCAGTCCTGATAAGCAAACTGTCTCCTCACCGCAGATTTAGACATTCTGCACCAACAGAAACAAAATGTACCTGGTTTTTCTCGAATTTGTTCAGGTTGTTGGACTTCCTGAGCCGTCGCTCCCCTGTGTCACCAGTCTCTCCGTAGATGTTGATGTAAACGTTGGAATCGGTCCCCGCCCCCCACATGGCCCCAGTGAACACGTGAACGTCATATGAGTTCACTGAGAGGAAAAACATTAATCAAAGCAACAACAAAAGAATCACATTTAAAACAATATATATCTGCCGTAAACTGCTACCGGTGGGTCAACACATCACATTCATGCTCTACTTACTCTCCAGGTCTTCATTGTCCTCTGTCAGCAGCTCAACCACGATCTCTCCATCCTCCTCATCCCTGGCCAGCCAGCGGCCACAAGGGAAGGAAAATGTCTCCACTACTTCCTGCAGCTGCTCAACTATCTCCACCTCCTCCTCCTCTTCTTTCTTCTTCTTTTTCTTGTCCTTCTTCTTGTCTTTCTTGGGCTCCTCCTTCTTCACCTCAACCTGCACCATGGCCATCGTCAGCTGCTTTATGTCCACTGTCTCCAGGAACCAACCATCGCCGATACCCTTCCCATCGTGGTAGATGCGAATCTTGTAGATCTTGCCAACATCATGAGCCTCAATCTGGGTGGGATGAAACAGTGATCAAACCGGGACCTTAAATCTCCATGGGACATTGACATGATGCCACATAGGTGCAACACAGACCTTAAAGATTTCAGTAGTGTTACGTTCAAAGTTGTTTGAGCGACTCTTGAGAGTGAGGACTTCAGTTTTTCCCTCATCTCCATAGATCTGACAGAAAACATTGGCATTGGTGCCACCTGCACGCACGTCCCCTGTGACCACTGTTACTTCATAGTTGATCACTGTTAATGAGGGGGTAAAATATTATGACCAGTAGAAAGACTATGTAGAGAAGAGCAATATACGTCAACTCATAATCACTATTCTGAATGTATATTATGTTTTAAGTTCCTGTTATTTACATTGTTCAATCTCCAGGATCTCGCTGGGATAGATCTCAACCTCCACTTTCCCATCAGCCTCATCTTTGCACAGCCAGCGGTCGCTTGGGAACATGTACTGCTTCCCGTGAACCTGCACTGAGATCTGCACGCTGTCCAGAAACCATCCGGCCCGCAGGCCCTCGTTGGTGTGACCGATCAGGAGACGGTTGATCTGTAAGTAGAGAGGACGTGAACAAATAGAAAACAACAGAATTAGGAAACAGAAAATAAATGTCTGAATCACATCCATTTGTGTCAGAAGAACTTGCCTGTCCAATGTCAAAGGTTTCAATGGTGAAGATGTCGGTGCGCCCTGTCTCAAAGTAGTTCCTGAGGTCATTGTCAGAAACCGCCAGTGTCATCTTGTTAGTGTCCCCCTTCTCCCCGTAAAGCTTCACAAACACCCTGGAGTCGGAGCTGGCTCCATTCACACTTCCTGTCTTGATTGCAATATGGTAGCTGACATCTGATGAAGGAGAAATTGGGGGCATGGATGAAATGTATCAAAGCATTAAACGAATGCTGTCCTTTTTTTTTACTTAACCTCTCTTTTAAGACTCACTGAAGAGACGCAGGCCATCTCCATCTGGAACTAACTCACGGACAATTTGTCCATCATCCTCATTACGGTCCAACCACCTGAAGGGACACACAAAGAAATTAGACAAACATATATATATATATATATATATATATATATATAAAAGTAAAACACAGGATGAGAACAACCCGCCTTTGAAACTCAGACTCTGTCTCTTTAAACAGGACAAACAAACAGGAAGAGTCTCTTTCCAGAACTAACACTGCACCTCAGCCTTGTGGTCTGGCTCCAGTTACTAAAGGAGAGAGCTGTCCAGCCACATGCATTTAGTGTCCATTTGTAAGGTCAAACCCGTCCATCAGCTGCCTAACAACCTAAACGCACACCACTGGAGAACTAGGAAACGTAAACATGGCCAATTCTCAGAGGCTCTGAGAGCCGTTTGGACAATTTTGGTTGGTGTATCGGTGGTTGACTAAAACATTGAGAGAAATTCAACATAAAAATTATATGTAATTGTAATACATATGAAACAGTTACTGTTACAGCCACAACAGTGTGAATATATATTAAATATTTTAGATATTTTGGAAAATAACCATTCTCCCATTCCTGCTGAGAATCCCAAAATGTTGAAATATTTCTTTAAGTCATGTGAAAAGTATTGTTGCCTTGCCTGAAACAAGGGAATACAATGGCCATAGTCTCTGGTTGGCCCTCCTCCCTGACCATGACTTTATCAAGGAACCAACCACAGCCTCCTCCGCGGCCGTCATGCCCCACACGCACCCTGTGCACTTGACCCAAGATCACAGACTCAATGAGGAACTCGTCATGCTGAGGGGAGTCAGGGAGAAAACAGATTCAAAATGCAAATTATATCCATGCATCTTCTGTGTTCATCTTTTAATAAATAATACACTCACGTTTCCCTTTTCAAATTTGTTGACATTGTTTTTACTCATAATCATGAGCCGCTCCCCTGTGTCCCCCAGGTCACCGATAACATTGAGGAAGACGCTGGCATCTGTGCCGCTGCCGCTGACGTTGCCAGTGCAGATGGTGACGCGGTATTTAATCACTGGAGGTAAACAAGAGAGCAATCACATCATATTAAGCACCTACTGTACGTTCAGTGCAATCTCATACACATCACACTACAGACTGGTAACATGGAGGTTGTGAGTATTCAGGATGATCTGGGAACATTTGTAAGTGTGCGTCTCTCACAGGGCAGAGGCTCGTTGATGAGAGCTCCTGTGGCTGAAAGCTCTCTCACGATCTCATTGTCGTCTTCATTGACGTCCAACCAGCGGCCGCACTCAAAAGAGTATTTCTCCATCGTCAGGGTCTTAAGCAAAGTGACCTGAATAAAAATACCAGCGTCAAGTATTATCATACTGTAGT
Organism: Hippoglossus stenolepis; assembly: GCF_022539355.2. Classification (NCBI taxonomy): domain Eukaryota; kingdom Metazoa; phylum Chordata; class Actinopteri; order Pleuronectiformes; family Pleuronectidae; genus Hippoglossus; species Hippoglossus stenolepis. Next base: position 13,552,893 of record NC_061500.1, read on the forward strand.
AAGTCTTTATCTGAAAAATGTTTTTAATGGACTGCACTTGCCTGGAAGCCCCTTCCATTACACCCTGATTTGCACATAAGTCTCATTTTAGGGGGGAAATAACCTCTAATCCAGTGTCTGACGCAGTGCTTAGAAGTGACACTGTACAACAGTTTTAACAGCTTACACTGACAGCTCAAGCCCACAGAGTAATGGGTCTCACCTTCGCTAAATGCCAGCCAGAAAATGGATGTCTCTTTTCGTGCCAGATGCGCAATTTCAGCAGCCGTCCTGTGTCTGGCATTTCGACCTACAGACATTTTAAAAGACAGTGTAACAACAGGAGACACATGAAATAAAACATGTCAGTGGAAAGCCTCACAGTTGGGAAAAAAACTGCGATGTGCTCAGCAGATGGAGCCAGGGCTTACGATGAACTTATCAAGCTGGCCCTGCTCAAAACTGTCCGAGTTGTTTTCCAGTTTGATCTCATCGGACTTTCCCTTCTCTCCATAGATCTGCAGAAACACCTGAGCATCTGTCCCTGCCCCCTTCACATCTGAGGTCCAAATCCAAAGGGACCACGGGAACTCTGGGGAAGATTCAATTTGACATTAAATTAGGGCTGTCTGATTTTTATTAAATTCTAAATACTCCTAATCGGAACACGTTCATTTTCAATACCAAACATGAATCGGGAAAATGTAACTTTAATTGCTGTTCTGAAAATAGAAAAATGTGTGATTTACGTTTTCTTTTCTGAGTAGAGATCTGAGAGTAGAATGAGGAGACCTACTCTTCTGTTTCTTCTGCCTGAGAGAGACCATCTCATACAGCTCCCTCTCAATCAGTCCGTCCCCCTCGTCCTCGTCCAACCACTTTCCGCACGCAAATGTCTGCTCAATACCCGTGAAAGGACAGTATATAACAACCTGGAGGGAAAACGGATACTTGGTGAGTGTAAAGCACTTTGCAAATGTGTAACCGATGAGATATGTGAGGTACCTTTTCACAGTACCACCCGGCGCCAACAGCCCCGTTGTCGTGCCCAATGGTGACCCTGCTGAGCGGGCTGATAAGTTCACAAATCTCCACGTTGAAAATGTCGATGAGGCCGCGCTCGAAGGCTCCGCCCTCCAGGAACATTTTGCCGCTGTTCTTTGAGCCCTTGGAGCCGTGCATAACCATGTGGATCTTAGAGTTGGTGCCTGCACCCCTCACATTTCCAGTCATCACTTGTACATTATACACGATTCCTATACGATGCAAGAAAATATGCACAAAAACTCACACTTTTCTCTCATTTATAAATGATATGTGGCTATTGTCTACATCAATATATTAGATAAACTGAAAAATGATTTGTGTTGTTCTCACCCATTGGTTGCATTGATCCAACCAACACATCTCTCTGTATTTTGCCATCACCTTCATCTAAGGCGAACCAGCGATTAACAGGGAACTCATACACTTCTTTATTCCCCATGTCATCGATTACCACCTGCAGAGGCATTAAGCGCTATCATGTTTTCCATGTATCGCACGTGTACACAAAGATTATGTATGCCTGTGCAGGTTGTTCATGCCTTATCTAGAAACCATCCAGCCGAAGAACCTCTGTTGTTGTGCCCGATGGTGATTTTCCTCAGCCTTCCCAGGTTTGGAGCCTCTATCGTGAACTTGTCCTCTGAGCCCCGTTCAAAGTTGTCTTTGTCACTGTCCAGTCGTCTCTCTCCTTTCAAAATAAACAAAGTTTAGGAATCCCAATGAGGATGTTTATTTATGTGATTGTTCAAGGCATGATATCGTCAAACATAACATTTGTTTTCAGCCTCTCAAATGTGAGGACTGACTGCTTTTCTCTGTTAATATATTTTTTTATTTAATCTATGTCCCTATATCAGACATGATAAGCAAATTCAAGATATCACCTTGTGGTTAAGGGATAATGTGATAAGCATATTTTCAGTATGTGGTAATAATTAATCGATGAAAAAATAATGTGAAGGTCTACCTGTGTCACCGATCTCTCCAAAAATATTCAGGAAGACATCAGCATCCGTTCCACTTCCCTTCATATCAGGAGTGAACACACTCACTATGTATTTATTCACTGCAGATGGAATACAACACAGAAAACAGTGATTTATATAATCAATGATTATGACTGACTGAAATGCTAATAGTGTAGAAAATGCTGATGATCAGGTTCTTTTAGAAAATAATAAATATAATATATAATATAAGTTCAGCATTAATAGCATTATGTAAAATTAATAAGTATAATTAGACGTTTTTTTGTGTCATTAGGCAGGTTCTTTGCTAATCCACACTGAGATGATCTCTTGGTTAAATATTCATAACATTGTGTGCGTCTGCATGTGTGCTTGCATGTGTGTGTCTGTGTCCATATTGCTCCGACCACTCCCTCACACTGTCTCCTGTGTTTATCTGAGTCTCGGCTTCCTGACGCTCTGCTTGACTGACTGCATGTTAGATCACATTGCAACAGATGACACATGGGCTGCACTCTGATGGAATTCAATTACAACCTGAAACAGTAGGAAGATGTGTAAGCCCACCAGGCGACTTTAACTATATAACTGGTGAGGCACATTGGACTGATACTGTCAAGCGTCATTTCATTTCTAGTGGACACTTTTTTAAATATCTTTCTTTTTTACTCTTTTATTTTCAACTCACTATTCAATAGTATATATTGCAGTCTTTCTGGTGATATTTTCAGACCAAGTAGTTTCTCTTGAGGTATTTGTAATTTCCATCAATTGTTATTTAGTTTTGACCTCCCTGAGCCTTTGTGTATTTTGGCTCAGAGTGACCTACATTTTGGAACGTCCATCGGGTTGAGGCTGCCCAGCAGGTCCCTGACAAACAGGTTGTCAGCCTCCTCCCGACTCAGCCAGTTATTGCAGGCGAAATAGAAGCGCAGATGGGGCCGGTTCATGTCGGTCACCACCACCCTGTCCAAGAACCAGCTGGCGTTCATCCCTGTGTTGTCGTGCTCGATCCTAGAGAAACAATTAACAGTCATGGTGTGATATGAATTCACTGTACAGGTATGAAGACGCTTGTCACATCAGATTCACCAGTGCCTTTGTTTTTTAGTGTGTTAAGTGTATTTCTGCAGTCATAAATAAACAGAGACTGTTTCAGACATATCACAAATATCATAAGGCCTGAATGAGTATAATGTCACGAAAAATAATAAACCCAATTCAAGATTATGCGCCTGATTATGTGTACATTTCTAAAGGCTCCAACAAACTCAAGAACTTCTGGTGGAGTTGTTTAAGAATCATCCACTACAGTTTTTAAAAAAGTGGAAACGTCTGTCCTGTCCAATACATTTCTAGGTTATTAATCTGGACTGCATTTGGGGAAGGCAAAGCCCAGGTATATATAACAGTGTCTGCTATTCAAATCAAGTTGAATAGAATTTGAGTAGTTGTATAAAATGAAATCACAGCACATGACAATGTTTACAACAAGCAGAAAAGGTCATTTTTGACCTTGGAAAAATAATGTTTTAGAAAACTAAGAACAGGTCCACTTACTAGCTATTTCCAGAGCTTTCAGCATAGTCCTTATTAGTAGATGGAGTTGATCTGTTGTAATGTAGGTTAATCTGATATGCAAGATCAATACATGCTATAATTTCATGCATAGTAGAAATTCCCGTTCTTCGAACTGAAGCTTAAAAAAGTAGTTGAAAGCTCTGGAAAAATGGACTTTGTTGTTTTCATGTTATATCCTACTATTTATAAAGTCAAAAAGGTCAAGTACACCTGTTTAGTATGCATGTCAACAAATAAGTATCCATGATGAAAAATGTGGCTAATGTTGTGATTGTTCTGTAAAAAATTGTATAACATGCAAAAAGTTGCACTTTCAAGGGTAAAAATGACTTGAGCCATAGTAACTCAGCCTCCTCTGGAGTAAGACTTTATTGACTCCCAACAACAGATGGGGCTTAACCCTCTAAAGCTGGATGAAATCCTTTGATGGCCGATGGCAGAGCTGGAAAATAAGTGAGAAATGTCCCTGTGGGATCTGCTCTGTAAGCCGCTGTTATCCTAACTGTGAAGCCTCAACTGTGATGTGCCAGTCAACTGTAGCTGTGCATTCTGTCGACTTAGAAGAAGATTATATATCTGCGACGCCAAACACCATTGTATAACACATGTTGGTTTATATATGTCAGGTCACTTTCAGCACGGTGGAATTTACCTCAGCTTCTTCAGTGGCCCCACGTTGTGTGTTTTGACGCGGAAAACGTCAGTCTTGTTCTTTTCAAATGCAGTTCTGCTTCTGTAGAATGAAGAAACGATGAAAATGTCAGAACTTGGGAGACACAATGAGTTGTCTGAGAGAAAGTCTGTGTGTGTTTGTGTGTGTGTGAGTGAGTGAGTGTGTGTGTATGAGAGAGAGAGAGAGAGACTCTATTTAATTGGAAGAAAGTGGGTAAAGAGATACAGTCCCGCCAGACAAGTGAATAGAAAGGTAAATGACATCTCCTGACTGATCCAGCTTAAGGTATACGCTGGTGGTCTCATGGCAGTGGTATAATCTGAGACCTCTTCAGGCTCGGCCACTTCATCGATCCCTCCTCCTTTTCCACATGTACTTTTTTACCCCTCGCAGAGACGAAACTGGGCCGATACACCCAGCACACCCCCGCTGCCAACCGCAGTGAATCAGACACCTTCTTTTTCATTAACAAAGAAAGCCTCACTTTGTCTGACCCACACCTCCATCTGCTTTCCTCTCCCTGCAATATTCAGCCCGTGCACAATGCCAAGGCTCGAATAATTAAGGTGCACGGTGTCGTATACTATCAAACAACTGCCAAGAATGAAATGCTGTACAGCACACATGAATACATGACCTTGTTCTGTCACACCTGTGGGAGAATGATGGGGAGACACTGGTTATGACAAAAACAAACCCAATGCAAACTTTGGAATTCATGCAATTCATATGAGTAATAATCACAGTGAATTTCCAAAGAGTTACAAGTTTAATCTGCCTTGATCGTTCAATCATAGCAACCCTCCCTAACCTGTATCATGTTATAAAGTTTTAATCAATCATTACACAATACAGGCAGGGCCTAATATATATATCGGAGTAAGGCGAAACTCCTTAGTATACAATATGTTTATAATATGACCAAAGTGACTCCATCAACATCCATGTATGGTATTTCATCAGCTGAGCAACACAGCAGTTACACAGCATGGAGATACTGAATGCATGGCATGTTGGTGCTGTCTGAAACAGATGAATGAGACCACCACAAGGTCTGTGTGACACGGGCCAGAGCGGCTCACAATAAGTTGGTATATCCTATACGCTGCACAGGTAACCCTATCTGTCAATCAATGTGTGCAGAGATAAAGAGCCTGATGCTGATAAGGCCCCCTGAGAGTCATTTGATCATCCACAGAAATGACATCGTGGTCTTCTTTCATTTGCATTTCAAATGAAAAAGAAGACCGGCCATGTCACGTAGTTCCTCCTTACTCCAGATATTCTGTGTCCGACATTTTATATGACTGTATAGAGGAGAGATTCCTGCATCACAACAAAACTTGTTGTTGTAAACACGCTCTGCTTCTCTGAGATCAGAGTGTTCACAGTTTCCTGGTGGAAAAGGTGATTTCGCCTCGATTCATCGGCTTCACAGACATCAGGTCAATGTTAAACAGGAATGCTCCCTCATACAGTGTTACATGCACAATACAACTCAACACAAGGACAGAATCATAATCATCCTTTAGCAGACTGATTCACAAATACCTCTTTTCTGTGCTGAAGGATCAGAGAAGAATAGAAAAGGTTAAAAGTTAACAGTGGACATTGAAATGTTACAAACTAGCTAAACTTGTTTTTTATATCAGTTATGAACTCCCTCTGACTCAAGGTTAACAGTCTTACACATTAAGCCAGAGTACGTGCAAATAAATCAGAGCAGAGTGACTCACTGAGACCTGGTTTAGAATCTTAAAGGCAATTTACAGAATGTACCAAAGTAAACTATAATTATGGGACATCAACATAAACCCCTTTAAATAACTCACTTGCTTGCCAGGTGAACCTTGGGCGTGACGCCAAAGTCTCCAAAAAGGGTAACAAACACATTAGCGTCAGTCCCCGCTCCTTTTACATCACCAGTGACAGTGACCACCTCATACACTGAAAAAGAGGAGATGGAGATTAGAAAAGATTAGGGAGAATTAAACATTTTGCGGTGTTGTCCAGTTTGTGAATAAACGACAGGGGATGTAGCGAATCAATTCTGTGATGTCCAACAGAGACTCATTTGAAGAGTAAAAACTAAAAAACAAAAGTCACAAACCCAAAGTCACATCACACAGTGTCCAATAATCTTTAAACATTAGGGAGCATTATGTTTCTTTCCATACACGGTTGCCAGGGAATTCAATGCGGCGAATCTGCAGCGAATCCATGTCTGGTGTGATACATCAGCCAAGCCTCTCTCACATTTCACAAATGTGTCTCTTCGTCCGACCGAGCCACCGAGTTGATGAGAAGGTAAAAAGGAAGACAACTCAGCACTTTGTAAAACAGCTGCCTCAGTTTGAAGGTGTTTATATCTGAGAGAGGGCACTGGCTGTTTGGCATTTTAGCCATGATGGTTTTTGGTTAAGGGTCAAACATCTTAACTACTATTGAATGGATCTTAAGAAAGTTGGCACCTACTGAAAACAGTTTACAATGGCCTTATTTGGAAGCACAGGGGCTTTACTCTCAGGTCCCTCAGGTCCCATATGCTTGTTCATATTTGCTCCTTCCTCTTGCACAAGTCTTGTTTTTGATTTTGTTTCCATGAATCTAATGATAATAATGACTCTTTAGATTATTGGAATTTGACACACCTGAGCATCTGCCCTTGTTTGAGTAACAGTATACAGTGGTAATTCTATAGTCCGGCTGCCTTACTGTGTATATGAACTCCTCTCTCTCTCTTGATTATGCAACATCTTATGTTATTATGTAACATGAATATAGTGTGGCCTTAAAGGTATTGAAAAAGATTCTACTGACAGACCTAATGGAAAAGAATTATATGTTTTGGTAAAGGTGGTTCTATGTCGGGTATCCATTGTTTTGGGTGAATGTTAAAAAAAGCATGGTGGACTGAAGAGAATAATTGTTAGAATAATTGTAGATTCGGCCAAAAACCATCAAAGAACAGAGAGTAGAGAACAAAGTCAGGTAAAGACAAATGCTCAGGAAGGCTAAGCACAGAGAAAGAAGACAAGCAGATAACCTTAAAATATCCAGGAGAGGAGGAAAGCCCTGAAGAGCCATTTGACCAAACTCGATAAGAAAGAGACGCTGATACCTAATTAACAGTGAGCGGGGCTATTAAAAGCAGATTAAGGAGAAAGAGATACACCTGATAAAATCAGACAGACCGTGGCCTGGTACAACTGAGCCATGATAAACTCTGTGGAGTGTCAGAGTCAGGGCTAATGACGGCTAAACAAGAACACTCTACTAGCTTTAATCTATGGAGGCTTTTATTCATCCAGAAAGTGCATTGGCATACAGTATCACCTTTTCATCACTCTTTGTCAACTTGATGGGAAAAAAGAGACAAAGTGCTTTTAAGTCCAGACATTTTTTGTCTTTATGTGCAATTTCCTCACATAAAACAAATATGTTTTATGTGAGGATATTTCCAAACATGCATCTTCTTCCTCTTGCAAGTTTTTTGATTATGTTGATATGAATCTAATGATAATAATGACTCTTTAGATTATTGGAATTTGACACACCTGAGCATCTGCCTTTGTTTGAGTAACAGTATCAACATTAAATCTTCATCAGGGGATTAGTCAGAGTGTGGCTATTACCTGTGACTCAATACTGTTGCCTATACAGTGGTAATTCTATAGTCCGGCTGCCTTACTGTATATATAACTCCTTTCTCTCTTGATTATGCAACATCTTTTGTTATTATATAACTTGAATACAGTGTGAACTTAAAGTTATTGAAAAAAGTTTCAGACATTATGAAATATTTTTTGGAATATTATTTACCTGGGTAGGAATAGTATCACAGATAAATCGAAATTAATTTATTAAAAGACGTACTTGGCTTATTACTGGGCGTAATAACGGCAAAAAGAAACAGGTCAATAGAAGGTATTAATAAGCCATTGGTGTGAGATCATGATTAATTTACTCAGATTAATTCATTCACTGAATGATAGTCTAACTCAGAGTTAATCAGAGTTGCACAGAGTTGCATTGCTCTTATTGCATTGTTGAGCTGACCTGTCCTTCTTATCCAAGACTTATCATTACAGAAAAATTATTTAGATTTTACCAGCCATCACAAAGGCAACATGCTTCTTCAGATTATTGTATCTGAGCATCTAAGAATATTTAAGAACAAAATATGAAATAATCTAGAGAAACATGTATTGTATTTACATTTGAATCACTTAAAAAAGGCTTGTTTCCATTTCCCCTACTAAACAAAAGCACAAAGCAATCTTGTGCCTCCTATTCGCCAACCTTTCATCGGCTTAAAGAAAACTCTTTTGGCTGCCAGCCCTGCCTCTGGCCCCGGTGTCGCTCCCAGTCCCTGCGACTGGGATGGCACCCAGCACCTGTCTGCCCCTGAGCCTCTATTTAATACCATTCATGTGGAACATAACTGAGCATTCACCCAAGAGCAATCACAGAGGGATTCCCTTGTGTGCCCTGTTCAGAGCTGAGGGGAACAAGAGGAAATCTGTGGTCAGTGTTTGACCAGTTGATTCACTCCAGCAGGTTCTTACATCTTAGACTCACCTAAAGAGCAGCATTGGAGGTTTCTCTGTTGGTGCTGCAGTGCCAAATACTGACCTTTCTTTTTGTAGTACTCATCCTCGTATCCATCAGATGAGTCCGTGTGGTAGTTCAGCAGCTCGTTCTGGTAGATCACTGCATAGTCCAGCTGTTTATTTTTGGACTTTTTTCCCTTTTTCTTTTTATCTTCATCGCTGTCAGCAGATCCTTTCTTTGCCTTCTTCTTTTTCTTCTTCTTTGAGTCCTCCTCTTCTTCCTGCTCCTCAATCAAGGGCTCCTCGTCATCATTGTTGTGAGATTTCTTTTTCTTCTTGCCGTCTTTGGACTTTTTATCCTTGGAGCCCATCTCCTCCTCTCCCTGTGGATTTTCAGCAGAGGGTTTCTTTTTCTTTTTCTTCTTTTCCTCCTTGACCCCCTCAGTCACTTCCTCTTTGAGCTTCTCTGATTTCTCCTTTTTGGAATTGCTTGTGGGGTCATTATTGTTCTGCTCATCCTCTTCAGCTTCATTTTCAATCACAGCACCAGCCTCAGAGTCATCATTTGCTTTCTTTTTCCTCTTTTTCTCCTTTACTCGTTCACCCTCTTTTCTCTGCTCTTTCTCTGAGACCTCCTGAGTCTCAGAGCTCTCTGAGCTCTTGTGTTTCTTCCGACTCTTCTCTCCTTTTGTGGAGTTCCCACGGGTCACTCCTTTGCTCCTCTCCTTTAACTTTGGCTCTGTTTCCTCCACTTCGTCATCGACTTCTTCAGTTTCTTCTGAAGCTGTGGATTGTTTCTGTTTCGACGGCATCTTTAATTCATCCACTTCCCTGGCTATTAGTTTCGTAAGTGCTGCCTTGAGTTTCTAATGTTGTAAGACAATTCATTTGACCCTTGGCTGTGGGGCGGCTCTGGGATCGTGGGGTTCAGAGCAGCCCGGGTGTTAGCGGTGGTATGTATACCAACTCAGGACACGCAAAGGGACGGATGGCTGCATGGACGTCTCCAACCTGGGCAGTATATGGCCATACAACCAACACACACTACTCATGAAAAATTACTGTCACCTCAGCATGCACGTGACCCATGGGAGAAAGCCCTGTGAAAAAGGAGCCTTGCACAGAGAACTTATCCTCTCTGCCACGGCACGCTCCATTATTCATGGTGTCAGGATCGCTTTACGGGCCGGGGACGTCTCGCTTTGACCTGCAGTCACACGTACATAGACGGAGACAGACAGACAGACAGACAGACAGACAGACAGACAGACAGACACACACACACACACACACACACACACACACACACACACACACACACACACACACACACACACACACACACACACACACACACAAACTCTCAGTTACAACAACTCTTCTTCTGTTTCTGATTAAACAAAAAAAATGTCTATTACAATTCCTGAAAAAGCTGATATACATGCATGATTTGTTTTCTTTATTAGATATCAGCGAAGGGAATAGGTTCATATTTTAGGAAATACGTTTATTAGCTTTCTTTTCAAAAGTACAAAGGCATATAAAGGCAAATCTACCTCAAAACCTCACTTGTTTGTATAATCCATAAAACCACAACTTGTTTTTGTACTTACTAAGCATTAAGTAAATAAAATACAACATGTTAATACATTGTTCTAAAAGTTTGAATTTGTGGTAATCACCACGATCGAGGATTTTCCCTCCATCTCCATTCATACTGTAGATTTTCAAGCCCATTTAAATGTGAGAACCGTCAGTGTGTAAAATTATATTGAATACATTTTCTTCACATCGTTTCTTTTTTAAATTCTTGTGTGAATTCTGTCTTTGGCAAGTCTGTGTTTTCTAGAAAAACCTCTATGCAAATATGTTCTGTACTCCTCTGGCCTTTTCTAGTTCACAGTTGTACACATCTGCACCTGGCTATGAGCCAAACCATCCCATTAGTGTTATTGCTGCTACCTGATAAGACAGACATCAAGGGGGAGGGCAGAGTTTGGTCATATTGATCTTTCAACATCAGATTACCCGACCAAGGGATGACAGCAGAGTCATGTGAAACAGTAAACGGCTCCTCTAAAATAAAAGGCAAAATGCTGCAGTTTTCTTTTAACCATCACATTCAGAACATCCACGCAACAAGGTTTTGCAGTGGGATCACAGATAGGACTTTCTCACAGCAGACATTTTAGCATGTCACCATGTGACAAGCAGGCAGACAGGAACACCGTCTGCCTGCTTGTCACATGGTCTGCCTGCTTGTCAGAGGAAACAGGAATATTACTCACTGTTAGCAGGAACATAGAAAAACATGGAGGAACTATTTAAAGCAGAAAATCTGATAAAGAACTTGTGAAAAAGAAATTGGAGCTTGTGTGATGAGGGACAGATGAAGCTGAAATGTGTGATTGTAAAAGGAAGACTTATGACATTGAAGGAAGACAGATGGCGGTAACGCACCTTCATGCTGGTTGCCACCTGCCAATAAACCAGCCAAAGAAATAAAAATTAAAGAAAGAGGCACAGGTGTAAAGGTCAGGTGACTGGAGATGAGGAACAGGTGAGCAGGTGGAATAATAGACATGAAGAAAGTCCAGGGACATCTAGTGGTTGGATGAAGAATGACAGGTCAGACAGAGAGAACTGTTGACTGTAAATAAAGATGGACGACATGACTGCTCCCCAGAAGTGAAGCCAGAACGTCTCGATGGTGGCTGGCTGCAGTATAGGTCATAAATCCCGCCTCCTCCATGTTAATTGATGGGAGGGAGGGCCAAACTAAAAACTCAAAGTACAAATCAAATGATAGTTGTTCTCAAATGTGGATTCTGTCATTTAAGGTGGTTCTTGCACTGGTTTTTGTTTAAGAGCTCTTTTGTCCGGTAAGTTTGGTTTCAATTAGTTATTTGATGCGTTAAAAACGAGGTGAGACGTCATGGTTGAAAGCTGGGATTGACTCCTGATTGGTCGAGCACTTCGACGGGACCTTGCTTCTGCGACTACATCCCTAGATCGCTGCCAGGCAGACACCCATTTTGTATTGGGTTTCTAGGGTTAATCCGGATAATTGTGGGTGAGTGGAAATGCGTTTTCTATCTTTATATACAGTCTGTGGAGAGAACATGAATAGTGATGGAAACAGCCAGATCTAATCGCTTCATCCTTTTCTGACAGCTGATTTTAATTTTTTTTTGGGGGTGGTTACACATCATCGCAGACTAGCATCACTGCAACTGTCAAGAGAAGCAGATGTGGAATGCTCCAGCTTTCTAAGAGAAACAATTGTTGTTTATTGAAAGTATGAATATGCCTGTTCTCTTCTCTTCTATTCTATTATTATTAATATAAGATCCGATGCTAGTATGTGCGTATGTATGTAAGTATAGTGTTGGAGACTCTATGCCCACTCATACACAATAATAACGAGCATACATGTGAGAAAATCCAAACAAGTTTATTTACAAACACTATACCAGTATAAAGAAATATCCAGAGTCAGTTAAGAAGCACTGTGTTATATATATTACCTTCATTCTGCACACACACCAGGGTTCCTTTCTTTTACTGATCTTGATTCACTTGTGTCTGCACAACAATTTGTGGTCAATCCAAAATATTTTTGGTGTTGATATTTGCTAAACTCGTATCACTTGAGTTAATGTAAATAAATGGAACGACATGTCTCAATATTGTTAGCAATATTTTCAAATACAAATGGTTGATATTTGACAAGTGCTCAGCCAAGCATGAACATATGAACAAAAAAAATTGATTCACAGTCTCTAAAAAACTTGTGATGTGTACAACAAAATAAACAGTGAAAACCCACGATGCGTTCACGTGCACAAGTTAAATGCACAATGCCTTCTTGAGTGCAAATAGACCACAGTTCAAAGGGGAAATAACTTAACACAGTATACATAAAAGTGTTGTACCGCTTCACAAAAGGGCGACAACCGTCTTCATTCTTGCATCTTTAATCAGTAGGAACCGCATCCACTATTATACAATTCACTTCAACAAAACCGTTTGTGTTTCCGTGACAAAGTTCATGTACATATCTCCAACGACTGTGAGATTCAGTAGAGGCTTAAGTGTAAACATATTTTAGTGATCATTGAAGCAGGCACACACAAAGCCAAGTACAGAGTAAAGTCATGCAGAGCATTACATGATTATGAACGGTGTTCAGACTTCACTAATTCCAATAGAATATAAGTTGCACATGAGCGTCTACACCTCAAAGAGTCTTAAAACGTCTTTTTCATTCAAGAGACCAGCTACGCTTTAGGTGGATGTTGATGCATTTGAAGACAAGCGAAACGCATGGGTGCACTGCATATCAAAGAGAAGGGTTTAATATCTCCTAAGGCAGCATGGCTTAAGACAAGGATGACGGCGAGAGGCTGGGTCACTCAACAGTGCTCTGTTGCTCTACAAATTGGATGAAGTCAAACGTTTCGCTGCACTAGGTGTCGCTGCAAAATATTTATCTGGCTTTTGTCCAAAATCATGACGAAGCCAAAAGGAAAAAGGAAGAAAAAACATTGCTTCTTCTCATGTGCCACATTTTTCAAACCGGAAATTTTAAAGGGGAGGCCACAGAAAACAGGCCATTTTAACAATGTTTTAAAATATTCACCAAATTAATCTGGTGAATAGGAAATAGATCTAAAAAGGAGACAGTTGGATGTTACAATTTTATTATTTTCTTTTAAATGTTAGCTTGATATCAAGGTTCAGGCTTTGTTTTACACAAACATTAAAAGCTGCCACACCCACAGAGTGTCCGAGATAAAGAGAGGAGAAGAGGAAATAGAAGAAGAAGAAGAGAGGGGGCAATGAGGCAGCACAAAGACACCCAGGCTGCCCCATTTCAGCATAAATATTCTGTGCAACGTTGAGTAGAAAAACAATACCTCTGTACAGCAGAGCCACTAGAAAACTTCACAAAACAACATCACTAAGAAGACCACTTTTCACATTAAAAACAAGCATCCTATGGTCCGACAGTCAAAGAGAGCCAGAGTGATTTGATTGGCTAAATAAACGACCTCAGGTATGCATCTAAAAGAGAAGTATGTCGGTAGGTGAAGCAAGCAACCTTCAATGTGTGGTTGACTCTCTTTTTAAACACGGAGGAAATAGTGAACTGACTCATTCACTGACATAAAACATGACATGTAAAATAAAAAAGATATCAACGGTGCTTTCAACATTAAAGCAGAGGAGTGAGGGATCACGTGCACTGCCCCGTGTGCACGTGGATGATCCCGCGAGTATGCATGTGAATGAAGTTGAAGATTTCGTGAGGCATGGCGTGGAAGCCCGGGCGCGGCTTGACGTTGTCATAGTAATGGTGGGTGATGAAGATGCCGGAGGGGTTCATGGGGAACGCCCAGAAGCCGTAGAGGTGAACCTCCTCGCACATCTCCAAGGCGGCGGTCACGAGCATCAGGCCGCTGCTGAGCCTCTTGGCCCGGACGCCCTGCACCGCCCAGAAGCGCTGCACGTTGAGCAGGTACTGCGGGTGGAAGAAAAACACGCCTCGCTGCGAGTCGAAGTCGTCCAGCATGTATTTGACCCTGAAAGATACGTCTGTGTTGCGGGTGTTGTAGAAGGCTGGAAGCACCACCGAGGAGTTCTCGTAGTTCTGGAGGACTTCGTAAAACGGACGCCGCCATTTCTCCAGCTTCTGAAATCTGCAGAGAAGGCGACATGTGAGATGACCGAAACCAAAAGAGAAGAAGACTGCACAAAGACACACACACACACACAGAGTGGGAGAGAGATCTGATTCCTCACTCTGACTCATATCTACAGTACCTCTCAGTAATAATGCTCGGATTTATTGTCACCAGATCTGTTTTAGTGCCAACATCCGCTGAGTACTTCTCAATAATGGGCGGGATGTTGCACCTGGAGAAAAAGAAAACAGAAGTCCACTGATAAACGAGTTCTTGATTCATTTAAAACTAAGCAAATATATACAGAGTTGCACAATTAAATTCAAAATAGATGTGATCAGGATTATTACTTTTTAATCTGTTATAAATGTTGCAGTTACAATGTGAAACAGCAGGTATATTTTGTCAAGTATTAGAGAAACATTTTAATTTGCAATCACAATCACATTGCTATTAATGAGCAAAAATAAATGTGTTTGTCATAATGCAGCTCTCACATAAATACTGATTGCTTATTCTTTTTGGGGTTATCAGAAGCTGCTGTTAAATGACACTGTTTAATTCAAACTATTGTCCTAGTTGAAGGATTATATGCTGCGTACCTAAATACAAAATCTGCTGAATCGATTTCCTTTCCACACTTGCTGTTCTTGATGATGCCGCCATTTCCAATGACAGCACATTTCTTGTACTGCGATTTGGAATACGGCATATCCTGCATGAAGCAGACAGGTTTTATTAATGTCAGACAAGAGGGCACTTCAAAATCAAACAGATTGTAGCACCAGGTAGCACGGTGTAATTTAAACGATAGGTAATATACACGTAAACCGCTCATATGGGATTATATATCACGCAGGTTATGAACTCACATCTGGGAACATCTTAAAGACCTCTGTGGTGATGGGGAGGATACCACTGGTGTCCACCTCGTACCTCAGCTTGGTGCCTGCAGGTGTGTTCCTCTTGGTGGTGAACAGGAAGGAAGGAGCATTACAGCAGCGAGACAGAGACATCCTTCAGGGAGACACCAGAGGAAAGTCAGAGTTAGTTTCATCTCCGTCGACTGAGGGCAGCATCACGATATCAGCTTTACCTCCTCATTAGGATCATACAGACCCCAACACTCTGTGCAATTTTGTAATTATATATATATTAATATTATAAATTAAATAAATAACAACTCATCAAATTATTGAGATGGTAAAGCTCATATTTGTCTCAGATTGGGTTTCCACATTTAAATGAGGGCAATAAAAAAATCATGCAGCAATCAACAGAAAGCATTATTAAACCAAATGAGAGATTATTTCTACATATATTCACTTTGTTTGCTGAAAAGTCATTTACAGGCAAAAACATGTGCAGAATTCTGTCCCACATAGGGACTTCAATTATGTTTGGGATTAATTAAGGCCCAGTTAAATCCTTCTTATAAAACTGCAACAGCATCAAATCCAAACAGACTGATTTGGGATTTGCGACGTGTAATGCTCCATAATAATTACTAGAAACCAATCACTCATAGACAAAATAAGAAAATCATTTATATTTAACCATGTTTTATAACTAGAGACTTTGAACATCAGTAATCTCATTAGTTCAAAATCATATTTATTAACAATTTGCTTTTAATAAACCAGTAAATTTGAAACGACTGTAAATAGAAATGATTTTGAACCCAAACACACAACAGAAAAAGCAAAGACATGTGTGCAGTATACAAACTGAGGTATTTTAATAATATTAATAAACTTTACAATAATTAAGACAACAAATAAAATAAAAAGAGAAATAAAATGAACAAACCAAAAATTAAATCAGAAAAGGCTTTTCCCAGTATGAATAAAGTAATAAAAAAAAAAGCAAATACTTAAGATTAAAAATGAAACAGGCAGCTTTCTTTAGAAGCGTGTTTTTGTAATGACGTTGTGTATGAGATTGAATGAATGAGACACTCAGATACAGGCTTTATTTCTGTGGCCGACACTGTGTGATTCTTACTTGAAGTTGCTGGCCTCCTCCTTGTTCTGCTCCCACTTACACACCTGCAGGTTCCGCCACCTCTCAAACAGGTCTGAGGTTTTCACCCTGGCAGACAGGCAGAGAGACTTGTGGAATGAGGAAGGATACCCATGGCCATGAATTTTCCGTTTAACCATGTCTCTACAGGGGTAGTAAATTGAAGAAGCATCAAGGAAACAACACGGGAAGACAAACAAGGGGACAGAGCATTTGTCGGGATGACTGTGGGCATGGGGGCACCACTGGATCTAGACTCATTAGCACAAAGGTAGTGGCTCCATCGTCGTCCGCGAATAGCTTGTCCTTGAGATGCCATTCCTTTTGAGATGACTGGGAGATGGGATTTGCTCTGAGCAGCTGAGTGGCACCATTAGTTCGGTCGCTCTGGCAGAGTGACAGCGGCTGTTCTCTGCCACGGCCAGTGTGGCTCACAGCCGTTCATCAGGCGCCCAGAATGTGTCTGATAATAAACTTTGACTGCCTGAGGGACATGGGTAAAAGGTCACTGGACAATGTTCATATTCATACCAGAGGAAATATGCTGCTCAGACGGCCGTGAGCATGACTGGCTGTTTGAGGAGTGCAATGAATCGGGCCATTAATCTACTGCATGATGTAGAAATGTTATTTGTAGTGTGCTGCAGTTAAAGTTTCCAGTGTGTGGGCCTGTAACTTGTTGTTTGCTGTTTATTACCTCCGCCATGGAGGTTTTGTTTTCAACTGCGTTTGTTTGTTTGTCAGCAGGATTACACTCATGGAGGGGTGGGGGATATCTAACTTGGTGAGATAGGGTGTTAGCCTTGGTGGAGATATTTGCTCTCTACTGGACGAAACCCATTGAATTTTGTGCGTACTCCAATCAGTTGCACATTCAGGAATTGTTTTTCACTTTATTTGACAGTTTTAGTTTTCCAAGGAAATAATTGGTGGATCTTAATGGCAAAAATAAGGCACTTTTGGGGAAGTGATATCAATTAGTGTGGCTGGATTGAATTTAAGGGGACTATTGGGCCTTGGTAAAGGTATACGCTGTACTGAGTGCTATTAATTAGATATATATAATCTCTGCCACTTTATCACTTAATAATTATTTTGAAAAAGGAGTAGAATTAAATAACTACTAGCTCACATTAACAATTCTGATGAATCGCAGCCCACTTTAACTTAATAACTCTTGATATTTTCAACAGGCTTTAAGGAAACATTACCAATCAAAGTCTGGAAACAATAAATTTTACTGACAAAATCTAAAAAGGGATAAAAAAAGAATCGTGAGAGTGGGGAATTTTAAAGGTAATTTAAAGGTACCATAGACTTTTATTTAAATTTAGGATTTATTACATAATCAATATTTGCTTCATGAAATATATTTGATATTTATTTCATTTGGGAAATGAGGTTTATTCATATATCATATAAACTGCGGAGAATTTGCTCTTTACCTACCTGATGGGATCGCCTCCGAAAAAAATAAACATTCATTCTAAATGAATAAAAAAGGTTTTCCACCATTCTCTATATCGCAGGTGCACACTCACATTGTCAGGACTTTGACATCCATAATCTCCTGCCTGAGCTCCCTGCATGCAGTGGAGTTGTAATCAAAGGGGCCATCATAGTTATCCAGATACCTGGCGGGATAGACACAGTCATCGTCTGCCTAAACTTCTCCTCAGACACAAGAGAATCAACAAAATTAACAACAAGCCACAGAGATAAGATGCAATATATAAAAAATAGTGTGCTTAAAGTACATAATGAAGCAAAACATTATTTATGTTTAATAAAAAATATCTATAGAGTGACTTAATGAAATAGTAGAATATCAGAGTAGCACTGTGGGATGACAAATGACAGAAGTGATGCAACGGATGCAACAGGAGAGAAGGAAACGGTTTAGTTGACACTTGCACCAGATTCTTTTACATCTTAGTCTAAACCAATGTTAAACTGGGTGAAGAGAAACAATACCTCTCATATTTTACCTTTTCTTAAAGGTTATGATGAGAACTTACATGATTTAACACCATTAGTCCATGATTCATATGTGATGTGTATTAATTTAAAAGACAAGCTTGTTAAAATGGCGGATTAGATGTGTAGTATCTGGTGGATATGAGTATGAGAGGGTCCGTGATTTATTGTCAGGCAGAATATTATAATGAATATTTTAAATGTACAAATTTGTACAGCTAATTGCACAAAGGTATTATTGTATATACATTGTGCTGTAGAGTGACTCAATGGCTGATTACCTGATATTTTGATATGTTAACATGTACACAGATGGCCATGCAAACAGGTAATCAGAGAAGAGGCAAGACCTTTGGAATTTTATATTTTCAACTAAACTTGAAGTGGTTGGGACGAAGTTTGAAAGAAGAGAGGAAGGAATTTCATTTGATGCGTCAAAGGTGTCGTCCGTGGGAAGGAGTTTCTGATAAGGCTGGGAAATTTGTGTTGATCCAGTTTCAATTCAAAATGTGTTGCTTAATGAATGATACCAACTAAAAGGTTATTTGATTTTGTCCGTGTTCATTTTATGTAAAAGACTATCAAAAGAAAAAGTAGAACATAAACATTTGAGAAAAATGGGAATTAATGCCAAAATGGCAGCAGCTGCGGGGTGAACTTGTCAGAACAAATGTTGGTATTTGTCAGAGAGATTAAATGCAGTGTGTAGTTTTCAAAGATGAATAAAATTGAAACATATTACCTGTGGCTGTGGAGGTAAATGAGGCGAGTTTGAAAAGAAATAATGATGATAAAAGAACGAGCAATACAATGGAGGGATGCAATAAAAGGAAGAAGTTGCTGGGATGAAATTGTAGAAATAAAGAGCGATGAAACTGGTTGTCTACATCCACCTGATGATGCAGGATATTTCTGAGGTTTTACTGAGAGGAGCATCTGTCCTACATAATTATATGTGACACTTTGAATGAGGACTATTCATGCTTGTTTTAGCTAAGATGACGAAACCTTTGCAAGTGTTCTGTGTTTGGTTCAGTAAGAGATGAATTTCATCTCTAATGGCAGCCAGGGTGAACCATTTAATGCTGGTTCAAAACCAATCTGGGATGAGAAAGAACTAAACCTGCATCTTTTTCATTTTTTTTGCCATAGGGACATCCTCAATGAGGATTTGGAACTTTGGGGGGGAGGGAGGGGGGTTAAATCTGGCACCTTCCTGTCTTCTTGTAACAAGGAAAGTCAAGTGGAAAAAAGGGGGTAGATCCAGGTCACAGGGAGAGACAATGCAGATGTGAGAAGGGGAGAAAAAGGGGGGAGCAGAGAGTAGTGTCCACACTATGTACATGGCATACACACAGAGCTGTGCAGAACACATGAAACACAGGTTGAGGAGGACAAGGCATTTGGAAATGGGTGCTGGATGGGACACAGAGGTAACGAGGAGAAGCCAGTGCAGCGACAGACCGTGGTTCAACCAGCTTCTGGCAGGGGGTGGGGGGGGGGGAGTGGGGGGGTGGTGAGGTTTGGGGAACTGGGGTTTCGAGGTGAACGGGATCAGACAACATGCAAGAGCAAATCTGAAGTGCAACCACCACTGACAAAATATGAGAGTTTATACCTTTCAGACTAATGAAAAAGAAAGAGGCATTCTTGGGTTTCTGTGAGAAAAAAGACTACAAAAGAAAGCCTTCAAACTGGCCTACCTGTGAGAGCGTTTTTTTTTCTTCTTATTACCGCCTACGCAGGGTACGACTACTACGGAGATCTTTGAATCTGGCTGAATATTCTGACGGAAACATCTGTCAACATGCAGACAGGTTAAGTTAGAATTAATTGGGTAATGTAGCCCTGCTCACTTCCTAAACCTGCAGAATTCAAAATAAGTCAAGTAATGAAGAGAAAGAGTTGTGTTGGCCTAGATGTGTTGGACCAAATGTGTTGCAGTGTGTGTCTTACAGCATCTACACAGGAAAATGATGGGCATTAAACAGCGGCCCAGTCCACGCATGCAGGACTGGGCCGTCACTGTGATGGATCTAAAACTTGTGTTCTCCTTTTCCTCTATCTGTCTGTCTGTCTGTCTGCTTCTCACACTCCCTGCTCTCAGATGTGTTGTGTAGTCAGTCACGCTGGAAAGGTACCTTTTCCTTCCATTTCTGGCCGGCTTCAGCGGTCCGTCATCCGAGAAATTGACGGGACCGGTCCAATTTCCTGTCTCGTCCCCTTTGAGTCGGCTAAACTGTTGCGCACTAGTAAGAAAATGAGTCAGTTTATTTGGGATTTATTGTCCTTTTTGTGCAAATGTCAAACACATACAACCAAGCCCATGTGTTCACTCACAGAACTCGCAGCTCAAACACACGCACACACACACACACACACACATATATATACATTAAGGGGGACCAACTTTTTTGGCTTAAGAGAAACAGTCATAATGTGACATCAACATGCTTAGAATGGATTTAGGATGACACTGGGGTTTGAATTGTTGAATTTATGATCTGCTGGGCTGTCGCCATCGTCCTGTGTGTTATTCAAACAATCGCACTCGGCAGTATTGAGCTCCAGGAGTGTTACACTTGTACTTGAATCTATTATCGTCACTGCGATTTAATGGGCGGAACACTAATCACTGCCAATGTTTTTGCAAATGTCAAATCGCTTCTGAAGAGATGCCAATGGATTCGCCAAGCGTAGATGCTATAAAGTGGTCAATTTAGACCATCACTTCAGCCAAATATAACCGATTAGAGGCTTTTACACCGAAAGATCCTTTTATTTATCGTGTTAAGTGCTATTCAGACTGCGAAAACAGTTGTTATATGTCGTCCTTGGCTCTTTGTCGAATCAGGTGATGGGATATCTCAACTTGGACCTGGACACCACAGGCCCGGTTACACATACGTGAACATATCAGTGGCGAACCTTTCGTTCAACTTTGCTGAACTCTGGGCCACGATATTCGCTTCGCATTCGAGTATGTGTGACCGTGCCATAACACAAAAAAACATTGGGCCAATCTCCAAAGAAAAAAAATGCTATGGTTGTATTAATGGGAAGAGGATCCACTGGAACTTGACCTATATTATAATATGGCTAAAGTCAGGATATCTTTGACAGAGGAGATCATTTGGTGCAGGTTCTTCATAAACTCACAGTAAAGAAAGTAATTCCAGAGAGATGAGGGGCCCCAGTTTATGTTCACATCCTGTTTTCAAGTCCTTATTGATGTTTAGTCTCCTCGGGGGACAACAGATAGGCGACACAATAAAAAGCAATAAGACATATTTATTTTTGAGCGGCTGGTAATATTCTACAGTTTTGTTACTGTCAACAAATCCTAATAAAGCACCAAAATCAACAATGCGGAACTCGGCCACTGAAAAAACAGGCGACAAACACAGTTTCTTTTTTTTAAGGCTCAGTCATTTCCCAAAGCAGCTGAGCTCTGCAAGTTGTTACAAACATTACTCAAATTGTCTATTTGCTGGGGACTATATTCTGCTGCTGACTAAGCTTTTATTTACAGAATTGAGACAGTGTATGTTAGGTTGGACTCAAAATAGGGTTAATGTGACGGTGTAATAATATATAGAAGGGTATAACTGTATCATTGGTCAGTCTTTTTCATTGGATTTGTAATAAGAATAAGAAAAATATATTACACAACCCGACAACTCTTCCTATTATGTGACTGATTACTATGCAGCTATTCATGTGTGAGTCATATTTGTGAGTACTCTGTAGGCGTCGTGCTAAATTTAGCAGAGCGATCGAACCCAAAGAGCCTTTCCGGGTGCATAATGTGGTCGAGCATTCATCACCGAGAGCATGTCTACACTGATCTGCAGGCAGACTTGGCTTCTCTGGAGCCGCTCCGTCTTCTCTGTAACAAGCGGCTGCAGAACAAAACAGAACAGGACAGAACAGCTCCTGCTGAGTGACATCTGTCTATTGCTTTAGGCTATGGGCCTGAAATAGGACAGAAAAGAGAATCACAGTAACATAATGTGGTCACTTATGATAAAAAATAGATAATCATCAACAAATTGCTGATTAATAGCATCAAGATTGTTAAGTACTGATATTTTCCAATAATGTGGCCTCCAATAAAAGTGTAATCAATCTCATGTTACTGCATCTGATCTTGCAAACAAGCATCGAGAGCCCATTTATCTCCCATTGACTCGATTACGAGGTCAGTAATCTAAGCATTAGATTGGACGAACAACAGACACAAAGTTGCTCCGAAGCACTAACGATCTTTGATTCTACCCTAGAGCGCTGTTAATGGGACTTGAAAGCAGTCAGGACTTTTGTAATATTGGATTCAGTGACTCTGGTTTTTTTAAGGATAGGCCAGGCCCATTGATCCAGATGACCACTTAGTACTTATTGTATGTCCAGAAGTATTTCCTGTTACTATCAAGGACTTCCTGTCCTTATCAAAACAGGAAATTAACAGACGTTATCTCCTCACCGACTCTATCTTGTTTCCGCTTTGCATTAACCTTTAGCAGGGAATCACTTTGGTAAATGGTGCAGTCTTATAAATTATGAAATATGCACTTTTATGGACTAAAATCTATATATTTGTATACAGCTCTGTCAACAGCATGTTGGAGAAAAACACTGAGCTGCTCAGGAGATACAGTCCACTCACATAAGGCACCAAGAAATGTTTGTCTCTCAAGAGTCTGGTGTATAAATTTGTTGATTGGTAGAGATGCCAAGATTTTTTCATTTTTGATTTAGGACGAGGACGTTTGTTATTTTTGAGGTTTTATAGCTTTACACAATAAATCATAACGATAATGAATTGATAATGAATCATCCACCTGCACTTAATTGTAAAGCCGCTACTTTCTGGATGATTGCTCCAACCCTGAGGCCCTTGGCATTCCTCCTTCTATTTTTAGATCTCACACTCTTCAAGCCATTACAGCTGAAAGTTAATATGTCTGCCAGCAAAGAAGAAGTGTGTCACTCATTGTTATCCTTTAATAAGCTCCCTGCTTGTTCCTGCAGGTGCAATCTTACAATCCGACAGAACTTCACCCTGATGTCAGCAAAGAGGGGCAGGGGAACTGATTTGTGACACTCAACGGCCAGATTCACGGTCAAATCTATCAAGTACAACGGGACCCTCATGCATTTAGAGGAGGGACCTTTGCCATCTCCTGCTCATCTGGGATGAATGGATGAGATTTATGATAACTTAAGTTCGAAATATGACTCCCTGAGCTTTCTCTCACTTACAGCACCCAAATGTCTCCTCAGCTGCAAGTCCAGCCAAGATGTCTCTGTTAATTCAAGTTAAGATATATGTCTTTTATTTGCCTGTGTTGCCAAGAAACAGGAGCGCATGCCCCTGCCAACATGGTCCCAGGCCTGAGGAAGAATCAGGGTGCGGCTGAACCCATGTGGCATCGACTTCTGATTGTTTATGCTTGGAGAGATGTCGTAAGATGACGTCGCTTCTCCCTCTCACTCTGCTTCACACACAGACACACACACACACACACACACACATACAAAAGCATGAAAGCACACTCAGTTCATCACCCCCTCTTCTCTCTCTCTCTCTCTCTCTCTCTCTCTCTCTCCCCCACTTGCACTGGGGTGTGTGTGCAGACAGACTGTAGCAAAATGGCTGCCGCTGAGCCCTCTGGTTTTTGTCGCGTGGCTTGTTCCCCCCAATCGCTCCTAGGCCGAGCACCAGGAGCGAGTAAGAGCACAGAGCATATAGGTGTGTGTGCCTGTGTGTATGCCTGTGTGTGTGCATGTGTGTGTGCATGTGTGTGTGCATGTGTGTCAGGTGTGGATTCATGCATCTCACCGCAGAGGTCAGGATGCCATGAATCCACATTGAGTATCCAGACCAGCCCAGCAGGGTGGGAGAAAGGGGGAGGGTTTTTTCGCTGTGGGGGAGCTGTTCAGATTGCAGCACATGTATGTTTGCTTTGGAGGAAGCATATATGTGCTGAGTGTCAAATATCTGGACGTGGGGGGGGGTGAAGTTTTTCTAATTGTTTCTTTCGTTTGAGGTGAGATTTAGGTGTGTTCTTCATAAACCACCTAAAGATCAGACATCCCGGCTTCTCAGCATCTGCTCGTCTCACACTGAAATTTTCTCCGAATGTAAAAAAGAAAAGAAAAAATGACATGGGCCTGCAATTTTAAACTGATTCAAATGAGTGGAAGCTATCAAGCAGGATTCAGCTCGAGAGCCATGCATCCGGGAGTTAAATACTACTACTGTTGCAGAGCTGTTATAAAACTTGGCTCTGCAGTGGCTGTGTGTGCAGCAGCCTGGTAGGGAACAAATTATTTATTTATCAGGGGATGTTGGGGGCAATAAGAAATACACATCATTTTAACCATATCTGTCATCATCATCAGTTCCAGTAGCTTTCAGTTGCAGTATGATTTTCTGATGCTCTGTCAGATGTAGGCTACTACCAGTCAAGAAAGGCTGAAACGGAAAAATATAAAATAAAAATCTTTGAGGGAAAAGAAAGGGGGGAAACCATTACCATACACGAGCTGGAGCACTGTGTATGGTATGAATGTGATGCCTTGCTTTCAGAAAATATCAAAAAAAGAAATCCGATGGAAACTGTTTCTACTGGGAAAGAAAGATGGATGGTTAATTGCTTTTGTTCTTTTCAGCCATAAGAGCTTGTCTGCCCCCCCCATGCGTCCCCACATGTAGACTGAACACCATCAGCTTATCAATCACTGGCCTATTGTTCGAACAACATTCGGTTAATCATTGGGATCAATGGAAGCTATGAAAACATGCTTTTTCAAATCTGGTTATTATCATTACAGCGTGGATAACTCTGAACAGCAAGGCCCGCATGCATGCGCTCTAATTGCCTGTGTTTAGTCAATGGCGGCTGCACAGAAACAACACTTACTTCTTGACGTAGTTCTTCCCGTAGAGAATCTGCTGCAGTAACGTGACGAGGCCGAAGGCGCAAATGAATATGAAACAAAGGGAGCGATTGCCGAGTATGTCTTTACCCGACGAGGGGTCGGCGTATCCCATCCTGCGGCGCAGCATCCAGGGCTGAAGGTGGGGACACCCGCTAAGGTGTCGCTCTCCGCTGCATTCACGGCCGGGGTCGCAGGTGCCTTGTGCCCGCTGCACCGGGCATCGTCCCTCACCTCCTCACTGGGCTTCAGCTCACTGCCCCTCACGCCATCACATCACCGCTGCTGCAGGAGAAGCATCGCAATGTATCAGCAGCCGTCAACGGGCTCTGCATCCAGTCCTGCCTAGAATAAACCCTGGATGTCTGTGTTTGTGTGTGTGTGTGTGTGTGTGTAATATAGGCTGCTGCAGATGCTGTTAACAGCTGGATGGGAGAAAAAACGTCGAGGAGGTGCAGTCGCAGGCAAACAATCCAGGTTATCCACAACAACACGCTCAGATTGTTATTGTCCAGAATAAATCCTGAATTACTTAATCAGATAAAGAAGGTGCATTCGGTTTTTCTTTCTTTCTCTGTCTTTAAATAACTGGTGCGAGCTGCGAGAGAGAGAGACAACACACGGGTCCCGCATGCTTCATCTCAAATGTGAGCAAAGCTGCGTGACCGAAATCTAAATGGAGGAGGATGCGCCTTTTCTCCGCCTGGCACACGGGGACGCGCACTCAGTCAGATGCTCCGTTGTAATACAGCCAGAAGACAAGGTCACGCTCTCCTTCACCTGCACACTCACTACATCCGCAGCGCTGAGATTTAAATGAAGCACACAAAAATTGACTTTCACAATAAGATTACATGGTGTAAATTATAAGCCATTCATTGTTTTGTATCACAGAGGTAATACACATCCAACAATTCTCTGCTAAGCAATTTTCTGTCCTATTATTATTTTTAGCATTTTAAGCATTATTTAACAGTGTTCAGCAGTGTGGAGGCCCTGAAGTGCAGACGGCAAATCAAAAAATACACAACAGCAAATCAAAAATAATACATTGTGTTAAATACAACACAATACACACTAAAATCAGCGACAAGCCTCGTCATTAACAGGTACCTAGCTTTTTTGTTAGTAAATGTCGCTGTATTTTTTTGATTTGCCAATGTGTTCTGTGATTTGCTGTTGTGATTTCTTAATTGTTGTTGTGTTTTGTGATTTGCTGTTGTGTTGCTCTTCAGGACCCCTGTATATTACCTTGCCGGAGCTAAACCACTGAAAGGAACCAGTGGATCTTTAAGTGCTGCAGAAAACAGTTTCAGTTTCATTGTCCACGTTGATAGTTTGTGTGATGGCATAGGTGGGTGTGACAGTCTTTAGATTATTCATGTGTTTACTGATGTTGCTCTGTGGGTCGTCTCATTAATGTCACTTTGAATGACACTTCTACACACAGTGTCAATGGTGTTTTATAAAAGATCTGCATGGTGGAATGTAAATGTTTTGTCTTTTCTTTCTTGACCCACCAATAATAATTTGACATTTCTGTCTTGAAACATATATCTAGCCCAACCTGCCGTGGGCCTCTGTGTAAATCTGTTGATCTATTCTTTGGTTGACAAATATTTTAGAAGGGACACACATAGTAATTTAAAACTGAAGCAAGTCAGACGGAAACACTGATAGTTGAATTCCTGCAAAAATCTATTCTCCACAACAACCTATTTTTCTAGAATTTTGCCTGCAAGGTGAGAACAGTAGCCTAGACATCTTTCTCTCGGGCCGCAGCCCTCAGGACCTGACTCACTCCCAGACCAGATGGGACATGTAGCTCCATCAGCATGTTCTGGGTCTTTCCTGGGGCACCTCCCAGTTGGATGTACACAGATTATTTGCACACACAAAAAGGCTTGCAACAAACTTCTCTGACTACTCTCAACAGAAAGGAGCATTGTGAGCTCTTCATCCTTAAAGGGTGAGACCAGGCCTGCAAAGAAAGCCCCTTTGTGTTTTATATCTGCAGTGTTACTTTCTGTCATCATGGTTAATCCAGCCATGGATCAACCATGAATACATTAACCATGAATAGATTAACCATGAATTGAGAGTATATGTGAAGTTATAAAGGATCTCCCTCCTCTGTGTGCTCTATGTTTGCCCCAAAAGGCACAAACGTAGTTTCCTGATACAAGCACAGTATCAACAGCAAAACTCTAAATGTTGAAACAGGGGCCGTTTCAATATAGGATATGTCTCTAGTTGATTATCAACTATATTTTCGATCTCACACCAAGCCTTCTAAATAAGCTTCGGTCCGTCAGTTCACATTAAAACTGACACACCAGAATTACATTTTTATATTTTCATATAATGTCTTGTGTTTTATAATACATTAAATTCAATTTTTTATGTTATTTAAATATAAATGGATATTATGCTTTGAGTGGGAACTTTTAAATTCGGTGCGTTGGGTGGGGAAATTGAATTAATAATCTTTTTCCTGTGCAAAACAGTATGGGGCCGCATTTGTGTGTTACACCGGAAGCAGCACGGATGTGATTTCATGCGGCGCCTGCTCCTCTTCCGGTCTCTTTTCCCTCAGCCTTCGGACGAAAATGGTGAGAAGCAACGCTGTCACACAGAAATCTGCAAACATCAGCTCAATGGGCCGTTAAGATGACACCAACTCACGATGTTTCTCCACCGGAGAAACACCGTTTCTGTTCGGATGATCTATTTTAGAGATGAAGCTCCATTTTATTAACAAAATAAGGCTGTTCATGTCGCTTCCGTCTAGCATCTGTAGGCTCTCGTTAGCATCGAGGCTCAGTTTACAAATTCAGTTTGATTCACCCGGGACACGAGCGGATAACATTTAAATTACCCTCTGATTTTGGTTGTAGGTGCAAATAGTCAAACCTACACCTACTATTTATCTTGTGAAGTTTAAAGGAGGCTGTGAAACGTCTAACTAGCTAGCTCCTCCATAGCGGTTAGCATAACCAGCTAGTTTCTTCATGTGATATTTTAGGTGAATCTGCACCAAGTAAACAGACCTTTTAAAGTTTGTGTATGTTTGAAGCCGGTGTTCATGCATTATAAAGTAATTCATTCTGATTGTACAAGTCAACACCTTTCATTGATATAATTGTAAACATTGTTTAAGCAAAACAGACTTAAACAAACTGATAATGTTCAAATATAATGACCAGTGACAAATGATAAACAAATCCATAGCAGCAACATCTACTGAGCGTATTATACAGCAAGTAACCAGGTGAAGAGCTGTACCTGCTCTACTTTGTACATTTAACCATCCACATAACTTTAAATATCCACAGAAGCAGTTGTGTATTGTTTCTTAGTGATTATCGACTAAACACTGAACTGTAGTTGATAGATCTTCTGTGTGAAACATTATTTACTATCACTGAGGCAGTCCCCTACATTCATCAAGTGGTTGTCATTGAGCGTCTGAGTCTTGTCAGTGATGTTCTCAAACACAAATGTCTGAACAAATGATTTTCTGTGATTCATACGTTGTATCTGAGACAAGACCGCCAGAGCTCTGAACTTGTGCTCAAGTCTTTGAGTTGTCGTTGACCTGTGGCGTCTTTCTTATTCAGACGAAGGGGACATCTTCTTTCGGAAAGCGCCGCAACAAGACGCACACCTTGTGCCGTCGCTGTGGTTCCAAGGCCTATCACCTGCAGAAGTCCAGCTGCGGCAAGTGTGGCTACCCCGAGAAGCGCAAGAGAAAGTGTAAGTGTAGCTTTGTGAATGAATGACTTGAAAGAACATGCAGGAGAATTGCCTCAGTGCTTGTTTAGTTTAGCTACGGTTTTATCCTCTAAAGAGGTCTTTTCTCACACGTACTTTATGTACTGTTGACAACAAATTTTGACTTTGTTTGCCCAGTGTCTGTATGTCAGTGCATTATCCAGCTCTACATTGGTGTGAATGTCCAGGCTGATTTGATGCATTGAAATATTTGTTTTGTAGACAACTGGAGCGCGAAGGCCAAGAGGAGGAACACCACTGGTACCGGCCGTCTGAGACACATGAAGGTTGTGTACCGCAGGTTCAGGTATGATCCATTTGAAGATGCTGATTTAGATGTGCTGCCACTTAGGTGCTAACTCTGCTATGAAAGAGAGCTTGCCCTCCGTGCCTCAGTGTTATAGGACTCCCATGTATGAAAGGTGACGTGTTACAAATGATTAAATGTATCATGATGCTCATACTTATAATTAAGTATTCTAACACTTTCTTAATAAGTCATTTTTATTTGGCATCTTGATTTGCAAACACTGGATTTGCTTTTCATTTGTATTGACATATTCCGTGATGGAAATACAAGCAAGATCCATGCATCTTACCTAAAACCACTTCTTTATTTCCCATATAGACATTTTAATAAAAGAAATGCTAGATTGTATAACCACATTTTCCCCATCGTGGCTTTTGTTGAGGTAACATGAGAACTCTGCTTACGGGAAACTTGTCTGGAGTCCTGTGGAGACTTGTCAGTGTCGCTTACCAATGATGTTTGAAAAAAATGTCTGAACAAATGAAATCAAATGATATCAGTATTTTCTCTGAGGTAAGCTTCATTCCAAGACTCAATCAGTGACATAGAACTGGACACTGCAGTTGCTTGAATGTGCAGTTTTCAACATGCTTTTTATTCAGTTTGGCAGGAAACATTGTTTTGTGTGTGTTGTGAGAATATAGACAAGCTTTTGTACTTTTGGTGCCTTTCCATTAACAAAGTTTGGCTTCATTACAGTAAATAAGCTCTGACTCTTCATCCAAATAAGTTTGACTGGCAGAGTTTGTTGGTCTTGGATCCACACAAAGTCACAAACTGCCAAGACCAAATGTCTTTTAACTTCATAATATCTAAGTTAAAACTTTGTTCATATTCCAGTTATTTTTCTGAAGTAGGGCTTTGAAAGACTTTAATTATAGTTCATATCACTTCATTATCTTATAGGCAGTCGTACTGTAGTTTTCACCATCAGAGCGTACATACCTTTGTGCTCAGTGAATAATGATAAACCGACTCACTGATTGTGCAGTGAAGTTGGTCTTAATAAGGACTGGAAATCTGTGGATCAAAGATGAAGCCAGGTGATGAATGTTATTTAACATAAAAGTACAGCTCTTTCAGGGCAGATGTTTGAACATGTTCTCTCACTGCTGTCATTTAATCTACCTGTGCCAGTTTCCAAGATTTAAGGATTAAACCTCTTATCCTGCTTTGACAAGTCAAAACGTCAACGCATTTAGATAGCATCTCAATTGAAATGCCAACTTCTGTTTGGGCAATAAACACCAGAATGAGTCGCAGCTTATTTGTGCCAAATTGCCAGAGACTTAACTTGATGTTTATCCTTCTGTCCAAACAAAACTGGGAGAAATAAATATTCAGAATTAATCATCAGATCACAACAGGTGAGGTAACACGAGTTATTTACCCGTTCAGATAGTTAACCAGTCTGTAAACAGGAGACTGGAATCATCAAGTTCATTTGTTTATAAATGTGACTAAAACCTGGAAGTAAATTATCAAGCATTTTTGTGAAATAACAAATACTGTGACTCTGGTTTTTTCACCAGAGTCAGACTACTCTTTTATGTATCTACATCAACCGTATATTATTATTCATTCTTTTAAATTTATCTCATTCCTTATTTTCCAGGAATGGTTTCCGGGAAGGCACCACCCCCAAACCCAGACGTGCTGCAGTGGCCGCCTCCAGCTCATCCTAAAAGACACATTTTTGGTTAAATAAATGTGATGTACAACAAGAGTTTTGTTCTTGTCTCTTGATCTTTCACCCTCACTGTCTTATCCAGTGATGAAGGCCAAAGACAGAGGCCATGTTTAGTGTCAATTAAATATATACATGGTTGAGATTTAACTCTCACTTTGTTCACTTGTGCAAATCTCCAAAATGTAAAGGTTTCAATGTTAGAAAAACACAGGTGACTGAAATAAAGTGTTTTCAGAAACATGGGCCTTTTTGTATTAATACTGGACATGTTTGAGTTCACATTTTTCCTATTTAACAAGTCAAATGTTTTGCTTACTGAAAGTAAACAGCTTTTTTTAGTAGTTGTGTGAAACATAAACCTTTTAATCAGGTATGATTCAACTTATATTATTTTAAAATGTATTATATAAACCTCATCAAGAGCAAATCTAAAAAAATATCCTTACCAAACCCTCTTTAAGCACATTTGTTGAATATACATGTTTTTTTATCTCTTAAAGGCATTTAGAAAATGTCATTCCGTAATGAGGCCTAATCACTGATGCCACACCATGCATTTCACACAAACATCAATACAAGTGCACTTAATGACCAAAGCTAATTGACTTTATCTTATATCTTTTGTTCTGCATATTAAGCAATGACTTACTTTTTTATCTCCCCTGTTAGTGGAGAAATATTTGTAATATAACATCTTTAAAATCCAAATTATTGTGGAGTTCTGAACAGATTTAGCATCAAACTGCAACTTATCTCTTTCACAGTCTGGAGATAGTTTTAACAACTCTTTGAGACACGTGCCTCCAGGACACTGTCACGTGTATTCCCTGGATTTGAGTCAGATTCATTAGACTTACAACATGTAATACAGATACTCCTACAGGGCTGTGTTCTACCTCACTTAGTAAAAGTGCAGCTTTGATAGATTGAATCTGTAGCTTTAATGGCAGCGCGCAGCTTCCAAACATCCTCAACAACAAAACAAGTCTAAATATTTATCAGGGGCCAAACAATACTGAGATTTCTTAGATGACGAGTGGAGGGAAGTCTGTTTACAAATGACTCGAACTTTTAAATGTTATGGTTGCAGCTGGAAAATGTCAGAGGAGTCGGCCACAGTGAAGAAAAGCAGCAGAGAAGCGCAGTGGAAAAGTTTGGGTGTTGGAATTATATCGAATTACCAATCACCGATTTCCCGGCAAAGTAATTTATTCCTGGTTTTTCGGAATCCAAAATGTTTTCCAGGCAGTTTTCTTCCAGTGAAACTCATCTGTTGGAGGATCTGGTTGGGTCATACATGATTTGCAGCCTCACACTTCAGTGGAGGAGCGCGGCTCCACTCACAGAAAACATTCCTCTTGGTTGTGCTGCAGAGTTTCTCCCCCTGCGTGGCCAAAATACTCTCTGTGGATCTGATTATACAGCTTTACGATGTGGTTCCAGCTGTAATGCAGCTTATCTGTTTATTTTCTACAGTGTTGATTGAGTTTTCAAAATAAAGTGATGACTGGATTTGGCTTTTTAAGATAAATATTTTTGATTCCAGATTCCACATAGAGTAACACATTTTTAGATTTTACATTGTGAATATTGAGGCTTAATTTTAAAGGGAAAATAATGATAAAGGAATCATATCTTTTACCTTGTTTCCTGCTGTGACCAACATAACTAAATAAATGTTGAAGAACCTTGTTATAGAGATAAAAATGTACAAATATTGGCAAGAGAATTGTGATTTCTTAAGCAAAAACTTAAAATGTATGGAGAGAAAATAGATAAAAAAAATAGGCGCAAAGGTGTTTTACATGATTTACAAGTGAAAAATAAGATTTACACTTGTGAACAATAATTTGTGTGTAACTTTGGGTACTCACAAATGCATGTTGAAATCCACATTCAAATACCAAGCAATTTGTGCACATGTAAAACAGTTTTACAAATGCACACATGCACAAAAATACAGTTTTTTAACTTCACAGATATAATAAATGTCCACAGCTGTCCACAGACAAATGTCTAAAAATATTTGTGATATTTGATCAAAATAATACAACTTTTGCAATATTAAAGTTTACACAGTGTAATGTAACTTTCCCGGGCTTTTTAAAGTCCAGCGTTGGAGTGGAGATCTGTTACATCCACTCAGCACTAGCAGACCTGCTCCACTCTGGCCCTGGTTTTGTTTTCCTTCTCTGTGAGCTGAGCGTCTTTTGTGGAGTGATACCGCTCAAACAAACATCACACTGGCCAAGAAACAAGCAGGAAGCTCCATGACGGTTCTCACAGTTTGAATGTGATGATCTGTTCAAAAGAAGGAAGTTCTTTTTTCCATGATAGCTATGAGATTCCGGGGATGATTGGAATATCTCTACAAATATTAGATGGACTTCAGTAGTTCTGTTTGGTTATTGTGGCAGTGACCCAGGTCCCAGGAACCTGAAGCAGTGTAATGGTTGTGAGGCTGAATAATACACTGCTCAAAAATATTAAGGGAACACTTCAAACATCAGATCTTGATGAACGAATTATTCAAGTTGAAAATCTTTACTGATGTACATTTTATAATTTGTTGAGAACAAAATGACGTAACAAGGGTCAATGGAAACCAAAATCATTAACCCATTGAGGGCTGGATTCAAAACCACACTGACAATCAAAGTATAAAATTGAAATCACTGGCTGACCCAACCTGCGTGAATTTAATCACCAACTCCTGACAACATCTGGGCATGCTCCTGATGAGTCGGTGGATGGTCTCCTGGGGGATCTCCTCTCAGACCTGGATCAGAGCATCAGTGAGCTCCTGGACAGTCTGTGGTGGTACTTGGTGGTGTCGGATGCACCGATACATAATGCCCCATAGGTGCTCAATTGGATTTAGGTCAGGGGAACGTGAGGGCCAGTCAATGGCATCAAGGCCTTCGTCATCCAGGATCTGCCAACATGAGGCCAGGCATTGTCCTGCACCAGGAGGAACCCAGGGCCCACCGCATCAGTAGTTTTTGCATAATCCTTGATGGATGGATGGATGGATGGATGAGATAGATAGATAGACAGACAGACAGACAGATAGATAGATAGATAGATAGATAGATAGATAGATAGATAGATAGATAGATAGATAGATAGATAAACTGTAAAGGCAGGAAAATCAGCAGTGCACAGACGGCAGTAATGACTTTACACCGATAGGGGGCGATACATAGCCGGGGAGACTTGCCTGAAGTCACCGTCCCACTTTCTCTTCTCTGAGGGTGTGTGTGTGTGTGTGTGTGTGTGTGAGAGGGCAGGTGAAGGCGCAGTGCGACGGAGCTGCAGCACCCAGAGGCAGCAGACTTTTTTCCTGTTGGGTCTGTTTCTCCCACACTGACCATCTGAAAACATCTGGATCTCCTCCTCTACAGCTGTGGACCTGTCTGCATCTCTCTCCTCCGGATTATCCCACTTTATCTCCAGTTTTTATGAGTTGTGAATGAGATTCTCCTGAACTGCGGCTGCTGTAATGAGATGTGAGTAGAAGCCTGGCTGCTGCTGCTTGCTCTATACATATATATGTGTGTGTGTGTGTGTGTGTGTGTGTGTGTGTGTGTGTGTGTGTGTGTGTGTGTGTACACCTCTCTGCTCCCCTGAAACACTTGAACTGACTCCAAACTTTTCCTTCTGAAGCCTCTGTCCTGGGATCAGTTTGTGCCCTGCTCCTGCTGCTGCGGGAGCCTGCGTGCCTGGGAGATGAGGTTACCTCCAGCACAGGTAGGTGAGAGGTCAGCAGGCTGGACCCACCACTGTTGTACCTGCATTGTAATCACATCACGAATGCTGTAGTCCGGTCATTTCGTGGCTCTTACAGCTGCCAGAGGTCTTCGGAAGGGAAACACGTGCAGGAATCAGTGTGCGTGCACGCCCGGGTTTTCATTGTACCCGCGGTTTTCTCAGGTCTTCCTCTGGAGACACTGGATTTAAGATGCCCACCATGCTATTAGACATTCCTGTAATCACAGGCAGGTCCTGACAGGCCTGGTAACAATGACATGACTTCATTAGCAAGGGGGAGACACTACTGAAATGATTATGTGTATGAAGTCATATTTAACACATTATTTATCTTCTAAAACTGATCATGATAAGGAAAAACAGCCTCATTTTGTAGTTTTTTGTGTGCATATTAGCTTGGTTCACGTCTTCTTGCATCTTGATGAGGCACTGCAGAAAAGATAATGTATATAAAATCATGTTTAACATCCTTTTTATCTTCTAAGACAGATCATAATATGGAAAAAATATCATTTTAGGGCCTAATTTTGTATTTGTTAATGCATATTAGCTTGTCTCAGGAACTTGTCTCTTGAGGAGGCACTACAGAAATGTATCTCTTCACTGCATTAAAGCCAAGATTTCAATATGCCAAACTAGATTTGTCCTTGAGTTTACATGTGTTTCTTGTAATGGAGCCCCTGAACCGACTTTTCCTGCCCAACCTGTGGAGACATCCAGCCCCCCCCCCTGCCCGTGTCACACCTCCTAGCTACATACTCTTCTGCCCTCAGGCCAAGAGATCGCACACACTTGTGAACAAAAACCTACTCGTTTCTTTTTTTTACATTTTGGCATCTGATTTCTGCTGTTACGAGCTCCAGGTCCTCTGGTTTCTCACGGTGATATTGTGTCATTTTTCCAGTAAAGGCCAATCACTAGAGGATTTACGTTCCAGGCTTTTGAGACGTACTTTTCCCATCAACTGTCGACTCACAGTTGGGAAGACGGTGATTACTTCCCACGTCTGAATCTGAAGCAATTACTTCAGTAACATCTGACCTGTTGAATCAGATAGTATCAGTGTGTGATACTCGAGTGTGCTGCTGGTAGACAGAAAGGCCTGGGGGCTGTGTACAGACATGTTTCCTGGTTTGTTTTACCATCTATTGTGTGTTTATAAATTCACTGCTGCAAAGCTTCTCATTGGTCATTTTTTTACATGCAGTTATCAGTGAAGCTACTCCCTGAGCTGTTAATCTAAAGATAAAGGAATGTCTGATACAAACAGTCGTATCTCTCCAGGACAGTTTAGAGAAATTGTTTGGTAATATGTGGCAATAAACTCAGTCTTTTTTTTTTTAAACAAGTTCTGAGAGTATTTCCCACAAAATTCCTGAAAAACTGAGAGGAAGAAGTGCACTAAGGGAATAAAAATGGCATTACCTCACAGGCAGATGTTGTTTTAAATAAGAGAAAGTCCTAAAGGCTTTATCCGAGAAGAAGTGGTGATCTAATCCCAGACAGATGTTAAGGTGGGCGGATAAACTACTGTCCAAGCCACAGTTCTATTTTATGATTGTCAGCATAATAGTTGATCTCTTTTCCACTTTCTCACAGTGTCTTCCCCTTCTTGTTTTCCGCAGTGAACCCGTGCTGCTATTTCCCCTGTCAGCACTGGGGTGTGTGTGTCAGGTATGCTGAGGACAAGTACGAGTGTGACTGCACCCGCACCGGCTTCCAAGGAGAAAACTGCACCGTCCGTGAGTGAGAGGAGCTTTTGGGGGAATTTGAAATATCCTCTCATTCCTTTGTGTGCGAGCTGCAAGGGGTCAGGATGGTTGGCTGATGAAAGGGCTTACATTTTGTTGTTGTTAAAACAGGAAATAGTGCAACATAGCCCGGCTCCCCAGAGCCAGGGCTTCTTGTCTAGACCCAAATATTTGGAGGATAAATTGGAGAAAAAAAAGGAGCCCCTGCCAGAAAGAGAGCAGCTGGAGGAGAGCTGCTGGTGCCAAGCTCTGCACCGGAGCACCTACTAATTCTGCCGCTACGCTTCTCCTCAACAAGGAGTGCTCACACACTGGAGACATTAATCACATGTGATGTGTCTGGCTGAAAGTTATGCAGTTACGTCACATTCACTGGGCATAAGGACAATAAACCATTGCTTTGATTGTGCAAGATAGAGGGCGAGAGAAGCAACGTCAAACAGGATAAGGGAAATGGAATGTGTTCGTGGATGGTGATGGATTGAGTCATTATTGTTATATTTATTCTCTTAAAGTGATAGTTTGATGTTGTTTACTTTCTTGTGGTCAAATTTAGATGTTTGTGGCTTCAAAAACGAAATGAGTCAGCAAATAATTATTATATTAGTATATAACCAGTAGAGTGCATACCTCCGCCAAGACCCAACAAGACTTAATTAAATTCACTAGATTTTTATGTATTTGGATCTGCTCCAAAATACTCACAGTCATAAATATCAGTCCCCTAAACATGCCTGATTCCTGGTCCATTAATAGGCCCTTTTCACAGCAGCCATTTTTTTCATTAAGGCTCTATCTAAATAGGGCAGAATCTTAATGAATTGGATTACACACGTGTTAACCTACTATTTCATGTCAAAATGGCTGCCCTGAAAGGTGTGTATTATTCTCTGAGAAAAACAGACATGAGACTGAATGACCTTTTTGACTTGCAGGTGGTGACTTAAACATTTATACCAAGGTTGTAAAACCAAGCCCAAACTCACTGTGTGTCCTGTTTGACTTTGACGTCCTGACTTTGTCAATGTCCACTATAAATTCCCAGATGCTCATTACAAAGAGTGTTTTTTTCCCCGTGTCCTTTCCCTGCAGCCGAGTTTTGGACCAGAGTGCGTCAGTTCATCAAGCCCAGCCCAGATGTGGTACATTATATTCTCACCCATTTCCATTGGCTCTGGGACATCATCAATCACACCTTCCTGCGGGAGGTCCTCATGCGGCTGGTCCTCACAGGTTGGGAGTCACTAAAAGAAAGTCTTTCAGGGATCTCACAAATTCCAGTTATCTGATGACCTGATTTTTTTTTTTGTATGAACAGTCAGGGCCAACTTAATACCCAGCCCTCCAACCTTCAACTCAAAGTACGGCTACCTCAGCTGGGAATCCTACTATAACGTGAGCTACTACACTCGGCTGCTGCCCCCGGTACCAGATGATTGTCCTACACCTATGGGGGTCAAAGGTGAGCCACTCAACAATATTGAATTTAAATTTATTTATTTTCACATGAACTTCAGGCATTTATGCAACGCCACTTACAAATATGCTTATATCATGACCATAGACTGTATTTAAAGATGGACGAAGTGACTGCTCCTTAAATTAGACCAAAGCATCTAGATCACTATCTGGTGGCTGCCTGCTCCATGTTAGTGGATGGGACATGAACTCAACTAAAATTGAAGTACTCGTCAAATATTTTTTTCTCAAAGTATCTGCCATTTTAGGTAGTTCTTATCGCACTGACGTTTCTTCTAGTGTTCATTTTTCCTGATAGGTTTTATTTTAATATGTTGATATGATATAAAAACAGGGTGAAACGTCATGATTACAGTGCATGCAGATTATTGACCTTGAATGGTTCAGAAGTGCAGTGTGATGTGTTCACTTTGTCAGTACTGTTTTCACAAACAGACTGTCTCAGTGTTATGACTAGAGGTGTGATGTCTCTGTGCTGTGTGCTGTGTGTGACGTTGTGCTGTCTCTCTATAGGCAAGGCTCTGCTGCCTGACCCTGAGATGCTGGTTGAGAAGCTGCTGAAGAGAAGGACGTTCAGACCCGACCCCCAGGGCTCCAACCTCATGTTCGCTTTCTTCGCACAGCACTTCACCCACCAGTTCTTTAAGACCTACAATCGCATGGGCCTGGGCTTCACTAAGGCTCTCGCGCATGGGGTTAGTGCGGTTACAGCTTTTATCCTGCTAAATAATAATACAATTTACTTGGTTAGCACTCATCTTAATAGGGAAAAGGTAGTCAAAAGAAGTAATAAAACATAAAGACATGATACTGTTATGATTAGATACAAACATAAAATAACAAAGCTGTTTTTTTATCTTCTGACTGAGGGGAAGCATGTAAGTTGTAAACATCAGTGGGCGGAGAATTGATTCTTGGAGCGCACCACAATTGTACTGACCACAACGGAACACAAATCTGCTAACACAACAAGAGGAGGCTCTTCTTGAGAGATACAAATGTGAAAGGTTTAAAGCAATCTTCTTAAAAGGAAGTACGAGTCATTTGCTCTGTTGTTTAAAGTGTGTCTTACAACCGGAAACAGATGCCTGGCTCAATCCAAACATCAAAGACAACCGATGGGATCCTCTAAAGTCCATAAATTTACATTTTATATCTAATTTGTTATGGTAAGAACCAGTAATTCAGTTTTTTTGTTCTTATTTAACAAACAAACTGTAACATGATAATTTATTAACTTTATAGGTGCTAGTAGGAAGATTTTGTGACAGGATAGCTCCTCTGTTTTCAGTCGTCGAGCTTGTGCAAAGCTACATTAACCGGCTGCTGGTGGTAGCTTTATATTTATTATGTTTTATAGTTATGTTAACCTTGACCTTACACTTCAGCTCCAAAAGTTAATTATCTGGCGCTACCCTCCCCTGTAATATAAATACCACATTTGGGGAAAATCCATCCATGCATTGTTGAATTATTTTCTCTCAACACACTTACAGACAAAAATTTGCACATGGGCTAATAAGGGGTTATGGTTGCTTATATAAGAATTATGGAAATGTGTTTTTCTAAATGGGGCTATGTGGCCAATGACAGAGAGGCAGCAGTTATTGACAGTTATTGAACAAAGTTAATAATTCATCGTGATTTCATGACAGTTTGAGCGAAAGTAGAAAAAGCCTCACATAACTTTACACCTATGTTTGTCTCTGTAGTCCAAAACATTTGTATTTATGCATTTAATGTCAATTTTTAATGAAAGAAATTGTAGTTATTAATTTGATTATTTTCTTTTTTTTGTCATGTGGTACAGGTGGACGCAGGGCACGTTTACGGAGACAATCTGGAACGTCAGCTGAAGCTCAGGCTTCATAAGGATGGAAAGCTCAAGTATCAGGTGAAAGAGAAAACATATTCCCAGACTTATTTCAACACGTTGAGCAAAAAATTCTCCCTTCAGTTGAAAATGTATTATGCTTGGTTTGAGTTTAGTTAATAACAAGCAACCTGTTGCTCACAAATAAATGCCCTGTGCAGCACCTGCCAAATATGATTGATGTAAATGTGTTGACTTTTTAAATGTCATGTTCTAGGAATATAATCTCAGATGAAGGGGAAAGAATATTTTGCAGTGAGTTGTTTTGTATAATTCATTAATATTACTATTTCCCCCCATTAGTTAATTGACGGCGAGCTATACCCTCCTTCTGTAGCTGATGCACCAGTGAAGATGAACTACCCCCCCGGGGTCCCCCCTGAGCATCAGATAGCTATTGGTCAGGAAGTGTATGGACTCCTCCCTGGTTTGGGAATGTACGCCACACTGTGGCTGAGAGAACATAACCGAGTCTGTGAAATCCTGAAGGCGGAACATCCCACCTGGGACGACGAGCAGCTTTTCCAGACCTCACGTCTCATCATCATTGGTGAGCTGGGCACAATCTTGAAGGGATAGTTTGACATTCTGGGTAAAACTGTGTGTTGATTTGTTTTCTTGCTGAGTTACATAAGATCAGTGATACCACTCTCACTTCTGTATGCTAAATTGAACGCTACCACCAGCAGCTGATTAGCTTAGCTTAGCTGACCAATGGTAATATAGTCTGCAACCTCTATAGCTCACTAATTAACAAGTTATATCTGATTAATTGTTGATGTGGTTATGGGGGGTCTGTTGATCTGTTCTGTTGTATAAAAAAAAGTAGTGTATGCTCCAGGTAGTCGACAGTTCATAATACATATAAAGACTAAAATCACTTAGCACACACATTATTTGTGACCAAATTGCACACATTTCAGTATATAATATACAAACAGTAATAATAATAATTATAGTTTTTATATTTGGTCAAGGCACAGGCGCAGTCATGATGTCGTGATTGCTCATAGTGATGCCAAGACTCCAGGAAGTCTCTGCACTCAGCCAAGAGATAACATCTAATAAAACCCACTAATTGTCGGTTCTGTAATGTGTAATGTAACGTGTTCGTGCATGAGCCTTTGAGGTGCCAGGGCCAGATGATGGTGCCTATTTCCCTTTTTTCAGCCTTTATGATAAAATAGCCGACAGAATTTTTTTAAATTTCTTCTAAAGCTCAGCTAGCAAAATGTTTATTCCCCAAAATGTCAAGCTATTCTAACAATGTATTGATTATGTTTTTTAAGTTTTTATCTTGTTTGCTTAGTGCATGTTCACTTGATTTCTTCAATAGCAGTGTATGTTAGCACATCTCTACATAAGCCCATGCATGGACGTCCCGAACCCAAACTTTGTTGCAGTTTGAACCAGTCCAGTTGTGACTCAGTATCAGGTTGGTGGGTTTTCCTCATCCCTTTGCCCCCTCCCTTTTTGTCTCTCTCAGGTGAGACCATCAAAATCGTGATAGAGGAGTACGTGCAGCACCTCAGTGGATACCTGCTGCAGCTGAAGTTTGATCCCACCTTGCTGTTTAGCTCCCAGTTTCAGTACAGCAACCGCATTGCTCTAGAGTTTAGCCAGCTCTACCACTGGCACCCTTTGATGCCCGACAGCTTCTTTATTAATGGAGACGAGCTGTCGTATCAACAGTTCCTCTTCAACACGTCTGTCCTCACACACTACGGCATCGAGAAGCTGGTGGATGGTTTCTCTCGGCAGGTTGCCGGACAGGTAACAAACCACAACCATTAAAACTAATATACAAAGAGAAATATAATGCTATAACTATGTGTTTAACTCATAGAATATGCAGTATTGCGTCACAAGTTTTTTTGTCACTCATGCTCTTCCTGTTTATATGGATTTGGTTCACATAAGTACTTGGCATGATTACAAATTACTATGTTTGTGTGTTTAACTGAGTTTGGTGGAAATTGTCACACTGTAATCATGCTGATGTTGGACTGAACTCAGAGAAAAAGAATATCACGATTTATTTTTCTTTTCTTTGTGCCATATACTCAAATTTATATATAAGGTGGAAATGATTCATATTTAATAATCATAATCCTCACGTAGATTAATACATTTGCAAGCCTACAGGAGCTCATACACTTTTTAAACCCGGTCTCCAGACAGATCAATACACATCAACCCAAGCTGCATGGAAGTAAAAAACAGTGAATATCTTTTACTGTTGAATGAATCACTTTGTGGTGATAAATAGGATATTAGTTAAAATAAGACATTTATTAGAGATTATTTATTATTTCGATGCAGAATAAGAAACATTACACAATGGGGCTGCATGTAATATGTAATTATTGTAACCATCATTTGGATTAAACATTTTTATAATTAAAAAAATCATAATGGTTCAGTTTGTGTGTGAAGGAAGAGCATTATTTTGTACATAAAAATTCTGTACAAACGTCTTTCCGGGGAAAACATACAGAACAATGTATGTGTAACAGGATGTGATTTGTAAGTATTTAATGTTTCTTTTAATGCACATTTCATCCACGACGTTATCTTCATCCAAGATACCGTCTGCCAGATTTTGAAACCTCCATTCATATTGTATTTTGTATGATGTCCTTTTATCCTACAGATCGGCGGCGGCCATAACATCAATGCTGTGGTGACCAGAGTGGCAGTGGGAGCCATAAAGGAGTCCCGCCAACTCCGCATTCAGTCCTTCAACGAGTACAGGAAGCGTTTCAACCTGAAACCGTACACGTCATTCAGACAATTCACTGGTGAGAAAAAACTGTTCTGTGTCCAAACCACACAGAGACAAGAGCCTGAGATTTACGACTTCGACGAGTCCATGAGAACAGCTGAGCAAGTACTTTCTTGAAATACATGGCATCCACTCAAGTTCTTGTTATGGTCTTAAGAATATTACTTATTGTAATTGTATGTTTACTTACGACCGCTATTCTGTGAGGGGAAACCACGGAAGACATTTTTAACCCAGTCCTCGGTTGTTGATGTATTCTGCATTGCTTCACATACACTGCACGGTATGCACGTGGATAATTCGATGTATTTCATGTTGTATGTTGGCTTTAATCAGGTAGTTTTGGCATATGAATTTATTAACAGAATTAAGACATATAGCCAGACCTTAGTGAAGGATTACTTATTTGAGCTAAATGCTAAACTTGTGTCTACGTCATAGACTGTATGTAAGGATGGACGACACGAGAGCTACCAAAAGTGAAGCCAAAGTGTCGTGATTGCCTCCTGGTGGCTGGATGCATTATAGGTCATAAACCCTAACTCCTCCTTGTTTGCAGATGGGACACGGACCAAACTAAAAAGTCAAAATAGCCAACATATGAAATTATTTGTCATTAGTGACGGTTTCTGTCAATTTAGAAAGTTCTAATCTGACTGGTGTTTGTTAAAATGTGAGTTTGGTTTTGCTGAAACTGCTGACACCACAATCACTACTGCGCAGTCTCTGGCTCTAAGTGACGTCCAAAGTGCAAGATGGTGGCAGCCTATTCATGATACTTGGCTTCATTTTTGTACAATGCGAGGAAGTGGAGACACGTCGTCCATCTTTATACAATATATAGTCTGTGGTCCTCATTAACAATGCTATTATGATCTCTAGCAATCGTATGTTTACCAGGTTCACCATATCGACTTTAACATGCTAACATTTGCTAATTAGCACTGAACACAAAGTACAGCTACAGGTTGATGGGAGTTTCAATGGTATTGTCATAAACAATGAAAAGTGAGGGATCATGGAAGTTGCTGTGATTAATCCAGAGGGGGAACATGAATGTGTGTTTCATGATAATGATTCCAATGCAGTTACTTGTTAAAATAATTTAGTGACATCTCATGGTGCCACTAATGATCAACTGGTCCCCATGCACCAAGGACCATTTTATCTGTCCGATAGTTGTTCAAGTTCTTCAGTAAAAAACTAAAAAAGGTCAACCTGGCGGATCAATGCTAGGCCATACTAGTAAGACAAAAAAATCTATAAATGAATACCTACACTTATGTATATGCTAGCATTAACTGTTTTCTACTTGTGATTACCTTTGCAGATAATGAAGAGATAGCCAGTATGCTTGAAGAATACTACGGGGACATCGATGCTCTTGAATTTTATCCCGGCTTGATGTTGGAGAGAACACGAAAGAATGCCATATTTGGAGAGAGCATGGTGGAGATGGGTGCCCCCTTCTCCCTCAAGGGGCTTCTGGGAAACCCATTATGTTCTCCAAATTACTGGAAGCCCAGCACCTTCGGAGGCAACGTCGGCTTTGACATAGTGAACTCTGCCACGCTAAAGAAGCTGGTCTGCCTGAATACCAGGACGTGTCCTTATGTGGCATTTAGAGTTCCGACAGAGGACAAAAGTGACAGTAAAGTATCTGATGAGCTATGACAGACACCAGACGTAGAGCAAACCTAAAGATAGAAGAGGCTGCTGC
This sequence comes from Hippoglossus stenolepis, assembly GCF_022539355.2. Lineage (NCBI taxonomy): Eukaryota > Metazoa > Chordata > Actinopteri > Pleuronectiformes > Pleuronectidae > Hippoglossus > Hippoglossus stenolepis. The sequence goes on from NC_061500.1 coordinate 13,597,475, forward strand.
TAAAACACAAACAAGCCTTGGAGATGCTTTGCGTGGAGAACTTACAATTATGCTTGTTTGATCAACACTGGAGAATCACAAGGGACACAGACACACATAGGCATATAATTTGTGTTAAATGCTTAGTGTCTGAAGGCTGAAATACTATCATCAATACGTGTTCACACTGTCTAGTCACATACGTTTGTACCGTCTGTAAGTTTATTTGAAAGTGGCTTTTTTTAATGCAATATGTACATTCATGGAAATAAAAACCATAGACACAAAGTGGGTTATTGTTTGTTTTCACTTTCCATTAATCTGCACCTTCTCAAGATGTCAGTGTTTCTTTTGGCCGGACAGCAAATACTAATGGCAACAGAAGAGAGACTCGCCCAAACACTTATAAAACTGAAGCAATAGTTATCTCATAGCTAAAAACATTTGGGTTTATTTATGTCAGAAACCAGCCAGATAAAACAAACCCAAAGAGTGTGAACCCATATTCTAGTACTGGTATATAATAGGGTACCATATATGTATAATTTTTACACAAAAACTGATCATATGATTTTTAAAGAATGGGAATAATATGTAGTTGTAGACTACAACTAGCGGTAGTGGTAGTAGAACAAGTATGTCTCATAATTATACTGCCATCCAGTTTTGAAGGTTGGAACTGCATACTTCCAGCATCTTCTGTGTGTGTCTGCAAACCAGAGCCAGGCCCAAATAGTTGGGGCAGCTCCAACAGGAGTAGCAGCAAGTAGTAAAATGAAAATCCTCTCCAGGATGATCATTGCACTCGTGTGCCTTTTCAGACCTATGTTTACTAGAAACAAAGCAAAATAGCGGTGAACACATGGAGCCCAGTAAATCATTTCATACAAGGGGGGTTTGCCACATTTAAAAACATAAACAAATTTTTTTGTAAATACATTTAAAAGCTCATAAAGGTTGTTTATAACAACACAGTCTTTATGGCTTTGGGGCACCTTGTGTATTTGAGGGCATCGGCATATTCACTAAGTTTAAAACAGGAATGAGTGGTTTAGGTTTTAACCAATTTTGCATTTATGGATGTGGTATTTACCAAGTGAAAATAATAGACTGTTAATAAAGAATTTTCCACCTTCAGATCAACCATAACAAAGAAAACATCCCAAAACAAAATAAAAAGTCTGCAATGATGGATGGATTCTAGAAAGTGTGAACAAGGTTTTCTCTGTATGTGAACAACTACAGGTAAAATGACAGAAGTATTTTGCTTTAAATCAAGTTAAACTCCTGTCATTTTATGAGGAAAAGACAATAGGAAAAGAGACATTTGTATAAATATGCAAAATGTCCTGCGTCAATGGGACAGACCATATTTGCATGTTGACTTTACGTACCCTCGGTAAAGTCAACGTTTTTACTCATGCAACAATAAAACGAAGCTCAGGTGTGCTCATTTGAGAATACATATGTGCTGCTGTAACATATAACGTTATTCTATCGTCACTAGTTACTTAAGTGGATTTCAGTGGGGGATCATGCCGAAGTCGCACCTCCGTGGAAAAACGTGGGCTGTCTTTGCATTTATGTATCATATTTACGACAGCTCTGTGGGGCGTGAAGGCAGCACAGTCCGGGGAGAGTGGCTTGAGGCGGCTAAAGCTAGCATTAGCCCGAGTGAGTGAACGGTGGGAGCAGGTGATTTACTACTAGCACCGGTTGGCAATACAATACAGGTGAGATTAAAAACAAACAGCGACTATTTTACATCCATTCATTGCAGTGTGTAGTATCGTCACCGAGTCGTATTTAACTGTCGGGCTCGCTAACCCGTAGTTTAAGTTTACGAGGCAGGGTTAGCTAGCTGAGGCGGCTAACGCTAACTTAGCTCACTCTCGCACTGCTGGTGTGTTACTCGATAAGCAGGATAATTGGATTTGTCTCTATCCTCCGCACGGTAGCGTTGAGATACGCGAGGAAACCACGGTGACAGGTCACAGTTTGCTAATGTTGAGTAGCTGTCCCATCAGGAACTATAGCGATTACTGTAGCTGCTAACTCCAGCCCCTCGTCTCCACTGTTTGTGTGTTTGAGGATTTATATGCAAAGGTAGGGCATGTATATCATTGTTCATTGTCACCCGATGTAAAATTAAACAAAGGAGCTGTGCACAGTTATATGACATAATATCTTTTATTATAAAGCCTGACAGGTATTAAAGTAAGAGTGATCCTGAGAGGGTGGTTCTGCTTCCTTGTCTCTCCATCTGTGCATACGAGCTGGTTTATCTACGGCTCAGTGCACCATTAAAGGCCCTTTAGGCTCAAGGGTTTTTTTACACTGACACACTTAGGTCGAAGCTTTGCATAGTGTGAATGTCCTAGTTCCCCGAAATAAGCTCTTTCTGACCCATGACAACTTGGATGGCTGTCAGGTGGATTATTACGCTTCACTGATTCAAGTGCTCTGTCTGAATTGATGTGATATGACTGCTGTTAATCTGTGGAGAGTCTGCAACACAGTTAACATTGGCTCAATTGTTAAAGGCAAATGGTAGTTGTGTCTTTGTCAGGACTGCCACTATTGATTATTTACCATATCCAGCATTCTATTATAAATGTCCATCATAACTTAGTAGAGCCCAAATTGATGTTCTTAACTTCCTTGTTTGTGTGCCCAGTGATACAAACCCATAAAATACTTAATTTACTATCAAACATTGGAGAAAACTGTAATAAATCCTCATATTTTAGCAAACATTTGGTATTTTTGCTTGATAAATAAAGACAAATGATCAGTGGATTGCTTAACAGTTGCCAATAATTCTCTTTTTTTCCCATCAACTACTTAATCTATTTTATAATAGTTGCAGCTCTAGTCTGATTACACAAGAATTCTGAGTTTGCTTTGTTTCCAGGGGAAAATGCATGAGATTAGTACACATTATTCATTTTGCGTAATACTCACACTTTCCCTTGCAGGCAATAGAAAGATGGAGTATTAGCTTTCAGTCAAGTTGATAATTAGAGTAAACTTAAACTTAATAATACCGTTTTATATGAAAGCAGTCACAATTGTTTCAGAGACTTGTATCAGTGTCCTGTTTCACACATAAGTAACTCTTTTACTCAGGTGAGCTGTTGTCATGACGACTCTGGACGATAAGATCCTGGGAGAGAAGCTGCAGTACTACTACAGCAGCAGTGAGGATGAAGGAAGTGACAACGAGGAGGAGGAAGGGGTGAACAAGACCATCAGGGACGCTAACGTTGTTGAGCCAGAGATCGACTACAGCGCTGATGGAAGTGCTGTTAACACAGGTATCAGCTATTACAAATACAGACCAGAGCTGAAACTAATGATTATTTTTATTATTATTTAAGTGCCCTTTAGTATATAGAATTTTTTTTAATGTTTTGTCCAATACATGCAGGTTGCAGTGATTTAAAACAGGAAAAAAATACTATGCTTTGCATAATTTCTGTAATGTCAATAAAATCAATACTAATGCTATCATCAATGCTGATCATGCATTTGTCATTTATATGGATATCATATTTATTTAGAATATGGTTCATGTTTACAGTAGTTAGTATGATGACAGTGTCACTGGCTCTTCCTTCTCAGGACCGAAGGGCGTGATCAATGACTGGAGGAAATACAAGCAGCTGGAGGTGGAGCAGAAACAAGAGCAGAAGAAAGAGATGGAGAGACTGATCAAGAAACTGTCGATGACCTGCCGCTCTGACCTTGACCTGGAAAAGGACGCGGACAAACAAAAAGAGCTGCAGGATAAAATTAAAGGCAAAGTAAGTAGGATGGGGAAGAAATACATACATGTGAAAGAAATGCTTGTTGAGAATGTAAATTTGTTACTTTTGGACAGAACCAGACTGGTTGCTGTGAAACAATTACTTGAACTAATCACTAATCTTTTTATACTCTACAGATGACAATTCAGGAGTACAATATGCTCCAGGAAGGCGAGGATGATGAAGATTTCCTCCAGCATTACCGTATGCAGCGCATTGAAGAGATGCGGCACCAGCTCTGCCGTGGTAAACGCTTCGAGCAGGTCCAGGAGCTCATCTGCGGCGAGGACTTCCTGGAAGCTTTAGACAAAGAGGATAAAAGCACGCTGGTCATGATCCACATCTACGAGCCGGAGATCCCGGGCTGTGAGGCCATGAGCGGCAGCCTGATGTGTCTGGCTCAGGAATACCCACTGGTGAAGTTCTGCAGCGTCCGCAGCTCGGCCATCAGCACCAGCGCACTGTTCAGAGACAGTGCTCTGCCCGCTCTGCTTGTATACAAGGGAGGAGACCTGATCGGCAACTTTGTGCGGCTCACAGACCAGCTCGGGGAAGATTTCTTTGCTGTGGACCTGGAGGCCCTGTTGCAGGAGTACGGCCTGCTGCCTGACAAGCCCTCGATGGTCCCCAAGACGGTTCGCAATGGAGCCATCAGACAGAACATTGTGAGTGATGAGGACTCTGACCTTGATATAGACTAGAGTCATGATATCTTAAATATGTTGTATGCTTGGGAATAGTGTACCTACAGTGCATCTGCATGGACAATACGTCATTCATACATATTTATGCGGACCCCATGTGATAAGGGACTGAGCCAGGATTGTCGTTTACTCTTCACACAGCAACATACTAGAAACACTGAAGCAGAGTGAAGAGTAAATGCACAGAAATCATGGTCCAGTGGGCGTTAATCATTCCATGGTAAATATGATTTATATTTAATGATAGTAACAATAGCCATTATTATTATCAAGTACCTGTTGTTAAGCACGGTGTGAATGCTGTATATGTAGGTTAAATATTTTGTTTGAGCTTTGACTGTCAACTATTTATTTGTTGTGTTAAGGAACGTGTGTGTGTAGGATTTAGTGGCATCTAGTGGTGGGGTTCCAGATTGCAACCACCTGAGTACATCTCTAATCACCCCTTCAAAACGCTAGAGCCAGTGTTTGACTTGTCCTCTCTGGGCTACTGTAGAACGTGGTGCTACAACGTGGTGGTGGTACAACGTGGTGGTGGTACAACATGGTGGTGGTACAACATGGTGGTGGTACAACACAAGAGGACCCTATTTTTATGTGGACATATTCTTAGTTTCAAGTGATCATGCACACAAAAAAACTTATAATTTATTCTTAGATCCCCCTAAATTCTTTCACACTGGTCCTTTAAAACACATTTCCCTGTTTTTGATCCACGTGCATCCTCTTTGTATCATCTGTGTCACTCTGTCGAATACGAAACATTCAACGATCTCTGACTTTAAGTTCATTTTATAACTTTTATATGTGCTGTAACATTTCAAATACTAAGAATAATAAAGTGTAAAGTCTTTGGACTTGCTGCCTGTTGCACCTTCATTATCAGAGTTGTGAAATAATGCTTGAATAATAAAACTAAAGCAACTGCAATGAATGTGTCATGTGAAAGGTCACAGTAAAGAAACCACTTCTTCAGCCTTTTTGAGCTCATTGTTTTGAATTTCCAGCCCATTACCTAAGTCCTTATCAACCTTCTTTCCAGATATGTTAATGGGGGGGAAAAAACTATAATAAACCCACTTTACATGATCTCCCCAGAATCATGGTAAACAGAGGGTTGGCAATTAGCTGATGAACATTGTGGAGAATTTAGTAGCTAAAGAACCTGATACCTCCCTCTGGAGCTGGTGGAGACCAAACCCGGGCTAAAAGAAGGATCGACATTGAATTTACAATAGAATTTAATGACATCAAACACTTTTTAATACTATATTTATGATTAACCCTTTAAAACGTAGTTCATAATGGTAAAGGCAGTCTGTGTTTCCTGCACTGGATTCCCTATATAAATATCACAGATTCACAGGAAGTGTTGCATGTAATCCCGTACAATGAATTATCCATTTCTTCCTGATGGTGTTTCAACACAACTGTCAATTTTCAGCGTCCGTGCCTGCGTAAATATCCGTAAGTTACTGTTCTCTTGCACATCCATTATAACAACTTCATGAATTGAGGTTATTGTCATAGCTTCTCCTGCTGCCCCCATGTGGCCAAAAAATAATATCCACAATGAGTGGTCAGTTATTTCAACAACATGAGCGAACAAAAGAAGTAACACACTGAGCTGCCTGAGTTTGTAGCCATTTATTGTATTCACAGATCACTTCAAATAGATAGTATCTACATTTTTAGCATTGTTTCTCTTTGCTTGTTAATTCCAAAAAAAAAGAATATTTTTTCTCAAAATATATATATTTTTCTCATTAAATTACAATTTTACTCTCCAAATATTAAGGCCCTCATTCTCACGCCGCACGTGACAGTTGAAATAAGAGGCCTAAATTATTGTTAAATATAATATATATATATAAAAAATTCCTAAAAAGTCTCTTTTGTTTTGGGTTGATGCAAACTGAGTTACAAAAGTATCTTCTGTGATTGATTCCCTTTATCATCACTATCATAGAACACTGAGTGAAAGCATGATTTTAAAAAATCCCCTGGCCTCATAAGCACAATGGGAATAATGAGATGAGACTCAGGGGTTTAACCTGCTGCAATTCAGCTTCTGTGATGACACATCAGCATCAACAGGCTCCAACTCTCCTACTCCAGGTAATTTCCCAGAGGTGTTTTGGCTCACGCAGGTTGTGGGAAGGTCGACTCATCCAATCCGGCCCGCGCAGTAATCACTCGGAGCGGGAAGAGCCAGAGTTAGCACTAATCTCTGCAACAATATCACAACTCATCACTCTGGCTATGTTAAAATGACCCGCTGTAGTTCTGCTCTTACACCCACTGGGCCATGAGGAGCGACACCGGGCTCAGGCGGCCTACACACAGCTCAGCAGCAGCAGGGCGAGGCAGGGTAATGTCAGCAGCAGGAGGGTCGTCTCCTCGCGGAGGGAGGGAGACGCTGAGCTGTGCAGGTCGTGTCCACAAAAGACATGTTCCAGCAGGAGATGGGTTTCTGCACTGATGCCTGAGAGGGAGAGAAACCGTCACATCAGCTCATACGGGGCTTTATCTTTACAATCCAATGGGCAACAAACATTCAATTCAAACAAAACATTCATTTTCTCATGGCATTTTACATAGTGAGGTGGAGACCTTAAAATATTATAGAGAAACATAACTGTTCCCACAACGAGCAAACACTTTGGCAACTGTGGAGAGAAAATACTTAATGTGGGCGGCCATCTGAGTGAGTGGAGAAGAATATGAGGGAGAGAAGAGAGAAGAGAGGGGGGGCAGGAAGAGTTGGGTAACTGTCATATTAGTTAGGCTGGTTGTTGTAAGCACAATAATAAGAGTGATATTTATAGATGTAATAATGCTATTAATGATAGCAGCATCAGTTAATGATAACAATAGTACTAGTATTAAGAAGAAGATGAAGAAGAGAGAGAGAGAGAGAGAGAGAGAGCAAAAGAGTGTCAGAGAGAGATAGAGCAAAAAAGAGTCAGAGAGAGAGAGAGCAAAAAAGAGTCAGCGAGAGAGAGAGAGAGAGAGAGAGAGAGCATGTCTCTTCTTGAAGCCTCATCAGGCCCAAGCTGATTAACAAATCATTTCATTATCCCTCTGGTGCTAACATGACCCGTTAAGTCAAACTGCAGCCCACATCCTCATGAAATCAATGCCAACTAATGGTGTGGCCTCTGCCACAACTTGTCCACTCGATGCTGTTAATCTGCTGGAAGCTTTTCACAACTGGTGTCAGTCCTCTGTGGATCCAGTGAACTGTTTCTCAGCGATACGCACCGTGTTGAGACCACTCGTCCCACATGTGCTGAGCGCCCTCCTCGTGATGCTCGGGGTGTTCGAGATGATCTGCGTCTTCAGTAAAACACACAGAAAACTGATGTTGTTGTCACAAGGCAGACGAAGGCATGTCAAATAAAGGACCAGAATCCTGCGTGGGTAATTCATTCCTCAGTCTGACGTCACACAACTGAAAGCTTAGTGAATCCTGAGTATTTTGGGAGAATGTGAACAAATAAAAAGCAGCAAAGAGAGGATTAAGGGGAAACAGACTGGACACCAACAGGAAATGAAAGAAAAAAAGCTTTTTTGACCTTGGGGACCAAACACTTTAAGCCCAGCTGCAGAGGCGTCGCAAGAGGGGAGGCAGAGCGATCGTCTGGTCCCACGGTGGGTTACGTAAGTCCACAACAACAACAATTTTGTGAGAACCCCCTGAAATTCTATCATCATCTGTGTACAGGAGCCTGGATAGTCAGACGCCCCCTCACTAGGCCCCATGCTACTTTTTGCCACCTTTGTAATTTTTCAGGAGACTAGAGTGTCTAAATGTATTTGAATGCCAAGCCTGGGATGGGGGTGGAGGTTTGCTCTTAAACTTTACTACTTCACTGTCATTAATGTGCACAATATGCACTTTAAAAGTAAAACAATATTTGATTAATAATAAAATTGTTTGCAGATGGATGTACGCAATGATGCAATGTATTAATAATAATACATTGATTTATATTGAACTTTTAACAATGATCAGTAATACTTTACATGGGTTTTATAAAGCAGAATCAATTAAAAGCAAGTAATACAAATACATTATGTTCTCAGATTTAATCTATGTGGTAAAAGTTATTCAATCTGGTTCAAAAGGTTTATTTGGACAAACATGTGTAGTGAACACAGGGTTTCTTTCTATAAAATGAGGCGACTGTATGTAATGAATAATAAAGTTAAAATCAAGAACTAAAAACAGAAATATGAAGTGAAAGTTTTAAAGTTAAGTTTTTGAATGAGCTGCTAATATTGTATGAGTGAACCTGCATAAATTCTAATAATTATAAATTATTTTAAAATTATTACAAAATTTGAACCTTATATTTTCAGTTGCTCATTTAATGAATGTAGTGAGTCCCACGAGGAATCCTCTGAAATATTACTATGAAGACAGTATATCTGTACTATATACAATATTGCTATTCATAATTGGAGCCCAACAAAGAGTTTCCCATGAACCCCTGCTCCCACCTCCTGTCTAAAAGTACCATTTGGGTGATGCCAGAGCATGCGCTTGAGTTCCCTGAGGGCCTGGGTGAGGTTCTCCAGCTGATCATGGAGGTGGATGTTCTCCTCTATCAGCAAGTGGATGGTGTCCTGCAGCTCAAAGCTCTGACCGTCCAGGACCAGCAGGGCCAGCGGCAGCAACACAAACACCAGCCTCAGTCCTCTCATAGCGTCCGCAGCACACCGCTCCTCCTATCTCATCTTCACAGACAATGCCTCACCCTGCGATGTACCACACTCGGTGTAGCACACTTCATCAGCTTAAACACAAGGGGAGGTGACTGCAGTTTGTTCTTTCTTTCCAAAGCCACGAGTGGAAAGCTGCCAGTGGGCTGTGCTTTAAAATCCATCCAATGTTTCTGCACCAGTGGGCACAGTGACTGCAGCGAGAGGCCTTAATATGCATCAGCTGACAATGTTATGCTTTATACTTTTTACATGTGGGTGTACAGCTCTTAAGAAATGTATTTTAAATGCCCAGAAACACAAAATAACTCTGGCCCTGATATGGACTAAAATGGAAGCATCATCCACACAGAAGATCCAGACACCCGGGTGTTATTTTAATTAGCTGCAGCTCATTTCTGTCCCATGCTGTAGTCTGTTCATCATCACTGGTACATCAGGGCACCGAGCTCAGCAGAGAGGAACACAGGGTGTTCTCGGGTCATTTATATATAAATAACTGGAAAATACCTGATATACTATAAACTGCATTGCTGTACCGTCTGAATAATTATGCAAATCTGAACTAAATTTAAAACAGCTTGAAGAAGATGACCTGGTTACTGAACCATCTCTATTCGTAACAGTGCAAAAACAAGTGAACAGAAGATTAATGGGATTCAACACTACAGAAACTGCTGTAGGAATCAGGTTTGCAAGTTGGAACTGAAATGTACAAATAAAACATCTCCATTGATTGTCTTTCAGACTCAAACATCACTTTAGTAATTTCCATAAAATTGCATGGACGGAAGGTTCAATCAAGTTTTGTAGCCGATCTGGATAAAGATGTGGACCCAGGAACTTTTATTTACACTTTCTTTAACATGCCAAGATATGTCATTAGACTTGGAGGTAAGAACCTTCCAAGTCCTCGTCTAATCCAGACAACCATGGCTGACCCTACTGGGAGGTTTGCTCATTTCCATACTGTCATAAGTATTAATAGCTCTGTATGACACTGCAAACATTCTGTGGGACAAACTAAGACTCAGGACAATGTAGTTATTTTTTTCCAAACAAAAAGTTTATTTATTTGTCATGTGTATTCGTTTATGCGGTCTTGGTAGCCCTGGTACGCTTCTTCTTGACCACAACGGGCTTCTGGCTCTTCAGAATGGCACTGGCACGACGCAGGGCAGCCTGGGGAAACAAATTACAGCATAGGTTGTTGAAAGCTTTTAAATACCAACTTCAAATGAAGTACAAACTTAAAACCACCACACAAACAATGTGAAGACTAAATCGGACATTTTGCCGTTAAACTATACAAAGCTCACCATGCGCAGGTCCTTCCTGTAGTTGTTCTTGCGAATGATGTGCCTCAGGCTGTTGAGGGTGGCACGGGAGTTCTTGTTGATTGTGATCTTCTCATAAGAACCGGAAGGTTTGTGCTGGCCTGTGCAACAAGAGGACAGGAATTCAAATGTAATCTCAGGGGAAGTAATGATCCAAATATATCTAATGTTAAGAGTATTCCAGATATGAATGAGTGCAGACGTAAATCTATTAAAAAGGCATGAAACTCCTGCTTGTGACCAACACTCTAAAAGAACATGAGCGAAGTCTAATTTGAATCACTTGGCTGGAAAAACAGTCACTCAAGAACAAGGTTAAGAAAAAAAAATCTCGGCTTCTTTTCAGTCAAGGGCCACATTCAGGCTGAACAGGTTAACATTTCATTGCGTCATGTTTAAAGAATTTGCTCTCTACACACACATCCATCAACAATTTACCTCTGCGCTTCTTCAGCACGACGACGACACCCTTCCCATCGGCCGCTGGCTGAACACCAACAGTCTTCTTGTGCACCAAACCATTGAAGCGGAAAGAGTTCCTGGACTTCAGGTTGTTGGGTTCCTGTTACGTAAATAGGTCAAATTGAGATTAGTCCACTGAACAGCTTGTGTCATCACAGTCAGATTTCCTACTAAATGCTTCAAGTATGTTGCTGTTAATATGCAAGAATTCCGTATCCACTATAAAAATCCATACAGTGTGTGCTAAGACGCAAACAATTCAACAGATAAAACAAAAATGATCTTTCATAATTCTAACATTTGAACCAAAACCTTCAAGGTCCAGTTGTGAGAATCTCCTCCATTACCTTTGAGGGTTGAATTACTAGACAACAGTTTACTGAGGCTACAGCTATACTGATGCGTAAAGCGATCCCTGTCCATTTGGCTTTGAATCAGTTTTAATCCCTGTTCAAACTAACACGCCTGAAAACGCACATCATGTGACCACTCACATACACTGGGCATTGCTTGTAAATAGCTTGTTTCCTACGCATGTAAGCAGTTGTATCATCAGTTGTAACAGTCAGGAACACTTTCTGATTATTCATGTTGCCGTCTCTTGTACATAGTTTGTCATCTCTTGCATTTAGTCCCTTGTTAATAGACTTATTCTTTGTTATATCATATTTAAGAAATTCCCTGTGTATTCTAGTACATTATTGTGTATCATTTACTTAGGGAATATGTATAGTTTTTATTATTTTAAGTTTATTACATTTTATTTTGAGCTATTTTAATTCTTCGTAATTGTTTAATTGCCACTTCTCTCTATGTGCAATGCTCTTGACATGCTGCTGTAACAATAAATTCACAATTTGGGATCAATAAGGTCCTATCTATATACACTGGTAGCCAAGGCTACGGCCGATATGTTTTCTTCCAGAAGGGGGACATGAGATAGGAGTCATCGAAGGCTACATCGTGACCGAACAGGACCCATTTCTGTCCGTCCAGACTAAAACACAGCCCTGCCATTTCCAAAAGCATTTCAAACCTTCTCAGGTTTAGCTGTTCTAAAACGCCAGAGTAGTGTAGACGAATAGTAAATCTTAGGGAGAGTTGATGGATTTCCAAATGTTAATGTGGTGGTGAGGAGGTCGCATGAGAAATAAACAGTAGAGCCACTCAATATTAAACAATCAGAGAAGTACTGAGGTTTGAATAAACAAGCTATTGTGTCATTGTTGAGGAAAAACAGGCAAATATTTGCTCTTTTTCATATAATCCGAAATATAAAAACCTTTTCTGTAAACCTTATTACTGCTATATGAATACTTTGGGGTTTTTAAATGGTTGATACACAAAATAAGATATGTGTAGAGATCACGTTTGACACATCGATTAGGTACACATTAATAGATATGACTGATCACTCACAGTGCTGTAGGTCTGTCCGTTCCTCTTGAGAAGGAAGCTGGAGCAGTTCCTGATGACCATCCACTGCAAATGGGCAGACATGATGAATCTGGACACAACAGAACCACGTGTTAATCAAGTTACACCTGACAGGTTTCAAACGGTGTGACACCATTTTAACTGAAGCTAGCCTCGTATTAGCCTAGCTTCACATTTACATGTAGTGAGTCAACCACCAGTGGTTAGGAAGTCAGTTTAGATAGCTGTACAGAATATGAACAGTTTTGATGGGTTTTCACTGTAGGAACCAAACGCTAAGCTGTAGTTTCCCCACAGTTCAGTTTGCTAACGTTAGCTCCACAGCTCAGCACGATGAGGCCCGGCCGGGGCGACGCGTTCATTACACTTTCTCTACAATTTCTAAAGCTTCAAACGGGCTTTGCCTTCAGATTCTAATGTGTAACAAACAACACAACGATGAGCTTTAGTTCATGAGGGAGAAAAGAGGCAAGAAAACGAGACAAACCAACATAAATGATCCGCTGTTAGCGGCTGAAGCGACCACGTTACCTTTTAGCGGAGGAAAAGGGCCGGAGAGACCGGAAACCGCTTTACGGAACCTCTATCCGAGATCTCTGCGCCCCTGAAGCCACCTTCTTTATAAAGCATTTAACCACAAACCATTTTTTTTACACATTTAAAACACTTAGATTAGAGATTTATTGTTTTCTAATTAATTTTCTTTGAAGTTTTGTGTAGATATATCTTTAATTGTGAGTGTCAATGAAGTACTATTTTTTCTCAAAACCCAGCGGACGAACACGTCCTCGCCTCTCTCGGCAAAATCCTGACGTCATTACTGTGCGCCTGGTGTTTACAGGAAACCGTCAAAAAACACCAGACACCAAACAGCAGCTGTTTTAAACCTTAAAAACAGGAGAGTTGTTTTCGATTTTATGACGAATGCATGCCCGAGTAATAAGAGGATCATGTCATTAAACACTTGCAGTCTGGGGCGTCGATTTTGTGGTTGACTGCTCGTGTGATTGGAAGATGTGGAGGTTGTTAAGAAGTGAAAATCAGCTGGAGAGCAGCTCGTTTTAAAGCCACATGCCAGGTTGAAAGTGTCTTGATGTGATGGATGAAGCTCTGGACACGCTTGGTGAGCAGCTGTACACCAGGATTTACTCCAAACACAGAGAGGCTGCTGGGAAACTCACAGGTGAGCTGACTTTTACAAACCAGCAGGATCCAACACTGAAAACAGCAGCTAAGCCTCCCGAGCCTGCGTGTGTGTGTGTGTTGCAGGTATGTTGCTGGAGCTGCCAGGTCCTGTGCTGAGTCAGATGCTGCAGGACGAGGCCATGCTGACCGCTGCTGTGGAGAAAGCCCTCCGAGCCCTGCAGCTGGAGCAGGAGCCAAGGTACAGGAACAGGCAGGAGGTGACTACACATGATCTCCGTCCTCCAGTATGGGGGAGTATGGGGGTCCTCACAAGTCTGCATCTCTGAGCCACATGCATTCCCCAGCACAGGAGTGAGGTAGTCAATAGATGCAGAAGGCACACGCTGTTATGAGCAGCTGTGGCTCAGGAGGTAAAACAGGTCGTCCACTAACCAGAGGGTCGCCAACTGTCTCCACCAGTCCCTATGCCGAACTGTCCTTGGGCAAGATACTGAACCCCAAATTCCCCCTGACAGCAGTGCCGACAGTGTATGTGTGATGGAGAAAGTGCTGCACATAGATGCACTGTGTGTGTGTGTGTGCATTATGTATAAGGAGATATTGAAATAAACGTATACATATGTATGCATATATAGATATAGCTACTTGATGCATTTTGCTAAGGTTTAAGTATTATTGTTGGAATAAGAATAATTTATATATGTGGATACTGTGTGTGTGTCTCATTTCTTTGCAGCAGGGTAACGTGCAAGGAGGAGGACAATGTGTCAGCGTCCTCTGACTCTCTCGGGGAGCAGCTATTTGAGTTGGTGGACATCTACAACACTGGTCACTCTCAGAAAATCACAGGTAGGAGACTTGTCCTCAGACTCAACAAACACTGAATGCTATGGGGTAAGATAGCAATTAGTAATGAAATGGATAATAAGTTATTTTTTAGAACATTGTACACTCTCTGCACTCTTATAATTTACATAAACATCAAATATTTGTTTGTCCACAGGGATGCTTCTGGAGCAGCACAAAGAAGCAGTTTCAAACCTTCTGTCAGATCCCAAACTGCTGGAGGAGCAGGTGCACATCGCCCTGGAGACACTAAAGGAGTATGTGACTTATTCCTGTTCATGGAGCATAGTCATGTGTGCAAACAAGGCCATAATCACACATCCACATCCACCTTTGTTTCCTATGTTAAAGCACATTTCTTACATGTGCACCCCAGACACGAATCCATAATTCACAATAATCCACTAAAATACCAACTTAAATAAGAGTCTGTATAAAGGAATGAATTTCTGTGAAACCAGCTCTTCGTAATAACGTTCCTGCCGCTGCTCTTCAGGCAGAACGAGGAGACAGACTTCAGCGACGTGTCGGACGCTGACGACACAGAGAAACTGGGAGAGAAGCTCTTCTCACTGGTGGAGGAGATGGATTCTCTTCATGCAAATGATATCACAGGTGAGCGGAGGCTTTAATTGACATCCGTGGTAAATATGATGATTGATCTTACTAGATTTAATATCTCAGAAATGTACCATTTGTCTCACTGTATAGACACTTAGGATGAATCCTCAGTTTCTTATATGTATACGGACATTATCATAACACTAATGATATTTTCTCTGTAATCCATGGGTCTATCTGTCCGTGTAGGGATGCTACTGGAGATGGAGCCAGCGGTTCTCCGACAGCTGCTCAGCGACCACACGATGCTGGAGGCTGCTGTTGAGAAAGCACAATCAGCTCTGGACACTGGACAATGACATTTAACACGTAGAAGAACACATTAATCAACGACTGACCTGGATGAACTTTTATCACGTATCCAGGCTGCGATCAGGAAGTTGAATCGTGGAGGGTTTAGGTTTGACTGGACCAACTGTAAATAACCGTTAAACCTCTCTTCAGATGAATCAAAGTCAATTTTGCCACTTTCTAATACGGGTGCTCTCTTTGCCAACACATGCTTTTATTTCTCAGATAAAAAAGACTCAACACAAGTGCCACACAAGTGTCAAATGAAAACTATTTATCAGTGTTGCTCCATCTGGGAGACAAACTTTCACTACATCACATCAGAGTTATTGTTGTGGGATGAAAACTTTTGCTGTATGAAAGGATTTACTTGTGTGGTTTTAAGATAAAGTGCTTATCTTAGTGTTGCTAACAATTGTGTTAGAGATGACAGTGTATCTTTGGATTTTTCAACTTGGTGAAATGTCTGTTGCCAACAGAAATACAGAAGATAATTCTGCATTTTATCAGTGCAGCTGTGTAAATGTGGTTTTATGGAATGACATGTTGGTCTGTCGGCTCAGCGCTTTAGTTCAGGCTGAACTATGGAACCACTGGATGGATTGACATGAAATCCTGTGTAGACGTTCATGTTCCCCAGAGGATAAATGCTACTGACTTTGTTGATGCCGTTTTTGTTTTAAATTTAAGAATATTTCAACATCTTCTTGACAGAGCTGCACAAAATGTTGATGAATCTGACCAACTTGGTGATCACTTAACTTTTTAATCAAGTGCCATCATCAAGTTAAAATGTCCAATTCTCTTGTTTTATGATGAAATAACAGAAACTAATGACGTGCCCCTCCCCCTCAGCTGTCCTCATGTTAATTAGCTGATGTTGGCATGCTAAAACACAAAAATGGTGAAAAAATGCATTAACATTGGAACTTTAATAAAATGTCTATTTTATCAAATTTAGTAAAAAATATGCTTTTCTCATGCAGTGAACTGAGTATTTTGTTATTCAAAACCACATTCAGGGGTTTTCAAACATTGCTGAGTGTTAATAATCTTTTAAGCAAATGGATGAACTCTTGTTACTCAAATACACAACTTAAACTGGGACTAGTTGCTGGTTAACTCGGTCACACCGGTGCTTTTACATGAAGAGACGTGAATACGGTGAAAATGAAAATGTGACTGTAAATCCCCCTCCACCACGTCACTGGTCAGACAAATGATCCTGGTCACATCCAACATATCTAAAAAAAATCCCCTCTCCAGAATGCAATTAAAATGAATATCTCTGTCATCTTTAATGTTCTTATCATTTTAATATAAGTTATTGAAAATAAATAA
This sequence comes from Hippoglossus stenolepis, assembly GCF_022539355.2. Taxonomy (NCBI): domain Eukaryota; kingdom Metazoa; phylum Chordata; class Actinopteri; order Pleuronectiformes; family Pleuronectidae; genus Hippoglossus; species Hippoglossus stenolepis. Next base: position 13,614,176 of record NC_061500.1, read on the forward strand.
GCTATTTGATATCACATCTGCACAAAAAGAGCGATATTTGCCAAAATAGATTCAATTCATTTAAAAACAAAGTTCAGTGACGAAACAAGTACACATTTATTTCATGGTGCTACAGAGCACAAAATACCTTTATTACCATTTTGTTTTCATCTTTTTCTATTCACGGTTTTGTCAATAATTGCACATGAGGAACTCTGAAACAAAAGGGGACCTTTCAAAATCAGAAGTGGATTTCTACAAAAAAAATAAAAAATAAAAGATCAACGAATCCAAAACACTTGATTTGAGTTGAAAAGAAAAACACGTCAGTAAATTTAAATGACAAAGAAAGTCTTCAGAGTGCAATTAGATCTTGATTCACAATTTAGGTAAAGATTTATTTGTCTGCAGAAGCGGCCAATACAAATGATCAGAATATGAATCCATGTCATCTCCGGTCAATCATAAATGCATTTTGTCAAAGCTATTCGGGAAAAATTAGTTGCTCTACACACACATACACACTCACACAAACCGTCTTGCCTACAGCCCATAAATACAATCAATCTGATATACAAATATTTGGATAGATTTATTTTTATTTAAGCGATACTTAAAATGCAGGTTTAATCCAGATTCCTCCTCTTCTGAAGACCACCCCTTGTTTCGTTGATACTGTCAAAGTTTCTCGGGAAGAGAAACCGTAGCCTGACTCGGACGAAAGCCCCTGACTCAGCTGTAAAAATGAAGAGTCGCTGTTGGGCGGGAGGACATTTAAATAAATATCTGAAATGAGCAGCATCCTAACACTGCACACGTCCTCCAACTCTCAGGTTGTGAAGCAGGTTTGAGTCTTCGTTTCCTGTATCATTCAACAATCCTTCCTTTGCTGGAGGGTGACTGAGGGAAAGCACACAACACAGCAGACGACGCACTATTGACACAAATCATTCTCACGCAAAACGCAATCTGCAGCAGACAGACTCTGAAGAGCTGCAGGTGCACAAACAAGTCCAACGTGACAGTATGAAATTAAAAAAAGGCGCCACTTCTTTTCTATCCATCACAGTCAATCAATCAAGCAAACATGGACGTTCAGACTTAAGACACAAACTAAAACAGGACCTGGGTTGATCATTCTGTGTTGCATTTGATGGGAAGCTGGACAGCTTTGAGGGGAAACATGTTCATGGTACATCAAATTATGCCTTCATAGAACATTGGGTTTGTGAATACATCCTAGGAAACTATTTCATGTTCGTTAAAACCCTTGATACAACTTCCTGTCTTCTGTTTGGATGCAGCAAAAAGCCCTTCGTGGAGACGCCATGCCTTTTAGAATACTCCAGTGACAATTACTGAACAACAGAGACGACAGAGAGCGGTGGAGCTGTTTGACGAAGACTGACAAGATGGAGACACCTTACGCTCTTCTTAGGTGCGGGCAAAAAGAAAAGGTCCTTAAGACAGAGAGCAGTACGTCCATGTGCTTCATATAATTCCAGGTCGGATATCACTCTATCCAACAAAGTCTGTTTACGTAATCTCTCTGCAGGATGATGTTACTTCATCACCGGGTACTGGCGCTGACCGGTCAAACGCCCAGGACGAACTCCACCGCCTGGTGCTGCACTTGGCTGGGAAAAAGGAGTAAAAACAACAATAAGGAAAGACGATTTATGAAGTGGAAAAGAAGAAACACGAGAGGGGCTTTTATAGCGCCTCACGATACTGGTCCATACTGGTATTTATTTTCTTTTTTTACATCCTTACCTGTGCAAACTGTGCAGGGTTATAAAAGGTGACGCCTCCTGTGGGTGCAGCTCCCTGAGGAGGATGACTCTGCAAGGCACAAATGGAGTTAGTACAGTGTGTGCATTTACTCTCACTACTGCTACAGGCACAGAGAGGAGGTCACACTCCAAATGCCACTGAATGTTTGGACATTATAAAACAGACACAAAGTAATGGCAAAGCTCTACGGTGAGGCAGCTTTACAAACCACAAGTCATTGATATTAGTAAGCATGCATGCTTTATGATGGGTTAATCAAGCAATGTGCTCCCATGACCACAAACAGGGGTGTCGTCCTGCAGCAGTCTCCAGCATGTGTCACTCTCTGTCTGACGTCAATATGACCAAGACTCTGCTGGCAGCTCTGTGATGTATGACGGCGTATAAGGGCAATTTAAAGGGGGGAAATAATCGGAGATTTCAAGAATAAAGTCACAATTTGAGGCTATGTGTCATATTAGAAGGAGGATATCAGAAGATCACCCTGTCCCCTGCATTAAAATGAGGAATCTGGAGTGTCTTATTAAGTTATACTTTAGTAAATGTTTAAAAAATAACAAAACACTTAATATTTTGTCACATCAGCGCCACATTATCTTAGGTATCAAGATTCTGGATCCAGAAGTGAAACTCCGTCCAGCAGGGGTTCTCATTTTTACTTATTTGGTAAATAAGGTTTTCTTTATAATTATTTTCTTGTTAAATTACGACTTTATTATCGTAATATGACTTTTTCGCATTAAAATAGAACTTAATTCTCCTAATGACTTTTTTTTCTTGTTAAATTAAGATTTCATCTTCGTACTATTATGACATTTTTCTCATTAAATTAGGACTCTGTTCTTGTAGTATTACGACTGTATTCTCAAAATCTCAGAATTATATTTTCTTCATATGGCCCTAATACTCAGTCGAAAAATACAAATTTCAACCAAATGGTGGTGCTCGAGGATGTCACAGTAGGATCCATCTTCTGGTGACTATTAATGTCTACACCAACATTTTGTGCCAATTCATGGTATAGATATTGAGATACAAACGTGGCAATGGCATGGCAATCCATTCAATACACATGGAAATATCTTTGGCTGCAAGAATTGCTAGTGTGTTAAATGTGTTGACCATTTGCCAATTTGGGTTTATCATCACACAGAGAAGTGAACAACACCGGAGACAGCCGGCAGATGAGCGGGCAGACATCCTGGGTTTGATGGTTGGGCGGCGAAGCATCAGTGAAGCGTGCTGCTAGTGATGTAGTGAGCTGGGTGGGTGAGCAGGCAGGGGTGAGAGGGAACCATTTGAGGCCCAGCTAGAGGTACCTGATTTAAATGCTGACTCACTTCACGTGATAAGGAGCTCATTGAGCTAGAACGTGAGAGCTAAAGACAGGAGGGAAATTAACAGTAGAAAGAAAAACCAAGACACAAACCACAAGCCCATATTAAAAATCTCCCATGAATTGGATTAGAACTATTTCCCCTCGGCCACCAGTTCAGAGTGAAAACAAATAAAATCAGCGTTAGATAATTTATGATTGTTGAAAAAACAGAAATGGACAAAATTAGAATGTAACAGCAAATGGAACAGATTTTTTTTTTTTTAATCAAGACTGCATTTAGCATGATTACCAGGAAAGATTATCAGTTGACATGCAGGCATTCTCATGTTCTCTCAACCCTTTATACATTAACTTACATTCATACAAATAAGCAAACTGCACGCACTGGCTGTTAGGTGATGAGCAGTGGTGGCATGATGGTACTATGGCAGCTACAGTGAGATCTGACAGGGACAGTTTGTCTTACCTCCCCGGACTGTGAGCCATCAGGCACAGGAGCTCCCTCTGGGGCAGGTGGCAACAACGTTGGGTTGAACATCTGAACAGATTAATGTGCAAAAGGAAGAGAATGCGGATGAGGAGAGCTTCAGCTTTGTACTTCATTTCGACTGGCTTACCCCTAATGTCCTCATTTCCCATGACCTTTAGCAATTACAGTTTTTTTTAGAGATACTGCACAATTAAATGTGCTTTATTGAGCTGTAAACTCAAATGCATTAGTTTTCTTTGATGAAATACATACACAATACACCAAATTTGTTAAATAAAATCTACATTTATGGGTTGAACATGGCTCATAACACCACCCAGTGTTTCAAACCAGGGACAGAGCCAAGGGGGAATCACTTCAGCCAAAACTTAGGGATGAAGTTACATTTAAAGAGAATTGTTTATACAAATTTGAATCTACAATACATTTTCTGCATTAGAGCAACAATGTGAGTTTTCTTTAAACATTAGATGTCAGGTTTACCTGAGGAGCAGTGCTGGTGTTCGGTGAATTCTGCTCCTGATATCCTCCTTCACTGCCCTCTAAAGGTTGTTGATCGTCAGGAGCTATAGCGGTAATTTAGAAAAAATATTGAATCTCTTCCTCTGCAGCCATCAGGGATATCTCGCTTGTGAGTTAACTGGTACGTTAGTCAACTAAGGCTGCTTATTTAAATTTGTTTACATGATTTCATGTATTTAAATTATACATAACTCCCACCTGAACTAGGCACAAATAGGTTAGCAGGCATGGCCATCGGTGCCAGAGGAGCAAAGATGTCCGCTGGAGCAGGGGCTAATCCACTTGGTTTAGCTGTTCTACTGGGGTTCAGCACATCCACATATCTGCTCCTGGTGCCTGAGAAGAGGGAAAAACGCCCAAGTGGCAAGAAACTGAGTAAACAGTGACTCATTTGATAGACATCTGACATAGACATAAAAAAAAATGTACTTTCAAAAAATTATGCAAGGTCATATATGGTATTTGTAAAGCCAAAGGCCACAGGGAATAACCCTCATCTCACCTGCCTTCCTGGAGAACATGTTGACAGGCGGACCACCACTGCTTGGAGGTCCTGCAGGGCCAGGCATTGGAGCCATCTTGGGGAAGCCAGAGGGAGGTGGCGGAGGAGGCTTACGCTAACAGATTTAAAAAAAAGACACATCAGATTTAAGTGTCAGTCTACTTCAACAACAAATCTGTTGTATATCTGTCTTGTGGACCAATTTAAAAGATGATAGCAGACCTCCTCTTCAGGCTCGTTCAAGTCGACCCATTTCTGCTTCTGTTCATCCCACACAATCTGACAATTGAGAACAATGGGCTCTTATCAGTTACTGCTGATATAGAGAAAATGTTGAAATAAGACATGAACATGTTCTTGCTGTAACTTACAGATGGGTTTTTGTCATCTGGCAAGTGAGCCTCATTCTTCCCCATCCCAAACCACCTCTTCAGCAAGCCAACACCACCACCACCGCTCTGTGAATGAAAAGAAAGAAGACATATTGAAATGACCACTAGGGAACACTGTGGGTGCACTCATTGTGAATCAGAAGTGAATATGAACCTGTTTTGGGGGGTCTTTCTTGACTTTCTTGGCCTCTTCTTTGCGTGGCTGTTCAGGAATTGAAGGCGGCGGTAGAGAGATCTGCTTGACAGCTGAGTTGCTGCGCTCTCTTCCACCAGAGTGAGTGGACGACTCAGAGGTGGTGCGTGAGCGTCGCCCTGAAACCTGGAGTCAGAAAATACAGGTAAGAATAAGACGACAACACACACCTTTCTTTCAAGCCTCTTGAACGGAACTTCTTTTTGTGGTGCCTTGACATAGACAGGCTTCCTTTAGGCCATTTTCTCCAATCATGACTATTTATAATTACTGAACTGATATCGAATTCTTACTTTGCAGACATATGCTGATAAGTTATCTCGGTAAACAGATTCTGTATGTAAACATGCAGAATCTCTAGAGACAAGAAGTGTCAGACACTAGCTGCGAGATCGGCTGATAACTGATGATGGATTATTCTTCTCACTGTTAGCAGATTTTAAAATACTCCACTGAACTGGTTAGACAAGTTAAACTGTTTAGAACGTAACAAATTCTAATAATTCAAGGAAATTTAAAATACCATTTTTGATAAGCTTTGCATCACTTCATTGAAGGCTTTTTTTCTGATACAAACATGACACACAAACCCACCATGTGCATTGATGATTGTGAAGTAGTCCTCGATCTTCCAGGACCCTGCAGCACCAGGAAAGACAATGGGGTAAACATTTTCTGTAAGATTTGAACAACAACACAACAGCAATCACAACTGTCTGGAGAAACCGACCATGTGAGCCATGTGGTCATAGAAGTCCATCTTAGGTGTGAAGGAGTTTCTGGTTGGGGAGGATGGTATTGCCTGAGCAGTCTGCATCTCTGGTAGGGGTTGGTATGGGTGCTCGACAGGCGGCATATGCCCAGGGGAAGAGTGCATGTGCTGAGGCATCTGGGGCAGTGGGTGGTTCATCTGCACAGGTGAATGTGGCACTTGAGGGAGCATGTGTGGTGACATTTGGCCCACTTGAGGAGGTGGGTGAAACGGCTGCTGATGGGCTACTGGATACATCTCTGTCTGCTCCGGTTGAGGCTGGAAGGGAGGGGGGGCAAAGCCGGGATCCTGTGGAGGGTAGCCTGGGACAGACATCTGACCTGGTGGTCCACTGGGAGGTACTGGGTAGAAATAGGGCACATCACCGGGGGGTAAAGGCTGAGGTGGGGCCATCCCCTCTTGGAGAATGGAGGTAGGGGCTGAAAAAAAGTAGATTGCATTTTGAATAGGCTGACAGTCAGGAGAGGTTAAAAAAGGAGACAACAAGAGTATTATTATACGAGTACACAAATACATTTACACAAACCCACCTGGAGGCATCAGCTGTACTCCCTGTGGTGGAGGCCCGGGCAGTAATGAGCTCATTAGTGGGTTGTCAGGAGTGGGGCCATCAACCTCCAGTGGCATGCTGTAGGGCTCAGGTGGACTGGGCTGGTCCAAGTCAGATGGGCTGCTGCAGTCGAACTGTAGAGGAGTTGTTCTGTCTGCACTGTAAGTAATCACCCCAGTCTGAAATTTTGGTATTAAATGAAAATTGTTGAATGGGTACAAATTAGCAGAAAAGTTTAAAATACAATGAAAATAGGATTAAATTCAACAAGTTCCACATCAAATTAAAGTCATATCTTCACTTATTATTATTATTATAATATATTATAATTATTTGAATGGTCATCGTCATGGAAATTTGAGTTTAGAGACAAAAAAGGTATTTTTATGAAATAACCCTCACCCTTTGTAAGTTGCTTTGTATAAAAGTGTAAATGAGTTAAATACCAATAATATAAGCAAGATTACACAAAAACGACAGAGCTAATTCCCATGAAACGTAATGGAAGGATGTGGTATAGGTCAGGGAAGAACCTGTGAAATTTTGGTGCAGATCAAGGAATTTTGTATCACTTTCTTTCACATTGCGTTTTAGGGTGCTTTTCTACTTATTCGTGGATATTGAAGAAAATAAATCAGACACATTTAGGGAACTGATATCTGAGAGTGTCTGAAAGATGATGCAGCTAGATCAAAATAAATTAGACTGTTGATCCATGGCCGTGGTATGCGCTCCAATGAGTGCAATTCTAGTTGTTAATATAGCATCTATGAGTGCAAATATGTGTCTGCCTCCTCACCCGGATCTGTCCATCCAACTGTCTGAGGTGAATCAGCCAATCAGGCTCATTGAACAGCTCCTGCTCAGGCTTCTCCTTCAGTTGTGGATCGAAGAACCGCAGCTTTTCAGACATCTGTCAACAAATAGCATAATATGGTGTTTGTCAGAATGCAAAGCCTAATGCACATCTGTGATGACTGAAAACATGAGGTACCAGAGGGAAAGACAGGAAAGAGAGTGAGTGCATACCTGTATGATTTGGCTAATAAAGACAGGAGAGAAGTAGGCAGGCTGCATGAGCACTGTCTTGGAAATAACTTCACAGTAGTGGAAGGCCTGAGCACTCAGGCCTGCTTCAGCCAGACGGCATGCATAGATCAACTTGAACACCTTGTAGGAGACAATAAAGCAGAGAACAGTGTGTTAATCTTCAGTTATATCACCATAGTGGACAGATATACAGACACACAAACAAGACTGTTTCTTAAAATGTCTGCAGAGGCTTCAGTGCAATCAATCACTAGGATACATCTGTAGGAGACAGTTCATTGATTAATCAGTAACAGAAAAAAACCTACCTGGAAATTGTGCAGTGTGCAGGGCTGGGAGCCAAGAGATTGAGCATACTCATAGGCCTCAGTCCTCTGAATAGCTTCGTTGGTTGCAAATTGGTAAAAGGGAAAACTAAAGTGAAGAGACAAAGATGAGGGTAAATGTTTGGCTTTTTGTTTTTTTAGAAAACACCCATTTCATTTATGTGCAATTTCTATTTCGAACCTGTGATTGGAGCCAATCAGAACCATCTTGGTGCTCTTCTTTGTGAAGACTCCCAAACTGACTTGTGCCATCATGTAGCAGAAGTGTGCCGCATCGATCAGCCCCTTGGAAGCTGCCACCACACAAAATGAGAGCAGATAGAATGTGAGGTATTGTCTGAAAAATCCTTTTTGATTTAGAAGCCGTGAGTATCTGCTTTCTTTTTATGCAGTCCTACCCAGAGTGTCTCCCATGGTGGTGATTGTGCGGGTATCCAGGTCCATGGTATGTGTGAGGTTGGACAGCACCATGGCCAGGTGAGGGCGCCAGTCACCCCACTTCTCCTCTCCACAGCACTACATGAACACAACATATGGCTTGTTATATATTTGTGAAAAAAGCAAAACATTTTAAACCCCACAAATGACTTCACAAACAAAAAACAATTTACTTAGAACAATTATTCAAAAATAATGAGGTGTTAAAGAGAGAAAGCCAAATTAGTACTTACAGTGGCTGAGGCCGGCATCCTCCCAGACATCAGCTGGTACACTGTCTGAAGAGGGTCATTGATGGGCAGACTGTTGGCAAACCTAAACAACAAAGACAAACATATTGAATGTTTTATTGAATTCAAATAAGGGCAGGATAAATATGCTAATTATTTTATGAGCCACAACCTTTTATATATCGCTCGCACTTTACCTTGTCATGACACGTGCATGTGTCCTGTTGTCCATCTTACTGGCCAACAGCAAGGCATGGCCCCAGAGACCTCCCTTCATGGCTGCCTCTAGTGCATCCTATTCCACAGACAAAGCAGAGCACATGTCAGATTTCGGAAGATAAAAACTAAATGACAATAATACATTTAAAGAGGACACTTTTTTTTACCTTCTTGCGGCCAAACAGAAGCAGCTCCCTGAAGCGCTCAGTTTCTTTGCCAACGTTCTCTGGGACAATCATGAAGGTGTCAGAAAGGAGGGAGAGTGGTCCGGCTCCAGGCTCTTCCTCAGCTCGCGCCAGTGGTTCATTGTTAAAATCAATCAGGTTGGCTTCATTCGGACTCTTTCCCGGCAGCCAAACAGATCGATGCTCTTTCAGCAAGAGGTCAGCGATGTCCGTGCCCACGACAGTCTTGAGAAACAAATGAGGAAGATAAGGATGATGAAAAGAATATTGTTTCATGCAGAAAGGCTGAAACATTTTCCCTTTTAATTCTCTTTCTGACAGATTTGGAGTTACGTCTGCGCAGTCTTACCCCATTCTGTCTACAGAGCAGCATGATGAAGTCCCAGAGCAGACAGGCAGAGTCCCTGTCCAAGAGGTTGTTGTCACGAGAACACTCCATGGCTTTGTTCTGGGAGAACTTTATCACATCCACCTTATGGGTCTCCTCCCTGATGGACAGAACGCAATAAGTGAGATGGATTGGAAGTCAATAAGAGAGTGTTAAATGATATTCTGTATTATTCTTTTTTTTGTCATATTATTGTATTATAAGTATTGCAAAAGCTGGACATGGCTTCAGCTCAAGTGTTCAAGAATTAACTAAGAATTCTCTGCCATAAATAATGCAAAATCTGTAGCTAAAAATAGTCTGACTTACAAGTCTTGTTTAGGTATGTTTGCTATAAATCGCCCCAACTATTTTAGGAAATTAAAGATGAAACATTTCTAGTGCAACAGACAGGCTTGGAAAGGCTATAGGTGTCAAGAGATTAACTAATGCATTGCTGGTTTTAGTGTTTCATTGGATTTGTTAACAAGAGAATAAATATAGAATGCTGCCAGCCTCACCCCGTAAAATGTTAGTGTCTCTGACATGTTTGTAATACATACAAAGGGTTGAGTACACTTACTTAACAAGAGGTCCAGGGAAGGCTCGTAGTTCTGCCTGATCCGGGGTATCCTGCAGCATGGTCTGCAAACACAAATGTGGTTTGAGATTTGACGTACTTAAACATTGTGCAAATGCTGAAGTGTCTGAGGTTAAGTCAAACAAGTTCCCTGGAAAAAAAAAACACAGGGAAAGCTATCATGTTTGACCTAATAGGTTCTTAAGCAGTATGTATAACATATACTCAAGAGTCTGAGGAAGCAGTTAGGACACAAGATTTGACTGTCACTCATTTTTAGTATTTAGTATTATGTTCCCTTTATTAAAGCATTTGTTTGGGCATAAGGCAGAATGGATTTAGATCATTTATGAATATGAAAGTTTTTGCCAAAGTAATTTCTCAAAGCCAGATCAGTCCATTTACCGCTTCAGTAGGTCATAATAATAATAGTAATAATAATATAATCTTTTTAAATACCAAAATCAGTAATATTTTAGGACAAGTCTGTAGTTTTGAAGAACCCTCTTCTGTTCTGTTTTTCACTGTGTAGATACTTAAACTCTTATGATACTTCACAACATGAACGGAGGACGGAGAAAATTTCCCAGACTACACCAAAGATGCTGAATTATAACCCGTTAAATACGTACCTCCATGTTGTGGATATCAACGAGAGCGGGCTGTCCAGCTGAGGGGAGATTGGGCAGAACTTGAACCAGGTGACCACCAGGTCCAAAGCGGGCACAGCGGTGGGGTATGCTAAACTTCTCTGGGGTTGCAGGACGAGGTGGGGCTACGGGGAAAACAAGAGTCAGACTGTGAGTGTTTGACTGATCTCTGATAAAGATCCTGTTAACATTTAGAGATTGGTTAAGCTTAAAAAGGCTGAGAGCGTGAGAATTTTCTCCTTACGTTGCTCAGGGCTGATCCATGTGCTGTCTGCAGTGTACTCAGAAGGATAGATGTACTGGCTGTAGTTCTGTGTGGCATCAGTTTGGTTTGGGTACTGTGCATAGGAGTAGTCCACAGCCAGAGTGGAGGCTGTGGTGTCATAGACAGCTGACACTAAGTCAGGCTGGCTCCTGTATACCTGGCTCTGCAGTAGGGAAAGTCGAAGAGAGACCATTATGGGTTAGTCTGGAACATAACGCAGCCGTTATCAGACAACCTACTTCCCTGAACACAAGCGACACATAGATTACCATCCTAAAATTGTCAAGGATGTGTTATGAATGAAGCAACTGAGAAGCAGGAGGGATCATGAGACCGCTTACAAGCATAGCTAATAGTACAGATTAGATGCTACCAGGGGGTGAGGAACAAATCTAGGAAAAGAAATGTCTAAACTGTTCTGGTGGCAAGCAAATATTAACCTTGAAAAAAGTGAGGGAAAATTGGTTTCTTCTGCAATTAATAATTAACACATTCCCACTCTTTTCTTTCCAGCTCATTTCGGACATTTTCTCAACCACAACTCAGACGCTCCATGTGATAAACACATTGCTCACAATCTACAAACCGTACAACGTCTGATAAGCATTTCAACACACAAGTTCTAAAATCTGAATAAAGCCTGAATCAAAACAATGTTTTTCAGAACACTTAAAATGTTGTCATTTGAATGTGTTACAGTCGGCTTCATGGCAGTCTATACAATGTGATCCAATGCCCATTTTATGATGATGATGCTTCTAACATGCGACAGATGCAAAAATGAAAATACAAAAAGAAAACAAATATCTCCCGGGGAAAAAGCGCTGTCACACATGTAGAAGACACCGACGAAGATGTCAAGAGAGTTTGTGGTGATAAGAGCTGACGACGGTGTCGGGAGCCGTAAACAAAATCACATGATATCTGCAGCGGAGTTAATACGTCACTTCCTGCCTCTGCCTGCTACCTCTCGCCTCAATAATGCAGAGGATTTTTTGCTGTTTTGAACGCATCTGTGCAGAGAACCTCCCGCTGTGTTGTGTATGTGTGAAAGACAAACTCTGGGTAAACTCTTTAGCCAATTCTCCGGATTTGACCCGGAGGTCATGTCTGAAAACGGCACAAGATAATAAGAACAGGTAATAATACTTTCACAAGAAGACTTTTACCTGTTGCGACCTTGAGCTGAAGCTGCTTCGTCTGCTGTGGTGGCTTTGAGAGCTGTGCACACTGTGTGCTGACTGCTCGCTGTGGACGCTGCGCCGATCGAACTCATCGCCATAAATTTCTCCGCGTCGTTGGTAATCGTCATCAAAGCTGGGATCGTAACCAGGATAGTACCGCCACTGGTCTTCAACGCCTTCTTTCCTATAAGTGGAGTTTTAAGTGTTTGAGAATCAAAAAACATAGCTCTACACAGTTACTGACAGATTTAGCTTAATGTAATAGTGGCCACTGTGAGTGGTGCTTCTCTCTGCATACCTGGCAGGATACACCTGTTGATTATAGTAGTTTTCTCTGGCTCTGTAGTTTTCATCGTAATTAGCCCAGTAGGCCTGATCATAGTATCCTCTGTATCGAGGGTCATACTGTCCATAGTTGTATCCTTTTCACAGAATATATGGAGTGGGTAAAAAGAGAGATTCATATCAAAAAAATTGTTTAATGCATAGTGATTAATCTTTTTTATTTTTGCAACATCTTCATTTAAGGATTCACACCGTTTTCAACTCATACCTCTGTAATCGTAGTTTTTGGGATAATCTGCATAATATTCACTATAGGCACTGCGGTTAGCTCTCTGGTAATCTTCAGGATAGCCTTGTCTATGGGAGAAAGTAAACAAAAGAGATGAGTTTATACCTAGTTCACAAAATTCTAAGGAAGAAACTTGGAATCTGCAAGAACAAATTAATGAAAATATTGTGGTTTTATATGCAGTGCATCAAATGTAAAACTGAGGAACAGTTTCACTGACCTGGATGAGGGCCTGTCAGAATACTGACTAGCCCTGGAGCTGGGTCGCTCTGGCTGAGGCTCTCTGTACTGATTTGGGTCCCGATAAGCTTGGGTCTGCGCATCATACCTGCCATACCAAGGATCAGCTGGGGTCCTGTATTGACCATCCTGAGAGAAAAGAAAACGCAACGTAGTGCATCTTCACATAGTTGAATACATTCACAAGCCAGCGTAGATATAAGTCGTTCCACATACTTGATAATATTGCTGTGCTCTAGGATCCCCAGGTGGTGCTCTAGGATCCCCAGGTGGTGCTCTAGGATCCCCAGGTGGTGGTGGGTACTGGCCAGGAGGATATGGTGCTCTGCTATCCGGGTATTCCCCATGATAACCATAGTAGCCACTGTACATCTGTCCTGGCTGTGGAGGAGGGGGCCCGTAGCCCTGCTGGCTGCCTGCAGCTGAAGGTGGTCGTGGTGGCTCTGCAGAAGCTGGATGGGAAGCCCCTGGAGGTCCTGGTCCTAGAGGCCCTGGGGGGTATGCAGCAGCAGGGGGAGGAGCACTCCCTGCAGCAGGCCCCTGTGCAGGAGCTGGATACTGACCACGGAAAGGTTGTGCTCCACTCAGTGGAACACGAGGAGCATCAGCCTGTCCCTGCAACACAGGCTGAGGATCTGATGTCCTCAGAGGTTCTATTGGTGGTGGCTCTGTGTTTGCAGCTGCTTGGGAGGGTGCTGGCGGTACCTGTGGGGTGGATGAAGAGGCTGGGGTCTGGATAGGGGCATTCCCTTCTATTCTTACTCCCTGCTGAGCATCTTTGGTTACCTGTAGGTAAAATCCATTACTAGACTGCGGAGACTCATGTAGAGAGGAAGGATGGCCAGATGCTTGATTTTGGGTTTGTGATTGGTGCATAGAAAAATCAAGCAGTTCATAATTTGAAGGCGGATTATGATTAGAAACGGGAGGAGTCATGAGAGAAGCCTGTGCATTAACTTGGAGAGCAGAGTGGTTGTCTGGTTGGCCCCTTGAAAGAGGAGGGCGGACTGGCTGAGACTGTGGCGGAGCTGTGATTTCTGATGTTGCCGCCTCTGTGTTGTCTCGGGTCAAATTGAGCGGACCCTGGTTAGAGGCTGAAGAATTGAAGCTTACTGGTCCAGGGGCAAACAGTGGATTTGGATTGGAGGCTACTAAAAGTGATTGGGGGGGACTGGCACCTTGCCCCTGTGCGAGTGATCTCACAGGTGGGGTAGTTTCCCTAAGGCTACTTTGACTGGCTGCGTGAGTCGGGGTACTGGGGGAAATCACACTATAATTGGATACAGGCGGGGCAATCAAAACAGGTTGGTGGAGTGAATCAGCCACCAGGAGAGACGCATATCCCATGTTGCCTTGAGAGTCAGGTGACTCTGCGTCACTCACCTTTGGTGGGTTCTCTAGGTTCTCTGAGTGCTGCTGTGAGGTTGGCTGAACTCTGTGGGAGGGCTGGAGGTTCAGGGGACCATCCTCTGGAGGTTGGATAACATCAGCACTGGGCTCTCGTAAAGGAGCAAGAACCATTGGGGCGGCAGGGGCTAAAAGGATGTTAGCGCCCAAGCTAGCAGGATCATGCTGTGCCCACAGAGTAGTGGCTGGGCTCTCACAGGGCCGACTCGCCCCATAAGCACGGGATGAAGGTCGTGAGTGAGAAAGAACCACTGGGTGTGTCGGGTGAGGTACACCAACTCCAGTCCCAGGAGGCAAGGGGTGTCCTGGGCCATAAATATTTTCCATATTATCTGGTGGCTGCTCCAGGTTACCTGGTGTAGAATCTGCACCTCCCTCTGCTACAATTTTAGCCATATCAACTTCAGCAGGACGCACCCCAACACCATGGGAGCGAACAGGTTCGAAAGAGCTGTTAGCACTTGCCTGAAAGATGCCAGTTGGTTTGGGAGGGCTTGGTGTGGGTTGCCACATCTGCTCCAGTGAGCTCTGTCTTGCACCCATATCCCCAGCTGGAGAAGTGTCAATCTGCTCAAAGTAACCTCCAGTGGCAGCAGTCAGGCTAGCATCATCAGTGAGACGAGGGCTTTCCTGCTGAATAAAGGTACCTACTACTCCCTGGTGCCGGCGAGTGCCAGTCCCGCTTCCATGACTCATATTGCTGTAGTTGGATGACACACTGGCAGATCTCATTGGTCTTGGAACAGAATCTGGAGTCTCCAGGTTAGGCCCGGTTTCGAACTGGTCAACATCAAGCACTGCAGTAGCAGCAGGACTACCGTGAGTTTCACTGGGTAATACTTCCTGATTCGGGACACACTCTAAATTCTCCACATGGTCGTAGTGAGAATCCGGGGGCCTCTGTGATGCATGACTGCCATCATTCATGTACGGTACATGTGAATGATCCTGAAGAGAAGCTCCTTGATAATCCATAGGGGCATCTGTGTGGCCACTTTGGGTTTGTGGGTTGTTGTGATACTGAAAGGAAGCAGGAATGCCATTCACTGCCTTATTTCTGTCTCCAGCCAGTGTTTCCTCATTTTCCACATCATTGTCTTTGAAGAACATTGAAAGTGTACCAGACTCCTGAGAGTATGGTACTGGGGGAGGGGCAGAACTAGGCCCAGGCTCAAAACTGGCCACATGTTGAGATCCACCAGAGTCAAGTGTGGGCTGAGAATGGCCAGAGCCAGTCCCCATTTGGTGGTAGCCTGAATCCTGTGTGGGTTGGTTGAACCAAGAGTCTTGGGGGGAAAAGTAGCTTGGAGATTGGAAGTGTGAATTATGCTGCTGGGGTGCATTTGGGTCAGGCCATTGAGAACTAGGGGGCCTTACAAGGTTCTGAGGAGGAAGAGGAGCCTGGATGTGGGGATGTACAGGTTGTGATGGAGGGGTTGGGGTGTGTTGATGGGGCGAGGGGGCGTGGGACGGGAACATCTGGGGCTGTGGAGGTATATTAAAAGGTTGTGGTGGAGGGGTTGGGGTGCTTTGATGGGGCGATGGGGCGTGGGATGGGTACATCTGGGGCTGTGGAGGTATATTAAAAGGTTGTGGTGGAGGGTCACTTGTAGGCTGGAAGTAGTTCTGAACTGATGGAGGGCGACTTCCATGATCAGGGGCCCAGTGGGAAGAGGAGGTGGTGGGAGGAACTGGCTGGAAGGGCACAGGCTGAGGAGTTGGCTGTCCTTGAAAATCCTGGTTAAATTGTGTCTGAGTAGGCGCTGGGGCTGAGAAGACAGGCGGTGGCTCTGTGGCTGTGGATGGTGTCTGCTCTCTTGAATTAAAATAGCCTTGCTCTGTATGCGACGATGCATATCCTGCAGGACTTGGAACTGGGAAAACAACAGGGGATGCTGTACTATGAGGGTTGAACAGCGTCACCCCGGGAACAGAGGATGGTGGGGGACCATATGGAGCAGCCGGGACATCCTCCAATGTCTGTGGTTGTGGAGGCAGACCTCCACCAGCTTGAGAGTACATGGTGTTAGGTGGGGCTTGCATGGGTGGAGGGTTACTGCTCTGTATTGTTGGGAGACCACCTGCAGCCATAGGAGGGGGAGCTCTGACAAAAGCAAAAGGGTCTGTCATGGGTTGGGTCGCAGGTGGCATTGTGGCAGTAGCTGCTGCTGTATGCTTGTAGGGCCTGGTCCTGCGGAACATATTGGGCCCAGACGGAGGAGGGCCGGTGGCTCCTGGAGGTCCAGTCCGCGGAGGAGGCTGCATGGCTGCAGAGCTCACAGGTCCGAGGACCAGGTCACTCTAGTAGATGTCACTGAAGAGACGGAAGTCAGGCGAAGCTGGTTAGAGGGAAAGAAAGAGGGAGTGGTAAACCAAAAGCTCTTTGATAGACTTCACCACACCTTTATTTGTATAATAAGCCAAGATCCTATTCAGATGAACAGTACAACGTGGCAATTTCTACAACACCTGTTGTACTTTCTTAGAGATAAATACATTAAGTACTTTACTGGGCAGAACACAATTGACCAATTGTATGAATGCCAACTTTGATTGTAAGACACACAATGAGTCATATGGTATTACCTCAAACACTTTCTACTTATCTTACTCAAGCAATTAGAAGAGATAAATAGATCTTTATTGAAAAGTATATTAAAAAATGTCACAAATGAGAAAAATACTGCCTCCAAATCAAAGTTGATTTGTTTTATATATGTATTTAAAAATTACAATATCCCATTTTAAGTTAAAACAGTTCAAATAGACGCAGCTGTTTCGCAGCAAGGTTATTTTAAAATGAGTGAGGACAATCAGAAATCAAAAATCAAATCAGAATTTCTTCACATATCTAAATAGCAACTTCATTTTGATAAGAGACAGATTCAAGAGGGAAAGTTTGAATGTGGTGGCTTCTGCTTGGCTTATTGGATTTTGTAAAAACATCTCACCTGACAGAGATTAAGCAAACACTTTCCAAACAGGAACTTGCTGATGTTACATGTGACAGAACAAACGTGCCTCAGCCCTTTGGTTTTCGTAGGGGTAAACGTTAGTTGTTGGTGAGACTTCAATAAACAAGCAGCACACACAAAACACAGGAGACGGTCTGACAGCTGACTGTCACACCAGCACTGTGGATCTGTCAGCGGCGGAGCTCAGCGGAGCTAACGCCGGCTGAAAATGATCATTTGACAAGTCAGGAAAGGGAGATCGGCAACAGATAGTGCCGGGCGACAGACACGTCTTGACCGGATGGACTCTCCCGACGTGATCCCGGGGCTTATCAAGCGCTCTGGGTTATAATTTCACCGACAACCGTTGCACTACCCGGAGCTAACGTTAGCATAGCCGATGTCCCGGCTCACTGACAGGTCAACACGAAGCGAAACCCGCAGCGTTAACCCAAAGAGAAACAAGACACAGACTTCTGCTCATCGTGCGACACTTGTTTGAAAACGAGCGACCCTGTTAGGTCCGCTGCGTCTTTTAAGTTCAGGCTACACTTGCTATGAAGGAAAGGTCCAGGGTGCTAACGGTAGAGCTACACTGCTCTGCCAGACCCAGCAAAACAGACACCCAGTCGCCTGCTTGTACCCGAAGCCGGGACTGCTGCAGACCCCCTGGCAACCGGTAACTTATCATTTCACACACATTAGACACGGACACGAGCAGCTACACGTCACTGGCCCCTCGGCGGTCATATTTTAACCGGTTCAACGCCTGCTAGCGTTAGCAACACCGCTTAGTTAGCACCGCTGGCTAACTAGCCTAATGCTAACTCCAAGGATAACAGTTCCAGGTCGGCCGCGGACACCAGATGGAAGCAGCGAGAGCTAAACCTTGTTAGTGACGGTGTATATTTACTCTTACCCGGTGCCGGGAATGTGTACAGGTATAAATCAATTCTTACAAATGTGCAGCAGGGTGAGTCTGACACGGCGCCACCATCTTCAATGAACACATCCTACTAGGCTACGTGTACAAGCCGCGTCACGGGCCAAACAACCACGGTGTCATCGCAGGGCGGAGCTCGGGAAAAAGGTTCATTGGCTGTATTTACCTTCAATTTATGTGCATCCCAGAGCTGATGTATATCCACTATGGGTGCACTTTATTAGGAACCACATACCCATAATGATGAGGGTTTCTCTTTGCTCTCAGACTCAGTTCTTCATGCAGTGGATTCTGAAAACATAGATTCTTAACCCGTGGGTCCTTGGGTAGCTTCAGTCTGCTCACTGACGTCATCAACGGTAGGCTAGTTCCCCTCTCCCATCCCTGGTTTTTTTCAATAGGCACGTGTTAGTGATTGAGGGTAAAATATTTTCCGGGTGGATTTCACCCGACGTTAGTGTTTGTGCATTAAATCAGGCGATCTTATTACCTTTCAAGGGTAACAAAGTTCAGGCCCGCCATATTTATTGCCCCATATCGTGCACAGCTATCATCCTGTCACAGGCTTGGTGACTCTGGCATGCCATTGAGTAAAAGATAGCTAAGGTTCGTTTACGTTGGCAATCGTTAGCTACGCAGATTTCTTCTTTGATACTAGAGCTAAGTTATCTAGCTTGGAATTTGCATGTAATCCTTATTTAGTGTAATGGTTATGAATAAATATCACTTAGTGGTAATTTCCAAGGAAATTCATTTGTTAAAAATGTTTTTATTGTCAGCTTGTCATTTTTCCCCTCTCGAAAAATGCAATTTTTTGTTTATCTCTCCCAAAGTTGTCAGTGATGCAGGGAGACTGTGCCTTCACCGGACAAGGCTCACATGTCCCAGGAACGGGTGGACCGAAGAACAAGTTCCCAGCTCCATTATTTATTTTTTAAGGAATTTTTCATTAACGATTCCCTAATTTTTCACCAATTTTAGAGCCTTTTTATAGGGTACATGATACATTTTTTTCGTTTTTTGAGACGTTGTATAGGGGGAAATAAAAGAAGAGTACTTCAATTTGCCATGTATTGTTGTACTTTAATATATTTTGATGAGACATATTTTTATCGGGTATATTATATCGGGTAAAATATACCCAACGTTAGTGATGGTGTTACTAATTTTACGTTAGTGTTCTAGGGTTAATTGCATCATTTCTGCAGATTTATCACATGCTTTCTCAGTCTGCAAATCTCCTGTTTGATCACATATCAAAGGTGCAGTATTGGATCCAGATCTGGGGGCTGTGGGAGGCCTCTGAAGTACATTTCCATATTCTTCAGTTTGAGATGCTTGCTTTGTGACATGGTGCGTAATCAGGTGCCTCTGCTTTGCGATTTATTTTCAACATCAGACTGTTCCACAATGTCAGACTGTGATTCATTTTATCTCCAGGTTGAGGAATCTTGGATGCTGGTCCCTTATATTACCTGAAAGGATGGGAAATATTTAAAAAATATCACCTGCACATGTAAAAGCTTGCAAAGTTGTATTACTAGATGATTTACGGCCAGCAACAAATACTCACTAAACAGTGGATAGCTTTAATACTCTGGGATTGTCCCGACCCTTCTTTGACCTTGTACAGGTGATGAAGGTCATTTGGGACACACTAGACTGTTGAGCATAAAGAGGGGTCATCTGTGTAACCTGACTCGTTGTGTCAGCTTCAACCCCTCTGCCCTTTTTCCTCTGTCCTCTCTTATCGAAAAAGTCCACACAACTGCTTCTCACTTGATGTTTTCCTCTGCCACTCTCTGTAAAAACACTACATTTGTTTGTGAAAATGCCAGGAGATCAGCCGTGGTAGAAATACTCAAACCAGCCTATCTGCCACCAACAGTCCCATCACAAGTCAGTGAGATCACAGGTTTTCCGATGTTTAATGTGAACATTAATTGAAGATCCCCACCTGTGTGACCTGACCTATAATTCATGATTTTATGCTTTGCACTTCTGCCACATTATTGGCCACGTGATTAAATTGCACAAATAAGCGTGGGTACAGAAACAGATATTCCGAATAAAACGCTAAATAAGTGTTTGTTATTGTCGCGGGGAAATTCATAGGAAAGTTATTAATATTATGAACGAGGGAGAGCATTTGTTGACAAAAGTCTGTGGACACTACTGACTCATAGTTTGAAAATTATTTAATATTGTATGTATGATTATCATCACCATCCTCTCACGTAACTACTAAGCTTCTTTTCACTGGCTCCCACTAGGTTTTATATTCTCTCCAATCGCTCACTGATAACTTTGGAGGCCCTTTATGGCGTTTAACCCCGTTTCAAAACATTTGATGAGGTCTTTCTCCACTGGGGGGCAGTATGGTGTAATACACGTACTATACAATCTACTATCTCAAACCATGTTTTTTAACCAACTTTAACCAAATATAAATCTTAGATGTTCCTTAAAACTATAACTTTGATTTATTGTGAATTTCAGTAATGCAAAGTGCAATATGTTGCACCTTGAAAAGACAATGGCTTGTATGGAGTATTTTTTTAAATACTACCTGGACCAACTTTCCAACTCAATAGGTCCATTGTTAAATAAAGAACACGGCAACAAACATGTAGGAGTTAATAATTTTGTCGTTTATTGAAATATGGGGTGAAACAGAAAACCAAATGAGATTCTGAGGAAAACTATTTCCAAAAACAAATGTGGTGGAAGTGAATACTGTGAATATTAAATTATGTTGAGTAGGCTGTAATTTGTCTAAAATCCAGAGATAACACAGCTACATGTTGAAACTGGACCAAGGAGGGGGTGGATGAAGATGAGAAGATCTATATGAACTTGATTCTTTTAAAAATATTTTGTGATAATAAATAAAATACATTCCACCTTTGTTATACATGATATATTTTAGCATGCAGCCACAAATCCCTCACCATGGGCACTCTACATAAGGCTTTGAGCTACACTGGGTGTTTAATCTAAACAAACTTATAAAAGTAATCCTTTCTGTCAAAGATAATGAAAAACTGGTAAAATGATGGAAGGCACATGCCGTCAACGCAGAATTCAAACACCCACGATACGCACATCTATGACTTGTTTGGACGCCTGCTTTTCCTCAACTTTCGCTCAGGCTTGTCAACCGAAACCTACCCTCCCACCAGACTGTGTGTGGAGAATATAGGCCGCGGGGCAGGTTTGAACAGACCTTCACGTTTGCACCTAAAACCCACTGGCCTCTTTTTTTCCGTGCAGGAAGTGGCTGTTGAGAAATCTCGAGCTCTGTCTGAGTGTGAAACCCTCTGGCTAATGATGATGTGCCAACTTGTCTCAATGTACAGTATCTCTGTAAAAACAAGAGGAACATGTCATACATCCTGGTGATGTGATAAATTGCTAAATTCACAGCAGTTCCTTCACTGCCTTAGAGCTGATTATTATGTATCATAATTTCAACACATAAATTATTATTCTAATTCACCTAGAAGATCACGTAACACCGCCAAGGCCAAACAGTCCCCTTTGAATACAGGTTTAAATTCACTCCATGCTGTTTTTTTTATTTGGATCAGCGCCTAATTGCACACACTGAAAAAAAATTCCCTTGATCCAGATCCTGACTAAATTTATTGGGTTCTTTTTTGATTAATACCACATCTTTCATCCAAGTTTCGTGGAAATCCGGTAAGTAGATTTAGTGTAATCCTGTTAACTATCACAGAGACAAACGTCGACAAAAACATTTGGGGGCGGTAATAATACAAGACATTATTCTAAATATGCTGTTTGTTAATGACACGTTGAATTTATCCTTAATCGATATTCATCAGCTCATGTAATAATGTGATATTATATAATGCTATCGGGCAACATTACATGGGAGGTTATGTCATGTAATTGGAGCATCAGTGTTTACATGTTGACAAATTATCATCATCAGTTGCTTGTTCGCCTCATGTTGTTCTGCACTGCCAAACCTTCAATAAATCAAACTTTATTGGGACATTTAAAGAGATTATCGCAAGAAAAACAAGTGCTTCACACAGAAATGATAACACATACATCGCCCCACCCCCACTGTTTATCATGGTTTAACCAGTAAATAGATATCTAATACATAGATAGCACAATATGCATAAGCGAAGGCTAGTGTATGAACACACAATTAATAAAAAAGTAGTAAAGGAGAGTTGTATTATTATGAAATATGTCTTCCTATGAAAAGTTATAATGTTGTGCTGTTGTGGTTAAAGTAACCGTGTGACTCAGGATGTCGAGCTGCAGCTGAAGTTTCCCTTTTTCACATGCATGTGTAGTATAGTCATATGCACACACACACACACACCACAATGTCTGCACCATATGTTATAGATGTACACTACAAACACACACTTAACTGTTTTCATTTCGTGTTTCAATAAGAGACATGTTTATCCAATGAGAGAAGGGATAGAGAATAAAGTGATAGAAGATGTGGAATTTAGTCAATTGCAAGTTTCCATAACTAGTATAAAAAGATTGAAACACATCCCTGTCATTTTAATTTGTATATCCTGTTTTATTGGGTGAAAATTCTTATGAGGCCAATACTAATGATCAGGTTTGATACCTAAATGAAAGCTGGAAGCTTTAACTCAAGAAGTAATTGCTCAATCAGCAGCATCTGTGGTCTGCATCATTTCCTCGGGGTATATAGTGTTTGTGACCTTGTCATTAAGGCCATGTTTACAGGAAAGCCAAGAGAGTGGTTAATGTTTGGTTAACCACTGTCTAAACGCCTGAGAAGCCCCTGAATATCAACCTGAGCCCCGCGTTTTTTTTTAAATAGCAAAGGATCTCTGAACAATGGTCCCAGAGTGAGATCATTCTTGCTGAGGCACATACGCCTACACTTATCTGACGAATGTGGCAGGTGTGTGATGACTGAGATAGAAACTCACCATGGCACGGAGATTTAAAAAAATGTTTTTGAATAGAGAAGGAGAAGATAGATCTAGTGGACCTATAGTACAGCACTTGAGTAAATGTTGTATTTACATCCCAGCACTGCAAATGATAGTTCTCTAATGTTTATGATATTATCGTGGAAATCTTTGTGGATCTACATATTGAGACATCAGGCAAGTACATTTTATTTATAGCCCAGTATCATGAATTTGCCTCATGGGGCTTTACAACAGAATCTCAATTAGAAGCTGTGGTGTCATCGAGCCTTGTCAAAGTGACAGCTTTTCTCTCATGTGACCTGCGGGTAGGTTTATGTATGATTCTCATCTTCTCAAAAACTAGAATAGCACTGATGCATCTGCAGCTGCAATCAAAAGCAGCAATATTGGTGTTTTTCCTCAGTACTGTATGCATTTTTACTTTGGAAGTAAAGGTGTATTTAGCCACTTATGACATCAACAGTGGCTCCATAAGCCAGTGAGCCAACATACACGAAACCACGACTGCACCGGGGAATCAAATAAAGTGGTTATTGAAGCATTTCGGCTGAAAACAGGACTATTTCACAAAAAATGTTAGTTAGGGAAGAGAAATGATCAGTGAGCAGCCAGTCTACACCCCCCTCATGAGCTCGAAAATGCCACCAGATGGGGGCGTTGTTGCTTGGATGATCAATCATGAGACAAAGGTGAATTCAGCTGACTTGCCTGGAGACATACAGATGAAAAGTACCAGGAAGAATTCCTCATATTAAGCGTGCTGATTCCAAATTACTTTTTTTCTTTCGCAATAAGTGGAAGAAATTCACTTTATTTTAATGTGTTGATCTAGCAGATGCTGGTTTTGTTGTACGTGTTTGAATGTGTACATTGTTCAATGTGTATGTTAGTGAAAACCAGTGCTGGGAGCAAAATGAAATGACACATTGAAGAGCACTTACAAGATTACTCTCGGGGTCTTGTATTACATCAGCTAGGACTGGACGCAATTATCGTGTTACAAATTGACTGATAATTTTGTTTTCGTGTTATTAAGTGCGAGTTATGGCACAAGCGATGGAGGTAGAAAGTAATGTTTTTACTTGTGGAAGATGGATTGTTTTACAAGCGGCAGAGGGATAGACTGAGAGTGGGAGGGACAGGCCGAGCGGAGGAGTGTAGACGTCACATCTGTTCCTGCCACTCCCTAGGGGGCCTGGGAGCATGGGAACCTTCAGCAGCTCCAATGGTTGCAACAGTCTTCCAAAAGTGCAGTTCATTTATCAATTTAAAAGGTAAATTAAGCTTTGCATGGGTCTGAATGTGATGCATTTGGGGGGTAAGAGAGACGGATACTTAGCAGAGTTCAACTCCCGTTCCACCCATCATCCAGTTGTGAGATAAAAATAAACTTGGCATTGTTCATGTTTGGGGTTGGCAGGGAAAATCAAAGCATCTGTCGTCAGTATTTCATGCACGCAGCGTGTTCTGTCTGTGTGAACACATCCAATAAAAGTATCTCCTGAATCTCTGGCTTCCTGTCTGCGGCTTGTGCTGTGCGCGGTGCTCATTTTGCCAAAGAGGGTTTTGAGTTACCCTCACTCTCTTGTCCTGTGTTGGCCCCCCAGAATGGCGACCACCACACTTTAATAAGCCATTTCACAGGGGTCAATTCTCCTTTCTCCACGGCGTCAGCTGGGTCGCCCCGTTCACCCTGGCTCCCCCACTGGCATGTGTTCAGCCCAACGTTGTTTACTGGACAGAGCATTTAGAGGGGTTAGCGTTTCACCATGGCAGCTGTTGGCACCATGTGCCTCCCCCTCAGGCGGCTGGCCGACGGCACGCAGGCCACTGCTTCACACACCCTCCAGCATCCCCCTGAGGACTTCCCCTCCTTCCTATCAGCCCCTTCACTTGGCCTTGGTTGTAGCCTTGATCAGGTATCAGATATCAGTTTAATGCGAGGACACATTTCTGGCATTAATTGATGGCTCCTGGTTGATATTCACTGTCCAAAGACATTGTAGCAGTTTTAAAATGTAAATTTGCAGTCAATGAGGAGCGTCGTGTCTGTGTTTGCTATGTACATCAGATATGTACAGTATTTATTCTTTCTTGTGCAACAGTGAATGTCCTGTCTGTCATTAGCAGGATTAAAGGCTCCTGTCACTACATTTTCTGTCACCTATCTTACTGATTGGCTGGACAACTGTGACAGCCACAGCAGGGCTCAAGGAAAAAACCTCAATGTGAAGTTTCAGCTTCAGTTTCAGCGTGTATGCTGGAGTACATTGCAGCATAACTGTGCCGATCTGTTGGTTAATTGGTCCACCACTTTGGTCCATACTGAAATACCTTGACAATTATGGGTTGGATTGAGATGTTTGACATTGATGGTCCTCAGAGATTTAATCTTGTCTAACCTTTTCCTGTAATGCCCTGCAGCAAATGTTAGCATTGCAAACACGCTAAACTAAGATGTGTTAGCTCCGTGGACCACTGTGCCGAAGTACAGTGATACACGCTGCAGACTCTTAAGCCGTTGAACTCCGAAAAAAAGTCCAGAAAATTGGGTCCAGGCTTTCATCGTACTATGCCTTTCACATGTACTGCAGCAGAAGTTTCTCTGGGTCAGATGGGTTCACAACAACAGAAAAGGTCCGTAACAGTTACACAAGGACAGTCATCTGGTTAGAGCATGCAGAAGGCCAGAAATATTGTAACAATTCTGCCATGGAAGGCACAGACAATCTCTTTGTCTTTCAAAGTTCACATCTTTGTCTGTGTCTTCTATGTGAATGGCTCCTCTTTTTCATCCTGAGGTATCTGTATTCTTCCAGTTTTGCATTGGTCACGTGTTAGAAATGTCATCAACACGTCCTTTCACTCGCTTTGACATTTTACTGCTGTATTCTCACATGGGCTCACTTGGACATTTTCTGGACATTTTACTTGAGGAGGTCGGCACAAAATGTTTTGGACAATGTCTGCTGCAACTGATGTTTGCCTTCTCTGGGAAATTTCAGGACAATTTTGTGTTTTGAGTTCTTTGCATTGAAAACAGCAAAGCAGGGATAAGCAAGAGATGGGATCCAGATAACGAGAGAAGAGAAACTACTGTGAGGATAGTCAACTTAAAATGTGGACAGATGAAGAAATCAGTATGACAGTAGAGGGAAGTGGAGAGAGGCTACTTCACGAAGATGTAGAGTGGAAAGCATGTGACTTATCTCTGTGACATTTAGCTCTGCAAATCAGACGTGGCTCGCTAATCAGCCAATAAATCCGTCAGCAATTTCTGCCCAACTAGTTGTCACCCTCTGCTGTGATTCAAGGTGACATGCAAGAGACAAACAATTATTTTAAATATAAACCTACTTGAAGACATACTGAGATCCTCACTTGTCAGTATCTTCATAAGGTTTCAGCCATCGGGTCGTGACTGTATCTGGTGATTGGCAGATGGCTGGCCGTGTTTTTCTGACAGAGGAGACCATGAATGTTGGTAATCTTGTCCCACCTCACCCCAGAGAGAGTTGTGAGTCTTGGGACAGGGGTATAGCAAGGCAAGGTCAGGGTGACAGTTGTCAGGCCCCCATCCATACCATTTGGATGGAAAGTGATACCGCGGACAGCTGAGGCTGCTTCTGTCACTCTCAGGGTTAATTTGGAGCGTCTTAACATTCACTTTGCTCTGGATGGATTTGTAATGAACGTGGAACTGGGGGCTGAATGGAAATCTCAGCCTCTTGCCTGTCCTTAACTCTCCCCCCTTCTCTCTCTCACACACGCTCACCAAATTGCAGTCACGACCACAGAACACATTCCTGAGGTTGTCGTGTAACCGCAGAGTCATGCGATGTCTGTAACTCTTTCAGTCATAATTATTGACACTGAGGCCTGGCACCCTCCCAAATACATCACACCCCACCCATGTAGTCTTGGGGGCTCAGAGATCATGATGAGAGCCCCACAGTGAATGTTTCCCTCTTTCTCCGCAGTGAGGCTGCATATCAGGTGGGCCCTAAAATAAACAAATAAGTGGGATGAGACTCTCTGGACACCAGATATTCCTTCTCCAAATGGGACTCACTCCAAGTTCCACACATGCCTTCAGCGCCAATGTCACGAGGAATCATGAATCATCATGAATAGGATTGAGCTGATGGGTGACACTGTATAATATCTAGTTTACTTTGAGTGTGCAGCTTCCCTGAAGAGACTGTTCTGTCTGCGAAGGTTTTGTGTTTTTATCCCTCAGAAGGATTGAACAGAAAAATGTGTGTGGATTGATGTAATTCTTTATAGGATAATTACAGTTTATTACAACTTACAATAAGTCACATAAGTTGTAAGCATGCTGTAGCCATGCTGGTCTGTCCATTGGTTTGTCTGCCAGTTTGACCAGTGATGACATTTTTTTACAGACATTTATAGTCCCCAGAGGATGAATCATTTGGCGATCCTCAGACTTTTCTTCCAGCACCTCCTGCAGGTCACAATTTTCCCTGATCCAGTGAATTTCTACATATTTCATTTGAGAGCTAGCTGTGTGCACACAGTTTTCGATTGTGATTAGTTATTATAATTTCTAGTGTGTTCACTGTCAATTTTACGACCAAGGCCAAACTAGGATGGCACTCAGAAAGCATACCTCAGCTGAGGCCCAACCTAAACATTTCAGTTTTTGTCAAAGAAATGAAGAGAAATGTTGAAAATGCAAACATCTTGCAATGTTGAAGAAAGAGAAAAAAAGATTCCCCCTGATTCAGATCCTCAGCAAAATTTAATAGCATCTTAACTTACCCTTATCCCAGCCTTCCACCAAGTTTCATGGTAATCCACCCAGGACTTTTTGTTGAAACACTGACTAAAAGACAATCAAACGCAGAAGAAAACAGAAGAAAAGACAAAAAAATAGCAAACAAAAACATAACCTACCTTGGCGGA
Source organism: Hippoglossus stenolepis (assembly GCF_022539355.2). NCBI lineage: Eukaryota > Metazoa > Chordata > Actinopteri > Pleuronectiformes > Pleuronectidae > Hippoglossus > Hippoglossus stenolepis. The sequence goes on from NC_061500.1 coordinate 13,642,214, forward strand.
GAGAATACAACTAGTACAACTCTTATTCAGGCTTGTTGACAACAGGTTGTATCATTTCTTCTGCCCCCGGACATTGTCGTTGCTACACCACGGTGTTCCCAGATCTCCACAATTGCTTTCCTGACTACAATGTTATCTCTAATTATGGATTTTGGCTCACACTTTGCAAACCCTCTCTCTGTGTGTATATCCCAAAACTTGGCCTTCTCTCTTAGAGAGAGAGGGAGAATGCATACTGGCATCCATTAGTGTCCATTAGTACCAGCATGCGTGATGTATGGGAAAGAGGGAGATCATTATTCACTGTCGCTGTTCTCTAAAGTATGGGAAAAACACCAACATTCAATTAGTTATGACAGAGTAAATCTGCACTGCTCTTAAAACTCCTTCAAAACTAATACACAGTCCAGCTGTGTCATGACTTAAACATCATCACCGTGCACAAACATTGTAATAGTGGGGGTTTATTGCTTCCTGCTCCCTTGTCTCACTGGAGCATATACGTTTTCATACATTCACACACAGATGCTTGGAGAAAACGCATTTAATAGAGTAAAAACAAGCTACATGGGGGAAGTCCCTGTACCCAACTTGCATTTGGAGCGACAGGGGGGCTGAAGAATAATAATAGTGGTGGTGGGGAGGAAGGGGCGGGTGTTTGAGTCTACACTTAAAGTCTCTCTGTCTGCCGGCCTCTTGTTTACATTCCACCCCCAAACCCCCTAACCAGATCTCCAGCGCTTAATCTCATCAGTAAATTCCCCGGCTGAACAAATATCTCCCCCTCATAGAGAATATTCCCAATCTTTGTGTTCATACTACTCGGGCATGTGCCGACACACACACACACAAACATAGAGTTTCTAAGCACATGTTCCAGTCAGTTTCCCCATCTCTTTGTCTTGTCTCTTGTCCCTAAATTCAGACTTTAACTCATCTCTCCACCGTGAACTATAGTCCATGGGAAATAAGAGTGGCGGTCACATTAACACTTTTCTATTTCATTTTCATTTATTTTTTGTTATCATGTATTGGGGCTTTGGTGGAGCGGTTTGCAGGGGCCTCTGGGTTCAGTAGTATAACGAGTATCTCTGTGGGTTGTGTGTTGCAGCATTTGGCTGGCAGGAGAGACACACACTGACACCCTGGACAGAGGGAGACCTCTGGGCAGAAAGAGGGGGGACGTTCAGATATGAAAAGCCTGCGTTCCCCGTGAGCCGCAGAGCATAGCACAGGCCTCCAACTGTGCAACCCTGACCAGTTCGTGCAGCTATTATGGGTCGGATCAGTGGGCCGGTCGAGGCCAACTGCCTGACCTTCCGCACTGTTCCAGTCTCCAGCCAAAACCATCCAATGTTCCTCTGTGAAGGCCTGGAACATCTGCTTAGTGAGGCGGCAAATCTAATTTATGATCTTTTTTGGTTATCTGCTGAGACAGTGTATTTCTGTATTTCTGTATTTAGTGTGTGTGATGTTTGTGTGTGATGTGTGTGTGTGTGTGTGTGTGTGTGTGTGTGTGTGTGTGTGTGTGTGTGTGTGTGTGTGTGTGTGTGTGTGTGTTTCTCCAGTTGTCCTTTCTGTCACAAGGTTGTGAATTAGAGGCCATTTCCTGCACTTTTCGCACTCTGGACTATGTAGTTGGGGGAAGTGTGTGTGTGTGTGTGTGTGTGTGTGTGTTGGGCTGTCTGTTGTAGCATATAGGTATATATATGCCTTGTCTACATGGACAGCATGGAGCCGGGCCCTTCCTGCATTCCATTGTCCTTTGGCAAACAGGCCGACACACACACAAGCAAACACACACACACACACACACACACACACACACACACACACACACACACACACACACACACACAGTTAACATGTGGTTAAATAGTATATTACTCTATAAATTGCACCATGAAACAAAAAGCTCTCATATAATGTTTAATCGATCAGTGACAGGTTTGTTAGGTGGTCAGAGATACAAGTCCACATGACACTCATGTTGGTCCATATCTTTTAAACATGCAGATACATGCGGATGAATACTGATAACGTGCAGTAAATTGGCACCATCACCACATTCAAATATTTGGATTATGACAAAACACCAGCACAAAAAGATTATATTTCCATGAGCTTCATAAGCACTTTGTGTTTAGTCTTGAAAATCAGTGGAGAGGCTGTAGGATTAAAGACAACATAGAAGTTGTATGGTAATTTAAAGGGAAAATACACAGATTTTACATATCAAAGTCTAACTGTTTGGGTGAATAAAGTTGTATAGAGGCTTTTGTGGCTCCTGAGGGATCTGCAACTGTTGGTGCAGCTGAATTGCATTGTGGGAAAATCAGGCTCCGGATTTTGACCAGGAAGAAGAATGAGCAGAAGAAAAAAAGATCGTAAATCTGCTTCTGCTTCAACACTTTGCTTCATGGTGACTGAAACGGTGTCACCGGAAAGAAGTGTTAAGTTAGTGCATTGTGATTTTAATAATATTTCTATCACATTCAATTGGAAAAATATGTAGATGGGAAGCAGCACACATCAGAGATTAGAGGGGTCCTCTCCTTCTGTCACCTTGATGATAAGCTGTGTCTTCATGTGCTGATCTGCCGCTGGGGGTTAGATGTGTGGCAAAGTGCTTGATCTGTATCACTCACTCATTCTCACTACTGAGTGTCTGGGCATGTTTGACATCAGCCCAAGTGACATACATATGAGAGGCTTGTCTGAAAAGTGAATGTGAAGGCCATCAGAGGAAGGTGATAATTGAGACACCTGAGGACCTCTGTTCTCTGATTCGGGGAGCCGTATACTCCGGAGAGAAAACAAACAGAGCCTCCACGCCACAGGGAGGTCGATATTCCTCTTGATAAAGTCTCATGTTTGTCCAATCACTTATCTCCAAATAATCAACAGAGGGGTTGTTTTCCCACAAACAGCAGCCAATTCAGCCCAGGCCCTTCAGTAAACACGGGGCCATCAGATTGGCAGAGGCAAAGGTGTGAAGTACCATCAGCAGATTAGGCACAAAGCCGGTCCTTTCTCTGAGCAGCGCTTTTGCTTGTAAATTGATCTCATAGATTTTTGAATAGTTTCATTTAAAGCAACTTGTCTTTAGAAAATCAGCCGCTGTTACTGACCATGTAACTTTTGCAACCGAAGCATCATTTGAGTACTTTGATTCAAAGGAAGAACAGGGATAAAATGTTTTGACTTCAATGTATCAATATATTCATGTTAACATGAAGTTAATTTATTTTTTCCACTTTTTCTGGAAAACTACAAGCATAAAAAGGCATGTTGAATGTGATATATCTGCTTTTCACTTTACAATTCAGAATAATAGTAAGAGCACAAAAAGAATACCTCTGATATAATCTTCTAATTTTGTCAAAATTGTCGAATCTTTAGTGGCTGTTATGGCCTGGCTCCTTTAGTATTTTCCATAATTCACATATGTGCTATCACATTCTTCCATTAATCGAGTCAAATCAACCGCTCAGTTTACATTGATGTGCATTCTGTGATTTTTACTTTTCACTTGCACACACACACAAACAGAAAAAAGATGGTTGATGCCAAATGATGATGTAATACTTAATTTGTATCATATGCTTAAGTCATGTCTAATCTGTGCAATGTCCAATTTGTTCTATTTTTTCGATTTGAAACAATTGAAGAAAAAACACATTAAGTTAGTTGGTCAATATGAAGCAACATTTGTTGTTCTTGAGAACAATGTAAAATAACATTTTCTGGCTTGTGAATATCTCTGCTCTATAGCTGATTGTTGTGTCATTGTGCTTGATGGAGACTTTGTTGGGTGTGAACCAAGAACCCTATCTCAGGCTGCGGTGACATACAGGTCTGATAGTAGGATGACATCATGTATCCCTCGTAGGTTTTATCGGAACCTCTGACCTCGCTCCATTCTTGCTCCCAGGGAAGGAAGGAAGAGAGTCAGAGCCGAAGGAACGGCAATGAGCTCCAGGTCAGACTCTACAGCACCGAGCCGCCGCTGGTCAGTTGTATTTATATGTAATCTCAAAGAAGTGATTCTGTTGTCTTGCACTTTGCGTCGACCTCCCTGGTTTTTGTTTCTATATTAAGCTTTGATAGAGTTTGTTTTGCTGGCTCTGGGTCTTCCCCCTCTACACCCTTGTGAATCCATCACAGAGCTTTTTCTCATGGCCTTATGTTGTCGCTCCCAAACAAACAAGTATCTCAAGTCAGAGAGGGCCTCGCAAGCGAAAACAGAAGCTCCGATTTCATGGCAGATAAAAAGACAACGCTCTCTGCACTTTCTGATTTAGAGGATGGAACCATGCGCCTTACTACGTGTGAGGAGGACGGAGGGCATGTGTCAACCGCACGCCATCACTTGAGCCGGGCGTGTGCCTGATGGATCTAACACTTCTCACGCTGGTTCAGGTGTTCCCCTACTATCACACTGCATGCCTGTACACATCTTTGTTATTTCATATGTCCAACACCTTCCCTCAACACTTCACATTTGTGTTTTTCTTTCTGCTACGTAATATGATTGTAGCTGCACACTCTCCCTGTTTTTTCTCTCTTTCGTCCCTGTGTTTCCCACACTACGTGCACCTCAAGAGACCTAGCCCCTTTTGGCATCAGTCCATTTGGCCGTCACACCGACAGAAGGACCAGCATGTGCGTGGGCTTCATAATAAAATAATCTCTGCCCTGGGGTGCAGAAACTCCACAGCTACTCCCTGACAGTTTCACTTGCCCTAAGAGAGAGAGAGGGTGAAAAAAGAGCTTTCAGTGTCTGTACTGTAATTACTGTACAAAAGTATATGTTGAATGAAACATAGAAATACAATGCAAAAAGGCGTCACTAGAGGGATTCTAAATGTGTTTTTAAGACCCTGGCTATTGCGGGAAGTTGTGATATGAAAATGAAACTGTAACAAGAACTTAACTATATCTCTATTACATGAGTTAAGTTTCTGTGGTTCGGAGGCATCAATTTACAAGCAGATACAGGAAGAGCCGGATTCTCAAACCAGAAAGTGTGAAGTGCAGTGGATTGGATCGCCGGGCTTTTGATTTAACATTAAATATTAACTTCTAGTTATGCAACAATCACTCAGCTCTTTTACTCATAAATATAATGGTGCTTTACAAGTATTATCAGCAAAATGTCCTATCAAAAGCAAAGTCCTCCAAGTGGGAATATCATGGCAAAATTATAGTGCTGGGCGATATGGCCAAAGATTATATGTGCACAGACATTGTAGTAAAAATAATAAAGAAATTCATATCAGCCGATCCATATTGATAATTCTCAGAATAAATGTTACATTATTATGTCTTTAAGTTCAAAGAATGAATTTTGCTCCTGAGTGAAGGTTATTGTTTTAAACATGAGCAGAGATCAGTTGAATGGATGGATAGATAGATAGATAGATAGATAGATAGATAGATAGATAGATAGATAGATAGATAGATAGATAGATGCACTGCGTCTACATTATAAATGTACAATAATTGATCATATTTTATAAACTAAGGTACAATCATGATTTCTACAGTATTTATATAACTGCCAGATAAATATAATGGAGTAAAGATAACATTGCATGTTCTAGAGTAAATGTAAAAAGAAATATAATGTAAAATAGAAGAAATTAAATAAAAGTGCCTTTGTATCCAAATAAGTCGAACACTTGAGTAAATGTGTTTATTCTCCACCACTGTTTATTGTTATTAATTTCAAAAGACTACACTGGACAGCAAGAGGAGAGAGTGTGTCTGTGCCTCTAACAGCGTGTGGAGAGAGAAAGAGGCAGCTTTTATCTGGTCTGAAAAGGACAGGGGGAGAGGAGGAGGAGGAACGGGGGGGGGGGAGGAGGAGTGGGAGGAACTTGTAGAGTTGCCTCTAGATTTCATTGAGAACTCGGAGAGCACCAGGTTAACATCTATGAAGTGATTCCTGCGCTTTTCCGTCTCTCTCCTCCTCCTCTCTGTGTCGGATTTAACTTTTTCTCATACAGAGGACTATTTTTTCTTCACCTCAAGCCCACATCTGGAGTGTACCAAACTGGTGGATCTATGAGAGCCCTACGCGGGATTCAGCGACATTTGTGAAGTTGAAGAGGAGGAATGTATCGTTTCTTTGTGAAACTGACATTTCTGATTCCGGCGATCGTCTTCTCACAAGGTAAACTGAGACTCTCAGACACACACACACACACACACACAGATTTACACACTCATACACACAGGAGGCTGCGCGCAACGGCCGATTCTCAGGAAGGAAGCTCCACCACATCAAATCTTTCCTCTGAGAAGTTGGTGCAATCCTGTAAACTTGATCTAAGAGCCATGTTATTGCGAGCAGAAGATTAGGGCACCAATGAATCCCCTTCACTCCATCTTTTATTTTAGTAGACTCGTGTTTAATTGGCACACAACAAGTGCAGGAGCCAAAAGCTGCGGTGCGCTTTGGCTGCGCACTTCAAAGTTAACTGTTTAGTAAGGTCTGCACAGGTAATCAACTTTATAGGCCTACTTTTAATGCACAAATGAATTCTAAACGTGTTATCATGTGGACTTAAACCTATACTGCCTCTAATTGGCTGTTTTCTTTATTCTAACCACACACTTTCATTATATTTAACTGGAAAATAGTGAGTTTTAAGTTGTAAAGGGAATTCCCTCTCTTTTTACATTGCTCCGAGAAACCGGTTTTAAATAGCATGGGAGATAATGGAAGTCCGTGCGTGTGTTGGGGGGACGCTGGGGAGGGGTGCACCTTTTGTCTGCAAGTGTGGGAGAGTGTGGTGGTGGTGGGGGGAGGAGGAGGTGCTGTTATTCCCGTCTGCCGGTGGTAAACAATGCCCGAGGAGAGTGTTTTATGGCTCGTGCTGGACTCTGGTTTCTTTTGTTCCGCATCTTGAGCCCCGCAGCTGCTGCTGCTGCTGCGCGTTCACCCCCACGCAAGCCACGCACCACGCGTCCGCTCCGGACTCACCGCTGTCCACTGTAAACCCCCCCTAGCCACCCAATATTCCCCACGGGCGACTGTGTAACAAATCAATTAAAAGATCAACCAGGACTTGCAGGCGTGTGCGAGTGTGCATTAAATATTACATTCCTGTGAATAAAGTTGTCTCAAAAAAATCTCACTGGTGAATAATTTAAATTGGAATGCTTAATCCATCTTAATCCCAAACAGATTGTTTGACAATGCACTAATAATATGTGTAATTTCCCATGCACTATAAATAAATGTCTGTTATATGACTTCATGTTGGATCAAGGATGAGTTTTAATATTTTTCCTGCATTCAACAGGTCTAAAATGCTCCATATCCACTGAATCATGCCTGAATGGAGGAAGGTGTGAAGCCACCTTAAATGGAAATGGAGAATGCAAGTAAGTAACAAGCAAAACTAAAAAGCAGCAACATGCAATGACCCAGATGTTGCAGTTTAGACCACAACTACATTAACATTTCATGCTATCTTGCCGCTTTGTAGCATAGCTCATTGAGGTGTTGTGGAACTTTTAGAAGTGCAGTGTAGTGTAATTTTGCAACTTGAAAGGATTTTTTCTTAGTTGCAAAGAAAAGGGGGCCACATATTCCCCCTCTCCATTCCAGCCTTTGAGCGGGCCCTGTGCCCAGCAACCAGAGGAGGCCCTTGAGTTTCCTCTGGCCCGGTGTGGTGCTCCTGTACCCCTCCAGGAGTCACATTGCTCTGTGAGGCTGCACACATTCCCCGGAAGAAGAAAAGAGTTTAAGAAGTGAAGAAGTGAAAAGAGAGTGCAATTCCAAAGTGCTGGAGAGGTGAGAGAGGGAAGGCTGCAGACAAAAAAAGCCCACCCCCCACCCCTCCATCAGTAGGCTTGTTAATGAATGCAAGACCCCTTCGCCGGCAAAGTGAGAGGACGCGTCCAGTCTTAAATCTTGTTTTTCTGCTCTTTCACGGGCGACAGCTGGGGCTCGCCCGCCGCCCGTCGCCCATTGTCCTGCAGTCAGAATAATGCTGTGTGACTAATCTGAGTGGGGCTTCCCATCATGCCACAGCCGCCCCACAACACACACACACATCGAACCACTGCCACAACCCCCACTAACCTTAAAACTCCCCCTTCTGCTATCTGAATGGATGCACCCCCTCCTCCGTCTCCGTCCCCCCCCCACCTCACCGGCTTGTGATCTCCATTAGAAAGCCAGATGGCCGAGAAATGTAATTGGATTGGATGTCGAGAGAGTGAGATTAATTGGAATAAAGTGCAGAAATTTGAAGGCAAACAAGTGGGAACAGACAGAGAGGCAGATTGTGGGACGTTTCTTTTGGCTGGGTTGTCACTAGTTTGAGATACTTAATATGCTGACATATTCCCATTAGCTGCTACATGTAAGTCTGTGAGTTGCTAACTGGTTAAATCTTGGATATTTTGTGAAAGAGGAAAAATATCTGGGATTTCCACCTGTGTTATATTGTCTGTATCTGTGAAAAAGCTCAGGGGTGGCCTGATTTACCCTCGGGGCATGTGGTTATGGGGGGTGGCAATTCACCGGTCTGCTGGGAAAAGGGGGGACTATTTAAGAGCCCATGCTACTAGTCCAGGGCCACAAACTCACAATATCTAATCTGCACACTCCGCACACACACGCACACACGTGTGCACATTGAAAGTCTCCCTCCACCCTCCTCCTCCACAAAGCTGTTATTGTGGTCCCCATCTCTGCTCGGGCCCAATTAAAAAAAAGGGACAGGATAAGAGCATCACTTCATCCAGCCTCACTCTCTCTTCCTCCTCGCTTTCCCTCTCATTAATCATTCATCCCTGCCAAACCGAGCAGCCAGCAGTCACAGGGTGCACGGGGGAAATTTAGCGTCACTACTCCCTGGGTCAGAGTGTAGCGTCCCTATACTGGGGTGAGGGGGGCTGATGTTGTGCCACATTAACTGCCAAATTTCCCTCTGAATGTGTGTTGGTGACGTGTGGAAAGTCCTCCTGGGGAAACTTATCACTGACACACAGTTTGATGAGAAGAAGAGGCTGGCACCGTGACAGCCGAGTCAAAGCGATGCTCCAGATTCAGACTGATATGAGCCGCGTGAGGTTAAGATGTTTATTCCAGTTACACAATGTTCAATGGGAGGTCAAAGGTCGCAATGCAAAACATGCTTTAAACCCAGATATGCAGCTCCTGGAGTTAGCTGTGAGTCATGTTGTGCGTTGTGTTTTTTTGCTGCATGTGTTTAAGCATTTGGCGACACAGATTTGAGTGGTAAGATTTTAGGCTTAAATCCCCTTTTAGCACAGTTCCCACGAGTGTGAGAACAGGGAGTAAAATCACATGTTGGCATAGAGAACAATGTTAGGCTTGGTTTAAACTGTGGTAATCACATGTCTAATGGAATGGTTTAGTGGGATTATGTTGGGACAAAACTGATATTCAATTGCCCTTTCCTGCAGAAAGGATGTTTTATGTCCTTCCTGGTGGTAAAAAAAAAAATCAACCCTTGTTAATTTGAGTCTCGTCAATCGGGATCATCCCTGAAATTGGATCTGGCTTATGTCTTGTTTATTTAACTGCTGTGTATCTCTCTCTCTTAGTTTTATTAGGCTCAGCTTTTGTTTCAACGCTCTCTTGTTAAATGTTGCTACCTACACCGGTAAAAGGGCAATAACAACAGAGGAGGTTGAGTAACATGTTCAGTCTGTCCAACACACTGCAGTAGTGTGTAATGTTTTCAATTTATATGTTTTAAAGCTGATTATTTCATCCGAATGAAAGTAATAACAGGCATAAACCCTAAATGAAACAAAGCCTCAGGGTATGTGAAGGAAAATCCAATTTTAACCAAACAAAACATTTCCATCCACTTTGTTAAAACAGTAAAATCTGCATAATAAGGTTATTTTCAAAATAATACATTTAAAGGTCATTTAAAAGTAACATAACCTCAACCTATCATAAATTCATGAGGTTTAAGATAATATTATCTAGCAATTATTGTTACTTTGCTAAACTAATTACCTTCAATACAAGTTATGGAGTTTTCATTCTCATCCAGTGAATTGTACTATTGTACTATTATGTCACTATAGCTACTTTTTTCTTTTGTCTTAAGCTAAATAACAAGTCATTTTGTTCATCATTTGTTTGAAGCTATACTTAGCTATACTCCTATGACGTAGTTTTCATGAGTTAAAACAAAAGTCAATGAGTCAGATTCCGGTTAGATGTTTTTGACAAAATACAGAATAAATGTACACGGGGTATTTTATACACTCAAAATGAACAAAGAGGAAACAACATATATTTGATCAATCAAACTTGCTTAAAATCATATTCGGTCAACCGATTAGTTCAAAACAGGAAAAGGTTTCAGTCTGTGGAAAACTTTGTCTAGACTCGAAAGTGTGCTTTAGTTTGTGGTGGTGAATCAACGTAATGGGGAAGCACTCGGTCATGATTCTAAGAGGTTATCTGAAGGTCTAGGGCTTCCTGTTTCCCATGGCGCTCCAGTCATTTTGTTGTATGTCGCTTAAAACATGTGAGGGCACAGCACCGCTTGAGTCAAATTTAGTTTCCACTTGTGAGACAGTAATGGGGGCATGGCGAGGTCGAAAGGTTGTTGGCCCTCAACCTTGCCTTTGCGTGGCTGGCTGACTGTCGATGCCGCTTTGCTGAAATAGACACTGTTCTGGTCTGAGGTGAGTGGTAATAATAAACCCAGAAAACATTGCAACTGTCTCGCTACATATCTCAAATACTGCAAGAAGGCAAACAGAAATAGACGCAAGATAGAAAATTGAGTGAAAGTCTGATGTGGTTGTTTTGATCCCATCTCTATGATCTCGCACGGAGCTTTGTGATGTTGCATGTTGATGATAAAAGGTCTCACCATTGAAGACAGTATGGAGCGAGAACAGTACCAGTAACAAGAAGATGTTCCACTCTCCCCCAAGGAATGCTGCTCGTCATTTGTCCTACTATAGGATTACCGGGCAGGTCTCTGTTAAAGCTTAGCTCCATGTGGGTTTAAGCGAATCAGGAGCATACAAGTGCATGGTTGGGTCAAGTGTGCCTGCTGGTGTTAGGCTTTTATTGGGGTTTAAGCCCCGCGGCTGCCACTCCCCAAGTTAGGCCCATTCCCAAGATGCCAGGGCCCCTGAGATACAGCTGTGAATAAGGTTGGGGGGGACACTAAGGAAAAAGGTTCGATCGTATTTAACCTAGAGAAATACAGAAACTCTATATTGCTTTTGACATTTGATCGAAAGAAGCTGAGCTTAACCTTAAGAAAATAATCAGTACATAGACTGACATTTAGTGTTGAGGTGGCCTCAGAAGAACACATAGAGACCGGGCAGTGATTGGGGATCCAGGGGTCTGGGGATCCTCAGAGTGGGACGATCAAAGCTGCGCTGTCAGAGCAGAGAGATAAGAGGCTATTCGGCTCTAGTGGGTGCTGGAAGTTCACATGCACCAGCACAAGCAGACACATGTAGCAACACAGACTGCTCTGGCAGGTCGGTCAGAGCAGGGGGCTAAATGGGTTAAATGTTTGTACACTTGCACGTTTCTTTATCTGCGTTTAAATGACGTGCCAGAGTGGAAAAGTTATCCGTTGGGACAGTTGGTTACCTCTCATTATCCTTAATGCTGTTGGTATTTCTACTAAGAGAACCAAGAAAGAGTGGGGATTAAGTCATAATGGTCCCAGTTCAGTTTCCAACCCCGGGCGTTGTGGCTGATTCATGGACTCCAGGCTATGAGGTACTTAGGCAGATGTGTTGTCACTGATAATGATCGTAAAGAAAAGTGGAGCGGCAGGCAGGTGCTTCTCCTTGTTGGACTGCAAGGTGGGACGTTGTGTTTTGAGAGTAATTGTATTGAATGTGCTGTCAGTAGGCGGAGGTGTATCACTCAGTCACACGCAGTGGACTGCACTGTGGAAAAGTTATGACCCTGGTGGTTGTTAGCTGGTGTTTTGAGCATGGAAGTGACTTCACAGTCATTAGTCACTGGGCGCTGTGTCCTTGTTGGTGTGACTGACCCTCATAAATCTTCCTACTGGGAAAGGAAATGGCTCAATCACTGTAAAATTATATCTTTTTGATGCGTGTTAATTATAGAGAATATTGATCTTTACTTTTGAATTTCTGGTTTTCCCATTTGGTGTTGACTCTGTCTTAGACAATAGTTTCAGAACCTTGTTTAAAAATCCAACTCTATACAGTACCAACTTAGATTTTTAATGTGTACTTCAAAAATTCACATTGGCTCGCCGATTATGTCACACTCAAAGGGGAATCATTTTACAGGAAAGCTTTTAAAAATAATCAAGTCACTTGACCAAATAATTCACTTATTCTATGTATAGTGCACATACTGTTTTCAGTGTTAAGCACCTACTGCAGTTTTAAAGTCACTGATCCTTGTGATGGGAGTTCAGAGCCTTCCAGGCACAGCACATTTTTCATTTCCTCGAGCCATGCTTTGCTGTTCTGTTCTCTGTCTTACCAACAGATGTGTACCCCGGGGGGTCAGACTTGGCTAATTATTAGACAAATCCAAGGGAACATTAGCTAACTAGCCAAAATGAATGAAAGAGAAAAGGACAGAGACAAATGGCTGCTCAAAGAGAAAAGAGGGGGTGGTGAGAGCGAACAGAGAAGAGGGTTATGTGTAATACTTTCATAAATAATATGAAATGAAGCGACAACCCCCCACAGTATAAAAGTGATACTCACACACAGACATGACTACTGTACACTGGCGACAGTCATTTACATAACATTTCCCTCAGCGGTGGCATTTCCACCACACACTGGGGCTGGTTTTGTGTCGGCAGGATAAAGTCACCCCCAGAGTGGCAGATGGCAGATCAGGCCCCGTGGGGAGAGAGGAGAGAGAAGGCAAAGAGGCCATCCCACAGTCACAAAAGTGTTTGGGGGGGGGTCAGAGGTCGAGGAAGCATCTGCTCTGGCCTGAGGGGACATTGCATCGCTGGGAGAGACCTGTTGCCGTGGTGTGTGTGCGGCGTTTTGCAGCATGTGTGGGGTGGATCTTTATCTCTGACGGGAGTGACTTCAGAACAAAGAGTATCTATTACAGTTAGTCACACACATACACACACACACACAGAACGGATTTTTATACCAAAACAGTGATCATTCAGTGTGTTTTTCTTGGTAACGTAAAGCAGGGAAACTTCAAAGCCTCCCCCAAAGCTTTTGCAATCTTCTGCCAATTGCAACTGTCTGGGATGTGTGTGTGGGGCACATGGGACTGTTAAAAACTCCCAGATTTGGTCTCACCTAACTAAGTCAACAAGGGGAGTTTTCAGCAGTCCCATGTGACAAAAGGGGAACGCTGTAAAAAGCAAACTGCTGGGAGCTGTAAAGAGTCCACGCAGGGGGAGAAACGAGAAAATAGAGCTGTACGAGAAAGCTGAGTGTGAGCCGAAGGGGAGAAAGAGTTGATGCTGGGAAGGCAAAAAAAGGGAAATTAAATGAGGAACAGGTAAGGAAGAGAGGAATCAAGAGTGAACTAGGTGGTTGTGAAGGTGCAGGGGGTCTTTTCAAGAGACAGAAGTTGCAACAGCTGACTTCGCATGGGTTCTTTATTTCCCCGGAGGAGAGGTTGGCTTGTCGGCACCCCCATCTGACAAGGGGACAGAGGGGAGGGAGGGATGGATAAGGGGAGAGAGGAGGAGAAAGGAGGAGGGGGGGAGGAGTCGTGTCCAACAGCTGCCTTCATTAACATGCGCACCTGCTCCCTGCGGAGATAGTGGGGAGGCCAACAGATGCCGTCCCTCGCACATAAACACTTCTCATATGCACAACCACACACTCTCACACAAGCCCCAATTCAAACATAAACACCTTTTTTGCTGACTTAAAAAGGATCCTGCACGTGACCAGAGGACTTTGCCGCTGTGTACAAGCTGCATATAAAGTAATGTCTGAGCAGTGTGCAGGTTGTAAAACACAATAAGGGAGATCCTCATGATTTGTCACGTTTTTATCATCTATTTTCACATTGCAAAAAAAACTATTCTGTCCTAGTCTTTGTCCAGCTTCTGTTTGTGAGTCTTCTCTAGTCATAAGCAGCCAGTATGAGCTATGTGACTGTAGCAGCTTCTATCCTGTCCTTGGTCTGCATGGGAGGGAAGCACCCAGGGGCTTAGGGCCTGAATTCATTGCTCCATATAGGACATCCAGAGGCCGGCACAGTCCCCTTGATCTCTACGATCATACAGGATGAGTGCGGACAGCGTGGGGCCGAAAGGTAGATGGGAACGGGCTGTTACGGCTAGACTATTTTGTGGCATCTGTTGTCCCAGCAGAGTGTGTTTTCAGGGTTTTGAGGGAGTCTAATCCAGAGAGACACACTAGAACAACATGCCATCCCTGTCCTGCAGCAGTGGGACATTGCTGGGCGGGAAATTTTCAGTCCCCCTCCTCGTCTACCCCCTCCTCTCATTCCTCTTTTGTTTAGATAATTGTTCCCATGATTAAAAAAAAAGATCCCACTTTTCTAACCACAACTGCTTCCCCTCTCTCTCTCTACTCTTCTCCCAGGTGTCCCAGTGACTACGTAGGCAGCCGGTGCCAGTACCCAAGCCCCTGCAGCCCTTCACCCTGCCGCAATGGTGGCGAATGCCGCCCAGTTTCCCATGACAACACATTTGATTTCCGCTGTGTGTGTCGCCTGGGTTTCACCGACCGGCTATGCCTGACCCCCAACAACCATGCCTGCATGAGCTCCCCTTGTCGCAACGGAGGGACATGTGATCTCATTTCCCTGACTGCCTACCGCTGCCGCTGCTCACCTGGGTGGTCAGGTATGCAGCAAAAACTTTATATGCTCAATGTGCATTTTTGCCTCATCTCTGCATGAACCATAATTATTAATAACATTCTTTTGCTGTGTTGTTTTCAAGGCAAAACATGCCAGCTTGCCAACCCGTGTGCTTCCAACCCGTGTGCAAACGGCGGCCATTGCTCAGCCTTCGATTCCACCTACATCTGCACCTGCCCGTCCACTTTCTACGGTCAAACCTGCAAACAAGATGTCAACGAGTGCGCTCTGAGTCCTTCCCCCTGTGTCAACGGTGGCGTGTGTGTGAACGAGGTGGGCTCGTACCACTGCCGATGTCCTCACGAGTACACCAGCAAACACTGCGAGACTCGCTACATGCCATGCAGCCCCTCACCATGCCACAATGCAGGCACCTGCGTCCAGAAGGGAGACACCACCTATGACTGTAGCTGCCTGCCAGGTATCTCACAGACATACTTCTACTCATAAGCATCCTCACAGCCAATCAGTGCAATCAATTAAAAAGCCGATAGCTGATGCATTTCCACCTCGTTTTCTCTCCACATGGACTGTTTTACCTGCAGACAATCAAAGCCTGCTCAATGGTGATTGGTCAAACCCCGTAATCTTCTCACTCACCTACTGATTCTGCAAATTCAAATGCAGAGTCTGTTTATAAAGATGAACACATAAGTCAGCAGAAAGAAATAGTGGTTATCTTGCCATATGGAGTTGGATCTGATTCGTCTAGCAACAAAAACACAAACATTTTTGTTTTTCTATTACATCAGTTGACCTATAAACCAGTCTGTTGTTGTCGTAAACTCTGATTGGGTGGAATGAGCACCCCCCCTCCGCTCTCTCTCTCCCTGCCAGCCTCCACCGACAGGATGCAGTCGTACAGACGTTTCCTTCAGATAATCCCCAACAGCCACACGTACAGATGAATGTATATACAAACACACACTGGCAATGAAGTCAAACACACACAAAAATACACAACAAAAACTTTCTTTTAAAGCTCAATAAAGTCAATCTATTTGGTATTTTCATTGTGTTGCAGTGTTGGGAAATCTTGTGTGGTTTTTATTACTGCTTTAGTGTCAGTGGAGCAGCTGAGGAGAAACTTTTTCCCTGTAAACCACATTGTACAAAGCACATTTCTATTGCTCTGAAAGACTCAATGCTTTTGCTGTTTTACTGTCTGATTGTGTGTGTATGACCAGCACAGAGCAGGCTGTTTAGATATGCAGATGAATAAGGGATGATGTGCTGTTGTGTGTTAAAGTTTAACCCACGCTGTGTGTCTCTCGTGGGTGTCCGTGCTGGAATGCGTTTAGATAGCGGAGCTGCACAGGCACCTGCAGAGCTGCGGTTTGATAGTTAATCAGACTTTCGTGGCCGTAAAACACCCACTTGGCTGTTTGATGTTTGAGGAGGTGACAAGCTGCGCTGTCATCTACAGGGCAATAAAACAATCTGCCACGAGGATAAAGAAGGATAAATGGACCTTATCTCTCACTTAAGTGCAGCGTGATATCGAGAGGAAGAGGGAATCTTGATTATTAACCATAAGCAAATGTTGCCAGATCTTTTTCTAAGACTCACCACAGCCTCCTCTTCCTCTCTGTTCAGGTTTCACAGGTCAGCACTGTGAAAATAACATCGACGACTGTCCAGGTCACACCTGCCAGAATAGTGGCATGTGTGTAGATGGTGTGAACACCTACAACTGCCAGTGTCCACCACATTACACAGGTGATTTTTTGTGTGACTTTTTTGAAGAATATCATTTTCTTTTGAAGTAAAAAATCAAAAATTTGCACATTCATAAACTTCCCCTTACACTGTGCTTATGCCCTCTTTTCTTTCTAAACCGTCAGGTCAGTACTGCACAGAAAACGTGGATGAGTGCGAGCTGATGCCCAACGCATGCCAGAACGGAGGCACGTGCCATGACACTCACGGCAGCTACCACTGCGTCTGTGTTAACGGGTGGACTGGCGACGACTGCAGTGAGAACATCGACGACTGCGCCAGCGCGGCTTGTTACCACGGCGCAACCTGCCACGACCGCGTTGCCTCCTTCTTCTGCGAGTGTCCTCATGGTCGCACAGGTACGACTCCTCCGGGCAGAGTATGCCCATCAGAGGTGGATCTGGGATTTTTCTAAATCAGGGGCCACAATTTACACAGAGGGGCCAATTATCTGTCCAATCAATTGTGCAATCAATGCACAATTCCTGATTCAGTAAAACGCACATTTAAGCCATTCTTTGTTTACCGTTAACTTTATAGCTTAGAGCAAAGCCACACATTGTCGAATATGTTTAGAAAATTCAAGCATATTGTGTACTTCAAAAGCAAAGAAAATTTTAATTCTTAACAAGGGACACTTCAGGGCAATCAGATTTCAGCTGGGGTCACTGCCCCCCCTGTTCCCACCCCTGGATCTGGCCCTGGTTTACAAAGATCCTGATCTCTTTTTATATAATGTTTAGTGATTAAACGTAATGAAACATTTTTGACAAAAATGTGTATTTTGTCCGGCTCACAGGTTTGTTGTGCCACCTTGATGACGCCTGCATCAGCAACCCGTGTCAAAAGGGCTCCAACTGTGACACCAACCCAGTCAATGGCAAGGCAATCTGCACCTGCCCCCCTGGTTACACTGGGTCCGCCTGCAACCTGGACATTGACGAGTGCTCTCTCGGTAAGTTACAGAGCCAGCTGCTTCCTTCCTCTTCTTTAGATTAGAAGTCCAATCCTTCATAGTTCTTGTACATAAATGACCTCATATGTGTGATATCTTGTTTTTTTATACGCTTCAGGTGCCAACCCCTGTGAACATGGTGGTCGCTGCCTCAACACCAAAGGCTCTTTCCAGTGTCGGTGTCTTCAAGGATATGAAGGTCCTCGTTGTGAGATGGACGTCAACGAATGCATGTCTAATCCCTGTCACAATGACGCCACCTGTCTGGACCAGATCGGAGGGTTCCACTGCATCTGCATGCCAGGTAGGAACATTTGTTTAAACAGATACAATAAAAATGTTTGAATCATTTTGGAGCATTATTCAATACTTGGACAATGATTTGGGTAAGAAAAGAAAAACATTTTCACTAATAACTGTATAACTTTCAGGATATGAGGGCGTGTTCTGTCACATGAACACAGACGAGTGTGCCAGCCAACCATGCCTCAACAATGGAAAGTGCGTTGACAAGATCAACTCCTTTCACTGCGAGTGCACCAGAGGTGAGAACATTATCAGGTCCGGAGATATGATAGCGTGGATGGAGTATTAGAAATAGGTTATTCAATCCTTCAGGTTTCTTTTATCCCCTGTTTAGGTCTGACAATAGGAGCAGGGAAGGGGCTATAAAAGAGTGGATCATTAACGTATCTGTCAATGAGTAGAGTGTGCATGGCTCTCAGATTGAATGTAAATGATTTACTATTTTCTAATCGTGTCAAACACACTTTTTTCGGGTGACCAGCGTGCAGCACATCAGATTGCAGACACATTAGCATATTTGGCGGGCATGAGAGTTTGTTTTGGAGCTTAGCGCCAAAATTGGGGGCAGGGATTGGTTTAGGCCTGGTAAGCTGGAGGCTATTATGTTGTGGTTTGAAAGAGAGATTTCCCTGCACAGTAAGAGTGATGGGGGGCTGGAAGGAGTGTTGAGGAATGGTTCGTTAGGACCTCCAGTGTCCTCCAGACATACTTCAGATGCAAATGAGTTTTTCTCTTCTTTGTTTATTATATTTTTTGCCCGATGGAAACGAGCTGATAAAAAAATGCACCTTTAAAGCATAATCTAAATATAACTTAAATTCTGTATTTTGTCCAATCCAATTGCAGGTTTTTCAGGTAACCTGTGTCAGGTGGACATTGATGAGTGTGCCAGCACACCCTGCAAAAATGGAGCTAAATGTACAGACGGTCCAAACAAGTACACCTGCGAATGTACTGAAGGTAAACCTGATTTTTTTTTTGCATATGTTTTACTTTAAATTTCACTTTGAGATGGATTACACCACTAGCTCAAGCACGTCACTAGTGGAAGTACTGACTGCCTTAATTTCTGTGCACTTCTGTAATTTTCTGTGTGACTGACTTAAATGAGCATTACCATTGTCCCTCTTGATACTCATTTTTCGTATTCTTCTCATCCAGGTTACACAGGGCAGCATTGTGAGATCGACATCAACGAGTGCTACTCTGACCCCTGCCACTACGGCACCTGTAAGGACGGCCTGGCCTCCTTCACTTGCTACTGCCACCCCGGCTACAATGGCCGCCTGTGCGAGACCAACATCAACGAGTGTCTGAGTCAGCCCTGCAAGAATGGAGGCACCTGCCAGGACAGGGAGAACACGTATAACTGTGCCTGCCCCAAAGGCACTGCAGGTGAGACTTTAAGACATCCACGTTTAACTGTGACAAATTCATAAGCTTAAATCTCTACATTCTCCTCAACTTTGCTCACTTCTGCTCCAATTCTATAGGTTTCAACTGCGAGGTGAACCTGGACGACTGTAAGAGCAAACCCTGTGACTATGGGCGATGCATCGACAAAATCAACGGCTACGAGTGTGCGTGCGAGCCGGGATACACAGGTGAGCGAGCACTGGGTGGAGTTTACAGGTTGCGGTGGGATTGTCCCCTGAGCTTTGGGAGGGGTAGGTAGGACAGATGGCTGGCGGGCCCACTGCTCCGGAACAATGGTGTCGGATTGCCTGTTCGGGATGTGTGTGGGTAATAGAGAGAGGAGCACAGTCCCCAACCAGCTACACATGCAAACACACACACAAAGCACTGACTTTGCCATCCGCTTGAAAGGGCTGTGATGTTTCAGCCTGTAAAGAGTCTGTAAGGTGATACTTTAAAAGGAAAATCGCTTGGCATTTAATCACATATCGGATGATTATCAACGAGAAATAGCACTGATAACTCACATTGAAGTGCTACTTTAAACTTGACTATCTGTAATAAACTAGAATATAAAACTTAAATTACAAAGTCTCATCCCAATCACAACCCTGGACCTCTCTTGTCCTCGTCCCTTTCATGGCCCAGCAGATCCGGTTCTGACCGGTAGCAGCTGTGTCATTATGCTAAAAGTGGGGCAGGGAGGAACAAGTGTGTGTGCAGGCTGCTGTGCATCCCTCCTCCTCTTTTCTCCCGTCCATCTTTTTGTGATGACGGGGTGAGTGTGGAGGGCACGGCGGGACTGAGACACAGAGGGACAGAGGACTATTGTAACTGAAGATCAGGCAGTTGGGCTCTCCCTCCCTGATTGATGAGGAACAGAGGAGGAGGGAGCCGGGTAGGGGATCAGAGGGGGGTTTAATTGTTACTCGGCCGTGTGTGAAATGGGTCTGGCCTTCTGTCCCTGTAAACAGCCCTGGGTGAGGTTACTTCTGTGGGGGGTGGTGTGGTGCATGTGTGAATAGGGTGAGTAGCTACAGCCCACCTCCCCCTCTCCCTGCAACACCACCCCCCTCTCCCATCCAGCTCCTTATGCCTATTCAACAGGGCCCCATTCAATCAATGAGGGAGAGGCAAAAGGGCCTCCAGGGGCCGCCAGGCTAGGCACACATTGGAGCTGCCACAGCTTCAGCCTGTTGAATGTTGAGGGAGTCTTTAGTGTTAGCTCTCTCTATTGTCCGAAAGCCACACAGTGCACCTCAGCTAGCAGCATATAAAGGCTCAAAGAATACCACAACAAAAAGTGAGGTGTCCAACAGCGCAGATATTTATCAGTTCACGTCTGTCTAAAGGAATATTTGCTGCACCTCCTAAAATCAAACGTTATTGTCTTTCAGGAGCAATGTGTAACATCAACATCGATGATTGTGCCATTAACCCCTGTCACAACGGGGGCACATGTGTGGACGGCATCAACAGCTACACCTGCCTGTGCCCAGAGGGCTACAATGACCCCACCTGCTTGTCTCAGGTGGACGAGTGTGGCAGCAACCCCTGCATCCACGGCAGATGTCAGGACCTCATCAATGGGTGAGCACAGATCAAAATTTTGAGATGAGTGAGCACCCAAATGTATTAGAGGGGAACTCATTATCTAGGTTTTAAGTTTGAAAGTCAGACAGACAAACAAAAACACAACATCCTACGTGGAGTTAATAAATGTAACTGACTTTCTCTTACATTTTTACTACAGCTACAAATGTACCTGCGACTCTGGATGGAGCGGGGCAAACTGTGACATCAACAATAACGAGTGCGAGTCCAACCCGTGCATGAACGGGGGAACTTGCAAGGACATGACCAGCGGATACCACTGCACATGCCGAGCCGGCTTCACTGGTCAGTTATAACCCCCTGCGACCCCTCATCACTACCTTACTTTTCCATTGCTCATGGACACTGAGTGCGTGTCTTTGTTGGCTGATATCTAACCCAAGTGTGATCTCTAATCCCACCACTGTAGGACCTAACTGCCAAACTAACATCAACGAGTGTGCCTCCAACCCCTGCCTAAACCAGGGCACCTGCATCGATGATGTGGCTGGATACAAGTGCAACTGTTTGCTGCCCTACACTGGTATGACACATAGCTGCTTTTAAACTCAAAAGATCAGACTATTACCTGGATCGTTACTTAAGTTAAGACTCAGTTTGCTATCCTATCCCTGTCCTATCATACCCTGTACCATCCCGTCCCACCTTGTCCTGTCCTACCCTATCTTCTGTTGTTTTAGAAAACATCAACCAGCGGCCACTATTAGGGATGGTCTGTTTTTGGCACCTCTGTGTGGAAAGATCTGCTTGTCTGCTTTGCAGGGATAACAGAGTTTGTGTGTGTTTTGGAATAACATACCACAGTGGCTAATATAAGCTGGAGTAGTGGAGCCGGCTCCAAGCCCTATTCCCACTTCCGTCCTGTTCTGTTTCCTGTCTGTGATCACACAATAGCAGGAAACAGGAAGAACAGGAAGGGCCTTCCTGTTTAGCAAAGTCGTCATGGAAATGGATAAGGAAGTGGGATTTAGAAACGAAATCTTTAACATGGATTTAGAAACAACCTTTTTGCAGTTTCGTATTTGTTGGTGAAGTCGTAAAGCAGGAGCACTGTTCTCTATGTAACCAGTGCAACACACATACTGATGTTGTCCTTTGTCCACATCCAGGTGAGAACTGTGAGATCCTGCTGGCCCCCTGCAGCCCCAGACCCTGTAAAAACGGTGGGGTATGTAAGGAGGCGGACGACTACCAGAGCTTCTCCTGCATTTGCCCTGAAGGATGGCAAGGTATACATCCACTCATTTCTGTTCATCATCTGTTACACGTCCTGCCAGTTAGTTTATCCATCCACTGGACATGGCTAATCTTTTTTCTTAAACTATCTTTTTTCTTTATCTCAAGGTCAAACATGTGAGGTTGATATCAACGAATGTGTAAAGAGCCCATGCCGCAATGGTGCAATTTGCCATAACACGATGGGTGGCTACCAGTGCAAGTGCCAGCCAGGCTATTCTGGCCAGAAGTGTGAGACAGACATTGACGACTGCAAACCAAGTATGGAACAGATTCACACCTTTGCAACTTCCCATATTGTCTGCAGCTTCAAACCAGCAAACAGCAATCTTACATCCTCCTTTTCTGTGTTTCAGATCCCTGCAGTAACGGTGGTCTGTGCCACGATGGCATCAACACTTTCACATGTACCTGTCTGCCCGGGTTCCGTGGCGGCAGATGTGAGAAGGACATAAACGAGTGCGAGAGCAACCCCTGCAGAAATGGAGCCAACTGCACGGATTGTGTCAACAGCTACACCTGCACCTGTCCGCCCGGCTTCAGTGGCATCAACTGTGAGATCAACACCAACGACTGCACTGACAGGTACTAAAAAATATTATCTGTACTCATTCAACTGTCAAGCTTGGCTGAATTATCAACATCCAGTGAGCAAAGTAATATGTTAACATTTTTATTTCCTTGTGTTCTTGCAGCTCTTGCTTCAATGGTGGCTCATGCATGGATGGAATCAATGCATTCACCTGCCTGTGTCTCCCTGGATTCACCGGCAGCTACTGCCAGTACGATATCAACGAGTGTGACTCCAAACCGTGCCTCAATGGAGGAACTTGTCTTGACAGTTATGGGACGTACAAGTGCACCTGCCCCCATGGCTACACAGGAGTCAACTGTCAGGTAAGGAAAAGTCTTATTTTGTCTGAGTAACTGTGACCGGCTTTGTGTCTGCTTCACACGTTGCCTCCATTTATACAGGTCATTAAATATTTTCTCTTTTTGTTTCTGTGTTAGAATCTTGTGCGCTGGTGTGACTCTTCCCCGTGTAAAAATGGAGGTTCGTGCTGGCAGCAGGGAGCCTCTTACACCTGCCAGTGCCAGACTGGATGGACGGGCATCTACTGTGACATCCCTAGCGTGTCCTGCGAGGTAGCAGCCAAACAGCAAGGTACGATAGCCCGCCAAAACTCAATTGCTATCACATGATATAACCAACTTTCCTCTCTTGAACCTGTGAGTCCTGAGAGTGATTTTGTACATTCTGTAACTTCCTCCTTGTGGATTTCAGGTGTAGAGGTGGGTCACCTTTGCAGAAACTCCGGCCAGTGTTTGGATGCTGGAAACACACATTACTGCCGCTGCCAGGCCGGCTACACCGGGAGTTACTGCCAGGAGCAAGTAGACGAATGTTCACCCAATCCTTGCCAGAACGGAGCCACATGCACTGATTATCTGGGAGGCTACAGTTGTGAGGTAGGGATAATAAGTTTAATAAAAGCTCATTAAATCTATCTTTTAGAACCCTAACAAAGTAAACCAAAATGTTTCTCAAAACTTTCCTAGTTGCTTTTGAATAAAATGTGAAAATTTAAAATATTATTTAAGTGACTGATTTACCTATAATGATTAATCTATATTTTTTTCTCTGTCAGTGTCTCCCTGGCTACCATGGTGTAAACTGCTCCAAAGAGATCAATGAATGTCAGTCTCAGCCCTGCCAGAATGGAGGCACCTGCATCGACCTCATCAACACTTACAAATGCTCCTGTCCCAGAGGAACACAAGGTAAACTGAACACCTACATATAACATCACATGCACACATACAGAGGGTAGAGATTTCCCCTCACCCACTGTTTCCTTCTCCCATAGGCGTCCACTGTGAGATTAATTTGGATGACTGCAACCCCTCCACTGACCCACTGACCAACGAGCCCAAGTGCTTCAACAATGGCAAGTGTGTGGACCGCATTGGAGGCTACCAGTGCGTGTGCCCGGCGGGTTACGTGGGCGAGCGCTGTGAAGGCGACGTGAACGAGTGTCTGTCAGACCCCTGTGACCCCAGGGGGTCGTACAACTGCATTCAGCTCACCAACAGCTACCGCTGCGAATGCCGTACTGGATATACAGGTACCGATGTGAACCTAATAGCCCGTAACATGAATGCAACATGCCTGTCTGCATTGTCTAAATGTACACGAGTGTGTTTAACCGTTTAACCTCTGTTCTCCAGGTCAGCGTTGTGATAAAGTGTTCGACGGCTGCAAAGGAAGACCCTGCAGAAATGGAGGGACATGTGCTGTTGCCAGTAACACACCTCATGGTTTCATCTGCAAATGTCCACCTGTGAGTGCAGCTATGAGATTTACTGAGACCATCATATCCTACAAAATACTTTTTTAACCTCAAGTATAGTACAATATCATAACCTCCTTGCATTTCTGTCTCTTTAGGGCTTCACTGGCTCTTCTTGTGAGTATGATTCTCGCTCCTGTGGGAGTCTGAACTGCAGGAACGGAGGTACGTGTGTGTCAGGCCACCTAGTCCCACGCTGCTTGTGTCCACCATCCTTCACTGGCCCGGAGTGCCAGACCCCCACCGACAGCCTCTGCATCTCCAACCCCTGCTACAACGGCGGAACGTGCCAGATCACCTCAGAAGCCCCGTTCTTTCAGTGCAGCTGCCCCAGCAACTTCAACGGCCTGCTGTGCCACATCCTGGATTATTCCTTCATCGGAGGTTTCGGTCGGGACATCACCCCACCTCCGGAAGTGGAGGTGAGCTGCGAGATTCCTCAGTGTGACGAGTGGGCAGGCAACCACATCTGCGATTCCCTCTGCAACAACCATGCTTGTGGTTGGGATGGAGGAGACTGCTCGCTGAATTTCGATGACCCGTGGCAAAACTGCTCGGCTGCGCTGCAGTGCTGGCGATACTTCAACGACGGGAAGTGTGATGGTCAGTGCAACAGCCCTGGCTGCCTTTATGATGGCTTTGACTGCCAAGGACAGGAAGGCCAATGCAAGTAAGTATGGAAAACAGATGAAAATATATGTATTGGTGATTTGCCATAGATTTGGGCGTTTGCAAACATTTCAGTATACTTAACTGGTCTTTTTCTGTTTTTCAGCCCACTGTATGACCAGTACTGTAAAGACCACTATGCTGACGGTCACTGTGACCAGGGCTGCAACAACGCAGAATGTGAATGGGACGGTCTGGACTGTGCTAACAACATGCCAGAGAAGCTGGCTGACGGACACTTGGTTCTGGTGGTTCACATTTCACCAGAACAACTTAAGAATCGCTCCTCGACCTTCCTCCGAGAGCTCAGCAGCGTCCTCCACACCAACGTGGTGTTCCGTCGCGATGCCAAAGGGGAACCCATGATCTTCCCTTACTATGGCAACGAACAGGACCTGGTTAAACATAACGTGCTGAAGCGCTCTGCAGACGGCTGGCCCGAGTGGGCTTCAGTGCCCGCCAACGTTTTGGGTCAGGTGAAGGAGCGCGTGTCCGCCGTGGTCAGCCCACGGAAACGCAGAGAGTTGGATCCTTTGCAAGTCAAAGGGTGCGTACCACAAAAACTGAGTGATAAAATGATTTTTATTGCCATTACAGAAAAATCTTATGAATGTTAACATATTATTTTTATTTCTGCTTGTAGGTCTGTGGTGTACCTGGAGATCGACAACCGCCAGTGTTACCAGCAGTCTTCAGAATGTTTCCAGAGCGCCACAGATGTAGCTGCGTTCCTCGGAGCTCTGGCCTCCAGCGGGAATCTCAATGTTCCCTATATTGAAGCTGTCACAAGTATGTTTCTTACAGTCAATATGTAAGGTTAAAAGTGGTCACAAAATTGAAACCTAAAGTAACCCTCTGTGACTTTGACCATCTCTTCAGGTGTGAGACCAACTCCACCTTCTTCCGAGCTCTACCCCATGTACGTGGTCTTCCTGGGCTTGGCTGCTCTGGGTTTCATCTGCTTGGGTGTTCTGGTGTCTCGTAAGCGGCGGCGAGAGCACGGCCAGCTCTGGTTTCCAGAGGGATTCAAAGTGTCAGAACCCAGCAAAAAGAAACGCAGAGAGCCACTGGGAGAGGATTCTGTTGGACTGAAGTAAGTAGACTTTGAAAAGTGGAATTTAAATTCTACCTGTAACTGTGTTTTCTTGGCTTTTACTGGCAGCAGCAAACGGTATCATGTGCTGTTTGTATTTAATGTCATGTATGTGGTCTAATCTGCCTCTTTTCAACAGGCCTATGAAAAACCCAGACATCAATCTCATGGATGACAATCAAAATGAATGGGGTGATGAGGATCCAGAATGCAGGCGCTTCAGGGTAAGATTAGCGAATTTCCTCATCTTACAAAATTCTCCAATCACAACCATTTTCATGTGTGCCGCCTACCGATGCTGATGTTTTGATGATTGGTTTGTCTTTCAGTTTGAGGAGCAGGCGATGTTGGATTTGAGCGACCGTACTGACCACAGGAAATGGACGCAGCAGCACCTGGATGCTGCTGACCTACGTATTCCATCCATCGCCCCTACGCCTCCTCAGGGAGAGATAGAGAACGACTGCATGGATGTGAATGTTAGAGGACCAGGTGCGTACATTTACATTACTGGATGTCAGACTTTCTCAATCAATAAAACTATTATCTCCTGTAAATTATGAAAAATTATTGGGAGCTCATTATATTCCCCGACCTTCCTCCTTCAGATGGCTTCACTCCCCTGATGATCGCCTCCTGCAGCGGTGGAGGACTGGAGACTGGAAACATCGAAGAGGAAGAAGACCCCTCGGCAGAAATCATCACTGACTTTATTTACCAGGGAGCCAACCTCCACAACCAGACCGACCGCACGGGGGAGACCGCCCTCCACCTGGCTGCTCGGTATGCCCGCTCTGATGCCGCCAAACGCCTCCTGGAGTCCAGCGCCGACGCCAACGTTCAAGACAACATGGGCCGCACTCCACTTCACGCCGCTGTGGCTGCAGATGCACAAGGAGTGTTCCAGGTAACCTCATCTCTCCAGGTTTTGATTTGAGTTTGTCCTGCAGCTTGAAAGCACTGAACTAAACAAATCTTTATTCATGCAGATTTTGATCCGAAACCGTGCCACCGATCTCGATGCCCGAATGCATGACGGAACAACGCCACTGATTCTTTCTGCCCGTTTGGCGGTGGAGGGCATGGTGGAAGAACTTATCAACTGCCACGCCGATGCCAATGCCACAGACGACTCAGGTAGATAACGTTTTATCACCATCAAGATTCACAGGATCCACAGTCCTTCAGGATCCTTCAGTGTGCTCAGGTGTTGTGTGATACTAACTCTCTTTGTTTCCTCTCTCTCTGCAGGTAAATCTGCTCTTCACTGGGCCGCGGCTGTAAACAATGTCGAGGCAGCTTTGGTGCTGCTGAAAAATGGTGCCAACAAAGACATGCAAGACAACAAGGTATGTGAAATGACATGTAATTACTCCCTTACATGCACAGTAGTATATCTTGTGTATTGCCTGTTTTTGACCTGTCTCTGTTTGTTTGTCTTTTAGGAGGAGACACCGCTCTTCCTCGCAGCCCGTGAAGGCAGCTTCGAGACCGCCAAGGTCCTTCTGGAGCACTTTGCCAACCGTGAGATCACCGACCATCTGGACCAGCTGCCCAGAGACATCGCCCAGGAGCGCATGCACCACGACATCGTCCGCCTCCTGGACGAGTACAATGTGGTGAGGAGTCCTGGGCTTCACAACGGCCACATGAGCACCTCCAGCCTCTCTCCGCCTCTCTGCTCACCCAATGACTACCTTAGCAACCTGAAGCCCAACCTCTCTGCTAAGAAGGTTCGCAAAATTAGCTCCGGGGGAAAAGGAGGGAAGGACGGGGGCAAAGATAATAGGATGAAAAAGAAGAAGTCTCTAGATGGGAAGAATAATTTACTGGACACGTCAGCTGTCCTCTCGCCGGTTGATTCCCTTGAGTCTCCACATGGCTACCTATCTGATGTGGCCTCTCCTCCCATGACGTCACCCTTCCAGCAGTCCCCCCCTATGTCTCTAAATCACCTACAAGGCAATGGAGACTCTCATATGGGCCAGATGAGTATGGGTAAGGATATGGTCTGTATGTCTTTTGACCTAAACCCACCGCGTCTCTCTCACCTGCCTGTGTCCAGCCCCAATAGTCAGGGCACGGCTTCCATAGGCAGAGGAGGCCAGTGTGACTGGGTCTCCAGGATGCACCCTGGTATAGGCCAGCAGGGAGGCTTCACGCAAGCAGCGCCCTTATCCCACAACATGCTGGGTCCCCTGCATGGCGTCAGCACCGCCACTCTGTCTCAGATCATGGGCTACCAGAATCTGCAGACCAGCCACCTCAGTTCATCCGCGCACATGATGCAGCAGGCACACTCGCGGCAGCTCCAGCACCAGAACTCCAACTCCACCACAGCCGGCCAGTCCCTCAACCAGACCTTCCCCAGCATTGAGCTGACCAGCTCCGACATGCAGCAAAGCAACGTCTCGGGCCGCTCCATGCAGATCCACACTGTGATGCCGCAGGAGACGCAGATCCTCGGCACCCAGTTTCTCACCCCTCCCTCCCAGCACAGCTACTCTGGCCCCATGGACAACACACCTAACCACCAGCTACAGGTCCCTGACCACCCGTTTCTCACTCCCTCCCCCGGCTCCCCTGACCAGTGGTCCAGCTCGTCCCCACATTCCAACATGTCCGATTGGTCAGAGGGCATCTGCAGCCCGCCCACGAGTATCCACTCACAGATGAATCTGATCCCAGACCAGTTTAAGTAGAGACTTGTTGAATTGACTCTTAAGTTCAGAGAGAAATATATAAAAACAAAGACAGAGAGTGACAAACCTATCCAAGACTGAAGACGCTCCTTTTTCACTATCAGTTTTTATACTAACGATAAGAACCGTTTTAGTAATTTTGTATTTATTTATGTGCTTTTTTCGACCTGAAATTTAAAGAAGATGCTTTTATATTTATGCTTTTTAATTTCTTTTTTTGTTATCTATGGGAAGATTAGAAACAAAGGAGTGTATATCAGAAATAAATGACTCCTAGATGTGTACACTGGCTATTTATTTGTCTCTTGTGTTGCTATATTCACTGGATTTTATTTTAATCTTGTGTTGCATTGGTCTTCAAAAATGTTATGTTTTGGGATTTGCATTGCATTAAGTTTGTACAGATTTTTTTTTTTTCAATTTTTATAGATTATTTTAAAATTTCAGTATTAATTAATTATATTTTAACCTCTTTTGTCTTTTTAAGTGACACAGGTTTTTGTTACTGAACTACATTTATAAGTCTTATCACTGAGTTAGATGATGATCAAATATATATAAGAGTCACCTCTCATGTTACTTATTACACTGTCCACTCATGTTAAGAGAGCGAGAGAGATTCGTAGGAGATTTGGGACCTGAAAGCACAGAACAAACTTCTCTTATCAGATGAGAGATGCTTTTCAACACAAGTGGAAAACGCATCTGAATCAACCTGAGCCTGCTTTTTTTTGGAATAAAGGTCTGGGCTGGTGCTGAGTATTTGAATTGTGATCATTTATGATGGAAGGACTGTTTATCTTTATGTCATGTTGCCTCTCAAATCAATGGTTGTGGTTACCATGTTTAACCTGTCAAGTGTTAAATTTGCAGACCTGCTGTAGGAAGTTGAAATGTTACATTTGCCACAGTTTCAAATAGTGCCAGTGTGAGTTTGGTTTTTCCTCAGAAAAGCAATGTATTTGTGAGATTTCTTGTAAAAAACAGAAGATGTCTTCAAGGTGGAGAACGATGTTTGTGAAAGAACCGGGGACCTTTGTGTGTCTGATGGCATCGCCTGCACTTCGTGAAGGAGTGTTGTCTAAAGTGTCAAAATGTCATGTTTTATAAACTAATCCAGAGATAAAGATGTTTTTAAAGAGAAGATGTAATTCAAAGATAATGTTCATGCAAAGTTGTAGTTTGCAAAGTATTTCCTGATTCAAAATGTTTTGTAAAAATTGTCTTGATTCAATAAAAGCTACTGTCAAGTTTCAAATTTCTTATTTTCTGAACATCATTTATTTTTTCTGAAATATTCTATGGTTGACAAGTAAAGTCAATTTATTTGTTGTTCCCCAGATTAAATGCAACAGCCATCACAGAGGAATGAAAAGAAACTGTATCCCATCACAACAGGAGGTGGTGGATGTCGCCCTCTAGTGGTGGTACACTGGTAGTACCATAGTGAAACTGGTGAAAATGAGACTGCTGTTGCTGAACACTATAACTTAGACAAATCAATATTTGTATCATTGATAATAACTTTTCTAATTGATTGATCAGCATTACTCAAGTTGTGTAAGATTGCACTTTACTTGAGTACTTTAACCTTGAGCAGTACAACTTTTTCTCCTACAATTTTACCCTCTAGTTACTATACAGGATTATATTTTACATGCAAATTATATACATATAGATCGTACATATATCATCCTATAAAATGCAGTATGTTATAATATGTTATACATTTTATTGTTGTAAAAATGCTCTAATTTTAGATGTATCGATCATATCATTAAAATGCTACTATCTTGCTACTGCTCTCTTTCTTACAGAAGACCTATTTGACAGTATTTTTACAGTAGTAGATTTATATCCTCTACTACTTAGTTATGGATCTAAATCTACCTCCACAAAACAGTTTGACCACCACGAAAGCTGCTAGTAGTGCAGAATTTACCTGGAAATGTGAAGAAATCTTAAAAAAAAGGTAGAGGAGATATTTTATGACAATGGGATTTTACTAGTCAACAAAGTTGCATTGTGGGACATGTAGTATCTGGCCAGTGTCTTTGGAGCCAGATCATAGACTGACCCAGTATGTCTTGGCCTCTGTTACTTTAGATTTTTCTCTGATGTTGAGTCCACAGACCAAGTTTAACCACACAACATTAAATCTCTGGACTCTTCCTTCAGGTCAGTGTAGATGACCATCATCATACGCAGTGGATGAATCATTAAAAAATATAATTTAAACACTTAATAATATATTGTGATATGATGAAGACAGCGGTGTCAGTGTCAGGGCTCCCTCCGCAGCGCCCTCGGCAGGTGAACAGGTGCACTACACGGATAACCCTGGTCCCCATAGAGACAGGCTCCCACAAACAGCGCTGCCCGTCAGAGCCGCTGCTCCTCGGCCTCTGTCAGCGGCAGCCTCGGTGTCACTCCACCCGGACATGGTTCATTCCCTCGAGAACGGACTTCCCGGATGGTTGCCAGTGAGATTGTACGTTATTTTGTAATTATTATTGGATTAGCTCGCATCAAGCCGCGGGTTTATCCTGCGAGGCCGGAGATTTGCGCCTCCGGGGCGGGGAGGAGTCCTCCGTTATTCCACCTCCGTTATTCCACCGTCAGCTGAGGAGCGCAGGGCCGGTATGTCGGTGTGTTAACATCGCAGTCACCTCGAGGCAGGACTCCATGAGCTGGTAGAGGTGAGTCTTTGTCTAATATCGTGTGTGTGTGTGTGTGCGGGTCAGAGAGCTAACACAAACACACACACGGTTCATCTCCGGCCATCCACTGGTCACCCTCCACCGGAGCAGGCGAGGAAATAACCACCACCAGCAGCAGCTAGCAAAGATGGGTGTTATTGTTAGCTTTAATTAGCTAGCTCTCATAGAAAACATCTGCTTTTTGCAATGCATTAACAGCCTAGCAGCTAATAACTGCACCAGGGTGTGATTCAAAAGTGCACCTGCATAGATTTATGGCAGTAAAATATGAATAATGACAGTAGAGACACCTGCAGCACCAGCAGGTTGGACCCATGCAGATAGCCCCTCTGTGTGCAGTGTTCTCTGTGATCAGCAGAGCAGGTGGTGTCTGTCAGGGAGCCAGGCCCCTTCCCTGCTTGTTGTTCTTCTTATATCTACTGTGTGATGTCATGGCCCTGGTTGGGTCTGGCATTAATGTTTCTGTGTCTCCTCCGTTGTGCAGGATGGATGTGGAGGTGAGTGCTGGCAGGGACAGCACCTGGAGGAGGGCAGCAGCAGCAGCAGCCGCAGCAGCAGATGATGATGATGGAGGTGGAGGAGGAGGAGGACGAGGAGGCATGGAGGCTCAGATTGTACCACTGGAGCTCTATGACTCTTCCAGGGCCAAAATAGAAGCAAATCTCCGCTGGTTGTTTGCCAAAGCCTATGGTATCGGTAAGGCTTGCTCTCTATGTTTACCTTGCACCATTGAGACTCTGAAAGGGGCCTGTTTCTTTCCTAGTGGTCACAGTATGATATGTTTCATTTGTTTTATTTCATGTATTGGAGCAACCGTCTACTGTACATGAACTGAGCTACATCAGCAGCTTCATGTGTTAAAGCCAAATTGTATTTATGCAGTCAAGTCCCTGCACTGTATTTGCATGAACAGTTTACTTAATACAAATCCTGCTAATTAAACTCAAATTCCATTTCCTGGCCTGGTGTCCTGGAGAGCAGAGAAAACTACACACATTCATGAAGCTGATGAGTTTAGCCAAGGACAAAATTAATGCTGCCACTAATGAGTATATCCATTATTGACAAATCTTCAGAACATTCTGTCTATTAATCAATAAATCATTTGATCAATAAATGTCAGAAAACAGTGAAAGAAATGCCCAGTATTTATTATTATTATTAAATCAAAGATACTCTGTTTACTCTATGACAAAAAAATCATCAAACTCTCATTTAAGAGGCAGTTTCTTCTTGAACATTTTTTAAAAAGATTATTTGGTTATCAAAATAGTTGCTGATTAATTTGCTCTCAACCAACAAATCAATTATTCGACTAATTGTTGCAGCTTTGAATGAAATAATAGAACCTTTCAGAATCAGAATCAGAATCAGAATTTTTTTATTGCCAAGTATATTTACATATACAGGAAATTGCCTTGGTGTGGTTGGTGCCTTTGGACATAACAACAAATCGGACATAAAACAACAATATATACAGAAAAAAACAGTTCATTGCAGTATTTGAATGAGTAGAGAAAGTAGTAATTAGCAGGTTATTTGATAAATGATAATTTATCATTGATAATGAATCATTATTCGGTGGTATAACATAGCTGAAATGCTTTAGTCCTGTTCCCAGTTTCCGTAAACCTCCCAGGTCTTTACATATCTGGCCTCTGTATCATTGTGGTTAGCTGATGACTGTCTTGACAACAGCCACACTCATTAACTATATGCCACATGTGAAATTGTGCATCTGCTCTAGTCTCATGAAAGTGAATATTTTATTTTATTAGAGTGTATATATGTAGTAGACTTTCTTTTAAGGCGAGATGGCCCACCACTACTAAAACATAGCAAGAATCCCTGCAGTCACCATCGGCTATTAATAAATATAACATTTCAATAGATAATGAAGTTGAATGCAATAAATGGAGCTATGAATAATGGTATTTTGAGATGATGTTGTCATTATATGGTTTATATCAGTATTAATAAAAAAAACAATAATTATTAACTGTATCTACACCTCCAGTTCTCACTTCATATGACGTCAATCTTACTGTTTACAATGATGGATTCATAGGTTGTTTCAGTTTTTAACTGCAATGTTGTGTGGTAAGCAAAGTTCCTAAGGAAAAGATGCTTACATCTCAAGAGCATAGCAGCGCTCCAGACCTCGGTGGTTGTGAGCGAAGGCTTAGGTCGACATCGCTTCGTCATTTATACTCAGGTCACTGGGCTTGCCAGATCTGATGAGCTCTACTAAAACATTGAAAACTAGGGCTGTGAAGCAGCACTGTCTGGGCCTGAGCACTTGTGAACTCTGGACCTGATTTGGCCATGGGGGAGGGCGGACAGGGATCGGGTGAAACATCTCTGCGTCACGCCCGTTTTGCGATCCGTGGGAAGGATAAACGCGTGAATTTGAGAGCAGATTGGACAATGTACAGTGGTCTGATCATAGGTTTTAATTCAATGCACAGTGGAGTTAAAAAAAACGCCCTGTTTCATGGCGAATCAGTCAGTGGCACTATGACCCTGAGTCCACATTGACATATGGAGCTGTTCAGGCCGGGACTTTGACCATAGGTGAGAATGTTGGTGATTTTAATCTCCATAGAGTTAAGATGACACTCACTGAATTTAAAGTTGATCTGATGAAACCTCTGGGGGCTGTTGTTACACACATGTAGTTTAAGGGACATTGAACAAAGTACACTGAAGTTACAGCAATTTCGTGTGTCATGGCGACACGTTGAAATTTGACGCCTCGCCACTAACATTTTTTTTTCGTCCGGTCATGATACACGTTTGCACCAAATTTCGTGAAGATCGGTTAAACCAGACGGAATTGATGCGTTTTAGGGGGCGCTGTTGAGCCATTTTGCCACGGCCGTTTCTAATTACTCCAGAATGCGTAAATTTTCACCAGGCCTGACGCTGAATAATCAAACGAAAAGCAATAGTGATGATCGCTGATGATGATTGAAATGGCTGTGAGGAAATGTCTGGGAAGGACTCACTGAATGTGGGTTTTTGTGTCATTCCCTGACTGCTCCTTGGGGAGTGTGAACAGGATGTCAGCTGTGCTATTCATGCAGGCCTGGGGGTCTCCCTGATTCTACCATCATTATGAGCAATAATGATGAGACATTTGGAAGGAGACACAGCGAGAAAGTCCTTCAGTAAAGGAAAAGCCTTTGTCATCATAGCCAGACATAAACTCTACTCTAAGTCTTCCCATCACTGCAGTGAGATATCCTGTGCTGCAGGCAATGACTCAGGAAATGGACTGGTTCAAAATCCTGAAATTCAGAGTTCGTAATGTGTGCTGGGATAAATAGCAACTAAGCCAAGAGAGAAAAACAAAGATATCAAATAGATATAAGACAAAACCTTCTCAAATATCCAAAATCTGACAACCAGTATTACACCACATCAGCATGAGCAAGCAACTGATACCTTTTCATGCTCAGTGTCAGTGTTGTAAATATCATGAGAACTGTCTGCTGGTTCCTCTCTGTGACGCTGTAATGTTCTAGGACAGACATCAGACACCGATAATAAACATCAAACAATTACCCTTTACTCCATCAAGCTTCCTGCTTCCCATAATCTCATTGGCTCCTCCTGCCATCACTGTGCCAGGAACAGTAAAGAACCCAATGTAATAGGATTTGACATTTATTATCAGTCTAATCTACTTTTCTTTGTTCGTGTCATTGATGAGTCAAATGTTTTTCTGCTAACGTTGTGTACAGCTGTAACTAGCAGTTATATTCAATATCATTATTGTTATTAATCTTCCAATTACTTTCTTAATTGACCCACAAAAAGTAAGAGAATAGTGAAAAATGTTCATCACAATTTGTCAAAGCTTGGCAACCTCATATTGCTTGTTTTGTTCAACCAATAGTCCCAAACCCAAAGGGTTTTAGTTTAGGATGAATAAAGAAAAGCAACTAAGTGGAAAGAAAGAAATGTTAAATCTTAAAATAGACTTTTGTTTATCAGAGAAGTTGCTGATTAACCCCCAGTTGAATGATTAATTGATTAAATGACAAATTACTTCAGATGTAATGTTGCCGAAATTACACATTTTTTCATTAAATCATTCGTTTCCGCAGTATTATTTCCTGATGACTATAATCAACCAAATAGGACTCCAGCTAATGGCTGTTATGATTATAGGTTAATCTGTCAATTATCTTTGTCAGTTACAGTTTCATTCTCACATTGCTTCTAGGCAACAACACCAAATGATGTTCAGTTTACTATCACTTACGACAACACAAAAGCAAAGAAGGAAATCCCCACAGTTGAGAATTTTGTTATTTTTGCTTGAAAAATCACCAAAACAATAAATCTGTTATTGCAATAGTATTGAATGACTAATTGTTTCAGCTGTAGATCCAGCTTTTTATCTATCCCTACCAATTTCGATACCTCAACTCAGGATATCTGCTGATACAGAGTACCTGTTCCAGTCCATCTTTTCCCGGGATTTGTAGATAGACTATGTGGCTATTTTTGAGCAGCGGCAACAGTGGCCTCTGCAGCCAAAAGAAAAAAATCATTACAGGTAGCTGGTGCATTAAATGATTTGTGGCTGTCAAGGGTACTGGAAGAACCGTAACCCCTCGAAGCTAAGAGCTCATATATTGAAAACAATCTGCCATGATGTCCGTATACTGAAAATGTTGAGCTAGCTTGTTCTTATAGCTCGGTGATGGCCCGGTGGTGTGTGACTTCTGCCTGTGTGTCATCAAAAATGCTTTTGAAATGTTTCTTTAAAATCTGGGTACTTCACTGCAGAGAAGTTATTGCACTCATTTTTATGTGGCTAAACATGACGCCAGGGATTTCAGGATTATCTGCCGCTCTACCACAGTAAAGCGAATGTACTAACGGATAACGTAAACACATCATTTGATCCTGACGATACAGTGACGGTGCATTTTCTTGGCCAATACCCGTTCATACCACTTACTAAGTTGTTGACGCCAGTACGCATCAGGTGTATCTGACTGGTGCATCCTACTTAGGCTAAAGCTGGCTTACTCTGTGTTATAACCACAATGATGCAGTGCCAAAGCAAACATGGACTTTTGGTTTTGGGCAGGATCTAAATATTTTGGTTGTATACTGCAGGTTGTGAAACTGCATTACCGCTAACTACCTGGGATATATTAGTCCAGAGTTGAAAACAGTATCTCCCATTGTAGTGGAGAGTGTCAGTGTGAAGGTCAGAAGAACCAAAACACTCTTATTAGATTAGAGTGCAAACCAAGCAACAGGGCAGTGCTGGGAGGACTCTGTTTGTCTGTGTGTGCTGGAGTGAAAGTCAGAGCCAGTCACATGTTTAAGTGTTTAATGGGATTGGATCGAAAGGCCGAGTCTTTGTTCACAACACAGCCTGGTTGTTTAGACTCATGCCAGTTTTACGAATGGCCTTTGGGGAAGCATTGAAATGATTTCTAAATGTTATTACTAGAAACTAAGAACATTAGGTTCTGACGAGAGGAATCATGTTTTTCATATTTTCAAGTTTGCATTTGAGACATTTTGAATAGAAAAATGTAACAAATAAAAATAAGGACTTTAAGGAAACTAGTTGTAATAAAAGTTGTGTCTAAATTATATCTTTAGTTGATGAAACACAAAGTATACAGATATTTTGAATGAAAATTACTTTAAAATGGTTTTAGAATAATTGTAAGATATATATTGAGCAGAACATTTTAAAGTTTGAAAAAGTTTTAATACAAATGGACACATTTTTGTATCCTAACTGTGTCAAGCATATCTTGGAAAATCGGTTTTCCTTTTACCGACATAGAGTATACACCAATATAGATATATCTGTAATTAGCTAATGTTGGCTCCAGCTATATTGCAGGATGTAAATAATACTTGCAATAATAATATTTCAAAATAACTTCTTTAATTGTGTGTGGATATAAAAGATAGTGTGGTCAGTCAAGAGCCACAAATCAAACCGTACTATACTGAAGAACTGGGCGATTCCATAAGAGACTTAACACATTTCTGCATGGTCAGACTTTCAAGTGTCACCACAGGCTTCATCAGCTTAAAGGCTGTGTTTTCTCAACATACTGTCTTCTGCAGGATTCTCCATTAAGCCTTCTTACTGGAGAGAATGGTTGTGTCTTTCCCCAGCAATGCCCAGAGTCTGACAGCCCTTCCCTGACTGTCAGCAAGATCCCTGCTGATCTATCTGACCTCGTGTCCAAAAGAATAGGAACAATAGCTTTCTCCAAACCCCTCCTCTTGATTTCCCCACATGTACACCAGGGTGGGCTTTAACGCTTGGATCAGGTGGATAATAAATATCTAAGGAGTACTATAAACTGGGATTACAGAGGACCTCCAGCCTCCCCCCTCTGCAGTTCTCCACCACACACACACACAACCACCTCCTGATGTCAGGGACCATACAACGACCCAATGAGCAGGCCTCTGTAATGAAATGGGACAGCAACCCAGCCCCCACCTCCGGCCAAGCTGGCATTCCCCGCCACCGTCTCCACGGCAACCAGGGAGGAAGAGGGGACACTGTGGGACAGCTGAGACTGAGGAAGTGTCAGGGTGAAGAGTGTTGTGTTAAGAAAGGGGCTGGTGGGGGACTTGTGAGATTTGTTTTTGTGGAGAGAAACACAATTGAGAAGAGAGCGGTGGAGGGTGGATATGTGAAGTATTTCTCACATGATCTGGGATTCATGAACATATGGCAGCAACAGAGAGTGAGATAGACACTGTAGGTTCACAGTCTGATGTGAAAGACACATCTGAGGTCTTCACAGTGTGCTGTACTAATCTGAACCTGCCCCGTGTGTGAGAGTGAGAGCGTGGCGGTTTTCCACTAATCATTTATTTTATGTTTTTTTATCTTAGTCATCATGACATTGAATGTTGTGGTTACCGCACGTCAGCTTTAATGCTTTTAGGGTCGTTAAATATTGATGCACGAATCATTGATCACCAGCTTTTCTTGTTTTCCCAGTTTTGATCTGACTCATTGTCACGACCTCTGCCAGTCACGTTGTGTTTCCACCCCTGTTGGTTTGTATGTTTGTCTGTTTGTCTGTTTGTAAGCAAGGTAACACAAAAACAACAGGACAGCTTTCCACAAAACTTGGTGGAAGGATACAGTACACTGGGTGAGGGAAGAACCCATCAAAATTTGCTGCAGATCCATATAAGAGGGCAACTTTCTTGGGCATATTATTTGGTAAAACTGCATTCAGATACCACGCTCCTCATACTTGGAATAAACTTCAGGACTCAATTAGACTAGATTGTTTTTTTAAACCTTAGAACAGTTTAGGTTTTTGGTAAAGGAAGTTTTAGTTGATGAATGCTCCTGGTTTTCTTGATGTGGCTATCTTATCCCTTTTTAAAGACATTTTTACTCCTCTGTATTCTGATCTTTACTTGTTTATGTAAATGCAGGGCACCATTGTAAACGAGAGCTCTGCTCTCAATTGTTTTATACCCTGTCTAAATAAAGGTTATCTATCTATCTATGTATAAAACTGCGTGTGTACACAACCTAAGTTTTTATCGTGGTTGAGAAAGCTGCTCAGCCCAATCTAATGGATGTGTGCAATGATCTGGCTGCCTATTCGGCATTGCTCTATTGTCAAAGGAGCAGTTCATCATTTTGGGAAAATGCTTATTCACTTTGTGCTGAGAGTTAGATGAGAAGATCGATACTACTCTGCTTGCCAGAGCCAGAAGGTCAGAAAATGTCGATCTACTCCTTTAAGACATGTTTACTAAGAGGACATGCGCCTATAACACTACAATTCATGTGGACAGTAAAATGGCTGGTGTGATAGACAGAAGTACTAATGTACTAATAAAACCCAGGCTGGAAAAATACAAATTCAGTTAGGTAATATTGATAATTAATGTAAGAAATAATCATGAACTTCCCGTTATTTTCTTTTGTTCCTCACCATAAACGTACATAACCAACTCACTCAATAACTCTTTCATGCACCAGTCCCTGTATTTCCTTCTGTCTGAATCTTCCCTGAAAGCACTGGAAGCTTGATTTCGTGAGTGCTTGAGACCGTAGCTCTGGATTAACGTGTCCAACTCATATAAAAATAGCTGCCCCATGTCTGTGTCCATGAACACCAGGCAGGCTGGGACAGCACCATCAGCTTAAGTATCCCAGCTAAGTCCTGTTAGCTCATTGGCTTCAGGCCTGAGGTCCACCTATCAGCCCTCATTGCTACCTGGCACACTGTTTAACTGTCGACTTTGTCTCAGCGCTTTCCTCCTGCGCTGGTTTCTTCTTAGACAGTCTAATACCTTCACAGTCTGTGTCCTGGGAGCTTCTCTGTTACGTCACATTGTGATGCATTGCTGGACACGTGCAGAACATGTTTGCGTGTGGATGCACATGATGTGATTTGTGGCTTAATAGAACTATAGATAGAAAAGCAACTCACTGTCTAACCCAGTCTCATCAACCAGGCTTAAAAAGATGTCATTAGGTCTACATGTTTATGATCTTTCCTCTTTCTAGACAACGTCCCTGCAGACCAGCGAAACCCCTTCTACACCGACCAGTATGAGCAGGAACATATCAAGCCCCCCATCATCCGCCTGCTGCTGTCTGGAGAGCTGTACTGCCGCGTGTGTGGGCTCATCCTGCACGCTGAGCAGGCTGCCTCGCTCCAGAGCCACCAGTCTGTCGTCCAGGCCCTGTCCAGGAAAGGCCTCTATGTCCTGGAGGCTGACAACACCCCTGTTTCTGATCTGGACCTCAGCTCTGCTCCCTTAAAGATGGTGGATATATCTTTTGTCTAGTTATATTCCAAAATTCACGTAACCTATGCACAAGTAATAATTATAGCAAATTAGTGAGTGCATTACACATTAACCAAGGAAACAGGATCTAATGGCCAGTGTTTACAGTGAGGTACTCTGTGATACTCTAGGTATGATACTTTTGTATCTGAATTCCTTTTCTAAACCTTATTTATCTATGGACATTTCGCTGAGAGCATTTTTTCCTCATGGCCTGCTTTTGTACACACTTTCATTAAATCAGGGGCATTTCTGTCATACATGCTTTCATACGTTTCCCCCAAACTCTTAATAGATCAGTTTTATATCTGATTAGAGAACATTGCTCAAACAGTAATAGATGCAGTTTTTCTGAAAATGTCTAATCATAAATAAGGCATTTGCAGATTAACCCTACTGCTCACGTCCTCGTTGGTAACGGGATCTGTGTATGTATGAAGTCTTCTGCAGCATTTCATTTCAGATTAACCTGAACCCATTTTTAAAAAAAAACCTTGTGAACTGACAACCCATTCTTACCACCTTATTACAGGTTAATGTGACTTTGCTTTCCAGAGCCAAATGCCTAGTGAGCCACGAGTATTTAAATACATAATTAATCGGTGGATGTGACTGTTTTGCAGGTTTTAGAGTGTGTATCTAAAATATTCATGAAGCAAAATGAACCAAAGGCTCAGTTCATATGAATATACAGTAAACCCACTGTCTCAACGTATTAGTCATATCCCACAGGTGTTAAAACACAAAAGGCAACTACCTGCCCAAGAAGCAGTGGCTGACGCTTTGTCCCTCACAGTATAAATGAGTGTAAAGTTGGCTCCAGGCTACTTAGTTTTGTATCAAGCTCAATAGGAGACATTGAAGAGACTCTCAGACTGTCATCGTCACATGTAATCGATTTTTAAAAACCTATGAATCGACTTTCTGTCCAACTGTCTTCTTTCACAGTGATTGGAAATGAGTTGTTGATATTCCGGGTGTGCCTATCATTGCGAAGTAAAGGGAATCAATGTGTCGGGCGTACAGCAAAACACACACAGTCATTTTACACAGCTGTAGCTCACCCCTGGCCTTTTCGAAGCAACAGAAACAGCGTGTGTTAAACTAAATAGTGACAGCAATTGTATCATGTGTAGGCTGGTAAGGATTTTTCTATTAGACCTCCACTTGTTCAGTCTCAAAATTCAGCCCTGTTTCCATGGCAACTCAGAGCAAAGTACTACCTTACCACAATTATTTTAGGCAATATATTCTTCTATAAACAGAGCAGTGATTCTAATACAGATATACACATTAGAGACACTTCTCAAGTGACTTGTTGGTTATAATGACATGGAATCCAAAATTAGGTTTCTGTTATTACATTAGAATATAACCCACAATCTGTGTTTTCCCAGAGCTCCCACATCCACCTCATTGACGCCCTGATGATGGCCTACATGGTGGAGATGATCAGCATAGAGAAGGTTGTGTCCAGTGTCAAGCGCTTCTCGAACTTCAGTGCCTCTAAGGAGCTCCCTTTTGATATGGAGGACGCAATGCTCTTCTGGATCAACAAGGTAAAAACCAAAACATTGATGTTTTCATGGTAGTATTTGTTCATTCTTTTGTTTGTTGTTGACTCACGGTGTCTCTGCCACTTCAGGTGAACATAAAGATGAGGGAGATCACAGAGAAAGAGCTGAAGATGAAGCAACATCTGCTGGAGTCGTCGAGTCAGCAGAAGGTAAGACCCGTGTGCCTCGTTTTATCCCCTCGTTTCACACTCTCTTTGTTTTGTCTCTTTGTCCCTCTCTGTCCCTTTTTTCTAAAGCATTCTCTTTGTTGAACACTGTCTTTCTTTAGTAATGTTGTTGCCTTTGTCTGTTGTTCCTCTGGCTGTCTTATACACAAGCATCCTCTACTCACCGGGTGCATTAGCTGTCAGATATGTAGTTTTTTGTCATTATAATCCGAACATTCCATGGATTATGATGTGATGGGCACCTCGTTTCACCTTCTGAAAACAGA
Organism: Hippoglossus stenolepis; assembly: GCF_022539355.2. NCBI lineage: Eukaryota > Metazoa > Chordata > Actinopteri > Pleuronectiformes > Pleuronectidae > Hippoglossus > Hippoglossus stenolepis. The sequence continues at coordinate 13,684,685 of NC_061500.1, forward strand.
TTCAAACATTTTCTTGTCTCTCAAGTGTGGACACCCTATGTCAGGGGTTTTCAAAGTCTGACACTGCGCCTCTGCCCACTCACTCAATGGATTTTCTATCTCTACTTTCATTTCGAGGATCGTTCTCTAAATTCTGGAACTTCTGCCGCCTTAATTTGAGGTCATTGGGGTATTTTATCAGGAAGTATGGTATTGCCACGAAATCTTACTTGAACCATCAATTACAAAATGCACAAACACCTCCAGTCTCCTCATTTGCCTGCTCACTAAATATTCTTAACACTTGTCTAACCCTCTCTAGTTGTTAAGATCAGATCTGTCCCCATGGTAACAGGGGATAATCTGATTCCTTGTCTCTGTTTCTCACCCTTGTCTGCTGCTGTCCCTGTTTGTGTCTCCCACCTAAATTCTATTCCTTCCTGTCTCTAGTCTCCCTCCAAATGGTACTGGAAGCTTGTACCAGTAAGTGCAACTGCTAGCGATCTCTTGTGTGAATGTATGCGTGGCTGTATGGGGTGTGTGTGTCTACTTGTGTGTGTGTGTGTATGCGTGTCTGATCAGATAGAACAGAGGAGCCTTAAAAACTAATGACTAATTTGTCAGATAGCAAAACACAGACATGAATCAAAACCAATTTTACAGAGAAGACAGTGATGTACAAATTGAAGATGTCACAGTGCCCCATGGAGGCAAATGAAGAAACAGCAAGCTCCCAACCCCTTTTTTCCTCTGCGTGTTTGTTTTTACTTTGCATGAAACCCTTTAGTAATTCCTTCAATTTCCATGTGAGCTTTTGCATCTAACATCTTCAAACACATCCACAATCCACTGTTCCTTTCAACACTTTTTCTGCTGTCCACCGCGAAAAGCTACCTGGCACTTGAACTCACTGTCACCATCACGCAACGTGTGTGGAGCCAAGTGTTAAAATTGCTCAAATCCATTCAACCGGTCCCGGCTCTTCTCATTTCATTAACTTCCTCCCACTCTTTTCTTTCTTCCCTCACCAGCCTGTATTGCACGCTCTGGTCCAGTGTGTATCAGAGCCTTTGGAGTTCTTTTCTGTGGGAATGTACCAACCATTGACCCCTTCCTTTATTTATTCCTGACCTCTACTGTTTTTGCATTTTGAACCATTTATTACATGCACCAGCTATGAAAGCCATCTCAGTCTTGTATCTGGTTTGCACTACACAATATCAACCTGATAATTACATCAGGCCTATGCCCAACAATTAGCACCATGGCACAACAATGATCATTTTATTCTGTAGTGTATAGTAATGGACACATCTGGGAAACCTCACAGCATGGCACAGTGGGCCCCGGGGACATACTTCCTGAAGAACCTGTGGTCTGTCATGTCTCACGGCCAAGTCACCAGAATCTATGACTCAGTATTCGGACACAATGACTTCTGTATCAGACAAGAACTTTGTGTTGTTTGATTATAATACGTGAAAGTGATAAACATTGTTGCCAGTTGAGTGACACACAAACATTATCAATGTACGACATGAGGTTTGCAACATCTGACACAATCTGATACAGATATTTAAATATCATCAAAAACTTTTACAGAGAGCCGCTCAATGAGAATAATGACATTGAGAATAATAAGTCATATGGAAAGTGATATTTCCAAATATTATATGAGAAATGGTGTGTGTGTGTGTGTGTGACAAGTGAGCATGTGACTCAGTGTTATGATCTTATGAATTTGTGTACTATATGTAAAGTCGGGCTCTCTCTTGCTGTGTAGGTGCGATACCGCAGAGATCACCTGTCAGGTCGGACACTTCAGCACTTCCCCCTGCTGGACGACTTGTTGAAGGACGTGTGTGACGGAACAGCTCTGCTGGCTGTGATCCACTTCTATTGCCCTGAACTCATCAGACTGGAAGGTATGGTAACACAGGGCGACTGAATCCACTGAAGAAAAAGATAGTTTCCTAAGGTTGTATGATTTGTTTGCCAGTCTGACGTTTTGGGAAATATATTTGTATGTTCTCTTGCCAAGAGAAAGAATTTGATTTTCACAAGAAACGGGTTAAAAAAGCTCTTGATCTGCCTACTACTATTACCCTATGCAGTATTACCCTGATAGTAATGACCATTGTTATCCTGTTCTGTGCAGATATCTGTCTGAAGGAGGTTCCCTCCATAGCAGACAGCATGTACAACATTGAGTTACTGAGGGAGTTTTCTAACGAGTACCTGAGCAAATGCTTCTACCTGAAGCCCGAAGACATGTTGTATTCTCCACCGGTCCTGAAGGTGAGCTCAAAAACACTTTACAGACGGAAAATACTTTAAAAACAGGCTCCAATGACACTGTCCTATTGTCCCATTGATCTGGTTCCTGACAGAATAACATGATGGTCTTTATTGCTGAGCTGTTCTGGTGGTTTGAGAGCGTGAGGCCAGACTTTGTACAGCCCAGGGACCTTCACGAAATCAGAGACGGTAAAACACACCCACAAAAATACACTTTTCCTTTCGTAAACACTATGGTCACCCGTAATGGTTTCATATCTCTTCTACAATTTTCCTAGTGAGATTGTTGCTCCAGCCTAAAGCTTCTCGATCCCATACGCCCATCTCCAACGTCACAAAACGAAGTTTCCTGACGTCATCAAACTCCGCTGATGTCTTGACCATGCCCCAGAGCTCTGACCTCAGGTATTACACAGTAACTGTTGCCTGTAACAACACACAGAGAGTTTTACTTTCAACCTACAGGTTTACCAATTCATATACTGTAGTTGTTTTTCACATTACAGTTCTGAGAAAGATCTCATGTATGAATATGACAAAAACTAAGTGCACTTATCGTAGCATCTTCCCATATATTTTAATTGTGAAACCACGGTTCAATTGTTATACTGGTTACATACCACTAGAGTAATATTTTCAGAAAAGCTTTCACTATATCATCATTTTTTCAATTCAAACCTAATTTAATCTTTAAATTCAAACATCTGTCTTTTTCTTACAGCTCTATACCAAGCACATCAAGCTCCTCTCAATGTTTACTGCCCTTGAGACAGAGACAACAGAAGGTGCTTGAGGAGAGCACTTCAGGTAATAAAAAAATACTTACTCTGTGCAGAGTCAGATCCTTTAAGTCACAAAGAAAGTTCTTCAAGCAGAGAAAAGGGAGAGGAAAGAATAAACAATGGGATTGTTTATTGTAGGTGACGTTAATGTACCTAATGTGACGTGTGTTCTTGTATCTTTCTTAGATCACCTCCGACTTGTTAACTAAAGCATTTAACTGGAATATTTTGAATTGTAACTGTAAACTGTAAAATCATTTTTTAATATTCTGTCTAAGGAGTTGCAACTTCAAATGTTGCATGTTTGAGAATTCCCTTTTCTGATATGGATCATATTTTCTTTGTTCAGTGCTGAGAAATAGGTCCACCTCTATGGCTCGTGCAGATGGGCCGCACCAGGGCTCAGTATTGGCCTGGCAAGAGAGGAGGCAGAGGTGAGCAGCGGGATTACAGCCTTTACAGTTTCTGTTTCCATGATTCATTACACTTAGCTCATCTAATTTGTATTCCTTCCTCTGTTCCTGTCCAGGCCTTTATCGCAGCCAGTGCCCTATGCCCTGCATTATCCCATGGAGGACGACGCCGACAGTATCAGCCTCGCTCGATCCATCAGCAAAGACAGCTTGGCCTCGAACATCATGAGTATTACCCCGAAACACATGCTGGGGTCAGGTCCTCGTCTGTCTCACCACAGACTCAGTGGTCAGAGCCTTCTGAGTCACATACGCATAGAAGACGAAGAGGAGGAAATAGAAGAGGAGGAACTTGTTGCTGTGATCCACCCCTATGCATTTTCTCGACATCGGCTTGGGAGTGACATGGAACAAGATGAGCTAGAAATCCAGGATGCAACCTCCACCTCAAGGGTTTCGAACCCTCATTGCTCTCCTCGCCTTGACACTGGTTGTTTTACTTCGGACCATCAGGCAGACGGCTACTATCTGGAGCCTCTGATGCCTGCCATCCCCAAGCCAGCCAAAGAGAAGAGCATCAGCCTGAACAAGCAGGAAGAAAGTGGGGAGAGTCGCTGTAGAGCAGTGGCTGCAAGGAAAGCGCCCACCATTGTCCCGAAAACCTCACAGAGAATATCCCCTGTGGCTGAGTCTAATAGAAGTACCTTTACACCCTTACCTGTTGCAGAGTCAGTGCCTACCTGCCTCAGGCCGCCCACTGAGGGTTCATTAGGCAATTCTCCGCCTGGAAAACAACTGTCCCCAGGCTTTTTCCTTCATTTGTCGCCGGAGCACCACAGCTCTTTCTCCAGCACACTTGAGGTGGGATACGACTCTGACTCAGACATTGCAGACCTTGAGGAAGACGAGGAGGAGGACGATCAGATAGAGCAAACTAGAGAAGTGATGAAGAGAGGAAAGGGGAAATATTTACAGGAGGGGGAGGTGTGTGAGTTCGGTGAGGGCGAGTCAGCCAAGCTGAGAGAAGACTTGAAGGTGAGTGAGCGGGACGATAAGGAAGGCGGCAGTGGACGCTCAAGCCCTTGCCTCAGCACCGTATCCTGGGCAAGCAGCTGCAGCGCTTCGGGCAGCGCCAGTGTCAAGATGACCAGCTTCGCAGAGAGAAAGCTCCTTAAACTTGGCCTCCGGGATGGATTTTCAAGTACCAGTAGCTCCCAGAAGACCACACCTGATGGCTCTGAGAACAACCCCTGTCCTCCATGGCAACTGAAGACTGACCCCACCTCCAGTTGGCTTGGGAAGGAGCCTGGTTCTGTGTTGGGGAATAATATGATGGGGAGCCTCCCAGTAGTGCCTTCAGAACTGCTGCAACTTCACATGCAGCTAGAAGAACAAAGACGTGCAATAGAATATCAGAAGAAGAAGATGGAGACCCTGTCAGCACGGCAGAGACTAAAGCTAGGGAAAGCTGCTTTCTTGAACATCGTAAAAAAGGGTGGAGGCAAGAGTGAGACACTTCCTTTGCCGCTGAAACACTCCCAGGAATCTGAAACAGCTGCTGATAGGAATAAAATGAAGTCACTGTCCAGCAGGGATGACTCCTGTCTGGATACGCTGAAGGTCCAAGCAAAGATGGGCCATCAAGAGGGAGCACACATGAACAGAGTCAACAAACTGAGCACCCTGTCTCAAAATAATGGGGCTGATCCCGGCTGCCCTGAGTATTCCCGCTCCATAGATCTTCTCAATGACGCTATTAGTTCCATTCAGCAGCAGATGATGCAGCTCTCCTTACAGCAGGACCTGCTGATGAAGCACAGTGTGGCCTCACCTCCAGAACGAGTAGAATCTGTAGCTAGCCCAACCCCCACAACGACACCAACACCATCCACCACCTCTACCTCAGAGTCCAAATCTTTTGCAGTCCACTTTGTAGATATCGGTGGCAGCAATTCTCTTCCTGTAAGCCGACCTCCCAAGCTTAGTTCCAGCCAACGCAGCAAAGCCTTGGAGAGAAAACAGAATAAAGAGAACAGCAAGCTGGCCTCTATAGTGGCTTCTAATACTGACTCCCCAGAGTGCACTCCCTCTCCTAGTGAAAGTCCATGTGGAGACCAGGGGACAGTGGCTTCTATGGAGAGCTCCAGGTTAGAGAGAAACATTCAGAGAAAGAGCACCTTCAGAGTCCATGGCTTAGCTGCAGAAGGATTCGGGCGCTTCCAAGAACAACCCCAGTCACCGGACCCACCAGTCATCTCCAGTACAACTGTATCTGCCTCACAGGCGGCAGATCCAGAAGAAGCTGACAACTCAGGAAAAGAGGCTTTGGCTGGAGATGAGAGTACCAGGGTCAAAGGTCAACTGATTGAGGTCGACCTGTTTGAGTTTAAGGATTCACTGGTGGATGGCAATCCAGATGGTACAGACTGCACAGCAGAGGGCGAGCAGAAGAATGGGCTGGGCTTCTTCTTTAAGGTAAAATTGAGATGTTTAGCATTTTGTGATTTGGCATCATCAAGAGTACATCAATGACATGGAGAGTACCGTCTGAGAAACACAGTGAGTAAGTGAATAAATGTAATTTATCTACCAGGATGAGGAGAAGGCAGAAGATGAAATGGCAAAACGTCGTGCTGCCTTCCTCCTCAGACAGCAGCGCAAAGCTGAAGAGACCAGACTACGCAAACTACAACAAGAAGCCGACAGTGAGCTCAAACGTGATGAGACACGGTACTTTTTCTTTTCACACACTCACACAATAATTATAAGGTTAAAGGTTTGTGTGTGTCAGGCAGTGAAATTCGGATTGTGTTCAACTCTCCATCCTGCTCTTCAAGGCGTAAGGCGGAAGAGGACCGTGTGCGTAAGGACGAAGAGAAGGCGCGGCGAGAGCTAATTAAACAAGAATACCTGCAGAGGAAGCAGGAATCACTGGTGGAAGAGCAGGGTCAGGTCAAGCCTCGTCCGCGGATTAAGTCCCGCAGGAACAGACCGAAATCCCTCCACCGTGAAGAGTATAACAGCCTCTCCAAAGGATACACCACACATAAGGACACCCTAGGTACTTGAACAGCATATATGTTTTGTCTAGTGTTGTCCATGTTGTCTTGTTGTCATGTTGTTTGTGTACAACATAGACTATATATAAAGTTGGACGACATGACAGCTCCCCAAAAGTCAAGTTATGTCATCTTGATTGCCACCTAGTGACTGGCTGCTGTATAGGTCATAAACCCCTTGCCACCACTATGTTTTAATTTGTTATTTGTTATAAAAATGGGGTTAAATGGCAGGTGGAGAAGCGTCGTCCATCTTTCAATACAGTCTTTTCAGTTAACCTCACTCGTGTAAATGTTGTCAAGCTCTGAGTGTGTACGTGTGTTGTGCAGGTAATTCTCTGAAGGTGTCCATGTTGATCAAAGCCCAGGGCTCAGCAGCAGGCTGCAGGGGAGGTGAACCTTCTAACCTGCTCTGCATGATGTGATATGAGACAAACACATCCCATAAAATCCCTGGACTAGAAAAGATCAGACTTTATACAGTACCTGGTTCAGAACGAATTGTGATCCACTTGTCTTTTAAGCAGATTTCTGTCCCTTGTTTGAATCATGGGGTTGTAGGCTGTTAGTATTTAGAGTAACGTTACATTATTTATTTGGGTTCCTGCTTGCATATGGAAATAGAACAGTGGGGGGATCGGGCAAACAACAATTAGGCACTAAGTCCATCTGTCAATTTCAGTCGATCTGAGCTGCAGTCATCGAGGATCGACGCTCTCTTTGGCGACAGAGACAGACAGTGTCATATCGGGAGGGGCAGAGCCGCAGAGGTGAGGATTCCCAAGTTGTGTGTAAAGTCCCGAGATGATAGACTCGTCCAGTCTGCCTATCATACTAGTAATTTGATTGACCTGTATGTTTGTGCTTCAGGGCTGCTTCTGTTTGCTCTGTGGAGTCATTCCCGATGCTGAGCAGAGCATCCAGCAGGAACATGGAGAGGGACTGGGAGAACGGCTCCATCGCCTCTTCCATCATGTCCACAGAGTACAACGGTGAGCAGAGATGTAGAAAAAGCTTTTCATTTATTGTTACTATCACCTAGCAATTATTTGAGCATAAAAATCTCAAGACAAAGTTAAAGACAAAACATATTTTTGATCATTTTGGGGAAATGTGTTTTTTCCTTTTTTTTTTGCTGAGAGGTAGATGAAAAGTTTGACACCGTTATTGGCTGATCAAATCTGTAAATATGAAATCAGAGCCATCAGCCAATCAGAGTAAAGTTTTAGGATGGGATATGCCCTGGAACCTTTTCTGGCCACCTGGACCTTTGTCTTATCAACGACGCTAACAGGCTACTAGTGCTGAGCCCTCTGGACTTGCAGACATTTGTCATACGTAAAGTAATGTCCTTTGAGTTTTAGGTTATGCATGAAGCACATTTAGATTCAGTCCAAGTGGTTGCTGCATCCAACCCAGCTTCCAGACTTTATGCTCATCTAAGATAGCTAAGCTCTAGCCCCATACTTAATTTACAGATATGGGATATGTGGTATCAATCTTCAAATCTCGCTCGATGTATTTCCTAAACAATTCCTTTCAACACCTACACACTGACTTTAAGACATTTCTCTCTCTTTTGTTTGTAAAAGGTCCTAAACTCTTCAAGGAGCCGAGCTCTAAGTCCAACAAGCCAATCATCATCAATGCCATCGCTCACTGCTGCCTGGCTGGAAAGGTTAATGAGGGCCAGAAGAATGTTATTCTGGAGGTCAGTGTCATCACTTGAAGTTGAAGTTATAGCTATTAGTAAACTTTGTGTCATTTGTAGAGAAAGTTTGTATTTTTTTTTATCTATTATTCTCACAGTAACATTTCTCTTCCTGTTCGATGCGATGTGTTGAATTCTGTCTTATGTCTGTTTCACAGGAGCTTGAAAAGTGCGATGCCAACCACCTGATCATCCTCTTCCGTGACGGCGGGTGCCAGTTCCGCGCCATTTACTCATACTCCCCAGACACGGAGGAGATCGTCAAGTTCACGGGCACCGGGCCGCGCAACATTACCCGGAAAATGATTGACAAGGTCTATAAATACAGCTCTGACCGCAAGCAGTTCACTGCCATCCCCACCAAGAGCGTGTCGGTCAGCGTGGACGCTCTGACTATCCACAACCACCTCTGGCAGGTCAAGAGACCAGGGAGCGCACGGAGGAAGTGAGAGGGAAAAGAAACCCTGATTTCCAGTTTCTGTTTATTTACATGTGTTGGGCAGGACCCAATAATCCTGGAGATGATTGACATGCGATCATGTTAGATCGAGGGCGTAGATGTCAGTGTGTGGCAGTGCAAGAGGGTGAACCACCTGACAATTGAATGCAGTCCTTTATTCTTATTTTTAAATTTTTTTTGCGTTTTCTCCTGCATGTCACACTGATTTGATTTGTTGGGACGTCCTACAGTGACTAGGCACCGTTCATGATGGATTCTTATGTAGCAGCGAAGAGGAAATGGACCCTGGAGTTGAATACTACTGAATACTACTGGCAAAAGCTGACACACACTAATAACAAGTACGACTACAGACAGGCAGTGGTGAACAACCACTCGATACTATATACCGTAACGTTTGCTATTTCAGCTCGGCAAAAAATTTACACCTTCAGCTGTGATTATTATGAATCCAGGCTCGACATACAGAGCTCCTGTTTATTCACCAGTAACTTCTACTGGTCAATGCTTTTCTGAAAGTAAAGAAACTTTTCTATGTAAGTATGGGATGGATGTTAGTGAGTGGTCACGTCCAGTGTTGTTTTCTATTTTAGTGTGTTTGAGGAAGTGTGCGAGTATTTGTGTTAGGGAAGTGGGGGGGGGGGAGCTGAAAGCGATGACACCTGTGCATCCATCTCTGAATGTTTACTCTTATTTATGCTTTAAAACTGTCATGAAACGGAACAATGGGGCAAAGCAACAAGACAATTTATGTTTCTGTTCGGGACCTGCTGTTACGTTTTTGTGGAGGAGAGATTACGTCTTTCGAAAGGAGGGTATATTTTACCAGTATTTATTCCACACAGGAAGCGCTTTGGAGACTCAGTGCATTATACTTCATCAGTAGTGCATTATATATCCGTACCCATACGAGTCATCTGAGATCCCTGACTGGCTCGTATTGCTGAACCAAAATGATCTGAGCTATGCCACTGAGCCGTTCGCTGCTCATTAACAGCTCACAGGATTCTGGTGAGCATTATATTTCAATGTAGCTTCTGGCATTGTACACTAGTAATATCCCTGTGATGACTGTCAGCGGCTGGTATAATGTTGGGGGGAGGAATTGCACAATACTTGATATTTGTTTGCTGCATTTGTACATTTTTGAGTAGTATTTTTTGTACTTTATGTACAAGTTATGTTTACTAAAAAGCAGGCACTATTTTGAGGTTTATTCTGTCACAGGCAACGTTATCAGAGACGTTATCAGACTTATTTCATTGTGTTATGTTGTTTATTTATTTTGAAGAAATATAATAAAGTGCAACTAGGTATGTTTTCTTGCTAAAGTTGTCGTGGTCTGTGTGGATCTTTATGTTTCCAATATGTTCATCTGTTACTCACCACTTCTTTCTTGGGCAGAGGGAGTAAAACATTTACAATATCAATATGTCGGCCGATATATTTACTAAAAAATAAACACCAGTACAAATACAACCAAATATATAGTACTTATATTAAGAGAATAAACATTTTTCTTACTTAAAATGTAAACATGAGTAGTTTTCATTTTGGCTCATATTGGCAAAAATCGACATTGATAACGATATGGCTCATATCTGCCAATATTATCGACCAAGTGATAAATCAATCAAGGTTAAAGTTTTTCTGTCTCACCTGCCTTCCTGTATCTCTCCTCTTCATGTGCACTCTGTTTCTCTGCTGCTCTCATTTCTCTCTCTCCTCTGGATGATAAAGACTAAACAGTGTTTTTATGAAAGGTTATTTCATATTTGTTTGTGCGTGTCAATGTGACACTAAGCGTTAAAAGTCTTCACAGAACATATGTACTTTGAGGAACTCTAAATTCAGTGAATATAAAATCATTGCTCAGAATTATGACTCAGATTTCTGCACTGAGTGCGTTTTAAGTGTTCGGCCTTGATTGCCTTCATGAGTGTGTCACGCCGGTTGCAGATTGATGTTCTGGTACACTCTGTTCACTTCTCCCTGGTACCTGTGGCTCACTTTGGGTAGAGTCATGGTTTGCATTATCATTCCTTCCGGCTGCTGTTTCTCTTTGGATTTCCAATGCGACATGCTGGGTAAGCTGACAAGCCCAGGCTAATAACAGGCACATGTCATGATTCTGCCACTGTGGCTCTGAACTTTTTAAGTATGGAAAACTAATTTGCTTCTGTTTTATGACTTTTACCTGTGTTTCCTTGTGTTGACGTTTGTGTACAGTTGCCTCCCCCTGAGTTCTCCGCTCCCTGTTTTATTTTGAAATTATGCTCCTTGTGTGTCTGTAGCTTAACCTCCTGTCTTTGTCCTATCTTCCTGTCCCTGTGATCGTCTGCACCTGTTCCTCATGTGTTTCACCTGTGTTCAATCATCCCTGCAGCCCCCCCTTGTGTATATAAGTCTCTGTGCTTCCCTTTGTCAGTTTGTTGTCTTTTGTGTGTCATCTTGCTCGTTTGCCTTGTGCTTTGCTGCTGTTCCCTGTTTCCTTGCATATTGAGATTTGATCTTTGTTTTTTGGAAACCTGTTTTTGCATTATGTTCCCTTTCCTGGTGTTTTTCCACTGGAATCTGTGGTTCCTGCATTTTGTCTCTCCGTTTGTGACAGCACATGGTTAAAGAATGATCAGAAAATGAAACAGTCACACACTGATCTCCCTTTAAAGTGTATTTTGAGCAGCATCAAAACATTTTGGCAACATACATTGGTCAGGAAGTTTACCAAGAACCTTCTTGATGAAGTTAAAAACCTGCAGCCAAAAATACAAACATCTCTTTATCAATCAGTCGCAGAGTTTCCTAAATGACGCTTCAAGAAAATTAAAAAAAAAGATTTGGGGCATAATGGCACAAACAAACTCTGGTTGCTGAGTGCTGCACCTGAATAATGCAGAGAATTTTAGGCAACATGATGCTGATGAAACGTTTTTGAGGATTATGTGATTACTCACCTCAGCAAAACTCTCCACTACAGTGTATATATGAAGGAATTGGAATGTACCAGCGGCTTTTATAATCTATGTTCCTGTTTTGATTCTATATCCTTGGGGAAGGTTGGTGCAACACCTCAGATTAGTGATATATGTTCACTTCTGAAACTCTATACAAAGTCCTGAAAACATAATTACATTAACCCAATGACGTTCAGTCAAGCTCAACAGTCACCTTATGAAACCACATTTAAATTCACAAGATCCATTATTATATATTTTTTAAATCAAGATCCATAAATAGTTTTTTGAGAGATTAAGGAAAATTTTGAAAAACACACAATTTTGAGGAACGTCAAAAGAAATTCCTGGATCTGCTTCCTTGGGTCATACCCCACCCCTCCACAAAATATCAGGGTAATCGGATGAGCGTTTTTTGCGTAATCCTGCTAAAAATCAAACAGACAAACAAACAAAGGGTGAAAAAATAAACTCCTTGTTGGAAGTAAACAGTTCAAGTTCTGTAGTTTCATTTCAATAAACTTACATATTTATAAATGATTAATAAAGGCAGAAACATTTTACATTAACCCTGGTGTTTTGTACACAGGTTTACTTCCTCATTAAATGTTTATTCTTTCTAATGAGGATTAAGCAGAGGATAGATAACCTGTTTATTAATGCATAAATCTCAACTAAACTAACTATAACTATTCCTTCATATTGCCATACCGAAGTTGAAGGCATATATCAATTCAAAGGCTAAATTATTAGACAACTCAAACCATTTTAATTTGCTTTGTTCTTATTGTAGCACTTTAATGTGCACACGATAATAAAATGAAACTCATGTACAAATATTTTCAACATTTAAATATATACCAAGTCAAAAGTCGCAATCTAAAACTCCTGTGTACAAGATGTAGCATTTTAAAAATACAGATCTCAGCCACACAGCCACAAATCACTGAGCAGTGGTGAAAGTGGAATGAGGTTCTCTGATTACTAATATATTGTAGTACAAAATCAAATGAAACCTTTATGGCACAATACTGAATATATGTCATGGAAAACGGTTAAAGGGTTGAACTAAGCTCTTGTTGTGCAAAAACCTCATCCAACCTCAGACAGCAAACATATAAAGATACCACCATTGTTTGTAGACGCTACTACTACTATTTCTATAGTTCAGCTACAAAAGTAAGCTTCAAATAAAAGCTTTAAATGCACATTTTATTTAAGTCACATTGTGTTGAAGGTTTTTTTAATGGTAAATAGGTAAGAGTATGGTCCAGGTAAGTTTAGAATATCTGCATGTGGTTTCTGGTCATCTCAAAAACTAAAGATGAGATGGACAATCCTCCAATTGCAACCTCTGATGCTGAGGTTCCACTTTCTCTGAGGGAGCGACAATCGAAGAGAAAAGAGAAAAGGTATAATTCTCTTGATAAATGACAGTGAAACTAATAAAGGGGTTGTCCTGTGATCTTAATTATTTTGTTTGGCCAATCAGTTTAACTTGCAGGCGACCTGACTGAAATAGTTAAATCTTTTTTGAACAAGCGCGTCCTTGACTGTCCACTGGAGCGAGCTTTCACAGAAATGACCACTCTTACATACAGTGTCTCATGAAAATGTCACAGATGACTTCAAACTGTCATCTGCCGAATAGTAGGCACTCATATAATACAGCTGTAGACTGCAGCTCTGAAACGTTATGCCACAGGTTGTCCTCTGTCAGTCTGGACCTGTGTGGACACAACCAAACCCCCCACCCACTGAACAGTGCGGGGGTGGTGAGGAGGAGGAAAGTGTACCCGTGAAGGTCAGCGTGCTTTTAGAGCTGCGTGTCCTCTCTGGTGTCCAGGCCGGACTCGTGCATCTCCTTCAGGCTGCTGCTGTGGACGGGGGGGTCATCAGGGACGTGGGCCAGAGGGTCCGAACGAATCAGGTACCTGAGAGGGGAAAAAAAGCGGGGGGGGGTGCAGATGATGATGAAATGATGGGAGCACTGCACTCCACCAACCCTTCACCATTGAGGTCACACTCTCAGGCACGAGGGGCACTCTCCATCGAAGAAGAGGAGCTAAACAAACAGGTGTGAACTGCACTCGCCGCTCACCATTATCTGCCGTCACCATGGCTACCGAAAGGCCCCCTGCTCACTCAATCATGAAGCATGAAGCAACATTATTATTTATTCGGAGTCCTGTCTCTTACCACCTTAAAGTGTCAACAAATGTGTCATTATTGTAATTATTTCATTCCCACTCCTCACAGCGTCTCTTCTGACTCTATGTAACTTTGGTGAGTGGGTAACCAACCATCTTCTGTGAGAAGTGTGTAACTCACTGAACTGAATCAGGTCCAGCATATTCAGCCAAACTGTAGATCAGTTATAAAGAGAATTCATTACAAACCAGTGTTATATTACATTACATTACATTAACCCTAACCTGCTTTTATCCAAAGCGACTTACAATAAGTGCATTCAACCATGAGGGTACAAACCCAGAACAACAAGAATCAAGAAAGTACAATTTCTCCAAAAAAGCCAAACTACAAAGTGCAATAAGTAAGTGCCATTTAAGTGCTACTAAATTGTTAGTTTAAACTTTTAGTCAACAATCAGCTATAGAGAACTTTTGAAATATGAAGAATTCTGAACAGAGTTTGGTGTATTTCCTACAGCAGCAGCTCTTCTGGCTCCTGTCCAGAGACTGATACACTTAGTTTTTTTTCTTGACATGAAAACCACTGGAACACGGAGCCCAACATAATTCATCGCCAAGAGTGACTGCAGAGGGCGCTGTTGCTCAGGTTAAGTAACAGAGGAGCTGGGTGCGGACTTTCTCCGGAGTTTGCATTTTACCCATTAACAATGCACCAGGAGTATCTCCACACATGTGTTCATAACAACACAGAAATGCTCCACAGGAGTGTATTAATTGACTTGTGAGCAATATAAAGTCAAAGTCATGCTTACACGATGTCGTTGAGCTCCAGCCTGGTGTCCGGAGAAGGGTTTATCAGGACATATGAGAGGGTGTTTTGATGATCATTCTGTTCATCTGAAAAAGAAAACATCAGTTCACACAGCAATCGGGACCAATCCCATCTGTATGATGATGATGCGATGCCTGCTGTCTGCCATATGATCCTGACTTAGATACTGACCTTGTAAATAGCCCAGGTTGACTCTGTTCATCACGTCACTGGCTGTCAGATTAGTAAGGTCTTCTATAAGCAGCAGAATAAGTCAAACTCTCCAGCAGAAACATGAAGGTTTAGAGGATGAGCTGTTGTGTGTCTCAGTCTCAGATGTGTCTGAACTCACCATATCCGGAGGTGGGGAGGCCCAGGTGCCTCATGCGGTTGCGGACCAGCTCGGACAGCTCCTCCCTCTCGGAGCGTCGGTACAGGTTGAGGCGCTGCTGGGCGATGCGCTGGGAGTGGTCCCTGCTCGAGTCCCGGCTCACCCCCTGCCACTTGCCGCTTCTCTTACTGAGCCGCCGGGCCCACTGCATGCTCTTCTTCCTCAGCAGGGGGTGATCGGACTGGTCGTTGCTGCGAGCCTCGTCCCCCTTGTCCTTGGTGTCCTCGCAGTCGTCCACACTGACTGACACCTGAGACTGAGAAGAAGAAGAAGAAGAAGAAGAAGAAGAAGAAGAAGAAGAAGAAGTTACCTCTGCAGCTTCTACAATCTCTGATGATGTGATAATATTTAATACTAATAGATCCGTACGTTTACATGAGTCTTTTTCCACCACTGACAATTATTAGCTCAAAGTACAACCTCACATAGCTGCTGCATGAGAGTCACAGTCTGGATTTATATTCTACTGTAAACCCGAGACCACAAGCCTATTTGAAATAAACAAATAAATACAAATACATTTTAGGAAGTTAACTTGAAGATTTCTCTGTGAGATCTCACCTCAGACGAAGAGAAAATGTGCGATTCTGTCCGGTAGATCCCGATGGGAATTTCGGCACTAGAGGAGCAGAGTTTCTGGAAAAGTCGGCCATAGGTGCTGATCCACAGATCCTCCTCATTCACCTTCATCTGGAACAAGAGATACGTAGATGTGCTTTTAGTTTATGCAACATGAGCATGGTACTGTTTTCTTCTTGTTATTATGTAACTCACAGCACAGAGGTACCCTGATCCTGGAGTGGTGTCCAGTCCCAGCAGCAGCCTCGCAATAAGGATCATGTAGTCCTTCACAAAAGACTGACAGGGAATCACAGAGAATAATTTACCATGAATGTACATGAATAAACCAGCAACTGAACACTAGAGGGCACTGTTGCCTTGTGATGCCGCTCTGTCTCTGCAGGTGATCGTGTTCCTCTGCTGCCTTAAAACACCTCCATCTCTTTTATCTGCTTTTGAAAAGTCATCTGAGGCCAAATGCTCGGCCGTAGGTGTGCACCAACCTGATAGAGCAGCGTGTCCAACATGCTGATACTGAACACCCTGCCTGCAGCGAAGGGGAGTCGGAACATGAAGGCCAAGTTGGAGCCTTTATCGCGCTCTTTCTGTCGACACGCACAAAGCAAAGCAATGACCAACACCGTTCAAAGGTCTGTTGCTTTCTCTGATAGTGCAGAATGTTGCAATGAACTGGCATGAAACATAAAACATCTTTCATATTCCTCGCTTTGCCATTCAAATTCACAGCTCACACCGTCTGCCCTCTTACCTTCTCCAGCTTGGAGAGAGCCAGTGAATAGCAGTCCTTCGCTCGGAACTGCATGAATCTCATGTTGGACGGGTGAGTGAGCTCTGTGATGATGCTGAGACTGGGAAACAACCTGCAACAGGGGAAAGGAAAAAGATGAGTCAGGAGACGTGACTTACAATTCGTTACCAAACCTTCAGACTCATTTCCGCCATCGCTTTTCTTACTTATGTCCAAACATGGAGGCTCACATCTGTAGGTTTTATATCAAACTGACGGGACACAATTTAAGAGAATGTCATCAGTAATATTGTGAGGAAAACCGATGAGTTACCTGAACATCGTCTGCACATTGACGATAGTTTTGGCATCAGCCATGTAGTCCTCCTCAGCACTCATTGTACTCTCCTTATCCACAACAACCAAATTATCTGCGTAGATGATTCCACACTGCAGCAGGCTGTCGAGACTGAAACACACACACACACACACACACAAAATGAGCATAAGAGCATACGACACCAATTTACTGGGAGTGTACTGTACATCTAAAAAGAAATAAAATGTCAGAGAAAATTCAGGTTTGATTTATATGAGAGAGTAAATTATATATGATAAAATGCATGAAAAACCGAAGATTATATGACAGCCTTACTTGTCTATGGTCCCAGCCATGTAGTAAACCATAGGGAAACAGCTGATGGCCTCCAGGAAGTGATTATCTGGCCTAAAGGAAGCATATATTTATATATATATATATATATACATGAATGAAATGGAACCATTCTCTTTTCTATTCTCCTTTTTACATTAGGTCACAAAATACATTGTTTGGTGTTTGTATAAGATGAAATGACTATGATTGAATTGGCTGCTCACATGAGAGACATTAATTTCGTCAGTTACTTGGAGGGAACCTGAAAGATGAGTAACAAGATCATCATAAACCCTGAACATTTAGCGTTTCTTTCTTCTGCTCAGTTTTTTTCTCTTCTTGTTAGTCTTTGTCGTTCCTTCAGGCGGATGAGGCATCAGCGATCTGCTTCCATCTGGGCCCGATGATTTCCTGAGGCATCCATTGTTCGTGTCACCTTTTACTACGCAACAGCTTTCTGTCTGTCATCCGGTTGTACTGCTTGGATTGCCAGATGGGCTGGAGTCTTGCAAATGCTCCGGGTGCTTTCCTAAACTTTTCTCCGATCTCCTAGTGTGCTGCATCATCTTTACTGACAAAGCTGCCAAGGTGGGGGAGGTCCTCGACATAGTGATGGGTGCCTCTGTTTCTGCTTAGTGTACATGATATTTTCAAATTATGGCCAACATGCGTTACCTGACGTTATTGGAAAAACAAATAACATTATGGTTAAGATATATTGTTTTGTTTGTGATATTTTGATATTCTGAATTGGGCAAATGTAAAAATCAATGAAGAGAATACATGATCTGCA
The DNA here is from genome assembly GCF_022539355.2 of Hippoglossus stenolepis. NCBI lineage: Eukaryota > Metazoa > Chordata > Actinopteri > Pleuronectiformes > Pleuronectidae > Hippoglossus > Hippoglossus stenolepis. The sequence continues at coordinate 13,702,453 of NC_061500.1, forward strand.
TCACGTCTATCTGCATCATATCAAGCAAATATTGGTCGATAAATAAAATCTCTACGTTGTTTTCTAAAATCTCCCAAATCCAGTCTAGCCACTTTCAAGTCAACAATTACGACTGTTTTCAGGCCTAGGAAACACTATACCCACTTTAACTATTTCAGTCAGATCGCCTGCAAGTTAAACTGATTGGCCAAACAAAAGAACAACCCTTTACGGCTGCTTAATGACTGTGTGTGGTTACTATGAGATGAGATAAAACAGCAGCCTAATAACCAGGGCGACCCTACGTTTGTGCAGCTCTCTAGTTAGTGTGTCTTTCGGCTGAGGGGTGAGTCCATCTGTTGCTAAGCACTCAGAGATATTTGTCGCGTTATTGCTGCCTGTCCTCCAACACTAGCCCTGACAGAACATTACTTTATGCATCTGCCTTGTCCTGCTGATTAGAGACCCAAGGCTGTCGTCGGTGCCTGAATTGCATATCAGAGTGTGTGGGTGTTTGTATTTGTGTGTGCGTATGTGCAAAAGTGGAGGGGGAGCGGGCGGCATGGAGGAAGCGCTTATTGTTTTGTGCGTGTTTTCTGTGAGGGTCCTGAGAGCTCGCATGTGGGGGCTGAAAAGGAACGCATCAGGGCGGTCGATGAAAGCCGGCTTGGTGTTGTCCAAAGAAATCCTTTTCTCCATCTTTTTTCTCCCCTCATAGCGATATACTGTATAATATTCAGGTTCAAGGCACAGCGAGTTGCCATGGTGACTGTCTTGTGATACAGAGAGCACCATTTTTTCTTTTTTTTTCTTTGTTGCTTTAAACACACCGTCAGCGTGAGTGGCAGCAGTAACCTAGCATCAGGAGGGACAATGGAGTACCGCCCCCACAGCCTTGGCCTAAGTGCTCGGCTGACGTGCGCTCTTAGCGTGCTTAACATTTCCCACTGTGCGTTGTTGAAAAGACTAAATAAAGGCGAAAGAAAGGAGCAACGTGTGCGTCGTACGTGCGTTGAGATGAACTCACGGGTTGTCCAGCAGCAAGACGATGGGGTTGAGCTCTTTCCTGGGCCTGTAATAAGCTCTGAGAGGCACTATGAAGTTGTAGAGGCCGTTCCCTGCAGTCTCAGCAGACACTATGATGAGTTTGTTTTTAAAACCATACGCCTTAGCATCCTCAAAACTGTTGTGCCTGCAGCCCTGCACAAGAGGAGAGAAAAACAAATGGTACCTTCGGTTTGCTTTTATCAGGTGAAGGACAGAGAGTGTAAGGAATGATGAAGGCAATAAATAACTGGGTGACTAAGTTGGAGAGACTGCGACTGCCCACCTGGTCCAGTCGTAGGCAGCAGAACGGGGCTTTTTCAGCCAACAGATGGCACAAGGTGGGCGAGCTCCCGATGTACGGAGAGTTGGGGGGATAACCTTTCACATACCTGGCAACAAATCCAAAAAACATCAAACATGACATACACTCAGTTCAAAACTGGTCTGGTTTTCTGGTCGTAAATTCTTGTTTGCAGATTCACTAATTTACTACCTTTGCCAAGGAGTTTATGTTTTCATCTGTTTATTTGTCTGATAGTTTGCAGGATTATGCAAAAAGTACTGGATGGATTTCTACAAAACCTGTTGGAAGGACGTAGTGTGGGTCAGGAAAGATCACATACATTTTTGTGTAAATATGGATCAGGGGGTTGATCCAGGATCTTTTTGTTTTTACTTTCTTCAACAGGTGAGACAGGTCGTTTTTCTACTTTTTACGATTTGTCATAGAATAATTTGTGGATTTTGATGAAAAAAATCTAACATGTTAAGGGGACTGATATTTATGAGTGTGTGCAATTTGGTTCAGATCAAAATAAAATCTGGATCCAGTGAATTTAAATATGGTTTCCTAAGGGGACTCGCTCTGCCTCCTTGTGGATGGGTCTTTAACAAAACAGAATCCTTACTCAGCAGATGACTGGTCTTTCTCATCCGTGAAGACTGAGTCATCCTCTGACTGGTCGGCGAGGAGGTCACACGGCAGGATTGAGGAGGAGTCGGCGAGCTCCTGGACCGGAGCGATGCTGGGCCGGCGGCTCCCTGTCCCGTTTACACTGGGTGGGACCAGTTTACCAACTGAGCTGTCGGGTGGACTTGTATTCTGAAGATCCATGGCAACAGTGCCTGGAAAATATAATCACCTGAGCTTAATGAACCAGTATCTTCTCAGTTTAACCGACTTCATCACACTTTCCTCTCTCACCCATGCTGGCGATGATGCTGTGCACAGGAAGCTGCGAGGGCCCGTCGAAGATCCCCGCGGCGGGGCGGCCCTTCCTCTCCTCCTGGTTAAAGATGAAGGCTGAGTTCTCCTCCTTGGTGATGTTGATGTAGTAGCAGGTGTCTGTGGCAGCCATTATGTGGCGTGGGCCAGGGTTCAGCAAGATGCTCTTGTTCTCTTCCCTCTTTATACCAATCAGACACACGCCATACCTGGAGATCAGGTAAAAACCAGAGGGAAAATGGTGTCATTTCATTTCAAGCCAAGACTTGAGATCGTTGAGACTAAAAGGGATTGTTTAGCATTTTGGGAGTTGGCCTTTCTTGGGAAGAATGAACTTAGTTTGATAAAGACTGGAGAATCGGGAAAGCAGTTAGTGTGGCTCTGTCTATCTCCTGCAGCTCCTCAAAAGCATTGAAGTGTTACAGGAAAATGACAAGAACAAGAAACACATCTGAATCTGATATCACTCTTAGCAAGACAGTATAATCAATATGTCTGATCTTCTTTGTTCTGCATTTATTTAGGTGAATGGAAATTATATCAAACTATGATGAGACAAAATAAAATTTCAGCTGCACTTGACGATCCGAGACGATACCAGGTCCAAATCCACAAATCTGAAACAGCATCTGAGAAAAGATGCTTCAGCTCACAGGTCAACTCACTTCTTGTGAGCATGAAAGGAGGCATATGTGAAGCTTTTGCCGTTATACTCTCCAAAGAACTTGCTGTCGCCCAGTCGGATGTGGTAGACCTCGTTGCCGGAACAACAGCCGTACATCCTCTGCCACTGCTCAGGAGACTGTTGTCCTTCTCTGCAGTCATTCAGAGAAAATACAAGCAAGTGCACAACAGATGAGTCAAGCTCTAAACGTGTTAGAAATGAACCACGTATGCTGATATACACGCAGCCTTTGCATGGGGAAAACATTTGGAAAATGAAAACTCTCCATCTTACTCCCCCCACGTCCCCCCAGACCCTCTGGGTCACGCTGCGTCTCCTTGGTTACCAAATGAAAGCAGATGTCTTCATCCATGTGTCAGTCAGCTTGACTCTGATGTGCCCTTTGTAATGAGTTCTGGTAATTACTGTAATTGCTGGAGCACTTTGATGGAGTTTACTGGAGAGTTGCTCAAGGAAGCAGGTACTTTATTTACATACAATAACTTACAAAGCGTATTTAACACTTTCTGGCTTCCATGTTGTAACTTATTGTGAAAGGTCGAATGACATGCTGCGTATTATCATCATCTCCGAGTCACGAGCCACTTTAAAAACTTACACATGTGATGCAAACAAACACAAATGTACATATTTGCAACATACTCCTTATACACATACGTCATATGTACCTTTATGGTTAAAGTGTGAAATCTGAAAACCTGTAGGTCTTTGTCTAATAAAGATGCACAGGGCTTCACTTTCAGAAGAACACAGTTAGGAGCAGAGTAAGTGCTAAAGCCCATTGATTCTGTTTCTCCCAGCCTTTGACATCAGCTTTTAAAAGTCATCCATTTGCATGCTGTGAAAAATCAACTTTTCACACAGTTTTACAGGGAACACGTCCTAAAAAAATCAATGTAGCTGCCGCCTGTTCTCTCTTTTCATTTATGCACTCTTTCTGTTTACTTCCTGCTGATTTACACAATGAACTCAGACTATTTATTTTCTTGGGCTTATTCACCGCTCTGTGACAGTGTGATGGAAGCAAGCTCCGGCTCATGTGTATAAGCTGAACATGAGCAGACATCAAGCTGTGAAGACATTTCAACTTTGTGATCGCACTAAGGAGAGATCGCAAAGCCTGAGGAGGTTTGCGCAGGATGACTGACCTTCCACGGGAGGTGTGAACGAGGAGCGTGACCAAGGTGGAGGTGGCGGGACAAACACAGTTGAGAGCCAACATGGCGTATTTGAACTCCTCCTCACAAACAACATGATCTGAAAACAGAAACAAAACAAGCTAATCAGAAGATCTATGATTTAACGCAGGTAAGATGTTTTATAAGTGAAACATTTGGAAAACTTGGAAAACACATTTATTTGTTTTCTGATCGTTAGTGTGAAGCTAGAAAGCTACGAGTCAATTTGGCTAAATTGAGATCTGAAAAGATCATCTAGACAATTTCTTTCCAAACATCAGAAATACACCTGCCCACACAGAGTAACACATCATGTTGTGTGTTTGTGAAGTGTCGTTTGGCATATTTTCCAGCGCTGTCTCGGTTTTTTGGAGCTAGAAGTAACCTGAGTGACAGCTCAAGGACGTCCACCTACACCTGCGACCTGCACCCATTGAGCAGGCATTCAATCACATGGTATCCATGCACCAATTCATACCGTGCTTTAGGGACCATGATTTATTAAAATGAACATGATATTGAAGAAGACTTGAACATAAACTCCGTAGGAAAATGCTTACTGATGCTATAAATCAAGTTAGAATTAGGGTGATTTTCTCACAGACTTCTTTTTGCAAACAGTGGATGTTGTCTATACAGTTTATAGTCATGTCTTGTGTCTTTAATTCTTATAGGAACACTGTGGAGGATCAAACATGATCTATTCGCAGGAATCGAATATAATATTCATAGGTATGTTTTAATTAGTTTCTTATCCCCTGAAACCAAATCAATGTATTTCCGTTAGCTTGTAGAAGGAGCCCTTCATATCTACATAGGGAGCCTGTCCCCTTCCCACCGTGTTTCTACAGTAGCCCAGAATGCTCAAACCAAACACTGGCTCTAGAGAGGGCCTTTGAGCATTTGCACGTTATGTAGCCTTTAGTTGCTTAATGTTCTCAGCTAGTTGCTCTTAGTCTGTTCATTCAGACCTGTGACCATTGTTAATATTAAAATCCAGAAATATGTGCTATATTATTTTCATCCCTATTGTTTATGGAGCGAAAAAATGTGAATGCAAAACAGTTTAGAAAGTCTCACCTGCAAATTTAACATGGAACTTATTCTCAGGTTTGAGTATTTGGACGTACAGGGGACAGTTTGGAGCAAAGTCCTTCACGGCCCAGGCTCTCAGGATGGTCTGATGGTCCTGAGGGGAAACAGTCAAAGATCATGCTTCTCTCTTGCATTTTCAAATTAACCTTTGTTTAATCAATGAGTTATTGACTTCATAACATACAGCATTAATGAGCTGAGTCTGGGTAAACAAATAGTTCAGATTTGATAAACAGTCAGAGTTCAGTGGTTGTTCTTCTTACCGCAGCCATTCGATCTACCTCGTTACGACTGCTCAGAATGAAACAAGCCTCGGCGTCGTCCATCCTGCACAGGTCGACACATAATAGAACAAAGTCAAAATACACGAAAACAGCAAATCACTCAATTATAGGGCTGCAGAAAAAATCACGACTCTCTTGCATGACCTTTGACGAGTCATAGGAAATGACAGCAACAGTCATTGTAATTCAACCTTCCATGTAGACAAACACATGAGGATCACTGTGAAAGGCATTCGTTAATGTATATGTGCTGTGACTGTGGAACTGATTTTGCATATTAGCCAGCAGAGCGTAGAATGCAAAACAAGTGTGGGAGGAATTGAAATGGTGCCAGATGCAGGATTGAAGCTTGACACACACACCCAGTAAACCTCTAATTACCTAAACCTCCAAATGCAAATGTATACCGTTAGCTTACATAACACAGTTTCATCAAAGTAATACTTATTTTTATGTATGGTGTTCCCAGCTTTTTTTCATTCTTTTGCTTTTAGTAAAATAGCTTTGACTGGACTGTTGTGTTCTTGTGATAAGCTACACTATGTCTTTGCTTTTAGGCTTATGCTTGCATAAGGGTGGGATACAGATAAAAACATAAATGATTAATCGAAGCAGTAGAAATTAAAAACCTGCTGGTTTCTGGGTCCTACATTTCCCACAATGCAGCATATTTTTGTTGGAGCCCAGTCAAGGTTACTGTCTCAGACTGGGAAAAAAGGTTCCTCAGGAGGTACAGAAGAAATTATTCAACTACTTTCACTGTGTGTACTACTACCAAAGATGAGTAAAGTGACTCACATGTGTAAATTAAGCATAAGTATATAAGTAGTAATTATATAAGTAGATTTGTAGAATTTCCCACAAAGCCTCATTAATAAATGATCAAATGAATGTGTATGGATCATGTTTTCTTTCGTCAGATGTTGAAAATGGTTCTTTTAACGTCTGACTTTTAAAAAACGGGCAACGCTTGAATGAATAATCACACTGTTGTCTGAGTATGAGGCTAAACAATAGCTCTGACAAGCCTATTTACAAAGAAAGGAATGAAAGCATATCTGAGAGATACTAAGGACTGGAAGGACAATAGATATTCACATCCTACTAATAAAAGCTTCCATCAACACTGATTTCAGCAACACTTGCTCACATTTCTGCTGAACATTCAACATAGTTGTGAGCCTGTACTGCACTAAACTCAAATTGCAGCTGAGACTGAGGAGAATGTATTTGTAGGTATTCATCCTCACTGATAGAAATTTTGACCAGATTTTTGTATTGTATTAACAATTAAAGAGTAATTCCTCTGGGAAACAGGACTGTCTTAATTCATCCTGTAGATATAAAGATATATATGTCACTAGATCATTGTGACATTTGACTTGCTGAAGTCAGTGGATCACACATGTCAGTAGGCCTCATTCACTACGGACCATGAATTTCTGTGTAAAATCCATGGCAATCCATTTAATAGTTGTTTGGATATTTTCGTCTGGATTGAAGTGGTTTGCTGGCACAGATAAAAACATGCTTGTGAGCAGGTATGGTGCCAAAGTAGAATTATTTTTATAAAATGTTTTTTTTTAAGAGACAGATGACTAAAAAATAAGTCTGGGTTAATTAAGTATTAAACTCAGCATAAACTGTAGTGCATTGTGTTGAGGTCAGGTTTCAACACTTGATGCTTACTTATAGCACCCTCATTAGGCCAATCAGTGTAATGTTTCAATACCACAACACAGTTTTTCAAATACATTGTCGTAGGAGCAAAAAGTCATTCATCTCCAGATTCAGAGTTTTTTTTTTACGTTGCTGCTACGTACTTGGCTCTCAGCAGATCCTGGTCTTTGAGAACGGATCCTTGCAGGTAGATGACTCTTTGGGACCACAGAGGGATCTGCAGAACTCTCCGCACCTGGAGATCCATCTCACTTGGGCACAGGATCACCACGTAGTAATCCTTTAAGATGACGCAACAATTACATCAGTATAAACTGTGGTGTACATGAAGAACCATGTGAAAGATGTTAATGTCAAAAAATCTGTCTACAAATTCCGTAAATGCATGCATGTATGTGTCGGTCATAACATAGTGTAACTGTGTATCTCTCTACCTGCAGTCTTGGGTGGGCATAGAACTCATTGAGAAAATCCATGAGCAGGTCTATTTTGAGCGCGCTGACGCACAGTACGACATGCTTCTCTGTCTGCGCCCTGTGGCGGCTGTAATTCCCTCCAGACTTCTGTCTCTCCATCCACAGGTAGATCAGCTCCTCGAACTGACACACAACATCATGAGCCAAACCAAATAAATAACAAATGAGAAGTCATCTGAAGTTATTTCGGCGTCTTCCATACCTGAAGAGGCAGCACCACCAGCGCCACACAGATCATGATGACCACCAGCAGCTGGGAGGGCCATATGCGGGGGGTGACGTCTCCGAAGCCCACGGTGGAGAAGGTGACGATGCAGAAGTAGAAGGCGTTGAAGAGGGAGAGGTTCTTGCCCGCTCGCTCCAGGTGCTGGATTCCACAAGTGCTGCGCAATTTACATACAGTACACAAACAAAGTAACTGAATATATCAACACCATTTTTAAAACGTTTAAATAATTCAAATAAATCTACAAATTACGGAGAAATGAATGAGAGAAGATTACTGGAGAACATAATAGATCGTAAGCAATGGCTTGCAGCAATTATTTGTACCTTCCCCGAAATACAAAAAGTCTTCAACCATGAACCACAGACAATTTGATCAGACATACAGCTGCACTGCCATTACATGTGCATACTGCATATGGTTAATAGTTCATTTTACAGGGTCATTATTCAAAAATAATTTCCTTAGAAGTTTTTGAAAGTGTCCTGGAATGTACTTTGGTGATAATTGCAGTAAAAAGAGTTTTAAGACTGATTCAGTTCAATTTGTTCTGTTCAAGATTTTATTGATTCACTGAGAAATTTTCTAAATGTTCATGTTTGGAGATCTGTGTCCTGCACATTCAGTCTCTGGCCAGTTAGAAAACTAACAGCATCTCCTCTACTCTTTAGTAACGCAGCTCTGCAGCTTATAAAGCTTCAAAATGTTTACTTTTGTTTGAGACTATCAGACAGACAAAAAATATTAGATACATCTGATATTATAACTTCATACAAGACAACAGACAACTAAAGGGTTGAACTGAATAATTAAAAATGTCAGGAATGTTATTGTGATAATACAAGTGGGAAGATTAAAGATGTCTTTCACACTCATGGAAGAGGCAGCCTCACCCAGTGAAGACCAGGCAGAGCAAGGTGCAGATGAGAATAAGGACCTGGTTGAACATGGCTGAGTTGGTCCTCTGGATGGCTCTGTGCACATCATTCTGCAAACAAAATACTTCATCAACTCAATATGCATATTAAATACAGACATTTAACATGGATCTACCCAAATGTTTCTTTCAGTTATTACCGCCAGGAATCATTCACATCATTAACTTTGCTGTTTATTACAGATGCTTCTTCTGAGACGCACCTTGCTGCAGAATAACAGCATGGAACACAGAACATGATGGATTACAGAGAGGGATAATAATCCTTCAGTGGAAGGGTGCACACAATCAGAGCACAGCCAGTGCAGCAGCAACTCTGTTGTCAATAGCAGCAGGAAATGAGAGAGGACCTGACTAAATTGGCTGAACTGGCAGTGTGACTGGAAGCTTCTCGCCTTAACTAAGTCATTAAGACACTGATTAAAAAGAGGTCATTAGCAGGAACCATTAAGACGATAATGGTTTTAACTCACAATCATGTTCTCCAGAGCACATTTGGCGAGCCAGCAGTTGAGGAACACGGGGATGAAGATGTTCCGTATGGAGGGCCAGAAGATCTGAGGAGAGAGGGAAACACATCAAGTCACTGATTTTCACACCTTCCTCGACGACGTCAGTCACATATTCACAGACACTTCTCCACAAATCTGGAAAATACTGTATACATGCTGAAAGATGCTCAGGCTATTCAACATTTTAACACACAAAAATAACTGTAGCGCTGCAGCTTGTTGCTACTATTCATTTTTATACATATCTGTTTCCAGAAAGAACTGGTCTGCCTTTCAGTACTTTTTACCTCCACCAAAGAGATTATGTGTTCATCCCTGTCCGTTTTTGGGGTTTGTTGTTTGTGAGCAAGATTAAACAAAAACAACTGAACACATTTTCACGAAACTTGGTGGAAGGATGAGGTCAGGGAAGAACCCATTAAATGTTGGTGTGAATACACTTTAGGGGGGAATCCAGAATTTAGTTTTCACTTTCTTTAACATTATGAAATATTCTGTGTTCCCAGAGAATAATGATTTGATTGATTTGATGAAAAAATCTGGCAGTATAGCAGTAACACTAAAACACATTTTCCAGATAGGAAGGACAATGAGTGTTTCAGAGAATGTAAATAAAGATGGACGATGTGACGGCTCCCCAAAAGTGGAGTCAAATCGTCTTGATCGCCACCTGGTGGCTGACTGTGGTAGAGGTCATAGACCCCGCCTCCTCTATGTTAGCAGATGAGACATGGACCAGACAAAAAAGTCCAAATCTTTTTTCTCAAAATTTGTAGGTAGTTCCTTTCACACAGATTTTTTTTTAATGTTAATTTTCCTGGTAAGTTTGGTTTTAATTAGTTAATTGATGTTAGAAAAACAGGGTGAAACATCGTGATTGACAGCTGAGACTGACTCCTGATTGGTCCAGAGAGTGTATCTGCAGGACCTTGAAACCATTGCCGAATCGCTGCTGCACAGACTCCAGCTCCAAATGTTTAAGATGATTCGTATCCAGGGTCTTTGCCCTCATTTCTGGATAGTGGAGGAAGTGGAGATGCGTCGTCGATCTTTATTTAAAGTCTGTTATTTGAGTGTCTCAATAAAGAGTCTTACTGTAATGATGAAGGGGACTGTGTTGATCATCTCCAGAAGAAAGGACACCTGGAATGTCTGCTCCCAAATGTTTCCCTGAAATCAGAAACAGGTTACTCAGTTAACACAGGACAGACAGACAGTGAGTCACTGCAGAGATCTTCATTGTCATCTGTCACTTTCTAAAAGTACTTAATACTTCATCTCCACTAGATCCTGTAATTACTACAGTCTACAGTCTGTCCTTAATGTAGCCTTGACAAATGACTTGGGATAATTACACCACTTATGGATTGTCAATCTCACACACTTTCGAGGACTAATTATACAGAGTGTATTAATCATGCTATTGTGTGTGTGTGTGTGTTACCTTGTAGCTCAGATACATTAGTAACATAGTCTCCAGGAAACTTATGATGGCCACAATCACCTGCACAAACCCAAACAGCGATTAATAAATAATCTCACAAAGCAAGTTTTCAGAAACAATTTAATGCGAATGAAACTCACTGTTTTTATATTATTTGAACAAGTAAAGCATCTGAGTTGGACTTGGAACAATTGAACACTTTAGTTAAAATACTGAATTCATACTTTCCCTGTTTAAACTCTGTTGGGACTCACTTGAATGGCCCAGACAGGAACCTTTCTGTCCACCCAGAAGATCAGCTCCCTGTCAGACACAGTGGAGAACAGCAACACTCTAATTAACAGTCAACAATCGATATTGTCAACATCAATATGCATTTTTATCTATTTTTATAGATTCATTTAAAGATAAATAGGCCGACGAGTCAAAATAGGACATTCAGATCACCAAGATGCCAGTTATCATACACTTTGTTGGCTATTAATAAATATTGAGCATTGATCTCATAATGGAAACACTTTATTGCATTTAAAGTTTAGTAATAAAACAAGGAGCTAAGAGATCAAACAGAATAATGATTATACTAGAGGCAACATAATAAAGGTCTGTTGATTACCAGTTAATCTCTCTGTCCTGCACGGATCCATTCCACTGGCAGTCAATGCTGCAGGGTAGTGATGAAGACGAGGAGAAGAGAACATTTTATTACCAACTAATGAACATATGTGGTGAAGTTTTCTGCACAGATGCTCTTCAGTGTTCCTCTTTCAGATTCAGCCCAATGAATCCACCAGTATTACTTCTTCTTGCTCACTAGTCCCCAGTGTTGGACCGGTCAAATCATGCGTTTATTTAAAGATGTTTTGGTTGCTAGAGGTTAGATAGAAAATACATTTGATCAGCCCAGTTTTTTGGGCTGATCCAAACATATAAGACTCCCTGCAGTCAACTAGTAGAAAAATAAACAAGCCAGCAGAACAATGAATCACTCAAAGGAGCTGATTGGCCCTGACATGCATCTGACTGAACATCACCTTTCAGAAAACCATTAAGGAAAGATGATAGCATTTAATATACAGCCCCCTCTAGCTGTGTGCTTTAAATCATCTATCTGCACTTGTTTTCAATGTTTTGTGTCTTCTTTTATCAGTTCCTCTGTTGATTTGATGATCAGTTCTCCTCTCTGTGTAGACAAACCATTTGATGTTGCCGTTGGGAGCGTTCTGCTGACCCGCGCCGTGGCTGGCGCCCTGAACGGGGTTGTCCGTGACCACTCTGATGATGTACAGCAGACAGGTGAGCAGCTTCAGGGAGAAGTTGAACACTCGGATCCTGAGGCCTGACGTGGAGAGAGGGACACATTTTTGTCTTTAATATTTCTCACTTTTCAAAAATAGGATGAAACAAGACAAAGACCTACAGTTAAGACGAAACACAATGAAGAAACAACAATAACGAATAAAGACAGTGGTCACAACCTGAATTTCATACACGTCCTGTAATAAAACATCTAAAACCAAAACTCTTGCCAAACGGTGGTCTGTGGTCATTTCAATTTTGCAACCGCTAAATTGAGGGACTTGAGAATTTGTCCTGCACCATCCACTTACTCGATCTTTGGTTTTTGATGAAGAAAAGCTTCAGCTGCTCCTTGAAGGTGTTTTCATTCACGTAAAACTCGACCTGCACCCTGACAGAGAAGAGAAGAAGGGGAACACACAGGGATCAGCAGCACAAAAAGAAAAAGCCACACAGACGTATTTTTCAAGAGGCAGTTTATAAAGTATCACCTTTTACACAGCATGAATATTCATAATGCTGTTCTTCTAATCATGTGCCTGAGGAGAGTAATTATCCGTCTCTGACTCAGTTCCCAATTACAAGACAGGGTTACTGTGGGATACGCAGTTTAAACCACAGCAGCACGAAAAAGCATCTGTTCCCAGAATTAATATGAAGAGATAAAATTATAAATACATAATTATTATTTAATATGACTTTCAAGCTTAACTTTTTATTTTAAAGTTACTTATAAAATAAATAAAATAAACTAATAAATGAAACTAATATATATATATTTTTTTTTTATTTCATAATATCAGTTTCAAGATCTAATCAACTTCATTCATCATTCATCATTCATCATTATTATAAATAATAATCATTACTATATTTTGTATTACTTTATCTTTTTTTATTTAGATTTTTTATTTTTTATTATTACTTAAAGATATTAATACATAGACTATATTGAAAATGATATTCATATTTACGCATTCTGTTTCCATGCAATAGGAATAAAATGCAAAACAAGGGAACACAAACTTTTCTATTTGGGTTCAGTCTGCCAGTAAAATGACAAATGTACATCATGCCTTTCTCATGATGTACATGTTGATTTGCTATGGCTCCAGCAAAACACACAACCAACAGGATTTTAGTGAGCAGTCGGGAACAACTGTCTTGCATTCACATGAAGATAAAAGAAGATTAACTGCAAAACAATGGAGCAGAGCACATGAGGAGAGAAAGAGAATAAACACAGCTCTTACAGTAGGAGCTCTGCAACAGAGGAACAATATTTACACTATCGGTGTGTGAGTCCCTCAGAGGAGAGTGCAAGAGAGAGGAGAAGAATTTGAGGAAGGTGGGAAGCTTGTGAGGATTGTGCTCCGGCTCCTGCTGCAGAAGTCCAGAGCTCGGGCTCATCGGAAGAGGCAGTGTGGGATGCAGGATGCGCTGACTTCTTTCGGTGTAACAGCTATTTCATGTGTGCACCGAATAAAAGGAGAAAGCCCTTCAGAGATGAAGCAGAGAACACGAGAACGAGACAGCCACAGGGCAGAGATGAGCTTTGGCGGTAAAGACTCTTCAACTGAGAACTGGCTGTAACATTTGAGAGTTTGTTTTTTGTCTGTAGGACTATCTGTCTGACCCCCTCCACCCCCGCACACACACACACACACACACACACACACACACACACACACACACACACACACACACACACACACACAATGGCTCAACTAATGACCGTTAATCAGCTCTTGTTGTGCACACGATTACTCCGTGAAGTGCTGTGACATTAGTCATACAGCAGTGTCACACCAGAGTTTCAGGCTTTAAGAGTCGCAGCTCTGGAAGTAATTAGATCTTCTATGATGACTAATTGTAATTCAGCGAGTTCTGCAAGTGACTGTGTCGAAGCTTCAAACCAGGAACAGGCCTGATCACCTGCAGGCTTGAGAAGATACTCAGTCAGGTGTTAAGAGCTGTGGTCTATGAAGGAAATGGACTCACTTCAGGTTCTTGAAGATGTTTCACCTCTTGCAGTCAACATTTCTCATCATCCTCTGATTTAGAACAGATGATTAATTAAGATAAAAATAAAATCCAACCATTAGCCCCAGCTATCAAACACCATGCAGGCTACTAGAGCTGAAACAATTATTTCCCAATCAGCATAATAGTTTTTTTAATTTAATTAATTTTTAATCAAAAACTCAAAAGAATTCACTGGTTGTAGCGTTGCAACAAATTTCATTTGACAGTAAACCTAGTATGATCTGATTTTGTTTTTTAAGATTTTTAAAAAGGCAGGTTAATTGATAATGAAAATATAATTAGTTAAAGGCATACTACAATAATAATACTTATAATACTAAATACTAATAATAATAATAATAATAATAATCAATTAATAGACCAAATGTTGACTTAAAAAATCAATTTGATATGGTGTTTTGATTTGAAAATCGATTTCACCCCCCTTTTCTGATACTTGAACTGACAAGTTGATAAAATAAACAAAAATGAAATAATAAAAGTAATACATTTAAACGATAAAATATTAAATACAATTTTTTGATGAGAAAATAATTAGTCCAAATGACAGTGACATAATTACAGCCTACTTGCAGCCCTATTACGATTAAATGTATAAATATGACTTTCCTATAAATAAATACACACGCGGTTATTCCTGCGGACCTCAGCAGTTTTGGGGGGCGCACTTCTTAAACTGTTCTTTTCATCCAACTTCCCCTCATGTCGCCTCGCTCTCAGCGCGTCGAGCTCACTTATCATGAGAAACACTTGTTATGTCTCAGGCTCCATGTGCCCCTACCTCTGCCCGGCATCACTACCGAGAGCCTCCGACCTCCACGCGCCGACGGACGGGTTGGCCCAGGTCGGGATGACGGTCCTCGGGTCCATTGCGCACGCAGGGACACCTGTGGCTGCGTCGTGCGCCCGGTTACTTCCTACAGGAGACTATAGAGGCTCGTTGACCAGCGCACCTCCCCGCATGCACGCAGCTCTAAAATAACACAGCTCTAACTGAGTTTGTAGGATGATCAATTGATTTTGTGCTTTGGAGGGAAATCTGATTGGAGAAAAATAATATAAAAAATGATCAACCAGAGACACAAAATATGGTTGGATCAATAATTTATTTGGAATAAGAAAAACAGTGCCTACTAGAATATTTATGTATATATATTTGAGAAATGTATAGGCATCAATCTCTCTCTCTCTATCTCTCTCATGTGCGGGCCTGTTGCCACAGCAACGTTGCTATGACAGGAATAACCCGAAGTGATGCTGCAGCAGCGCGCGCCTCTCCAGCAGCACTGCAGCTCCTCACAAAGCTGTAAACATTCACTGTGACATATTACTGGAGGGACGATCACATGAATCAGATAAACACTGATTGTTTTTATCCAAGTGGCTTCATCTTGTATCTGATGTGTATTAACACTTCCACAACCGCCAGGACATACAGCACCTAGGATGCATGTCTTCCTGTTTGGCTCTGCTGAGGTGGAGGTTTTGGCATCATGAGTGACAGAGCGACAGAAACTGAGCGACAGTTTTTTAAGTGGAAAATGCAGACAAAAAGAAAAGTCAAGAACAATGTAGGAGGCGCCGCTCTGTTTCCGACTCCCTCCTTTCCCTCCCACCTCTTTGTCGTCTCTAAATTTGAAGAGTCTGAAGTGGTAATTTATAGATGACCTCCTCCATGAGTCACTGCGGTTGAAAAATACCGGAAAGAGGCAATTCCACTTGAAGCCCCTTCGCCCACACTGGTGCAGCCACTTAGTGTGGCTTTCCCAGTTGCATGTGAAGACCCTTATATACCATAACTCCTGCCTATGTGACATTTTCATTTATGCATTTATATACTGCAAAGTTTAGCTCCCAAAGACTCAACTTAAACTTGGTGAAGGGAAGCAGTATGCGTCAGGGAACAACTCATTAAAATTTGGTGCACACACAAGGATTTTTTTTTTTTACTTTCTTTAATCAGAATCAGAAATACTCTATTTACACCTGGGGGAAATTGGGTTTTGTTACAGTTGTTCGAGCTCCAAGAACAAATATATTTACAGACCAAGACCATAACAATAAATATTAAATTTAAGTAATTGTTTAAAATTACGAGTCAAACATTTAGCAAAATGTTTGCTGTTTTGCTAGAGAATAATTCATGGATCTTGATGAACTGGAATGTGCTCTACAACTGCCATTCCAGTTTGAAAATGGAAATAATGTTAGACGGGAAACTGCTGAGAAAATATAGGAATTCAGGCAAAAGAATCAAAAAAAGACCGCGAGAGGAAGACCTCCGCACACAGGATGAAATTGAGGTTAATATTTTGTTGATATTGTGCTTCGATGCATTTGTGTACTTCTGCTTCTGAGAAAGGAACCTTTGAGTGATAGATGAGCTCTGGGCAGATGTGAGCAGTGACATTTGGGAGTTCATCGACTGCTGCTGAACACAAGCCTGGAGACCAAGCACTGAAAATGTAAACCTGAGGCATGAGTCGCCTCCGCTGGATTATCTGCAGCGGACAGAAGTCCTTTTGTAGTGAAAATAACAGAGAAATGGTCACGATTGTGTGAATAGGAGATGACATTGTAGGCAGGGAGAAAACAGTGGCTGTTGCAAGGACAACTGGGTAAAGGTCACCTTTGACTGAAAGAGGCGAGGCAAAGCTTTTTGTTTCTCCTCGTCAAATATTACAAACAGCACTGCAGTCTCAAAGGAACGCTGCTGCTGTAACAACATCTACCATTACGTTAGATCATCCTAGGTCCTGACGTCCATTTGGTATAATCCACAATTACTGTCCTGAATAAATATCTTTAGAAAACTCAAATGAGTGTAGAACTAACTGCTGCAAAATTGTTGAACTCTCTGCATAACTCGAGCATTCACAGAAAAAGGGACACGTGATTTTCTGTTTCAAGTTATTTTTGACTCTTTATTTTCGACTTTAGAAGCAGAAACTTTCTAGTTCCCTGCTGTGGCAAAGTTTTGAATCCTATGGTAAAAAAAAATGATGCAGATCCCAAAAAAACAAAAGACAGCCACTGATCTCGTCTTATATCAAGTTCAGAGAAGGGAATCAAGAGGAAAAGAGGTTGAAGAATGTTCAGAGTCAAGCTTCACACAGTCAGACACACACTCAGCCTACTTCACTTCCCCTCCAACTCAGTGCTTCACGAACCACATTGTTTTCAGCACCATGGACAGCAGCACTCCAAATGCTGCCATGTGTCTGGCTTCATTTCCTCTTTTACCACTTCCACTAGAACCCTGCACTCAAACCACACTTTGTGCATGTTGAAGGTTTAGACAAGTTAAACGCTCCGTGCAGTTACTCTGGTGTAACAACTATAAACACTGACACAACGGTGGGTCAAAGTAAGTCGCTGTAGAAAACAAGTCTGACAATCAGCCTTCTCCATGGGTGAAAGCAACATGAGACAAACCTGAATTGTTCTTTTCCCTGATAAAGCAAATCAAGTCAAATGTCATCAGAAAAAGCAAAAGTTGCTGCTACTTGAATAACACAGGATGTATAAAGAGTACAAAGAGGTTTGGTTGACAAAATGTAATGTTTGTATTTTCAATCTGCCAAGAAGTCATGTTTTCACCCCTGTCCTTTTGTTTGTGAGCAATATTGCAAACTGAAAGGATTTCCTCAAAACTTGGTGGAAGGTATGGGTCAGGGAAAAACCCAGCAAATCCAGGCACATTTAGGGAACTAATACTTCATTGAATTTGTGTACACAAGTGTACACTTTTCCAAGTGCCATTGTAGTTACCGCCAAGTTTTTGTCTCAGCTTACAGCCTCACAATGGAAGAAGTGAACTTTTGACATATTTATGTTAAAATTACTTTTACTTTAATCAAGTATTAAAACAGTTGCTGATTAATTATCTGTCAGTTGACTAATAAAGGAATTCCCACGCAGGGGATTTAAGCCCAGGGGATTTTTCTGCAATTCCCTGGAGGGACCTGGAAACATTAAAAAAAACACCCACTCACTTTTAATACCTGAACTTTCAAAACAACTTTTTACGAGTTTATGCAATGTTTCTGTCTCTGAACATGTCAAACAGCACTGTTTAACCTGCTTACTGTTTCCCATCACATCCACACTGCTGCCTACCTGTCATCGTTCTGGAAGCTCTGGTCCCCGAGCAGCAGGTCCCGGAAGCGGAAGCGCAGCGGCAGTGGCAGCACCTCGCTCTCCAGCTGCTCCATCTTGAGGGTGGAAATGTCTAAGATAACCTCGTTGCTTTTGCTGTTGGTCTGGAGTGGCGCTGGAGCAGAGCTGGAGGAAGTAGAGGAGCAGAGGGGAAGTGAAAGGGAGAAAAAGAGAAGGAGCGGCAAAGCTGAAGGGAGTTGGAAGAACAGGCAACAGTGAAAAGGAAAAAGGCGCACAGGGAAAAGGAGAGGAAGCAGAGAAAGGAAACATGGGATGAGAAATACAAGTGGTCGACTGATACATCAGACAGACAAATAGGAAAGAAATAAAGACATTAAGAATTTTAGCCCAATTCAGAAAATCCTCGGCTCTGAGTTTTGGAGACAGGCCTGGTTATGAACCTCTTAACCAGTCTGCAGCTTGTTCTGTAAAAATGAGACGTTCTTAAGTATTTCAAGTTTTTGCTACTTTATATTTCTATTCCACTACATTTCTTTTTCTCCTTATGATATTTTTGGACATCAAGCCTTTTCTTGAGGTGTCACAGAGTTTAGAGAGCAGAGAAGACATGCAGCAAAGGGTCGGAGCCCAACACAAGCCTCCCGCACAACCAGTGCAGGAGGCTTGTGTTGAGCTGTTGGGCGCCCACTACATTTCATAGGGAAATATTCACTACATTTATTTAAAAGATCTAGTCAGCAGTTACTTTTTATATTAAGATATTACACAAAAAATAAGTTAAGGTGATTACAATGCATTATTAAATATCTGAAAAGTAGTTATTCTGTGCAGTTATGACTTCAAGCCCCCCCCACACACAATCTCTCCATCCCTCCCTCTTATCCTCCCTCCATCTCACCACCTCACCCTGTCTGTGTTTGCCCATAATCCTGTATTAGGCTTGTCAAACTTATTGCATAATAGATGCAGGATTTGTTTCCCATGTGGTTTGCAGCCAAATCCATCTAACTTAGACAAATCAAAACAAAACAAAACAAAGCCCAGCGGCAAAGAGAACCACTTATGAGTGTTTGTAGAGCTCCTGTGGACGCAGGCACGCACGCACACACAGTTGAGTCTATATGACTTCAGAGGACATTACATTGACTGATTTCGTGGAGACTTACTCTTACCTGAACCATAATTACTTGCCTAACCTTAATTTTACTTATCCTAAACATAAACCTAAACCTAAACCATATGTTAACATTTCCATTGAAAAGTAACACAAATGTTGCAAAGAACACACACAGGACCAATTATTGAAGATGTTTACTCTCCATTATTAACATTACAACCATGTTAGTATTGGATCATATCAGGGCTGTAATAGTGACAACTGAGACACAGAGCAAGCACACAACAGCTGAACACACAACGATGGTGACAGGGGGAGCATGCAGTGTATATACACAGTGTGTGTGTGTGCGTGTGTGTGTGTGTGTGTGTGTATATATATATATATATATATATAGTGGATGGAGCTCTGGATAAATATAATAAAGGTAAACATAATAAAAACTAACGATAAGAAGGTTATGATGACAGGCTGCAGAATATAATAAACATTAAAATGTCATGATGAGGATTTGTCTCTTCTCTCAGGTTTTTATTCATCAGATGCCTCAGCTGGACACAACTTTGAGAGATGCAAGGTGCGAAAACCAAAAACCCAAACTTACTCATCATCATCATCCTCATCATCATCATTATATCTCCACAAACGAAGTTTTGCCTCCAGAGTTGTTCCTCTGTGTGTGTGTGTGCTGCTCTTACCGTGGCTTGTGCTCGTTCACGGTCCCATCGTCGTTCACAAATGACTGGTTCACGTAACACTCGCTGCACATGTTGCCCAGAGATACTGCGCTGCCGTCGGAATGCTGCGGAGCGGCGGTGGTCGGCGTTGAGTCCCCCTTGACGAAGTCGCCTTCCTGGGTTAATTGCATCGGAGGCTGGGCTGGCAAACCAGGAGAGGTGACCCGGAGAGAGAGAAGCTTTTTGGTTTTTGTTTGTTTTGTTTATTTCCCTCCTCCTCCTCCTCCTTCTCCTCTTCCTCCTGCTCCTCCCCTCTCACCTCCCCAGGTGCATGTTGGAAGTGTGCAGGAGTTTGTGTCAACCCGACGCAGATGAACGACTAAAGTGACAAGACAAACTGCTCAACTCTTCAGATAAGACTAAGTGCAACCATGAGGCAGTGAGGTGTGAGATCCAGCTGACAGAGATGCGGAGCTCAGGTCTGCAGCAGCAGCAGCAGCAGGGAGGTGATGACAGCTTTCCTTCCTGAGGTGGTGGGTACACCTAATGACATAACTGAGGAATTATCACCCAACTCCTGCTGGAGGGATGAAGATTAGCACCATCTGTTGGAGGATCTCAGTCTCAGTCAGTTTTCCACTGTGGAAATATTTAATTTAGATGTGAATGTTCACATTTAAACTAAGACATTTAGCCTAATCTGCAGGATTCAACCATATGATGAATAAACACTAGGACAAAAAAGCTAGAAAATGGTTACAGGACTGTTGTGTGACCATATTTTAAAGGAAATACAAACAATTTGTAAAGTTGGGGAAATTATTTGATGGAACTAATAAATATAGCTACATATTGGCATATATAATAAAACAAGAAGACCCTACTACACTCTGCTTTTCTGTATTGTATCCTATAAGCCTATTGATGTACATGTTAAAGGTTCAGTGTGTAGAATTTAGTGACATCTAGTGGTGAAGTTGCATGTTGCAGATGAATACATGTATTTTTCTCCCAAGCACAAAGAGGACTTGCTCACCAAAGTCAATAAGGTATCACATTTTATTCAGTTTAAATTCTCAAATCAATATGAGAAACACGCACAGACATTTTGGTTTTGTCTTCTCCAGTGTGTAATAATTCTCAGGTTCAAAGGTTGGATCCTTTTTAACTTTTGACTAAAAATACGTGTTAATCACCATTTACCTGGGTGAAAAAAGTGACCACTAACTAAACTAACAAAACCACATGATGAATAGATATATGTGGTTCTCAATGAAAATACCAGGGTAACATCCATATGTCATTCTTGTATAACACAAAACTTGGCTGAATACAATGTTCTACAAGTTTTTAGAGGAAAGGAGGGGTTAGATTCCTCATTGAAATTATTAGGAGATGCAATCCAGAACGGTATTGTTCAGAAGCAGATTGCATTTACTTGAGAAAGAAGAATCCTGTTGTTTATGTGGATTAAATCGTCCCTCAAAATCCCATGAGAAGTTCTCATTCAGCCAACTTTGAGAGCATTGAAGCAAACGTGTCCCGCTTGAGTATTTAGTGCAAGCATGGATATGTGCGGATTTTGCTGGCATTGTAATGAGTCCAGTCTGTTGACACTCAGAGAAAGGATTTGTATAGTTGGATGGCCACAGGCAGGAATGACCTCCTGTGGTGCTCTGTCGCAGGAAGCAGAACTTTTAGGAAAGAAAACTAATTATATAAAGATCAGTATGTTTGTTGATTTGTTTGTCCAAGGAAATAAGAAATATTACAAAATATATCCTTCACATACAATGTCATCTTATAAAGGATATAATGTATTCCGTCGCACAAATTTGTATAAATCTCCTGATTAAAAAAACAACTCAAAATTTCACTCTCCAGAACACATCAGGATTTTTAAACTCTTTGAGTCACAGTATTATATGTGTCTTTATATCTACCTCATCTACGCCTGAAGACATTATCGCTGAATTTAAATCTAATAGCATGTTGGATTGATATTGCATTGTAATCGCATTGCATTCATGGCTGATCATGACTATAAGGTTGACACATTGGCTTGACAATGGTAGTTCTACTCATCATTCAAATATAACATTAAAATCCCTTCGTTTCCCTTCACCTGGCACCTGTCATCTGGGTTTGTCAGTGTGAGTGTTGAGCTCAAGTGGATCCTCCCACCTCTCACACAGAGGAAACCCAGGAGAAGCCTCACACTCTCTGACAGCAGGGAGGGACCAGAGGCCGACAGCTCTGGGGATAAGAGGTAAAGCTTACATCTCATATTTTAGTGTGATGACTGCAGCACATACAGGCATTGGTGAATATGGAGCTGCACACAGAGGAGATGAAAACAATTCTTTCAGCTTTTTTTCAACATTTAGAAAAATGAGTGTGTTGTTATTCTATCTTTCACGAGGAGGCCATTAACTAACACTGAATATTAGAGATGAAACACCATAAAGATTCGAGGAGGAACCAAATTACCTCCACTATGCTTGAGGACGTGCCACAGACAGAATAACAGGGAAATAAAAAAAGCATCCAGAAGAAATTGACTGACTGGATTTTTTTTGATGACGCAAACTGTAGCAAGTATGCAGGAGACGTGGGAGAGGTGATATGATTCAGTGGGGAGACGGTGACACGAGGCAGCTGATGGATGTTTGGGATTGAGTCAGACGCTCTGACTGGAGTGGGAAGTCTTTTACCAGCGGACAGGAGGAAAGTCTCCTCTGTGACATTATCCCACGCTGTTCATGGATATGTTCTTGTAGATTCAAATTGAGAAATCTGTTTCAACGCATCACATGGGCGGCGGAATGAAGGAGGATGAGGAAATATTGCAGCGGTCCCATGTGGAGGGATTTGAATTGGAGCTTTTTAAAATGTGAAATAGATTTTGCAGTTGTAATTGAGCCAAACGTGATTTTACTCACAGATGAAGGCATTTCTTCCCGTAGTAAACAAAAAAAACTAATTTTGTACAGACACACAAGGCTGCAGATATGACATTAAGTAATCCATAAATTCCACTGTTATTTGTGGTTTACAAACTTGAGTGTCCATGTGGGTGTTTTATATTGGGAACACAAAATTAATCAGTATAATCACTATTATTATATACAGAAATCTTTCAATCACACAAGCCTTTTGTCTTATTTTGTTATATTTTATATAATTATATGCTGGAAAGTATCTTTTTAATGTAAAACTTTACTTATTTGTTATGACTGTGTAGTTTTATCACTTTTAATTACCCTATTACACCATGTTAAAGATCATTTAAAAAAGATCTTGAATCAACCCATTGCAGTCCAAAATTCAGTTTGTTCTTTAGTGGGTCATGCACCACTCCTCATATAAATCAGTTCAGCAAAATGATTTATGTAAAAAGAAAAAAGTCAGAACACACATTTATTGTCAGACAGAATCTTCTTTAATAAAAAAAAAATCTATTTGGTAAACAAAAATAATTTTGACCCAAAAATAAGTGAGTGTCTGAAGAATTTGCAGATCAGGGGTTGGATCAGTGTGGTTTGCGGTTGAGTCCAGTAGTGTTTGAAAGATACTGTGAACAGTGATGGGGATTTGTTTGTATAAGAATCTGGATAGTGAACAGTAAAGCGTAACATCTTGTCAGGCTCCTGTAGCTGGTAAAGAGACTGTAAACTCAACATGTGTTTGCATACTTTTTCTGAGTTTACTGTTCAACACTTGTTCAGTGTGGACCTTTGGTCAAGAGTATTAAAAGTGACACTGCTGCAATATTTTATTTTTTTGAAAATAGTCAAAATTAATGAATCACATTCCAGCACATCCTGACTTGTTGTCTCCAACACGGGTCAAGCTCCAAAAACCCTAAATCCTACATTTCTCAAAATGCACTAGTCACTTGTATCTTTCATTAACCTACCCAATGTCCAAATCCTCATAACTACATGCCACCTGCAAGATTTGCAGTCTCTTATCCCAAACCGAGAATAAACTGATGACATTACACAACAGACTGTGTAATACTCCAAAAGATAAATAAAGTAAATTTGATGTATAAAATGGTGGCATGCCCCTTTAATGTACAAATTTAAATAAGAACTCAGTGAACTTTACTGTCCCTTTAGTTTCTAGTATGTCAAATTTTCAAGTATATTTCATATTTGAAGTTAGTAAATATGACATCCACAAAGTCATGCCTTTTGTTTGAGAGCACTGAACAATTAAGTTTGAAAACTAAACTTGTATTTGTCTTACACTTGTTCTCTGCATTAACTTTGAGGATACAATTTCTTTCCAAAACAATACAAAATCTACTCATGAAGTAAAATAAAGGAGAGGAGCTGAAAATGATGATTGGATGTAATCATGTCAGAAAAGCCTGATAGTTATATTATTGTGTATAAGAGGAGCAAGTGAAGCCCAAGCAGAGAAGACAAATTTGTCTTCATATGTTAACCCACGTTTCGATCATTCAGGCACTTATCTGTCACCTGTAAGCATTAAACAGAAACCCATGTTTGTGTGTGAATCATTCCGCTCTTTCTGTGCTGACTGTGGCCACCGCTGTAACATAGTAAGCTCCTTCTCTGAGGTACGTTCTCAGACGGATGTAATGCTGGCTGCCCAGTATCTCTGCTGCTGTCGACGAAGACAAGAGGGACCCCACCAGTTCAAACTTAGCGTCCTTGGCCTCCTTAGTCTGACCCATTGAACGATCCAAAATGAACTCCATGAATCCGGGAGTGCTGACCATTAGCTTCTGACCCCAGGGCTGAATGGCAATGGCCTGGAAAAAACACACACACACACACACACACACACACACACACACACACACACACACACACACACACACACACACACACACACACACACACACACACACACACACACACACACACACACACACACACACACACACACACACACACACACACACACACACAAATATTTTTAAAACAACAAAAAAATATTTCAATATCCACAGTTGCCTTGTTGTTTTAGAAGTTACTCTTTCAGTAACACCAGGAGGTTATAGTTAGACAGTTAGATTCAGCTCAGCACTCACAGTAAAAATCCCCATTGCCCCACAGTGCAGCTCTGGGAATGGCTGAGTGCTGATGGTGCGGATCATGTCTATGGGCTGCTTAGACAAAAGGTGGAACCAGGACTCTGTCAGGGCCAAAAGATCTTCTGTCTGCTGCTCTGGCTGCAAAAAACAACATTGATTTAAGATACAGAAACTGATCAATCTCTTATTTCTGAAGATAACTTTAAGACATAAAAGAGTCATGCTGCACAAAAGTACCTCAAGAGTGAGAAGTTCGGATATGGCCTCCAAGCTGCGCACTCTCAGCTCCGTAGCTCCGGAGCCCGCGAGCTTACTCATTCTCAACAGCACGGCCTTGAACGTTTCTCCTGAAACCACACAAAAGAATTAAGACACAATGCCAAGATCCAAAGACATTTGCTTTAAGCCCGAGAGACACTATAAGAAAAATAAGACACATGACATGCTGACCTGTTTTTTGCAGGACCTGCTTTCCCTCCACAGTAGCTCCGAGTAAACCCAAAGTGTCCAGAGCCACCCCGATCATTGCAGCGTCCGGGTCCAGAGCCATCTCAAACACCTTGTTCTGAAAGGCCGGGTAGGTTTCACAAACCTGCTGCGGACTGTCGGCAATGGCCAGGTTCCCGAAGAACTTCACCAAACCTATAGGAGTGACATGTTGCCAGTACACCTGAACTTTAGCATGTTTTCATGATTACGTCCCATGTTACCTGGATCGCTCGCCACTTCACAAAGTTTGTATTTATTTACGGAGACGTTTGCAGTCCTTTCTGTTTTGATGCAGCTGTTCACAGGCTGACTTGTTTTTGGAATCACATTAATCAATTCAATTCACCCAAGTGAAACATGCCAAAAACAACATCTCTTCACGCCTAGTGTTCTCCTATACAGTAATTCAACACATCTACTCACAACCAAGCATGAACAAGTAAATATACAGCTTAATTGTGTGGAGCACTTTTCTAAAGTGACTTACCAGGCAGGTAGAGGGAGGACAAGGGGTCTGTGTCTGCTCCTCTGATCATGTTGGAGATCTTGTCCATGATACCCTGCTGGGCCAGATACCGCCGACCATGCTGACTGTGGGCTAGAGTGGTCACCATCTCTATGGCTGTGGCCCTGTTGAAAAGGAAAAAGACAGATGTTAGTTGTAATTGTGATCATCCATACTGTGAAATCTACAATGTTACTCTATTCAGTACACAGGCAAAGCAGGTAATTGGTTTCATGAAGAACCCCCCCAGGTCATTTTTGCCTGGCCTCCCACAAAGTCCCTTGAAATGCTCCTGTCTATACACAAAACATCTATTGCATGCATGTCTATCGGGGAAGGAAGATTCCTTCTCTGTTGCTCTTCTTGAGATTTCTTCATTTTTCCCTTTTAAATGGGATGTGGAATGTTTTTTTCTTTTTCTGATTTTAGGGGCTAATGACATATGTGAATGTATAGTGTAGAGATTGTAAAGCCTCCTGTGGTACATTTTTGGTTTGTGGCATTGCTTTGAAGTTAAAATGGACTGAGATTAATAGCATGGAACATGACTGAAGATGCCCATTTAAAGATGAGGCTGTGAAAGCGGAAGAAAGGTAGAGATACCTAATGCAACTGCAGCTACAACATTATGTTTTTACAGACCATATCATATGTTTGCCACTGTGTTTGTATGTTTTATCTTATTACCTGATCAAAACGTCGTCTCCAGTTAGTTCACTGAGGAGCTGAGACACGAGGCTGCTGCTGGCGCAGTAACCAAGAGAAATGGGAGAAACAGATGCGATTTCCACCACCAGCTGTGACCAGCAAAAAAAACAAGTCAGTCCATGTAAGTGTGGGCAATCTTTCAGCTGTTTACAGAGTCTGCTAAATGACTGCTGGATGGTTTCATGAAAACAGCGGAGAGAGCAAACTGAAAGTTCAGCCGTCATTTAACTGTGAGTGTGACTAAACGCTTTCACATGGTTATGAAATCATTTGTCATACATTAAAACATTAAAATAAATGCATCAGTGTTGCCCACACTCTGGCATGATTTCTTGTTCCGATTAGTCACACCTTCTACTGGTTCCTTTAGAATAGATTTCATTTAAAACACTGTACAATTTGTCACTTAAGCATCAAACCCAAGTGACGCACATCTGAACGCACCTCGTACAATCTGTATCTGACAATGTCACTTGTGGCCATCACTTCCTTCATGACGTTCAGCAGCTCGCTGTGGAACAATTTGTCTAATCCAGACTTGGAGTGACTCAGTTTAGTCAGGGACTGAATGGCCTACGGAAAAAAAAACACAGTAAGTGCACCATCACATTGTAGATTCGTTAGAAGTTCATCTTGGTAATATCAGGGCCTCAGTCTTCACCTGTTTTGCCACAGCCATTTTCTCATCTCTAATGCAGTGGATGAGCGCTTGAAGGATGTCGTGGTTGTTGAGGATTTTAGTGACAGCGTCGGAGTTCTCCATCATTCTGCCAATCTGCCCGAAAAAGACAGGGACACCTGATTTGGTCAATGTCTTAAAGGGGACATAGCATGCAAATTCCACTTTGTTAGTGCTTCTACAGGTTAATGTGGGTATCTGGCATGTCTACCAACCCAAAAACTCTGGGGAAAAAACACTCGCGCGTTTTGTTATGGTTCCTCTAAGTCAGAAACGTCATGCTTGAGTGGACTCGATTGAGCTCTGGGTTTTGTGTCGTAACAAGGCACTGGAAGTCTCCTACATGGCCTTGGCCCCCGGTCCCCCACACTCGTTACGCCGGGTTACACCGGGCAGCGAGGCTGCGAGGCAGCGCAGCGCCGTTCCCAGCGTGCAGCCGCCTGGCTGTTCACACGGGACGAGCATTTCTCCGCTGGTCAGCCCGCGATTCACTCACATGTGGCATTTGTCTGGATCGTTGGGACTGGGAGGCTGCAGCAGCTGCTCGGGCGCGACCGCTCGCTCTCCCATGCGTGAGCTGGAATTTGTGTCAACGCCACACAGCGAGCAGTGTGGAAGACTTCCGCAGTGTTCAGCACTACTGTAACACTGGCACAAACACACAGAGCCCCCCCACTCGTTACGCCGGGTTTACACCGGACGCTGCGCCGCTGCGAGGCAGGTCTTCATAGCCCCCCACCCCTGTCTGTCTGTCTGTCTGCTTGTAGTGGATGGGCAGAGGGGGACATTTAATTATGTGATTGGGAAAATTAAAACTCCAGGACAACAGAAGGGGAATACAAAGTATGGGATGCATATTTGATAATTTATATCATATAAAATATGTAATTTATATCGTTTAAAATCATGGGGGGAGAGGGGGGAGCTGGCTCGTTAGCATTTAAAGGAACAGGCACTCAAAACAGGTCGCTCTGTGGAGGGCTGTTTTATACAGGGTAAAAAGGGTGCTGTTTTAAATGATCCTTGTGGTATTTTGACCAAAGTATGTTACAGACATTTCATTAAGACCCCAAGGAACCATATCAACTTGGGCATGCTATGTCCCCTTTAAAGGTGTCTTTCTGTGTGTGTGTGCGTGCATGAGTGTGTGTGTGTCTGCATGTGTGTGTGCAGCCTACCTGTGTCAAGGCAAGTATCTTGACTTTATCATTAGGATGGTTCAGACCTGCTTGCAGCTCCACTCTGAAGTTCTGTGCCAGGTGCTCAGGGCTGAGCGCCAATAGGATGCGTTCAAGGATGTCAACACACAGTTCGACCTGCTCCCTGTGAACACAGCACATCAAATTAAGAAAACAACTTCATCTTCATTTGACGCACGTGCTGAAAAAGTCGCAACAAATGCAAATACAGAAATGCGCTGCAAATTACAAAAAAAAACGACACCGGAAATGTTTCCAGGGGACCCAAAAAAGTGATGAACCTGGCTGTAGTTTAATGCTTTGAAGTTGTTGAAATCTGCTTCTCATCAGTGGTGATGGAACTGCATGTGTTGCGAGATGTGAGCTCTCTGTAAATTTGATACTCAAATCACTTGGATTAAAAGGCTGGTTTCAGCTTCTCAAATGTGAAGATATGATGTCTTCTTTGATTTACCTGACAGTAAAACGGAATATCTTTGGACTAAACACGACACCATGGGCTGTTTTCTTAACTATTATTTGACATTTTAAAGACTAAATGAACCAATCAGATTCATCAATAATCCTTTATTACAGGACTAGTTGGTATAATTTAATTTCTTGTTTGGCTTGACCAACACGGCCTTAACTTATTATCTTTACTATCATTATCACTTGTCAAAATCTGAGCTGTGACTATTAAGACGATGACACTTTTTCATCGGTTGGCTCTCCACTCCAGCACTTGAATTAAACGGTGACTGTGACGTGTAGGTGCTGATCTGCCTTTTCTAACAGGAGGGTGTTCACATCCATGTTGGATCTTCTACATCTGCACTGTACACAAACATGGGGGACTGTGTTTCCCTCATTCCTGCACTGAGTTAGCCGTGCACACCCTCCAGAGCACATTGGATGTAACAGTTTAGCTTCTCTTTAAAGCTAATAACTTGGAATAAAGGGCCAAGTGACAGAAAACACGTCGCCTCACACCTGCTCTGTGTTTTCTTTGTAGCAATGTAGCCACTTAGCATGCTAATGACTAGCACAGGTCAAACACAGGCTTTTTAAGCAAGCTAACTGAACTACCGGTTTGACTGGAGCTACCGGTGTCACATCCTGACATTAGACTGACTCAGCAGACAGCAGCCATCTCTTTATTAACGCGGTGCGGACACAGTGAGTCAGACCGACCTGTGGTTCGAGTTTAACAGGGAGAAAATGACATCGAGGCGCGTCCCGCTCACTGCGTCTCTCAGGGCGCTCACAGGCAGAGACAGCAGCGCTGTTCTGAGACCCTGCAGCTCCTCTATAGGGTCTTCCACAGCGGATATCTCCTCCAGTAAACTATCTATGGACGCCGCCATGACTGAGAAACTATCGACCACGGTCTGTTTGTGATTGTCCCCTGCTCGTCTACTTCCTCGGCGCCGCAATTTAAAACGTGAGCGTCCAGCATCACGGCGCCTTACCGCCACCTGCCGGACAGTGCGTTAAACTACACTCCAGTCCAACACAAACAGAGGTGCAGTAGTGAGGGAACCCAGTAACCATCAGTATGGGAAGGGTCTTTGAACAAGTTAACTTCTCACATTGTTTTGTTCTAAAAAAAGATAAACTGTTAGAGATGGCCAATAACATTTCACAAACAATCCCTTGCATCTAAAACAATAAACTGTAAGATCCTCTTGTATTATGTTGTACAATATCATGTAGTTTTACAATGCTTGTATTATGCAATGTTGAGTAGTTAGATAATAACTGCGATCTTTTGATTAGTTTTTAATATTGTGCATGTAAATAAATGTACAGCAAATACATTTGACTTTACTTTGTAGTATATGCATGTATAAACATGTTTTCTACTTTATTAGCTCCACCAAAGAGGTTATGTCCCCTTTCATTTTCCTCACTTCCTTTTTCTATTATATTTTTACTATCAATTCCAAACAATAATTTGTAAGATTTTTTTTGGCAGAGGTGTGTGCTCTACTATCTTTTTACAAATGCATACTTTTACTTTTTAGGGGGAGCCACAGACCTCTTACCAGCTGAGGTTATTCATTGACTAACCCTGAAAACATGAAAGCTTGATATTGCATAAGCGACACAAACATCAAATAACTTTTTTGTCAAATTTGCATACTTGTGTTTCTGATTTAATGTAAGTTACATTAATTTGCATCTATGGAAAAATGTTTGTTCTCTGTACAGTAAAAATGTTCAATTTACTAATTATTCTAGTCCATTGTACTGTCTGAAAGTCTCTCTTCACTCAAACACGTCTTGTTACTTGGATGTTTGACCTTCACTGTGCTGAACGATGCATGTGTAGAGTCACATTCATCTTTTCATGGAGGGAACATCACCAGAGGTTTAGAAGCCAGGCTCTAGTATACAAGTGTGATGTGGAAACTGACACTTGTCTCACGTTTCCACATCAGTAGATAAACTGGAAATATAAAAAAACTAAATGAAACAAAAATTGTTTGGATGTTCATAGCTGCGTTACTTTTCAATGAGGAATATTTTTTTAATTTAACAGTTTATGTAGAAAACCCACATCAGACACAGTTACATTTTCTGATTTCAATATTTCTATATGTTTTAAAACATGTCTGGTGGTGATCCTTAATAAATTGTGGTATGATCCAGCAATTCGTTCTAGCCATCATTAAAGTTGTATGTGTATGATGCTGATGCAGGATCCTCTCCTCCTGGGGTTCAGGGTGCAGAGTTTCATGCAGCTATAGAGTTTCATGAAAGTGGAAACCTTGTCCGTCAGCCAGTATTGTTGTAGCACTGACTGCAGCAGGAGGTCCTCTGGTCACCCACAGCTGAAAAACAACAAGGCCGTGTGATGCAGGTACAGTGTCAACAGCTTATATATATATTTATCTAAGTTTGTCTGGCTGTATTCATGGTCATTCATTCTCTGTCTGTTTCTGCCAGTGCTTTCTGTTCAAGCTGCGGACCCACCAGTGGTGTTTCCTCCTCTTCAACGTGCTGCTCTTCCACGCCTTGTTGTTCGGGGCCGACTTTGTCGAGGAGTACCTCCTGCAGCCCTCGCCTGCTGTCTACACTGATGGCACCGTTGTTGATGTGAGGGAAAGAGCGAGGAAACTGGACCTGAGCAATGCCAGGGAGAACGTGTCCCAGGTCTACCCCATCACTAACCCTGATGCCTGCAGGAACTCTGACCTCTTCCTCCTCACGCTAGTTTTCAGCTCCCCAGCGAATGTCACCCAGCGAGAGGCAGTCAGGAGGACGTGGGCCAACCAAACTCTGATCCAAGACTTTCCCGTGAAGGTGCTGTTCTTCGTAGGATCTACTCAGACTTCTGCTGCACAGGAGACCATCATGAGAGAATCTGACCACTATGGGGACATGGTCCAGGGTCATGACGTGGCTGATTCGTCCCTCCGGGGCCCATCAGAGAGGACGGTGCTGGCACTCCGCTGGGTCATCATCTTCTGTCCTCTGGCGCGATTTGTCCTGCTCACCGAGAACTCTGTGTTTGTCAACCTCCCTGCCATCGGAGGCTACCTGCTCGGGTTGCACAGGCACCCTGAGGACCTTTACCTAGGTAGGGTGATCCAGAAAGACCCACCTGATAGAGACCGCAACAGTCCCGGCTACCTTCCCCTCGTTCTCTACCCTGACAAGTACCTGCATGAATACTGTGACGGGACGGCGTACGTTCTGTCCCAAGATGTGGTCCGAAAAGTGTACGTCGCCTCTGCGGCGGTTCGAGCTCCTGTGAGAGCTGCTGTGTTTGTGGGCCTTTGTGCTCACAAGGCTGGTGTGGTACCGACCCACTGCGCCAAGTTCTCAGGAGAAAAACACATCCCTTACAACGCCTGCTGCTACCACTACCTGTTCAGCTCAGCAGGGATGGGGAATCGTGAACTGGAGAGAGTTTGGGCAGACCTGGGACAGAAGGGCGGAAGATGCACACTGTTCAAGACCTACTATGGCCTGGTGAAATGCAAGGCCCTCTCATACCTGGATAAACTGTCCTTCTTCAACTCACAGGGACTAGCCTGACCGCATGGATAATTACATGGCGTGTGCTTGTGGGTGAGATGTAGACAGAGACAGACAGGAAGTGGGGTTGGAAGAAATAAAAAGAGTGTGCAAAGTTGTTGTCCTTGTACATAAGTGGGTGGCCAGTATTTGCTTTAATTGCTTTAATTATTGGTATGACAGCACTGATCACTATAATAAGAAAAGGAAACATTCAGCCTTTTTCAGAGGGAATTATAAATACGATAAAAATAAAATCCAGTTGTTATGGTTATTTCCTGCTGTAAGGAGGAAATGCGGTATAGATGGATGATTGATTGATGGATGGATGGAGAGAGAGAGAGAGAGCTAATGCAGAGCGGACATACATCGGGATACAACTTGAAGACTTGTTTCATCTGCTTTTAAATCCCTTCTTAAAATATAAAAAAGTGTGAATCTCTATGTGGATTTGAATTGATTAATTTCATTTTATTGTTGTTTTATTGTTGATATTCAATTCTTTTGTGAAGTGCTTTGTAACTTTGTGAAGAAAACTGCTATAAAAATAAAGCTTTCAGTCAAAATGTCTGCTGCAAAAAATAACAGTTTTGTGAAGTTGCTAGACTTCATGTACCTAAGAAAATGTATTTTGTCGCAGCAGAAGTTTTGATAAAAACATATATAGAAAGGTACAGATAATATTAATGATGGCTCCATTGCCTTTAGCTGCAGCAATACCAGTGTAGGATCTGACACACCTACATACGATGGAGATAGACAAACGGAGTAATTTAAAAAGGCCTAAAGATGTTTTACTCCCCTTACTACATATGTGAGAATAACAAGTGGGAGATACACAGTCTGTGCCCACACAGTCCCGAGAGGAGGCCAATTAATCAGGCAAAACAATTGAGTGCAACTGTGTGGGTGGATGTTTGTTGTGGGGCGACTTTCAAAACGGGGACAAAACACTGTGGTAGTGGTTGTCAAATAAGTTTCTAATTAAAAAAGAAAGTATTCATCATACAAATCTGACCAGAGTCGATACAAACATAAAAAAATATCACATAAACAAATACATCTGAAGGTATGGTCCTATTTACACACCTATCCAGTTGTCAGAGATTATCTTTGCTCTGTGCAGTTTATTTTTTGCTTGAGCCATGAGGAAAACTCACATTAATCAACTAATTATTCTGTCTCTATTTCAACTATTTTATTGTGTATCTCTTTGTATCTGATTTAATAACTGATTTCCAGGCTGTTGGTCAAGATTTCATGGATAAAAGATCAAGTCAGTGTATGTAAAAAAATTTTTTTTAACATGAATGAATGTGTCTCACTGTTTTTTCCAGAGTAGAAAGATTAGCAACGTAATATTTTGTTTCTTTAGCGTGAATGAAAGGTGTTGGTATTGTAGGAAATTAGTTTGTCTGCCTCATATTTTTTAGATCCGTTGACTTTATGTCCTTTAACTTCCGTTCAAACTGCTGTCTCTCTCCTCAAATTCCACAGAAGTGAAGTCGGGCCTCCGTCCCAGCACCACAAGCTGACCAAACAAAATGTTTGGGTGTTTCACAACCGTCTTCTCTTCTCCTCTGTTCTCCTGCCAGCAGTTCACACTGCAACACTCTGCTCCACCTTGGCCTGTTTCCATTGTGTCTGCAGAGCTTTTCCAAGCTGTCCGTCTCTCTGCATCACGCCAAGGTACTCAAAGAACAACATCTCAGCATGTCTATAATCATTCTGGCTGGAGACCAGTCGCAGCTAAAGACCTGACTGGCGTACCATCAGTGTGAACCCGGATCACTCTCCAGGATTAATCTGGATTTGTTAGCATCAACACCTCCAGTCCGTGGCTTCAGCACCACATGATCCCTGGCCTTTCACCTTCCTGTCTGTCTCGTCCGGCCCCATGATGCTTTACTTTTAGACTGGTCACTTAAGTCCCACTTGTGATACAATGTATGATGAAGATCACAAATGGGAAGATATCCGGATATTTATTTCAGTCTTCTATGCTGCTGTTGGACTGTTAATAATGAATAGTGACTGTTATGGCTGTATGTGTTCCTGCTCTTTGTCCCTGTTCCTCTCTTGTCTTCCCTTTAGCTCCGCCCTGACTCTACCGATCAATCGTCGATGACGTGCACTCGGCTTGGAAATTGTGGCGCTCTGAATCTCCTTTACCAGGATCAGAGGGAGAGAGGCTACCAGCGAGGGGTTTTATGGTTGTTGCAGTGTCTCAGCGGATTTAAAAAAATTGTGTTGTGTTTTAATTTTATGTCTTGGTCCTTTTAATAGTTTTCCTGTCTTTGTCTCGTAGGTTCCGCCCGATGGTGGGCTCATCCTAACCCCAGACTATATATAAAGATGGACCACGTGGCTCCATTCCCTCCTGATATCCAGAGATGAAGACAAAATATCCGGGACAGGAACACATGCCATCATGCGCATTTGGAGTCAGAGTCTGTGCAGCAGTGATCTAGGGATGGAGCTGCCGTAGTGAGGTCCCACTTACATGTGCTTAACCAATCGTAAGCCAGTCTCAGCTGTCAATCATAATTTTTCACTCTGTTTTATAGCATGAAATAGCTAATTAAAAATATCAGTGTGATGAGAACTACCTAAAATGACATAAACCATCTTCAAGAAACATCTATTTGCGATTTATGACTATACTGCAGCCTGCCACAAGTTGGCGATCAAGACACTTTTGGGGAGCTGTCATGTCATGCCATCCTTCTTCATATCAGACTGTATATGATTGTAACAGAAACCATTAAAGAAATATCTTAAAGGGATTGTTTAACACTCATTTGCAATTGGCAAGAGTCAGACTCAAAGATCCCTACCAACAGGAAATGGTTAGCTTAGCTTCGCACAAATACTGGAAGGGGGAAACAGCTAGCCTGCCCAAAGCAATGGCTCCCTGATGAGTTACATTTTTTCTTTTGGATATTTCTACTCATTTAACAAACAAG
This sequence comes from Hippoglossus stenolepis, assembly GCF_022539355.2. NCBI lineage: Eukaryota > Metazoa > Chordata > Actinopteri > Pleuronectiformes > Pleuronectidae > Hippoglossus > Hippoglossus stenolepis. Next base: position 13,738,101 of record NC_061500.1, read on the forward strand.
GTATCAAGTGTGAATTAATAAGCTTTAGAGGGGATTTACTTACCGTACAGATATGTGAGTGGCATTGTCTTGTTTGTTTAAAGAAAGCAGGTAAATGTGTCAAACTATTCCTTCAGGGCCATAGCACGGTCTAACTTGTGGCCTAATGCCCACACTTAGAAAAAAAAACTGGACCACAAACTTAAACGAGTTTGTCTTCTTGCTACCGTGGAACTGAAAAAGTTGCCAAAAGTGTTTGTGAATGCAGTGATTCTTTATTTAAAAAAGAAAAAATCACCAACATAACCTTCTGGCTGAAAAACTCTGTAGAGGTTGTGTGGCAGTTTCCAAGGGAACATGGAAACAGGGTTTTGCAGAGCAGGGAAGCCATCAGACCCCCACAAACCACATGTCCTCAACGTCAGCACGCACACAAACATGTACACACACACACACACACACACACACACACACACACACACACACAACGCAGCCTGCAGAGATTGCTAATGTGAGGTCGAGGGGTCGGTAAACTGCATGTGGGTGGTGCAGAGCTCTAATGAATGCTTCCCCTCAGAGAGACGCATCTCTGCAGAGAAGGACTCATCAAACCAGAGAAACACTGTTTTATTTAGACTGTTTACACTGATGAAAGAATCCGGGGCTCCCCCTTGTCACTGCCGCCGATCTGTGGGGAGGGTCAGAGGAAGTTAATGTCTCTGGTGATGAAAGACATAACTGTGTGTAATTTTAATTCTGTATGTGCATGTGTGTCATTCATGAGAACATACAGTGTGCGTTTTTGTACACCGAGGAGCGTACAATCCTCATTTTCTTGTGAGTTTTATGTTCACAGCGATGGCCTGGTATTCATGTGGCCCTGCAGCCCACGACCATTTACGTAGAAGCAGCAACCTCAAGGATAAACCCTCTTTTTTGACGACATCTGTGGTTTCTTCTCCTTTCCCTTTTTGTAAACGCCATAATCTGTCCTCTGAGGTTTTGCTGACTTTGCCCAGCCAGGAGTTTGTGCCTCTTGTACATTTGCTTTGGACTTCTTGTGTTTTGATTATGCATCCTAAATCTTCTGGCTGCTGTTAAAGAAAGTACCTTTTTTTTTTTCAAAACAATTTCTCCATCTGGATGAAATTAAGCACAATAAACATGAAAGTTTCAAACACGTTTCTCGGTGTAAAAGGTCCAGGGGTTAACACGTGTGCAGCTGAACACTTAATAAACTTGAGGAAGTATTAAAGACATTAAGTGTGTACTATGAGGTCATATAAAGACATTGAAAGATATAGGCAAAGAAAAAAATCTCTTTGAATTAAAGATGATTTTTCTTAATTCCCTCAGCAGAACGTCTTTCACCTTAGATATATTTGAAATGTATTGTAAATGGGTTTTTAGCAGCTACGTCGGCAAAGGCCGTACACACCTTCTTTTTCTCTGACTCCTTTGACAGGTAATGTGGTTACGTTTTCAGAGTGGTGTTTGGACATTTTGGGCCAGTCCATTCAAAGTGATGAAATTTCTTGCTAATTGCTTCTAGTACAACCAGCCCTCCTTCCGTAGGTTGATTCGGTCGGTGTACTGATTTTATCAAAGGGATCCTGCTGTCAGGATCAGTGCTGGGTGGAGACTAGGCCTGTAATATAGCATATCTCATCACATGTTATTAGAGGCCTGTACTGTATTTGTTGATGGGCTCTGGTGTGGTCGTGTAGCATTTTCCCCTGTACTTTGTCGCAAATGCAAACTCCCAGATGATCACGACATCTGCTAACGCTCTGAGGGTTCTCTTACATGCAGCGACTCTCCCCTTTACTGCGATATTTCAGTGTATTTCTCTCAAACATTCACATCAAAGAAGGCTGGTTTCATAAAATATTCAAGATGGTGCAAATTTATGTATCAGAATGAATAAAACATATTCTAACTCTAAATATAATTAGAAAAGCTAAGTTATTAGTTTGTTGTTTATTTTAATTCCCATTAGTTGTTACCATGGCTACAAAAACTCCATATAATATTCCATTTGTTCATATTAAAATATTGTGTGTGTATTACAAGTGTATTTAAAATTAAAAATGTATTTTACATCGAAAAAGATACGGTATTTTCTGAAAACACACAGCACCTAACCCAATAAAGTTGCATTAAAAACAAAGATATGACATACAGATGTTAAAAGCATTAAAACATACAGTCAAATACATTTTCATTTAGACAAATTAACATATAAATTGATTCCACATTTTTCACATTATAATTTCGGTCATTCATTGATTTCTTAATTTAACAATTGTATTATTTTTGGTTTGAGGTTGCATAATGTGACATTGTTATGTTATAATACTGTTCTAATAGATCAAGAGTCACATAGCTGTGGTGTTGTGATCAGCTGGTTAGGAAAGGGTGAACAAGGGCGTCAGAAAATATGTGTATGTTAAGTGTTTTACAAGGAGGCCTGGCTTGTAATAATAGTAATTATAAACCAGGGTTTCCCAATAAAACCACTTCACCATCCAACACATCTCATTACAACATCTTCCTCTGCAGCTCCACAGGAACAAATGGGTTATCAGCGTCCCAGAGTGTGTCTCTATGCATCTAGGTCTAATCTGTGTATCGAATCCAAACCTAACACTTATGGTTGAGGTTTAAAGATCCAAAAGTAAAACCAACCACGACTATTTCTGTGTGACGATATAGGAACTAAATACTACTACTTTATCTCTTATTGTTTTGTAGCTCTCAGCAGTTGCTGTGGATGCTGCTGCCTCAACAAAGTTAGAAATTGGTGGCTTGGTGACAGTGTGGTCACCGCAACACAAAAATAAAGAGTTTTGGCTACGTCTCACCCCATGCACCACATGCATCTACATCTGGATGCAGAAACTGTAGAGGTGAATGAAACGATCAAGTAAAAGCAAAGATGACCTTTTATGACAAATGCTTTTGTGTTTTCTAGCAAAGAGTGTTTGATGAGAACAGTGATAGAGGAAGTAATCAAACATTTAATGTAAAAGCACAAATTAATATACATAAATTTACTTGAGTGAAAGCAAAAGTTTGAACGTAAGTTAAGATGGTGACATGGCGATACTGCTAACTGAACATCTCTCGGCTCGGGTTCAGATAACTAACTTCGGGTGTGCCAGACTAGCCGCTAGGCGTGAATTATGCTGATGATCCACGTGCTGATGTTGGGCAGATGTGACGTGGAAGAAAACATATTAAAATTTTTAGAAGTAAAAGTACTACTGCAATAGTGCACTACATCCATTACATTACATTAACCGTGCCTACTATATGTTTTGTTTAATACAAGAATAGTACATAGTGTCACATAATAAAGATTGCTGCCCATAATGCTACTAAAACATTTGCATTGCCATATTAATTAATGACTGAGTCTGCAGTGGCTTCTTCATCCATCAATTCATTTATGTGTTTCTTCCACATAAATGGAAGTGGCTGCTGCTGCAGGAGGCGGGGTCTAATGTTACCTGCCCGGTCTGATTGGATCAGAGATCCAGATCTCGTTATTGATTACTTCTAAAAAAATAATAATAATAATAATAATGTGAACATGTTATGCAATGTATTGTAAAAATGTAGAGGAGTAGAAAGTACAGATATTTGCTGATATATGTAGTGGAGTAAAGGTGAAAAGTACCTGAAAATACATTTTACAGACATAAAAACTGTACTTAAGTATCTCTTAATCCCTTAATCCTTACAAAAGGTGAACTGTATTTCACATTTTTTTATCTTAAAAAACAACAAAAATGTAATCGGGGTACCTGGACATTTTGGGATAACTGACAATCTGCTGTAGTAGTTGTAGCTGTATGGAAAGATATGAGAGTCGTATCAATCTTCTCATTGAACTCTTGAAATGTTGTACTCCTCCTTTAGTTTGACCGTCTTGGCCGTGGTCACCTGAGATTTTTAATTCCCTTGTGTTGAACCTGCATAGCATTAACAGTCCAATAGGAGCTCTACCAACACTGTTGTCGTGACCAAATAAACCTTTTTTGTTCCATCCTTAATCCAACTTCATAGGTAAATTGTTTTTTAGTCAATTTAACTGATAAGATTAGGGGAATTGGGTGTTTAAGACTCTGCTCGTTCTTCTTACCAAAACTTTACCTTGAGTGTCTGTAATTCTGTCTTTCATTGATTTGTAGCACCAGGAGTCGTCTGGAGGAAAGCGTATCTCCAGCTAAGGTCAGTGAAGCAATCTTCTCTATTTCTGCTGGCCCCAGATCAGTGGTCCCATTGTCCTCCTTCAGAATGTGATCTTAATCTGACCTGAATAGAGTTTTGTTTCAGAGAGGACTTTCAACCAGCCAGACGTGAGACACCCTGCAGTAAATTGTTTTTCCACTGCAAGGACGGAAGGCAGAGGGTTCACGGCTCTGAGATATTCAGCTTCTGATGGTCAATGGGTTCGAGGCGTCTTGTATCTGTGCAGTATTTCATATGGGATCTTATAATACTTTTTTATTGGTCTTCCCGTCAGAACTTTATCTTGTGTTTGTAATTTTCTTTTACTGAGATTCCTTTAAGTTTAATTGAAGGAACTTTCAGTGGATGGTAAATTCTTGAGAAATAAAAAAATCATGTTTGTGCTGAAACGGACACAGTCCATTGTCTCTAACTGAGAAAGACAAGCAACCATTCTGTAACAATAGCTCTGACTTGATGGCTCAGCTCCACGAGCCCTATTTTAGAACCAAATTATTCTGTTTGTTGGGTCAAATTTGGGATTATTACTATCCTCCTAACCTGCTTATTTTGTCTTTGTTTTCCTTCTCTGTTTTCCTTCTCTTTTAATCCTCACTTTCACTGCTCTCCTTTGCCTCTCTGTCATTAACATGTTATTGGGACAACATGGAATTCATTATAAACAAGTGATACATTCATAACTCTACATTTATTTATACTTTTTATTACTTTTGCCTCCCTCTTTTATTTAACTCTTTTTTTTAAACTGTGCTTTCTGATTTTCAATAGTTCTCTTTTCATTTCTTCTCTGCGTTGCTTTTTAATGTACGTGTACAGCACCTTGAATCTACCTCTGTGTATGAGACGTGCCTTGTAAATAAAACTGCCTTGCCTTAGTTAAAATGCAACTTTCTGGAAGAAGGTTAAAATGTTAAATACTGATTTTACTTTTTTCTTATTAAACCAAAAAACCATACCTGTTAAGAGTTACCTATTATCTATGGTGATCTGTGATCTGTTCAGCCTTTGCTCGTGATTGATTGGTGACGCCTGCAAAGTCCTGAAGGGGGAGCTGTTGGCTACGACGCCTCAATTTAAACGAAGCCACCACAGAAGAAGCATGAGGGTCTTATTTACATGTATTCAGGTAGTTATTAGCATTTTAGCTCTTGAACTTTTACTGAATTGTTTAACTTGTGTTTTGTGAACATATCGACTGAATGTTGAGTGTGTTTTGAAGCAGTATTTTGCTTTTTAATTTGTGAATTAGCTTAATGTTAACTAGCTTAAACACCTCCCTCCCAAACATGGTTAGCATTACTGCAACACGTGTTGTGTGTACTTTGATTGTGTTTAGTTGTTAATGCATTTGAGTGTAGATTATTTTTAAGTAACAGCTGATGTTAAGAAAAAAATACACATTTTGTAAACATTTTGGTTGATTTACAAAACATATCAGTTTGTCAATTAAAGCTAATTTATTATTTAATAGACCATTATCATACGTAAACATCACATTCGTATTTTTAAGAGAAAATGGGAAAGAACCATGTTTACTCACCTGAGAAAACACATTGACATTTATATGGACAGAAAATGCACTTTAATGTGTAAACTCTTTGTACTGAAGGAACCTTGTAACTATGTAGATACTTTTGAAACTAACTACATTTTCAGTGAAGTGACCGCAGAGGAAGCATCATGTCTGGGAGTCCTTGTTTACATTTCCCCTTTTTCAGGGTGTCACATCTGGATCTGAGCAACCAGACACCCTAACCCTAACCCAGAGAGCTGAAGGGACAGACTAGTTACCAACCACTGATGTGATGGAAGCCCTATAAGCAGAGTGAGTTTCCTGTGCCTCCAGTTTGATGTTGTACGTGGGCCTACTCCTGACTGGTCAGCTGCTATGTAAAGAATGCTGGGTGAGCATCTCTGTTGTCTGGTCAAAGGGTCTTCACTCATCTCATCTGGCTCTCATCCATAACATCCTGGCTGCTGCAGGAGGGCCAGTTGCTTTCTTAAAGGGGTATTCACCTACTTTTTGGGGGAATGGACTTTTTTAACGTCTGAGATTTTTTAAAGGAAGTGTTAAAAACTGAGAGCAGACTATTTGGAAGAGGATTGCATTTTTTTTGTGTTTGGAGCCAAACTAGGGACACAAATGTAAGCTATCTTGGCCAGCATTGACCCATTTAAAAAAAATCGGTCTGCAAGCCTTCCCCAACTTCAGATTGTCCATCTTTAACAATGCACTCCAACATGGTTGGTCTCATGGTAGAGAGCTTAAATAGGATGCAAATCAATGTGGCAGAAATAGAGATATAAAGCTTTTTTAATTTCATTTGTCATGACCTGGTGTCATCTTTATCCACCGCACTTTTCAAATATTCGGTTCAATGCTCAAGTCCAGCATCTAAAGTTAACACTCAAATACTCTAATACTGGTCATATGTCTTTCTATAACTAGTTCAGGGTCTTAAAGTCGTGCTGGAAAGGTTTCAGGATGTGAGTTTTATCCTTAATAGTCTCACTGACCAAGTCCATTCAAAGACTCAAATGCTCTGAGGAAAGAAATGCAAGTCAAGTCTTACATTAACATCCGTCCTGAGAGATCCTATCACAAGAAGCACCCAAATGCGTCCTCAATGCATTTTCAGATCTGATCACTCAGTTAGAAGACTGCTCTGGAGTTTGGTTCAGTCCTTGAATGTTGGTCTAACATTGGGCGATTGGACGAATACATCGTCTAACGGTGAGTCCATCATCAGTTTTATTTTTTTGGGGGGCGGGTTATTCAATTGCATGAATGATTAATTGCCACAGACTATACGTGATATTATATTATTTATGTATATATATATATTATATTATACAATTTTCTTTTCAAATATTGTTTACAACAACCTTAATTACACCAGTTTCTTAGAGACCTTCAGTCTGTACTGTGTGAAAAGGTGTTTTGAGTCATTTTTCTCAGATTTGTATTGAGTAGAAAGGACTGCAGCTTTAGAAATATTTGTTGAATATAAATGTCAACTCGTACCATTTCAGTGCAGCTGTGCGTGTGTGTGTATGCGTGCAAGATTGTGTGTGTTGTGTATTCACCAACCTTTTGGCTTGAGGGGTGCCACTTCCTTTGATGCATGTTTGCAGTTTATGTTACACATACAGTGTGGACGCACGCACCAAGACGCACCCACATGCATTCCTTCTAGCCCTGGGGCAGCCTGAATATAGTCTTTTAATAGCAGGAAGAGCTCCACCCTTTTAAGTATAAAGTTGTAGATTTTATGAATATGTTGGATTCTGTCTGCATGCACCCGTTTCAGCCAAAGAAACTAATTTCATGTTACATGTGTTAACCCACTGACAGTTGATGATTGTGTTGTTTCTAACCAGGCTCTAAGTAACATCCTTCTTGCCTAAAGGCTATGATCTTGCTGTGCTAAAGTATTTACATGTTGCAACTGAGGAAAACAAATAAAAGAAAGAACATTGCGTTTTTCCAGGAATGTAAATTATACTTGATAACATAAGAAAACTGTAGCATTTCAAAATGTATTTTGAATCAGGAAATTATAAGCTGTGACAAGTGTTGAATGGAGGATTTACTTTTAGTGCAGGACTGTTATAAAGGTCCTGAAGAGTCTGGATTTACTCAAGCTCATACGTTCACAATTGATTGACACCTTGTGCACCCAAATTACTATAAACAATGTTATAGTGAGCCTTGAAATTACTATTCACTCACATGAAAATAGAGATAGAGAAACTTGTCATCCAATTACCTCAATCCCTACTGCAGGTGTTGTGGGATTCTGACCAAAATGAACACAAGAGAAAACACAATGTTATCTTAACTTTATATACAGTACATTGGCTATAAGAGAAGAAACACCAAATCTGACTTTGGTCCCACTTCAAGCAGTGGTATCATGGACTTTAATATCTTATTAAAAGTGCTTCTTGATTATCAATTCACACACACATTAGTGGCAGTGGGCTACCGTGGAAGGCACTGGTCTAACCACCGGGAGCAGTTGGGGTTCATTGTCTTGCTTATGGACACTTTGATGCAGTATGTGGAAAAAACAAGCTGTGCAGGAACAAACTGCCCTGCTGTAAACAACCTTTGGAACATTTCAGGAAAATGCCTGGACTTCAGTGCATGTCTGAAAGCAGCTTCAAAGATACTAAAACACCTCTATCATCAATCATAAATTCATTGAATTGCATTAAAATAGAAGTTAAGAACAAGATTGTCACATCATCAGGGAACTAACAGTAAAACATATACACAAAATGTATTATGCAGCCAGGATTTCTTTGTTTTGTGTCATCCTTTCTATGACCAATTGTACTTTCGTGATAGGTACCACATATTTTGACATCAAAACTTCACTTTCACAACATATTTCTCACTGATAATACTGCACACAGACAGAGTCCAGTATCTTGGAAATCTGTGTAGGAATTTAACTACTATGTATTTGACCATGAGTTATTCTGCTCTTTGTATGAGCCCGTACAAACATACATGCGAGAACACCGTGCAGAACAGAGCGAGCATTTGATCCAGTGTGGGGGCTGTATTTTTTTAATCATGTCGATAATATGAGGACTTTATGCCGACTATCACTAATCATGCGGAGGAAGGAACCACGTACACAGAAGGTGCTTTCGATGTTTGTGCATCGGAACGTAAACATGATGAGAGAGTCAACAGGCCGGGCTTAGGGTAGAGGAAGGAGTTAAAAGGCTCACCTTTCATCTCCAGTTAAATGAAGCCTTTTGATGGATGTTTTCTGTGAAACGGGTCTCAGTGATGCCTTAGTGAGTGCCCCTCATAAGGCAGAACCCTGGCTCTACACAGGCCTGCTGTTCCACCGGGAGGTAAACATGGGGAATTCTCAAAAGTCCATCTGTCTCTTTCCGACCTGTTTGGATTTCTGCAGGAAGTTCAGCGAGTGAATATAGGTGTGACTGTACTATGATATTAATGAGTTTTGTAGAAAGGCTCCATTCAAAATAAAAAAAAAAAAGAGAGAGAAAAAAAAATAACAGGGCCCCACCGGGATTTCAGTTGAACTTACATCCTGCCTGCCTCCGAGAGAATCGTCTATTTCAGTTGCTGGAACCAGAAACAGCACTGGACAAATGTACCGGTGCCATTTTTGTATAGCTGAAAAAACATTTTGTCCCATTACCGGAAGCAAAAACCAGGAATATAAAAGAAAAGTGTGCATAAACTCAGAGCAGAAAAATATAGGAAATAGACGTAGACAAGTAGAAGTGCCCAGAAGCATTTTACAGACTCCCGCTTTAGACAAGCCTGTGATTAAGGTTTGGTTTACTGGGACAAGTGTGGCGGTTAAAGCCAAGAGGCTTTATATGAGACAAGGCTGCGTAAGACTGAATCCTTGTTGGGAAATGACAGTGGCCTTACTGGTTGCTGGCACCAAAAATATACAGCTGGGGATGGCTAAGCATTGGGTTTGGGAACATATATATAAAGTTAATTATTGTATATGCTCAACGAAAAATATAGCTGCAGCTAGCTACTAATTTTCTCCCTGTCTCTTGACTATTAGACTTTCGGTAACAAGCCCTCTCAATGTACAGGGGGATTATGGGATTTTATTTGTTTAGTTGCTTCTTGTTGTGGAACAAACATCTTTTTTTTGCTCTCTGTTTTTACAATCATATACATCGTGCTCAAATAATTGATGATTTTCATTCCAGAAATCACTTTGTAGTATTTATTTTTGAACTAGTGTGTGTCTTATGTTTCACAAATCCTCTTTTTTTTATGCAGAAGTTTAATGAATGAGCTGATTCTGCAGGATGCATTGTGCACATATAGCCACCAGAGGTAGCATTGTTCCTCTATGGAATCACTCTCAAGCTTTAGATGAATATTTGCAGCCTAATCTAATGTATGTTTAGGAATATTAGAGAACTTTTCAAGTCTTTGTTTAAATATTAAGCTCACTGCTATTTTCCTGAATAAAACTTTCAGCTGCGTCCAACCCTCGTTTCTAAATCTGAGAGCATTGGCTGTGATGCTGCTGGTTTGTTGGCTTAACAAAAAAAACATCTTATTCCTGCATTTCCACCTCAACCCGAGGGTGTGTGTGCATTTTAAGTTGTGGCGTGGGCAGCCATGGCCGCATTCACCAAAGTCTCTCTTAGAGCCTCCATTTACCTGGATCCAGGAAAAAATAGAGGTCAGAAGGAAACAGTGAAAGAGTGTGCTAAAAATGAAAAGACAGGGAAGGTGGAGCGAAAGACAATCAACGTAATTGGTGTGAATGAAGGAGGGAGCATTCTAAAATGAAAGACGTCAAATTAGAAAGGAAGTGTGCCAGAGATTAGAGGGGCCGGGGAGATAGCTGCATAAGAGAGACCTGTAACAGTGACAAAGAGAGGCAGCACTGTGCCCTTCTTCTCCTCCTCTTTTAGACCTTGGAGCAACTAACCATGAATCCAGCTTTTGTGATGTAACAGAGTATTGACCCTTGGAGGGGCCCCAGACCAAAAGAGGGTGTTTATTCGCACACGCAAGGAGCTCGGAGCGTTTCACAGCCTCCTGCACTCCGACAGGGCCAACATACATTGACTGTCTCTCTCTCAGCTCCCTCCCTTCCACAGAAATAACACAGGCAAATAGAGACTGTATTCAATGGAAGTATAAGTCCCTCCAGCGACAGTCGGTCATATGCGCCAGAGCCGAAAGATTAACATGGTTCCGCGTACAGTGGGAGTCCAGTCCACCACAAAGCAAATCATGAGCCCTGACAGATTGTTTGTTTGCACGCGAGTGACACTGTCTGTCATCAGTGTGGACACTTTCTGTCCATTAAGACCAATCCAGTCTGTAACTGTAGATTGTATATATGGCCACCGCATAGAAGATCACATCACTTGTGAAGTGAAGATCATCACTTCATATTTGTATTCTCTTGGGGACTCTCATTTAAACCTCATGAATTTAATCAGAAGCTGACGTGGCAGATTTTTTAAGAATATAGGAGGAGATGGTGAATATCCCTTGTATGTTTGAAGTTCTTCTGCACAATTTAGGTTACCAACTACCAGTAGATGTTAGCAGGGGTTAGTGGCCAGCGATGGTTAGGGACATTACTTCAGTTGTGCACCTTAGCGTCATCAAGTGTTTTGGCCTTGTGAACAATGATACAGGCTGAACTTGAGGGCAGTACTATGAAAGCCATGTGGCCCTCCTTCATAGCTAACCATGATGCCATGCTATTCTTCCTTTAAGCTTGAAACATACTTTTATCTTATTGCTTTCCTGATATTTTATTTGTTTTTATGTATTTTTACTTGTTTTATTTGCGAAGCACTTTGTAACTTTGTTTTGAGAAGTGCTATATAAATAAATACATTATTATATAATGCAGGATACTGGCTTAAATGAGCACTCACTATTATTAATCCAATAAAAGATACAATTAAACAAATAAAAATAATAATAATTGAGGATCACAGGCTGTGTAGCCAAAATAGGCCCATTTTATAATAGTGAATACATTATTATGAGGCTAACAGTATCATAATGCCTATGTGGTTCACGAAATAACAAGATTTTAATCTGATTGTGGCACAACATGAAAAGTTACAATTCATACCAATGTCTGATCTGGATTTTATAGTAATCCTTCCAGTTGTGGAGAAAGTTCGAATAATCCTTTAATATGAACCTCATGGTGGCACGAGAGGAACAAGCAAGGGGTCACTAAAGTCATTAGGATACATCATCCTGGAACCATGAATGTCTGCAACAAATAATCTGACCATTCAAGCTGCCATCAAGATATTTTTCACTGAAAAAACCCTGAAGTGGTAACTTGAACTGAAGTTATCCCAGACAGGAGAGGAACACATTTAATCTTAGCGGTTCAGCTGAGCGACAGGGAAATCTTGGATTTTCATCTCCAAAAATGTGACTCACAGGAAAGCCTCCATTCCAGAAACTGATTACGTGAAGTATGTGTCTGTCAGTGTGGTAATTTGTGCCCTGTCCTGTTATAACGTGACCACAGTGTATACAGCTCTGTCTGAACCAGTGTTAAAATCCACACGCTGAAATCTGCCATTTTCTCCTGAGATTACAATAACACACCTTTATCTTATTACCTCCGCCAAAGAGGGTCATGTTTTCATCGCTGTGTCTGTCTCCCTGCTTGTCCGTCTGCTTGTCTTTTAAGCTCGATCACTCAAACACAACTGAACCGATTTCAATGAAACTTTGTTTCGGGGGGTGACCCAAGGACGTACACATTAAAGGTTTGAATCCAGATAAAGAGTCAGATCCAGGAATGTGCATGATTTTCTCAAGAAATAAATTGACCAATCAGCCATCGTAGAGTTGTGTGCTCTCCAAGCGTCCTTCTAGTTTTAGTATGCCCGAATATGAGAGTATAAAATAGTGAATGGTCTGTATTAATATAGCGCTTTTCTAGTCCTGATCACCACTCAAAGCACTTTACAGTAGTCTTACAGTCATACACACATTCATACATTGGATCTACGTGCAGCACTTTCCAGCAATTTGGGGTTCTGTATTTGGCCCAACGACACTTCGGCTTGGGGAAGACTGGGATGGAACCGCCGACATTCTGGTTCGAATGACGACCGCTCTGACCCCTTAGCCACAACTACCCTGGAAATAGTAAAGGATGCCATACAACATTTTTAAGACATTTCTGGGACCTAAAAATGGGACCTTACTACCAGTAAAAGTAAACTAATAACCAATAAATAACAAGCTAGATCGGAGGCGTGGTGTAATAGACTTAAATCCACATAGTTAGGTAAATCATTATACATTATAATGGTCTTATTCAAGCCGATGCACTAACATTCACTGAAAGTGGAAAGCAGCAGAAACACACAGTGAAGACAATGTGAAGTAAGACAGTGGAAATATGCAATAAATTTACAGTGATGTTATGGAACAAGCAGTTTTTTTTATCTGAAAGGCAGTTATTCATACTGTGCTGTAATTATTTCCCAAATCTTTTGTTGGTGTCCTCACCACTGAGCTCTGAGCATCTGTTGTAATGCTGGGAGTTTAAAAAATGATCATTTCCAGATTCCAACACTTACTGAGTCATAAAAACATTCAACTGTGTTTTACAGGAAGAAAATGATGCAGATTAAATTTGATGACTACAGACATACACAAAGCATTTGTGTCATTTACATCATAATAATGTGTTTTGAGCTGGAACAAAAATGACTATTGACAATAGTTATTTGATTATCAAGCATTGGATGATGAAATATTTGGAACAGGTACCATTTGAACTACAAAAAAGTTGGAAAACATCCAGTACAAATGAGTACAGTTGTGGTATTTTTGATTAATTCAACATGTTTGTCAACAGCATTCATTCATACCACCTTTAGTCTCTGCTAAAGTTTGTGTTATCATTTATATGATCTCATAGTCATTAGAACAATGCAACTGTCACAAATAGTTGTCAAGATATTCCACTTAAAGCCAAAAATGTTTACCTAGAGGGAGGAAAAGAGGGTAAACATGACCAGGGTTCATGGAGAGAACACGAATATCTATGACAAATTTCATCCAATCTGTTCCTCTGTTATGAAATTTCACTGTGATCCAAAAATATCAACCTACTGGTGGCGCTGGAGGAAAAGTCACAGCAGTTATGATGATGCATCCTCTGGAAACTATTTCAAGCTGCTGCACTATTATACTGTTTGCCTCTGAATCAGTGAAAACAAACAGTGACACGCAGGAGAAAATGTCAGAGAGTCACCAAAGTAGGCTTTTTTCTTCCCCGGGGGACCATGGATGTATGTGCGAAATTTGATATAATATTTATAATACTGATTACAAACTTACATGAAATGCAGCTGCTGAAGACATACAATGAACATAAAAACAGTAAATACGAGGGAAATAAAATCCAGTAAGTAAAATGAGGACATAAAATAAGAGTCTACAGAATAAGACAATTGAATAATATTAACAAATTGAGGTAAAGATGGCATATAATGACGTAAATTACTTTCTTATTTGATATGTAATACATGGCAGAGGCATGTAATGTGCTGGCTTCCCTGATGTCTGTGGACGGTGTGTTCCATAGCTTTGGGGCGTATTTAACATAGGTTGCAACTCTGTTCTGCTTTTGGTTGCTGTTGGGAACGTCCAATAAACAGACACGCAAACGATCGTAGTTTTCTTGAAGACAAATAGTGAACAAGGGAGTTAGCAATTGTCTATCCAATTCACAGCTTTATAGACGAGAAGGAGGACCTTCATCAATCTTAAATGTCACAGGAAGCCAGTGCGGAGCAGCTAAACCTGGACAAATGTGCTCTCTCCTCTTGGTTCTATGTCAATCCCAATTTAACAACTGTCAAAATGTTTCAATCTGTACCAGCCAACAGGCTAAATTTTCTATCCTTAGAACCATGCTGCTCATGCGGCTAAAAAGATGACGTAATCCAGAGTCATGGAGACTTTATAATTCAAAAATCTGACTTTGAAGAGAAGGGCAGAATAAAGTGCAGGGCACGGTTCTGCTCTCAGATTAGAAACTGAGATTGAAGGGGTAAATGCAGCAATGAATGCTTATTTGTCCAGAAGAAAATAAGGGACATTGTAGTTACCTTATCCTCCAGCCATCCCCAAATACACTGCAGGTATAAACTTAAGTATTATCATTACTGTTGTAATAATGTATTGGCTGTAACAATCTGTTAGAATAATAGGCAGTCTTGCACTAGGAGATAAAACGGTCCCAGTGTTAGTCTAAGCACCGTAGTCACATGTGCTTTGTTACCTCCGCCAGGGAGGTTATGTTTTCACCCCTGTCCGTTTCTATGTTTGTTTGTAAGCAACATTACGCAAAAACTACTTAACGGATTTCCACAAAACTTGGTGGAAAGACACGGTATGGGTCAGGGAAGAAGGCATTAAATTAGTCCAAGTAAAAGTACAGATCAGGATCAAGGAGCGAACTTTCTTTAACATTGCACGACAGGAAATCTGTCGAAAATGTTATTGACTTCCCTGGGAATAATTCATGCATCTTCATTTTAAAAAATCAGGCCCATTTAGAGGACTGGTTTCTGTAAGTGAGTGCAATTTGGTGCAGCTTGGTTGAATTGAAGGGGACTGTTGAGCCTTGGCAGAGGTATGCACTCTAGTTAGAGCTGTACTACTATATTGACTGAATGACAGTCAACAGCACACATGCCGTCCTCATATGTTTGTTCTCCATGTAGTGTCAGAGTTAATTCACACAACATACTGACACCTCGCCTCAGGCTACCACATTTACAGTCTTTGGAACTCACACTTCACAGGGCATAAAAATGCCAAATGAGCAGACAACTGTTGATGAAATGAACCAATCAACCACTGTTGATTTCAAAGTGAGAAAAAAACTACTTGTAAAACTGCAGGGAAGCAAAAATCACTATAATCTACAAGGTGGCTTTGTTCTACTCTTTCCCATATTTTTTTTGGCTACTAACTCAATCACTACCATCCACACAGCTTTGATTTTTATGGGAACATATTCTCGCTATTTTTATGTATGCTCCAAAGTTACAATTTAGGATCATTAAGTTCGGTGAGAGTCATGTTTATGGGTTGGGGTGGCTTCCTTAATATTTCTTAAGCTGCACGGGGGGAGGATCTCGGTGACAAGATGATGGAGGACGAATGGGAAAAAGCACCAGGCAAGGTTTCTCTCACCAACTACTTCAAAGTGCTCGGAGTTTTGCTTCTAAAAGGATGGATTAAAAAAATCTGTGTGGTTTTATCCCTACCACAGTGGGACGTGTGGCTTGGCTTTGCTCTGCACAGAGGTTCAGATTCAAATACTGACAACATCTAAGTCTGTAATAACATGTAATATTTGAATAACATTGAATATTAGTTTGTAAAATGTTGTTTTCAGGGAGAAATGTTAAAGGAGGAATATTCAACTTGTCAAATTTGGAATATTAGTCATTTTAGTAACTGTAATTGACTTAAAAACTTAAAAATAAGTGATATTAATTTGGTTTTTATGCTGCTTTTAATCATATATGTACTGTCACAACACTAGTTATTTTAATTGTCATCATTAATTTTTTATTTTAAATGAAAAATACAGCACTCCTTGTTTCATTCATTCAGCCTTTTTGAATAAACAGCATTTTTTAATTACCCTATCTAAAGCAAAGCAGCTTCTGCAATAACTAAATGTCCTTCAGAGAGAAGAGTTTTCAGTGATCCAGCTCTTTAACCAGAGGAATGAACCCGGCCCGAGAAATACAGAATGACAAGCATTTTTTCAGTTGCTATTTCTGCTCTTTTACATCATATAAGCCTTTCCTATTGCTGGCCAGAGGAAATGAAATGTTTATTATATAACCCTGAGGGCTTTTGCAGAGGGAGTTTTTGGTGGACTTAAAGAAAGAATAAGTTCCCCTCTCTTCCCTCACAAACTTGGCTTCCTCCTGTGGCATATGAGTGGCGGGAGGTAGAGGCTGGGTCACAGAAGTAGTGAAGGAGAACCGAGCAGCAGAAGGAATAAGAGAGATGGAGAGGGTAGAGGCAAAGGGGATTTAAGATTAGCAGCAGAGTCAGAGAGCTGCCAATCACCTACATGAGTCTTGGCCTCTGTGCTCTGCTGGACATGACAAAGCTTAACATCTGCCCAAATAAGCCACATCACCCACTTGGGATAGTTCTACAGCACATAAAATCGTCACGCCCTGCCCACTAGGAGGCTTTAATTTGGATGAATGGATCATAAATCTGTTGAATCTCTTCCTTTTCCTTCCCAGGCTTTGATAAATGAAGGCCAAGCTGAGAGATTTCAAAATAAATGTACTGAATTGGGCTGAATATGGAAGGTTTACCTGAGGGATTTGCTTCAGGAAACTCAAATTATTTTTCCAAGTCGAAGATTATCTGTGAATCTGTGAGACATGCTTGAGATGTCATTAGTGCAAAGCCAAAGAGACGCCACATTTTACCGTGTAGAGAGTCCAGTCTCCAAGTAAGAGTCTCTTTAAGATGCAGCCTGGCCACACTTATGATAATGTCTTGTGTCACTGTCCGGTGGAAGTAATCTCAGTGGTGTGGACAGGACACAGGGTCACACTGCCCCATGACCGCTGACTGTAAGACAATTCTGTAATTTCCTGCAGTTACTGTGGCCACAGTGAGTCGGATAATATCCCACTATCACAACCATCTGAGAGTGATTCCCCGGCACAGCCACCGGCATGGAGCAGCTAACGGTCGATATTCACACATGCACACACACATATTGTTTTTGTGTACAGTGTGTGACACAAAAAGTACTTACTTATGCAAATACTGTATTTGTATTGGGAAATGCTCATCCATATTCTTGATAATGAGAATATAATTACCACACTCATCTAACTGGTCGTAAAATCTATATTTTTCAGTGTTGTCCATGACCATAACTGTTCTGAATAGCTAAACCTGGGAAGCACAATGCAGGGCAATCCTTGAAATCGCTCTAGCTTCTAAAGGAAAGAGTCAGGTGCTCCAAGTGTTTCTGGTTAAATAGTTTAAGGTGTAAGAGGGACACTTACATTTGAATCTTGGGTTCAATACCTTGGTGTTGCACCTTGTTTTTAACTCCAGCACCTGAAGTAATAACTCAAGGTTTCTATCTTTTTGACTTTTTACATCTACCTCAGGGTGTTGGAGGAGTGTATAGTTTGAGGACATGGATTCAAGGCTCATTGAATTTTCTAGTGTGTGTGTGTGTGCGCGCGTGCATGTGTGTGTGTCTGAGTGAGTGAGTGAGTGTATAGAGAAATGTGGGAGTGATGGTGGAGAAGGAAGAATGGTGGACCAGTAGGTAAGAAGTCGGAGTGAAAGACCATCTGTCTGGAGGGGTCTGGGGGATGTTGGGGTCTGAGGTAGTGACCCTTCCTACCACTTCTGAATGATGTCAGAATGATGGCGACAAAGGAGTTAAAGGGTAATTAAAAATTTGAGGGGAACAACCTGATGTTAAATACCCGTCTTCACTGATTAATTGACAGATCAGAACAACTTTATTTGTTTTTTTATTTTCCCTGTTGTCAGTAACATATCCCTGTTCCTCGTTTTCTTTACTGTTATTATCCTCATAATATGGAAGTATTATATTATTTTACTTGCATTTTTTTCCTTTTTCCCCATTTGGCTTGTATCAGGAAGGAGACAGAGTGACGCTGATGGGGGGGTTAGACATCTCTGGGATGCAGAAACACTGAGCCTGGTGTAGGACCTGGTTCCGTGGGGGGAGTGGATACAGCATCATAATGACCAAGCCAAATATTTGTCTAGTCCATATTCTGAGAGCATAATGAAGTCCTTTTACAGAAGGCATCATTGGAATCTGGATACTGATTTTATGCCAGAGAGAGCAGGTTTCACTAGGCCCTGCTGTTTCCACTTAGGCTACCCTGGTCTCTGGTGGCCCTGACCAAATCCAATACAGAGCCCTGTGTCCAGAAGAAGAATGAATTTCGGCTCTGTTTGACACATGATGAGCACTGAATCGGAAATTGAGGTTGGATTTAATCAGGAAATGCATTATACACCGAGGTGGGATTTCATTATACAGTGAATTGAATAAGAACTTGGCTGGAATTTAAAATTAAGGGTCTCTCCTAGTGTACATGCTGTCGGAGTCCAGTTTTTATGGAGGGAGGAGCCTGGAAGGTGGAATTTCACAGCGCCCGATTGGGCCAGCTTCTCTCTCACATACACATCTAAGACCCTGTGCACACACTTACAGTATATACAGTATGTCTTCTATGCTCATACTCACACAGGTGTGGACTAACTTCCTAGTGCGTTGCTCCTTTCTGATGGTGCCAAGTTGGTCTTGTGTCAATACGCGATGATGCCAAAAAATGTGTCAGGAATGAAAAGAGGCCGAATCTATACTGCCCCAGACTCTTCTGCCCCACTTCTACATATTTCAAGATATTTCTGTTGCAGGCCAGGGTACAGGACTTTGCAGAAATGATCAGGGTTGGGGGAGGGGATGAAAAGTTTGAGTTAGCAAGACCGTCCCCAGCGTTATTTTATTATAATTGGACCTTAAATGAACAAAACATTCAGCTGAAAGTCCTCCGCAATTTTTCAAAGCAAAGCAAGACAATTGAATTGGTACGAATAGTTTTAGCAGTAAAAGAGCACAGAGAATTTAAAGTGGCCATTTAGAATATAGGACTAGATGGTGAATATCCCTTGTACGTTTGAAAGTCTTCTGCACAATTTAGGTTACCAACTACCAGTAGATGTTAGCAGGTGTTAGTGGCCATATGTTAGGGGCATAACTTCCCTTAGCACCTTAGCATCATCAAGTGTTGTGGCCTTGTAATCAATGATACAGGCCCAACTTGAGGGTACGCTGGGGCTAAAGGTAAATCTGACTGGCTACTGGCTTGTATAGCACTACTATGAAAGCCATGTCGCCTGCTCAGTAGATCAGACATCATCACCTCTATGTTTTTTAAACTAAACACTTTCCCAGTTAAGAACATAGGACAAGATGGTACGTTCTGCCGCACTAATTAATGCCTACCGCCAGTTGATGTTAGTGACCACCAGCGGAGTAGCAGAGTAGCAATGTGAGAGGGTAGCTCATTGTTTAAGTGTCCGACCCACAACCTGGTTCACTCTCACTGCTCTAGTAAACCATTTGTATACAGAGATCCTGCTATGTTTCCGTCAAGAAGACTCCTCCTTATGCCGCCTTTGCATGTTTACGCTGAACCAAACCACCTGGCATGCTGCCGCCCCAGTGTGAGATTTCATCCAGCATGCCCACCATGCCAGCTCTCCCTTCTAAACAGACACTGATTCTGCAATGTGACTATGTCTGCTGCCAGAAGAAAGTTGGAACAAGAATTTTGTGTTCACATCTTTTATACAGAACAGGTAGATTAAGGCCACAACATCGCCTCCTTCAACAGGCTGTGTAAAATGAGCTATAGTGTCAATATCAGCTGCATCTACAAAGATGTCAATGCTGCCCGCCAGTGGCCAATAAAGTCAGTTATTGTATTAGTTATTATACATAAAATATTTATAGTATTTTATCTTACTTTTTTTTCTTAGATACATTTTATGCTTTGGATTGTATCTACTTGCATCATCTATTTTATTGTGAAACACTTTGTAACTTTGTTGGACCAAGTGTTTTTTTCAATTGAGTAATTCATATTTTAATTAAAAAAAAGGAATTGTAGAGGAATTGGCAATTAAAAATATTATGATAAAGATAACAAATTGATAAATCCTTTTTACTAAAGCCGCCTTAAGTTCAGAGATCTTCAGGGAATTGAGTCTCCACACTTTGCCTTTCACACATGTAAAGTGCAGCGTGAGGTTCTCTGTTCAGACGCGTTCACAACAGCGACAAATAATCCACAGGATTTATGTGAGGGGTGGTGCAGAGGCCGGATGTAATGTAAGAATTCTGATGCAGAGATAAGGTGATTGTGTTTACAGCACATCAACAACAGCTTCGCCTCTTATCTCCACTATGAGATAGTGCGCCATTTTTTCTTTGGTTTTCTTTTTGTGTTTTTCATTTTTGCGTCAACCCCCCCCTCACTTGCTTGCGGTGAATAGTGTAGAGGATCCCCTGCTGTCTTCTCACATCGTCTCCTGCAGACGTTACACAAGAAGGCGAAAAGGTCTGCAGAAACTCAGGAGGCTCTCACTTGCATCGTTGCAGTCATACATACACCTCCGGAGAAACTGCAGAGGTGTTTCTGGAGTTCAGGCCATCTCTAGAAGCAGCTTTAATTTAAGCCATTTTAGATTTTAAGTTGTCATTGTCACTTTACATGACACATTTGTATGTTAAGATGCACAATAAGGTAAAAAGGAGAGCTGCTAGGACAGTTAAAAAAAAGAAAGAAAAATGATTTCTGACCCCCCCTTCAGCCAAAAGAAAAAATACACAGCCCTCCCCCTTTCTGAACCCCCCCTCCCTCCTAATAATTTGTGTACAGTCACAGTTACAGTACATTTGCAGCAGTTGAGCAGATTTCCAACTCTCAACCTTGAACACATAAATACAGTAAGAAAATAGCAAACATTGCAGAAATCAAACTAAAAACAGCACATGGCGGAAACTCAGCTCCATATTTGACTCTTCAACAAGTGAAGGTCTGTGTGGTGTTAGCCAGGTCCGTGAGCCTGCCACCCCCCTGTAGGTTATTCTGGCATTATTATGAGAACCCAACATGCTCATTATGGTTGTGGCACTGTTTTCGGAGTGGTTGTCTACTCTGGTGAGCCAGCGCTGGAAATGCTTGTGGTGAAGGAATGAGAGGGCGACAGAGAAAGACGCACAAAGGGAAGAGAGAAAAGGAAACGGGGAGCGATGAGGACA
Organism: Hippoglossus stenolepis; assembly: GCF_022539355.2. Taxonomy (NCBI): domain Eukaryota; kingdom Metazoa; phylum Chordata; class Actinopteri; order Pleuronectiformes; family Pleuronectidae; genus Hippoglossus; species Hippoglossus stenolepis. The sequence continues at coordinate 13,759,757 of NC_061500.1, forward strand.
AAAGTAAAGAAGATAAAGAACAATCAGAAATTAAAGACAAACAGAAATAGAAGGAGAAAGGGAAAGGCACCAAAATGGGAATGAGAGAGCGACAGAAACAGCAGACGCAAGTCTGTTTGACCACTTTCCACCTCCCAGTGCATCACGAAAACCATCCCTACACACAGGAAGGAGACAGAGCCGGGAACACAAACAAGTGGACAGAACCACCTGTAAAGGGAAAAACACAAACCACTGAGACGCTCCACATATACACACTCGTGCTCCTGTGCATTCACACACACACACACACACACACACACACACACACACACACACACACACACACACACACACACACACACACACACACACACACACACACACACACACATTCCTGGTATGAACGGTCTTCTTGTGTGCACTGGAGCTGAGAGAGACAGCACTGTCTGGTTCACCGCCACCACCTCCGTAACCTCTGCCACTGCCCAGCATGAAAACACACCTACACAGAGGTGACTGTCTTTACTACCTATTTATTTGTTGAGTGACTTGAGGTTATTTTATGTCTTCACATGCTCTGGAAACACCACTGTATTACTTATTTAGCTAGTATCTTCCTCAGATATTTTAAATCGTGAATGTTTTATAGTTCCCAGTGTTTTTACACAGTTTTACTTTTATCCATGATAATTTAACTAACACAGGGCTTTGTCCCCCTGAAACTAATCAAAACATGCAACTAACAGCAGTGACATCAGATCAACAGATAAATGTAAATCATAAGAAATATGTGAACACCAAACGAAAGCCATTGCTCAATTTTCTTACATTTCACTCTGCAAAACACTTTATTGGTTGTTTATGTGTATGTACAGCTCACTGTAAACACTGATATGCAAACAGCCTGTGTTGCTGTATTACTCTTGCCGTGCATCAAAGAGCAGTCTTGTGTCCTCACTAGGCCCAGGCTGCAATTTGGGCTCAAGGCGTGGCCCGGCACCCATTGGGCTGTGTCCGCCCTGAGTACCAGTAATGACCCCTTCCCTATGGGGAGCGTTTGATCTGGGCTGCCTGTGTGCTTCAGCAGGGCCTATTTCTGGAGCGTGGGGGGGATAAAGGGAGCTTTCAGACGTGGTGCCAATGACCATAATTAAGCAGCTTTAAGGGGTGGCAGTGAGCGCGCTAGCATGCGCAGAGTTTGTAATTTGCAAGTTGGGGGCAGAGTCGCTGTGGCTCATTGGAAGTACATGGGAGGGTCGGGTGGCACCCGGCGCTAGAACACAAGGGACAGAGTGTGTGAAGGGGACCGTAAAGAGGACGTTAATGACTTGTGTCCATTAGCACCCACCCCTGGGGCCGGCTGACCAACGGCCTCGAGCTGAAATACAGAGAGATCGCCGTAGCAATCGTTCCCCACCCTGACAATGTGTCATTCAAGGCGACCTTTCAGCGCTCAAGGCCTCTTGTCAGTCAGCTCAAAGAGAGAGCTCTGATGGACCCAAGTCACCAGCATCCTCAGCCAGTAGTTTACTGGGAGCATATATATATATATATATATGTATATATAGTGAGTTTAAGGTGGTTTTAAGGTGATAAAATCTGACTTCAGAAACTATCCAAGCATTCACCTCAAATTGATTTAATTACAGTAAAAACAAAATTTTAATCTGCTAGGCAAGTGCGTGTTTCTCTAAAATGCTCAGGGCTGTTACTTTGGCTGAGGGGGGAGTGCTGTTCATTCATTGACCCTGTCAGTTAAAGGACACGTTCACTAAAACTAGTCAGACCACTAAAACTAAATGTCAAGAACAACATATCTCTGCGGAATCAGTTTGCTCATCACTTTGGATAATAATCCACAGTGCGGTTGCTGTGAAACACTTTCTACTGTTGAAGAAGTCCTCATGTAACTACCTCCTGAGAGAAGCACAAGATGTCTCAGCACCCTGTGTAGTGTACATGTTCATGAAACAACTCAAACAGATGTCAGGTGGTAATTACTGGCTATAGTGTCTCTGCAGAGGTCTTTGGTATAGGTAGGCCTCACCCTGCACCGGGCCATGACCCCTCTTAAGGTAATGGGGGCTGATCCAGGTGCTGCTCACTCTCCATGCCTCCATTAACACGTGTCCGACACAGTGGGCAAAACTGATGTCTGTATGAGCTGGCCCAAGTTTCTGCACTGTGTTTAAACCACGTTATGACAAGGTTTTTGTGTGCCTGACCAAATAAGAGAGAGATTACCCAGAAAATTACAATATATGTGGGTGGAGGCTCAGGAGGTAGAGAGGGCCGGCCACTAAGATCCGTGGTTCGATCCACGGATCCTCCAAACTGCTTTTCGAAGTGTGCTTGGGCAAGATACTGAACCCCAGATTTACAGTCTATGAATGGTGTGTGATAGAAAAAGCGCTGTATGAATTTGTGTGTGATTGGGTGAATGCAACTTGTACTGCAAAGCACTTTGAGTGGTCAATAAAACTGGAAAACCATATGTGTGACTGCTTCAGTACTCACTCCCTTTTCAATCCCCTCTTATATTTTTCACAATTTGTCTCAAAGGGGGGGTGAAAGCGAGTTTAAAAGTCTCTGTTTTGCTGATGCATTCTCACACATCTCACAGCTATTTATGAATACAGTCAATATCTGTAAGTCATTTCTCACATTTCTATTTCCAAAGGGGAGCTGAGATTTACTTGTAAAAGTTAAATTCTCTCTTCTGCTGATCAATTCTCAAAACTCTGTGGACGGGTGTCACCGGGGTTCATTCATTTGCCTCACCAGTGCATGGGGCTCTGGGCCGGATCCATGTAGCCACCCCCCCGGAGTAGGCGTGTAGTTGCTCGCCACAACCGCTGGGTCTGTAACTTGACACCTGGCCGCGCGGTGCGCTCTGCCATCGCTTTACCCGCAGAAAGCCCATTTAAAAAGGAAAGGGATGAGTCCTGCGCTCCTGACTCCGTAACCCCCCTCCTGAAGGACCCAGCTTTCTCTCCGGCTGCGCGGCCCTCGATCTGGATCGGCATAAATGAATGAAACACAGGGGAATATCGACAGACAAGCGCGCAGGAAAACTCTCTATCAGAGCGGCCTGCCAGTGCCAAGAGGAATTTATGTCGGGCTTGACAGGCACTTCAACATGAGTTCTGTCCTCTGGAAGTTCATCTCCAGCTTGTCAAATGCGTAAAACGGCGACCGGTGTCTTCTGCTGCCCCCCTCGCAAAGGAGTCACGCTGTGATTAACGGATCAGGTTTTTGACTGCCGGGACAAATGAATACAAATGAATTTAGGCACCCGAAGGAGAGATTGCAGAACCTCTCATCTAGACACAAAGTAAGTGAACATTTGCTTCTCATACATTTTCTTTCAGCGTTCGCTCTGATGAGAGGATGTTGCGGAGAGCTGAGCTGTGAGCGCGCACTGACACGGACTGAGTTACAAACCAGGGAACTGTTGCGCTCCGTGTGCGTAAAGCTGTGATGTGCCGGCTGGCTGTGGTCCAGGAGTGATGTCCACTGGGGACCACTGAAGCTTTTGTATGGGCTCTGTTTAGACCATGCATTTGTCACCATTTGTCTAATGGAATGACATTAAGCGTAATTTTGCCAAAATGGCTCAATGTATCCAAAGCTTTTAATCCGCCCCTCATCAAATGTTAATTTTAATGGAACTGTAAAAAGAGACCAAGCATAATAATTAGGTTTATTTGGTGACAAACTTTGCATGTTATATTTAATATAACCTCCTATCTATGTTTTCTGCAAGACAGATCGTGATTAGTGCATTCGATTGTTTGAAAGTATTTTCCATAAATACTTATGCAATGGGTGCATGTAGATGTTTTGCTAAACAGTGTTTACGGAACAGACCCGGTAGAGCGAGCAAAACATCAGACATTTATTCGGATCTATACATTTTAATTATAGGTTTATCAGCATACACTTTGTGAGGATGCTGGCCATGTTTTCCTTTTTACGCAGCCACTTTTACGCACTTGAAAGGATTGTTTTAAAAGGAAGGATGAGATTACTATCTTCAAAGAAAGGACTATAATTAGTATTAGGAAGGTGAAGTAAATTACATCAGCTTATTCAACAGGATACATTCCCTGAAAACAACCACTTATCGATGCATTTAAGCAAACACCTGCGAGTTTTACTGCTCTGGTTCATAAAGTCCAGATGTTGTATGCAAGTGTTTACGGCATCAATTTTCACAGACAGTGAAAAATTCATCGGGCCGTTGTAATATATTGAGCTTGGTGCTGGGTTGGCTACAGCAGCAGCCAGCTGTTGCAGAATTGTCGCATAAAAGTCATTCATTCGTGTGCAATTCTAACATTTCATTAATATTTGGCTTTATTGCGCGGTAAACATCTGGTTCAGATAGTGGCAGAGATAGTTGGGGCACAGTCTTCTTGAAAGTGGAACGCAGTTGACCTGGTTTTTCAATAAATAAAGTTTTACAAATGGCATCAGTTGATCACACCTCCCTGCATGTTGCACAGAAATAACTGTCATTCGTAAAGAAATATAAGAATGGCTGTAGCGGGTTATTTCCTGACAAATGTAGCCATGGATCAACAGTGGTATATCCACATCATTCATCATTCACATGTACATGAGTTGAGATAAATGACCGTCTACCTGCGATGCAATTCGCCTTAGGTCCACTTGGTGTCGCCCTCTATGTCAGACTCCTGTTTTTTTACATGCAGGTATTTATGTTCAATGTGTTGATTCATTTAAACGTTTTTTACAATGTAAAAAAGCAACTACACAATCAGCTTTTTTAAATTTCAGATTTAATATACAGAGTCTTTGCGAGATAGTCACTGTTGTTCTGATAACAAAAGTTTTGCTTCTAATAATAACTTTTGGTAAAACAAAGTCTCGCAGTGTATCATAATGAGTCATATACAATTTCACAACTCTCATCTCCTCTCAAACACAAATACTTCTGACAAAGGTTATATGATAAAAAGAAATTAGTCATACACTGTCTTAAGTGAGAGATTACTTGATTGCAGGGAAACTGTCTGTTCATCCATAGGAATTTTCCACTGTGTGTGTGTGTGTGTGTGTGTGTGTGTGTGTGTGTGTGTGTGTGTGTGTGTGTGTGTGTGTGTGTGTCTGCGCTCTGGGGGCAGAGCAGGATCACCTTTGGGAAATCCTTTCAGGGGAATCAGTGAGTAAAGTCCAAGCTTGCGGAAAAAAACTACACTGGCCCCTCAGTGGCTTCTTCTCCACCTCTGGCTGGTCGCTGGCCTGCAGACAGACAGATGCTGTTTTGAGTGTGTGTGTGTGTGTGGAGAGTGGACGATGGTGTTGTTGGGGTCGAGAGGTTAGACTCAGAGTTTAGACACGGATGATGCAGTCACGTTTTTAGGAAAGATAAAGACGGTGATGGTGGAAACATCTTCGGGGGAGTGATGATTTAGAAAGAAGTATAAAAGGGAGGGAGAGCTGCTTGGTGGAAACATGCCATTGATAATCTTTAGATTAGACCATATAATGAGGCACATGGTTAACTACTTAAAAATATGAGGAGTGAAATTCCTTGATGGTATAATAAAACACATTCTGACCCCCTCTCTCCATCTGCTCAGTCACACAAATGGCATCTTTCCACTATTCACTGTTAAATTACTTTTTCATAGCAAATTAGACGTGTGTTAATCATAGTTAAGTCGAGCTGGTGAGGAGAGAAAGATGGTATCAGCAGTAGAGAGCAGTATTCCCCCCCCCCCACCTCCTGTCTTTGAAATGTGAGTTCAGCGACTCACAGCAAAATATATAGGTTTGACTCTCAGGTTTGATGCATGACTCAGGAAGAAGCATTGTTCATCTGGCCTGTATTTTGTCTACTCATTGAGAATTCCCTCTGGTAGTCTTGTCATGTAGCTCACTGTTGCATGTATGAAAACCATACCAGACGTGGTTAGTTACACATGGCAGCCTTACTGATTTAAATGCCCTCTGTGCACAAATCCACCTCGTGCAACATCCTTCAACATATACCCTGTCGCACACACTTCCTAATGACAATCTGAAGAAGCTACACTCAATTTTTTCATATGAAAAGCCAAAGAAATCAGCGCTGTTGCCCAGGAAACTTGATCCAGCTTCCACACATGTAAACAGCCTGAGGGACAGAATGAGTGTTATTTGCTGCAGTAAAAAAAAAAATCTCAGCATTCATGACTCATTTTCAGAAAGCTGATCTCTCCTCAGCTGATAAGAAACTGACTGTGGCTGTAACCAGCTGGGAACGTCTGGTGGCTACACACACACACACACACACACACACACACACACACACATGCACATAGACACACACACATCCTGAGTAACCATAGCCAGCTGTATATTGGGTCGATTGTGCTTAAGCTTTATTGGTAACAAGGAGCTAGAAGAGCAAGAGATAAATGCCACAAACACACATACAGTATAAGCCCACCATCACACGCACATACACTTACATAAGTACAAACACTCTGATTGTGTACATTCGCCACATATTGACCTAGGGGTTGTTTGGAGTAATATTTTCTAAACAGAAAGAGAAGACCGCTGTGCACAAAAGTTACATTTAGACAATAGTTACAGTCTTTCCCACGTCTATGTATATGGTGTCCTTGGCCCACGCCCGCGTCTGCCTGCTTCCCTGTGGCCCTCCAGCCACAGCTGCTATACACATTCCCCCAACTAGTGTGTGACCATGTGTGTCTGGATGACCTCCAGCGGTAAACAGTGGCTCCCCTGCCTGTCACCAGATCTCGGTCCCCCACTGAGCTCTCAGTCCACTTGCCAATCAGCCTCCTTTAGCTTTACTGCACACCTGGATGTGGTGAGGGTGTTGAGACAGAGCATTTCGTTTTTGTTTCGTGTGTATGTATGTGTGTGCGTGTGTTGGTTTTGGGGAGGAGGGTTGATGGATAAGACCACTATATTTATGCCTTACAAACCACAAAGTGAAGCTGTGTGTGTGTGTGTGTGTGTGTGTTTTGGAAAGAAGTGCACTGAGTTGTAAGTGCTTTTGCAGAATCCACTTCCCATTTGTTATTCTCATATCAGCGGTTCAGTTGCAAAGCCTGTGTTTTTCTTGAATCAGTGTTTTGGTGGGATGCAAAAACAATGATCATTCAGATCACTTTCGTTTCCTTTTATGTCACTGGAAAAATCTATTTTGTAATCTCAGTCTATGTCCGTGTTTTTGTAGTCTATTAAGACATATGCCATAGATTTTGTAACAGCAGCAGTTGTGTCTTCAATAAAGCAGATTTTAGGATGTTCAGGAAGTTCTTCAAAGTACTGGTAGTTAATACACACTTTACAAATTCTTTACAGAGCTGATGTACGCATTAAAGACATATTTTTGTTGCCACGTTGTGAAAAATCCCTTTGACCTGTTGGTCTGTCTGATCACCTTTACAAAAATCAAATACTAAAAAAGCCTGTCAACATTTAAGGTTGCTAGTTGAAACCCTTGATTAATACCTTATTTTGATATATATGGATATTAGAACATGTGAAACCCATTAATATTTATTGGATCCACACATTGGTATCATTTATAAATGATTTGTTACCAAACAGAAAGGTTAAACACCAGAAATAAATAGGATTTTTACCCAACCTGGCAACCCAAAATCTGTTAATAAAGCATTAAGAGTTATGTGATCTATTATTATTTAATTATGTATAAAAAAAACAAGTGTGCGCTGCCTGTTTCTAATGTCCTTTCTTCTCTTCCCACAGGAGAGCCCTATTGCTCTGCACCGTTTTATATTGTACTTGTTACCTGGGACTTACACAAGTACACTCTGAAGGTAAGACATGGCTCCCACTCATTTCCACTTATTTTCACTCATTCACTCACTTCCCTGCCTCAGTCTCTTTTCTCTCTACCGAAAAGTTTGGAGCAAAAAAAATGAAAACAGTAAAAAAAAATGATTGGTACACTGGAGGGATTTTGTAGTTATTCTTCGCCCGTTTGGTCATTGCCCAAGCACGTAAACACATTGCTATGAGATTTGGGCCAACCGTTGCCATGACGACAAGTGTTGAGTAAGCTAAGTTGAGTGAGTAAGGGAGTGATCAGGTCATAGATACAGAGCAAGACCATTACAGAGAAAAAAAACCTCTCAAATCACTAATGGCTCAGTTCTTCTACACAGAAACTGTTCTGACGGCAATCAATATATTTACAATTGCCACAATGCTTATTGTTTATCTGTCTGGTTCTCAACATAATGTTTTCATTCTGTCTCCGCTCTCATAGCGTTGTTTTCAGATGCAGCGGGCAGCTGGTTTCAGTAAAAAAGTATTTTCCAAATGCAGACAATGACAGTTAGAGACTAGCACATTAATACAGCAGAAGAGCCAAGTATTTCATTCAGCAGGTGGTGGAGACCAAAACAGAGCTAGAAGAGAATAAATAGTGGATTTTCATTCATCAGGTGGCCAAAAAAAAAGCTCCAACTAAATGATAATGTTGCTTCGGAACTACTGGAAGAATAATGTAGTGCTGGGTGTTTGCGATATCTAATTAAAAGTTGATTATATGCCAGTCTTTCCCTTTCAAGTAGGAATTGATGCAAATATAAAAATAAAATGTTATCATTTTTGTATCTCCTGCAGTATTGATTGATCTAATATTGACAGCGAGTCATCCTCTATGACCATTGTACTACTTTTTACTTTTTATTTGATTTATTTGAGTTACTTTTCGTACCGTTTTGACGGTTTTCCCCTGATGAAAAGTTACAGTCCAGTGAATTGGCCCCTTCTCTTCTCTAGTTAATATGATTAAGACTGACAGGGGCACAGGGTTCAATAGGCCCGACACAGTGACTGAAAACTGACGGCAGACACAACCAAATATCACTTCAGTTAATTACGACAAGGTTGAAACCTTTTTTCCCCCCATTTCCAATTGTTATTCGGTTTACAGCGTCAAACTCTACATGGCTCCTATAATAAGCCATGTAAAAGCTTACATCTGTTATTTTAAGTGATCGCTTATTACATTTACCACCCACACACACCTCCACTATCCCATGTTAGACTTTAAAAAAACTAATATGTCAGGTGGACCTGACATATGAGTGAACATAAAAACCTTTCCTAAATGGAAGTACAAAAGTAGGGAGTGTGTTTTCTTTAAATTCTGAAACAGTAGCTCTGCTCCTCACACCACCACCACACACATTGTGGATCAGAGAGAGGCTAAGTATTTTATAGAGGGAAAAAGGCAGCGTAAGAAGCATATTAAAAGAGTTTGATTTAATAAAAGGAATAAATCTGAAGGTCATGTAGTAAGAGGGTCATAGTAATTACCCAATTAGTAAGCTGTATATCTTACTGCAAAATGAATTTATTTTGGAAAGGGTCAGTTTTGGTGTAGCTTTTCCTTGTATATAATGTCATTGCATTGGCCAACATCTCTAAGGATAGATCATCTAAGAAATCTCATAACAACATATCAGCCTATAACCATTTTATTTACACCGCCTATGACATTAATAACATCTTTGATGTTTTTATTTAATAAGAAATGTAGTGGTCAGGATTTTACAATTAAAAAGTGTCACTGTTTTCTGATGGAGAAACCTTTGGCATTTCTCTATTTCATCTATTTAAAAAAATGCATGAAACATAAAGTAACATCTATGGTTTGATTCCAGTCAGAGGCCTTTGCTGCATGTCATATTCTCTCACCTTATTCATTGTCTCTCTGTACTGCAAGCTGTCAAGAACGTAAAGTTCAGTTGCACGCTACCACGGGGTCTGTGTGTCATACTAGCCATAGATGAATGATGCATGTCATATCCTTCAACATTTTCTGCCTGTATCTCTCTCCAAATAAAAAACAAATGCCAAAAAAATCAGTCCCTGATTGAAATCATGCGAGAACGCCAAGATTGTCATCCATTTAATAAGTGTTGACTCCAAAAGTAATAATGTGGCAATACATACAATGATGATTCTTCTGTCAAGAAACATCATAAATGTCTACAGACAAGCGCTGGCCAGTCCAAGTGAGATTATTTGACTGTGTTTGAATGTGTGAGTGACTTCATCCTCTACAAGGGATAACATTTCAGAGTAAAGAGCCTTGGATACTCTCTCTGTCCTACTTGAGTAATTTGGCACAGAGCGAGGCTATGAACTCCAGCCATGTGTTAAACACAAGTCTCTGTGTGTGTGTTCACATCCACACAGTATTCTGTATATCTAAAACCATATAGGTTAATGTATGCTCCAGTAATAGTGCATGTGGTATTAAAGTAAAAGGTTTGGAAACAGCGGTCTACGTACAGATGCATGTAATGCCCCCCATGCCTTTCTGCCAAATCCTGTCCTGTCCTGTCCTGCAGAGGAGACCACACAGAGAGGCTTCACTTTTTGGATGGGTATACACCGAATCCCATGTAGGTTTTGTTTAATCAGCGTATTTTATACAGTCCTGTACAGTGCAAGGAAAGACTAAGAAAGGGCTATGTAGGAGGCATGCCTAAATTCAGATCACTTTTCACTGGGCCAAAAAAACATGTTTTAAAGTTGTGATTTGACCGATGATATGATGCTTTCACAGACATATCAGTATTGACTTCGAATTTTATTTCACAGAACAAAGAATGCTGAAAACATGTGTTTCCTAAATTTGTATTTTCAATATATTTGGTTGAGTTTGTGTTATGAGATCTTCAAGTCATTGGCATTTTTTTTAAACATATATACCAGCCGATTTTGGCATGGGCCCCACAAAATCCAATTCGATCACACGCTAGTGTGATGTTGGAGTATAATGTTGTTTAAAATCCACTGCAACATTTGTTAAAAACTTGTTATGTATTAGAAGCAGTCAGTAATTCGAGTCTAGACTGATCAGTTTGAGTGAATTTGTTTTACATGATATATGTGTGAACTGTTTTCTGCAAAACAGTTATCAGATGTTTTCTCCCTCAAGTCTAGTTACTTTATAACTACCACTGTTATCAGTGATCAGATTCATATTCAAAACCTTTTTTAAACTTTATATGCAATTGTATCTTTTTTAATATTCTAAGTCTGATGCCCCACAGTGGTCTATTGATGCATGGCTGGTATTATAGAAAGACAAGCATCTCATTGAAGTCCATGCTCTCTGCCTTTCCCCTCATCTTTTCCGCTTTCTGTCGTCTCATCAACATTGCATGTCCACTTTTCTGGCTTTTCACAAGCAGGGCTTCTGTACACATGTCCCCATTAAACAAGACCCAGTGACCACAGGTCAGAGTGAGCCCAGAGACAATAAAGATGGTGAGGGGCCTCGATCGGAGATCACAGGTCATATGGAGAAACACTGGGACCACTAAGACAGAAACATTGAAAGGAGGGTCAGCAGAGAGGCTGCAAACTGTATTCTGCTGCACTGACTCGTGGTGAATGTCCAAACTGACTCTGTTGACAAGGAGGGCAGAGAGGAAGAAGGAGAAGGGGGATGCTGTCTGATGATGCCGATGTCCTCTGTTTCATTAACCCCCTATGGCCTTAAAATAAACAGGCCATGCCTTGATATCGCTGGAGCAACCATTTCCAGCACTAATACTTTAGCATACTTTATGTGGAAACTTTACAGAAAATCTACATTTAGAGACTGAACTCTGCCCTCTGTGGCTCAAAATTCACAAACACTGAAGATTACACTTTGCCTCATAAGTGAGAGTGTTGGCCTGATGGTTGCTATGAGAGGATTAGGTCCTTTAGCCTGATTGTGCGTTCCTGGTACTGGCTGCTTTGGCCTTGACTGAGCCCCTTCACAATTACAATTACTTCTACAAGCCGTCATGTTTCTGACGACAAAGTGAACACCAATGACAAAGTCTTGGGACTTTCAATCTCTACAATAAAATATGTACAGTGAAGGGATAAATATATCTCCTGCATTATTTTCTCTCTGTCTCATGAGTAATTTAATTTTTGTAACTTGATATCTGTATAAAAATAGCAAAAACCACAAGCATAACGAGACAGTATGACATTTCACCAAACAAAGACATAACCAGTTAGATAAAGATCATACAATTGAAACTACTGTACTTTGATTTTTCTTTGAAGCTTTAAATTATTTTTGTTTCCCTAGATGTTTAAATGTGGCCACATAAGGATTACATTGTGAATTGTATGCCTGCAAGGAAATAAACTACTTGTACCATGGGGGCACTTTGTTGTGTGCCTGCTTAAAGCTGCTTTATGCTTCACAAGAGTCATACAATGAAAGTTATGACACAACTTGCAGTGCTGGATAAGAAGCACAATTCTGCAAACCACTGACATTTGAAACAAAAGCCACCACAGCACCATCTACCCACACAGACACACAAACCAACCAGGATCAGTCCACGATCCCCAGCCGTCAGCCTAGTTTTATGTCTGTCTGGACCTATACATAGTCATTTAGTTTGGTCTAAAGTTGCGGCAGACAGCTTACAGAAGCAGTTTGGTGGTCCCGAAGCCCAACGAGTAGTTTATTATTCTTTTTATGTAATTTTTTGTTTCAGCTACCTTTTTTCCATCTCTTCACCTTGCAGAGTATATTCTCCCTTTCTATGTGAACTGCTGTTCTGTGTTGGCTGAGAGATGAGTGGGACAAGATGTATGGCTGGTATGCTGCCATGCCTGTCATGTGGTTCTGTTTTGTTCATATAAAGTTTTGTAAAATTGGCATGTAACCCAGTGTAGTCAATCAAACTGCCACTTGCAAAGATAGATCAAACATTTGGCTGAGCCTCACTCGTGGCAGGGAGAGCAAATTCTCACAAAGAGCTCAGAATACCCTTTTAATTGTTAAAATCTAATATTTTTCTTCCACATTATTGTTTTCATTTATGTATTTACTTACTGTTGTGTATGTATTTGTTGTCCAGTGTCCATGTTTCTACCACATCAATATATATGAATAATTCTCTCCATTTTTGCCACATATAGTAGCAAAACTTTTAATCCAGATGATAAGTGTAAAACTAATCACTCGCCTGTGCCCTTACAACTGCCCTGCCATTGTCCTTGTGTGATGAAAACTTCCCTTTCGCATTCATGCATGAAGCCATTTTTCCTTTCCAGGTTTAGAAGAGACTGCAATAATAGGCTTTTGATTTTCCCTTTTGACTGATGGCACTGGTGCGTGACCTTCATTAACAAGCCTGTCATAATTATTTGCAACTCTAACACTGCTCTCCTTTCCATCTAGATGTGGACATCCTCCAAAAGTTGGGGCTTAAGGGAGAAAAGCCGTCACGCTCGGTGCCTGCAGGGGTCATTCCATTCAGATCAGGGATCATCATCAACCAGCGGGCACACATCGAGGCTCCATTGCGCTCAGTCTTCCCAGCAGCCGTCGGGCCCAACTTGGCACTGGTCCTGAGTGTGCGCTCACACCGTGTCAACAGTGCTTTCCTCTTCACCGTGCTCTCAGACCACAGGAAGATCCTTCTTGGTCTGCAGCTTGTACCTGGAAATCTGGTCCTTCACACGGGACCGAACACCTCGGTGGCACTGCCCTATGAGCCCCATGATGGTCAGTGGCACCAGCTTGCAGTTGGGATTAATGGACGGAGAGTGACTCTATATGCCTCCTGCGGAGAGCAGAGTGTTCATGCAGACTTTGGGTCGGACAGTGATGAGGGACTCGCTCCAGAGCTCCAGGGCTCCTTCCTGCTGGGGCAGACAAGCCAGCAACAATACTCAGCACACTTTGAAGGAGCCATCTGCCAATTTGATCTGGTCCCTTCTGCACAGGCAGCTCACAACTACTGCAAGTACATTAAGAAACAGTGCAGGGAAGCTGACACATATAGGCCTAACCTTCCTCCCCTGCTGCCAATCCTACCACGAGAAACAAACATCACAGCCACCGCTGCTACCCCTAAACGTAGTGGCCCAGAAACGGCCAAGAAGGCCACAGGGCAGAGCCTTGCCAGGAGTGTTGCCGCCGCTGCCTCAGCTGTCAGATATGTAGCTTCCACCCAAACAATGAAGCCCAACCCTGGGACCATTCCTACACCCCTGCTGGGAACTGTGATGCCAGTCACAGTCCAGCTAGGTTTGGCCTCGCCGCCTCTGAAGGCCAGGACAGAAACAGTCACAGCACCACTCAGGACAAGAGTACCCTCCACAAAACCACCAACCCCAAGACCCACCACTTCTAAAGCTTCAAATCAGAATCCCTCCAAACCTACTCCCCCAAAGCCCACACCTGATAACACCACCAAAAAGACAATCTCAAAAACAGACATCAAGAAAAAACCTACAATTCCAGCCACTACCAGCACCAAACCCTCCAAGACAAAACCTGACTCTGCTTTATCAGACCAAGATGCAGTCCCAAAGAAACCACAACCCACCACAGCCAAGAAAGCATCTCCCAATCCTAAAGTTACAGCATCCAAAGCCACTCTGTCCAAAACCAAAACAAATTCTGTCAAAGTTGTCCCTTCAAAACCAACAATATCCAAAGTCAACCCCTCAAAATCCACAATCTCAAAAATGATGACTGCCAAAACCTCCAAGCCAACGGCCAAACAGGTCACCAAGCCCACAAAGCAGGCCAAAACAACCAAGGCTCCAGTCACCCCGCCTACAACCAGACCTTCATACAACACAGTAACACCACCTGCTACTGATGGCTTCCAGAGCTGGGAGGTGCCACCTACTCAGTTCTCCCTGCTAGCTGGACCTGTAGGACAGAAAGGAGAGGCTGGCTTATCGGTAAGCACCGCAAGTCTGTTGGGTTGGTCTAGTAAAAGTTATTGTGGGACTGTGCCATGAAAAAGGGCAAATTGACACTACAGAAACACAGAAGTATAGTGAGAGGCCATGTTTGGGGATGATTTAAGGTAAAAGCAAGAATATGAAAGAATGCTATAAGTAATATCAGAAGCTGGTGACAGTGTAAAAGAACAACATTTATGTAAAATTGTCTTTTTTGGCTCCGGTCAGGCAAGACAGAGATGATATGACAGTACACGCATATATAGAAAACAGGTGAGCCCCAAAACCTTCAGGATAAACCAGGAATACATTTTCTACAAGATTAAGATGATGAGGCGATGAGGGGGGTGAGTTTGATGGTTTAGTTTAGCAAAGAGGTGAAAGGGAGTGAAGTACTTCCTTTAGAGACATCCCAGCCTCTTCTGGTCTTTGTCACCTTTGACAGAACAGCTCTGGGGCTGGAAATAAGAGACGACAGAGATACTCTATGTAGGTTAATGTGGCACTATTTCCTTTGCCACACAGGTAAGAAATCCTGCCTTTCTTCTCCCTCCTTTTCCTCGTTCCTCTTTGCACCACAACCCTCCAGGCTGGGTGTGACGTGTCAGGTCTGACGCCTTGCCGTCTCTGCACCAGATTCCTCTGTCACAGAGGGCTAGTGGAGGTCACATGGGCCTCTTTCAAAGCTAGGTCAAGGGTCAAAGCAGTCAGTAAACACCATCATTCAGCTTCCTATAGGGCAAGCACAAAGGTAGACTAGGCCTTGACTATATTTCGGGAAGCACCAAGATCCATTTTCACCTTTTCAATAGATTTCCCACTCAGCATCAGAGGGCATCTCCCTTTCATCTTGCCTGACCTCTTGAGATCAAATGTAGTTTACCCTTATTTTAGGGAAAGATGTGAGTGCTTCTTAACAGAAGCCAGGATCCACATGCACAATCGCATTTGTGCTCAGTCAAAGAGCAATTCAATATTTAAATTTTGTTAAAAACATTTTTTTAGTTCGGACAAACTGTGCTTGGGATTTTTAACATGTTATAAGCTACAAGTTATTACCTTTTACACCTCCACACGTGGCCTGACTTCAATGTCTCCTCGGCACGTTTTGGGCGTTACGTGTATTTAAAGCTAGCCCTGTGATTAAGTTGTTCAAGGGCTTTGATTTTGGTGCCCTTTTCTCTGTAGTTGGCTCTAATTTGCCACTGTTGATTGTAGAGTGTGATGTGCCTAGTGTTGGCTAATTTACCGCTGAAGTGACGTCCTCACCTGACCTGATCCTCATTACACTGAACCAAAGCACCACTTGCAACCTAAGTATGAAGTGCTCTGATTTATCACAGAAAAAAGAACACTTTGCAAGTGCTGGTACTGTTCTGAAACATCCAATCTTATTAAACTCATAACGGTCAGAACAAAGCATGTGATCCATTTATGGCCCAGGAGTATGAAGAATCTGTGTACATCTTCTAGACATTCTATTTCATTCAAAAATGTGTGTTTTGTCAGAGTCCAGACTTACAGGCAGTCCGACGATCGGACACTGTCCATCTCACAGCACAGTCTTTTATATACTCTCTCTCTCTTAAAATCACACACACGACAGGAATAAAAGTAAGAAGCCCATGAAAAGCATCACATTCACTGTGGTTTCAGCCACTAAATTTGTCATTTATCACTCTGCTGCTGCCTAAAGCATGACAGAGCTGAGTTAATGATTTGGACTTTTCACTGTGCACTGTACTGCGGCTGCCAGGAGAAACAGCCAGTGCAGGCACAGATGTGGCAGAGTTCCCCATTTAAAGTACCAACTTTGAAACAACTTTCTTTGAGATTTGTCCCACTGCACATCTGAATGTATTTATATGTACAGATTTTTTTTCATGTGAGAGTTTAATTTGTTTAATTTCAACTGTGCTGGATGTTAGTTAAAATTTACTAACCTGAACTGACTGAGTTTTATACATATCTGAGCCTTCTGTTCTCAGTTTACACATATCTTTCACACAAGACAAGTAATTTTGTAACGGGTGATCAATGTGGTGATTTCTTTCTGTCTTTCTTTTTAAGACAAAGACAAAAATAAATCCCACAATGCTAAAGATGGACAGGTGCAAAGAGGAAAAGACTGTAACAATAAACAAACAAACAAGTGTAAGGAAGGAGAGCCAGACCAGGGGGTGGAGGTGTGAAGACGGACAGTGGTGTGTGTTGTTGTTGACAGGTCTTGGGGCTACCACTGAGCGCACCACCTGTAACAACAGGGGTGGTCTCAACCATGGAGGTCGCCCCTGGAAGAGGTGGTAGGGGGCCGATTATAATCATCAGAGTGATATAAAGCAGATTGCAGACAGGCATGCAGGTAGCAGCCATTCAGAAGCTTTAGATGGAGACAGTTGGCGTTGTTTTGAAGGTTTTAAGTTGTTTTGGAAGTTTTCCTGTGTCTCTTAAAGTTCATAGCCTTGTGAAAATTGAGATGAGGAAGCTACAGAAAGTGTAAAACATTCACACGGCAGTAACTGCGCTTAATAGCAGATGCTGCTGCTTTATTTTTACAACAACGTCATATTTATGTTATCTCAGCCATCACATTTAACAGTATGGTTAAAGTACTGTAATGGATTTGACATGGAACAAAAGCATTTTTAAAACTGCAATTTAGAGACTGTTACGAACATTTACATGAGGATCTGGAGCCATACAGGTAGCGCTTAAATAGCCACAGCAGCCACGAATGCAATGTTTTTCCTCGCCTCTCCCTTGCCTCCATTTTTTGATTAAAAGAAAACGAGCGAGCGCAAGTCTGATAAAACCACACAGGGGCCTTGAGTGGCGCAGGAAATGACCTGTTATTTCTAGTGTTTCTACGGTTTCCTGCCGCACAGCCTCACAGCGTCTGATGGATAAGGCTGAACTCTCATCACCTTGAGATGGAAAAGGGAGAGGGTCTCACTTTTTTTCATCCTGCAGCCAGAGCGTGCAGTCTGTCTGTGGAAACACACAAAGCAGCCTTAAGGACCTGATGGTTTTGACAGAGCGTGATAAAATCAGATTGCTGAGGTATAGGATAAGTTTGTCTGTGTGGTGTGTGTCGGTATGTGTAACACTGACCGAACGCTCTCTCTCTCCCCAGGGACCGCCAGGACCTCCAGGGAAGCCAGGCCTGCCAGGCAAGAAGGGTCCTCGGGTAAGTCTGCTTTGCGTGTCCTCAAACACCTCCAGCTACATCAAACACACTTCCATCTCTAATGTCTGGAAATAATTTTGTCTGGTGCTCAACCCCGCGATTTTTTTCTTTCAATGGAACTATGTTAATAGGTGTGTCTTCATTAAGGTTTATTTTGCGGCGTGTGTGTGTGAGTGTGCACGCTCGTGTGTGTGTTTATTTGTGCTTTTGCTACTGCTGCTGACGTACATGATGACTGAAAGCTCAAACACAAACAGTCAGTAATAACCCCCTTGGCAGAGAAGTGACTCAGAAAAACAGACGGACAGACAGGGACAGAGAGGACAGTATCTGTGTGTTCCAGCCTCGAAGGCAAAGTCCTGGACCTTTCTGCAGTTACAATAATAACCTGCAAAGCCAGGCCCCCACATCACTTTTAAATCCCTCCCATCACCCAGCTGACACACACACGCACACACACACATACTCACACACAAAGTTTTCCTATGCAGGGAGATTGACCATATTCAGCACGGGGCTGTGAGTGCTGACCTCCCACCCCTAAGCATAAACAGGAAAGCTCCTATAAAGACGGCCTTTCAAAAGGCTGCCTGTGCCACAGGATGCCTAATAAAAGCACTGTAAACAGACAGAGAACACATGGCTCCACTGGACTTTCTTCTCCTCACTGAGCTGTTGCAGCAGGCTGCACCGACACTTCATAGGAATCCCATCCCGGACTAATGAAAGGCCTCTTTCTCCGAGGCAGTTAAATAGATATAGTCTCATTCTTGGGTCTTCTTTCAGGAATTCTCCTTCACTTCCTCACGTCCATGTGGTTGTAGTAGGTATGGCAACATCTGTCAGACGGACCCAGACTAACATATCTCATTTCTACTGGCTGCATTGCTATGAAATTTGGTACAGTTATCCACAACAGCCCTGAAGGTGAATCCTAATGACTAATGATCCTCTGACTTTTTCTCAAGCACCACCATGAGGTTGACATCTGGGGTGGGGCATCAAATGTCTCGACTTTGACATGAAATCTGGTGCGCACATTCATGTTCCCCTCAGGGTGAATTCTCATAACATTCTAAAGCCTTTAACATTTTCTCTCATGACAAAATAGTATATCCCATTAGAGAAGCCTCTATGTTAATGTTAAATACTGAGCAAACAAGCCTCTCGTTCACCAATCATATCAAATTTTGATAATCAATGCTTTTAGTCAATGTCTACATTATGTGCAAACAGTTTATATTCCCATGAATGTGCTTTTGTCTTTTAATATGTTTTTTATTATTACATACTGTTTTTTTTGTCTCTCTGTGTCTGAGAGCCTCTTAAGCTAAAGTCTCTATGACCCGATCCATTATAGATGTATAAGGAGGTCTTTGTCTGACTCTAATTAAAGCTGTTTAAGCCCCAGCAGCACCTCCTATCCCGTCACAAGTAGCAGTTCCCCCGACATCGCTCCCACTTAGGTGGATTTCGTGTGATCCAAATCAAACTGGAATAAAACTTTAACTGAGCTCAAGCATCGGGAGTTGTGTGAACTTGGTCAAGCCAAGTATTATTAAAGAATGACTCCAAGTGGAGCTGTTTCTGCGTAACCAGGCTGCAGCTTTTCTTTTAAAATGAAAACCATATTTAACTTGAGTTTGTCAAGTACAATTTCTCCGTTCAAGACAAGCAAGCAGTTAATCAATATAATGAATGGTACTGATATTATCTCTGCAAATTAACAGAAAAAAATAGTCAAAACATTTAATGTTTTAACATGTTAACATTTGCACTGCAGCACAATCCCTCCGGCTTGGCTTGGAGCCTTGACGTAAAATTACAACTCCTACGCTTCTACGTCTGTGTCAAACCTCATTCATCAGCAGTATGTATCGACCAATCACCTCACGCTGATTTACATCCTGGTGGCTTTAGACGTGGCCTTTGACCACCCCGGCAAACCAGCTGTTGAGCCGCCTGCGGCATTGTCTGTGGAAGTGGTTGGTTTGCAGAGCACAAACAAGGAAAACAAGCCTCCTCAATAAAAAGGCACTTGTATAAGCCATCGCATTGGTTTTGATGCCACTTTAACGGGGGTCACTTGCAAACACACCACCAGCGTCTGTCTCTGACCTCACAGTCATTTTGTTTTACACGCACACACACAACTACACAGAATCGCCCACACAGCGGAGTTTACACGCTAAAGCGCTAATCCCACAGCGTGTACAGCACAGACATATGCGTTGGTGTTTATGACCCGCCTATATAAAGAGTGAGACAGATTATGATGCTTTCCTGTAAACAAAAGCATTTATCAAGTTTAATTGCCGCTACCATGTGTGTGTGTGTGCAAACAGCGTACACACACTTGCAGGCATGCACTCACAAACACATGTGATTCAAACAATAAGGGTTTGGTTCCAATTTGAGAAAGGAAATTCACTTGTTGATTACTGTAATTAATATGTTGCAAGTTGCAGGCTCACCGGTGGAATAGCATGAGATGATTATAAGCATCTTCTTCTATCTAAAACAAAATAAATTCCTGTCCTGTAGGTTTTTGCTAAAGAGACGGCAGTTTGCAGCACAGCCAGGTTTTTAAAAAAAATTTTTTTACATGACCTTCCGTAGCACCGGATTACTGGAAGTCTTTATGATGACACACAGAGCACCATTGAGCCCAACCGAGCACCACCCATGAACCCTGACCTCTGATCCCACACATATGAGTGTGAGACGCTGTCGCCGTGGCAACCTCTGTCGGCACAGGAGCCTCCGCCTGTCGGGCGAGCTCTTTCGAGTCTGTTTGTAGGTGTATGGTGGCGGCGGTGGTAGAAGGGTGTGAGAGGAAACGCAGGGTGGACGCGCCGCTGGCACACAATCCTGTATCTATCCGGGGAATGGCTGCATGTAGCCCATCGTCTGGAACCTGCTGGGTCAATAGGGTCTTTGTCTGGGTGGAAAAAAATCTCTGTCACCCATCTTTCCTCATGCTCTCCCTTCAAACCATTGCTCTGTCACACAAAAAATCACATTGCACAAAGATTCCAGATGGACATTTTGTATAGTAACCTTGAAAGATATTACTACAAATAACTTTGAAATGAGTTAAGTTGTTAGGGCAGAGTGTTGCAGTGTGCTGGTAACACCAGGTGACGGATCAGCTTTTTAAGGGCCCGTCTTATCCCTAGTGTAAACTGTGTATATGGAACATTACTGTAATTGGCTCCAGGACAGTAAAAAGCACACACCATACGTCCATTTCTTGCTTTGGATGCTTCAATACATTTTTACTACCAGATTTTAAAAGTTTGGCATAAGGATATAGCGCTAGGTTTCCGTTGTAATTTTAAGAAGTGGTCACAGCCATTATGAGTTATTACTGTTATTGTTGAAAAATGCCTTAAATAATCATTTTGGATTACTTACGATTTCCTTCCTGACATGCTCTGGTCACTGCGTGCATGGTGCGTTTAACTCGAAAAAACTTTGGCTCTTGAAGCAAATAAATCTAAAGGTCTGGCATTTGACCAGCATTGTAATTCGTTTGCCATGTCTGCTTCTGTTATTATGAAGTTTAATTTATGTCGCTGTGAGCTGCTCTTTTCATTGTGTGCTATTGGGACTTAAAGCATAGTGAAATATTTTCCTGAATCATCTGAGGCAAAGTGTGTACTTGTGTGTGTAGATGCATGGGTATATGATGTGTGCTGACTGGGACCTTTAATTATGAAGACGTCCAGCAGTTTCACATGCTCTCTTGATCTAATGTTAGTTAGCCAGACATTGCCCCTTCGGGTCTAATTTGGCACAGCATCACACAGACTCTCTTTTATCTTTAATACGGGGACTGTATATACATTTAAACTGTTACGAGCCAGTGTTGAAAGTCAGACTATGTTTACAACGTGGTCCATTAAATGGGCTCACCTAAAGTATTCTTTGTGGGAACCTAACCTTTGGTGTGATATCGTGCATCAAGATTTAAGATGCATCATGTATATTTCACAGTATGTCTTGGCTTTAAGCTGCACATATGGTGTTGATGTAAAGTTTTGCAGATTCAAGCACAGATATTTATACGGCTCAGAGCAGGCAGCACGCACCTTACCATAACTTGAAACATTAGGAGCTGCCATTTGTTTAAATTATGACAATTTGGTCTCAACTTAGAATGGGTGCACTGAGCGAGCAGTATTATTACCACAGGAACCACAGTAACGCCCTGCATTGCTGTTCAGAGCCTGGTGTTTTTTTTTCATTTGATAGCCCTCAGCTTGTGTGCACCCCACCCTGCCCTTCTCTAATTAGACACCTGTTTTGCGAGAAGGAAGGGCAACAACATGGAGGCGAGGGCGCAAGGGCCGAATGTCGGTGCCAGCCTGTGCCTACCAGCACACTGCCCAAAATGCGGTGAACCACAGGGTTAATTTTGAAGCATGTAATTCAAACATGTCTAGTTTGTTTTAGTTTATTTAAGGCACAACAGCGCCGCTCAACACTGTCTGGGCACAGCGGCTCTCGAGGGAACGCCAGCTGTGTACAAACCGAAAATGAAAGAGAGAAGAGCGTGTGTGCGTGTGTGGGAGGGATGGAGGTGAGATCTGTAAATCCTGAGAATCCTTGGAATGGAAATATGTTCTGTTTACAACAGAACAAGGTATAAAACAAATCAGGTCTTCAGAATATATGAGAACTTTATTTTAGCTATTTGGAAATCCTGAGCGTTCTGTGACTCACTCATCAGAGATAACAGTGCTCGCTGACTTATGTCCTGCTCATTCATGAGGTGCCTCCTCTCAAGTGAATCAGACATGACTGTCATGAAAGCACCCTTTGACAGGAGGGAAGCATTTATGTTGTCATGTCTGCACCCGACCAGTCTGTCTGTTTTTCAGCTTTGTTCAAAGAGCTTTTTTTGTCTAGTTGTATGACCCAGCCTAAATCCGCTGATTACTCTTTTTGCCCCTGCCTGTCTGGACGTCTGTTATGATGTTGCTTTTTGATGCTGCTGAGCAGATCGCTAACATAATGGCTTCCTGATTTGTTTTGACTCACCTCAGTGAAACTCGCTGACCCAGCTCTTAAAGCAGTTGTGGGTTTTTTTCCGCCCTCTCTGACTCGTTTGACCCTTGACCCAGTACGCCGGTGGTGGGGGGTGAGTTAGGGGCCCAAGGGTGCCACTCCACGTGGAGGGCAGGAGCTAGGTCAGAGAACCACAGGAAAAAGTCAGAAAACGTCAATCAGAGAAAGAGACGGATAGAGGGATATATGGATGGAGGGGAGGGGTAACAAATCATCTTGTTTTTACAACTCTTGTGTAAACCAAAGAAAATTTTGTGTAGAATTATTCTCTGGCTTCTAAAGGTTTTGTGCTAAACCTTCCTGGGGTGCAGCTATACAAGGCGCGATGGTTCACATTACCACTATGCTGCTACTGTAGATTTCACTTTGTTTGCTTTCAGACACAGTAGTGTTCCTTTAGTCAGCAACAGCCAATGCAGACAGAAATACACACCGGCGGAGGAATTCAAAATGTTATGATACAGGGTGATCTGCATTACTCATTAAGAGGCTTGGCAAATGTGTGTTTGTGTGCGCGTGTGTGTGTGGAGGGGGTGTGATGAGGAGTGTGAGGCAACAAGGAGCAGGAAAACCACATCCATATGGTGGAACAGCTCCACAGAGCCCGATTTTCCATAAGCCTCTACCCCCAACTCAACTCACAGACACACACACACACACACACACACACACACACACACACACACACACACACACACACACACACACACACACACACACACACACACACACACACACACACAGAGAGAGTTGATGTATAGGAAAATAGGTTAAAGAAGCACGCAGGCTGAGGTTCTCCAGACAGTCTGTGCCCCCCTTTCTCTGTTTTTATTCACAGTAGCAAACCCCCAGTCTGCATCAGCTCTATCTCTACATGAAGAGTGATAGGGTCTCGATCAGTGTTTGATTATTTTTTTCCTCTTTCTGGCTTTTTCCGTAGGGCGATCCTGGTCCCCATGGTAACCCTGGCCGATCTGGTCCATCTGGGCTCAAGGTATCTGTCTATAAGTCTAAATCTCGATCACAAATAAGTCTGCCCCTTTGTTTTGCCAAAAGCCCAGCAGCCTTGTTGATTTTTCCACATGAAACCATTATGTACTCGCCTCTTCTGCTAATTTGACTCCATAAAGAGCAACAAGGGTAATGGAGTTTTATGGCAGAAGAAGTGCAGCTACACCTGGAGTTTGTGACATAACAAACACAACAATACCAAATACTGAGGAGATCACTTCAGCATGTGTGCTGCAGGGGTCAATGTCAGGATTCCCATTTTCTTCTAAGTTGCTTAAGGTTTTTCAGCTTTGCTCTAATGTGTGTGTATTTGATGTTTCTGACTAAAATGAATACAAGCCTATGTGCTACCACTACAACCCGAGCCCAGAGAGCACAGAAAGGTAGTTAGACACCAGGGGAGTTGAAGTGATTTATCAGAGCTCAGAGAAGAGTCATTACAACTCTGAAAGTGACAACGCCAAATAAATCTGTCTGATTTTAATGTTTGAACATGAGGTGTCCGGTCTAAGTTCCTCTTCTGATTATCCTCACTGATGTACTGTATGCAAACAGCCTTGACCTATGGCATTATATATATGTGCTCAGAGCACATAGTGAGGAGCACTACCTGCATTTTTAAGTGCATTATAAAAATGCCTTACATAAATGACAACTATGGTTATACATGGTCCACCCCCATCTTTAAACCCCTGAACTTCCCAGGTCAGGGGCTGTGTTTATTGTTGTCTCACTGCTGTAATTTATATTCTTCCTTCTCTTTTCCCCCTCTGTTTTTTGAATTACATTCCTCACTTTTCCCAAAATACTTCCATTCATTACGGCCCTAATTCTTACTCTTATCTGCTATAATCTCTCCAGAAAGTTTAAACAAAGATTATCTGTGACCCCAGCCAGTGTCTGGGCATGTTAGGTTCTTGGCACAAATTTTGACTTTTGGAAAGGGAAAACTGCTGAGGACATTCATTGACCTTTTGGTTAAGACAATAGTTCATCATTTTGGAAAATACACTTATTTGATTTCTTTTATTTCTTCTTTGGTATGGTAAATCTAGCTAGTTAGCTTTAATAAGGTATAATGTAGAATCTTTAGCTGTGGCGGTGTAGCTTAAACTGAAAACAGACGAATACAGTGTAGTGTGGCTCTATCCCAATATAATAAAGTTCACCTTCAAGTGCATTTAAAGCTCATTAATTAAGATTTTATTTGTTTAATTGCACAAAAGCGAGTAAAATGTATCATTTGTGGCTTTATGTGAGGCTATGCCCGACTATTTCTTGGCTAGGAGCAGCCTCCTGGAGGCCCTAGGAACAAACTACTCCCCAACAAAGTAATTGTTGGACTTTATAGGCGCTAGTAAGTGTTTTTTGTTAAATTTTACTAGTGTTGGATTTAGCTGTTCCCAGTCATTATGCAAAGCTGAATAGGCACGTTTCCCAAGACTATTCCCTAAAGGTGAATATTACCTTTTATAATTCCCTGGTTCGAGTCTTTCAGGGAACCTTTGTTGCAGGCCATGCTCCGCTGGAGTGAAAAAAGTGGAAAAGTTTCGAGACCTTGCCTCAGTGAATCCCTATAATGGGAATGGTGCCACAGTGCCAGGCCTCTTCTAACTGGCAGGTGCATTGAGTGAATGATTTTGAGGTGTTTGATGTCTCAGGGTGCACCGCAACTTCCGCTCTTTCATCGTTAATAAATCAAACAAGGTTGTAAATAGCAGGGGTCCGAGAGGAAAGAGGGAGAGTCGAAGAAGTTTCCAATCCATAGCTTTGATGTGCTGAGGCCCCGTTATTGTTACCCGCTGACAATGAGGTGTGGCGTGTGTGACTGGAGGGCCACTGAGACCACATAATGCACCGTGGCTTAGAAAAGCATCTGTATGAATCTTTCTGTGAATTCATCAGTCACATTATAACTCAATCCTCTTGCTTTTCATAAATTGCAGTCTCCTGTTATCTAATATGTTAGCTTTTGTAACCTTAACCCTCTCCCCTGGCCAAATGAAAGTTGTTGGCGTGTGAAGTAATTTAGTTAAAATTATTTCATCAGTTGCTCTGAGAGATGGAAATCACTGAATGAGTTGTTTTTTGTCTTTCAGGGGAGAAAAGGAGACCCTGGCATCTCACCTGGTCCAGCACCCAAAGGAGATAAGGTATTACACCCCTCAGATTCTTAAGTGCTACATTAGTTTGTAACATTGTCCATTCATGATTGGTGTTTGTGCAACCAGCCAGTGTTGCAGTATTGCCAGTTAACATTCTGCTTCTTGTCCCAGGGAGACTCAGGGATTATTGGCCCGGTTGGACTGACTGGACAAGACGGCCGAAAGGTAAGACTGAATAGCTCAGGTCGATCCAAGAACCTTTCACCAAACTAATTCATAGCTTAAGTGTGTAAGATTTAGGTGAAAGAAATGTATTGGCTTATAAAATATCCCTAGTGATGTTTTCACTAGTGTGTGTTTCATCTAAATTGTACGAATTGTTGTTTTCTTTACCCTAGAATGGGCCCTTTATATTGAAGTAGTTTATATTTACATTGGGAGCCGGTCCTCTCTACGGACGCCGTCATGTTTTTTACGGTAGCCCAACTGGACAAACTAAACACCTTTTGAGTTTTTTATGAACTGAGGGCTACCAAGGGGGGGTATTCAGCTGCAACAGGCAACTTCACCACTAGATTCTACACACTGAACCTTTAAATGAAAATTAAATGTTCTTAAATGTTGAACATAATAGTACCTAATTGATGTTGCGAGTAAGCATGGTGCTTTTTTAAACTTTTAATAGTTATATAATAGGTTATTTGTGTGGAAAAGCCCAGGCAAAGAAAGTTAGTATGAGTCATTTGACTAATTTCATTACCCTTAATTATGATTTGTATTGTTTCTGCATTGTTGCTGTTTTTTGTTTTGCTTTGTTTAGCTTTTCTTTTGTGTGTGTGTGTGTGTGTGTGTGTGTGTGTGTGTGTGTGTGTGTGTGTGTGTGTGTGTGTGTGTGTGTGTGTGTGTGTGTGTGTGTGTGTGTGTGTGTGTGTAACCCAGTTCTCTGTTCACCAATTCTTCCATCTGTGTTTGCTGGATCTAGCACAGAGGGGTCTTAATGTTGGCAGGAAATCTGTCGAGGGGGAGGTTTTTGTCATCAGTGGAAAGAGGACGGGGGAAAACACGCTCTCATGCTCATTGCTAGTGTCTTTTAGATGTTACTTAAGTCACAATTTGAGTGATTCATGAGTGTGAGGAGGGGGAAGTGGGACAGATCAAGCTCCTAGACAGCAGTGAAAAACAGACCAAGAGTAAATCCAGAGGAGAAAGTGAGTTGTTTGTCATTCTCCATGATTGTGTACATGCAGATCATATAGACACAAACTGCACAGTTGCCATAGGGTGCATGGAAAAATTGTGGCGTAGCTCATTGGAAACATATAAATACCAGAATCAGAGGGTTGCAAGAGAGTGTATCCCAACTAGCTTGCTTGTTTGTTTGTTTCAATGGAAAGAGTTGAAATCGTTAGCTACCTCTATAAAGTGTTTAAGTGATGAATGTGTGAAATAAAAGGCTGATATTTAAATATTAACATTATCAAAAGTCGGAAAAAAGCTAGCTAAAAGTAGGTTAATGGGTAAGTGTAATAGGTAGTGGGGCAAATTCAATTGGTCAAACATTATTGCTAAAAACAAAACAATGAATTATTATGTGTTGGAGCCAAGAGGAGAACTCTGCTTCCTGTAGCAATAGTAAAAGTGTTAAATGATACCCAGTTCAATCAGTTTAAATGAACACAAATGTAACATGACAGGTATACGTGGTGTTGAAGCTATCTGGCTATGGAGGTACATCTGACCACTGAAGTAGGCCACAGGATATGATCCCCACAAATGACATGTCATGTGTGCTCCCCATACCTGAACTAAAATCATCTGTTTCACCTTTTCCCAAACTTTCTGATGTAAACATACATCTCATGGTTGCAGAGGATCTCATGATCTGATACATTATGTACTGACTAGAACGGAGTCGTGCACATATTTCAAGCAAACTAGAAGAATTAGTTGAGTAATTAAATAAAGCAAGAAGATTTTATGCATCTCAGCAGAAGTGCCTCTGTATTCTCTGTTGTCCCAGAGCTGCAGCGCTATGTAAGTACTGGAGTCTAGTTGGACGTCTGCCTCAAGCCTAACATATGGCTTTTGTTAGGAATCACCGTTTCTGTGTGTGTGTGTGTGAGTGTGTGCGTGTGTGTCCATGTGTATGTGTATGTCTCTCTATTTCACACACACTCAGCCAGAATGGAAAATGAAAAGCTAGTGGAAAACATTTACGGATTCCTTTCTAACTAAATGAGTCTAAGAAGTGATTTGACGACCGATCAGAAAGTCAGACATATGACATGTGAATCAGAGCTGCAGGTGAGGGAGCATAGATCCAGGATTGAAACCTGATGTGAGATTGGTCACAAATGATCAAAAAGGTAAGACCATCTCAGAAAGGGCAGAAAGGCGACACATACACCCTGTACCAGTCTACACTGAAATCAGCTCAGTCGGATGTCTTAATAAAGCCACATTAGGGCTCATTAGCAGTCTATCAGAATGACCTCACACTCTTGTGTCTGGGAAGTCGTTGCTGTAGCAACCTCATCAACACACACTCTGACATCATGAGAGCAAGCCTCAGGTACCGGTCAATGAACCGCAGGTTTGATGACTGTAGAGGAAACTTGTTAAATTAACCACAAGGAGTCAGCTTCCCTTCTGTACACAAACAAAGAGGTTTATTAACCAATTTTCACCCTGCACTAAACAATGTAGACTTAACAGCCTTGCTTTAAATGAATCTTGATCCAACATGCCTTCACGTCACAGTGCTATGACCAAGGTGTGAGTCAACATCTAAACTGTGTTGTCGGAGCACAGGCTGTGTCTCGAAACAGGCTTTGTTCTGTTCCTTTTCGGTCAGCTCAGGTGGAAAGTCCCAGGCGTTCCCTGATGCAGGGCCTGGTGCAACATCAGTGCTAAGTGGAAGGCCACGATTACTTTCAGTGCAATTACACAGCAGTGGCAGGCCACCCTGAAACACCCATGTGCTGTTTCTTCCTCTTCATACCCCGCTAGCTGTTTGACTTGCTCCGTCTCGCATGCTTGGCATGTTGCTCTGACGCTGTGGTTTAGGAAAACGGGAGAACAGCAGCTTTTCCTCTGTTCTCCGCAGTATTTTCCTTTTCACCTTCCCCGTCTCACTCGCACGTTCACCCAAATACACACACACACACACACACACACGCACACATATACAGGCTCTAAATCAGCCTTAGCTTGATACTTCGACCGGGAATTCTGGAATTTGGCTGGATTTTTCCAGTTTTCCATGCAAAACTTTAATGGAGAAAGCAGTGGTCCTTTGAACGTGTGATAGTTGAGTGTGATTTTACACCGACAGACAAGCCAAGCATGTTCCGCTCTGTACAACATTTGTTCTACCAAGCAGACTCTGAATGGATTTTCAGTATGTTAGGCAGGGTCAGGGAGAGGGGACACACACGCAAGGCCAGACCTCAGCTACAAGGCCACATTACAAGCCACATGTCTCACCTTACTGCTTCCATCCTTCCTTTTTCTGTGTCTATTCCTGCTGGTAGTTGATCTGTCTCTTCTCACTTTTTCTATATATTTTTTTCTTCGTCTGTCTTTCTCACTACCTCTGCTTTTTCTCCCCTAAAGCCATGACATACTGTCTAACAGTCCTGTAACCCAGCTTTCTGTTACAGGGTTTTGACCACACATTCTTACAAGTTCCAGGCTCCAACTACTCCATGGCTTTAAAATGTGTCTTGTACACATATTGTATAACCTGATTTTTATTCCACACGGTATCCGACATCCGCTTGTTATTAGAGGTACTAAAAACACAGCAAACAACAAAACATGTAGAAAAGGAGAATAGAAGAAGATGAGGGCCAAATATGAAGCTGCGTTATTGTGTTAACTTGGATGGGTTTCGTCTTCACTCTATTCACAAGCATCTTGAATAACGTCCATAGTTAAAGGACGGAGGAGAGGACTGCTTCGTGTATTAACTGGCTTTGGCTGCTAGCTGCTGCTACCCTCGATGGTTTGGAACAATCAAACGTGTATTTTCACCCATGAAGTTGACAATGCAACCGCATTTGCACCTGTGTTCAATGTGGTCACATTGCATCGTTGAAACCTTCCAGAGGTGGTTTGGCCAACCAGATCGCAATCCTTCCTCAAAGCATCTTGGGTGCATTTTCACCTGTACTTTCATCTGGTCAAAATCTATCAGGAAACACAATCCTATCACTCAAGACTCGTTTAATGTAGGTGTAAATGGGGGGGCTTTACAACTTTACATTATGACAAAGACATGTTAAGTTTGAAAATAGTTTGTGTTTTTATCGGTTATTGTGTCAGCATTACTTGACTTTTTTAGGGTTTGTAATCAGAGCTTTGAAATGTGCAGGTTCAAGGATGAACAGATTCTAAAGATTGTTTAATTTGGACATGAATTATCAGTGGGTATCCTATCTAAGATATGTATGTTTTGAGAAATATGTTCATTAAATTGCTTGCCAAGAATTGGTTGAGAACATCTCTGTTGTTGCAAGTATTATAAATATAATATAACATTGTTGTCTCAGCTAAACCTTCATGTAGGCTCAGTGGTTAGTAAGCTTGTGCATTTGCTTTTCATATATACTCCTGTATGTGCACACACTTGTGAGGGTTAGTATGGTCAACATTGTGCAGAGACCACTGTTTATTGCCTCTTTATAGCATGAAGTCAAATGTACTTGTTTGTGTAGATAATTATTCTGTAAATCTTTCATCATAGTGGATTGTTCAGTTGCTTTTTCCACTGTAGGTTAGATAGCATTCTTTTTATTATAATTCTCCTAAGATGAACATCTTGTGACTTTCAAGGTAGAACAACACACTGCAATTTCCATGCAGGGGCTGGAGAGGATTTTAATCACACTCATTTCCTTCATTTAAACAAGAGAGTAGAGCATTAATCTGTCTGAAGCTCCTGTTCTGTCCGAAGACCGTTCCAAACCAAACTCTCTCCATTTAGCTCCTGCTGACTGTTGAAACGAACAAATCCACGTTCACATCCACTTTGCAATTATGGAAGAATTCAAATCAACCGTCATTTTCATCGCATGTTTCACAAGAAGTACAATAAATCATTGCTCTGTTTTCCACCATGCAAGTGGTTTAATAGTGAAACTGCTTGCAAGTAAACACGCTGCTGAGATTGCGGTTCAGGCTGGGGGACAAGCTGAGGGATGTTTTTCCACAGGGGCTACATTTCAACCCAATTGCTTGTAGAGGTTGGTGCATTTGTTTGTTTCGTCTGTCCCTTGCCAGACATCCGCATGGACGGTTTATATTCTGCCGTGCATGCAGCACATGCATGGAGCCAGATGATTACTCTGAGCAATCATGCAGGCTCCATGCTGTAGGGTGATTTTGGAGAGAGAAAGGTGGAAAGATGAAAGCGGAGACTAAGGAGGCGATGGAAGACACATATTCATCATTTGTGTTGTTACAGATGTTACTGGAAGTCAGGCCAGTTCTCATAGGAAGATCCACAGAGTTAAGAGTGCAGAGTATGGAGTAAGAGGGCTGGTATATCATTGACAACATGTCTTTTATTTTGTAACCAAAATGTTCTTAGCGTTAGTGGGTAGGATGCGGTGGAAGTGGTGCTTGCAGGGTGCTACTCGGGAAGCTTCTGTGAATGAAAACCATTCTGGTGGGTTTATCTGATTGAACACACATGATCATTACGTAAGTGGCATTGTAAACATAGTCGGGCTGGAGGGAATGGTTGCTCTCATTTGCAAGCTCATAATGAGCGAGATAAGGATCTGAGATGGTCAAGCTGAGGTTGGAAGGCCCATTGTGTGTGTGTGTGTGTGTGTGTGTGTGTGTGTCTGTGCGCGCGAATGTATGCATGTGTCTGTGTTTGTGGCTTTCTAGACCTCACAGCACAGCTTGGGAACATAAGGGAACATAAGCTGCTACACATGTTTGTACTATCAGTAAGCCATGTAATAAGATGGCTGTGTACATGCATCTTTTTGTGTGGGTGCGTGTGGACATGTGTGTTTGTGTGTGTGTTTGTGTGTGTTTCTCCGCCTGGCTTTGCTTATGCGCACATGTGTTTGCATTCCATGAGAAAGGCGTCAGGTGACTGCGTCTCCTGAAAAGATGGTTAGGTCAAGAATGTTCAAATAAACAGAGGACATTCAGATTCAGACACATGTAGGTGAGTTAAACAAACGCAAATTATAAATAACTAACAGGGTATTGTCATAATTGTTGAATTCAAAGTGCCATCCCTGTTCTCTCCACGAAACTGGTTACCAATTGGGCTGTCACAAAAATATGGAAAACACACACACACACACACATGTTCTCGTGGATGTGTTGTCTGTCAACACCTGGAGAAATCTCTGTTTGGTTTACGTGTGTCACTCGTGTATTTTCATCCCAGCTCCAAGCATCTCCTCCGATTGGTGTTTTGATGATGTGCAACACGTGATGTGAAGTGACAGCGAGGCGGAGAAGTAACCTAAAAGATTGCTTCGATATTTCTGAGATATAGAGAGACTAATTTGACTTTGAATTATTTTAGTTGTAATATTGCAAAATAAATGTATTGTTGACACAGTTGCAATACGGAATGAAAGTACAGACTGTGGAGCATAAAGCTGACAATGGCGTTTTAAAGTGCTGGTATGAAGGTGTCAGCCGGTGAGAGCGATTGTGTAACATAATGAGCAGAGGGATGCTGTGAAGTCAGATGACGGAGGTAAAGGATGGTTTACAGGAACTCAAGGAGTCTTGGCTCTTTGCATTGGTGCTGTGGTTTAGGAAAATGGGACAGGAAAACAGGAAATCTGTCCTTTCTTTGGCCTTCTGTTGTTATTTTGCTTTTTTCTCCCTCTTTCTTTTCTTCTTTTTTCCACTGTAGCTCTGTCAATCTATCAAACTGTGGCCACCTTTGATTTAGTTTTTCTGCCTCTTTTTGTTGGTGGGATGACTTGCTGAAGTCAGCAGAACTTTGGAAAAGCACTTTGTCAGGCTGTCTTCGGTGTTGTAGTCTGCTGCGCAGGCAGAGGGAGAGACCTGCTATCTGACTCACACAGGAAGGCATTTATATCCTCAACATGCCGCGATCCTGGCACAGCCTCCACAGCCAATTTCTCTGAGAACACAGCTAGTGGAAAGTCTGATCCCTTGACAGGAGAACAGATTGATTCCTTGCATATGGCACTGGACTTGTCTGTTGCTGCTGTGAGTGTTAACATGCTTTTTTTTTTTACTTTGCACAAAACTCCACTTGTCATCCCCACACCAAGGGAGAAATTTTTTCCATATCTGTGAACTGTTCCAGAGGTAGTTTTTTTTGTCTATTTGTGTGTTTGCTTCTCCATTCAACTCACTTCCCATGTCTCATGTGTGTCTCTGTAGGGACAGAGAGGTTACGCTGGTCCACCTGGACTCCCTGGAGAGCCTGTAAGTATCTTTATCCATTCCATAGATACTGTTTTCAATGGCTTTCAGACTAAATGCTGTTCTCTTGTGCTTCTGCTTTTTTTCACACTCATTTTAACACTTCACATGAAAATATACAACATTGCCTTAACTCCTGCCAAGATGATGTGATTCTAAAATAAGGGGCACTCAGAGAGTGCATACCTCCACCAAGCCTAACCCTGTATGTTGCCATATTTTAGAAAGTGAAAGTTTATTTGGATCTGCTCCAAAATTCAATGGGTTCTTCCTTGACCCATGCTCGAACCTTCCACAAAATTGAATGGAAATTGTAATCCTTCTAATAATAAACAAGCACCAATGAAAACATAACCTCCCTAGCGGAGTTAAAAAATATGAATATAAAACTCCAGATGGCTCCTTGTTTCTTTGCTTGTAGGTATTAAACTTTACCTGATCTTAATGTTTTTGCCTTCATGAGTCCCTCAGTGATGTTTTCCTCTTCATGTTGTCCACCATCGAGGGCCCTTATCGATGACTAATGTCTCATCCTCTCACTACTCATTTCTCATTCTTTAAGACCGTAGTCATCATCCACTCCCAGGTCACTTAACCTCTCACTTTAGTGTGCATGGACCGACATCTGGCCAAAGCGCAGCACTGCAGCGATGCTCTCCAGGATATCAGACAGTGATGCCAAACAGAGAGAAAATAGAGAGAAAAGAAAGAGGAACAAGCCAACTAGGCCAGCAGTGACATACTCGCTCCCATTACACTGCAGCTTTGGAGAATGATTCCCTTTGTCTGACTTTTCCTGCTCGGTTCCTGCCACCCGTCATTCAATGATCAGTTTCTCTCCCACAGCGTTTTACACTCATGTTATGTTGTGCATTTCATTTCTCTTGTAGTTTTCTCCCTCCTCCATCTATCCATCTCTCCTCAAACCGGGGGAATCAGTTCAATGAACTCTTTTATTTGCTGCTGGGAGGAGAAATGACTCTGTCCAACAGGACTATTTCAAGAATGGAGCATCCAGCCTCATGTCCAGAGCTATTTTCAGTGAACTCAGTAATACTACTGTTGGTATTAAGGAAAGGCCTTAGTCATGGAAAGCAGAGTAGAACGTTCCTCTCATTGCCACACAGTTTAAAATAAGTCCCTGTTCTCTGGGGTGACGTCACCAGCGCAGGGAGTTCCCCCACCACTCATCATGGAGAAGGAGTGCTTTTTCTCTCTCACCGTCGTGTCCTCCCACTTTGTCCATCCTCAAACACCCCCCGCTTTCCCACAGAGCCGCTGAGTCTGAATCACCACAGCTCCAAATGACTGAGTAATACGCACACCTGTTTGGCAGCGGGGCCTCTCCAGCGATTGAGAGCAGAGGCCTTCTGGTGTTCATAAAGTGTTGATGATTCTTTAATACTGTAACACACTGTGGGTTGCACTCAGACCCCCTCCTCACTGCTGGCCTGTTGAAGGTCCAAAACCCACTCAGGCAAAGTCTGGTTTTAACTGGCTGCATTATGCACTATATTTATCCAAGAGAGGGAATGGCAAGTAGTGTGCAAGGCAGCACGTCCAGAGTGTGTCAAAGGAAGTTATACATTGCATTTTGGACACAACCTGTTTTTGTGTGTGTGTGTGTGTGTGTGTGTGTGTGTGTGTGTGTGTGTGTGTGTGTGTGTGTGTGTGTGTGTGTGTGTGTGTGTGTGTGTGTGTGTGTGTGTGTGTGTGTGTTGATCTCACACACACATACAAACCAAACTCTAAAAACTGAACTAATTAGCTTCTCTGGTCTATACACAGAACACATCTGAGAAGGGTGTTGTCTTTTAGAAGTAATCATGAGTCCAGGCAGAAATACTTAGTAGGAATGGGTGATATATTGAGCAATGGCTGAATATAACTTAAGTACTCATTCTAACTACTTTTACTAGATACTTAGATGGATGGATTGATGGATAGCAGTAAAATGCAACTTATTGAACAAATGAATGAATAATAACATTATGCAACACACATAATGCATAACATTCTTTACAGTTAGAACTCAAATACTTTTATTTGAGTAATATTTCTAATACAAGACTTTTACTTGTGTTGTTGTAATCTTACAGTCTGGTATACTTTTACTTAAGTTATGTGAATACTTTCTCCATCACTGGTGATATGGATACATTATTTGGTCATTATGTATGCAGGTTTGTATAGTGATAGTGATTTACAGTTATATAACATGACATTTCATATAAATTAAATAAATCCACATGAAGGATCTAACTGATTTTAGTTTGAAATAGACCATACTTAAAAATTACTTAATCTACAGAATGAAAAAGTTTATATGGTAAAAGCTCCATGCCCCTAAGATATATATACTGTGGTGGTTAATCAGTTAACTGTACTGGTCCTCACAACACACATGTCTACAATACTACAATACAGGGCAAACTCATTCATCTCCTCATTACACAGTGAATCATTCATCCCCTGTGCCCTGTCTCCCTCTCTGAAACTGTCCTTCCTGCAGAACGGCCTGTGTGTTTGTGTTACTGTAATTTTGACCTCACCTCTATCCCTCTCTCTCTCTCCCCCTCACCCACCCCCTCTTTCTGCCTCTCGCTCCCTCTCTCTCTCTCCCCTGCAGGGAGAGCAAGGTCCAGTCGGAAGCCCAGGTGCCAAAGGTTATCCTGGCAGGCAGGTGCAGTAAATCCTCTGCTGTGACTGGTACAGTTGTAGTCAGTGCAATAGTAAGGCCAGAAAGCCAAGTGGAATTGGGTTATGTTGAACAGCTGAATGTAAACACTGTATAGAGGAATTGGAATATTTTAAAACATCAAGTAGAACAACAACAACACAGGCTCAGAAATTACCATGTAGCTGAAACGGTGCATTTATTGCACAGCTACTAAGAATATAGTAATATTTTTACGAAAATACCTTTAATTGTGAGGTGTCTTTACAGTGTAGCTTATCATACAAAACATTTTATTGATTGGATCTTTAATTCGAGCTCACTAGAGTTACACTCTGATGTTCCAAAATATGAAGTATTTTGTTATTTGTAAAACAAATAAGATGCTCCATCTTCCTCATTTTAACAGGCTGATCTTCTGAGATTCCACCTATAACATGAGATGTATCCAAAAACCCTTTTACTCTGTCGTACTATTTTGTCATGTTTTTTTTAACAAATAGAAGATGTACTGTAGTTCTTGGCTTGCCCCTTCAAAATTTCATCATGACACACACTTCCACACATTCACTGTGTATTTGGCAAAACTTTATGTCAGTGTTGAGCTCCTAAAAATAGTTCCTCTTTGTTTTGCAGGGTTTACCAGGGCCTATAGGACCATTGGGGCCTAAAGGCGTTCGGGTAAGTTAACTCAGCATCTTTCCTTCAGTTGTGTCGCTCAAGTTTGATTCTACCTGTTTATGTTACTAACTGTGATGCTTTAAGAGGACTTGTGAACACATTTGGTGTGCAGCTTTTCTGTGTATTGACTCTGTTTGCTTCACACTATTTATAGGAGTCTTAAAACACGTAGAAAGCTGCTTTTGCATGGGCGCATGTAGACGCAACAACACAAAAGTGCATGCATGTATGAAAGCAGGTGTGCACCAGCATCCACCCCTGCACACATAAACACATTCATATGCAGTCGCTCAACCGATGGTGGACACTATTAATATGACGCTAAATGTAGGAGCCTTTAGTTGTAATGTAAACATTGTGTTACTGTGTACAGACACCTACTGAAAGACTGGCCCTTGATAAGCCTCTACATACAAACACACACCCTTTAAGTACACAAACAAAGAAACACACGCTCACAGATACAAACGTAGTTGTTGTTGCGTTCCAATAAAGGTTCTTTATCAGTTCCCCTTGGCTGCTCCAAAGACTCCCCTGCCCCCACTGGCTGGAATTTCCTGTTTAAGCTCCGTATGAGGCCCTGCTGTGTTAAGGAGGCAATCTAGTCGTCTCCCTCTCTCGCCGAGCCACCTTTCCACATAATTCTTCTCTCTCTTTTGCAGCGGAATCCATATTGTGCAAAACCTACCCAGCTCATGCTCGCCTGTAATTTCTGCATCTCAACTGTTCCTCTAGTGGTCTACTGTTGTGTTGTTTGTGCTTGTTGTTGTGTGTGTGTCTCCCCCACTGTACCGACGGCCCCGTGTGAGGTCCTGGCTATCTTCAGAGATCCCTGGAGTGAGGGTATGTGCCCTTGGACTACATCGTGGAAGCCAGCACCATGCAGTCCATGGGCATATACACTTGCCTCATGGCTTGGTTCTTCATGGAATCCCACCCTATCCATGCTGGACTGTCCCGGCCCCTGAAATGCAGCCCTAGAGCCAGTGGGAGTTATTGTTCTTCCAGCCGTTTTCACAGCATCCAAATACTCACGTCCCATATTCCTCTTCTCTTCTCTTTTTCCCATTTCCTCGCCTCTTCCTCTTCCTCTTCCTCTTCCTCTTCCTCTCCTCTCCTGCAGGGTTTCATTGGAATCCCGGGGCTTTTTGGCCTGCCCGGGGCTGATGGCGAAAGAGTGAGTTCTTGTCAAACATACATATTTTTTTTTCTTGGTTGTAACTGCAAACATTTACAGTGACCGTCTAAACCCAGCTAATGGCCCTGTGAGATGACAACAGGGCCTCGCCTGCTATTTCATTCAGCTGTCTTGTTTCTGTCATAACACGGGACACGGTCCCCAGCTGTCCGAGATGCTGCTGTATTAAGCTGTGTGGGAGTGTTGATGACTCATATGATAAAAGCTCCCTCTTAGAGCCTTTGAACTGCCTGAACTCATCAAGGCCTCCTCCTTCTGTGCAGCCTCGAAAACATGGAGCGATTAGCCTACTTGTGACATGCTCCAGGGGTTTGCATCAGTGCAGGGCTGTAATCAGGACCCCTCCGCAGCCAGCCAGCCAGAGAAATGGTTCATACCATAGCTCCACGCAACAGACGGTGTCTGCCTGTCTTCTCTCAGGAGACACTGGTGTTTTTAGCATATTTATGTATGAGATGACTCCCCAAACCCTCATAATAGGCTGGGAAAACAGGCTGCACTCACCTGTT
The DNA here is from genome assembly GCF_022539355.2 of Hippoglossus stenolepis. Classification (NCBI taxonomy): domain Eukaryota; kingdom Metazoa; phylum Chordata; class Actinopteri; order Pleuronectiformes; family Pleuronectidae; genus Hippoglossus; species Hippoglossus stenolepis. Next base: position 13,798,374 of record NC_061500.1, read on the forward strand.
CCTCACATCTGTTGAAGCATGAGTGAAGTGACATGTTAATTGTGTGTTTGGGGCTTCAATCAGTTATCCTAAGAGTGTTATGATCAATCTTAGTTTTTTCTGTCTTCTTTGAACATTTCTTTTCTCACATCTGCTCGTTTTTTTTCCTCTTATTTCTATTCTCTCTATTTCTTGTTTTGATTTTCAGGGAATTCCCGGCGAACCAGGGAAGAGGGGCAAGATGGGTAGGCCGGTAAAGTTTTGTCTCAACATACTTTACAGATAATCTTTCAAAAGTGTGATGAATTGTGTTCGGAAGTGTTGACCTTGAATATGTTATATGATATGAGTGTTATTATTGTGATGTGACGACTCATGATATTCAATGTTCTAATCAATATTATACTTACATACATATTTTTATAATAGCTCTTAAAGCTGCAGGGTCATCAGCCCATTCAAATAAGGCAGTGATCGGTATTAAAATGAAATTTTCAACCTCATTCTCCTATTTGGGTCATACTGAGAGCGTTTGGTGCAAAGAAAATTTACAAGGTCTGCATTTACGTCATTGCTCAATATTTCCATGGCTGTTAGAGGGGTTAACTCCAGCCTGAAGACTGGGGAGTCCCACCAGGCGTATGTCGGGTCTTTGGATGCAACAAGAAAAAGGCTTTTGTTGGAGTATAGGGCTTTTGGTCCCCCCTCTCAGAAAAAAAAAAAAAGCATGGAGTCAAGCCATTTGGAGGAAGTCAGTCAGTCGGTTCTGTGGTGTGTGGGTGTGTGTGTGTGTCCGACAGTGTTCAAAGTCAGTTTAACGCAGTGTGTCAGAAAGAGTGTGTAACCCTGCAACTCACCGCTGAGATCATTCTGCAGCTGTTGTTTATTGGCTTTTCAGTCAATAAGGCATTTGTGGACCAAAGTGTGTAAACACACACGAGCCGGCCTTATTGTGTAATCAGACAAGTGTTTAGGAAGCAGCCTTTTGATGTTAATTTATCATGTGTGACGATGTTTATCACATGTTAGGTCTTTGACACATTAACATATGCATTTAAGATTTGTGGTGTGTATGTGTTCTCAGAACTCTTTCCTCATCTCTAAAAAACAGCAGCAGGTTAGAAGGGGAAGTCATGGTTGCCCCGTTGTAAATGTAATGCTGAACGATCGGATGGTAGCCTACATAATTTCCGTGGTTGTCATAAACATCAATTGCAGCCGTTGCTATTATACTTGAGGATTATGCCTAGTGTTGTACATCTCCTTGACATCGGGAAATGCAGTTAATATCATATGGACAACATTGTTTCACAATCTCGCATTTCGTGGTAAGTCTACCTGGGATGGTTAAAATATTATGGCTGCTAATCAAAATCCCTATTCAGAAAATGAATGGGATTTTTACTTTTGGTGGTAGGCTGTTGAGCTCTACAGAAGTCATTACGCAGTAATTATCCAGACCTGTTGTCCTTTTCTGACCCTAGCACGTGACGATTGAATGACAGCAGCAAATGATGACAATGTGTCACCATGCATCATATTGTTTATGCATATTCCTATTTCTGCCTTTTATAAATGACCGGTACGTGTAACTGGAAAACAGGCACATCATCATCATTGTCATCTGATTTCATGGCCTGGCTTGTGAAATGGAAAGTTAGGACACTTTACAAGATGATGGAGAAGGTAGAAATAGAAGAAACACCTGAAACTGAGCCAGACATTTAAATGGACATATTCTGTCGAGGAAACACGCATAGTCCTCCCTCTACCAACGAGTGATGAGGCAGTTGATATATCTAAAACTCTGGAAAGCATAAAACGTTTCCCATGTGCAGCGGCCAAACAGTTCTGCATTTCAACTTAACCTTTAGCTTTTTTGTTTCATACAACATAGCTTCCTTTGTCTTCCTTTGCCGTTGCGGCTCTTTCAGATAATCCTGGAATCTGAAGATGTGCCCTGCTATTGTGGGTGATTTAAAAGCTGGGGTCGTCTGAGATCATGTTAAAGCAGAGTTACATTAAAAGCTCATGTGACTCTTCACAAGCTTTCAAAGTGTTGTTCTTGGCAAAGCTACATTTTCCCACATTTGTCTGTAGTTCGTACGGCAGCAGTGACAGTTGTATGATTCATCCTCTGGGTCACATTCATGCTTCATTGGTTTCTCACTACCATGAAACAGTCCCATGCATAATATTGACCTTTTTTTAATTCGTTTTTTAGAGGGTGATTTCAAGCCTACGCCAGAAGCCTTGTCGGGAAAGAAAAGCGCCTTTTGTCACACTGTACAATTACAGTGTTGAGTTACGATCGCCTCATTGACCTGATGACAGTAAATTGAAAGATTTACCTACTCAAGGATTTATTATTTGAGTATGACGTCAAAATGCCAAAGTAATACCAGACTGGTTCCATCAAAAATAGATGAATTAAAAACAAAGTGCAAACTCAAATACAAAGAGTTACGTTCAGTCAGCAGACTTTATTTCTAGGGCGAGTCAGAGATTAGAACAAATATACATGCTGTGTATCTAACATCTTGACTCCTACTGAAATAACTGACATTTACAGTAATTAGCATTTGAAAACAATGAGTGGAGGCCAGAGCAGGAGAACCCAAACATTATGTGTCTGGATGGCCGTGCTCCCTGCAGATGTGGTTTCTCCTCACCAGTTGTTAGTATAGCTCAGACTAGCATCCCATTTACTGCTAAATGGACAGAATAATTACTTTTAAAAAGTGTACAGTTGGTTGCCCACACCCAGGGGCTGATAGATTTAATGCTCATAATGAATCCATTACGCTCTCGTTTTGTACATATTTCAGATTGCACTGTCTTTAATGTTATATTTGACTCAGTGAAATTGTTGTAATTGCACTACAATTACAGTAGCAGCAGTTGGTTGCGTAACAGTCAGCGATTTTTTAGAAAACACGCTCTGTAAGTTATTGGCAAAGAAGCGGAACACAAACACCCTCTTGCAGTGAAAAGCTTTTTTCATATTTTACAAATGACTTTCATTATTTTCATGATCGAGGGGGAGATTTGCGTTATTACTTGAGACTGTTTTTGCACCATTGCAATTAGCATAACATTTTACTGTATCTGCTGCAGCCTTTATTGAAACACCTAAATCAAAATTTGAAACACATTTTATGTACTTTTTTAAAAACGATCAACTTTTATGTGCTAGAGGTTGATCTTTTTGATAAAGAAGCCTATTCCCTACATATGCAGTTCCTTGTAGCTTGACATCATCTTTCAGCCAGTAGTTTTTTAATTTGGTTCAGTCACTTACCTCATAGCATCGTCTGCAGGCTGCATTACACAGGTATCTGTTTTCAACTAAGAAGCTTTTTAAAAACCCACTGCACTTTAACCGCTCAGCATAAAATAGCAGACAGACGCAGTTAACACCTAAATACACAGATATTTCCCTTAGTAGTTGTTGAAGACCAAAATAAAAATGTTGCTGCACTTGTTTGTGTTGTCCCTAAGTAGCTATGCAGGACACTTAAAATGTATCATCTGTCTAAGTTTGATTGTGGCTGATGGTGTGCAGCTGAACATAAAAGCTTGTCTCTCTGTCCTCAGGGGTTTCCAGGGGACTTTGGGGAGAGAGGACCACCTGGACCAGATGGAGAGCCAGTATGTTACACACCCTGTTACTCACCCACACACTCTCATACACTCTAATATAACTGATCTGCATGCTCACACGTATAACCTTAGAACCCCAGTTTCAACACACACTTCTCCGGTGTTTTAGTACCGTGACATTTTGGAAGTGGGTAAATCATTCAGAAGTTCTGCAGTTTGCCTCTGTTTCTGTTTTATCTGAAGTCCGTTTTTTTTCACTCTGGACCAGTTTTATTGCGGTATTTAATTTCATCTCATCCCGTCCTCTCTTGTAGACTTGGCACTCGTTCTCAAAACCTGCAGTAGGGGGGGTTGTTAGCTGGTTTGACCTCCAAATTCAACCTTTTCCATTCACTACTGTAAACTGGCCAACAACACACACACACACACACACACACATACACATACTAACTGTATTATTATTGTATAAACGATGTCATAGGATGTCATAAGTAATTATTACCAATTCAGTAAGGATGGGTCAGTCTGTCAAATCTTTCTGTCCTTGTGAAAGACATCAGATTATTTGATTTTAGCTTTTTCCCAAGACTTTTACTGTCATTCCCACAAAGGTCGCACTTCATCAGTCAGAGGGGAAAGCTCCAAAATAAATCCCGAAAAAACATCAGGCAGCTGCTCTTTAAATCACTGAGAAATACATAATAGATACAAAGCATTCATATTTGAAGTTTCCTGATGGCCCGGTTCTTCTTTCATAGACCTGCTGCTTTTCGAGCGTGAATTATGCATCAGATGTTATATTATCATGTATATTTTGTGCAATCTGTGCAATGGGTTTATTAAATCCAAGAAAATATACAGTACTTTACATACGTACGTATGAGCCATTTTTCATTGTCTCTACATTTGAAAAAAGAAAATTGGATGTCTTTTACTTTTCCTGCAAAACACAAGAGTGCACAGGGCAAAGGCTCCACTGTCACTGTGTTTTTTAATGAAATGAAAAAAGCAGGAAAAGGTAGGAAATCCTGCTTTTATCTTTAACAAACACGAGTTATCAGCCATTCTTGTGGCTCAGTGAGGAAGTGCTTGTTCACTATCTTAAATGAGCATGTTGGCATGGTAACATTTACTATGCTCAGCCACAAACAAAGTATAGCTGACATTGATGGGAACGTAGTTAGTTTGCAGGTTATAAACTAATGATGATGGCGCTAGAGGAAAAGTCAAGAATTCATCATCTTGAAACCAAGAATGATTTTTTTCTCATGGTGCTCAATCAGGGGATCCGCATAATCATTAGGGTACAGCCTCTGGGGACCATAAATGTAAAGAGTCTGTCTGTCTTTCAGTTGCTTTTTTTTTTTGAGAGAGAGAGAACCAACCTTTGAATTTGGAAAAGCCACTATGGGGCAATGGGCTCACATCCTCTCCACCTTCACCTCACACTCACACACACACACACACACACACACACACACACACACACACGCACACGTGCATACAGCCCCCTCTCATGAGCTGCGATGAACACTGAGCCACTCTTCTGACCATGTTTGTTTAAAAAAGAGCCAATAACCCCAGAAACATGTTCCTTCTCCCTCTGCCTTCATCTCACTGACTCTCCTCCTCTCTGACTAGGGTGACCTGGGAGCCCCTGGTCCAAACGGAGTTCTTGGACTGATTGTGAGTAGCATTTTGTGTGTTTCCGTGTGCACTCCTATGTGTGCTGTTTACAGTTTAAACATTGTTTTTTCCCAGACACTTATTCCATAAATACATAGCTGTAAAGAGTATGTTTAAGTGAAACAGAATATGCCTGTTTAAGTCACAAAAACACTCCCAATTAGCTCCCATCATCAGTTGCACTGTCAGTCACGTTAATGGAAAACCAACCACCAATCTCCGTAGGTTCTTCACCACTGTAAACATTAAAAATAGTGGATGGCCATTGGAGGGAAAGATGGACGAGAGAGTTATTCTGCTGTGCAGCCTGATTCGTGCAGTTTACCCCTTTGACTTCCTCCTCTGACAAACACTGATGTTTGATCACTATCAAAGACCTTAATGAGACATCCTGTTTTCCTCTCGAATCGCTTTCTCATTAACTATTTTTGTGCAGGAACACCCCCTCCCCGCCCACCTATCACCTTGCCCTCCATGTCTGCCCGGCCCAACAGCCACATAATTGCGTCTGATTATAACGTGTCCCTGGTTTCTCTTGTCGTGTCCCGTCTTCACCCATCGTCGCCGCTCCTCCCGGTCTATTCTAGGCCACCGGTGGTGGTAGTAGGCCTGTAATTGGAGGACCGTCTGATTACAGCTCTGCTCTGAGCTCCGTGTCCTCTGCATCCTTCTGACCCGACAGTGTAATGCACAGGAATCACCAGCAGCACTGAGCTGCACTTCAAAGATATAAATATACAAGCACCCTCCTCTTAGGCCTTAGTAAAAGCAGGTCAGTGCCAGAGGGGAAAGGGTTAACATGTTGACAACTTGGAAACATTTACAAATCATTACAAAAAGTCCCACAACCCCACATACACACTAATGTACACAACACCATCTCTTTATCCTTCTTTGACGTGATTGAGGTTATAGGCCAGTATTTGACACTGGGTGCGCCTGTGGAAGCATGGAAAGCAAATCCACAAGTCTGAATTTAATTAAAGACATTATACATCACAATATAATGATTACAATATACTGATTTGTGCATTTAGGAGATTTGGCCGGAAATATATCTATGATTGAGACAGTTAAGTATCAGGAGGCCCTCTAGAGGTCAGCTTAGGTCTTTGGGGCAAATGACTCCAGTTGGATCCTGAATAAGACTTCATTGCCGAGCTTTAGATTTTCCCATCTGAAGAAGATTTATCCTCACAATAATAATAAAGTCACACATGCAAATACTACAATAAAAACAGAAAGTCGACTATTGAATTCACTGACATGAAACTACACTGTAGGCCTTTGCAAACAGAAAATGCAGAGCTGCAGAAAATGAAAATAATATTCTTGTGATGCTTGTCTGTGCAGAGGACAGCCCCTCTGACTTTCACACACAGTTAATCCAGTAAGGTCTTTAGCTGGCCTGCATTACTTATGCTAAATAAATACATTTTCCCCTTTGCCACTAGGACTAAAATCCTGTTCTGTCTTTCTTCTGCTCTGAGCAGTGATGACCAGCGCTGGTTCAGCAACCGATGTTACTTAAAGCTTTTATTCACTGAAGCATAATCTTGGCTTCAAGCTGCAAGATCTATGACCTATCTCCCCAACTATCATCTATCTTTATATCCATTGCTCTGTGCAATGTGACAGCTGTAAGCAAAATCTGGAAGAAGACAATAAAGCTTATTCTTGCATTTGTGTGTGTTTGTTAATAGAGATGTACGGGTATGAGTAGTGTTTTTTATCATTACCTTATGCAAATGATTTTATTGAAAATGAAAGTTTGTATCATTCATTCTCTATTCTGGCTTTAGGGAGATATGGGACCTCTGGGAGAGATGGGCCTTCCAGGACCTAATGGACTGAAGGTAATTTCACACACACACACAGACACACACACACACATACACATGGAACCTGTTACCTTCCCCTTATTATCTTGCAATGTCTTGTTTGGACCTCTTTTTAGTAATTTTTATGTACAATATAAAACAAGATAATGGAGATTAAGTTGCTGACTCATTATAGTCCAAAATATCAGTTCTGCACAAAACATGAGGGTGAATTTGCGTTCACTAACCCATCTGTTGGTGCTTGTTCCAGGGGGTGCCCGGAAATCAAGGAGAACCAGGACTGAAAGGTGATAAGGTGATCTGAATATTCCTGTTATTGGCCTGGTTTTGAGCAGCATGTTATTGATATGTACTCCTTTGCACCCCACTGCAGCCATCTCTGTCCTTCCTGTAGACATAGAGCATGCTTTCATTAGGTCCTACCTAAGTTTGGAAGTATCTAAACTTGTAATGATTGTATATCTTTGTATAAAGCATGATATTTGGAGGGTTATATGTACACCAATACTCGTCCTTCATGAGTCATTTTCACGAAATGTATTGAAAGATATGTTAAGGAATTTACCCCACCTTTCTTTGTTAGTTAAAAACTTGAAAAAGGGAAACCGCTAAGCTTGCCTAGATATAGAAGTATTTTTTGGTCAGCTAAGCTGCTGGATCCAGCTACATATTTACTGTACAGATATAAGAGTTGTATTGGTCTGTTCATCTTACTCACAGAAATACATGCATAGTATTTCCCACACTGTGAAACTATGCTTGTACAATGACTTTGAATTAAGCACTTTATGAAAAATTCTAAGTTGTGTTTCTATATAGAAAGCATAAATGGCCTTCTATAGATCTGCAAATATCAGGATGGATCTTAGTGATGTATATGATAAAATATACTTCTAACACTTAGGTTCCTTCAGCTTGTAAAAACAAGTATGAATAAAAGATTACACCAAAACTATGCACTTCTCGCGATGCCTTTTTATACAGGCTAATCATTGCAAAGCTAAAACAGTTTATAATCCGTTATATCAAAGGATTGACACAACACAAAGTATTTGCAATTCCAGTCGATAGTATTGTCTGTTGAAAAAGCTGAATGTAATTGATTGAATAGAAAGTTACCATTCTCGCTAATGTTCTTTATTTCTCTTTCTTTCTGTCCGTACCTCATCCATCTTCCTGCGTGTGTTTGTCTCATCTGCTCCTCGTCAGGGTGATCTCGGGATTCCTGGAGAGCAAGGGGAGATGGGGTACAATGGAGACAAGGTACATCACCACTGACCTGCATGCTGCCTTAGACACATGCACATCCAAGGACCCACACAGCCTTTTGTTGCGGAACTGTCCTCGCAAAATGACTTTGCCAGATGTGCACTGTCCAGCTTTTGAAAATTCTTATTTAAATCCTCCTCATTTGACTGTCTAAGCAAAAATCGAATGCTTTAAGTATCATACACCAGAAACGAGATTACAGAAGTTGCGCATGTCTTATGTCTGTTACTCTAGAAAATAAATCTGCATTTTGCCCATGTCTTAGTTTTTATACGGTGTGTTTGTATTGGACAGGGCATCCAGGGAGGTCCAGGGTTACCAGGCGTCCGTGGGACACCAGGACCACAGGTGAGCTCTGGCTTTCTGGCTTCAGAGGAGTGACAATAATTGCTTAGGCTATCTGTCAGTTAGCTAGCTTAGGTTAGCATAAGGCTGGAAACAGCTGTCTTACATTACATTAATAGTCTTGCAAATGGTGTCACTCCTCTCATCTAACTTTTAACACAAAAGTAAATCAGTGTATTTCCCAAAAAGTCCAACTATTCCTTTACAACTTGTCTCATTTTCTGCTTTGTCTTTTTCACAGGGCAAGTTGGGAGAGAGGGGGCCTGATGGTACAGCTGGACCTCCAGGCCCTGAGGTTTGTATTTGCATGTTCAATGCTACATTGAATAAGACTGTCTGTGTTACAGCAAAAAAAGAAATCAATTTCTTTTATTGATCATGACAGGGCTTCCCTGGTGACATGGGACCACCAGGAGAGAACGGCCTTGAAGGACCAAAGGTGAGTAAAACTATCGTCCTGAGTAGTCATACATAAACCAGAACCAGAAGAGTCTACAAACACAGTAACACTGTGTGAGAGTTTGCCATAGACTGTATACAAAGATTGACGACATAACTGTTCTCCAAAAGTGAAGCCAAAGCATCTAGCTTGCCACCACCTGGTTGTAGTATAGGTCATAAATACTGCCTCCTCCATGAGTCAAGGGCCAGAATTCATTAATTTGTTTTTCTCAAAGATAGTTTCTTTCATTTTCGGTAGTATTTATAACACTGATGTTTGTTAGTGCTTTTTTCTCTAAGTTTGCTTTAAATTAGCTATTTGATGCTATAAAAATGGGGTTAAACATCATGATTGACAGCTGAGACTGACCTCGCTACTGCAGCTCCATTTCCTGATCGCTACTGGTAGGGTTCGTATCTAGGATATTGTGCCGTCCATCTTTATATACAGTCTTTCATGCTCACAATGACAATGCACACATGCTTATATTTATCTATAATGTTCAACATGTTCACTATCTTAACATGTTAGCTATAAGCACAAAATACATTGTCTAGCTGAAGCTGACTGGAATGGTGTTGCAGGTATTTGGTCATTAACCAATATATTGAATAATTTAACCCAATGATGGTGCTAGATTAAATATCAGAGAATCACCATAGTTGTTTGGATTCATCCTCTGACCACCATGAATCTCTATTAAGATTTTCAATATAATCCTTGCAATAGTGGTTCAGATAGTTCAGTCTGGACCAAAGTGGTGAACCATGTGTTACCAGCTGACATAGCCTTCCCTACGAACAAGCCACTACCAAGGCTAAAAACATATGTGTAAATACTACAGTTGCCTTCACACATTACCATTAATTTGATTGCTTTTTTCCCCCTTCCAGGGAAAACTAGGGGCCAGAGGTTTACCAGGGCCTCGAGGGGTGGCTGGCTTGGAGGTAAGAATGTCAGACACCAGCCACATCAGAACGACCCTAAAGTGCCAAACGGCATTCAAAGTTTTATGGCACAAGACTTTTCTTAGCTGTGGGCTGCTTTATGTCCCCAAAACATAATTCATGCTAAGGTCAATATCATCTGTTCCCAGGGAGATGAGGGCCCGATCGGACCACCGGGCCCAACAGGACTCGAGGTGAGTAATAAGGCAAACACCTGGTGTTGCTCGGCTGGTGGAAGATAACATGCATCGCTATTCATTTTGATTTAGGCAGCCTAAACCCGATAGCCGTCGTAAATCCTGCTTGTTCGCCTTAAACCAGTATAACATAAAAAGAATATCATGCTTGCTCAATGAAAATATTGTGTCTGTGTGTTTGTGTGTCCTCTTATGTAAGGAGGCGTGTTTGTTTAAACTGTATCCCACACAAGACAATCAAACCATCTATCATGTGCATCGCTGTGGTTTCATTCGTCCTTTTTATATCTGTGGCAAAGTCATCCTCAAAGTTAGAGAAAGAGAGAGAGAGAGAGAGGTAGGGATAGAAATTTCACTGAGTGTATGGAAACACAGCTGCAGTTTGACGGTAAATGCATGTGCACGGCTCACAGACCCTCATTCAAAGCCTTTTGGGTTTTCAAAACAAAGGAAGACTTGCATGGTGTCAGCTACTTGGTCTGTAGTGAAAGCCTGTTCGTGTAACTTTAAAAGGAGAAGGAATTGAATGAGTGATCTCACCCTGCTGTGATTAGTATAGAGCTGCGGTCTAACTCGTTTTACTATTCAGTGTAATTGTATTACTCAGCTTAATTATGCATCTGAGAATAAATTAGAAATGTATTTCAGTGAATAAAGTAGATTATCATTGTGGATATTCTTAGTTTGCATTAGAGAGTCTGTAGATGTGAGTATTTGGAGTTTTATTGTGTCGTTTTTATTGTAGCTCGTGTCTGGATGATTGTCCTCTGCATGCAATCCCTGTTCTTGGCCACCAGGGGGTGTTCAAAGGCATCACGACATTTGTGTTAATGGGCTACTGCAGGGATAAGATTTTCCTCTATCATAGATTCTAGTACCTGTTTTTCTTCTTCAGTTAATCTTCCTCTCAGTCATCCTGAACTTTCTTTCACTCCTCTCAGCCATGAATTCCCCCTTCCCCACTTCCCATCCCCCTTCATGTCTTCTCTGACCCCTCTCTTCCATCGGAGGAGGAAGTGGAGTAAGGCTCCTGCAGGAGCCGTGAGTGATCTCTGGCCAGGTGCCACAGGTCCACCCACTCCTCCACCTCATACACCTCCTCAACCAGCTGTCTTTTAGCTTTTTCAACGCTCTTCTCGGAATGACAACCTCTCCTTTTTTTTACCATCTCCCACACCTTCTAAGTTGCTCCTCATTCCCTCTCCCATGGAGCAATTTGAGTTCTTTCTTTAAGTTTTTCTTTGTTGCCTCGGTTAATGTGGTCACTCGCTGACACAAATCTAGATCAGGTGATAAGAAGTCCCAAATCCTGCACAGCTCATATTAATTCTCATGTTACAACAAAAATCTGGTTTTACTGTTTGTGTCTGGGTAAAATACAGTATTAGGCTGTGCTGTCTTATGAAAGCAGCCAATTTTTTTCTGGGGTAAAACTGTGGAACTGTTGAGTCACTCTGTCTTCAGGAGTTTGGCTTAGACATTTCTGACCCAGAGTTATTGCTAGTAAAAAAGCTCTTAGACCCCCTCTTAACCCTGGGAATTACTGTCTGCGCAAGAAAAGCATTACAGCCGCGCACTTTCACAGCCTGCCAAGACGTACTGTCAGCATTACCTGTACACACCATTACATATCTCAGCAGCGTGTAGAGTAAGCTGCAACAGCTGTAGCCGACCTCCTTGCTCTGTCTTTGAATCGTCCTCTCACAGGAAACAGATCCTTTATAATGATTGAGAAATTGTGATGAATGTTAATGATGCATCAAGTTAATGCTTGTTGTTCACAATTCATTATGCTCTGCTGTGTTGTGTTTCAGGGTAGAATGGGCAGAAAAGGATTTCCTGGGAAGGCTGGGCCAGAGGGACTCAAGGTGAATAAAGATAATACACACAGATGCTCCAAAATATAAGAAATATTAAATATTTTCGAGTGAACAAATGATGATCAATATATTTGTCTCTGAAGGGGGAGCTTGGTGTCGCAGGAACGGTTGGAACAATGGGAGAAAGGGTAAGAAATCATGACATTGCCTCTTTCTGTATGGAGAAGCTGCATTCTTCCCAAAACATCTATCCAAATATTTTTCCATTCATCCATTCAACACTGAGTGTCTGTATTTCAGGGCTTGGTGGGTTTCATCGGACCTGTGGGAGAGGAAGGACTGGCAGGAGAGAAGGTAAAGAAACCTTGTTCTAGTCATCTAAATTAATTCACAAGTCATTACAAGGTGACTTTGAAGTCTGAATGTCATTTGTGTAATGTTAGGGGGATCGAGGGGAGATGGGCCTTCCGGGACCACCTGGAGAAAAGGGATCAACGGTAAGATCTAATGAGGACACTATTTGAAAATGTTAAAATAAGAGCTTACACATGATTTTCTAGGCCAGTGTAAATAAGAAAAATCTTGAAAAATTGGCATCTGAAATTAAACTGTGTGTCTTATTCCCATGGGAATTTACTGTTGTGTGGTGTCAGTGCCCCATAAATATGTCAAAGGAGAAAAGAGGCACAGTGGAAAAGACTTCCAATGATTTACCCTCTGGACAGAATTGAATCGCTACAGGAAGTTGAAGTTCAAGACCTCTCAAGCTTAAACACCAGTGTACTGGGAAATGCGTATCAAGAAAAGAAGAAAAATTATGTTACATGTTCAGCCATATGGGTCCTGAGTTTCATAAGGCACAGCTGTTCACCTACCCTGCTCCTTCAGACAGACCGAGTGGCTTCTCTGTCACATATACTCTGATATGGACTCTCTAAAGTATATGACTGACTACATTGGATAAGAATTTAGTCATCATTCTCACTGAAACAGAGAGGTTTCCTGCTGGCTGACAGCCAGCTGGATTTCTCTGAGGACTTCACCACACACACACAGACATACACTGACATACACACACACACTCATAAGGAAGTTCTCTGTTGGCCCATTCTTTCAGCTGCAAAACAGAAACAGACCCACTGGAAAAGACTGCATCATGCAAACTGAGCGGAGCTGACAGGCGGACATCTATAGCTACTAACAGAGAGCTCATACTGCAGGCGTTTATGATTTATGCCTGTGCATGCGTGAGATCAGCGCTGCCTACTGTTCTATAAGTTTGTACATTACTTAAGTTTTATTGCACTCAGCTGATTTGAGTAGTCAGACTGAGAGTACTCCCCATTATATAGTTAAGCTTGATGTCTAGAAAAATGCAGCCATAAGCAGTATGTTTTCAGTTATAAAATCATCTCCTCAGGCTCTCTGCCTTTCTCTTTCCCCCATTGTCCCTTATTGCTACATTAGATGTGCTTTCCAGTGCACAAAGCACTTCTGCAGATGTATGTTTGGTTGAATGGCGTCCAATTTATTACATAAAAGATAAACAAACGAATTCAGTCTTTAGTGCCTCTACAGTAAAATCCAAATTGAAAACTTTGTGAAAACACGAGTTCACTGATGCCAAATTCATTTTAGTTTCACAGTTTAATACATTTGTGCTGTGTTGCAACAAAAGTACTTGATGTCTTACTGTGTGTTGGAGATGATCATTTGTGTAATACCCTGTTTTCTGTCACTTGTTTGTGTTTGTATACATATTTTAGGGTCACCCAGGGACACCAGGGGCGACTGGGCCTACAGGACCACTAGGAAGACCAGTGAGTCACTATTTATTCTTCTTTTCATTTGATTATAGTTTGGGGTAATACTGTATAATCATGATCTTAAGCCATGGGGACTAATTAGAGATCCTGTCCTAGGTTTGTGATAGGATAGGATCATAATATCCAAAAATAAAATTCAAATAAATTAAATTTCCCAGCTATGATTAGCCACTGAGTATATTTTGATTTAGTCAGTGTCCTCTTTGAGCACATGATAGTGGTGTGCACCCTCAAGGAGCATTATGAGCACTGGCAGCCTCCCGCTGAACCTGCATTACCCTCCTGTCAGTCAAAAGCCCAACACCTATAACCAATTAGAAGCTGCCCCCGCCACCTCCCTCGTCTTCCCCTCGTCGTGTCTTCGCCATTGGTTGACTGGGGGGGCCACAGAGCCACCAAAACAAACATAAATACGGGGCTCAGGGGCGCAGCAGAATGGGATTCCAGAGCAGGCCCTTTAATTGGTGTGAGTGACAGATCTAACAACAATCACCATAGTGTGTTCCTGAGGTCAGGCTGTCCCCTCCCCAGGGTCAACAACCGGGGGCTCTGTGCTCTGTCAGTGTAAACCTTTGTTTAATCGTCCTCTTTTTCCCTCACCCCCTCTCTTCTTTTCTTTATCCTCCTTTTTCTTTTGTTTGTTAGGGCCCCCCTGGAGCGACTGGGCCAGCCGGTACCAGAGGACCAAAAGGCTTGCGGGTAAGTTTGAAGTTTCCCACCTGATGTTTTCGCAGCTTTGGCGTCCTGCAGTCAGCGGATCATATCCCTGCAGCCTTAAGAACGGATCATAAACTTGGCAAAAGAGCGCAGATACACATCACTGCTCTGTTTTTCTTTATGCTCCGCTGTGTGATCTCACGCTGTTGTCGAGCCATTGGAAAAAACTTGAGTGGGTGAACATAACGATGCGACTGCCTCTGAGCTGATGTCACATGTGTTTTAATGGACACAGGAGCTTGCATAACACGTTCTCGGGTTCAGTGTTGAAGAATGAGTCTATTTCATCCTTTTCAGAAGTCAGTGCCCATTATAGCTGCTGAAAAGCTCCAGTGACGTAAAACAAACTATTCTAAATGGAACAATAAGTGCTTCTTATAGGAAAAACCCACAGTCAGTCTAACTACGTGACAGTTGTTATGGAAAACGGGACCTGGCTTTTGTAGAAGTTGTGTTGGAGAGTTGGAAATTTAGTGATTTGCATGAAGAAACATGAAACAAAAGGCTTGAATCAGCTTGGGGCGTGTTTACAGGGAGCCACATTCACAAAAAGGACACATAGCATCAGTTTTTAGATCTGTAACTGGGAACAGTTCACCTATTGAGATAAGACAGGCAACATCCTTCGTATCTTATATATTTCCTCTTAAAATATTTTTCATCGCAAAGCTTTTATGTATGTTTGACATATACTGTGTTTTACTTTGTGTGTAACTTTCATTTTAACTATTTTAAAATGATCTTTTTTTCTTTTTTCTTTATGTGAAGTATTTTGTAACTTTGTTTATAAAAGTGCTATATACATTAATAATCATTTTTCCATATGCTAAACTAAAGGCCTGTTAGAGAATAGGTTCATTTCAAATTTTTTCTTCACATTACTGGAGTAATTGCCGGATTTAGACATTTCTGAAAGCTTGTGGAAAGGAGAAGAGGAAAGATGTTTCACATTAGCATCAGACAGAAAATATAACATATTGCAAATGTACAGTTTCAGCTGTAATACAAAAGAAGATGTGTTGATAAATAGACCTAATTCCAGAAACTCAGTTGTCAATCACAAGCATAAATAATAACATGAATTATAGTTGCACTCCATATATGTCTTTCACTGGAACACCTAAGGATACTGAAGTAATCTGTGTCTTCTTCCAGTATAACATTTACAAAACATGTGGGGAAAAATAAAAAGAGAGACAGAAAATAAAAGACAGAAAAATCTAAAGAAATTACAGAACTATGACATATTTATAACTGCCAAATCAATCTGCACATCATCCATATTTGCAGAATCAATACTTCTGTTTTTATTTTACAAAACAAAGCCTTACGCAGTTCACAATAAAACTTATGTAACTCCAGTGTGTTTTGTGAAAGATGAAAACAAGATGGACAGCTATAATATGAGATCAGATAAATAATACTGTATATATAATCTGCCCCCTAGAACATCATAGCGCAAATATCTTTTTGAATTCACAGTTCAGAGAGGGAATTAAAGTGGATTCAAAGAGTATTTAGTGGCAATAACTCATGACAATAATGACTCATAATGATGATGAGGGCTGTAACTATATAGCAATGATGCATGATACAGTAAAACTGATGTTCACTCGGCGGTGTAATTCCCTTTGTCCTTTGATTTGCTTTTTGTGGAGTGCAGACCATGTAGCTCACCTTTTTAAACGATGTCTTTTATCACCACGGTCCACTGATCCAGCTGGAAAGTGGGATAGAATCACATTGAGCTTCTTTATCTGAGCCGTCCATGGGAGATTGGCCTCACTGTGGTTGGCCTGGACACACTCTGATATCTCCAGCTGGTTTTTCAATTAATACTAATGTCAGCAGTTTCCACTGCCAGTAAATCTGTCTGCTGCTTCATGACTCTTTTTCTTTTGGTCCAAAAGCCAAAAGAAGCAGAGGTGGTTCGATTATTGACATAACCTTAGACAAACACTCACTCAACACTCTAAACGCACACTACTTACTATTGTTTAATATAAATAAAAACTAAATATACTAGATTTAGTTTAAGAGGTCATGGATTATCTGACTGGACCAAAACAACATTAAGTTGTACTAAGATAGACAATTTAACATCTCTCAATAACAGAGAGAGCATCATATTAAAGATTGTATTACTCTTCTGGCCAGTTCAACTCTATTTCATGTCCTTGGCTTGAATATCACATCTTAGAGTGAAATGAAACTGTATACAACTAAGAATGTTTGCACAGATTCTCAGACCACATGTGTTGTAGACATTAACCACTTGGCATGAGGCACAGGGCACAGAAATGTAACAACCAGCTTCGCTCTCTGAAACATGGAACTAGAATTTTGTCTAACATGGAAAATACTGTCAATCCAGGACAAGATGAAACCCCATGTTTACGCCAAATTGAATAGAAAACTAGTATTATAGTTGCGTCTGGTTTTCTGTCTGTATTTTATTTGCACGTGTAAATAATATTTGAACTTGTGGGGTTTCAGCCATGAGGAATCACCAGTCAGACTTATCATGCTTTCTTACTAATAACTCCACATCTCGTCTGACCTGCAAAGTCCTGCTAATGTTTTCCATATTGAGGAGCATATTAATCTCATCAGTCCTCCCTCTCAGCAGTTGGTGGTTATTACTGAGCCGGTCTACATAGCTGTGTTTGATTGTTTTGAATTCATGCCTCTGCTTTTCCTTCTTCTGTTTGAAAAGGGTCAGTCTCGTGCTACAAATGAAAGTACCTCAGGGTCATTAATTAACTTTGAAGCATGATATCTGAGTGTTATCCCCTTGGCCTGATAGGGTGAAATATTTTCCCTACACATCGGCTAATCAGGCTATGTAAACGTAACCAGTGGGTAGCAGGTACCCCAGACAGGAATGTTAATGAGTGCTGCTCATCCAGCTCTATGTATAATAGGCTTATAGCACCTCGAACAGCGGCGCTCTCCACAGGCCAAACTCCCACTGCGCCCATTCAACCACTCTCACATCACGGCTGCCTGTGTGGCTGTTTCACCTCAAATTTGCTTTTTTTTCTTTACAATAGTTAATCATTTAGATCACTGCTTGTTATTTATAATTGAGTGTCATGAATGCTGAGGGTCTACTCAGTGTCAGTGAGCCAGCATCCTCCACAGTATAGATGAGAGTGTGCAGGTGTACAGCAGATGGACTGTATTGGTCCACTGCCTGGCTCCCATTTATTATCACTGCTCACTGGACTAGCAGGCCTTTAAGCACTTTAGATTGATTATGTTTGACAGCTACACCCATGTTATCTAAACAGTCTCTGTTCTGACGGTGTGTGTGTTTAAGTGTGAACAGTCTGTATCTGCATGCACCCAGACTTTGTGCCCTGATTCTAGAATTAAGATATGCAAGTGCAAGTTCATAGACCAGTGGCTTTCATTGCCATATGTGACACCTTATAGAGATAACTGTAGCCATTCCTACACTGACCTGTATACGCATATATACACATTCACTTTTACACACACATCCACATAACATATATTCTTATTTAAAGCTGAAAAGAGTAGTTTACAGGCACAGTCACGTGGACTCTGTCATGTCAGTGTCTTACTATTCAGAGATGTTTATTTACACTATGTTGTGGCTGTCAGGCTGTGTTACAGCGACCTCTGTTGGTGAAATGACAACTGTCTTGTGTTTCAGGGAGCGATAGGACCTGACGGTCCTACAGGAGAGATGGGGTTAGAGGGCAAGAAGGTAAGAAATGTGCACATTCAGCTAAATTTTGTTGTTGATATACAAAACAAGAAACATTAATGAAGTCAGACAGTGCAGGCACAAGAGTAATGACCATGAACTATCATAAAACAGCATAAATTGATTCCTCCTGCAAAAATGTTTATAAGAGATTCTCAAGACTAAAAATGCATCACATGCACCAAGAACAGCAAGCTGCACATCCTCTCCATCCACTCAAAACACAGGAAGTACTTTAAGCTGACATTTCTCAACACACAGCTATCTCTCATCCTTCTCTCTCCACAGGGTCTTGATGGTCCTCCAGGAAAATTAGGTTTCCCTGGACTACAGGTAAAGCACACTTGAGTACTTCTATACTTTTCCACTCCTTCCTGTCGTATATACTTGGTACTTATGTGCCTCTGGAGAGACAAGGTATCAGCGTGATTTAAAAGGCCGACGTGATGGAGGCCCACAGTCAGAAACGACATATAACATTGAGGGAGAAAACAGTCCTTGGGAGGTTTCTGCCAGATTTACATACATGAGAGTGGAGCGCACACAGCTGTTTTCACAGCTCACTGGTGAAATTTGAGAGTATTTACTCAGCCTGCAATTAAACTGAACTTCTGAAACTCCACCCCATCACCACCACTGAAAAACACTCATGTTTATTCTTAGAAAGATTTGTAAATCTAAAGTTGCAGAGGCACTTTGGGGCAAATAGAAATACATTACAGATGTTGAATCATATAAAGCAAGAGAAAAGATATATATATATACAAAAAAACCTTTATCAAACAAGTACACATCCCTTTGTTCAGTGAAGAATCAAATGTTGATTAACCTTCTTTGTCAGGTATAGTATTAACCTTGTGTGATCACAAATCCTGATAGAATTCATCCTGTCCTTTATATCGTTATTTATTTACCGATCTTTTTCTTCTGTTCCTGCAGGGGAAGCTCGGAGAGGCTGGGGAAGCTGGGCCTAAAGGTTTTCCTGTGAGTTCCCTCATACATATTCTACCGATGAGACCTTTCTGCAGTTATGAGCCCAAAATAACAAGCATTGTATACTGCATAGACTACACTGTATTTATATACTATATAAATGTGTTACATTGTTTAACTAGAATGGTTGAGTGCGGACCTCTGCCAAGGCCTAATAGACCCTTTAAATTCATTCAAGCTGCACCAAATTAGATATTAATATGAATGATCTTTTTTCATCAAGAGCCATGAATTATTCTCTGAAAAATCAACAATAAATGTTGAAAAACGCAGATCTCGTAATGTTAAATAATCTTACATCCACACCAAAATTTAATGGATTCTTTCCTGACCCATTTCGCATTCTTCCACCAAGTTTTTTGGGTTATCAATCCGGTCAATTTTGAATAACAGACAGACTTACAAAAAGAGAACATAACCTTCTTGATGGAGGTAATTGAAAACATTAATTAACAATTAACAATCCATCCATAATTAGCTATGTTTTGCCGCTAATTATATCACAGTGACAAATGTAAAATCACACATGTATGCAGTGTTTAGTGAACATTAGATGATAGAAGTGTGGATGTGTTCTGAGCTCACTGACCCTTCTGTCTTCAGGGTATCCAAGGGCCCTCAGGACCCCCAGGGGACAAGGGAATAGCAGGCGAGCCGGTACGGGCCTCCTTCCATCTCCATGTTT
The DNA here is from genome assembly GCF_022539355.2 of Hippoglossus stenolepis. Lineage (NCBI taxonomy): Eukaryota > Metazoa > Chordata > Actinopteri > Pleuronectiformes > Pleuronectidae > Hippoglossus > Hippoglossus stenolepis. Next base: position 13,818,460 of record NC_061500.1, read on the forward strand.
TGTATATATTTTATATTTCTCTCCTGTTTGCTCTTCCTCATCACCTCTGCCTCAGTCCTATCATTCACTCTCTCCTTCTGTTTTCTCAATTGAAATTTAATATTTCGCAGTATTCTCAGCCTTCGACAAACTTCTCCTCTCCCTGCTCCATGCTGGTTTTATTAGATTCTTTTTGGCAACACACAGCCGCCTGGTTCTTTTTGCCCAGCTCTGTTAACGCCAAACATCATAGCCAGGAAGTAGTTTACGAGACATATTTTAGTGCTTATTAAAAATATATTTGTCTGTATTAAATGTTTCCTCCGTAGCAGCCAGAGAATTGTCTCATACTTCACACATCTCCTCTGAAGTGGTAGAAGATTAAATTGCAAGCATGCAAGGGAGATTTTTTTTTTTTTTAAAGAAGCATCTTATTTATAGATGTGCTAAATTGCTGAACTTGCAGGGAAAGTAGACGTGATTATTGTCATAATGGATAAAACCTTTACTGTAAAAGATTTTCTGTCGTTCTTGTGGATGTACTTTATGAGCGGTGAGAGAGGCTGAGCAGGAATAAAGGGAATGAAAATGTTTCAGTATGAATGCATGGAGAGTTTAGCTCACAAATTATAGAACAGGCCACCATTTCCTTTTCTTTTTCATTGGTGTTAATAAATTATTGGCTAATCTCTCCTGGAACATTTCAAGGGGCTCCCAAGCAGACATATATAAAACCAAACCACATCATTCCAAACTTCAAACTGTTCTTTTATTATTTAAATTATACACAAAGCGCATACTGTACATTATAGTAAAGTAGTAACATTTAAGTGCAAACCTCCACCACCATCCCAGACTTATCATACACACGCAATCAGACATTCTGATCTTCAACCAAAATAAAAACTAGCTCTGCCACCTCACATCCACCACCTGGTCTCTATAGGACTGTTCAGATCACAACTTAAAACACATCTGTTTGGATCAGTCTTTCATACATAACATCTTATCTATCCCTCATGAATCATTTTTGAACCTTTAGTTTTACTTGTGTTTACACACGTACTGTTAGGTAGCTTTGCCTCTTAACATGAATTTAACCTTGGTTTTACCTCAATTACTCATATTTTCATTTATGATATATTGCAAGGTGTCATTGGGTGACTAGAAAGGCATCGTTAAATGAAATTAATTATAATTACTACTATTTAGTTTTAGGGGGTTCCTGGCCGTGCTGTCATTTCAGTCTCCTGTACCAAGCCAATCATTGAATTTAAGGGGGTTCTTACAAAATTGTCGTAGTCAGGCTTTCTCGGGGTGTGTGCCTCTTAATCTATTGTATTGAGTAAAAGAGTGAAATTCAAATGTATTTGCAGTGATGTAATTTCCATTTAATGAGCAAAATACAATTGCATGGTCATGTTCATAACAAGCTCAAAAGCTGTACAGTTTTTTGCTTTGTTAACAGGTGTCTGACTACTTAACTTGCCTAGTAAGGCCACACTGTACACAAAGGTTCAATTAAAGTGGAGTTTCCTTGTAGGAATCCCCCGTTTTATATATACATATTGTAAAAATCATTGTTTTCCCTCCCAGTCTTTCTGCATTGTTTCATCGCTCATGCTGCACATCTGCTTTAACTGACAAACAATTAATTTCTGAGTCCTGTTGTTCACGTTCTTCAGGCTTAAGGCCACACAGGTGACTTTTGTTATATCAATACTATTGTTTGGACTGGATGCAACTCAACCAGGGAGCAGACATTGTTCACATGCGCTGAGGTTGAGAAGTATTCATGCCAATGCCACAGTGTTTTTGAAGCATAATTAGTGACAGATTACAGTCAAAGTCAAACTGTGTGCAGATGGTTCAGTGATTTATCTTCTGCTGGCTCATCCATAGCCAACATTAGCCAAAGATTTCTAGTTTTTTTGTACATGAGATCTGATGTTTATTAGTGTGAAACAACCATAATCTAATCATTCAAGTATTTTCCTACATATTGTCACATATAGGGACCATCTGGGCCACCAGGGACTGTGGGGCTGCTGGGAGAGATAGGTCAAAAGGTGAGACTTTGAAAACACACACACACACACACAGACACACAAAGGGTATTGAGTCGATTAAATGATAAAATATGTGACATCTGCTGTTCCCCCTACCACAGTTAATAACGCTCTCTGATTGAAATAATCTGTCCAATTAAACTAATAAACCCACATTACAAAGGTGTCTCTCTCCCTCCTCCTTTTCATGACAGTACGTAATGGAACTCACTCCTGACATATTGTTCATATCTAACGCCAGAGTCATTAGCCCTTAATCTCGCCAAAAAATTATTCAACGTTTTCCTCTCTCTGATTTCTTCTAATTAATAAGGGTCCTCCAGGCAAGGTGGGGGAGCCAGGACTGCCAGGCGAGCCAGGGGAGAAGGTAGGATGATACATTGCTGCGGTTTTTATGTGGATATTTTTTTTTTTCTCTTTCTCTTTTCAAGATATAGCTTTACTTCAAAGTTTAATAAGTGTCCATGTGTGTCAGGGAGCCGTTGGAACTGCTGGGAACATCGGAGAGCAGGGACTCATAGGACAGCGGGTACGTTTATCAGCATTAAACTTTTAAATATTCATTCTTAATAGGTACAGCTCTTCATTTAATTAACTTGTATATATACGTATGTGTGTCTGTGAACAGGGAGAAGCAGGCCTAGAGGGAGAAGGTGGTCAAGCCGGTCCAGATGGAGTCAAGGTGAGATGCTTTCCCAAAATATCTTTCTCTTAGGTCATATTCTAAGGATATGAAGGCTACATATGTATAATTTATTTTTTCATCTTTTGGGTATAAACTGTTAAAAGGTAATGTTTTATGTTTTTATTCTTAGGGGGAAAAAGGTGACATGGGTCAGGAGGGCGATACAGGAGAAAAAGGTGAAATTGGACTAAAGGGAAAGGAGGGCCCACCTGGAAGTCCTGGACTCACTGGCGTCAGAGTAAGTGACCTGTCTCTCTGCTTTAATACACACACACATACAGAGAGAGAGAGTGAAAGATGGAGATCGTGCAAGCTGACTTTCACCGATTCACAAATCTCACCCTCTGCCTTTTCTGTTTTGTTTTCTTGTCGCAGGGTCAAGAAGGGAAACCTGGCAAAATTGGGGAAAGAGGCAAACTAGGCTCAAAGGTATTAATGTCAGATCCTAACCCTAACCCTAACAACATGTATTCACACATGGTGGCACCGAATTGCAGTGTGGTCAGCTATTCTGTAATTTATTTCTTGCATATATTCAGGGTGCTAAAGGTCATCTAGGTCACCTTGGGGAGACTGGGACAGTGGGGAAGACAGGGCCGCCAGGTTTTGTTGGACCGAAGGGATCAAGAGGAACAATTGGACACGTGGTAAAGTGGAACAGTAATGAAAGAGATATTTATCAATCACTTTTGAATCATGTTAGTAGTAAGTTAAAACATCATCTATTGTTTTAAAATACTGATTGTGTGATTGACAACATTTGCTCACTTTAGGGAGCTCCTGGTCGAATGGGTCAACAGGGAGAACCTGGTCTTGCAGGTTATGAGGTAAAATGAACTAACTGTATCATGAGTATGTGACTTATTAAAACAAGCCTGTTATGGTCATTAATATTTGGCATAGTAATTTCACATAACAGTTTCTTGTATCTGTCTTTTCAGGGCCATCAGGGACCACAGGGCCCCATGGGGCCTCCAGGACCAAAAGCTGAAAAGGTACACCTTGTTCACTTCATGTGTAATACTGGTCTCTGATTAGTCTTCTTTAAGTCATATCCTCAGAGCTTCCCAGAAGACGCCAGGTACTGTTTAGGATTGGACACAAATAAACAAAAACAAAAAAACAGAAACAGCAAATGCTTATGAAACAGACATGGCAAAATTAACCTCTCTCCCCTGGCAGCTTGTTCTGATTAACCTTGTTTTGGTTGCTTTTATATGCAAATATTTTCCATCAAAAAGAACCTGCTGCAAATACATCATGGCGTTGAATTTACAAAAATCCAGAGTGAGCTGTTTTGGCACATTTAAAAGATAGCATTCACAAACACAGAATTTTACAAGGTGTTTCAAAAGTAAGAAACAGTGCACTGACATATCAGGGATGTATGTCTTATAATATATATTTAATAACTTCCACTGTTCTGTTTTTCATCTACAGGGTGAGCAGGGGGATGATGGAAAAGTAGAGGGTCCTCCTGGTCCTCTAGGTGACACAGTAAGTCACACCTGACTTACTTTTCTCCCTCCTCTTACTGTTTGTCTGGTACATGGCTGCAGAAATCAAATCATTTACATTTGACTCTTATGTTTCATGTTTTATCAGGGTCCTCCCGGTGTCAGAGGGGAAAGAGGGGAATCAGGAGATCCGGGATACAAAGTAAGTCTCATCACTCCAGATGCTCTTAAAATTACTTTTCAGGGATCACAGGGTTAATAATCTGTTATCTTTGCTCAGGGTCAAATTGGTGTGGATGGAGAGAGAGGCAGGTCTGGAGCTCATGGTCTACATGTGAGTGTCAGAGGTTGTGATTTCCACATTCAGCTCTCAGACTTATTATCTCGATGTGCTTTCATTAACATGAATGTTAATTTCAGGGACACCCTGGACCTCGTGGGCAACAAGGACACAAAGGGTCCAAAGGAGATCAAGTAAGGAAGTCAAACAGAAACATTTTGTGTGTTTGCTGTGTGTGTAAGAAGATGATTGCGTTTCTGTTGGCATGTTTGAATAGTCATGGTTTGATATTCAGTCTTATTTATCACCCATATTGCATTAGCTAGTGTCCAAATCCTCAGCTGTGTCTGTTGTTCAACCTTCCATAGGTGCCTTAGATGTTCATGTTTGGGTGTAAGTTAAATGTGTAAGTAAACCAGGTAGAAGATGATTGTTCAACCTTTTTTGTGAGGTTGCAGAAATAATAGCAGGTTTCTGGCAGAGGGAGAAAGTTAGCTAATACAGCAAAGATCCAACAGAAACACCAATTTTAGTGAGGAGGCAATTAATCAGTCTGAATGAATGAATGATGATAACAGTAATAATAATAATAATAAAACAGAAGTACAGCAATGTCATGTGTTACTTTTGGCTCGAGAACTTCTTAGTAAGTTTTGAAAGTCAGAACGTTCTGCAGCTGTTATAGTGGCATTGTGGGTTATTGGCACAGATTAACAGTGGCATTGGAAAATAATAATAATTTCACCTTTAACACAATTTCTCTCCATTCAGGGTCAGAAAGGCAAAAAGGGTCAGAACGGACAAAAAGGAACCAGAGGAACAGAGGTAGGACAATGATTCTTTATACATCCACATCCGTACAGTATTAAACCTTTTAAATGTTGGTATCCAGGACAAGTATACTTGGAAATGATTCGTCAAAAAAGTCATGAATAGATTAATATAGACAGAGTCAAATTGTATGTGAAGACAGATGAAAAATAATCCCGCTTGGTGTAGATCTCTGATAAGGCCTCTCTTCTCTTCAGGGTGTGGGTGGTCCTTCTGGTCCCAGAGGTGTGGTGGGTCGAGAGGGACAGGAGGGTGCTCCAGGGATTGATGGAGTCCCAGGGAAGGATGGCAGTAAAGGCATGCCGGTGAGACAAATAAGAAATCCTAATAATCAGTTGTTCACTATCCTTGATGATCCTATTTGAATAACTAACAGTTTAGTCCTGCTATGAAGTCCTAGAAGCATAACTATTCATTATACTATACATGACAATGTGTTGAACAGAAGAAAAACAACTTGATAAAAAAGTCCTTATTTTGCCATTTCTGATCTACTGTCAGGACAAAAATGTGTTTATTGTTTTTAAGGGAAGATTCATCTTCATCCCATTTTCTCCATACGTATCTAGGGAGAGCATGGGGATGATGGGGAGGCTGGTCTTCCCGGTAAAGCTGGCTCACATGGTAAAACTGGCGTCCCAGGACTCCCGGGTGATCAGGGGGACATTGGACCAAAGGTAAAGTGGAATGCATTCACGTTAACAGTGCATAAAAAGGAGAACAGTCATCATTTTAGATATACTTTGATGTCATGCAAGAGATGCAGGAATAATTACTTAGCTGCCCATGAGTTGTCCTCACTCTGTCTTTTGTTCATTGACTCATTCATCCAGGGTGAGCAGGGTCTCCGAGGCCAAAGTGGACCTCTTGGGAAAAAAGGCTTCAGAGGTGGAATGGGGTTGCCAGGGCCACATGGAGACCAAGGATCCAAAGGACAACCTGTGAGCAGCCTCACACACTTAACTTACACAGACAAATTTCATGACATTATGTCAGGTTCTTTTGAAAGATGACATGTTTTTTGATTCTTTACTGAATTCTTTTTCAGGGTGATACAGGGGAAGCGGGCTTTCCAGGAATTCTGGGAGTTTTTGGACCAAGGGTATGTACAACATCAAACATCAACACCTCTTCAACAATCTCTGTGCACAAAATGTCAACATACATGTAGCTCAGGTGAATCATTAAACATCATCCTGTTTGTTCGCTATATAAGAGTGAAAATCAAGTCATTCACTGTGGCTACACTTACTGAGCTTTTCACAGTGACAATAATTACATGTTTTCTTGCACGGGTGTGTGTGTGTATTCTATGTGTAAAGTCTGTTCCACACAGTCTTTGACACATATTGAAAGTCTATCCATTGACAGTTACTCTGTTTCCAAATCACTTACGGCTCCCCCCACCCCACCCCACCCCCATCACCACAGCTACTCTTTGAAGCAAGCCAGTAAAATTCCTCCTCACTCCTTGCCAATGATCTGTTCCATATAATCCCTCTAACGATTTACACAGTTGCCGTACGACACAAGCATCCATCACGCGTCTGTGTCAGTAAAGATCTGTTGTGTTCTACTGAAATCACCACACAGAACAAAGCCAGAGTTTGTTAGGAAAGCTGGATGGAAATAGTTAGTGACGTCAGATGTTCCATGATGACCTATAGATATAATCAAATATAAGTGTGTAACAAGACAATTTGCAAAACTGCCGTCAAGTATTATAGTTTAAAAGAGGTCTACAAAGTTTGTGCTGAAATGTTTGTCATGGCTGTTTGCAGGGACCTCCAGGAGACTTTGGACCAAAGGGCATACGGGGACCCAAAGGGCCACAGGGTTCAATGGTAAATAAATTTGTAATCTAATGATCGCGATTACACAGATGAAATGCAGATGGCCCTTTTCATCCTTTTTCTCCTACCCTTTTCTCTCCATCAGGGCAGAGGAGGAGTACTTGGCCCCATGGGAATTACTGGCCCCAATGGAAATGCAGTATGTATCATACAGAAAAAAGGAAGCTTCAAATTCCCTCTGCTGTTGTTCTTCAGTTTAGTGACTGTGTGCGTCTCTTTACAGGGTCCTAGAGGAGAGAAGGGCAATCGTGGAGAAACTGTAAGTCTTCTGGTCGTCTTACCACATCTGTGCTTTTCGTTTTCATCACTTGTTTACATCATTTACTGTGTTAAAAGAAGATTTGAGGACAATTGTCAGGCTAAAAATAAGTTCTCTCTCTCTCTCTCTCTGCAGGGATTTCAAGGACCAACGGTATGTTTGCTTTGCATTGTCTTTTTTGTAGTTACAAATAGAATGAGATGAGATAAGATAGTTCTTTATTAGTCCCACTATGGGAAATGAAACATGTTACAGCAGCAAAGATTGAATATACACTTGGTAATAAATAAATAAAAAATACAATTTAAACACAAGGAAAACATTTAAATTTAACTGTGGCCACTTAATTTATATCATAAGCTCATCCATCATTTATGTTTTTCGTCTTTCTTAGGGATCTCCAGGACCTCGTGGACCCCCTGGACTTCCGGTAAGTCTTCCACCTTTTTAGGTTTTCACATGATGTCATATTTGAGTCTCATGATTCATTGTCTGAATAATCCTTTTATTTCTCTGCTTTTTAGGGTCCCATGACTGTCCCTTCGTCATTTGTAAGACATGTTGTGTTTGATGATTTCATTACATTCGATACTGAGTTGTCATGGATCAGTTTAACTACACTGTAACGTGTTATCCAGGAAGAAACAATGGCACTGATGAAATCAGACACTTTAAGATTTTGTTTTTGTGCTGCAGAAAGAAGACGGTCTTTTGTACATGGATTCACACACCTCACTCAGGACTGAGGTTAGTGGAGAATGACCATGAACATTTCTCTGTATCTTTTTGTCTTCGGATCTATTGAAAACTGTACGGACTCGTCTTTTTTTGTCCAGAATAAGCCAGTGATGGACCTGCCGATGTTGGACCAGGGCGCCGAGATCTTTAAGACCCTCCACTACCTCAGTAACCTGATCCAGAGCCTGAAGAACCCACTGGGAGCTCGGGACAACCCCGCCCGCATCTGCAGGGACCTGCACAGCTGTGAACAGAAGTTAAATGATGGTATGTGTGTGGCGTGTTGGAGACAAAGATGGTAAAGAGTTTTACAACAAATATACAAAGGATCCCAAAATGTTTTTGCATTTTTTAGGCACTTATTGGATTGACCCCAACCTGGGCTGTATGTCAGATACAATAGAAGTCTCCTGCAACTTTACTGGAGGTGGACAGACCTGCCTGAAGCCAGTAACGGTATCCAAGGTATTTAAAACAACAACAAAAATGATATCGGCAAAGTCTACAAGATAAATATATTGTAAATATCCCAGAAGCACAAAACAGGCTTGTTAACCAACGTCTTTCTTGCAGCCAACAATCAGCGTTGGTCGTGTCCAGATGAATTTCCTGCACCTGCTGAGTTCAGATGCCGTGCAGCACATCATCATCCACTGCCTGAACGTTTCCATTTGGAGGTCAGCTGAGGATCAGCTGGTCGCCCAGGGGTCTGTGAGATTCAAAGCTTGGAGTGGGGAGGTGTTCGAGGCGGGAGGAGAGCTGGAGCCAGAGGTCATCGAAGACTCCTGCATGGTACGAATAAGATCTGGCATGCAGTTAAATATCTTTTAGTTTGTGCCATTATTGACTTTCAGACTTTCACAACATATCAAAGTAGAATTGCACTTAGTAGAGCATACACCGCCGCCAAGGCCCAACAGTCCCCCTATAAAGCCACATTTAAATCAATTAGATCTAGATTTGTATTTTGATCTGCACCAAATTGCACAAGCTCATTTGTCCTGGATCTGTGCCAAAATGTAATGGGTTCTTCCTTGGCCCATGTCTCATCTTTCCACCAAGTTCCATGGAAGTCCCTTGAGTAGTTTTTGAGTAATCTGGCTGACAGACAAACAAAAAAATCTTTTTGCCTTGGGCTACTAAATATATTATCTATTTGGGTTTCAGATAAGAGATGGTCGCTGGCACCAGACCCATTTTGTGTTCCACTCGCTGGACCCCACCCTGCTCCCTGTGGTCGACGTCTACAACCTTCCGACCTCTACTCCCGGCTCACGTTACCACCTAGAAGTAGGTCCTGTGTGTTTCCTGTGAGGGCTGCAGCGTCACTCCCCTCGGACCATGGTGGGATGGATCATCACCCCTGGATGACATCTTTGTGCAGACGTGGAGATCGGAGCAGTCTCCTTCGATCCACGGCCAAGCACTACCCAAGCGAGATCAAGTCCCCGCCCTCCCAAACAGATCCTGCTTCACTCTGCCAAATTCCCATTGGACTGCAGACACAGAGGGAGGACGCGTGGGAAGCAAGGGGGACAAAGAAGATCTGAGGAGGAGCAGGGGAGTTCTTGCACTAATGGCTTCTCAATACGGCAAAAGCTTCTTCAAGCTCTTCAAGAAGGATCTCAACATGTACAACTGCTTGGAGAAAAAAAAAAGGCTCTATGCCACACAATCTCTCCGGAACATTGCTGAGTGAAAGGAGACCAAGGCCAAGTCAATCAGTGGACATTATAGTAACTTATTTTTATATACAGTTTGTATACTGTGTGTACTTTTTTGGAAATACCAGGAATTCAATTCTGTCAGAAGAGAAGAATTAAAGTAATTGGGATCATTTAAATGTATATATATAAGTATGCTTATTATTATAACTTTTATACATGTATATCTTATGTAAAGAAATAATCTTCAAGTGCAATAGAAAATGAGAAGATAATTTGAGATTTTAAACTAATATGGAAGGATTTTTCAGGGGTGCCATTCTGTTTGCCCTTGGTGCTCATCTCCTCGTGATCTTGCTCGTGTGAACTTTTCCAGAGGCAGGCTCATTTGCGTAAATCACATCTGCATTTACCAATGCTCCAAATGGGAGCTTTCAGATTCCTCTCTAACGTGGGAACCACCAGTAACATCCAGTCAACTCCCAGTTAATTACGTCTGAAGCCATTCACTGTTCACATGGGTCAGTGCATTAAATACTTATTTTTTTGCTATACTTATAACTCATACTCAATTGAACCAGATGCCACTGATGATTGGGGGAGATATATGTGGTTGTGGACATTAGAAGAAAAATATAAGAGTATAGAGCTCTAGTTCTCAAAAGTGTTTTATTAATTGCTCTTCTACTGTGGAGTGTCACATCAGGCTTAAAATTTCCTTTAAATAAAAAAGTAGGAGGGTAGAAGTTATTATTTACTCAGCAACACATGGGACGAGGAGTGTCTACCTTATTCACAGTAGACAGATCACAAATACAGGCAATACTTAGAGGAGAACTGAGCCACAGGAGAGGGGAGAGTGGGTCCAGGAATCAAAATTAAACGCCATCTTTTGAATCTCACCTTCTCTCTAATGCATGGTGCTAAGTAAATTATCTAAGGTGCTAATCATAGTGCTGTAATTACACCACTTTTCTAAACTATTCTGATGTTTTTTTTTTGTGCATGCTTGCCTAGATTAATAAAATAAAGTCTGTATATTGTCATCGCTTCCATAATCCACTACAACAGTAATATCCCATCCATAGTTCCCTAATAGTCAACCATCGATACAGTTTATTTTTTCAATGCTGCAATTTATTCTGAGGGAAAATAATTTAGAAATAACTTTAAAAACTACAAAAACAGATTCTCCTTTTGTATCCAGTATAAATCACAGGGTTTGAAGTATTTTTTAAGAATAAAAAAAAAAGTTTTTTTTCTGTACAAAGCCCCCCACAGCTGTATGTAATATTTTAGAAACACATGTAGTGGAAATAGTTTTAATTAAATAAAAGTTTCTTTGTTGTAGCTGGACACAAGTGTGTATAATTGTGCAAATCTTTCTGTATACAGTGGATCCCCTCTTGCTAATTTAATGTTATTTAATGTTGTAAACGTGGTGGCCAACTAAGCAAATATCTGTTGGTTAAAGCAATACTACTCTTTATGACATCGTTATATATCAGTTCGCCCAACTGGTCTTGGAGTTAATAGATTTTATATGTGTAAATTTGGGGCTCCAGAGAACAAATTTATTACAATGTTAATTATCTTTTATTTTTTTAATTTTTGTTATAATGCTTTATGTTGTTTTTCCCTCTATGATAATCAACCATGTACTGTACCAGGACTCTGTGCTATACTATAACTTGTGTTTTAAGGAATTATGCAAATATGTGAAAATTGATTCTTCTTTTTTTTTTTGTAAATCTGTTGTAGACATTAAAAACGAGATCAGAATACCTCACATTTTTACACATCACATCGCAACGGTTTTCTATTGCCTTCCTCTATCCTTTAAAAATCTGTTTGAAAGTATCAGCCACATACAGTAAGTCATCAAACTCTGTACAAAACCATTTCTGGTCTCTACATCCTTTGCCTTTTTACTTTATCCATTGCTCAGTGTCCATTCGTTCAATAAATACTTTCAATTTGTGTGTGGATGATTACTTTTAAGCTATTTACGTAGCTGGAATACCTACAAATTAAATTAAATAAAGTACCTGATGCATACAATTATTTTATAAAGAATTTTGTATCACTTGTGCAATTTCTACATAAGCAATTTTACACAACCTGTATTGATATTTACAAGCCAAACAAGTTTCTAAAGGTACAGTTGCATATCTTTAATTTCACTGAAGATCTGAAAATAGTCCTAATGAGCACAAATGTTTTTTTTCTCATATAGTCAATACTTTTTTATGCCACCAGATGCAAAGAGTTATGACGACTGCCAAGGGTTTTGTAACACAACTCAAGTCACTGTTATATATAAACAAGTCATTGTAATGTTGCTTGATTGTGAGACTACTGTTTCACATATAAACACCCTCTCTGTTTGATTCATGGCAGCCAGAAACAGAAGCTTAGACCTGTGTGACCTTCATGTGCCAATATTCTTCAAAAATAGTTTAGGAGGTAAGAGGATAGTCCTGTGGAGGATTGAGGATCTGTTGAGCCCACGGTCAGATTAACTAGTGGGGAAATCAGGACGAAATAATTCACCAAAGGTCTTTATGAGGAATATGCCCTGTATGATATCCATCAAGAATCAGTAGAGTGCATACCTCCACCAAGGCCAAAAAGTCCCCCTAAACTGCAACCAAATTGAACACACTATCAGTAGCCTACTTGATTATTTTTCCCATCAAGATCAATGCATCATTCCCTGGTATGAGAATGGGAAATGTAAAAAAAATACTCTATTTCACGATGTTAAAGCAAGTGATAAAAAAATCCTGGATCCACCCCTTTGTCCAGATCTATGCCAAATTGAATGAGTTCTTTCTTGGCCCATGTTCCATCCTTCCACCAAGTTTCATGGAAATGTACATGCCGACAAACAGACAAACAAACGGACAGTGGCGAAAACATAACCTCCTTGGCTGAGGTAACAGTAATAATGGTCTATAAGTTGGATGTTGACACAAGGCCCCTCTTCATGACAGGGCCAAAATAATTACTTACTAATATATGACCTATCTTAGTTGATATTGTACTTTATTTATGTAAATCCCCGAATACAGTGACGTGCAGTGAACTGACCATGGAGGCGGCTTTCTGCACTGCTCAGTCGGTGATCCACCCTTGTTTGAACCAGATATGAGAAGAAAAGGGAGTGGTGGGTGTTTCACAGAAAGTCTTCATGGTGGTTGTGTGTGTGTGTGTGTGTGTGTGTGTGTGTGTGTGTGTGTGTGTGTGTGTTGGGGAGGGGCGTGCTAGATTAAAAAATAAAAAATAAAATAAACTGACAAGCTGCATCTGTGCATTAGACTGGATCACTTCCCTTGAAAGACATTACACTACATTGTTTTGCTTTAATACCTCCTCTAGCCCCGCTGAAATCCACAGTTACACCAGACGATGGCGCTACGGTTGTATGCATTGCATGTTGCAGGTGAACCATCTCTCCGCTCAGCAGGTTACTGGTTCCCCCTGAACTTCTTTTCAAATGGCTGATAAAATGTCCAGACTGTGGTCATCCCTGTAGACTGCATTCTACCACATGTTATAATTGAAGCGAAGCAAGTGTTAATTAAGCCTCACCAGTCACCACCATGCAACACACCCTCCATCCAACTCACCACACACATACACATTATAGTGAAGCATACTCTCAAATGATGAGAGACAGACTCGGTCAAAGTCCCCTTAAACACTTTTAAAAGTTGTAAAGTGTAAACGTGCTGCACATTTATTCTAAACTTACGGTTTTATGTGACTGTGGCGATCTGCAATAAATCAATAAGATAATAAAGAGTCCTGTGAATAAACATACATTTGATTTGAAAAGCATGTTGTCAGAAACCCTGCACGGTTGTAAACAGAGCAGACATATTTCTGAAGTGTTGCTTTTGGCCAATCGCTTTGTCCCAGAATACACCAAGCGTGATGCTGCATTTCACAACACTGGACAATTAACATACCCCGTGTTTTAAACTGTCATATCACATTTAAATATCATTTTTAACCACTACACAAATGGAGATTAAAATAATGATAACACGGGTGCATTATCTTTAAATGTATATCGGTATTATTCCTATTCTATAACGTATCTACTGCGCGATTTCAGTGATTTGAAATATTTCCCACGCAGCTTGAAGGCAGCACCAGTTTCCAACGTGCACACTGGTGACGTTTACCATCTCATGATGGCGGTAGCCTGGACTGTTTTGAATTCCGTCCCGCTTTTCGAACTTTACGTCGCGTCTCGTCGGTAGAATGTCGCATTATTCCTCCAGGAACATATAACAAGTGGACCGGTATCATGGACTCATTCGCGGGGGACGACGTGACGCTCCCCGTTGATATCAACGGAAGGTAAAAACAAACGAACAACAGTGTCTGGCGAGCTAGCGCTAGCATGTGTGAGCGGTGTTGTACGTTGAAGCTAACACACTAATCCCAAAACACTAGTTAGCGCTGCTCGGGGCCCCGACTATTAACTGAAACCACACCGAACTACTAAAGTCACTGTTCCTCAGCTATACAATGTTAATGAAGGAAGTTACTATAGGTGTATCACCAGTAATAAGCTACATGTATACTCTATTTGGTAGGTTTGTTAAGGTTACGGTTAATAGGAAATCACTAGTTTGTTCATCTGTATTGATGTCTGACATCTGGAGAGTCCACATCTAAAGTTGTGTTGCTATGTATGTGTTGCTACCTAGCTATTTGTAGCATCAATTTCTATATGTATTCAAAAGGAACCGAATGAATGCTAGTTCTCGTAGCTAACTGAGAAGTTCGCAACCCTTGCCCTTAGGTAAGTTTGTGTTTGCAGTAGCGTATTTGACAGACCATATGGAAGTAAAAGACATCATTCTTTGTAATAATAATCAGCCAACAACCCTGATTTAAAACAACAATAGTTTTTGTGATCTAGGTCTCATTTATACCAAAAACAGATGTCAAGTTTTATAAAGAAATGAGAGTTGTGGATCAAAATCAAAATAACCTTTCCTTTACGTTATGCACACAAAGTGTTGTAGCTACATTGGTACACAAAGCATGTCATGTTTAGGCTGCTTCCTGATATTACCGTTACAAATCATATGCAGAGCTCATTGGACGTCGCTGTGAAATCACCACAGTCAGTAGTCGAGCTGTCACACAGAGAGTGAAAGAAAGCGGAAATGATCAGAGCCAGTTTTTCCAGCGTTGTTCAAACTGCAGCAGCAACGTCTCCCTGCACCCTTCGCACAAGACGAGGAGTTAACTTGTCATATGTGTTTTGTATTTTCTTCCCTGCGTCCTCTTCGTGACATGAGGGACGAGTGTGATCGTGGTAGGTGAACCATGCAATGCTCGCTGTGCTCTCCAGTGCTGATGCTGGATAGTGTTTGCTGTATATTTATATAGTCTGTAGCTCTTTCTGCTCCACTGAAACACTAGTCACGTCGGATCCCTGCGTTAAAGTTTGTAGAGCACTTATTTAGGCTGCTTTTTAAATGTCCTAGTCCAGCTGTGTTGTGTTGTGGGTACGAGTGGTCATCCAGATGGTTAGTGTGCCTCAGTAATCCAAGATGTTAGCTGATATGTGTGGTGTAAATTACTTATTCGGTAATTCTGAAACCTGACTCACATCACTCTTTTGGTTTCAATAATATGGCAGTGTTGTGTGCGCTGAGGCTTCACTTAATGTTGTTTTTAAGTCATCACTGTAAGTGATATTGTTGTGAGTTGCTCTCATGTTTGCCACCAGCAGCTGAACAAAGTGAGAGAAAAAAGAGGAAGTCACTGTTTACAGGAGCTCACATTGTTTCCACTGAGTGCAGGAGGGGTCTGTACAAGTGCAGCACTGGTGGCACAGACGTGTTTTAATGTCATCACTTCTTCATGAGAATATTTCATTTGGGAGGAAGCTTTATCACATGTTGATTTTCAGTGCTTTTATGCTTATCGTGACCCTCGTTTTAGACTTCTTCCTGCCCTTTAACACAGGAAGGGGTTGCTTGGCATGTGAAACATCTATGATGCAATAATTCTCAACACATTTTCACCGACCTTCAGCATTCAGTGGAGGGTTATTTGGCTCTTGCTGCTATTTAATCTCCATGTTTTGTTTTTTGTTATTGTATCAAATGGAATATTTGTCACTTTTACATTTCAAAGTCTTTTTTAAATTTGACCACCACCAAAAACCTGAATACATGTCCATGGTCTAAGTATTTTCAGTTGAAATTATTTGTAATGTTCTCCGATATGACATGTTGCTTCATGTGGCTCTAAGTTTGTAATGTGCAGGGTGTTGAAGCAAAACAAAGGTGGGGAGGAGCTCTGTCATAATGCAGTCTGACACCATGGAAGTTATAAATAATAGTGTGAATCGAGCAGGGATATGTCCAGAGTCACAAAAAGGCCAGAGAAGAGATTTTCTATAAAACACACCAAAGAGCAATGTCGTTTTTAAAAAGTCTCAAGTGACGGTTATAGACAAAAATTCTTACATAGATGTAAACTTTCCTACCATGTTTATTTTGTCATTTTAAATCAGTAACATTTTACACAAAGAACAATCTGCCAAGTTCTACGTACAAAGAATATCTCACTAAAAGAAACGCTAAACAGTCGATCTTTACTGAAAAATATTGTGAACCAGATGAGCAGCAGAGCCGCTGAGCTTCCGGTGCCAGGGGAGGTACGGGAGGAAGTTGTTCTATGAAGGACATCATATTATTAGTCACAAAGGTCGGGGTCAAGGAACACGAGCCTGGACTCCAACAGTGCATGTTTTTGTTGTGCAAGTCATTTCCCTTCTGAAGCTGATTTAGAAATATTCGGCAACTGTTATTAATAATATAACATTAATAATTGTCATCACTGCAAGGGATACATGTGTGTTGTGTTCCTTTAGTGTCATTGTTGATCCACATGTGCGTTGCTGATGTTTGGTGCATTGTACCGTGTCTGTGAGTGACACCACTGTCCCGTCACTGTGTGACGCTTCACTGACCAGAGTCACAGTAGTTTACTTGTCCACCAATGAAAGCATTCTTCGTCCACTGCTCTGTCTGTTTTTCTCTCCTCCTGTCTGACATGAGAGCTAGGCTGCCACTGGCACATGGTCTCACACTCTCAGCCTCACACAAACACACGCGCGTGCAGACACACACATACACAGAAATGAGGCTCTGCCGGAGTGGATGTAAATGAAGCGGAGAGTCATTCTTAAGCTATTTATGGAGTGTCCTTAGGGCTCAGTGAACTTGGCCAGCGTGAGTAATGCATTGCATAAAGTCCTCGCATTGGTGTTTTTCAAAAACCATAATAATTAGAGTATATGGGTACAGTTGAGTTAGGGAGCGTGCTTTGGTTTCTGTGATTTTTTTTTTTATTATGAATTTTCATCTTGAATGTGGCTGAAATGTAACAGTGACCTCTTTTATTCTTAGTGACTTGGCTGCATCACTAACATAATGATTTTATCCCCAGCTGCAGACTGCCAGACTCCATAGATGCTGGAGAATATTCTACAGACAGCATGACAGGTACAGTAAAACCTTCTTTTGTTCTCTTGTTGTGCTCTTTGTTGCTCAGGTGTGACCCTCCCCAGTGTATTAATTAATACTGCTGCTGATTCGTTGCTATTACCTCCCACACTTGTCTCCAAAGCTATAATGAGGGATTGGCTGGATGATCTTAATGAGCTAATCCCATTTCTAATTCACTGTCATGCTTTTGTTGTGTACCAACAATATACTTAGGGACAGGCAATAGAAACAAGCCAGTAAACAACTCATTTATAGATATAGGTGAGCGTCTGTGGTTCTCTGTGGAGTCAGCTGCGTGTGTAAGGCAAAGGGACGTCAAGGAAAACATTGACCTTTGCAGCATTATGATCAAATCTTTGAAATGTTTTACTGAAGTGGCTTTGAAGTAAAAATGTACATGCCTGGATAATATTACAATCTACAATGTGATATGATATATATGTGTCAAATATTTAGTAGAGTTTACTATATGTAGCTTTCGGTTTTGTGTGTGTGAGTGCGTGCGTTGGTGCATTTGGCTATTGTGTAAAATGTTATAAATCAATGAACAGTATTGTATTATTGCAATATTGGATTTTCATATTACTTTTAGTTCATTGGGATGGAGACCTTGATCTGTCAAATATTTTATTTGCTGTATTTATCATAACAGAACATTTGGACAGTAACAGAAAATGTACTGTATGGTGATTACAAATTTACCATTAAATCAGCTTATTGCAGATAAATCAGTACTTGTGCACTTGTTGGCTGATCTGTAACAAGAACCCTCATTTCAGACTTACCAAGTTAGGTTTGAGATCATTTAGAAAGTGTTACCCTTTCATAATGTTGTTTATCAGAGAGCTCTGGCAAATCTTTCAACTTGTCCTGACCAGTATGTTTCTAAATCACACTTAATAAAAACATATGGGTATGGTAATATATCCTAATGAAAAATTGCGTTTAGAGTGAAAGAAGACTTTATCTATAAAGATGGTGTCTTAAGTCTTGATTTTCTAATAACTGACTTGTTTCTGCACATACCTACTTCAAACAATATTCTGTCTGCAGAATCTTGGATAAGGTGCGTTCTGAAAAGACAGAATATCCTTTAATCACTGAACTAGAAACAAACTGACATTTCCATCCATTGCAGCAAGCATCTTGTTTTGCTCCTTCTATTGTCTAGCTACCCATCTTTTATTTTTGTTAACTCTTTTATTTTCCTCGATACTGGCCTCAGTAGGTCTGTCACCACTGTGACCCAAACTAGATTCAGCTATGAAGAGAGAAATCGATTTACATTAAAGACATGAGAATGCACTGAAGGCAACAACGACATAAGCAACATATCTAATTTAGAAATAAAACCTACATCACAAGTAACCCATACTGCACATGTGAGGAGCGTCTCCTCTCAGGCCATCACACTATGAATCAGGAGTTAGTGTTGTGAAATGTGTTGACGTGTGTAACATGATCATCTGTGGGCTGCCTTCAGCTGGTGTGAACAGGGCAGTCCTCCAGAAGTGGTTTCATCTCTGACGCCTCAGCTGTAACGAAACAACACTACTTTCTCTTTCTATTTATCTTTCAGATAAACAGAATGAAGAAAGCTGAGAGTATGAGTTGTTCTTCTAAGCAGAGAAGATTCTCTATGTCAAAGAGTCTACATCGAACAGTAGATTTGACTCAAATTAATCAAAATGTAATTCTTTGTTGATTTACAGCGCCGTCCTTTCCTGAAAAGATGTCGCCTATCAAAGCTCTCACCATGAAGGACTATGAGAATGTGAGTTATTTGTATCAGTCATATAAAAGGTTGACTAATGATAATCACTTATAATTGTGATTTATTTATGAATGGGAATGTAATACATAGAAACACTGAGATTGCCAGTATTAGTTTCTGCAGTCAACTTTACCTCACCACAACAAAACAGGGTGTTACTGATTTATTAGACCTTATCCTCAGTGTGACTAAAACCAAACCGTCCTGACCATTTATGGAGATTTGGTGATGAAAAGTGGTTGTAGGAGGAGGAAATACTGAGGTGGCCCGAAGCCTGTATTTCAGCATTTGAGTGGAATGCATGCTCAGATTTTTGGCGGCCCTGTCCGGCTGTCTGCATGATTAGAGCTTTAAGGAGGGGTCTAGACTTCTACCTCCTCCCTTTGACTGTCAACCCCAACCCCCATTACCAGATGTATGCTGTTCTGAGCCTGGAGCACAATGATGCACAGTCCACTTCCCGCACATGCACTCTCAAACACACGTACAAGCATGAAGGCCTCCCTTCATTTTAACAATAACCATACACACTCTCCTTTTCTGCCATGTAAACATGTCGTCCTGCTTTTCCCTGCAGACAAAGTGCTTCACTTCTTTTATTCTTTGACCCAAATATTTGACTTAACCTTGTTTTCTTATCATTTTATTTGATATAAGTAAAGGAAAGTCAGATGAGAGTTTAGATTAGATTGAGGCGTAAATTTGAATGTAACATTTGCTAAATATATTATCTTAGATTATTTTCTTGCTTATTGAAATGTTTTTGGTACGTTCATCTGCAGCAAATCACAGCTCTGAAGAAAGAGAACTTTAACCTGAAGCTGCGCATTTACTTCATGGAGGAGCGCATGCAGCAGAAATGTGACGACTCCACCGAGGACATATTCAAAACGGTGTTGTATTTATTTTAATATGCACAAAATATGCACAAATGCTCTAAATCTTAATTATGTATACATGTTTGTCTTTAGGACCTTGTGTTTCATGTGATTCAGTCTTTCTGACCAAAACTTAATGAGATAACAACTTCACTCAGCTGAGTTTTGCTCACCTAAGTCCCAGTTTTATTGGAGTGAGATGTAAGCCCATTGGAATCTAACATTCTCATTTGGAAAACTTGTGTTTCTTATCTTCTCATTTCTTCATGTGAAGTGTAGTGTCATGTAAGAATGTTATCTTTATGTGTAACCTCCAAGCTAAACCTCTAAGGGGTTATTGATTTGGTCATATTAACAACCAACTCACGTAGATGGATTTCTTCTTTGTTATGGCTCCAGATCTGTGATTAGTGCTGTAATGAACTGTCTGTTTACAGAACATTGAGCTGAAGGTGGAGTTGGAGTCTATGAAGAGGGAGCTGGCAGAGAAACAAGAACTGCTAGTGTCTGCATCGTAAGTATTGTTCCCTATACAGTCCCACTGTCAAAGATCAATCGCAGCTACATTCACATATGGTGTCATTTGACTTGGCAGACAAATGTCATGAAATCCCAGAACTGAAATTGTACTTTCCTGTAAAACCTAATCTCCATTTGAATGTTTTTAGGAAAGCGTTGGAAAGTCTGGCTGGTCGAGAATCAGGAGAATCCCAGCGTGCGAGAGAAAAAGCTCAGAGAGAGATGGATGCCCTCCGAGATGCATTTAACAAGAGGATAGCTGACTTAGAACAGGTGAATCAAAGAAGTTGTTTCGGCCTACTGGAGTTGCGAATAATGGTCGGTTTTGTTAGTTGGTGTTACTTGCCACAGCCAGTATTATAGTATTACTTTACTATACTCCCTGAGAGCACTATTAGGTTTTTGTTCCTCCCCCTATTAAGTGCCGTCTCTTGCTTTCAAAGTCCTTAGTCTTATGTTCGCTTGTGTTGGTGAACATAATCTGCAGAAATATTTGTCCAAATTGTTCTAATGCAAGTCCTGGTAGTCAGTAAGTAGTACAGTAAAAAGTTATCCAGGTTTGAGAACTGCCTCAGTACATGTCTTACTTTGTGTTTTTGCTTCATGTCAGTGTCTGCAAACAGCTCAGGAAGAGGTTGGGGAGATGGCCGCCATTGCTGAGCAGCAAAAGTGCAAGAACATTAACATGGAGAAGCAGCTCCAAGCCCTGGGTCAACCAAGCACCTTAACCCCTATCGCAGTCCCCAGTGCAGTCCACGACCTGCAGCAGGCCCTGCAGGAAAAAGACATGTACGGACACAAGAGATAATCACAGACACATTCATGTTTTTCTTAACACAGACAGATACAGGTTTTTTTCTTTATTAAAAACTTATTTATTGTTTTGTTTTTCTTCACAACAGCTTTATTGAGCAACTCAAGATGACTGTAAAGAACCAAGAAGCTTGGATCAATCATAAGAAAAGTTCAGATCAACAGATGGATGCACCGTCATCTGATCATCTTAAACAGTTGTCTGAGCTCATTGGCAAGAAAGACCAGGAACTGGAGGTATGACTTCTATGTCTTGATTTAATTTTGCAAGTTTCCTCCGTAATAATGTCAAAACCTTTCATTTGATAGAGCTAAAAAAAAAAAAATTCTTCAGCCAGTAAACAACTGAAACTTAGATTGAGCAGTACTTGAAATCTGAGAAGACATCTGTTTGACCTTTAACTGTTTTTTTACAGGCACTGAGGGACGAGCTACATAACAAGGAGGACAGAGGACTACCTGACCACCAGGTTGGTGGTGTTTGAATATTTCCTCTATAAATCTGTGTGTCCTTTCCACCAGTCCATTTTTCTGAGATATTTGGCTTTGTTACCAAAGTCTTTCCCAATGAGAGACTTTTTATGTCAATCAATGTCATGCTGTTTTTCCAACAAACCAAATGCTAACTCAAATGTGTGAAGTCTGTCAAGCTCAATCATTCACACCAACACATGAAAATAGGCTTTGTTTATTGTTGTTGGGCCAGAGCAGGCGCTGTCGACTTCAGAGGATGATCACTGTTGTTTTTAACCCTCAGGAAATGTACTTATATTTTAGGTCATATTTTATATCTAGCTGTTTTTTGGCTATGTGTTTTGAGCTTTTTGCTCCATGAATCAGTGAGGTGGCAGAGTGCTCCCACTTTCTTGGGGTTTTCATTTGGGCTTTAATC
This sequence comes from Hippoglossus stenolepis, assembly GCF_022539355.2. Classification (NCBI taxonomy): domain Eukaryota; kingdom Metazoa; phylum Chordata; class Actinopteri; order Pleuronectiformes; family Pleuronectidae; genus Hippoglossus; species Hippoglossus stenolepis. The sequence goes on from NC_061500.1 coordinate 13,840,698, forward strand.
AGTTTTCTAACATTTGTTTCACAGTAGGAACCTTTGACCATGATTATAACATGGGAAAGGAGGGAGTTTGATGTAGCCAGAATTGTCTCTTAAATCCACGTAATAGCTGCTGTTTCCACCATTGGTGCTGTTGGATCATAACCTGTTTTGCCAGACATTGGGATTGATTGGATTGGTTTGTAGAGTAATCTCTCAGCATCCCATGATCCTTAAACGGCTTAGTAAACCTGCAATGGTGTATTTTTAAACCATTATTTTATCTCTGTCTTGGTATTCTTCATACTTGCTATACGGTTTTACATTCTATGGGTTTGGCGGTTGAATTTTATGACACACATCCTGAAGATTAAATATGAGCTCAGTTCATTTGATTGATATAAGTATTTTATTGCATCATTGATGTTAAATGTACAAATAACTTAGTTTATCACTTTAGAAAGCTTTAGAAATTTGGCAGGGCTGGTTGAAAATGGCCATTAAAACACCATGCAGGCTAGTGAAAGCAATGCGTTGTTGATGTTCAGAGTGGAAAGCTTTTAGTTGGTCAGTGTCCATGGTTCTTCATTAGGCCTTGGCGTCTGGGCTCGGGTCACAGTGTTAAGACTGGATTACCATGCTGTCTGGAGATGGTTCCTCTGAGGGTTATTTATGGCCACCCTTCCCCATTAAAGAAAATGCAACAGTGCAAACTTTGAGTGTTTGTCAAAACTGAATAAACAAAAGAATGTGCTGCATGTATTGCAAACGATTTTGAATACAGGACAAAATATATCTACCACTAAACCTGGGACATGCTAGAACTTCCAATTGGCCTATCTGTGAGGTGTAATGGAAGGTATGATGGCAGTGGTTGCCAGAAAACACCTACTCTAATCTCAAAGCAGATTTATAGATGTACTGCCAGGCAGGTGGTCTCTATATGGAATGATTTGCTGCTGCTATCTCTACCAGTCCCTTAGACAGACACCTGTATGGAACCAACATCCTACCAGATACTAAAGGCATTTCGGAAAAGGTTTCAGGAGATGGTCTTGCACTGACCATGACACAGATCAATGCAGCGGCCCTGGAGGATTTGATTTGATTGAATGCGTTGGAGAGAGTGGAATAGAGGCGGGAGCAGGGATTATTAAAGGCTTAGGGCTTATAGTGCTCTGTACTCTGCGCTTCTCTCGCAGATGCAGCGAGAGGAAATGATAGATGGCTCTTCCATGGCTGGCAGGCTAACGACCATTTGGTCACTGGACAGTTTGCATCTCAGTGAGAGGCTTTAACTTGTTTTAAGAGAGCTAGAAAGGAAGGTGCCATGAAGGACCGATGTCGTATATGTGGTGCCCGTCTGGCAGGCAGCCAGTGTCGCTGGATCTTCAGCTCATCAGCACAGAGGAAGCTACAAGTGATCTTGTCCCATGTCCTGGGCTGGGCGGTGACTCGCGATGGTCGTGGCGAGTTCCTCTGTGGGAAATGTGTTTTCCAGTTGGAGAAGGTGGTACAGTGTGACGTTAACATCACCCAGCTGCAGGAGGACCACAACAGTCAGATCCAGAAGCTGCATGCGGAGAAAGAACACATGAGCCAGTGCATCGTCCACATCTACAACAAAAACAACCCAAGCTTGGACAAGAGTGTTGGGGAGACCACTCACTGGAAGTCTCCATCCAGATCCTCTGGGGTGGGCAGTCCTGATGAAGGACAGCATCTTGGTGAGATTGGACGTGGTCCCTCTGGGAATTGCATGAGAAGGTGTGTGAGTCTGGACAGAATTGTTAGTAGAGGAACAGTCTCAGGGCGCTCAGGCTTCAAGAGCAGCAGGCTTGGGTCAGGGGCAGGGCTTGATGGCTCTATGAAGAGCTTTGGTCTCAGAGGAACACGCCAACGTTCAAAGAGTATGTACTTTGACCTGGTCCAACGTAAAGGCATACTACCCAGATCTGGATTCTCCACATCCCTGCAATCCTTGAATCGAGAATTTTCCTCAGACACTTCTCCAGACCCTCCACTCAAACTGAAACTCGCAGAGGCCAAGGTGTTTTCTGCCAGGCATGGTGGTGCCACTGGTGACCCAGGAGGAAAAGTCCAGGCCAGAGCACTGCTCCGGAGGTCCTCAAATCAACCATCTTTGATCTCTGACTTGATCCAGCTTTTACGCTGCATTTCCAAGCAACCGCTCACTGCCCCTGCAGGAAGCCACATCCCTGTCCTGAAGAGACTAAGTACTGGCCAACCCAAACCTGGAGCAATGCGCAGACACAGAGAAGCAGAATTGAAGTCTCTTCATGATCTTACAGAGGAATTTGATGATGAATATACCTCTGTCAGGGTGGAGGTAGTTTTTTTTATATTTTCAGCTTGGCAAACCACTGTAGCTCTGGTAATGAGCTGTGACAGGCAGCAGCTTTGTTGCTTAGCTTAGCTAGCATTAATTCAATGTCCCTTTCCTGTGTTTGTGTGCTGCCTGGATTTGCTGAGAAGAGTGAGGTTAGCCGATTGGAGTCTGTCAATAAACACCTGACTGAAGAGCTCAAACAGACAAAAAACACCAACGAGAAGCTGACAAAAACACTGGAGGAAATCCAAACTCAGTACAAGGTACATATAGATGACCAAATACATAAAGAATATTTAAAAATTGCCAAATACTTTTGAATTATGTTTTTTTTATAACATCCCTTATAATAATTTTTACATAAACAGGCCCTGTCAGGGAAGTTGGAGCAGAAGGACAATGAACTCAGCTTGGAGGAGAAAAATTCTCTGAAGCGAGACAAAACAATCCAGGGGTTGACTCTGGTCCTCAGAGAAAAGGAAAAAGAGGTAAGGTTCTTATCACAAATATCTGTTTGTCTTTATGATGCAATGCTCTAACAGCAATCTGTCTGTCTCTGTATTGCATAGATTGCAGAGCTGTGTCATGAGATTGAGGACAGGGATGACGCTCTAGCTAAGGCTAGAGAGGCAGCACATAAAGCTCAACTACAGAAATACCAGGCAAGCACTGCACCTTTTTATGGAGATCTCAACCTTATGTATAATAATATAAATGTTAATACTAACTCCTTGCTCTGTGTATTAATACACATCATTGCAGAGAGGTTAGTAAAAATATTGCAGTCTCTGTATCTGTAAAGATAAATATTTGTTGTGTATCTTCCCCAGGGAGCAGAGGAACACCAAAACCTATTAATGTCAAAACAAACAGAGCTGTCCCAACTCCAGGGGGAACACCATGTCAAAGTGCTTGAAGCACAAAAGCTACAGCGTGCCCTGGACAGAAAGGAGCAAGAGCTGGCTGACTTGCAGCAGGCAAAGGACCAACTGGAGGTAGAACTGGAGGACCTGCAACAGCAGAAGAAGAAAGGAGACAAAGCCCTGAATGTAAGACAGCAGGAGGACAGTAGTTCTCTAGTGAATATTTCCAATAAAGCCAATAAAGCACTGTCAATCCTCTTATTATCTAACTATGCCCATACAAATATCACCTTTTGTGTGTATTATTAATTTACCCCTCCAGGATCTTAACAATCAGCTGAAGAAGCTAAGCGGTGAGATTGGGGAGAGGGAGAGTGCTCTGGAGCAGCAGTACGAGGAGCTGCTGGATCAAACCAATAGAAGAGTGCAGGCCCATGAGATCACCATCCAGCGGCTCACATCCACCCTGGCTGATAAAGAGCAGCAGCTACAGGTGCAACTCAAAAATTTTACATTTTCAGATCAAAATAATAAATCTTTTTGTTTGTATTCATATCTTTTTCCCATTGGGATATCTGCAAGTGAATACATGCTGTTAGTTTTTTATCTTGTTTTTCTTTGTGTTCATAAGGAGTACATAAATATGGTCAGAGACTTTGAGCAAAGCAAAAGCCCAGGAGGAAACGACAATGTGCTTTCCAAGCTGCGGCAAAGACTGAAAGAAAAGGAGAAGGCTCTGGAGGTACACATTTCTTCTGTGTAATCTTCTCACCATGGTGACTATAATTAGATTCTGACATTCTCTTGTTTGCTCTCTCAGCAAGCGCTGGATGAGAAGTTTGCTGCCATTGAAGAGAAAGACAATGAGATTCACCAGCTGCAGCTGTCTCTCAGGGAGAAGGAAAGAGACCTGGACAGGCTAAATAACTTGCTATCTCACAACGAGGAAACAATCAATGTGTGTAGATATCACCATGTTTGATCAAGAATCAATATCTAGAGTCTAGAAATTTGACTTTTGCCTTTGTAATCAGTAAAGACTTTGTTTTGATTCATCTCTACCTATTTCTCTACCTCTAGAGTTTCGATAGTCTGATTAAAGAGAAGGATGTGGAGCTGCAGCATCTTGTAAACACACTCAAGAACCTTCAGAGAGCCAAGCAAGATGTAGAAGATAACCTGAACAGGTCACTGAGAGAGAAGGACTCCATCATCAGCCAGCTACAGCTCTCGCTGGAGGGCAAGACAAAGGACATGGAGGTTAGTTGACAAATATGTCGCTCAGATGTGACTTGACCTGGTTGATTATCTTCAGGCGTGTCTGTGAGGCCATTTTCTTTTCTTTATCTAACTCTGTCTTCTTGTTTGTAGGAAATGGCCAAATCCATGCTAAGCCAGTCACAAACTAATGCACATGACCTTGCTGAACAGATGGGCCAGAGGTTAAAAGTCACAGAGGTTATGTTGGCTGAGGCTGTTAAAGCCAGGGAAAGGCTGGTTGCAGACAATGAGAGTGCCGTGGAAGGTCTGTTGGCTACAATCAGCAGCAAGGACCAACTTCTCAAGGTTAACATTTAAGACATCATAGTGATTGATTTGGGGCAAATTTATTTACAGAATATGCACAGCAATTTGTTCTGTTTTTTTGTCTGCGCAGGAGTCTGCTGAACACTACAACCGCATGTTGTCGGAGCGTACACAAGACATTCAGCAACTGAAGAGGCAGCTTTCTGACAGGCAGCAGGAGCTTGCCACTGCTGACAAGCAAAGCTCTGTAAGAGCCCAGGAGGATTGTTTAGAGACTGCAAACCTCCGAGCACTGCTTGCTGAAAAAGACAGCCTCATCAACGTAAGTTCCTCCGGGATATAACGGTGTCACTCATCTGTTAAATGTGCTTGACTTAGATGCCTAACAAGGAAAATAAATAAAAACTCTCAACGGGAATAACACATACTCCTTTCCTCCATTATGATTTCAAATCACATTGTGGCCTCTCTCTATCTGGTTAGATTTCTGGAAAGAGTTTATATACATGGTTGAGTGAGAAAACTTTATACCTTTGTAAATTTTGCAGAAACTTCTGCAGCATGGTCAGGAGAGAGACCAGTTTCAGGCAGAGCCGGATCGTGTGTTGGAGCTCAGACAAACTATCCAAATCATGCAGGAGAAGTTGGAAGAGAGGGATGGTAAGGACTTAAGTCCTTATTTAAGTTGTCCACTGGATATTTTTAAGATATTGTACTTGTCTGTTCTACATTTGATTCTTTTTTTGCCTCCACTGAAGCTGAGCTGTATAGAAGGAACGGTGAGGATAATGTGGAAAACGTTCCACTCTCCAAGAAGACAGTCGTCATCCTGAAGACGGAGCTAGCACAGAGAACTGAGGCACTGAACAAAGCCCTGAAGAGGGAGAATGAACTGAAGGTCAGTTGGTTATAGGGATGTCACTATTCCAAAAATGTGGTAGTTGATACAGATGCCAGGAAATGTCTAGATTCTCGATACCCAATTCGATACCAACGAAAAAACCACAAAACAATAAATTAAATTTATTTCAACACACAATGTATGAAGATAAGGTATGGCTCAATGACTAAGACAACAACAGATGCTGCACACACACACACACACACACACACACCTATATATAGGGCAACTGGAGTGCAAGGCTGCAAGCAGTAGGTTACTACAGTAGTAGTGACAGACAGTTGAAACATGTATTTAAAATGCTAACCTTATCAGGGTTTCCGCTAGGATTTTTTTAGCTGCGGGAACATCCCTAGTTATAAAGGTTATAAACATTGTTCCAAACAAATGTCTTAATTTATTCCCCTTCATTACTTTTTTATCCAGATCTCATTGGCGGAGCTACAGTCTTTACTGTCTGAGCTGGAGGGTCGCAGTGAAGGTCAGACTGCTAATATTGATTCACTGACTTCCACTCTGAAGACCAAGGATGAGATTATCAATGTAAGGATCCCCCCCATTCACAGACTCCACCTCTCTCAGTGAAAGATTTACCAACTTTGGATAAGCAGCTTCTCTTCTAATTGCATTTGAACTCCATGAGGTCTCTGACATTTTTCTCATGTTTTGTTTTTTCTTTGAGAAGGTTCTTCACCAGCGCCTCGGGCAGAGGGGGGACAGTCGGGGTGATCATATGCATAATCAGGTTATTGGCTCTGGCGTGGAAAGATCATTCCCTGGACTCCCACAAAGAGAGAGAACCATGATCGGTGGAGACAGCCAGCATGAGGTAAACTAAAAACATGAAATAAAACTTGAAAAAAACAAATAGATATAATAAATACAAATCTAAATATTTTAATGATTTAACATTAAGAGCATCTCTTTATTTTCTGTCTCCCTTAAGGCTTTGCCCAACCTTATAGCCCTGCAACAGGAACATGATGCTCTGAACAAAGCCCTGAGAGCTGAACAACAGCTCTACTCCAGCCTGGTCAGGACTGTAAAAGAGCAGGACAGGTGGGGATAATGGTCACAGTAACTAAACATCATTACAACAAATGAGTGAAAATAAAAACATTATGTTGAGTAGGTACAGTTTATTGGTGTTATTAATAATTATGTGTTTTGCAGTGCCCAGCGTCTCCACGCTCTGCAGCTGGAACTGACTGCAGTGCAGCTCCTCAGGCAGCAGCTAGAGGAGAGCATCAAAACTAATGAGGAGCTCAAGGATGACTTGGAGAGAGAGATACACAGAGCCAAACTCGGAGAAGGTGCAGTGCAAACACACTGGGTGCTAGATGACAATGGGGAGTAAAAACAAAAGAAAAGAAACATAATAAGAAGAAAGCTTATGTTTAACACTAAATCACGTAGATATATCCAAAACATATATCCATAAATCCAATGGGATAGATACACAAATATGCCTTTCTTCATTGTCCAGTGTGTTTACTCAAAAAAGACATCCTGTCCTCTGTGTCACTTCATTCTGCATGAGCACCTGGTCCCTTCACTCGTCTTCTTTGTTCTCTTTCTGTTACTGTTTTTACATCATCACATTATCATCTGCCTGTCTCTGTCCATACTAGAGCTGCTGTTTTCTCTGCTGTTTTCTCTGTCGCTCTTCAAATGTAAAGGCCTCACACTGTCTCCCATTTTGTCTGTGAATAAAGGCTGCTGTTGGCCTCTTTTCTCTCTGTCTCTCGCTATTAACATCCTGTCTGCTTGTTTTCACTGCTCCATTAAAACATTTGTCTGTTGAATGCATCAGCTTTCACCACTCTGATTAATGACCCAATCCATCCAACCATCTGTCACATGAATTGGATTCAGTGGCATAAGCATTTCATTATATAAGAACTTTGTATGGTATTAAAGGTTTTTATACTGATATAGAATGATTCTATCGTATCCCACTATAGTGTAGCTCAACTGAAATTGATCCTAACAAAAAAATCTTAACATTATTCTCGTTAAATTTCCCTAGAGATCGATAAAGTATCTATCTATCTATCTATCTATCTATCTATCTATCTATCTATCTATCTATCTATCTATCTATCTCTTTCTTTCTATTTCTCCTTCTCCTCTCTCTCTCTATTTAATTAAGTTAGTGCTTTAAATGTAGTGTCACATCAGGACGCAGTTTAAAGACTAATGAAAAGCGTCACTCTATGCTGAGGTAGTCGTCTAAGCCAACTAAGTGTCTGTCTGTGTCACACATGCATGTGTGTGCATGGCATGCTCATACCCCGCCCCTGTCTGAAAAGAGCCAGGTGTATAAATAGGTCAGCTGTAAGTAACAGGCCCATGTGCCACATTTACACTGAATATGCAAAATAGATGTAGCTATAGTAATTACCACTGATTAAGTTTACACCTTTCTTGTTTTTGTTTTAAAATCAGTATTCTTTATATAATGTCTGCATATGTGTGTGCATGCCATATGGGGACAAACACAAAAACAAGAATTTCTTTGTTTTGTTTTTTGGTGTTTCTATGTGGCTGCAGATTCCACACATGTCTTTATGCTCTGCAGCGTTTTGACTCATCAAATTTGACTACAAGCATTCACAATTTAAATAATGCAAATATTTGTGAATTTATTACGCATTTAATAACCATGTCAAAATTGATCAAAAACAGTTTCATCCAAAATGCATATTAATTTTATCAGTGATTAGACACAGAACTCCATTTATTCGTATCTAATATTTGTGCTTCCTCGCTAATCTTTTGATATCTGTTGTTTTTTTATCATGGTGAAAACTATTGCAATACAAAGTCTAACAAAGTTTTAACTGCAGATGGTACAGCATGTAAATCATTGTTAACTTAAAGCTAAACCATTCTGATTTATTGATACATTAAATAACTTTACTGCACTGTAATATTGTTACCTTGCAGAGAAATGTACTGTCTTGTCACCCCAAGACATGGTTGCATGTAACCCTCTGTGTATCTGTTCAGGCATGGACCTCACTGATCCTAAAGAAGTCGAGAGCATGAGACATCAGCTCGAAGACGCACAGCGCTGGAATACCTCTCTGCAGGCTCGCTTAGGAGCAATCCAGAACCGTGGAGGAGGGGTTGGTGGGGCCAATGATGGTGGTACGAACAGAGAAAAATACACTGGATTTTACATAACAGCTTGTCCTGAAACAGTTTTTGAGAAAAAAAGTCTTTCTGTGACCATAATTATTTTTTCTGTGCTTCAGGCGACACTTTGAGTTTCATTGGCGATCAGACTTCCTACATGAGTATATGTGTGGGGGAGGGGCAGGATGACAGCTTGTGTCAACTCTCTCCACAAGCGCTAAAGCAGAAGGTAAATTCCTTTTTTAAACTCAAAGAATTATAGAAAAAAATAGTCTCTTAAAAATGATTACTAGTATCTACAACTTTAACAAATTGGCATGGTATGTCATCAAAGCAGTAGGAAGACACTCATACCAGTGGATGAAATAATAATGCGTCTGTGCTTTAGGTGCTGGACCTGCAGGATTGTGTAAGCAGACTACAGACTGTAAACAACGACTTGCACAGCCGACTGTCGCTGCTGGAGAAGTCAGAGCATGATGCTTCCAGCAAGGGGGGAACAGACGTGGTCAGCCCCTGGAATCAGGTTAGAAGCCACAAATGATGGCTGCAATTTGAGAGAGTTGAGACTTCAAAGTTTATTTCCTAAATCTAACAATAACGTTCACTTTTTTGACATTAATCAGCAATATGTTTGTACAGTATTTCCACATTTAGAAAATACTTTAGTCATTGTCTAACATCCATCTTTATTAGCTCTTTTCTAACCTTTGAACCTACACCTTGACCTCTGTTACTAATGTATCTTTACTTTGTGGAATTATATCTGTTGTTTCTCTAACACGTGTCTCTTGTCTGTAGTAGAAAATAGACCCTCTTTTTCTCTCCTTCACCTTTCCTAACGAGTCCATGTTTTGTTTTTTTTATCTCTGTGTCCCATAAAATGGTCTCTCTTCGCCATGCCACATTAGACACGTCATGCCATTCTGCTGTTGCTGTGCAGTGTTTTATGGATTCTGTTCCCACATTAAGTTTTTCTTTTACCAAGCCATGTGTGTCATACTCGCCTCCCATCCCATTACTCTAGCAGCTAAAGAAGACGCACAGTGACAGGAAGCATCACCCTGGTAAGGACAAAGAGAGCCAGACAGACATCAAACTAGGACAGGTATGAAACACACGACCATTTAATATAAAGAGATTTTGAACTATTTCAGCTAAAGCTAAGTGTAAATATTCTGGGGTTTTCCCTTTTTCTTGTGACTTAAGATCATATTTCTAAACTACATATTTCTCAAATATGTCATTTTTAGATGGTGTCTGGAAAACAATTTGGTAATGAGAGTATGGACAGTGGCCTCGGCCAGAGTAGAGAACATCCTCAGTCTGGCAACAACACTTTGGACACTGGAGAGAGAGCACAGAAGAAAGGAGATGTAATGGCACTAAAATCCCTGCTGACTGATTGTGGGGCTACATCAGTCTCACACCTTAGGTAGTTTGTTTTCTTTAACAATCCAGAATCCTTCTCATTTTCACTGTAAGGTTCAGTAAACTGATCAGATATCCATTATTGCAGAGAGAAGCTGCTCAGACTGACATCAGAAAATGTGGCGCTGCGGGGTCTACTGAAGGAACAAAAATCTGCAGAGTGTAAAGAAAAAGAGAGCACGGATGCCTCAGGGAACAGCAGTGATGGACAGGCTGAATTGAGGCAGAGTATGGAAACACTGCTTGTCGAGGTGTCAAATGAAAAGGGAGAGAAGAACTCCCATGAAGTGCCAGATGGAGAGACTCCTGTCACAACAGAGGTAGTTGTCAGCACTGCCGGGGGGATGGAGAGGCCAAAAACTAAAGGACCAGGCCAGCCACACATCGAGAGTGGAAAGCAGGATGTCACAAGGCATGGGGTAAGTACTGCAATAGTAATAGAAAGACACACCATGTTTCCGTCTGTTTAAAGTCATTTTTAATGGTTGCTTTTTCTGGTTGCTTCATTTGTAGGCTGGTCTCAAATCTCGCCTTCCTGTTCCCGTGAGACTCAGAGTGGAGACTGGCAGTAGCAGCAGCAGCAGCAGGCAGTCTTCTAGACCTGAGCACCTGAGAACTGACGCACTTCCCAACCCTCATTCAGATGATGTGTTTGGGTCTGATCAGCAATTGCACGCAGACGCTGACTTCTCAATATCTCTCCAGCAAAGCACTTCCACTTCACAGAATAGCAGTGGTCCAGCAGGGTTGGACAACACCCAGGCTGACTCTGTGCTTTTCACTCAGCTGGAGCTCCTCCACCAGGAGTGTCAGGAGAAAGAAGCCCTGATCAACAAGCTCAGTGAGCAGCTTGCTGATTGGGAAGAGCTCCACACTCAGCTTCAGGAAAAGGAACAGCTTAATCACCAGTATGTTGAGGCCCTACAGGCTGCAGAATCAACTATTGCTTACCTGACCGCCTGCAGTCTGGACAACCAGGGAGGATTTGGGTCACACACCAGTTTGGGAGGAGGTTCTGGTTCTGTGGGTTCAGATGCTGCCCTCCACAGTCGATGCATGGAGCTGCAGAAAGCCCTACAGGACAAGGAGGAGCTTAACAACCAGCTTATTGAGCTCGTGAACATGGCAGAGAAAGCCATCACCTGCTCCAACAGCCAGGAAAAGAATCCAGAAATCAGGGATCTTTGCATACAGATAGATGGTGCCCTACAGCAGGTAAATGCATCCGCAAACAGAGACAGCCTAAGAGGTGTTTCTGGAGGCACTAACGCCTCAATGCAGGAGATGCAACGACACACAGACTCTTTGCAGGAGGCACTTTGGGAGCAGAACAGGCTCAATGCAGAGCTGAGGGAAAAACTGAGGGATGCAGACGCTGCTGCAAAACAGGGCTACAACAGTAACAGTGCTGGCCAGGATGGTAAACGTTCAAGGCAGATAGCAGCAGAGAAGGGCTCAGAGGAACACGATGGGGCAATGGGAAGTTCTGGTGACACTAGTTTAACTCAGGATTTGACAAAAGCTGTAATGAACTGCCTTAGTGCAACTGAGTCTGCCATTGCCTCTCTAGCAGAACACTGTACAAATCCTGGATCCTTGACTTCTGCTAGATCATCACAGATCACCTCTGACCTGCAGATGAATTTAAACAAACTTCAGAGAGCCCTGCAAGAGAGGGAAGAACTGGGAGAATCCACCCAGATAAAAACAACCAAATCCAGCAGCAACTGTTCCACCGCTGCAGCTGGTACAAAGGGACAACTTACCAGAGACCTCCATCAAAATCTCTGTCTCCTCTGCAAGGTCTTCACTGATCTCTCTCACAGGATGTCTGAATTGCAGACTTCCTTAAAAGAAGAGACAGGCCATAGAGAGGAGAGCGAGGCCCACAGGGCAGTGCAGGATGGAAAGGGATTACCACCAAATGTTCAGGCCCAGCTAGAGTCTCTCCACAAGGCACTGAGAGAGAAGAAGAAAGCATGTAAAAGCCTGGAGGAGAAACTAGCCACCGCTCTTACCGAGACAACCTCCCCTCAAACTGCACGGAAAGGTGGGTTAACAAATGCAGAGATGCTTCTAATAATTATACATATATATACACATATACATATACATGTAAAGTTAAACACTTTCATGAAAGCATATTGTTCAGGAACACCATAAAGGAGAGAGACGAGAGTGTACGCATTGAATGTTTTCTTCCTAACCCAAAATATATTGCTTCTAATGCCAGCTCTGGAGCAGGATGACAAAGGCGTGCAGGTGGATTTGCAAGACCTGGGTTACGAAACCAGTGGCAAGAGTGAGAACGATAGGGAAGAGAGCAGTAGCACAGGTAGACGGCCTCTAGACAGACTGCATGTCTGTCTGCTGAGTGGACACTAATCTCAAATTCTCTTGTTATGTCTGCATGAGGAGTGAACAAAGGCAACTGAAAGATATTGTCTTTTACCTTGACAAGAGTTTTCTGTTTGGGTCTCATAACCACACAGTCTCTCTACTGGTTTTAACCTGGTATTTCTTGGAACTTTTCTTTTGAATGGGCTGTTAATATTCTACAAATTCTTGCATGTTTTCACTCTGAAGTTTGGGAATGTCTTTCCAGCACTCATTAACCTCTCACTTTTATTTATTGTCTGCTTCACAAGTGATTTTATTTACACATGGCACTTTCACCTTGTTTCCCACGACATCAAATGTTTTTTCTGTTCCTTATTTGACCGTTTCCGTGTTTCCCTTTTGTTGCCAGATCTAGAGGTTGGTGTGAACCCGAGTTGTAGTGCCTCCAGCCTGCCTTCCCTGCTGAAACACGAACAGGCCACCTTCTCCTCCACTGAAAACCTGGACTCAACCTCCAGCACACCGTATCCAAGTTCCCCAGCTCTCAGCTCAGCCAAGGTATTCAACTTTTTATTCGCTAACTACAATTAACAGATCTGTAACTAGGCTTAGCAGGTCTGTCAAATTTTGTGTTTCTCTATAAGTTGAGTGATGTGCAGGAGGCCATAGTGTATAATAGTGTGTAATAATATGCAAAAGTGTAAGAAATGAATAAACAGTGCATTTGATTCCTTGAACGCGCACCGCAATCATTAGCATATCCAGCTAACTATCATATTAAAGTAATTGAGCATTACTAAGGCCAAGGAACACATCAGTAACAAAAAAGATAGTTCCTATAAGGTACATTTTTAAATAGCCTATAATAGTTTTGATGAGTTTTTAATAAACTACAGAAACCAAATATGTAAGTGTATTACTATAAACTACATTTGTTTGCTGTGAGATTGGCAGGTCTAGCAACAGTAACTAATTTGTACAGTGCTTAATGGATTGTTAATCTACAATTAACACATAACAATTACATTTAAAGACTGTTAGTCTTAAATTGTATAATTGTGTGAAAAGATTGAATTATTTAACCTTCTCCTATGTGTTTTCAGGTCAGTCTGAAAAGCCTTCAGGTCTATGACGAGTACGGTGTTTCTGAAAATCCTCTCCAGCTTCAGGGACAAGTGAGAGAGCTGAAGGTCCAGCTGGAAAACCAGACCAAACTCATCCTCCAAATGCAAAACCTTCTGCGTAGGAACTCCCTCTCCAGTGACCTTATTGCCAACGCCTCTGACCACTCTGCAGTCATCATGGATCAAGAAGGGACACAGAAACGGGAGCGTTGCCAGGATAGTAGCTACAGACTTGTGCAGCAAAGGGAGAAAAAGGAGGGAGAGAACCAGGCGATGAAGGATAAAACCAGCTGTCTGAATGTGGACCAGGAAAGAGAGAGGACACTGAACAAAAGCATAACCGAACAGCTGCCACAGACCCGCAGCCGCTCTGCATCACCTGCCCGGTCAGCACTCTTTTACACTGCATTTATATTACACTGAGTAAAAACTGCACAGTCACTTTGTAAAACAAGATCTTGACTCATTTTGTCGTCTTTGGTGTTTCTCTCTTGCCTGTCCTCATTCTGTCTTCTCCACAGACTGGACTCCCTGGTGCAGTCACAAGCCAGGGAGCTGTCACAACTGAGGCAGCAGATCAAGGAGAGCCGGGGACTGGGAGCCCTGCAGCGCCGACAGCTGGAGGAGCTGAGCAATGCCTTCAAGGAGCTGCTGCAGGCCAGCAAAGTCGACTTCTACATGGGGGAGGTGGTCAAAGAGCAGCTGGACAAGAGCCTGAATCTTCTGGACAGGCTGGAGGGACGGCTGGACAAAGGTAGCTGCTGCTGTGATGGTCTCTGCATCTGTGGTCTTCTGAGAAATGTTTCTAATCAGAATCACAGTTAATTATTTTATCATAGTTATTCATGATGCACTATTTTGCCAAAACACACAAAAGATCCAGCCGACACACACTCATAATCAGAAGGATGTTGGAATCTCAAACAAATGGGCAATATGTTACACCTAAACTCAATATTTAGCAAAACACAAGGCAGGAAAGGAATCAGAGTTGTATAAATACAGACCTATTATGGTTTAACAAAGAGAAAGCAGAGACAGTGGAAGACAAAAGTGCAGTCATTCGTAACTGATTTTTACAGACAGCTCTTTGACAGCATCTTTTCCTCCGTCTGCTAGGAGAGTCTCATCTGGATAATGAGGATGTGGCGGCTCTGGAACTGTCTCGCAGGTACGTCTCAAACTCTAATACTGTATTTCCTTATTGATGACACCATAATTCATTTAATTTTATAAAATTTGCTTAGGACTAGTTGAACAGTTTTGTAAATACTTTTATGCTTACTGGCAGAGAGCAAGAGCCAGAAGCCACAGGGGGTAACAGGCTCTGTCCAAAATAAAGCCCAGCACACAACCATGTCTCAAACCCAGTTATCATCTTTAAACTTCACCTTTTGTTTGAATTAAGTATGAGATGTGAGCTTTACAGGTGCAGACAGGAAGCTTTTGTTCTAGAATGACATGAAATGAGTCTATTCCCTCTAAATGTGATGCTGTTGTCAGCACAGTTGCATCTTCTGAATATTCTATAATATTGTACCAATTCTATAAGTTTGTACCAATCTTCTTCAATGATTCTCTTTTAGTTTCAACTTCATCATCTGTCATGATTTCTACATCCAGGAGAGTATTTTGTTTGCACTGGAAAAGGAGCATTCCCATTATTATTATTATTATTTTACATGGGTCTGTGCTTTTGAAAGATCATATTGTAAATGTTGCAGTCTGGGATGAGTGTCATTAGCTGAGCTAATTTGATTATGTTTGTCTCATGACCCTATTACAGACCCCCTCCCTCTCCACCTCCACCCAGTCAATTGAATTGCCTTATGACCCTGGGTGGTGCATGTGATGTTGGTTTTAAATGGCCTCCTGCTGTTGACCTAATTTTGTCTGTGTGTCAACCAAAACATTAGGGTCACACTGCCCCAAACTGGGTCACCGGTCTCTTAGGACATCAACTAAGAACACACACAACACATGTCAAGCAAATGAATTATCAAGCTTTGAATAAAACACCAAAATAAGAACATGTAAGATGTAGATTATCATGGATCTGCATTTTTCCGTAATTAAACCACATTTACAGTAAATTCGGTGGATCCAGATCTCCATCATTTCTGCACCAAATTGTACACACTCATAGCTGTAAGTCCCCTTAACATGCCAGGTTTTTTTTCATTAGGATCCATGAATTATTCTCTGGAAAATCTGAGAAAATGTCAAAAAAGCAATGTTTAAGAAAGTGAAAAAAAATTCCTGGATTTGTCCAGATCCATGCCAAAATGTTATGGGTTCTTTCTTTGTCTATACCCCAACCACCCACCAAGTTTTGTGAACATCTATTCAGTAGGTTTTCTCGTAATCCTGCTGACAATCAAACAAACCAATGAGACAGGAGTAGCAATATAATGTCCTTGGTGGAGGAAATTAACGTGGTTCCTAGTTGCATACGTTCATCCACAGTACTGTTGTTTACAGTCTTGAGGAGCTTCAGCAGGGATCACATTCACTGCTGTCCTATGAGGACATGAGAGAGCCTCCTGACAGCCCTGCTAGAATCCAGCTGGAGTTAGATCATCTGCGTTTGGAGCTAGAGGGCGATAGAGAGCTGCTGCAGCAGAGCATCAGCGTCCTCGTACAACAAAACCTCAGCCTGGCTGAAAGCACCAGGGAGCAGCTGGACCTGTGAGTGGGTTTCAACCAGAAACACAGCGTGGCGTTTGCTGTGATCTCTTCTTTCATATTTTTCCAGCTGTGTGTTTCCTCTGAAAGTTGCACGTCCTCGGGTTTGAAACTTTTTTCTTTCAGTTTTATCTTTTTTTGGGTGGTTCCTCAAACGAGATGATGTAATGGATAACATCCAGCTGTTGCGTGTTCTTAAAGACTGACTCATCTCAACTGGTTTTAACATGATTACTCATAATGTTTCCACTTCTCTCTCCTCCCAGGTTGGCAAAAGAGCTGCAGGAGAAGAACCGTCTCATCCAGGCCCTGCAGAGCCAGTTCAGAAGCCAAACTCCCAGCAGCCACCACAGCTCTCACTCTGACCTGTACCACTCTGACAGGACCTCTTCCTCCTGCCATAGCACACAAGGTGGCAGTCGATCTCCAAGTGAGCATTTCCAGATGCAACACCTACATATAGTCTTAATAATGGAATTTATTTGTGAGTGGGTGTGAAAGCCGGGACCAATTATTGTTTTAGGTGTCAGAGATGCCAGGCATTGCCGGGTGTAGTCTCTACTAGACTAGTTTGCTTGATTCAAAATGCCTACTTTTCCCCGTTTTCTAACCTCAATGGTATGTGATAGGGATTACCTTGTCCACAGCCTGGAAAGGCACTTATTTTCCAGTTAAATCCTTTCTGTTGCAGTGAGGCGTCCCACAGCACAAAGCAGGCTGAACAAGGGCAAAGCAGGTGTCCAGTTTCAATCCTCCTCCTCTTGAAGTTGCATTATTCAGTGGCAACTATCGGGTTCAGCTTTAAATTGAGTTTCCCTCTGTAAAAGAGATAGTGAAGGCTATGGATATGTGAGCGGTCCCTGCCCAGGGGCCAGTCGACCCTAACTTACATTTTACAATGCTACAACACTGTAGTTGTAAACACTCACCTCTTTGGTTCCCGATGCTGCAGTGGTCATTGTGCTTTATCAATTCCAACTCCCTAAAGCGATTTAATATTGAGTGAGGAAGGGACGATAAGGTCTTTCACAAAAAGATGGTGTAAAAAGGCTTTTTAGATCAAAAAGATAAATTAATGAGTACTTCTATTTTTTTATTGTTAATCTACTTGTTTTTGTTTCCCTGTACACATTTAGGCCAGCGACACTCCTCTGATTGGATGGGAGCAGCTGTTCCACCTGTAGGTGGAGCTCAGGTGGAAGGTTTGTCCAGTCACAGGGGCGCTGCCAGCAGACTGCAGGGCCTGCAGAGGGAGAACGGGCGACTGCAGGAGCAGCTGAGAGGCAAAGAGGAGCTCAACGCCACCCTGCGCACTGAACTGGACCTGCATCGATCAATTATTTCCCAAAACAGCCCGTACCATCAGAAACGGGATCAAGGCCAGGACAAGCAGGGGTCAGGGCCTCAGACAGAAGCTCATAAAGTCGACAAAGACACTGCCCCAAAGACTTCTCACGAGCAGCATAGCACGATGAATTCAGGTAAACATCTTCAGGATATCTCTGCTTCTGCTGCTTAAATTTTTAAATCTGTTTTATGTAAATCCCCCTTTTCTAATCAAAATGCAATACTTTAAGCCCTTTTACTTTCCCTTTCACTTCCTTATGATTTTTGTGCACGTGTGTCTCTCAGACCTGCTGGCAGAACATCTGCAGGAGATTCGAGCTCTGCGACAACGTCTGGAGGAGAGCATCCGCACCAACGACCGTCTCAGGGAACAGCTGGAGAGGAGACTGGCCGAGGTGGAGAAAGACCCAGGTACACACCTCCAACCGAAGACTGTCCTTGCACCGTCATTGTTATTTTGCACAAACATGAAAATACTGTATATTTTATTTCATGCACTGTACTCATGCTCTATATTTGTTGACTGATGAGTGTGTGTAAACTTGACTTAGCAGCCACCAACATCTTCATCCATGGCAATGAGGAGCAGGGGCATCTGGCTAATGAAGTGCGATTTCTCAGGGGACAAAACCAAGCCCTGAAGGAAGAGCTCAACCAGGGGTCTCGAGGTAAAACACACATTTTCTAACAAGTATATTTGTCCAAACACCAGTTCATTCTGGGCAGTGCCATGTTCATCACTAAAGCTGCAAATACTTTTATTTCTCCAGACAAGCAGAAGGAGAACGAGAAGCTACGCGAGTCTCTCGCCAGACGGTCTGCCAAACTAGAGCAGAGCAGGAAGGAGTCTGAAGCACTGAGGCAGGAAAATAACCGACTTCAGGAGAGGCTGGAGCACATTAGCCAAGAAAACTCAGAGCTGCAGGATTCACTGCACTACAGACAAGAGGAGCTGCATAGGTACAAACACACACACACACTACATCAGAGCATCATGAGCACACATATGTAAATGTCTTCGTTATTATATCATTAGTGCTCCTCTCCATGCAACCTGAAACTGCACATGGCTGTTAATAACCATTCTAAAGACTTGTTACTATCACCATTATATACTGTTAGTACAACTCAGAAACATGATAGTCCATCATTTGAAGGCTCCAACACAATAATGATGGTATGTGACCCCTTGCCCCAGGTTTTACTGACACAGTTGGGTGAGACTGACACTCGAAACCCGGAGTCTAGTTTACTGTCAGATCGCTTCTCCTCTCGCTTTCCTTATCTTGTCACTCTGAGTATGTGTCGAATATAATACACAACACAAGGCTCTTTGTTGGAAACACGCAAATTCACTCATGATTTTCGTTATGGAAACATTTTTTTGAACATCCAAAAATGTCATAGTATAGTATGTTAGTAGTATGTCAGAATATTGTAAGGCATTAACAAACACTGTAGAATAGTAAGACATAAAAAAGTCGTACACATATACACTATATGATGTATTTTTAGGGCCCGAGCACCTCCGGTGGGAGGCCCTATTGTATTTCGAAGGATTTGTATTTCCCTTTTGGGGCTTTTTCAGGGCCTAGACATGCTCAAATTGTTACCAAAGTTTGCAGGGAATTCAAAACCCCAAAAAGTAATTGTATTCTGGAGTAATTTGAAATGGGCGTGGAGAAATGGCTCAACAGCGCCATCTAAGGAAAAGCCCCTCAGTTAGCTTTCACCGATCTTCACAAAAATCGTAGCCCAGGTGTATCATGACAAGACAAACAAAAAAGGTCAGAGGTGCAATGGGAAAAAAGCAACAGGAAGCCCGCCATTTTGACTTTAGTGGCCATATTGGCCATTTTCCACATTTTTTCTTTGATGTACTTGTCCCAGGGCTTTCATCAGATCAACTTCATATGGAGATGCGTGTCATCACAACAAGATGGAGATGAAAACTACCTCAAAGATCAATTTTTCGTCACACGGTGTGACCGTGGCGTGGCGTCAAAGTTTGATTACACGCCATCAAAACACAAGGTTCTGTATCTCGGACATATTTGGTCGAATCGAGTCCAAACTAGACATGTAAGACAAGAGTCCCGGCCTGATGACATCTACACAGAAATCATGACTTAAAAACACAGCGCCCCCTGGTGGCAACAGGAAATGTCTTGTTTTTTGCATGTCTTACACTTGGAAGTATTCCTCCTCATCTACTGACCGCAGCCATGTCAAAATTATGTCAAAAGGGTCTCAAGACATTGATAATGTAGGCATAAGATTACTGTGACTTTTCGTCAAACGCCATATTAATGGCGTGGCGTTAAAGTTCATCGACTCGCTGTGACACACGAAATTGCTGTAACTTCCGTGTTCATGGGTCTATCTCCCTCAAACTACATTTGTGTAGCAACAGCCCCCCCGCAGACATTCATATGGTTTTAAGGAATGGGCGTGGCAAAATAACTGACTAGCGCCCCCTAAAGGGCAGCCCCGGCACCACGAGTTGTGGACATGTACAAAAAACCATTAGGGACATGTGTCTTCTCATAACAAACAAATAAGTCTCTTGGATAGATATGCTAGACCAAACAGGAAGCCATTTTGGCCATTTTTCACATTTTTACTTTGAGGAACTTGTCGTAGGGCTTTCATCAGATCAACTTCATATTGAGATGATGATTTAAACAAGATGGAGATAAAAACTAACTCAAAGATCGATTTTTCGTCACACAGTCACTCAAAAGTTTGATTACACGCCATCAAAACATGAGGTTCTGTATCTCTGACATATTTGTTCCAATCGAGTTCCAAACTAGACATGTAAGACAAGAGTCCCGGCCTGGTGACATCTACACAGAAATCTTGACTTAAAATCACAGCGCCACCTGCTGGCTACAGGAAGTGACATGTTTTTACTTTGATGAACTGCTCCTGGCTGCTTTACAATATACAGCTCAAAAGAGCTCAGTCAAGTCATTGGATCATGGTCAGAATTGTGACATTTCCTCAAACCATGTAAACATTGAGGTTCATCCTTCGCCAAAGGAGACGATGTTGTCATAAGTCCAGTGTGCATTGTCCTATCACCGCCAACCTGATGTCTCATGATCAGAGACCAAGCCTGAACAGCTCTATGTGTCAATATTTCCTCAGTGTCATAGCGCCACCTACTGATTCGCCATGAAACAGGAAGTACTTTGTAAATCCACTCTGCATTATCCAACCGGCTCCGAACTACTGCCCTATGATCACATCCATATATTAATATTAGTTCAGTTACTTTTAGTTACTTTTGTACTTTTACTTACTTTTTAGTTACTTTTTTTTTGGGACGGACGGATTTAATTTAATTTTTTTAATTTCAATTTAATTTAATTTAATTTCTTTCTTTCGTTCATCTGTCTGTCCGTATTTTTTTTTTTGACGCTCCATATATTAATATTAGTGCAGGGTCATAGCACCACCTACTGATCAGTGTGATAATTATGTTGTTGTAACATTGTCCAATTGACACAAAATTGCTCACGCTACATCAGAGCCCCTACTTGAACAGATCTATTAGTCTGGCAACCGGAAGTAAGCTTTGTTTTACAACTATCATTCGATTTACATACAATTTTCACAGTGTGATGTGCAATTGATAGCGTGGACCGTAATGAGCAATTAGCAGGCAAGGATCGACATCGCGTGACAGACGCAGGAAGTGAAGCGTTTGTCCTTGCCGCAGTGCGCAAAACGCAAACAACGCGGAAACGTGCGCTTGGTCATTGATCGCTCTCTCCACTAACCGCAACAGGCTTCAAAATGCGTGTGCTCCGGCCCGTTAGTGCTACAACGTAGCCCTAGTTTTATGTATTTCTTTATTAATTAATAATGTGTGATGTGTCATTTTAAACTCACTGGATTTTATATCCATCTTTATCTTGTGTTTGCAGGTTGCAGTGTGAGGTGAAGCTCCAGAGGCAGCAGCTGTCTGACTGCCAGCATCTTCTCCAGTCACTGCGAGTGGAGCTGCAAGTTTATGAAAAAATCGAGACTGATAATCATAAACACAACGGTACTGCCTGTTTTTTGCTGTGTTGTCTTTACAAGGTGCCAATTGAAATCTTATTAAGCTTAAATTCTAATTGTCTGTCACTTAGCAACAATTACAAATAATCTTAATTTTACATAGATTAAGTTAGAATTCTCCTTGGCTTTGTTGCCAAACTATTTCTATCTACAACTGCTCTTATTATATTGCATTTAACACATTGGAGCTGGAAAGACGTAAGTCATCTGTTCTGTTTATGAGAAACTATTTCCTTCATTGCCCCTCTCAGCAGAATCCAGTGAGACAAACCAGGAGCCACTTCCTGTCCCGTCCTCCGGCTCTGTGGACCTGAGCGAGCTGCTGACAGAGATCCGACACCTGCGGCTGCAGCTGGAG
This sequence comes from Hippoglossus stenolepis, assembly GCF_022539355.2. Taxonomy (NCBI): domain Eukaryota; kingdom Metazoa; phylum Chordata; class Actinopteri; order Pleuronectiformes; family Pleuronectidae; genus Hippoglossus; species Hippoglossus stenolepis. Next base: position 13,862,812 of record NC_061500.1, read on the forward strand.
AGGAGCATCCAGACCAACACGGCTCTGAGGCAGAGACTGGAGGAGCAGCTGCTCCGAGGACCCAACCGCTCGGAAACCATCAACATCAACTACCTGCTGTCTTCTCCAGGTAAACACAAGGCTCAGACTAAACATGCTCATCACATGTGACACATGCACACAGAAATCCTCAGGTCACGTCACTGTTGGTTTTACATTTGTCTTAGATGAAGGGGGCAGGTCACCAGGTCGTGAAGGCTGTGATCTTCATCACTCATTTCAGTCTTACAACGAACGTACCAATGTCCTGGGTAAGAAAACTGCCGTCATGGTTAATCATACAACTAAATACAAACCTATCATATATTAAAACACTTGGACATGCTTAAATGTTTTCAGATGAGAAGCGTCGTGCTCGTTCAGATGTGGACGGCGGGTCCTTCAGCAGCAGCTCTGGTGACTCTTGCGCTCTATCCCGTCTGGTGCCGGGTCACAGGATGTGGGCCAATCGCAACGGCCGCCACGTTTTAGGTCTGATTGAGGACTACAACGCTCTGCGGAAGCAGATCTCAGACGGCCGTAAGCTGTCGCGCAGCATGGACACACAACTGCAGGAGTGTCTGCACACAGTCAGGCAGCAGAGCTCTGACAAGGTGCTGAGAAAATGTCATGAGTTAGTTTGTGTTTTACTGATTAATAATAATGAGAATATGAAGGTTGTAAAGATGTAAATAGTAAATAAATGGACATTTAGGACAAAATCTACTTAACACATAGTCAACATATTTCATGGCATTGTGTTCTTCAAAGGTGATGGAACAGCAGCATCTGAAGAGTTTGTCCAGCAGCACGAATACCATTCAGCATGTGTTGGAGGAGGCCGGTCGACTGCTCAAACTGGTGTGGAGAGTCTCTCTGCCAGCTGGGAACACTGCAGGGGACAGTGGCAACAACCAGCAGGTAAAACATGCACACACATATTTATGCATGTGGCCTCACAAGTTCAGTATCTACAGACTCTCTTTCTCCGTCAGCAGGACGAGCTGTTGAAAAACGAGATAGCCAGACTGAAAAGCCGGCTGTCGCAGCAGGAGAGGATGCTGAGTGGAGCCGTGAAGCGCCTCCGCAGCACCAACCAGCTCAAAGAGGGAATGGAGAGGGTCATCATCGATCAGTGTAGGATTATCTAGATTCATGTTAACAACAATCTGAACGTCATAGTACTGTAAAGCATTAAAACAAATGAACATATGTTTGTCTCCCTGTGCAGTGTCTCTAACTCATGGAGTGTTGAAGAAAGCCAGGGGAAACTTAGAGGTGAGTTTATCCAGATAACCAAAACCACAGTTAAAATGTCAAACTCTTTCTCAGCAGTGAATCACTCTTCTTTTCCTTCTTGTTCTCTATGTGAAATAATGATAGACAAATTACTGTACCCTCTCTGGCCTGAAGGGCCTGTCTGGAGGACCAGACGAAGGTCAGTGCGGTTGAGGTTCAGGCTTTGACAGTGATCTGACGCATGGTGCATGAAGTAAACACATGAACGGCTTTAGGACTCAAACTGGACATTTATCAGAATGTGCTTATGATGCATGACGAGATAATTCTACTTGGTTGAAGCATCTTTAAAGGAGTAGTTCAACATTTAGGGACATGTGCTTAGACACTACTCTTTCATTTTTAAACAGACTTCATATATAAAACTACAATGTTAATCAATCAGCTTGAAGAGGTCCTTGCCAGTTTTAGTACTTTTCATGCTAAGCACCTCTTGGCTGTAGCGTCATGTTAAAGATATGAGATTAATAAAAATGTTCCTTAATGTAGGACTATTCCTTTAATAAACAAGTAGTCACATGCATGTGTCTTGAAACCTTTTGGTTTTGTCCTGCATGTATGAAGCTGAAAGTTTGTTAGCAGCTGCCACATTTCACTCTTTGCAGACTCGTGTTGCACTTAGTCATCGACATGTTCTGTCTGTTTCAGGAGGTTCCAGTCACTGGCCAATAGGAGGCACTAGAGAGCCTGAGCGGAGGAGTGCACCGGTTTCCAGAAGCACTGCAGGCCAACACTCGGAGTCCTCAGATGATACCTCTCTGCACTGCAGCTTCTAAACCTGCTGGTTCATCTGCTTCTGATAATGTAGCTGCTTCATACTCATCAGGCCTCATCCTGCTGTAAACCGTCACCTTACTCTCCAGATATCAAAGCCTTTTTCTATCTTACTTGCACAAAACCCGCCTATAAGTTGATTTATATTTAGGTACTGAAGCTGTAAAAGTTTTTATCTTCAAAGAAAATGCCTTTGTAAATAGTATTTCCTGCATTTTAAAATATTTTTTTCTTTTATATGATGTTATAAGAACAGGAAAGTGTATTTTATTACTGACTTTGTTTTTGCCTGACAGTTTATGTATGGGATGGTTCGGGGCGACTGTGTCATCAGAAAGAATCATGTGCAAATGCAGTAAAGAAAAAGGTGAAACCCAGCTGTGGTACTCAATTCCCTTTATTAACATACACTTTTTAAGTACAAATGTTGGCAGCTGCTTTCAAATGTATACAAGGAGAAACAGATAAGAAAATAGCAAAGTTCAGATCAAGATTTAGTGAAAATAAAGAGAATTAGAAAAAGTAGAGCAGCCTTGCAGAGCGGGCTGTTCTACTACAATTGGTGAATATACAGGAGATTCTATTCGAAAGGTCTAATTGGTTAAGGAGCACTTGAAACATGTCTGATCAATAACATTTCAGCGTGGCCTATAAAACTAGGCCTTGGAAAGATGGACTCCAGTCAGCGACTGATCTTTAGCACCACGATGTCTACAGACGCGTTTTTGACACTTTGGTTGTGTTCATGACAAATTCAGTTACAACATCAGGTTTGGCAAAATTAAATGTTTAAAGTCTGGCCCCAGTTATCACAATATTAGAATAAACACTCGGGTCAGAATCTGGGATATTTTAACTACTGCATGAACTGACATGAGGCCTAACACCAGTAAAACTCTACTGGAGGTACAACAGTGTTCCTTTGTAAAAGAGTAATTGTTCTTGGGGAGGGGAACCTGCCCAGGTTCCAGATCGTGTCTTCTATCTCTGCACGAGTCTGACAAACGCCTGGACGAGCTGGATGAACGGCTCCTGACCTTCATGGCTTCCCTTGGAGCCTGGTGTGGGGGGTTTGGACTGGGTGGAGGGGAGGATGCCGCTGGCCGGAGACGATGGAGAGCCCCGGCGGAAGTGGCGGGACAGGCTGGAGAGAAGAGTGCTCTGGGGGTAACAAAGGAGGGTAGAAAATATTGTTATTGCATATTTCAAGTTTAACTGCGAAGAACTTTCCAGGGAATTAAAATCAGAAACCCCATTGTAGGACATACATAATACATTATGTATATCAACAGCTTTAAATTATATAGGGAATATTTACGCTTTATATGAAAGCTCTTAAGTTACACAAGATCAGACAGGAAGTACTTTTATTGTCAACAAATCCCATGAATCACATTTTGTGGTGGGTTCATCAGGTTTGAACAAATCAAAGTAAACTAGTGGCTATGACAGACAAACCTTTTTTTAACAGGATCAGTTCATAAGAAAAACAGTATCACTAGAATTGTTCATTAAAAACATAAATCCGAGAGAGGATTTCTCACCAGTTCGGAGCTGAGCTCCTGTTTGAGCCTCTGTTTGTCTCGAGGGAGGATGGAGGGATCTTTGAGACATCGCACAGCCTGAGAGATGAGGACGTAGAAACAGTTCTCCATGGTGAACATCAGCAGCGACCTGAAGGAAAGAGAAAAGTTAGAAACTAAATCCAAAACATTCAAACAGTACTTCATATAACAGCAGGAGGAGGTCACTCACTTCAGAGCCTGGATCTCCTCTGATGAAGCTAGAGAGGCGATGCTCAAAGACACCGGCTCTTTCTTCTTCTCGATCTGTAAACAAGCAGCACAAACGTGTTTAGGAGTCGAGGCTGAATGGAACTGAACGATGAAGTCGAACTCTGAGCACGTACCTCACTCAACATGCTCAGAGCCACGTTGATGGTGGCCAGCAGGGTTCCAAAGGAAGGAGCCACATCAGGGTCAAACGCCGGAGTCGTGAAGCTGAGAACAAACAGGGTCCTGTACTCGGCCAAGTCCATACACTGACAAACAAGAGGACACGAAAAACTAGAATAAAAAGCTGACTTGTGGTGTCATGTTGCTGAGTTTCTTACAATGCTAGAAATACAAAGCTTATAATGTATGAGGGTTTCCTCTTTATTCAAGTGTGAGATTTCAGGTTTTTTGTAATGCTTTCAATCAAAACCCAGCACTTGAACTCCAATAGCCTCTGCTTGTGCTCAAACTGTGAGAGGGTTCATGCGGTGCCGCCCACCACGGCTTCCTGTCTGATGTTCAGCTAACCCACCCAGAACGAGGGCGGGACAATTCCACTTGACAACACTACAGCTGAACTGTAATTGGTTGGGCAATGATGACGGACATGTTGCCTGAACTTTTAATCAATGAAGTCACTCTTGAGTTAAGATGGGGGGAGACAATCAGCACAAGATGAAATATTTAGATCCACTCTGGAGTCAGAGGAACCATCGGAGTGGGACCGGCAGTGTTACCTGGTCCATGAGGATCTGGCAGCAGTCTGGAGTGAAGTGCTGCAGGGTGGCCAGCGTTTTGCTGAGGATCTTCAGTAAACTGCACTGCACGGCCAGCAGGGCTTTCTGCTCTGCCTCCTCCCTCTCTCCTCCGCCCGCTGCCTCTTTAGACGGGGTCTGTGGGGGGCGCTGCGTCCTGCGGAGGGGAGCAGGGGGCAAAGCCTCACCGTTTTTAGCCTGAGAAAAACCAAAAGCAAAAATAAAGCAGTTATTTATCTCAGTACAGAAACATCCTCAAAGGGTTTTAATGGATTTATGTGGCAACATGTTTCTTTAATTACTTCTTACCATCACAGAACAAAGACACTGTAAATCATGGTGGTTATAATAAAGAATCAAACAGAAATGTAAAAAGCATTTATTAAATCAAATGATAGTAAGGAAATGTGTGGTTTGTGACCTGGAGGTAGTGATGAAGCATCTTCTTGCTGTGGAGCAGATACGTGCAGGTCTGACACAGATAACACAGGTTAACCTGATGGAAGAGACAGAGACAAACACTGAGTAACTGTGGAGCTGCAGGTTCATCTCAGCTGATGTGGACCTGCACTCTGGACTGACCTGGATGTCCCGCAGCAGTTTGGGGAGGTGGAACTGCCACTCCTTGCAGAAGCTGGAGAGCTGCAGCAGGAAGCCGACTGTGTGGTCGGCCTCGTCCAAACACGACAGACTCTGCACTGTTCGCACTGCGTTCAGACACTGAGCGCGACAGAAAACCAAAGATTAGTGTTTTCTCAACAATAGAAGGAGAGCTGAATGTTGAAATAGAAGAGTTCAGACAGTCAGGGTTCGAACAGTGTTTTAATCTCTTCATACAGTCTTCTTACCTGTAGAATGCGTTCTTGATGCACTCCAACAAAGTCCAGGGCTTCATTGATGAAGTTGTAGCGCAGAGTCTTGAGCAGACTCTCCATTAAAGACATGCACAGGCGGTACACACCCGGCCAGCAGGCGGAGTCCTGGGACTTGCGGGAGAAGCTCTGCACGGGGACATGGATAAGTTATTATGTCATGTTAATGCATTAAGTGCTATATCTGCACCATGAAGCATTTCTATGTTAAATCACCTGTGATGCTTCATTGGAAGAGACCTCGTATACGCTCAGAAGAGGGAGGCAGATGGTTTGGATGACTCCTGCTGCAGCAACAGCTGCTGCTCCCTGGAGACAAACAATCACAGACACACTCAACATTAAGAATAGATTCAAAACTAGAGCGGGCTACACCTTCAAATAAATGCAACTAATACATGTCACTCAGGCTGCACGATATTTGGAAAACATGCAATGTGGAAATGACTTGCGATAAATAGTGTGTCCGGTCACATTTTTTGTGAGAGCGGAGCGGCTGATGAAGATTTAACTTATTAAGAAAAGTATCACTCATTATGTGATGATCAGTGTTAATATTGTGGCGTCATTTTAAACGAATCAAGAATTTAGTGGGGAGGAGATGGAGCGATTTGACGGAGCCGCCTTGCAGTTCTCTGTTTTCTCTCTATTCTCTTCTTCTGACAATGATTCATTGATCTGAATATCTCTAATTTATTATCACCATTTATTGCAGTTAAAGCCGTCTTTTGCTATATGTATATCACGCATGTTGACAATGACCCTCATCCAAACTGAAGCACTTGATGTTAGCCCTATAAATCAGAGACAAAAATGTATCCACATATAAAATCTAAATTCCCTTAGATAAACTGAGCAGGTCAGAAACCTTGGTGTTGTTTTTGATATGGAATCTCAACTTTGAAAATCACATCACCAGAACAGCATTTCGAATACACGGATATTTGAACATCACTCCTGTACTGAAATCTCTCCATTGGCTTCCAGGTTTACCTGCGGAGTGCGGGCCAGTGTGAGCAGCAGATGAAGAGCAGCCTCAGTGAAGTAGAGGTTGTGTTTGGAGCGTAGGCTGAGCTCGACAGCGCTGAGAACTGAGGGAAGGACTGGAATATTCCTCATCACGGACACCCAGTGCTCGCCATCCTCATCGGTGCGACACAGCTCCTTCGCCAAGTGCAGCGCCAGCACACACACCTGGTCAAAACATAGTGAGGGGGAAAATGGTCCAAAATGAACTTTATGATGGATTTACATTGTGGCGTTAGGAACACAAAGGGGACCATTTTCACCCCTGTGTTGTTTGTTGGCAGGATTATGCAAAAACTACTGAATAGATTTTCAAGAAACTTTGTGAAAGGATGGGACATGGGCCAAGAGACAAGCCATTCAATTTTGGTGAGGATCTGAGCAAAGGTGCAGATCTAGGAATTTGTCTCACTTTCTTTTACATCATGAGATAGATCATTCACATTTTCACATATTTCCCAGAGAATAATTCATGAATCTTTCTTTATTTAAGGTCAGAGATTTTTGGGGGGAATTTCCCTTTTCTAGACAGGACAGTAAGTGTGTCATGGGAAGAGAGAGCAAAGGGCCGGGTCAGAACCGGACATTTAATTAGACATATTTTGAGAACTGATATCTATGAGTGTGTGCAATTTGGTACAATTTGATTGAATTGAAGGAGACTGTCGAGCCTCGGTTGGAGGTACTGGCTCTGCTGAGTGACTGCCATTTGAGTTTGAACTGTAAATGTGATCCAGGAAATGTTTTTCTACTTTCCTTAATACTGGGAGATTTTTTTAAATGTTCATCACATTCACTATAATATGAGGTTACCTTTAACTTTGACCACTGAAATTTAATCAGTGAGTCTTTGGCTCTATATGACAATATTTTGATAGATTGAAGTTTTCTGAATAACTGAATTGTTGACTATTGGATGAACTGACTACAGTTTGGGGGACAAAGAAACAAATTCGGCCTTTAAAGTGTAAAAAAAACAGCATCTGAAACAAACTCTTCTGGCCATTCTGATCATTCCAGCCTCACTCACCCCGTCTCTTTGGTCCTTCTGTGGGCCGCGGGCAGACTCGGTCTCCATGCTGTCCTCGTCCTCCATTGTGTCTGCTGCCTGGCTCATGTGGCGAGTGTTGTCAATGAGCGCCAGCGCCTCGTCTTTCACCGTCTCACACACTGACAGCAACAGCTGGGGCAGCTGGGAAATATCTCCACCTGGTTGACAGAGAAATTACATTAAGAAATAGATCAAACTACAGACACAGCAACATTTGATTCAAACACACACAAAGACCTCTTACCGTTGAGTCCCTGAATCTGCAGCACAGAAATTAGTGCAGAGAAGATTTTAGCTTTGGTCCTCTCCATTATCTGCTGGTTAGCTTGGACGCTCTCCAGGATCAAGGAGAGGGGAGACAGGATGTCAGGAGCCGTTGCTACCACACTGGAAACAGGAAGAGCCCAGTAGTTTATTAGAGATAAAGAAGTTTGAATATGTCAGGTGTTCACATTGATTCCCTCTCTGTCGATGAATACACACCCTCTCCACTGCTTGAGGAGGATGAGCAGTAGCGTGGTCATCATGGACCCAAGATTAAGACAAGGCCCAGACGTGCGGGTCGTCAGCTAAGAGATAATAATCAGGAACGTGGTTACAATGTCAGACAGCGATGTAAAGAAGAGAAATATAGAAGAACTGATAAGAGTAACGAAAAGACATTAATTACAAGAACATAATTTGTGCCACGAAAACTTACAGCCGCTTTCGTCCCATCCAGGACGTCCATGAACAGTTTCAGCTTGGTGGAGTCTTCTGTGAGCTGCATCACATCAGACTGAAAACAGAAAATAAATCATCACTGCAGCAGACTTCTGTTTGATCAAGACTAGTGTTTACTTTCTTAAACACTAGTGAACTTCTCAGGCCATTTAAAAGACTATGGACAATTTTGGAAATGTGCTTATTAGCTTAGCACAGACAATGGAAACAGTCAACACTGCTCTGTAATTAAGATGTTATATCTTTTTTGTTTAATCAATACAGAAACTCGTGTAAAAACGGAAGCTGGACTATTTACTTGTTGCTTAGGAAGCATCAAAGTGACGATGGTCCTCACCTTGTAAAACCACAACGCGTCATTACGGTACATTCTTTATACAGATTTGGCAACAAGTCACTGAGCTTTAGATTTGGTGGATTTGTTTCCAATTTTTATGCCAGGATAAATTAACCACAGAGGTGAGGATGGTAAGCATCTTATATCTCTCACCAAGAATACCAATGAGCATATGTCCCAAATAGCGTTGCAATGGTGGTCTGTGTTTCTGGTGTTCAACAGTGGTCAGCTAATTGTACAATTTGCCCACCAGCCACACTCTGTTTCATTTCTTTACACAAATAAAACTTTGCTTGGTAGCGTCCACATCCCCTCTAATCAATTCTTGTGAAAGGGAAAGTGTCTCCACGCAGCAGCAGAGTAAAGTGTGACTTGGGAGGAAGTTTTCTGTCCAAATCGAACCAAACAGCTGTTTAGAGTTTCCTGTCTCAACTTGGTCCAACCTGTTTTATCACATGATGAGAGGAGAGTTGACCCACAAGGGTTATGAGGATTTTGTGTTAAAATATAATTAAATCACTGGATATTTTGAGGGTCTACCAGCATCACTAGTCCCAAAATGTCAAACTCTTCCTCAAGGCAGCCTTATAATACAACACGACCTGAAACAGTGGAAGCAGGACTGAGTCTACTGTTAACATACATGGCTGGTGGAAAGAATCAACAGCATCCTCCAGGCAGAGATCAACATCTGGGTCTCTTGAAAAGAACAGATTCCTTCTTCTTCCATCTCAGCAACGTGACACACCAGAGACTTGACATACTGGGACCAGTACTCATATCTTCGTGCGTTGGAGAACTTCTGCAGCCCATCCTTCAGAGACTGCTCTAATGAGCCACTGCAACAACACAAACACAGTTAACGTCAATTAAATATTGTCTGCAAATGGGAATAATGAAAATGGAAAAATACTGAATGTTCTGAAATTACCTGACAACATAGTAGATCTCCAGGCCGATGATTTTCATGACAAAAGCACATGTCTCCAGAACACAAGGCTGGGGCCAGAAAACAACAACATTATTGAGTTGACACACATGACTCATGATCCCATTACTCACATTAATCAAAATAGCACAGTGAAAAAAGTAAAATACCTCTGTGGTATCTGAAGGTGGGGTGAGGGTTGCAAAGAGAGGTGTCGTCAGATTCTCCCAAAAACGTTCTCTGTTAAAAAATAAGCAGTTGTATATTTATAAGTCTTTTAAAAACATCCAGTTGCACATAGTTTGAGGTGAAAATGAGTCAAAGTTAAAATGTGTTTACTTGGCGCGTAAGACGGAGATGGCACTGTCTCTGCGATCCTGCCAGAGGGCGAGAAGGAAGGCCAGGGCAGCTCGGTGGAGCAGAGGAGGACACCAATATTTCCCCTGTTGTTTGGAGTCAATCAGGTCCAACACTACATGAAGACAGCTCCACTCACCAAGAAGAAACTCCTATAGGTTGGAAAAATAAAAATGCTGCGTTGAATCCAGATTCAACACAAACAAATATACTTTTTCATCACTACACGCATCCATTCACACCTTTGAGCCCTCGCTGCCATCTTTGACTTCCAGGTTGAGGAACAGCTCGATGAGGCCGGGCTGAGTTTCTACAGCAACAGTAAGAAATTCAAGGATCATGACCTTGATCCTCATGTCTTCTGTTTTGCTCTGCAGCCGAGTGAGGAACGCATCTCGAATGGCTGCTGCATCGCTTCCAAGGCAGGCGTAGACTGACATGGGAGCCACCTACAGTTGAAATATGAAGTTCAACATCAATATTCTATGTTGTACAAAATGAAGTCCACATATACCATATGCATGCATGTACTGGATTTCTTACTGTGGCAAGTCTTTTGAGCAACTGGATTGCAAGGCGAGGCAGCGCCGGATCATGTTTGTGGTAAATATACTTGGCCAGAACAACAATGAGGTTGTTGCCGTGACCACCGTGCTGTGTCAGAGCCTGCTCCAGCGGGGACACAACATCGGACAGCGGCTTCAGGCGGATGACGTTGTTTGTGACAGAGAAGGCCAACTTGACCGTCTGGATCAGGGTCTGACCAGGACCCTCAGAGCCACAGCTGGTCAGAATCAGGAAGAGGAAAAGGAAAACATTAAAATTACATTATCAGACATCACAACACAATGAGTGTAGGTCTAATAATGAGGAAAACTACACATCAACACATCAGAATGATCACCTGCTGGGCTGTGCAGCCAGGACCAAATCTATTGTGTCCACTCCAACTCCCATGATATTGACGACAGCCTGTCCAGCCTCAGTGTTTGCCAGGCAGTAGATGCACAGAGACTGCAGGGTGGGGGTGCTGCATCAAGAGCGATAAGAGTACATCAACAGCTTTTCAAGTAGCAACTTTTCAAGTAACAAGATTATGGTCTGTCAATAAATTTATTGTGGCTACAACTAACAGCCTAAAGGAAAAAAAATGTCCATTAATTTGTCATGTTCAAATCCACAAATACTTTATAATACAAAACAAAAAAGCAGTAAATCCTCACATTTAGGAAGCTGGGATCAGTAAATGACTGAATTATGTAACAAACGAATCATTTATGACAGAAGCCCACATTGCAACATCTAGTGCAGTTGCATATTTATATATATATTGATGGGAAACATTCTGCTAAATCCATGTCATTTAACAGACTCCCTGAAACTAAATTAAACTAAACTAAATAAATGATTATATTTGAATGTAACAATCGGAGAATTAATTCCAGTGTTCTTAATATAGGCTTTAATTTCCAAGTTCTGAAACGGCATGTATCCAGGTTTTATTCTCAGCTATAAAAAAAACCATCAAGTTGTAGAATTGTTAACTTCTGAATCAACCGTTTTCAATTGCGGTAATGATTATATTCACTACTTGTACCAGTCTATTAGTATCAACAGAGTAAAGTCACTTGAATCTCAACAATTATCCCTACCTGCCCTGATCTTCTCCCTCTGGGCTCAGATTGAGAATAGCGTGAATCAGCTCCAAAATAAGACAACCTGCAGCAACACAGACAAGTCAGTGATTTTTCTGTGTTTGCTTTTATTTTTTTCATTTTGGAAGACAGAAATTGTGTCCGCACCTATCTTCTCCCTGACTCCGTAGGTGTTGTAACGCCACTTATGGTACGTAGGCAACATCTCCTTCAGCACCAGCAACACACATGGGATCAGGCCTTTGTTCTGAGTGCTGCCAAGCTGACCCTGAAGGAAAGAGACACATTACAGCTGCAGGAAACCAGATTTAAAAAAAATACTGTCACACCTTTACTTGATATTTAATGGAACTGCTCAGCAGCTGATACACAATGCTGGGCAGAAAACACTGCTGTGTCTCTACATCAGTTAAATATGCCATTACCTTGACCAGGGTTGTAATGAGACGAAGGAAGGCGATGGTCACAGAATACTCCCCCCTGGGCTGTTCAATCTGGACCAGCAGGTTGCCATAGTTACCTGCCTTCATCCCCTCAGCACTAGAAAGAAAAAAATAACAACTTTTTTAATACTTTTCCCAGATATTCATGTCAGATATTTGCAAGGAAAATTAATTTACCTCACACACTGAGCCATGGTGGTCAAAGGGTTGGAGGCAAAGGGGAGGAAGCCAGTGTGGTGCAGACTGGACCACACCTGAAGATAAATAAAAGATGAGATGTTTGATAAGGATTCAAGAACAGTACTTTCACTTATAAACATGACTTCTGTTTAGAAGTAGCCAGCACACTCACTTTCCCAGGCATCCTTGCAGCCAGAACAGAGAGGCAGTTCACACAGGAGGCAATAACGTCCACTGGAGGGTTGATGACTGATGTTAACCTGACGGAAGGTAAACACAGAAAACAAGTCAATTAATTTCTTATCAGGACAGTTTCATATATACAAAACAACAAAAACACAAAGGGTTTGATGAGTTAGTTAACCTCTGCAGCAGCATGTAGATTCGTGAAGTGAGAGGCAGCAGACAGTCCGACACAGTCCAGTCTGTGCTGATGATCTTGTGAACCAGATCCAGGATGGGTTTCACACGTACACAGTGAGCTATAACATCTGACACAAGTAAAGCCAGAGAGCATTACTACACGTTACTATAATACTGAATGTAAAGGTGAACATCTATAAATCCAACCTCAGACTTAAACCAACAACGACCTGATACTGTTAATAAGTATTGTCTCTGTATCCAAAGCCTGATATAGATTAACTCTCTGTGACATTTACAAAAAGAAAATCAGTGAGCAAGACAATTCCACATCATTGGTCCTTCATTACAAGGACAAAGAGATCTGTAGGTTATTATGGGTTGATCCAACATTCAAAGACACATAACACATGAAATTTGTCACTATAATTGGTAACAAGTGTTCTCCCTCCTGTGTATTGTTTGCTAAAAACTACCACGCTGTTTTGGGATATAAATTATTGTTAATTGGTTAATGGATGCATACTTTAATTTGTTTATATTTATTCCATGTCTCCAGTAGGAACAAAGTGACTTATGGCCAAGAGCCACAGAAAGTATTGAGATATGGACTAATGCATTGATGGTTTTGGTCATATATTGACATTATCAATAATATTGAATATTATCAGCCTTATCCTTTTAAGAAGCATGTAATCTGCATGTGAAAGGTTGAATGATGTGTACCTGCTGTGGAAACTACATGGAGCAGCATCTCCACCTCACACGTGAAGAGAGTCCAGGAGCTGTATGAGTGGTCCCAGCGCACCACATAGCCCTGTTCACCTGCTATCATCACCTGGCCTAGCACTCCCTGTGGCAACCACAGATTAGCCTGCCCTGATCCTGGTGGTTGAAATGACATTTTATAGAGGTGGTAAGACAAAGATGAGAGAAATGGACATTAAAAAATTCTTAAATCTTCTTATTCATACTTAAAATATGCATCAGAAGTTCACACACTATAATTTGTATCTGTTCTTAAAACTCCCAGTAATAATCACACTAACTAACCGAGAGGATAGAGGAGCTTTGGCGTTTGTCTCCTCCACAACGTCTCATCATCCTTGGAGATGATGTCATTGGGCTTATGTTTGTAAACTTGTGTGAAGAAGGACATCTTATCCAAAAAGTTGTACACCTGTCACACAGAAATAAATTGTTAAACCATTTTCATAAGGAAATTTTGAGTGTGTATCTAATCTGTGAATGTGTGAAATCTACCTTTTTAACTGTCAACTTGTTTGACACAAGCGCAGTCAGAAGTTGTAACAGTGGTCCAATCTTATGAGGGAACATCCCAACCGCACTGTCCAGGATCATTCCCAATCCCATGTTTGGTTTCTGGATTCAAAATTTACAATCAGGACACATTGTCTTATTTTTTTTGTCATTTGTCCTATTGTGTCTTCAGTGTTTTCTTTCCTCACCATTTCCCAAAAGACTTCGGGCAGATTGGGAGCAGAAAGGACTTCACAAGCAGCATCGATCAGGTGGGAGCACTGCGTCGCCACACCGTCAGTCTGGCACATTCAGTATGATGAAGACATGTTACCAACAAAAGTTACAAATATAAAAGAAAGAATGTAGAGATCGAAAATCTGACCAAGTACCTGTAAGCTTTCTTCTTCGAAAGAAGTGATCACAAATGAGAGGAGTCCGTAGATACACATCTTTGCTGTGCTTGCCGTGCACTGAAGGGAAAGAGTCAGAGACCCATGTGATTACATTTTACTACCTGTTAGAGAAAACCAGAAGCACTACAGAGAATAAGATTAGAGAACCATCAGTCTGAGGCTTTCAATTGAGACCTACTAAAGGTCCTGTTCTAAGGTGTACAGCTAAATAATATAAATTTGAGCAGTTTAAGTTAATGGAGGCCATAGAGACAGGGTTCTCCAAAAGCCTAAAATGTTTTAGAAGCTATAACAACACAGTAACCATTAAAAGGGATTCTATTGTATGTTCTTTAACTTTAAGAGATAGAATATTTTCCAACTTTAAGATCTTCAAATGTGCATTACACCTGGTGTTCTCTTACATTATTTCCTGAGAGTACAAGGCCTTTCAACATGGTTGAAAGGTACTTGAACACCCCCAGCTGCAGAGCAGTGTTGCCTATCCTCCTGATCACGGGGCTGGACTCGTCCGGTCTCAATGTGTGTCTCAGCAGGACCCAAGCGAGCAGCACTGGCCCATGATGAGGGATGTCACCGAATGTCATCAGCAACTGACTCATCTCCTGGAAGAGGCAGAGAAAAAAAAAAAACACACCTTCAGATGTCTGAGGGGTTTCTTTTAGGTACTTAAAACTATAGACTAAGGATCTGTTGAGGTCATTTACAGACATTGAAGTCTCATCGGTCATTGAGGCTTTGAGAAGACAATCAAATCTAAACAATATACAGGCAGATCACCATCCATACGCATTATGAGCCTATGTGGGGTGAGAAGCCATACTTTTACTTTGAATATAGACTGAACGTTTTTTTCATGTTGCATTACAGCATACTTATTTCTGCTGAATTTAGAAAGTCAAATCATACCTTGATGACGTCTGGAGCACTGAAGAACTGATGCTGCTCTGTAGAGTCTTCTAGGGCACACTTGTGCAGAAAGTCTATGTCCATTCCTTCAACCAGGATGAGAGAGCTCAGATATCTGCAGCCCAAAAGAAACATGAAAGTTATTAAAGACCACAAGGAATTATATACGATAAGCAAGGTACTAGAGTCCACATGTTTTCTAATTGTGAATTGTCCAATTCAGTACATATCTTGGTCCCAATTGTTTTGAAGAATAATTTGATTCTTACACAAAGTTGCTTTCATTATGTGTTTACATAAAGAAGAGAATCTTTCAATGTATCCTGATCATTTTACCAGCAGCAACCAACTTAATGCTTCCTCTGTTTTCTCATAAACACAAACCCTTTGTGCTCTTACCCAATGCGGTCAACCAATGAGTCCATGCTTTTGTCTACTAGGTGTCTGTTGGTCTGCCGCAAACCAAACCCCTGCTCCTTGAACATCTTTGTGAAGCTCAGCAGGTCGGACGGTCTCATCTCAAAGTAAGCATAATACAGGAATATGATCTCCAGCAGCAGAGACTGTTCTCTCAGACACTGCAGGAACCACCGTGAAACCTGCCTCTCCGTCTGGAAAAGAAAACATTATTTTGACAAACAAATGTCAGTTATGACTTCATGTCAAACAAGTGAATAACACATTATATTTACAGTTGATCTAGGTTACAATATACAGCACATTAACAAAATATTTGAAGCAAATTGTTACCATGAGATTTCCATGAGTTTCCCATGTTGGTGCTTCTGCTTTGAAGAGGCTCTCAAACTGTGACTGGTAGTTGCTCACAAGGTCTTTTTCCAGCTTATTGACACAGTTAGAGTACTCAGCCTGGACAAATAACAAACACACCCAGATTTATGTTACAGAAGCAACAACAAATAAAATTACCTTCAGTGAGAATCAACCCCAAAAAATTTGTTCTTCAATTATGAGCTGTTGTGAACTAAATCCATCTGTTTCTCACCCTGTACGGATGTCGTTCATCCTGAAAGTATGTCAGCAAGAGGAGGACACATCTGAGCAGACACATGCGCTCCTCATAGTAATAGTCAGCTATCTGTAAATACACACACACATAAGAAGTCATACTGACTGGATTATATATGGAAGTTGCCATTATGAGAACTATGTGGAACGATAAAGGAAATAAATAGTTGCAGATCTCTGTACTGACCTTCAGTAGCAGTGCTTGGCTTTGTCGCTCATCCTTGAGAACAACCTGTACAGAAGACTCAGTTATTCACTTAATATCTTTCACAATAAAAGCTTTTTTGTGGCAAACATCTGCTGCATAAGTGATTTAATTACTAAATCTCACACAAAACAGATTTAGACACAAAGTTTAAAACTTAGTTAAAATATCATCACATTACATATTTATTAACATAAAGTTTCCTATATATATATATATATATATATATATATATATATATATGCTGAACAAGAGAGAGAAGATTTCCAGGCACAGATTCAATATTTAAATTTAAAACGGAATATTCAAGTGAGAAGAGGCACCTTTAACGAATCCCGGGTTCCTCTGTAATCCTCCTGTAGGTAGCACTGTAAAAGCTGCACACTCTGCTGCTCATCAAGAGCCTGTAATGTTATTACATTGTTATTAAATCATCATGAAATGCAACAAATGAAAACAGTGAATCACATTCTTCATAAAACATGTCGGCGTTTTAACACTTACCAACAGTTTACTGATCCTCAAACCAAAATCCTTTAGTGGCTGTGCAACTTCTTTGTTGTCCTTCACTTTCCCAGCGGAGGATGAACTTGAACAAGTGAAAATGACAGTCACCCTTTCCATTGTTATAAAAAGATAGCATATTTGATGTCAAGACAAAAATAACTAAATATACCTGGGTGGTTTGTAGTAACGGAGACCTTGATGCAGTCTGTCTCTGTGTCTGTCCAGCTCTGCATCTATCTGAGCCTGTGGCCGTCAAACATTTCATGAGAACAGCAAAAAAGTGTTAGTGTAATTTTCTGTATTCCCTTAAAGAACACAAATCATTCATTGGTTGAGCAAGATAATACTTTTACTCCATGTGCATTCACTAACTGAACTTAGGATCTATGTGATTTTAGTATATCTGAATTCAACAGAAGGTACTGAACAAAAGGTATTAATTCACTTTTCTACAAATGCAAGAATCATTGTATTGATGTGACCATTATAGATAAATACTCCTCTATATCTATCTCCAATTGAGCATATCTGTATTGTTGTGCTAGCTGCACACTGGAGCACTGAGAGTACATGACAACAGGTGGTTAAGAGGACATACCGTCTCTCGTAACGCAGATCTTCCCAGCAGGATGGTCCATAATTCTCGACAGCTCCTAAGAGAAAGAGGGGGTTTACTTTAGCTGAGTGACATCTGACATTACTGTACACTACACAGGAGGCTAACTAACAAACACTACCAGTAGCTTCTCCTTTGTCATAACTAACCGGTTCCGGCTCCAGCAGCCGTTAGCAGCAGTTGAGCATTTTAAAAACAAACTGAACGCTGGCTCTTCGTCTGGTTAAATGAGCAGAGTTGGTTGGTGAGCAGACAGCAGAGTGCGGACATGCTGCTGCTGCTGACAAGCTGTTGTTGACATGCGGCTGACACTCGGTGCTGCTGGAAAGCCATTCAAACATTTCAATGCTAGCGCTTGCTAAGCTAAGTCAGCGTGGTGCTAACAGCTAAAAAACACGCGCTGTAGAGTACAAACATGGCTGCTGCTGGGACTCAACACACACACGCGTTCCGTACTACTGTCCACACACCGGTACACACGTATATAACAACTAATTAGACAAAGTAGACCTTCGTTGAGATGTGTTGCTATCAGCCTACCTAACGGTCAGCTCCGATTCCGCCATCTTCTTCCTGCCGTGTGATTGGCTGCTGAGCGGTGTCGTCTTTGCTGTCGTCAGCAGCTTCTTCTTCGCGGAGTAATTTTTGAATCTTTGTTGTTACTCTACCACCACCTTCTGGAGGTAAATGATAAATTCGGCCAAAATAATAATAAAAAAAACATTAATAAAGCATAATAAATTAAGTTTCTTACATCTTTAATCCAGTGTAGTTTATATTTTCACCTATGCTAATATGTTTTTAAACTGAAGAAGCTATAATGCAACTGATAATGCAGCTTTTTTATAATGCAACTTTTTTTTAATGAATGTAAAAAAAATAATAATAAGCACACCTTTAATCCTTTGATAAACAAGTTATGCAAGCCCCTTCTAATGCACAACATGGGTCAAAAATGACCCGTATTAATTTCCTGTGTTATTTAATGCATGGCTGGGTGTTTCTGTGCTGTATTCTTTCATAGCTTATTCTTCCTTCTTCATTTAGGAGAGCTGGATTCCAAGACACACCCACAACTCCAGCTTGATCCTGTGGGAAAAAAGTCTAGGTCCTCAGCATCAGAGATTTCAGACTCAGAATCAAGACCAAGAATTGCCTCCTCATTTTCCTCATCCTGTTCTTCATACAGCATCTTTATTAACATGTAAACCATAAGTCTGAAATGATTGCGACCAGCCATACTCTGGATAAATAAAATCAAAAGCAAATTTTCAAATGCATGTCCATCAGTCTATTAAGTATATACTGTTATATTTCGTTAGTTAGCTAGCCAGAAAAGAAGCTAGTTGTGAAACAAGACTTACATGCATCAGATGTGCAAAAGCAGCTTGTTTATTAAGGTAAAAGGAAAATGGTGATGGTGTGGTAATCAAAAACAAGATATTTAATGAATACTTAGAATATTAAATTATAAAAAAAAACATTTATTTCAAAAACATAGAAAAGAAACACTCAGCCATCCATGAAATAACACAGGGAATTATTGTTGTGCATTAGAAGGGTAGTGGTACAAAAATGATTTAACTTTTTTTAATAAGGATTTGTGATGATCAAAAACAAGTTAATTGGGGAATACCTGAAATACTGAATGATGAAAGTCATTCACTGCAAAGATATAGAAAATGAAAACGGAGCCGGGTCACTTCTGACCCACGTTGTGTATCAAAGGGTTAAGACGTTTTTTTTTTTTTTACGTTCGTACCACGTGACCCGGCTGTCAAATATGGCCCCGTCCTGCTGGGTGTGAGAGGAGCAGCTGACAAAGGACAGAAAGCAGAACCTCCGGCTCACTCCTCCGTCCATCGCTGCTGCTGCTGTGTGGTAGGTTCGCATGTGTTCGTCCGTCAGGTTCTTATCCCTTCTCTCGTCGCTGTGGTGTGAAGCTCAGCCGCTTCCCTCAGCCGCTTCCCCGCTAGTTAGCTCGATGCTGCTCCAGCCTGCAGCAGCAGCAGCAGCAGCATCATCCCCGCTCTGCAGAGGGACTGCTTTCCCACTGCTGCGGCATGTATGTGCACCGAGGATGGAGCAGACCACAGGAGATGATGTTTTGTCTGGTGTTTTATTTTCACCGTGTCCATCAGATGTGTCAGATGTGGTAGCCCGCTGCTAGCACAGCTGATTCAGCCTCAGCAGAAAGTCAGTGCACCCCCCCCCTCACAGGGAACAAAAGGTTGCAGCTGATATAGAGAGGACATTTCTATTTCCTCCAGAGTCGTGTGTGTGTGTGTGTGTGTGTGTGTGTGTGTGTGTGTGTGTGTGTGTGTGTGTGTGTGTGTGTGTGTGTGTGTGTGTGTGTGTGTGTGTGTGTGTGTGTGTGTGTGTGTGTGTGTGTGTGTGTGTGTGTGTGTGTGTGTGTGTGTGTGTCACCACTGACTGGGTGAATGTTCAGTCTGATCATAGTTCATGGTAGGGAGCTGATAAAGTATGACCAAAGTTCACTGCTGGGAAAAGCTAAGATCAGTCATGGGTCTACAATACACCCAGTGTCACAACAAGTTTGTCAGAATTTTAAGATATCCTAAATTACTTAATGAATCTGTTTTTCAACGTTTTCCTCCTGATCTAATGTCTCTTCCCCTCTTCTCTCTGAAAAGTGCCGGCCAAACGATGAAGTGTGCCGGAGCGAGGAACTGACAGAAGAAGGCCATCATTGTTGCTGACCATCTGCTCGGATAGACCAACCCTCCACGCTGGCTTCCTCACTCCCTGCCTGCAAAGGGCTCCGCCCGGCAGCCATGCAGATCAATCCAGTGCTGGTGGAGTCCACCGTGGTTTTTGCCGTGGTGCTATGCGTCCACATGGCGGTCTGGAACCAGCACTCCTGGTGCAGCATAGCCCTCGTCATCCAGGCTTTCTACGTGCAGCACAAATGGGACCGTCTGCTCCGGTCAGGAGGCGCCGTGTTCCAGTTTCGGCCAGCAGCAAATAGCGGCATCGTACCGGCCTCCATGGTGATGCCCTTGCTCGGCCTGGTACTGAAAGAAAAGTGCTCAGACTCAGGGAATGTCTTCTTTGAGCGCTTCTCCATGGTTGTCACCATCACAGGCATGATGCTGGCTCTGTTTCTCTCTCTGATTGCGCTCGGTATCACCAGACCCGTGCCTACAAACACTTGTGTGATCGCAGGCATGGCCGGCAGCGCCATTCTCTACACGACGAAACAGACGCTGACGGTGTCTGAGGTCATCGAGGTGTTAGAGGTACTTCTGATCTTCGTCTATCTCAGCCTGATCGTGCTTTACCTGCTGCCACGCTGCTTCACACCCGGAGAGGCGCTGCTCATTGTCGGTGGAATCAGTTTCATCGTCAACCAGCTCATCAAGCGCTCCCTGAACCTGGCAGAGGTCAAAGGAGATCCAGTGAACTATTTCCTGCCGGTGGTGGTGGTGGGATCGCTGCTGCTGGGTGTTTTCTTCGCACTGCTCTTCTGTTTCATGGAGTCAGAGACCTGGGTGTCCTCGCTTTTCTTCCACATGATGACGGCCGTCCTGTGTCTGGGAATCCTCATGCCGTGGCTCTCCCTGTTCATCGGCCGGCACCCCATCATGTGGCTGCTGGACTTTCTCACGTTAAATGACAGAAGACTCTGTCTGTTGGGGTACTGGGTGTTTCTGGCTGTCGTGGCCACCTGTGTTGTGTTACACCAGAACTACCAGCGCCAGTCTGGGTCCAAGAAGCACCAGGCCTCGACTGTTGTCAGGAAGTACTTCCATCTGATTGTCGTGGCCACGTATGTTCCAGGGCTCATATATGACAGACAGCTGCTTCACGTGGCATCTGTGGGTTGCCTGGCTATTTTCTTGTTCCTGGAGTACGTGCGTTACTTTCGGATCAGGCCACTGGGTCAGCTGCTCAGGCAGCTGCTCACACTGTTCCTGGATGAGCGTGACTCTGGGCCTCTCATCCTGACCCATGTGTACCTGCTGCTGGGCATGTCTCTGCCCATATGGCTGTTCCCTGGGCCCTGTGCCCCTAAGGGGATACTTCCTGGTGCGGGCGGCCTGGTGCCTTACGCAGGCGTGCTGGCTGTCGGGGTCGGAGACACTGTGGCGTCTATGTTCGGCAGCACCATGGGGGAGATTCGCTGGCCTGGCACTAAGAAAACCATGGAGGGGACTGCAACATCTGTGTTTGCCCAAATCATCGCTGTGGCCATGTTTCTCATCTTCGATGGGGGTATCAATTTGAACTCCACCTACTCGTGGATCGTTGGCTCCATAACCCTGGTGGCCATGTTGGAGGCCTACACCTTTCAAATAGACAACCTCCTTCTCCCACTTTACCTTTTCATCCTGCTGCTGCTCTGAACAGACAGATGGCCCAGACAAAAACTGTTTCCACCCCCTGTCCTACACCGTCTCCTGGGGGGAAGCAAGAATTATCAATTTGGGGGATAAAAAGGTAATCAAAGTGGTAGAAGTCCCTTTAGGAATCGATTGAGTCGTTTTCACTGGCACAAGAAAGAAATGATGAAAAGCTGACAGCTGGACTGAGCCTGGTAATTTTTATGTCAGCAAACCAGTGTTGCAGCAACAGAATGGGCTCACTGTCTTTGGCAGCAGTCTGCCGTCTTCAGATCACAAGTCATTTCAGTATGAGGATGAGGAAAGAGACCAACACAAAGTTCTAAAGAAATGTGAAGAAGAGTTACTAAATATTCTCTGAGCTATGTGACAGCAGTGGTGTATGGTCTCTTGGCATGTCCCCATCTTGACATGAAGGTACTTAACAATAACAACTAATTTATGCAAAAGATAAAAAAAGTACAAAATGTCTTTTTAAACACTGAATTCTGAATACGCAGATGCTGCTAAGAGGCACATTTCGATCATCAAATAGGAGGTTGTCCTATCTTGTCCCTTTCTTGCGGTTATATGCCTTCTGTATTGCCTTTGAAGAACATTATTTAAAGTTAGCTAGTTGAAATGTCTTTTTCTTAATCAACCTTTTTCATTATTAGATGATGATTTGGATGATGGCTGATGGCAATACGACGAAGGACTCACTGATGTGAACATTTGCCTTAAGAAGTAAATTTTCTATCACACGTTACCTTCTATTGTAGAAGCTGTAGATGAAAGCATGGCAGCCCCGCTCAACTCATTTTTAAGGGCTGGTTTATACTTCAGTATGGCAGAAACTCACAATGCTCCTGCATGACCCTAATGTGAAATCCAGTACTGTAACATGTACACAGGTATACTACAGTATATTTTTGTTTGGTACGTTTTATTTGCTTCATATTCTTGTGGTTTGATGGGACCTTTTAAAGATAACTTAACATATACATATCTTTGTGATACTGAGCCTTCATTACATCGCATACTTTTGGACTCTGTAGATATAATTTGGGCCAAACTGATGACCACAGGGTCTTCCTAGCATTAATTAAAATGATTTAATTTATAGAAATATCCTCAGATATCATTCGACTAGATCCATACTGTTTATAAAAATGGACAACGCGTCTCCTTTGACCTCCACTTTACAGAAAAAAAGCGAAAATATAAAATTCAAATATTAAAAATATTGATACAAACGTCATTTGGGGACAAGCGTCTGTGCAGTAGTGATCAGGGGATGGAGCCGTGGAAGTGAGTTCCCACTGATAAGAAGCACTCGACCAATCGCAAGTCCGTCTCAGCTGTCAGTCATGATGTTTCACCTCGTTTTTATAGCATCAAGTAACTAACAACTACCTAAAATGACAGAAACCCTCTTTGAAAGAATTATTGGACTTCTTAGTTTGCCCCATGTCCCATGTACTAACATGGAGGCCAAGTTTATGACCCGTACTGCATCCAGCCACCAGGGGCGGCAATCGAGACATTTTAGGGAGCTTTCATGTCGTCCATCTTTATATACAGTCAATGTTTGATGTCATCATTCTGAGATGTGAGGATGCATCAGTTCAGAACTTGCAATGTGTTTTCAGAATGAATTAAGTTTACGTCCATCTGTAAAAGTTTTTTTAATGTGATGACGGTTAATTGGCATGATTCTTCTAGTATATTGTTTTTGCCATCACCCTTATGTTTAAAAAATGTAATATTGCATGTTGAGTGCATCCAGACAGAAAGATAAAAAACTGATATTCCTCCAATTTTCAGTCCATTTGTTTAATGCTGGTGTGAGGATGGAGAAGAGGAACCTGTGCGGCTCAATGAGACGTCAACATTACCCCTTTGGTTTCTCAGTTTGATTTCAAATGTATCTAAAGAAGTTTGGATGTTGTTTAAAATCATTCATACATAAAGATGTTTTTCTTTTGAGTTGCGTCTTAAAATCAACATACTTGTTGCTCACTGCTTGTCTGTAAAAATAGGAATCTGCCATCGTGTTTAAACACAAATCTGAAAAGGAAAATGAGCTTGAACAAGAGAAATGCTGGTTGGTGCAAATGTTGATGAGGACACTCTGAATAAAAGTAGATCTAAATATCAGTTGTATTTTTTAAAAAGGGTTCAATTCAAATTCATTTCAGTATATAAAAAAAATTGACATTATAGAGACTGAAATTCCTGTTGAAGTCATTCAGTATCGGGCCACAAACAGTCTCTACGGTCTATAATCTACATGCAGCTCAGAGCAACACATGGTGTCATGGTAGATAAAAAAACAGCCATGAGCACATGAGCTATGGTTGAAACTGTTCATACATGTTGGTCGCTCTTCAGGAAAGATGGGATCTTGTGTGTCTGTGCAGCCAGATGTCCTTCATTTGGTGTAGAGAGGAGGGAAAGGAAGCTCTTCAGTGGGCTGCAGCCTTTAAAGACCAAACACATGGACACATCACAGATGAGTTACAGAATAGTTTCATTATTTAAAGTTTGCATTAAAACAAACATGCTGTAATCATTCAGCCTGTTCCTAGTGTTGCAGCTTATAAAGGCTTAGGAGCGCTGAGTTAAACAGAACAAGTAGATCCAGTCTTTTTAGTACAAAATTCACTCTTTGTTACTGTTTTTACTTTTGGGAAACACAAAGAGGCTAAGTATAAACCTTTTAGGATGTTTTTGCACAGAATAAAAACTGTGGATTTTGTGTAGACCTCGATTGATATAGATCTTTTGAGCCAATGCCGATATTAGGGAGTCAAACACTTCCAATACTGATATATTGGCCGATTTGTATGTTAAAAAAATGTGATTCCTAAGATGTTGGAATCAAACCCTTACGACAAAAAATGTAAGTGAGGATGGATATTTAACAGTTCAACCATAAACTTCATTATAAATAACTTGAAAAGAAAACACAAATACAACCAAATATTTAGAACTATTCATAACTGCACATATCACTAAACAAACGCAGAAACCAATATGTCTGTGAAAGGCTCCACTCGGCTGATTTTTATTTAATTTGTCCCTAGTTGCTTACATTGAAAGCAATTTAGAGAGAATTCCACTACGAACAGCTAGAATAATCATACAAGTAAAAACTGCTTAAATGCACTTGATTTTTCTGATTAAGACTTAAATATATATTTGTGATATTTAGAGACACCATGTCATTTCAATGTTTTTATAGTCTTGTTAAAGCTGCTGTCAGGGGCCAGGAAACAGAGAACCCAGAGTCCTGCTCTGACACTGTGTTCAAACACAGTTCAGAGTGTATTGAGTCAGAAAAGAAGACCACTGGAGTCGTCCAAAGTACGTTGCAATCGAGTTTATCAGACAGCAACCAAATAAACCTGAGCCTGTCTGGACAGCCTGAAATCTGTCTGTCTTTTATACAGAGGACTCACGTGGAACCCAAGTATTACAGGATTGGTTCTTTACTGATATGACCTCTCATCTGAAATCTGATTGGTTCTCATGGGTTGTTTGGATTCAGCTGGGGATGTTTTTGATTTACTGGCCTCCCGTTCTCTGCCTGAAAGGAAAGGGCCTGCGGGAATGTGTAACCTCATAAAGCCCGGTGCACTGCCATTGAAATGCTAATCATGCGGTCTACATGCGGGGGTGCCACAGGCAAAAGCGAGGGACGGGTCATCACTGCACACGCACGATGCTGGGGAAGAGACCTGCCTGAACCTTGGTCCTCAGCTGCATGCCTCAGGCTCTCAAAACTGCCTCTTCAGCACATAGCAGCCTGTAGAGAGGTGCACTGCCCTCAGAGACAGACACTACAACAGTTCGACTTTACGCACCCAGAGTCCTGTTGTACATTTTGACAGCTGAGATGAATCGTGGCATAAAGCAAATGATGTAGTAAATGACAGTGAATGACGGAATAAAGTATAAAATGACAACGAGTAATAAATGACACACGGTGGATATCAATAGGTGAATAATGAATAAGTGATTAATGACACGTTGCAAATAATGTGTTATTAATGGTGTCAATGGAAGTAGATCATTATAGATCATTATAAAGTATGTGAAGGTGTGATAATGCAAAAATTATCCCATCACTGTAATGTCCCTAAAGGTTAAATAATCTCAATTTAGCTACACTTAACCAAACTGTAATAATTGGATACTGGTAAATTACATTTCACCTCATTTCCTAAGAATTAAGTC
This sequence comes from Hippoglossus stenolepis, assembly GCF_022539355.2. Taxonomy (NCBI): domain Eukaryota; kingdom Metazoa; phylum Chordata; class Actinopteri; order Pleuronectiformes; family Pleuronectidae; genus Hippoglossus; species Hippoglossus stenolepis. Next base: position 13,888,895 of record NC_061500.1, read on the forward strand.
TGTTAATTTAAAGACACTTTCAATTTCCAGCCCAACAGAGAGTGTAATTAGTTACTACAAGTGGAAACCAACATGTGTCGGTGTGTTTACACTTTGTTTTACTTCTAATAAAACCAAGGAACTGTTCATCTGTGACATACCACATCAGTATAATAGCATCACAAATAGTAGTCAAATAATGTTTAGCTACACAGTGATATAGTTTTCACACCTTAGCTACCAACAGGCCACCATAAGCTCCTGGTCATTGCAGAAAAACAGTAAAACCACAGAGTTTACTGAATGTTAAACTGTTTTTAACTGCTGATGAATTCAGCTCAACAACACTGCATTTTTCTCATATAAATTATAAAGTATATGTAAAGTAAACAGTGTCTTAAGATTACACGTTCATTCGTTGTGCTGACTGTGAGAAGCGCTGCTGCTGGAAACGCCTGACTAACTGTCGACAATGGAAACAACACCAATCCACCATATCTCTGAACACACACTCACCAGTTGTCGGGGCTCCACTGGGTGTCCTGGGATTCCATGACGTGGAAGGTGTAGACGTGGCGAGAGTCCTCTGATTTGTTCTCAGCACTGCGATGCACCACCTCACCGTGGATCACGACCACGCCACCTGAACACAGAGGGGTGGATGGACAAATAATCAATAATTATTATCGCCTAACCCATCTGTTCATTTTCATCAATCCTTTAGTATATGTCATGTCAGAAATACTGAATAAGGCCCTTGCTTGTTTTTATCCAAGTAATAATCCCAAATCCAAAATGTAGCAATGCATCTGGCCACTTCAAACCAGTGATTATCATTGTTTTGGTCAGATTTTCTTTTATTGTGGAATTCATTATCTCAGCCTGACCTGAGCTATGGTGCTGTAAAGATGTAATGTGTGAGGCTGGTCAAAAATTCCTTCACAATAATATAAAAAAACATGTGTGTCCCCACAAGACTGGATGTTTTTTACTCAAGGAACAAATTGTAAATCCACAATACATCCTCACTCAGATTAATACTTCAATCACTTGTTAGTTGCACATGTAAAATTATTGACAGAAGTCAATTACCTTTTTTAATAGGTACAGGAATAAACTTCTCATCGTCGTATGCCATCTCTTTTCCAATGAAGTCGGTCAGGGGGAAGGTGCCCTCTGGGGTACGCACCATACGCCGAGAGATACCACCTGAGGAGAGGAGAGGGATGAACCTTTACATGCAAAGAACATGCACAGAAACTGGTTTCGATTACCAAAATCATCCATCCATGTTACGTAATAATAGAATGGTAAACTACAGAGCAAGCTGAGTTCCAGTATTTCATGATCTTACTGTTTTGTGACCCTGGAATAAACCACAGACAGCTATTGTTCAGAGTGGTGTCTTCCAAGGCGATCCACATCCCCATAACTCGGCCCAGAGGCTCCGTGTACAGAAATGTGGCGTCTTGATGAGGTGTCACTGAGAAACAAGAATCTAATTCACACTCACACATGACACTATCATAGGATATACACACTTTTAGTATAAAAACACTCACATTATAAACACACTTTTAATATAATATGAAGATTTTAATGGGTAGAATAATTTTGCATTTTTTTAAATCAACGTAGTGTAAACATATACACATATGCATATTCTGATGAGATTTAGTAATAAAAATGATCAACATAACATTCTGGATTTTCTTACCTTCTCCACCTATTCCTGGTTGCTGTAAAAGATAGAGAATGAAAAGTGATGCCTTACAACCCATGTAGAATTACCTAAGAAAGAAAATGGTTGGTCGGTAAGTAAGTATGTTAAGTAGGTAGGTAGGTAGGTAGGTAAAGGTATTAGGTAGGTAGGTAGGTAGGTGGGTAGATGGGTAGGTGGGTGGGTGGGTGAATGGGTGGGTAGGTAGGTAGGTAAAGGTATTGGGTGGGTAGGTATGTGGGTGGGTGGGTAAGTGAAGGTGTTGGGTGGGTAGGTGGGTAGGCGGAGTGGGAGGTGTGTGAGGTAGGTGGGTAGGTAGGTGGGTGGGTGGGTGGGTGGGTGGGTGGGTAGGTGGGTGGGTAGGTAGGTGTGGCATGTGTGGGTAGGTAAAGGTATTAGGTAGGTAGATTCTTTACCTTAAAAATGTACATGCTTTGCAGTATCACAGGATTTACGAGACCCAGCTTCTTAGTGATGCCCTAAGAGAAAATGAGTGTTGGTTATTCTGTGACTTCTTCCTGTTCTTCATTCATTTATACACAGTTCAACAATCACTCACCTGAACTTTGGCTGAATGTGTAACTGTTTTGTACAATGGCTCATAGGCATGCAGAGCTACAAGAAGAAGAACAGGTTTAGTGAGGGACTTGTACAAACATGTACATGGTGTTAGGAGAATTCAAATAGAAATCTTTACCATGACCAACTTTATTCAGTGATCGCTGTTTTGGAATGATGAATTCACCTGCAGGTCAAGAAAAGCATTACTCGTCTCATCTGGCATTTCGCTATCTTATATATATATTTTTTATTAATTTGTAAATCATTTTAACAGTGCTCACCTTTGTCATCAAAAACTCCTTTCTCGAAGAAAAAGCGTATCTTGTCTCCGCTGGTGATAAAATAGTCAGCGTTTCCCTGCAGATCAGAATGTTAATATCGGTCACCTGATCTGCCAGAGAATCACATGTTACACACACACACACTGATACTGACTGTTGACATAAGAGTTCACTATTAGCATGAGAGGGAGGACGTCTGGGGTCGAGGCTAAAGAGAGATAATGTATCTTCACTACAGACTGTGACCTTAGAAATACACACTGACTGTCTGTATTTAAAGAAGCTTACCTGCATCTTTACGTGCAAAGTGATGGAAGGCATGGGAAAGAAATACTGTTGAATAAACTGCAGACGCTGTAAAAAGATTGATCCCGGTACTCTTCACTAGGTCACCTGCGTTTTCAGCTGCTCGTCTTGATTGGTGGAGAAGGTGGTGCGGCAGTGCGCCGGCACGTCCATCTCATCCACGATCTCCGACATCCTCTGCCTCAGCTCGTCACACTCGTGGGAGGTCAGCAGCCCGTCGAGAACCACGTACCCATCCTCCATGTACTGTCAAGAGGGATGCAGAGTCACTTTCACAGATTCACATCAACAACACGTGTCTTCAGCAATTATCTTTCATGTCAGCTTCCAGTTTGTATCACACGAAGATTCACTTTGTTCTCTCAAATAAATCAAATTACATAATTGAAGAAAAACACAGCACAGAAAATGAACGAGTCTCTTGGTGTATTTATATCCTGGTTGTGATGATCTTTTGAAAATAAGACTGTGACTGAGGATCATTTTTATTGTTTGGTCGGTAAAATGTAAAATGGTGGCCATCACAATAGGCTATTAAAATGCTGTTTTGTTTTGTTTTGTTGAAGCAACACTAGATATTCAGTTTGCAATCATATACAATAAAGAAATGTGAAGCTGGTAAAGAGCAGTGTTTTGCATTTTTTTGATCAATAAATGGTTTAAACTGTGGATTAAATATCAAAATAGGAAACGTTGCATTTGCCATTGATTGGTCAATTGACCAAATGGATTTGTTTCACTTCACATATAGATGCATTGATGTAATCTTTGTTTTCTATGTCCGGTGAAACATAAGAACTGCAACAATTATTCGATTGATCAATTAGTCAAACAGCATACATTTGATTGGCAACTATTTTGATGGACTGCAGTTTAGAAAATCCAGAATTTTCAGGACAATGCATTGGACTAATTAGTATGATTGACATTTTAAAAACTTTTTTCTAGTTTTAAAGACAAGGATTATTTGGTTTATTGCGAAAATAATCAAGAGCTTAACTCATTACGAAATTATTTGCAATATAGCCCCAAAATGTACATTCTAAAGGCAATTTTCAATTCAGTTACATTTTTGCATTGCTATATATGCTCTGAGATATCTCTTAAAGGTTCATATTATACATATATATATATATATATATTTTATGTCTATATGCCCTGGTTGTGTCCCTGCCATCAATAGAGATCAAATATAGATGAACCACTACTAACATGGGTCTCAGTTCCACATGAGAAATGTAGCTTTACGAGGCAGATCTCTACGGGTTACATCTACTTGTGGCTGCAGCGTGTTATGTAATGAGTCCACCGTGTGCACACACACTTCCATATAAACTGCACTAATATAAACATGTAAAACAAACGTGGGTATTCGGAGTCTTTCACAGCTCGGTTGCCTCTTTGCACAAACAACATCAAACTGAGTGAATCGCAGTATTGCATCACTCACCTTCTGCACATCACGATCTGACATGAAGTCCATGTTGTTCAGCTCTGACCCAGGAATCTTTCTCTCTGTGTGTGTGTGTGTGTGTGTGTGTGTGTCTCAGTAAAACGCTGGTTTCCGACCATGTGACCTGTTAAGTCGTTTAAAGTGTAACCAACAGATCTGTAATAGGATTTTAGACTTTAACTATTTCCTCGCCCTTCTAATGCTCGTGGCGGTGCTGCAACAGCAGCCGCAAATGGCCTCTAGGTGTCGCTCGTGTCCTTGCTGTGACTCAAATTACTCACAGCGCCATCTAGCGGTCATTCCCGGTAGTTATAGGAGCCAAGATGCAGTGGTGGAATTTCAGTACATTTACATAAACAGTACTATGAACTACAGTTTTCAGCTTCTTGATCTTGACTTGAATATTTCTATTTTATTACATATTTATACTCCACTTTGCACTATTTGCATTTCAGATTAACATTTTATGAAGTGAGCTGTTACAGATTAATTATAGATTATTAGTTATACCCAGCAGAGAGAAATAGTTGCCTCCAGCTCCACCAACTACAACAGTAAAATGCTATTGAACATTATTGCATCACAAATAATACGAGCACTAGTTTAGTTTTGATACCTAAATTACAGTTGTTTCTAATGAAGTACTTTTATTGTGCAGTATTGCTACTTTTATATAAATGAAGGATCTAAATATAGCAGTGCAACAAAAATGAATTTGTTATCATTAAATCTGATGATTAATGAACAGCTTTTTTTTTTGCACCGTCCAAATAAATTGTCATCTTCTCAGTTAATGAGGCCACAGTCTGGTGAAAAGGAGAAACATCTCAGATAATAAATCATTTGTCATCATTTCTGAGCAGGAGCAATGCAGTGTTATCGTAACTTCATTAGTTTAGTGTATAAAATCCACTTCTCAGCCAAACCTGTTCAGCGCTCAGGACTTTGCCCTGGAAGAAGAAACCACTCGGCAGATGAAGAATTAACACATTCGATGTGACAGAATTCAGTGTTTATTTCATCATCAATGGTACAAAAGTAGGGTCGGAACATTATGAAATCAAAAGTTCATTTGTTCATTCATACAGACGTCACGCTTAAAAAGCCAGTGTCCGAGCCACTTGGCAACAATTAATTATTAAAGGCCTTGTCACGCATGTCACATGTGTGATCCAGATTACAGGCTTAAGAGTTCAGCAATGACTGTTGCTAGAGTACGTGGGCAGCTTACACTATGAATATAATGCACACAAGTTCAGCATCAAGCAACTCATGCTGTGAAATGAAGTGGATACGAAACCTGAAACCAAACAACTGTTTTCACATATCCCTGATCTACAGGCGTCAGAATGCAGATGGATTTCATACATAGTAAATACAATCATGTATTTAAAAACATTTTATACATTAGGTAAATATTAGATGCCAATGCAATCATGGCAGTGGAATTTTTGAATTTGATTTCAAGTGAAATAGTTTGTGTATATGTCCAAAATTGATCAGTCCTCAGACATATTACAGATATTAACAGATGATGTGAGGTGTTTTGCACAATGCCCATGCACACTGGAAGGGGAGCTCACCTCCATTTACAGTATGATAGATTGTCAAGAGTCGTCTCAAGGTTGTGAAATAATGTCTTGTTTTAAGGGACAGGAGCTGAGGCCCAAAAAAAAAAAAATCAACTCATTGTCAGACCTCCGTAAAAACCCTCTGTGGCTCGGAAACGGATCAGTTACACTGCTTCACACACACTACACTACTTAAGGCATACACAACTCACAAACAAACACAGTTTCAATATTTCATGGTTTAACTTAAATTTGACAGAAAGCAAACGTGACAAGAAAAAAACATTTTCTAGCACATTTGCACAGAATTAAAAAAAGTGTTGATTGTGGTTATTTAATGTGTTAAAATAATACATGACACTTACCTAAGTGCTATAAAGATTTTGTCACCAAGAGGCATTTCTATTAAACTTCCTCTTTTCAATACTCGGCAAATGGATGACTGACCTCATGTCACACACTCGTGCTAAGTCACTGATGCTGACGTGCAGGAAAGGGAATGGGGCCGCAGGTTAAATGTGCTCCACTCGTGACTCAGAGGGAAGTGACTGTGAGGGACTGAACACGACAGAAGTCATAGCTCTGGAGCGATGAGTAAACCAAGAAATATTTGTGTCACAATGTTTTACGTAGACTGACCACAACCAAGCTGAAGTGGAAAAGGGAGAGATATACGTGACTATTTGAGCAAATCCAAATATTCTGATGAGGTGTGAATAAGATCCCAGCGATGCCCTGAGAAAGACGTCTATGACACTCCTGAACTTTCCAGAGTAAAACAGTGCTCCTGCGCCAGAACTTCTCCTTAACAAAACATAAGGATGGGAAAAAAGTTAATATAGCCTTGACTATTCGATTTGTAATCACATGACCAGAAAGTGAAGGCCAAGACACATTAAAAACAACATGTCAATGTCCTAATTTGACACTATGATGCACTGCAGGAGAGTCAGCAGCACGGCTCCACCATAAAGAGCCATGTTCCAGCCCTATAAGAGGCACATATATTTGCAGTTTAATGTGCCAGTACCTCAATTATTATTTGCATTAGCATCCAACAGGTTAACAGACACTATCTGCAGGTATGTAGGGAAAAACATGTTCTTGCTCTAACTTGGCACCGTAAAAATGAAACCAGAGCCGAACCACCAAAGTGGAAATAAAAAATAAAACAATGTTTAAGATGTTGCACATGCAGGAGAAGCTGAGAGCTGTTCCTCTTTGCGCTCAACGTCGTCTGCGACCTTTAGAACTGGTTGCTAGTCAACACATTCGAGTAGACAGGACTGCACTTTTAAGACTGTGTGGGAGCACTTCACTGGTGACCTCTAAGGACATTTGGATTCAGCTAAGGCCTCAGTAAAACAAGATTCACTGTGAACAAAGGTGCAGGCATGTTACTACAGTGAGACTTCACTTGAAACTCTTACATGGCTAAAATAAAAAAAAACAAAAAAAACAGCTGGTAACAACAAGAGCACAAACCGTATCGACTGATATGCGTGAAACAAAGATGTGAAACATTTCAGGCCATATGTTATAAACAACAGCTCATGGACGTGATGTTTATGATCATTAACGAGGGCGTACGGCTTGTAAAGGGAAAGGCCATATTAGCAACAAGAGACGCCTGGCTGGAGTAAACATAGCAGGAATACACCAAATGATGCTATTAAATCCAACGTCTTAACAAGAAAAGTGTTTCAAGCACACAAAGCGCTGTTGCACTAATTTGCAGCACGCACCATGAAATCACATACCCTGCATACTCTCCCTGCAAATAAATGTTTCCCTGGTGTAGGTCGTTTAAAAGCAGTTTCCTTTGTTCTGTAACTTTTGGCTTGTCCTCATTTTGCTCATGAAGGATTCAACAAAAAAAGCACTGGAGTAAACTGAGGAAGATAAACACGATGGCAAGCATGCAAACAACTGGGCACTTGAGTCGCTAACGTCAACACTTGTCTTTTTGAGACAGGCAGTACCTGGCAGCTAGTTACGACTGTCATCCATCACGTCTACAGTTCATCCACTTCGAGGAGCTGTATAAGCAATAATCATCCGAGGGCTCATAGTTCATGCGAAGCATAGAAAGCACCTTGATTTCTGCTCCTTTTATTGTGCAAGCTTGCGTTAAAAGTTGAAAATGACAAGGACATCTACTGTGACGGGGAGTTTTCTGAAGGTTTGCGTCTCTGTAGCTTTAATACAGTGACAGCAAACTGTGAGCGCAGGGACATTGTGTAATTCTCATCCGGTCAGTGAAGCAACATGTCTTCAATTGAACAAAGGTCACCTAAGATCTTTGACTACAGGTGTATGTCCCATAATGATCTTAAAATCGTTTCTTAGGCTACATCCATACAACAACGTTTTCATTGGTTCGTTGAATCTTGGGATAGGAGCCCGATGAATCAGCGAAGGCCACCCAACCAGAAAGCGGTTGTGAGTGTCTACGTCATCGTTTCCAAACATCCCTGTTTCTGCCCATTTGGACTAAAACGCAGCCCAACGCAGAAAAAGAGTTTTCAAACTAAGACAGGGCCAGCAGTGTTTCCGAACTTCTCTGTTTTAGTGGCTCTAGAACTCCGGAGTAATGTGGACCCCAGGTATATCCATAGTAGAGTTTATTTTTATTTTCAAATGATAACGTTGTAGAATGGATGTAGCCTCATTTTGTGCTCTAGTGGCTGTATAGTGACAGTGCATGACACATCATCTATTGTTTGGTTGTGCTCAGGGACCTTTGATTCACGTCATACCTCTTCTATCTCTGTCATATACAGGCAAAAACAAAACAAACAAAGAATTAAATTAAATTAAATTGTTACTCAACATTAAACCAATCACTTTAAAGCCTGATTCAGAGGCCAAATCCTGATACCAGAGTGTGGTAGCATTTTAAAGCACCAAATTGTGTACTTTAGTCTCAAAATACATTTTTCAGTTTGTTGCAACAAAGCCCATCTCACATAATTAATAAGACAGATCAGTTAAGTACGTGATGTTCAGTCAAGCAAAATAAGATAAAGCCGGCTTCACATGCATAAGTGATGCAGTGTGAAGCTAAATGAAGAGTCCAAGAGGAATGGGGCATTTCTTCACCACAGCCCCTGTTCAAGAAAATAGTTTCACTTAATTTCTTTGTCTGGATATTTTCTTAATGTACCTACATCAAGTTTCCTATATCTCTACATGACCCTATTTCTGTGCTAAGACAAACTGCTCTACATTAATTAACAGGTACCTGTGTAAAACTCTGAATAAACCTTCCCAGGAAGTAGCCTGTGAGAAGGTTTTTGATGCATTTTCAAACAAAAACATAGTAGTGTGGATGTAGCAAGAGATACCACGTTATAGCAGGAGGTGGTGAGGGGACAGACCAAAAGGGAAAATTGGCAGATAGGAGAACTTTGTATTGCAAATTTGGCCTTACCTTAAGTTATACTCAGCTTTTGTTCTCACACAAACCCATTGATTAGCTCAGCCCACAACCTGTTAGATTTGCCTTCATGTAATAGTATAAAACCTCAATCTGAGTGTTGACCAGCAGACTTGTGTTGCCTTGCTGTGATCTGTCTCCACTGCGCAGTGAATACAGCTGAACTATATCCTGCCCACAGGCTGACAATATAAATCAAATACCGCAGGGTATTCAGACATTGTTCTGTAGAATTTGTTTGTTGCTGAATATCTGACAGTTTTTCTTTGTAAGTTAAGGCCTATGCTGTGAGATCACCTGTGATGACCTGTTGATCTTCATCACAAAGTCATTTTGTTCGAGAGCCTGAAGAGGGCCAAAGACCAAAATCAACCGATCTGTTCAATTGTCTCAACATCCACCAGTATTCAGTAGTCACACTGCATCACAACTGCAAATGTGATTGTAAAAATTTCGAAAAGTGAAATGTTGAGTCTCAAGGCCAGAGGAATGGCAGGATAAACGCTGCTTTGAGCGTGTTCAGTTTGTGCATGTATCCCACAGCCGGCGACAAAGTGATCGTGAGCACGTTGAGCTCAATGGCAAGGCTGAGTCGTGCAAAGTTTCTTCTGTTTCTTTTTGGGGCTCCTTCCAAAAAAGAAGTTTGCTTGAGACAGGTCCACCTGTGGCATGCATATTTGACGTCACCTGCTTGAATCCTTGCAGTTATTTAGGATTAAATTACACTTCATCACAGAGGTTGGATGAGATTACGACAATTTTTCCTTGGAGGTCTTGAAATCCGTCGTCTATGCTTTCATAGTTCACATCACCTGTTTGAGCCCTCATGGCAAACAATGCTGCATACCTCAAACCAAGGTTTCGCTAGCTTTATAAACAAAACCACTGCTTGTTTTTTTTCTCCCTTAAATCAAACTTCTCTCCCTAAAGTTCACTGCAGAGGTTTGGCTCAAGCTTGCTCTTTATCGGCCCTCCAGAGCTGCTCTTTGACTTCTGATGGCAGCGTGTTGAACAGGTCCTCCTCCACCACCAGGCCGCTCCTCTTCAACAGCCGACACTCGCCGAGCTCAACGGGGAGACACTCCAGACGGTTGCCTCTCAGCTCCAGCTGGGTCAGGCCGGTGAGCTCTCCGAAGCGTGACGGCAGCGTCTGCAGGCAGTTGTTTCCCAGATTCAGAGTGCGCAGCTTCTTACACTGGAAAAGCTCTGGGGGCAAAGTCTCGATCTGAAGTGGAGAGGACAAGAGGCAGAATAATGAGGGGTGGAAGTTAGCACGGAACAGAAAGGCTGAGCTCTTCAATTTTTAATCCATATGACATGAGCAGATGAGGCAGGGATCTGAGATATGAGCAAATGGCATTAACAAAAGGAGGTGGCTTTTTCCACTATATTCAGTGGAGAATGGTTCGTTAATAGATCCTTTTCATTTAAGATATGATTAAACAAAACACAAGACAGACCTCAGCACAGGAAACAAATCCTATCAAATTACCTCCATACACACAATATTCACCATTAAACTATTTATTTGAATAGTGTGAGAACAGTGTAGAGAGGATGTAGTCGAGTGAAGCCTTTAACACACAAGAAGAGTCCAATTTAATGGAGCTATTTTAGGCTGCTCACAAACCTGTTGGAATCTATTTTCAGTCTAGAACCACATGAGCAAAAACAATAAAAGAGCAGCAGCCTTTACTGAAAACACATGATCCTATATGCACGCTGAGTGAAAAACAGCATCTCCCTGAATTAAAGTTCAACATTGCAAAACAAAGAAGCAGCATTTTGGTGAGACACACGTGATCTACTGCACACCACAAACCTTATGAACCGGCCAAGGCATGACTGGGATGTAAAATATCTGAACTAATGATCTGTGCACCTGAAATACACAACATCCTACATTAAGGGGATTTATGAGTTTACTGAAAACCTGAACTTCCTTGAAGACACAAGCGTGTCTCAGTTCAGAAGCCACATCCTTCCGGGGCTGCATTTGAAGACTGATTGCGTCTGGGACCCCGTTCATAATTGTTATTAGCATGCAGAACAGGTGTGAACACACCCAAACGCATTCTGTAATCTGATCACAAAAACCACATCCGGAGGTGGTATGTGAAGCATGTGGCCACCTTCTTTTAGCAGTGTAAATGCAAATGCATCCTGGGCCACATATGAAGGGCAAACTGGCTTAAAACAACATAATTTGGTCTCTGTGAACACAAATGACCTTCGTGATTGTTCACACATAAAGCGTGGAAGTGAAATCCGATCACTAGTGGTCCCAGGAGACACATTAAGGACACATTTTATTGCTAGGTGTGACCAGATGAATGTAGCGCTGTCCACTGACGGATGTTAATATTAAGTCTGAGCAGAGCCACGTTGGTGTGACTATGCTATCCCATTTCAAGGCTCCTTCAAAAATGTGTCCGTCTATTCTCGAGCAGCAAAGGATGGACCAACCTAGCCCGATTATATTGCGTGCCAGTGACAAAGCTAATGAGCTAGCTATCTGGTTTTCAGTTAGCATAATTTGACAGCTGTGTACATAACAGAGTTGTGTTTGCAATATGCCACTAAATCAAACCTCCTTTTATTTCAGTCACTGGAAAACAGAGAAACATCTTAAAAGCCATAATTTCCTACCTATCCACAACCATCTCAGCATTTATAAGAGCTTTGTAAATACCTTATCTGGCCTTTCAGCTAATCTTATTTACACATGATAGAGAGATAGACGGGTGGAAGAGGAAGTGTAGGGAATGAGACAAACTGTAAAATGAAATCATGTAGTGACTAAATTTGTAATGTTTTTTTGGAATTCTCACCCGGTTTGCTGTCACAGCGAAGTACTGCAGGTTCTGGAGGAAGCCCACATCAGCATGGATGCTGGTCAGATTGTTGTGACTCAGGTCTAAGAAGCGCAGCTTGCGGCAGTAGAAAAGCTGACTGGGGATTTTCTCGATCTTGTTCCTGTTGAGGTACAGCCTCTCCAGGTGGGTGAGCGTTCCGATCTGAATAGGGATGTAGGCGATCTGGTTGTACCACAGCTTCAGGCACACGAGCCGGTTCAGGTGCTGGAAGCTGATGATCTCCTCTATCGTCTTCAGATTGTTGTCCTTCAGGTCAATCTCCTGCAGATTGTGCAAACTAAAGATGGAGTGAGGGATGCGCTCAAGGTCGCAGCGAACGAGCTCAAGCTCCGTCAGATTAACCATCTTCTTCAGGCTGTTGAGCACCATCAGCTTGGTGCCCTCGTTATTGACGGAGAGCTTCTGGAGGTGCACGCCCACATCTGTCACCACCTGCGGCAGCTTGGTAAGGTTGCTCTTCAGTCGTAGCACTTTGAGCCTTTTCAGCTCTCTGAGTCCATCGATGACAATGAAACGATTGTTGTCTGCACTCAGATTCCCAGTCAGGTGCAACTCACTGAGGTTCTTCAGGCTGTAGATCCACAGAGGGATCTCCTTGATGTCAGTGAACTTGATGTGGAGGGACTTTAGGTTTTCCCTGAGGAACGCCAGAGCTGGGGCCTCAATTTTAGCTGGGGTGTGGTAAAGCCACATCTCTTTCAGGTTGGAAAGTTGGGCGATGATTGGTGGAATGGTTACGTCTGGGATGAGCTCCAGCTTGAGCACCTCCAGCTCTATCAGATCAAATACTGTGTCTGGGATCCCGCTGAGCATGAACAGATGCAACTCGAGCTTCTCATGGGAATTTTTGGTGATGCGCTGCCTCAGCTTCTCCAACGTCCACTCGTTGTTCAGGTTCAGCTGCCTCAGCTTGTTCTCGCTCACCTCTGACAGAAACACAGCGAAGCGCTTGGAGTACAGAGGGTCATACTGATCTATCATGTGTAGCATGAAGGCAAAGTCGTTCTTCACGTCAGGGATGTCACTGTAGCTGCTCTCCTCCCGGATTGATTCGAAAGAGTATCTCTTGAGGGAGCGGCTGAGCATCCAACACAGAGTGTACATGCAGATAAAACCATAAACCACAACCAAGCTGATGTAGAAACAGGCCAAAATCTTGAAAAGTGTCGCCAATGGGTGGGCACAAGAGAATGTGCTGTACCCTGTTAGCTTCTGAAGGTTCACCGTGCACACCACACTGAACCTGATGTATTGTACATAGTAGGCTGTGTAGCTAATTATCAGTAAAAATTTGATTACTTTGATGATGGTCTGACGTATGTAAAGGCGGTAGACTATATCACCCTCCTCGACATGGATCCTGAACTTCTTCACCTTCTCAAACAGAGCCTTGGCCTGCTCCCCTTCTTTTTTATCCAACACACCAGTCTCAGAGCGATCTACAATTCCTTGTTCAATTCTAGACTTTGTTCGTTGAAGCATGGGCACGCTAGCCTCAACATCCTCACTCACGCAGGAGGCCTTCTTGTCCATTGAACCATTCATTTTTGCGAGAGGTTTGGGATCCCTCTCCTCCACCACGGTCTCGGACAAAGCCCTTGTTGTCCATGGGGAGTCAAAGCACTTGAGGAGGATGGAGACAAAGTGCTCCAGTTTGGAACTTGTGCGTGGAAACTTGAACCAGAAGTTGCTGCAGGCCAGGAAGATGAGAGTGTGGAGTAGCACCAGATAAGGGAAATATTTGGCAAACCAATGTAGCTCGTTCTCGTAGCAGACGGCATCGACATAATTGTACTGATGGCGGTCGAGGTCATACTGAATGCCTTTGGGTTCCAGTGCATAGGAGGTGGTGATGTTTGCGACGGGCATGGTCTCGCATGACTTGTTGACCACCCACTTGCAAGGCAGGCAGATCATCTTGTCCTGCGTGACCTGCAGTGTACCGCCGAACACTGCGATCATCAGCATGATGACCGAGATGTAGTCGGTGAAAACGTCCCACCATGGCTTCAGGATACGGTACGTTGGCTGGGTGTCAGCAAAGTACCGGAGCTCTGTGATGGGAATCATGATGGTTTATCTAAAAAAAAAAAAAAAACGCAGGAAATTAGGAATCAGTTGATGAAATGTGTTTGGGTATTTTGCAAACCGCTATATGTGCGAATACTGAGAAGACTTGCTATATGCAGCCCTCTGCAGTAGATTTGAAACAATTAGTCAGTTTTATTGATCAGTCCAACAATGGTGAAATTAATTGGGGTCTACCTTGATGTTCAAGCAATTATACATTTTTAGCACAAAACTGTCAAAACAATTGTGGCTTCTCAAATGGGAAGTGGGTCTGTAATCACAAAGAATCATACACCGGCTTCTGTTATTCCACGTTGCAATGTTCTGAAAACCTTAAATGATGCTGAATTACTGACGCTGAAAGATTGTGAGGGAATCAAGATCTTTGAAGAGCTTGTGAGGGATTTAATAAAATCTCCAACCAACCGAAACAACACGATCACTGTGGATATTAAGTGTTTGGCAAGGCTGTGCTACTTGAGGTAAAAATGCGACTTTGCAATGCCGACAACTTGAGGATTTCTTGGCCGTTTGTAAGCCGATCAATCAAAGCCTTATAACATTCGCCAGCTCCAGAGAAATGATTCCAAACATTCTAAGATCAATGCTTGCGCCTTCTCTCAGTACCTTTTGCCCCAAAGGTAATTTTATATTGAATGCAATAGAATGAAAAGCCTGCTTTAGGTTAGGGATATCTGAAGACGTTCACAGCATGTTTAAACAGTGTCTCCTCTATGTTAATTGTTAAAGGTATAAATAAATGGTTAAATGGGTTGTGACTGCTTACAGAGTAAATGATCAGATTGTGCAAAAACCCAGAAATCAAGTCAAGAACAAGACCCTCAGCATAATACAAGTAAAACAAAGTGATATCAGCGTGCTGACCATGTTAATAACAAACCCTCAAACCTCAAGATGTTCCAAGGCGTCCATTTACACTTGAGCACATCGGTCAAACCACAACTGAGCTACTTCCCTTTTCTTATACAGTCAATGTGTGATAATGCAAGAACTACAGCAACCTAAGCATTTTTTTCTTATCCAAGATGTTTCAAAGTTTAATGGACTCGGCTATAACATGAAATAAAAGTTTATTGCAGGCAAACCGTATCTTTTAGTATATCTAAGATCATAATCGTATGATTCATGTTACCTCTTTAAACTGGGAGTAGCTGATATAAAAAAGAAATCTCTCCAAAACTGTATCTCCCTGTTTACTCAACTCTTACAGTAAAGGGATGAAAGGGGATAGCTGGTCAAGTGCTAACAAAAAAAGCTTTGTTTTATCCAGTTCAAACCAGAATGGCAGTACAGTCGCTGCAGGCCTCCTCTGCTCGGCTGCTGCTTCACCTCAACTCAGACACTACAGCACACAGAGAGCACAGCATCTGCCAGAACAACTCTCAGTGCCATCATTCACATGGTATTAAACACAGACACCAAAACACAGACACCAGTGCAGTTTCTATATATGGTAAAAAAAGACTAATTACACCTCAAAGCCCAGATCAATACATTTACATATGTTTAGGCTGAAACCATTCAAACAACAATCTGCTCACTTTCACTGTTGCCAAACACAGATGCTGGATAAACTTGAACTACACTGTATGTTTCCCATAAACTAAAAAATATTAATAATTCAACTGTAACTATAGAGATTCATCTTACATGTGGAGAGATAAAAACAGGTTTCTGAACAGCTTCCCTCTGGCCACACAAAAAACAAAGATCAAGAGTTAAACTCATAAAGTGACTAAACTCATAAAGTCTAAAATTACATTAAAGTTTTGTTTTACATCACTTTGGAAATTAAACACAACGAGCTGCTTATCCGAGGAGGAGGTCTTCTTTTCATCAGCGTTTGTTAGCAAGATTACGCAAAAACTACTGAATCGATTACCACGAAACCTGGAAGGAAGGATGCGGGTTGGGTCCGGAAAGAACCCAATACATTTTGGTGGATCTGAATCTGGGGAATTTTCAGGATCCAGTAAAAAAAAAAGGAACTTTCTTTAACATTGTGAGATTCAACATTTTCTTTGATCAGTCTAATAATTGTAGTTTAATGTTGGGCCTTGGCGAAGGTATGTGCACTATGAGTGCCATTCTAGTCTAGTCTTTCCAAACCGCCCCAACCTGATCACCAGTACAAACATTACTAGAGGAAAATGGTGTCCTAATCTTAAAATTAAAAAAGAAAAATGTCAGGACTGGATTACATAGTGACTCCTCTTCTGGTTCTCTGTTTCTTTCTTCAGATTTTGTTCCCTGAACAGAACAGAGCTGCTTTTGTGCAGGCAATTTTGGTCAAAAAGGCTGAGAGAGGCACAGGTGAACCTGGCTGCTGTGAGAGCCAATATAATACAAAGCCAAGTACAATTTTCCTCAAGGACACTCTAGTCTTTTAACTCTCATGTAGATAAAAATCCTGGCTCGTTTGTCTTTTCGCAGCATATTCTCCATCTAAAGCTCCCTCGGAAAAGGTTGTAAGGTTTTAATGAAATCATTGCAAAATAACATGAACAAACTTAATTAATAATCCCAGAAAAAAATAACTCAACCCCTGGCTACCTTCACACCTCACATGAAGGCAACAGTTGGGAATGTAACAGCTGACTGTACATAAGGCCTTATGTGATGAGTGGTAATCTTTTTGTTTCCTTAAGGAGCTGCTGTTACCTCCAGATGTCCACAGACCTTTTGCTCAGGAAAATAACATAACTTAAGTTTGTGTGTTTGGGTGTAAATGTGTTTTTCTCTCTGTGTGTGTATGTGTTACACCGCATCCTGCCCAATTCATGCTGGGAAGGACGCCAGCTTCCTTGAAACCCTTAACAGGATAAGTAGAAAATTGATGGATGTATGGAAGGAAAGAATTCCAGCTTAATCTTTCC
This sequence comes from Hippoglossus stenolepis, assembly GCF_022539355.2. Lineage (NCBI taxonomy): Eukaryota > Metazoa > Chordata > Actinopteri > Pleuronectiformes > Pleuronectidae > Hippoglossus > Hippoglossus stenolepis. Next base: position 13,906,048 of record NC_061500.1, read on the forward strand.
TTAAATTCGTTTAGACGGATGTGTGACTTTTGGGTTTGTTACATCTCTTAGTATTCTCCCTGAAACACCTTCACTAATTTCCATCTAAGTATTTGATTAACATCATAGCAACTGAGAGAATCATGAATTTACTGATTTAAGCTGTAAATGTCCAGAAATTGTGTCCAGACATTTTCGGGAGCTTCTAGTTTACATATGAAGAACGCAGCAGGAGATAGTCTGTGTCAGATGCGTTCACAACAACAGGAAGATGTACAGAACGTTCAGGTGACGTCTAGTTAGTGCACGCAGGAGACAGCACATGATGTTTAAATTCAGCTGCGGAAGTTGTAGTGTTTTTGTTGACAGCACATCGACACCTCTAAAAGCTCTCGAATCCCGCCGCCACTTTTTCATGCTGAGGTTTGTATTCTCTCAATTTTTGCTTCCGCCGCGTGCTAGAAATGTCATCAACACACCCACTCGCTCGCTGAGAATATTTTCTGCTGTTTTCTCTGACAAATTCCGCACATTTTATTAAGGGGCTGGCAGGAAAAGTTCCAGAAAATGTCTAGAGCGACTGACCAGGTAGAAATCTGACCGGGTCCATCAGTGATAAGTTTTCAACAAAGCTGAAACAGTTGTTGGATTGACGGAGAATCAATCTTACATCATTTGACACTGGATATCTGTGAGTGTTTATTCTGTTCGTTGAAAACAAAAGCCTTCTCTATGTGGCATCTGCAGGGAACAGAGCTATCGCAGCTTCAGATCTCAGCCCATCTGCCCACGGCTGGCGATGGCAGCTCTGAGACACTGAGGCGAGACGGGGAAGTCCAGACCAGGTCGAACTGGTTCTGCCCGACAAAAACCTACTTTTCCTTTCTGTTTGAAGACAGCACTGACAATGTATCTCTCTCCCCCCCACACACACACACCTGAATTAAAGGCCATTCAAATCCACTTTGTAGAAGCCTGTGCTGATTATATGATCAGACTAATGTGGCTAGCTTTAACGTGACTAGTTGTTTGGCCTGTATTGCACAGTCCGATGCCCTTTTCCACAGAGGACAACAATAACGCAATAAAAGATGTTACACAAACATAAAACAATTACCACACCGACCATATAAGCTCTTAAATGTGTATTACATAACACTATAGCCTAATGTATCGTTGCCATGTTTGTGTTACGATGAAAAAACACATTCACTATGAAGTCAACAATATACAATGGTTGGTATACTTTATTGATACCAAAGGATAAACACACACACACACAGGGCAAGACAAGGTCTTAAGGAGGTAAAAGTAAAAAGCTGTGAAAAGAGCCAACAAATCATCAGTACTATACAAGACAATACTAGACTCAAATGAAGAAAAATGTAACCTCAAACCAAAATGTGGTATTTTGTCTGACTAACAGTGCAAATACCTGACAATGATCAATCTATTACAATTTGTGACAGAGAAAATCATCAAAGTTTCATATTTGTGAAGCTCAAAACAAGAAAGTTGCCCATTAATTATCTGATGATTGATGAATAGGCTCTGCAATATACAGCAGAAACCATCTAATTAATAATAGAAATACTACAGGTTAAACAACATTGGCTTTATTGTTTTAGGGCCCAAAGGTTTAACACAGAGTTCCACTATTTATATAGAATGTCTGTATTTTTATCTCGTGTGCACAGTCTATGCCGTTCATTGATAATTATTACATAGAAAATATCAAACTTGCAACCTAACTCAATCAGACTAACCTAAAAATGATCAGTTTATTACAATGTGTAATTCCACTATTTATATCAAATATCTGCATTTGTATCTGTTTCATTGATAGAATTGTCCCAGTCCTAATACCTGCTGGCCCTTCAGCAGCTGTGACTGATACATGGTGGAGAATATTCCCTCAGTTCAAACTAACCCGGTGAGGGGGATTGTAGAAATAACATGTAATCTAATCCTGCCCGCGACCCTTTATCAACCGCTCCTCTCCACAACAACAGGCGGGAGGAAACCGTGTCTCACGCCGATGCCCGGTTAGCTCGCTGCGGCAGAGGAGACTCACCGAGCCGCGCAGCTAAAAAACCCTCCGCTCCTCACGCGCACACTGTGAACGGAGGAAAAAGACCCACCTGTTTTATTGCAGCCGCGGTCTGTCGCCTCCTCCGAGCACGGGTGACACATGTCTCTGACGGCTCTCTGCGGCCGTGGCGGCGGGTCGGTCGCTGGTCGGACGCCGGGCCGGAGCGACGGTGACGGGGGAGAAAACAGCAGCGCAAGACGGCAGCGGCCGAGCGGCTCCGCAGAAAACTACAGCTGAGGGGCGGAAGTCCCGAGACTGAGGCCGCTGTCGAAATAAGAGCACGGCGGCAGCAGTAAAGAGGACAACAACAACAATGATCCTAATATTTTGTATATCAGTCGATATCGATAATTATCATGATGAATGCCACATTATTTCCTCTAAGTTTAAATATTGATATCATGCTCCCGAGTGAAGGTTTTGGTTTTAAACTTCTTTACTCACAGACAATGAGAAACACTACTATTCAAAATGACGTGTCTGTCAACATCTTTAAGACTAAACTGAAGACTCTCAGGTTCTCCTAGGCTTGTGTCCTTGAAGGGATAATTCACCCAAAAATGAAAATTCACTCAATATCCACTCACCACTATGCTGATGAAGTGTTTGAGTCCACAAAACACTTCTGGAGTCTCAGAAGTAAACTTTGTAGCAGCCAAATCCAATACAATTGTAGTAAGTATGGAGCAGTATGGAGGCATGTTATGTTTTTTTTTCTGTTGTTTTTTGAAGGAGTGGCCACCCACCCCTCAATCAGCATAGTGAGTAGACAATGAGTGAACTTTCATTTGGGGGGGAACTATCCATTTAAGTTGTTTTTATCCACATCATTTTATTCGATTTTGTTTTATTTTTATTTGATGCTAGTCTGTGTTGTTTTATTCTTTTCTTGTATTTCGTATGTCTCACTCAACTCTGTCTGTGCAATTCAATGGCTCATGTGCAATCCGTAATTGTGTAATAAGAAATGTTAAATATTTGCTCTCAGTATATTATTTTGGTGATGTATTTTGTGATGTTTTTTAAAGATTTTATTGTTACATTTGATGAATGGTTATATTTAACCTATTTAAACTGTTATACAGTAAATTGTAAAAAAAAAAAAAAAACTAAGACAAGTAAAATGATATGCAAAAGTCTGATAATTTATTTAGCAGCATGACTAAGATCTTAAATATAGAGCCAGAGTCATTGGTGGAGTTTGGGATCACATGCTGAGAGAGAAGATATTGAGACAGACAACATCTGTGGCAAGTTCTCCAAGATACTTAAAACAACCCACCTGCCAAATAAAACTGTGAGCAAATGTACTGAGGAGAACTGGTGTTATTTCAAAAGAAAAGGGAGATTACATCAAGTTTGATTTAGATGTTTTAGGGCAGTAGAAAAGTGTTTGCCTGTAATGACTCGTCTCAATATAGAAAACTTCATCACTAATCATTTCTTATGGGTTATTGTATAACAAAAGGCAAATGTATTCCGTGCTGGTTCATCATAAGTGGTATATGTAAGCCCTGTGCAGTTAATTTTCAGAAAGAGTAATACAGTTCACAAAACCTCAGCACTGGGAAAGCCTCCCACTTTCAGACTGACAAGTTTCTCCTTGTGTTGATTGCCTCTCAGCTCAACTATACATTCCTTGGTCCTGACTAGTTTGAACAATGCTGAAAATAGTTTTGTCACTTCATGACTTTGTAACTTCCGGGCATCTATTGCAACAAAAGCTGATTCATATTGTTAATATCCTGTCAAAAAGATCACAGAATAGACATTTTGTCAGTTTCTTAGCTAATTATATTTATCAAACATCAATTGTAAATTCACATCATACATCCTTTTATTTTTCTGTGTAGATGACGTTAGTTTCGCCCCCAGCAGATAAAGTGATGTCATACCTGCTGAAATGTAACAATAAAGTAATAAGTGCTTTGTTATGTTGTAGGAACATCTTGTGAATAAAGTTTGTTTTGAAAGGACCGTCGGGTGACGTCATCAATGCGAGACGACTCCCTCGTTGATGAAATCGTGCGTAACTTGTGAATCAGAGCCGCAGACATGTTGATGTCACACAAGTGTTTTCATCTTCTTCGACCCTCTTCTTCTCCGGTGGTGACGCTGCCTGTCAGCCACTTGCTCCGCTGTTTTCACGGTCATTCAGCTCTGTTCAGCCGGTGTCCTGCGGGACCCCGGACAAACACAGCCGGGACAGGACTCCTTCTCTCGGCGCAGGAGCAGCGCAGAGTCCGCAGCTTGTTCCCCGCTGGTCCGGTCCGCTGCTGCAGAGGAGCCTCAACCTCTCCGGTGGTCCGCAGTGACGCTCTTGGGAAGATCCAGTCCACACACTACCGTCTTGTTTACACATGCAAGGTCGCAGAGAACCGCTTCTCTTTAATGATCTGACCTGAGTCTGAGTGACAGAGTCTGACACCCAGCCTCTATCATGTTTGCAGGTTTGCTCCACTCGATCCACGCAGCAGATTTCCAAGCTGGCCTACAACAAGGGTGTAGTGATAGTGACATGTCCAGGATGTGAGAAACACCACATCATCGCTGACAACCTCAACTGGTTCTCCGACCTGGAGGGGAAGAGGTTCGTGATGCTTTTAACCTCTCAACTGAAAGAGTATCTGTTGTTTAACCCACCCTCATTGAGTTAAATGGGGTGGACCAAATACTTGTGAACAGAACACAGGCTACATCCTTCACCAGGCTGTCAATTGAATGCATAGGCAGGTGGTAGATGGGACAGACCATCTTATGTGACATATGCTGGTCCAACAGCCACAACAAACCACTTGTCAGAGATGAATCAGCATAACAGAGTTGAAACAGGAATCCTCTTGCTGTGAAGCGACAGTGCTAACTATTAAATATCAAAAAACAAATATTGGTTGATAAAATCGAATTATTTTCAACAGCAGACTGTTTAGTGTTCTGCATGCTGTGAAAGCAAACATAGCTAGTGTTTAAGTTAACAGCAAGATCTCTTTCAAAAGAACATACAAAAATTAAGACCAGTAGAAAGAAAAGTGTAGCAAGCACCTTATTAGGAGGTTTGTAAATTGATCACAAAATACTGGTGAAGTATAGAAACAGCACCTCGTTTATTTAAGATTGTTTAAGCCTCAAGCAAGTGGCATCTTTGAATTACCAACAACTGCATGTACACTAAATGATTTCTGAACAACTCTCGGCTCGTGTTGTTTTGTGCTTTAGAAACATCGAGGAGATCCTCGCTGCCAAAGGAGAGACTGTGAGGAGGATTGAAGGAAGTGCTGCTCTGGAGATCGTGGCGGATGAATCCAGCAAAGACAAGTCACAGTGTAGTGAAGACACTGAAAAATCACACAATGATCCAGACAAATAATAACATTGTTCATATTATCTGTATATTGCAAGATGTTCATATTTAATTTCATAATAAATGTAAATGTTTTTAATTGCTAATCTTTTGTCATGCATTCTGAGGAATTAATAAAGGTAGATTCTAATAGTAAGGGCTACAAATAGAATCCCTGAAACTGAAAAAAGGCATTCAATTAAAATCATTTTAACTACAACCAAAATCCAAATATCATAGTCCTGCATTGCCGATTATTTATATTAATAGTTTTTAATCATATTTCATCTAATTAGTTTATGCCGTTCCGCTCTAAACGTAAATATATAGTAATACATCTTATTTTATGTAAATATCGAACGCACTTCCGCTCGAGTCTGTCCTTTGTTGACACTCGGGTCGAGAGTACGTCAGTTCTCGCGAGAGCAGCGCGTTGTCGACGCCACAGATAACATAGTGTAGCTAAGCTATCCCGACTTTTCTGCGGGCTTACGTTTCTGTTGGGCCGCAAATGGACTGTCACGGAGCCGCAGAAGAGGCGGAGAGGCCGCGGCATCACCCTTTCTTAATCGGGGTCAGCGGAGGAACCGCTAGCGGCAAGGTCAGTGGGGTTTTATTCTGACGGAGGATGGGACCGAGAATGGAAGTTAGCATAGTAGCCTAGCTTAGTTTCTTCTGCAAACTGTCAAACCAGCCACGACACGCCCCCTCCCTCAATGACTAGTCTTTATATATTATTTTATTAACATGCTCCAACTGTCATTATACATGTTTCTGCTGCGTGCATCTCTTCTTTGTGGCAGTTCTGCGCCAAAGAGCTAACGAGCTAACTGTGATACGATAATAGTGTTATTTACTTAGCAAAGCTAAACTCCTCACTCACACACCAGGACGTTCATTTCCCGCGGATCCTCAGCAGACTTCATCTCAATGCGAAGTAGTCCGTCCTCGCTAGTTTAACACAAAACATCAAATCGTAAATAACATCCACGTGACTTTTCTGCCTCAGTCAACAGTTTGCGCCAAGATCATGGAGCTCCTGGGCCAGAACAAGGTGGACCACCGCCAGAGGAAGGTGGCCATCATAAGTCAGGACAGTTTCTACAGAGTCCTGACCCCCGAGCAGAAGGCGAAGGCGCTGAAGGGCCAGTACAACTTTGATCATCCAGGTGAGGCCAGGCCAGACCAGCCTTGAGTTACGTTTAACGAGAATTGAAAGCGAAACTGTGAAATACTTGATGTACCGGTTTCTAATGGGAGGATTTCCTGCTTCTCTATGTCACGTGAGATGGTCATCTGAATATGTTTGGGGTCTTTCAGACAAAACGTGACATCTGGTGATTTCCTCTGGTCTGTGGAAAAAGCATTTTCACTTTTCTGACAACAACTAAACAATAAAAAGAAATACATATATAAAAGATTAATTAATAATGAAAATAATCACTATTTGCAGCCCAGGTCCATTAAGAGTCCCTGTTGAATGGGGGTTTGGAAGTGGTAGAGGAAGTACTTGTCTTACAGTATATAATTTAGGTTATAAAGAGGATAATACCAATATAATCCCAACAATACCAGTTGGATTATTTCACATCATGCATTTAAGATGTCACTTAAGTATAATGTAGCATATGATAGAAATACTCAAAGTTTTTCCAATGGCACTTTGTGTTGGATGTCTTAATTGTGAGGTACAAGTCCATGAAGGGTTTTCTTTGTTTTAAAGTGTTACACTGAAAGATTACATTGCATATTAGCTCACTGTGTTAACCAATATAACAGCATTGATATGATAGTCTGTGGATCATAAAAAGATCTGCCAACTTTGAAATTATACTTTTTCTTATTATTAGTCTGTATGTTGTTGTATTAATCATCTTATTCACATGACCTGTGTCTGTTTGTCTTACAGAGGCATTTGACAATGATTTAATGTACCAAACGTTAAAGGACATTGCAGAGGGAAAGGTGGTGGAAGTGCCAACGTATGACTTTGTTACGCATTCAAGGTAGGTTGGAAGCACGTTGACCATTCGCCGATGAGACATTTAGCCCTGTGCTCCTGTATGAGAATTCTTGTGTGTGTTTGTAGGTTGGAAGACAGGATCACAGTTTACCCAGCGGACGTCGTCCTCTTTGAGGGGATCCTGGTTTTCTACCCCCAGAAAGTGCGTGATATGTTTCACATGAAGCTCTTCGTGGACACAGATTCAGACGTCAGACTCTCTCGCAGAGGTACGAATGTTCCCGTCAAACACAATTCTCCAGTTGTTGTCACAGTGCGTTGTCAATGGTTTGACCCGATTCCTCTGCAGTTCTGCGAGACATGACCCGGGGAAGAGACCTGGAGCAGATTCTCACACAGTACACAACGTTCGTCAAGCCTGCTTTCGAGGAATTTTGTTTGCCTGTGAGTATGAGGACTGATTATGTTCCTTTTGTTCAGTGTCCGTCAACAAACCTCCTCTGAGCTCTGTCACTTTTTCTGGTTTTCTCTCAGACTAAGAAGTACGCAGACGTCATCATTCCAAGGGGTGTTGACAACATGGGTAAGTGTCTTTTTTCTTTATGTAGTAGCTAAAGATCATGAACACTTGGTAAATCCTTCATCTCTCTCTCACATCAGTGGCCATCAACCTCATCGTGCAGCACATCCAGGACATTCTGAATGGAGAACTCTGCAAATGGCAGCGTGGGGCCATGAACGGCAACGGGCGCGGCTTCAAGCGAGCCATTTCCGAGCAGGGCGACCTGCAGAACGGAGCCGCTAATCCAGGAAAGAGGGTCCTGCTGGAACCCAGCAGTCGGCCTCATTGAGACTTTGTAGGACGCACGTGTGGATGATGAATGTCTCCTGACTCGGGGATTGCGGCTCCTGATTTGTGCAGAGTGGGCCACAAACTGTGATGCCAGTCTCTGCAGAATAAAAAATATATATCCATAGTAACAGTATCACAAGCGGTCAGAGCTGCAACTCTTCGTAATTGTATTTTTATTGTTGGTGCACAACAGAAATGGTAAGTCTGTCTATAGTCTTCCATGATGTCGATGATTTGATTTTTTTTTTAGGTTTCAACTGTGGTCAGAACTGTTACTGAAATGACAGATAATTTACTCAAGACGTGTTTTTAAATGTTTGTTGAGTTGGGCTTTTGCACTGAGTTTTACCTTTATACACTTTTGTGTTTTTGTTGCTTAATGAAAATTAATATATTTAAATTATATTAATAATAACGGTTTATAGTCATTTGTTGCTCTCCCTGTTTCTGTTTTTAATAACTTATTAAAACTAAGTTGTGTTTCTGTAGTTTCACTCCTACCTTTAGTCCGAGTGCTTCCTTTTTGATTTATTTAATGCAGAACTCTTGCCTTAATTTTTTTTAAAGTTCAACTTCCATCAATCACTGTGTTAAACAATAAATGTAAAATTCTGACATTATGGTTTTGAGTCTTGCTTGAATTTTGACAAAAGTTTCGGAGCGGCACAGTGCATATAGAAACAGAGCTGTTTGTTTTATTGGAGTTTGAGAGCACAGTGTGATGTGTTGGTTCTATCCCAAAAAAGGAATCAAACTGACTTTATACTACAGCACATGTTGAAATGACGAACACACAAGTCGCTGAGGACTTCAGTCGCACACAGACACTTTCACACACCGACATGACTGGGACATGATTGTGATCGCCTCGCGGTTCTCTACACTTGAACACGGCACACAAAGATTCAGTATGACATACATAGATCACAGCATCTTTAGTAATTTATCTTTTTGTGTTTTTGCTTTGCTTTTTTTAGTGCACATATGTATGGCACTTGGGAGAAGCGAAGCTCTTCTCGTAAGCATAAACATCCTTTTTAAGAACAAAAGGAGCACTGTATATAATACATTTCATAACCATACATGATTCTTACACAAAATGTTTCAAAACAAACTTTCCAGTCTCTTACGGCCATCCTCTTCAAGTTCAAATCCTCCAATCCCCCTCCCCCGGGGGGGACTGTCTGCGGCCTGCATGTTGACGTCATAGTTCACAGCAGGTCGCTCTCGAGGTTCTGCTTTTTGAGGGGAACTCATGAGTCGGGGAGAGGGTCGCAGAAGATGGCCGACAAATGGCACGTACATAAAGGAAGAGGAAGGAGCAACTTGGTGAGTAATGGACCATTCAGCTCACTCTCACACACACGCAACAGCTCCACTCTAAAACAGAGAGCCCAGGGAGCAGACTTTGGTTATTTCCACGGCGTCTGCCCGCTCTGTGCGATTCTTCTGTCCTCCTTGGCACAAGGCTTCGTCCCGTTTCACCGTAGTCACAATCTCTTCCCGCAGTAATCCCAATTATAATCTCCCAGAGCAGCAGAGCTCTATGTAAAAACCCCGGCCACGCTTCAGTCTAGCTTGTTCTGCATCCCCCACAATGAGTCTCCCATTTGCTCCAGCGGATAGCTTCCATTCGTCTTTCTCTCAGTCTGTAGTAAAGTGGAGTTAGTGTCATGAAGCACAGTTGGAGGTCAGTCTCGGAAAAGGCCCGCGAGCCCCTAGGTCTTCTCCTCGCGTTCCGTTTTGCGCCTGGTGATGTTCCTGGGCTTGATCTTGAGCGACAGCTCCCACAGGGCCTCCTCTGCCAGGTGGTCACTGAAGTCGTTGAAGAAACACACAATGTCTTCGTTGCGCTTCAGTTCATAATGCCTGAAATGAGAAGAGGGCCAAGTTTGATGAACACAGTAATTCATCAGCCAGGAAACAAACAGACCACGTGGAATGACAGAAATGTTTTATGATATTAAAATTTAATGAAATATAAATCATATTTCCTGGCACCCATTCAATTTCCTGCCAGTGGCAAACAATTGATAACATTTATTGCTGTGATAATGTTTACAAAACTTTCCAGTATATGTATTTACCTCGGCCAAAGAGGTTATGTTCTCACACCTGTCCATTAGTTTTTTTGTCAGCAGGATTTCACAAAAACTACTGAACGGATTTCCACGAAACTTGGTGGAAGGATGTAACATTGAGAAAGAACTAAAGAAAAATAGGTCTGTATCCAGGATCCCCCCCCCACATTATTTAACATTGTGAAATAGAGCTGTTTTCTCAGGGAATAATTCATGGATCTTTATGGCAGAAAAACATCGGGCAGATTTAGGGAACTGACATCTATGAGTGTGTAAAATTTGGTGCAGCTTGATTGAATTTTTGGGAACAGTTGGGCCTCTGCTGAAAACCATTTACATTCATCATATATGTAGCCAAGTGGACTTACACTTGCTGGAAGCGCCGCATGCTGTCCAGTATGTTGAACTGCTGCCAGCGTTTGGAGAAATTGACCTTTCCGTCGATGAAGTCAGGGTTCCCCAGGTGGACAAAGGTCAAGTCCTGGAGTATGAGACCCCTGGAAGATGGACATGTCGTGTCAAGTTGTGGCCCTCAATTAAAAATTGAATGAGTTCAAATATTCATTCACTTACAGGTACGGGATACATGGTGGCTCCACTTCAGACAGAGCAGCTCTGTATGCTCTGAATGAGGAGGAGCTGTCGATCAACGTGCAATACTCCTCTAATCCCTGAGAGAGGACGAAGGAGAAGGCGGTTACGAGAGATAAGTGATCCTCATGATACTTATCAATGAGCCCAGAGGTTCAGATTCAAACCCAGACATCTTGAAGACTCACCTCCGAGGTCTGTTTCTGCCACTCCAATCTCCGGATGGGAGCAGAGTCCAGGGCTGACAGTATTGCCAGGTAAGAGTTGAAATTATTCAACTTTCTTAAGTGCTGTAAAAAGACATTTGTATTGATATGATTGCATTAAACAACAAAAATACAGATAAATTAGGATATTCTGTTTGACTAACCTTCATTATCTTGATGAACTTGAGGAGCAGCTTCTCTCGGTCTTGGGCTTTCTCCTGCTGAATTATCAAAGAGCGGACCCTGTAGGAAAGAGAAATAGACAGATGGTGTAAGAGAGAAGACAATAATGCCAACGACAGAAAGCGGTGAGAGGTCATGATGTTTGTGGTTTTACCAATAGCTCATGTTGTTAAAGTGCTCTGTGAACTGAGTCAGGTTCGGACTCTTCTCCTCGTTCTGCTCCTTGGCCCAAAGCAGCACCTCTGGAATCTGAGGGGAAACAGGAAGTGATAAGTTTGAGGGTTGAGGTGCGGCTCTGGGTCAAAAACACAATGAATGTCAACAAATCATAAACAATTAACTCCAACACAAAGACACTGCTTTACCTCTATCTTATAGAAGAGTTCAGCATCCAGGAGAGTGAGCTGATCAGCAATCTCATGACTGCGGAAGTCATGGAGAGTTCCAGGCCTGTGAGGACATACATACAGTCAGGTGACAACTTCATCTGTGCTGCTCTAGTGCCGTCTACAAAGCATTTAACAAAATACTGTCTGTTATCCCCAACACTGAGCCGTAAGAATGGCAGAAAAGCAGCCATGCACTTGTAGCATCAACACACCCGCTACAAGTCTCAGACAGTGCTGACCCTTGACCCCCCACAATACCTTGCAGAGACCCCTCGGGCGGCCAGGGGCTTGAGGGAGTTTGTGTAGCGGAGCAGCTTCTTCTGTTCCACCTTATCCAGGATGTTCTTGCGGAGCACGCGGGCGAGGCTCAGCTCGCCATTGCACACCAGCGTGAACACCAGGTCCATCAGCTGTTTCAAGATGTCCTCCGTCAGCTCCACCAGGCTGGAGGAAAGAAGTGAAAGAAGGAAATGATCTTATGATTAAACTTTGTGACAGAAACAGAAGAGCAGAAGGAAAGGGACACAGTTGGTTGGGGAATTCAAAGAAGAAGAAACATTTTCTGGTTATAGCTGTCAGCACCTGGGATGATTTACTTAAAATAAACATTATATAAGGCTGATCTTTTTTTTATTAGAGTGATATGACTGAAGAATTACACAAATTAATCATTCTTGAGTTTACATTATGCAGTTTAAATGGGGCATTAATAACTAATGGCTACAAACAAAGAAAAACATATTGAGTCCCACTCACCACAGCTCATCCACTACTCGAACCAGCACGAAGAACGTGTTCTTGCTGACTCGCTTCTTGAAGGTGTCTGGACTGTGACAGAAGCTGGTATACGTGCTTCGTGGTCAAGGACAATGAAAACAATACTGTACCTATATCTGGATTACAGTGCACAATAACGTGTGCAACTAAGGCAAACCTCTGGACATTTTTCAGGCTTCAAAAAGTGATACAAAGTTTTGCTCACAGTTAATTTTATTATACTCAAGATGAAACCAAAAATGTACCTATTATATTACATTTAAGACATAAAATGGACTTCAATTCATCAATCAGGAAGATGACAAACTGTTTAACTCTTGCAGTAAAAACAATGGGGCTGTAAGTAAAGTGTAATTTCATTATCATCTCTTTAATGGTTTGGTCTATAAAATGTAAGAAAAGGGTGAAACTGCTCGTCATAACTTCCTAAATCCCATGGTGATGTCTTCAAACTGATGCCCCACAAAATGTCCACAACCAAATTATATTGAATTTGCCATCACGTGGGAATGAAACTTGTACAATTGATTAAATCATTGTCAAAACAATTGCTGATTTATTTTCTGTCTATCAAATAACCCATTAAGCAACTAATAATACATTTCAAACTTGTGGGGAAAATTTGATGATCTGGTTTCTCTTTTGGAGCCTTTAGGCAAAGCAAACAATCACAAGAAGCAGCAATAGATTCAGTCATTATGAAAGACTTTTGTATCCATCAGCAGAGAATTGTTGTGTTTCTGTGGATTCGATGACTGCTTTTAACTGACGGATCTAAACAGGAGCAAACAAGATAAACAAGTCTATCCTTGGTAAATATATATTTTTAAAAATCACTGTGCAAGAAAAACAATCTTCTTCCAACAAAACAACGATCACGCTCAGACTGACATGTTGAGTGATTTGAAAAGGATATCTGTAGTGTAGCTTCTTAATTAGGTCCTCTGGGGTTATAAAAGTCCTATACGTAGTCAGAAAGGCTTCACAGTACAAAACAAGATCTGCCAAGCAAAAACAGAGAAAAAAAAGCAGCAGATTTAAATTAGCTGTGCAGCCAGACGTCCCAATTAACCACCTAAAGCTGAAAACACATCATCAAATGTGAAAGGCTCCATAACCCTGACTGACACATTGCAAATAAGTGAACCAGAGAGAGACAGAGGCTGTTTAAGATGCTACTCAGACGAGGAGATCAGAATAATACCAACTCATCCGTCAAACTAAAGAAACCAGACTTTACAAATACAAATAAATCGGTCTAATGACTGCAGGTCTGTCAAGCTATCAATACCAACCTGTTCCAGTGACCCTGAAGCACAGTAACACACTCGACTCTGCATAACAGATATGTGGGCTAAGTGTGAGTCTTAATGTGTTGTGTGGTCTGCACTTTACCTTTGCGGTCTGTTTCTGTAGCGTGGACTAATAGAATATCTCCTGATCCAGCACGAACATCGGGGCCATCGTCACTCTGGGAATATTAAGGAGAGGTGTGGAGAAAATGAACGACAGATCGAGAGGATGGAGATAAGTGAATGATAATCAAAGCAGGAGAGGAGAAGAGTGGTTAGAGTAGATGTAGAGTCATGCAGTCTAGCTAAAAATGTAGCTTGCACCTTTCCGGTTTCTGCCTGGTTTCTTTCGTCCCCCCCCTCCCATAAAAAAGGCCCCCACCCCTCCCTGTCCTGCACCAGCTCCTCTGATGACGATGAAAAAAAAGCCAGACTTGTGTGAGAAAAAAGCACCCCCACTACAACACGTCCTCTGAAACACATTTAAATGTCATCACAGGCCGTGAATCTTTCCTTCTTGCTTTTCTGATTTCAGCCTATCTCCTGATATTCATCATTGCTGTCACATTGCAGAGTGGGGAGCAGTAGTTTCACACATCTGTCTGTCAGACTGCACCACAGAGGACAAAGGAGGAGGAAGAGGAGGTGTAGGAGGAGGAGGCTGGTTTGGCATTTTTCAGCGATGCAATTTCAGAGACTCGACTCCAGAGGGCAGCAATGGCCATCATTGGCACATCCCGGGATCTGATTTCACATCTGAGTGACTCACAGTGACCTTTAGTCTGCACAGGACTAACAGGATAAAATGTGCTTTGTATGCTGGTGCTGCACAATTCTGCCACAGCAGGTTTCTAAAAACAGTACACAGCAGTGGGTCTTACTTCTTGTTTTAGAGTTATCCTGCTCATAATCTCCTTGTGGTCTATGAGGGAGAGTTGGTCCACATCCTCTTCATCGTTTCCTGCTGACTCTGTTGACTTTTGCCTCCTGAAACTGAGACACACGCACACACACACACACACACACACACACACACACACACACACGTAAGACACCAGTGACGGTAGAAAAGTCTTATGTATATACTAAATATTGGAGCGGAAACAATTAGTTAATCAATCGATAAATTGATGGATGGATGGATGATGCTGCTTTAGTTTCAAACATTGATGGTTTCAGATTCTCAAATGTGAGGATATGATATTTATGTTAGCAATAGTAGTGATGTATTTCTCAATAGATTTCATAATTTAACGACAAAACACTTAAGTAACGTAGAAAATAATTTGCAGATTAGCTGATAATGTCAACACTGGAAAATTAATCTTTTCATCACAGGATTCTGACGGGATGCAGTTTGGGATACTTGTGTGAGATTATGAAAGTTTCAAATATGAATACAGCAGCTCAGATATAGTGGAACAAATCCATTCTCTTTCAAGCTGAATTTGCTTTTGAATTCACTCTGGACATATTGTAGATCCTGACGTCATCATGTTTTCTGTAACCACCACAACCATCTGCCAGTAATTACCACTGCAGTATCATATGTACAGTGAAAGCAGAATTAAAATGCCATATAGTTTTTTCATGTTGTATTTTTATTTCTCAAAGAATTTTAATGTTTAGACTAGACTGGTTAAAAGGAAAGAATATACACTGACGGTCTAAAGACAAAATAATTGTCTTCCTATACGTTGAAATATTTTATAAACATGATCCTGGTATGATCCACAGATTTTAAAAGATTTTATTTTTATTTTTTTTTTACAATAACACTCTCAGGAAACCACTTTATAATGTAACCCTGACAGTCTCCATCACATCATGTTGGTGATTGCAGCAACATGTCAGTTTTATAATAAAAAATGCAGAGCTCCTGGTTTTACTTTGGACAGACATTTTAAAACGAAGCTCGGGCACACAGTCGTTGCCCCGGTTACTCAGTGATTTGGATGGAGACACACTGGAGGAGAAAAGAAAGGGACATGACGGTGCTAAGGGAACTAGTGGAGGAGCAAGAGTGTTTTTTATGTCCCGGGGTCCTATTTACTTTATTTAAGAAGAAACTGTAGAATAAATAATCCAAACACAAGTTAAGTACTGAGTTAAGATATTTTGCAACAGTCCGGTGCTGGTTGCAGATCTGCCGTGCATCATCAGTCCTGCTGGAGACTGCATTAAAATAAAGTAGGTTTAGGAATTTTAGTGAGGTCTACATGGGTGTGTATTTATAACAAAGTGACCAATATCTACAGCGGGGGAGGGTCTTATCAAATCCAGAAAAATACATGTATTTATGAATGGTGGAGAAATAGCCCAAGAAACACCCCAGAAAACAAAACATATTCTATTCTAAGATTTGGTTTACTTCTCAGTTTAATTAATTGTAATAAAATTTCAGTTTAATAGTCTTTTTTTGGGAGTTTGAGTACCTAGTATGGCAGTGGGGAACAGCATGTATTACTGAGAGTGTAAACATCACAGCGCTTACTTTTCCTTGTCCAGAGCCTCTTTGCTATTGGTGGATGGCATTTGAGGGGTGGGGTCTTGAAGTACGTCGTCATCTGCAATTGTTTCCTAATCGATTGATGGAAAAACAATAATCAACATCTGTACAGACGGATACATGGAACATGATTGGTGAATGGTTCCATGCAGTGACAGGAGCCTGGTTATTGATGAGCTCGTACAGACCACCAGGCCCACATGCAACACGTCTGGTGGAAGGGAGGATGGATGCTTTGTACAAATGTCTCAGGATCAGGATGTTGTCCCAATTAGTGTTGACGTAAATGAGCTGTAGAGGGCCAATGGTTAAAATGCGGCTTTTCCCCAGTATGGGAAAAACCCAGCAGATGAAACTCAAAGACACCAAAGGGAAGATCTCACTCACACTGAAACTGCACCAAATGTAAGACTCCAATCACACATCCAAATGCTGTGGAGCTCTCATTCTCCCTTGCACTTTCACACACCACAACCAAACATGTCTAATATACCCGAATGCACACGCTGACCCAAGGGAAAACCGCGACAACCCCACACACACGCTGTCACACATGCACAGGTAAGCTGTTATGGGGAATGTTATTGGAAAATTGAAACCCAGTGAACCATTAAGAAACACCTTCTGGTGCGACGACATGTCAGGTGTTAGATCAGAACAAGGTTAAAAAGCTCGAAACAGTTGAAGCGCAGCCAGAGAGACGGCAATCCACAGCCAGGCAGAACATACTCATGGACAGCTTTCCCACAGACAACAGCCACAGCAGGCAAACCTGTGAATCTGAAGCCGTGCTCAGTCAGGTTCCACTACATTCACATTCCATTTCAGCACCATCACTTCAAGAGATGAATCAATAGGAGCTGCTCAGTGCAACAGATGAATGGCGAGGGTGAGGACTGCCAGTCAAACGAGCCTTGATTCATTCTCCGAAGTGACGGGACACACAAATGGAATTGACCTTTCACCCGTGGCGGTCAGCTACTTACTCTGAGGGACAGAGGCAGCTCTCCATTGGCTTGGTTGGATGAGTACAAGTTGACGTACTCCCCCTCCCCGGCCTCGTCATTCGCACTCTCGCTCTACGGGTAAAGAGGAGGGACACAAACCGAGGCGTAAAGCAGCGGAGAGGGGCACAGAGTGTTTTCCAAGGGGCAGACAGGCATCAAGAGGGTATATGTGACTTAGGGGGAGAGGTAGCAGCTAGCAGAATCTGAACAGTGAGCGGTGTGTTTCCCAGCTAAGAGTCGTCTTCACCACCAGGTGGCACTGGAGTGCATCGTTTATAAAGGTAATGGCATTTACTGGCAAAGAGAACATGCAGTGCAACATGCTCTACTGGGATTCTTTTACGAAATAATCAGACAGTAGACAGTATGTGGGCAGTGATAATAACAGCAAAATGTCAAAAAGTATATGAGTCACTACATTATCATCTGAGCAACACTACTGAATACCAAACTGCTTGTATCTAACACCAATCTGCCAGGGGAAGTCCAGTATCACATTTTATGATCTATCATAGAGAGCTGGTTCATACAAGTATCCTGCTTGTACTCCCACCATCATCTATCCTGTGTAAGCTCACCGCTGAGGTGTGGAGAGAGTCAGTGAGAGAAGACTCAGAAGGAAGACAGACAGCCACAGAGCCCATTGAGCCAGCCAGGGAACCGTTGGGCCCGCCCCCGCTGCCATCCAGAATGGTGGCATTGGTCAAGGCAACATGGTCCAAGCTCTGTGATTGGTGCAAAGAATTAAAGCAGGAAAGAAGAAAAAAATAATAATAAAGGACAGGACTAAGGGATACAGAGGTGAAGACAGAGCAGACAGAAAAAGAATCTTAACAATAGAAGGAAGAAGGTGGGGAAAAAAGTGTTCACCTCATACTCCAACACCTCTATTAAGTCTGGACTATGGGAGTGATGTGCCTGAACACGAAATGCACTGCACTCACGTAAACGCAAGACTGAAGCACACTAACCAGGGGCAAAAGAAACATCTAACATATAAAATATGAAAGATGAGGGGAGAGATATTCAACAGCAACACTTCGTTTAGCTCACATCAACTCTGAGTATGTCTGGTTTTAGGATGAGATTCGTCTTATGTGTCTACATTTGTGTGTGTGTGGCCAGCTGAGGAGATGCCTGCCTGGAAAGGTAGCGGTGACCTGTTTTAACATGTTGTGCATACCAGCCCTGTTTCAACATTCCCGCAAAAAGCGGTGCATACACAGATCCCTGATAAACACGGCAGACAAACTTGCACTGGGACACACACACAAAAATGCATGCACGTGTTCATACACAGATGAACGGGATCAGCTGACAATTCAGGCCACGCTTACTTTTTGGTAAAAAAAAAAAAAAGCCTGATCAAATTAGGAAATTTCCTGTTGAATATTTCCTTTGCTTTCCACTCAACATACGCAAAGCAGCTTTCCTGGCATGGTGCAGCTTCCCTATGACATCCCCCAAAACCATCATGCCCCAAGGAGTTGAGGAATGCAAACATTCCACAGAAACAGACAAATGGGAGGTGTGGAAGAGGGTGTGTGTGTTTGTGTGGAAATGGAGCATGATGGTGAAGGATAGACTGAATTCAAGATTTAAGAAAGTATAGAGAGAGAGAGTGTGTGTGTGTGTGTGTGTGTGTGTGTGTGTGTGTGTGTGTGTGTGTGTGTGTGTGTGTGTGTGTGTGTGTGTGTGTGTGTGTGTGTGTGTGTGTGTGTGTGTGTGTGTGTGGATAGTGAGTGACGTGGTAGGATGAAGAAGATGAAGAGGAGAGGAAGGAAGACGAGCAGAAAGGGGAGGAATGTGTTTTCCATCAGGTCCATCTGGTGCTGCATTCCACCAGAGATATCCTGAGGGAGATCCACACTGTCTTAGCGTGCCTCACAAACACCATGGGGTCATTATGGGTCAAACCCCCACCCCCCAGAAATAATGACCCAAACCACTGTAACATATAGTTGGGTCTGCTTTGGGATCAGGGTCAGGCCCTGACTAACTGGAATATAGAACTGATTAACCACCAGCTTATTCAGTAACAAGAACCTGTTGATGATTCAGACGCCCCGTTTATACCAACAAAGGGCTTTTTTGTTATTTATTTGCCCCAACCTAAGGCCTGACAGTCTCTTGTGATATTTGGAGGAGCAACACAAGACACACAACTCCGTGACTCTGAGGCAAACTGAAAGGAGGGAAAGAGTCAAATAATTACCTGTCACGAGGAGGAATGTGCAACACACAGACACAAGCTCAGCTGGCCAGTGGCCGCACAGACAGAACCACAACAAATAACTGCACGCACTCACGATCACGCAAAGCACACATTAATCACACCATATCTAAAAAAAAAGTCCAGAACAAAACAACAAATCCACACTGTGAAAACAACTGCACACACGGACGGGTGGATGAACAAAATTAAGAACCACACAGAAAGTAAACCACAGAGCCCTGAGGGAGTGCCCAATCAGAGACTTCAGAAGAGGGGAGAGGTACAGGAACAGACTGTATCACATATGGAGGGCACACAGGTCAAGCCACCCCTGCACCAGTCCAGGACCACACAGCACCCACGCCAAGAGTGGAAAATGGGAGGGGCGGGGGGACTCACCGTGGGTGTGGTCAAGGATGCCTGCCCAATCAGGTAGGAGTTAGAGACGGACATGCTGAGACCCAGCCCAGAGCCCGCCTCCTCCATGGCCGCCACAGATGGCTGGAGGTGGCAGGAGAGAGAAGAGGAGGAGGAGGAAGAGGGGGAGGAAGAGTGGGAGGCCTGAGAAGGAAGGGAGGAAGAAAAGCAAAGAAAAAAGAAAGAGAGAGATAGAAAAGAAAGGGAGTAACAGTGATGGAGGTTAAGGAGAGGCAGAGAGAGGGTGTTCAGGGAGAAAAAAAGAAGAAAAGAGGACAGTTGATTAAACTAGTAAGCAAGACTGAATTAGAGCAGTTTTAATCAAAGTGCAGCAGTAGAGTGATTAGGTCAAAGTTGGTGAAAACTGAGGAGGATTCTGGCCGTTCTGCTGAGAAGCATCACTGGCTGTAGATATAAATATAACAGAGAGGTGAATGACTAATGCTGTTGAGGTGTTATGGAGTATGAGTCTACTGTTATGTTTAAGTTACAGCTATTCCTAGGAAGCTCTAATTACTCCGAGGCCGTGTAACGTGTACTGGTCACACACATTCAAGTCCACTGTGACAGTCCAATAGATGTTCTTTAATGTCCTGAGCATTAAAAGCTTTATACAGACCAGGCCATCGACAGCAACATGGGCCAATATGATCAAACTGGTGTTTTTTTCATCCATTTCCTTATCCACACAGCAGCCAGCAGCTGAAATTACTTTTTTTTTTCTTTTGCAAAGCCGCCGTGTAAAGTCGCCAAAGCGTGTAAGCCTGGAACATGGGTTTATGGAGGAGGCAAACAGGCTTATTCCACTGGGCCACAAGCTCATTGAGTCCAAAACATGGAGGCCAGATTAGGCAGGAGCAGAGATGAGTACAGTTCGACTGTACACTCAAACAAAAGAATGATAAAAATAAGAGCTGGGCACAGGGCTCCAAATACACAGCGGTGACAGAAAGAGGACAATGGACAAAAGAGAACCAGGGAGGACTATCTGAGGTGGCCTGTGTCGACTGCCATTCAACCACAGTCTATTTTCTTTCCTGGGCTAGGATACTGTACATCTACAGTAGCGACACCCTGGAGAGGAGTGTTGACTGTTTGTTCCTGACAAATGCACAGTCTTCATTTCTACAAAAAACAAATCAAAGATAAATTTGTGACTGTCAAATATTAACGGCAGCCGTTGACAAAGGTAAAAAGCCCATTCTGGTGAGAACGTCATGCCTCATATGTGATGATGAGGTAAAAAAATGAACCATCTATTTATAATTGTGATTATTGTAAAATCATGTTTATCTGGAAAGCCTTAAGAGGCTCGCAAAATGTACCCCAATATAGGTGTGACCAAATTGTTGATAATAGCAAGCTGACTGAGAAACCTTGTTTTTAGGGCCATTAAACATCTTTTTTTTTTCCTTCTTCAAAAGGTTTATTTCGCCCTCTCCCGCTAAGACCTATCCTGTCGTCTCTCTACCTCTCCTATCCCTACTGACTCATTGTCAGACAGTTGTCTCAATTAACCCAGACGGCGACTCAGCTTAAGATAAGCAGACTGGGTCTGATGCGGGCCTGATAAAGGCTAGTCCTATCTCCCACTAACGACCAAACACCTCCACATATGCACAGATGTCTGCTTTGGTTACAGAAATTGCAAGGAAGGGAGATAAAGAGAAAGAAGGAGGGGCTTAATAGGTGAGAGAGATAACAAGATAGGAAGAGGCTTGAGAGAAAATTGATGAGGATTACCACTGGAATGCAGCCTGCATTCTTTCACATTTTTCCCTTTCTACCAATGTTTGGACCAGCACGGGCTCGACTACAGAGGGTTGCTTATATTGTTCTCATGTCCTCATGACACTCTTTGTCTTTGTCATCTCATGCATTCATAGTGTATAGTTTTGATTTAAATTCAAGGAAGATCGCAAAGAACAATTCCAGCAATTTAAATCAGCAATTCTAGTCATTTTTCCCCCTATCCACTCACTACATACACTTATTAGTTTTTACCCTTAGTTTTTGTAAAATGGCCTAATATCCAAATAACTGGATTTTGGTCCTTTAGAAAGTTTACTGTCACCACCAGCAGATGCAGATGGTCTCTTACCAGTTGTCTTTGTTTTGGGGGCAATGCTGGGGGCTGCAGCGGCTCGTGGACTGAGTCTGTGCTGCTGAAGGAGTCATTGAAGCCGTAGACCTCCTGGAAGCGCTTGTTACGCTGCTCATAGATGCTCTCGCTCTGCGGCATTTGGTAGAACATGGAGGGCTGCGGCTCCGAGTAGTCTTCCACAAACTGCATGTACTGGAGGACTGGAGGGGAGAGACGGGTCCGATTATGTAACATATATTGTTCATGCTGCTCAGAATCATGACTCTCGGCACACCCAAGTCAAGAATGTACTTTTTTAGTTAGTAAAGGGCCGGGTAGTGGGCTCCTGGTTTGGGGTCATCACCTGGCTGCTCGTGCCTGGTACGGCCCCATAACCCACCGACTGGCCCTAAACGATTTGATGTGTAAAATCTGTGGAGTTTCACTTTAAACTGACATCAGACAGTGACTTGAATATACATGTATTTCGTCACATTATGAAAAGTATTTAAGCTAGCAGGAAGGGCTGACTGTATAGAATGACATAATACAGTAGCTTGAGAGGAAGTGATATAGCAGGTGTGTCAGGAAATGACCAAATGTTGCCCTCTGTGCCCCTGGAGCCAGACCCATTGTAGCACATCCTGGTATTCACTTCCTGTCTCTATTCACAATGGAATATTTCCTTGATATAAGCTATTCTTCAATGAACTGATGATGAAGTGCAGCCAATGTCCTGTTGTCCCCTATTAAATCAACCTCATCCCTTTCCTTAATTCCCTTCTTCATTAGACTCTGTCCCTTCCTTTGCTTACGTGCCCTCTCTTCAGGCATCTCATTTAAAATATCTCTTTTCTTCCCTGCCTTCTCATAACATCCCTATTCCCTCCTCTCCCTTCACTTACTGTGTCTGCTTTTCTTTTCTGGGAGGGGCGGTGGGCTAGCAGACAAATCTGCATTCTCGCTGCTCATGTACTGCGCGACGAACATGCTCCCATTTGTCTGGGGCATGGGTGAGATGGGTGTGAAAAGGGGAAATGGCGGCGTAGGGTGCAGTTCCTCTTCTGACAAATTGTCATACTGGGAAGGGTGTCGCTCATACAGCACCCTGGACCCTACGTCAGGGAAGGGCGATGCCTGGGTACTGCGTCGCTTCTTCTGGGGAAGGGCAGGTGGTGCGCTGATGCGGAAGGACAGGGGATTCATTTGATTGGGCTGCGGGGTCCAGTACTCTGGGGTTTGCTGCGGTGGAGGAGCACTAAAGCGGGGATGTGAGGGATGCTGTCCGGGTACTGGGGAAGAGGACTCGCTGTGAGACTCTGGCAGGGGGCTCAGACACCCTCCCACTGGTATTGGGGGCAGGTTTTCCCCTACCGACAAGTCCTGGTGGAGGAAGTCATAATCCGGGTCGTAGTTCTCTGTGTTGTCTGAAAAGTTGAAGAAAAGGAAAAGATTTCATTTTTGTAATAATTTACCCACAATGAACACGTACTTATTGTGTACGTGTATTGTCCTTGACCTTCACAATAAACAAAATGCTCATTAGCAAAGGTTTTTCAAGGGGTTGGTTCCACTGGCTAATGGTCAAGAAACCAACAAATCTCTTCCAAAACATTTTACATCGTCTCACTCACATAACGTAGCTAACGTATATAAACTCCTGTACCGTTTAATCTGCACTTGTACGTGTCTGGTCAATGTGCTCTTTGCAAGCAGTTGTCTATGTCGCTGTCTAAGATTTGTCTCTGTATTCTTACCAAGTGTTTCACAGCTTGTGTTACGAGAGCACTGACCACTGTCCTGCTCCATGGAGGAGAGCTGTTCATCTGACTTGCTGAGTTTCCCCATGCTGCTGCAGGGAGATAGACGTGGAGAGTCGCCCCCGTACGACTGGCTCCCCCCAGAAAAACGCCTCTGCAGTAACTCCTGCTCATAGTCCTGCTGCTGCACAGACAGAGAAATTCTTAAAAATATTATTTCTTTCCTGCATGTTGTGTTGCTATGGTCCTCCACTGAAAATGAAGGTAAGCTATAAATGGACCAGAAAGTCTAATATCTTATCATGAGCTGGAGCTACAGCCTCACCTGTCTGTTAACACTGCAGGGCAGACTGGAGCCGCGGCTCATAGGGGCAACCACTGCCACCCGTGTGGGCGAAGGAGCTGACTGACGCTTCTTTGGGGGAAGAGCTGGTGGAGGACTATAAAAGAGATAAACAGCAGAATTACAGAGCAGAATTGTCCCTGAGGCGAAGTCAATGCAGAAAAAAAAAAACACTTTCTCAGACATGTATGCACACACAAATCCATGTATGAATACATGAACACACACACACACCATCATCATCATCTTCCCCCCCGGAGAACAGTGAGATGAAAGTGAGCGTGTTTCATGTTAGCCTCTCTCAGCTCTGACAAGAAGTTGTCCTGCTTGTCAAACCAAAATTCTTTCAGTGAGTTAATACCAGGTCAAAATGCGACAAAGGGCGGGAACATAAATCACCATGATATGGAGGCCAGTGAAAAGACACTGCAGAGGTCAGTCACACATTCTCATGCACTGGACGGTCATCTGATTGGATGATGACTTCTTCGAGGAGTACCGAGGATGACACAGACGTTGGGATGATGCAATCATGCAAGTCAAGAAAAACTTTCATCCAATCAAGAAGCTTTTTTGGGTTGGGGGGTCTAGGGTGGGATGTTATAATGGAGACTGATGATCCTATAGGCTAACATACTTCTCCTTCTGAGAGGGTCTCCTTTGGCCGGCATCAGCACTCAACTGTGCTCTGTTCCCAGAATCCAAAGGGAAACCAAGGATGAAAGAGATAGAGAGAGACAGCAGAAAGAGTAAGAAAGGAAGAGACAGAACAACAAACAAACCAAAGTGGGCTTAAGCGTGAAAGTGGAAGATTTTAGAGAGTCTCTAATTTTGCGTTTGGACTGATGGATGAGCAGCTGGGCTGAGAGGCAAATGACTAGTAAGACCTTTGCACAAGGTGCCTTTTTTTCGTGCTAATATGCACTTCAATGATATTTGGCAAAATTGTATCCATCAGATCAGCGATGGAATTTCACTGAGTGATATTGCGGCTTGTATTTTTCAAGGTTTCTCTTTCAATGGGTACACATCTAACCAGTCAGAATGTGTGTTGTTGACAACATCATATTTTGAAGCATTTGTGGTAGAAGAAGAAGCAGTCCGATATAAAGTTTATATGTAGATTTAATAGATTTATCTTTAGCCATTGCTTCTGGTTATTGATGTTCTTAAAATGATATGATGTAGCCAAGTTGAAGCTATAGGATCAAACAACAAGATTACCATCACTTCATGTTGATTCCACCTCTCTTTTCCAGAGCTGCAATTTGTTTCTACTCTACATTTGAAGAGTGTAGGACGCAATCAAAATTCACCTACAAATTATTTGCTATTTTCAAAATCCTTTAAACTACCATAAAGTTTCAGATGTTCAAACTTGCAGTAGGTGCGAGGAAATCACCTTTCAATACCCATATCCTAAAAGCTGTCCCTATTCCTCATTTGGTGTGTGAAACATTTTCACGTAACTTCAATGTAAACTGAAACAACTGTGGAGAATAAATGCAGAACGGGCTCTTCTGCATTTGTCAATACAGTGGAGAACAGTCACAACATTTGTGTGGCCAAATAACTGCCGAGCCACATCTCTGCAGCTCAATGTGTGGGAAAAAACACGACTTGAACTGAGAAAAGAAAAAACTGATATTCAAGTCTTGCAAAGATGAGAGACTTTGATACCCAACAACGTCAAACAAACTATATGAAGGAGCAGCTCAGTACCAGAGAACTTCCTGCAGAATTAATTTGTAAGTCTAATATTCAATTTCACTTTGGCAAGCACCTGGTTTTAAGCATTAACTTCCTTAATTGCCAAAGAGCATCTCAAAATAGGGAGGGTGCAGTATAGTACAGCTGCAGAGTGTATGGTCCTCACCTGAGCTCTGCCATCTTTGCTTCTGGAAGTGGGGGTTTGGGTGGGGCTACCTCCTCATCTGGTATCTCAGGGGCAACCTCTGCAGGGACAACTGCTGGAGCGGTCTTATTCGAGAGCTCCTGCTCCCGATCTATCGAGGGCAACTCCGTTGACACGCTGCTTCACACATAAAAGTTGTCTGAGTGAACAAGCTACTTTGAGTGTCTGGATGTTGGTGTTTCAGGAAAGCAGTATTTTTGTACTCACCATTCTGCTGTGGTAGCAGGTGGTGCTGGTTTGTTGGGTGTGGTGGGTGATGGCTGCTCCTGTTTCTCTATGGTCAGCTTCACAAGTTCCTATTCATAGACAGACAACAAAGCTAGCTTCAGCTGATATAGGGATTAAGGCGGGACCATTCACACATTTTTTCCAGTGAGGGGCCTACCTTTACACCGTCCAGCACTGCTTTGATGACACTTGTGACTGATGCCACATTTTCCTTGTCTTCCAAGTCAATGCCATCCAGCATCACCTGGTCTGCCCAACGGATGAGGTTGGCCAGACTCTGGTACACACGGTTATGGCAGGAAGACAGCGCAGAACTGTTGGAAGGGTGTGAAAGTAAGGATGGGTGAGGGTAAGAGTAGAACACGGCAATGAACAGGACAGAGGAATTCAAGTAGGAGGAAAAAAGTGGCACATGAATCAGATAAAAAGGAGATGATGACAGCATGGTGGTGAGAGCAGGCATAGAACCCAGAGGTGCAGAAAGAAGAATGATTAAAGACAACACAGAAGAGGGATGTGAAAAAAAGTAATTGGACAAGTATATGTTAAACCGAAGGTGAGAAAAATCAAGTAGAAACAAGAAAACATGAGAAGCTTCATTTATCATCTATTACACTACATATTTAGGGGAAATTTGTTGAGGAACTGCAGGCTATTCCTGACAACACAGAAGTAATACGCTCACTCTAACCACACAAGGAAGCAGGGTGTTGTTCAAACCCAACACTAAGGTGTGGCACAGGCCTGTACCAACATGCTGCAGCTGATTCACAGTGCTGGAATATCCATCCACTGTCTCTCCACAGCTTAGCCCCAACGTGAGTGGGAGACGACTATCTACGGGGGCTCGCAGAAGGATTTAAGGGATGGTGGAGCAATTGGGAGGATGGAGAGGTTTGACCCAGAAAGATTACACGAGCTAAAGGTTGTAGGTTACACCAGAGCCCAGTAGGAATTGTGGAATTGTAACAAGTCTGCATATTAGAGTGCCTAGTCAGTTTGACTTTGGCAAATAAGCACTTAATTCAACACAACCCTGTGTCAGACAGTGAGTAGGAGTTACACCCACTGTTGACCTACTTATTTGACCAGTATTGATTTAAATCACTGCGCTACAGTGGAAGTGAACAACACTGTTAAATAACTATGATTCAACATTTTGCATGCTAAACAGATGGCAAAACTAACTTAACAACATTTACAAAATTCGATTTATGTCACACAATAGTGACTGCATGTACAGCAGCTTATTTACCAAACAAACATCTGAAGTGTTGTGAATTAACTAGCCTGTGGCAGTAGTGTATTCAAGTTGCTGCATGAATTCTAAGGCTAAAGCAAAACATAAAATTCTACTGTGATCTACTGGGGTCTGTCTCCATCAGACTGAGGTCAAATCCCCAGAGATGGTTGCTTCTCAATGTTGTAGCAACAATCCATCAGCTTCTTTTAAACACAGCGATATTAGTTTAAAAATCTGCCACCTCTGACCTCAATACCTTCATCAGCATTGACGGATGGGAAAAGTCACAAAGACAAAGACAGAGACAGAGAGGTTCTAACATGTCTCGACAGTCCAAACAAATCTGAGGGTGCTTTCACAGAAGGGGGTTGATGTCATTCACAGAAAGTATAGCAAAACAAATTCTGTTTCTGAGAGGTGGCATTTATTTCCATCCCTTGAAGGTAGGATTTTTGATAATGTGCCACATTCTCATTAAAATGTGAACGTAATCTTTAAAAGACGTCATGCATCAAGTCCAGAGCACCTTGCGGCAAGGGATGTCACTCTTCAAAAGCTGCTTAGCGAGTGGTAGTCAACATCATGCTAGTTCTAACATGTCTTGCGTGCATAGCAGCTATGTGGTAAGTTACACTGAAAGGCAGAATTCATAAGAATGATTCAACAAATTGGTACATTGTAAATGATCATATCTAGTAAAGGACAGCGATCAGGGAGCAAGGTTTGTTGTACAGATATCCATCTTGAAAAGATAACGTTTATAGGTTCCAGGGAATGAAGCCTTTCAAATATTATCCTCAATTATCTATCAAACGTTAGTGCTCACCTTTGTTGTACCCGGGCCTCCACCTGAACCAGGGGCAGGATTGCTTCCAGCACCTTGCTAGCAGAGCCAGGAAGCATCTCCAGCACCTTCTTCTCTACAACCATTTTGTCCACAATAGTCTTGAAGTAGCGCAGGGCACTGACCACCTCCTTCTCATGTTCCTCCAGTCGACTGACCTTCTAAAAAACAAGAAAATAGTGGGTCAGAATTACAGTACAAAACCATTTCTGATTATCATAATAATGACGGAAATGACAAGCTCTTTAAAAACACAAACACAGTGAAATACTCATCACTGAACAACCTATTTAGTATTTGGACCATCACAGCAGTCTGTGCTCTCTGCTGTGGTTTTATGACTCCCATGGTTTGCTCACAGTTCAAGGCACCATCTATCAATTGATGTGGCTTGGAGCCATCTTGGTTCTACAGCTTTTTCAGGCTCTCTAGTCTTTCACGGCAGGACTGCTGGGGAATTTACTCATTACACTAGAAGCCTTAAGAGGGAGAGGAGGTGTTCATTCAGGAAGTGGCCCAATTCCATTCAAGTCTTTACAGATTTAGACACCTGCTGAAGCACACGCAGCCGCCACAGGGACTGGGAAGCGGTGGGAACCAGCAGGGATATTTGGGCACACACTGACACAATGGGATATGAGAGCACAAAACATTACGGCAGGAAAACAACTGCCTCACAAATAGTAAACAAAGGCAGAGAATAGGTGGGAAAGAGATGGATTTCCCACAACACACACTTTTTCTGTACACACACCTTGTTAGTAGGTTTCTCAGTACTCTTGGCTGCTGGCTCGGGCTGCAGTTGCTTGCCCTTCTTGGATGGTGTCCTCTTGATTTTGGGAGAGTGGAACTTGTCCATCAGCTTCATGGTGAAAGAGGAGAGATGGGAGCGCTGCGAGTCTGTGGACAGAAGGAAAGCAGAAAAAGTTGAGTGGTCAGTGAATGACGACAGATTCTCAGAGGGGGCACATAGAAATTAGATTAAAAAAACAGATGGCACAAGCACACTGAAGTGTATCACACAATGTCACTCAGTCAAAATTATGCTCAAGTGTAGTTCTCAATGCCAGAGATGCAAAAACCAAACTCGAATTTTAATGAGAAGATAACACCAGATTTTTATAAGTGTAAATAAGTTATGAGTTTTTGTAACACCCGTTTTGAATCTGCTCTTTTTGTTTCCAGCATAAATCTGCTGGGCAGGATCTCCCAGCAGTCCATGATGTGCACACGTGTGCACAAAGAGAGAGCAGGACAGAGGAGAAGACCGTGGTTATAATAAAATACTCTAGTTAGTGCTGAGATTAAATTTGCTTTATGATACATTATTGAGAGAGGGTTCTTAATGGAGTAATTTAGCTGAATTCCAAATTTTCAGTGTAGAGATTGCTGATTGTATCTCAGGAGAAAAGAGTTCTCCAGCTCGCTCAAGGTCCCCCTTCACCTCTCTGTCCCAACTCTTTATCTTCCCAACAAACTGAATCAAGAGATAAATGACAACGGTGGGAGTCAGCAGGAAGTGTGGGTTTTTATCAGCAACAAAATTGCGCCTCTATCTGCCGCAATCTCCCCTCAGCTCGATGACAGCAGGATCTGGCATTCCACGGCCATCAGCGTAAAAACACTGAATGCTGAGTAGCAATCGACAACAGTAAAACACCACAAACTAGAATTCCAGCCGCGCAGCGCTTTCATCTGCACCATCAATCCACATGCCTCACACATATCCACTCTACTGTTCTTTCCCTCCACCCCTAATCCTCCAAAGCCAAAGTTCGTTGAGGCAGCCAAGAACGGTTGTGTCTCATTAAAAATGTTGATGTGAACGTATCCAGTGTCGTTT
Source organism: Hippoglossus stenolepis (assembly GCF_022539355.2). Classification (NCBI taxonomy): domain Eukaryota; kingdom Metazoa; phylum Chordata; class Actinopteri; order Pleuronectiformes; family Pleuronectidae; genus Hippoglossus; species Hippoglossus stenolepis. The sequence continues at coordinate 13,936,201 of NC_061500.1, forward strand.
CCTCCTGATACAAATGCCTGTGATGAGGCATGCATGACCCCTAAGGCTCTTGTTTTACACTGCTTTTTTAAAATCTTATCACAGTTTTGTGCAAAAATGTATCAACAATTGCTGTTTTGCAGGAATTAGTAAGTTTCTCATGGTGCATGGTTGATTAAATAAACCACTGAGCTACTGGAAACGTGTCTCATGACTCTGTCACTTTCATCCTCTATTGAGCTATTTCAAAAATCCAAATTGGTCAAATCCCTCAAAAAGACATGACAGGGAAATTTATTTATCTCCATAAATAGAAAAGCTTTGTTTAAAGATACAATACAACTTTATTACTGGAAGACAGGCAAGACAAATATAGACTATTTCTACATTTGATTTGCGGGCCAGTTATGTTACTTCACTTCAAAGTAAAACTTCCGTTTGACAGTTTGCAATCTCTTCTTGCAGAGTGTGATGAACTGAATGTGCTCTCCCTCTCATCAGCAGAGAGAAATGTCATCCAGTCAGCTGGGCAGGATTTAGAAAACAAGAGAAACAAAAAAGAACTTGAGACAAAGAGCTCGGAGTCAGACTAGGGATGACACAAAGTGAAGACCTTTCAGTAGGGGGCAACCTGCTCATCTAAACAGCTGCCTGTATCAATTCTCTGTATCACAGCCACAGGGGATGCAGTGTTTGCTTCAGTGCACCTAAAAAGAGTCTGAACAGCATAGCACGGGCTGACAGTGTGTGAGGATTTTTTTGTACCCTGAGGGTGTACATATCTGTGCTTTGCTGGTTTTGCCAGTTTTGCCGCAAGCCATGTTGCTATCCTGGCAGGACTTTAAATGATGGCCATGTGTTGAGCGGATCATATGTTTTTGATTGCGCAGCAGCCTCCATATGAATTTAATTCTCAGATAATCCTATCCATTTGACCCTGCTGACCTCTTATTCCTGGCATGAGTACAGGGAATGCGGTTAACGTCACAATTTGCTGGTCCCTCGCACTCAATCTCAGCTTCAACAGGCCCAGAAGGACTATGAGCGCATTTGCAGCTGCAACTTTGGGTTGAGATATGGTGACGTCAGCATGGTGAGTCACCGGAATGATCAATACATCTGGTCCCTTAGACAGCATCGCAGCTCCTGTGGCTCAGCTGTTTATCATGCACACAGGGCTGGTTCCCCTCCTACTCTGCTCGCTGCTTCACTTCTCTAACACCTCCCTCCCCTTCCTCTTCCTCTCGAGTTCGTCTGGCTCAGCATGACATCATCAACAGAAAGAAAAGAAGAGGGTGAAGGAGAGCAAGTCAGAGAGGGTGAAAGAAAATAAAATGCAAGACAGACAGAGAGAGGGGGGGGGGTTGCGGTGAATACAGTGACATGCTCTGTTATAGTCATGTACGCCTCTCAGCATCCATCCTCCATAGAGAGGCCAACATCCCTCCTGCTCTCCCCTGATGCCTGCGTGCTGTTGTCCACAGTTATGAGGTGGTGATGTCATTGGTTGTAATGTCTCTCGCACTGAATCTGACTAGTCATGGACCAAGCAAAAGACTGAAAGAAACCTCAGTAAATTTTTTTCCCTTTTTCCCTTTTCAGTTGCCCAGGCCACAACACGTCTTTGTACTGGAGTACTTCCTAAACACTGTGTGGTCAAACACCCCTGCAAAATATTTTCATGCACAAGTTTAATGTTTCTTTAAAGCCAATATCTGGATTTATACTGCTTTAAAATTGCATTGTAAAGAGTGTAAAGAGTCGGATTGGAAATGAATACTACAATTTACCCAGTGTGGACCCAATAATTCACAACATGTTTTTCTTTTTGATTCCCAGTGGCCCCCTTATTGCTTCACAAAATATTATCTTCTCTTTCCAAATCGACATCTTTGTCAGCATCCTGTGTTTGGCACATCTTTTTCGTCCTAAGACTTTTTTTTCCTGAAGTATTTTATGTCTTTCGCACATTAGAAACGACAAGACGTCCACTTGCTAGCAGTGAATTTTCTGGACATCTTCCAGCTGTATTCTTACATGGGCTGCCTCAACATAATCCGGACATTTTACTAAGGGGCTGGCAGTAAAAGTTCTGAGACTTTTCCGTTCTCACGTACAGCCCCTCTAGAAAAATTTTGGAAAAATATCCCAAATAGTTCAGTGCATGTCTGAAAGCAGCTAATGTTACACTATAACCTCACAGTCACTCGTAGAGTACAATTACAGTGGACATTTCAGCTCATGTTTGTTCCCTTTCTAAATTGGTACGGGCAGCAATTTTTTTTTCAAATTGTATGTTTTTTATGATGCTGTGAAGGACATACGAAAAAAGAAAAATGAGGAAATCGCTTAAGATTGATTGTTAAGAATAAATAGAGAAGGATTTCGCTTATAAAACATAAGCATCTAAATTGGAGGCATCTAAATTGCTAAAACACTTTGAGATGCTCAGAAAGGCCTTGGGGACATGTAAAACAAACACTCCAGTCTGAACTGCTCCTGAACAAAGCCTGGGAGACGTCTCACACAAGTCTGTTGTGAAGTAGAGTTCCCGGGAGTCTTATAGTTGCTGAACTCACACAGGGTCTAAATTTATGGGTGCTTATGGCAAACACAAACAATCAACTCTATGCTATACGCCTTAAATTGATTTTTTAAGTACATTTCACAGTGCGCTCATATTTTCTCATTTGCCAGATTAACTATGGACCTGACCTTGTTTCTTAAATGTTATACATGGATTCAAGTCATCCAGGTACATCTAGTATCCTACCAGGAAATCCGACATGTCCATGGTTTCCCCTACCACAACACACATCCACAAGAACAATTCTTTCAGGTTGTAGATGTTAAAGATCACTAAAATAGATCTTAACTTGTGTTACGTTCAGTCATTAAGCTGAGCTGCCGATTTCTGTCAAAAATCTGACTTTGACATTTGAGCACAAATTGCAGATCAAAAAACAAATATGATCATGTTTAAAGAAAGGATTAATGAAAAAATTAAGCTTTTACATTTCTGAGACAGAGAGACTTTCTTCAAATGACTTGAAACACTAAAAACTTATAAACAAAAAAAGAGTGTAATAGAACATGGGTCTGCGAGCAGGAAAGGGTCGATTTCTGTGTATATATAAATTGTGCTCGGTTGGTTTTATGGGCAACACAGACCATCAGGACATTGTGAAAACCTTTGACTTATGTTCAAGTGGTTGCACCGACTTTTGCACGGATAGTTTTCTTTAAATGATTTGTTTCAGAATGCACTGAGACGATGAAATAATACACATTAACAACTAAAGCTTTACATTTAGATACAGTATGCACTATTCTTGGAGCCTGACCCAAACTCTGGACAGAAGATAAACAGCAGAATAATTCAGAGGGGAATCCCAGGATCCCAGTTGCTGGTCAGGATCCCTACAACACAACTGATCACCAGTGACACATGAGCTTGTCCAGATCTGACTGAAGAGCTGTCAGACTGGCAGATTGATCTGGTTCTTGTTCAGTACAGGTGTGATCTATACTGGACAGCTGGTCTCACCCCCACTCAGAATAGGATGAAGACATGGTACAGGGATACAGGGGAGGCTGTGTTTTAGGTTACAGACACAGCTGTCACCTCCTGCTCTACTCAGTGAAAGTGTGTGCAAGTCCCACGTATATGGACTTGTAGAGGCTGCTAAAAAAACTGCAACAAGGGTCACAAAGGTCACTGGGCCAGCTGTTGAGTGGGGGAAGAAGGCAAGAGGGGGAAATAACTCATCTGACCGAGCAAACTGTACAGTGGTTAAAAGGATGTAAGAATCTCCTCAACAAGACAGGACAAGACAACAAACAGTTGAAATGATGTGCGAAGCCTGGGCGGACTAATCTTATTACATTTTGTTCTTACTCTCTACAAACTACCCGGAAAACTAAAGGCGTTTTCAGACATGACCTGTGGGTAAAATCCCTAGAATTGGCTATGGGGTTTAACCTCAGTTTGCCTTTCACACATGCACAACACAGCAGAAGTCTTTTTGCACAGACGCCTTCGCAGCAGCATCAAGTTCTCCGCATTTACATGCGAGAGTTGAGCAAGCCGGTTGCAGCAGGCAGAGACAGGAAGTGATGTATTTACTCGGCTGCGGAGATCACAGACACTGGTGTCAGCTCTTATCACCACAAACTTTCTTGACATCTTGGTCGGTGCCCTCTACATGTATGACAGCGCCAATGAAAACCTAACCTCCTTAGTGGAGGTAATATTTAGAAGACTACAATAATAACACAATGTATTTTAATACTATTAGCTCAGATCGGATGTATAGGATAATGTGTCATATTTATATATTTACAGAATTATGACCCAAGATTGAATTTTCCTAACCATGCTTGATACAAGCTTGGGCCATAATTGGATTAAATGTATGTCACCTCACCTTAAAGCATCAGCTAAAATTGGTGTAACATACTATTTTCTGTACTTTGAAAAGTCAGCTGCATTCATTCTTGGTACATATGAAAATGACAGAAGCTTCACCCTGCTATGGTATACATTTAAATAGACAGTTCATTGTTTACTAGTGATTCTGTCTGGAATGAGGACTTATTAGTTCATAAAAACGACAACATAGTGAGTGAATTACTGTGCGCTACACTGTAAAACAAAAACCGCGAAGACACAGAGCCAAGTATCGTTTCTCCACAGGCAAGTCCTGCTGTGGTGCAACAGAGTGGAATGCAAGCTGGAGGCACGCGAGATGAACAGTGAGGAGAAAAATGAAGAGGAAAGAGAGAAAAATTCAACAGGAAATAGTTAAGTGCTTAGTGAATTATTTATTCTCTCGATTGTAGTGGTTGGCTTCCTGTTGGCTCTGTTCAATTTTCAATAAGAATTATCTTTATGCTCTCACTTATCAACAGGCACCACTGCAGGATACAGCAGGCGGTGTGTTGTGTAGCTACAGACCAAGAATGGGAAGGGCAGGGAGGAAGCCCTGGTGAGGAACGTGTCCCTGGTTAATGGTTGAATGGGGGGGCTATGGAGGAAGAGGTCCGGTGAAGGGTTTTTACAGTTTTCCAGCTGTTCTGTTTGACTAGGTTGTTCAACACTGAGCCACGGGGACGCTGGAAGCATCCAGTTCACTTACTGAGTGAGTAAATGAGATACAGTAGATGCTAAGTGCTCAAGCCACTTACAGTCTATTGTATTTCATTTAACAAATGAGTAAATGAGACACTTAGGACATGTTTTCATGTGGACAATTAAATTATAAATGCAAGAGATGGCACCTCCAAATACTGGTTGTCTTCAGCAACTCACTTCTAAATTACTTCTCAAGTCTTACAATTAACATAACCGATGAATAATTGTGACATGGCATCTGAGCAATTACATCAGGGATTACAATCAGCTATTACCAATTTCTAATGGAAAGAATGATGAGCTACTTTAAAGTCAATCCATCCATCATTATCTACATCATTTATCCTTTAAGGGTTGCACAGGAGGGGCTAGAGCCAATCCCAGCTGACATTGGGTAAGAGGCGGTGTACACCCTGCATAGGTCACTATCCTAATGCAGGGCCAACATACTGAGACAACCAACCAACTTCCAAGTTTAATTGACATTAAATGAATACTTCACTTAAGCGACATTTTTTCTTCTGGCTTATTTATAACATGCAATACCTTTTCAAGATTAAAGATTCATACATTTTGAAGTATGTTTTAATACATTAGTTACTTCACTAAAATCACATATTTTATCTTGATTTCAATTCTTGTCTGAAAGAAAATGCATGTGAGGTTCTGTCTTTTCTTGACCTCTACTTCATAACAACCACTTACTCCAATATCTTAGGTTATCTACAGCTTCCACAAACATGCCAGTCAGTTTATGTCACTGACCAGCCAACCAGCCCCACAAACCATGGGTAAATGATCAGGGACAAATATCAAAGTGGTGAAGAAGGTGCTCTGCATGCTAGGTTGCATGGGAACAGACAGCTTGGTCAACCATGGCTAACAGAGCGTGGCCACACAACCAGATCTATAACTGCTTAGAGAGATGCTGTTTGGTAATCTGTGTTGAGCCCTTTGTGTGACATGAAGATGTGAAAGTCAACGAGAGTCAGTGAGATGCCAAAAATCCTTTCCTTGAGAGGTTGCGTGCAATCTGCTCTCACATTTGACCAAAGATGTGACACAGTAGGCGTCTTTTCGGGGAACTCCTGCTCTGTGGAACACACCACACTAACCACTTTAGACGGCTAAGAAAGTTCAGAAAATGAGAGAATAACATTTAAAATGCAAATGTAACCTAAAATTAAATACCCTCACTTAACACCCCATGACACATCTAAAAAGGAACTATAGCTCGACTTCATTGGCAATGAAAATATATTACAATAAGCCATAACAAGCAACAAGCAGCATATAGAGGCACGGGGGGAAAAACTGTATAGTCTCTTGTTAGCACAAATTGCATTCCTGAGTCTGTTTATTTGTATGGTGTATTCTTATTACGAAGTCCAACAAGATGATATCACATCCAAATATTTTGATCACATCAACAGTTTAGTTAGTGTGAAGAATCCATTATTAATTTACACTAAAACAAACTTATAAGTCATGCATCCATCTATGAAACCAACTACACAGACCTGCATTTCTGCTGTGCGACACTAAACTATAGTGTAGATGGCAATTGCCATGTATGTATGCAATGATCTGAGGTCAAACATATTTTTTAGGGCACTTTGGGAAACATGCATCGGTCTGTCGCAGTAAGATCTATAATATGCGTCTTCTGTCGTTTACTGCAATAAATCAGTAGCCTGAAGCATAATTAGACAACAGTACTTTTCACGCATAAAGTCACAAGGTCATACTGCTGCAGCACCATGACAGTAAAAAAAACTGGGTTTGATACACAACAGTAAAGGAAAACAAATGGAATGTCTTATAGCTGTAATCAAAGCTTAAAACAACTATGGGTTGGTTTAAGGCTACTGAGGTTAAACCCGACTATTCACAGGTCAATAATTACACAACATGCAGATGAGATGTGGATCATGTGCAAAAAGTGGGGGTGATGGGTGTGTGTGAAGATCGAATGTACTTGTTGTTGACTCTGAAAGTCACACTGTCATAACAGTGGTATCACTCATAGTTTAACTCTTCTAACTGGAGGACTGATGTTATCTCTTTTATGACGCTATTAAAATTATAATATGAACAGAAGACTGACTGGCACAGACTCAAGGATTTATTCCTTTTTTTATTTATGAGACATTACAATATGTTAATATTAGTAACATCTGGGAAATGTTTGATTCCAAATAACTATTTAAATAATTACTAAACAACTGGTGAGCTGTGTCTATAGTTATTGCTTTTATTATATGCTATTTGGAAAGTAAGGGGTGTGTTTCACTGTCAAATATTATACTGGGTAACTCCTGATGCATGGGCGACAGAAATAAATAGTAAATCTTGGCAGAGACTTTTTTTTTTTAAATGGCACAGTGGACCTCGGAGGCTGTGGTTATATTCAAAGCTCACAAAGAGAAGGTTTGTCTTTCAGGATCGTAGTATATGTTTAACATAAATTGTTGTACTTAATGCTCTATGGAGACATGACATGAAACTAAATTGACACTTTTCTAGAATAAAATCTGTATTTATATGGCAAGTTCCTCCACAAGCATCAATAAAGTGATATTTTTTTAGTTCACTATTGTATGACTGTGACTCAGGACCTTATATTATATGAAATATGGGTGAGCAGCCCAGAGAACAGTGTTTTGGAAGAGGGTGGGACCATTAGGCCTGTGTATTGTGTGGTGGCATAAACATTTACAAGTCTGTAGCCTCAATGCCTCCTCTGTTTAACTATGAAGCCAACAAAACTCCTTCTTCCAAGGCTCTCTGTGTGCGCAGCGTTAACACCATCTTTTCAACAATCTGAATTTCTCTCTGCCTCTGTACCTTGCCACTACTGCTGTGGCTCAAACTGCTGTGTTGTTCTTATTCGCAACATTGTTGGTAATTAGCCCACAGATTTTCTCTTTTCTAGTTATTGTGTGATGATGGTGAACACCACAGTGTTTGCATTTCGGGGAAACAGTTTTGTACAAATAAACTGTTGGGACTCCTGGTGGTTCTGCTGCCATATTATTAGCCCCCACCCCTAAGCTATTTTTTTATTTCTACCCATTCAATCCTCCCTTTTCTGTAACTGCAACTAAATCCTCAGCAATTTAATAGTTGTCCTGCGTGTGGATGCTTTAGCATTGCAAAGACCACAAACAGTACTGATTTATACCGCTCTGCATTGGCTGTGGGCTGTGACTGACCTTTAAGTTATTATGAATATTCAAATAATCCCCTTTGCTTGCCAGTAGTTGTAATTCTGGTTGGATGGATTCAATATGGGTCGAGGACTCATGGTAGGCACAGGAAGAGCTAATGGAAGTAGTTCATGGGAGCACTTGGCACGGCAGATCATTGAGGTTGTATTGAAAGCTACAGAGGGAGCCCTGAGGTCTAGGTCACTCAATTGTCCTACGCACAACAGACACACACACACAAACACACAATGCACAAGCATCCACATCCCCAGACAGAAACAAATGAGTACACAAAAAAACTATTCAACCACGAGCAAAGGATTGCAGAGGGGATGCCCCATTCTCAACAGCATCGACAACACACGGGCGGGAAGGTTTTGATGCCCCACTTGTAAAATAAAAAAACACAGTGACAAAATGGTTGAGTACACAATGGTAAGTAGGAAGAGTTCAGAGGTGAATTTGCATCACAATAGTTAAAAGCTATAAAATCTCATAGCCTTCAGAAAAATTAAAAGACCATGAACTTGAAAGCCTCTGTGTTTCGCTGGAGGAAAATAAGAAACACTTTCACTTGATATAATCAAATAGTAAACACAGCTTCTACATGCTCAAATCTACTATATTTCTGCTTCTAAATTAATTATCCTAAAGAAATTATATTTGTGTCTAGGAGTGACAATAAAATGCAGACTTTATTAAAGCAAGAGCAGATCAGTACTACATTAAGTCCAGTGTATGTTTCTCTAAGATACATTTTTTATGTTGACTTACTATGAGATTTCCCATAATTAATCACTTCCTTATTGTTATCAGAATACAGGGGTTACGAGATAATTGAGCTAACATTTTTTCACCATCCTTTGTCAGTTACTGTAATTAAATTGAACTTAAATGAACTTACATAAACTGAAACAATTAGGCAATTAATCGATCAACAGGAAAATATTCTGTTTTGATAACCTATTACTAATTATTCAATTAATTCCATATTAACATTTGTAACGATTTGTTTCTTTTCTCTACATTACCTTATAATAAAATGCATTTTCTTAGGTTTTGGATTAAATTTAGACAATACTAATTGATAATTTGATAATATCACCTTGACATATTTTACATATTCTCCCAAGTTTTGAAGAGCAGACAATTAATTTATTGAGAAAATAATCATCACATTAATCAATAATGAAAATAATCCTTGGTTGTAGCTGTGATATTGACTTTTGGCGAAACTAGGAACCCAAAGCAGTGATAGCTCATGATTCCACGAATGTGACATGAGGACTGAATGAGGTCACTGACAGTGTATTTACAGTGTTTTACTTGAGGGCAGTGCAAGCACATGTAGCGCTGAAAGTGGGAAATCACACAACACACACATGGACACACCATCCTGGGTACCCCTCCTGTTCCTTCCCTCCCGACGCCAAAGCCACTGGCACGATTTCCTGTCGCTCGTCTCCGTCATTGAGAGCCGCTCCCTCTTTACTGAACAAACTTCGCAGTCCACAACAGCCTGGACTCGACCCATGTGCTTCTACAGCTCCCCTGTTTAACAACTTTTCTTACCTAAACAAGACCAGCCTTATGTTTTTTGGAAACACAAACACGAATGCACACACACAAACACACACACACACACACACACACACACACACACACACACACACACACACACACACACACACACACACACGAGAAACTCACAAGACAGATGCTCACTGTGCTACACAACCACCCAATACAAACACGCTCAAAGCTGTCTGATCCTTCAAGTGACCTTCTGGCTACAGTGGTTTACTGCATTTTTTAGCATTCCATTTAAAGCTCGCTTTCTACACCGAATGTATCAGCAGAGAGAGAGAAGGCCGACAGGCACGGAGCAGGTTCACCTTGGGTGAAGCCAACAGACTAAAGAACCACAAAGTGCTATAAATACCCAGCATGTCAGTATCTCGAGCATCAAGCAGTAACAGAACAGAGACAATGCGACAGCTAAGAACCCTGTGATCTACGAAGATGAATTCATAGGAGAGTGCTGCAGGAATGAGACTTAAAACTGGAAATCAGTTAACATTTTTCCAGTTCACTCATCCAGTCGATGGATTTTTTTTAATCTATCTAGGTTATGGAATAATAGATACCTAGGTAATCATATTTTTTTAAAGCTTGTGTCTTAAAAAGACAGTTAAATGAGACAAAAAAAGTTGTTGTGGACAAAACCAAATGACACTATTGCTTTGTAAGAGAAAACACTTTTGCAGAAGAGGTAATGTTGCACTCACACATGTGTTGCATAAATGCTTGACGGTGGGTGTGCCCGATGCTTGGTGCTGGTTCAAGATTCTTTATTGTCATAGGCACAGTAAAAACAGGCCTCACACCGTATAATGAAATTCTTACTTTGCTAGTCCTCCAATGGCACAGAAATAAATATTAAACACAAAAATAGAGATTGAACACAAGATGTAAATGGTCTGTATTTATATAGCGCTACTTCCTGATCCACAGCCAATGACAACAATTACGGTTTCAAGCGTAGGACACACAACACAGCCTGCTTTCATGATAACATGCCATGCTAGCTAACAATGACGTGTCAAAGACAAGTACACAGGAAATAAAATCCACGACTAGATGAAGACACACCAGGTTAGCCAGTTGCTAGCACCTGCACTCGAGTGTTTATTTAAACGTGATTTGATTGAATGATGCCTCTGTCCCTGCATAAAAATGGAGCTCTGTTCAACTTCTGGCGCTAGAAACACCACACAACAATACCACAAAGCAGTTTGGCGTGAAAAAGATAAATCAAATTCAACATTCAACAGTGGTGTAGTTCCGTTTATAGCGAAACATTAGCTTTTTACTGCTGGTAAATGCTTAATCAAACACACGAGTGTCATAACTTGTTTGTCGAGGTGCAGCAATAATACAAAAGCCAGTGGAAAAATCCCATTGGCTCTTAGTCGAGGGAAACGGGGTGCTGCTAACTTCTGGGTTGGCCTACAATAAGACGTCACCCCCGCAGCACTTGGCTCTCATTGAAGAGCAGCTGTTTGGCATGAGAGCACGAGTCAAAAAAGGCACTATAAAGCACTTGAGATAGGAGACTGATCCCTCACACAAACGGCCACAAGAGAACCAATCATTTCATTGGCTGAGTATAAGACAGAGACAGATACAGAGAGAAGAAGAAGCATAAGCAGCAGCGCTCTTGTTGTGAGTAAATGGCCTCAAGCAGCGGGGAGTGGTACCACTCTCCCCGTGTTAGAGTGCTGTACAAAGCTGATCTTGTCTGTACATCTGGCTGCTTGTCAACCTCTTGACACTTTGTGCAAACACACAGCTTTGGACAGGACTGACGGACACATGCACCATAATACATCCACTTTTGCGGTTCTGACTGATTGTGGCAAAACAAACTCTTTGCATTAAGATTGTTCCACAGCTTCTTACAAAATAGGCTTGGATGTGTCCCTCACAAAGAACAAAACTCGTCACTTATAATTAGGTCGAGGTTGTTGAAAATCTGTCAGTGATGAATAATCTGTCACACAATAAAATAACTTTTTCCTTTCTTTTTTGTTTTGTTATTTTAATTTTAATGCACACAAGTAAACCATGTTTCAATCACTAGTCTTAATGTGAAAATTGATCGACTGATGTTTAATCCTTTGGCTTTTCTCTGCATGGAGACACACTGCAGCACACTTACTAAACAAAACCAAGCACATGTGTCATAGCTGCAAACGTCTATCATAAAGAACTCCAAAATCTATGTACATGTATACTCAAAATGATTTACAAAGTCATTTTGGTGGGCTCTTTGATAAACATCTGGTACTATAAAAAAAATCCACTCAATGTATTCAGATTCATTTATGAAATGACTGTAAGGGGGGATACATCCTCCACTACTGCAGGAGTCTGAGTATATAAATGTAAATGTCCTTTTGCTGCAGCTGCAGCACTGAGTGGAGAAACAAAAGATGCTTCTGGAGAACCTTTCAAAGAACTGAGGCACCTGTCTTCATTAACACAAAGAAAAAGGAAACATTTGTGGTATTGTTCAAAATATGCATTTCAATCTTCAATGTAAACAGTCTGAGCATGTGCTTGCTCAGGTCTCATTAAAGTTCAACATGAATAAGAGCTATATGAAGAACAAAGAGTCAGTATCTGTGTTGAATTAAGGATGTTTTCTGTTTGACCTCTTCAAACCAAAGTTAGCTGTTGGCAGGAGCCAACTTGATCTATGTTGAACTATTTCAGAGTTGTAGTGTTGCAGTGTAACATTCTATCATTCAGGTTGTGAGGGGAGGAACATCCAAGAATAAGTGGGTCAGTGAAGGCTGACGCACTCAAACAGAAAGTCCACATTCTGCCTACAGGGCCATGGGCTTAGCCACAGTCAAAGTGACAGGATAAACATTGTCTACATGAAAGTATGTCAAATACTGGTTGGTATGTTAACACAATATAAAACGAAAAGATTTAGAATCATGCATTGACCCAAACAGGAACCCACAGATACACACAGTCACACCCACCCACGTCTGCCTTCACAACAACCATGACTTGTTTGCAAGCAATGTCAACTTCTCTTTTCATTCCTGATTTAGACTGGAATCGGAAACTGGCAGCAACTGTGGGACATCCCCTTCATTGTCGGCCAGCTCCCTGACCCAGCCATGCCACCCACAGGTTTTAATGATTTGACACCCTCAATACAAGAGCACACACACACAGACATGTGACATAAAAAAGCTTTTCGGTCATTGAGGCCACTCACCATTTTTGACTGTCACCCTGCTCCTCACTGTACTTTGGTTGCTTAGAAAATTGTATTGACAAAATATTTATTTATTATCATTCTCCGTGATGGGGTCATTATGGTATATGTCATGTAAGCACTCAGGTCACAAGTGCATTAAAAAAAAAAACTTAATTACTATACTGCATTTTTGTCAAATTAAACTGCCAAACACTGTATCTAAATTTCAAACTGACATGAAAACACAAATCTCAGGGGAAATATGACTGTATTCAAAAGCACACTGCTAAAGAGGAAGTGAAAGAAAACGTTACAGGATACATGTAGAGTTTTCAATAGGGGTTCTACTTCCTGCTACTGTCAGCTCTATAACATCTAATCAAAGACTAATTTACCCATATCATACCAGACTCATTCAATTAATCTAATTAATTTGCAGCATAAAAAGAAAAAAGGACTTTGAACCACTAATACCTCCAGAATCGGCTATACGCAGGTAATTTAAAGTGACTAAACCCACTTAAAAAAGGGCGATTGACTCATTTCCTACTCCTTTCCGATTGCCCTACTGGCAAAGAGTTTGCCTTTCTGTTTTTTCCTCCAGTGCATCATGATCGACGACACGAAAGCACCAAAAACTGCTATCGCATCTCGCTGTCTTGCCAAATTCACACATTCGCCCGGATGTCTCGTTTCCATCGCTGCAAATCCGAGCCGGAGCTGTTTAAATCCTTGTCTACTGCCGAGTCATTTGACACGGGAGTGAATGCTGTTTGATTCATTCCCATTGCAGACAAATGCCTGATCTTAGTGGGTGTTAAGAGTTAAAGGGGCTTAAGTTACAGTAATCATCAACTTAGACTTCAGATTTTAAGTATGTACTGTATCACAATGGATGAAGACTTTGGGTTTGGTAATGTGATGCTTCAACCTTGACATCTAAGGAGTAAATATTAAGATTAGACGACACTGTGAATCTGAATTGAGACTGATTCCACTTATATGAACGTTGAAACTGGAATCATGCCGTTGGTAATACCAAGAGTGGAGCATCACTGCAGTCAAGCCTAATGTACTGCAAGGCTTTTTACAGTGGTACAACACATTGGTGGATCACTGCAGTGCAGCATGGCCAACACGTCTGAAGCTGAGCTGAGACCTCCTACCCACCTGTCTGCCTGTTGGAAACACATTAGTCACTCCAATGGTATCTAATGAGGACCATCACAGCTACTGACACTGGGCAGGACCGGGTACACAGACAACACTCTGACACGTACTTGGGCTGAAATGCACAGATTTATTAGACGGAGCCCACCGCAGAGTGTGTGTTTTCAAAACAAAAGTATTATGGCACTTGGCTGTGTGTAATTACACAATGATGGACTCACTACCTTAATTATGGAGGCTATATGTGCTACTGGCTCATCAGGGTGGATGTGAACACAGCTTAACAGGCAAAGCACAAGCTCAAACAACAAACATTAATAAATCAAATATTATTAACCTCAAAACTGTGGCTCAGCTACCCTTGTGAAGCAAGGCAGGACGCCTGGATTTAACATGCCAAGATGCACTGTGTAACCAAAACCATTTTTGGATTTAGACAGCAGCATATAGGCACACTAGCAGGTAAGATTAGAGGAGCTTTGGCTTCTGTCTACAAATTTTGGAGGTGATGAGGCAGACAGGCAGCCTGTGATGGAAGGCTGCGGCCCTGCAGGGCAGCCTGCTCCGGGCTGGGTCCGCCCAAGACTTCAGCAGAGCAAATGAGCACCTTCCGTAAAGCCACACGACACAAAAAGCACAGCGAGGAATGTCCCCTGCATTTCATTCTGCCAGAGAGTCAATTTTACATTAAAGCTCCCAAAGTGGAAACAGCAGCATTAAAACAAAGAAGTACACATCCCCCAAAAAACAATGCATCTATTTAACAAAAAAATCATTGAATAAATGTATAGTGTGCGCACGGTAAAATGCTGTTTGAATTGTGGAGAATATATAGAATATCAAAACACTATATCCACTGTCTTCACTGTTATTATTATCATTTAAGTACAAAAATAAAATACAGAAGATTTGACTGTTTGGCTGAAAATTTGCCATTTAAATAAATTGGTTTCTTAAGTGCCCAGACTCTGTTTACTTAATAGCAAGGGACTGATGTCAGCATTAATAAAAGGCAGCAAAGCTTTCCAACAACAGCTAGCATTGATATTATTGAGCATGCATTCAATAGGAGAAGTACTTTACTATGAATGCGTGTGTTTTTACCTGTGTCCTCATCTAGATCCCCCTGTAGAGAGGAGTCAGTGTCCTCTGAGGAGGCCTGGCTCCTCCAGCTTATATTGCCCATCCAAGAGGCCTAAATCCACACAGCTTCTAGTCCGGGTTGATACTGATACTTGAGACCTTTTCTATAATGAAAACTTGTTCGTCAGGCGGGCATTTTCACAGCTACCACTGGATAGCACTGCTGAGAGTTAGTCACAAAAACTAACCGCTCCTCATGATCATCCTCACTTGACTCAGCCACGTTACGCTGCACTTTAGAGGAAAGATCCACAAATAGCACCAAGAGCAGGCAAGAGGTACTAAAATTTTAAAAAGTAACCCAAAAAAACCCCACTTCTCTTGCAAATGTTTAAATACAGCTAGAATCATGTAATCCTGGAAAGAACGGTGAAGCCGTCAAAGCTGTCATCAGTGGTCCTGGAGAGGGTTCAACCCACATTTATCTGGAGTGGGGATGCATTGAAGAGACACAAGGAGCAGAGCGGGCCACCTGCAGGAGTAAATGACCTGCTCTCTGGCATGTAGGCCAACACACAGCAGTGAAGTCAAGTGAAGCATCATCTTATAAGACGATCCCCTCCGAGAAAACAGTCTCAAGAGCACAGATGGATGTAGAGAGATGAATATGACCCGCAAATGGAAGTCAGATTGAATTACATATGAGATCTTCGAAAACAATCCCCGTTGAAGATGTTAAAAGCAGCACGGCCTTGAAAATATTCATGTTGTTGATGCCACAGGCAGCCTTCCATTCCTCATCAATAGCCTTACTCCAGCGATTACCCAACGTGTAATCCATCCATCTCTCTCCCCAATACTGGCCCTGCGCAGAGACTTGATTCCCATCACTGTGCTACCTTTCTCCACCCTCTTTCTTTTCACTCCCTAAGCTCTATTCCCTGCCTCTTTTTTGCTTTCCCATACAGAGCACACACAAAAAAACTAATTACAACACAGCTAAACCGATATGGGAACAGCAAGCCTCTCATTCTGTGGGAGAGGGAGGGTGAAATACTTGCTGCCACCAAACCTCAAAATTGCAGCATGTCAAACCAAGACCCTGTGGCAGTGGGATCCCTCATCAGCAATGTGCACATGCCTAATCGTCCGGGGAACCCTTTTGTAATCTGACTTCTTCAGCTCTTGCTCAGAGTTTTGGTGACTAAGGCATGTGGGGCTTGCTATTTCTGTACATCATACAAGGAGATATTTCAGGCTGAAACGATGCAGCAGCCACATAGCAAACACAAAGCTGTGAACTTGACTTACGCTTCAGTGTTAACTCAAGGAATTCGTCATACACAGATTGTCACTTGATTTGGAAGTTAAATAAAGATGTGACTCCCATTCACTGTCCAGTAAGAGACAAGTCTACTGGCACATTATAAAACACTGCTACTCCCACAACTTTGTTACATACAATGACGTGCCAAAATTGGTGTGTCACAACCAGGGTCCCTGTGGGAAAAATAATAATTGTGTAACTGTGATAATACAGATATAAAGCCTCAGTTAAGGCTCTTTTATTTTGGTCAGGGAGTTGTGTGTTTATACGTGACTCAGACAGTTACGTTTATCAGACAGAGATAAAAAAAACTGCACTTTCACGATCATTTATTTTTCTTATTTCCTCCAACTAAGTGGCAAATGAGTGTGCAACATCCTTGCATATAACACATGGTTTCAAAAATATCCCAGCATAGAACCTTTTTTAACAGTGTGGAAAAAGGGCGTCTGATAGTTAGGATTTAATGCTTCTACTTATCCTCAGAATAAAACAAACCTCAGTTTGCAAAGTGAACACAGTCCATATATTCTGGTAATAAAGGAGCAGTTATTTTTGCCATTGGTATTATAAAAGCCATTCACTTTTGTAATGATTTGTGTCAATGAAGATGTTGTAAATAGTATGATACTTTTTGTCTCAGCAAAACTCTGGTGCATCTCTAATGCATCTTTCTTCAGGAATGTCCTCCTGACAAGTTGATGCAGGGTTTATTCTGCAAAGTGAAACTGAGGGCGTTTGCTTTACTCAAAGTCTGTGTCCCTTTTCTCAAAATCTGACCATGTCACAAATGAAAAAAGACGGTTTAAAGGGGGTTGCCTTCAAACGTGTCACTGCTAATTAGGTCACTTCTGTTTCACATACAACACAAGCACAGCCGAACGTTCCTTTTTATCACTCACTATCAGCTGGTTTTGCACGAATACAAGTGATAGAAGATAGAAGTTTCACCCACAAAGAAAGAGACCTCCAATCATAGTAGCTATCAATATGAGCTGGCTTGGACCTAACCATGTTATTAACAAATATTAAGTGCAAATAAAGACAGGACTAGTTAAAAGCTCTTGAAGTTCCTACTTTTTCAAGTTCCTACTGTATCCTTATTTCATTTTACAGTATAAATAATTTGACAGCCACCTTATCTAAATCCATTCTAACATGTCAAACACCATACAAAAGTGTGCGGATGTGAACTGACAAATAAAAACACACACTCATTTCAGTCCTCTCCATCCTGTTTCTTTTCTCTGGGGAGAGCATTGAGATGCAAATTTGGCTGCTGCCATTCGCTTTTGGGCAACATCAGCACAGACATTGAATCATTTAACGCATTACAGTTTTAGCTGCTTGAGTGATGAAGTCATGCGGGTGGCGTACACACAGACAGATTGGGGTTCAGTGCTGCAGCAGACACAAGAACCCACCCACTCGATTCGCCCTGTGAGGTGACATCCTACCTAAACTCCACACGCAGGGGTGCAACGTCAACTCTAAGCAGGTAACGCTGCGTCAGTGTTTACCCCCTAAGAGAGGACAGGTCAGAGACAGCAGGACACTGTATCCATAGCAATTAGGCAGTATGTTGATGCAGCTTGGAATTCAGCAGTTCAACAGGAATTCTCCTGCTGGAGCTTGGCGTCGATGGCTGTTTTCAGACATGAACTCCAGAAAATGTGCCGACAATTGGGTCCGAACTTTCTCCAGACTTTGCCTTTCCCATATGAACAATGCAGCAAGAGATTCTCCATATGAGATGCACTCATAACAACAGAAAACCCTACAGATTATTTAGATGAGGGGTGTAGTCTGGGTAGAGTATGTAGGAGGCAGGACATTATGTATGAAGTCTGCTGGAGAAACCACACGTTTTTGTTTACAGCACAAGCATCTGCCCTTATCACCAAAAGCTCCCAAATTTGATTGACTTTCCAATTCTTCTTGTGCGTCTTCTAAATGTGTGGCACCTCTTTTTCATCAAGAGATATTTGTGCTCTTTTGTTTTGTCAGTTTTGCGTCCAGTGCATGTTAGAGACGTCATTAACATGCTCACTTGCTCAGGGTGAAATCCTCCAGACAATAAACTGCTGTATTCTCACTCTGACATTATCTGCCATTTTAACTAGAGGGCTAGCAGGAGAAACTTCAGAGAATGTCCGCAGCAATTGATTTAGACATTTGCGCTCTCACATACAGCCCCTCTGGATAATTTCAAGAGGATATCTGGATTCCAGTGCATGTCTGAAAGCAGCTTCTGAATGCACTGGGAACATCGTATCATTCGGAATGTGTTATTTGGAACTTAACCCATGACTACATCTGTGCGCAGGAATCAACACTTTACTTTTGTTTCACTTTTTCCAACTCCTTTCCCTTTAAACTTGCTCCTCATGGCACCAGTGAATGAATCTCTCCCTGTCAAGATCTTAAACTGGTCCCTTTTCTGTGGAGTCTCCGCACCCTAAACACACTCAGACAACAGACTCCTTTTAACACCATACATGTCGACCAATCCGTACCCTCATTCTCCATCTCTCTGAGTAAAAGTTTGAACAAGGCCACACTGAAGCGATGCCTGCAGTTTTTCAGCATGACCCCCCCTTGCCTTGCACCTTCTCTCTGTTTCAGTGGCAGCCAGCCAGGTGTGTCCTCCAGGGACACGGTATTTGGGATCGATGGGTTCATTTGGACGAAAGACGACACAACAGGGCCAACAAGTGAAACAGTAAACAGAAGGGAGCAGGTCCACATGAGAGGATGTCGGGGCGATCTAATGGATTTGGTTTATAAATAGTGACTCTTATTCAAATACACTGTAATCAACTTAGCAGTGAAGGAGAATCCACAAGACTGGCTCGGAGTTTTCATTTAGCTGTGACCATATGTAGTCATCTGTCTGCAAGACACGATCGGAATCGGAAACTTTTACGCCCGTGAAGAATGACTGAGGTAGTGGCGGATGAAGCCCCCTCCCCGCCTGTTACTGAGTGTGTGTGTGTGTGTGTGTGTGTGTGTGTGTGTGTGTGTGTGTGTGTGTGTGTGTGTGTGTGTGTGTGTGTGTATATGTGGGAGACAGCTGGTGGGATGGTGGGATGGGATGCGAGAGTGTAGCTGGCGGGTATAAAGTTACCTTTTCCACCGGGGAGACCACCCCTCACACCCAGCGAGCTCTGCCCTGCTTTATTCTGCCTTTACAGCTGCATGCATAACAATGAACGGCGCCGGTAGACATAACGGGAGGGGGGTGCCACGTGCACAACCGTTGAAATCAACACAACACAAATACACACACACCACAGTCATGGGCGTGAACACAATGCAACTCCAGTGCACTGCGAGGTAACACGGCAGCTAGCGTTAGCTGCCGAGAAGCTAACCCTTAGCCGCTGCTAGCTTCCGTTACAAACCCATCTTCTAACGGGCAACTACACAACAGGAAAACAACCCCACACACATTATTTACATTGTATTCAAACGTCCTGAAGTGGTGGCTTCAGAGTGGACATTTAACATGTCCCCTTTGGACGTTAGTGTTGCTTCACAATGACCAAACCGAGGTGTATTTACGCTGAAAAGCCGGTGCCTTGTAAGCTATGGACTGTTAGCACACATTAACGGTATTTCCAGGGGCTAGCGTAGCCAGACGACATCTGTCTCTGCTGGAGTTATAACAACAGTAACCGTTTCCCGGTCAGTGTAGCAGCCACCACCGGATAGCGTGAGACTGGGACGGCACAGAAAAGCCATTTGCCTCAGCTATTAGCAGCTAGCCGACACGGTTATTATAACTGGACAGCCGAGAAAAGAACAAGCACTATAAAAGGCCCTATTAAACCTCCATCCACACCGGACACGTCCCTTATGTGGAGCCACGTTCAAGTGTGGCACGGACACATTCGAACCGCCCGTGCCCCGTCTGGGGAGAACCGTTATCCGCTGAAGTGTGGCCGAGCAGGGGCTTACCTTGCTTGCTCTCTATTTTCCCCGACATTTTCGTAGCCAGCAGCTGTGCTTCCCACTCGCAGTTGAACCAAACGTTAGCTGCAGACGAGCCTCGCCGTGTGCCTCCCTCCCGATTATTCCCTCATTTTCGACACGCTGTTGTGTCCGTGAGATGATTCCGCCGGCGTTGGTGCGATGTATTCACGGGACACACACATTGGTACGGTAAAAAAAAAACGGTCTGAGCCCGTCTCCGGGTGATTTTCACTGGGTACTCTCTCTCTCTCTCACACACACACATAGACACACACGCTAATGTCTTGAACCCAGACTCGGGCAGGAAGCCTTCACGGTCAGTGTAACAGCGCCCCCTCTTGCCAGGAATTAGTCACGTCCATCTGTCAACAAGGGGATGGGCGTGTTTCAAAGACTTGTAACAAACCCCAGTGTTTGTTTGCACAGTGTTTAATGGAGGCGATTGATTCACAGAGAGCCTGCAAGTGTTACACATGATCCACACGCTTTTTTATTCATGTAGTCTACTTAGTTAATTGTGTATAATTTCTCATTTGATAGACTTTTCTTTTTATCTATCTATCTATCAATCCATCCATCCAATTACCTATTTACTTACCAACCAACCTACCAACCTGTCTAACTAACCACTGACTAATCTGTCTACCTACCTTCCTACCTCCCTCCCTTCCTACCTACCTCCCTACCTCCCTACCTACCTGTTCACCTACTAATCTATCTGTCACCTACCTACCTGCCTACCTACCTACCTACCTACCTACCTACCTACCTACCTACCTACCTACCTACCTACTAATCTGTCTGCCTACCTCACCTACCTACCCCACCTACCTACCTACCTACCTACCTACCTACCTACCTACCTACCTACCTGTTCACCTACTAATCTGTCTACCTACCTACCTACCTACCTACCTACCTACCTACCTACCTACCTACCTACCTACCTGTTCACCTACTAATCTGTCTACCTACCTACCTACCTACCTACCTACCTACCTACCTACCTACCTACCTACCTGTTCACCTGTTCACCTACTAATCTGTCAACCTACCTCCCTACCACCTACCTACCTACCTACCTACCTCCCACCTCCTACCTTTCACCTACTAATCTGTCACCTACCTACCCCCCTCCCTACCTACCTACCTCCTACCTACCTACCTACCACCTACCTCCTACCTACCTACCTCCCTACCTACCTACCTGTCTAACTAACCACCTACTAATCTGTCTACCTACCTACCTACCTACCTACCTACCCTACCTACCTACCTACCTACCTGTTCACCTACTAATCTGTCTACCTACCTACTGCTACCTGTTCACCTACTAATCTGTCTACCTACCTACCTACCTACCTACCTACCTACCTACCTACCTACCTACCTGTTCACCTAATAATCTGTCTACCTACCTCCCTACCTACCTATTAATCTATCTGCCTATCTACCTACCTACCTACCTCTCCACCTACTTATATGTCTACCTACCTACCTACCTACCTACCTGTCCACCTACTAATCTATCTGCCTATCTACCTACCTACCTACCTTTCCACCTACCTACCTGTCCACCTACTTAGACAGACAAACAGACCTACCCATCTGTCTGTCTGTCTGTCTGTCTGTCTGTCTGTCTGTCTGTCTACCTGTCTACCTGTTAAAAGCTGTAGAGTCCATATTACAGCTCTGACCTCATCATCGAAGGTTGATGAAAGGATTGAGCTGGTTGACTTAAAACATCCGTTCAGAAACTAACTGTACCGGCCATTATTGCCCGAAATACACAAAAACTCCAACATTAACTAAATGTCTCGCTCAGCTGTTGAAGAAACTAAGTGTTCCACATAAATGCGCAATAACACAGAATAAAAGAAGTGTTCCAGGGAATGGTCAGATGTCATGTATAACGTCTTCTTCATTTCTCTATGAAACAGAGTGCCTCTTCCCAGTGTCGACTTCTACAAAATAGTGTATTACTCTTATTATTTCATTACAGTCTGGGTTTAAAGCTTTAGTCACTGATATATACCCTGAGTTAAGAGGTTGTAACTTTTTATGCATATCTTTTCTTGTTCTACGAAAATAATGTCTTAACGGTTAAATAAGGACTCACTCAAACAGCCTGCTGCTGAGCGCTGTACCACAGCATTAGAGGCCAAGACACAGGCACACACTCTGCGATGGCTTACAGTCAATTTGCTTTAATGTCCTCAATACCTCATCAAACTTGTGAATACAATACTCTTGTTCATCTTCATGCATAGCTGTCTACAGTAGGAGGATCTCAGATCACTTGTATAGGTTCTGGGCTGTCAACATTCTGTATTTTAGGTTATTTCTCTTCCAACATTTTTCAAACTTAAGTATAATCCGCACACACCAAGTTAAACTATCTATCTCTACAAATTACCTTGGCACAGTGCACAGCATCTTCCCGGCAGTGTAATTGCACTACTACATCTTCTTTCAAAGTATATTGTTTTAGTCAATACATTTTTTCTTGAGCCAGATCCAAACCCCTCACAGTCCTCCTGTGCTTTCAATAGGTTAGCATCAAGGCTGGTCTACTTTCCTATGCCCACAGTCCAAGGTATTGTCTTATTCAAAGCTTACACTGATAAGACATCATGAAACTCTTGAGCCATTACCTTAATATGGTATGTCGTCCCCCAGGAAACTGAAAGGACATCAGATTTTGGGTCGCATCTCATCTCATTATCAATTTAACTGGCAGATGACAACATGAACAACAGCACAAGCCATTAGATTTGCTCTGCGCTTCCTCTGCTCGTTTCCATAAATGTTTTAACTAGTTTAAGTGATTTAAATTTTATGATCTTATATGGTATGTCCACTGTAAAGCACTCTAAGAGGACTTCCTAGATTGGACATCCACTTGTTTTACTTAAAAAAAGAATGCAGAACTATACAGAAAGTGCATATTCTTGTCATTTCCCCTTATGTGATGTTAGCCAGTCCACTGAAAAATTTCAGCAATGAACCATTTCCCTCACAATCTGTTGTTGCCTGCATGAGCTTGAATGTGAACCCATCTTATTGTTTAAATTTATGAACACTATAATCACTGTAATTAAAAATGTAATATATCATATTTGGAAATAACAAGCTTCATTTTGAAGTTTGAAGTACTTCAACCAATATGGAACTCAAATGGAAGCACAGAGCCCCCTATTGGGCATAGTGAAACCCTCGCTGCATGCGTAAGATGCAGCAGATTCTATTTAATTATTTCTTCATAAATAAATAAATTTAAATTTAAAGGAAGGGAGCAGGAGTGACGGGGGAAGGACGACTTCTCATTGATTAAACTGCTGACTATAGCTTTTGTCTACTTAACGCTGCACATTATCCCGGCCATTAAAAAGAAGAAGCAACCGTCTAGATTATGTCTCGGGCATTTCAAGACAAGGCAAGCATGCCCTGTCATCTTTGTATGAATAATTGATCTGACTGACAGAATGATCTACATTCTCTGAGTGATCTGGGTCAGCCTGTACTCACGAAAGCAGAGATGTGTTAAAATACTAAAGTTAGGGAGTTCATTATATATTGTTGTGGGAGGCTTCTTCTTCTTCTTCTTCTTCTTCTTCTTCTTCTTCTTCTTCTTCTTCTTCTTCTTCTTCTTCTTCTTCACGCCTTATGCAGCTTACACCTCTTCATCAACAGTATTTATTCAGTTATCAAACAGAGTCCATGAGTGTCAAGGGTTCATATTTACACTGGCTGTCATTATGCCTGCTTCCTCTGCGCTCTTTGCTTGCACAGCAGAAAACACACCCATATAACAAGTGTGAAGTGCTTGCACTAGTGTGTGCACCAGTTGAGAGTATGTGGGCGTGTGTGGCAGAGTGGAAGGAGTGGAATACCTTCCCTGAGGCTACGATAAAGTCACAGGAGGGAGACAATAAAGTCGTGCACAGCGGCGGCAGACTTGTCAGGACAGGACGGGCCTCGCAGCACAATCAGACCAGCTCGGTCGGGCCTGTCTCAGCTTTCCTCAACAGGCTATATTCAATGTGTGAGTCAGGTAATTTGGATCAGCCTCTCAGTTGTCTAACTCAAAAGTCATTAACAGGAACAAAAAAGGTAATCAGCTCCAAAACAGGCCATGCTTCACATTTTGATGACATCTCAAAGGCGTGTTCACTCTTAGGAGGAAGTGGGATGGGACATATTCATAATAACAAAGAGACCTCTTGTACTTTTTGATTTCTACCACACGTGACTGAATTTAGTCTGACAAATGATTTGCATCCAACAGGCCAATCTTGTGTTCCAAATTCAAAACCATAATGCATCATGGTCTTGCAGCGTAGCTCTT
This sequence comes from Hippoglossus stenolepis, assembly GCF_022539355.2. Lineage (NCBI taxonomy): Eukaryota > Metazoa > Chordata > Actinopteri > Pleuronectiformes > Pleuronectidae > Hippoglossus > Hippoglossus stenolepis. Next base: position 13,961,206 of record NC_061500.1, read on the forward strand.
TGCTGCTACACACGTTCCAAACCAAACGCTGCAGTTCTACATTGTGCCACACAGTGGTGCTCATGAATCACTGTTTATTTCTGAGTCCTGAAGCTGAGCTGTATGCACCATGTAAAGGTTTATACATATCAATATATGGGCAGGTAGAGGGAGTGCTGATGACATGTATTTTGAGAAGGATAAGCCTAATGTAACAGAATCTGCCATGACAGTGATGAAATAGCTGTTTTCTTGATGAGAAAGAGGAGCTGATGGCAGGAATTTAGATTAGACTACGACAATGCCTACAAGAAAAGTAAACACAATAACTTTCACCATATCTTTATGTGGTTAACAAGTTGTTCTATGCTTAGTAATAACTTTATACTGCCGCTGAAGAGGAATACGCTCCTCAAACCGATCAATCAGCATGCTCAAATATTCAGGATGAAAATGTGAAGGTGTAGGAAGGTTCATACTGGTTCACACTGGGAGCTTTCACATTGGGTGCATAGAGTCTGATTAGGTCTGCTGATGGCTGGATCCAGTTCGTGGCAGACGGGCCAAAGAAAGGAGAAGCGAGACAGTTTAGTTAGCTGAGAGTTGTCAGTGGGAGCCGGGAGAAGAACAGTGTTTGATCTCTGCGGTGGTGGGCGTGTGATGCCGAGCTCAAACACAGTTTAAGGCTCTGTTAACCTTGGCCAGCGGTCAGGCCCCTCCGTCTGTCTCACATCTGAGAGTTGGAGAAAGAGGGAGGGGATCAGCGAGGCTTAAAACGACTGAATATATTTAAACTGAGGAGTAGGGGAAAATACCTCCACACAATCTGGGCCCTCTATCTTTAGGCCCCTTTGTTAACATACAACAGAGTGATTTTTTTCCCCTTCGCGGTGGAATTAAAATGGACGGCGGAGGTATCAGTGCAGGGGTTAGACACAAGTCAGTGGAGATTGAAGATGGGGAGGCGTTAGACGAAGAGGACAAGATGTCTAGGTCGTAACCTACTCAATACTGCATGAGAATAGATCACTCTGTCACTGCCACAAACAAACACACAGAGACACATTTGACAAGGTTGGCAAAATTAGATGTGGGGGGTTGTTGACAGGAACTATGGGAACAAAGAGAACTGCACAGTTTTTCCAGCACACGCAAAAATGTAAAGATTTTAACACAATTCTTAAGTCATTCCAGAGTGTCATTTACAGTATAGGCTTTATATAACTAAGGGCACATGCATTTTGTAAGTATGCATGCGTGGATGCATGCGCACTCTATAGGAATTATTTATGTGCTGAGACGGCCATTGTTGTGCTGCTCTTTAAAGCGTCACAGGGTGGCGGACCTGGCTTTTTTGGAGAGCCCAGCTGCTAGCCTTTCAAGATCCCCCTGTCCTATCACCACGACAGTAAAGGTCTCACTCCCTAAACTCTCCCTCTCTCTCTCTCTCTCTCCACTGCTTTCTTCCCCCTCTCTCCATTTCTCCACTCCGCTGTGCCAGTCCCCCCAGTGCCACTGATTGACATTTAACTGCGAGGCCGGGGCAAAGCGGGGCCAAAGAGCATGAAATGAGACTGGCTGCAGGGGGTGCTCAGCGAGCCTGACCACTCCCCATCTCGCACCTCCACCTCCATTAGCTGCTGGAGTCCCCAGGGCCCGCAGGCGCCCTCAGCTTGAGAGGTGAGCTCACGGCTCTGGATGTAAAAAGCACAAAGAGGACGGGAGAGTATAGGCCAACGCTGTGATGTAGTGACACAGAGAGCTGCTGGACTTCATTAGATTACCATCTAAGCAGTAAGCCTCAGCTTCCTCTCCACCTTCCACTCCCCACTTTAGAGGGCTAAATGTCAATGATCATCCTTTACTTTATTCTGCTCAGCAGGTTGGAGGCATTTAGAGTGTGTTTGAGGGTCTCGCTTCAGTGACACTCGACACAAGTCTATCTAAACCTTGTCTAATAGAATTCTTGTGTTTATCCTTTGTTAGGTCCTTACTTCCAAAGTCCCTCATGCTTAAAGCGACACAGTGCAAGATTCGCTCTCGGCTATACTCAGGCTCCCCCTACAGGTAATTCTATTGTAAATACGAGTTGAGGTCTGATCCCCAACCAATGCATACAGCTGTACACTCCTGTATTTGTTGACAAGCTGACAGAGAAGAAACTGGCAACCTTAGAAACCAAAGAACCATGTCGACCGACAGGGTAGAAATACACAAATATGACGTGCTAGTTTGGCTAACTTGCCAGCTAATTCTCTATCGAAATGGATTTATCAGCATGCACCCGTATTTTATGTTTAAAATCCAATGCTGAAAAATCCACCCTGTGGGCGACAAATCATCACACTATTTCAGCACTGGTCAGTTTTATTGGTAGGTGTTGTCAGTAGATACATCAGTGGACCAAGATGCGTCACTCTCTATTCACAGTGCTTCAGCCCAGCTTTGACAGGAGCATGTTATTATGAACTAGGTGCGGAGTGAGACGGTCTGGTCCGTGGGTGTCACACTTATGTCCATGCCAGCTCCTGGGTAAGGGTGAGACTGTACTGCTGGGGAGAAGTCCTGCAACATGGTGCGGCTGCATAGCTCTCCAACTCACAATCCACATAAGGTTCATTTCACAGGAGCATGCAGTGATTAAGGCTGTGAGTAATTTAATTAAGATTGCGTGGCCCGAAGCTAAAGCTGCCGAACAAGAGAGTCGGGCGGAATAAGATGAGGAAGTTTCGCGGGTGGGGTGAGAGAGGTGAGCAGAGCCCACACATTATCTAGACCACATGTAACGATGGTGGATTTGAGTCATTCATTAATCTGTCATACAATATCAAATGATGAAAACTTTTTTAAGGAAGCAAAATGTACAGTTCTTAATGTAGAGATGAGAGTAGTTTAAGTTAGCCTGTGTTATGGAAGTTTTCTGGAAGCTGGTGAAAGGAGAACTCAGGCAGCAGCTGACGTCTTATGCAGAAGAGTTTAATGTAGACTTGATGCATCAAGAAGGTGCAACAACATACATACGTCAACAGAGTAACATGAGCAATTGTCACCCCAAAGTCTCCAGATGTCTCACACAGAATCCCAATATATCTCCCTCCACTTGCGTCACCCATTCCAAAAGAACATCATCCATGAAAGGCTAGAATTGCTGTCACTCTCTATGTTGCATGTAGATGTTCGCATGCTATTGGATAGTTAAGTCTAAAGCCTGCATTCCTAAATCACGTTGGGTCCTTACGTCTTGCCACTGGTGAAATACGCAAAAGAGTTGGAGATGGTGCCTGTTTGTCTGGGACATATGAATTAGATATGAATGTCCACGAGCGTAGACACTACAATTAGTGTCTACGCTCGTGGACATTGGTCCTGCTAGTTGGCCCTTTATCCATAACCTGACCTTGGGTATTACTGGGAGAGAAGGGAGTATATGTGGAATTAGACAGGCACTATTCTCCTAATGGTGTACAGATGTAATGTCGAAATTCCTCAACAGTCTGTGTGAATGTACAGCATGTGTGGCGGTCCAGAGGCTGTGCTCATTCATAACTACATGAGGTGTTGCAATGGAAAATGAGAGCAGGGCTTTTTCTTTTTGCGTTTTGTCACGAGTAACCCAGTCTTTCGCACACTGAGAGTAAAGCTGTGTCCCAATTCTGAGATACATATTATCTCCACCAAGGAGGTTATGTATTAGCCCCTGTCAAATTGTTACCTCTGCAGAAAACATTATTTTGCCAAAAAGGACTCATTTAATTTTGGGGGCGGAGCCAGACAAAGAGGTGGATTCAGTTTTTTCCTTGACTTTCTTTAACATTGTGACTCAGGGCGTTTTTTTTAATTTTCATGAATTTTTCAGGGGAAAATTAATGGAACTTGATGAAAAAAATCTGACATATTAAGAGGAATGATATCGATTAGTTCTTTTCAAGGAATTTGGAGCGGCTTGATTAAAGGGGACTGTTTGGCCTTGGGGACATGGGCCGAGTAAAATGAAATTTTATATCGATCCAGACAAAGGGGCTGATCCAAGAAATATTTCCCTTCATTATATTTGACATTCTAAGATACAAGAGTTTAAATCATAAAAAATAATCAGGCATATAGGGAACTGATATCTAGGAGTGTGTGAAGTTTGGTGCAGCTTGATTGACTGTTGGGCCTTTGCGGAGGTATACGCTATATTGAGTGCCAATCTGGTCTCTAAATGTTGTGAGTTCAAACTGGAAAAGTAACTTAATCATTCTCAAAGATGTCGGTATGAATGTCGTGTTGGTGGAGGAACAACTCTCAGCTGGAGAAACATAAATTCTGGATGGTGGAGATAAAACCCCACAAGTATTAAAAGTGTGGTAAGGATTTTTGCTTTGTCTTTGATAAGTCTCCAAAACTGAGATTGGCAGCAGCGTTCCAAAGTCTATGTTAAATTGATGGTGCAGGTCTTGTATCATTGTTCGTATCAATTATTTTAACATTAATTGGTAAATGCTATGAAATTTTGAACACATGGAAAATTGTGTTAGTTTACAGTATGTAAGTGGAACACAGTTTAAATTGGTTCTAATCGCTCTCTCTTCCTGGAGAAAATACATTGTGACAGACCATTATTAATGTAGAACTGCCCTACTTACCTACACACACATGCAGACACACACACGCACCTATTGCTTGTATTGTTGCACTCACAGGCAATTTTAGCATTTCACTCAATAACTTACACACATTTTGTATCTCAGGGAAAAAAGGGGAGCGCTGTGTTTCCATACTTATTTCATTCCAGATTCATAATGAGGAGAGAGTGGATCCTGCAGCAGCCCACTTTGCAGAAGGCAGGGAAAGCCCTGGACATGTTGATAGTCTATCACAGAGCTAACACAGATTGACAGATAAGCACACACACAGTCCCATTCATACCTGTGGGAAATTTAAAATCTCTGATCCACCTGACTGTGGGCTGTGGGAGGAAGCCAGGGTATCTGGACCGAACCCATATGAACCGAGGGAAAACAAACACAGAATGCATCAGTGGCTGTGGATCAAACTGGGACCTTTCAGCTGTGAGATGAATGTGTCATTGATTCCTGGAGGTTAAATCACCTTTTCACTTGACCTCCTTTAACCTCCAGCTCAACCTTGTCAATCTTAGTTTTAATACATCATTTCTAAGCCAGACACCCACTCAAGGCATGTTAACATAGCACACCCAAATGTTTACATCATCCCTAGGGATAAAAATAAAAGATTACCAATATGTGGCATCTGTTGCACCATGTTTTGAACTTTGCATCTGTTTTTGCTTCTTTGGATTTGGCTTTTCCTATGTCTATTATTTCTTTATATATGCACACTAAACTTAATTAATATTTATATCATGCAAGTATTATTGAATCATAAATATCAAGCATCTGGACAACAAAATCTAAGTTCTATCATTATCTGAGCCTAAATTAAAGCAGCAGTAACCAATATTTTTACATGAACAATTCATGAAAGTTTTATTATTGTAATGTGACAGGTGTTGCTTGTAGGGAAGAACCTACACAGAATATTTATTTATTAGCTAAAGAACCAGATATAATATCATACACTGAATATAAAGATGGATGACAAATGCGTCTCCATTTCCTCCCACTCTCTAGAAATGAAGCCAAAATATCTTGCATACCGACGCTGGCATCTTTCACATTTGGAGTCAGAGTCTGTGGAGCACCAATCAGGGGGTGGAGCCACGGTAGCGATGTGTCGCTGATGCACAGACTTTACCAATCGTGAGTCAGTCTCAGCTGTCAATCATGACGTTTCACCCCGTTTTTATAGCTAATTAAATTAAAAATTACCGAAAAATGTACACTTGAACAAACACCACTGTGATAAGAAGTATCTAAAATGATAGAAACCATTTTAGAAAAAATGTAATTTGACGTGCATTTTACTTCTTTGATCTGTCAATGTCCAATCTGCTAACATGGAGGACGCAGGGAGCTATACTGCAGCCAGCCACCAGGTGGCGATCAAGATGCTTTGGCTTCACTTTAAGGTAGCAGTCGTGTCATCCATCTTTCTATTCAGTCTTTGATTCTATCAAGAGTGTGTAAGCATTGTGTTTAGAGCTTGTTGCGCTGTCACCTAGTGGTAAAAAATACATCAACACTGCTTCAAACAGTGTTAAGATTAATATATTTATAACTAAAATATCAGGGATAACTTCCTTGTGATAAATGGTCTCAACAGGGTCCTTTAAAGCAGTTCCTTCATGCAAAATTGTTGATAAAATCATGACTCTTTCATATGTTTATATCCCGTAGACCCACACACTCGCACACAACATATGCACACAGGCACATCCACTACACAACTACACTGTATAGTAATGCTATGATGTGTGAGGCAGTGCAAAAGGAGGACATGGACGTGGAGACAAAAAAATAAAAGAACATCCCTCCTCATTATCTCTCCCACAGTCAGTCAGCAAACACTAAACACCAAGGCAGAGGGAAAAAAGACAAGTATAAAAGACAAGAAAAAAGAAGCAGCAGTTCTGCCAGAGCTGTGTTGACAACTTTCCAGGAGCTGATTTAGCAAAGGAAGCTACATCTGTTGAGCTCCGACGACAGCCATTGGGTTGTTCAGGCTGCCTTAGCTCTGATGTGCTGCAATCAACTCCTTTTTTTTTTTGTATGTAGACAGAGTAACCTAGTTTGCTCCGCTCACTGCGAAGATCACCCCACAGCCCCTGAGCTCAGGCATTGTGATGGATATTAGTGCCTGCTTAATTGGGGAAAAAACAAATCCTGCAATGAAACATCCCACTCTCTTGCAGCAAAGAGCGCGAGCGGCGGAAGCACGCAGGAACACACACACGGAATCAGACAGACACACACTCACTCCCTCTCTCCCTCTCATTCTCACACTCTCTGAAGTATAAATCAGTAGTTTGAGTGTTGCTTTTAAAAGAGGCCAGGTACCACATGAAGGCAGAAAAGACCGACTCGGGCCTTCAAAGGCAGAAATGTTTGGACAGCTTGTGACAGCAAAAAACGCTTGCTCCAGGGAACGGGTCAGTGCACTGTTCTGGTCCGTTTGTGACACGAATGAGGGGACATGCAGGGGTAGAGAGGCCGTATATGCATGTGGAGTGCAGGTGTGTCATGTATAATGTATCATATGTGTAAGCAGGTCACTACAGCGTGACGCTTTCTGTCACACACTCTCCCTCACGACTGATCTACGATAGATTTACTCCCCTTGGATGCTGGCTTTCTGCATTTTCTCTCACTTTAACTCTACTTCTGTGACATGGACACTATCAGCCAGAGGAATATACAGGTTATAAAGGTTATAAATACTGACATTTCCGGGTGTTTCCCAAGTCTGTGCATGGAGGCAGAAGAGTCCCACCAACAGCTCACCTGTCTTCACTGTATTGTTTGACTGGGATGTGTAAGTGTCATCGTTTAACAGCGATAAACGCAGACAGACAGATGGTTTGCTCGTCCTGTTTATCACCTGCTCTGGGCTGTTTGAGGTCATTGATGCCAGGTGAATGAGCGTGTGTGTGTTTAAGCTCATGTGCAGGTGTGTTTGTCTCCGTAGAGTAAACGCAGGGAAAAGGTTGAGACAGGGAGAGTATAATCAGTTCTGTGCTCTTCTTCCATTTTCTACATCTATTCTGAGGCTCAGGGAACCAGCATCTACAAAGCTGCAACACAGTAAAAATGAAAACTTGAGGTTGCTCAGCTTTTATGATTTTTAGTGGCTTTGTAAACATTTTCAACAGCTTTTTAATAAGTTTCATTTCTACAGTTGCAGCAATGTCTTCACAGATACATCTTTTCAGGGCAACATTGTGATTTGTGTCTGTTTGAATTTGTTCCAACTAGTATTTTCTAATAACATTTCTGGTATTTAAATAGCACAAATGTTGAATAATGTAAAGGCAGGACATGAATGAAGCTTAAATCATTGATGGTGGAGAAATTCAGAAACACGGGGTGTAACCAGGAATAAATAAAGCACACACTGACAACTACAGTGTATTCTAAATATGCAAAGATTTTTTTACTGAAAGATTAATCCTCTTGTCATTTCAACATTTATAATATTTGGAACTTTGTCACTGTGCTTCTGTTTATGTCACACAAAACATTTCACCATCTTTTCAACTGTCTAATAAATTGTAAATTATAGCTCAGCCTTTAAATTTTAGTTTCATATGGATGTGGTCAAAGTGGTTTGTTCCTGAATAAACTTTTCATGTGTGGCCCAGCGTTTGTTTGGAAGCAGGCGTTCAGTTTGGAGAACTCCTACTGCACTGGCTGCCGGTGAATGTAACCAAAATGGCCCGATTACGGAGGAAAGCTGCGGTGCAATCTGGATGTGGATCACCTCCAGTGAGAGCCAAAATAGCCGTATGAGTGATAAATAGATGGAAATAGCCCACAGTGTCCAGTTCACAGGGACGGCTGCCCTGCTCTTTTGATCTGTGGTCCTAATGAGCTTTCAGAACAGAGCCAGAGATGAGAAGAAGGGCTCTTTCAAAAGGACCCTTGATTCTGGGGGAGACCTGGGGTAAGAAGTGCTAGAAGCAGGCCTAAGATGTTGCCTCAGCTGACATTAGTATTCCCTTAAGTATTCCCAGCTACATTAGTAAAACCTGCCCACCCAACTCTCCTGAGCAAGGTCACTTTCATCATTATGAGCTAAGTTATAGCCTACAGAGGGCTTTACAAGGGATTGGGACCGTACACTTGTTCGCGATACAAAATGCTTTTTTTCTACTGTAAACAGATAGCTTAATAATGTCAATAATTCCCTTTGTAGAGATGGCAGCTCCCCGCCCACCCCTGGGTGAATCTAGTGGTTGGATTTGTTGGGAAGGATTAAGTACTAAAGCACCGGTGGGCTGAGACACTGCCAGGGGAAAAATATTTGTTAAACTGCAAAGTGCTTGTGTACAGCACATTCAGTTAAAAGCAAAATCCCTCTGTGAGAATATGCAGCTGGATATGCAATCAAAAAGAATATTTAATGTCTTCCCCCTCGTTCAAATTTAGCATGCAGTGCACTCTGCAACGCTCGCGCTCTCCTTTACTGGTGACAGGCGCATATTTGCTCTCCGCATATTAGCCTCATATCACTCACATACAGATATAGATACCTGCACATCATTATATACCACATACCAGGCATTACTGCCATGAAGCGGCTCGCAGAGAAAAAGAGGGCATGCGATGGAATTTCTAACAATATTAAAAGAATATAATTTGGCTAATCACAGGCAGGTTATTTATGGACAAATAAATGAATTAAAGTTGACTGAAGTTCCCAGGAGCGGCAGGCTCCTTTCTATTGATGATGAAAAACTTTAGGGATCCAGTCATCTTTCTACGTGGGACTCATTGGCAGTGCTTAATGATACCCGAGCCCTCTCAAAGGCTACAGAAGCAGCAGGACATCAAAGAGCAGTTGACAGACAGATTCTGAGTTGCATGTTAAAAGCCCATTCCTCTTTAAAATGAAAATAAAACTGAAACACCGGCACACACACCACGCTAGGAAAGGATCCCATCATCCCCCCCGTCTCTCCGCTGTGAAATACTCTCCCCACATGAAGACAGACACGTTGCTACATCCATCTTTCTTCAAATCATTTTATTTCAATTTTTTCCCCTCTCCTTCCACCACTCGTGCTCAGGCATAGCCAGGCATGTGTTTGCATCATTAGAGCTAGTGGGTGTATTTGGAGACAGACTTAATGACAGCTCGGGCTTTCCGGCTCAAACGAGAGCCATTGCTCATTTACCCCGAATAGATACATGGATAGATTGGGGGTGGGGGGAGGTGGGGTTGGTGGGGGGGTGTAATGATGTCGCCTTATCAAATATTCTCCGGCACAAGCCAAATGACACGACATCAAACTCTGGCCATTTGAAATTACAGTCACGGATTTTAGCGTGTGACAATTGCTGGGCATGTTAATGTGTATTTTTCTGAACAGTAAATCAATTGGACATCACCATGTGCACGCCGCTGTCTCGCAGGATGAATGGTCGCCATGATCAAGAGGAGCAATGAAATAGAATGAGGAGTGTTGTATGCTGTGATGTGATAAATTTACTGGCAGGCCCGATTCGCAGTGGACGGCCTCAGAGAGACGCCGTCCTCCCAGGGCTCCAGATTCTGGCACGGTCCTCTGCGATCTATCTTCCCCTCCATTTATCTCCTTCCCTTTCGGCCTCTGTTCGCCATCCAAAGCTTGAACACCGACGCAAACACACTAACACACTCCGTAAGAGCATCAATATGAACCAATGCCAAGAATAAACCCTTAAAAAATAAAAAAGAGTCTCTCTGTGCTTACCCACTTCTCGCCACTTCACTGCATCTTCCCTCTACAGCTGTTTGCGTGTCACATCCTGTTTGTGTGGCCCCGTCAAGGAGAACGTGTCCTTTTTGTTAACTGTTGGAAAGTGGACACTGAGTTTCTGCGCTGACCCTGCCTGTTATTGAATATTAACAACCAAATGCAGTGGTTGAGCCCATTTTCCACTGGTCAAAAAACCCACTAACATCTGACTGTTGACTGCAAGGATACAATCGGCATTCACTCCCTCGTCAAATGACTCTGCAGTAGACACAGGTTTTTATCCGTTCCCGCTCTGATCGGCAGTAATCTAAACATGACACCTTCGTCTTCCTATATATTTTGGCAGTCTAGACATGACACTGCACACTTTTCCGATGGGATGATATAACGTGCATTGAAATTCTGGGTGTCGGTGCATAAATAGCCACGAATGTTTCTGTGCTAATTGTTTTTTACATTTTGGGGACAACATGCTACAGCGATTTTTTCTACATATCGTGCAACTATGGCACGGCATAAAGGTTTCCGACACATTAGAGGCAAACAGTCTCCCTCTGTCTGCCTCCCTTTGGCCTCTGTTCGACATTCAAAGCGCAGATACGGTTCAAACACCAACACACTAACACACTTCTCGCTACTTCACTGCATCGTCCTTCTACAGCTGTTTGCTACCCACAGGTCACGTCCTATTTGTGTGGTCCCGTCAAGGATAACGTGTCCTTTTTGTCAACTGTTTGGAGAGTAGACGCCTCGAGTCCCTGCGTCGACCAGGCCTGTTATCGAATATTAACAACCAAATGCAGTCGGTCTATTTTCCCGTGCCAGCTCAGGTTGGAATCACAACATGTTGACAACACTTCATAAAGTCCCCCAAAACCCTGCGTCTGCAGCAGCCCGGGGCGATACAGATTAGACCGTAATATGGATTGATCCCTGCTCCCTCTCCCTGCCACCTCTCATCTTCGCACATACCATATGTGTGGGTGTTGCTTATGTGTGGGTGTGCGTGCGCGCGTACGCTGTGCGACGCGGAATTTGTGTACAATTTGTGAGCGGATCCCAGCTGCTCCCACATTCGCCAAGCACACAGCTTGTTTTTGCACCCTCCACAACCTTCGTCTATAGCACCACCACCCCCTCCCTGGGTCTTTCTGTGAGATTAATTCCTCTCTTCCCATCTTTGGGCTGTCAACTCAGGGTATGGAGTCATTTCTTAAAGGCCGCTGTTCCCGAGGACAGGAGACTGATTGAGTTGTGGCCTTTTTCTGAGTGGGTAAAGAACAGGATTAATGCGAAAGTCTTGAAACCAACACGTTGGGGGAAAAAAAGAAGAAAAAAACCCCAGAGAAAATGTCCAATGGGGGAGGGTTAAATAATGAAAGTTTATGAACAAGAGCATTATATACTGTGTTATTAATTCTTTATGATAGATGTGGTTTCAGGCAACTGCACGAGAAGAAATGCTTTTGGCAAGTTGCGTCGGTTTTTAACAACCTTATTAAGTGAACGACACATCATTAGAACAAGCTTTTTGTTATGAAGAAGTGCTTAATTGCACAAAATGGAACCAAGTTACTAAGCATTAAACTGGACTAAACCAATCACAGTCCAATCTTATTCAATCAAAAAGCTGATCAGGTGCAAATATACATGAAGGCCTGTCGAGTTATGAGCCAGAATTTGTGTGATAGGGTTTCCAAAAGACAATGATCACAACCCTTCTCTTTTAAATTTAAAAGTGAATGGAAATAGGGTTTGAAAATACGATACTATAATTCATATAATGTCCATTCACAGGGCTAAATTTATAGCTCAAGTAAGAAGTGAATCAGCCACCATAGATAACAGCCTCATGAGACTGGAAAGATTTAGAGATGGAGAAAAAATAACTATGGGGGTCGGGATTAGTTATGGGTCAATAAGTGATAAATATGCTGCTATTTAGCTGAAAGAAGAATTGATTTTATTATAATGGAAATTATTGACTCTGAACATGTGATTTTAGTGTGTTTCACACGCAGCAGGAGATTGACCGGGTCAGCCATGTTCACAACGAGAACATGTCTGGAACGTAGAGCATGCAGGAGGAAGAACATGACACAAAATATTTTAGTTTGGAGCACATCAACACAAGAGTCGACCCTTATCACCAAAAGCTCAAGAATCTCACTGTCTTTCCAAGTTCACATCTTCATGCGTCTTTAACTATGACTCCTCTTTTTCATCCTGAGATATTTGCATTCTTTTCTTTTCTTTTTCCAGTTATTACATTACGTTACATTTCATTTAGCTGACGCTTTTATCCAAAGCGACTTACAATAAGTGCATTCAACCATGAGGGGACAAACCCAGAACAACAAGAATCAAGAAAGTACAATTTCTTCAAAAAAGCAAAACTACAAAGTGCTATAAGTAAGTGCCATTTAAGTGCTACTAAATTGTTAGTTTAAAATTGTATTCAAGGTATAGTCGGAAGAGGTGTGTTTTTAGTTTGCGGCGGAAGATGTATAGACTTTCTGTCCTGATGTCAATGGGGAGCTCATTCCACCATTTAGGAGCCAGGACAGCAAACAGTCGTGATTTGGATGAGTGTTTAGCTCGCAGTGAGGGAGCAACAAGCCGATTGGCAGATGCAGAGCGGAGTGAACGGGCTGGGGTGTAACATTTGACCATGTCCTGGATGTAGAGTTATGCATCCGACGCATGTTAGAAACGTCATCAACACACCCACTCGTTCAACATTTTCATGCTGTTTTCTCACATGGACTCTTTAGGGGGTGGTTGGAAAAGTTCAGGAAAATGTGACATTTGAATTTTCACATAAAGCCCCACCACAAAATTCAGTGGTCAGTTCAGTGTACAATCTGAAGACTGGTGTGACTGTGACACTATAAATATACATTGAACAGTCACAAATCACAACGTCACCATCTTTTACACTGCATATCATTGAGTTATTTTTCCAGACGAGTGAAGCAGCAGCTCGGCTCATTCAGAAACCCAACAGCAAAAGCACGCCGGCTGCTCCAGCGTCTCAGGCAAAGCCGCTCTGCATTCACCGAGTTCTTCCTGAGAACTGATGTTCTCAACAAAGGGAGTGAATCAGAGGTTGGGCCTGCACTTTCACATGAACTCCTCCCTGCACCGCTCCCTCCTCTACCCTTCTTGTGGCCACTCTGAGCTGAATAGCTGATTAAGCACATATTGATTAGCGCAGACTCATTAGCATCCTGTTTGCGTTGACCACTCCACCCTTTCCAAGCAGTATGTGCACATACACACACTCACACACACACACACACACACACACACACACACACACACACACAGATTCTCTGCCTCTTTCGCTGAGCCCCCATGCTGCTCTGACTCAAATGGATTAACAAGCACAATATTTCTGCCAGGGACAGGAAATCACTGAACACTTGTCAGGAAGCCTGCAATCGATGGAATTCACATCATTGACCCCCTCTCACCACATGTGCCCGCTAACCCACCCCCATGTCCACGACCTTTCCACACCACCGGCAGCACCACTTGTTTGGCCGTGAGCCTGCGCCGGTGTCCCATCACGGATTTCCTTTACATTTCTTTACATATCCCAACAGGCACATATGTCGAGCTGTGATACAACCAGAAACACACACCTGCTCACACACTTACACACGCATACAAAAATTGATCTTGTTCCGCCGGGTGCCTTCATATAATCTGTGATTTTGTTTTCAACAAATTTGTGCTGCTGCAGGTATTTGGTGTCAAAATGAAAATAAAAGATCATATAGGCCATGTATTTATGTTGAATGCGTAAAGATTTATTGACACATTTATATATGTATGTATTAATTTGTCCTGTAGTTATCTAATGTTAACGCTCTAGCCTCTTGGCTTTTATTTCTGAAATATTTCCTTTCACTACTACAGATAAAAATGCATAAAAAACAAAATCGGGCAGTTTTATTAATTTCGTTTCTTCGTTTCGATTCTAACAGAAGAAATGGAAAAAGGACTCTGTTTTTCAGTTAAACCAAAAAACAAAAATACCTTTTTCATTTTTGGTTTAAAATAAAACCATGGATACAAGATGATACCTGAAGTTAAACTAGTTTTTGGAACATTTACTTTACATATACTTTAATATAATTTATTACATAACAAGCAGTAAACATCAGAGCACTGCTGTCTGTGCTATTAGTGTGTGTGTGTGTGTGTGTGTGTGTGTGTGTGTGTGTGTGTGTGTGTGTGTGTGTGTGTGTGTGTGTGTGTGTGTGTGGTGATTATGCACAGCATTTTATACAGCATTATATTTGAGTATTTTTTTTTTTACATAAAAACTAAATGTACAAAACTGTTGTTGGTGAAAAGCGACACATTCCCAAAGGCAGGCGGGCGTATTCAGCTCGGTAGATGATGAAGGATGAAAATATCTCCACTGGAACAGAATCAATATACACTAAAATATGTGCACGGGTAATCATCCAATTATGAAACGTTTTTGTTCAAATAAAGGAGAGAGAAAATAAACGTGTTGCTGATTTCTCCATTGGCCATCTGTTGCTGGAAGATTCACACAGAGAGAGAAAGACGAGAGGAGAGCTGCCGCTCTGACTTCGGAGCTTAATGAATTTTGTAGCTGTTTTCGATCTTGCAAATCTAAATTAGATTCTGACTGAATAACGATATTTCATCAGGGTTTTGGTTGAATTTAATGCAACTGTAATCATTAACTTTATGTGGTGTTCATCCAAGAACACTTTGCAGAAGAAAGTGACTTATATCTTGGGATTTGCAAATGTTATTAAAAGATACAAAACAGTGAGGATAAAGCTACATGATTCCTTTATAATATTTATGAAAAGGTGATGCCTTCTTTTTTTTTTATCGGCCGGAGAGGTGATGCTCCGCGCTGTCGCTCTCACCTCCTTTCATGGAGGTTTCTTTTCTGGCTGCTGTGAGCTTTCTGGAGTGTGACAAATAACCCAGCAGGCCTGGAGCCCACAGCTCAGTGAGCATTCCAACAATGCCATATTACTTCATTAATATTTAAGATCTAATGTTTCCCTAACTGGCTTTCAGACAGCTGGCTAAAGGCCTCTCTCTGAAACAAGCATGTCGAGCCAGGCGCTCGCTGGAATGCCATATATGTTGTTTATGTGTTAAATGAGTAAAAAGAAAAAAAGAAGAGGAAGAAGAAAATGTTTTAATTGTGTTGAATTTTTCAAGTGTTTCCTTAATTAAGGCATTGGCTTGCATATGATTGTACTTACAATACAAGGCTGCTAAAATATGTGGCTAAATGTTTTACTTATTTTACTGTATGTCGACAATAAGGGAAGATGTCTTGCAGTCTACGCTATTTAAATACAGACCATTTACAATTTTACGAACAGAAAACGTAATAAGGTCGCAATTACGTTGTAGTGGTTGTAGTTTTATTGTCCATCCATCCATCTGTACCACTTATCCTTTGAGGGTAGTGGAGGAGGTTGGAGCCAATCACAGCTGACAATGAGTGAGAGGGGGGGGGGGTACATCCTGGACAGGTCACCAGCCTATCACCAGGCCAACATACAGAGACAAACCATTTACACTCACATTCACACCTACGCTCAATTTAATCTCTAATCAAACTAATCCTCGATCTGCATGTTTTGGGACCGAGGGAGGAACACAGGAATGCCCCCCCACAGGAGGAACATGCACACAGAAAGAACCCAGACAAACAGGGATTCAAATTCGGGTTTGAATCCGGAGCCTTCTTGCTGTGGGTAACAGTGTGAACCACCTGTCCATCGTTTGACTGAACAGAAACATACATTATATTTTAGGAGACAGGTTTACCGTAGGAAACATGTTGTATCGTGTCCTCTGTGTGGTCACATCCCACTAACGCTCAATCAAATCAATCTTTTTAGCAACTTGTTCAAGGTAACCTTAAGAAATTATCCTGTAACAGTGGCTGGTGTTTCTCAGCTTCCTCTTGTCCTAAAGGTGAAAAGAGACATGAGAGAGAGAGAGAGACAGGAAGAGAAGATTCTGACGTGCACAGAGGTGGAGATGGAGTTAAGGTGGAGTTTGGCTACTGTGTAAGAACTCAGATGTAGAACTTATAATACTTGTCTGTTTCAGCTGGATTATACAAGATCTACAGAACGGCTTTCCATGAAACTTGATGGGAGGATGGGACATGGGCCAAGACAGAACCCAAATCACAAAATAAATCACTTTATTTTCACCAACCTTCCAGGGAATAATTGTCATTGTGCAAAATAGGCCTTTGGTTAAAGCACTGTCACATCACAGCGACGTTAAATTTGGATTCTTGGTCCTCTCTGTTTGGAGTTTGACTTTTCTCCTCATGTTGTGTGGATTTCGAGCAGCTGCTCCGGTTTCCTCGCAGAGTTCAGAGACACACACAAGCCAGATGAACTCCAAACTCCCCGCACAGTGTGTATGACGTGATCGTGAACATGATCAGAAATAACTTTTGTTGAACTGCGACAACCTGTTCAGGGGAGTTTCCCCGCTGTCCACAGAGCGCATTCTGCAATATCAATCTGGAATAATGACCACCAGGAAGACGATTGACAAATGACTCCACCACTTAAAATGTCAGTGTGCATTTTTCATCTCAGAGCGCGGATAAAAACTTTGAACAGATCTGATGATCACAAGCGATGCAGGTTGCAAAAACAAAAAATAACACATCTTGCACTCTGCCTCCGTCTGACCTTGACTCAGCGACAGCCTTAGGCCGTGACTCTCATGTCACCTTACCCCCTCAAGTCATTATCACTCTGCCGCACATGCGTTTGCACATTCAGTACCAGACTAATTAGGAAAACATTTATTATTCGAGAAAAAAAATTCCCTGGGAGACATGTATCAGTCACAGAAACACATCACCCTTCCGCATACATTACAGACTTCACGGCAACATGTTATTCGGCTGTTTACAACCACGCCAGTTTTTTTTCCCCCTCCGTCTGGCTTCTGTCTCCCAGTCTGTGGATGTACCTGCTCTCCCCCCCGCCCTCGTCCCCACACAGGTGACTGCAGAGCAATTAAATCCCTGGCGCTGAGATTACTGTATAGCAAAGGTGCGGTCATCCACGAGCATGTGTGGGAGTGAGTCTAATATCATGTAGCATGACACAAACGGTGGCGTGGGAGAGCTTAAGCGTTTCGCTAACAGATACAGTCCGCGTGACAGGAGATGGGAGCGGAAGCTGCTGGGATCCAGTCAAACTTGGAGGCTAATTTTGACGGAGGCATGTTGGGGGAAGAGGCGCCGATGTACTGTAGCTGAACCCAAAGCTGCAGATTAGCAGGGGGGCAGCGTCTGACGTGTGTATTTGTATGGTAACGCATGTGTACGTTCGCCCGTGTATATTTTAGTGTGTACGGGAACATTTGCCATAGCTGCGAAGGAAGGAACAGATGGGCGGGGGAAGTGGACTCCTGTGCCTGAGGAATACTGTGGCGCTGAGGATCAGAGTGCCGCCTACGTTCCACCCTGGGCCCCAGTTACCCACTACAGCACATGGAGCCCGTCCAGCACCAGCCCATCGCGGACCAGCCCCCCACGCCATCTGTCTCCTAGGACAGACAACCCCCCCCGCCCTCCCTCCCCTTCCCTTCTTCCTCCTCCTTCTCAACGCTGTGTCCTCGCCAACCCTGCTCCTCTGCCACTACACCACCCCCATTCCGAAAAAACCAAAGACAAAACAGGCCCAACAGTTACACGGACGTTACGTGTTGCTTTTCAGAGCGCCGGGGAGACAGAAGGAATTTGGAGAGATGACTCAAGGAGGAGACAGACGAGCCAAGTGCATTTAAACTCGTGCATCCAGAAGACGACGGCGTGATGATTTATTTATGACAAACTTGGTTCTGCACAGTTTTCTTTTGAAAATTTGGTCTCACGGCGATTTTTGGAACAGCTTGTAGGTGGTACAGAGGAGGGGGGGAGGCAGCAGAGTTTAAACAAGTTAGTAGGATAACCTGGATCAAACCACTTTTCATATTCAGTGACCACATCTTATGACAAAATTAAATGACATGTTATGTCATTTAATGTTATGTCATAATCTTGTCCAGCACAACTCACTGCTACACTGCTTCTCGGTGTCACCTTAGCACCATCTGTTAATGTGAAATGAAGCCCAATTAATTTATTCAGTGTCATGGATGTCAAAAGCCGAAATGATGTCACTTCTATGATTCATCTGCTCGAGATGTTGGACTGCTTTAACTACAGATTCGACCAAAGCCCTGTAAATCCAGCGTTATCTTATGTAAACTTGGCACTTTTTTATTTTGTTGGCTGGTTGTTGTGAATGTATCAGTGTGAATGCGATGTTAAAGGACAGCAATCTCCATAGAGACGGGAGCTTTGAAGCAAACAGAAATGACAGAGAAGAAAGAGCAAAGTCTTTCAAATCCAACAAATACAGAAACGATGCAACTCTATAATTTCCTTTGAAATCAGACAAAGTGACCGCATGCCATTTGAGCTATGAGCACACTTAATTACGACATAAATACATATATTAAAGGTAGGGTTGGTAAATTGTTTCTGAAACATTTTTGTCTTATTTGTTGACTTCCTCTCTACGTGCACCTTGCCTGTGCCCTCGCTGTGTTTGACTGTAGTCTTGGGACATCAGCCAAGGAAGAACCCTTTTAATTTATGTGCAGATCCAGATCAGGGTCGGATCCGGGAACGTATTTTTAAAATTGTGAGTATTGTTGTTGATTTTAAAATACAATTCTGGATCTAGTGAATTTAAAGGTGGTTTTGTTAGGGGACTCCTAGGCAGGGGAGTGCCATTCTAGTTTGAGTTGCTCTTTCAACCAACAATTAAGAGATGACTGACGAGTGGCGACCTGTCCTGAGTGTACCCCACCTTTCGCCAAAAGCCAGCTATGATTGGCTGCCGCCCCCCGGGACCCTGAACAGATAAGCGGTCTAGATAAAGAATGGATGGATGGATGGATGAATGGATGGATTAAGTTTGCTCATGACAAATATATGAACCAGGATGCACAAGCACAGACGGAATACAACATTCAACACATAAAACCTTTGGCCTGACTTAATCACCTGTCAACTCCATCGGCAGCCCCCCCCCCAGCCCTCTAAACGAGGAGGAGTGTATGATGTCCCATAATGCCCTTCCTCTCCGATGTCTGTGGAGATAATGAGACTATAAGGCACTGAAGCTATGACACCATGCTGGGTGGGGAGGTTGGTCGCGGTGCAGTAAGGACCGATAATGAGGGACAAACTCTCGCAGGCATTGGGGGTAGCGGCGGTGGGCGGACGGTGTTTGGAGGCAACCGCAGCGGGGGGTTCCACAGGAGCCGGGAGGGAGGTGGAGGAACGAGGAGACGGAGGGAGAGAAGGGGGGAACAAAGAGCGGCAACAAAATGCAGCAGACGAGTTAAAGAAAAAACACATCTTACCACAGATTAATGAAACCACTGAGCAGCTGGACGTCTGATTCGTGATGTTTGTACAGTGTGTGTGTGTGTGTGTGTCCACAACTAAGTCTTATACCAAAGGAAAGAAACCTGAAACTCTACCTCGCCAACAACTCTATAGTCTTATCTGTTCTTTTAATTTGCAGGGTATGAACCCAGCTCATTAAGTGGGAGGAAAAGCATTGACACAAACACTCTTCAGGCTCTTCACCCTCCTCCTGTAATGACATGACTATTATGATGGTAAGGGGGTGTTAATTTAGCCCAAGACAAACAAAGCTTCCTTAACTATCCCTTCTGTGTTATATTAATATAGCAGTGAATACTCTCCCTGAGGAGTCACCGTCTAAACTCTGCTCCCCCCCCATTGCCTGAACAGAATCTCCCACACACTGATTTCATTTCTGCTTCTATAACTTTCTTCATTCCTTTTGAGTTTTTGTTATGATTTCTTTCCTTTTTACCCGAATCCTCATTTTCCATTTATTCAGGTCTTCTCTGCACAACTGCAGATATTTTTTGGAGCGGATATTTTCCCCCTATATTAAAAAAAAAAACTCCTTCCACACAATCTTTGTTTTATAAAATATTTCACCCTAAAAACAATTATGTACACAGTGTTGTACCTTTGCTCTTTTTTAATCCTTTTTTTTGCCGCTCAATGGAGGAAATGTATAGGAAATTTACTCCTGTAAATGCTGGTAACGTGGTGCAGTGGTGATAAATTAAGCAGCAATCTTGTAATTAGACCTAGAAGTGCTAACCAAACATATAAAGAAATCAGTATATAGCCGCAATTGTTGTTGCTTCTGGTGCATGCTCATTTCACAAAGCAACAGTGGACGTGCGCAAAGTAAGCTGCAATGCCATCATTTTCCAAACGCTCTGTTTTCCACGTGCACACGGATACACAGAAAACCGAGTTTTTGAAAATCTGCACATTGAAAAGCGAGAGGCCCAAAAGCAGAGGAAAAAGTTTGCTTTGTAAAATATTTGCATTAGTGTGGACAGGGCGTTATTCTTCGCCGCTTTTCTTTCCTCCTCCGTGATTTGTTTTCTAGGTAAAGAAAAAAAAAAAAATATTGTTATTCTTTCCTATCCTCATCATGTAGGCTGCCAGATTTTCTGTTTTAAAGATACTGTTGGTTTCAAGAGATTCTGTTGGGAGATGCATGTTTGCAGCAATAGGAATAAACACCGGACACACACACACACACACATGCACACGCAAGCATGCAGCACAGCAGAGTTACATTAATCCCCCGGCCCTCCGGAGAGCAGTGTATCGATCGGGCCTCGGTGCGGTTTGTCACAGGTGATCACAGTGATTGGGCCACTGCTCAAGCGTGTTATCCAGCTCTGCCCTGGAGGACAACAGCGCAGGACTTAAACAGCCCAAACTGGCTGGCACTAATGGAGAACAGCGCTCTTATTATATGAGTCACTTGTCTGTACTGTCAAGTGGAGCGAGAGGAAGACTGACATGCGGAGAAGCAGCATATCAGATTGAATGGGTTTGGGCTCGAGGACAGAGCGGTTGTGTCAGCTCAGGACAAGTAACAGGTGAAATCTGTGCCCGACCTTGGCTTAGAGTGAAAGTGAAAGTGGGCTGCTTTCCCTCAGTGCTCACCTACATCCCTGCCTGCACCCTGCCTTCACCTCAGTGGTCACAAGTCCTGCAGGTGTGAATCCAGCAGGACTAACACTTCCCTGTTTCTCTACCTACATGTCTCCCAAGCACACTCACAAAATAAATCCATTCCATGTCCATTCTCACCTCTGTCAACGCTATTCCTTGTCCAGGCGTCACCCTGCGAGACCCCTGTTTCAGTCCCTGAGACAAGACCAGGCTGCATGTTTCCATTCATTAACTTCCATCAACCATTGTACTCTTTTCACTTCACAATTGTATGAAAATCAAGCAGACTTGAAACTGATAACAAGAAAACACAGTATATGACAGTAAACCAAATCTCCTGTGTAATTGAGGCAGCTAAGAGGCCATGTTCTAAAAACTCTTCCGGTCGGTGTGTTCAAGGACACTGTGGGCTGTCGCATTGTATCTAATGAATTATATAAAATTTGTTTTTCTGGCATTTATTTTGGGCTCTTGCTTATGTTTTCCCAGTGTGTGTACCACAACTTTACAGATTTAAATTTAAGAACATAGAAATTAATAATTGAAGAATTCAGTATTTTGCTACCAGCTTTAGCAGTGTTGAGAAAGGTTTTAATTAAATTGAACCTAAAGGGGAATCAACATCTTGTTGGTTGTTTGTTGGTTTGTATGTCTGTTACAGAGAGTAACGCAAAAACAACTGAATGGATTTCAATGAAACCTGATGGAAGGATGTGGAATGGCTCAGGGAAGAAGTCAATAAATGATGGTGCGGATCCGGATCAGGGGGCGGATCAAAGAATTTTTCATTCCCATTCTTTAACATTGCGAGAAAGGTTTCAAATCTTTCCCATTTTCTCAGAGAATAATTCATGGATCTAAATGAAAAAAATATGGCACATTAAGAGAAGTGACATCTATGAGTGTTTAAAATTTAAACAAGCTTGTTTGTATTTAAGGGACTGTTGAGCCTTGGCGGAGGTTTGCGCTCTACTGAGTGCCATTCTAGTCTTGTCATGTCTGCAATTATATTTACAAAAAATGGAATACAGCACTTTGGGTTGACTCTTGAAATAAACACAAAACCATGGAGAACAGGAACACTGCATGTCAAAATTTGGGGTTAACTTTGAAGCAGCAGAATAAAGTGTATTCCTACATTTTCTGTAATTAATGGTCTCAATCTTAGAAAATAAACAGTGGAATAGGTTCAAATGAACACATGTTGAATGTGATGTTACACCAGAGATGTTAAGCAGTTAAGTATATTTAAATCCATTACTTTAAGCAAAGGAAGAGGAGTGTTTCCTCTGGATTAACACCTAAAAATAACTCGAGATGCTCATCAGTTGCGAGAATAGGATGAGACTGCAGATTCTTTGCCCACTGGTCACAATTAACGCTGAACCCTCAATATTGCAGAGTGGCCTCCAGAGATCCATTAGAATTACCATAAGCAAATTGGTCAACAACTAGACATATCCCGCACGAGGCGTTAGCAGAGTATGACCCTGCGCCTGCTGAGCGACACTGTTCCCTCTCGACCTTTGGCACAGTCAGCTGATCGAACACGCAACCTCAGAGCTGGAGAACGCATTATATAGGAGAAGGAAAAACACATTCCCGTCTGCTTTGCATCAAACATTCATAACCCGACCTGGCATAAGAGTAGAAACTCTTAAAAGGAAAAACATAAAACGCTACTAGAGGGTACACATACTGTTAATGCATGGAGGGGGGAAAAGTGTATCAGCTTTAAAATATTAACCTCTTTATAACGTTTTGATGGTTTAATCGCCAATCAATAGCATTGTGCAGTGGCAGTGGCGGGGTGGGAACAGGATGGTGGTGATGAAAAATGCATGAGGCTGGGGCTGAGGCGGGGGGCCAGAAAATTAAACCCTGCCCGCCACATTTGCTGAGTTGCAGCGGTGGAACTGGGATAAGTTTGAGTCGGGAGGTTTGTGTGTGTGTGTGTGTGTGTGTGTGTGTGTGTGTGTGTGTGTGTGTGTGTGTGTGTGTGTGTGTGTGTGTGTGTGTGTGTGTGTGTGTGTGTGTGTAGGGGTGTGGTTTTCCCTGTGGTGTGTTTTGCACCTGAGTGGAAGAAATAAAAAACACTCTGGCATTCTGCAGAACGCTATTGTTTTTCCCCCTGCAAACTTTAAACGAAAGACAGTTTTGATTTAGCTCCTTTTTCATTTTATTCATCCATCCCATAAACAAATATAAAAATACTCAACAGAACAATACTCATCTATCGCTGAGGAGAGAAGCTGATGGGAGACACTGTCTCCTCTGCTCCACTGATGAGCTGAAACTTGGTCACAGTGCTGAAGGACCCCCGCTGGCAAACAAATGCAAACTGGGACCCTAAAAATCCTGTCTATTTTTAGTATACTTTTTATTCCTGTCTTGTGAGGACCTTGGCTTCCCCGGGTCATGAATGACTAAAGACCTCTGCTGTACAGAATAAATCGCCAAAATCATATTTACAGCTTGTTCCTCATGTGTGGTGTCTTTTTTAAAAATGCAAACTCAGTTAAAAACGAGAATGCAAATCTGTCAATTTAAAAAAGCAGGTTACCTTTATTGTTTTAACATTTAAATGTAATACTGTCCTACCCACGGATGGCTCACACTTATTAAATAACTCCCACACCTTCTCTGGTATGGTATAGTTCATACCATGAGGGCATACCTTTAATGAAAGTCATTATCTGTTATTGAAATAATATGACTTCCCTTTTTAAAAGTGACTCTGGTGGCTATAAGGCCCATTACCTGCAGCCTGTGCTGCCCCATCGTTTCCATTAAACACGTAGACTAGGGCCTCGTCTATAATACTGCAGATATATTTTTTGAAGGGATATTTTCCTCTCTGTTTTTTTTAAATACTGTGTCCACTTCACCTTGTGGAGGAGGCTCAGTGAGCACCTCCAGGTGAAGCAGGGGGAGGGGGCTGGAACAGCTGAGACTAGTTGGCCAATAAAGTCTCCATGGATTTAAAAGGCAGCAGCGGAGCTTCCAGAGGAGAGACACTGGCACACAGAGACACACGAGAGACACACGAGAGACACACGAGAGACAATGCTGAGCTGAGAAGCCGAGGTGCCAGCTGGAAGAGCTGGCAAGTTTAAGTTTAAGTTTGTGGAGATTTATGTTTGTTCCTGCTGTGTGGATTTAATAAAGATGCTGAAAACTGGTTTGTCTCTGGCTGTTGTGGTGAGACCCCAGTGGCAACAACTTAAACAAGCATTTTGGGCCAGTATGTGGCCTATCATCAAATCAAAGATCTATCAATCCATGATCCTACATCAACGATCGATCAAATACCACAGAAGAACGCTTTAGTTCAATTCATATTGTGCGAGGCCGATGCCTGTGAATGTCGGTCATGTGGTGCAGTGATGCTAAATTCAGACGCAAACTTGTAATTAGACCAAGCAGTGCTAACCAAACTGAGAGGAACCAGCCATTTAGTCGCCATTGTTGTTGTTGTTTGGTGCACGCTCATTACATAAAACAAAAGTCAGCATTCACAAAAAAGCTGTGAGTGTCAGGGTTTTTGAAAATCTGCACATTGGTAGGCGTTAGTAAAAAATCTCAATTCTAGTGACTTGTGGACAGGGCAGTCCTGCCTTGTAACCCATGACATGTCTCACTGTTAACCATCTTGTTACTTCCGAGCTGCAGTGCAGAGGCAGGCACGAGGCGCCGGAGAGCTGCTACACCCACATGCCTCTTGCCTCTCTGTCGGGTGCCGTGCCCCACTACGAGGCTGTGATCTCACCTGTCAGAGTGAATTTAGTGGCAGGTGAGCTCAGCCGGTGGCTACCTGCAGACTACAGCCTTGTTTTACGCTCCAGTTGGCTGTCTCCTGCTGAACATGATGCTGGAGAAAAATGGACAATGAACCACCACCCGCCTCTCCGAGTCTCTCCCTCCTCCTCCAGGCAGGATGGGAGAGGAAGAGGGGGGCATGTAACACTTTAGCTAGGGTTTCCTAGAAGTGATTTTATAAACTGACGGAACAGTGGGTGGCAAAGTTGCAATCTGACAGTGATGCAATTGTCCCTGCTGGTAATGTGTCTGACCCAGAGCATGCAAAATCTCTCAAAATTAATTCACGATCAACACTCTCAGAAAAGGGGAGAGGGGGAGGAGCAGCTGAAGCTTCTGTGGCCTTGAACGGTCCATCAGCCAAGCGCATCTCTTTCCCTTTCATCCTGCCTGAAGTAAACTGGGCCCTGGCCTCGACACACACAAAAAACGAAATAGCTTTGTCATTGATCAGAGTACATCCTGGCAAACAGGCATAACAAAAATAGCATGGCCATTGATCTTGAACAGAAGACTGATCAATCTTTATTAGTTCTGAGCAAAAGGCTTGAAACAACAACAGAAAGAACAGCCACAGCAGCACTATGTTGACGAGGCTTCTGGAAAGTCTGATTCAGCGACGATCAAACGGCCTCCTCACATTCGTACTGTACACACTCGCAGCTCAGACAGGGTAGCCCGAGTAACCTCTTCACACACACACACACAGTGGGCCTGCGAGAGCATAGTCAGACGAGCAGACAGAAGCGAGCAGGGAAGTGTTATAGTCAGCAGGAACCGGCTGTGTTGAACAGCAACACCTGGCTTAAAGGATAACACTTCCCCTGATCTCCCTGTATCTACAGGGCCAGACCAGCTGAATACACCATCTCATAACCACAGAGGGGGAGTTACACACTGAAATAACAGCTGGCATCATTTCTCTGAAAGGAGATGGTACTAAAGAAACAGAAAAACAGTACATCAACACTTTCTATGATATAAGGTACCTGCAACAAAGAACTGGGGACCCATCTGCACATGATTACAAGCCGTCTGAATGACCCTTTTTTAAAAATCATGCACATACAGTGTTTACCTCAACATGTTTACTGACCTTAGTGGATATTGTGATACCTTGTACAAACTAGAGATATCAATACAAGCATCGGATATGCCTCTGAAAAATGCAGAGTAACTACCCAAATCTATGTCGCTATCCAATACAACGTCCATCCATCTATCCATCAATCTATTCATCGTCTTCCTCCTAGCCACACTTTGCAGCTCTTCCTTGGGGATCCCGAGGTGTTCCCAGGCAATCCTTTCAGCAAGTCCTGGGTCTACCATGGGGTCTTCTGCTGGTTGGCCAGTAAACCTCCAACTGAACGTGCCCAGAGGAATTCTGACTAAATGCCTGAACCACCTCAACTGTCCCCTTTCGAAATTAACAAGCAGAGGTTCTACTCCACCGGAGAAAATTCATTCCAGCAACTTGTATTCGCAGCCTTGATCTTTCGGTCACTACACAGAGGTCATGACCAAAGGTAGGATTTAAACATAGATCGATGCTAGATCGAAAGCTTTGCCTTGCGGCTCAGCTCCTTCTTCACCTCAATGGTCTGGTACAATGTTACATTACTGCTGACACAGCACCAACCCACCTGTTAGTCTTGAGCTCTATCTTTAGATCACTTGTGAACAAGACCCCAAGATTCCACGTCATTTAACTTGATTTTAATTTAAGTAGAGATAGCTATAAATCTTTAATAGCCTTTCCTCCAAAACAGCAGTTGCGCTGTCCTGCCCCTGGTAAGTATTTTGTTTAGAGTGGTGAAGAGGAAGTGACTTCCAGGCTCGTATCATTAGCCAGAGCTAGCTAAAAAGTATTATTTAAAGAAAGAAATTGATGGATAGATTTCTAAATTTGTTTCTTTCCAGTTATGGCATTCAAACTAGATACTAAAATAAGTTCTATGGCATTCATTCTCTTTATGTATTTGTTTTCAAATTAACCAGGCCATGTAACAGTAATAGAAATGATCACAACAGGGCCCTTACAGTGATGTAGAATACAGCTGTTAGAATACATCTTAAGGTTTACATTTTTTGAAATGCACTAGTATCAGATCTAGTCAATATCGGTAGATATGCAAAGTCCAGGTATGGGAATCGGGAGGGGAAAAAAAGTCATCAGAACATCTGATGTAAAAACACCCATTAAAACACCACCAGCAGTTTTAGCTGCAGCTATGAGAAGTTTCTATAAGCACTCAGAGGAACTCATGAAATCATGTCTATCTCATTATAGATACAGGAAAACAATTATCTAAAAAAGCTGAAAGGGAGGAAAACCAAAGCAGTCTGGGAAAATGCACGACACCCCGAGGGCGAAGAGAAGAGCCGGGAAGTGACAAAGAGGCGGAGAGAGACAAGAAGAGGGAGGAGGGCGCTGCATTTAGTCTGCTTCCTCTCTAATGTATGGGAAGTTTTGGCGGCAGAAATAAGGGAGTGAGAGGCAGAGAAGGAGGGAAGGAGAGACGACTGGAGAGATAGCGCGAGGGGGAGTTAAGGGGGTAAACAAAAAACGTCTTTGATCGTGGCAGACAGATGTTGAAGAGAAGCTGTCTTTTCTGTGTAAAGGCCCACCTGAGCTGGCAGGTAGCCGTGCCCAGATGGCTCTTTGTTCCAAACCCAGCACTAATGAGCGGATAGAGAGATGGATAAAGGAGGGGAGGGACTGTGGCGGGGGCACCGAGGAGGGGTGAGACATTTGAGGGTTGCATGATGGGGTGTTTTTCTGCTGGCACGGATACAGGAGTGTTAGTACTGATGTAGCGATTACATCTCATTTACAAGCCTCCACTGTCCTGTCTGGACAGCAGGCACCAAGCACCTGCGACTTGGAGGTGATGTCATCGACAGCCAATCACTCAGATGTGCAGCAGCGCACCGCAGTTTTGCATATTCATTACGAAATCCCATGCATCAATAGATCAATGGTGATGCATGCTTTCATATGCATACAAACCACAGAGGTGTATACTATACATCAATCACTCTGCAGAATAATCAAATAGCACAGTCCTCCCCCGGGGTCAGTGAAACCTGTGGATGTGGGGAAAGACAGTGACACTGCAGGTGTTATCTGCTTACATACACTTTGATGTGTGAGGGGGTGTGAGCAGAAAATATGTGTAAGTGTGCAGGTAGAAATCAAAGGAGGAGTGTGTGCAGTAGGACCACAAATATGAATCACAGAGATGATTTATTCAGGATGTTTAAGCTGAATGGTTGAAATATTAACTAGAATGAAGGTTAATGATTCTTCAACTATGATTTACAGTTACTGATGATACCTGTCTTTTTTTTAAAAACACTTAACTCCTCACTTGAACAAAATAAATAGTTTTCTGTCTTTTCATTGTTGAAAACCAGAATATGAGACATTCTCTTTGGAATTCTGAAATGTACTTGAGAATATAGAGACTTGAATCAGCCTCTCTATTTGCATAATTTAAAACACAATATTGCATTAATGACACTGTTAAATGCAGCATCCACCAAGGAGCCAGGTGTGCGTAACCCAGTGGTCAACTGCACCATATTATGTTAAAATCAGCAAATTCTGTAGAGTGCAGGGTTTTATGTTTACTTTTGAATCATGTTGATTTGGCGGATTGAATTTTAAATCAAGAAAGCGTACCATGATGTGCAGTAAACGGAATATGGTGAACTGATGATATGCTGTGCTGTGATCTCATCCTATGTCACTCTATATTTAGGTGATTGAGTATTTTCTTGTATTTAAAGAGTTATTGAGAAGTTCATAGGCTATCTTCGTGCACCTAACTTCTGTTTATTAAAGTAATGACATACACATCTGAGATCATGGTCTTAAACAAGGTTCATGTCAATGTTACATTGTTTACATTTAATCGAGTGTATTAAAGACTTTTATATGATATACATGTGTCTGACATTAGCATATTGTCATTTCAGCTAATGTTTTTTTTAAAAGTCTGCAGAGTAGTCTTTCCATTTGAACGGAGAAAACAAATGAAGCGTTCACTTTTTGTTGATTTCGGTGCCGCTGTAATATCATTATGGTATTTACTAGCCGCAAAATAAACGTCCTCGTAGTTCGAACTTATGGTTGGAGGTGAAGACTACAAGTGATCCTGATTGACGCTTCTTTTTCTTCCTCTATTGTTTAATGCTGTCTCAACTTCCTGAAACTCTCCGTAAAACAGTTTTAACACTGCAAACAAACCACTCACGCTGTGATGGGCCAGCTTTGTGAAGGTGAGGGAACTTCTCTAACTCTATCTAAAAATATTCCCCAAATTTAAAGGGTTACTGCATCAGGCTCCTCTCTATGGCGGTCACCTCTCCGAGCCTCCTTTCCTTCTGAACATTTGGACACTTTTACCTGTAGACGTGGTCAGATGAGACGTTCTACAACCTGGTTTGTTCCAAGTGAAGTGAACCCTGCACAGTGCACAGTAAGTCAACATTGCACCAAAACTGCAGAAGCACTTTGAATTCAGAAAACTTCCTACAAAATCTGCTAATATGCAAAACCGCAGCTGCGAACTATCCTGATAGAAGTCCTATTCTGACACCCCCTACGGTTTCTTATCCCTTCATCTGCAGTCAGTGGTAGGTATCAAAATATTCCTCCCTGCTGCTCACTAAAAGCTCTGCATGGTCAGAGAATTCTCCCGAGGCCTCTGAATATTTCTTATTTCGAGCAGTTTTGCAAATTAACGTTATGTTTTTTACCGTCATTAAAATGCAAAGACAATTTTGGCCCTTTTTTATCTTTTATCTTTAAGCGTATTGATATGTGTCTTTCAAGCAGTGAACCTAACTATGATAGAAGGGAAGTAGAACTGTTGAGTCAAACTGTATCAAACCACATCACACTGGCACAATCTAATCAAACTGACTTATTGGCTGCTTTTTTTTTTTTTAGGTGCATTGAGTTGTTGATAGCGTATTAAGGTGTGTACAGATTCAGAATGAGTCTCGACAGAGAGACAGACAAAGAGTCAGGCAGAGAGACTCCTGATCAATAGCTCCTTAATGGTCATCTTTATGGCTGGACAATTGTCCTTTAGCAGCCTGGCGCTCGCTGCTCCTCTCTCCTGCACTTGGGACGTGGCGGTAGCCGGCCTGCCTCTCTGAAGGACGTCCGGAGAGTTTCAAAGGCGATAACAAATCAAACTGTTCCCTGAATCTAATATCAAACAGGCCTAGTGTCAGCATTTATTAGAGAAATCAGATTCTCCCCCTCCTCCACCGCCTCGCCTCCCCCCTTCACTCTCCCACTTGCAGTATTCCAATGCACAGCGGCCCTTTGAAGTCGAAAGAATGCAGGATCGCAAATTACCCAGGAGACGTAGCTGATAGTCTTTGAAGCCCTCCTTTGATAGTGTTGTTTTCTCTGCACCCCCTGCATCTCTTTCCCTCTATCTCTCACTTGCTTTCTCCTTCTCTCCACACACAATGAAGCCTGCAAACATTAATCTGCACAATGGCGAGATTACACACTCATACTATGATACGTACACTCAGTCAGGGCAGTAACCATGACCTGCAGAAATGGACAGGAAGCGTTTTAAAGGAAAAACTTTGGGGAAAAAAACATTTTTGTTGTTTAGATTTATTTTTTTAATTTTACACCACAAGTATCGGACCACTTCCCATTGGGTTTCGCTTTGTTGTTGAAACAGGGATGAGATGGAGAGAAGCCTCTGGTTTAGATCCATTTGCCAGCTTGAGGATCACAGCACTGCTGAAGCTAACACTCTGGGCCTATGGCAGCGTTAGCTCCCTCTTTCCCCAAAGAATGACAGATGGAAAGTCCACGGGCATGATGTAAATTTCCCGTAGCCACAGTCTATTTACAACTTCCTTCAGGATCCTCTGCACAGATGTACATTGTCACAGAGCATTTCTGTTTATTGTGGTCTACTCTCACTGCACCTTCGGGGGAAAAAATGTAAAGGCACGCGTTATGTCTTTGTATGAGACAGCCTGAAAGCTAATGATTGGCTGTATCTCTTTAGGAGAACTGACAACAAGCTCCAATTTGTTAGATGGCTGGAATTTGGTTTAAGGCTGACATATTTTATTTTCAGCAAAGAAAGAAGAAAAAAACGCTTACTACTACAATATGTCTGTGGCCTTGCTGTGCCTTGCTGCTCTGATGTCGGGTTATTGAAACATGATTTTCTTACCAAATAACACAGCTGTTAACATCTCCTGCCTTTAACAGGGAGCCTAAAGCGCTCAGGATTGAATGCTGCACTTTGATTCCACTGTAGCTTTCTGCAAATCTTATTATAAAGTCAGTTAAAGAACGAGCCAACTAGAAAGGCACATACAGGACATCTGCCAAGGCTGATTGGCCACTTAAAGAAAAATTAAGAAAAAGGCCATGTTAAAGAAAGTGAAAAAAAACCTGGATCCGCCAGTTTTTTATTCCCATTCCCTCCAGAAAATGTCATGTAAATCTTATCTGTATTTTGAGTAATCTTGCTGACAGACGGCAATGAAAACATAACCTCCTTGCCAAAGTTAATTAGCTTGACATTTTGCGAGAAGCACTTCTTTGCTTTAAATCAGAAAACTGACACCACTCTCATGTCTGTGCCCTGCAGCATGAGGTGATTAGCTTAGCCTAAAGACTGCAGGGGGACACAAGCTATAGCCTGGTTCTCTCTGAAATTCACCAGCACATCCAACTAGTGTTTTCTATGTAAAAAAAAAACAAACTACAAACACAAATATTAATGTAAAAAAAATATATTTTATTCACTATAATTTGTTTTTGGTGAACAGTGGCCTAGTGTAGACTACAGGTTTGGGAACTTGGGACATTGACCAAAGTGAGGAGTCAAAGTACGTGATAATCTTTTTCGAAGATACAGTAGTTTCTGTCATTTTAGGTATAGTTCTTATCACTACCTGTTCAAATGTAAATTTTTCCAGTAAGTTTGGTTTTAATTAGTTATTTGATACTGAGGCACAGTTGCTTGAGGGTATGTATCGATAGGACCTCGCTACCACACAGATAAATATGCAGGATTGCAGCGTTCATACCTGAACTGGATATTTTAGCTTTGTTTCTGGATAGGGAGGAAGTTGAGAAACATCGCAAATCTTTACACTCTATTATATGAACTCTGCAGCTTCACTAAAGTCTGGAGTTGACTTTACTTTACTTTACTGTTGATAATCAGTAAATCCCTTCAAACTTCAGACTGGAAACCTCACTTTCTTGTTTTCTATGTCTACACACGTTAAGTGGCATGTGGGCGCAGAAAGTAATCAGAGTTGTGTAAAGGCATCTTTGATGGAGCTGGTCTCAGTAACCAAAGTAAAGTAATGCACGATGTGACTATTTCTGTTGAGTAATTAGCTACATTTTTCAATTCGTAATATGTAATGAGCCAGTGATTACATTTATTTCACGTGCCCAACCTGTCAATGATCCTTTGATCTGACATCATGTAACAGGGACACCACTGTGAGGCAACAACGACAAAGCAAACACACACATACGGATGTTTTATCCACAAATTAAGGCACAGAGAGTCGACATCAACAAAAGTGTTGCTCAAAGCGATCGCCATGTTTATAGTGCAAATGAAAACGCCCACAGGTTGCTGGTTTCATGTGCAAAACAGCCCATTATTTCTGCTTGTGCTATTGACAGCTTCCCTCCCATGAGAAACAGTGGGATTACGTCTACTGTCCATCAGCGATATGTTGTAATCCAGTCGATACTTCCAAGGACACTCTGACCATCTATGTTCTAATCTCTGGCCTTTCAGTGGGCACTGCGGCGACTGGACTGTCATGACTCACTAACACACAACATTGACTCATTATGTAAATGCACATCGCGCTGAGGACACTTTTTTACTTGTGATTGATGTGAAGAGTTTTTTTATTTTTTGGGGTAAAATGTCAAATTTGTTTTAAGTTTCCTCCCTTTTCAAGTCACAAGATCTAAAAGACGAGTAATAGTTCGAAGCACATATAAAACTGATGCCGCACTCCTCCTGTTCTTTACTTTTAATCACAGGGGAGTTCAGTGCATCATCTCCATAATCCAAGTGCAGATCATTTCCTAAGAGATGATGCAACTGCTCTGAATTCCAGTGTAATGATAGCCCATTGTAGTTGAAATTCTTTCATTAATCTTAAATGGCCACTGCTTCATTAAAGACGTGCTGCTCGAGCACTCCTAAGTGGGCTCTTGTGTTTGACAGGTTCCACAAACTCCGCTGTAGTTTCTGAGTGGTGCTGAAGAACGGGGTCGCCTTCCTACGAGCACGACATACACTTGAAGGGCGATAAGTCATGTGGCGACGATGACGGCAACACGGAGATGCACATGACTACGCAAGCATGCCCACTCTGTGTCTCACACTGGTTTGGAGGCACCGTGCACACACCCTCCCTGATGTAGAGCACTAGCTGCATCGCTCTGGTGGTTTGGGAGCCTCACGTCCACTTAGATAATTAACAGTGATCAAGGGTCGTCCTGCCTGTCATAGTTGCCTCATGTTACTGCCTGTTCAAAGGGACTCAAACTCACTGGCCTGAGCTGAAAGGAAAGCTACACACCGGCTCATATTCACATCCAATAAGCCCCAGTGTAAATGTGGGTATGGGTTTCTGAGGTGGGGGCTGTGATGTGACTTATTTAATATGAACAAGAGAAGATCAAGTGCCATCCACCCACATCCACAGAGAGCTTTGAAAGGGACCCGAAATATAAAGCACACTCAAACTGTGCCGTTCATTATAGAATAACTCAGTGAAACCTTATTTGAGATTATGAGCATTTAAGATTTAGATTATTTTGTAAAAAAACTAAACAAAATGAAACTGGATGCATTGCATATACTGTACACACACATGTTTGTAAAGCTATCTTAGTGAGGACACTCATTGGCATAATGCATTCCCTAGCCCCTTACCCTAACCCTAACCCTTAAATCAAGTCTTACCTCTCCAAACAGTCCATTAAAGGGGGGTCCTCACTCCGTGGGTTCTAGACTCAAACTGGTCCTCACAAAGACAGCTGTACAAGAGCACACACACACACACACACACACACACACACACACACACACACACACACACACACACACACACACACACACACACACACACACACACACACACACACACGTCTTATTAGGACTTTGCATTGACTACCATTCATTGTGGACAGCCTGACCCAAACCTTAACCATTTCATGTCTAACCCTCACCTAACCACTATTCAGATCTTATCTCTAACCTTAACAGGGACCTAGGAAATGATGTTTACACACATTACACACATTATTACAGACTTTATCAACAGATTTAAACGTACATAGGTGCACATGATCCTAGCCACGAATTAAAAACCTCCTGTACCAAAGACTCTGAGAAGCTGGTTATTATGGACGGCTGCTCTCTACCGTAGTGGAAGTGCAACCTGTCAACACCACGGTGGCTTTTAGCACGTCTCTGCTAATTCTCCAGGGGGGAGAAAGCAAACTGGAGAAAGAGAGTGAGGAAGGAAAGAAAGAAACATGTTCCACCACACTGTGAAGCCTACCACCACATCGTCCAGCCCTGCAAAACACCTACGGTTTGAAAGATGATTTATAGGTGGCGCTATAGGTTGGGGCTGGATGATTATAGTGTTGTAAAGTGGGCTGAGCCGCTGCTTCTGGTCGCCCTCAGAGTAACTTTACAACAACTCTCCTGGCGGATGTAACATATCATATAGGTTTATGTTATGACCACCAGTATAAATCGTCTAAAATTCCTTTCTGGGAAATCATGTTTTGTGTGTCACTCTCAGGTGGATGGACCTAAATACCAATGAGGTGTGGCTGCGATTGTAATGGGGAAGAATGAAAAAAAAACTACTGAATAATTGAGACAATAACCATCAGAATAACTGCAGTTAATTGCAGGCTTACACTTGTATTTATCTAGAGCTCTCTCAAAGAAAATCTGATGTCATGAGAGATGTAAAAGGTCAAAATGATAAAATATGTAGATTGGTTGATAGCAATACTATAGTCATTCATACAGACTGACATGATATTCATTAATGTAGCTATTCCCTTCTAAAGCAGACAAAAGTCTTCTCCCCTGGCTGGACCATGAAACGCTGCCTTTCCTGTTGAAAACAATGCCAGGAGCACGGCCGTGTGTCTCTCAAGGCTTCAGCAGTGCAGTAATGCATATTGCAAGCTCATAGAAAAACTGCACGGCACACACAGAGCGCAGCATCTTTTCATCTCCACATTATCAGTGTGAGACTGCTAATGAGAGCTGTTGCATGTGCCATGTAAGCCCATCAGTTTTATCCCCATTGAGCCCAGCGAGCACAAAGCCAGGTCTCTGCTACTATATGGGTCTCTTAAAAGACACGTGTGGGTGTGTGTGTGTGTGTGCGTGTGTGTGTGTAATTAGGGTTGAAGAAGAGGGATGGAGGGGTTAAACTGAACACTATGGAGAACTGCAGCATGTGGGAGAACGGATGAGGGAAGGCTTCTCTCTCTGCACAGTGATGCGTAGAAAACAGAGCCTGGATTCTTTTTCTTTTACCCCTTTCTTTCGCATTTCATCACCCTGGTGCTGTGGGCCGGGGAGGGAGGGGAGGACCCCTCTGTTGGGACAAAAGGAATCTAATCTTAAGGTTGAGGGGGTGGAATTAATAAACAGTGGAAATGGGAGAATAGATGAGGAAAACAAAGAAAGTTAATTGTCTCATGACCTTGTTTGCCTTTATTCACTTATGTAGCTAAAGTGTTTAAAGTCAGACTCTGGGTACTGACTACGTTCAAACCACAGACCCACCTTGGTGTTACTGTGCCAGGGTACAGGAGCCGGGGGGGGCATGTTCTGTATGCTTACTACACAAGCTGCACAGGGCCCTTCAAATTATGCAAGAACCCTAACTCCCCCTCATGTCAGTGAAGTAAGTTACAGTACAGGTTTGATGAGAGAATGAAGAGGAACTAATACTCTAGTCTCGAAAAACAAAATCCCACTAGTGAGATTGAACTGAAGGAACAGCAATCAGGTAACCTGTGGACAGAAACTGTAATGCTAACTTGATGCAGTAGCCCTCTGCAGTCTGCCGGGCTCGCTATCCGAGCTAGAGTTCAATTTTCAATTTGATTTGTATAGCTTTCTATACCAAATCACAACATACATCATCTCAAAGTACTTTACATAGTAAGGTCGAGACCGTACAATATTAGCAGAACCAGACTCCACAGTGTGGGCGCCCATCTGCCTCGACCCTATGAGATGAGGGGAGAGTAATGGGGGAGAGAGGAGAGAGAGACCAGGAACTGTTGAATAAATAATCTAAGTAAGTGATACTTATACATGAAATGTAAAATACTTATACATGAAAAAAACATGTTTTTTAATGAAACCCGCACCAGTTATTAGTGGTAGTAGTAGTAGTAGTAGTAGTAGTAATACTACTACTATTACTACTACTGCTACTACTACTACTATTACTACTACTACTACTAATAAAAATAATAATAATGGTACCTTGGACAAAAGTTATACATTGCTTTATAATAAAAGCAATAAATGTATTAAATTAAATTAAAATTAAATTCAAAATATAAAATGTTAAAACACGAACAAAAGTTTGAACAGTAAGTTGGGCCCTACTGGAGGATCTCAGGCTCAAAGGGTTAGCAGATCACAGATACAGGCAGGAGCCTGACGTTCAAGGCTCTAACAAGCAGTAAAATCTCAAAATCAATTCTAAAACTCACAGGTAACCAGTGAAGGGCAGGAGGGATCGGTGTAAATGGTCAATTATCTTAGTACCTGGCAGCAGTGTTTTGTATAAATTGCACTCTTGTATGTTTTGCTTTGAAAGATGATGATAATAATGCTGAAAATTAATAAAAGGGTGTTAATAATAACATTAATACTACTAATACTACTACTACTAATAATAATAATAATAGTTGAGTCCTATGCTGGACAGCTCTGCAGTCAGAGATACCTGCAGAACAGGGAGAGTGTTAGCTTCAGGTCTCTGTTCTGTGACTTTGTGCTTGACAAAAAATAAAGTGAAATACAACTGTTCATTACATTTAACAAACACTGACGGCCAGCGGTGTTCATAAACCGCAGCGAGGAAAAGATAAGTGCATCCCACGTGAACATGTGTTCACACGTGCATGCTGCTTGCACAAAATGAAACTTCCCAGCAGACTCCGACCTCTGTGGGGACCAGTCTAGACAATATGAGCATGATGTCACTCCTCATAGCAAAACAAGACAATGATTCACTCTGGTCTCTTATTGAACTTTAGCTACAACTCTGGGCTAAAGTAAAAAAGCAAATGGTCTGATACTATTTATCAAATACTGATTTCCAATTCTGATTCTTGTCGGGGCATATTGTGCAGTACGGATGCACACCCCCTCAGTAAATAACCATCAAGTATTCGGCCAAACCATGAAGTAAGCTTAGACAGTACTGGAGAATGGATTATGGCTCACGAGGTCAGGACAGGTAGGACCCCTCGGCAGAGCTTTTTCTCGAAGCGGCCAGTGGGCTTCTGGCAAAAGCCTTCACAATACTTTGCTATTCCAAGCTGTACATGATATCAAATTTATTTTTAATATGACCATTTGTATAAAAAAAAAAAGCCCAAATGGTCTACTTAGTCTTCAGGCCTCAGGCTACATCAAGCAGAGTTTGAATGATTCGATATTTTATAAGCTTCTGTCTAGATAAATAATATGACCAGCACCAGTACCTACTCTATGTGTGAAGCTGACTATATCTCATTGTTGTTTGATGTGTTACTGCTTGTTGTATTTTCTCTCAAGACTGCCTCGTAGTTCACTTCCTAAATTGTACTCTGAGCTGGGAGAAGACGGGTTTACCTCTGTGGTTTGCACACTCGGTTTGAACTGCACAGCTTCCTGAAAATATCTGCAGCTAAAGTTTTCTTGTATTAATGTTCCTGTTTCTCAGTCGTGTCTGAAAACGAGGCGCCTTCCTTTGGCACATTCTGAATAAATATTCAATCCATCAGATTTCATCTGAATAGAATCAAACTGTCAGAGGGACAGTGAGACATTAACATTAACTGTTATTGTCGACTGTTTGCACAGCACAAATAAAGTTTATTATACAAACTAAACTTCCTAAAGGAATTTGGGTTTGGCGAAAACAAAAAGACAAGAGCGAGTGACATTAAGTTATTACAGTAAAAAAAAAGCCTCTTCTTTCAGCATCTAAAACCTTAACCATTTTAGATAAGACCCCATTTAAAAACACATTCAGGAAAAAAAAAATGTATTAAACTTTGGGTTCTTTTTAAGCTACAAACTTGATTATCCTATGTTACAGCAGCAGATTTTATTCTGCATCTAACGGTGGATTCACAAAACAATCTAGCAAAGGATGATGTTGAATATTTCTTTCCAGATGAAATCTTAAATATTTTATGGCCAAATGCCTCCAGTCTCCAGAGTAATACCTAAAGGGTAATTCCAGTCATTTTACACATAAATAGCAGCTTACTAATAATAAGGAGAAATACTCAGCATGTGAAAACGGTAAAACAAAGATTTATTTTGCACTGGAGTGCTTCAGTCAAGGCTATTTGGGTTTGACCAAATGTTTTTTTTTTACAGTGTTGTAAAAAGCCTAATGAAAATAGGACATTTAATCTAAACTAAATAGTGTCCATGGCATATGCACTACTTTTTGCAAACAATTCTACAATGTAATGCTTCACATTTGTTTTTACAGATATAAAAATTACCAGTTATGACTATTTGCTCCCAAATCTGTTTCTTGAAAGAACTCAAACTCAGATACAGAACATCAAATCTCTGAAGGCCGATTGCAAATATGCTTTAAAGGGATGTGAAATTTTGGTCAGAGGACTTTCTGTGTGGAGTTTGAATGTCCCCCCTTTTCAGCGTGGGTTTTTTCCTCTGGGTCGGCTACTACAGTTTCCTCCCACAGTCCAAAGACATACAGATAACTGGAGACTCTAAATTGACCGGTTCTGGGTGAACCCTACCTCTCGCATGATGACAGCTGGAATTGACTCCAGCCCCCCTTGCGACCTTCAAAGAGTAAACGTTACAGATAATGGGATATGAGATAGTTTTGTTCCACTACGACGTACCAACTGTAGTTTTGCTTTATTGTGTCATAAATATGATCCAGATGACACCAAGAATCCCATGTTCCAATCAAAGTTATATGTGGTCTGTTATTGCCTTATATATTTTTATCTTTACTTTACATTGCTGTGTTTGCTTGCACTTTGTTGTGACTGCTTTGTGTAGGATTTGTGTGACTTTTCTAGTTTTTGTATGTGTTGCATTGGATTCTGTTGTGGTTAGAGTGCCAGAGTGTTCAAAACAGACACACCCCTGAGAGGAGAAAGCTATTGGGGGGGGCATGAGCCCTGCGACAGATTCATTAGCTAACAACCACAAACACCTGTGACAGTGGCATCGAACGGGCAGGCGGGACCACAGAGGACGACACTTATACCCGTCCAGGTGAGCGACACATAGTGTGTGCATTAATAATACAGAACCAGTAGCGTTGGGTACTGAAATCCAGTGCCAGTCAGGACCTACTTTAAAGACTTTCTCAGACTTCCCTGTTTTCTCAAAACCTGCTGCAGAATCTGATCATACAGTGATCATTAATGTGTTCAGTGGGTATATTCCACCATCCCATTTTCTACTTCCTACAGTAGTCAGTTGTTCATGCTGTTTAACATTGATTATTGGGGTGATCAGAAGCTTTCCAAAGTTCCCGTCATCTGACTGACCTTGCTTTACTTTGTCGGTAACTTGTTATTCTAATAGAGACTGAGGTGTGTGTGTGTGTGTGTGTGTGTGTGTGTGTGTGTGTGTGTGTGTGTGTGTGAGGTGTGTGTGACATTAGTCTCTTAGCATTGGCAACTGACTGCTCGTGCAGCCACGATGGGGTTTGCATGCTAAAAGTAAAACAAAAAAAAAAGTTCCACCAAAGAGAAAGATCACTTTAAGATAAGATATGACACAGGCTATTAAAAGTGTGTGCAGCTCAGTCTGACAAGCTGAAGAGAGATATCCGCAGTACAACAGCTATCACAGGACTGCTGGACTGTGCAACTTGTTCTCAGCAGAGCAGGGGAATTGCAAACCAGGGACTGATATCGAGCCCACTGAAGAAGATGCAGAAGCAGTCATTCATATTTCATAAGCGGAGCCCCCTGTACCCCCCCATCCTTCCTCACACACACACACCTTTAACAGTTTCTTATTAAATTCTCAGCTGTCAAAGGCGAAACCCAAATCCTTAGCACAAACACACGAACATACCCACATGCAATTATTCTCAAAATCCTGGCTGTGCGGTTACATGCTCACATGGAGAAAAGGCACAAACACGGCCTCTCTGTTCCTGTCCCTCCCCGAGACAGTGCCCACGACTTTAGACTCATTACTTTAGACAATGTTTTTAATGGAGGCTGGATCCTGGAACAACAAGGGTACAGAAGAGACTGAGATGAAGTAAGAGGGGGAGAGAGGGGGGGGTAAACTTGTGTTTCTCAATTCACATCGCGCCCTCACTTAACTCTCCACCACAGACCTGACTCTAGTGAGGAAGTGAAGAAACGAACCGTGTGAAATGAAACATTTAAGCACAACAAGCTGACAGACGGGAGCCAGAAGGCCTCAGACGAAGACACAGCCCCACTCGGAGCTCCAGGTTTGTTTTCTACTCTGCCACCACAAGTGAATCAAACTTCCGGCTGACCAACCGCTGCTGTAACGCCGCAGACATTCGCCACCAGAGAGCGATTGAGCAAGGTAGACGCCTGGGATGTCATAACGACAATATTGCACCAGCAGAGTGCTAAATGACAGTGAGCTCACAGACACAGCGGTGGAAGTGGCGGACATGCGCTGATCAATGAGCGATCAATACGACCCTGCCAGGTAATCACAAACCGCGGTGATTAACAGCAACCAATCAATCGCTATTAACCCCTGCGTGTAGCACTTAAGCAGACAATCAGCGTCGATGTGCGCGATAAATGCCAGAAATTATTGGAGGCTGTTTAACATCCTTTTGTCTCTGTAAATGTCAACGAGCTAAAAGCTTAGATTTGCGATTCACTGTGTTTAACCCAACTCCCATGTCTGGCCCGACTGAGAACACATGATTGGAAAAGATTGGATTTTTACTTGCAGAAGTCTGTCCTTGTTGACCACGCTTCTCTGTCTGACATGTTTGCGTCGGCCTGATCAAAGTAGAAACGAGAGAAAAGACTGAACACTTGAAATAAAATATAAAGGGAGTGAATTTGACAGAAGACGAAACTGAATTTATATGGGGACACTGTCTTCACCCGACTGTTCCTTCCTTTACACCCTCACACTCCCGCACAAACATGTGAGCGCACACTGACACGCACACACACACACACACACACACACACACACACACACACACACACACACACACACACACACACACTCACACTCGAGGGTGTGACACAGCTTCTTGCAACACACCAACCCCATATGGTTTCACATGTAATCCGGGAGAATCGAGGCACTGAGGATGAAATAACGTTTCTTTCGAGGAAAACTTGCCACGGATGAGAGACGTTTGGCTTGAACCTCTAAATCATTTCCTGCAATCACAGTCATCATCGGCTGTTTCCGTCTGTTTCGGCGCTGAAGAACCCAAACTCACTCTGACAGCTGTTGTTAACCTGGCAAAGTGATAAATGAGCGTGTTCAGATGCAAGCAAATCTGTAAAAGGCTGACGTTTATTGCAACTAATGAGGAATGAAAACACTTAATAGAGCTAGTTTGTGGGTGCACTGCTGACTGAGCGCCAGGAGAGGGAGCTGCTAGTGGGGAAGCCGGGGCCTGCAGCATCCAGACTCTGTAAAAAAAATAGGTCAGAGAAGTCTTTTCTCTCCCTCACACCTGACTGTGCCCCACGCTTGCTTCCTCTGCACGTACTTTTAAATCCAGTAACACAATAACACTCTTTGCTTTCTTTTTATTCTCTTTGCCCCACATCACTCCATCACATTTACTTTCCCCAAGCACTTTAGACGTGCCTCTCCCCTCCTCCATGCTCCCTTCCTTCTCCATTTCCCCCCTTCCTCCACCTTCTTGTACTCGTCTCTCCTGCCGGCCCCTCCCGCACTTTATTGCACGGCTCAGCACAACTCCCAAACTTCAGCCATCACACAACTCTGACGAATATTCTACACGACGAAGCACTCGAACTCTCACTTTGCCACACTACACTAACCTTGAGCTTGTGAAGGATGCTTAAGGCAGGATGGATGCATGTGTGTGTGTGTGTGTGTGTGTCTCTCTCTCTCCCCCTGTCTCTCTCTGTGTGCGTTTCATCAAATGCAGATCAATATCACTGCAAGGTCACTTTAAATTTCAATTAATAAGACAGTGAACATCCCAAGAGCCGTCGTCACCCCCTGGGGGGCAAAAACTCAACGTGACCCGGTCCCGGAGCACACGGGTGAAGAAACAACAGAGATATGGATACAAATCATAACTGTATTATGAACTGTATTATTAAGCACAAAGCCTGGTTTGGAGATGGGTTTGTCTAGAATGGATGTCTCACCAACTCCATGTTTTATTAACGGTTGTGGAGCAAGCCAGCAAAAGCATATTGTGTCTTGCGCCACCATCTGTGTGTATTTTTCTTTGCATGTGTCTGCGTACGACCAAATTTGTGTTAATGCGTGCGAGCAGCCACTTCTGTCAGGCACCACGTTGGGCTCACTCAGGTCAGGTCGGTGCGTGAAACCTGCACCGGTTCAGATCATGAGAATAAAAGTTGGAAGGTAATTTTTTTTTCGCTGTGTTGAATAAAACCAGGAATGTGCCACTTTTTGAACCTACACAAGGGGCTGCATTAAAATATGCATGTTGAGCCACCACTCAGTCTTAATATTTAAACCAGCCTGGAGGTGAGGCCCACTCCAACACAGCCTGACAGACGTGTGTACAAAACTCTGGCTGGCTCCCATATAAACTCGCTTTGCGCGCGCATACGCTCACACACACACGCGTGTAGCCGAGCTGTGCTTAAACAGCGACAAACAGACAAATAAATGCACAAGAAAATAAACACAAGCTGGTTCAGACGGAGCCATAGATAAATCCATAACGTGCCCGACCCCAGATGGAGCAAATTCTTTTATTAGCTGTGTCTGAGCCACAGGGGCCGCCGGGAGGTCCGCGGCCGCTGGACTGTGGGGATGTGACTGGCGCTTGTTTGGAGCAGGGTGTGGATGTGGAGTGACGGAGGGAGAGAGAGAGGGAGAGAATGTGACCCACAGAGACCCAGGTGATCCGAGCGTTAATTACCGTCTGCTAATTACGAGAGGGATGCATCATTAAGCAGAGCGAGCCACCGGAGGGCTTGAGGACTCTCTGTATCTCCTGCACTCCTCTTCCCCACTCCGTCTTTTATTCCTGACCCCGATCTTCTGTCCCAATTAGCATTGCCCTGCAACACGCCACCCCCACGCCACCTTCCCTCCAAACTCCCTCCCCCTTCCCCTGTGTGTTTCCATCAACACTGCTGCAGCCGCTGTCTAAACACAGGCAGCACTGGCGGGACGCACCATGGGCTGTGGGCACCACACCTCCTCGAACCACCACTCAAACACACACACACACAGAGCTATTAGAGGAGACAGTGCTAAAGAGGCCGAGTAGACACCTCTGTCTTCTTGCACAATGACTAATGTGGCGTCACAAGCTGTCAACCATGCCTCGCTGAGTCTTCCTTTCCTTTCCATCCTCCCTCCCTCATTGTCTTGGACTCGCTCCTTTCTCACATTTCTATTTGTAACATGATCCGATTCCCTCCCTCTACTATTTGAGTCACAATTTTTTTTTGCTACTGAGTGAGAGCAAAGTGTGTGTGTGTGTGTGTGTGTGTGTGTGTGTGTGTTTCAAGGAAACAGCCTCCAACTGTTTCAAGATGAGATGCAGTAAAGGACAGGTTTGGCTGTTACGCAAATCTCCCCTCCAGCCCCTGGTCCCTCTCCTGTCCTCTGCCTCTCATCTTGCTGGAGAGACGTGTTCACTTCCCGGACCCCCTGGGGTTTGAGGTAAGACAGGATCAGCTGCCGAGGGGTCAGCTCTGAACCTTCCGCCAGCCAGACCATCTGGAACCCCACGAT
This sequence comes from Hippoglossus stenolepis, assembly GCF_022539355.2. NCBI lineage: Eukaryota > Metazoa > Chordata > Actinopteri > Pleuronectiformes > Pleuronectidae > Hippoglossus > Hippoglossus stenolepis. The sequence goes on from NC_061500.1 coordinate 14,005,751, forward strand.
CACTCGGTCTGGGCCGCGGCTCCACCGTCGGCAAGACGGCGAACGAATGTAGGTGGAGAGCGAGAGATGCAGATGAGAGGGACAACCGGCAAGAAGGGAAGGGAGATAATGAAGACGAGGCGGAGAGGAAAGTGAGAGAGAAAGACGGTAATAAATGAGAAATGATGGAGATGAAGGGAAATAAGGGAGGAGAGACTCGCTGTAACAAGACTGAGAGTAGTCTTTGTTGTAACATGAAGGAGATGGTCTTTGCCGAAGCGCTGATGACCAGGTTCACTGCAAATTATTTAGTGTGAATGTTTGTGAGTGTAATTCTATGTAGCACGCCATTTAGGTCTCCATTATTTAGTGCTAATCTTCATATCACCAGGAACAAGTGAGAGGAGCGGCCATATAGCACAGAGCGAGGTGTTAAGAGTGCGTATGTAAAACATTTAACTATAACCTAAACATAACTTCACATAGAAGCATAGGTATCTCTTGGATCATTTAAGATTGTAGAATTATTTGAGGGCCAACCAGTTAAATCTTTTACTTTTGTTCTTGGCAAAGTTTGTATCCGTCTATGTGACATGTGGGAGGCCGCTCAACCTCATCAGCCACTAGGAGATGGAAAGTAAAAAACTCAGATGTCAAACAAAGTCAAAAATATCCATCAACTGTTAATGAATTGATTCTAACTTGACCTAAATAAATGAAGCAATTCATATATCTACAGTTGTCTAATTTTTAAAATGAACCATTATTGAGGCAAGCGGCTGATTTGAAGTCATTCAGTCATTTCCACATTCGTCTTCAGGATTTGTAGCCAAAGTGCAAATTTGTAAAAGCCATTGTAATAAACAATGCAGTACAATAAACAATGGCTCACATTACTCACACAACGGGGAGTAAAGGAGGTGGATCACAGGGACAAACACAGATAATAAGGCTGTCACTTAACTCTGAAACATTTCGCAGCTTCATGGAACATTTCAGCGTCATTGTTTGGGTTTTACAGCCGGCAGGTGTTACTGGAGTGGTGGACTCTCACAGATCTCATCCGTGGTGCAGAAGGTGCAGAAGGTTGTGGGTGTTTTAATATTAAAAAGCTCTGAAACTCTACACTGCCAAACTGTATGTAAAGATGGACGACATGACAACCCTAAAAGTGACGCCAATTCATCTTGATAACCCCCTGGTGGCTGAATGCAGGACAGGTCATAAACCCCTTCCTCCTCCTTGTTAGCACATGGGACATAGAGCAAACTTACATGTTACATATATTTTCCCCAAAGATGGGTTTTCATTGATCACATTTATGTATGTGTAAGTGTTCATTTTTCCCGATAAGTTTGTTTTTAGTTAGCTAATGAATGCTATAAAAATGCGTTTAAACTTCACCATTGACAGCTGACACTGACTCACAATTGGTAGATCTTATCTATCAACAGGACCTCGATACTGCAGCTCCACTACACCTTTATGATTGCACAGACTCAGTCCCCAAATGATGTAAAGCACAAGATGGCGGCACCCGTATCCAGATATTTGGCTTCATTTTTGTACAATGGGAGGAAGTGGCCACTTGTCATCCATCTCTATATAGAGTTTATATACAATGCCTGTAAAGTTAAAAAATAATCAGATATCGCAGATTTAAGTGGGCTATATTATTTGAGAATATATTTTCAGTATATCTATTGTTAATAATACCGTGATAAAGTGAGGAAGCTGCTCAGATGAACAGTTACGTAACAATGTGAATAGAGAAAATAAGAAACCATTCATGGCTTATGTTACCGTCACTTACTGTCGGCCCCATCGTGTGTCTCTAATCTGACTCCAAACATCCGTAGCCACAGAGCACGTGTTAACTTGTGAATCCTATGTAATGTTGTTATCTTGGCAACCTACCAAGGAGCTGGCTCCCTCACCCGAGTGAAGGTATGTCATGTTAGCAGTGGTGAGGCATGCAAATTATTTATCTGGGACTGACACGGTCAAACAACAGAAAACCCATTAGCTCCCTTCAACAACACACTTCTTTGTGTCGCATTCTACAGTAGCACTTCCATTCAAAGCAGGTTCATTTATTCAAATTCTAATCGAACACTGTAAACTACTATTTTACAGTTTGTTTCTTGTTTGTTTGTTTCGTTCTAATATTTTTTTTCTTTTCTATTTCCTTGAAAAAAATAAAGAAGTTATCATCGAAATGCTAAAATCAAATCATAAATCATCATCAGAACCAAGAAGCTTCCCAGAGAGATAATACATTTTGTGTGTTTGAGGGAGAGAGATTGAAAGCAGCCAAAAATAAATACACTTGTAAACATGATGAAATGCCAAAATTACTTTCTGTTGCTCAAACAATACAACAAAACATAAACAGCATAAATGAGTTGTTGAAAAACAACTTGTGTCCACATTTCACAAGGAAGAGAGAACTAATGAAAGTGGGAAAAGAATAGAAGTAGAAGTAGTAGAAGTAACCAGCATCTGTATCACGTGTGACTTCTGTCTAAATTGAGCCACATATCTGTTGTCACACAATAGGATATGAACATGATTTACACTGACAACAAAAATATAACACATTGTGCACCTACAGGTCATTGCCAGATCATTTTGAAATGCAAAATACATAGTATCACTTTTTCTTTAGCAATTTGTTTGCCAAGTAAATGCACAATGTTTGTTTTATTGCTGTAATACTTTAAATCAAACTGAATTACAGAGCTTTAATTTTGAAAAGTTGTGAACTTCTTAATTTTATTTCGATTGCTTAACAGACATATGAAAAAGAGGTTAGAACAGACATAACGATGGAACAGTCCAAAAAGTCACAACCAACACTTTTTTGTGAGTTATATGAGATCGATACCGCACTCATGTCTGTACAGTAAACATGCAGCTGCCAGTAGCTTTGTTAGCTTAGCTTGGGACCGAATAGGAATAGAGAGAAAGAGCAAGCCTTCCCAAAGATAAAAAAATCCAAGCACTGATATCTCTAAAGCACTTTAATTAACACGTTATATCTTGTTTGTTTAATCAGCACAAAACCCAAGTGTAAAAACGAATGAAAGTGCCGGGAATTCCCTGCAGAGTTGATGAGACACACAGTGACTGCTGCAATTTATCTATGTTGTTGTTGCCTACATTGTTGCTTTGATTTAGGTTTCTGTCAGCGATTTGTGCTTCTGATGCAGTTTTACAGAGGTGAGCTGTCAATAAATACCAAATAAAAGTTACCCCCTGTGTTTATTGGTGGCAGTCGCACTGTAAGCTTATTGCCGGGGCAGTATAATTACAGTCTAAGTTGTGGCAGATCTTTAACTCGACAAACTGCTCTTTATGTCTTTACCTTCTAATGTTTAATCACCTTATGCACATAAAGTATTTATGTTGCATATACTGTACAATAAAATACCCACACAGCACGGCAAGTTTTACTAAACAATGATGTTAACACATTTATTTTATTGATTCATGCGGATGATGCCAAATTTTCAATGACGGAGCACTTTCAGTAGAGGACAGAACAAACTGGGAGTTGTTTGTGGATCTGAGAGTGAGTGAGGGGATCTGAACAGCCGCGGGGCGCATGAGCAGCTGACCTGTTTACCTTTTCCTGCCCATAAACATCATGCCTCAATGCCACAGTTTTATATCTGGGTTTTAAACCATGCAGGATGATGCAGATCCATCCTTGTATGAAACATTTTTCTCATGACGTACAGGACGGTGTCGGCAGATGCTATGCTAATGGGTGTTCTGTAAATCACATGCTGATGCATAAATTAGACTGCAGCCCATGTTGATCAGGCTGAATCTGGGCTACACTGGAGCGAGGCGAGGAGTCGGTGTGTTCATACTGCAGAGGCTCCCGTCAGTGCAGGTCAGTCAAGGATGGCTCGATAGCAGGCTTAATATTGCAACAGAGAACATGAATAAAACAAACCTGATACCAACAGTACCACTCCCTCCATCCATTACTTACAACAGCAGGATATCAGAGCAGTCTACTGGCCGGAAAAACCAGACACCCCTACAGCCGAGGCACTCGTTAGTCCCAGCAAGTTGGGATGCACGTCATGTAAACGCAATGACTTGATGTAGATATCTTAAACAGAGCTGTCAATCAGCGGCAGTCCTTGACCCTGGTTGGTTGATGAGGGTCCTCTCGAGGGCCGTGCTACCAAAGCCGTCCCGGGCCGTTTCGACAGTCGGCTGTCACTGTCGCGCTCATCAGCAGCGCCTGCACCATTACAACTAATGAACAGCTGGAACATCAGATGAATGGCGTTGACAGATTAACCGTGCTGAGGAGCACATTTCTAAGTAGCCGCAATTACATTCGGATCAACTGTCAAAATAGTCAAAAGAGTCAGGAGAGCGGCGACGAGAGCAATCAGTGATTTATGTGGTTCGTTTTTTGCAGTTGCATACTCTATATCTTTATCCTGTGCTCATATATCTTTGTGCCGTGTGTGGGTAGATGGAGCGAGAGCAGACGCACAGATCCGGTGATGGACAAATGTTGACAGCATGCCGGGCGTCAGTTTCCTCCGTCACTCTGTCTTCATTTCATCTCACTCCTCCGAACACACTGCGTTAAATCAATGTGCATCAAGCCTACTCATGCTAAATGACACACGAACATTATAAATCTGTCTGATTCTAGGAAACCGCTCTCATTTCTGTAATTACAGTGTTCATAAGTGCTCTATAATCATAGTTTATTGAGATGTAAGCAAGTGGCTAAAGAACTGATCTGTAATGTGTGAGCGAGGAGCAGCTTTTAATAAATAGACCCATTGACTGTTTGAGCTCGATTATAACCAACATTACTAACCAGAATCCTCTTATTAAACCATTATGTCACAGTCTCTTCCCCTTACTTGTCCTCTCACCTGACTCACTTCCTTTTAATATGCAACTCCCTCTGTCACCAATGTCCTTGTTGGTGTGTGTATGTGTGTGTGTGTGAGTGAAGTGTCAGCATTTTATCAGGAATCGTTCAGCCGATGGCCTGTCACCCCACCTTAAGGACGCGGTGAGGAGAGGCGAGGCTCACCTTTGCCACGGCTGACATTTTAATTTGTCACTGCTGGCCGTCCTGTTTCCGTCAATAGTACATCAATGCATCAGAACAAACGCCATGGGACACAAGGGGATTTCTGGGTTCGATACTATTGATACACACTTCTGATTAAGGCTTTGCTGCTGCAGCTGCAGAGGTAACTTGCCGGGGTCTATGGTCCTCAAATACGACATAGACAGGTGTGGAGAGGAGAGGAGAGGAGAGGAGATGATGACAACAGATCTCACAAGAGGAGATAATAGAAAGGTCAAATCTTCAAACATAAATCTCTGTTAGAGCCCAGGCATGTGAGGTCATTACGAGGCCAGCGAGAGAATTACAACTGTTTCCCAAAGCAATGCTTCATTTTAGCAGAACGTTTTCATATTTCAGCACGCTCCACTCTTTTAAATTCATGGACACTTAACCAGTCTCAGCGCTGTGCATCTGTGATGCCGTGATTCACCTGACGCCATTTAACACACAGTTCAAAAGGGCAAAGTTCAAATAATTTATTCTAATGAGGTAATTATTTCTCTGTCTTTGAGGGGGGAAAAAATGGAATTATTTTTTGCTGCCGAAACAACTGCCTGCAAAACAGAAGCAGGTTTCGTTCATTGAACAGTGATTTTTTATAGTTAATGGCAGAATTTAAAGAATTCAAATTCAAGGATCTATTTTGGATGGATGGACAGAAAGTGTCTACTGCAACACTAACGGATCGCTGAGGCACAAAGGTATTTTAGGCTAAATGCTAACATCAGCATGTTAACATGCTCACATAACATTGCAAACATGCTGATGTGCTGATCCTAGTTGAGCACGTCAGCACGCTAACGGTTGAGAATTATCCTTAAACCCAGTTTGGAGAAATGTCATTATCTTGCATATTTGATCAATTGATGGCCAATAATAACCAATAATAAATCGTTTTTAAAGCACAAAACATTTCATAAACCACCAATGTTAACTTCATTGTGATATTCTCGGAAAAATCTAAAAGAATACCCAAGAATAAAGTTATAAGATTCGTCCTTCAGTTACCATAAATGGCTGACCCAAATTTTAGTCCAAAATGGACCAAGTAAAACATCAGCATTACCCTGCATATAAAAAGATATCATTTAATTAATGAATTAGAACATTTTAATTACTGATTAAGTGCTTCAATCATTTAAGTCAAGTGAAAGTCCCATTTAAGTTACAGGTTCCTAAATGTAGAGAGTCAGTGATTTTCTCTGTTTGATATCAATCTACATTAAATATATTTGGGTTTTTACTGTTTTACTGCTGAATAAAGGCTTTGTTCTGAGTGCAGGTTAGTGTCCCAAAACTGAATCTGATCTCCTCCATTCTGATTGGGACACTTCCATATGTGCTCCTAAAGCAGATACAGTTCTGTTTTATTACAATGTAACATCAGTCTGAACCATAGACTGTTTATCAAGATTAACGATGCATCTTCACTTCCTTCTGTTATACAAAAGCAAGGCCAAAATATCCTGGATACAAGCCACGGTATCGAGGTCCCATCGATACATGCTCTCAACCAATCACGATTCAGTCTCAGCTGATTCTCAGCTCTCTGAATCATGTAAATAAAAGCAAACCCTTCTGGAAAAATGAACAAACATATATCAGTGTGATAAGAACTGTCCTGTGTGATTCCCATGTCCCATCCACCAACATGGAGGTGGGTTTATGACCTATAGTGCAGCCAGCCACCAGGTGGCAATCGAGACGATTTGGCTTCACTTTTAGAGTGCAGGGCCATCGTCCATCTTTATATACAGTCAATGGTATGAACAGTAACATTGGAATTCATAGAATTCAGACTTTTATGTCACACTAGATAGATTCCCACAATTCTGTCACACCACAATACGCTCTGGGCTCCACACAAACCTCCACAGCAGCCATTGCTCCACAAAAAGCCATAACAAAAAATTTGGCTCTGTTTCTCCTCATCCTTGTTATCATCTGCTCAGCAATTTGCTGACTTCGACTGCACATCAGCTAATAAATTAAACAGTAAATGCTGACTCCAGTGGCCCCCACGTTAACTTCCGTACAACAGAGTGCTGCGTGTGACGTCTTTGTTTTCCTCTTATGCGCATGAGGGTCAGTTCAGGATAATGACCAGTTCACACTGGAATCAGAAGTCGGCCACGTTTAAAAAATAATGGGAACAGACAAAAAAAAAAAGACTCTGAGTAGTAAATCTGAACTCAGCACAGAGGTTTGCAGTGTGAACGCAGCCAATGAGAGGATGTGTAAAAAGTCCTATATTTCTGTATGAACTCTCTTGCTTCTCCCAACATGCAGTCACTCCACTTTACACAGAAGTACAAACACGTACACTCATTTATACACCTTTTCCCTGGCTAGGACGGTCATTAAGCCCTCACAGTGGCGTCCGTCAGCGTGGCTGAGACACCTTTCCCAGACGTCAATAAAGGTTTGGCACACCTTGGCCCACGGTGCCCTCTGAGACCCCGCCACTGTCCTGCACGTGTCAGCAGAAACAGAAGCCACTGTGTCAGGCTGCTGTTCCCTCTGTCGCTGCCTCCCCTACAAAGTGCTCCATCCATCGCTCGCTCCGTCCGGTCCCAGGGGCGGCAGGTCAATCCTAATTGTATGCTAATCAGGGCATTGCGCACGTCTCTCTAACTGCTGACAATCGATGGGTGACATCAAGGTATTGTAGCCAATGCAAAAGAGAGCCTCCGGAGTAAACAAGGGGGACAGGATATGGATGCAGAAATGCCTGTCAGCCTGCCTGACTTTGGCCCCTACTCTGAATAATGTATTCACATAATCTTAACTGATAGATCTTTCACTTTGTGGCCTTATGCATGAAGAGTTTCACCTTCTGTTTACTCGCCTGTTTCAGGATGAACTTGAACTTGACCCATGTTGTAAATCCACTACATGAAAAACCAGATTATTTTTGGGAGTCTCTTTCATGATTAGACTCTTATCATCAATAAAAACGACTTTGTCATGATGCAGTAGTTGAATGATTGTGCAGTTTCCCATCCACTGCTCCGCTGTAGCGTCGCTCCATCTCCCTCTGTTCTCTCACCTCTTCTCTCTCTTCTCTCAGACCCATTATGACTCTCCTCCATGGTTTTGATAAATCTGTTCAGACTTCCAGTTAAACCAAAACTGGCAGTTCTAAATGAATGAAACATGGATCAGCAGAGATGACACAGAATCTGATCTGAATCTGATGAATAAATCCCTCAATATGGGATGTGGATTTGTAATAAGCCACTCTGTATGGGCGTAAGTGTTTGCGTGCGCATGTAAGTGTCTGTGCATGTGTTATTGCTTACGCGAGAGCATAAAATTGCAAATGTGTTTTTTCGTGTGTCAGTGACAAGAGCACGCACAAGCTCAGCAACTGCAGTGCAAATTTCTTTGGACTGTATTGATGACCTTCAAGCTTTTACAAATCTTAATAACTTTTTGCAAAGACACAACCTGTAATTTTGGGAAAAAGATTAAGAGAAAATAGAACAGATAAACCACAGTTTTATCATATCAGTTAGTTACAATAACATCATACTGACTAAAGTAAGGCTACTGTGCTATTCAATAATTGTATCATTGATCAATCTACCAATTATTTTCTTTGATCAATTGTCGGGAACTATTTCTGTTTGAAAAATTTGATAATTATTCATAAAAGTTTACAATATTTTTCTGTCTGGTTGTTGGAGTGCAAACTTCACTAAAGCTAATAAAGAGCAGGGCGGAGCTGGTTACGTTAACCTGAACCTTACATAGTATATAAGACTGGTTCCCAAATAGTGCTCCAATAGTGCAACTTCGGAACTTTTTAAATGAAATGAAATTAAATGAAATCACCATCTTAAGGAACCTGTAAGGTCGAACCGTAAAAATATTATAGAAAAACACAACAGCATCCACATTAAAGAAATGCTTGGTGACAGTGGAGAGAAAAAACATGAAGAACCCTCCAACATAACCAGACCCAGTGGGGGCAGTCATCTGCCTTGACTGGTGGGTGAGAGGGGAGAGACATGGGGGAGAGAAAAGAGAGGAACAGGAACAGGAACTGTTGAATTTAAGACTGGCTGTTAAATGACAATGATAATAGTGATACTTATAAATGCTCTGTGTTGTAAGATTAAAAAATAAAGGATTTTGTGAAGATGGATGATGTGCAAAGTTTGACATGGCTGTTTATGTATGAAACACATAAATTAGTCAGTTATCTGGAGAAAGCCTGGTGGTTAATATCATAGATATAATAGTTCTGTATTCATTTAATTTAGATTTTTCTTTTTCCCAGTATGTATGTATGTATGTATGTATGTATGTATGTATGTATGTATGTATGTATGTATGTATGTATGTGTGTATGTGTGTGTGTATGTGTGTATGTATGTATGTATGAAATTATTTATTTGTTATTCAATTTAATTATTTACTTATCTATCTATCTATGTTTTGTACATGTAATACTGAAGGAAGATGTATAATGTGTTTGTAAATACGGGGTGTCTTGTCATCCCGACAAGGGGAGGGCCAAATGCATTGGCGTGACACATAAATAAATAAAAACGTATGTATGAAACAGCAATAAAAGCAGGCCCTAAATGAAGGCACCTAAAATGTTCCATGGCACAGAGAGAGCAGTGAACACTTTGGGTCATAATCTTACAGATTGCCTTTTAGAAAGGTTTGATGAACCTGTCCTTGAGTCTTTTGTAATATCACCTTGTCCCCAGGTCTCACTCAGAAAGTAACTCAGTGAAGGTGGGTATAATCTTATTCTAACCTACAGGAATGATCGCCAACACTATGAAAGTGAGAGCTGAGCTGTCCAGACACAGTCTTCCAAAGAACATTCTATGTCCTTTCATCAAACTTTGACTCCATTTCCCTACCATCTTTTCCATTCCTCACACATCTCCCATCCCACACGATTAACCTCGCAAATCCCTTCCCATCGCCCCCTCCTCTCTCCTCCTCCTCCCTTGCATCTGTCTTTCCCGTCATGTATCCACCTTCATCTCCCCTGACAAGTCCCATTGTTCTCTACCTCCTCTACTTCCCTTGCTATGTCTCTCTCTCTCTCTCTCTCTCCCCTCATCCTGTCCCTGAGAGGCCTCCCAATATCGGGGTCAGTGTAATCCAGCCATTGGTAATCTCCAGCTTAATCCTTTCAATCTCTCACGATTAAACACAAAAAGATGTCCGAACAAGAGCTGGAAAATTACGGCCCGTTGCGCAACAGGCTCCGCGGTTGCTTTGGGAGGAGAGTGGAGGGGGGGCGGGGGGAGCGGGAAAAGAAAGACGGGAGAGAAGTGACAAAGCAGAGAAAAGTTTTATCTAGTGGGGTTAATGCCAATATTTGTACACCAGCACATCTGCTCAAACCCGTGTGTAAACACCTTCAACTTCTGCTTGTCTCCCCAGAATTGGAGAGTTTACTGTTTGAGTCTGAGCCTTGTTGGGGCAACAGAAGGTCAGCTGAGGTAATGGGATTGAGTGGGAAGCAGCACGTCTCTATTTCAGCGTCCTCCAGGAGGAGAACAGGGTACTGTGAGGTTAACAATGCAGAGATCTTCACCATCACTCACTAGTCTTTCATATACTGTGTTCAACAACAACAGTTCATACCCATTGGCAGGCAGAATTGCGTGGTTATAACACGGCTATTAAGGAACCAATCCAAAAGCTGATGGTGGAATTATTCATAATATTTTGCAGTTACAGCAAAAAATGTGTCTGTTAATACTTTCAAGATATAATATGTAACAATTCTCCATTAAAATGTCTAAAAACGATTAGACCTACGTTATATATGTTGTTGACTTGTGACCTTACATTATCCAAAATGTTTCCAATAATGTACGAGAGAAATCAATTCAATCAGACTACACAGGATGCTCAACTTTGGTCGCCTTTTAACTGCCTCATATCTGCTTTGTCTGTGCTTTAGAGACGTATGCAAACAGCCTATGAGAAACACTTCTAGCCAGTTCGCATTTTTTTCCTTCCACTGTGTATTGGGCACTTTAAATAGATCACGATAATTCATCACCGTTTGCTGTGCGTTCTCTCGCCTGAGCTCGCCCACTATAGCGCTAATGCACGGGGGACCCAAGCAACCCAAGAAGGTTATGGGACAAGAAATAATCGAAAAGACAATGACTCCAAACTAGGTCTTTTGTTCCTCACAAAAGACCTAGTTTGGAATACAAACAACTCAGGATAAAACAGAGGAGCCATACATGTAGAAGACAAGAATAAAGATTTCAACTTGGAAAGAACATGAAGTTCGAGAGCTTTTGGTTTTATGAGGCTGGTGCCTTAATGTGCTGTGAACAAAAACTTTGTTGTTTTCGCAGCAGAGTTTGTACATTATGTCCTGCCTCAGGAATGCTGCACCGCCCCCTAACCCTCTGCAGGGACCTTCGTGTTTTTGTGAAAGCATCTGGCCGCAGAACCTCCTACTGCGATCTTCATGTATGAAAGGCAAAGATCAGATCATCATGAGACTCTCTTTGTGTCAAGGACCTCTGTGTAGTGAAAACAACAGTTCTAGTTGCACAGACACATCAGAGATCTTGTCTAAACTCAAGCGTCACCCTTGAAGGATAAAACAGGGCCAAACTTTTTGTAGTTGCAAGTACAGATAGAAAAGTTCCCCAAAGTGAGGGCCTGCTGTCATCCGGCAGGTACAAACAAGGTCATAAACCTAAACTGCATGAACACAAACTGTCACACACAGTCAAACTCAGCCACGGTGGTCATGTGTGTGCCGCTGCTGCAGAGATGGCGGTGGGCCAGACCACATGTGTTCTGGAGCTGGGTGAATCTGGACCCTGAAGGCGAAACCCAGGCAACACGATGTGCTCTTGTTAAGAACGCCTGGATTCCCTGCTGACAGGGGCATGGCAGAACCGACCCGACACTGCCACTCTGGATCGATTCCGCAAGGACAAAGCAGCTGCTTTGAGAGAGAGAGAGAGAGATGGAAATGGCCCCCGTGATTGGCCCACTGGTGACTTCCGACCACAGGACTAGCGAGGGAGGTGACCTTGTTTGTCTCTGGATTCCAGCAGCAGCAGCTCTGATCTCTGTGAGCTTTCTGCCTCACACGTACACAAAGGAAGTGAGTGGGATTCTGCTCATTTGTTATAATATACAATCAAATCAAAGAGACACAAAGAGCCATAAGAATTAGAAACAAAACCACAGCAAAGAACTGACGAATGCACTTTTCATTGAATCAAAAGAAATAACATTAAAAGATCTGCTGACTTCAAAACTGCTCAAATAATGTACAGAGCAAAACATGTAATTACCTAAAAAATTCTAAGGTTTCTTTCAAATAAATAAACATGACTTGTGGAGCAGTTATCAAGTAAATCAATTAATAAATATTAAATCAATTAATTAATATTAATATTAAAGATAATATATTGTACAGACATGGGATATTTCTTCCTAAATGGATATGTTGGACACTGGTGGCAGATAGTTGAGTTCTCATATTAATCACTAAGCTTATAGAGCAAAAAATGGTGGGTAGGTCTAGAAAAGTTAATAATTTCTTTGTACTTTACTTTTCTTTCTATTATTTGAATTATTCACTGGGCTTTTGATATGACTGCTGATACTTTAAAACATTTATTTAAACATGTTCTGAATAAATAAAGGATTAAATGAGGCTGTTGTTATTCTGTACTATGAGCAAAAGCCATGATAACACAAAAAACGTCCATGGGCCGGCGATTAAAGGGACACGAATGAGTGACACTGTTCCACTTGGTCTTTATGATGCTGAACATCGGAGCTGTTGTTTGTTTTGAATCATACACACATTGTTCTGTTGTCGTAACGACTCACCTGAGAACCAAATGTGCAGTTATTGGCTGCTGAAATTAGTCCCTGACAAGTGCGCTGGCTTTAGAAATGTTTGCGGAAAATAACAGAGCCTCGCTGTTTTTACATTTTAATATTTAGCCTCATTAAAAACTGTAATAACATGTGGGATAAAATGATTTCAAACAAGCCAGTTGTGATATAACCTCAGGGCTATAGCCGCTGTGCCGCCAGCTTTAATGTAATCTCATATAAAAAAGCTTCTTTCATCAGTCTTTCGTGTGTCTGAGGTTTTCTACCCATATTATTAATATCAATTAGTATCTACAACTGACTTGTTAGTGAACTACGAACTGCAGCTCAATGAAAATGTACAATCCATGCACCTACACATTATTTTAATGTCATCTTTCTAGCTTCTTACCTCTGCTGTCAATAAAATGTCTACAATGTTCAACTCTCATCCAGCGGATTCCTTTTAAAGGATAGCTTCACAATTTACCGATTCACTGGTGACCTTTCCTGGGTGTACCACATCTCTCGCCCAATGTCAGCTCCGACCCCCTGGGTAACAGTGGCTAACGGTTTACGTCCATTATTTTCAATTCCTTATTATGAGAAAAGTTTGCTAGAAAGAATCATGTAGTTTAATACCAATTACAGCAAAACTACCACATTGTGAGACTGCTATTTAGTTTGTTTATATTATATAGTTTATATTGACATTCAGGTGAGTTAGCATAAATGAATTGCTCTGTTATAAACCCTTGTGCCTAAGTGAACCAAACAATCTCTCTCTATTTGATCAAATGATATGGTCGTCTAGCAAAATACTGAGGAGATTATTTGGAAATAAACGTGAGGACGGCCAATGTTCGATTAAGCGAAGCCGGATAACTGAAACATTTTCTGGGTATGTTGAACTCACTTCACAGTGCAGGCCTTTGTAAATGGACCTGTAAAATGAAGTGTTACTGAAGACTGAAACAGTTAAAATTTGTGATACTATAATTTGCAATCACCTTGGGCTTTGGGCTGTTTAAATGACACGCACTTGACCTATAGAAAATGGTATCCATTAAAGGCTGCTAAAAACAGAAATATTACATTAACATTGTATTCCACGGCTGGTTTTTGGTCGTTTAAATGTCAGTGTGATCCGACCGGGGAGTTCTGGTTTCACTTCAACTCTCGTTTTAGAGACAGGCTAAGGCATTGTTGGTTAAAAATTCAGAGTGTAGGACATTTCCTGCCAAAAAACAACAACATGTCTGTCCATAAACTGTGTCCTTGTTAGTCTGGATAACGCAACTGACTGTGAATAGTTTTCCCAGAGACTGTTTCTTCATAGACAGTAGTTCCAGTGACAACTGTTCACTGTGTAAATGTCCTTGTTACTCTGGGAGCCACAGAGACACTGTTTCTTGGAAGTGACATAGCTGTCTGTTTTTTTTTTAAATGTATTCAATGCTGCAAAGAGAATAACTAGCCCTCTAACACATACATGCACATAAAGAAACACGCAGTGTAGCTGTTAGACTACAGTGCTGGTGTAAAAATCTCATTTGTCTCACCCTCACTGTCACCACACTGACACAAATACACACCAGCCCACGTCCACCTTCTCAGCAAACAAACAAACACTGCCTAATTAGATGGTCGCCGATGATTCTGGGCATTTGTCTCACAGCCCTAATAGGGGAAAGTTATGGCGAGGGGCAGATGACAAACCGTAAGACTTCCGCTTCTCGTCTTTCACACACTTATGAGAATCCGATACCACTGGAGCAGCACTGGCCCTCTTCCCTTCCTCCGCTCAGCACTCCATCCACAGGCATAGGGGAGCAGCAGTATGGGGAGAAGAGGAGGAGTGTGTGCAGCGTCAAGACAAACATAAAGAGATGGAAAAGGGTTAGTTGGTGCAGCAGAGAGCAGAGAAGGGAAAGCGTGGGGAGCCCGGGGGGGTGGCGAGCAGCGTGCAGGAGCGAGGAGGGAGACAAAGTTTTTTTTTTTTTGGGGAGACATGATTTAAAGTGAAATTGATAGAAGTGTTTGAGATGAGAAGATGAGTTTAAAAGAGTGAACGAGAGAGTGGAGGAGAGTCAGAGGAGGAATAGAAAACAGCTGGCTTAGAGGAATGCGGCGGAGAAGGAGAAAAACCCCCTCATGTGAAGACGAACCTGCATAATTCATGTTCTGCTCCTTTTAGAAATAGCAGCTTCATCAGGACAGGGCTGCTTGACTGTAGCAATGCAGCGTGTGTGTGTGATCGAGAGAGAGAGAGAGAGGGGAGAGAGAGAGAGAGAGAGAGAGAGAGAGAGAGAGAGAGAGAGTGTGTTGCGCTGAAATCTGCTAGTAGTGGCATGTTTGTTAGTTGCGCGCTTTCTCTGTGTGCTGTACTTTTCACCATGCGTGTGTATTTTAACGTGCATTTGCGTGTGTGTGTGCGAGCGAGCGTTTAAAGTGGAGCTTTGCGCCTTCACCTTGCTCTGCTCTTCACCCTCACTCTCCCTGACTGCACTCTACAAGGCCATTAGAGCTCCCTGAGGCCCACGGAGGCTGCTCGTCTCTGTGTCTGCTTTCATGTGTCAGTGAGTGTGCTCAAAAGTGTATATGTGTATCCGTGTGTGTGTGTGTCAACCCCGCAAAGGGTGCATGGTAAAGGTGAACCACATGTATGTTTTCTCAAGCCACTATCAATGGATGTATGTGGCCATGCAGACCATGTGTACCTTCATGCTTCTGCTGTCATTATCAGAAAGTGGACAAAGACACGTTTCTGTGTGAGAATTGTTAATGTGTGTGTGTGTGTGTGTGTGTGTGTGTGTGTGTGTGTGTGTGTGTGTGTGTGTGTGTGTGTGTGTGTGTATGAGCATACAGTATGAGCCTGTGTGTGAGAAACTACTCCAGCAGCAGTTTGTGTGTGTGCAGCTGCAAACAAGCCTCGGTAGGGTTGCGAAGGGGCTCAGCAGGAAGTGCTGGTCTGATCAAAAGATTCCCGGGTCTCCGAAATACACAACTTGGGCTCTACCACTGCTGACTGCGAGATTAGTATGCCGAGAACAAACATCACCACACAAATAGACGGATAAAACAACATTCTTAAGAAGAGTCGGCGCTCCTACCCACTCTTCTCACAACCAATATGTTAAAATGTGACAGTGTTGTTACAGCCCTTCAAAGAGAGACAAAAGGCAGAAACAGAGGGAGAGAAGAAGAGACACATCTTCTCTGCTAGAGGAACCAGTGCATTAGTCACAATAGTTATCTTAGATTTATTGTACGACGAATATCATCAGTGGAAATATTGGGAGAATATTTTTACGAACAGATAGAATAACATTCAGTAATTTACACAAAAAGCAAGAATAAACACAACTCAATTGTGTAATTACTGCATGAACCCTAGTGTAAATGAACCACTACAAGGAAACTTATAAGGCACTCAGAGAGCACATACCTACACTGAGGCCCAACAGTCCCCATATTTAAATTTAATAGATAAAAAAAAATATTTGGATCTGCACCAATTTGCACACATTCATAACCACCAGTCCCTTAAAAATGCCTGATTTGTTTGACTAAGAAAGTGAAAAAAAAAATCCTGCATCCTCCCTCGGATCCGGATCCACACCAACGTTTAATTGGTTGTTTCCTGACACATACTACATCCCTCCAACGTTTGACAGGAAGACAAAAGAGAACCATAACCTCATTGGCGGAGGTAAATATGACAAGTGAGAGGTTCTTCAATGCTTTACTTGACAGAAAGCAAGTGAGAAACTTATGAGCCATTAACCAGAAAGAAACTCAGAGAAGTTTAACAATGTCAAAGAAAGTGAAAAGAAAATCCTGGATCCGCCCATTTATCTGGAACCGCTCTTAAATGAATATGCTTCTTTCTTTGGTCACGCAGCAGCCCTCCACAAAAGGCCATGGATATCGGTTCAGTTTTTTATGTAATCCTGCTAACCAACAAACAAGAAGGGCCCAACAGTCCCCTTATGAAACTACATTTTAAATCACAAGATCCAGAATTTCATTTGGCTCTACATCAAATTTCGCAAAGCCATATTTAAATTTTTTCTTTGACAAAAATGTTGAAGATCTCCCAATGTTAAAGACAGTGAAGAAAAAATCCTGGATCTGCCGTCTGAATCGTATCAGCTACGAAAGTAAATATGTTGACTGTACCCCACCCTTCCACCAAGTTTCAAGAAAATTTGTTTGGTCGTTTTCGCGTAATTCTGCTGACAGAAACAATTAAAGTAAACAATTACCTCCTTGGCAGAGGTAATTGTTTACTCAACATCCAGTCTGCAGCTGTAATAAGTTGATAATATGAGGATTGTGCTCCATGCTGCTCTGCATCACTTTTCTGAAACGTAAAAGGTTGAAATACTGTTAGAAATGTGTCTTCCTGAGTAATTTGAAAGGGAAATACACCTAAATAAAAATCACATCAATAGTAATGAGTACTACTGTGTAAAAAAACCATGGTATAATGTTTTCTGTAGCTCTGGAGGAGCTTCGTCGAGTCATCACTACTGAAGGAAGGGTGATATCATCTCAGTTCGGACATGGAGACGGAAAAAGCTGCTGTCGATTGCATTATGGGGTTTGTGGAATCCAGTGTTTTTAGACATTGATCCAGACTAAAGGGATACAAATCAAGACACGTTTGGCCTCTAGTGTTTCGATTTGATTCTTTTTTAAAAGAAAATCTGTCCCACAGGTTTATCCTTTTAAAATAAACGCTCTGGCCTTGGTAACGCTGCTTTAGGTGTGTTCTGGTTATGTTCTAGACTCAGTCTTTACAAAACCTTGACAAATTGTACATTTTGAAAGCCTTGATAAGTCTTTATCAGTGCAAAAATATTTTCGGGTTCTTCATGTCACTGCAACAGCTGTTGACACAGAACTGGTTCAGACCCGTGGCTATGGCTTTTGTTTTCCACATAAAAGGTGCTAGCGTCTCTTTTGATAATGCAACTCGGAAAAAAGGAGGCAAAAAAAACATTCTGCCTTGTTTGTGCATCTGTAACTTTAGATCCTGTATCTTGTTACCTCGACTGTATATAAAGATGGACAATATGGCAACTTTTCAAAACCAGTGCAGTATGGGTCATAAATCCCACCTGCTCCACGTTATTGCATAAACTAAAAACTAAAAAGTGAAAGTGAACTGACTCGACTAACTGTCTTGGTCGAGCTTGTATATCGACGGGACCTGCGGCTCCATCTCTCGATTCACTACTTCACAGACTCTGGCTCCAAATGTGCAAGATGGCAGCATTTGTATCCAGGATATTACAGCTTCCTTTCAGATTGTAGGAGGAAGTGGAGACTTGTCGTCTATCTTAATAAATGGTCTATGTACTGTATAATCATTCTGACTGGGTGGTTTTAATATTTTCATATCACGGTTATGACTGCTTTCAAATGTGTTGAGGAATGGTCACCACATTTCAGTTGTTTACAAATAGTTAATGGCAAATGGTATTATCTTTATAGAGAATTATTAAATTGATATTTATATATCTCGATTTATTACGTCCATTAAAAGTAAAAACCTCTATTTAAAGCATGCCTTATTATAGGGGTTGGGAATGTTCTACCTCTGTGTCATTTGTTGGCCGTGATTTTATCCAGCACACAACATACATATATATAAAAAAGAGCAAGTAAGATATACAGAACAATTCTAAGAAATACTTTTGTTCTGTGAAAGAAAATAACTTAAAACAGTAGACTGACATGTCCTCCAAGCTAGTCCCATCTGGCTGAATGCCAGAGAGGGTCAAGGTCAGGGAGAATGCAACCCATATGTAGCAGCTACATGTCATTGTGGATGACTGAAAAGAAAAGAAGAGTAGAAGCTGGATGCTGTGCTCTCTAAGAGAAAAGAGGAGTTTTTTTTTTTTGTTGAAGTGACAGATGAGCCAGTGTGTCGCATGTGCAGGGCCACACTTGTGTAGTGATGGAAGAAGCCAATCTTAACTGGATGAATGCCAAGTACAAACTGTTTTTTGGAAGATGTTAACGCTCTTCAGTGAAATTTTGGCATTCAACAAGCAGCTTTCAGTAGAAGATATTGTGACAGACATAATGACTAGGGCTGTAACTATACTATAATTCCACTGGTTCGGTTTGGACCTTCGTTTTACAGCCACAGTTCGGCTGTTTTTTTTTTGTAGGGGTGTAATGGATGTGTCAGAAAAAGCTTCAACTTTAGAGACAAGGCATCTGCCCCTGAGCGGCGACAACACACTTTTGTCGAGGTAAAACAGACGATATTCTCCGACCTCGAGACTCATTGCTCTGAAGAAACTAGTCACTTCTTTGTTGGTTCAGATTACATGGGGTTGTGGTCCAGGGTTGTGATTGAATTGGAGTATGATTGGACACACATACGCACACACGCAACAGGCGAAATAAAACCGTGGACGTCTTGACCGCACATTCGTTTTTGCTTCGAGATTCGTTTTAGTCCTAATAATGACAAATGGGCTGATAGCTTAAGAGGATAAAACCCTATTCAGTGTAAAAGAGCCTTGTTGCTGCTGTGGAGCTGCTAGAGGAAGTAGTCTCTAAATCATCGAAACGAGCCATTGTGGAGTAGATGACTGATATAGCACAAGCTTTTGGAAAAAACACTTGAGGATATTGCAAGAAATTTCCAGTTCTTTACTTGACCAAGGATGAAACAACTGACCAACAAATATCGTCAAACTAGTAATTTGTGTGGCATCTGATCGGTTTCACACACTGTACGTACGCCCTGAGGTCTTTTCCATTCTGAGGATGCACTAAGGTTTGTATCTCTGAGACAACAACCTGCTGTGAGCACTTCTTGTCAAAACTGACTTTACCAGACATGCTCAGACTGACCAGCCCATTCCTGGAAAACCAGCTATGAGTAGCATCATCATCATTACCATGTGCCATCAGACGCATTGGCAAAGGTACATGTAAGCAGTTCCAGGCATTACATTAGAGGTTGGTGTGAAATATGTGTTCAATAATTTAGTATGGCCCTTGAAGGGTGTTAGGAAAATTGAAAGGGCCCTTAATATGAAAGCGCTCACCACCCCTGCCTTATTAAAAAGTGTTATCTCTATTTATATATTACATTCCCATTTACTGTACCATAGCAATCAATCAGGAATTCATAGGTTAAAAAATATGTCCCTTTGCGTTTAAAAGATTTAAAGATTTTTATTTTTAGATTCACATATGTATATTTGAAGAGTTATCAGTCTCTTAAGTCATGTTAAAATGCATTTTGAAGTTCAGATGAAGCAAATATGAGACCCGAGCAGTCTGAACTTTGGAAGACACCAACTGGATTTGACAGATTTAAATTATGACGGGTTCATACCAGCTGTGGCTGAAAGCAGGGATGCATTTTACCACAGTAAAAGGACTGTGGACTTTTTTCCCCCATATCTCTTACACTGAAATCACATTAAAATCAGATCTCATTAGCCATGACCATATCCACCATTACCAAGGTCCGGGTCCCTCTATTTTTACTGAGTGCGTATAATTACATCAATGCTTGTGTGTGACAGGGTGGAGTGATGGATCTTACAGCTACTACAAAATCTTTTTCTTCCAACTCAGTTCATGTAAAAGGTTAAAAATGCATGTTAAAATGAGATAACCCTATAGATCTTTATTGTCATTGCAATATTATCCTCTGGTAACATTTGCATATAAATATGAATTGACCCCTTTGTACCTTCCTCACTGACACAGACAAAAATGAATAAAACGCATCAATCAAAGCCCAGGTTTGGGAAGCAAGAGATGATGAGACTGAGAGAAAAAGCAAGAGAGAAAGTGATGAAGATGAGAAAGGAGCAGCAGATGTCCCCAAGATAGGATTAGCATCATGTCCCTCTGCTGTTCGACTCAAACAAAAACAGACTTGATCACATTCTAAAGTAGGCCTGCTCACCACAGAGATACATTATGTTCCTTCTACAGCTTCAATTTAACAACAACACAAAGCTAGCATAATTAGAGTGGCATAGTGGTATTAATAAGTAAATATATTATTTCGAGATACATTTCCATGAATCCCATTGACGTGATTTTTAAGGTGCAGTTGGAAATATTCAGAAAATTGTCACTATGATTTGATGGAAGTAAATGAGGCATCAACCTCTAACATTGCTAAATCACCACTCAGAGCCTGGAGAAGTGTCAATCACTGGTGGTTATGATCATGCATTTTCAGTCTCTGTGTTGTTTTTTGTGGCCTCCTCTGTAGCTATGGTTACGTGTGAACTGCAGCCTGCTCTGCGGTGCTGGGCTTTGAAAACAGTTTTGGAAATCAGTGGAAAGATGGGGAGAAGCATAGATGTTGTATTCATTCAAATTTGCTCTCGCTCTCCTTCTCTTTTATGTTTGCAAACCTACCGACTGCAGCTTTAAAGCCTTCGTTATCCAACTTTTGCCCTTCAAACTTTTGGCATGCCCCAACCTCCCCGGTAAGCGCTTTTGGAAGATGAGAAAGGTCTGCACACCAGTTGATACTCCCACAAACTTTTAATTTGACCTCCCACGAATGTAATTATTCAAGCACAGGCCCTTTTTCAGACAAAGATGAAAGCAGAGACACACATACCTGCACCAAGACATCACCATGACAGACCAGGTTACAAAGTTTGGTGTGTGCTTTTCTATACTTTCAGGAGCATGGTTTTTGGACCACAGTATTTCTAACACCCTGTGTATGTTCATGTCTTGAGGGCCAATCACTAGTCTCCATGTTGTTTTTGGTGACATAGGGCTTGGAAGTTTCTCACTTTCCAAACAATGCTTGCCCTCCAAACTTTTTTCTTTGTTTGTTTTTGAAATTTAATAAAACCCTGAATGTCATGAGAGCCAGTATGGAACAGGGGGAATAATAGCTCAATCAAACAACTCTGTCGATGTACATATTTGCATTTCACTATTTTAGAGAAACCTCCTTGATTCCCATACTCACATCAACATCCTGCATGTGTCCCACTGCCTATCCGAAAATGCCATTAAAATATCAGCTTGGTCTCTTTTAAACCACCGCCAGTCAGCACTAAAGCCCACCCCAGGGTTTTAAATATGTATCTTTAAGGTTGTTTTGGTTTCAATGTTGTTCAACAGAGTGACTTGATGAGGAGTGCTTGTCGGTTCCCTTCCTATTACTCTGGATTATGGTTGGCCCGAATGCCTTCATTAGGCTGGACCTTTGAATATTGATCTGAACATGGATGATAGGATATTTACCACTCTTACCCTCTAACCTGTGTAAAATCCCCACATGCTTTCATGCTGCAGTAAGTGCAGTGGGGGTCATGGGAGAACACAGGGAGACCCTCCTCTGGGTGAGTATGCAACGCCCATAAAAATCAACTCAAGTCCGCCACTAAACAAGCAGCTTTTTGATTCTCACTAATTATGAAATGGTTAAACATTCTATGCGTGTTTCCCTCCTGCGCTCGAGTTGAGCCGCCGTACAGCTGCACTCATCCACCAGCCCTCAGATGAGGCTCGTCAATTAGAGCACAGGCCGAAGCGCGGCATGTTAATTTGCGGTAAAATATTCCTCCTCTAGCGCTAATTAGGTGCTAGCTGTGGTTCGAGGAGCACCGTTCGCCAAGCGAGAGCAGTCTGTGCTGCATAGCAGTCCCACGGTATCATTTGGCTGACCAAAGCAGCCGCGATAACAGGGAATTATTTTAATTAACCGGTGCCGCCTTCTGCAGCTAATGAGCCTAGTTAAAACGAACCCAACATCTTGCTGCAGCATGCATGTTTCCGGATCCAGAACCGCAGATCATATACTCAAAAAACAAAATGTGCGGATAAATAAATTACAAGGTGAATAAATAAGAAGAGCACATGCATAGATAAATAAGCATGGTACTTTAAATACAGTGTACACAACTGGCACCGATCTGTACAAGGCACAAGGGTGTCAGGGGAATGTCGCACAGTGGAAGTGCATGTGTGTATTTGTGTGTGAGCAAGTGAGCGATAGTGTGAAGTTTAGAGATGACGTCAATGACATACAGGGAGTGACAGTGTCTTTGGCTCCTGGAGTCACCCAGGATACAGAATGATGAATTTCCCTTGTGAATGTGGGTGAAGGAGACGTTTTTCTTTTTTTTCTTCTCTTCTTCCCTCTCTTCCGACTGAGTCAGAGTGAGAAAAGAGGAAGTTTGAAACTCTGCCCAGTCTTGTGGATGGATCAGCAGAGGAGGGGGACAAAAAAAAAAAGAAGAAACAAGTTGGCCCTCATTGTGGTTATTACTCTTCAGTTGTGCAACAGCGACATTTGCCCCAGTCTGATGCACATTCATCTCTACCTCCGAAGCACCTGCATTCTCAGAACTGCTGGCTACGGATATCGCAGCTTCACCTACAAAAATACCTCAGTCACACTCAGGTGACACTTGTTTAATTACCAGGGTGTGCTGCATATGGAAAGGGGGACCGGTTGTAGTACAGTAGGGAGAGATGTTAACAAAGCTGCCAAGCTGGCAAGAGCAGAAACCTGCAGTAATCACACTGTGACAGCGCGTTTCAGTGTGTGTGCATTCGGTGAGGTGGCAGCTCATGTGCAAAAACCTGCGATGCTTTGTAATTCCATATGTCTGGGGATGAGGCCTGGGCATCGAGGAGAGCTGACCCAGGAGACCAGGCAGTGTCACTGGGATGAGGTAATCACCATCAGGGCCCCGAGTGCGGTGAACTAGACTCTGAACTAACAGCTCTGAGACAATCTGCACCACCCGCATGTCCCCCCCACAGACCAACTGCCAATATCTGGAAATCAGTGACCCCGGCTCGCCACGAAACGCCGCTGTAACTGCGCAGTGGCTCTCATTACCCCGTACGTGGGAGCCGAAACGCTAAATTAGTCAGCGTGGCACATTCATTAGCCCGCTCGAATTTACCTCCTCGAACCTGCTAATCTGCAACACTATACTTCATCTGCACATCACACGTCTTACCATCATCTAAAAGCGAGCGATGCCGGCGGTGGCAGCAGTCAAGGTCATTTGATGAGAGCTGGAAGTGTATGTGATGTGAATTCGCTCACCGGATTGATTCCTCCCGTACGTCCTAATGATCAAACCCTGGCGGATTTAGAAGATAGTCAGACCCCTTAATGAGAGTGTGGAGGATACAAGTGTACAAGGAAATGAGATACTGTAGGTACACACGGTTACAGTAGAGAGGGCCAAATGAGAGGCTGTTTCAGGGTTTGAACTGCAGATCATGTTCGCAGTGAGAGAGGAATAACCCAAATCATCTTATTAATATAAATTTTATAAGCTTGCACTGGGAACTCTTACAGCTCCCTGTTTTTAAGATGCCGCGTGTGTTGCATAAGCATTTTCATTTTAATAGCGTTTGCAGGGAAATCCTAAATACTGGAAGTGATGGGATGAGAAAAAAGAAAAAAAAATGCTACTTTACAACTACTTCAACATCTAAAATAATAATAATAATAAAAGAATAAAGGATGGAGTTTCACAAAGTTCACACAAATGACAGAAAAACACATTCCTCACTTTTTGTTTCATTTCCTAGGTTTTAAAATGTATGTCTTTAGTATTTCTACGGCACCCCAATAAAACCGAGGTGAACACAAGTTCACTTGTGACGCTCCGTGTCATATAAAACACTTCTTAAAAAATCAGCAGCAACATCTTCATCCAGAGAAAATGTCCTGATTAGTCTAATTAATGTATAATTAATTATGTGGCTTCTAACTTCTGTGTTTTCTACCAAAGAAATAGTCCTTAAATGAAAACTGCTACTGCAACTGCATCCCTGTTTGTGCTCCTTGAAAATGAGACTCTCTGTATTTCATAAGAAAAATAAGAGAAAAGTAAAAGATATTTTAGTTTAGGGGGTCTTGGGAACCACTAATCGAGATTATGCACATCACTAATAAAATATTGTTTATTTGTGAGAGGATACCTGCATCAATGGTTATGTTCGTTATTGTGGGCATTCCCTACAGTTTACAGATGGACCCCCATCTCCATATTAGTTGAATTAGATGAACTGATATGAAATGTTTCTCCAGGTTATGCTGCTAAACACACATGTGTTGCAGTGAGGGAGACAAAAGCATTATTTGAATTGAAAACAGTCTTTCTAACTTGAAGGCTCAGTGATTTTATCCAACCACCAGCTTTTCACTTCTGCTAAGGAGGTTATGTTTGTTTGCTTTTCTGTCTGTTATTGCAGGATTATGCAACAACTACTAGATGGATGTAAGGGAACTTGGTAAAAGGATGCGCTGTGGGTACATTTCGGTGCAGATCCAGGATTTCTTTTCACTTTCTTTAACATTGCAAGACAGGAAGATTTCATGGATTTTGATGAAAAAACCTGGCATGTTTAGGGACTAATATTTTTGAGTGTGCAATTTGATGTATATGCAAATCAAAATACAGATCTAGTGAATTTAAAAGTGTTTTCATGTGGGGACTGATACTCTCTTTGTACCATTACTTGATCTGCTGGGATCTCATGGAGCCCTGTGATGGTTAAGGCAGGCAGGGAAGTCATAAGCTGTTTTCAGACATGAAAATTGGGTCTGGACATTTTCCGGAGTTTGCATTTCACATATGTAGAATGCAGCAGGATTGATGACGTATAAACTCACTATCAGGTGTATCCATGACCTATCTGTCACAGTTGGTGCTTCATATAAACATCATTCAGTCTCCATACAACAATTCTGATCCCTGCATCTGCTGCTGGCCTCCAGACATGTAACTGCCTCCACTTTCACACCCTCCTTCATGTTAGCATTGAGCTGTACATGAATTCAGATTTTATTTTCTTCAACACGTTCATGACATTCAATGAATGTCGTGTATCTCAGGCTCTGTCAGGGATGAGGTTGTGATCTCAGGGACACTCTGGCTCCTTCAGATTTGTTCCAGAGCCACAAACAAAAATTGTGTATCACTGCAATAAATGGTTAAAACTCTGACCTGATGGGTGTCCTGGTTGAACCGCTTTTATTAAACATTAAGTAAATGTTCCGTGATGTATTTTTTTCATTAAAGGTGCTGTTCAATAGAATTAATAGAGGAGGAAGGAAAGGTAGCAATTAGGGTCGGCTCTGAGATGAGTTAGAAGAAAAGAAACAAAAGTAGACATTCAGAAAAAGTTGTTCAAATTACAGAAAAAGAGAGGGCAAAAAAGAGAGAGAGAGAATGGAGAGGGAAAAAAAGAACAAAGCCAAACAATCTTTAAGCATAAAGAATGGGGGTAGTGAGACGGAGGTCTGTGGTATTTCCTGGGTCTCAGCCCCATAAATCAGACTCCTCTGGATACGCGGACGTGGAGTGGTTTGTTGCCAGAAACTCATTTTGGATTTAAACACGTCTTTGCTCGCTATGATTGAGCAAGTGGACGCGTGTGTGTGACAGTACAACACGGCCTTAATTAGATCCCAAAACAACACCAAGCGGCGCTGGAATTAGTGCCTTTTCACACCGCCACCTTCCAGCCAACAGCCCCCCCCAAACCCCCACCCCTACGACCAGCTTTATTAAAACCTGGACACGAGGCAGAGTTGAAAAATGAGCTGAACTCAATCTGGGCTTTAGAAGGGACGCGGTGCGGGTGTAGTGTGCCGTGGAGGAGCAGAGGGAAATGACCTATGAAATACAGCCTTGTCTGTAAATACAATACAGCTCTTGTTGCAGACATGTAGGGTTGAGTGTGGACTGCGCACACACACTTGCACTCACACAATCCCACGCACACACATGCGCATGCCAAGCTTCGGAGCAATTACGTGGTCAGTATTTCATGGCAGAGATGGAAGCTGACAGGGTGCTGTTTAATAACAAAGTCTTCGCCCGAGACAAAAGCCGCCTCAGCGCAGCAATGCTCCGATTCGCCAGATTACAACGGAGCAAACAGTTAGCCCCGCACAAAATAATGAAGGACTCATGAAAATGATACATTTTAAATAAGGTAAATCAACACAATCTCCCGGTGTCTGCAGCCAACTCACACAGTGGGCCTACCAGAAGACAGCGCTCGGAGAAGTAAAGCAAACACTGTGCTGCTTCTTATCAAAGGGCTCCTGCTGCCTCGGACCGGTTTTAATGAGGAATTAGCAGTAACAGATAAACAAACAAATTCTGACTTTACTATTCACTCTCGTCTTGCAGTGCTCCGCCATGATCCTCGTCCTCCCTGCCCATCAAAGCCCTGAGAGAGATCTGAGTGATGGGAGCTTTCTTCACTGTGAACTCTTATTGGCTTGATGCACATCGTGTATTTGCTGTGTTCTCCTTGATTTATTTTTTTCTTTGGGGGGGGTTACAATACTTTCCTTGTTTGACTGACCAACTTATTAGTTGTGGCTCACGGAGCAGCAGGGAGTATGTGTTGCTTTGCTGGTTCATTAGCAGTAGAGCAGGACTGCAGCTAAAAGGGGAGACCGATGCATAAAGGGACACACACACACACACACACACACACACACACACACACACACACACACACACACACACACACACACACACACACACACACACACACACACACACACACACACACACACACACACACACACACACACAAACTAAATGAGTGTGGGTGGGTCACCGCTGACTTTTGTCCTGGCCTCGCTCCACAGATGATTAAAGCCAGTGGTGACAGAGAGGGACATGTGCGTGCAAAAGCAGACACAAACATACAAGTGAGCATGCACGCACACACAAAAACACACACACACATACACACACACCACACACACAAGCGAATAAACTGCTTTTGATCAGCTTTCAGGGGAAAGTTGGTCCACGGAAATGCCTCACAAACACTGACACTGTCAGAACATGTGCTGCTGTCGCTCAGATCACTGGTGCTCTGCAGAGTTCAACTTGAGACAACAGATTAACATATTAAATTGAAACCTGAAGCTAATCTGCTGGCTGTTATTTTTTTTTTCCGCTCTTGTCCTCTCCCCATCTTTCTCTCTCTCATTAGTCGGGCACATCCGCTCTCCTGCAACCCTTAGAGCCAAAGAAAGGAAAAGAGAGCCTGCGGCAAAGTGACCTTCTAGGGATGGAAGGGGGCCAGGGGGAATTCTCTGACACCAATGATCTCCACCAAGTTCAGTCTCAGCTCAGACAAAACTCTGATCTGATGCAGCCATCGGTGATTGGCAGGGGAGATGGAGTGAATTTTAAGCACTGTTCCTGTGCAAGGGGGGATCATTTGACTACAAACTGACACGTCTGGTGATGGCTGTTGGCAAATTAACCCTTGAAGAAATGTCATGACGAGAGATCTGAGGTGAAGAAAGATCTGACGTTTGATTAAAGGTGAAGGATGCACACGGGAGAGGGCGGATCAAAAAACTTGGCTTCCTATAGTTTCTGTGTACAAAATGATGAGATTTACTGACCTCGAGACTCGAGCTCGACGAGAACTGGCCGGTGGCAGCATAATTAAAGATTGCTGTTTGTGTTTTTCCTCGTTCTCACCACTGCAGCTATATCAAATTATGTGACCATAGCGCTCTGTGACACTTGAGAGACCTCCAGCGCCCCAGTATCACCGCTATAGACCCTGTCAGTGTCAGCGCTTCTGCACACAGCATTGCTCAGCACTGTCATATAACCTGCAGTCCACCACTTCTGTTTGTGCAGTCTCACATCTGCGTACCAAAGGTAAATAAATACAGACAGACAGAAATTAAACTCTACCAAGATCTTGCTGAATTAGATGCTTAGACTTATATAAAAATGGACGTAGACTCTGGGTCTGAAAAATGAAGCCAATACAGAAGTCCCTGAAAGTTGTATTCCCTCCGATGAGCAACAGAGAGCAACTCCACTGATTTATAAAAGTTTTTATATATTTATGGTATGCATAGGGCCGTGGACACAGTGTGATTGACAGCTCGTACCGTGCAATGGGTGCAGGTTGCAGTGTAGATGGGCGTGCAGTGTCATCAAGCTCTCGGTCAGGCTCACATTACATGGTTATATCTTTTTTCAAAACAGCAAGATGGCGCTGACCAAAATGCCAAACACAAGGTTTCAAAACTGCAAACCAACGGGCGATGTACTGGTGGCCTGCCGAAATGTAACTTTGGCCACTAGGTGTCTCTAAATCAAAACAAAAACAATTTGTGATGACATTGTGAAACGGCGTGGGATCATGGGAGTTCTCTTCACTATACTTTCAATATAGGTGATGAAAGTCTACCTGACCCGACTTCGGCGCAAATCATTCTAACGGATGACGTAATGTGTTCAAGTTGTATTTACGTTACGCAATGAATAATCGTGATCCATCACCAATACAAACAGTGTGAGGAAAAACAGCCGACTGGCGAGCAGCTTGTTTTTCTTTCGTCATATGGTATTTGTCACGGAGGTTATAGCAGAGACAGGCAAATCCCCAAGTAAAGCACATATGTTATTAAAATGTAACCAAAATGAAACATCCTGTTCCCTTGAACAATATTGGGTATTATTCTGGGTTTGAACATTGTTTCAAAACGTTTCAATAACGTAAGAACCCAAGTCGACAAACTAGATAAATCATCATTGATCATTTTTAGATCTTTTAGACCTTTTTAATGAAGAATTACATTATATATCTAAACCCTACAGATAACATTGATTGACCAGGTTCTCATAGCAACAAGGATATTTCAGTACTTTTGATATTGTTGACTCCTATCTATGCTAAATGTTATTGACATCAGACATCTATTAAAATGCAATTTTAGGCTTCTGTAATTATACAGCAAATAATAATTCAAATGAAACCTGCTCAATGTTAATGTCTCAAATATGCTGCCTCTCTGTAGTGGCACAATTTCAAATTGCATGCAGGTAAAGCCACAAGCCTCCACAATGGAACTATTCTTTTTTGCAGCTCCAGCACCAGATGCTACTACAGCCTCACCGGCCTTGTAAGAAAATAAGGCCAAAACTGAGGGCTGGAAGGTTTCTGAAGGAGCCCGGCAGATTGAATGAGAGGGAGACAGCATTTGTAAATGAATGAAAGTCTCATGGCTCAAATCATTATTGAAGTATTTCATTGGAAAGGAAAAAAGAATGAATGATTGATGGATATAAAACAGATTATTAATTAATAAGAAAGTAACTGCAGCACAAGTATATAAGTAAAATACTAGGTCAAATAACACATTTTGTGATAAGCGTAAAGAATATAATGTAAAACAAATTATAACATTCAGGCAGGCAGCAGATAAAAACGGAACTGTGAGGGTCCTAACTGAACGTTTGAATGCTTCCTTCCTGCTGGCAGGTATAGATTCATTCTAATGAAGTATCCATTATGAAGCTTGGTGTTATTTTGAAAACAGCAACCAAAGTAAATATACAACAAAAACAATAAGTATATGTGTTTCGGATAACACAAGCCTGTCATGGTGTGTAATCTGTCATGGCTCAGCGACTGTTTCATAGAGTTTCAAAAGCCACACCTGGACCCAGAATCCGTCTGAAGGTGATCGCCTTGGCCTTGCTTTTCTCTTGTACCAGGTTTTCTTATGAAGGAAGGAACATTTTGTTGTTGGAACACAAGAGAGAGACACAGAAGGCAATACAGCATGTCCCCCTTCCTGCTAGCCTGAGCATGTGTATTTAAGAAATAAACAAATAAACAAAAACTGGCCTGAAAATATGATTAATACTAAATATCTGCACTAGAAAACAAGCTGCTAGTCAGCACTAACGTCAACACCTCTCATGTCTTCCCCAGTTCCCCCTTTTTACTTGGCGGGAGAAATCTCTACAGGATTTCTGTGTTCCCCTCTCAGCGTGTTTGGTTTGAATCAAAGTCTCATTTCTTAAAACACACTGCCAGGCTGTGTAAGACAAGCCAAAGATTCAGGCACTGTGACTGGACGTCTGCTGGTCGGGTCCGAGGACCAGTGGTTATGTGAGCCGGCACAGAGTTGACCATCGATCTGAACAGAGGTCTGTTTAAACAGTTCTGTTCCTGCAGAGTTCTGCCCACAGTGAGGGTCATGTTTGGTGCAGAGGCAGGTCATGTACAGTCCTCTTGTCTGTGAGAGACTCAGCCTGATTATACGCTGTAACATGGGCCCTTATGCATGTGTATGTATCTGTGGTGTGTGTATGTGAAGGAGCAGGGGGGAAACCGGATGGGTGAGGGGGTGCAGGGATGTGCTTGATGTCTTTATTCTGTCGTCTCACTAGGGGGGAATAAAGCAGGTGCTTACACGGCTCAGCACTTCCCTGTGACTGTGCCAGCACCAGGAGCAACCACACATCCAGTGTTAATCACCGTGTTCTCTGCCATTTCACTCACAAGCATGCCCGTGAAAACACACACACACACACACACGCACAATGAAAAGTACAGACACACTCAGGGCACCCCAACTGCCTGCAGGGAAATAGGGGGCTAATCCGACAGTGATCTAGTGACTCTGGAGAGAAACCCTGTGCACAGAAGAATGTCGCTGGCTTAGCAAGCAAGGGGGATCTCTTTGTGTGTGTGTGTATGTGTGTGTGTGCCCTAGACTACAATTCAGGATTTTTTTTAACTAAACCAGTTGATTGAGAGAGCTTTCCTCACCGAGAACAAAATTACTCTCCAGAATTTAATCTCACCGCAGTTAAAAAGGTTTTGTTTCCTTTAGGTTATTTTATAGGGTTATGTTATATTAAGACAGAGAGTGGGCATGTATTGTTTTTGATGGTGAAATTAGCCCCAAAAACAAAATAGACTCTCTATCGCATTGATATTCTGTAGGGAATAGAAACCTATTGAGGGACTCTATTGATTTAAGTTCCATGACAAAAATTCCCTTCTCAGGTGGAAGGATCAGGAACATTCAGGGGTGGGACTCATAAAGTGCTGCAGCATTTTCTGCACATTGTTATACATCCAGGATTCTTAGAAACAAGAAACTATAAACACCTTTTGCCTGTAGTTTAATAGTGAGGATTGTCTTCAGAAAGACCAAGTTTTGTTGTCCTTTTTCGGTTTATATTTTGTCATCACACTGTATTGTCACAACTGTTGGACACAACTGTTTCCAGAGCTAAGGACCTGCTGTGGACATGCAGTTGACAATAAGCTGGAAGAAGGTTTATTCCTTGAAGTTTCCTGGACAGTGATAAGCATAGTTATGCTTTGCAGGTAATAGTTAACTCCTATCCTGGTTTTGCTTATAAGTAAGGCAATTTGCTAATCATAAATAAATATAAAAAATGTATATAAAGCACAGTTGAAGTTAATGGGAGTGAAATGTACTTTTGTCACAAACCACAGCACTGGGAACCTTTAAATGTTGATGTAATGATGCTGCTAGATGAAAAATCTGCAGCAAACTACCATGCAATCCATCCATTGATGATCAGAATATTTAAATATTTCAAGACCGAAAAAGAAGAAACATCGTCATGGTGACGTATAGTATGAGGATACGGCCTCTGGAGAACATGGATATCTGTACAAACGTTTGATGGATTTATCCAATAGTTGTTGTAACATTTCCGTCTGGTGGTAGATAGACCAACAGTACCAAAGAGACAAACTGCAAAGCTAAAAATGTCAGCTTGTTCAGCCTCTGCAAGCTATCTAGGGAGGTAGGCATGTAATAACACATATTTTCAACACGGCCATATTCACATTTTCAACACAACACATAGTTCAACACTCCCTCATAAAAAGCAGCCCTGCATGATGTGTGATTTTGCCCATGCTCATTATTTCCTGGTGTGGGTGTGTTTCTGTATTTACTCCAGTCACATGATTACCGGCAAAGAAAACTGTAATAACCACAGAGTCGAAGGAGGGTGGTGGTGGTGGTGGTGGTGGTGGGCGGGGGGGGATCAGGCACAATCAAACAAAATAGAAACAGACAAAGAATATGAATATTAACCACATGCAGAAAAATAAGAAGGTTAGCAAGTGATAAAAAGATGGCAGAAAGGATGAAGCAGAGAGCTGGAGAGAGTTAAAGCGAGCAAACAGTAAAAACTCTCCTGGGAAGGATCTGTTCTTCCCACACATATCGCGTGATGAAGGAGAACAAATGTTCCCAGGCCCACAAGTCACATAACAAAGATCGGACTGTGCCAAAGCTCCATGGATTCCTCTGAGCCTCTACTGTTAGAGCACAATTCCCATAAGACGCCATGAGTACGAGCATAGATCAGTCGCTAAACCTTCAGAAAATATGTCTCCTCTTTCTTAAGTCTAATGCTCACTGGTTTTGGCGGGAGGCTGTTACACACTTACGATGAACTCAAGCCATATTGTGGCTTTGGTTCAGACCAAAATACCTCAACATCTATGGATAGAATACCCTTAAATTTGGCCCATTCATATTCCCCAGAGGATGAATCCTACTGACACTGGTGAAAGGTTTTCCCGAGACCCACCAGCAACAGCATCAATGATTAAAAAAGTCTTATTCTTTAGTATGATTGCAATGGCACTCAAGTTCATGTTCCACTCATGATGAGTTGAAATCAAGTTGGGAATTCTTCAATTGGCATCTAGCACCATCAAGTCAAAAAGTCAGTGAATTCAATACTTTCATTTATGGCAATGCAAAAGGAGATGCCCTCCTGGAGACTATCTCCTAATGAATAACTTTTGGAGATGATCGCAAGGGGGATAACACGCATCTGGAACCCTGCCTGTCTGCAGAGGATTGTAAAAAACTTTATGGATGTTTTAATGAGTTTCAACGGATGTTGTTTGCTTGGCCCCCTCGTGTAAAGGTTGCAAAAAGTCGAGAGGAGCTGATGTGGGAAAACACAGACGCAAATATGAAAAACAAAACGATACATAAAACAAAACAAAAAGAAAACAAATATCGTAACATGATAAAGCACACACGTAGAAGATGTCAAGAGTGTTACATGTATATATACACACACAATATAAGCATTGAAGGGTATGGATCGCTCATCTGATGCTTTTCATTCTTTCTGTTAGTTTTTCAAAAACACAACAAAAAAAGTCATATTTGAGTAACATTTACATATTAATATAGTCTTATTACAGAATCATTCCTAAATGCATTGCTAAGATACACTCACCAAACTATTCATAATATCCATACACTGGTTTATTCATGCAATTATCTAAAAAGACAATTATGTGGTAGCAGTGCAATGCATAAAATCATGCAGATACATGTCAGTTAATGTTCATATCAAACATCAGACCAGGAGATAACTTTGATCTCAGTGACTTCGACCGTGGCGTGATTGTTGGTGACAGACAGGCTGCTTTGAGTATTTTTGAAACTGTTCAGATCTCCTGGGATTTTCACACGTAGCAGTCCCTAGAGTTTTTAATCAGAAAGGTGTGAAAAACAAAAAAACATCCAGTGAGTGACAGTTCTGTGGACGAAACGCTTTATTGACAAGCGCGATCAGCGGAGAATGTGTAGACTGGTTGGAACTGACAGAAAGACTCAGGTAGCACGACCACTCTGTAACTGTGGTGAGTAGAAAAGCATCTCTGAATGCACAACACAATGAACCTTGAGGCGGACGAGCTGCAACCTTCAGTCTTTGGCTCCAACAGCAGAAGATCATGTAGGTTTCCACTCCTGTCAACCACTAACAGACATGCGAGGCTCCAGTGGCGGTGGTGTCATTTTGGACCTCATTATAATAATAAATCATGGTTTGATTGCCACAGCCTGTCTTAGTAGTGTTGCCGTGCATCCCTTCATTGCCACAATTTACCAATCTGCTAATGGCTACTTCCAGGATGAGAACACAGCATGTAACAAAGTAAAAGTCAGTTCAAGTACAGCAAAGTCATCTCTGGTTACATGAACACGATAGTTCAATGTGTTTCAATGGCCTGCCCAGTCACCAGATCCAATACAACACCTTCGGGATGTGATAGAACAGGTTATTCACAGCATGAATGTGCTGCTGAGGAATCTGCAGAAATGAGGTGATGCAAAAGTGTTGCTCTGAATCTCAAAGGAGAGTGTCCAATATCTTGTGGAATCCACAGGAGCAAAAGCGAGAACCTTCATGGTGTTCTTAACAAAGTGTTTGGTAAGTTCATAACTTTGTTATTAAGTTGTTTTAGAGTTATTTTCCAGTTCCTTTTCAGCAGAAAACAGTGACATTAACTAAAGTTTAAATGAATTAATTGTTGATTTTCAGTTTAATGTTAATGAGCAGCCTAATAAATAATTAGTCTTATAATAAACAGATATGGTAACGTGTTATATTCATGATGTGAGTAGATTTTGTTAAAACAGCTGGACTTTAATCTATCATATGTTGTCACCGCTTTGAATTCATGAGGCGTAAGGAGCAGTCTCTAACAGAACTGCCTTTGAAACATTACAGTAACCAACCATATCATGAATACTAATATCCAATGTGCAAATTTTTATTACACGCTACACTGTGCTCCAAAGCTAATTTGATTTGATCGGCCATTTGAAAAAAAAAAAAGATAATCCTTTATAGTAATAATCTAAATGTAGAAGGTAAAGGAAAGGAAATATTTATTTAAAAAAATAATCAACTATTTCAAAAACAATATTCAATTTTCTCTCTGCATTTCATCTAGAACTTGGAGTTGCGTATTAATAGATCATTACATTTGCATTTAAGTAACAGATTACACACAATGTGCACAGCAAAGCCAAGGAGAGCAAGTTTCCGCAGAAGTATTTGCATGCACCATTCAGCAGATTTACATGATCTTCTCATTATTGCATTAGTCGCTGGATTCAGACCAGAGTGTGGATACACGCGAGCTCGTGAGAAGATGACAGACCGGATGTGACTTTTTACACTGCACATGTTAGTAATCAGGGGAAACTGGCAACAATTATGTGTGTCAGGGTCAGAGTAACACAAACTCAGTGCAGCTTACATTAACTCTATCGGGCCTGGGTCTGATTCAGACAGAAAAAACTGAGATCCTGTTGGGTTTGGGGAGTTTTCTCTCAGGCTCCGTCGGGTTCGGACAGAATAAAGCTGCCGAGACGTTCTCCAATCCAGACACAAGCAGGCAGCTAGAGTCAAAGGTACAGTTGTCAAGTGGAAAGACGGACAGCAGGTACAGAGACAGGGCAGCAGCAACAGGGAAAATATTTGGGGAACTAATTGGAGATGAGGTTGAGATGAGGAGCAGCTGCAAAGGCGAGCGGCAGGTCACAGCCGATCACAGGTGTGAAGGACAGAGGTGTGCACCGAGGGCATCTGGTGGACAGGTGAGGAACAACCCGGACAGACAAATGCAGGCAGCAAAAGCCAGAAGCCACAGAGAGGACATATCAGCTGTGACCACAACACTCATCCTTAAAAAAGAAAACTTTTATTATGGGATCATTAAACTGTACAATACAACAATAACTGAACTCACATGTTGGCAGAGGTCACAAAAAACCCACAGAAGATGAATATCTCTCTATTTTTATAATTTTTTTTCCATTTAGACTGAAAACAGACAAAATATTAACTTTCGAAAAGTGACACTAGCACACTGGGCGGATAACAGCCACCCTAACCTTGCTGACATTTAAAGGCTCATATGCTCGTAACCTTCAAACATGGGGGGTTCAAAAAGCCCAGGGAACTTGAGCACAGAGCGACAGAAGTGACACGACATGGAAATGCTTATCAAATATGCGGTCTCCCTTGACGACCAAAAAACCAAGTCATTTAAATGTGTAGGTGAGACATTATAAGGACAGCATGGAAGTTAGATATAGGAGGAAAAGAAGAGCATCGGAGAGCTGCAGACTGTTTTGGAATATGGAAAGTAAATCCCAGGAAGACATTTCTTTTTCTTTTTTTTTTTTCACGAAGACCGATTAAAGAAACGCTGAATGAGAGATGGAGAGCGCTGGTGGAACAGATGGTATCCCAGATGGAACATCAGGACTTCAACCTCTAGCTAGTGCGACTTCGCTTATCTTAACTTTTCAAGCACATCTTCTTTACGAACGCTAAATTTCATACATTACAGATGAAGAGACAAAACTGTACTGATATTGACTTTTAAAAATTAGAGAACATTATAAAGAGTTTTTCTCTTCACTTTAACAGTGTGTGCATCCATTCGGAGAAATCAATCTAGTACTTCAGGACAGACCGATTGCGTCACAGTCGCGCGACTACGCTGTGGCATTTTGAAGACTCCTTCAAATGCGGCCGAAGAATGCGGCCTTCTATCCCAGAAAAATGAAGGCTCCAAAGGGTGGATCCGTAACGGCCCAACCTATCCCAGGATTCACTGCGCTTCAATGATAAATCCTTTTTCAAAGAGGTAATCGCGCTGGCAAGTATCACGCTTCAACTCAACCAAACAGCTAATGGTAGCTCATGTTTAAAATACCAAAAGGCATTAAATCTTCCTCGTTGTGTTCAATTTCAGCCGACACCGATCATGAAAAGCCTCTTTGGACCAGGCCGTCTCATTTTGGTTTGGCCTTCACGATCCATGCGGCCCACAAAGACTGCCTGCTCCGTATGCCTGATAGGCCCCGTCCTCTGAAGGAAACTAAACTGAGACACAGCTAAGATGTCTAGATAAAAACAGTCAGGATAAAGAGGACGTATGGAAATCTGATGGGTTCCAGAAAGCCAGTGGGAATGAGGCAGCACTATGACCTCATGGGTATGTGGTTTCACTCTCCTTTTAGTTGTGCAGGTCTCACAACAACCGTATTGATCGCGTTTACATTAATGGGCGTGTGGAGAGTTGCAGAGGAGAGGTCTTTGCCTCAGTCCTGGGATCACGCAGATAGAAGAAGGCTAATCTCCGGCCAGACCTCCGCCCACTGCCTGCCTCGTTCCCACCCAGAGTGGACATGAGAGGCACACCTACCAACACCTACCTCCTCTGCCCCATCACCTCAAATAAGTATGCGGTGGGAAAAATAGTCGATACTGGCACCAGTAAGCCTCAAAGTAGACACGGCACAGACTGAACTAATAAAGAAATAGAACGGAAAAAGTCAAGATACACGTGTGGGGAAGCGAACGTGCTGCACATGACATGCATACGTCCTGGACCACACACACACACACACATGCATTTTCATTCAGAGAGAAACACTGCACAAGCTCTGACAAGCGATCACCCCGACAGACAGACTGAAGGATGCACCAGGCATGAAGGAAATCTCCCAGTTATGGTGGAGCAGAAAAAATAATTGCATGAGAATCAATGTTCTTTGTCTGGGTCTAATAAGGGAGATATCAGAGAGTGGGAGAAGCGATGCTTTTTAAATCCTGCAAACCTTTGGTCTGCTCTGAAGTCATACCGTGTGCAGCTACTGTAGGGTGCAGGATCTGATGATAATGAACAGCTTTCATCACACGCGGCCACTGGTGGCACTGGGCCCCAGTTGAGCTGCTGTTGATGTATGTTCACACAGACGTTTAAAGGCTTTTGATGCCGGAGGGAAAAAAGGAGGCAAAAGGCCACAAACCATGACATGGTTGGGCCTAATGAAGTCAAAAACACATCACATGTAACAAAACCTGTATAAAATAAGGGAATCGTGAGTCGCACTGAACATTTCCTCTTGATCTCTGTGGTTTTAATGGGCTTGAATTATGGAACTGTAGTAATAACAACAATTAATTGCGACCTTTACTTTAGAGAAAACAAACACAAATACTTAATATTACTTTGACAATTTGAAAATGTAATAATTCTTTGCCATTTCGGGGCAAGTACTTAATACAAAATTGACACATTATAACATAAAAAAAAGGTTTATCTGTACATCCAACATAAACAGAACTTAATTAGCACATTGACGGTTAGCTCAATGCCTCACTGTGTTCACCAGCTAGTTGCCAGTATACACAGAGCTTTTTATTTAGCTGAAAACAATCATAAGAGCATTAAGAGTAAACCAAACATTCCAAGAGTCCAAAACCAAGTGCAAAACTAGATGGTCATTTTCTGTGGGTTTGTCACTATGAGCAACAACTTTCACATTAAAGTTGATTTTACAAACTGCTGATACAAAAACATTTGTAGTGCAGCTTTAATAATTTGCATGTATCAAAAATGGTAATGCAGTTTTTGTATACATAAAATTAAAAATAAACAAAAGAGAAAGTGACTTGACTGGTGACACCGTTCATGTTTTCATTAATGGGAGAGACAGAGAAAATGTATGTGGTATTTCTAGACTAGGAATGAATAATGTACTGATAATATGGTACTGGTAATGTACTGAAACAGATGGTCGTAATGGAGTGGAGGAGGAAAAGCCAATAAGAAAACAGAGCAGGGTGGGTTAAAGTAAAATTAGCAAAAAGTCAAACCAGGAATTCAAGCCATGGGCGGCGACAAACTCAGTCAAGTAGGCTCGTGACAGTTTCTCTTTCGGGCTAGAGAGGCGGCTGTCAGGTGAGGTTGAAGCTTTTTAAAGATAATGTTATATTATGATTTCTTATTCCTGTTATTTTTATTTATTTTTTTATAAAAATGTTTACTCTGTTAGGCTTTAAAGTTAACACGACCCAAATTGCAAACCATATGAAGGCGGGTAAGGTGCAGAAAAATAATAATAGGTTTTTGTTTTATCAATGACGGTAATGTTGAGAAAACATATTCTTCTTTGATGGCACATAGCTATATATTATATAATCAGTTATTATATAAGTGTCATATATACTTTTATTGTTATACTGTTATATTGTTTCTTGAGTTAAAGTTTTACTGTCAAACTGTTAAAAATTGCACCAAGACAACATATTTGTTTTTTTGACATTTTTGTGTATTCTCTCTTAAATTGTTTCCTTTGTGTGTTACTGGTTGTGTTGTTTTGTTGAATGAAACCATATTATAATGCTTTCACTATAAGCAAGGATAGTATTACAGGATATGATGCAAACACACACACACACACGCACACACACGTAGAAATATAATATAGTATAATATAATATAAATAGATTCCTCGAGCCTCGTATCCATTTCCCCCATATCGCAGAGGCTGACCCATGACCTGTTGGATGTAGACCTTCCAAAGACATAAGCCTCATTACCCAGGCTCCTCTCTGGCAGAGCTGGGTCTTATTTGCCCTCGAGGAAGGACAGAAATAAACAAAGATCACCGCTGATTGAGTGATGGAAACAAAACCCTGCTGCAGTGAAAGGTTACAGTGGACGTCATTCCATTCTGTACCCAATGGCTTTCAATCATAAAAAACTCAAAATGACGCTCACCTGTGACATTGTCTCGATTATGAAAGAAAAGTTACATATTCCATAGGAAAGTTCAGTTGGAAATATTTGCTGCTGGTAAGTTGAAAGTTACAAAACAGTTGTAGTAGTGTAGCAAAATCTAAACACCCACGTTTTCCAGCAACGACTATGTATCGCATCAGTTTTCTTCCATGTAAACAAAATCCTATTCCCCCAAAAATATGACATATGTTTGAATTGAATTGACAATGATGTCAGCTGCAGGGTTTTTGACTCTAGCACAAAATGAGGAGGTTTGGGTGGAACAGCTGCGTAAGGAAAAAATGTCGTTCATTTCACATCAGTCAACGTTGGTTTCATTACAGCAATCATTCCCAAAGTTAGTCACATGGTTACTACTGTAACAATGACGACAAAGGCCCCCCAACCATAACGATGAAATAACTTTTAGAACCTGATCGATATATTGGTTGGCCAATAATATTGGCCGATAAAAGTCTTTCACAGACACATCGGTATTGTCAATATGGTCCGATATGAAAAGTTTTTTTTTACAGAAAAAACAATGCAGAAAAGATTTGGATAGACGTTTACATTTTAAGTGCAAATTCAGGTTTTATATATTTTGGCTGTATTTGTGTCTTCTTCTCATTGTTCAGGTCAAACTGTAAAATATCAAGCATCATTTATATTTCTTTTCCACAATGGTTTCATAACTACATTTAAGCAATCATTTCCTTTTTCTTTTTCAGCCGACATATCGGTAAATGTCAGTGTCAGTGTCAGCATCAGCCTCTAAAAATACCCAGCAATACTACTAATTTTAACCTAAACAATGATCTTGCCCTTCAACCATCTTTTTCAATTATTTTCTGTCGCTAAACCTACATAAGCTTTAACCACAGCAGTGTAACTTCAGAGAAAGTTTTAATGTTTGAAATTGTGATTTGGAAAGACTTTGGAATGAGCTGACAAATCAGAGAGTCATATCTGAAAATGCATGTACAGTATGTGTTGCCCTGGACGGAGAAGAACAATTATGTATTTGGTGATAAATCTGGAGGCCTTGTTTGGTTTTCTGTCTGGATATCAGGAGTTATGTTTTGGTGGTTTCAAGCTCTGGTGAAGAACTGAAGAATCTGTAAAATATAAAATATACTGTAAAACGTAAAACAGGACATCATGAGACCTCTACGAGTGTCTTTCACTCTACAATGTCACCATCAGCGAAATGGATAGGCTCCATACGTAGATAGATGAATGAGCAGCGTTCACGAGCGACGTAGAGGGGTCAGCGGGGCGGAAGAACTTCTAGGTGGGACGAGGGCGAGGTTGTGTGAGCAAATCAATGAGACGAAAAGCTGGTATCGATCCAGCTGGATTTATCTCCACCAATGTCAACAAGGAGCGCCAGCCTGAAGAAGAGACTGAGCCCTGTTTGCCCTCGGAGCAGCAGGATAAATCTCATTCTCTCCTCTACAGCTCATTTAATGAAGGATATAATGGTGTGAGCAGGCTGAACTACTGTTAGCGGAGCGTTGTGGCAAATAGACAGTAAATCTTTCATCCTCCTCCAGACCTGGCTGTAATTTGCTGCTAAGTGAGTGAGATATAAATCTGAAATGTGGCCACGTTAGCACACGGCAAATAATTTGTTCGTCTTCGGTTATTTTGGCTTGTAACATTTAGTATTTCCAATAGCAGTTACATCCATGCTGAATGGAAAACAATATTACAGCAAAATCACTATCATGCTGAGTGATGAATAAAAATAAATGAAACAATAAACAACATAAAAAAGAAGGTCAATAAAAGTTGAAAGCGTTAAATCACATTCTCAACCACGACTTGCTTAGATAAAAAATAAAAGTCTCTACTAAGTCTCATTGTCCTGGTGGCTTATCAAGAAACAACCTAGTTGAGAAACTCTGCTTTAAAAGGGTCACTGCACTACTTTTATGTCAGAGTCAACTTTCTGAACTGAAGATACAATTCATCTTGAGAAAGCAGACAAATAAAATCTTCCGTGGCTCTTGAGAGGCTTTTCAAGTTTAAAAAACAATAAACCTGATAATGTTGCATCATGGGAAATCCACTGTGTATGATTCATGGCTCCTACGTCAGCACTAACAGTCAGGATATCTCTGCCTCTACTGCGTAGAGTTTCTGAATTTTTACCCTCCCTCTTTATTAAATTGCTGGAATACTCCTGTGGGTTAAGGTTGGAAATTGATTTTGTCTTTACTGACATTTTCCTTTGGATTTAACTCAGTGTGTCGATATGGATAATATGTGAACAGTCAATAGAGAAAACCTATAGACAGATACTTTCCACCTCTAGACAAAGTGTGCGATTGGGGAAGTCTGTGTCCCAGTTCCATGTTAGATTCTATGCTTCATCTGAGTCAGCAGTTTTACTAAGAAACACACTTAGAGTCTACTGTTGATGAACACTGTTGGAGTTGGAGAAAATGCAGGAGCTGTTAATACCTGAAAAATAATATAAATAAACTATGGATGGTGGTAAAATAGCTCAAAAGAAATAACTATTAAATCTTTCACACAATTAAATTAAATTCAAAGCATCACTCCTAAGCAGCAGCTTGACTGATGGGAATTGTAGCCGGTTTTGCATAATTTCCAAAATGGATACAAATTTTGATCTTTTTTTGGACACAAACTGCAAAACGTTTAACCATGAATTAAATATATAGAAGTCCTCTGAAACAACATATAGAGGAGTGTTTCCTGAA
This sequence comes from Hippoglossus stenolepis, assembly GCF_022539355.2. NCBI lineage: Eukaryota > Metazoa > Chordata > Actinopteri > Pleuronectiformes > Pleuronectidae > Hippoglossus > Hippoglossus stenolepis. Next base: position 14,048,660 of record NC_061500.1, read on the forward strand.
TTACTTCCTCCAATGGTGGACGGGGATAAACTGTCACAGACAAACTGCTAATAAACTGCTAATAAATGGTGAAATATATGCTGTGAATAGCTGTTTAGTTCGAGGGTAAGAGTTATCCAGAATATAATACAGTATGAGACTATACTGCGGCCCACGTTCAACCCATAACAGATAAATCACATAACCTTTACGCCACTGATGCGTCCCAGGAAATTCGCAGTCCAATTGCATGCAGTGTAAATCATCTCATGTGACACCACTTAGCCAATCAGATCTGTGAATTCTCATGAGCCGAAGAGTGAGACGCCCACACATATTATTCTAATTAGAGTACTTATTTGTAATCCCTCCAGTTCAATGTGATTTGACAATCAGTTGTTGACTACACAGACGTTAAATAGCCGATCTGATATTTCAATATATATTTGACTAAATCATAATTAGACCTGAGGACGTTAGGAACCTTTGCTTGAGGAAATGTTCTCTACCTGGACCTCTCTGTATTGTAATTGAATACCCCTGGTCTAGGGTTTACATTAAGCTCTAATTCCATTGAATTCCAATCCACTGATCAAAGCACTTTGGATTCCCTTTTGACTTGTTTGAAATTTACTTAAGTCGAATTAATTGAATGATTGAATGTAAGCCATGGTGCTATTTTATGGGAGGAGCGTCTCAACTGTATGTAGTCAGACACACTGTCAGTGAGTGAGTGAAGAAGTAAGTCGCCCAGTAAATGAGTATGAGTATGAGTAAGAGCAATTTAACAAGTGGTTGAATGAGTGAGAGATGGTGGAGAGTCAGTGAGTACATGACCGGATTTGAGTTTTGAAGCGAACATTATCTACTGAAGCCCCCAAAACTCTACACGGAGTCAATTTAAAACCTGCAATATGTTCCTACAAACACTCAGGATATATGAAATATCAAGAGATGTCCTCAGAGACTCCTTGTAGACGAGAGGATATCAGTACAATAACAAACAGTTAAAGCCACTTCAAGAAGACTGTTCACATATGTAAACCAAACCCTCACTCCAAGAGCTATTGACTATAGTCTCACGAGAGAGAGGGGGGGAGAGGGTGAGTCAGTGAACGGGGGATTCTCACTCATTCACTCAACGCATGAATGAGTATGTGAGCGATGCGAGGGTTTGAGTGACCGCATCAGTCACGTAGATGAGATCCGCCGCTAGTCCAGAACGCTGGGGACAGCGAGCGCTGCTTTACACTTGAGAATGAGAAAGTGAATGACTAATTGATTTATCCATTGAGTAAGAGGGTGAGTGAGAGGTTGGCTTTGTTACCGTAACCTCAGTGGTGATAGACACTTTGCAGTGTTGAAGACTGGAGAGAAGTGTGTGTCTGTGTGTGTGTGTATGTGTGTGTGTGTGTGTGTGTGTGTGTGTGTGTGTGTGTGTGTGTGTGTGTGTGTGTGTGTGTGTGAAAGGCACCTCCAGTGCTTCGCATCGATCACTCGATCACACGGGGACGGCGAGGAGGTTCAGTCATGCAGCAGCCAACAAGCAGAAAAGAGGCCAGTAAACACCTGTGTACACACACACACACACACACACACACACACACACACACACACTCACCTTCCACACCCCACTCAACACTGCACATACTCATAAAAGAGTCTAAACAATGCCTCTTTTGTATGATCAATCCCTCACACACACACACACACCCACACACAAAACACACACACAGCACAGCAGATTAGTGTCTCTGCAGCTGGCCCAGAGTGGGACAGGACACCGACGGCGCCCTCCGCAGATGCTGTTAAGACTCATCCATCCTTACCAAGTGACTCAAGTGTGATGTGGAGGGATGAGCCCTCGGGTGCTTTTGCTGCTCATTACAGCCTCTTTTGGATCGACAAACACAAAAAGAACAGAACTACAACAGAGAGGTGGGGGATATAAAGGAAAATTGTTTGTGGTGTTAATATTTTTCTTCATCCTTGGTAAAAAAAATAAAAGAGGTATGGTAAAAGGGTTTGTGGGAAGGAGGTGAAATGTCCCCGTGCTTCAGGGTCACTCCAAGGTTATTTCTGGTTCCCTGGTGGGCGAACACCTGATGGAAGTGAAAAGAGCATCACTCCCAAGGTAGGACCACTAACTAGGAGTTGCTAGGAGACCATGATTGGTATGTGTGTGTATACGCTTATGTGTGTGTGTGTGTGTCTATTCATTGTCTGGAGGACCCATCTGGTTGTTTAAAGAACAACATGTGTTCATAGTGACAGGTGTTCTGCTGTCTGAGGCTTTATGGACCAAAAATAGACCAAAATAAAAGCAAGAGATGTTGGAAATGAAGTCAACAATCAAAACTTCTTCTTTAAGAATATACTTTTGAAAATAATAACATGAAACAATTTCAAATATTTAAGCACACATTAAGGTTTGAATGTTTGTTCATCAGATGAACTCGAAAAAAATAACAAATAAAGTCGTAAGTTTATGAAAAGGAAGTTGTAATTTTATGAGAAATAGTCTCTCAAATATGTTTCCTATTTTCTTGTAAAATAATGAGATTGGTGATCAATATTTTGGATCCAGAAGGAGAAGCTCCTTGCTTCTTATTTCCTAAACAAATGTTTTCTCTTTTTTCTTGTAATATTAAGAAATTATTATGGAAATCTCTGAATATTTAATATACCCCGCTGTACTTGTGAAATTGGGGCATATTTGAGAAAAACAAACAAGTAATTTAAATGAGTATAACACCAATTAACACTGAATTCCTATAATATTGTCAGACTCATAATGGAAAGTTGAATAAAAAGGATCAAAGTCAAGGCAGGAGGCATTTTTTCTTGTCAAAACCGGCCTATGGTCAGAGATTCAGGTGCGCTATGATAAAATAAAAAATGGCTGATCTAAGCTTGACCCGTTGCAGCAGAGATGAGGAGCAGACAACAGAGGTCTGCTCACATCACTTCTCTCTGAAGCTAGAGGTTTTGATTTAGTCAAGAGTTGGATGTATGTGTTGTATGAGATCAGCTACATCCAGGTAATGTGAAATGTTTTGTGCTCTGTCCCGTCACTGAATAAAAGGCCAATGCTATGAGTTAACATTTGTTCATTCATACAGAGCAGAGTTTTGCAGTGTAGGCTTCTTACTGTACCAAGATTACTGACCCTCTTTCTTTAACTTCCTTAATGGTGTAGTTGCGCTCAACACAATCCGCAAGCATCCAAAAACACAAGCAATTAATCATATAATTGTTGTCCCCATATTGTATCTCCATTGATGCCGTAGCACAGACGTGTAGTTGTATTTTTAAGGAATCGCATTTCAGGAACAACAAAGCTCATATAGTGTAACCTCAAATCTTTTACACACAACAGCTGTATAGGTATGACGTAGCCCCTTAAGTAAGAACCAGTGTAACTCTGCAACCCAGTTTTCACTTTTTAAACTTGAAGTCTTATGTCAGTGACATCCCAGGAGGAAATTTATCAGACTTCATGCAGCTCCCTCTGGAGCCACAAAAGGATTTTATAAAACTTATTTTTTCACAGACACAGCCGTGCTCCCTGAGACGTGTAAACAGATTTTGATGTTTATATCTGTTGGAATTACCCTGTAAATATGTCCATCACAGTGGATATACATTAAGGTCCTTTGAGCTAATGGCAGCCTCTGCGTTCAGTATTTGTGAAAGTCTTCTGAAAGCTAAAGGATATGGATGAAAAAGATGGAATGCAGCAGTGACACTGTAAATTGTGTGGGGGGGGCAGTGTAGCCAAAAGTTCAAGCAATGACAATTTTTTTTTAACAGAGGGCAAAACTTTTTGAGGAGAGACTTTGCCAGTTTGACCACAACCTTTTACAACGTGGCCGATTTATGCCTCCTTCTTAAGAGGTACATTATCATAATCTCCTCCCCCGTTGCCATGTTTGTTGTTGTCAGAAACTCTGGACTCTGCACTGCCCTCTAGTGGATGTGGAAGCATGTGTGCGGTGCTTCTCTTTTCGTACGTAAGCACAGAATAAATGAGTCAGGTGTTTTTAGAGACATCAGCCTGTGTGTGGGTGTGTGTGTGTGTGTTAGTGTGTGTCTGCTATTACAGCCTGGTCATGTCGTCAGAGCACGTCACCATGGATAGATGTGAATTACATCTGATCATGCACAAACTTGTCTGGGGCGTTTCCAAAGTTCCCAACTGATTTATGCGGGAGCGTGACTCCCACACAGGTTGACTTTTGCATCATCCTTTTGGCAAATAGAGAGACAGAGTGAGGAGGAGAGAGGGGAGGATGAGGCCTGTCCTGAATCTTGTCCAAACTCTGCGGGGCTGCCACGATGAAGGGTATCTTTTTTATCAAGGTCTGCCAGCGAGGCTACTCTGACAGTTCTAGCCTCTGCAAAAATACAAACACAGAGAGAGTGAAAGGGAGGCAGACTATAGAGGAAGATGGAGTCTCAAGAGGAACAGAACAAAAAAATAGTCGTTGATTTTTGTCACTTACTGACACTCATTTTACACAACTTTTCAGATTCAGTGAGCTCTCCCCGGGAGGTCGAGTGATTCAAAGAGCAAGTTTCTATATAAACTGTTAAATATATTACAGAAATTATATAATATTCATATGTAACCAATTCAGAACAATGTAATTTTTTCAAAAGCACAATGACTAATTTTACACTGCCACCGAACTCAGCATGGTCAAATCACTAACACTGTTGCAGGAAATGAGTACAGCACTGGCCTGTGGTGCCACATACTGTAGTGAATACAACTCTATTTAGACAGGCTGTTCTATCGTTATTGATGCTCTTATTTATGGAGACATAATTGAATTCCAAAATATAATATCACTCATTCATCATATTGAGGGTTGACATTTCTATCGAGTTATCGATGCACATTCAGGTGAATTCGGTAAAGTGTAAAATCATGTGCAAAATCATGTTTGATGTCAAAATTGTGTAGTTGGCTTAATACGATCTTGAGACACAGAACAGTAAATGACAGAGGCTGCACAAAATAAAGTCTGTCTCCCTGCCTACACATGTAATCCTCACCCATTTGTGAAATAAATGTTTGGAGCTGAATCACTCCAAGTCACGTTTTGAGCGCCGCACACACTCTCATGACCAGCGCTGAGTCGGTGAGGATTTAAATCTGCCGTAAATCGCTCGTACTGAACAAGTGAGAGGAAGACGAGAGCACAGGAGAGTTTGATGTAGAAAGTGAAATCTGAAAATCAAATACTAAAGGTGAACTATACACTGGTTATTTTAGAAATGTTCTCAACCTCTGACAAAAGCAGTGTCGTTTGTTTTATCTTTGCCTCAGACGCCATGTGACACATTAGCAGGCCCATCCCCCCCCTCTGTTCCAGTGCAGTGTCGATTAAAGGCCTGTGTTATTCTATATCAAAGCCTGTTATAGCAGTGAATGCTGTATTTGTGATGCTCTATTGATCCCTGAGGGGGGAATTTGTCTTTCAGTCTGGCCCCACTCACGGTGGTGTGGAAACAAGGGGGGTCCTCTCGTCTCAGAGGCCTCTGCAGTACAAAAAGGGTTAAGAAGAGTCATCTCAAAGATGCGAAAAGGGAGGGAAGGCCCTGCAAGGACAAACTATCGATCCTCTCCTGGGTGCACCGCCACTGTTTCATACAGAGGTTCATAATTTCCTCTGAATCATACATCTCTCTCTCTGCCCCACTTGTCTTTTGGCCTCTTTGTTCTTCTGTTGCCATAAAACCATACGAGAGGTGTGAATTATCTGAGCCAAGATGGTTGTCATTCACCTCTGAAGTGTGAATTACAGAGTCCCCACTCAGTGTGAGCTGATTATAGACATCTGTTCACGTGTTGGTGGTACAAGGGTGTTAGTCACTTCAGTGGTTTCCAAAAATAGGTGTGTGTGTGTGTGTGTGTGTGTGTGTGTGTGTGTGTGTGTGTGTGTGTGTGTGTGTGTGTGTGTGTGTGTGTGTGTGTTTGTGTGTCTTGGGGGGTTCGGGGTTCTTGAGGACTTGGAAGCAGATCCATAGCACCATTAATTAATCTCTCACCTCACATAAGCAACCAAGAGGTGAATCGGTTCGTAGACTACTGACGGAAAAATTTACAGGAAACTGATGCTTTGTTGAAGTCACGTTTCAAATAAAAACGCAAATTGTCTTAAATCATAATTAATTTAATATCTTTGGGTTTTGGGCTGTTGGTCAAGACAAAAGAAAGATAATTTATTTCAAACGTGGGGGGAGGGGAGGGGGGGGTGTTACACCCTAATTGAAAGGAAAGCGTGACAGATAGAAGAGGGAGCAAAGGGTCGCAAATCGAAATTGAACCTGCATCCACTGCAGAGGACTCACTCCTCAGTACATGGGGCACCTGCTCAACCAGGTGAGCAACTAGCTGCCCCTCAAAACAAGACAGTAAATTAAACAGTGATTTATTAATTGAAAAAACATTTTAAATAATTGTAAATTTTAGACCTAAAGTTGCCATGGAGACAGAGGTTGTGATGAGTATCAATCAATAATCTAAATAACTCACTAAAGTAACAAAAAGTTCCCTTTTGACCACTTCTCATAGTTTGTAACGACTTCACAGTATTTTTTTCTTCAACATTAAGGCCCAAATAAGTAAAATTATCATGGAATTAATGAGTAAAAAAATGTATTAAATAGTAGATACAACGATTTAATATTGCATTTGCAAAGTTAGGCTACTCACAAGAGACAATAAAGACTAAGTTGACAGCAGATTGTAAATCAGTGCCAAACTCTGTTTGAAAGCTTGAGGCCTGTTTCATCACTGACTGATTGGTGGGGTCGGGTTAGGTAAGTGCGCTTAATTGCATCTAACCACACCCCAAATGTGAGGTTGTGGTGCACTGACACATTTTGGGGTGGTCAAAACTTTTAGGCTAAGGCAGCAAGATTAGACCCCGAACCACAAGAGGTCAGCAAAAACTGTTCAGACTTTTCTGTTAAAGAAAATGAAGAAAGCTCTGTCCACAGCAACAGGAAATATTATGCCACACATATTATTAAGTGGTACTCAGTTCCTGTTGTTAAACTGACAGTATGGGTTAAATTGATGAAGCCACTTTTAATTTTGTTTTGCGATATTACTCTGTTAGCCTCCTGATAGCTAACAATTGCCTTGTCATCCCAAGCCATAATTGATTGGATACATTTTGTAACCACCTCGCCTTCAAGATGAGTTATATTAAAGGCGAAGGATGAAAAGATACATTTCAAAAAAAGAAAATTTTAGCATGCAACAAGAGATAAATGAATATTTGACACAAGCACATAGGATTGGAACTTCAAAACGTACTTTTCATTTCATCATGTTTTTAAAGATTATATATATATAAAAACAGCCTTGCGTACCAGAAGATGACTTTTCTTCTTTCCTGTAATGTACCTGGTGATCCCTTGACAGATCCTCCACCCCCAGGCAGGGAAGCACTGGATAACATGCATAATTTTGTTATGTTCTATATTTAACCATTCAAATTTTAGCAACAGAAACATGGTAAAACTGACTAAATATGGGGGAGTTTAACGTGAGGAGGAGCATGACCAGACTTGCAACCCTCGTTTTCCCTAAGAATATTGATTTGAGCAAGTTCTAAAATAATTCACCTACGTGCACATGTTGCAATATTTCCTGCGGTGCTGTAAACTGACCTGCTGCAGTTGATGCTGTCGCTAGTCACCTCAGGATGGAGACAGATTGGAGACAAAGAAAGTAGCGCTTTTTAGTTTTTGCAACAATCATATTTTTAGGATAACCGGTAATCATCTTGCGACCCTCCTCCTGACCTCTAGTTTGGGAGCGACTGATTTATGTGGCGACCTCTGTATGGGGAGTTAAAGATTCAGGACCATGGCAAGCACCACTCCGCTGCAGCATTACACAGCACTGCACTGACCCTGAGTAAGTGTGAACTATAGGCTATAATTAAACTGAAAGTTCAGATCCACTGATAATCCTGCATTATAATCCTACAGAAAATTACATAGAGTTTGCATATTCTTAAAAGGCCGAGGAAACCATGCAGAAAAATATAAATACCCCCAAAATACATGTGTTATCTAATGTTAGAAAACATGTCGAGGTGATTCTATAGAAGGTAAATAAAGTAAAGTAGGATATTACATGACAAACACACAACAAATCCCAATATAGTATTACAGGAATGTGTGTTTTAATATAAAGTCGGTGTCCCAGAAAACCCCGTGAACAGCATGTTATATTCTATGTCATTTATTTAATTACACATCTGGACATATTAAGGTCGAGAATGTAATAACACCGGGTCCCAGCTTTTTTTTTTTTTATCCCTTGCTGGTCCTTTAAAAGCCGAGCGGGCTGCAGAGCGGACCTGGCAGGGAACAGTTTGGAGCCGGAGCCGGAGCAGGGAAGTTGCACCGCCCCGGTCCAGGCAGGCAGCAGGACATGGAGCAGATAAAAGCTCAGATAGTGATTGAAAGTGATGGTAAAAGGATTTAGCCTCGGCATTAACAGGGAGAGAGGGAGGGAGAGAGGGTGAGAGGGAGAGAGGGAAAGAGATAGGGGAGGGGAGAGAGAGAGAGAGAGAGAGAGAGAGAGAGAGAGAGAGAGAGAGAGGAGGAGGGAGGAGGGAGGAGGAGGAGAAGAAGGGAGGGTGATATTTTCCATAAAGCTTCTTTATTCCCTCTTTCTTTCTGCCCTTGAGCATCCCGGGTAAACCCGAGCTGGTAAAGTCGGGACAGTAGGAGGAGAGAGGGGGCAGAGGAGGGCGGGCACACGCGTTTTCCTCAAAGTCAATATTTGATACTTTTCCTACTCCTGGACGCTGGATTTCACTCCTCTTCCTCACCCGCCGCTTCAAGATCTAGGACACCGATCTGCGCAGCCATCCACGCTGCGATAGAGAGAAAAAAAAGAAGAAGAACAAGAAGAAAGAGAGAAAAGTATCCGGCAGAAAAACAAGAAGCAGCGAGCCTGGGCAGGGAGGCAGATACCGGGAGTAACAGTGAGGACCGCGAAGGGGGAACGAGTATTTACTGGACCAGTCGGAGAGAGGATCTTTCTGAGCAGAGAGAGGGAGAGAGAGGGAGAGAGAGAGAGAGGGAGGGAGGACGTGCACGGAGGCTCCATCGCCACACAAAGTGCTGAGCTGCCTCACGGATGCATGTGAGAAGTAAGTGCTTTATCTGATGTGATAAAAAACACCATGAGTGTGTGCTGAAGCTCCCTAAAGTTACAGGCACAGTATCCGGAGCAGCAGCGTGATCAGGGCACTTTCAGCTGTATTTACACAGTTTCACATTAATGTGTGAATATATAATACATATTCTGTGAGTGATGCTGCGCGGTGGGATGCACTATACTGGGGGTGGGAGGGGGGGGAGACTGACACACCCCTACAAGAATGTCAGTGCCGGGGAACAGCTTTTGGCGACTTTACTTTGACAGTCCGCGCATGCAGGGTGGATGGCGTGGGACAGGTTGCGCAAGGACCTGGCTTCAGGGGATGACAGCCGGATTGTGATCAATGGATCCACGCGGCACAAAAATGTCACCCATATTTATTCATGTATTAATATATTCAGTTTAAATCGAATTATAATCTCAAAGTGAATAAATCTGGCGAGAACACATTTCCACTGCAGTTTTTTTTATTTTTTTTTGCTTAAAGTTTGTTATTAAAGGAATGACAGTGTGCTGAAGTGAAAACGGACTTTAATTTGAATTCTTGAAACATTAATTATTGTATGCACACAATCGCATTTTAAGTGAATGGCTGTTAAACGTCTCTTCGGGGAGCCCATTTCTTCCTGTGCAATTATTATAAACACATCTGGAGCCTCCATCTCCAGCAACGTCAGAGCTACAGGAGCTGTTACAACTCCTGCACACACACACACACACCGGCAAAAAGCACGTGTTTTTACGCACAAGGTTATCCACACGGCGCTGCGCTTTTAGTGCGTTTTTTAAAGTGCAACTCTGAACTTTAAATGTAAAAAAATCACATCGCAGGTTTGATGTTGGCTTTAACTGAACGTGTCGTCTCTAAAGCCAACTGTCACACAGTCCCTTTTAAGTTCTGCGTGTGGTTAATGTGACGTTAACAAGCGCAATTTAGGCAACTGCATCACAGTGAAAGAGTTAGGAAAGCGACCCACCCATGCGCATGTATATTTGAAAGACTGGCATTAAACTTTTATTTATGCAAAAAGGGGGGAAACACCATGCAGGATCAAATTAATCTCAAATTGAGCTGTGAAAAAATATGACGGGTAAATTCTTCCATTTACAAGATGATTAAGGATATGTGATGAATGCATGATGGTTCATTACGCGTCGCACTAACTCCCTGCTTCCCTTACATTTGTCCCCGTTTAGCCCCAGGACAATAACAGGAGCTCGGCCAGCCTAAAGCGTCCAATGGATATACATGAAGGAGCAGCGACCTCTCCTTCCTCCTGCCCGACCAGCACCGGCACCGTTTGCCCGCAGGACACCGCTCTCTGAGCCATGGATCAGCGCTGACGTCTCCCGCACAACTCCCTGCAACACTATGGTTAAAGCGTATGCCAAGATTAATCTCTGTAACATTATCCGCCTCTCCATCCACCGCCCATCCTCCACGGGAAGTCAGTCGTCAAATCAACAAAGTGTCCCTCTCTGGAGGCCGTCGATATTTATGAAGAGACACTGAGTGAAAGTTGCCGATACAGTGTCCCCCTGTCATTTAGGGAATTTATTAGTCTGGAGGCGAGTTGTGTCGATTTACCTGCGCCTCTCCATTCACACTGCAGCAGTATGGTGGTATAGGGATGTCCACCATTTCCTGATAATCACCACTCCATGCGCGTCACCTCTCCCCTGAGCTCCGTGGCCCCCTCACCCTGCGCCGGACCCCGCTCCAAGCGACCCCCCAGCCTGCCATGCTCCTCCAGGCCGCGTTGCTGCTGCTGCTGCTGCACTGCTTGGCCTCCACTCGTGGCCAGTACGATCTGTGCAAGTCCCTGGTGAGCACGGATGAGGGCTCAGTGTGGGAGCAATACGCGTGCCAGCCGAAATCCATGACCATGAAAGACTACATGCGCATCAAGGTGGATCCGCCCGGAATCACGTGTGGAAACCCGCCGGAGAGGTTCTGCACTCTGGTGAGTTCATGTCGGGTCTAAAACACCATTTATACTTTTATTATTAACTTTAAAAAATAGACAAAGATGTTTGAAAGTGTAAAGAGTTGTAAACATGCTCCACACCTGCAGAGAACTTTTATTAAAATGCAGTTAAATTAGTTAAAGAGTGTAAACAGTAGAAAAATAATAGGGTTTATTTTGGGGTTATGATCACAGCGTTATATTGTGACAATGTGAAAAGTAATGACACACAGATAAGATGGTCTAATTAAAGCCGGAGCAGGATTCACACTATAAAAGCTATAGGGATCTGAAAGGGATGGAGGAAGTGTAATGACTTGGCAGGGTCCTCGCCCCCTCAGAGAGGTCTGGAGGTGTTGTTTACATTAGCATGGACTTGGCATCCACGGGATCCGGTTTGATTTGCGCTTCTGGAGGACCTCACATTTCCTCTGGTAAAATGCATATAGCGGGACCTTTTTACTTCCAAGGACAGTGAAGGGTGAGCTGCAGGAAAACTCATTAAAATGTCTGGTACAGCAATATTTAACACACTTTAGCCTGCAGGTAGTGCCCATCCCAGCTAATGTAGGTGTGATAATTTGAAAGAAGGGTTATAAAATCATTGTAATCCTAAAAAGACTGCAATTAAGTTTCACGCTGCCTCTCCTGCGGAAAGTTGTGTGTGTGACAGACAGGAAGTTCCTTCTCCCGACAGCCGCCCCGTCGACTCCCTGAGTTGGCCAGTACCAAAGGTGCTAGACCCACCTCAAGAGCCCTGAGTTAACATTTTACAAAAAGTGTTTCTAGAGTGTTAAGGCCTGTCTACATCACGTTATGTAATCAAGTCTGGATGGTAATTAGCTGTTTGCACTGTGTGCCTGGAGATTTGTTACCTTCAGTCAGACTTTACAAACAACCCTCCGCCCGTGTCTCCCTCCCTTCCTCTTAACTGAGACTAATAAAAGTACTTGGGGTCACCTGACAGGAGCAGGAAAGGATATTGTGCTCCTTGGATACCTAATGGTTAATGATTTGTTTAATGTAGAGGTAGCGGAAACCACTGTCGTCTTGAGAAAGCTTCTCCGATGACTCCTCTTGAGAGGGGAGACGGACGGAGGCGAGGGAAAGAGAGAAGGGGGGTGGGTGGGTGAGTGAAGAGAGATGCTCGCTGCCATAACGTATTGACGTCTGCCCCCTAATGGCCCCGGCCTGGAAACTTCTATAACTATGTTTCTGAGTGAGCAATGATGAAATATTGATGGGCTCCTTAATGGTTCCTTCCTCACAAGGGTTGGCCAGCGTCGCTCCATCCCATGGATCCAGGGTGAGAGAGAGAGAGAGAGAGAGAGAGAGAGAGAGAGAGAGAGAGATATGGAGGGTGGGACAGGAAGGAGTCTAGTCTTAGTCAGCACTTTTTCGTCGGACGGGGTCTTTATAGAGGAAAGTTTAGGTTCTTCTCAGGTCATCTGTGGCTGCGGGGATTGAACCAGGCACCCTGCTGCACAGGGGATTTAGAAAGGGAAGAAGCTGTGAGATGAAAGTTTACTTAAGAAGCGACGGATGTCTGACTCAAAGTCCTTTATAATGAGAAAGCAGAGTAGGAGTCTCATTTAAAACTTCTTTAAGGTCCTTTCTCTACATGTAACAATCTGTGTTTCTAGATGTATCTAAGAGGAAATCTGCTGTTTGGGTTAAGAATCGCAGATCATCTACTGTATTATCTTCCTCTGAGCGTTAATCCATGTGTGCACACTTCAGCGGGGAATCAAGGCCATTGCGTCTCCTCTAACTCTTTCTTTTGGACACACGAGCCGGGTGGTGGCTGAGGGTTATTGGTATACAGATCATTTATTTTCAGGCAAGCAGGACTTTTTTTCCCCCCTCTTCCTCTTGCCCCCGGATTTGGCAGCTTTACAGAAAAGCCGGTTTCTTATCTAATTGGTGTACATTTACATTCACTCACTCATTCAGCAATCCCACAAGTGAAGGGAAAGTCAGGGCACCGAAAAAAAGACTGCATCACCCAGTGCGCAGAGCTGCTCATCCTTAATAAGACTTGAGACATACTGCGGAAGATGCAAAATACCCCCCCCCCCTCCTTCGCTCCCCTATGAGTGCTACAGTGCGTTCCTAAAAACTATGGAAGAATTTACTTTTGGGGGTTTTGACGTTGAGGCATAGTGTAGCTTCCCCTGCTTACATTGGTTTACAGTCGTTTTTTGGTCTCTTCATCCCCACATGGATGCATTTTTTTTCTTTCTATTTATCACTCATGTTCGCCTGGAATGCAGCATCGTTTCTCCACAGCCAAACAGGCCAGCATGTTGGCTTCTTTCAACATGACGGGCTTCCAGCATTTCGACAAAGATGCTACTGTCACTAGTGCTGTGCATGGAGCTTCAATAGTTTCTTTGTAGTTTCTCCTTATGATAGCTACTATGCAGCTTGCAGTTGAGGATGATGGAGTAAGGAGGGTTGAGGGGGGTGAGGCGGTCCGTTGCAGAGGGGGATAGCTAATGATGAAGGAGAGGTGAGGAAGATCCAAGCTTACCTAAGCAGAAAGATGAAAATCAGACCACAGTTCCACAGTAGTACACACTGTGTCGATATAAAAATGCTGCATTCAGAAAAGGCTGCACTGTTGTTTGCTATTTCATTTTTTTGTTTTTGAACCGAAACCTTCAATCAACAGTCTCCCTTGGGAGCGAGAACAGAGAGCAGCCGAATGCAAATGGGGGTGAGCATGTGTGTACAGGAATGTACAGTGTGCGGTGGCATGAACGGGGACCAGAAGGGGTGTGTGAAGCATGTGCACAGCGCACAGTAGTATGTCCAAGAAAGACAACTCAAACAAAACAAACACACCTTCCTGTTCCACAACACATTTTCCCATTTTAGAAGGTAGAAATCAGCCAGCTCTAAAAATAGACATGAGAAGAGAGAGAAGCCGCGCAGCAGCGGAAGGGGAGCATGCAGGAAGGGGAGGAAGATGGCAGCTGGTAGCGTGGATCAGTGCTTCCCAGACTGGGCCTATGGCCATACCTCATACTCCCCAGCTTGCACAGTGTAGTCCTGCCACATCCAACTAGCCTGCCCTGCTCAGCAGTGGGCCATCAAGGCCAGGCGAAAAGGGGCCACCCACACCCAGCAGTGGGTCATCCCTGATGCACCTCCCCGGGGTAAAAGAGGAGCCCAGGTGGCCAGTGTCCTAATAATACACCACTGGAGGTGAATCTGGTCACAGCACGAGCAGGTCTGATGGTGTAGGGCACAATTAACGAAGGGGACGGGGAGACAGAAACAGACAGCAAGAGTAAGGAGAGTGACAGAGAGAGTGACTGGCGAACAAGGGAGGTGGGGGAGGGTGTAATGATGTAATGGCATGGCTTGCTTCCCCATTAGGACACAGTTGAAAGTGATCAGAGAGTGTTTAGATGTGTTGGCAAAATGAGAGGGTAGTTATAAGTGAGATTTATCTCCGACTCAGGTGATACTAAGAGGGATTGGCTGCAGGAGCTTAGACAGCCCGAGGTGAACTCTTGTCTCAACAGTCAGGATCTCAGGACTGATGGCTGTTTGGCGACAACAGATCATATGTATACCGAAGCAACAGAGCCAGTATTTGTGTGTGGTCGTGGGTTTGCAACAGCGTAGGAGATAGACTGGCTCCATTACTTTGGCAACCTGGATGCATTAACAAAATTTGTGTCCCTTTTAACTAATGCTCATGACAAAATTCTGCTCAACACCTCTGTTGCAGAGATTTGGGAAAGGAAGACAAGGTCAAGTAGCCGCCTATAGCTTTCCAAAAGAAAACAGAATCCATCTCAAAGAGAAACAGAAAGTAGTCCCATGGCACTGCCTGTAGTTTGAGATTATTTCAGTTGAAGTGTTTAGAAAGCTGAGACTCGTGCTCTGGCACGATTTCAATGCTACACTATGTCCAGAACGATGTGTCAGGGCAAGGGGCATGATTCTCTCAAAGTACTCTCCAAAATACTTTTCTGCAAAGATTTCCATGGGAATACTTTCTGTGTTTACTTTCAGTCAGACTCAAAAGCAAATGTTTGAGATGATCTCTGTTAATTTAAAGTTTGTCGGAAATAGAGGACCTGTGCTCCTGCCCCCAACTGACATTCCTGCCAAAGTCTACATTACCCAAAAGAACCTCTAGAATGGAAACGGTGGGTAGAATGCATCACTTACAGGGAACATAACACATAAGTTAACCTTAAACATCTACTACACTTTTAAACACTTCAGAAACTCAATTAAAGAGAAAATGCACTGATTTTACACATCAGATTCTGTTTCTGGACTGCATATGACACAAAACTTGTATAGAGCTCTTTAACGCTGGACTCACATGTACGTGTTGTGTACCCTTGATGGTGGGTGTGCCTGACGCTGGCATCATCATCATGAGGACATCCTCAGGACACACAACATAGCTGGTTTTCATGCTAACATGCCATGCTAGCTGTCAATGCAATGCTAAAGAGAAGCTCACAGGAAATAAAATCCACAACTAGATGAACACACATCAGGTTAAGCAGCGTCTTTTGCCTCTTTATTAAAATGATTTGAATGGTTGATGATGTCACATGAGTCTGTGATGGTTACGTAAATTTTAAAAAACTTAAAAGCTGTTAAAAAAGGTTTGCTTATAGGATCTCTGTAGCCCATCCTTCATCACTATAAGCTACACTTATCACTAGTATCACAACATTTGAATTTCTGATTGAAGTGTTGATGGCCGAGTTACATCATGGGTAATGTAGGCAACAATACATTTTTAAAAAAGGACAATCTCACTGACTCCCTTGTATGTAATAGGAGTGCAATGCCAAATCAGTAAAGCACTCTTTAAGAAACAGAGAAAGAATAAAATAATATAAAGATCTCTGACGCACATTGCTTATCTCTCTCTTAAAGATGAAACTCAATTTACAGTTTGTCTGTCTTTCTTTTTCTTTATCTTCTCCACTGTGATTGGTTTGGATTTAATAACAGACATCAATAAAAGATAATAGCTTTTACCTGAATTCACCCCATCAGTCCACTTTAAAGGAAACAGTAACTCTGATATTTCGTATCGTACAGCGTACTGTATCTGGTGTAAATGTTACCTGAATTTTAAGATGAGTTCCAAATGTAACTTGTCCTGGTCTGACTGCGGAGATCTGAGCAGGACAACCCCCCGTTTCTGCTTTAAAGCAGCATGATTCTGTCCTCCTCTCTTCCTCCAGCAACATCATACATGATCACAGCAAACATTTACTTTTGCTTGCATGAACGCACACATAACAAAAAAACACCTACCCACACAAACACACACACCTAAGTCACATTTACAGTCGCCAACTGCTGTTTAGCACAGAGCAAGATATTTCACAGCAAGCGAAAAATTCAGTGTGTGAGGTAATTAAAATTAAAAGGCAGCTTTATGATTATAATTACACACACACACACACACACACACACACACACACACACACACACACACACACACACACACACACACACACACACACACACACACACACACACACACACACACACACACACACACACACACACACACACACACACACACACACACACACACACGCCATCTTCACCGGATAACAAGAACCTCCAGTATGATGGAAAAACAGTCCAACAAAATAAAAGATTAACGTTATAAGTGAAAAAGCAATATCCCTTCCTCTTCTCCCTCTGTGGCCTTTTTAATGGTAAGGTCATTTCATTTGATGTTTCTCCAAAACAAAATAAATTGTGTTCTCTGAGTGTGTGTCCCTACCTTTATTCCCCTTGCTAGCAATATAACTTAGAAACTTATATAAGTGGAGGAAGAAATAAAGAGGAGAGAGAGGCCAAGACGGCGACTGGATTTTTTTTGGTTGGACGGACGGAAATGGTCATAAAAGCGAGGTGGGAAAGAGGAGAGGACGGGCAGAGCGGTTTTTCTCATGCTTTATTCCTGCCTAAATGCATAACGGCAGCTTTATACTTCCATAGGCAACCAGTAATGTTTTGTTATTGCCGGTGTGTTCAAAAACAGTGCAGTGCATTACTTCTTAAGTAATGTTTCTGTAAGATAAATTGTCGGGTCAGAGAGCTCACTCATTTTTTAGTCACAGCTTCACAATCAAAAGCGCCACGGAGGTAACTCAGAGATGAATCAGTGCTCGCAGCCGTAGCGCGAGGCCAACACGAGCACTTGAGAAGTTATTAATGGGTGTTTAAAATCGCATTGTTGTCCCGCGAGTGACAACAAGGAAGTAACTCATGTGCAGGGGGCATGATGGCGGCCGTTGTCGTGGAGACAGGATCCCAGCGAGGATAATTGCTGGAGGGGCTTAGCAGTGCAGGCCACCTGCCGCAGCAGTTGGCCCGGGATCTGTGTGTGTATGTGAGAGTGAGAGTGTGTGTATCCTGGAATAGATATACTGGACCGGGGCAGAGCGGTGGCAGGAGGACAGAGCAGGATAAGGAGGACAGAGCACACAAAGGGCTTAAACATAACCTTACGCGTAAGTCTCTCATGAGGGATAAAAATCCTCCAGCCTATATAACTATACAGTACATATCACCTCTATTGTAGCTAATCCTAAAGGGCTCGGGGAGGTCAGAGCAGATTTTGTCCCGACAAAGAGACAAGAACTATAAAAAAAAACAACTATATTGATCCTTGATCCTTGTCTAGTTTTTGAATTCCTTTGAACATAAACACACAAATTCTTTATCAAAATAATATTGGTAAGGCAGATTCCTGTAAATCACCGTTAATGTGCCGTGATGCTGCAAACTTGTCATTATCAACCTTAGCAGTGCTAATCAAACAGAGAAATTTTTGTTGTTGTTTCTGCCGCATGCGCATAAACCAAAGCAACAATCAAAATGCACAAAGTAAGCTGTGCACATGGATAACTGACGTTTTTTATTTTTTTATCTGCACTTTGGAAGGTGTCATTTTAGTGACTTTTGAAGGAAAGAAAAAGGTTTGTTATTTTGCTAAATACCTGTCTCAGTGAGGACGGCTTCAAACACACAAACACGCTTCCGGGAGCTATGCAGACTTTCCACTGTATCTGGAACAGTGTGCCAGTGAGATCATTTTAAATAGGATTTGCAGGTTGAGGTTCATCCCAAGAACAACAGCGTACTAATCCACTCCTGTTTGTGTTTGTGTGTCTGGCCGGAGGTCAGGGGATGTCAGGACGTAGGGCAACAGAACCAGCGTGAGCTCTACTGTACGGCGCAGCTTTCAAATAAACAACATAAATAATAAATAATAACTATAACAAGTAACTAATTCTAATTATCCTTCTTGAATGCACTTCCTTAGGAGCATTGTAGATTACAACCCTAAGTGGGTTTGTGCTGTCAGTGATCTCTATCTGAGGCAGAGCAAGGGAGATAATTGCGTTATCAGATAGAAGACAATGATGCTATGCCATTCCAGTGAGGAGTGAGACAGATTATCTGCAGTCTTTGGGAGAAAGATACCGTTGTTCCACTGCTGTGTCTTCACATGCATTTCAGACCTGCACGGTGTCTCCTGTGCCGTACAGCTTCCCTCAGCAAAGACTCAGTGTTTGCTTATGTTCGGAGTTTTTTTTTCCCCACTGCGCGTTGTCACCATAAATCAGATGATTTATAATCTCAGCCTTGCAGGATTGTAACTTTTGCTTTTGTTATTAGACCACTAGAGTGGGTTTGAGTGACTGCTCACTTTCCCTTGGTACAGTCCAATGACTCGATTCAAACGGCAGCGCTGTCGGCAGATGCAGCTTTTTGGCAATGGCAAAAGTGAGCGTCTCTGAAGAAGCGGTGACACATGATCGGAGCTCACACGGGCGCATCGATATGATGCAGTGTTGCTTTTACGTCAGAGCTCAGTTCATGAAGAAGGAAGTGATACTCCACCCTAAATCTCTTGTGTTGAACAATCAGCCTCTGCCGGCTTGAACGGTGGCTGTGGGAAGTTTGGTCACTGTGAATTCATGTTACTTATCGGATTCCAGTGGGAAGTATTTAAACATTCAAGGGACATTTTTCAAACCTCTTAATGACCCATTTCTCCATCTGTATGCGCAATATGTTACAAACGCTCATATCTCCATGCAAAATATGGCTAAATACACCATCTTCCATCCCAGTCCTAATGCATGAGCTCATTAGCAGGCATGTGTTGGTTTGCACATGTTGAAAAGCCCACCGCCTGCTGACTACATCAACCGGTTTCCATCAAGCACAGAACTACAAACTATTTACAGCCATCTTTAAAGCCAACAGGGGGTGAGTGTTTGATACTGGGTGGACTATCACTTAAAAGTCTTAATGATCTAATTCTGCTGAGCTGAACTAAAGCAGCTGCAACATTACAATACATTGCATTAATGTTGAGTAATGTATTTTATCTTTGTAGCTTGTATCATAGTGATAAAAAAAGTGGGCAAGCTAAATTCTTGCATCACTCATTTCTGTGAGCATGACGCTGCAAAAAACATTTATTTATTTATTACTACAATTTAGATCAATAACGTACCACTACCTATACATTAACACAAAATGTTGTGATATTATTATTTATTATTCAATGTCTGTAAGATGTGAGCACACACTCTCCAGGGTTTTCAAATGGTCATTCAATAATATGACAGTTGGTGATGAACAAATATGCCTCATTGAGAGTTTGGTAGCATGCTTTACTTTTACTGCATCGTAACTCTCTCAATGTGTACTGAGCAATGTTGACCTCAACTCTACAGTTGTACTAACAGGGATTTTGCTGCTGAGCCTTATTTACAAGAAACCAAACGTCTTTTCAGCTCCAATCGTATTTAATTCCTATTTGTTCAATTGTAACTCTGTCACATATGTTTTTGCAGAGTAATGAGTCATTCAGTCTACTAAACAATACGACAGATGTAAAGTAAATCACTGACTAAGTTTGCATATATGCTGACTATTGACCTTATACTGGATAAGACATCATTAAGATTATGATGTTTACACGAGTTCCTAATAGAATATTCCATTCCCTTTCCCATCTGTTCACATCAACATTATGTCCTACTACTTGTTTACACTCTAACCCCGGACATGCGTTGTCAAGCTGCCGTACGTCGATGTTGCAAAATGCTGTAAAACTCGAATTGGACGTTATAAGGTCATTAAAGACGTATACATGTCTACATAATGTGACTACGGTCGAAATACTCCACGTGTCTTAATTTGATTATTGCGTATTCCAAGTCTGACCTTATTCAGGTTAAAGTCATCAGAAATTGCTGTTTACATGGCAGTGTCTTATTCTTACTGCTGTCCTAATGTCGGAATATTGATGTCCATGTAAATGCGTCCATTGTCTTTCATTGGCCAGTCGCTCTCTGAGCATACACGTGATTAATCATGTCATTTGAGAGGTGATCTGAACGGGTACGCACACATAAATGAAGCATATTGTATAGCATTTATAAACATTTTCTAATAAAGAAAAAGATGAACCTGTAGAAACACAAATTGCAGACAAACTACTGTTCATTCCTTTGTCACATGCTGGCAGGACGTTAGAGCAAATATCTCATGTCACTGAGGCAAAGATATGAGTCATTATTTCTGCCTGTTTTGCCTCATACCCTCTTTGGTCCTTTGTTCCAAAATATTTAAATATCTTAAAATTCCTAAAAAATATTCTGTAGTGGCTGTTGTCAACAAAATTACCATTACACTACCTAAGAGTATTTCAAGACCAGCTGGTCACATTCTTAAACACTGCAGTTAGAAGTAGTGTAACACAAACGGCAAAAAATATAATAAGAGGAACAAAACAAAGAAGAAAGGGGAAGAAGAAGAAGAGGAGGGAGAGGAGGTGGAGGTGCAAGAAAAAAGGCAAGATATTTATACTCTGCACTCCATCAAGAGCTTGTTAAGCAGAATGCAGTAAAATTCAGAAAGACTATTGGATTCTCAATAAATGAAATAAGAAGGATTAACATCAGCTATAAAATGTAATCAGTTATTGCAAGTGTGGAAAACAAGAGAGGAGGTTGGAAACACAATCGAGTAAAAATCCTACAGACATCAGCAGGCAATTCTCGAGCTATATAAAATCAATGTAATGTTTTCAGAGTAGTTTGTTTTTAAATATTCAACATATCAAGAAATAACAGCGTTGTGTATTTGAAACGATGGAAATGACAGCTCTGAGAGTTGTATTTTTGAGAAGTACCACAACAGTAAAATATAATGAAAGAAGCCAGTGGCTGCGAATGAGAAGGTGAATACTTGTGAAGATAATAAATTATGACCCCTCTGCTACAATGAATTACTGTGGGTAAATACTGGAGAAAATAGTAACACCCTTACCAGACTAATTAGTACATCCTGGGGTGATGATGAGCCTCCTGCATGTGATACAATCTAAACAATGTTAGAGCTGATTAAGCACCAGGAGAGATGACTGTGTGGATCTCTGGGATTTCTCTGTGTAAATATTTGACTTCTGTGGTGATGTGGATGTCAGACAGCTGGCTTACGACACTAAGCTACATCAATTTGACTGAAATGGCTGCAAAGGTCTCAACATGAAGAGCCATGGGAAACTGTGGAAATAGGATTTCTGGGATATGGAAATAAAAAACGTATTTCTCCTAGAAATTACTACTTCTAAATACAGCTAATTTTCACCAGCAAACATGTTTTGAAGGGACTGTAATGTGGACAGGATTTCATTCTCCAGTAGTGGATGAAGTATTCAGACCCCTTATTTACTACAATGTAAAAATACTAATTAAAGGTTAAGGTTTTGAATTTAAAATTAGAGCAAGACTGACATCAGTGGGTCGATAAAAGTCAGACGATATGAGCCTTTCGCATACATATCAGGATCTGTGTTTATGTTTGCCAATACATTTTTTATTTTACAGAATAAACTATGCTTGCTATGCTGATTATTCTCATTTTTTGGTTTGTACAAAAATAATCAGAAGTCAGTGTCCAAAATGACACGTTCACTTTGCTTGCATAATAATATTATATATATATAACCAAAAACACAATCTTTCCCTAACCTTAGACCAAACCTAGCTGCAGCTGGGGGGTCCGCATCCATCCCTCATCGCTGGCTTATCTGGTGCTTTGTACACTGAGCCAAACACCTCAATTCATTCACTCAAAAAACACAGACTCTGAACATTATCTGGCAATTGAGTATGTTTCTCACCACCACACAATTGGACAAAATAGTAATATATTCAAATAATTTCTTGGAGATAAGGTTAGAGGTACAGGACCTGACATTTTCATTGACATGCAATGGTGGGAATCTGAAATAACAGACCGAATATGTCTTTTTGGAAGAAAAGGACAATGTGAGGCGTGAGATTCTCCGAACAGAGAGTGAAAGGCATCTCTTGGTGCAGGTGGAGCGAGGCCTCTAGCTCCCTGTGAGCCGTGAGAATAATCCCGTTGACTTCTGAGATGTGCAGAGAGGCCGTGGCTCGAAAGTCTTGGCATCACTAAAAGAGAGGGATCGATTCTCTGGAGTTAAAAGTGCAGCAACACTCTGCTGTCTATGCAAAGACAGTGATGATGCATGATCCTCTTGACCTTCACACTTCCTGTTGTGTTGTTTGGCAAGTTTCCTCCTGAGCTCTCTGTCCCTCGGTGCCCTTGTCCAGGAGTTGAAGGAACTTCTAATTCAGATACACAACGTCATTCATGAAAACAATATGGATATTTTTGGGGGGATAATCAGGCAGCAGAAAAAGAGCGTACCTTTTGAATCAAAGGATTACATGGAGGTGAACATCCCTACTAAACCTCAAACGAGATTTGTATCAGAAATTGTATTTCCTTAATTCAATATACTTTTCTTCTGCAAGACAAGTGGTAATTTGATGCACCATCAAAACATGTTATAAACTGGAATAATGAGGACATTAATGTGGTTTGCAGTTCATATTATTGGATTAAATAAAATTACCTTTACCTAACTAACAACAAGAAACCCCTAGGCAAGTTAATATTATGGCTTTGGAGTGTTTCTTGTTTCTGGGGCTCTGGGCTACGGTATAATGGAAGTGCCTTGGGTAGTCTGCGGTGTGCTCTGTGCCTAAATGTTACCTAAAGGCAACAGGACACAAACAAAATGCACCAAGTGAATGGGGAACCTGGGAGTTGAGACCCAAGCCAAACTTTGCCCACTGGCCTCTTAGCGGGTTAGTTTGTCCCTGAGTCTGTGACGTGTTAAGATATACGCTGTACATTATATATTCTGAGTTTCATTTGGAAACCTAAAAATATACCTTTTCATGTTTTTTGGTCTTTTCATTATTATGTATTGGTTACCATCATTGGATTCATCCTCAAACCCTGACAAATATCTCACTGCTCTGTGTCCATGTCTCTTTTAGGAGAATCCATACCTGTGCAGTGATGAGTGTGATGCCTCCAACCCAGATTTGGCTCATCCTCCTCAGCTGATGCAGGATCGTGAACGCAACGGCTTAATCACCTACTGGCAGACAGTCACATGGAGAAGCCACCCAGAGCCCCTGCTGGCTAACATCACTATGGCCTGGAACAAAACTCTGGAGCTCACAGACGACATACTGATCACCTTTGAGTACGGCCGTCCTACTATCATGATACTAGATAAGTCCATGGACCATGGACGCTCCTGGCAGCCCTACCAGTTCTTTGCTGACGACTGCCTGGATGCCTTCAACATGCCACCCAAACATGTGCGTGACCTCTCGCACGCCAACATCACACGGGTCATCTGTACTGAGCAGTACTCGCGCTGGGTCGGTTCCAAGAACGACAAGAATGTCAAGTTTGAGGTGCGGGCACGCTTTGCTGTGTTTGCCGGACCTCGGCTACAAAACATGGACAGTCTGTACACTCGCATGGAGAGTATGAAGGGATTGAAGGACTTCTTCACCTTCACCAACCTTAGGTTGAGGCTTCTCAGGCCTGCCCTCGGAGGCACCTATGTCCAGAGAGACAACCTGCTCAAGTACTTCTATGCCATCTCAAACATCGAGGTACCTGCCAGGTGAGGGTCAAAGCTGACTTGACACCAGATGCACATTTATAGATATCTTGATACATGTTCATGCCTTTAAAAGGAAACATATGATGCTTTTTTTGCTTTTCCTCTCAAGTTTTCTATGTATGTGAAAGGTCCGCAAAGTAAAAAAAAACTAAGTCCACACTAGAGGGAGCTCCTCTCCCCCACAGAATACACTGCTCCTTAAGCTACGGAAACTTCTTGCCAATAGTCCGGCTGACATTACTGCATCACAATGCCAACATTTGCATAATGCAAACCTAGCGGCTAGTCTGGCTTGCCCCCTATCAAAGTCGGCCAACATTTCCTGCTCTGACAAAGGTTGACCAATCACAAGAGAGTGGGCCAGCTGTCCAGTCTGAGCAGACTGGTCTATATCAAGAGGAAGGGGTTAAAGAAACAGGCGCTAAAACCAAGCTTAGTCAAAGGCTTAAAAGAGGAGCTGCAGCGACGGACATTATGAAGTGATGCATTAAAGCATGTAAACCTTTTCAAGTAATAACCCAAATTAAAAGTATGAACCTGAATATATGTATAATATGTCTCCGTTAATAAAGGACATAATTCAAAATGGAACAATGCTAAATAATCTACAAGAAGGGTTTTATATGAATTTCAAAATAATTACCAAAGTAATTATTAATACCACCTGATTTACACTTAGATGAATATCCAAGATGAGTATTGGAAAAAATACTGAAGAAATGCTGACAATACACGAGCTGTATTATTCAGTCAAATGATAATAATACATCGGTTAAATCAACCTTGGTTTACTCTTAAAAACAAGACATCACCCTTCAGTCTCGGTAAATGTGGATCATTCCATTCTGAAAAGTTTGTTTTAGTGCAGAAGTAAAAAGGATTTTCACAGAGACTATTTCAGAAGGCTAGACACAGCCATGGGTACGTAATAAAAATATGTCCTGGATCGCAGCTCCAGTGATCCTTGATAGTCCAATTCTCTACACACACTTTACTCATTTCTAAAGTGAATTTTAAATTGCTAATCATTAAAATCTAATAACATAAATATATGCAAACAATTATATAAATAAACAATTATGTGTATTCTGTCGATGTTGCTGCACCTCGACAGCAGATCAGTAACATGAGCTATTTTTATAAGATTCTATCTTTTATCTTCTTGCCTGCATATGGTTGAATTTCACTTCTGCCT
Source organism: Hippoglossus stenolepis (assembly GCF_022539355.2). Classification (NCBI taxonomy): domain Eukaryota; kingdom Metazoa; phylum Chordata; class Actinopteri; order Pleuronectiformes; family Pleuronectidae; genus Hippoglossus; species Hippoglossus stenolepis. Next base: position 14,074,051 of record NC_061500.1, read on the forward strand.
TTTATTGCACTTAAACATGACAGATAAAGGAAAACCACCTGGTGACGAACATACCCGCTGGTCTGACATTGATTCACACACACACACACACACACACACACACACACACACACACACACACACACACACACACACACACACACACACACACACACACACACACACACACACACACACACACACACACACACACACACACACACACACACACACACACTCGCAACTCGCCACTGTGATCTGAGGGCGTTTAAAATGACCCTCTCTCTCGCAGCATGGATCCTAGTCTGCCTTTCTCCGGCCTGTGAGGACAATGATTAATGACAGAAACATACGGCCTCGGTGGTCTTAACGTAAACCGCCATCCACACTCTTGCCAGGGGAGCCGGGAACCCTTACATGGCAACTTTGTGACAGTGAAGGATGCTCGGCCCGTCACGCGCCTGCTTAGCATCAACAAGCCATCTCTCCTACCTTTCAGAATTATTATTCCAATCAATACGGCAGGCTGACATTTGAATGGTATTTAACATTCTTGTTGGGATGGCCTGGAATAGGAGGAAGGAGGAGAAATGTGTGCATGCGTGCGTGTGTGTGCGTGAGAGAGAGAAAGAGAGAGAAAGAAAGGGCGGGTGAGAAGGGGAAAGTGAAAATGAGCGACTGTTTGAGCGGAGCGTTCAGCCGATGTGGGCGTTGTGTATGTGTGTGTGGAGTCAGGGTATGGGGGATGTTTGATGAAGTCCTGAGTGGATGCTGACACAGCACACACACACACACACGCACGCACGCACGCACGCACACGCACACGCAAGCCCTCTGGCACTGGGGAAAGGGCCTGCAGGTATTGATCACAGCTACTTTTCAGGCTGAGCACAGCATCAGAAGCACCTTTTATACAGAGATCCTGCTATATTGCCATTAAGAGGACTTGTTGTTAGTTAGTTCAGTTCATACTGACTGAACCAAACAAGTCGGCATATTGCCACCCAATTGATTTTAGTAAGCACGCCTGCATTCCAGAATCAGAAGCGTGACTTGTAACACAACGGCGTTTGTCACGCCATGCCGGCTCTCCTTTTTACTCAGATATTAATTCGACTCTGTTACCGCATCCGCTGCTGCAAAAAAGTCCCCCATTTCATGTTCATATCATTTATTCAGAGCAGAGAGAACAAAAGTGCATTCCCGCCACATCAGAACCTCCACCAACACCACAAAATGATCATCCATCCCTGATTTGAAATATATTTGTGCTTATGTCTTTGTATAGTCGTCCACAATTGCGGCAAATCTACGATTTTATCAAGCGATATTAGATCCCTGCTGTGTTGCTTTGCTTGAAAAACACCCTCTGCACCCCCTGCAGGGCTGGTGGCAGCTGGTGATAGTGTCAATATGTGCTAGATCGGGTAACAGAAGACCCATATTTAGCTCTGAGATGACTGAGGCCAGTCCATCTTCCGCCCCGGCCACCCTCACCTCCCGTAACATAATCACTAATCAATAAGTTATTCTGGGCAGCCAGCAGGAGTATTAGGTGATAGTGATGGGGGGTCCTCAACAGTACAGTACAATCAGGAGTGTCTGATGCTTACGGCTCGGAAATTGATTTTGGGGAGCGAGATGATTAGTCAATGTTCCCTGGACAAAAGGCTAAGCTATTTCATCTCATCTCATCTGGCCTTAGTAACATATTGGGATTTCCAATGCTTAAAATTTGAATAATGAATATTCCACTCTGCTGGTGCTCCAGCGGGGACAGCGCACTGAAATGGGTTTTATATGATCAAGACCGAGTGGCAGTGTACTGCAGGTCACCAAGGTAATGAGATATGCTGGTGTTATCGATGGAGAGAGGGTTGTAGTCACTTCCTGGTCATATTGTATGTCCCCAGACCTCTAGCTCTGGCTCTCCAGCTGAACCCAGTTAAAACTAATTATTATTAGTTAACTATACTTAATAACCTGAGCCCAGACAGAGACACAAGAGCAAGCCCTTTTTCCCATAATCGAATGTAAGATGTTAACTTTTGTGGGACTATCTCTTTAAACTGACGCTGCAGTGTCAGAGTGACTGGCGGGGCTCTAATAAGCTGGCGCAGGTATGCAGGAAGCCAGGTACTCAGGCCTAAATGCTGCTTTATCAATAAATACGTAACCTGATCAGGCCATTAAGTGCAAACACAGGCAAGCTAGCTCTGACGGGAGGCAGGTTGTAAATTTAGATTTGTGGACGTGATGAAAACACTCAGCAAACTGGGTCTTGAAGTTTGGGATAGAGGGCGGCCAGAGGTGGAGCAAGGATTCAGAAGTGGGAAGGTCAAGAAGGGGGAGAGGAGGAAATGTCAAATTGTAAAGAGTCAATAGAATATCATCATATGATTCAGCATCACTCACTTTGTATTGCAAAGTTTCACCAAGGTTAACTGTAATGAGCTACAGTACCGAGTACAATATACACTCCAAGCCAAGGTGTTTTCGGTTCTAAAAAGCCTCAGGCCTTATGCTCATTTTACAGGCGATATTCAACTCTTAGATGGGGCCATTTCCATATCACTGATGTGCCATGTGAAAGTCATCTCCAGCCATCAAAGATAAAGTAGCAAAGCCTCAACTCTATCATCATTTACATCACTGAAATCATATTCACCAGGAAGCTTCTCTCATAAGCGCAGCTCTCAAATTCTACCCCATCCATTGGACCTCTATCTCTCCATCCCTTTTTCCTGTGTCCCCATCTGTCAGGCAACCTGCTGGACTGTGGTGTGGATTGTGTGGGGCCATGGCTCGCTTGTAGTCTGCATGGATTAGATGTGGGGTCACGGTGGAGGCCTTTTTAATGAAATAAGCAGCAGGTTGTACGGTGGGTCTTTATAATGGAATAAAGGAAAGGCTGTAAGCTCAGGAAGAGCCAACTAAGTGGATTAGGGCAAAGATGGAGGGGAGGAGATGGAGCAGGATGAGGAGAAGTCTGCATCGTTTTTCTCTCCTCGCTGGTAATCGCTGCAGTGTCGAGTCCTCTTTTCCCAGACTTCTTAATTTGATTTGATTGGCTGATGGGGGAAGAATGACATTTAAGAGAAGTCAAATATGCAGTATCTTATTCCCCTGTCAGTCAGCTGAGTGAGGGGTGAAAAAAAAGGTCAGCACATATACAACATTATATCACTGTTGAAAAAAAATCGACTATACAAATGATAATTTTGAAAAGTCGTTTTGCATATAGGTTTCTGCTTATATGGAATAATTTCCACGCAAACTTTGGAGAAATAATATATATTAATAATAATTATTTGCTGCTATTTAGCTAATTGTTGTTATATTTCTTGAGGGATGAAGAAATAACAAATATAATTTGAAATCATATACAATATTTATTGGAAATAGTAACAAAACTATGAGTTTATAGTTTTGCTTGCAGGTCTGTGACGCTGTGCTTAGGCACAGTGATGGTTTGACTTCGATGCTAACATCAGCATGCTAACATGCTCACAATGCCAATGCTAATATATAATAAGCCTGGGAACGACATGAGATTTTCAGGTATTCAGACATAAACCAAAGTATTTGACACGTTGAACTTTTTGGTCTGATGACATTTAGAGGAAAATTTATATCAGCATAGTTAAAATTCATCCTGAGGGCAACATATAAATCTAACACAAATTTCACGTTTATCCGCCCAACACTTCACTCCAAACCACAAATGTCATCGTCATGGTTGCGCTAGAGGTAAAGTCACAGGAATGCTCAAGCCAATAGGATTCATCCTCTGGGAAAAGAGTACGTCTGTACCACATTTTGTGCTAAATCATCAATTACGTTAAAACAAAACAATGTAGTGATTTAGTTCAGATGGCACTAAAACATAATTACATCTAATAGGCCTGGGCTTGTCTATAAGCTCTTGCTCCTACCAACAACTAATTATTTTCCAGTAGTGAAAATTAGTTAAGAGCAGACCTGGCAGAAAACAAGCTACATGAATGCTAATGATATTCAGAGGGTTTTTATATGGTCATGTTGTTTCATGTCTGCTTGACTCATTTATCCGTGTGTGTGTGTGTGTGTGTGTGTGTGTGTGTGTGTGTGTGTGTGTGTGTGTGTGTGTGTGTGTGTGTGTGTGTGTGTGTGTGTGTGTGTGTGTGTGTGTGTGTGTGTGTGTGTGTGTGTCTCTCAGTGCCATCCTGGCCCCCCGCTGACAGAGCTAATGTGCTGAGAGGTTTAAGCTCTCTGTCGTCTCACAGTCTGGAACAGACAGACACAGAAAACTCTGCCGGTGTTTATTAACATGTTGCAGCTAGCAGAGATAGGATGGAGTCAGTTTTTATGATCTCTTCCATGTTTCTGTAGGTTTTCTGTTTGTGGTTATATCATGAAAGCAACACAAGCACCAGCAGTTCTTTGTAGTCCTCCATCAAATAGCAACATTTCTGCTGCAAATATTATTTAATATCAACTTTTCAAAAAAGCAGTTGATTTATTTTATGAGAAAATTTATGCGAAAAGCCAAGATAAATAAAAGATACATATTTCAAAGGAATCAATCTCTTTAGCCCAAAAAGTGTATATAAAGATGGACAACCCACTTTCCAGAAATTAAGATAGTAATACAAACGCAGCCATCAAACGCATTTGGAGTCAAAGTCTGTGCAGTCGCAATCGGAGGATGAAGCTGCGGTAGCAAGGTTCCGTAGATACACGTGCTTGACCATGGTCAATCATGACCTATCACCTCATTTTTATAGCATCAAATAACTAATTAAAAGAACAAACACTTGAGCAAACATCAATGTGGTAAGAACTACCTAAAAAGACAGAAACCATCTTTGAGAAAAATGTATTTGATGTGTTACTCGCTTTTTAAGTGTGGTCAATGTCCCTCCACTTACACGGAGGATTTATTACCTTTCTGCAGGATGTGGCCAACGAGGCACTTTTGCATCACTTATGGGGAGCAGTCATGTCGTCCATCTTCATAAACAGCCTATACTTTATGTGTGAATGCAAATTTGTTGTTTCTTTTTTGTATTTCAAGTGATAATTTACATTTTGGACTCTAATACTTAATATACATCTATCAACACTGGCCATGTGGCTTCATTTCATTTAAATGTGCCCAATATTTAGAAATCTAAACATAGTTTAAACCTAAAAAGTTTGGAAATGGATTTTGAGAATATGACGTTGTAGTGACCTTGGAATTACATGGTCAGTTCTGGGTGACGACACAACAACAAATAGACTTAAGACCAATTTACAGATCTAATTGTACTCTGATCTGATCCTCGTGCTCTCTGCGTCTTTTCACACCTTGTGTTTTTCCTCAGAGATAGAATGTCCACAGAAAGATTGCATGTCAGTGTAGGGAGTAAATGGGGTGAAAGAATAGCTTAATGGGTAGTATGGGTTATACTTACTAAAACTTAGAAGCAAAGTAACCTGGCAGCTGTGATCTTTTAGCAAATACTTTTATTAAAAATTTATTAAAATATGACAAACCCCTGCTATGACTTGACCCACATCAACCAGGATAGTTGAATCCAATTTCAGCATTGCTAAATCATTAAAGGGGAAGTCCAATCATTTGACACACTGTCCCAGTGCTGTAACTTCCTGCCTGTATCATCGCCTGTTGGTCAGTGTTGTGGCGTCTGGTAAGCTTTTAAACGATTAAGCTATTAATTCACCTGGACTTCCTGGATTGCATTTCATTGTCTCACCGGAAACCTTAAACAACACACCACCACGGTTTTCAGTCTAAATCCTCTGTGGGTGACGTAGGTGCAAGGCTTTGACAGGAAAGATGAACCGATATCTCCGGTCCTGCTTAATCGTGTCTCACCGTTAAACGTCTTTTAACAGAACATGCAAAAAGAAGAAAATCCACCTCAACAGCTGAAACATAAAGCTAAACACTGATGGCCACACAAAATGAAACTGAAACACAATCATTCAATCTTGAAAATAACAAATCTTCAATAACCCTGATCAGCAATTACAGTTGATTAATTAGACCCTGAATGGCTTACATTGGCTTAATCTAACCGTTACAAAGGTTTATCGTTGTAGCGGAAGCATGAATGAGGATGACAGGGCAGATGGTGGAAAACCTCCGCGGCCTCGAGGCTTGTCCGTCTTCTCCACTGGAGAACGAGGAAGAACAGATGCCTCTCCTCTGCTCCACTTTTTTTAGAACCTTCAGTCGTTTTGTGTATTGATTATTCCTGTATGGGGTGACTTTGACTTTGGAAGCTGTCACCGCTATTTTTGAATTACACCAAAGTTTTCTTTTGTGTCCTTCGCAGAGTGAAGGTGAGATGATGGGAGGTATAAGCCTGGATCAGGGGGAGAGGGAGAGAAGGAAAAGAGGGAGGCAGATGATGGATTAACTCCTAGTTTCATGGGACTAGCAGTGGTGTGTGATTCTGTGATGAATGATGTGAGGTGCGATGCTCTGTAAATATTATGCTCCAGTTCACGTGGCCACCGCTGCGCAGAGTAACACGTATTCTCCATATTTTCCAGCCACGGTTGAAAACTTCCTCCTGTCTATTCTGTTTCATGAGGAAAACTACTTTGCACTTGAACGCTGTCACCGTTTCCCCCCCCTCATGAATGAAATATACAACCCATGCTTGATGTGTGATGAGAAAAACATAGATGCAATGGCTCCTGTGTTGTCATGTCGCATGGGCCCTCCCACCCCGCTCAGACTCCTCCCCTCTGAGTTATCTCCCTCCGAGGCAGCCGAGGCTCAGAAACAGATCACTTTTTAAATCATTCATGAGCACTCCCCAGAAAAGAAGGCCATGCAGAAAGCTGAGGGACCGCAATGAGGAATGTGTGATTGTTCCTCTCATATGCGATGATTTATGACACAATGGTTGTAACTGATTTGATAATCACAGTTTATTTCCCTTCAGAAGGGAGAAAAGTTAACGTCAGCGATTTCGCCTGTTTTCCTTTCATTCCCGTTCTTTTGTTTCACACGAACGCCTTTTTTTTCCTCCCATCCCCACCCTCTTCAATAGATTTTTCTTTTCTTCCTGCACTTTCCCACCCCTCATCTTACTCGTCCCATAAATATCCTTTTAAATTCGCAAATACAATAAAGAATTCTCCCCACTCGCGCCTGCACTGTGCCTTACCCAGCATCTGGTGAGAGGGGAATCTCTTGATACCGCAAGCGTGCTTTAAAGCTGAAAAGCATGCTGGGAATTGTAAGTGGGAGAACATGAGGTAGAGGGAGGGTGTCCTTGGAAAGATGGTTTGTTCTCAGTCAGGCACATCAATTAGCATAGCATTATTACAGGCATGGTGTGTTCAAAAGCACACCGGTGTCTTTACTGCGGCACTGTCATTACGAGCATGTAGTTGGGCACAGATAAACAACTCATCAGGTGGAGAGTGAATGAGAGAAAGAGAGACTGAGTCCATGTGTTTGTCGATTAGAAACACACCGTCTCACACTGTGATCAGTCAGTTTTTGATGTCACAGACTTTTACTCTAACTGCAGTGTCGTCCTGTAATGGGTGATGGAGAGATCTGCTAGTTTGGTGAAACTTTTCAATTTAACCTTCACTTGTGCTACGGAACAAGTAAGGAACCAATCTGGAAGTCCGAAGCCACCTCATGATGTGATGGGCCAGGGTTTGAACTTCTCCATCTTTGTTTCATTCTTGACACAACTACAGTGTATTTCAGCCACTTTCTATATGAATGTTATAAACCATTTCCAGAAGAGAAAATGGCGGCCGTCTTTTCACTCTTCCAGAATGTCTCAAAACTCAAACAAATCAGATGTTTGATGTGGTTGAACGACACCTTGTACGAACCATAGACCATGTATTTAAAGATTGACAGCTACCCAAAGTGAACACAAAGTGTCTTGATCGCCACCTGTTGTCTGTCAGCAGTATAGGTCATAAGCCCCACCTACTCCATGTCAACAGATGGGGCATAGACTAAACTAAAACTTCAAAGTACATGTCAAATTATTTTATTGTTATTTTAGGTACAGTAGTTCTAATCACATTGATGTTTGTTTGGGTGTTCATTGTTCCAAAAGGTTTGGTTTTATTTAGTTATTTGATGCTATAAAAAACGTGTTAAAAGTCATGATTGACAGCTGAGACTGACTCGCAAATTGGTGAGGCGTCTGTATCTCGATACTGCGGCTCCGTCCCCTGATTGCTAACGTGCAGACTCTGGATCCAAATGACGTCGTCAGCATAAGATGGTTGCATTTGTATCCGGGACATTTTGGCTTCATTTCTGGTTAGTGAGATGACACAGAAATATGTTGTCCATCTATAAAAACTAGACTGTATTTTAATCACTTTCTAGATGAACGACACTCGAAACACTCTCCAGGAGAGACTGTTTAAAAATGCCATCTTTTCACAGCTGGTGTTTTACTCCATCTTCCAGTATTGCTGATTAAAACAACGACAAACAAATTAGATTTTGATGTTGTGCAGCTCTGTAAGAACTGGTTCGACCCTTACAACAATTTGATGGTCATTTTTTACATCATGCTGACATTTTATAGACCAAATGATTAATTGATTAATCAAAAAAATAATTGCCAGTTGGATTTTCAATCATGGGGTCAGTTTCACGCTGCATCTCAATGAGTCCGTTGGGTTAAAGTCATACAAGGTTCACCACACTTGAAGGAGATAAAGATGTATGCATATAGTATTACAACAGTCCTTATGTATTTTAACTGGAGTGAATGAACATGATGGATCATTAAATGAATGAATTGCAGTCCTGCCCTTAGCCCTCCTTGACACACGTTTAAAGACGTGTTTAAAGACCTGAGCTTTACTAAATCTATTCAGTTTATAAAAATGTTGAGCTCCGTCAATTTCAGCAGCTACATATTAAAGCACTGTCCACACTAATACAGATATTTTCCAAAAATCCCAAATGAACTTTTTTTTGGTCTCGTCCACATGCAAACAGTGTTTTAAGAAAGTAAAACAGAGATTTTGACAAAAGCCTAAAGTGCAGAAACGATGACGCCACAGTGAATGCCCCCTGTTGCTTTGTGTAATGAGCTAGCGCCAGAAACAACACTGGCCACTATATACCAGGTTCTCTGCATTTGGTCATCACTTATCTGTCTAATTACAAGTTTGCAGCTAAATGTATTATTACTGCACCACATTAGCAGTATTCAAGCCTTATATTACTTGGATCACAGTGTTCCTCTCTGGTATTTAATGGATCTTTGATAGAGACTTCATCGCTACCTCTTGGCCCAGCATGCTTGTTTGAGCACTTGAAGTCGTTTTTGTGTTCTCGTCTAGATGGAGATAAGACGAAGGCCGAATGGACGGAGATTTAACAGAGGAGACAATAATCACTCATAAAATGATCTGCAGTTGTGGAGAAGAGGCCTAAGAGGTCTTTTCATTAATGGCAAAATAATGCTGGCTATTTGTTATACAAGAGGATCCTTATGAGTCCAGATATGAATTTAATCGATAGAGATTATTAAGCAAAATATCATAATTACTGAATAAGCGGAGCAGTTTCAGTTGCAGCTCAGAGCACTGGTAAACACTGTCCTTTCTGTTTTTTTAACAAAGACCCCCAAGTTTAAGTCCTTGTACTAATTGTCTTGTTAACTGTGCGGGTGTGTTTTGAGGCTCCTCCTCCCCCTCTTCTCCTCTGTTCCTGTATCCTCACCTCTTCCTCTCCTCTCCTCCTCTGGCCCGGGGCCGGGGTAGCTCTCTTCTCGCTATGACTAATGATGTTCTTTCAGTCTCAAGGTTTTAGCAGGATAATTATATTAACCCTTGTCCTCTGGCTGATCCCAGCTCAGCTCCTCTTCCCCAGGCATCCTCCCCTTCACGGTCTCACTGGAATTAGACGCACACACACACACACACACAAACGTGTATACAGGAACTCACATTATAGATGTACACCAATGTGTGTTATGTATAAGCATGGTGTCTATGTCTGTAGGTGTGTGGGCCTGTGCATGAGCAAGTTTTGGTGACTTTTAGGAGACTTTTCCTGAACAAGTTTATCCTCGCAATGAGAGGACATGCAGCTAAGAGAATGGGATCACATTAAATTGTGTTTGTGTGAAAAATGAAGGTGCATGGGTGAAGATGGGTGAAGGCCCGTGGGTGCGGCTTCGCAAATGTGTTGCCGTGTTAATTTATGATAGCATGTATTCACACATTGGAGGTTCAGAAGTGCGTTGTGTCTCTGAAGTTCATATGGCGGACATATTGTCTCAGGGAGAAGGGGTGTATTTGGTTCTGCGCACAACAAAAGTTTTTAATTTTAACACACACACACACACACACACACACAACAGACATAAAGATCCCACTATGGCCTCGGGGGGTGTGAAGACTCTGTGGGGGGGCCTCATAGCAGGAAGAACCTCCCACCAAACCCCATGACTATCCAGAGTTTCTGTCTCTTCATCACTTTTTCATTCCTCCCTTCACCTCCCGTCTTCTTTCACATCTTAACAAAGAGGATGTATAATAAATAACCCCCACACACACACACACACACACACACACACACATCTTAACTAAGAGGATGTATAATAACACCCCCCCCTTCACATCTTAACTAAGACGACGTATAATAACCCCCCCCTCAACTTGCACCCAATTTCCTCTCTCCCTAGGTGTTAGTCTGCACTGTAGTGTTCATTAAAACACATTGAGCAGCGGTAAGCACTCTGCGGGGAGGTTCCGCTCTAATATCCAGCACAGTTACACAGTGATCTCAGGACCGTCGGGGCTTTAGATGGAGAGAGGCCAGAAACTCTTTAGCAGGAAGGAGCCGTAAGATGCCGTGACATGGCTGCATCCGTAAGAACGCCGTCAGCTGTTCTGCGTTTTCATGCTGCATCATACTGCATGAATATTACAATGCTGGCGTGCAGAGTCTTAAATTACCACCCGCCAGGTGTCAAATGCCGGTAAAATATGTCTTGTGTAGATGAATTAATAAGGGTCAGTCATCACAGTGGTCAGTGATGTTTGACAGTGCATCTATTTATGGGCGATAATATTCAGCATATGTTATTATATGTTTTTTTAGATGGATAAAGGCACATTTTTTTGCAGTTCCAAAGGCAAACAAGAGATAAAAACCTTTTATATGCAAATACATAGATTTAATTTTGTATTGTTGCATATGTCTGCATTGTATTTAATTAAGAAAAGAACATTTTCAGATTATCAGTAATAAATCAGAGATTTATACATTTGTTTATGCACTGACTTATTTTTTATGTTGTAGTTTCCAGCAGCTATAACTTGTAGATACAGATGTAGATAAGTGATAGATCGCAGGTGAGTTTGTGCCGAAACAAACTATATATTTGGGGCTCAGAACTTACACAAAGGCAAATATAAATCTACATCCAAAATGTATTAAAATTGACTCGTCAAGTTAAGTCTAATTAAAGTAACAGATCCATTAGTTTAAAGTGTTATTAGAGCGGTTTATATTACAGATTTTATAAATTATAAAGTTATCAGGAAAGGTTAAACTTTTGTTGAAATGATCTCCAAGTAGAAATATAAAGTAAAATTGTATTGCCAGAGTGCAGTGTTTTTTGCTGCACGGTGCTTAATTTGTTATTTATATTTTGACAATGAATGAGCCAGCTGTGTTTTTCATGCAGTGCTAAACATGATCCTTATGATATTACACTTAATTGATAACATTACAAGACAATTACACACAGGCCAAAAAACTAACAATGACAAGGATATGTTATTATATTTTATTTCATATAAAAGGCAATGTTTTTGCAACCTTATTTTCAAACAGATAAAGGCACAAAAAAGTCTCAACTGTCTATAGTCCTGTGATGCTCACACAAGATGGAATCGTCCACACGTTGTCACTGTCAGTCGACGTACAAAGGATTATTTAAAAGTAAATCAGATGCACAATAAACCACAAATAAATCAACATAGAGCTACTTAGTTGCAGCTGATTTGTTTACTAATATAAACAGTAATATAATCAGTAATTAAAGGGACAGCAAATATTAAGAAGTCACACGATCTCAGCTAAATAAATACAGGGAACCATATCCCGAAGATGCTTAAAAACAAGACTTACAACTGGTTAGGTGAACGAGAAAGTTATTTACAAATCGTGTCTCATGCTCATACACAGAGTATCACTGGAAACAGCCAGGGTGACAAAATCCTTTGAAAGCTGCATATTAATCACCCCTGCAGTTTGAAAGGCCAGCAAAAACTGAAAATTTCACACAGCTGGCATGTAACCCACACCTGAACTGTTCCAGTATATAGATCTCTCTCTCTCTCTCATACACTCACACACACACACACACAGTTTCTGCTGCACTCATGAGAACTGTCCTCTGAGGTCTGGACTGGAGAACAGGATGTGCCCAGGCTCTGATATTTAGTTATTTAGTCCTGTGCATACAGTACATACTTCAGAGAGCAGGTAGCCTAAAGTGGGCCCGACTATGCCTGCTGCTCTTAACACGACCCGATCCAACCAATCAGAGGGCTGCTCTTAGCTCTGAACGTCAGCACGCAATAGCCGGTGTCCTGTGTAAATAATTTACTCATACGCTTAGTCTCACACAGACTCTCTCTCTCTCTCTGTCTTTCTATCTCTAAATCCATCTCTCCATCTCGTGCATGATCCCAAAACTAAAAGAAACAGTATTTAACACAGAGCAAACTGTGCTAATATAATGAATCATCCCACATGCACACCAGGGAGATCACACATCCACATGCACTGCATAGTAAAAACACACGCACACACTTTCTCTCTCTCACACACGCACACAACAAACACATGGTGTGGATTTCAAAGACGATCAAGGTCATTACTGCGCTTTGAATAATTTAAGATTTCTTTTTGGTGGACATTTAACAAAAAATTCACAGTATATATTTAGTGAGTGCATGTATTTGTGTGTGTATGTGTGTGTGCGTGTGATTGTGTGCTTGTGTGTGTGTGCACGTTACCAGTGTATGGACGACGGTTGATCTATGAGCCGTGCAGTTTAAAGTTGTTCTATTAGTGTAAAGTACAGTTTTACTGTCACTGCATAAATTTCAATCCAGAGGTGCAGTTAAATCAAAGCAGTTAAGTGTTAAACTTTGCATGTTAAAAGCAGTTGACAGTGAAAACCATGGTTACTGGAGGAGAGGGGAAACCTCCTGCACCGCTGCACTTGTCTGGGAGCCACATGACAATCGCCATACATGTAGCATGGCCACACATTTTAAACAACATCAATCTAATTTGTCCGTGGAAGGACAAGCACTTAAGACCAGTGTTTCCCATAGAATTGATTCAGTCTGTGGCGGCCGTGCAGGAACTGCACTTATATGTAGTTCGCTCTCACCTGCAAAAGAGGCAGAGTGACCGGTACACAGAATAGAGACTGAAAGAGAAGTTCTAGCGTGTGAGAGAACTGCAGAGAATGCCCCTCACAGCTAAGCACAGAGCTGCAGCAGAAACCATGAGGTTTCATGGTCCGCGTAGATGTTAAAACTTTATGTGCGACAGCATGTGCGTGCGAAAGAGGGAGAGACCACGCGAGCATGACACAAAAGCACTGCAGACAGTTCTACAAGGAAGCAACGGAGGAAAAACACTATCGATGAGATTTCTTACATTATGAGACGCGTCAATTATTTTGGTTAATTTATCCAATCCGTGACTAAAAACCATGATTATATCCGATCCTTGACTTTTGAGATCCATTGCACCGCTAGTGTATTTTAGATAAGATTGGAGAGCTCAAACACGCAGTCCCTCAGGCCTGTCCTCTCCTCCTTTAGATGCTCCAGTAATGTTTCCTTCCTGATGTGGATCTTGGGAGGGGCCCGAAAAAAAAGGAAAACTGGGAGATTTAAAATAGTTGGAGGGCTTTTGGCATTAACAACTATCATTAAATATGACAGATGAGTTTGGGTGGAGTGATTAGTTAAAAAAAAAGAAAATGTCATCATTACTGTTATTAATGTGAGAGTGAACTATCGGGGGCATGAAAAAGAAGCACAGTGTAATTCCTACTCACCACATGATTGCATGGGAGGTCAGTTATAGATTACCTGTTTAGTCTAGAGGGAGAGAGAGGGAGCGCACATGTGAGAGGGAGGATGGATGGTGGGTAGAAAAAAAAGAGAAGGTGAGGTGGGCTCGTGAGGAGAGGAGAGGGAACGTTTGAAGAGACTCTTGCTGCTCCGCTGCTACGGGAGGTTGCACTCGAGGAAAATCGATCCTCTCCCTTCAGAGAAAGAAATTTATGAAGCTGGAACATAAACGCAGTCATGTCCAATTAGCTGCTCTGAATTTACGAGGCGAGGCGAGGAGAGGAAGTGGGAGGGGATGTGGTGATAAAGACTTCAGCAGAAGCCAATAAGGCGTGCTGCTGATCAATGATCCCGGCATCACGCAACTCCCACTCCTCGCTTGGTCACTGCGCACCGTTATGCTTCCACAGAAAATAGTTCAATCGCCTAGTTAAAGTTACATCTTCTCCTTCTCCCTCATGGAAAACAAAGAATCTATGAATATGCGAATATATTTCATTTGAAAGTTTAGAGAGAAGACACAGGATTTCACCAACTTCATTAAAAAGTCCATTCTCAGTTTTAATGTGCTGGAGGCTCCGAGTTTCCACATCACACTTATGTAAGTTGAACACTTAGACTTTCAAAGTAGTTGCAACATCACAAAAACCCTGCTCATATTGAATGCGTGTTTAAATTTAGATTTAAGGTGAGCACAGGGAAATCCCCTTCAGCAGATGAATTTTAACACACCACCGAGTGTCGCACACTATACGAACAGTACTTTGAAAAAGCACTTCAAGAGGGCATGCTTTCAAAAATAAAAAATAAATAGATTTTATTTTTCAATAGAAAAAATTACATCATTAATTCTCCTCAGAACATTCGCACAGGTAGGTTGTTCCAGTTTATCTGCCTCAGTGTTTTCTGTCTACATATGATCCCAGACTGACTCTTGTGTTTGGAGATAGTTCTTTACGACTCTGGCTGTATATGTTTGAGGGGTGAATATGAATCTAAACATCTGAGGTGGCTACAACTTTTGCTGAGCACTGCACGTTAAACAGTTAACAGAACAGAGTAAAGTCTACATATGATATCATTAAGCAAAATATGTTTTTTTAAATGGACAGACAACAAATTACAATGGAAGATATTATTAAATGTTTTAAATCAAGTCTTCAATCAAAAATCATATATTACAGAATTCACAAATACAAGGCTAACTGTAGGGTTATTGTATTGTATTATAGTTTCCTGTCCATCTCCAACTTTATCATCCCCGTGTCCAACAAGTTCTGTTTCTATTCAACCAATTTACTAATATACTAATTTAAATTTGAAAAGGGCAAATCTGTTAAACCATGCAACACGAGATCTCATGCATGGCAGCAAATTCAGTATTATTAAATGTTGTATAATAATGATTAGGCTCCTGCAGGTTAGGTTCAGGATGGCTTTTGTTGAAAGCCAGTTTGTGGAAACTTCACAGGGAGGGCTCCGTATGCAAACACCCATCTCTGGTGTCAAACTCCATGGACATCGCACACTCTACAATCCACCTCAGCCACCTCTCTATGTTTTTCTGTAAACATGGTCCAAGCAGCAATTAAGTTGTTCAACACTCATTGGGAAAATGAATGAGTTTTAAATCAAAGTAATTTCTAGGGGGCAGGGTAGATTTTATTCATCCCCAGCATGTGCACGCGGACCTGCATATCATCAGTCAGTCCTGGTTTGGGTGTTTTCTTTCTCTCTCTGACAAAAGTGCTGACACTCATTACCCATTAGGCTCTCACTCTAACTGTGACTTGTTTAGACTGGTTGTGTTCTTTGTGGTACCAAGAGAACAAGTTGCTGTGAGGACCAAACAGGCCTTCTCAGTGATGGCTGATCGAACGCAGAGTGGGAAGAGGAGAGAGAGCTCCTGCTGGGTCAGAGCTGCATTGATGCATTCTGTCATCCCAGGTTAGAGCACGTCAGCGCAGACCCTCCTCCTGCTCCTCCTCCGAGCCTCACCACCGTAGTCAGCGAGGCAGCCAGACTGTCAGGTCTTTGACACAGCTGCCCTACTCCCTGCTGCACTGACTGCTCAGCCCCCCCACACTCTCCATGCCCCGCTATCTTCTCCTCCACCCGCTCCTCTCAAACACATGTCCACAACCCAATTTACGCAGCGCACTCCTCGGTGAGCACTGGTGCAACGGGCAGTAGCTAAAGAGGTAAAAGGGGTAAAAGCTGCACAGATAAACAGAACGGGGAAAAACAGAGAGATGGAGAGATGGAGAGAGGAAGAGCAAAGGCAAAGATCGGAGGACTGGAACGGTTACACTAGATAGAATTTGGGAGCAAACCGAAAAAAAATACAGGGGGAGGAGAGTGCAAAAGAGAAAATAAGAGAGAGGGAGTGATAGCTGTGTCCCCGGAGAGGAATAGAGGCATAGGCGTCGACTACCGTATAGAGACAGATAAAGCCCCATTAACTGCTGCTTCCAGCTGCTTTCTCAGGCTCTGCCACCACATGACTCCCCCTTGATGTTTGTTTATCTTTCTTCTTATTTATTCCCCTAATTGCTGCATCGCTGCTGTCTAAAACAGGCAATCGTGCTATCATTAAAGACACACTGCCGACATGACTTCACAGAGACAGGCTGCAGGGAGAACGGACAGACAGAGACACATAGTCGGCCGAGCCTCGACACCGAAACAGATATTTTATCTGCCGTTTAGATAATTGCCACGGGTCATTAGATCCAAAAGATGGCGAGAGCTTACAGACGTGTAGCTAACACATGTATGATGTTACTGTACAAGATCTTACATGTACCAGCAGTTTTTTCAAACACTTACTTTTATACCCAATGGATTTGTCTCATCTTTTGGAGGAAACTGGAATATTTTAGTGGCAACATCTTTTCTGTAAACACAAAATGACGTCTTGCTTCACTCAGAAGTCGTAAAAAGGTGTTCGTAGTGAAAGTTAAAAACCATGTTTATGAGTAAGTATAGAAAAACGGAAGGTGTTTCTGGTGAGGTTGACAAAGACCGCACTAGTTCTCCAACCTTGATCAAATGCTTGAGTTACTTAAACATTATCATAAAATCTTGCTTTATTTACTATAAGTGGATATTTTATCACAAGAAAAAGGAAGAATAAATAAAACACTGTCACTTAATGTTTTGAGCACTATTTTCCATGGGCAGTTTGCAAATGAAGCATGAGTTCTTTGAAAACTGTTGCTCATTTAGAAATAATCCTACCTTCCAAGAGACAGTGATGCTAAACTAAATCATTATTGGAGTAATGTTTTCCTCCGAACAGTATTTTAGAGGAAATGATAAACACTAATTGAACTTTTGCAATTCAGCTGGTGATTCACATCTGATCAGGAATGATTCATTAATAAATGATTAGTAAGCAGAATTCATCATAAGTGACAGAGATCAAAGTAAAGATCATGGCAGGGGCAAGGGTTAGAACTATCGCCTCACAGCAAGATGGTTCTTGGTTTGAATCCTGGTTGGGTCAGGGCCTTTCTGTGTGGAGTTTGCCTGTTCTCCCTGTGACTGCAGGAGTTTTGGTATTAGGTTATTAGAGAGTTTACATTGTCCGTAGTTGTGAACGGTTGTTAGTCTCTGGAACTGCGCTACGCTGACGACCTTTCGTCCAACGTCTGATGGGATTGGCTCCAGCCAGTTTAACAGTCCTGTCTCGATTAACAATCTACTGTAAAGTCAATAATTAAAATAATAAGCCTTTGGTTTGTGTGGCTATGCTGTAAATTGTTGTTTACTGCCCGTAGCAGTCGACACAATGTCGCTTCCAGCAGAACTCTGGCACCTGTATCATGAAAACACACCTGCTGTTACCACAGGTGTTGCCAGTTCTGTAACCAGTGGTCAGGATTATATCTTTAAAAAGAGTTTTCTTGTAAACATATAATTTCGTTTGCATTCAGTGTTTTTCACGTAAACAGATTCTGTGTTTCTCTCAGGTATGACAAATGTGCTGAAGGCATGTCCTTCCTCATCAGTCATCTTTTCCTTTATTGTTGAAACACACATTGTTTACATCCATCTTAATTAGCCAGCAGTCTTAATCCTCACCGCGTTTGCTGCCACATAGCTGCCTGTCTTGGCACATTATCGCCACCTGTCTGTCAGTGGATCACTGTGAAATCATCGGGGAAACATGTTCCATGTCATTTGCACCTACTCATAAAAAAACATTTACGGTAACAGTCTGATAAACACAAGTATTGACCCATAATTACAGCAGCTAAATAAAACACACCTTGTGTGTGTGGTTTCTGATGCAGACTGGAATGTATTTGTATCCCTTATTTTCTTCCCTTTTCTGAGACTCTCTCTCTCGTGCTCTTCTTTGTCTCGCCCCTCTTTGCTCACCTTCTCTCATTTCATCCCTCTCGCTCTCTCCCTCTAAGTAAACAGACAGGGCTGTGATGGATCCAGCTGTCCCGTCTTAACTTCCTTCAGCTCAGAGCTGCTACTCCCACTTTGATGACTCTGCAGTGAATGCAGACATCTTGCACATTAACATATGATTGTGCCCATGTATTATTTGTGTGTGGTGGGACTGAGGAGAGGGATCGGGGAAAATCCCAGTGCAAGCTGTCACCCGAAAGAGAGAGAGCAAAAGAGGCATAGCACTTGAAAAGTCAGTGTCACATCAGTCATGTGGAAGGAGTGCAAGGCCAGAAAGTAGTCTTGGTCTTTGTGGGCTGTTCTGTGTGGCGGGAGTCGGAAAAAGCAGGTCAAGAGGATAAAGTGTCTGCAAAGATTCGACCGGCAAGACGGTGCAACTCAAAACTAATGATTAAAGTAGCCGAGGAGTTAGTTAATATTAGCTCATTGATATTTCACTGTGGTGACTTTGAGATGCATCTAGACATGCAGGCTTTAATGTCAGGGTATCTCAGATAATTGACAAGAGGAAGGCCATTTCCTCTGCTAAGCTGCAGCCATTAGGCCTGCAAGACGCAAACTGCACTATACCTAGACAATCACTCTGTTCTTCAGTATTGATTTTAAACTACAACTTCTAGTCGCACTCAGCGGCGCTTCCACTTTTAAGATGAGACAGATAAGATTTATCACTGAAGATGCAGGAGATGAGAAGCAGTGATATGTTCAGCGCTGTCAGTCACTCAGCGCAGGCATTAGTCACCGGGCCTCTGCTTCCCTGATCTGTTGTCTGTCATCGGCGCTCTCAGAGAAATGCATCACAATCACACCGAAGCAGGAAAACATGCACGCTCACACACCTGTCTCATTTCGCACACACTCGCTCCCGCGAACGCACGCAGTTTTTTCTCCATGAAAAAGAGATGTTCAATTTCCCTCCTTGCTAAGTGGACAGCTCGTGTCCTTCAGGAAGAATGCAGGAAACAAGGCCTTGCCGGTATATGCATTCTCCCTGGCACATCCTGTCAGCTCGTCTGTGTGATCAGAGAGAAACGTGGGTAATTTATAGGACTGAGAGCAACAGTGTGATATCACACACAACTCACCGTGATCAACCGTCTCCATTTTTGTCCTGTGAAGATTACCGGGTGTTTCTTACTTCCAGCCATTGTTATTCTGTATGTAAAGTAAATGCTGTGAAAGTAGGGTTGCCGCTGACAGGCTGACAGCATAAACCAAAATAAAATTTAAAAAAGAGAAAAACTGATGAGAAAGCACAGATTAGTGTGAGGAAGGAAGATTGAAGCAGTCATCTCTCCAGAATACAGGGGCCATTCTTTGAATATTTGATGCAGACGGATAGCTGTTCACTCCAGTGGAACAAACTGGATTGGAGTCCAGTCGCTCATCTGGAAAAGGCTGTAATTTAAAGTCGTGGCTGCCGAGTGTCCTTAAGATCCTCATTTCCTTCCCGGCAGAACTCCAACCTCTGGATCAGCGCACCTGGGCCCTGCCCCCGTGTACTCAGATAGGTTTATGCATGCGAGGGAGCTAATACATAAACACACACTCAAAGGCACTTCATCTTCACAGGCAGTAATTGTAAACTAAAGTGGTAGCATTGGGTAGATAGCGAGTAAATGCGTTACCAAGAATCATGGACCCACAATATTTTTAGAGCGTGTGTTCATTTCTGTTTTTAGCAAACACCCTGCTGAGTGCTCTCCAGAATTATTTAGAAAGTGGAAACACAGATAGCAAAATTTGCATGTCCCTTATTTTCAAATGGATGAAAACTAAATAAAATATTAAACCAAAAAGATAAAAATGTACTTGTTGTGTAAGGATCATAAAACCCTGAAAATATAATGATAAAGCAACCAAGCAGCAACTAATGATTTGTTTTGTTATCAATTTATAGGTTGATTAATAGTTTCTATAAATGTATAAATTTAAAGTAATGGTGAAAGAAAATAATACAATTTCCTGGAGCTGAGGGTTTTATTCACTCACTGTCCAGAACCCAAATATATTTACTTTTCTATCATAGATGATGAAGAAACGCAGAAAACATCATCTTTGAAATAATCTTTGAATAGATTTTTAACATATATGATTTCTGCCAAACGACTGATCAGGTAATCAACAGCTTCAAATCTACATTTAGTCGATCAATTCTGTTGTCTATTTTCACATTTTGTAAAAACAGTTTGATTCATTGCTGTTACTCTACTCAGCCAGACTGTAAAGAGTAAAGCTTCCATCATCAAATGCCACGGAATCAGATGGACTGGCAACTGAACAAACTCCACACATCAAAGTAGAAATGGATGCTGAAGCTTTGCCAGGGACTTCAGAGAGAAATACGTTGGAGCCAAAGCAGACACTTAACACTGTAAACTTAACATTGTAACTGTGATATTTTTGCTCAATATAAATGTGTTTCTAAGTGTGTTTCAACTCTCATGCATTATACAGCCATAACACTAATGCAATACAACATAAACGCAGATAAAGTACACTCACACGGGTACAAAGAAATCTACTGTCTACATTTTCTTTTAGTTATACATATGTAATTTACAGTTTCCGCTCAGTGAACAAAAATTACGTTCAATGCACTTTTTTCGTTATTATAAAATCTATAATCTTAATCTCGTTTTACATCTATTACCATCATGCAATTTACTCACAAGATGTATGATCCCTGTCTGAGTGTCAGACCTTCAATAGTCAATACTTGCAGTTGTTCTGACTCCCACCAGTCGGTTTGAGGCCTTTCGTATGAGAGGGGAAACATCTCAAAAACCTCTGGAAAGCCAAGTTACCTCAATGAAACACCTTCTGGGTGACAGAGAATCTTCACTGATCTATTTGCTTTTGTCTTGTATAACAATTGCTCCTATATCGTGCATCTTTATGTGGGAAATGTGGGACACACCCACGTTTTTGTCACCTCACATGTGTTACCTTTCTTTTCTCCTCTGTTTTAAGGTGTAAGTGTAACCTCCATGCCTCCCTGTGCCTGCTGCAAGAAGGGAACCTCCAGTGCCAGTGTGAACACAACACCACGGGCCAGGACTGCCAGCGCTGCAAGAAGGGCTTCAAAGCCAAGTCCTGGAAGGCCGGTTCCTACCTGCCGGTGCCCAACGGAACCCCCAACACCTGTACGTACCCAGAATATATTCATCTGTTCCTACTGTGTTCATCCAACTCCTCAATCTGACTCACACACGGAAATACTGCTAAGTCCTTTTCGACACATTCACTATGGGCTGCTTTACCTTTAAGTACAACATGTCTTTCAAACCAAAGACATGCTCTACACATTACAGATTTGAGGATGATTTATTCCACATGTCAAGGAAAAGTTTGACATTTTGAAAAACACTTTCTTGTTGATAAAGAGAAGTTTATAATACCACTCACATGTTTGTACGGTTGAAGCTCCAGCAAGCAGCTGGGTCGCTGAGCTTATCGTACAAAGACTGGGGACAGTGGAAAAGAGCTAACCTGCTTTAGTTGCAATACAATCAGATTTGCCAGTGAACACCTCTACTGCTCCCTTCCAAATCTCAGTTCTTCCTGAGATTTCTGCTGCTTGTCTGGCAACTGCTTCGAGCCAAGAAATGAGAAACGATCTAGTAGATAATCCCACGGAAAACAGCAATTTGTGGTGCCTACGCTTTTATACAAATGAAACAAATGTGATATAATGCGTTAATTTATGAGCTTTATAGATGCTAGTGGGCAGGTTATCTCACTGTAAGAAAATCTAATGGTAACTTTAGAGCAACAGTGTCCATTTCCCCTAGTTTTCAGTCCTTGTGCTAAGCTAATCTTAACAGTTGCTCACATGGGAGTGGTATCAATCTTTTAACAAGTTTACGTAATCTATTGTTCATATAAAAATATTAATTAGTCCAGCCTCAAGAATGTGATAGGACATTATCAGCTGATGAAATCTGCAGAGTGATACATTGGTCGGACTTTAGTTTGGACCCATTAGTCTTATTCTATTAGAGTATCTTGTTATTCAATGTTGGATCAGCAATAGCTCCAGTACCACAGTTCTGTGCTGATTGGAAGCTATAGAGTAAAGACTGGTCTAAATCATACTTTAGCTCCCTGCATGGGCAGTAAACTGGTCTGAGGGAGACACGTGACTCTGACAAGAGAAAAACTGTGATGGCCGTGAACAGTGGCATCATGATGAGCCAATGGGAACAACTTATTCTCACAGTGACAATGTTATTCATTTAATTATTCATATTCTCTTTAATCTATTATTCTACTCTAGTTTTTGTAAGTGTGACGAACTGAGTCTCTCTTGTGACTACAATAAAATTGTTTTTATTGATTTATTTAAAATCAGCGGTGACATCATATTTATGTTTGGGATTTCTCATCACATTGAGGTGTGTAAAACGGTCCTGGAAAGGGACAGAGAAGAAAAGACAGGAGACGGTGATCTGTCTGTGTTGTCGTCACCTCACCAGTGCAGAGAGCAGATCAGAGTTCTGTAACAGCGGGGGAGTGCGTGGGGGGGAAATCCTCTTGGAGAGTGAAGCCAGCTACAGTAGCTAGCTATGATAAAATAATAATCTAGGGCAGCCACTCCCTAGTTTTTCTCCTTTAAAAAAAAGGAGACATACACTCAGACACACACACAGGCAGATATGCACACTAACGCACACCTGTACCTGCACACTCACTGCAGAGAATGGCTCTATTGTCAGCCCTTTCTTTTTTCATCGTGCTGTTGTTTCAAGCCCACTTCTAATGGCACTGACACACACCTTCAGAGCCCATCACCACCCTTTTAAAGTCCTGAATCCCATTAGTGGAATTTAAAAATTAAAATGTTTGCAACTTTCTCGGTTGAAATATTCCACAAAATGGCCATGGCTCATGAAACAGTTTGGTCTCTGCAGATTGCATTATGCATGCCAAGCTAAGCTAACTATAAATACAATCGGGGAAAAATATGCAAGACAGGCAAAAAGTTTTGATTCAGGCGCCTCAGAGTGGTAGCTGGCGCTCTCTTAAAACATACATATATGATGAGGACCTCCAAATGTGCGGGTTTGGTAAGAAGTTACAGGTTAAATAAGAGGCGGTGCACACCCAGTAATTACTCCAGCACATTGGCAGGTGGTCTACAACAAGCCAATATTTTTGCAGAACAGCTCTTAAGCTCTCTCTGCCACCTCAGTCTGATGAATGAGACAGAGTCAAGTCTTTAGGCAAATTGAATGCATAAATAAACAAGTTCTCATCTCCTCTTCCTTTTCCTATTCTCTTTCAGGTACGATTGCTGGCTCCCCCTCCGGTTCTAGTAAGTAATAATGCAAAGCGAAGCAGAAGAGGTGGTATTCCACTCTCTCTCTCTCTATCTTGTCTCTCTCCCCTTTGTTGCATTTGTTTTTGAACTTTACGTTTTAACCCCTACCGCGCCTCCTGTGCGTCTCCTAAACTCCCCCTCTCTGCTGTGATGTTCAGCTGACTCTCTAGTCAGTCATTTTTCTTTTCCTCAGTCTGTTCTCGCAGCGCTACAGCTTGGGCCCTGTGTTCTTCATTATTAATAGGCCTCTCTGTCGCCATGTCCTTTCATCACAGCACATCACACTAACCTGCGCAGGAGGAATTCTTCCACAGTTGTGCTTTTCCTTATTGAGACTAAGGACAGTGGTGTTGATGGATTAAAGAAAAGGCGGATGAGAGGCGGTTGGGTGGTGGACGGAGCGGCAAAGATGCAGAAAGAGAGAGGAATGAGAGAGAGAAGGATGTGGGCATATGTTAGTGTGGTGTAATGCAGTGTGATTCCGGGTGAAGAGCTCGGGGAGGCAGGAATAAAAGGGAATTTGATTAGGGATTCTCTCTGTGGAGAGGCTCTCAGCCTCCGAGCTGTTAGACAGAAACGATCGGCAAAGTGGCAACATCAACCCTGACAGCACTGGGCTTTTCTCCACATGGCCCACCAGTAAAAGGCTGATGCATGGACAGACTCAGCAATTGGACTGCACTGCAGAGTTCTGCTTTTAAAAGGTCTCCTCTCACAATTAAATACAATTGTCTGTAAAAGATAGTGGGTCGGTTTATCCAAGAAGGATTTTGCTAATGGAATGATAATTCTTGTAGTTGTAGTTGTTTGTGTTTCAGGTTACTACAGATTTAGTGTCTGTTTTTTGATACAGATTTCTACCTGTGTTGTTAAATATAAACTTCATGTTAGATATTTACTGTTCCTGAAGATGAGGCAGAGGATGAAGCTGAAGGTGAAACACAGGATGGGGCTGAAGGTGAACCAGAGAGCACCACCAGCATCTCAGAAGGTGAACGGCTCCAAGCTGTTTCCCATGAGCCCTTTGGAGCCCCTCAGGAAGGTGCAGAAAAGTAGCTTAGCAAGAGGTAGAATGCATCAAATTAGATTTGCTTCATACCGTACCAGATTTTTTACCCTACTGCAGTAGAATTATGACCCAGTAGGGCTGGGCGATAAAAGGACCTCGATCACAGAGAATTACCAGAACATTGATGATAAACTGAATTTTCTATAAATGTATCTGTTCTGTATTCGGGTCAATCCTGAGTTTACATAACATCAACGATTTGGAAGTGGTTTAGATTTCTGAAGCTGGATAAACAGCAGAGAGACAACTGCACGGTATCTTCATTTGCCAAAACAAAACCTTTTCCACTATTCGAAAAGGTAACAACATCTTACAGAGCACCAAAAGAGACAAAGTCTACCCGAGATCAACCAGCCAGCTCAATAACAGGACTCTTATGGTGGATGAGCATTCATTAAAATCCCTGCAGTTAATCTAAAAGATTAGAACAAACCAAGTGTGTGACCTGTCTGCCTTTTCAGTTACTACTCCCATAAGATAAAAATGTATATTTTAGTGGATTGAGTTATTACATATTAATAACGTGAATATAACTCCTAGCTTGAAATTAAAAGTTACCCTGCAGTTTTCGTGAAAAAATTATGTTTTACTCCTTCCTCATTAAGGATGTTTAAAATATAAATGGCTATAATATAATTATTAATTTAATATGAAGAACAATTTTGTAATACAATCGTTCTTGTATCACCCAGCCCTATTTGACAACTGTAGTTACTTTGTAGATAAAGATTTTACACACTGCAGAAATACAAAGTCATTTTTATTAGTAGTCTGGTCTAGTTCAATAAAATGTTGGTTTTCTGGTGAGGAGTTAGAGAGACAACTTATACCACTCTCATGTCCATTAAATATAAGCTTTGCCGAACACCCAGCAGCTGTTGAAAAAAGATTAGAACAAACCAAGTGTGTTAAGCAGTTTTGTTACAATTGGACAGAGAGTTGGGCCAACTTCCCATCGCTGTACTAAGCTAAGCTAATCAGCATCTGGCTGGAGCCTTATATTTAATGGACAGACATGTGAGTGGTATAAATCCTACTTTTGGAAAGAAAGCCAATAAGCATATGTCCTCATATTTCCCTCTATTCATTTAAACTAGTTTGCTTAAATAGGTTGGAATAATCAAACTAGACTTGAGTTAACGAGACTGAGACTTGACTGAGACTGTTTTGTGTTTTTATGTGCAATGCAAGACATAACCTTGTGCGTAAAGTGTGTGTGTGTGTGTGTGAGAAATATATATAATCATTTATCATAAAGTATGAAAACTCTATATGAAAAGAGGCCATTATAGCTCTGTATTTTTATAAAAAATACGAAGTCTTATGGTGATGAATATATTGTAAATTGCAGGACTTTTCCTCTGCTGAAGTGTTTTTGCAGTCCGGTATTTCACCCAAATAAGTAGTGAAAAACTTTTTTTTACCACAACTGAACGGATGATACAGTGACACTGAACTGGACACTTGAAAATTCTAATGCGTGCGCCTGTGCTCATTGACGCTGACAGCCAGTGCGTTTTTTGTCTGTGTATACATCATACATAATTCATCCAGCAACTTACTGGAGGTCTTCTGACGTACATGGGCTGTTTCCTTGGCCGTACATGTCTCTGATGGTAAAGTCAGATGTGGGCTGTCCCGTCTTGAGAGTGTGGGCATCAAACTATATGAACATTCAGACTTTATTTGTTCTGACTGACTGACTTTAATGCAGCCTGGGATGGATGTGAACAGATTCTGTCAGCTGCTTGAATGTACAGTAAAGTGGTCCTCAAACCCCAGAATGCTAAATTTAAACCTGCCATCTTGGTAGGCAGCGAACCTCATGTTCCACCACAAAAGCACTTAAGACGTGGGAGGATTTCGGCAACGCTGTGATGTCGTCAAACTTTTTTTTCTCCTGAAGGAAATCCATTAAGGGCGTTTGCTGAACAGCACAGCACTTTTGTCATTTGGCTGACATCAGTAGGGAAAGTCAAAGAATTCACTGATTAGCTGTGATTTAGGAGGGGCTGAAAGAAGCTTTAATGCTGTATAAACATCTCCTCCTTAAGCTTTTTAAAGTCTGTTGTGAAGAACACAAACGTTACAGAACATCACATTTACATTTATGTTTCTTTGCAGATATAATATGATCATTTAAGTATTATCTTACACCCATTATAGAGCTAGATCAATCAGATTTCTTCTGTTGGGTGCTTAATCTTTCGATTTTCAAATTACCACCAAATCATGAAACAGAAAAATCATGTGAGACCCATAGGTCAACATTTAAAACAAGACATTTGTGCAACAAAAGATGATCTGAGTGCAGACACACAGTTCTGAGGAGGCGCATAGCAGCGGCGATTTGAGGAGGGGCAGGGTTTTGAGGAAGATATTACACAATTTGAATGCAAAATGAAAAAGTAATGCTCTCAAAATGAAAGACCACGCTCTTGTATAAGGATAAGAAAGAAATGCCATAGATCATACTCATGTAGCTGTATTTGTGCCTCTTTTATCTCAAATTTAGGGTATTTTGCTTGAACCTGACCCTGATGTGAGCAAACCCTTGTTATCTGTGTACGTGTGTATGTGTAAATTTGTGGTCGGCATATGGTGCAGTTCAGTGAAATCCATAAATCATCCTCATCCCCTTCTTTTCCTCCCAGGGATCTGAGGTCTTAGGTTCCATTCTCACAGAGTGGCCGCCACTACTGTTTGTACATGCACACACTGTCACACACACACACACACACACACACACACACACACACACACACACACACACACACACACACACACACACACACACACACACACACACACACACACACACACACACACACACACACACACACACACACACACACACACACACACATTCTTATGCTTAGTGGACACTCATTGGCATAATGCTTTCCCTAGCCCCTTACCCTAACCCCAAACCAAGTCTTAACCCTTAAACAGTCCATTGAAAAAGTGGGGACCGGTCAAAATGTCCTCACTTTCCCAAAATGTCCTCGCTCTATATGGTCTATGCTTAAAATGGTCCTAAAGTATAAGTACAAGTACACACACACACACTTCCGTGAGTGCAGTGCAAACCCAGCTCCCAATGACATTTAAGTAGACTCTAGCTAACAATTCAAACTGGGCCAAAGCAATAACAAATGGAGTGCCGCTCAGTCGCAATCTTCTGTCCAAACCCGAATGAGCCCAAGAGCAAACTTACTGAGTTCGACCTGAACTCAACAGGCATTCTGCATTTTGTGTAAAACACGCGCCCCGAGCCCCATTTTCTCCCCAATTACAGGCACGGGCAGGGTGATTCGAACCTGAATATCATTTCAAAGTTTGTCTTTGAACCCAGCACGGCCGGGGTCAGGTTTCCACACTTTAATAAGAAATGCCATAGGTGTTTTTATAGCAGCAGAAAAGCAGCGATCCTCTGTTGCGAGAACACAGGTTTTGCACAGACGTGCTTAAAGTATTTGAGCCCTGTAATCAACTTTTTAAAAATGTACTTTATTCTCTAAACTGCTTTCAAAGATGCATTTGAAGTTTTAAATATTACAGCAGCACATGTAAAGAGGGTGTTGACTTCATCAGTGAACTGTGTACAAGAGTGTTAAAGCAGCCTGGGATTAGATTTTTCTATTTTTCATCCACATTAGGTTGGTTATATAAAATCATAATTTTCAGCAGCTTTTCCAGGAACACAAAATGCAAATCTCAGCTTAGAGTTTTTTACTGTGTAATTTCACACTAAATATCAATGATAAGATTTTTGACTGCGGTCTGTGTCGCCCAAGCAGATGCAACTGGATAAACATCACAACATCGTACAGGTTGGACTTCATGTCATAGTAATCACAATGCTTTGTCATGTCCCTGCCCCAGTTAAATCAGTGAGCATGCTCAGATGAGGATTAGCGATCTGTTGGCGAGAGAGTCTGATCCACAGAGTCTGCCGCCCATTGGTCAGCTGGACAGATGGGCGTTTGGCGAGTAGGGGGAGGGGAGGTCAGAGGAACCAAATCCTAAAACCCGGTCATCTGCCTATCCAGCCGCCGTGACCCCACATGACCCCGCTTCATCTTTTCATCCAAAATCAGATCCCAGAGCTGCAGAAGCGCTGAAGACACACAGGGTCACACACTCACGCACACACAGACACTGATAAGCGTATGCAAACTCACATGCACTAATGATGTACTGCACTACATCGACCACAATCTTATCCATGCACCACCTTCATCTCACTCCCATCTGTGGAAATGCTTGCATTTTGATGAAGCTTGGACTTGGCCTTAGACTGAGAGTGATTGGATCATGTCTGGAAAATCATGTGACATATTAATAACATCCATGCTGTCACTCAGCCCGCCGTCATTAGGTTGATCTGGAAAACTGGTTAACCGGTCCTGAATCTCAATGCCTTCATTAGTGTGGATCTAAATCAATGTCGCACGCTCTGGTAATAAATGATGAGTATGCTCAGACTGACAGGTAGAATTAAATATTATTGTTATAATGTCTCTGGCTATATTATTCAAGCAACAAATTATCTCATATGCAAATGCATTTTGGTGGAAGACATTTTAAAATGGGTCTGAGCGGAGAGTGCGCATTAACTGAAACTGTATGCCCGCTTGAGTGAGTGTGTGTGTGTGTGTGCCTGTGTGTGTGCCAGAGAGTGTGTCATGAGACAGTGAGTCCATCTGTACAGACAGACAGGCAAATGTTAGAGGATTACGTAATGAGCTTACACTGATGATGCATTGCGTGAGAGAGTGATGGCGCTGTTGCATGGCTGAAAATGACACTAAGACCTTGCCCTCTGCATATTTTATTATTTTACAGTCTGAGTCCAATGCTTTCAGCGGCTCGGTTAGTGGACACTCACATGTCAGATCTCTAAATCCTCACCATCATTTTGATCTAAGTGAACACTTAGAGACTTAAACTAGGTAGTATGGGACAGTAATGTGATTTAGACATGACAGAGGGCCATAGGACACTGATTGTTAGAAGTATGTCAACTTTACTGCTTATATTGATGATGTAGAGCTTTAAAAAGTAATTATACTTGTGCCCCAAACCCCTGCATAGCATGAGATTAAAGTAAAATCCCACTTTTCGATGTCTGGTCAAAGCTTTCTCCATCACTGCTAAAATATATATATAACTTACAAAGCAGGTGGAAAACCCACTGTTGTTTAGGGAACAGAATTATTTGTTGACACTTGTTTGGATGTGGAGTGAGCTCGATGATACTCGTTCTGTCAGAAAGTGTTTTTGTTGCGGCTGTGGTGTGATAATGCAGCATGTAGTCTGTCTTGTTACATCATATTTTATAGGTAAGAATTGTGGATCTGGAAATCCTAATTTTCATTTACTGTAGACATTTCCCGGCAGTGAAATATCAAAATTAACTGGACACCATACATTTATTCATGGTGCAACACATTGTGGGGTGCAGCTAAAAGGCTGACTGTGCAGCATTACAATTGTGTATTTTCTCTCGTTAACTAAATGTTGAATAAAAATGTGGCCACCAAACCGTTCTAGATTTATATTAGTGAAAACACTGTGATGCTTAGTAAGGACATCAGAACAGCGTAAACAGGGAACATTTGTTTAATGTATTCATATTATGTCGTGGATTTATTATACCAGTGCACACTGTGAAATTTATAGATGAGTAATTGTTGTGAAGGTGCAAGAAGCACATTAACATTATTTGTCAGTGTTCATCTCATCTCTCAGATTTAGACATGTAAAAATGTACGTGCAAGTATCCATGCACAATATTGTGAGTGTAAAACAGTAATACACTGACAAACACTGTGCGATTCCTTCTCACAACCATATTAACAATACTCACACCTTTAACAGTCGCAATGTTTTACAGAAGAAAACACCCAACATTTTTCCAGCAGTGAAAGGGTTGTGGAACAGCTTTTTGAGTTTAGCCTATCTCAGCAGTGTGAAATCACACTTTCATTTTGTGTTCTCACTTCTGTGTGTATGAAAGTGCATACTTGTGTGTGTGTATGTGTACATTTGAAGGGGGAAAAAAATAAAAGGAAACTAGGCTTTCTTTGGATAAACAATCTGAGGCAGCATCTCTTATGCTAATTTCTAAGCCCGCTCATTCCTCATTGCATTTACATTCTCTGTCCTCATACTGATGCAACAGACACCGGAGCACCGGTGGCAGAAAGCAGAGATACAGGGTGCTCAGCCCTGCTAGAGACATTGTGTTACCCACCAGCCCTTTGTCTGAGCCTTCACTGGCACCCATGGGAGAACCTGACACACTTCTTGTTGCAACAGAGTTTCTCCCTCCTTCGGCAGCCACTCCATCAGAGGAGCACAGAGTTTTCTTGACACCAGAAGAGTTCACACCTTCAGAAACAATCCCCAAACACTCGCATCTGTCTCACCCTGTCCCAAAGGAGTCTGCACATCATGCAGTTTTTTGTTAATCGTCGCCATCATCCAATCACAGCAGAGCTCATCCTCCATCCCCAGACTCACACAAGTCGAGTCAAAACTGAGGGAAAACACTCCCATGGGGAGAGAGGTGGTACTGCACACCCACAGCTTTAGCTGACAGTACATATAGAGTGTAGCCCCCAGAAAATAGAATAATCTCATTTAGAATCAGGAGATCATTTTCATTTCCAGCCAGCGTGATGGTTTTTATGGTGTTGAACTCTTCTGAAATGGACAATTTTCAGGAGGTTTGAGTCGCTAACATGCTCTTGTATACAAGCTATAATCATTTTACGCTGCCCGGCATCATATTGCATGTCAGAAACGCTTTTTCAATTGATATAGTGACTGTGAAATCTTGTTAATGTGGGTGAGTGAGAGAGAGAGAGGCAGTTTGAGGCTGCAGAGAGAAACCAGAGGGTGTGTGAGCACTGGCAATGGAGGGTTTGTGAACGTCTGAGTTCAGTTGACATAGTCTTTCCATCAGTCAGAGACAATGAGGGGATTGTGTAGCAGCAGAGAGATGAAAAGATATGAAGAGGTAACACGAGAGACAGAATCAGGACTAAGCCCAAAACATTCTCCAGAATTTAACTTCTAATGCAAACTGCGGCACATTACAAAACTACGTTGTTCGGGGGCAGCATTAATATATCAAGTGTCAGGATATAAATAAAATGATTGCATGTTGTTTGAGGTCATTTTCTGCTGGTTTAGGCGCGGTGCCAACCTGCCAGCGAGGGAGCAGATAAAGAGCTCCATCACTGTCAAGGTTTACTAAGCCCAACAGACTCTCACACACACCCTTCCTTCAGTCAGTGTAGAGCCACGGGAACCCCGAATGCTCAGGTTTCCAGAGTCTGATGTCAGACGGTTCGGGCTGAGCTGACTGAGATTAATGCCAAGAACAGTTCGAATCACTCCTGCCCCCGAGGCAGCATGGATTACTGAGATTAAATGCATTTATGTTCACTGCTGTGCTACATCAGCCTTTGAAACAACTGTTATTCAGAATCCTGCTTTCCCACTAGAGCTTTTTCAGCCAGCGTGTGTATACACGTGTGTCGGTATGTGTGTGTGCAGCCATGACAGATGTGTGAGAGTGTGGGTCTAGTGGGGCGGGGGTAGACGAGAGTAGAGGTGGGTAGGGGTTACTTTGATGAGATATAATGATGGCATGATGCCAGTTGTGTGAAATGGTCCAGGGTGCTGTGAGAACAGCTGCTGGCATCCTGTCTCACTGGAGCCCCAGGGAGGGGGAGGGATGAAGGGGAGAGAGTGGGCGGGAGATAGCCTGAAGGGGGACGCTCCGCAGGGGATCAGGATGCTTGCAGGATGCCCCTCTCTGAAGATGAGCAACTGTAGAAGTACATCGCCTGTGCAAAAATACCTCAAGGGGAAACACAGATGGAATCATGCAGCACTGTAGTCTCTAGCGATCTGGTAATCATTCGTCCCTCAATGACGTGCATGGTGTGGTCGCTTTGTGCGATTGGTTATCTGTATCTTTACTCTCCCTGCGAGGAGGCTTGTGGTATTTCGATTTGTTGCAGTAAAGGTAAAAGGTAGAGGAGGCTTAATACATAAACTGAACCAGTTTCACATCTCTTCTTCTTCCACTCGTGCACACTGTTGCTCTAAAAAACGATGCAAAGGATCCTGGGAATGACATAAAGCCCTCTGGGAAAGTGGAGCATACAAAGAAAAGGGGAAAGGACGGAGAAAAAGCTGAGCAGGAGATAATTAAAAATGTAGTAAAAGCAGTATATGTGCGTGCAGTTGTTTCTAGTTCTGATACGAGATTTTTTTCTATGAGTGTATCACCAGGAGAAACATTAAATCTCCACGTGAAGACATACACCCTTGAGCAGAGGTTACTGTATCATAATTCTGTATCATAATGTCTATAGCATCCAGTGAATATTAAAATTTGGGGTAAATAGAAAACCAAAAATGAAGTCGCAGACAGATCCCCTTTGTCTATTACGAATGGGAACAAAGAAAAAAGCTCAAGCAAAAAAAAGTCAGATAATTCCATGACATTCAGATAAAAGGAAGTGCATGTCATTTCTTTCACACCCAGAGTGAAAGTGATGAAGGAGTTTCTCATGCCTCCTTTTACTCTCACAGTTTTTTCCCAAGCCCGGGGCTGATGCCCCTGATGGAGCAATCCACATATCTGACAGAGAGAGTGAGAGAGAGAAAGTAAGAGGAAAGGAAAACAAGTTCTCAGGGAAGACGGGAGGAGAGAAGAATGGCAGACGATATCAGTAATCTTTACCCACCGACTGCAGTATCAGCCTCACTATTAGGGGGCCTATTGTTCAGGTTGCTGAGGGAAGAGCACGTAAAATATCTCTTACGATATCTGTTCTTGTTTTGTTAATGATGACTGTGGTGTGATAGCGGTCCAACACGAGTAATATACTCACGAGACTCATGGCCACAAAAGAATAACGTCATCTTTGCAGACGGAGACAGGAAGGAGGAGAAAACTAGACAGAATGACGTGTTTCTTTCATCAAGTTCCTGTAGACTTATATACTGTAGTTTACTTATGGTGCTTGACAGCTTGAAGTGAAAACCCTAAAAATTGAAAAGAGACAGAAATGTATCTGTCAGTTGAACTCTGAGACATTGTTTGAAGCTGAAGAGTAAGAAATAAAATTAAAAAAAACACATAATAGGTAAGAAGAGAGAATTTTAAATGATCACGAGATGTTTTCTCTTCCTCCATCAATGATGATGGTGGTGTTTCAGTCTCCCACATGTCTGAGGAGCAAGTACATGAGACACATGGTCACAAAACAACATCCTCATCTGTGCACGGGCAAGAAATGAAGGAGTGGGAGGAGGAGAAAAGAAAAGCTGAGCGCAAAGGTATCTCATGTGGTTGTTATCTTAATCAAATTTATCTTGTTTATTTGCTTGTTATGTCAAAGACAATTATGGTTTTTTCAGTCTCCCGCAAATTTGAGCGACACATACACAGGACTCATGGCCACAGAACTACACACTCATCTGAGCACGATGAGAAAAGAGCGGAGGTGAAAGAAGCTGAAAGAAAAGGTATCTC
The DNA here is from genome assembly GCF_022539355.2 of Hippoglossus stenolepis. Lineage (NCBI taxonomy): Eukaryota > Metazoa > Chordata > Actinopteri > Pleuronectiformes > Pleuronectidae > Hippoglossus > Hippoglossus stenolepis. The sequence continues at coordinate 14,108,521 of NC_061500.1, forward strand.
TTTAGTATGTAGTGTACTGGTGGTTGTAGCTAACACTAGTTAATGGTAGTTGTAGGAATATATGAAGTAGTTAAAACTGTCAACTTGAAGCAAAAAAATGAGTTCCAGAAGACAAAAAACTCTCTCCTCCATAACTCTTTCACACAAAATTTGTGAAAATTATTAGAAACTTTGCTGTCTTTCCAGTGTGGCATCTTGCATGATACCAAGAAAAAACAAAATTTGCAGTTGCGAGTTGTTTTCAAGATGTAAAAGACAATATCCATTATGGCTATTTACGTGCCAAAGTGGAGAAGTTCAATGCACGTCATAGTGCCCTGCAGGAAAAAGATGCAGCAAGAGCATCTAGACTCCCAAAGTAAAGAAGAAGAAATTAGCGAGTTCATATGGGTGTCAGTAACAGCGCCTATAAGATGCTTATTTGCTATTTAATGATATTTGTGGTGTTTCAGTCTCCCACAAGTCTGAAGGACATGTACATGAGACATATGGTCACAAAAGAACCTCATCTCACCATGGGGAGGAAAAGGAGGAAGAGGAGAAAGAAACAAAAGCTGAAAAGAAAGGTATATTCTCTATATGTAGTCAAGACAAAGTTTTCCTTGATTTACATACTAGGGTTTACTGTAGTTCTCTAAATCAGTGGTTCCCAAAGCAGGGGTTCAGACCCCCTGGGGCAGTTACTCATGATGATATACAGAAATATAAGAAAACTTGCCATAAAAAGCCCTTTAGCTAAAAAAAAACAAAACTGCAAATAAAACAATATGGCATCAGTCTTCCAATTTCCTTTGTCCTCGCATGACCCCTAAGGTGATTATGACAGATTAGCGAGAGCATCACTTCCAGCAGGTCAATTTACAGCACCACAGGAGACATTTCGACATGTGCACGTAGGAGATTTTTTTTGCAAACTAGCTCAAATTAAAAATCCTTTGTATGCGTCGACCACCTCCAGGGATAATGGGGGTCGCAAGTCTCTGTCACGGTTATTTTGAGAGTGTAAAAAGTTGGGAACCCCTGCTCTGAATAAACAATAGATAAACTTCCCTGACAAGCACAATTTGGAAACCAGGAACAGAAGAAATGTATAAAAACATGTCCGGTGTTATAAGTTATTAACGATTGTGGTGTCTCGGTCCCCCACATGTTTGAAGGACACCCGCATGAGACTCATGTCCGTAAAACAACAACCTTGTCTGAGCATGGAGAGACAAGGGGGGAGGAGGGGGAGCATGCAGGGAGCAAAGCTGAGAGAAAAGGTACCATTGTGTTCTGTAGTTGTGACTGTAGCCAACTGTAGTTAGCCTGTAGTTGACCAAATAGCCTGAAAATGTAAAAGACATGAAATTGATCTTAATTTTTGTTCGTTAAGTCAATGACGGTTATGGTGAGTCAGTCTCCCACAAGTCTGAGGGACATGTCCACGAGACTCATGGTCACAAAACGACAACCTCATTTGATCACAGACAGGATGACCACCACAAAGAAAGAAAAGCTGAAAGGACAGGTATTCTGTTGTGTGTGTGTAGTGGCAGTAATGCTATTGTAGTTTATATCTCAAATTTAACTTTTAATAAAAGTAAAAAATATATTTTTGAGTTGTTTAGGACTGCTAAGACGGCATAGAAAATGTATTTGATAAAATGTTGAATCGTATGTCAATGACGATTTTGCTGATTAAGACCCCCACATGTCTGAGGGACATGTAAACGAGAGACATGGCTACAAAATGACAACCTCATCTAAACACGGGGAGGACGACCAGCACAAAGAAAGACAGACTGAAAGCACAGGTATCCTGTTTTGTATGTAGTAGGAGTAGAGTGCTCTTGTAGTTTAATATTATAACAAAATAACTTGGTGTGCTGTAATTAATTTGGTCGAGAATGACGGAAGGGGAGGAGAAGGAAAATATAGAAGAAATACATTTTAAAACTTTTTGTCTGAGATGTTTAGGGCTTTGAAATTTGAAATGTATTTTTTGGGGGGGTATTTTTTAGGGAGGCTAAGACAGTAAAGAAAATGTATTTCATAATATTTTTCTCTGATTCTTATATCAATGACGATTTTGGTGAGTCAGACCCCCACAAATCTGAGGAACACATACATGAGGGTCATGGCCACAAAACAACCTCGTCTGTTCACGAAGAAGACAACCACCACAATGAAAGAGAAACCAAAAGGACAGGTATCCTGTTTTAGTAGTAGTGCGCTTGTAGTTTTAGGAAGAAAGGAAGTCATTGATAATGACTGAAGAGAAGGGGGCTGAAAATAGAGAAGAAACAAGTTTTTAAACAATATATTTATATGTAGAAAATGTATTTAACTCAGTGTTTTTGATGGTATCAGACCCCCACAAATCTGAGGAACACGTACACGAGAGTCATGGCCACAAACCAACCTCATCTGCTCACAGAGAGGACCACCACCACCCAGAAAGAAAAACTGAGAGGACAGGTATCCTGTTTTGTATGTAGTGGTAGTAGTGCTCACGTGGTTATATATTTAGAAAATAACTTAAATAATTTATTTCATAAAATGTTTTTCATTGTTATGTCAATGACGTGTCAGACCCCCGCAAATCAGAGGGACATGAGACTCATGGGCACAAAATAACCTCATCTGATCATGGAGAGAGAAGAGAGGAGGAGGGGCATGAAGAAAGAAAAGGTAGTTGGTTTATACTGTAGTGTTGGCTGTAGTTTACCTGTTGTTTATTAGTGGTCCACTAAAAAAATGGAATCAGTAGAAATGTAGTTAAAGTTCTGCATATGATTTCAATCACGGTGTTTCAGTTCCACATCAACCTGAGGAACACGGACACGAGAGTCATGGCCACAAAGTCTCATCTGAGCACGGTGAGGACGACCACCCCAAAGAAAGAAAACCTGAAAGGACAGGTATTATAGGCCTTATAGTAGTAGTGCTCTTTTTTAGTTTGAGAAAGGAACTTGGGGGAAAGGGACAAGGCAGAGAAAGAAAGAAAAGCTGAAAAGACAGGTATTGGTTTTAGAATAGAGGAGGCTTCTGGATTTACATAATGTAAATAACAGTAATTGTGCTGCAGTAAATAAGCAGCGGATCAACTGTTCCCACGAGGAAAACTTAAGCAATTCAGTATGTAAAATGGGCCTGAAAACAGCAAAGTGTTTATGCTCGTTATGTCAGCGACAATATTGTTGTTTCAGCAGCGCCCCACATGTTTGAAGGACACATACGTACGGCTCATGGCCACAAAACCTCATCCGAAACAGAGGACGAGAATAAAAGACACACTGAAAGGAAAGGTATCTTTATTTCTTTTTTTTTTAATGTAGTGGAGAAGTCGACTTGTGGTGCAATAGATGTGCAGCTGATAAACTTGCAGTTTACAGTCAAAGCAGCACAAAATAAAATTTACCTCAGCAGGTTTTTTTATGTTTAAGACAATCATGGTGTGTCCGTCTCCCACAAGTCAGAGGGACATGTGCATGAGACTCATGGCCACAAAACTACAACCTCATCCGAGCACGGAGAGAAAAGGCATGAAGAGGCACATGAAGGTATCTCTCTCACGTGTAGTGGTATAGCAATGTACTTATAGATTCAATAGAGTTTACCTACTGTATAGTGGGGTTGTCATCTTTATAAAAATTTGAAATCATTTAAACATTCATTTAATATGTTATAATTAACAAGAACACATGCCACACAGCCGAATCCTAGACTACCTTGTAGATTTGAGGCTGTTCTTTGGATAAATAGCTACATCAACGAGTTGTATTGGCACATTACAGTAAAAAAAATAGTCCCTGTACATTAAAAACATCAGATATTCATCTGAACCTTTCTCTTCATCCAAAAATGGAGACATATTGTTGATATATATTTTCTAGGTTGCTGAGAAAAAAGCTAAATACATTTACTTCATGTTTCTGCTTGTTGAGTTCACGACAATTGTGGTGTTTCAGTTTCCCATAAGTCTGATGGACATGTACATGAGTCTCATGGCCACAAAGGTTCATCTGAGCACGGAGAGACAAGGCACGAGGAGGCACCTAAAGAAAGTAGGTGAAAATAAAGGTATCTCTTTTACGTGTAGTGGTAGAAACATCCCTGTAGATTTAATACAGAACTTGAGTTTGTCTACAGAAGAAGGGCTGTAATTAAATTAAACATGAATTTAATATGTTTAAATCAACTCAAAACAAAACCCTCATAGCATAATTCTGGACTCCATTGTTGAATTGATTCTGTTCTGTAGATAAACTTCCACAACATGTTACATTTGGCACATAACAATGAAAAATAGTCCCCTGCAGATTAAGATCCGGATATTTATCTGGGTTTGTCTCTTTATCCCAAAATGGAGACCCATTGTTCATATACATTTTTTAGGTTGCTGAGAAAATACCAAAAAACGTTTACTTCATGTTTTTGGTAACAAAGTTCATGACAATTGTGGTATTTCAGTTTCCCTAAAAGAAGGACATGTTGACATGACTGAGGGACATGGACATGAGACTCATGGCCATAAAAGTTCATCTGAGCACGAAGAGACAAGGCACAAGGAGGCACATAAAGAAAGTAGGTGAAAGCAAAGGTATCTCTTTTACACGTAGTGGTAGAAACTTCCAGAATGAGTTAGATTTTGGCACAAGTAAAAATGGTCCCCTGTAACTCTGTGGTGTTTCAGTCTCCCACACGTCTGAGGGACATGTACATGAGACTCATGGCCACAAAAGCTCATCTGAGCACGAGGAGGCACATACAGTAAGACAAGGTGAATGGGAGGGTATTTCTTCTAGTTGCAATGTAGTGTATCTGTCGTAATAGAAGTATGCAGTCGATAAACTTTCAGTTTGCACTACAATTGGCAGGTTTTGATTAAAAAGGGCTCATGACAACTTAAAACAAAGTACTATGTGAATATGTGCTGGTATGTGACTGAAAACTGTGATATGTTAGTCCCCCACAAGTCTGAGGAGCACGCGCATGAGACGCATGGCCACAAAACAACCTCATCTGAGCACGGGGAGGAAAGAAAAGGTGAACGCAAAGTTATCTTCACAATGACCTTGCAAATGTAGATGTTGAAGTTTGCGATGCAGTCCCCAGCTTTTGCCATAAGTTGTACTTCCCAGCTCATAGAAAAAATAGGCATCTAATAAAGCTGTAGTAGTTATAGTTCAATCTTATAGTACCGTAGTGTCGTAGCATTATTGTTTATTTTGCTTAGGGAACAGCATACAGATTGTGTCTTCATGATAATCGTGGTGTTTCAGTCTCCCACAAGTCTGAGGGACATGCACATGTGACTAACATTATCCCACAATGGAGAGAAACATGAAGACACAAATGGTATCTCTTTCATGTGTAGTGACAAATGGCCATCTGGAAATTAACAACAGCAGATTGATTTTTGAATTGTGATTTTTATGTTGATGATCATTTCTGTGTCAGTCCACCACAAGCCTGAGGAGCATATACTTGAGACTCATGGCCACAAAACAACAACCTCACATGTGCACGTGGAGGATCACACAGGTATCTCTTTATGTGCAGTGGTTCTTGTAATTTTATATAGTGTAGTTTACGTAGGGTCCTCGAAAACTAAAACGTGAGAGCAGGAGAAATATGTCTACATTTCTGCTCATTATGTGAATGTTTCAGTCGCCCACAAGTCTGAGGAGCATGGACATGAGACTCATGGCCACAAAACAACATCACATGTGCATGGGGAGGAGCATGGAGACAGAAATGCTGAAAGGAAAGGTATCTATTACATATGTAGTGGTTGCAATGTTGGAGTGATTATATATAATGTAGTTTACTGGCAAGGATGTAAACATAAATACATGTCTACTACACTTTTACCTCACTGTATTGAGAAAGAAAGGTGACCTAAAAAGATTAAACACAGGAACAGGAGAAATATTTTTCGCTCATTATATGAATGTTTCAGTCCTGCACAAGTTTGAGGATCATGCACACGAGACTCATGGCCACAAAACAACAGCACATGTGCACGGGGAGGAGCATGGAGAAAGAAAAGCAGAAATAAAAGGTATCTATTTTAAATGTAGTGGTAGCAATGCTCTTGTTATTATATATACCATAGTTCACTAGCAAGGATGTAAATATGTAGTACACTGTTCTGAGAAAAAATGTGCCCCAAAAACAAAAACGTGGTAGCAGCAGAAATATATCAACGTTTTTGCTCATAACATTAATGTTGTTTCAGAGGAACATGTGCATGAGACTCATGGACACAAAACCACATCACCTTTGCATGGGGAGGAGCATGGAGAAAGAAAAGGTATCTATTTCATATGTAGTGGTAGCAATGTCCTTGTAATTATAAAAACTGTAGTTTCGGAAAGCTGAAAATATGTAGTAGATACATTTATTACAAATTAACCTCACTATAATGCAGATTTCAACAAGTTAAATTTAAGATTTATTAAGACAATAATGAATTCAATTTAAGACCTATGCAAAAGATGAAGGAAGACCAGTCATACTTCCCCATAATTTAAGATAAGGTGAAGTAGCCTCGTAGAGATTAACCCTCTGATATGCCACGTTACCTCATAAACTACAAGCAGAGACGATAGGTATCGTATTCTTTCCAGAGTACTGCAATCAATTCTGATTGCCGTGTTTGTAGACTCGGTTCCATGTTGGTCTTGTTTGTAGATTAATTGCAGTGTATTAATGTCCATCATTAAGAAAGAACTACAACACTCAGACATTACAAACTATGCATACTGCCAAACCATTTCTCTTTTTTTTTTTTTAAATGTAAAGCCTGATGGAAGTTAAATGAACATTAACATAATTGAAACCTATTTATAATTAGACTTATTTAAGACCAAGCAAATAATATTTTAACATTTCAGAGAGGGAAAACATGGGAGTGGCAGAAATGTATCTAGATCGTTGCTCATTACATTAATGTTGTTTCAGTCTCCCAGAAGTCTGAGGAGCATGTACATGAGACTCACGGCCACAAAACGACCTCACATGTGCACGGGGAGGAGCCCAGTGAAAAGAAAGGTATCTGTTTTGGACATAGTGGTAGCAAAGTAAATGTTGACCTCACTGTACTGAGAAATAATGAGCCTCCGTTAACTAAAACGTTGGAGCAGAAGAAATCCGTCTAATTAAAAAAAATGTTATTTTGATGACATTTGTGGTGTTTCAGTCTCCCACAAGTCTGACGATCACGCACATGGTCACAAAACAACCTCATCTGAGCACAGGGAAGAGAAGCCCAAAGAAAGAAAAGGTAGCAGTTTTATATGTAGTGGGGGAATCGTTTTCCTGTAGATTAACACATTATAAATTCATGTATCTGTATCTGTTCAACAATATAGTTGTTACATTTAGAATATATATTGAATAAAAGAGTTGTTTTTTTTTGTTTTTTTTTTTAAATCAGACATGAATGTAGCTTAAGTTCACACAGAAAAAAGAGAGACATTTTACCTCTGCCAAGAATTTTATGTTTTCACCTGTTTGTTTGTAAATTGTTTGTCAGCAAGATTACAAAAACTACTAAAAGGATTAACATAAAACTTGGTGATAGAATGTGGTATGGGTCAGTGATCAAAAAACCAATACATTTTGCTGCGGATCCAGGAATGTATTTTCACTTTCTCCTAAATTGCAAGATAGGGCATTTTTTGACACTTTCCCAGATTTCTCAGGGAAGAATTTGTGGATCTTGATTACAAAAATCCTGTAGTCCTAGAGTACTGATATCCTCTAGTATGTGCAATGTGATGCAGCTAGATTGAGTTTAACAGGAATACTTGGCCTTGTGAGTCGTATACGCTCTACTGAGTGCCACTCTAGTTTTATTATATTGTTTAGATTGTTGCAAAATAGACATAAATATTTCCTCATATGAGTAACAGTCCCTCACAAGACGTTCATGAGACTCATGGCCACAAAGCAACAACCTCACATGGGCAGGGAGAAAAAAGAGAAGGTATCTCTTCTGTAAGTAGTTGAGTGGTGGTAATCTTGTCCTAAAATCTGCCTCATGTTTTTGCTCATTATGTCAATGATTGTGCCGTTTCAGTCTCCCACAATTTTGGGGAACACGCACATGAAACACATGGCCACAAAACAACAACCTCATCTGAGCACGGGGAGAAAAGGGAGGAGGAGGAGCTTTCACAGAGAAAGGCTCATAAAAGAGGTATCTCTTCTACTTGTAGTGGTAGTAACATGTATATTAAATCATAGATGTAGAGCAGTAGATATGCAGGAGATAAACCTTCACCACGCGTTAAACTTTTGACACTTCACAGTGAAAGATGGAAACTGGAAATAACAAAAGTCTCTAAATCTATTTTTTCAACTACATGATAACCTGTCAGTCAGCGTAAGCTACGAGGCTAAATCTTTATTTGGTTCCAAAAGTGGTGTCGTATTTTTAACTGAGACAGTGACTGACACTGAAGGGCAAGAAATAAAACGCAGAAAGGAGGATGAAGGGGGGGAAATGGGGACACTAGAAAAGAAAGATTGATTTGACATTGAAGATGCTCTTGAGATATACCTATATATATCTACACTGTTCAGAACAGTGAGAACATTGTTCAATTTTCAGTTTTAAATACTCTTTATCTGATTAGCTGTTTATAAATAGTATACAAATATTGCACTTTATGACACTTCGGTGATAATTTTGTAAACACACTTAGATTATATTAGAAGATGTGAACTGGATCTATATTAGGAAAGGTTTTGCCCAACATTTGAATATCTTGTCAGTCGTCTTTGTAATATTTAGCAGTCTGAGATAATCCTACATTGATTTAGAAGATTTTGTAGTACAGCTCATCATTTAGAAACTGGGAAAAGAGAGAGTGTGAAGACAGAGAGAGAAGGAACAAGAGAAGAGGTAGAATTTGAACATTTAACTGGGATTCAATCATTAATCTCATCTGTTCTTGTAATTTGAATAATTTGAGCCGACTGCTGAGTAATTTTCTTCGTTGAATGTTCCCCGTATCATCAGCGTGGAATACAATCTTACAATTTATCATAATTTTTAATTTTGTTTTATGTATTCATTGATTTGTGGGGGGGATTTGAGACAAATCATACCAAATGTTTTCAATTTGGGGTTTAAACATTCTCTCTGCAGTCGATGAATATTTTTCAACAGATGAAGTCTGTCCGTCTGAGTGAAGGTTTAGCGCTGTATATGACTGGCACGGTGAATGATGCACAGACGACTCTTACACAAAGATTCCTTCATCCCTCAAGGGCTTCTGAAACTCTTGATCTCAGGAGAGCCCCAGGCCAGACAGTTGTTTGGGATCATATACCATGATTTCAAAGGTAAGAGACCAACATGAGCAGCATGTGGTCTGTAGATCCAGAGGCGAGACTTGGGCTTGGTTAGATCCTCAGATCACTGGATTTTTAAGTCCTTTAGTTTGACTAGAGCGTTGTTGCAGTTTTTTTATGGATAAAACCTGTGGAAAAATTCCTTTCATTGCATGTTTCATGTCTTTATTTTATTTTGCTCATTTTTCTCTATGCATCTGTGACTCCCTCTTGGTTGTGTCGGCTTAATGTGTGTGATCAAGGTGAGTATTTAGACTGGAAGTTCATATTGAAGCATAAAACAACAGCCCACCCTGACATTTCTGTGTATTGATTTTACACAGGATGCTTGTTAGCAAACTATACCATTATTCTTTCGACCTCACAGACTGATGCAGGCTGCTCTCTCTCTCTCTCTCTCTCTCTCTACCGCTTTAACTGTCTCTGACTGTTAACAATTCACAATTGATGAATACCAATAAAGCAGCATCTTGACTCGTAACATTAATTTGTGGAACAATGTCCCATTGCCTCTCTAGTCTGTGGAGTAATTTGCCATTTATATTTAATTAGGCAGTTCTTCCCCCACTGCTCGCACGGTTCCCTCAGTGCTGAGTGAGGCATTTTATGGTGCTCCTCTCGCTGGCTTCCTTTAAACCAGCTCATTAATATTTCAGCTGGCATCATCAACCAAACAATAATAAAATAATAATGTGACGGCTGATTAAACAGCTAAACTCCGACTTTTTAATGTGCATTTAAATGTGTATTTGCATAAACATGCCTGGTAAACGCCTCTTTAGAGGACAGTGATGCCTTGCAGCACACGACTGCAGCCAACTTCTAAAGCTTAATAAAACCTTAATTAGGTACCAGCCTCAGCCAAGATAATCGCAGCGAGAATGTAGAGCAACAACCCTCCACCTCTCGCTGCACCCCTCTGCACAAAGCAGATCCTCTGGTAAATGACATTAGGGGTTTCATTTCTCTCTCTGAGGAAAAATTATACAAAAGGTCTTAGTTTTTTTTTTTTTTTAGCTTTGCTTTCAGGGTGTGAAATTGGGAAGACGTCTTAATTTAACAAGCGTTCAAGCATGTACAGTAAAACTTGCAATCAAATCCTCGCAGATAATTCATGAATTACAAAGAGAAAATTTAATTAATGTGCCCTGATTGCGCAGCGCGTTATGAAAGAGAATTTAAGTCTTTGTAAATGCAGAACAAACAGCGAAAAGAGAGGAGGGTAAGGTTCTCTCGCAGGTTAATCGGGGTAAGAGAGATTTCATGGAGCCAGGTGCAGGGTGAAAAAAAAAAATCGAACTGTGCAGCTGTACTGTATCACTCAACTCAAACTCCCTCGGTTATGATTGTGTATCTAATAAGCTACTCATCTGGTAATGCAATTACATTCCCAGACAAAATGAACATGCCTCTACTGCACCTGCACACAAACAAGCATGTACACAAACACACACACACACCAGTGCAGACACACACACACACACACACACACACACACACACACACACACACACACACACACACACACACACACACACACACACACACACACACACACACACACACACACACACACACACACACACACACACACACACACACACACACACACATAGTGGAATTCCCATCAGTAATCAGTGCAGCACAGTGAAGCAGACTCAGCAAACCTGTGAGTGTAGTAATGGAGAGGGAGTGGTTTGTCTTTATTGAACCAATATAAAGTCAGAATGACGAGTCATAAAACACAGAGTCATTCATTTGTTCACTGACAGTTCAAACTAAACCTTTCAGACATACAGTATCTGTTAGTGCAGGTCATTTATCATTTCCTGCCATCACTGAAAACTCCTATGAGAACGCAGCGGCTAGAAGGAATGCAACCCTCTACACGTTTTCTAACATTTAAAACTTTGAGATTAACATAAAAATGTAGAACTGTCCTCCCTAAAGAAAAGGGTTTGAATCTGTCTCTTTTGTTTCAGACTGTGAGTGCTACGGCCACTCCAACCGCTGCAGCTACATCGACTACCTGAACATCGTCACGTGCGTCAGCTGCAAACACAACACCAGGGGCCAGAACTGCCAACACTGCAGACTGGGATACTTCCGCAACGCCTCTGCTGAACTGGACGATGAGAGCGTCTGCATCGGTCAGTCCACAGGGAGACAGTGAGAGTGTGTCGAGGATAATGATGGGCGTGTCAGCGTAGACAATTGAAATTTGAACCTATGGTTCTCTATGTTGAAACATATTTTTGTGTTCATTGTAAATTATGTTGCTCTGTACTCCTGCACAAGGACTTGAAATTCAACAATCTCACGCCTGGCCTAAAGCAGCACCAAGCGCACTGTTGATACGCTCCTTACTCACTACCTTATTAAGGGCACGTCCTAGTAAGAGGTCATCGGTTTGCATAGCTGTGTGAAAATCTGGTGTTGATTTGGATCCATCTGTAGATGAACTGCAGGGGGTTGGAGGGTAAACTCGCCATGCCTGGGGAGCACATAGGGCCAGGCTTTGGAGTCAGCACAAATAAGGGCCCATTAGCTCTTCTGCCAGCACACTGGCAAACTGAGCATGGCACACCATCATCTCTCAAAGCAAGAAACCACTCACTCTCCAACACACACACACACACACACACACTGTACACAGAGCTTCACATCATCCACACACAGTCACTCTGAGTGGCTCACTTACAAACCCAGTATTAATGCCCGTGACCCACAAACACACAGATAACCTCTGGCTGGGATTGTGTAATCTGGGTGTCTCAGTCCGTTTCAATTTTATGAATTTAAAAAAAGTTAATGTGATCTTGGATACAGATGAGCTATCAGCGTACCTCGCGTGATGATGAGACATTTTGGTTCATCACCAGTCAACTGACAAATGCAGTGCAGTTCTGCCATTTTTTTTTCCATCTCTGATGTGCTACCAACTATCACTGATGTGGATATCAGGCAGCTTCTATAAATATATGTATTTGTAATGACAATAATGTGCCAACATCAGAGAGACACAGAGAATTTAGTTTTTTTCTACCTAATCCAAAGAGAAGCTCGATATCATCTTGTGTTTAAGAGTTGAACACTTGAGGGTAAAATCTCTGTCAGACTGACGGGACATGAATCTCACAACACATTTAGCATTTTAGCACAACTAAGAGATGTTCAACATTTTATTGATGTCAGTTGTTAGGGAGGATTAAGCGCGTTTCTGAGGGCAAATGTGATTTTGTGACGTTTGATTGGGTATTTGAATCCACAGAATTAAGTTCAAGCATAATTTATTTTAACAAAAAGACCCTCAGCTGTTCAAATACCACAATGATCCCCAAATTCATTTTATCTGCTTCTGAAATATCAGACAATTAAAATAACTATTTTTTTATTGGAATAGATTCACAAACATCTGAGATACTTTCTGACAAAGGGCAGTTTCATTCTTCTGTTCTGAAACCTATGTCAGTGAACTTGTTGAGACTGTTCTAAAAAGTTAAGTCTGAATCCCGGCAGCATGATGGTACATCTCTGCTCTTTAAAGAAACTCCTTACATGGACAGTACTGTAGATCGGAAGCACCTCAATACCAAAGACAAGCATGTGGTGTGAATACAAATAGCTAAATTTGTTTAACTATTAAGATCAAATCCCCAAAAACTCTTACGTTAAAATTCCGCAAAAATTACAAATTACAAGAGGTGGGAATCAGTCCAGCAGGTATCAGGTATGACTCCCTCTATTGTTTTTCCTTCAGAGTGTAACTGCAACCAGATGGGTTCTGTTCATGACCGGTGTAACAGTACAGGCTTCTGCCAGTGTAAAGATGGCGCCACAGGGGCCAAGTGTGACGACTGTCAGCCGGGCTACTACTGGAAACAAGGCTGTCACTGTGAGTATGATTCTGATATTTTTTTGTCTAAAAACTTCAGGGTTTAAGAAATGTTGTGCTTTTCCAGGTGAACCCATGTTTCCCTTACTCCTGAGGGAATAGATCATGTAGCTCATTAGCAGCATCACCTGCTCCTTTAATGGATGACCCTGTCACACCTTAACCCCATTACAGGGATTCCTCGTCCCCCACCATCAACCATGAAGTCAGGGGCCTCAGTCACAAATATAGCCTCCCCACACACACACATTAAACCTCCACAGGCATGCATTTCCAATGTGGATTTATTCATTATAATATGGGACACACTGTAGTATATAGAAACACAGTATGTCTCGGGTTTGACATCTTACCCCGAATACTCCAATTCAGCAAAGCCAATTATCTCTAGTGTAATAAGAAATGTTATCTCATGTAATTATTTCTTGTCATGGAAGCCTGATCCTCTATTTTCCCGAAGAACATTTTTAGGTCAAGTATCTTGCGCAGTACAACTACCCCTGTGCTTTTCCTAATGCCTTTTATGGCGTTTTAACGATGCCATTTGTTCCTCCAATCATTACTTAACACATCACGCATGCACTGTATTTTCTGTCGGGTCTAAGACGATGATTTTAACGTGACCCTGAGAAAGTGCAGGCTCAAGAAAAACAGACGGAGAAAAGAGCCTGCAAAAACAGAAAAGGCAGGTGTTACCTGTTGTTTTCCCTGAGGCAAAGACTGGAGAATTTATCATGCCTTTTTCCTTCCTCCTGCTTTCTTTTCTACTTTGTTCTTTCTGCCCTGGATTCCTCTCCTGCCCCTGTATCACTGCTTCCCATCATGACTTTTTCCCATCCTCCCCCATCTGTCTTTCACTTTGCCACACATTTTTCTTTCGTCTCTGTGCTCTTTACTCCCCCAATATCCTTTTACCACCTGTCACTTTGCTGCGCCCTCTTTATTCCTAACTTCTCGCTCATTCTCCTCACCTCTGCACTTCCGCTGCACTGCTCCCCCCCCTCTGCTGCTCTCTGCCTTCCTTCATCTCCGCTCATAGCTAACATTTGCGATGACGAGATGCTCCTGTGCCAGAACGGAGGAACTTGCCACCAGAACCAGAAGTGCATCTGTCCTCCAGAGTTTAAGGGGCTACTGTGCCAACAGCCCCGCTGCGAGGCGGGCAAAGACTGCAACGCTGCCTCTTCGCTGCACCTCTCTACGGCCAACCTGCTGCTCTGCACTCTGCTAGCCCACCTGCTGGCCACGTTAACCCCCCACTGAGACACGAAAAACCCCCCCTCAGACCAAGGAGTGTGTTTATATGTGTGTGTCCGTGAGGCGAGCGGAGACCCCGAGTAGGTAGGGCCGTCTGAGTCATGGACCCGGTGAACACACACTGCAGCACACGCGAAAGAGCACACACTCACACAACACTTTGTATCTCCAGTCACACACACACACACACACATACACACAAACACACACCTCACATGACTGTTATGCTACCAAGTGTGTGCTCAGGTGTGAGAAGAAGGACAAACAGAAAGAAAAGGGGGAGCGACCTCAGAAAAAAAGAGATGCAGACGAAGGGGGAAAAAATTCATACCAACCACTGTTCCCTTTATTCCTGAGCTGGAGCAATGTGCATCAAACCAAAAAGCATAAACGAAACACTTAAATCACCACTGTTTCACTACAAAGGGAATGGCTGTTGTAACCACAAGGACTTTTTTTTTTTTTTTTCTTTCTTGTTTTTCTTGGTTGAGTTAGGAATGTCACATGTATTAGACTGATGGCCAAAGTGTGTGTGGTCAGACTCGGACGAGACACATGGACACGATGGACGGGTCGGGAGGCGGGCTGTGCATTTGATTCTGCTGCTGAGGCCTACATAGTATATTAACCAGGTTTCATTTCTTCTCGAAAGAAGAGACTTGATTTTACATTTATTCTACTTCTGCTGCATTTCTTTTTTTTTTTTTATTATATCGTCAGTCATTGTATCTAATGTGCCCACTAACAGTCGCTGAGATTATACATATTATATAATATCCAGGGGGTTACAAATTATTAAAAAAATCTTTAGTCACTATTATGGTTGTTATAGGAATGAGTGATTGTTGCCACACTTAGAGAGATTTTATCTTCACACAGTATTCAGGAAGCAGAGTTTAAGAGAATTTAACTTATCAGAAGTTTAAAAAGAGAGAAAAGATATCAACCACGTATCAATATTATATGACATTATTTGACTATTTTTTGTAGAAATTATTTTTGTTTGGAGTTATAAAAATAAATTATAAAAAATGGCATTTACAACTATTCCAAATGAGCATTTTATTACACTGAGTGTAAACCTTGCAGTAAATATGACTGTTATTTGCCTTCTTGCTTGTACTTTTTTCCATTCAATCAAGTGTTCATGACTACATGCTGTAAACAGTTCTTTTTCCAGTGGGGTGAAAAAAAGAGAAATCGAACGCGATGAGACAAGAGCGCCATCACTTCAAGTCATCTGTTTGATCCATTTCAGTCACTTTGGACATGGTGTTGAATGCTCATTATTATAAATGGATTATTCCAACTAGAAATCCAACGGCCTGTGTGACAATCACAAAGAACTGCTTTACTGTCCAGAGAATATAAATTATTTTACTCTGACAAAAGTTGCAAGGAGCTTTTATATCTGAGAATGTCACTTGCCGATGCACCACAAGAAATTGACTAATTAGTAATACATTTTCCACAATATAAACAGTGGAGATCCACTGATTCTCAATGGTCCCTTGAGACGATTCTAAGCGACTGATGCCGGGGCCGAATTTTCTCCTCTTTAACGCTCCTCGAGATCACTAATATTTACAAGTGATATAATTAATTTAGCAAAAATGTCCTTTGAGTTTACTGTTGTAAAGAAAACGTAATTTCACTGAGAAACCTTCCATTGCTGAGTGTGCACAGGAACACAGTGGATAAAGAAACATGAATGCTGCATTACACCAGAATACAGTTTACATCAAAGATAAAAGGGAGACTAAGCCTCTGAGAAATGACAAGACAAGGATTCTGGTATTACTCCTCTCTATTAGCTATTCTGTGTGTAGGGCTCATCTGAATGGTGTCAAGAAGTGACACTTGGGAGGGAATAGTTTATTAATGCAGAACCTTGAGAAACGATAAAAGGAACACATCTCATTGTGGAGACCAGGTATGACTAATGACTTTAATATGACGTTATCACAAAGTACAAACATACCCTTTGTGACCAAGGGAAAACAACATTCAGTTTAAAATGAGACCCATCACATAAAATAAACATACATGGACAAAAATAGGCTAATTCATTCCTTTATATTTTCTACCTTCTAAGAATAGAAACTCTGAGATTATGACACATTTACATTTATGTTTACACTCTAAATCAAAGGAAGAATTTAATATTTTATTGCTGACAGTTGGATGAAAAGATTGATACCACTTTCATGCCTGTACATATGAAGCTACAACCAGGAGACATTTAGCTTGGCTTTGCATGAAGACAGGGAACAGCGGGAACTGACTCGCTGGGCTCCGAGACCAAACAGTCCTGTAATGTCGCCCACCTATCAGGATCTCTAGAGCTCAACAATTAACACATAGGCTACCTCGTTTGTTTAATCCTCACAGGAATGTGAAAACCTCAAAATTTGATTTGATGGGGGCGTTGCATGCAAAACATTTTCTTGGCATACAATGGATGGGGACAGGGTTTTTTCCTGAAATCCTAAAATGTGAAAATATTATTTTAGAACAAAAGCAAAAGGGAGAAAACAACAGAAACACATTTGCAACACATATAGTGCTAACAAATAATCACTACAAATGAGAAAGTAAACGAGAATTTAACATCAAATATGTCACATTTAAGATATGGAGAGTTATAGTCAAAGCAACACAACAGAAATTTCCAGGTTGGACACTGAAAACTCATCACTCATAACAACTTATTTTATTAACCACCTCTCAATGATAATTGAAAAAGAATTAACAGTGTTTATTTTAGTTGTTAACACTCATTTTGTGAATCTAATACAGTAAAGAGCTAATTCTAAGTACATACTAGCATTAGCCTTTGCAGTTTGTTGTGTCCCATGGAAACTTCCATTGTGTTTCCCACAGTTTCAATGATCTGCAAAACTTGCAGCATTTCTGTGTTGTTTTATTTATTCATGTAGGGGACTCCTTGAAAAACATTAAAGCTACGGGATGCTTCCAAGAAGGATATCATGCAGACTGTTAAATTCAAGTGTTTGTGCATTTATGACAGGGGACATTTTTTTCTATTCACTTGCTTCATGGAACAAAATAATCTATGTTGAAATTTGACAAAATATAAACATTCCATCACCCATTGTTAAAAAACAATGCAGTTAAGTTTTCATGGATGAAATCTGACAAGTAAGACTGGAACAGTGTGTCTGTTTGTGTGTGTGTGTGTGTGTGGGGGTGTGTGTGGGTGTGGGGGACACGTAATGTTTATCTGTCTGAGGACAGCAATAGCATCACTACCGTGCAATCACAAAACTTCACAGATGCAGGGATTGAGATAAAAATGAAGGCCGATTTTTAACACGGGGGTGGTCAAACCCATGAATACTCATAATATAAAGAATTGGAGGGACAAGGGATGTCCATCAGGTGCATTGTATATACCTCATCAGGCAACCCTAACTTGTTTATATTGCAATAATGCCCTGTGAAAAGGGAAGCAGTTCCCTATAATGCGCACTAGATGCACAGCCAGGGCAGGTCTGTCTGCTGAATTCTGTTTCCCCAGGGAAGAGCTTAATGGATGTTTTACCGTGATGCCGATGATGAGAGAGACAGCGGGAGAGAGAAAAAGAGTGACAGAGCGACGGCAGGGCAAAGAGCGCTGCACACAGTTCTACAACAACGTATACCTGCACAAAAAAAGATACAATGTTGAAAATATATATTGTGTTTTGTATATTGTGCTGGAATTTTTTGGATCATTATGAAACTGATGGGACAAATGAGATGATGACGGGCTGCCAAAGTCAAGGTAAGGAAAACTCTGCAGCAGGGAGGCAGACAGGCCTCGGCTTAACACCGGTCCTGCTCTGTCACAGAACATTCTGTGTGTGTGTGCTGTCGTCCTCCTCTGCTCCAAAACTTAATCATTTTACTCTCCCAAGTAATAATACTATAAAGTTTGGTGAAAATGGGTCCATGTGTTGTTGAGTAATTTTGTACAGACGCACGATATGTAATAGTAATATTGTAATATTTACTGAGATGCCACTGGCCTGATCCATCACAAGACAGTCTCTAGTTTTAACATCAGTGTTTATTACAGTAGTAAACAAATATTCAGATCAACCGACCTAATGAAATGAAAATGGAGCAACACTGTGCTTTAGTGCTTTGAGATGATCGTAGATATATAAAAAAATGAATGAGAGTTAACTCTGAACAACACAAAAATTCCCTTTTTTCCTCAATCTTCTGAAAAGCTGAATATTGAGCGTACAAGAAGCTGTAAATCATCTTTGAATGTATGTTTTATCTTTTTATCTCTTTACAGAGAGTGAGTGGGCGCTTTGAGCAAATTTCAGGCACATACTGCCAGACATCCCAGCAGTTTTTTTAAATAAAGAGAAGACGAGCAACGCAAAGTACTGCTGATACATACTGTCACAGCCATAGCATGAGCATAACACTTATCATCTGATCTCCGACTGACTTATAAAGGCGGGCTGTAGCACCTGCCAACGCTGGCGTGTGTGTCTGTGTAAAGAGATCAGAAATGTGGTAGAACAGCGGCTGAATAAGTTTGTCCTTGGCCTCCTGCATGTGACTCAGAATTTGGTGGAAAATGTCTGTATTTGTCCCTGTCATCTTTGTACTGTTTCCCCAGCTGTACCACTGCCTCCTGTTTGGATTATTTTGGGCTGTAGATTTCACATGGGTCCTCAAGGCTTCCTCATTTGATTGCCCCAAGATTTTCTTTTCAGACATCCTTTGTTTTGGGGATACACAAGCCAGTTACGTACGCCATGTGTGCCCATGGGACTCTGCCAGTCATACTTTGTACAGCCCTACCACCTCCTGTACATGACCTGATTTCTTCTAGGGTTGTGTGCTTCTCTCGAGCTTCACTGGAACTGATCCCATGTTTCATCATCTTTCGTAAAAAGGTTTGCAGAGCAGCAAACCTTTGCGAGACACAATCACAGCAATGAAAAAGGTTGCTGTGCCAGCGCATTGGGGTTGTACTTGGTAACTGAATTTATCATGCAAGTGTGAAAACTAATCAATCAGACCTTTCTATAGCCATAAAAATTGACAATTTGCCAGGTAGTAAGAGAGAAACGTCCACTGCATAGAAAATAGACCATCAATGTCCACCACCTGTGTAGGGGCGTATCACTAACTTGACAATGTGCCCTTAAAAGAACATTGAAATCCTGTCCCACAAACTTCAGACAAAAAGGGCAATCACTTTCCACTGCCTCTAAACAGCAGTGTGCCAACATCGTGCCTGACCACACCTCATTTGAAGACCATCTCTACAATGGGTGCTCAGATGGGTGAAAAAGCCCTTCTTATTTAAATAACATGCAGGCTGGACAACTGCGTCAGTCTGAAACAAGCGAAGACATTTGCCTTGGGCTTGGCACCACTTTGTGCCAAGAGTAGAACATCATATGACCATCATGTTGATTCTCATTTTGCAAGCAACTCTCCTTTATCGAGCTTAGTTTAGGATGATAAAACAACAAACATTTTATATTTAGTAAAACTTAATTAAACATGGTAATTCAACGTTACTTTCAACTTCAGAGAAAGCACCTAACCAACCCTTCTGGGTAAAATGCATTAAGGTTGAAGTACGTGAAGGAAATGAGTAACAGCAGAGGCTCTTTACATCAAAATAAGCAGAAAATAGTCAGAAAGCCCTCCTGCCCTGGATCTCATCTACAGTTCATGTCTCCATTCTATAGTCAACATTTTGATAGCAAGCAAAAATAAACATGATTACTGACATATTAGAAATGTCTTTGAGGGCCCTTTACATAGACAATCTTTATGAGAACGTCCATAATGCACTGCTAAACTATTAAAACCATCTGTAATGATGATGTCAATATTTGCACCATCTGTGCTTCTGAGTCTCTAAAATAACCTCCTGTGGCTGAGGCCCAAGGATCTTTTCCAAAGACTTGACAAGGGCTGGTTAGTGGCAATAGTGCTCTGTCTACTGTTCCGTTAAAAGGCTGTGTGCCACTCCTGTGCAGCTGCTCCACTGACATCTGACTGTAGTTCAACTTCACTGCCCTTTGAGAAGTCCAAACAACCAAGGAAAGAGGAAGGACGAGCAAAACACTTGATTCTGGGCAGAGCAGAATATTCAGCTTCAAGTCAAACAACAAACAAAATAACTAAATACAGTCGAATAAAAAATGCTGAAGGATTTTATCAAATCAATTATACATTTCTTCAAAAACAATCTTTTAAAAACAGATTTGCTACAAAACTAAAAATAATTTAAAAGATTAAATGGCCCATCAATGGCATGATACATATGCGCGCGCGCGCACGCACGCACACGCACACACACACACACACACACACACACACACACACACACACACACACACACACACACACACACACACACACACACACACACACACACACACACACACACACACACACACACACACACTGTATATGTTATGTTCATAAACATGTACATTGTCAAAATGTTTGAAAAATAATCTAATAATCAGTATCCAGACACACTTTCTGATAAATAAGTTGCATCATGCAAATCAATCTTGACGAAAGGGAACAAATGTTTTTGTGCATATGAAATAGACTCGACTTGAAGGAGATTGTGCAAAGATGTTGATGCTGAAATCCCTTGCTTTGTTAGCTGTCAATCTGGAGAGAATCCTTTTGATAATCAATATAGTGTAGTTTTTGCAATTGCAACTACATGTGTAAGCATTTCCATTTTCACAAAGGAAGAATAGGAGATATCAACATGAATTCCCCTAAAATAAATGAGTTGTTTATTAGCCAGGTGCAGAGATATGGAGCTGGATGAGCGGAGTCACTATGTTTGTATGAAATTATACTTTAAAACTGCACCTGTCATCGCTAGAGTGGTGTGTCAGCAGTGTGTGTTGATCCTGTGAAAATCACTGAATAAAAGTGCATTAATTAGATGCATAATTTATGCTTTACCAGGCCACAAACTTAATGTGGACGCAACAGCCTCTGGTTGGCGTTAAAGTTGCACAGTGCACACGTCGTATTTCCCTTAGTCAAGTCCTCATTATGCGTGAACGCTGAAATGAACAAACACAGATCTGATAGGGGGTAATCCCCTCAAGGACATAAACTAACATTAATTACAAATGGAAACTAAAACTATAATAGGATAAAATTAAATATACAGTATGCGACTCTGGGCCTGGAGTCAGCAGAGAGTGTAGTCTCACTCACTTCCCTATTAACTGGTCAAGTTCCTATCAGTCATCTTGATGAGGTGTCTACCTGAGGCGTCTAGCCTGAGGCTGAGTTAAAAGAAATCTGTAAAGACACCCAGAAGCACTGCCAGACACCGAGGAGTGCCGAGCACAAGCCTGCAGCACACACTCCCCTAAAGCACAAGTTTAAATCCATACGACCGAATCGTCATCATGAATGCCAATAACTTTCAGGAGAAAAAAATGGGTTGACATTGATTTAACAACTGTATAAAAACTTTATTAGATGGAAAACAGACCAATGCTAAAACTGAGCTTCACAACAGAAACCCCACCGACACAAATACAGTAAAAATCTGGACAAATCAACAAAGACCCACAGTGACTACAGAGAGTTAAGTGGCACAGAGGACAGGGATGGTTCAGTTGGTCGTCTGTAGATAAAGGCACAACTCTAAACAAACACTAAGACAGACAGAGAGAGTGAGAGACAGAGAGAGAGTGAGGAACTCTTTGAATTAAAAGAACTTTGTATTTAAATAATAAGTCAAGAATATATAAAAACTCATAGCTGGGTTAGTTGAGTAGAGGGAGGCAGAAATGGGTCGGCCCCCTAAAGCTAAGAGTTATTTCAATTAATGCCATGTAATCAGAGTATGCTGATTATGCAATCTCTGCTCCACTAACATTATTGTCTAATAATGATGTTCCACTGTGCATGTCTGCAACAACCATGAGACTCTCAGTCTGCAGTGCGGGTATCACATTGAATTGATAAACTACTGAATAAGACAAAATCACACTGAATAGCTGGATATGATACTTTTGTTCATTATCACTTATTCACCATTAATACATAAATTTACTCAGTGTGTTAAAACCTTAGAGCCATATGACTTTAAAATTAGTGATAAGTGATATACCTGAGGGTTAAAATTGCAAAATATAGTAAGAAAATATGGATGAATTAATATTCCATTGTTAACACAACAAAAATAGTTCTGACTCAGTTCTGAGTGTTCGTTTAGTTTTTTAGTGAAGTACATCAAAAATCCTTAGGTGGAGGAGGACAATTTCTCCTTCAAAGGTTTTAAATAAAATATTTTGAATTCAAATAAGACATGTCAATGTTTTAAAATAGCAATTCAGATAAAATTGTGCACTCGAAAATTAAAGGCCATTATAGAACCGAAAGCCTGATAAAAACTGACAAAAGCAAATGGAATATTATGCTCAAAAAATTAAAATAAAAAGGTTGAGGATAGCTTATGTATGTATTTTAGTGCATGAGAGTAAGGAAGGTTTCTCTATACTTTGGCCTCCATGTAACATAAATCTTTTTCCCCTTCTCGGAACCTTTGCACATTTGTTGCAAATTACAATCCGACAGTCGCTCTCAGAAAGTGTGAAAAACTTCCACACCGGCGACGCAGTTTTCAGTTCCCACGTAAACATCACGCTGGTATGGACATTGACAATGTTCTTCACACAACCCAGGCTTTCATAATGATCATTTTACCTGAGCCCAAGTACAGGTTCTGAATAGGACACGATTTAATTTCATGAAATGTATTCACAGCCTCTACCTTTTGGCTGCGCTTCAGTCTGCATTGCCCACCTTGTTTAACAACTATTCACTAGAATAACACCTGCTCAAGATGCATCGCATGAGCCTATTTTCATCAGTATTTCCTTAAAGCAACATTTCATGTAGAGATTCTGGTCACATAGCTATGATTAGCTCCTGAATGGCAGGTTACAGTGTGCTACACTTTATATTTGCTTTGGTTCCTTCACTATATTATGTTCACTGTTCCACCTTGTTGTTTTATCCTGCTGGAGCCTTCAAAATGACACTTGTGTTGAAAACTTTGTTGGCCACCTGTTAAATAAACAAGTGCGGAGTGCTTACAGTACCATGGGCCATAGTTTGGCTGTCTTCCATTTCCTTAGCCTTGTTTCTCGCATTGTCCTTAACCAGCACATGCACTTCTAAAGCATCAGGGTGCCACATTTCAAACATGTTGACATATGTCTGAGCAACTGCTGCCGCTGTGCAGTTTGTGACCCTCAAAACGCCAGTGCTTCAGGCCAAAAAAGAAATCTTTGTCAATGCACTGAGTTGTCAGGCTCAGTGAAGCAGTGGGGCTGACATCAGAGCTCCCGTTGCCAGTTACAGAAACTTAGGGATGAGATGTCTGCCCTCTCTGCTGATCCTGAAGACATACAGCTGCATGGAGATTCAAGAGTGGATGCTTGTGGCTTAAAGCTCATGAATGTGACTCCTAACAACGTTTAAACATTTGTTGGTAGAAGCATCTGCAGTGATTTTCATGGAATATGTCGTGACACGCTTTGATAATATCTCAGTCCAATTTCTCTGCATTTTCTTAAGATTACTGTCACAGTCAGAGCTTGTGTGTTGAAAGGGATGTTTTTTCTGTCTGAGTTGATGTTTTGGTAAATTTTGCAATGCTTTTGAGGACGTCAGCATGCTTCAAGGCGGAAAATTAAGTTTGTTTCGGAGTAGTGCCTTTAGCATCTAATGTGTCTGGATTTTTCAGCAAAGCTTCACAGATATTAATAGGTAAGTAGCTGTAAAGACCCCCCTTAATTCTCAATTAACTCAAAGTAAAATGTTTATCCACAGTAATCACACATCACTTAAAACAGAGGGTTATTAGATATAATGATGTGCATTATGATCAGATGATTGAAACTGGAAAACCACTTACAAAGCTCAAGCTGATATAATTCAGACTCAGTGTTCAGAAGTTATATAAAAAAGCTCAAATCACCACTGGCTTGTATGGCAGTACTATGAAAGCCATGTATGCCTCTATGCCTTTTCAAACAAAATAGCTATCCTGTTTTAACATAGGACAAGATGGAGAATATTCCTTGTATGTTCTTCATGCACTAATTAACCACCAGCGGATGGAAGGAGACAAAAAGAATATTAAAATCATGCAGAGATTAAAAGTTTGTGTTGGTGTCAGAAAGCATCAGTGCATGTTTCAAATACACGACTCTCATCTGTATCTTCAGCATAATGTGCTGAGACAGAGCCTTCAGTGAAGATGGTGTCAAGGCAGAATGAAAACAAAACTCACAAACAACTGCAGTGTCTTCTGCTCCGGTCACTAACACAAGCACAGATGAGTGTACAACAAATAAGTGGAAAAGGTCAGAGAGGAAACTCAGCAATGGCATGTTCACTGTCATCACCTCCACAACCAGTCGTGACCACAACACAGCAGCTAATGGTGGGACATTTTAAACCAGCTGGACACAAAGCAGAAAGCAAAGAAACAGACAAAATGGCAGACGAGGGGTTTAATTGACTCACCTTGTTTGATGGAGAAGTTCTCCTCTCCTCTTTCATGGAGCTGAATTTGTCCACACACAGAGCAGCCTCCCACATGTTGCTGTTGTTGTTGTGATGGTCATTTTGTTTTTCCTTCGCACACAGAACTATGGTCTTACAAAAACATGGGCAGCTTTAGCAACAAGCTAGCTGTCTTGCTAAGTGTTAGCACCTGAGACATGTTGTTGTGATACTAACTTCACAGTTTCTTCTTCTTCTTCTCTTCTTCGTCCTGTGCTTCTGTCACGTCAGTTATTTCAGATCAAACAGGTGCGAATCCACAGGACTGCTGAGAGTTTCAGGGTGCAATTCCACCCTTGACCACACGCCCTGGAGCCGTTAAAATATATGAGAACCCAGAGGGGCGCTGTTGCACTAATTATTTATTTGCAGTACCAGGCCAGCACTCTGGGAGAGGTCAACTTTATGAATATAATATTAACAAATTTATATATAAAAAATGTATATAAAAATAAAATAATGTGTCGAAAGTAGGATGCTGTTTGGCACTACAATGTGAAAAACCTTCCAAATTCAATACAAATATCAGTGTTTGTTTGGAAGGTTGTGCATGCATACGTTTGCATATTCATCAGTGATACATCTGGTGAGTGGTTTTTGGCAATGATATGCCAAAACCACAGGTGACACAGGTGCAGGGGGTGTTCATCAGCAAGTTGGAGACTTTTATTCATGTGAAGAAAGTTTAGCCATTAAAGGACTCCAGGGACCTGACCGTCATTCCTCACAGTCACGGGAAACAGCAGAGTCCACATACCTCCAGATGGCTTTGTCCAAAAACAAATTTGGGGCATAAAGTAGTACCTGTCACCACGAGAGACTGAAATAAAACAGTTTGTGATCAAGAAGGGGAAATTCTGTCCCTCATAGGAAATTTGCCCTAATACTCGGGAGCATACAAGCAGGATTTTGAGGTAAACTGACATTTATTTCAAGCAGCAGGGGGAAATTCACAAACCCACTTCTCTGATTTCACCCTGTCCAACGTGGACTGATTAAAATTGAGATCTGAGAGAGATGCAGCACTCGGCAATATGGAGGTCAAGAGAATTTGGAGCAAGGAATAAGTCTATAAAAAATAAATCAGGCATAAAAGAATACTTGGCAACGAAGTACCACGAGGGAAGGAAGCTGAGTTCACCGACAACGAAGCGCTGTCATTTAAGAGACGCACAACTCTGCAGAGTAAACATCGTCTCCAGCAGTGACATACTTGTAGTTGAAGTCACCTGAAGACTGAGAGTTTTGCTTAGAAGGCAGCAGAGCTCAGGGTCTGACAAAACAAACTGACAAAAAGAACTGAAACACTGCCTTCCTCCTTTGGGGGAAAAGTACTTCACATAGTCACTGCATATACAGTATTAATAGTGTGTGTGTGTGTGTGTGTGTGTGTGTGTGTGTGTGTGTGTGTGTGTGTGTGTGTGTGTGTGTGTGAGTGCGTGTGCACTTGTACTCATATATTTATGAATACAATTTTGAACATAGACCTTACTGTATGAAGTAAGGACATTTTAGGTGAAAGTTAACAATTTTTTTAAAGTTTGGGATAAGAATAGGGTTAGGTCAGGATAAAGATTGGTGTTACGCATTTAATTGTTATCAGACTGTATATAAAGATGGACGACGCGTCAACACTTCCTCTCACTATCCAGAAATGAAGCCAAACATTTCGACCAATCATGAGTCAGTCCCAGCTGTCAATCATGCGTTTTTATAGCAACAGACAACTGATAACTTAAATAAAGCCTAACTTAAATATAAATATTACATTCGAACAAACATCGGTGTGATAAAAACTACCTAAAATGACACGAACAAATTTTGAGAAAAAATTATTTGACATGTACTTAGATTTTTTTATTTGGTCCATTTTCCATCCACTAACATGGATGAGACAGGCTTTATGACCTATACTGCAGCCAGCCACCAGGGGGCGATCAAGACGATATGGGGAGTTGTCTTGTCACCCATCTTGACGCTGACTGGTGTCGTGTCTGTTCTCATCACAAGTTGGTCCGAGCTACACCTGATTTTGGTTGTGTCTGTATTTTTTTATTTTGCAGCTTCACAGCAGATGCAAATTCTCTAAGAAGCAATTATAATTGTCCCTCATCTGTAATATCTTGACGTTTTGGGGGATTTTCACTTTTTCTTTCAGTTTTCAAAAAGCTTTCCCCAGTTTCTCTATAAAAAAGGTTAAGAAGTATATTTCCACCTCTTTTGAGGTCTCTGCTCTTGTGTGTGTCTCTCTCCAACGCTCCCCTCACAGTTATCCCTTTCCAGCACGTTCTTCATGGATGGCGGAGCACTGTGTCAGCTACTGTCACACGTCTGAATGTTCAAGTGAAGGCTTCAGTTATGTATTTACTGTGTACTGATGGAAAAAAAAAAGGAAAACTTTTCTTTCCTGAAATACGGAAACGATTGTTGTGTGTTTTTTCCCCGGAAAGGTTTCTGTTTTCAAAAGCCCCGTGACTTTGCAGGGACTAGAATGTGAGTTGACATTTAAAAAAGAAATTAAAAGTCATAACGTGCCCTAAAAAAAAGCAGAGTTGATAGACATGAGCAGGAATATATGACTCACAAGAATCCAGGTTTGTTGGGCACCACAAAGCCCCAGATTCACTCCATATGAGCTGTTACATCCACCAAGGACGTCACGTTTTCATCGTTAGTTAGCAGGATTACAGAAAAACTCCTGGACGGATTACTACAAAACCCGGTGAAAGGATGAATTAGGGTTCAGGGAAGAACCAATACAATTTTGGTGTGGATCCGGATCAGGGGGCAGATTCCTGACTTTTTTTTTTTTGAGATAGGACGTCTTTCAACATTTTCATTGATTTCTCATGAATAGTTCCTGGAGCTTGATGAAAAAAAATCAGGTACATGTTGGGTACAGATATTTATGTGCAGATCCAAATAAAACACCAGGTTTCATAAGGGGACGCTTGGGCCTTGGGAGAGATATGTGCTCCACTGAATGCCATTCTAGTTGTACTTAATTTGACCCAAACTACACGTGTGTTGAGGAAATGTTTACAACACATTTTTGCAACTCTTGAGTACAAATACCACCCGAGAGAAGCCCTTTATAATCCAATCTTGTGGCCCCGGTCTTGTAAAGAAACAATATATGAAAATAATTTTATAATATTTAAAATTATTGTTTTTGTATTGTTTTTGCTTAGGGGACCTTTTTCAGGTTAGTTTGTCACAAGTTAGCAGTCCTCACTTTTATTTACACATAGAGTTATATATTTGTTTTTTAAGAAACTCACATCATTTTTTTTTACCCCTGAACTACCAAGATTTAAGACATCTAAAGTCTGTCAGGACAAAGAACAGCGGGGGGGGGGGTTCAAATTTCTGATTGATTCAAGAACTTTTCCATGTTGCTAACGAGATGCCAGGCCTTGGGGAGATCCGCGATAAACCTCCTTTAGACGTAGCGTCTAGCTTTAATGAGATCTGCCAAAAGCACTTTATCACAAGAAAGAGATGGAGATGGAGTCAATAAGGTCAATTTAGAAAGAGCAAGAAAAAAGTGAGACTGTTCAGAGCCTCCCTGCAGACCTGGGAACAGAAACTGATGCCACGCAGTGCAATTATCTGTTGCACTCAAAGGTTATAGGCGTTCTCACATTTCCCACAGATCTGGATATTTACACCCACTCCTCAGAAAATGGGCACAGTTAAAAAATCCAGGTGATCACTTTTGATCTTGAACTAATACATTATTTTTTGTTTCATCCACAGCCAAAATGGGAAAAAAAACAGGCTTAGGAATATGGAGAAATCTGTCAGATACCCAAAGAGTGTATCAGTGATATTTGCACAGAGGAGGACCTGAAGGAGGTGTTTGTGTCAGCACGTCTGAAGTGAAAGCGCAGGGAAAAAAAACTGTGTTTCTTGTGTAACGTGTGTGTCCTGACAGCAGGCAGCCTATGGGGCGCCTAAATGTACCATCTGTGACCAGGTCTGCTGTGCATGCCATCATACCCTGTGCCTCTGCCCCCGATGATCGGGACTCGTTGGAGCACATGACTCCTGCTTTCACAGGCGGACGGAAGCCAACAGGAAGCAGCGTCACTTGTTTTTCTTTGTCAGCTCGGTTCTGTGTGATAATAACAGGAAATAAAGACGCAGCTACTCGACCACATCTCTTTGTATCACACTTTGCGCAAAGCCAGATAAACACACGTCTGGCCTGGATGTGATGAAATCAGATTGCTATTGATCCTCTAGTGTAACACTCTTTAAACAAGTTTCCACAAAAAAGGAGGAGTTTTCATTTAATATTGTCTAGTTTGATGCATCATTACCTTTGAATCTCGTGGTCTGACAACAAATAATTTATCGCTTTTAAATAATAAATATTTGTCTCTGCGTGCAATGCAGCCCAGTTCTAGCATAGCGGTTGCATTTTACTAAAAATAATAAAAGATTTACTGTATTCATTTTTTGTGACATGGTAGAAAGTGTTCACCAGCTCAGCATGTGCCAGCATCACAGACGACCTCTGCCTATTCTTAGCACATCCTTTATGCCTCAGTCTGACAAAAGGTGTCACAACACCTGCAGCACAAAAAGCTAAACTCATCTATATCGTTGCAGCTGTGAACCAAATGGAAGCTGCCTCATTTGTTGCTGTTGTTGTTTTAATTTTTTTTTAATTTGCCACCAGGCCAGGGGTATTGATGCGACAGCGCCGGGAGGTTCCCAGAGGGCACAGAGCTAAAGCGCTGCCAAATGTTATTGGATCTGCAATGCAGTGTGCAAAATACAAGACCTGTATTAATACTGGAATAACTATAATTTGTGTTATTGATGATTGAACATTAAAAGAGCTGAAAAAAGGGGAGGTTGATATTTAATTAATGGCTGTGCGCAGGTTTGTTAGATACAGCGACTGATCTATCAGGGATCTGTCAAGCACAAGTGTAATCGATATCCTGAGGAGCAGGGCCCTGATATTGTACATGCTGGCTCATCTAAACTCAATACTCCTTCCTGGTGGATGATCTGCCCCCAGGTGTTGTTATTGGGAACTTCCAGGCTCCTGGTTTTGACTTCGAGCACTTTCACATGTTCTGTTTTTGGATCATTGACGCGTGGCACACCTTGGTATTCTGCAGCTTTGTTTCTCAAGTGCTTTAAAACAGGGGGATTGATCTATTTCTGTGTGAATGCCTTTTCCTCTACTCAAACAGACACGCACACATCATGCAAGCATTCGTTACAATCTGAATTCATGCAGTATTTTCCAGAGTGGAGACATGAAGGTTTAACTATGTGTTTATCTTTGAATTTGTGTCTTTGCTTATTTGTTTGAAATGACATTATTTGTCACAAAACTTTGACACAGTGATCATATTGACATATTGGCAGGCGTAACCATAGACTGTCTCTAAAGATGAGGAGATGCCCAAAAGAGATGTCAAAGCACCTTGATCGGCCCCTGGTGGCTGGCTGCAGTAGCCTAGAGGTCACAAATCCCACCTACTCCATGTAATTTGATGGGATATAGACCAAACTAAAATAAATCTGGTATATTCTGGTTTAATTTGATATTTGATGCTATAAAAATGGTAAGAAACATCGTGATTGACAGCTGAGACTGACTCACGATACCATCCCTACTTCCATCCCCCGATCACTGCTGCACAGACTCTGGCTCTAAATGCACAAGATGGCAGCGTTCATGTCCGAAATATTTGGGTTTCATTTCTGGATAGTGGGAGGAAGGGGAGACGCGTCGCCCATCTTTATATACAGTCTATGGGTGTAACAATCCCAATCGGTTATGGCTACATTTCATTTAGCTGCTCTCTGACACACCTAAATTGAACAGTGGCTGTAGATAATGTTATTTGTTACACTTGTGTTTTCCATGCTGCTGAGAAAAAAGGTGAAATAAATGTCTTCAGCTGTTGGAAAGTTGTCTTCCATGAAGTTTGGACTATTCTTATGTTTTTCTAGTGCTTGAGAAAATCATTTCCAGTTAATACCTGCTTCATTTAGCTGCCTCCAATCGAGCTTTGTATCCAGCCACAAACCAGGGAATTCAATAAACAAGTGTTGGTAGTGGGTGTTTAATGAAGATGAGACTATGAGAATTAATTGCAGCTTTGGAAAGGATTAATTGCTGGCCTGCTGCTGGTCAAACATCCTGCTTGAAAGCTACACACCCTGTGAGGTTTCAGATTATTTTGGTGAGAGTCAGGGAAGAATACAAAAAAGAAGGGGAAAAAAAGTAAAAAGTTATTGCTGCAGTGAAGGGTGTCAGTTCTGGGCAAATATTCATGATTCTGTCAGATAGCTCAGAAAATCAGAAAAGCATGTGGACTAAGCTCCCTGCAGCTCTCCCATGGATCACTGCTGTCCATCACCGCACACTTGGTGACACGTCCCATCAGTTAGATACAAAGCACGACAAGGAGCTCGGCAGGAAGAACTCCCTGTTTGACTGCAGTACTCAGAAGTGCTGCGTTAAATGGCAGAAAAAAAACTTCATGAAAACTAACTGTGTTCCACTGCACTCACAACATCTTCATGTACCCCACAGAACATATACTGCATCTGTATCGTCTTCATTGTAATCTCCCAACTATAAAAGCTTCCGGGAAAAGTGTCGGGTTAGGTTCCCCGGAGGTGGACGTCTGACCACAAGGAACATGCAACAATGGACGCCACACAGTGGTGGTGACCGAGATCCAAGGAGCCGTGTCAGTGAACTGCAGCATTCCCTCGCCGCTACAAGAGAGTTTTCCGGAGAGACGACAGTCAGAGCTGCACTTCACAGATCTGGACTGTGTGGGAGAGCGGCCAGATGGCAGGAGACGGCAGCCTGGAGTTTGTGCATGTGCATGACGCAAAAGTCTGTGGTTTGATTAAATGAACGATGAAAACTCCAAACATAATACGAACTGATAGTTTAAGAGTGAGTGAAACATTATATTGAGGCCACGGCTTAGAATGCTCACTCATAAGAATGTTAGGAACCATTCAAGGGATCCTCATAAGGTCCCAATTCGCTGAGTTGTGAAGTCATTCCGATTTCAGCATGTTCATGTGCTTTGAAGTCAGAATGTGGGGGAAAAAAACATGGATGCTGTAAACAAAAATGTGTTATATTTATGTGTTTAGAGCATTTACATAACAACCTTGGCTCATAGAGTGAAAATATTTTTTATTATCATTTTTGGTACAAAACACACACACACAATAATAAATAAAAAGCACCAACGTATGACAGAAGCAGAGGAGGGTGACACCCAACACCGCATGTATTATTTATGCACCTTTCAGCAGTTTTATATTATTTTAATCTGTTATAATTTATGTTAGTTATGTGATCAAGCAAAACACCTTTTTTCAGTGTTTGCATTGTGATAACAAAGAGCAAAGAAAAGGTATCAGGTGTGACAGGCATGTGAATAATGTAAAACGTGCACGTTCATCATAAAAACATCTGTAGTGACTGAAAAGTGCAGTTAGACGCCTGCGAGTGATGCACATACAGTTTGCAAATGACAACAGTTTAACATTTGAAAAGTTGACATTAAAAGCTATTTTGAGCTGAGAGTAAAATTACGTCGATTGTTTTAAAAGTGATGACGTAGCAGGAAATAATTTCTTAGATTATTCTGACACCATGTGAATGCACCGTGAGATAAGTAGTGGACAGTTCCTGCAGTTCCTCAGAGAACCACATGTGGAGCTCAGGCTGATAACTGCACTTCACAATTATACACATATCTCAATCAAAATCAAATCACAATTCATCACGTCAGGTAATCTCCACAAATAAGAGATGCAGGTGATGACTTCACCAACGATAAAACCCTCAAAAATAAGATCGGAAAACAGACTTTGGTCCCTTTATATATCTTTTCACCATCAAAAATGAAGTAAACCACATCTTTGATTAATAAATTGTCATATTCACTAATGATATCCACACATTACCCTCCTGTTCTGGTCCGTCTTGAGCCAACCTCGTCTGTTTAAATGAGCTGTTTAATGATTTCAAAAGAACAAATCATATCAGAGTGATACCTGCGGGTGGGAAACATTTTTTCCTGCCACAAAGGTTGGGAGCCACCGGCCTAAATGATTAATCCGGAGATTATGTGATTTGCCTCTGTCCGTCTATTCATTTGTGTGTTTCTGATCAAATTACACATTCACGCTGCCAAAAGAAAGATGATTCAATTTGGCAAAAGTGCTGTGTTTTCATTTGCTCAGGCAATTAGCCATTTTTGTTCAAATCTAACATTATTAACAGGCTCCAAATCTCATTGGAAGTAGAATATTTTTTTCTGACAGAACATTAGTCTGTCCTAATGGAATGAGAATTATTTCAGACATTTGTAAGTTGAAGTACAATCGCTTCAGCATCAACAGAACCTGACAAAAGCCAGTACAATAATAAGAAGCTATAGTGGGAAAAATCAACATCCCCTTTAAGACAAAGCAGAAGCAGGAACAGGTGACAACACATATGAACATGAGGGAGGATTACAAACTCTCCATTCAGGATTATGAAGAAGACGAGAGAGGCCCGGGAAGAGCAGCAGCTCCTGGCTGTGATTCTGAGCCTCATCTCCAGCTGCTCCCTGCCAGTTTCAAAGGTGACCAAACTTATTACAAGTACTCCTGAGGGGAACATGAATGTCTGGACCAAATTTCCTGACGATTCATTGAATAGTTCACAGCTTTCATGAAAACCTACCAATTTCTACCTCAAGGTGGCGCCAGAGGAAAAGTCGTGGATCACAGAGGTCAATGGGGATCATCCTCTAGGGAACATTCGTGTCTGTTCAAACCTTACGTTGGGTCCCAATTCATTTGTTGGATGTGGTCTAAAGGCTGCATCTTTTGTGGGTCACAGACCACAAAGGTCAAAATGAGATGGTCTGGTTTCTGTGATTTGAATCCCCAGCTTGTCCCGCCCTCATCGCTGTTCCCTAGCAACAGGACTGCAGGTGGACACCACAAGCAACTTTTAGGATCCCTTAGTTTGGCTTTGTATGTAGTTCTTATCTCACTGATGTTCAAGTGTTAATCTTTCTATTAAGTTTGATTGTGTGTTTGATTGACAGCTGAGACTAACTCACGTGGAGCATGTGGATCCACTGGACCTCGGCGATGTGGCTCCATCACCTGATCTGTGCAAACTCCAAATCATACTTCACCACAAAATTGGAGCATTTGTATCCAGGATATTATGCCTTTATTCCTGGATGGTAGGTAGGGGAGATGCATCGTTCATCTTTCTTTAGAGTCTATGGTTTAAACTGTTAATCCATTGGACAGTTGTTGAGATATTTTAGTCTGGACCAAAGTGCATCGACTGACTTTATCAAACATAGAAGTGTTCTATCTGAAAAAAGAGTTTTCAGGCAGCTTTGTTTATCAGAAAGGTTCTGAAGTCTCTATTTATATTTATTGAGGGATTTAGATTCTTTTGCAGCGTGACTTTAATAATTCCCAAAAACGTGACCCTCGACCTGACAGAAAATGGATAAAGGACGGCTGGTGCAGGATACGGGGAGGTGGGTGTTATTATGAGAAGAGGTGAAAGCGCATTTAAAATAAAGCTCGGCGAAACCGTCTCTCCAGACACTTTTATGAACATGGGCCATCTTTCATTGTGCTCTGCATTTATAAAAGCTTGCAGTTTCCCTTTAAACCTGAAAGTAAGTCATCTTATGATTTTGATCATGTAAAAAGGTAGATGAACTGTATTTGTAAAGCACTTTTCCACTTAAAATGCTCTCATCTATAAATCACATTCACACAACGCTTCTATCACACATAATTCATACACTGTCAGCACAGCCGTCAGGGGGCAATTTGGGTCAGTATGTAGGGCCCAAGGACAAGACTGTGGACTGGAGGAGCCAGGGATCGAACCACCGGCCTTCTGGCTAGTGGACGACTCTCTCTGAATTCTGAGCCACGTCATGTATTAGATCATTTATAGGTCATATGGTATTTGCAGCCTATTCCTTAATGAGCTCTGCAATCCTAATCTAGGATTAAGGGACGTGATGTAATATTTTAGATCAGACATTTTGGTTGTTGTGGTTCCTATAACGCCTCTCGGTTGTGACCCCTGTAGCAGGAGTACGGGGTTATTTGAGCCCGACCACTACCTGTTACAGTGACTGTCTGCTGTAGTGTGTCCGGCTGTACAACGGGGGAAGGCATCGATGGAAAGAGGAGAGAGAAAGCTGAGAGATAGTGAAGAAATCAAGGGGTTGTAAAGGAAGGTGACAGCCTGTAGAGGTATGAGTGGCTGTGAAAAAGAGGAGACAGAGCGAGGACAAGGAGGGAAAACCTGAAAATGTACATGAGGTGGAGGGAGAGCAGAAAAACTGTTTGCATGATAGTGAGTAACAGCCAGTGGACGGTTATGTACAGTTTTAATATAAATCAACATGGCATTTAACATTTAATATTGCTAACCTCTATTTTATTTAGGGGCTCCTCACCATGTGCAGCATGGATCCGCTTGTTCATGAAGATGATTATTGACTTGTTACTAGTTGTGTTGTTGTCACATGAGTCTGTTTGGATGAACTGTAAAGAGCAGAAACATCAGACAAAATTGTTTCTTAATGAATCTCAAAAGCAACAACTGAGCACTTGATGTTTAATTTCAAATACAACAAAATGAATAGCATTGGAATATTGTTACTTTGAAAACCATCTGTCTGGATTTAAATGAATTCTGAATCGCCTGATAAAAAATATTTTATGACAGAGAAGTTCTGATTGATTGAAAAAAATTAATAACTTGTTCACTTTTTTGAACTCGTTCTATAACTGTTCAAACTATGACTGCACTGTACCACGGCTGTTGTTAAGTAAAACACCAATAAACCAGCAAACAACACAGCAATTTTTGTAGCCAGTGACTAGTGGACTTAATGGAGCAGGATCCAGATTTCCCCCTGGAGTTGGTAGAGGCCAGAATCCGAGCTAAAAGCAGAGTAAATACAGGATTTACATTCATCAGATGGCCAGAAACATGACTGCAGATGAATACTAATGCTGTTCTGTATCTGCTGGATGGTTAAATATGCAGCTGATTCCTCACAAGTTTGCTATATTAACTTTAAAATGTGTGGGTATTTTCTTTTTTAAAGAAACAAGCTCTTTCCACTGCCGCCCATGGGTAAAAATGCTTTCTGCAGTCAGGGTATTGAGTTTTAGATAGATTTCACAAACAAGAAGTCTGTCGCTAAAGATTCACAGGATCGCTCAGCTCAATGTTACACTGCAGGGCATCTAAGAAGAGTCCCCCCTTGTCCCCTCGGCCATACTGCAGTGCAGATCCCCCATTCGAAGCACCAGAGTCCAACTGGTGCTTCTTTGGCCGGACATTACTGAAGGATAAATCAAAACTCATGGCAGTAAGATCCACTCCGGAGCTGCATGAGCCCCCGAGGCAGATTTCACAAAAAGCCGGTGTAGAGAAGCAGATGTTCATTGGTCCAATATTGGATATAAATAGTGTCACTTGTTTTTAATTCTCCTGCAGTATTAAAATTAGTGCAACATAAGCTCCATGTCGTGTTAAAAATAGATAAAGCACATTCACCTGGTTGACCTGAGAGCAGGACCTGACAGAGACTCTCTGCAGTTTCTCTCTGTGTCTAATTAAAGACTAAAACTAGAGGAGGTGAGAGGGCAGAAATAATTAAAAAAGAAAGAATACAAAACGATCAAAGTGTTTAAAACATGATGCAGTTTTAGGGAGAAGTCCACAAACAGTTTGCCTGATGTGGAGAGTGACTGCTACTTTATTATTATCAAACTGAATGGACACAGTCGTGGGTAAATGTGTAAGACTCAATACAGGTCCTGAGATACAAGGCTTTCAGGTCAAATATCAATAACAGGAACAAGAAAACAGGTATTTACAGACTCTAAATGTTTAATTCTATACAACAGATACATAGAAACAAAAGTGTGATCATGTCTTGACTTGATATTTGTCCTTTAAGAATCTGTTTTGTCCTTGAACTGACTCCTGTTACAACTCCGGCTCAGTGTGTGCTGCCCCCAAGTGGAGAAACTGTGACAAAACACAGAGACGGAAGACAAGTGCAGACAAGTGCAACCTTTTTGAAGTTTACAATTAAAGTGGATTTCATTTATATCTATAAATTATAGAATTATGAAGCATTCAGCCGTGGAATGAAACTTAGAACAATTACTCGGATAATTTAGTTTATATCTTTACTCCACCATGTTTAAGATGGTTATTATCTCTGAGCTTTTGTCACTTTACCAATTGATATTGTAAGACAAAATAAGATAATACATTTAAGTCTTAAAAAAAATCCTAATTAACAGGTCTTTTTTAAAAAAAAATTATAAATGAGTCCTAAATCTTCATGTTGACTTGTCCAGGGTGACTCCCACCTCTCGCCTAATGTAAACTGGGATTGGTTGCAACTCCCCCCAGATGAATGCATGGATGGAACATCATTTTCTCAATACATTTTTAAAAAACTCAGTCGAGCACATAACCTCCACCAAGGCCCAACAGTCCCCTCAAATAAAGCTTAACCAAACTGCACACATTAATTCCCTGATTTTTTCAGGGAATTAATTTTGCATCAGCTCTGTACACAAAGCAGCTGGCGTCATGCTCATTGGAACTAACGCTCACTTCAGTGTCACCACACACGAACAACATGCCGCAGTCAGGCTGAGCAGACGCTCTCGCTCAGGTGACATGGACAGAGATGGATTTTGACGTTTCACAATAGAAAGCAGTGATGGACATGACGGTGAAAATCTGTGCACGGATGTGATGCGATTGCCAGTTGGCTTCATCTCATCTGATTTGAATGGGAGTCATATGGTGTGAAGGACCGATTACACCAAATGTTTGTTTGGCTACATTACAATCACCATAACGTCTTTTACACATTTACAACGGCTGGTAATTGTTGTTGTCATGATGTAATCAGAGTCTATGCTCACTGTCATTGTGAATAAAACGTAATTAACGAGGTCGGTTTCGAAACCCGTTTGTGTGGAACTGGCTCCAGAGCTCCTTCAGAATTATTCCTTTTACTTAGTGAGTCCTCCTCAAACAGACTTCAAAATACTGTCACTTTCTTTTTGTTTGTGTGCTCGACGTTGTGAGCAGAGCTTTTTATATTCAGTCTATGATGCAGAGTGAAGTTAGAAAACTTTGTGTTCATCCTACCTGGTTTATCTGCATTGTGGATTATCAAGTGTGTGGTTTATATACAAGTTTAAATGATTTACTTTACTTCTGTTACGTTTTCATGCTTTCAACACAATCTTCAGACCCAAAGTGCTGCTGGCCTGTTTATTCAACATGTGTTCATATTGAACGTATAGCGAGTTCGAATCACGCTTCACTGGGGCCTTAACAATACACATGCTGAGTGTGAAGCCGATAAGATGAGTGGTTTTTGACACAGGCCGATAGTCACTTGTGGAATTAGTAGTTAGGTATAATTTAACTGGCTTTTATTGCTCAAACTCAGATGGAGAGGGAAATTGAGCTTTTCTGCCCTTTCTTCTTTTTGGTGCTTCCTCTTTACTGCTGTTGTGTTGTAGCCGTGGTTTCCGAATCTGTTGGGTACGACTGTAATCTACACACATGCAGAAGCTTTTCTTCAAAAAGGTAAAAGTTTTGGTTTTCTTCTCAGAGATTTTGAAGAAAAAATCTTCAGCCCAGATGTTCAATGAAAGACGGCTGCATTTCTATTTTACAGTGGTGAATAAAAGAGTTAACTCGATGAGCCTCAGTTGTCATCAAAAACATTTGAAATTGCTATGTTATATTATTAAGTCACATTCACATGAATAAATCAAATAAGTTGAGTGATTTGATGAATTATTTAAAGTTATACATAAATATATACATTAAACACATAAGCTTTATGTAATTGAAATATATAAAGTCAACGTTTTAGGCATCATTATTTTGTCTGTGCATGAAAAAAATATGTACACTAGTTGTGCATATCAAAATTATGTTTTCTAAGGATAATTAATTTATGTTGAATGAACACACTGACTTATTTATGTTGATTTAAAGATTTAGTCCTATGTTGATAATATTTAATCAGCTTATGCTAAACCAACATGACTTTATGTTAATCTATAGCTTTTTATATTTTAAGCAAACAAGATCTGTAATCAGAGAATATCCGTAGCACATGAAAGTGCAGTATTATCTCAGTTTAATATGATATGTGAGGAAACAGATAACAAGTCTGGGTCAATAGCAGTCATGTCACGCTCGTTATTATTTGCCTATGAATGGAGACTGTCTCTACATGTTATCCCAATGCAGAGACAGGCTGGCGACTCCCATCACAAAACACCCTAATCGGCTGCAGTCTAATGTTTATTTAAGGTTCTCATATAAAATATTAAAGGTATCAAGAGATGAATAAAGTCACAATTTATTAGACAGATTTCTCCTTAAAGTCGTTGAATCAACAGGCTCAGGGAGGTGGTATGGGTTTTAGATCAGATTAAGTATCTGAGTCAGTGAACGAGACCAATTTTACTCCAGGGAGGTTAAAAGATGTGTGATAGCATTTGTTGAAAATCTGCTGTAGTTCAATTTAAGATCAGGCAGATTGTTTGTGGAACGTGTGCGTTCTATCCAAGAGCTAAAAAAGAAGAAACCTGTGGGTGGCAGCTTGAACAGGCCCAATGCCACTGCTCTTACATTTGTTAAAACAACAGAGATATCTGTGCAAACACTTTGTTTCCAAGTCTCAGAGGAGGATTCTGCCTCCGGTGGAAAATGTGTTTTTCTTATTATTATTTCACGTGGATGTTTGACGTTCGCTGTGCAGAATGTAACATGGGACATTTGACACGAGTGGCAGGTTTTCTTTCGTCCCCAGAAAGAGCAAAGTTTCTCTCTGTTCACCTTATAGCAGATTTTAACATGTGATGCATGAGCAGTATGAACATGACTTTGTGTCAACTAGTGTTTAAGTCAGTCATGGTTCAGTTTACAACTTACAAAAATGTAAAGAAGAAACTCAAAACCTCTGAGAATGATCAATATTTGTTGTACAGATAGATTCTGCATTTTTCAATGAGAGAGGATGAGTAGAATTAATACTATATGTTTTAATGAAATCTTAACAGTGTAATTCTATTTTTATACAGTTTGACAGGGTCTTTAATAGTTTTTCTTTTAGTTTATCTCGAAGATTACTGTGGAGAGTTGTTTACTGGAGTTCTGTCTGCAGAGTTTTCTTTGGGCCTGAACATTACCTATTAATCACATTATATATATTGATTTACTCTATTGTACTTTTGAAGTATTTGTCAAAGCTTCCAACAAGTGAGAGAGTTAAACTGGAAAAAATAAGTGCAAGTGTTTTTTTTTCTCACTGTTTTTCTCAACCAAGGAAGAATATATGAACACAATTATAACACACCTATATGTTTACGATTTTAATTTTTTTCAGCTGACCAAAGATAGTTCCGATTTACATGGTGAAAGTGCACATTCAACAATCTGCAAATGTTTAGTTTTTTATATTGACAATAGTCAAAAAATTGTAAATAGTCAAAAAGAAAAATCAATATCAAAGCATCTTCTTTAGATAATATGAGTCATCAGACATGTTTATAATTTTATAAATACAAATATATAATTCTATAAAATATACAACTACATACATACATAATTTTAAAACTTCACCACAGAGGTATCAGAAGCTGAAAGTGACTTATCTAAAACACTTAAATCTAAGTGTTACACATGGTTTTACCAGTAATCTGTACATCATGACTCACTGTGCTGCAGTGGGTTCTGGGTAGTGTGTTAAAGCTCACAGACTCATGTGCATGTTGATGGTGTGTTTATGTTTTGTTTGCTGGTGTGAGTTACAGTAAGCCTGGGGCTGTATTAACATGTGATGGAGCCTCAACGGATATGGGCTCATCTCGTTAATGTCCTTACTGCAGATGTGAGCAGGACGCCATCTAGTGGCGATGGTTAACAGTACTGCTCAGTTTGACCAAACAAGCAATACTCAAATCCTCCCCCTCTGTTTTTAATGTGTGATTATGTGTATTTTATATTTAATGTTTGATTTTTACATGTATCGTATATTTTATGTGCAATTATAATGTGTATTTCATATTTTAACATAATTATGACATTTGTTTTATATTCTTAGTTAATTGTTTTTACTTTGGTTTCTGTTTTTTAACGTATGTAAAGCGTCTTTGAGTATTGTTAAAATCGCAGTATTAATACAAAATTGTATTATCATTATTATAAGACATGGACATGATTAAGAGAACCTTTATGTCTGTTTTCCATTTCTAGGATCTGGATTTGTCTAAAAATGACAATTGTTTATTGTTGTTGTTAGTGATGCTGAAGATGCTGCATAGTTCGCACAACTACAGGTGAACATCTGGAAACAGAGAAATATGTGTATATGACTTCATTGTGGTGTTGGCATTCTACACAGCTTTGTCGTATTACTCTGTACTTGTGTGTTAAACACCGTGAGGCTGGAGCTTCACTCAGTACTTTCCCTGTAATTACATTTGAGCAGGGACATTGAACAGCTTCCATTTCCAAGAGTGAACACATTCAAAGCTGCTGCTGCTGATGTTACGCTCAAACCAAATGTTACTTTGCCGTCTGACAGAAATCTGACAGAAAACCCTAAATTAAAGAGAAACCCTGAGTGTTTGTTGTGATAAGTGTTTATGTAAATGAGAGCTCTCTTCATAAACACATTTAGAGGATTTGAAAATGAATCACATTTGGCCGAGCTTTACACGAGAGTCGAGTCAAACCAGGGAGACTCAACAAGTACAAAAAAACACAAGTTGTTTACTTCAATAAATTAATCCCCAGAACTTTTACTCCATATGTATATTTTTCATCCAAAATGCCAATTAAACCCCTGCGATTCAAATATTTCAATTAGGTTCAGATAGCCACAAACAATTTCCCCCTCTTTTTTTTAAAGGTTACACCTTCAATTTAAGCGCAGAACGTGGCAAATTCTCATCTGACATAATCTGTCATTGCAAAAATGAAAGGTAGATGAAACACAGGCTGCAAGTAAACAAGTGCACAGTGGAGGAGCTGGAGTTCAACAGCCGCTTGTTAAAGTGGAGCCGCCGCTTGATGAGCGATTTAATTTGGTCCGCAGGGAACAAATTAAAGTGAACATCATTAGGCGAACAGAATTCATCTCAACTACAATGCAGTGTTAAAAAAACTATACAATAGGCTGACGTCAATCCGTACTTTTATAATTTCAAAGGAGTCCCATGAAAAGTTCAAATGTTTTAGCGCGTCTGTCAGAGCTTTTTTTGATTCTCTACCATGTTTGTGGCTCTTCAATCACAGGCAAGGTCCCTTGTTGTTTCAAGACAGAAATTTAATTAAAAAAATCCAATGTATTACAGTTTTCCTGCGATTTATTTAAAACTTCATAAGAAGGAATATTTGTAGTTTTAAGACCCCAAAACAATCTTATCAGGTTTCTCTCTTGAGCTCTAACAAGAGCACTAGGATTTATCATTGGTGCCTCTCCTCTCTTGTTGTGTTTTGACCCACAGCAAATAAGAAACAATCAAAGTTTAATTCTCAGGTTTTCTTTCCTATAAGTTTACTTACTTACTCATTTATAAACACTGCGTCATCAGACCCTTATATCTAAAAATCTAAAATTTTTCCTTTGAATAAAACTCACTTCACCCGACAGCTTTACTCTCCTTTAACTAATGCAAAGTTCAAAAGAAAACTGGGAATTGTCCATTTCCTCACTGAGTATAAAGACCAAACTGGATCTATTGAGCACATTATGTACTCTACCGTGTTCTACAGACATCGCCTACACTGTACATTTGCAATATTCATTGCCACTAGTTATACATTTATATGTTTTACTTGTTAAATATTTCACTCCACTGGAAGAAATAACATTCAGAGTGAGGCTGTGGAAGAACATACATTTTAAAACCTTGTTTTCATCATGTTATTCTAAGGCTTCAGCTGCTTTGAATTAAGCTCTGTGTCGCCGTGATGATGTTATAACAAGTTTTAACCAGTGGACGTCAGTGAATCCTGTTTGATTCTTGGAACATGTTTGGACTGACGTGTGTACATGACCATCGCTGACTGTGGCCATGACTTTTTAAAACTTCAACTGACCAGAATGAAACATCTGATCACAAAAGTCAGTCAAGGTTTCTACTGAACCGCTCATCCAAACAATGCAGGTCAGAGGAAATGGCTTCGAGGAATAGAAATAGCTCTTCATCATCTCTATCTAGGCTGTGCCCATTCCCTGAGGGGGTTTGGGGATAGCCTGAGGTGAGACCTGGAAAGGGAATCAAAAATGGAATGGGTTGTTTAAATAGGGCAGATGTTCCTTTTGCACTCCTTGACTCAGGAGGATGAGCCTGAAGTTTTACCTTCAGTGATGTTCAGCAGGCGCGTTTGGGATGAGAGCGCGAGGAGAGAAATACATGCTGCTCCCTTCACAAGACGAGGAGCCTGCACATTGTTTAAACTGAGCACAAGGCCATTTGTCATCATAAATCAGTCACATACACACTGTCCTCAGATGCCTCCGTCTCAAAGAAATACTGCAATATATTTTTTACCTCTGCCAATGACGTTGTTTTCATCATAATATATGTCTATGAGCAGGATTACTCAAAAATTACACTGAAGTGATCACTGTGACATTTTGTAGAGGGAAGGGGGTGGCCTGAGGAAGAATGCATAGTTTTGGAGCAGATACATAATTTGTTGTTGATAGGGCGTTAACCTACTGGCTAATTTACCACTGGACACCACGTATAACATGACAACCTGTATTTAGGGTACATAATCCTTTTTGGACATCACAGAGTAGATTCTTGTATTTATATAGCCAACAGTTTGTTTTAGGTTTTGGCCAATCCAAGCAGGGATTTCTACATTACAGTGTTTTAGTCCATCTGACAAAATATCTCAGCTACTGTTGGACCATGAAATACAACAAAGCTGTGCTGGATTGGGTTCTTTAAGACCCAATATCAATGAATTAGGTCACCAACACTTCTCAATGACTGCTAAATGGACCTCTATGAAGTTTGATAGTTACTAATACATCCCTCAGGATGAGTTGAAAATCCTTCGGTGATTTCCTCCTCTGGCACCACCCTCAGGGCAACGTTTCAATTTATCCAAACCCAAGCCATTCCCATCAAACTCAATTGTATTTTAAGTTAAGTTCTAACGAGGAAATGTTAGCATGCTAA
Source organism: Hippoglossus stenolepis (assembly GCF_022539355.2). Classification (NCBI taxonomy): domain Eukaryota; kingdom Metazoa; phylum Chordata; class Actinopteri; order Pleuronectiformes; family Pleuronectidae; genus Hippoglossus; species Hippoglossus stenolepis. The sequence goes on from NC_061500.1 coordinate 14,152,952, forward strand.
TGGGTAAACTATGATGGCGACCATGGTAATCATTGAACCCAGCGTTGCATCAACATGCTAAAATCTGAAAATGGTAATAATTATAATTATTTAATAATGGACGACACGTCTCCACTTCCTCTTACTATCCAGAAATACAGGGGATGGAGCCTTGGTAACAAGGTCCCGCCCACAAACATGCTCGACCAATCGTTTGAGTCTCAGCTGTCAATCATGACGTTTCAGTCCATTTTTATGGCATCAAATATTAAAAATAAATTAACAGCACTAAATAAACAATGTGTGAACTCCTTAAGATTACAACAAACATCTTTGACAACATTGGATTTATGATCTATACTGCAGCCAGTCACCAGGTGGCGACAGACTCTTTAGCTTCTCTTTTGGCGGCTGTCATGATATCCATCTTTGGTCAACGGTTAGAATGATGAGGTGACACATCGATCAGATGACAGGTCGACACTAGACTGAGTGATGCACACCAGTAAAATGCAGTGACTAGACAAAAGTTCATTAGAATATCAAATGCCTTGTTTGCTCAAACGCACAATAACCACGTTATCAGCGCATTAACCAGCATTATAAACGCAAAAAGATTGCACTTTAATCATGACACTGGAACCATCCATCGTACATAAACACAATTTTATTCAGCCTGATATAGGTTACACATGGGGAAAAAAATCAAATTCTAAGAGAACTACTTCCCTTTGTTGAGCTAATGATATGACAAGTTTGAAATTAGCTTCAGATCCCCACTTGGAAGCTTTCAACATTAGCTGCCGTGGGCTGTGAGGAATTAAGCATAATCACATGCTACGACTGACCTGAGGCCTTTTTTTTTTCTCCTTTCTTTAAAAATAATACAAAAAAGAAAACACTCCCCTCAGCAGTCAATATGTATCTCACTAAATGATATGGAATGTTATCTTGGAAATGCAGGTAAAAAGAAAAGTGTTCTCCGCAACACCAGAAAACAAGAAACGGAATAAAAAAAACTGATTCCCAGAAGTCTGTTCCCAGGCTGCTACTGTGTGTGAGGCACTGAGAAAACACCACCTCAGTCCTAAGTGTGTTCAACAACAAAAACAACTGAAACCCGCCGCTGCGATTCAGCCTCGCTATGCCTAAAAAAAACGTGGATATGAGCAGAAACCACCTGGATGCTCGATAGTACAGAAGGTACATAAAATTTACATTGCTCGCAAATCAGCTTTGAGGTCTAATATATTACGACCGACAGTCATCGACACAAAGCAAAGACTGATGAGGGAGAAGAGGGAGAGGGTCTTAACATTGAACTAGTGTTAGTATTTTTTTTTTTTATTTCACAAAGTGCAAATTTTCATGTATATTACATCATAACCAATTTTTTTTATTTTTAGAAATTGTTCCTTTTCTATTATATAACAATGAAAAATGGGTAATTTCACATACCCCCCTCAAACCTAGCCATAACCCCCCCACCCCCCACCAGCTATTCATCAGAATATATAAAAAAGAAAAAAGAAAAGGAATCACTAAATACATGCTGCAATGACGCTCACTGATTTGTTTGAAATTTGACCATAGCCTCCTTTTTTGGCCCGTTGAATCTCTTACAGTACACCGTTTCTGTCAGCGTGCGTTTATAGTTAAAATCTATATATTAATCTATCATTAAATATTATGCCTCTTGCACAGTCTTGCATGCACTGAAGAGCCTTTTGAGCAAGCTGTACAAGAAGGAGAGGCGTGTGGACGGACGTGGTCAGGCTGTAGGCTCTGGGCCAGGTCCAGGCACTCTTTCGCCACCTGTAAACGTTTTTTTTTTTTTTTGCCCTTTACTCCTTGCAACCATGTCAGTCCAAAAGATGGTTCTCCAGTGTGTTTTTGTCAAGTGAGCATTTGTTTTTGTGTGTGTAGGTGTGTGTGGTCCTAAACTCAGTCTCACAACAGAACTGCGTAGATCACTGAAGTTTTGTTCCAAGCTTTCGTTGTCTGTTCCTAGAAAGGAGAAGAAGAAAAGTTGAGTCACGCAACGAATGTAACAGACTAAAGGTCACTGTCACACAAGCTTTTAAAACTGTGATCTATCAGTGAGTTTTCAGAATCAGGATCAGACTCAGAAGAGGCTTTCAAACATTCATTTCTAACATTTCAAGAAGAGAAAGAAGAGGTCACAGAAGGAATAGACCTCTGTGCCATGAATTGAGGTCGATGTTAAAAATAGTTATGGATAAACTTTAAAGGTCCAATTAGAAAACTAGAATTACCACCTCCTAGTTGTATGCCTCAATCAATAGTTTATATACATGTAGCATATTAATTCTTCTGTTATGGCCAAAAGATGTGTTTTGAGTGTAATCAGTTCATTCTTGAGTCCAGGTTAACGTTTGTGCATCTGTCTACGGCTGTTGCAAAATTATAATGTTCTGATTAGGACTATCATATCTTTTATGACAGACAAGCATGTTCCCAGCATGCAAACTAGCTCCAATTAGCTGCCACTTATAATAACTTTATTTGTATAACACTTATCTAAACGAGGTTACAAAGTTCTTCACAAAAAAGTTCATGGGAAAATGAAGAATCAATTGTAATAAAAGATATTCTGTTTATTCCAATTTAAGAGCCAAATCATAAGATAATAAGGTCAAGACCTTAAGTCTATAGAGAAACCCGACAGTTCCCACATATATCAGGCTAGAAATGGTTGCTATGGAACTGGAGGACACTTGCGGGCAAAGTCATCTTAAGCAGACAGTCACAACAGTAAAGCATCAGAGAAACAGTGTGTGGGGGGTATTTTGGGTGGCAAAGTTAAAAACAAAGATAAGGCTGGTTGTGGACTTAAAGCTTCTGGTCTTAGATTACAGAGACAACAAATGTGCGGATACACTTTCTAGTTTGCCACCGTGAAGCAGCAGAGGCACAACAGACAAGAAGAGCAACGTCAAGTGTGCCACCTCCTCTGAATGCACATTTTGGCAAACTCAACTTTGCCAGTAGCTTTCACAAATGCTGGAGCATGTTATTATAAATGTATTTGAACTCGATTTTTTTGAAAAAGTGAAAGCCCTGGTGTTATTTGCATCCTCATTAATAATGTAGCCTATGTCACCTGTAGAGGAGGTGTAGGCAGACTTGACTGTGCCACTTTCTGGTGTAACTGGGCTGTAGTGGTGATAGACGTGGCATAGTCCCTTACCTTGCCTCTGATCTGGTCACTGTATACTCAAACCACAGGATGTTGGGAATCAGGCTTGTGTCTCGCACCAGGAAGTACTCTGATATTGGCCTGTGAGTTACAAAAAAGGAGAATTACAGTATACAAGTGGAACCATAATGGAGCAGTCTGATCCACTTATTCAGGCTGAGGATAAAATCGTCTTCCCCTGTGACACAAGAAGGAGGCAGTGAAATGAGAGTGCCACTTACCACGCTGCTATTTTAGGGAATATTGGTGTCAGCACCTCTTGTGTGATAAAGAACCAGATTATTCCGATCGTACTACCGACCACTCCGCCGTAGAAAACCTGGCTCCAGCTGTGATACAACAGGTACACTCTGAGAATGAAAGGAAAATTTTGTATTTTAAGTAGTGTCAAAACTTTTGTGTTCACAGTCAAAATGGTGTTTTTTGTAAAATTTGGTTTCTTGTCCCAAAGAGTGAGCAGCTGATCAACCCAACATTATTAAACTACTCTCTCATCCTCCCACCAGTACAAGTACTGGTAAAGGTAAAACATAGCATGCTTATTGACATTCATATATTTTCAAAGCCGTCTAGTCGACTAATCAATTAGCTGATTGACATTAAATGAAAAAGTACTCCATTCACTACATTCCCTCTATAACTTCCATTAATACCATACACCTGGTAAGATACACACGTACACACTTGTGTAAGATAGTACAATCTCACAACAAGAAAACATGTCACAGACTACAAGGTACAAAAATATATAAAAGAAAATATGAGGAGTAAAAACTCCTTTTGACAATACATAGAAATACTGAAAAACACCAAACACTTTGGTTTTAACACTTATTCATTCTATTATACTTATAGATGTCCAAAGTCAATCAAAAGGATCAATATCGGGGCCAGTCACAGCATATATTAAAAGATTGGTATTGGATAAAGTAAACTGAATTAAATTATCTTTTCTTTGTTTTGTCCCACTTGAGCCTTCTAGTGTTGCAGTGCGATTCAGTTAATAGTTTTGAACAAGGACAAGGACATTGAAACACTGGTGGAAGATTGAGCTCTGGACCCGAACCGGCCCTTGAACTGCCTTCCACGGCCCGTGGAAAAGGGGTCACTGTGTATACCCAGGCTCTTACACTCATCCATACAATAAGCACCTAATAAAACTACCGAAATAATACTACCACATTTTATCATCTCTCTTATCATGCTGCACTTTTATATAAACCTCAGACTTTAGGAATCATCTGAAGATTTGAAGGAGGTGGGAGGAGGACTTGGTAGTCAGTCACCTACCTGCTGTATGAGACCGATAAGGCCAAGCCCAACAGGATGATGGACAGTACGTGTCTCCACAGCAAGTCCACACATCGAGCATTGTTCGTTTGATGCATTCTGAAAGAAGAGATGAGGATGAGCTCACATCATGGCATCTACTTCATGTGAAGGTGGAATGAAAACATCTGATGAGTTCTTAAATATACGCAATAACTGTAATAATGAAATACATACCCTGGAATAAACCCATTAAATAACAGATGTAAATATTTATAATGTAAATTTAACATGAATACAAGGAAATCAATGGTGGGCCTGAGGTCTTCATGACAACTATTCAACATTACAGGAAGTGAAACTGTTTAGTCTGCTTTGTCATTTCATATGAAAACATGCCAGTGACATTAAATAGTTTAAAATCCAACTTGAAACGAACAGAAAATAATACAGTATTTTATACTTCTAAGAATTTCACAGCTGAACATCTCCACCCTTAAAACTCCCCCAAAAGCCAGAAGAAAAAAACTCACCTTAAATAAAGGAAAAGAAAGAAGTAAACAACAAAGAACCAGATAAGCTGGGAGTGAGCGGATGGCATCCCATAATCTGAGTACAGGGTTGTGTGAGCCCCTGCAGAAAGACAACACAATCTCATGTAAACATTTATTTACTGCATCGAGTTCATCTCAATTGTTAGTGTTAATTCAAAACTATCAACTCAACCAAAATGTATAACTAAGAGCAAAAAAGAACAACATACAAATATCTGGCTAGGGTTGGGTGATAAAACAGTATATATCCAATTAGGAATACTTTTTATATTTCAGTTCTTCAAAAGCTACATGTAACGGTTTTCATTAACATGACACAAATTTCTCTTATTTATGTAGTTATATTATTACACATATCAATAAATCATTGTATTTAGTGTATATAGTGTAGCCTAATAAAAACAATAACTGTATTTAAAACAGCTATTACTAGAGAATGTGTAGTATATATCGTACTGTCAGCATCTGACCCAAAAACAAACAAGATGAAGATAAACCACACAGCTGAACTCGCGATAACGGGTCACAGATAACAGAGGAAGATATTCTGGCGGCTGTGATGTTGTTGTACTGTTGCCCAACACTGCGACAGACTAAAGCCAACAGCTCGCTCCTTCACTCACCTGCACACGGACGCGGCTCTCTGAGAATGTGCTTCAGCACCCAGTTCACCCCATCATTCAGCACCAGCCCACCAAAGAAGGAAATCTTCATTTGAAAACACCACAACAACACAGGTCAACACATTAGCACAAATAAACGTGTGGCTTGTCTGACAGCACGGCCACGCGAGTCAGTTGACAACTTCTCAGATTGTCTTTTTTAAAACGTGATGATGCTCTTTCTGGAATACCAAACTCCAGGTGCACGTGCAGGACTCACCGTGTGCAGCTCCCGTTTAAACACTATGAGCGTGACAAAGCCCACGAGGATTGCTATGGGCAGGAGGCTGATGTAGGCCAGCACTTGTCCCGTTAGATCGCCTGCAACACAGAGACACAGTGGTGGTGTTAGAAACCCCGGAACAGTCACCTGGTGGTGGGAGTGACACTCTGAGACCCAGTGAACCCGGATGGCTGAAACAGTGATGTAGCAGTGACCACAGACAGGAAGCAGCTACACCTTCATCTTGCAGACCATAATATTTCATTAGGTTGGCTAGGTCAGCTTGATCTTATGAGGGTTATGCTAGCTGTACTAAACAGTGTCCGTCCATAGAGTTAGCTACTGCGTTGGCATTACTCCTAGCTACAATGCTACACAGGTGAACAGCTATGTGCTTCGGCTACATTAAAAAATCATATTTAGCTTTTCTTAACGCCTGAGTTTGTAGAATATTTCTTACAAGACACGACACATTCGCTAACTCCTCGTTAATTGTACCAAAGTCGATGTGAAGGCAGCTAGCAGGCTAGCTAGCCTTCATTGTGGACATTGCTGCTCACTGCGCATGCGTGGCTGTCTCACAATTTAGCAGTGCGGGCTGCGTTCCCCTGCTGCCACCGGGCTTTTAGCGAGTCTCACTATTTGGCAGCGTCGCCAACGGCCGCGTCCATTCAGTGCGCGAGAAAAAACCCATAAGCTGCGGTCAGATAACCAGCGGCCGGTGGAGCGAGGAGCTTCGGTGCTCAGAGACAGATGTGCAGTGTACGTACCCTCCGCGAACTCGACGTGAGTCAGAGAAATAGACCGCCATCGAGGTGGTGCCGAGCACTGCTCCTCCGCCGCCATCTTACCCGGACACAGCCGGGCAGTCCCAGCGACACGCCCCACACACGTGTCCGACCAATGGCGAGCCGAGCTGCGTGTTCAAACGGGCCCCGGCAGCCGAGCGGCCGTCCAATCACAGCAGCCCACCGGAAACCCGCTCCTCTGCCCATAGAGCAGAATTATTGAATGAACCAAAAACACAAAGTCCAGCTCCGCGCCTTAAAGCTCTCATCATGCTCTCATTCAGAAAGCTATTAGTGATTTATGAATTAATTCAGTTGTTTGCCCAAATGTTCACTGCACGTGGAAATCTCTGTATTTTGAGTGATATTATCAAATGTTTCCAATCATAGTGTATATAAAGATGGACGACGTCACTTCTCATCAAAAGTGAAGCCAAAGTGTCAGGGTCGCCATCTAGTGGCTGACTGCAATTTGGGCCATAAATCCTGCCTCCTCCATGTGAAGCCTTTTTCAGACATGACCTGGGGGTAAAATCCGAAGCATTGGCTGCAGAGTTTACCTGCAGTTTGCATTTCACACGACCACAACACAGCGAGAGGTTTTCTGCAACAGCAACAAATCCTCTGCATTATTATTCAGGCGAGAGGTGGAGCAGCCGGGTGCAGCAGACAGAGGCAGGAAGTGATGTATTAACTCTGCTGTGGAGATCAAGTGATTTTCTTAACAACACACATATAACTTACTGACACTTAAATCAACACTATTGCTTAATAGGTCAGTTGCAAGCAATTCCAAAGAGTGGGACTGCAACTAGTGATTATTTCCATTAATTGTTCTGAACAATATCTCTCTCAATTAAACAATGGTGTAGTTTATAAAATGTGTAGATTCCTGTTGTTAATTGCATTATGTCACTGAAATATTTTCATGAGCATTACTATTACTCACGTTTCTATTTTACGTCTGTTAATTTGTTTTGCCCATTCAAAATTAGATTGTGCATCAATCAATCAAATTTAATGTGTATATATTCACAAATCCGAATTTGTCTCATAGGGCTTAACAAAGTGCAACATCCTCTGTCCTTAACCCTTAACCCTCAACAAGAGTAAGTAAAAAACTACCAAAAAACCTGAAAGGGGGAAATGTAGAAACCTCAGAGAGAGCCACATGTGAGGGCTCCCTCTCCCAGAACGGACAGAAGTGCAGAGATGCTGCCTCCGATAATTAGAGGAGTAGAGCACTATACTGAAAAACCTGATTAAGTGCAAATTAACCTCTTTGGGGAGTGTGTCCCTCTAACTGTAAACCCTGAAGCAAAAATAGATGTGTACAGTCTGAAAAGTGTAGGAGAAAATGAAACGCAGGATAGGATTCAAGATAGAAAGATGTCATGCAGGGTAGTAAAGTATTAATATTTTGTGAATATGTGTAACATGGACAAAAAGACAAAGAGTCTCTCTGAAATGCATATTTTCATGAAACGTGTGGTTAAAGTGCTGGTTTTAATTCAAATATAATAATAATAATAATAATAATAATAATAATAGAACACACACTTTACATTGATACATTTTTTTACAAGTATAATATTTCAATGAATAAAATTAAATGTAGTTATATTATAATAAATCATATAAAAGATCATAAAAGGACATAAAGTGGAAAAGCTGTTGTGTTGTGTTTTACTTCATCACTGTCATTTTTGAGTGCAGTTATATTTGCTTAAATGAAAAGACAAATATGCATTTATAATGTCTTACTGTAGAGGTAGGATGTAGATATGAGGTTATTAACTCGTTCAGCAAAACTACAGCAGGAGTTTGAGCGCCCTCTACTGACCTAATATTGAACTATATTTTCGTGGTCCTGTAAGTGAATGGGACACGGTCCAAACTAAAAAGTCAAAGTATACTTTGAATATACTTGTCTCAAACCTTGTTTCTGTAATTGTAGGTACTTCCTATCCCACTGAGTTATTTGATGCAATAAAAACTGGGTGAAACATCATGATTGACAGCTGTGACTGACTCATGATTGGTCGACTGTTTTTTAGTCATTTACATATACCTTCTTACTGTAACAACAAAACAATTTGTATAAGAACAGTTTGATTCCCGGTGCAATATGAAATACAATGAGCCGTCATCCACTGATGAAAAAAAGGCGAATAAATATATGATTTAATAACAAAAAAAATCACATTTAATTAATATGGAGAATCAAAATCAATGGACAGGTTGTGCTGGCATTGTAATTTAACAATAGAAAAGACAAAAGGCATGAATAGGACACTTGTAATGTATTGCATTAAAATCATTTTGGCCATCAGAAATCCTCGTAAAACTATAATCCCCTAAGTGATTGCCTGAATATTGACTTTCAAATGACTTTCAGTTCCTAAACATTTCATTCAGAGTATTTCTAATTGGGGCTTTTGAAAAACTAACAACAACAGCAACTATAGGGATGAGCCTGCTTCGAAATGCTGCAGTACATATATGATTGATGCATTTTGAAGAGAGTCTACATTGCGAAACATGCAAAGGCTGCTGGAGGAATCAAACTGATCTACTCTCATGACACAGTGGAAGCAGACCAATCATAGGAGACTAACAACCTAAACATTAGCATTTGCCTGCATGATACATACTGCTGATGATCTACAACAACGGACTGAAACTGGGGAGAAAACAGATTACTAAAGCAGTTCATCAGGGATTTGATCACACACAGTCAAGATGTTTACATTCAACATGGACACTAAATCATTAAAGTTATCATAGTAACCAGAATAAATATCTTGCGTAACATAGGTTTCTGGGAATATAGTTTTTTTTTTATACTATGTGTTCTGTGTTATCAACAGTACATCACTTCTGTCGTGGAGTAATTTCAACTGCTTAATTATTGTTCTCAAACTAATTATTCAAATTATAAGAGTTGTGGGACATTCCTGTATCTTTCTGCTTTTCTGATAAAGTGCAAAATGCTTCAGAACACAAAGCTGCATATCTATCAAAACACAGAACTAAATCTTTTTCTGGAAAGGCTCCATCTCCAGCTGCAAGTTCATGTGTGATTGAAAAGGAAATAATCATCAGAAATAATCCCTTCAATGCTGATTCTGGACAAAGGATTGCATTGCATTTAAAAATAAAGACTTATGAGCTCTGACCTTCAGAGGCATGTTGCAACAAGAGCTCAGATCACAAAATTAATGCATAACAATGTATGATAAAAGAAATTCCTGTGAATTTCAGAATGAGACAGAAATGTTGCAGACAACCACAAAGCCACTGTTTCCATTTTCATGAATAATCATATTTCATTAAGATTAATTAAGTTTTTGATAGTTTTCTTTAACAAAAATGAGCTTCAGTCTGCATAAAACTCCATTTCACTTGGCATCTTCGCGTCCCTTCAGTGTCTCCGTGCTCCAACAAGCTCAGTTATTGGGAAAACAAGAGGAACACAGGGGTTTTCATCAGTGCACTTATGTAGGTAACAGTCAGACTGTACAATGCCCACTTCTTCAGTAAAAGTCTGCATGAGATCAGACACAAAACAACCTTAGACTAATACTGGTGCTGTTACTGGTCGTGTCTATTTTAAAATGGGCAGAGAAGAAAACCAACAACACACAGTATGTGGATTTGATGAAAGGGAAAATGTGTTTTTGATCACATATCACACTTGAGGCCGAGTTTTATCTTTCAGTTTCTAAAGGTGTTCGATGGTAGTCGCTGTGTTCACTTTGTTACAGCCATGAGCATTGACCTTTTTCACAGAAGACATTTTTCTTATTTTTATAATGCAATCATTATTATTCTTATTAGTTTGATGCGTTGGGAAAAGCACAAGTGTAAATAAAACCAATGATGGCCCAGTTCCATAGAGCTGCTTCAGTTTCAGGGTGCTGGTATTGTGCAAAATGGGCCATGATTGCACAATCAGAATATTTTATAAAAGCTCCACTATTAGTTATAGTAATAATTAATAATCAAATGCAGTGCAATCAAACACAGAAGTTGACAAAAAGCAGTGACAGTAAAATGCATTTAAGTATCAAAAGTAAAAGCTGTTATTATGCAGAATTTTTTTTTTAAATGGGGCTATATTGCATGTACATGTTATTATATAATAGGATTATTACAATATATAATAGGGTTATTATTACTAATGCTTTACTGTGTAAGGAGCCTGTCACTGTTATGATTGGCTGAAGCAGAGTGAATTCTAACTTGTATAAACACTGTTCAACAGTTTAATCAGCAAAACCTCAATCATTAATTTTCCACCACTGCCGTCATGGTTTACTGAGACACTTGAATAAAACAGAGCCGTTGTTACTGTTATTACAAACACTGGTGCTTTTCCTGTTAGAATGCTGACAAATGTCTGCTGTGAAAAATCAGACCCACTGAGAAAAACGGAATTTTTTCACTCATCATATACTCATGAATAACAAATAACCCATGATGGTTGAAAAACAACCATACTCCATATCTACTACTGTTTCAAACATTGCACTGAAAACAGAGGTTTATATGTTCATATAACTTGGGTTTGGATACTTTCGCAGAAAGGCCCAAGTGTTTGGAAGCGATTCACATGGCAAAACCAATTAATAAACTAGTGGCGGGCTCTGCCAAGCCCACCAACCTCACCGTGTTACAGAAAGGTAACGAATTAACTGTAAGAATTTATGCATCACCTAATGCTGAATTTAAGGTAGTTATTACTAATCCACACCAATCCTATGTAATAGTATTAAAACATATGTTTCTGTTATTTGCAGTTTGTTTGTGCCATGGGATTCATTGCCAGACAAAGTGTGGGATCCCTATGACTTGGAGAAAGTTGCATCTTCGCGGGATCACTGCTATGTCCAGAAGACTATATGAGAAATGGTCTGGGGTCTGCATATAGCTTCAGGATGACCTTATTTCATTGTCATTACACTACACTTCTTAATACAGTCACTCTGATATGTCACATCTTAGCCTACTTGACCAAATCAAACTGGAATAAATACTTTTTAAATTAAAGAGGACTTAAGTAGCATTAGTGAGGAGATAAATTCATTACGTCCTTCATTACACACTGCAAATCTGTCACACATTATCATGGATTTAACAAATACCTTTGCCCCTTTAATATAAAACAAAACATGTCAACACACTTCTTTTCACGTAACAGTGAAGACAATGATATTCCATGTGTTTTCACACGTCAGACGAATGGAAGGTGCAACCACTAGTTATCTGAAAGACACTTGCTCCACGTGAAAGAATAATGTGGAAGGGACAGTTTTCACCTGTTCCCCATGCTTCTGTTTCGTGTGTTTAGTAGTAGCCACCCAACAAGTAAGAGACACATCCTCACACGTCTGAGATCACATGTAGGCATTCTCCGGATACGCAGCCCAGCAGCTGATAACAAGGGAGAGGTGGAGTCCAACCAGTTTCCCTCATTAGAACCAGTGATGCTAGTGAAAATATATCCTCTGTCAGTGTTTGATGATGAATGAATAATTAACTGTGGTTCCCAGTTTATCACAGGAGTATGATTTAATCCAGTCTTAGTGCAGATCAAGTGCTGAGCTGCGACTCCGCTGCGTCCGGCCTGCACAAGCCCCATGAAGCCCTCAGTAACCCTTCATGCTGTTTGAGCTGGGCCCTTAAGAGCTCTCGGTGTCCCTGGGCGGGGAACCGTTGAGCTCCACAAGTCTGTTGATCCCCAGATACCCCAGTAAAATCTCGCTGCGCCGGTGGGAAAGGTTCAGGATGTCCTCAGCCAAGCTGCTAGCAGAGGTGAAGCGGACCTTGTCGTGGTCAAACATATCCTTAAGGTACTGCACGATTTGTTGCTGCAGAAGAGAGGAGGGAGATAAGTGATGGAAATCAATGCATGATATGGTAAATTTAATTTAAAGGAGTACTGATTTTACACACAAAGGTTATCCTACAGGTCACGTTTGGTCCAAATCAGTGGAACCTTCTCGGGCAAACCTATCCTCTAGGATTCTTTGCGTGCTGGTGTTGAAGCTAACAAGCTAGCTATGGGTGGCTGAGCTGCAGTAAGCTTGCCCAAAGTAGCTAATGATGCAACAGTCAGACTGGGACAAGCTGGTGATGCAAGAAATAAATTCTCAGATGCAAGTCTGGCTAGCAATGCCAGCTCCATGAGGCTGTAGTTAGGCACTGCAGTACTTTGAGCTAAATGCTACTGTCAGCACGCTCACAATGCTAATGCTAACGTGGTGATAATGCAAGTATAATATATACAATGTTAATAATCTTAGTTTGCATGTTAGCATGTTCTCTTATTCGCAGATGTCCTGAATTTCAGCTCTTTGAATAAGTTGCATGCTAAAATCCTTGGATCCTACACTTACCATAATGCCACTTAAGATCATCATAATCCCAGTTTGTAACACAGACTTTCTGTTGTAATGTGATGTGTAATGTCTCGAGCCACAATTGAAATATCACTGATGAAAAAGTTAAACTATTCCAGAGTCACATGGTGTATGGTGCTGATGTGTAGAATGAACTTCATGTGTCCATTTAAACGGTTACTAGCTGACATGTTTTTAGTCAACACTTTGCTCTCACCTTGAAGATAGTGCAGACTTCACTTAGGTGCTGCCTGGGTCCCAAAAACCCATAAGCTAAAACTGGGCTCACATGTTCGGATATGGCATAGAAGTGGGAGATAAAACCATCAGGAACCTATGGACAGTAGAGACACGGCTGTCAAAATCAAAATGCAATAAAAACACAACGCAATAAAAAGCACCCAATTTTCGGACAGTCTCGAACTCACCATGAGCAGACGCCTTTTCGCTTTTAGGACAGACCAGCAAGCAGTCGCCAGAGCCTAAAGGAAAAACACAACTCTCTTATTGGACGACTCATCTTTGGTATAATCAAGGAATTTGTGTGTGTGCACGATGGAGTGTAAATTAACCGTCTCTTTGAAGCTGTCAGAGAGCCAGCGATTCCTCAGCACAGCTACCACAGATGAGGGAGGGCTCTCCAGGTCTTCGAATGCGTCCATTAGGATGAAGTCCAACACTATGTCAAAAAAGTTCATACACACCACCTGCACGGATCATGACATGTGGAAAAGAAATACATTGTGTTAAAAAGGTGCAAAACAAACAACCACATTAGCCTAAAAGGGTTTGTCTTTCACATATGAAGAACGCAGCAGGATATTGTCCACGTCAGATGAGTTCACAGGAAATTGTCTGGAAAATTCAGGCGAGATGCAGAGAGCCACCTGATTGTTAGGCGCACTGTAGTTAAAGTTTAATTCAGGTTAGTCACAGGGCTTCTCAGGTTCATGGAAATGGCCTGACTCTCTGTTAGCACACACTCCGTGTCTGACAACTGCACCTACATGTGGTTATGTTAAGAGGCACATGCTGAAAAACCAAATAATAAGGACAATCAGTTGCATGACATGAATGACAACGTTACTCACTCCTCGGCCCTCTAGCTCCATCGTCGTAATTGGCCACGTTTCCTCTCTCTGGGTGTAAAGCAGCATGTCCTCGTAGCTCTCTAGGAAGCCTTTAGGACTCTGAGATAAGGAAAAAAAAGTTATAAGTATAAGCCATGCAAACATGTCCACAGAGGCAGACCTGTCACCTGTTCATCTAAATAGTACAAGTTAACAACTGAGGATCCAAATGTAGTGATTTACCTTGTTTGCCTTCACCATTAACCCTGTAATCATCTGCTTCCCGGTCTCCATGAAAAACGTGCGATGAGTTTCATCTAACAGCAGCACCTGGAAGGAAAACGCATTATCAGTCTTTTTTCTAGTCATTTCTGGAACAATTCAATTTGGTTTATACATTAAGCATATAGCATATATTCAAGCCTATGCAACAAAGTGTAGTGTTGTAGAGCTGCAGCTGATGCATTCCAAGATGCATAAAACTCATATTCAGCTCCACGCTGAACTTAAAGGTGAGTTATCTTTCTCGGGGGGGAGGGGACTGAGAACAATTACGCTCACAAGCAGATAAACACAGCAGAGTTCAATACATTTACTTTAAACACAGCAGATGTAATTGTTCTCTGCAGCATATGTGCAACTCTTCACATATGAGATATGAAGCCGGTCCAATTTTCAGAGCATGTTAACCTAGGCCTCAAGAATAAATGTAAAGTGTTGTACAGACCCACAGTATCATCCATTTTTTTTAATTGTAAGGAACACCATGAGTCACCTGCTCTCTGTATGTGTAACTTTATAGCTTTAAGCAAAGAAACCCGATTCACTGCCTGTAGGTACAACTGCACCTGCATAGAGATGGCATTTTGCTAACTCAGGTTTGCTGGAGTGTGTCTCGTTACATGCAATGTGTGAGATATGAGATGATGAGTCCCCCAAAAAGAAAAAAACAGAGAGAAAGAGAAATCTTTGATGACCGGCTTAGACCTTAATTACAATGCCTTATTATATTCATCATCCTAAAATTATTTTTTATTGGCATGATAACCTTTGTCTTAATCTGACTGCACTACAGCTTAGCAACTGGACTGTGTGATTCATTGCTAACCAATTTTTAAGAATGGCAACCATACACAATTAGCACAATTTACTTAAACCCAGTTTTCCTGCAGGATCCCTCTTTTAAAATGTTTAATTTAGCTTCGTTTATTTTCTGCTTCACAGCTCACTGTTTTGATGAGCACATCCTTCTACCGTTTGCACAAGGACGTACATTTCTGACAAACTATAGAGAACAAGGTGAGAAACGGATAAAAAGACGAGAAGAGGAAAATATCAGTGCACTGTAAGCAATTTTCAAAACATAAATAATGTCTTAAAAAACAAGGTGGGCGGTTATGAACCAAACAAATACAAATTATCAGTTGAAATATGTGCCAGTCTTATGAGCTGAAACTGACCTGGAATGCTTGTCTCACACAGTGAAGTTTGGCAAGGAAATCTTGATCACCATAACATTCAAGTAGTTCAGTCCTGGTAAAAAAAAGAAAGGTATGAAACTTTAAGCAAACAGCTAATCCTAATAGTTACTTTAACTTAAGCTCTGTGACATATCAGTTTTTTGGCTACTAAATGCTCCACATTGTTTAGCAGGTACTTGCACATTTGGACCTATTCAGACCTGGTATTAACATCTGTTCTGAGAGTTCCGATCACAAGTGTAGAGCAATCGGTTTGTCTGTTCACACTTTAAACTGAGTGTTGTATGAGTCTCTTGGGAACACTTTCGATAGGTTCTCACTTCCCCGCTCTATATGCAAATAATGTCATTTCTGTTTGAGAAGATCAAGGGATGTTGTTTTAAGCCAGTCTGATTATACAGATGTGTCTGTTGTCAATGTGTTTGGGTGTGTCAGTGTGAAAGAATTCAATATATGGAAAACGGGAGGCAAATCTGCAGTGTGGCTTCCTATGGAGTTTAAATTTGACGTGCATGTGTGACCATGCCGTAATTATGA
This sequence comes from Hippoglossus stenolepis, assembly GCF_022539355.2. Lineage (NCBI taxonomy): Eukaryota > Metazoa > Chordata > Actinopteri > Pleuronectiformes > Pleuronectidae > Hippoglossus > Hippoglossus stenolepis. The sequence goes on from NC_061500.1 coordinate 14,169,139, forward strand.
AACTATAGTGGCCACATGTGTCCCAGACCACCTCCGCATGTTGACTGAGTGATTAGATCTCAAATGCGTCCTCAATGCATCTTGGGTGCATTCACACCCTAAGTTAGCACTGCCCACTTGTGATCGGATTACTGAGAACGGATGTTTACAACAGGCTGAGATTACCTGGTGGTTCTTTATGCATTTGTGACTAACAGTGATCTTATACATGCAGCTTATGGTTTTATGTAGGTAGAGATGTTGAGCTTCAGTTACCTCGGGGACCTATATGACACTTTTCCCTCTCGTACCAGAGACAAGGCTTCTGCATAAAGAGCTGCAGGCTTCAGAGGCTGGTAGTGCTCTTCCAGAGACATGGCATCAAACAGCTGGTCAGAGGGGAAAAACATAGCACATACAGTACCTCAGTGTAGTCCATATGTTTTAAAGCAGACATGATTAGATCTGCGAGACTAAAGGCCTTTGCACATTAGGCTTGTTTTTTCCGTGCGATTAATCTGCATATAATAAATATTTGGTGAACATGTGTCCAACCAGTCCCGTCCCCTGCAGGACACCGTCACAGCACCGGGCAGCTCCTTCAGCGAAGGACTAATCTAAATCTAAAGGAGAAGTATCGCAGGTCGTTCCTTCCTGCAGCAGTAAGACTGTACAACCAGCTCTGCCCCCGGTAGACCACACACACATTCTATGGACTTTTGCACTTAAACTCTTTGAAGAAGTAGTAGTAGTAGTAGTAGACAAACAACTTTCTCATCTATCCAGTCTGAGATAACGTGTATTTGTCAATTTATTTAGTAGATTTGTGTTTAATCATTGCTCACAGTTATTTTTATCTTTAAAAAGATAGGATGTCGCTGACTTGAATCTGTTGGATCAAGCAACAGGCGACCCAACTACTGTCAAAGAAAATGAATGAACCAAATGCACACTGATGTGACAATGTACAAACATACAGGACCTTCATCAAATTCAGACTCAACAAAAAACTATGATGGTGCCATAATGTTCCATTAATGTGAAAAGTCAGGCGCATCGAAATTCACCTCTGAATAATCTGCCCTTGTGTTTATTCACGTCGCCATTGATGTGCGAAGGCCTTAAAGAGTGCACTTGATACACACGTGAGCAGGGGGGGTTATGGGAAACTCACCTCTGCGGCCGAGAAGAAGGACTCGTCGGAGGTAACAGTAGTCGCATCATCATCTTGCAGTCTGTGGAAATTCTCCACTTGAGGCAAGATAAGAGTTCCTTCACTCTCTATCAAAGGAAAAACACAAACTGGCTCACAGCACAGGAATCAAAACACAGATGTGTTAACAAAGATATAAATTCACTTTAAAAACATGAATCACAAAGCTGTACGTTATGATACAGTATCGGTCCAACTCCTCACTGATTAAGTTCAAAATCTAATTCAATCTCTGTAGTTATTTCCATTTTTTTCAGATCAGATATGTGGTTATTCTCCACCCTCTTTGAAGATCATAAATAAGTTGAACATGACTCTCACCAAAGTCTGCCAGCACGCTGTCTGTAGGGATACTGCTGCCAAAATCCTCCTGTAGGTGGTACGCCTTGTGCAGTAGAGTCTCTAACTTGTCAGCAAACCCTGTATTACGGGCTTCAGCCTAAAATTAAGAGGAATAGTATTTAACAGGTCATATATACTTAAATATTACGTAATAAAAAGTCCAGGATCATTTTAATACTGCACTACTGTGTGATCTATGACCAAGCCAAGTCTGTACTGATGATGATTGTGTGACAGTTACCATGGGAAAGTCTCCACACGCTGCCCCCTGCAGAGCGAGGCTGTTGTTGCTGGAGGTTGAGGAGGCGTGATGGCGAATATTCAGGGCTTGTTCCCACTTTCTCAGAGCTTCCTCAAAAAGCTCCATTCCTGGCAGGACATTAGCACAGAGGCTTACATGTATTATTTATATGTCAGACAGAAAGCCCAAACTATGAGATAAAAGTGGCACAGAACTTCAGCCATTGTTTTTAGTGTTGGAGCAATTGCTGCCAAGCAGCATTTTGGGTCCAAGAGTCCAACAACTGACAGATTATATCCAGAACTTCTTAACACTGCCTTTATATAATGTGGGAAACAACTGCAATGTGAACAACCCCCTATTTATTCAGCCAATGCAGTAAAAATAAGTATTTTTGTTATTTACTGCTGTAACCAAAACCAATTTGGTTTTACAATCCTTTGTTATTTCTGATAACAATATAATAAAAGTTGAGCTCATGTTTCTGTCCCTGACATTATATCCTAGCAAATACATGTTTGATGCCTTCTCCTTCATATTTTACACACAGCCTTTATGTCACATTTCTTAAGAAAGAATCCTGAGTGATAATAAATACCTACCAATTAAATACAGATTCTCTGCGTTCGCATCCTCTAGTGCCCCTGACTCTTCTGCCACAGGTTCGGCCTCCCAGGGCGTGGATGGGTTGGCAGACTGGTTTGGGGAGCTTGGGACCCGCATCTGTACCAAAACAAATTCACATGAAAGAAGAATGAAAAAACAGATCAAGGGGCAATGAGGGAAAAGAAGAGTAAGCGTGACAGAAATGAAAAACTGAGTATGAAACTAACTGATGCAAGGCTGTGTGAGGAACTTGAGTGTTTACTGGGAGCCAGGGAAGAAATTCCACTCATGGTGTCGTTGCTCCTGTTGCTCGGACTCATCATCTGACGACCAGTTAACTGACCTGTACAGGAAACATTAAGCGTTCCATTACCTGGATATATTTAAGAAGATGCGGACAAACGTTACAACCCAAAGGCAAAGTCATATTTGCAGATTTACAAAAGAAGACATGCACACCTCTCTTTAATGAAGAGGGTCTTCCTGTCTTCCTCAGTCCTTCAGGTATTCCCACTGTCTTCTGGCCCTCCTTCCGTTGTGTTGCCTGGTTCCTTTTTCTCCCCCGCCTCTTGAGCTGATGAGCAGTGAGAGCCAGAGCAACACTGCCTATCGCTGTGGCAAAGAGCACCTTCTTCAGGTTTGGTGTAAGTTTTAGCTGAGAAAAGATGGACTGAAAGCAGGAAAGACAAATATGAAATGTCATCACCAGGTCACCTTAAACATCACTTTAGCCATTGTAACTTGTTTTCTTTTTAAGTCTTCAGATGATGATTTTGTGTAAACATGAAAAACTCCTTTTACCTGACCAAATGTGGAATAGAGAAAGACCGGTATCTCCGCCACGGTCATGGCCAAAGCCTGGGCGATGGACATCCCTTCTGCTTGTCTGACTGACATCTCAGAGAAATCGAAATGCCTTCAGGCCACAGTTCTCCAAAGCTCCCTCACATTCACCCAAAACAAGGTTTTCCTCTCTGCTGTGGGATCAGCCAGCTCAGGGCCTGCTGATGAAGCGTCTGTCCACATTCACTCCTGAACTTGTACTCCACACTGACTGCAGTTTAATCACCTGCAATAAATAAGAAATGAGAAATGGAAATAACAATTGTAAAGAGTGCACAAGCCTCCTCGCTTAAGAGCTCCATTACTATGCACAGGCTTTGCAAATGATCAACGTGTGGTATCAATAGACACCCCTGTCCGTTTGTCTTGGATGGATTACCAATTACATTTTGGTGCAGATCAAGTGGTGGATCCAGGATATTTCTTTTAACTTTCTCTAATTCCCAAGGAAGAATTCATGGATTTGATGAAAAAAAAACCTCAGGCACATTAAGGGGACAGCTTTCTATAAGATTGAATTTAAGTGGACTGTTGGGCCTTGGTGGAGGGATGTGTTAGACTTCCAAGTTACAACAGCGATACTGGCTCCAATAGATCCATAGTGTGTTCTACACCTCCCAGACAGACTATATTGTACTTTTCTTATATTGGTGTTGATGACAAGTATATTACAAACGTTACTCATATTGATTCCTTGCCTAGCCCTGCATAATTAACTAGTTAGAGATTGGTGTGTTAAGCTCGGGGCTCTCGCTCTCATTTACCGTTAAGCAGCGGATCGGCTTGTCATGATGCCAGTTTACCTCTACCCTGTCTGTACGTGTTCCCTCACACCTACAGTGCATGGCACAAGAAGGTGCGGCTAAAAAGGTGGCAGGATTCTTCCTCTCTATTTGGAGCCAAACGAATGTAATTCATTAATCATTCACCAATATACTAAAACATGAGCAACCATTCCCAGCCTGCCAGTGCAAATGATCACTAAATAAAAGGGGGCTAGTTGAAATAAGACTTGGCTAGAAGGGGGATAGCATGCTAGCCAGTCAGTCAGATGCCTTGAAATCAGCCCTGACACCACTTTGTAACGTTTACGCATAACGAATAGAGACCCTGAGCTCGGTTGTTCTTCTGTTTAGTTTATGGCCAGCAGAAATGGGCACAGACCAGCAGACAACAGCCCCAACAGGCGGGTATGCTAACCTTAGCTGCAGCTAGCATAGCGCAGCCAGACCTGTCACTTCACATCACAGCATCACCCGGTCAACCGGACCCCGGCAGCGGCGGAGGGTTAACCGGACACCGCCGAGGCTCCAGCGGCTCTTTACCCAGCGAACCACCGGCACAGCCGCTAACACGAACAAGCCCCACACACCGGTACGTACCGTGGAGATCCGACACGACGGGGAAGGACGTTCCTGGTGTCACCGCCAGAGGAAGGAGCCGCGCACAAGGGTTTTTCAGCGGGGGCGGTGCTTTGGAGACGTCGGAAAACTGACGGGGCCACGGACCAATCAGGTCCGACGCACAGTGGAATGAATTCTTTCTTGACCAATTAATTAAAAGGTAGGCGGGATGAATGCTTTAAGAATCCAATCAGGTTGTAGATCACAGAGCAGAGATCACAAAGTTAAAAAGAAAGTTTCCTGACAGTATTCCTACTATAAGTATTAGTATTAATTCTATTAGTTTTATTATTAGTATTATTATTAGGGCCCGAGCACAAACAGAGCAAGGACCATATTGAAATACAAGTGATTATGATTATTATTATTTAAGGTAATAATCGTTTTAAAGTAATATTTAAAATAACACGAAATACAAATTGATGTTTTTTGTAATGGTTTAATAAAAAATACGTGAGCACAACCTTCCTAATAAGTAGAAATAGCATTTTTATTTATCTTTTAAATAGTAATTGTTTGACTTCGCGTGGTTTAAAGCTATTTTAAATAGTGGCACTTGAATTAAACATTACATTTTACCATTTGTTAAATGAATTTGTATCTTCAAGGCAAAATAATAACTTTTATATGAAACAATATGTGCTAGAATCAAAGGCAGTATATAAATAGGCTAGAATAAGCAGAAACAACACTTCCGGTACTAGCCATTCCCCTTTCAGAATAAGATCACGACAGGGTAACTTCCTGCGTGCCCTTTTTATTACCATGTACTATCGTTGTATTAACTAACTCAGATGACACTTTTGTTGTGAAAATCGCACCGGAAGTTGTGTTGGCAGGAGCAGTGTGGATTCAGGGCCTAGAAATCGAGAATCGACCACAGTCTGACAACAACACAGGAGGCGAGGAAACAATGAAGAAGTAAAGCGACCTCCGATACGAGTGAATTCACACATGTTCCCGTGTAGATCAGACGAGACTTCACAGGCATGCAGATCAGAGGACACGAAAAGGATCCCGGATTTGTGAGCTCTCGCCAGAACTGAGGAGGTGATCCGTTGAAAATATGTGAATAGTGTTGCTGATGAATGGTTCCTGGCTGCAGGGCTGGTCCGTGTCACCGCCTCGGCCTCAGGTGAACCGGCTGCTGGGAGCATGAGTGCCGCATGGCTCTCTGCAGCGGGGTCTCTCCCAAAGGCCTCGGAATGAAGTCCCCGGTAAGAACTAGCGGGATATTTAATGCAAAGTGTGCACTCATATGTGAACTATTCAGTACATGAACGGATGTGCTTCCTCTGACCATACACCTTCCGTCTCGCAGATGCTGCGATGGCTGTTGCTGCTCAGCCTGAGCCTCCCCCTCTTGTTTTGGGTTGCACATGTGATCACACGGGACGGTCCGTCGCCTGTTCTGCAAAGCAGCGGGCTCAGGGGCTACGTGAGGATCAGCCCCGGCAGGATGGAGCAGGTGAGGAGCAGGGTACCCCCCCCCCCCTTCCTCCAGAGGTGTGGGTCCAAGTCATGACTCAGGAGCTGACCCTGAAAACTGATTGCTCAGGATTATAGCTGCAAATTATTATTTTATTATGTAATCAATTTATGTTTGCAGGAGTTACACATGTGTAATGGTAAATGGTAAAGTGGCTGCATTTATTCAGTCTAATCAACCACTCAAAGCGCTCTACACTCCAAGTCGCATTCATCCATATGCACACATTCATATAGGGCCTCTGTATGGAGCACCTTTTCCATCACACACCATTCATACACTGTCGGCACAGCCATCAGGGGCAATTTGGGGTTTGTATCTTGCACAAGGGCACTTCGGAATGTAGGAACCGGGGAACAAACCACCCCCACGACCCTCTCTCACTCTTGAGCCACAGCGGCTCGATGTGCATGTAGGCAATTGGATGTATGCGGCAGAACAAGCTTCTCCAGTTGCATAGGTACACATGTAAAACTCCTGACCATGACCTGGATGACTTTAGTCACCCAAAATATATCTCCTCTTTGTCATTATGGGTTATTTTTATCCCCCCTCTGTCAACAGTTTCTGGACAAGCACTGCAACCAGTGTGCCTTGGTCTCCAGCTCAGGTCAGATGCTCAGAGCTGGCATTGGTGACGAGATCGACAAGTTCGACTGCGTCATCCGGATGAACAATGCACCCACGGATGGGTTTGAGAGGGACGTGGGCAGCCGGACCAGTGTTCGGGTCGTGTCACACACCAGCGTTCCCCTGTTGGTGAAAAATGAACGATACTATTTCCAGCAGTCGGCGGACACCACATACGTGTTCTGGGGTCCTGATAGGAATATGAGGCAGGACGGGAAAGGACGCATCTTCAACACTCTCCTGAAAATAGCAAAGAAGTACCCGGATGTGAAGATCTACACTGTGACCAGAGAGAAGATTCAGTACTGTGACGGTGTGTTTCAGAACGAAACCGGAAAAAACAGGTAGCGTTTGACTTCATATTCTAGTAGAATCAATGAAGGAAAATGATTGTATTGTTTTTCTTCGGAAAAACAACATATGAATGAATTATTAAGTTTCCAATAGTGACATAAAATTAGCTAACCCAACGCTTTAGCAGAAATAAATAACAGATTATGTCAAAGAAACGGTCCCTAGGCCAGGAGTTGAACCGTGGGACTTTATGTCCTGTTAGTGTTTACTTTTACTGTAACTCCCTTTTTATCAGCATTTTCTGAGAACCCTTCAAAATAAGACACCTGCATGTAACATGGAAATACAAAATATACTTACAATTGCAAACTTTACACATTTTACTTATGGACCATGCTACAGCATGAGGTCACTAACAATGAGCATATTATATAGTTACATAAACAGCAATGATGTATTGTGCTGTTTCGGGGCTTTTATTTTGGCAAAAAAATACGAAAAATATCAACAAAGTGTCCGACACCCAAAAATATCGAGGTTACGATGATAAGTGACAAAGAATAGCCACTAATAAACTTTTAATTAAAGTAACGCATGGATTTTAAAAAATCAGCAGTAGATTTTCTGTCGGTGGACGAATCTTTTTGCTTCAACCGAATATGTTTTCTTAATAGCAGATGTTTGGTGTCTCTCACTCAGAATGAAGACGGGTGCTTTTCTCAGCACTGGATTTTTCACGATGATCCTGGCCATAGACATGTGTGAAAGTATCCATGTGTACGGGATGATCGATGATAACTACTGCAGGTAAGGCGTTTCAGTTTGTGATCTACACTGAAGCGCCACCCTTTGCACAATTTAAAGTTTTTATATAACCATTACCTACTTTGTCCTCCTGACAGTCGGGCCAATCACAGCGTTGTTCCCTACCACTACTACGAGCAAAACAGAGTCAACGAGTGCAGGATGTACAAAGTGCACGAGCACACGAAACGCGGGGGTCATCGCTTCATCACTGAGAAGGCCATCTACGCCCGATGGGCCACGCACCATAAAATCAAGTTTAAACACCCTTCCTGGAGTCTCTGAAGGAGGAGGCGATAGTTCCCAGATGTTTCCGACGTTACTCGACTGCTGTGGAATTCACTTTTGCTGATGTTCTTCTGAATATTTGCTGGAAAAGAACTTGAACATGTACAAAATGTGTTGGAGATGGACTCCGGCTTTCACTTGAGATTACACTGTTTTTTTGAGTCATTTGATACTGGATTATAGTGGAAAAATCTGCAATCATAGATATAAAATAATGCATTTAATTTCTATGCCAGTGAAGATTTTGACGTACGACCCTCAGTATTACTGAATATCCCCATCATTTAAAGCCATATGTCAGTATTCTGATATTAGCCACTAAAAGCAGTTTATACCAAAGCTTATACTTAAATTTCTTCATGCCTGTGCCTTGACATTCAGTCTCATTTTAGTCTGCAATCTGGCCTCTGTCGTTTAAAACTACAAAATGCACCTTATGCATATTGCTGGAACTGATAAATAATTTCACAAGTGCTCAGTCTGGTGTTTATTTTCCTGATTGATAATTAATTGATTAACCAGAGATTTGTCATTTTGCAATAAAAAAAAAATACTTCAATGATTAATTAATTATCTGAAAACGATTGTGATTATTTTTCTGTCTAATGTCTAATTGTTCCGGCTCCAGTATTGTTTCTCCTGCTCTCCTCCCTGACATCTGGGCCATACTGCGCCTCACAACTTGAATAATACTCTGCATGGTCTGCCTGCCTCAGAGCAGAGTCCAGTTCCAGCTAAAGTAAACCAACGCCCTTGGACAGCCTTTTCAAAAAAGTTTTCAAAGTTTTAAGCAAGTGTTATATGTGGCCCATTTCATTTGATGATTGATTTTAATTTTCTGTCCTCTGATATTTTCAAAGCTGTGGCCATGGGCCTGAACTTGTGTTGCTCATATAATCAAACAGGATACAAGGTTCTTGCTGTTTATTTATTCACAATGGAGTACTTACTGTTGAGCTTGAAGCTCTTTACTTGCCCTCACAACAAACAGTTTAAATGTTGAATGCGTTGTTAGTTTCGATTTTTAAATTTAACTACACATGTGGTCATGTTGATGTGAACAGTGATGTTTCCATAATGTCCTGAGTGCCATTTAACCCACAGTGTGATCGTGCAGTTTGCAGATGTTTCATGTGGCATTGGTGGTGTAACCTTCTCAATCACAAACAGTAGATGGCACTATCACTTTGTTTTCAGCACCGACAACTACGTTAAAGTTGTTTACCCTTAGTATTCTGCTGCCTGTTTACAATGAAAACTCTAGTGTTGCCTTGTCAGTTGCATTATGCTTTTATTTTGTGACTAATTCCAAAGACTGCACTACTGTCCAAACTACTGTGTCAGTGTTTTACTGTACATTTCAAACATGCACTGTTTGAGTTCAAGTGTATGATGATTTACTTTTTAGGAAGGATACTTATATGTAGTGAATTGTGCAAAGTAAAAACTTGAATGTAAACTCGACCACTGAGAGTGTGAGATCAGTGTCAACATGAATAAATTAGCTGTCAAACAGAGTCTGGCTGTGTGTGTGTGAGAGCCTTACATTTTCAGGTCATATTATGCTCTTTTGTTTAAAACTTGTATTTCATCAAATTGCAAAATTTGTTTTAACATGTTTTGAGTAATTATCACAGATGAATGAGGCATCATATATGTTGTAGACCCAGGGTCATATACTGTACGGTTACAACCAACCATAGGTCTGACAATTACAGGTTCAGTGTGTAAGATTTAGGCGAAAGGAATCTATTGGCAGATATTTAACATAAAAATAATCCTTGTGTGTTTCATCTCAAATGTACTAATTGTTGTTGTTTTTTTACCCTAGAATGGGCCCTTTATATATGAATACTTTATATTTACATTTGGAGCGGGTCCTCTCAACGGAGGCCTCCATGTTTTTTACAGTACAAACTGTACAAACTAAAAACCTTTAGAGTTTTTATGACAACTGACGGCTACCACAGGTTCTCTTTCTTGTTTGGAAGGGGAGGGTGAGGTGAGGGGTATTCAGCTGCAACATGAAACTGCACCACTAGATTTCACTAAATTCTTCACACTGAACCTTTAAATAATCAATAGATTGGGTGTGACAAATATCCATCTGAAGCCCAACTAAACATAGTCAGATTTCTTGATTTGTATTGGGAGCCTAGAACAAGGTAATTGTTTTATTTTTCACTTTTAAAAAAAAGGTTCAAATGATAAATCACTTAAACATGCTGTCAATAAATGTATGTAAATCAACTAACTTAATTTATAAATGAATAATTTAACCAATTCCTCTTCAGTGAATAACATTAAACTGTACAAAGGTAAGTGGTTAACTGTGGGAGGTTAAAAACTAAAATGTTTGGCTCACCAAAAGCTGAAAAATAATTTCATATCACAAGAAATTGGTTAACTTAGAGCCTTTCTGCAGAAATGAAAGTGAACAGGTGCCACAACTTTTATTCATTACTTAGAAAAACTACAACTGTACAATGCAGTGCTGGAATAGATTGTAAGTAACAAAGTCAGACTAGCTGGACAATAGGCTTCAAATGAAAACCCATGGTGCTGGTTTGGGATCAACTGGACAGAAAATAAAAGCAACACACAGGATTAACAATTGATTTTCACTGTAGAAAAGATTTCACAAAGGTGTTTCACTATTGAATTAGTCTATCAAATTGAGGTAAACAAAAAAGCCTTGTTCTATGCTTCAATAAAAAAACATGTTAAACAGTGAATATTTGACTACCAAAAATTACAGTGCGCGCACACACACACACACACACACACACACACACACACACACACACACACACACACACTTGAACTTCTATGTTTGTGAGAACAGCCATTGGCATAATGCATTCACTAGCCCCTAACACTCATTTTATCCATCACAACTAAATGCTTGAGCCTGATTCTAACAATGACCATAGAAGCAAGTCTTGACCATCTAACAGCCCTTTGAAAAGGTGAACATCAGCCGAAACCTCCTCACTATGTAAGGTCCATGGTCACACTGCAATCACTGTGGACAGCCTAACCAAAACCTTGTCCCTAAGCTTAACCATGACCAGTTTATGCTTAACCCTAACCTAACCACAATTAAAATGTTACCACTAACCCTAACAGGACAATTGATGCCTAACCTTAACCTAATCACAATTCACAATTCACAATTTACCACTGACGTTAACCATGACCAATTCAAACCCAACCCTAACTTTAACTTAACCATGATTCACAATTAACTAGGAACTCAGAAATAACCTTCTGCCTCATTGAGACCAGGTCCTGGTCCCCATGGGGTTAACTGGTCCTGGCGTCCTGACAAGGAGAGTGTTTATACTGGAAAAAGTCTTAAACCAAAGAGGAACCAAAAATGAGGACAGCCTGAGGTAAAAGCCCCTATACCCATCCCCATAACCCCCTCCTAAGTTTCCATCATGATCCTAAATCACAATCAACATGGATGCCTTACACTTATATTATTACATATACTTTTATATTTATTCATTTATTTATTACCCTTTTTAAGATGTTTTATCAACATGTGACACAGGACCTTCACCTTCCTCTATAACCTTAACCATAACCATTTCATGCCTAACCCTACACTTAACCTGATCATAATTCACATGTCCCCACCTCCTTCACCAGGAGCTCAGACGTGTAGTTCAGCCTCATTCAGGACCAGCCTTTGGTCTCATGGTCCTGATATATACACTGTGTTTATACTGGAGGAAACTGGATTAATAAAACTATATCATTTTCTGTGACACGCACGCGTAAGTGCGTCGCAGTGATAAGTGCGGTGATGACGTCACGGCAGTGGTGCAAGAAGACGGGGGGACGTGAGGAGGAGGAGGAGGAGGAGGAGGAGGGGACACCGCAAAGGCCGAGAAACGACGAAGCGCCGGCTGATCGCTGCTCACTCTCACCTCCTCACTTTGACATGGAATCATAATCTAACACGTTAATCTGATCAGCGGGGGGTTGTTTTTGTAAAGAGCTGGCGGTAAAGGTACGTGAATAGCCGGTGGCGGCAGTGCTGCGTGTTGTTGTTTTTACACGTTCTTCCCTTGTTGCGTTCGATGTTTGGTTATTATGAAGAAAAATATACGTTCTAACATTGTATTAAACGTTTGTATTGTATTTAGATTGTAAATAACAATATCTGCTTAAAATATCGCTCTGACGCTGCTTAGTTACATGTAGAAGGCAGTGAAGGCAGTGAAGCTTATACTGTTCTACTGTGTGTAACATGAGATGTAACAGTGTCAGATCGGCGGGGTGACAGTGTGTGTGTGTGTGTGTGTGTGGCAGGTATGATGACAGACAGACACACTCTGATCAGAAAGCATGGGGCTCAGTGGAAAGGTAAGACCAGAACACCCACAGCATCAGGAGGGTGTGACACTTATAGAGACCTCTAACCCTTCATCTTCATCTTCATCATCATCACCATTATTATAAGTATTATTGATTCTTAAAAACAGGATTACATCCATGCAGGTATTATCATTATAATCATTGTTTACCTGCGGGCTGAACAAGTAGTCAGACCCTACTTTTTATACTCACATTATACTGTATACTATATCTGTTGTACATTACATAGGTCTTGAAATTTCATTTATTTGGTCTCAATAAGTCTTAAATTCAACAGTAGTACGTATAAGTACTGTTATTGTTTGTTTAAACTGCAGGGACAACAGAGCCACAGGATGGTGATCTTTGTTGCCATCTTCATCCTGATGACACTTCTCTTCCTGTACGGCTCCAACAATGGCAACAATTACGTCTTTACCCCCATCCACGTGGCCGTTAATAACCTCAAGAACTCAGACCTGAAGAAGTGGGCTGGGAAAGAAGGCTATGTGCCATTTCATGGGAACAAGGTACTTTAAAGTTTGCACACAAACACAGAAGTGGTAAAACTGGATCTTGATCTGCAGATTACTGCACTGAATAGTTACCTAAGCGACACAATGATTTACACATTGTAATACTAGTTTTTATATCAAACACTGTAGAAAGAAGACACCCAAGGAAGTGGTGAACCATCAGAAGCTGAATCTGTCACACCATGAGCAGCAGCAGTCTTCCTGTTTGCGTGGTGTCAGCTTGTCTTTATCATAATCATAATTATGCATGATCCTAAACTGAAAATATTAAATTATCTGAAATTAAGGATGAGTCGGAACACTTAAAATCACAGTCAGATGTTGGAAGTAGCCCCCCATACACAACTACACTCTCAGTGAAGATCTTACAGTGGGTTGCACAAGTCTGACTGTAGCTGTTAGAAAATGACTACAGAATTAGTGTAGGTTCGGGGTTAACTACTTAACCCCACTCACTCAATAATGGAATTTAATTCCATTTAACTTTTAATTATGGTTTAAATTGTTTCAATTAAAAAGCTGAAAGTGCTGTTATGCCCCCGGTTGAGGGGAAACCTAGACATAAACATGCAGTGTGGCTCCCCACTCTACTCATCCGCAAGAAAGGCCAGCAGCACAGAGCCAGTTAAGAAAAATCAGTGTAGCAGTTTGTAAACATCAGAGAGGAGCAATGCTCAAAACAACAAACATAAATTCACTGGCAAGCTCTAAAGTGCTCTGGCAATATGAATTATTAAAAAATGAACAAATGATAACCATCTCCAAAACAAAAGAGCTTCTCCCTCCTACTCACTGCTATTAAAAGCAGGGTCAGGTGTTATGGGTACAAGTTGTGTCGAATAATCAAAAAGCAAGCTCACAGAACTCAATGTAAATTCACATAATCTCCAGTGGTCCTCACTTAATCTAACAAGAATCTGCAATTTACAACAGGGATGCTAAACACAGAAAACTACATGCTGGCTCTTTGTTGAGAGTGGGGAGAAATGAAGAGAGAGAGAGATGGCTGTCAGTCATGGTTTAAGAAGACTCAACTCATCAGCACACACACACACTCGCTCTGACACTGATGTGTGGAGAGAGAGATCAAATCACAATTATGACCCCTGGGAAAGGACAGGATGGGGACGTCTCTGACTGGTGGACAATGTGTTGTTGTTTAGAGGTTCAGTTTCAGCATAGATTTGAATATGAGCGTGGGTTTCCAGATTCCCACTCATGAGCATTCACTTGATTAGAGGGCTTTAACTTTTTCACGTATGTATATATATATATATATATATAAATGTCAACGGTTGACTCTAAGTAAACATTAGCCCAAGGTCCGAGATGGTTTGAAACACTGGGTGTTATGAGCCTCCTGGAAAAGTGCTTTAATAAAAAAAAATGCAGGTTATTTATATATTTGGTAATAAGCGTTAATGTATTTCATCATATACATTTGTTTACATCTCAAAAAACACATTGAAGTGTGCAGCATCTCTTTAATGTTGTCTCTTTTTCAGAATATGACCCTGCACTGTAATACCTGCGCGCTGGTGACAAGTTCCAGCCATGTCTTGGGGAGTCAAGCGGGAGAAGAGATCGACCGTGCGGAGTGTGTGATTCGCATGAATGACGCTCCTACGCTGGGGTTCGAAGCGGATGTGGGCAGTCGGACTTCTCTGAGGGTTGTGGCCCACTCCAGTGTGTTCAGGGTGGTCCGGAGGCCCAACGAGTTCTTGCATCGCATGGACAACAACCCTGTGATCATATTCTGGGGACCCCCGAACAAGATTGGGAAGGAGGGCAAAGGGACTTTGTACAGACTGATCCAGAGAGTCAGCATGACCTACAGCAACTTGTCGTGTTTCAGTATCATACCAAGCAAGATGCGCAGATTCGACACTCTCTTTCATAAGGAGACAGGACGAGACAGGTGAGTGTTTAGGGAGGGAGTAAACTACCGGTAATTAGATCTTATGGTCTATAATAGAGCCTAACCGATTTTTGACAGATTTGGGATTTTTCGGGAGTAAACATTTTCAATAACCTTATATGGCTAATGCATATGTTTTAAAAACTGGCAATGATTCCTAAGATAGTTTTATCAAATCCCAATCACGAACAGAAGAAAAAGGAGGCATTCTATTTTCCAATTTAAATGAATGTTGTGATAAATAACTATAAATAAAAAGAAAACACAAATACAATAGAATCTGAATTAAGAAAATAAACATTAAAGGGGACATATTATGAAAATTCCCCTTTGTTAGTGCTTCTACACATTAATGTGGGTATCTGGCATGTCTACCAACCCAAAAACTCTGGAAAAAAACCACTCGCGCGTTTTTGTTATGGTTCCTCTAAGTCAGAAACGTCATGCTTGAATGACTGAGAATGAGCTTCCTATGTATTGTGTCGTCACAATACAGTGGGAGTCTCCCTACATGGCCTTGGTCCACCCCACACCTCATCCCCCCTACACTCGTTACACCGGGTTTACACCGGACGCGGAAGCGCCGCGCAGCGCCATTCTCAAGCGCGCAGCCCCCTGGCTGTTCACACGGGACACGCATTTCTCCGCGCTGGTCAGCCCGCGATTCTGCTTTCTCCGCTTGTTTTTGTACCCGTTGAATGTCGGGGTTCGGGGGTAAATGATGGTCTTCATAGCCCCCCCCCCCACCCCTCTCTTTCTCTCTCTGTCTATCTACTTGTGTGCTTGTAGTGGATGGGCAGAGGGGGACATTTAATTATGTGATTGGGAAAATTGGGAAAATTAAAACTCCAGGACAACAGAAGGGGAATACAAAGTATGGGATGCATATTTGATAATTTATATCATATAAAATATGTAATTTATATCGTTTAAAATCATGGGGGGAGAGGGGGGAGGGGGGAGCTGGCTCATTAGCATTTAAAGGAACAGGCACTCAAAACAGGTCACTCTGTGGAGGGCTGCTTTATACAGGGTAAAAAGGGTGCTGTTTTAAATGATCCTTGTGGTATTTTGACCAAAGTATGTTACAGACATTTCATTAAGACCCCAAGGAACCATATCAACTTGTGGTAAAATGGGCATACGATGTCCCCTTTAACATATTTTTACATAAAATGTAAACATAAATGCACATATTTTTTTGCATTATAAACGTTTCTAGCTTTGTAAACATTGTATTGATCATTGTTAACATCTCACAAATCAATTAATTATAATAAGTTTTTTTCTGCACAAAACTGTACATGTTTTTATTTCTGTAAAATATTTGTTTTCATATTAGCAGTTATCAGCAAACATTCATTTCCAATATTGATATATCTGGGATGGGCATATATATCATATATAATATAATATTTATCATATTGACCCATTTTGAATCAACCAACCAATAAATCGGACAGGCTCTAGTATATATAGTTACCTCAGTATTGGGTAAACTCAGTTCTCTCTTTTCTTTTTTCCTGCTCAGACAAAAATCTCACTCGTGGTTGAGCACAGGCTGGTTCACAATGGTCATCGCCATTGAGATATGCGATAACATCACAGTATATGGGATGGTTCCACCCAATCACTGTGGGTGAGTAGAACTTCAGCGCTAACCAACCTGCAAGATGTTTTTATAGATCACAAAGGAAAGTGGCAGCAAAACCAATATATAATGAAATATTTTGTTTTCCAGAAAAAAACCTGGATCCAAGAAGATTCCCTATCACTACTACAAACCCAGGGGGCCGGATGAATGTGTCACTTACATACAGAGCGAGAGCGGCCGGAGAGGAAACCACCACCGCTTCATTACAGAGAAACAGGTGTTTGCACGCTGGGCAAAGCAGTACAACATCACCTTCGCTCACCCCAACTGGTGAACACACAGAAAACCCTTAAGAGGTCTCTCTGCACTCGCGGAGGAATGAACGAGTACCGAGGGGTGGATGATGTTTGTTAACTTCCCCGATTGGGCCTTCAAATCGCTATGTGATGGATGACCGCTTTTGGGGGAAAAAAACTAAATCATTGCAGAGGTATATAGAAATGTGCTCTGCCGCCAAAACTCACTTTTTAGAGGTTTCTGAAACACTGTGTGTATCGTCCACATTGACACGTGGCAGTCGTGTTTTTGTAGATAGAAAAGAAACTGATTTTAAAGATTGATTTTTACATGTTTATAATATTTTTGTTATGTATCGGAAATGCACCGTTTCCCGTGTTGAAGGGGGAGTGTATTTAAGTATTCTCATTAGATATGTCAATAAGTGGCAGACAAAATACTCTATATATAGACCTTATTTGTCCATTATACAGAGAATATATATATACACTATAGTAACTGCAGTGATACCATTTTTTTTAATAACAGTTCCTGAATCAGTACCAAAAAACATCTACACACATCTCATTTGAAGTATGAGCCAAATGTTGTTAAATGGTTTAAAATATAGCATCTGTGTAATGTTGAAATTACAGTTTGAAATTGGCAAAATTAAAAATATTAATATGTAAACATGACTTAATCTGACCAAGGGTCCAAATCTAATTAATAATAATTCCGTTTTTTAAACTTGTTGCTATGGAAACACACAAAACTTCATCCACTTAACAGATGTAAATATCAGGTGATTACAAAGAGTGAGGATAAAACACGTTGGTTTACTGAAGTTTATTTAGATTGATTCAACAGGGACAAACAGTTACACCGCTGTTAACGCATCTATCATTGGTAATATTCTGACATTTATATTCCAGAAAGTAAAATTCAGAAATCAATTTCTACAGATACAAATGTTACTTTTGTTTTCATGTTGATAAACCCTCAATTAGAAATTAGCACTTTTTTTGTTGCCTTAGATGTTGATTTTAACATTTTACACAAACATTTGGATATGAACATAAAACCCCGCCTCATATTTTAAATGTTTTTTTAATTTTTTTAAACCTCTGGCATTCCAGTGCATGCAACTTAATTTCAAATATATCATGGCCTTGTTATGTGTTGGTATGTTGCTCTTAGGACTGCACGCTTAAACTGAAAGTTAAGTTACAATTTGTATGTAGAAACATGATGCAGAGAAGGCTGTGATTTCTTAAACAGTGTTGCCTTTTGCAAGTAATTCAACTGTTCTCTCAGATATACTATATCTGCTGGTGAGGCTTGTATCACAACGCTTGACTGGTTGTGATCAGAAGCCTTGTACCTGTGAATCTATTGGTCAGCAATAAATAGAAAACATGATATACATGATCTGTTGTGCTCCTGTATCAATGCAAAATTTTCAAAAGTCAATATCTACAACACAGAAGATGGCAACTTAAACTCCCAAGGTTTCTGGATGACGCAAAAGCTCGGTTTCTGATATTTTGTCCACCTAATTTATTTAAATTAAGAGTAGTCCAAGTCTTAGACAACTGTGTTGAATCCATACATGTCTCTAAAATGGTTTCTAACATTTATCTTCAAGAAGGGAAAAAAGGAAATGGTAAAAGGTGCCGATGTTTGCAGCATCCATTGCAACTAAATGCGTGATTGCATCAGGAAGACAATCAAAGAGCTGCAAAGACCTGCAGTTCTGTAGAAAGTTAGAATTGTCAGATTTGACTAAAAGCAGATGGACCACTCACTCTCTCCAATTCATTTCAAAGATGTTTGGCCTGTTTGCTCAGAAACCTAAAGAAGACTGGTGTTTATTGATGATGTTGACATGTTGTGCTGGTCTCAACAGTTTTTCATGAAATGTTCTGTACTGTATAAAACCAAGTATCTGCTTTGAAAGAAAAATACAAGTCAGTTCAAACTAAGAGAAAGTAGCTGTATCTGTACAATATGTTGAATCATTTAGAAAAATACAGAATGGTAACTCAATAGTACCACAGGGAGAAATCTGATCTGGTGTATAGCAATGACAGCACCCAGTGCAGTGATCTGTGGATCTGAGATAATGGCTGTTTCACAGTAGACTCTGCTGTAATTTTGATTTAACAACTCCGTGATACCATTTAGATGATAAAACATCTACAAACATGTCTTTATGTTCCTCCATCACTCATTATCAAATCAGCCAGTGGAAACATCTGAAAAAGCAGCTGTGATCTTGTGTCTCAGGCCTGACATGGAAATTAAGATGGCTTCCTGTTTGAAACAAAAAAGCAGAAGAAATAATCATATGAATACACTTTCAAACAATGATGAGCAGAACAGGACATTCTAAGCTAAAGTACAAATTATAAAATATTCACTTGTTGGAGAAAGAGTGCTCGTATATCTGTAAAGGTTGATTTAACAAATGTCTCCATCTTCACCTCTGTGCGAATGGTCCTGCTGCCCTGACCTGGACATGTGTTCAGGTAAATGTCAAATAAAACACTGGGGTCATTCACTTCCAGGTCTTGGTCTGCATCTAGACTGGCCTCCAATCCCTGAAGACCCCCAAACACCACCAAAAGATGCCTGAAAAGAGGAGAGCAGTCCAAATTATTTTGTTTAACTACTAAAACAATATTAAAAAGTATTAATAACTAGACAAAGAATCATCACCCTGCTAGCAAATCTGCTGTCAGTCCTAAAACAAAGTATTTAAACATTTGACCCGATGATAGAGGATAGAAAAAGTTAATGGATCAGCAGAGTTATTACAATTTACCCTGGAGGGCTTTCATGCGTTGATCAGAGGTCATGGTGATGTCTCATAGATGTTAAGACATTAAAAACCACAACTGTCAACCTCATAGTGGGATGAAAGGAGTAGTCAGAAAATCAAAATCAGTAGGTTTTCTACTCAGGGGGTCGTGGATGCCCGTACAAAATATTATATCAATTCATTGAACTGATGAGGTATTTCAGCGATGACCCGCCTGATAAACCATCCATAGAACGGAATGTGGTTAGAAGAATTGCATCAAAAAGGGACAGAAAACAAAGACTGACAGGGACAGATAACTCCTCACAAGTATCTCAGTGTCTCAAAATGCAGGTTTCCACCACAAAGCAAGCCTGAAAAAACTGCAGTTTGTAAAAGAACAAGTTTCATTTTTAGGGCATGTGATCACAGCAGAGGGCGAATCCCTCTCCCCCAGAGAGTAACAGCCATTTGAAATATTCCTAAACCTGTTACAAAGAAACAAGTGATGTCGACTTTAGGACTACCGAACCCTGACCGACCTTTCACACAGGCAGTTGACGGGAAGAGGGGCTACATGACATCAATGCTACTCCAAGAACATGGTGGCAGACAGAGACCTGTGGCATTTTTTTCAGCAAAACTTGATCCTGTTGCTGCAGGCCTCCTTACTTGTCTTAGAGCTGTAGCAGCTGCAGAGAAGGCTGTAATGGCATCCAGGGATTTAGTAGGATACTCCCCACTGCTGGTCCCACATCCTGTGTCTATGATTTTGTTAGAACCAAAGACATCTCATTTGTCTGCTGCACGCTGGCTTCGTTATCATGCTATTCTGTTGGAAATGCCTAACATCACTGTGAAAAGATGTAATGTTAGAACATTACATCGTTTAGAAACCCAGCTACTCTTCTTCCAACAGAAGGAGATGGTGAACAACACCAAGAACCTAATGGAAATGTATGCAAATCATTTATTCATGTGCTTTAGTTCCTGTCTTAAACTGCACCTACAGAACCAGTCTGAACTGGCTCGGACAAACAGCCTTAGTTCTCCTATATAAGATCCTTGCATTTGACTGTTCTCCATCTTCACTCTGAGATCCCTGTGTTGATCTTTTTTGCAGAAAGCCCCTATTAAAATACACGTAGATAAATTTGGTGTTCCAGCCTCTTGTATTTTCAGATTTCCATCACACGTTTCTACAGAAATTGACTACAACTACAGCCAATCAGAGTGGAGGATGGGGTGAAAGTGGTGAAGGTACATGTAGTGGTGACATGACTCCTGTCTTTTGCAAATTGCTTTCAATGCAAAGTAAAACAGAAATGAAATTAGTAGTGAGCTAAGTTTCAGTATGATCCAGTTAGTGTGTAATTATCTTTTTTTTTATCCTGAGTCATAAAAAAGTTATATTACACTGTTTGTAGCAAAGTTGAGTATAATTAACATGTCTTGTAGCAAAGAAGAGCAGGAAGATCATTCTGAGTCCCTTCTCGTGATCAAAAGTAAAGTATAATACAAGACCAGATAGGACAAGATCGTGTATTACTGCTAGACTCCGATCAGAAGAGGATAAGACTTGAAGTGTGAACTGCTCAATGATCAGTTGTGTAGTCTGAGCCCGGCATGATAAAAAAACGTCTCAGATTTCCTATTTAGGTATCTCTGAACCTACTTGAATGGCGACAGTGTGGTTTGGTCCATGTCGCTGCCTTTCTCTGACGTGCCAATAGTCAGATCGTATCCTTCTTTATACGGACTCTCTGTGAAAACGGCACCTGCATAAACAAACAGACAGGAACGACACGTCAGTCAACACAGGGAAGCTCATGCTCGATTCAGCCCTTATCCCAAAACACAGGAAATTAATTTGCAGCATATGTTTGAGAAAGAGAAGGTTACTCAGAGAATGGTAAACCTACTGAGACAAGACGCCAGGCGGACAGTGTAACCCCAGTAGAGACCTCCTTCAGATCTGGGCACATGTGGAGCCACCACCACACCTTTAGAAATTTTACTTTCTGAGGATAATGGGACGACATGTGGACACAGACAGTCAGTACTGGACCCAGAGAAAACATCAATGTCAAAAGGGTTTCAGGCTGATGGACAAGATTACCTTGATTTTGCATCTCGTTGAGCTGGACTGTGACTCGGAGTCCAGACTGCAGCTGTTTATCAATACGAATCTCCTGAGGGAGCAAATTATAGACTGTAAATAAAGATGGACGACGCATCTTCACTTCCTCCAACAATCTCGAAATGAAGCCAAAATATCCTGGACACTGCAATTTTGCGCAAATGCAGCCAGAGTCTGTGCAGCAGTGATCGGGGGATGGAGCCGATGGAGCTGAAGTAGTGATTTTTATGCACAGAAAATGTCAATGGGTTCAGCGTGTTAATTTCGAATTTTTTGGTTTCCTTGGTCTTCGATGATAAGGTTAGTACATTTAATATATTTGGACTGTTGTTGGTTGGACAAAACAAGATATTTAAATAATTTTCAATTTGTAATTTTAACCATTTTTCTGACATTGTATAGATCAGTCAATATATCACTGAATCCAGGGAATACCCCAAATATGAACTGATAAAGAAAATAATCATTAGTTTTGACTCTACATTTTATATTCACATGTAAATGGGAATAATACAATTTAGTCCACGCTTGTAAATGGCAGTGAACTTGTTGAAACACATGCTCACCTTTCTCATGCCACAGTTGACTAGTGAACCTTGACCTGGTTTGGTTGGCCTGTCGAGGACAATTCCTTCTCGGTATTCTGACTCCTCATCTATCCTCATGTGGTGAGGACTGTCTAAAGGGTTTAGCAAACCTGGGAGAGAAAAAGACAGGTGACATGTGAAAATTGGACATTGTTTATACCTGCTGTTAAAAAGTTACCTTTACTGTAAGTTTACTTCAAAGTAAATATAGGTTGTATGAATCAGAGGTGAGGCACCTTTTTGTCATTTCTCATATCTCAGTTAAACCTGAATGCACAGATATGATGCATATATTTTCAGAATCAGCTTGACTTAAAATGTACATATGATTATATTTCCATTGCTAATAAACATCCATACACCAGCTTTAAAAAGCAGGGACTTCAGTGCAAACAGCAAGTGCTAACACTTCAATTGGAGAGTCCAGTAATGTCTGAGGGGCCCCACAGCGTCAGACTTAGGAGACCCCTGCTGTCAAAGCAATGTTTATACAAGGAAATTTGAATTATTTCTATTCACCTGCATACTGTAAATCTTGATGTTTGGGGAAAAACCACTTGCGCAGGTACCTGATGGGGAAGAAAACAATGTGAGCACAAGTTGATCAAACTGGCCGATACCACTGATCTGATTAAAACATGTTCCTACTCACTGAGGACACTCGAGATACTGAAGTATTCTGGCGAGCTGAACACAAGCCTGCCCTTTCTTCCCAATGCCGGTGAATTCTCCTTCAGTGCTCCTGTGGGATGAACCCAAAAAGTGAACTTTCTGATAATCTAAGGATGTCCACAAGTAAGTTGTGCCGCCACATCAATAACTTACTTGACATCGTCCCCTTCCTCATCAAACACAATGATCTCATCGACACAGAACACGACGCAGGCTCGAGCGATCTGTCCGGCCAGGTATGTACGAAGTTCGGTGGACTGAGCGTTGTCCAGGACAGAACCTGGCAGGGCCACACTCACTGTGTACGGCCGACCTAGCACAAGAAGATGACATCTTACAGCACCATGTTCACAGTCATACAGGCAAACAACAATACATGACCATGAAATGATGATAGCTACCTGTTTTGTTGTGGCTCTTTTGTAGTTCGGCTCTTTCTTCGGCCTCTTGCTCTATCTGCTTGTCCAACTGTTTGATCAGCTTGTCCGCTTTCCTTTGCTTCTTAGCTTCCTTTACTGTTAATGAGGAAGAATCAAGGATGTCAATGAGAAAATCTAATTCACCAGACTGTCAATATCTACAATGTAAGGTCAGAACCTTTTGGGTTTATATCTAATTACAATCAGATATTGATTTTCCTTCTCAGAACTGATTTCATGTTCAGGATTTAGAGCTGCAATAGTTAACTGCTTAATCAATAGGTGGTGGGCTGAAAATTAATCCATAGCTTTTTCAATAATTAATTAATCATATCTAAATATAGGCGAGAGCACTGACTTCGCAGCCTTCAAAATTAAAGTGCTTAAAAGAATAAACTTTAATTTTAATATGCAGATTGTGTGCAGTCTGCTCGACATCAGGCTCACCTCACCAAGTATGTGATTTGTAAAATGTATAAATAAAACACTTTGACACTTGACTCTCCCGGGGAACCGTATAGAAAATAAAATTACTAAATATAAAACCTGCTCTCCTAAAAGTTGAGTTACACATTACAAGAAATCATGGTTTAATCCTGTGGCTAAAAAAAACTACTTTAAAAACACACTAAATCTACATATTCACCCATTTTAAGACAGATAATAATCACTTGAATTTAATGTTTGTAAGAAAACAAAGCCTATCGCTTCCATCCACCTGTTAGCATGCACGCAGCTGGAAGCTAACAGCTACATGTCGCTGTTTCACTCACCTTCTGTTTTTCTTTTCTTCCAGTCCACGCGCTCCTCAGACTGCAAACACACAACACACACACGTTGAAGATCATAAAGGAGGAGACAGTTTCATTTTTACACTAAGAACTGCTGTAAGTTACCTGAGAAGACACAGGGTTGGTTCTTTTAGCTGCTCCGTCGGTCGACATTTTCAAACGTACCAACACGCGATGTTTATTTACTTCCAGGTCATCTTCCTTTTTCAAAATAAAAGCCTGTCAAGAATGAGGAAAATGGCCTGAGGTTTTTTTTATTTTTTACTGAACAGTTCATTTTCTTAGCAAACAGTTAATTATTGAGTTGTCTATAAATAATTTTGATCCCTCTTTACTGAACCTTAGGCTCAACAACACAATCTCAAATGAAACACAGGAGCCTTCGGTTTCCACAAGCAGGCGATACTTTATCTTTTTTTGTGATTCATTACTTCATAAAATAAAAAAAGCACGCCTAATAATTTATCAATTTAACATCTCTACGACTGAATTTCTTTCTAAAATATTGATAATAAAAATATAATAATAATAAATTGATTATAGAGTAATTAAATGTTTTGCAAACATATAAGGAACATTTTTTGTTTCACATAGACCAATTTTTTCATTGACCCCAATGATTGCAATATACACATTTCTTTACATGGAAAACATTGTGCCAATAAACAAAACAATAAAACAACAGAACATGTGGATTCATTAGTTTAATTAAACTTCTTGCTCAGTTCCATTCAGGGACGTATATCACTGCAGTTAAAATGTGAGACACAGTGGACGTACATCATTTAAATAAATGAAACATAAATCACCTAAATATTTTCTAAACATTTTAAGTAGTAGTTTTCTAAAATCCCTGTGCAGGAGTGTTTTCACAGTGGGGACAGGCTCGGAAACCCTGATTATGGCTCATTTGAACTCAGTGGTCAGACTAACCCAGTTTTAAGTAGCTGGATCTGGATGGACGGGTAACACTTCATATCATGGACAATTTTATTGCTCCTGATGCCATTTTCTCAAGATGTCCTCAGCTGCATCCAGGGTGGAGTCCTCCTGTTCGGCAAAGGTAGGGAGTGTGTTTGAGAGGGGAGCAGAGCAACAGGAGAAGGTTTGGATCCATTTCATGTCAATGAATCTGAAGCTCAATTTACCTTGACGAAACAGAATCGGATGTACTTGTCAAACTGCTTGCTGTGCTCTGGACTGTAGAATGCAGAGACAGGGATTGCTGCTAAACCCTGCAGAAGAGGAAGACGAATACAAATAAAAATATTTTAAATACATCACCACACTCCAAGAAAATAAAGGTTGCATAAAAACATTGATCTACTAACGTTTTGTTTAACAGACACCACATCACATTGAAAAAATACATTTCACTTTTTCAAGATTTTATTTCCTCTGCCAAGGTGCCTATGTTGTCGCCTCTGTCCGTTTGTTGATTGGTTTGCTAGACAGCAGGACATCGCAAAAACTACTGAACAGATTTCCATTAAACTTGGTGTAAGGATGGGATATGGGCCAAGAAAGAACAAATTAAAGTTTGGACAAAGGACAAATTCAATCTAGACAAAGAGAATGACATTGTCATTCTAGTCTAATATGTTATCCTTACCTTCTCTTTAATTAGCCATTTAACAAATCTGAAATCATAGGCTTCATCCTTTGGGCTCTGGTCATTCAGATCCACCTCTATTTAAAAAAAAAAAGACAAGGTGAATATTAATTACGAGGCCACAATTGAAGAAATATACAGCAATTACTTTTGTATTTCTTGTTTTAAGTCATGATGAAACAACCAGTTCATGTTTGTTCGTCACTCACTGACTGAGGAGATGTCTGCGATCATAAAGTATCCTCCCTCTGGTACGATGGGCTGCAAACCTATGCTCTCCAGACACGAGGCCAGCTTCCTCCTCTTGAGCTGCAGAGCTGCAGGCAGCTGCTGAAAGTAGCTCTCTGGAGTCCCCTGCAGCTCGTACTCTCTCTCAAATCCTTGAGCCACGGCCTCCTGGAACAGGAAGGTTACATGCTTAGTTTATTCTGTTGAATAAAGGTTATCATATCACAGCATATTGGCAAACATAAACGCTGAAACTGATATCTCTGTAGAAAGGCTCCCATTGGCTGATTTTTATAGGCTAACCCATAAATCGATTGTGTTGTAGTTGCAGGAATCAATTACTTAAGTTGAACAGTCAAACTAATATTTATTCTTTCTGTATAATAACCTCTTATTAACACATTTCCAGGCTATTAGGCAACTTTAAATGGTGGGAACGGTTCCTGTGACAATCTGGGTGGTGTAGTTAAACATACAAAGGTGAGGGAATCATCTTCCTTTCTGATAATGTCAGGTGAAGTGGCTGAGTTAGATGAATCATTAACATTCACACGTCGGTGTAGCATTTGGTATTTCAGGAAAATCAGGTCTGGTCTGGTATTGAGGTTAGAAAAGTGAATAGAATTTCCTGGACAGGGGCCATAGTTATGCAACACTGCTTAAAATTCAAAGAAGAGAAAGCAGATTTCTTCCAGTGTGCAGAGTTTATTCTGAGAGGAGCTGTGGTAAAGACGCCACGTTTCATTGCAACAACAATATCTAAAATGTTCCTGGAGTTAAGCGTTTACCTGAGCGGCTGTTGCACAGTGATAAACACTGTTCTGATGGATGGTTTTCATGTGTTTGATGATATGTCCAGAGCTGATGGCCCAGCCGACCTGAGAAGACAACATGAGCCAGTATAACAATGATGTGAAGCAGATCGCACAACTTAGATCACACAACTCCACGCAAAATGCGTCTGTGCGTTACCTTCCATCCGGTCGCACTGAAAGTCTTTCCACCGCTGCTGATGGTTATGGTTCGCTCCCACATGCCAGGAAGGCTGGCTGTCAGTAACACACCAGAAAATGTATATCAAAATTAATATTGCTCGATGAGTTGAAGCATTTTGCCAAACTATCTTAACAGCATCTCACCGATCTTTACGTGTTTGGCTCCGTCATACGTCAGCCACTCGTACACCTCGTCACTGATGCACAGCAGATCGTGTTTGATGCAGATATCAGCGATTATTTGGAGCTCTTCGGTCTTGTAAACCTGTAGAGGACACAGATGTGTGCTTATGTCAGGGACCGCATTACAGGTATTGAAATGACAAAATTAATTATTGCCCTGTGGTTGTATGTCTCTGCCAAACAGTGCAGTTTCAGTCCACAGAAGAAATTCCCGAATGACAGACTTGAGATATCGTGTTCAAGCCACGATGACTTTGACCTTTGACCCAAATCTAATCAGTTAGTCTGTGAACATTTGGGCCAAATTTGAAATGATTCTCTGTCGAACGTTTCCCACAGGACAGCAGCTTTATGTGCACTGTGCACAGATATGGCTTTCATTTCACTGTTCATATGGATGTTGCAAACCATGACCACAACAAAGATCTTCTTTCAGCTTACCTTTCCTATTGGGTTGTTGGGCGTGTTGAAAATGATGGCTTTCGTACGTGGAGTGATTTTACTGGCCAGCTCCTCAGCAGAAAGAACCCAGTCTCCACTTGACAGGGCGGCACCGCCCTCACCTTTCTTTAAACGAAAAGACAAAAACACTTTGGTAAATGTACAAATTATAGTCGACACAAAGGTTACATCTTCAAAAGATGCTTCACAACTCTTTTGTATATATATTTTGTTTTTATGTGTAAACCACTCACTGGCCTCAGAGGTACACACTCTGCCTTTCCTCCAGCCATCACCACCATCTGATGGTAGCAGTCGAAGAACGGCTCAATGATTATTACCTGAAAGACACATTTAGAATAATTAACCACACGTGATGCTATTGTATGGTAAATTAACTATATATATATAAATATATATGGCCCAAGGACACTTTGGAATGCAGACTGGAGGAGTCAGGGATTTAAACCACCAACCTTCTGGTAAGTGGACAACCCTCTCTGCCTCCTGAGCCACAGCTGCCCTTATTACATATATACACACTACTGTGCTGAAGTCAAAGATTAAACCTGAGTCCAACACCAAGATGGTGCAGCGCGAGTGGCAGCCAGTTGCAGCTAGTTGCAGCAGCCCCGACCTCTTTTCTGTGTTCATGTATTTTGTTTCTTTTATACATCCTCGTCCAATCATCTAGGATCACTGCACTTTACTCAAGTACATTTCTTAACAAACAATATTTCCATGGTGTATATTATGTACATATTCTGTGTATTTTTATTTAATTTTCTAGTTTTGGTTTCCTTGTCTACAGCATTCAGAGTATCTGCTGCTATAATAAGTGACTTTACCCGGCGTGGGATCAATAAAGTTTTATCTTATCTTTCTTCAACTCTCATGGTATTTTTTAACCTGCACTGAGCACCCTGTTTTGACACACACACACGTGCAGGCTGATTTTCCTACCTCATCCCCCTCATCAATCAGAGCCTGAAATGCACAGAAGAGCGCCTGATAAGCTCCAACTGTGACCAGGATGTCTTCAAACGGGTCGATCTCATGTCCCACGATCCTACTGAAGAATTTAGCCAGAGCTTTTACAAGAGGGGGGTGGCCCTGAGGAACCAAAGAACAATATGGTAACTCAATGTTTGGTAAGAAGGGTCAGGGTCAGAGTTATAACTTACCCCCCTACACAAATCTCCCCATGTATTTTATCACACTTACAAAAGCTCGGGTGTACTGGTGCATGGAGGGTCCTCCGCTCAGTGCTTTACAAAAAGCCTCCTGGATGAACGGAGGTGGGGAGAAGTCCGGAAATCCCTGTCCGAGGTTCACGACTTTGTAGTCTGCAGCCAGTTGTGAAAATTCAACCCTGTTGGTGCAAAACAGCTGTTCACACATTGCAGTTGTCGAACCACATTCTTCAGCTAGAATGTTCTGTAATAGTTTGACTGTCTCCTGAGCTACAGCCAAAGACCCCCGGCAAGATAACAATATTCCAAGGACCCCTCTCATGTATGTCCCATTGAACATTTTTACACAGCTATTTTTTTTACATTTCTACTTAAAGTGTTCAGTCAAGTCATGTATTTCTCTTTGCTGTCTATCCTGCAGCACACTGAGTCTCTGCTTGTCGTATGAAATGTGCTATATAAATACTTTTGACTTGACTAAAAACATTATCTTAAATATTCTAAATTTAAAGTTTTGTAAGAGTGGAAAAAAGAAAAAAATAGCAAAACAAAAGAATGAAACATGCAATGTTTGCATGTTATAATCCGATTATTAGATATTATAAAGACATTTGTTTCTCATATTAATCAGTCTTAACTGAGTAACGATTCCTACAAGTAGAAATGTGATCCAGTGAGTGATCAAAGGCGAATTAAAGGACAGGGGCAGTGCCAGTGGGACACCCCCTCGATCCACCAATCAGATTATACTCGGGTGACAGACACACTGAACACGGTATCACTTTACACGGAGCTGACGGACAGACTCGACTTTGACGGCAATAAAATCCGAGCCCCATGAGTTCCCGTGTAAAACTGAACTTTGCAAATGACATCAAAGACACCGACCCGATCACTCACCACACGTTTTTGTCCATACCGTCCGTCCTGCGAGCGTTAAGTCGTCTGGACATGGTCACCTGGAGAGCATGTTGTTAGCATGTGCTTCATGTGCAGGGATCACAGGAGCGTGTCTTCATGTGAGATTAAGATGAACTCACCTGATGATGGTTTCTAATGACACTGACGAACTACAGTCACAGCAGCAGCAGCAGCGCACAGATTTCTGGTGACTATTCTCATCGATGGACGATCATCGCCTCGCGCTGATTCCACCGCTCACAACACAACAGTGCACAGGACGTTTCCAAAGTGTAGTTTGAATCTGCACATGAACTCCTGCAGAGCTTCACTTTAAACTAAAGACACATCAGCTGACGTCTTGTGTTTTCATTTCTTTCTTCTTCCTGCTGGGCGGAGCGAGACATTCAAATGGGAAACAGCGACACCGTCTGTCAATGAGTAACATTACACAGGGGCCGGACAGATGAGTCAAAAATCACTTCACACCAATTGTTTTCTTCTTGTTTGAAAATGTCTGTATTTGTTTTTCATCTTGACAGCTGTGGTTTTCCATTTTCTTTGTGGTCCTTTTAGTCTCAATGTGACCGTCTCCGTCTCATTGTGGTCATTTTGTGTCTCCATAATGTAATTTCTTTGTAGTTTTCTATCACTCTGGAGTGATTTGTGGTCATTTTGTGCCTCATTGTGGTTGTTTTGCTTATATTTAGGGTCAGTTTGATTCCTTTTCTAGTTGTTTTGTATCTTTGTGGTCATGTGTAGTTGTATTGTATCTCCATAGGGTCATTTTGAGTCTTTATGTAGTTGTTTTTTATGTCTTTAAGGTAATTTGTGGTTATTTTGTATATCTGTAGGTGCATTTTGCATCTTTACAGTTGTTTTATACCTCTTTGTGGTCCTTTTGAAGTTGTTTAGTATCTTTGTGGTCATGTTGTAGTTGTATATCTCTTCAAAGCAATTTTGAGTCTTTATGTTGTTGTTTTGTATCTCTTTAGGGTCATTTTGAGTCTTTATCTAGTTGTTTTGTATGTCTTTAGGGTAATTTTGCATCTTCTTAGTTGTTTTATGTGTCTTTGTAGTTGTTTTTATCTCTTTAGGGTCATTTTGAGTCTGTAGTTGTTTCTCTTTGTCATTTTGAGTCTGTGTATTTTCTTGTTTTGTCTCTCGTGGTTGCGTGCAGTGGCTTTGCTGTACATTACCTCCATAGACCAGAGACATAACAGTGACATCTATCCTCTTATCTGACTGAAAGCAAATACACATATTTCCAGTTTAAATGACACATACTGTGGTTTGATATCTGATCTATTCTAGCACAGAGAATACCATTAATGTTCATCACTATGAAGAATTAGATTTTATTGATCATCATATTACTCCTATACAGGACAGAAGGTACAGCATGTGCACCTGCAGTAGCACTTTTACATCATTTCATAAATCATACTGTCATATAAAAAAATGCTTTACTTTTTCACATGTTTTCTAATCATACAACAGACTCCTTCCATTACACTGCAGCCTATTTCAAGTCCTCGGGCAACACTCTGCCTCTCTTCCTTGCCCTGTCCTTCTTCTTCTCCGTTTTGACCTTCTTGTGTTTCTGGAGGTTCTTCCTTCTCTTGTCCTGCCGTTGCTGCATCTTTTCTACGACGTTGTCGCTAAGTGTGCCCCATTTCCTCTTCCTCTGTTCATGCCTCTTCTCCTTCTTCTTCAGCGCTGTGCGCAGCATGCCCTCGTCGTCTTTTATCTTGATGCCCTCTGCTTTATAAAGCAGGTTGGTCCATTTGATCTTCTTCTCCATCTCATTGGCCTTCCCCTCATCTTTCTCCCTCAGCTTTTCCAGCTTATCATTGCGAGCTTCCACGCGAGTGAGCAGCTGCTTGTAGTTCTTCCCCGTCAGCGGCGTTATCTGGCCCTTGATGCTCTGTTTCTTGTTCTTCTTCTTCTGCATTTTGTCTACGTAGCCGTCCTCCACCGTCTCCACCTTGTTGAAAATAATAGAGCTTTCATTTCTTTTGATTGCTGCGGGCACCGGCTGCACCTCCTGTTTAACCTCAGGCACTTGCTCTTGGGCGCTATCTTCTGCCAGTTTTTTCAGCCGAAACTCTTTCCTCTTCCTCTTCTTGCGCTCTCGTTCCAGCTTCCGCTTTGCTCGCTTTGCCAGGACGGTGTCTGATAATGCATTCTTTGGGGCTCCCTGGGAAAAGACGTGTGCAACCTCATTAGTGTCAAACAAACAGTAAATCCCACGTTTAAACCCTGTAGCATGTGGCGGTGCTACTTTCTCCCCTATAATTCTGTCGGAAACCAGGCA
The DNA here is from genome assembly GCF_022539355.2 of Hippoglossus stenolepis. Taxonomy (NCBI): domain Eukaryota; kingdom Metazoa; phylum Chordata; class Actinopteri; order Pleuronectiformes; family Pleuronectidae; genus Hippoglossus; species Hippoglossus stenolepis. The sequence goes on from NC_061500.1 coordinate 14,201,244, forward strand.
TGTTGAAATAAACTGCACCAACCTGGATGGATGAGAGTGGAAATGTTCACATGCACAAAATAAGAAATTACTTTTTGTTAGGGTAGTAAATACTGACAAATAAATCCTTTAATGGAAGCTTAAGGTGTGGGGATTTTCTATTTTTCCAAATGTTTTGTGGATCCTGCACCCATTAACAGATTATTTTCCCCTGGATGTGCGTATTGTTCCAATTCTTTTGTAAGGTTAGTGCAAAACTGACTTCCTGTTGACGGCCTCTGGTTCATCAAATCGTCACCAACCAAGTGAAACTCATAATGTGGCTGTTAAGAATGGGTCAAATTGTGTGCAAGAGTACAATAAACATCCAGTTGGACACATCGTCCTTATGTTCCCAGACGCTTTCTGTCATAGTATACGCATACCTGCCCTCTGGACTCTTCAATCTTTTCATGCAGCCTCTTGCGTAGAACATCCACTGTCGAGAAGCTGGGCTGGATACTAACTCCTTAAGAAAAGAAAAAGAATAAAACGTCATTGTAGTTAACATTCACACTTTTTACTTTGGTGCATGTACTGAACTGGCAAACACAATATTGAGTTTCTGTACCTTTCTGTTTCGGTGCCGTGGATCCATTTACGCCCTCAGCTTTGGAGTCACTGTGCTTTGCTTTGGCCGCACCTTTCTGTGCTGCTGCAGAAGGTGAAGGCTTCTGTTGGGGATGAGACGTCTTCTCGTTGGTGCCTCCTTCTTTGAAATTCTTCTTTTTGCACTTTTTCTTCTTTGGAGGACCACTGTCACTTTTACTTTTGAAATGAGCTACACACACAGAAAAAAAACACACACACAAAATTATGAAAAGTCAGAAGACACGTCACACAAACTAGTTTGTTTCAAGCACACCCTGGACAGGAGTCATCAGGGGCTGACACATCCCCTCCAGCACCCACAAAACTTGAAAGACCCGAAAGTTTGGTGACATCACAGGTAACCTGAGAGATCTTGTCATTCAGTGCCAGTGATAACAAGTGAATCGCTTCATATCCAAACCCTGTAAACAGAACACTGTGTGGTGTCCTTCTGTTGTCTATTGGTGAAAAGTTCTGAGTGGAGAACCAACTCTGAATTGTCAAACTTGTTGCTATTGAAATGTAGGAAAATAAACAAAATTATAATTGTGAAGTTTCTTACCCCATTTGGATAATTTGAATCTTTTTTCTTGTGACCTTTTAATATGAATCAATGAATTTCTAGATAATACAAGCATGAATAAGTCTGACAAGTCAGAATATAATATACAAAGTTTTTCCTTTTAACATAAAATAAAAAAGTCATTCTGCAAGGGTAAAGCTACACTATTTGAGTATTACTTTGTATCGTTATCATTGTCTTCCAAGCAGGTCCAATTTGTATTTGTCTACATTAGTTATTTAGCAGGATTACACAAAAACTACTAAACTGATTTCCATGAAATACCTTGACCCAGAGAACACCACATTACATTTTGGTCTGGATCCACATCAGGGGGCGGATGCAGGACCTTTTAAATTACTTTCTGAAACATTGCAAGATGAGTCTTTTCTTAACATTTACCTTGATGTCTCAGAAAATAATGAATGGACGCATGTTAAGCGGACTGATACTCATGAGTGTGCAGTTCAGTGCAGATACAAAAAAAAAATCTAGAAACAAGGGAATTTACATGTGGAGGCATGCACTCTGCTAAGTGCCATTCTAGATATGACTGAGTTGACCGTTGTCAGCAATATTCTTTAATGTCTTCTTGTTTTATCTTATACACAGATAGTCAGTTTATAAAGATATCAAACGGAGGGAATCTTGCAAATTACTAATATTTTGGAACTTTCCTGGATAAATATCCCAAACAATAACATTTGCAAAGTATAACATTTAAGTAGCTGAAATTAAAACGTTTTTCTTGTAAAAGGACTTAAATCATAAATAGACTAGCACATTTTTTCTGAAGAAGGGCTAGTTAATATATTTAATAATTAATCAGCCTTATTTCTGACATTTGTCTTGACTATGTATTTATCAACATAGACACTATATAAAGATTATCAGGAAGTGTAGCACCTCCTTTGGTCAACAGCAGGAATAACATGATATTCGATGACGATATGAGACGTTTTGCTGAACCCACTCTAACAGAAAGCACAAATTATTATACCCTGAAACCACAGCAGAGAAACGACAGCAGTCACTGGGACAGATTGTGTAGAAATGGACTTTACCGAACGGCCTCTTCTTTGGTTCCTGGTCTCGATGAGTAAACACCTTACTGGCCAGTTTCTGGATGTACGAGTCCCTGGAGGCGAGATCCATGTCTGCAGATGAACCTTCGTTTGAGCTTGAATTCCGCTAAAACAAACAGACTGTGACAGAAAGACACTGAGAGGAAATATCAACACATTTCTCCACACACGTGGGTCCCAAACTGCGGGGCGGGGCGTCGGTAAACCGGAAGTAGTAACACCAGAAACAGTCCCCCATGAACAAGTCGGTTTTGTAACTTCGGTCTCGGGTCGCTGTTTGGATGTTCTCTTGCGCTGTTTTTTTATACTTACGGTAAAGGTGCTGGTAGTAGATACGTTTAGACTTCAGACTTCAGACTTTACATTTGAATAAAATAACTAAACAGAATATATATTTTAAGAAAACTATATTTGTTATTGTTGAATAGCGGTTACTAACCTTATTTTCTCAGTTTGTACACATCCTTTTTGGCCGCTCCCAGCACCCGTCCCTTAACTGCGCTAAGAAACGCGCAATAAAACCTGCTCCCAGTGTGACGGGGATGTTGTTGGAGTCTACTGACGGTTGTGTTGTTACTTTCTCCCATTGTCCTGAATGTTTTGTTCCAGTATGGCTTCTCTGAAGTCAGTGCTGGCTCACTCCGCCAGGGTCTTCTCGATCTGCAGGAAACAGGTAAGCGTCCCTTCTGCCTCTTTCTATCCCCAAAGACAGAGCTGTGTGAAAGTCATCCGATTTACACTGCTGGTTTCAGATCAGTTTATGTTTGTGTGTTATTGCAGACTACTGTGATTTACATCAAGAGGACGTTGCTTCTGTCCAGACTGCCTCTCTTCAAACGTGCAGACGGTAAATATCGTTCAACATTTGATCATCATAATGCTGCTGCTGGACAACAGCTTGGTTACACATGTGTACTTGAAAAATGTCATCAAATGCAAAAGCGTTAGGAAATAAATGTTAAAAAAACTTAAATGCAGAGACCATATACATATAAGTGGATTTAGTTCGTGTAGAGGGATCATCTATTAGTGTTACACCCTTGTAGTTTTAATGATGTTGAATTTAAATTCATTTTAAAAAATCAACAGATATTTGGTACCATAAAATAGTTAATGAAGGTTTATTGTATTTGGCTGTTAATGGCACAAGTTAGTTTTTCCTTTTTAGATTCGTAAAGACCTTGGAAACCAATCAGCACGTCAGAGTTATGCAAACAGAAATGTGTATGCACTTAGTGGCAATGTTATTAGGTACACTTGAGCAGTCGATTACAATCCAATACAGTTGCTCTGCCATGAATGTTGCTTTTATTTGATTGTATTCTTTTAGCATTGAAGTCAGAGTAAGTTTATCGTGAACCACATGATGCTGAGTTTCAAAACCATTCTGCTCCCCACATGTATGTAGCTACGGAGGATGAAAAATAGAAACACCTCTCAGTGTAATGTAGATCAGTACATCACCACCTTCAACTCATTCATCAGACTTGCACATTTCTGCCAATGTTAACTATTTGCCAAGATTTTCTAATCAGAGATGACAGAAATAAACGGAGCAGTGTTTTAGACTGAGATTTTCAAAATGAACAATTTACATCAATATCAGGTCCAAACTCTGTCATGTACCTACTTCTCTTCTCTGATCATATTTGTGAGCAGCAGTTTACAGGTGTAACAACTATGTTTTCCTCCGGTGTAAATTACGCTCCATTTTATTTCCTGTCCTGTGTTTTGTGAATTTCCAGGCAGGCTCATCGACTCGGTACGACAGTCCAGCTCCACAGCAGTGAAAGCAGAAAAAGGAGAGGACTCGTTCCTCAAATGGTTCCTGCTGCTCATCCCTGCCACCACGTTTGGACTCGGCACATGGCAGGTAAAGCTGTGTATTTATAATAATTCTGACATATGCTTGGCTTATTATTGTGGTTGAATGGAGTCTGATACTGTTGTTTCTGTGAAGGTGAAACGGCGTCAGTGGAAACTGCAGCTGATTTACGAGCTGAAGAGACTCACTACTGCAGAACCCATCCCTCTTCCTCTGAAGTAAGTACGCCATAGAAACTAGAGCTGCAATGAAAGTTTTAAATATATTTTAGGGAAATAAATGGCACCTATATATGTAAACTGGCTTGACATTAGACAAACATACCAAAAAAACATCAATACAAAGTAGATGACAAAGCCTGATGAATATGGATTATTTTTGGGGTCCAATCCCTATAAGAGGGAGTCAAAGAATTCCTGATACTGATATATTGGTCAGTATAAACATTTAAACAAAAATTTGGCAATTATTCCCAAGATGTCTGACCAACTGATGAACTAGTTTAGGCCCAAAGGGTAAAAATCAGATATTGGAGCAATAAAATAAAATAGGATAAAAACAGTTAAAGATGAACCTATTATATGAACAGATTTAGTCTCATATGTAAAGCAAGCAACCGTAACCATTGCTGTATACAGCTTCACAAAGGATTTAGGTTTTCATGTATGTTTTCCTTGATGAACTACACTTGAGGGTTTTACATGCACACACATCCCAGGAAGCTACTGTAAACAGCAATACATCCTTCTCGTATGGTTGAGGTGGCACATGAGTGTGTCCCCCCCAGATCTGTCAGTGTTGGCTATTATTGTGTGGAATAATTGTTATTTCTCTCCCTGGATCCCAGTCCCGATGAGCTGAATCACCTCGAGTACAGAAGAGTGAGAGTGCGTGGACAGTACGACCACTCCCAGGAGCTGTATATTCTGCCCCGCTCGCCAGTGGACCCAGAGAAAGAGGCCAGGGAGGCAGGAAGGCTGTCGTCAAGTGCGGAGACCGGCGCTAACGTCATCACCCCGTTCCGCTGCACCGACCTCGGGTAAGAGCCGAGGCCGGAAACAGCACCACTGGGTTGAACCTGAAGTTCCAACAGTAACTGCATGGTGATCTCACACTACGTTCAAACAAGTGACGTTTGCCACTCTCACCTGCAGCATCACAATCCTGGTGAACAGAGGATACGTGCCGAGACAGAAGATCAGACCAGAGACCAGAATGAAAGGACAGGTTAGTGTCTCAGAAGGGGTGGGAATGGTCTTTAGTGTTTAATCACAGACTTTTTATACCTCTAAGCCGGCGACAGCCAGTGGCCGGAGGCAATCATGTTTGTCTGTCCCATTCTGGTGAACTTGATATCTCAAGAATGCCTTGAGGGAATTTCTTTCTTTTTTGACTGTGAATGCGATATCTATCTAACGCTGAAAAGGAATCCGTTCAGATTTGGCACAAACATTGGCTATGACTCGAGGATGAACTGATTTGATTTTGGTTTCTGTCAGTTTAACACCGACAGTAAAGGAATAAGTATTTTATTTAACTAAGTGCGATAATGCGTCTGTGCAGGTGGAGAAGGAGATGGAAGTGGTCGGTGTGGTCCGCCTGACGGAGATTCGAAAACCCTTTGTTCCGAACAACGACGTGGAGAGAAACCACTGGCACTATCGAGACCTGGAGGCCATGTCCCGGGTCACAGGAGCTGAGCCCATCTTCATCGATGCTGAATATGGTAAAGTGTTGTGTGCTGCAATGTCCATGATGCTCTTTGATTCAAACAATGAACTACTCTACTTGTATCATGTGTTTTTATGGAGAATGTAAATGTGTTTCGTGTAGGGAGTACGATTCCTGGAGGACCAATCGGTGGTCAGACCAGAGTCACACTGAGGAATGAACACATGCAGTACATAATAACATGGTAGGTGGAGGCTTTTCGTATGGATTAACTACACTTTGATGCTGTTATGCAAAATATAAATCTTTATTTTTTTTTTTTTAGGTATGGCCTGTGTGCGGCAACCTCCTACATGTGGTTTGCGAAGTTCATCAAGAAAATTGTGTGATGCTTGAATGCAGTGACGGTACATAAGGATACTGTGTGAAATCCATGATTTGTACTGTCGGCTCCAGCTTAAATGACAAACATGTAAATAGCTTTGTTCTCTTGAAACATGAAAATAAATTAATATAAAGTCATTAAATTGTCGCCTTTATGTTTACATAACATGTTACCATCTAGTGTTCCATAGACAGTAGCTTTTTGTTAAAGGTAAAATACAATAGAGATGCTCTGGAAAATCATCCCAATTTGATAAGATCTAGTAAATTCAAGCAGAACTTTCCTACACTGTTTAGTCAGAACTCTTAACTTCACCTTATTCAGTTTACTGAATTGACTGGCCTACTCCAGTGTCACTTAGATTTCCAGCTCTACAAGTTATTTCAGGGTCCACTTATGCCTTCGTATAAATGGTCCGTGAATACATGGTAGCTTTCCTTCTCTTGACAGCATAAAGTGCTTCACACTGCAGCTTTGCCTCGACACATCCAATGAAGGTGCAGCAACTTCCCTTTCACACACCAATACAGCCAGCAGGGGCAGTTTGGGGTTCAGTATCTTGACCAAGGACACTTCTGTGAATTCTGGGATCAAATCGCAGACCTTCCAGTTAACCCTCTGTGCCTCCTGGGCAACAGGAGCCAAATAAGGTTTATTCTCATCCATTCAGCAAAGTGCATGTTTTTTTAAACAGCACGGATTTATCAAAGATTACCCCATCAACAGATGGTCATTCAAGTGCACTCACTTACACCCCCATCATTACTTAACACCCCTGCTTGTACATTATCATTTTTTTATTGGTCTTTCAGTTAAAAGTATTTCTAACGTCATGTTGAACATGAATTATCTACAGAATCAACTGTTCTCAAAGAGCATACATTAGCAGTTACAATAACAAAACAACACTCAATTAGGACATACATATTTTTTTATTCCAAAGATTTTAACCAAGCTTGGTGGCCAGTTCCTTGGCCTTTGCCTTCTCCAGCTTAGCAATACGGGCTGTGGACTTGGGGCCCATGATGCCGCCTCCCCAGTGACGACGGATCTGGAACAAAAGTTTGCATCGTTATACTCGTGCCATTTGGTTTGATGTGAATTATTGCTTTCACAGTTCAGTGAATAAATTATTCTTACCTCCTCGTATCTGTCATTGTAGTTGGTCTTGATGGCTTCCACAAGCTTGGCAAGTGCACCTTTATCCTCACTAGGAAAGAACAAAAAGGTCAACACTTATTTGCTGAGAGCACAGCAAGGAAGTAATGATTCAATGCAGATAAAAATTTATTACACAAAACTGTCATCCTTTCCTATTCTCTTATTTGCTCAGATTATCAAGGCTGAGGTTACTAAAGTACAATACTGTATTCAGCCTCAAAAGGGGGGTCAAAACTGAGTTTGGCATTTTTTAGGATGCACTACAGAAACTGCCCTATAAACACAGTAAAGAAACCATTTCATGTGAACAAATAGTATCTACAGTCTGAATTGTGTCATCAGCAAAGAAACTGGAAAATTCTACACAGCTTAGTTTACAAATCACTTGGTTACTCACGGGTTAGTCTGTGTGAAGGCAACTGAAGTGCATGTCTTTCTGTGCACCAGTCTGCCCAGTCTAGCCTTGCCCTTGATAATGCAGTATGGGACACCCATCTTGCGGCACAGAGCTGGGAGGAAGACGACGAGCTACAGAAGCAGGGGAACCAGAGAAAATGTTACATTTTAGATCACTTAAAAGTCTAAGCAAAATATTACTCAAAAATATGTTTTGTTTGTGGTCATTGCTCAGGGTTAAAAAGCTCGTAAGTTTTGATCAACAAAGAGGATTCAGTCGAAGAAATTCAGACATCATTGCAAGCGACCACTTTCTACACTTAAATGTAGCCAATACTAGCTCCACTGCTGCCTGAATACGTTACAACAAACTTACCTCAATTGGATCCACATCGTGGGCAATGATGACCAGCTGGGCCTTCTTGCTCTCCACCAGGGAGGTGACTGTGTTCACACCTGTTAAGGGGGAAATTCGTTTTAAATATAATTGGCCAGACAATCACACTGAGATTTATCATTTTGGCCAATGCTCAGGGTTAAAAAGCTCAAAACCATCATGAGTTTCAGGTGAAGAAATTCTAGTCATCACTGCATTCAGATCAAGGTCAATAGGCTGCTGCTCCTCTGTATATCTCACCTGCACGGACGACAGGGGGCCTCTTGGTGGGGGTATCTCCCTTTCCAGCAGCCTTCTGCTCAGCGCGGGCCAGCAGCCTCTGCCTCTTCTCCTGCTTGGTCTCTGGCCTGTACTTGTGGGCCAGCTTGAACAGCTGTGTGGCTGAGAAGAAACAAAGAACCAATGTTTCAATAAATAAAACCACATAATGTTCCTTGAAGTTCAGTCTAAAGAAGGTTAAAAGTATTCAAGTAGCTGCATCAGCGATCTTGGTGAATGGTCAGCACGACATCAGATAGCAAATATTCTTTACATCATTTGCAAAGCTACAATAGTACTTGAGTAGTGGTGAAATACTATATGGATTTTACAGGAGCAACATTTGATGGAAACCCTTACCGGTTTGACGGTCCAGAGCCTGGGTGAACTGGTTGATTGCTGGAGGAACCTTCAGACGCTTGTAGAGGATGGCGCGCTGCCTCTGAAGTCGGACGTAGCGAGGCCATTTCACAAAGCGTGTCAGATCACGCTTGGGCTGAATATCCTGGCCTGTGGTGACAGACAAAACACTGTTTAGTACCCGACATCAACCGAAGCAGGTTACTTTTAAATCTTAAGTGCATCAGCGATCTTGGTGGGTTGTCTACAGTGTAGTTAAGATAGCAAATATTGTCGTCATCATCTGCACCATATCGAGCCAAACGCTCTTGCAACTTTGGGGCCACTCACCGATGCCATAGTTCTTGGGCCTCTTCTCGAACAGGGGGTTGACAACTTTCTTGGCCTCGTGTTTCTTGGCCACCGAAGGGGCGGGTGCCACCTTCTTCCCCTTTGCCTTCTTTCCCTTAGGCTGCAGAGAAGAAAATAGAATTAGGAAAAATTAAGTATAATTGTCTAAAAAACGTTGAAGTCCTCCGTTTAAAATCCATGCTTACTACCCAAATCTGCAGCTAAAATGTATATACACCATTGTGGACGCATCTATTTAAGTCTATTAAAGCAAGGCAGCTTCCCGACACTCGTGGCCATTGTGATGTCAACGTGCATTTCACATTGATTCTGTTTGCACCAACTTCCAGCATGGCCAGACTGAACATGGAAGTTAGCTTCCTCCTTGATTACTCTTCGCTCAAACTATTTCCAAAGCCAACCCGGCATTTTAATCCTGTTAGTGCTGTAGCAGCAATAACTAAAAAACCCTGATCTAGTAGCACATACAGCTAAATGAATTAGCAATTGTAGCTTAAAAAAAATCTCCGTGCTAGTTAAGCTACACTGCTGGTGCATACGTGCCATACAAACGAAGTATCAGATGCAGCAGCAAGCTAAGCTGCCACCATTGAATTTACATTACACGTATACACAAATCTACTGTGATATGCAGGCAGATACCGAACAGCATTAGAACGTGGAGTAATCCGAGCTACGGCTGCCGGGTGAAATATATCCACAAGCATTAGCATCGCTCAGGCCCTCTCAACCAACACCACCCGGTAACTGAACCGGACACACAAACACAAGATGTCGATACAGGTCCTCCAATACTTCCTCTGGGTCAATACAACCACGTGTAAATACCATTACAGTTTAAAGACAAGTGAGAAACGTAAATGATCAAAGCGAGAACTAAAGAGATCGAATCCAGCGTGTTCACAAACCTTAGCATTAGCATCTCACTAGCAGCCATTGCGCTTCTCGTACCGGCTCCACTTGCGTCAGTCAATCCGAGTTTTTACCCAAAAATACCACAACACACACGCTAAATATCGACATGACAGTAACGAGCGGACTTCAGAGAATCCATGGATAGATGTCGCAGTGTGAGAACAGACATGTGAGCGAGGATGAAGACAGATAGAAAAAGAAAGGTTGCGTCTGAGAAGCGCAGCTGTGTACCCACCATGTCGGTTGAGGCAGAAAGGAAGTCCTAGGCATTCTGGGTAGGCTAAATACCGCGAGGCTTGCAGCGTGGTCACGTGTCCTCAGATCCACTGGAGTCACACTCATGGGACAAAAAAGATTTTACATTGCAAAATAAACCCACACGATTTATGTCATAAAATTAAGGGATTTTTAATTCAGCACCTTCCTAAGTTAGTTTTATTATTCGTGTTTTTTTTAAATTATTGTTATCTATAATGGTTTATTTTATTTTGATGATTTATAGTTGTTATCACATTATTATCATTCAGTTACAACGACTTATTGTCTTTATGTAATTTTCCTGTGTTGTGATGCCTAAACTTTCTATGTTTCCGTACTATTCAATGTTGAATAACGTTTTAAAAAGTTAAACATTGCCATCACCTTTTAAAATAATTGTCAATATTGTAAATATAAAGAACATTATAAAGCATACTACATATGTGTTTATTTACAACGTGTTGCAGAATCCCTCTCCTGGTGCTTATAGTGTGTTTTTTATAATTCATTTTGTTTCCTATTTTTATATTTTGTATATTTTTTATATTCATACATGCACAAATACACCACAGCAAATTCCTTGTATGTGTAAACCTGCTTGGCAATAAAACCCAATTCTGATTCACATTAATATAGCATTTAGGGCACATTACAATGCCATCGATGGAAAGAATATTTACTAAAGTATTTAGACACAATGATGCACTTTAAATGTCTATTTCATAATTTTGCATCACTACATTTATTTGGCATTTGTAGTTACTTTTCAATATATTAAATGCTTACAAATACCAATGCAAAAAATGCATAATTAAATATAAAATATATAATTTAGTTAAACAAATGGTTCCCATTTTTTTTGGACTGTCACACATCAGCTGTTCAAGGACCAAACAGGTAAAATATCCAACACTTAAATGAAAACAGATGTGTGTATCAGAACTTTGGTGTTTCTTCCTTTCTCGCTCATTAATCATCTCACAACTTTCCTGACGTGGAGGTAAACTATCAAACTGCATGAAATAGATACAACAGCTACAACAGTGAAATGTGGTTTACAAATGAATACATCTGTATCAACAGTCTTATGATGTCACGTGAGTACAAAATAATAATAATAATCACTCAAAGTAACAAGAAGTTTGTAATTTTACTTCAGTAAAATAAGAAAAATGTAAACAGATGACTTTAACTTGTAATGGAGTATTTTTCCAATGCGGCACTTTTACTTAATTAAAGATCTGAGGGTCTGAATAATTCTTGGCATACTGCATTTATAGTTATACGTTGTATGTACTGTAATGTCCTGTTATCATCTACACAGTAAATTAATTGTAATACACTTTTATACACTCGTATTTTAATCTATTTTAAACATCTATTGTTCAATTAATTTCTCAGAGTCTTACTTCCAATGGTTTTTATATTTAATTTTAAAAAGTAATCTCCGTTTGCTCAATGTTTTTCTGGTGTTTGTTACACATAAATAATTTATTTGTAATATAGTCATCAAATATTTCTGCAAATATATCCTGTCTCTTATGGTAACAGAGACTTATGGTAACTGTTGTTATACGTCTGTTGCATTTAATATAGTTCGCCACACTTAAAGCACTAGGGACCGATTTGAACGATGCACAATAAAGCGTCACTTCCGTAAACATCTTTCCATCAGGACATCCATTATTACACTGTAATCTATCTATCTATCTATCTATCTATCTATCTATCTATCTATCTATCTATCTATCTATCTATCTATCTATCTATCTATCTATCTATCTAACTAACTTTCTATCTATCTATCTATCTATCTAACTTTCTATCTATCTATCTATCTATCTATCTATCTATCTATCTATCTATCTATCTATCTATCTATCTATCTATCTGTACGTAGCACTTTATAAACAGATGTATAATCACTAAGATTGATTTCTCCCTTGGCTCTGTTATTGGTAGTGGGCTGGATTTGTGACGCTGACGTTCGTTTCTCCTCCTCCTTCTTCCAGCCTTGCGTCGTGCCGTGCCGTGCCGTGCTGCTGTGGATGGGAGGGGGGAGTTGTTTGGGGATGCTGGGCCGGAGCTGTCGCGTTCTCTCTCGGCTCAGCTCGTCGGTTCCTCGCTAGCATCCGATCCGCGGCCGGGCATTGCTCGTGTGGCGGCGGAATGAGGAGCTTGCGGTGATCGCTGCTCGTTTTCGGTAAACACGGGTCGCTCCCGGCGGCTGCTGACATCGAACACACCGTGAGGCCTTTCCCTCTGCAGAGCTGTCACAGTCTGTGTGTGGGTACTGTGTTGTGCTGCTGCCGTGGGAAAGATGAACGATGTATGCCATCTTCATGTTGTGAGCTAGAGATGAAGGGCATGAGGTGTCTCGTTCATTTGTGTTGACATCACGAGGTTAGCATTAGCTACAACACCTTGACTCCTAGAGTTACTACAGCATTGTTATTACTGCCCTGTCACATTAGCAGAGAGTGAATAGCTATGGCTGAGCAAGACATTTGTCCCCACCTGGACTCCATAGGGGAGGTAACCAAAGAGGACCTGCTCCAGAAATCCAAGGTGGGTTTTCATTCATTTACAGTAAACACAATAATGCACAATGTCACACACCCACAGTGCAGGTCATCAGCTGTGTGTGTCATGGCCCCAGGTAAAGCTGCAATATGACTGATACAGCAGCCACACAAAATTAATAGCAAGCATGTTAGATGGAGAGTACGTTAAGATGTTTTTGTTTATGCAACTAAAGCGTTAAGCATCCTGGTTTGTGTGTGTGTGTGTGTGTGTGTGTGCACTTTTAATAACATGTTCTATTCTTATCTGCTCATGTTCTCTTTCTATTGCTGCAGGGGACCTGCCAGTCGTGTGGAGCAGGTGGCCCGAACCTGTGGGCCTGTCTGCAGGTAACGTCAAGTCTCACATCCAAGAATTATATCAAGAAACTCACAGATCTGGAATCCACGCATCTCAAAACCATTTACATTGTCTCAGCTACTCATTGGTGGTAGTTGCAGGTTTCCCGTCCTATTTGTTACCTACAACAGCTGGAAAAGAATACCCTCCTATAAGAATATTTAAAATCCACTAGATCTGGATTTTCATTTTGATCCGAACCAAAAAGTACACACTCACCGACATCACCAACCCGTTTAATATATCGGAATATTTCCATCAAGATTCACAGATCGTTTCTTTGAGAAATCCAACAAAATTTTGAGGAAAAACAAAACAAAACAAATGTAAAATAAAAAAATGAAATAAGTCCTGGATCTTCCCTCTGATCCACAAATGCAGATGAAAACATAACCTCCTTGGCGGAGTTAACTTCTGCTGCACCATTACCAAAACATTTCAGATAGGGGGGCCAGGTGGATGCTTAATAATTAATAACGATGAAGGAAGTAGATTTTATTATTATTATTATTATTTTTTTTTAAAGATGCCAATTCATATAGATAGACAGATAGAGGAAATAATTCAAAAGCCATGACATTCTGATTCTAATATGTTTTTCCTCTGCAGAATGATTGCCCTTACGTTGGTTGTGGAGAGTCCTACTCTGATCACAGCACCCTGCACGCACAGGTAAAGAACACCTGTGCCGCTGGTCAATATGGCAAAGTACTAACACCAGAAGATTCGGCTGTATGATCTGTATGTGCGTGTTTCCTTCAGGCTAAACGGCACAATCTGACGGTGAACCTGACCACGTTCAGAATCTGGTGTTACGTTTGTGAGCGGGAGGTGTTTCTGGAGCACAGGCCTGCCCTGGTGCCAGTCCCCGCTGCTCCCCACCACTGCAAAGCCACGGAGCAGGTACGACTCCCACAAGGTCACATCACCTCATTTGATTTCTGTCCCTGCTCTAGTGGCGCTATTTCATATTCACACTACCTGTTTTTTTTTTTACTCACCTTCATAATTATAGTATCTTTTTAATCGTTTTCCCAGGAAGCCGCTCCTCAGCCAGTAGGTCACCCACTGAAAGCCGTTCCGATCGCTGTGGCAGAAGACGAAGGTTCGGAGTCAGAGGAGGATGAGCTGAAACCTAGAGGTACAGCAAATCTCTTGTCAGCATTTCTTCCCCCTAAACAATAGTCTACTTCTTTAGGTCATAGCTGCCATATGTAATAGATACATTCATTTGAATAGCCACCACATTGGTATCTTTTAATCCAGATCACAAGTCATATTTATACTTTGGTGTCCCCCCCCCTAGAATCTGGGGTTAACATCTAACTGCTTAACACTTTTGCCATTGCTGTTGTTCGTAGGCTTGACAGGAATGAAAAACATTGGAAACTCTTGCTACATGAATGCAGCTCTCCAGGCCCTGTCCAACTGGTGAGGTCACTTCCTCTCATTACCACGGATGTATGTCTCCTTTTCTATGTTTCTATTCATACATGTTTTCCTTCTGTTCCCTCGCCAGTCCTCCTCTCACTCAGTTCTTCCTGGACTGCAGTGGACTGGTCCGCACCGACAAGAAGCCTGCTCTCTGTAAGAGCTACCAGAAACTCATCTCAGAGCTCTGGCATAAAAAACGGTAACAGTCACGTTCTTTTCAAAGTGGCAGAAACAACAGCTATCCACTGAGACTATTATCTGTCAATCAACCATTCACATGAAATGATCTGTAATATACCGTCTCTCATGGCTGCTTCGCTCTCAGGCCCAGCTATGTAGTCCCCACCAGTCTGTCTCATGGCATCAAACTCGTAAACCCCATGTTTCGTGGTTACGCTCAGCAGGTAGGGGCAAGCACCCAGCAGGTAACTACACCTGGTCACACTCAACATCTTAACACTGTCTCGTCTTTTGTTTTTAAACTGTGAACCCTTTTAACCTAAAATGACTGAAATGTTGGTTCTTGTCACCAAAAGGTTCGACTTGAGTTGTTTACTTGTTTGCATGTTTTAAGGGGTGGCTGAATCTGTTTGGTTTAATTTTACGATTGTTTTTTTTAATTTTTTAATTTCAAGAACCAGAAAAAAAAGTTATTGATGTTTTTTTTTCTCTCTGTTGAATTAAGGATAGACAAAGTCCTATTTGTTCCGTAATAATGATATTACAACACTATGCAAAGCCTCTTACAGATAGTGTTGGAAAAACAATTGAATCTTTAATGAAAACTCGGACAGTAACACTGAGTGATTCATAGAAATGATAGCAGCCATTAAAGAGAGTGCAGTCAGTGCAAGCTGTAACTAGTTCATTCACTTTCTATGTTATTAACAAGTCAGGGATGTAATTGTAAAGATAAAACAAGGCTGTTGCTTTGGATGTTCTTATTGTTAATTCATCAGAGAGCTACACTTAATGTTATCATTCCTAAGTGCACAAATGCACACTAAGGTCTGCGTACTGTATTATCAGGAATTCTAGAGGGTTTGAGCCTTTTGTGGTTCTAGAAATGTTTATCAGCCGTGTGGAGCCCTGTGTGAATATTTCCTCTTATAGCATAAATTACTTATGGATAGTGCTATTATGGATATTTACATTGGTATATTAAAAATATTTTAATAGTAAATGAGGCCTCTATAGATAAATAGTATAGGAAAAAATGAATGACCTCAGTATTTGGACAAATATAGATTAAAAGGTGTCTTAAGATATCCACTGACTTCTTGCACTGACAATTTTATCAATGTTATTGCGGGATTACAGGTCAAAATGTTCCCATGTTCTTTCCACAAGTACTTTCCATGATATATCACTGATATTGGCTTAATCCTTTGTCACAATGGTTTGAACCAGTGTGCTTAAAGCGCATGAAACAAGCCCCAGAGTCGAGCTTTAAAACGACCAACTAAAATGTGTACTAACAGTATTTAAGCCCTTAAAAGTGTATCTCTTGAAAATGTTTACTTTAGTATTATTTTTCGCATATTTCTATTTCAATCTTCCTGTTATGAGATCAAGTTTACAGACATTTATCTGTAACTTATTCCTATTCTCTGCTAAACTCCTGTCTCTGTGTATGTAGCCATGTTATACATCCTCCTGTTGACTTAATGTCCTGTGCTTGTCTTGCTGCAGGACACTCAAGAGTTCCTGCGCTGTCTGATGGACCAGCTACACGAGGAGCTGAAGGAGCCTCTGACGGAGTGCAGCATGAGTGGCGAAGAAGGCGACGGGGAGGACAGAAGAGACGGCGACCGCTCCCCGTCGGAGGATGACTTCCTGTCTTGCGACTCTGGCTCCAGCAGCGACCGGGGGGAGGGAGGAGGCAACGGTGACGGTGAGCTGCTCGTGCAGGATGTGTGCGACGGGGTCAGGTTGCCGGTGGCTGGCGTCAGTCCCGGCGGGGTCATCTCGGAGAAGGAGAGGCTGAAGGAGCGAAGAGTGTCCGGCTCGTCCCTCCGTGGAGGCTCGCAAGAGATGGACGAGGACGCTGATGTGGATACAGCGGCTGTGGAGGAGGTTCCTGCGACGGGGGAGGAAGAGGGGACGCCAACACCAACGCCAAACGCTGAGGTTCAAAACCAAGAAAACAACCAGACATTAAATACGCCGCAAGTGCAAGCCCAGAGCAGCAACACCTCAGGTATAAGAATCCGATTATGTACAAACTAAACTTTACAAAGCCGCTCTCACATTTGAGTTGAGGATATTATACATTATATTCATGTGACACCTTTTGTAGAGCCAGACAATGAAGCATCCATGGCCCAGCCACAGTCCACTCCCTGCAGTCCTGTGCGGACACTTCAGGAGCTGCACACCAAACTGCCCTCAAGTCCACCTCGCTCCAGCCCGCTCCGCTCTGCAGGACCACTGTACTCGTTCAAAAAAGGTGAGGAAACGTCCTGGGGTTTGATAGACAAACCTCTGCTTTGAATATCCACATGGATATATGTACACAGTGCCATATGTGAGTTGCTGTGATAAACATATTGGCAGCCGTGAGAGACTTTTGAGAGTCAAGGCACCAAATGTGATCCACCTTTCACGTTGTCTCTTCAACGTCGCAGTTTTGGACTCTGCGGATGGATTGTCTTCAAATTACACACGAGAGTTTATGATTACCAGACCGTATAACTATGATAATGATAATGTGGCATCTTTCACAACACAAGGTGCTTTACAAGTTAAAAATGAAGCGTTGTGGTCAAACAATTTGGAAGAAAGCAATTTGTAGAACATTAGAGCACAAAAGAAAGAGTAAAAATGTTTGAGATGATACAAGAGTGAAAATAACATAAACATTATAAAGTGATTAAAACTGCCAGTAAGATTAGAGCTTAGATAAGAAGTTAATAATTATTATGAATAATAAGTTGAAGGTGAATTCAGAAGATAAGTAGTTTCCTATCACATAGTAATAATATACACAGTCTTTTTGTTGCTTGCCTTTGTTTTAAGCACTTTGTCAGCTGGTCCCAGTCAAATAATGTCAACCTTACTAAGTCCGCCCCTCCCTGCTGTGACGGGTCTTCCAGCTCAGCTGCTGCTCAGTGCCAGGAAGAAGAAACAGTCCCACTATCGCAGTGTGATCTCCGACATCTTCGATGGCTCTATCCTCAGTCTGGTCCAGTGTTTAACCTGTGACAGGGTGAGCTGTGCTTCACATGTTTAAACACCAGGGGAAGCTACTCCCATCTTTGGTCAGACACCACAGTATATTACTTCTGCTATGTATCTGGTGGGGACAAAACTATGCCATGTGTAATTATGCAGTACTTAGTACATGATTTTAGTGATTAAAAAGAATGAGTTAAATTTAATTTAATTGTTTCTTTTACATATATGTATTGTTTCTATTAGGACATGCTGTGTAAACCACATCTCTGAATGTGTGACAGGTGTCTAACACAGTGGAAACCTTCCAAGACTTGTCCTTACCTATTCCTGGTAAAGAGGATTTGGCCAAACTCCACTCGTCCATCCACCAAAACCTTCCAGTCAAGACGGGGGTGTGTCCCGACACCTATGGCTCGCAGGGCTGGATCACCTACATCATGGACTCCATACGACGGTCAGTGGAGCACGTTTAGCCGATGCAGGCGTGCATGTCCCCTTAAATTGAAATTGTTTACAAATTGCACCACATTATTTACATTTGTAAATATCAGTTTTGTTCATTGCAGATCCAGTTAATTATTACCTGAGAAATTTGGTGAAAACATCAAAAAACACTCCCTATCACGCAATGTCAAAGAAATAAAAATAAAAAAAATCCTTGATCCGCACCAAACTTTAATGGACTCTCTCCAGACCCATACTGGATCTTTCCAACATGTTTTGTGGTAATTGTCCAGTTGTTTTTGCGTAATCTAGCTCAATAACAAAGAAATAGATTCAAACGCAGCCTCCTTGGTGAAGGTAATTAACATGGTGATGTTGTGCATTAGTCTGACGCTGTATGATTTATACTTTCTACTTTGTCTGCAGGGTTCTGACAAGTGGAATCTTGACTTAGTATTAATAAGACTGTGTGAGGTGGTGGAGAACACACTTAGAGGCACAAGAGCTGCCACGTGTGATGCTCCACAGATGATGCATGCAAGGGCTTGTAGATCTGTCCTTGATTTGCTTGCAGCACTTAGATATGACGTCAGATATGTTTTTTTTTATAAACCACCCTTCAATCTGATCAGGACTTGATCTGGACCCTGAGTTTTGAAGTGTGCTGAAGCAGCATGGTGCATACTTGTACTTGAGCTGTCTGAGCGTAGTCCCTTCACCTTCCTTAGAATAAATTGGCAACCTTGCTGCTCTTTACCAGCCTGCAGGACGTCTGAGACTCGGGCCAGGACTGATTGCTCTGAGTAGACGGAGCAGGGCTTTGAAGTGATTGATCCAGTGCTTCCAGACAAGATTTGAGTGCTGAGTCATCAGACGACCCAACAGGAGTGATGTTGCATTTTCAAACACTGTAGAGGGTTTTGATAGTAGAGTAAAAATCAAGCAGGTTATGTCTTCTTCAGTGTTTCTTTGTTATTTTGCAGGATTACGCAAAAACAACTGCACTGATTTCCATGAAATGTTGTGCAGGGATGGGACATCACCCAAGAAAGATGTTGGAAATGTTAAAATGCTGGAGCGGATCCAGGAATGTCGAGATAGTGCGTTAGCCCTGGTGGAGGTGCCATACCTTTAATGATGGGTATCTCCGGAAAAAATCTATTCGTTTGCACATACCTGGACAATGTCTTCTTCTTTTATCGTCATAGATAGCAGGAGGCACGCAGAGACAAGCTTTGGCTTTGGCATGAGACATTTTATCATATTCCAGCAGTTCCCAGGAATCAAATATGAAAAGCTTCATCACAACAGTGTTTCCCTCTGTGAGTTCAGTGGTTTCTGAGGCACTGCAGTATTCTGGGCCTCCAGATTATGAGGAGCAAATGACAAGTAGTTTGCATATTGCCTCCGTGGAAGTAGCAGTGTCAGTGCTGCAGTTCCTCAGCTCCTGGGTAATGTGGGCAGTTAATAAACATGATGTTTAATGTCCGTCCTGGACTTTAGTGCTGCTCTTCTTTATACTCTTTAGTCTGATCTCTTGTAGTAGATACTTCTCCAAAGGGGGAGAAAGAAAAAAAGCTTTACAACAACCACTGTATATCCCCACATCCCCTCCCATACCATCCCACCCACAGTCCCAACATCCCAGATTGATAATAAATGAAAATAACTAAATGAAATAAATGTTATTATTATTATACATCTGAAATAAGAAAACAAGATTACATGATAAATAATAATAAGATCATAATAATAATAATAACAATAATAATAATAATAATAATAGTAAAGCTGTTCTACTCACACATTTTATATCAATAATGAAATTAATAGAGAACTAGAATGGGAC
Organism: Hippoglossus stenolepis; assembly: GCF_022539355.2. Lineage (NCBI taxonomy): Eukaryota > Metazoa > Chordata > Actinopteri > Pleuronectiformes > Pleuronectidae > Hippoglossus > Hippoglossus stenolepis. The sequence goes on from NC_061500.1 coordinate 14,221,303, forward strand.
TCAGTAGAGTGTACACCTCTGCCAAGGCCCAACAGTCTCCTTATGAAACCACATTTATATTCACTGGATCTGTATTTTTATTTGGATCTGCCTCAAATCTCACACACTAATAAATATCAGCCTCCTTTTCATCAAGATCCATGAATTACTCTCTGAGGAATCAACAAAAATGTTACTTATGCCCAATCTCACACAATGTTAGTAGAAAGTGAAAGAAAGATTCCTGGATCTGCCTTCTGATCAGGATCTGCTCCAAAATCTAATGTGTTCTTCCTTAGGTCATGCTCCACCACTCCACACGATTCCATGGAAATCTGTTCAGTATTTTTTTCGTAATCCTGCTGACAATCAAACAAATGCAGACAAGAAAAATAAAATAAAAATAACCTCCTGTTAGACTGTTTCTTTGTGCCCTTGAGCTAGATGTTTTGGTTTCAAACCCACAACTTCACTCTGGTTCGGTCCTAGTTATCCCATCAGCCTTATCGGTCCAGGCAACATGACATATTAATTATTACATAATGCTGACCCATAAGAAGGTCATATTGTCAGTATGATGGCTGTCATGATACACAGTGAGGACGTCCTGGGGCTGTATATTTATATACGTTACATGTGTTTGTATTTGAACAGGTTTGTAGTCTCGTGTATCCCCACTTGGTTCTGGGGGCCCATGGTGACACTAGAGGACTGCCTCGCTGCCTTCTTTGCTGCAGATGAACTCAAAGGTAAACATCAATGTAAACATGCTATTCTACAATAATGTATGATTTGGAGGAAAGTGTCAGAATTAACATTACCATTCGTTATTTTCTCAGGGGACAACATGTACAGCTGTGAGAGGTGTAAAAAGTGAGTGTGTGTGGTAAAACCCACGTTGAGACCTTAACAACAAGGGTATTTTTCATTTACATTCATTTACATGGTTTGCTGTTTTCCACAGGTTGAGAAACGGTGTCAAATATTGCAAAGTGCTGCGACTTCCAGAGGTAGGATATTTAGTTTTTCTTCATCTCATCAAATCTCTCTCTCGTTTTGAAGTCGGCCCCACAAAGAGTTCCTGACTGTTTTTGTTCCTGCATTATTTTTGTTTCCGTTTGTAGATCCTGTGCATTCACCTGAAACGCTTCCGGCACGAGGTCATGTATTCGTTCAAGATAAACAGCCACGTGTCGTTCCCATTGGAGGGCCTCGACATGCAACCCTTCCTGGCTAAAGAGAGTCCATCTCAAGTCACCACTTACGATCTGCTGTCAGTCATTTGTCACCACGGCACGGCAGGAAGTACGCGTAGCTTTCTTTACCACAGATAAAGCATCTAGGCTTAACATATGCTTGATCTTAATCCGTTTGGTTTTATCTGTGCGGGGTCTTTCTTAACACTTCTCCTCTCTTGCCCGTTTTCTGCAGGTGGACACTACATAGCTTACTGTCAGAATGTGATTAATGGACAGTGGTATGAGTTCGACGATCAGTATGTAACAGAGGTCCATGAGACGGTGGTGCAGAATGCAGAGGCCTATGTGCTGTTCTACAGGTGAGCATTGGGAGACCCTGTGATTAGAGCCCTGGTAATAACATCTCTCCTGAGTGATCTGATGACAACTAGTCAGCACTAAGTCCAGGTCTGAACGCACCCAATGCGTCCTGAGATCCGATCCGGTCTGGGACACATGTGGCCATATTTAAAAGACGGCCTACTCAGCTGACGTCCTCTGACCTGCTACAGTTTAAACATATTTTTAAGCTTCTCAGTGTCCATATATTGATTTGTTTGTTGCCACTGCCACAATAGCAACACTGTTCAACACATACACCATAATGGCTGATACTTTTTCTTTCTTCATGGCAGCGGCATTCATTAATCCGCTCTACCTCTTTCTCTCTCTCTCTCTTTTTTGTGCCAACACATGCACACACTATCTGTGTGTCAATTCAGAGGACGCATCCTTTGAAGGACCTGGTCTACGCAGTCCACATCGGCTACAGCCTTGATTGGCAGCGTAGACCGCGTCGGCTGAACCGAAATGAGTTGGTCTGGTCTTCTTATTGCGTTACCAGTTTGCCCCGCCCTTACAGCCATTGCCTAGCAACAGAGCTATGAATGAGAAAGTTATTTGGTTGATTAAAAAGGCTGAAAAAATGTTTTTACAACCTGTGAACTGTTAGCTGCTCGGTTGAGTACTTACATTTAGAAAATACATTCTTTAGACTTTTTCACCTCACTTACTACCGCCATTACCATGTTGAAAAACAGTCACTGAAGCACAACGAATCATGGGGCAGGTTGGGCCGGTAAGGTTCCACCCGGTGGAGCCTCCGATGCGGGGAAGGACACGTTTGTCGACCGCGTTTGAAGGAGCCTTCGAGGATGCATTTTAATGCTGGTGTGAACAGAGCACTTGTGATCGGATCTCTCAGGACGGATGTTAAAACCAGGTCTGAATGGGGCCCATGAGACGTTTATCCTGAATCTACTCTGACTGACTTTTTTCTCTCGACACGTGCAGGAAGAGCAGCGAGGAGTCGGTGAGAGAGCGGCAGAAGGTGGTGGCTCTGGCCAACATGAAGGAGCCCAGCCTGCTGCAGTTTTACATCTCCAGAGAATGGCTCAACAAGTTCAACACCTTCGCAGAACCAGGCCCCATCAGCAACCACACATTTCTCTGTCAGCATGGGGGTGAGCGGCATGTTGTGTCTATTTCTTTAAGATCTTTTCTGTCATCCTAATCCTGCCTTAACACACTGATAAGACAGGATTACAGTGCATGTTTATTAAACGCCACTGCTTTTTACTTATAAACTTCAGCTCTGTGAAAACAGTTCGGCGGATGTTTGTCAAGTCTGAGAAAACAACTGACAATCATGTTTTTTTTGGCTTAGAGAACACAGAAATGACAAACGACCAGAAAGCAAGTACGATAAATCAATTACTCACAATAACAGTAATTATGTTACTTGACAGGTTACCCAGTTGCAAAAGAAATAGGTCACATTACTCGTTCTACTTTCTGGGTCACAGAAAAGAAAACAAGACGCTGTTTGTTTTAACAAGCCTCCACTTTGCCATAAGGAAGCATTTACTTTCAGCCTCGTCACACTTCCCGCCTGTGTGCTAAGCTAACAGGTCCTGCAGCAGTCTGTCTCCTGTAGGAGTGGAAACTGGTTTAATATCCCACACAAATTACTATTCACATTTTATTTTGACTAAGTAAAGTTTAAATTAAGCTTTTACATCTTTGAAGGGTTTGTAACTGCGCTGTAGTTGTGACCGACGTGTTCTCAGTTTTTGGACTTTAGATGTTGGCAGATATTTCCTTTTTATTATGGTCTGAGCAAAGAATAGTCCGAGGACCCTGAGGACTTAGTTGCTCATTTCAGTTTTTGTCTTTCTATGCATTTCACGGGCCTTAAAGGGATAGTTCACCCAAAAATGAAAATTCACTCATTATCTACTCAACACTATGCCGATGGAGGGGTGGGTGAGCCCCGACATTCAAATCCGACTCAAAGCAAAGCATTCTGGGTCTCTCCTTTACGTCCCAGTAAGACAGATAACAATGTCAACCCCAAACTGTTGAGTTAACAGTGTTCTGGAATAAGTAAAGCCAGGCATAAACTGTGTGATTTGAGCCTGACTTTGACGCAATTTTTGAGTCGCACAACTCATTTTAGAGTCTAACTGATTTGTGTGGTTTCTTGTCCAACGTCGTGCAGTGTCGGTCACACTGGACTCAGGATGCAGAGTCCGGCTCAAATTCAAGTTCAGTTTACAAAAGTCAGTCCAAGAGAAAGCAGAGGAAGATCAGAGGTCATACTCGTTGGAAATGTACTAAACAAAGTGCTGGAACATTGAACTCATAAGACAAACTGACAGAACTGCAGAGAAACTCAGAGACTAAAAGAGGAGGAGACAACGAGACCCAAGTGAGACACATCAGAGCAGGTCCGTGTCATCAGGAGGATCAGGAAGTGAAGTGACCTGACCTGATACGAGACGAGATGTGATTTTCAAAATTAAACAGGAAACAAGGAAACATGCAGAATGGTCTGTATTTATATAATTGGTCTATGTTCTGTATTTATAAAGCACTTTTCTAGTCTTGATGACCACTCAAAGCGCTTCACAGTGCAGTACAGTTCAGTTCCATTCAGTATCTTGCCCAAGGACACTTTGGCATGCAGATGGGGAAGACTGGGATCGGACTGCTGATCAATACAGCTCATCCTTTGAGAGTGGTAGGGGGAGCTGGAGCCAGTTGAAATTGGCCTAGAGGCGGGGTACACCCTGGACAGGTCGCCAGCTTATCTCAGGGCCAATCTGTCTATAGTTCGTCCCCCAACTTCACGGAAGTCTAATACATAGTCTAATACTGTAATAAAAATGCAGTTATTTAACCCTATTGGCTAGAGACAAGCATAATATTCATGTGAAGTCGACTTGCTGATCAGTATCAGTTACTGAATACTTAATTCATTTCTTTGTCAGGTGATAAATTGCAAGCTTTCAAAACAATTCCAAAACAAGACAGAGCCTTTTTACGCGCGCCAATGCCTGAAGGTTCGATGCATATGATAACATTGTGCAGGAAAAGGTGCAGCGTCAACATCTAGGCTGCCAAAATAAAGAAGGAGAAGAAGATGTTAACGCGTTCAACTAGGTATCATGTTTCCATCACAGGAAGCCAGAGCCGCAGCCGGAGCAGATAAATCCTGTGTCCTCTGCAGAGTCATTTGGCCTGGGAGTGAATGCCGATTGTGTCCATTCCCATTTAGGACTAAAAAATGGTGTTAGTGGATTTGTTGACCAGTGGAAAAGGAGTGTAAGTCGCCCACAGTCCCAGAGATCGTGCACAGATGGACATTTTTTAAGGGAAATTTCTGGCTTCTCTTGACGTTTCAGCTTCCAGGACAGATAATTCTTGTTCTCAACCCGAAAAAACAAAGCACTCATCTGTGTTATTCCCTCAATAATCTAAACCAAACTACCTCACTGGTTGTTTCTATTGGATTCGCACGATTATTGGCTTGTTTTTATGTCTTGACTGGAAAAGAAAACCATCATTGCTTTATTGCTTTTGTAAGTTACAGACCATCACTGTTTAACAAGACAGCCGGGACGAGGGAGGGGATTTTGTGTTGGAGGAATAAAAATGCACTGTTGGCGTGAGCGTTCTCTCTGGTCTCCATTTACAGACCAGGAAAAAGGTCGTAGATTCATCCTTTAACTCTGAACATATTTTTTCTCTGTCCAGGGATCCCTCCTAATAAATACAACTACATTGACGACCTGGTTGTGATAGTTCCTCAGAATGTGTGGGAGTACCTTTACAACAGGTAAATCTTGCAGCATGCTACCATTTTAGTGAACAACAAAATGCACGAAGGAATTTGTTTGAGAGTTGTACATACATTTCGATAAAGTGAAACTAAAAACCAAACTATATATATTTGTCAGCTAAATAATGTTTAAACTGCAACTGTTATTTACCCGTCTCTTATTCTAAAATGTTATTTTTCCTGAAACTAGTGTGTTTTATATGAGATTCATAATTTTATATTTGACTTGATTGCATTTGTTTAATGCTTTAAAGTTGTTTTGAAATGGTTTTACCCACTTGGACACAAGTTCCCCAGTGGTCAAATACTTGAATACTCCAAAATGCTTGGTGTGAAAAAACTTTTATATCTTTTGGGAATTTAAAGATGAGATATCAGTTAATGAGGCTTTAAATCAATCCAAACTTTTAAATTGAAGCTTATAAATCTGACTCTTTACAATATGTCGTGAAGACCAGTAAGATTTGTCACCTGGAAAACAACCAAGTTGGAGCGTACAAAATGTCAAAAAGAATAGATGGTCTATTTCAATCTGATTGATATGATAATCGTTTTATCACAGCTGCAGACATATGTAACAGTATTATAATATGTTTAAAACTTTGTCTTTAAAAGAACACGCTGCAAACTGAGTTTATGTATCTTTACCACAAAGTTACTGACGAAACATTGATTAGAAATCGTCAAAATGAAGAGAAAACAATGGTTTTACAGGGTTCAGATCTGGTTTTAAGATCCGTCCTGAGTGATCAGATTACAAGTTGTCAGTGCCAGGTTCAGGTCTGAACACACCTGAATGTGTCCCGAGATCTGATCACTCAGACCATATTCTGAGGTTGTCTGGGTTTCATGCGGCCACATTCTTTTTGCTGTGTGAAGGCCAATGTTTCCTGGGCCACATATGAAGTACCGCCCACTCAGCTGACGCCCTCTGACCTGCCACGGTTTAAACACATTCTCAGTGTCCATACGTCGATTTGTCTGTAGCCACAATAACAACACTGACCAACTAATAATGACTCACAATTTTCTAACCGTAGTCAAATCTTTCTTCATTGTAGATCTGCAGCCCATTGATTCATTCAGCCCCTCCCGTCTCAGCTCGCTCTCTTTCTCACCCTCTGTCTATCTCTTCCTCGTGCAGACACACACACACACACACACACATTGTCATCGGATAAACTCAGACTGGATTAAATCATTTGCTGTTGGCAAACACCAATGAAACACGCGATTATGTGCACGTAGAGCGAGGAAGTGAGATCCCATTACAAGTGGTCACAGGAGACACATTCAGGAGGCATTTTAATACCAGGTCTGAACAGACGAACTTAACACTGTCGACTTGTGATCGAATCTCTCAGCACTGACGTTAATACAAAGGCTCGAACAGGGCCAGATTTTCAGTTGAGCGTTGTTTGATTTTCATTGGGTGCTTACTCTCACGCTTTATTCATTTGAGTCAAGCTGTCTGTTGTCGAGCCTTTCTGCTAAATGTTTGTGTGTGTGTTTGTGTGTGTGTGTGTGCAGTTTTGGAGGCGGCCCTGCAGTCAACCACCTGTACATGTGTGCCATCTGCCAGGTGGAGATCGAAGCTCTGGCTAAACGCAGAAAAATGGAAATCGACACCTTCATCAAGGTGACGGCTTGTATTCTTTTTTTAACCTATGCGCAAATATGTCAGTATACTTTGTTTTGGGTGTTGAATGAGCAGTTTTCACTGTTTGCCTGCAGCTGAACAAAGAGTTCCAGGCCGAAGAGGCTCCGTCAGTGATCCTGTGTATCAGCATGCAGTGGTTTCGAGAGTGGGAGGGCTTTGTGAAGGGCAAAGACAATGGTATGATCCTGCAGCTACACACATTTAGGTTGTTTATCTTTTGTTGGTACAACACATTTGACATGATTTTTTTTGGTTTCAGAGGCGCCTGGTCCCATCGACAACAGTAAAATCGGCGTCATGAAGAGCGGACACATACAACTAAAGCAAGGTAAACATCAGCATCGGTCGCGGAGGCTGTAAAGGTGGAAACGTAGAAAAACAGGTGGTTCTTTAAATGTTTTTAACATGTTTTTCTCTCCTCAGGTGCAGACTATGGTCAGATCTCAGAGGAGACGTGGCAGTACTTGTTGGGTATTTATGGCGGCGGCCCTGAGATCGCGGTGAGACAGACGGTGGCCCCTGCCGACCCCGACAGCCTCCACGGCGAGAGGAAAATCGAGGCAGAGACCAGAGCACTTTGAGATATAAAGAGAGGTTGGAACCTTTTCTTAAATGGGCAACACTGCAGTCAGTGCTTTAACCCCCCCTGCATACACACAGACCTGCACACAATCACATGTTTTAATGTACTTTGGGTAATGTGTAACATTTTACTGGAAGCGGTGGTCCTGGAGCTTGTAGCCCGTCCTGGAACCTGCATCATTTCCACCCACTTTGCTAAAGTCAGCTGCATGAGCTCAGAAATTCCTCTCTGGCCTGCAGAGAGCGCGATATCTACACGATCTGGCCAAGAATAATAGAGGAGGAATATCCAGTTAATAAACAGCTGTAAATTCAATCTTGACTGTGCGAGCTGAGGGCACATGAAAGGTCTGCTTTGTTCTCAACCTGTTTCTCAACTTTTACTTATCCCCAGGTCTTCTGATTCCACGTTTCACTCCTGCCCTCACAAGACGCTGAGGAATTTGCACCTTGGTGAAGAAGCCTTGCTGTGAGCACTTTGTAAATGTAGCAACATATTACGCCGAGTCTGTGTCGCAGGGAGGTGATGAAGGCACTTAACTATCACATAGTTTATTTATTGGACAACTCTGATCCTCGATGTTAAAAAGGTGTAGTAATAATCGTATCAGCATCCCTGGCTGTGTGTGGTAGCTATGGTGTTTCAGTGGCTGCTGTATAGCGACTCTAGGTGTCATATACTGCTCAGCTGGCGGTGGTGGGCCGACAGCCGCTGGCATCGTGAGCCAGAACGACGAGGAGGACAGAACTGCAGCGTGATGTTTGGTTTTCATGACTTCTCCTCTAGTCGTCGGAAGCAACAACAACCAGTAGACGTTAACAAGCTTTATGTTGTTTGCCTGTTTACTAGTTGCATAGGAACGTGAGAGATATTGCATAAATCATACTCTTGCACCTCCAACCTTAAGTAGACAAACACTGAGCCCTCAGGAATGAAAGACTTCTGTTTGTTTCAGCCAGTGAAATGACCAGATTAATGGACTCTTAAAGGTAAAATACCACAGTGGGTTTGTTTGCATGTATGGAGTCTAAAAACACACATTTAGGGTCATTTATAATTGAACAGCTTCAAAATACATGCAACTGAGAACTCCTCTTTTTGGACCAGTAAGGATATTTCACTGACACCAGTTGTTTGGCGGGACAATGACAAATTTAAGTGTTCAAAAGTATGGAAATATTGACTATTTCTATTCAGTTTATATCAGTACTATACAGAAATCAAACTTAGCAACATGTAGATATCGTTTTCGAGTAGAGAAATACCAAATTTATTAAAAGACTGATTTAAGACAGAGAGATTGCAGAAAGAAAATGATGTATCTGGTGCAATAACGAAGGAGCATTAAGAGAATGTCTATAACAGGCTTCTCTGATAGGGAGTTGACACAGGGAGGTTGTAGGATTTATTGCGGCGTGAATAACATTATTAGAGGATATAAATCCAAATTGACCAGGAATGCAGTGTCCATTTAAACCAAGAGGGGGCAGTATTAAGAGATGAGATGAGAGAAATAATCTCACAAAATAATTAGCACAACATGCACAAACTCATACCTGTAAAAGCGGTGAGGTCATTTATGGTACTATTTTGTTTTTGTCAAATATATTTATTTATTGTTGAAAATATATTGTTTTCAGTTCATCAGACGAATGAAGCTGTTTCCTGTGGAAGGGGGTTGTTTACTAGAAGGCATTTGCTTCGTAAAATATTTATGCGTCTCCAATTTCTCATTGCTGAGTATTCCATGTAAAAATACACCTGTTTTCACTGTGTAACACTCCATGGTTTCCTTATTCAAGATTCTGTTGTAAAGACACGTCCATCCAAAGAGCAAGTGAAGAAACACGAGGATCCCCAAATCACAGAGCTCAGTTTCGAGAAAATCTTATACCTTGTTTGTTTCTTATGTTATGTATATAATTTAATCACAAACCCATCAGACACAGGTGTGTTGTACATTTTTACATAATTTGCGACAGTTCTAACCTCTGCCAACAGTTACTGGCAGCAACTATGTTTTACTCTGAAATATCAAGAAAAACACATTGGGTAGATTGTCTAATCAGTGCGAGATTACATTCGAACTGGAGTAAAATCTTTAGGAGAAATTCTGAGTCAGTCCAAGTCAAGTTAAATAAACCTCGTCCTCCACTGTCTCACTGTAGATAAATCACATGCTTGCCTTGTGACCCGTGGAAAATAAAATCCATCAATCATGTAGTCAGATAAAACTTTGCCTTTCCATGTTCCATATGTACTTATGAATAAGCACCAATTTTGAAAGCTAAAAACTAAAACAAAACCTCTAGAAGTCAGAGATCCACTTGGACAAATGCTGCTATTCACATATTACCAGTCGAAACTAACACAAGACTATTTAATATACACAAGTGAAAATGGGTAAAAACCTACAGTTTTCAATACGATATAACTAAATATGAGAACGCACATTGTACAGAACAGTACTTTAGCTGCCATGCAGTATTCACGTGACACAGTGGTCAATACATTTCACTTTTTATCTACTGATTTTGTTGCAGAATTAGAAGAATTAAATCTGAAATATAGACATGAAAATTATAACTTGAATTTGAAAGAATATGATCAAGTCAAAACTGATGATCTGCAGTACAGTCACTCTGCCTTGGAACACAGTGCCTTCAAGCCCTTCCACACCCACAATGCACCTGCACAGGTCTTGGTGACCTCATGAATTCCCTGCATAGCTCTGCTCAGCTTCAGCCTGAGCGTGGGTCAGCCACATAAAGTGAAAACATCTGTTTGTGTTCGGAGGCCTCAGTAAATCTTCATCCACCTTCACACAAGAAAGTACAGAAGTGCATTGCATTCACAAAAGAAATTAAAAAGTTTCTCATAATTGTGGGTTAGCGAGTCAAGTTATGACTAAACTATCTCGTAATTATTAGGAAAGATGTCATACATTTCCAAACTCGTAATTTTAATAAATCAGTGGGACAGGAGTTGGCTTCATTGTGAATCATCTGGTTTTACGATGTCTTCAGTATCAGAGAAATTCAATGGTAGCTGTGTGTACATCCAGTGTAAAACATAAGGAAGCAAATTGCTATTTAATCTTGTTTTCATCAAAAAACATAACTATTAATTAAATTCTGACCCATTTCTCTTAATTACGAGACCAGTTTCTTGTAATTTTGGAATCTTTTCTTGTAATTTTGGGGGGGGCACTCCTGTCATCTTTGGATGTTTATTCGCTGTCGCACAAAGAATCAGATAAGATACTCAATGCCGGTATCATGTTTGGTAAATCTGAAGCTGGAGCCAGGAGCCAGTTAACCGAGCACAGCGAGTGTAAACAGGAAAACTGCAAACCTGGTTCTGTCCAAAACTGAGAGACCTATTATTGTTTCTATCTGTATAAAAACCAAAGTGTTGAAACTATTTGAAAGAGTCGTGCTAGATGTTTCCCTTTGTTTACAGCATTTATGCTAAGCTAACCAACTTCAGTTCCACAATTACTATACATGTGAAAGAAGTACTGATCTTCTCATCTAACCCTGCAGGAAACTATAGAAGAGACTACTAATCTTTTTAAAATATTGGGTATATATCTGCCATTGCCAATAAGCTCTCTTTGGAGCCCCACCTATGCTAGGGACCAAAACTTTGTCACAAACTGGACAAAAAATACCTTATTCCCATGGGCCTTAAAAGCCCCACGATCTATGTTGTTTAAATGTAATTTATCACCTGTAGTAATTTGATTTTCTGCAATTTTGTTTGGGAATATTCACCAATAAAGCACAATATTTTTTGACATGTAAGATCCATTTGTTGCTCAGTGGATTATATTTGCCCCGTGGCCCCAGGAGGGTAAATCAATCCATACTAGGGCTGAAAATCTAAATATTCTCTCCTGAATACATTTTTGTCCCTTAATTTATAACCTTATATTTGTGTTTATGGCCTCAGTAAATCTTCATTCACCTTCACTCAAGAAAGTACAGAAGTGCATTGCATTCGCAAAAGAAATTTCAAAGTGTCTCATAATGTGGGTTAGTAAGTCAAGCTGTGACTAAACTATCTCGTAATTATTCGGAAAGATGTCATGTTTCCAAACTCGTAATTTTAAGAAATCAGTTAGCAGGAGTTGGCTTCAGGACTTGTGAATCATCTGGTTTTACGATATCTTCAGTATAAACCAGATAAGGATCATTACCAGAAGCTACTTAAAAGAACATCCCTGTGGCAATATATCCAAGCAGGTGTGAACCAAAATACTTGAGGTGCTTTAATTTTCCACTGCAGATATTTTGACTTGTCATAGCAGAAAAAGCACAGGTGTGACGAACACCAGTAACAATCCAAATACTAAATTAGACTGTCAGCTGAATTAAAATGGTTCAGCTGGGCTCTAAAACCAGAACGCCTAGACGGAAGGCAGCAGGTTTTTTTTTACTGTATTAAACAACACTGACATATATCACCATTCAAGTTATACATCCAGCTGTTACAGAGCAACATTACCATTTGGAGTCGTGGCCAAATGGCAAATTTGGGTCCGACATTACCGCTCTTTTAGCTCTGTTTTTGGTCTCCACCAACTCCGTAAGAGAAATATAATGCTATGAGAGTGATGAGAATGAAGCTCATTGAAGCTGCGGGTAAATTTATATTCAGGTGACAATTGTGTTCATCCCTCGAAGCGACCCCTTTCAGATTATACCTTCTTTTCAACTATTATAAAAACATTGATTAGACCCGCTTTGAGTTTAAAGCTGACGGCTGTGTTGCAGCCCAGCTAGCGTTAATCTGGCCGGCAGAGCGAACGTTCGGATCCTCTCCCAGACATCTCAGGTGAAAAACTTTGAATACACAGATGTCACAGAACAACCACAAGTCTGTGGTTGAGCCTCAGACAGTCTGAATTACCGAGGACCAAAATACTTGAAGAGATGATTGGAAAGCCGCTTGATTAATATTGTTCATTTCTCCTTAAAATGTCCAGCTGTGACATGTCAAACATCTGTCCATGTTGTGTTTGTCAATGTGTCCGAAGAACAATTCATTAATTTTCATAACAGAAAATATTTATTTGTCTTAAGTTTTATCTTTTTTCTTTCCCCACATGTCCAAACTATATCTACAATGATAATATTAATACTGTGGGTATATGTGTGCGACGGGGAGATACCTTCTGTGAGACTATGTGCAATGAAAAAGAAAATACTAATCTTTGTGCAATCTTCGCCCTGTCATCAGAGATACTGGACAGCTATCAACAGAGCTGACAGTAAAACCCGGGGCAACGCAGCTTATTATGTTGCAGTGTTACGAAGTGTCGAGTGGTAATTACTTTTCCCCACCTGTGAGTGTGTTTACTTGTGTTACGACACGTAGCTATGCGTGTGGGATTTCCATTTCGCTGGAAGGTACAGGAATTTCTGTGGTTGGACAGAGTGGAATCAGGCCTGCACACAGCACAACAGGGTTTCACTGGCTCATGTTTTCATCCTCACAGTGTGTGTGGTAGTTGTGGTCATGATATCGGTGATGCTTTGAAACAACATGGGATTTAAGTGGTTGACCTCAATTCAATGGGATGTCTTAATGTCTGTGTAACTGATGTAATTAATCATGACTGGTTAAATGATTAAAATTGCCTGATCTTTGACTTGGAAGTTATTTTTTCTGAACTATGTTTTAAAAGAACTAGTTACAGGAAGTGAAAATGGAGGAAAAAAGAAAATCTTTTTTTTTTAGGGGCACTCCTGTCGTCTTTAGATGTTTATTCGCTGTCGCACAAAGAATCAGATAAGATACTCAATGCCGGTATCATGTTTGATAAATCTGAAGCTGGAGCCAGGAGCCAGTTAACCGAGCACAGCGAGTGTAAACAGGAAAACTGCAATCGGCCTAGCTGTTTCCCTTTGTTTACAGCATTTATGCTAAGCTAACCAACTTTAGTTCCACATTTACTACTACATGTGAAAGAAGTACTGATCTTCTCATCTAACCCTGCAGGAAACTAGAAGAGACTACTAATCTTTTTTAAATATTGGGTATATATCTGTCATGCCAATCAAGCTCTCTTTGGAGCTCCACCCAGGCTAAGGAGATGTGCTAGGGCCTTATTCCCATGGGCCCCAAAAGCCCCAGGATCATTGTTGTTTAAATCTAATTTATCAACTGTAGTAATTTGATTTGCTGCAGTTTGGGAATATTCACCAATAATGTACAACATTTACTGAAATGTAAGATCCTTATGCTGCTCAGTAGTTTATATTTGCCCGGTGGCCCCAAGAGGGTAAATCAATCCATACAAGGGCTAAAAATCTGAATATTCTGCCCTGAATGAATTTTTGCCCCTTAATTTATAACCTTGTGTTATATTTTCATCACTCTCCATTTGTTTGCTAGTTTGTATGTTTGTAACCAAGATTACATAAAAACAACGTAACCGATTTCCACGAAACTTGGTGGAAGGATCCGATATAGGTCATGGAAGAATCCATGCAATTTTGGTACTGATCCATATCAGGGGGCAGGGATCCAGGTAATTTTTTTTTTTTTTTATCACATTCATTAACATAGCAAGATAGGCCATTTTTCAACCGTAATTCATGGTTCTTGATGAAAAAACTTCCAGCCCTATTTAGGGGACTGTTGGGCCTTGGTAGAGGAATGGGCTGTACCATTCTATATACAGTACAATACAACAACACAAATTCTGGACCATTTATTTAGATCTAATAGAGTTAATTCGGATTTAAGCATCATCTCGACTGACAGAGAGACTTTACCTGTTCTAATTTGAGAAAGAGGGAGCGACTCTGAAGTGAAAAGCTGTGATGTCATCTCGAGTCCCATATGTATGCTGGGCTGTATCCAGCCCAGACAGAGAAGCAGACCGAGAGCAAAACACACCGGGCTGCCGGGAGGAGATGATGCACATACTGAGCATCCTCGCAGACAGGAGAGCAGAACCGCTGAACAATTCAGGTAAGACCCAAAACCCAAATAAAAACTGTGTTAGGGGATTGACTTTAACCTGCACACACACACACACATACATACACATGCATCTCCAGCATCGGTCTACATCACATCACCCAAAACAGAAACAGAGGCATGTTTTCTACGCTGCGTGTGGGTGATGCAAACACACAGCGTGGGCTCTGTCATGTATTTCTGACATGAAGGTTACACTGAAGCCGGTGGGGGGGGGATGCGTACTTTAACACTCTGCAGGATGTGATTTGGAATAGACACAGATATTGATCAATCCTGAAATATCTCATCGCGGTCAATGTTCACACCATTGAATAATAAATCAGCAGATTGTGAATCCAGGAGAGCAGGAGGGGTCTGAGGCTGGTGTAAAGGAGGGTCGCCTCTGCTGTGTGTGTGTGTGTGTGCACTGGGATGGGATGGGTGTGGCAAGTAGCAGCAGACCACTGGTCCTCCTCATCCTCATCATTAAAGTCATTCTTACTAATGTCTCTCTGTGCACTTGCTTTACATGGTGAAGGTCAGATGATAGATTTAGCAGGGCGGGTGGTTGTGAGCTCTGTTAATTAATTGCAATAATTACAAAATCTCCAGGGAAATGTGTCTGTCGATATGAGAACAACCTCTCATTAAGGAATGAATCTTTGTTACTGTATTGAACATGTTGACTCATAGTGTGCACACAGCATATACACAGTCGGAGCATCATTAGCTGAAATAACAGTGTTGGTTTTTTTTACTGCTGCAGCTGTAAGTACAAAATGGATTCTGTCTGGTTTACATATACATTTTTAATAATCCAAATTACCAACACTCGAGTGGAACCCCCTGTTTTACCTCAGAGGAACACTGGTTCCATGCTGTGTTCAGAAAGCTCAAATGTTTGCCAGAGAACATCTATTTTTAAGCCTTTCAAAAGGTTGTCAGCTTTTGTATTATTTTTAGAATATTTTCCTTGCTGTGAGGAATCCTTGTCGATGATCTAAGAGAAGCTTTAAAGTTAAAATCTGCATCTTTAGCCTGATGTTTGATATGATTATTTATTATATTTTATCATTTATTTCTAATATATCGATGTTTCAAAAAAAAGTATTCCTTTCCATCTATTTGACCTCTTATAGCTTGTTATTGATCATTTTATTTTATCTCTATTAAATATTGTATTGGTTTTATTAACATATTCCATCGTTTTTTTTATTGTGTGCTGTTTCAAATTATTTTACAATTTACATTTGTATCATCTTATTATCAGCCATTTTTCTGCGAACTGATTTTTACTAACCTGTATGAAAGATGCTATACAAATGAAGTTTGATTGAGTATTATTGATCATTAAAAGAAAACATTTTGTCCTGATAAGTGACAATGAAATCTCTATATTAATCTGCCACTAACTAACTTCCCATCTATTTCTTTCCATAGGCTTTTTTTATAAATACTCTGACGCCTGTGTTTGAACAAGCTGAAGCGAGGATAAACAGCATGGCACAGGAAGTAATTGATTAATCACAGTAATATGGACCTCATGAAGAGACTCTATGTTGATGACTCTTCAGTTTAGTCAGAGGAGCAAGTCACCATATCTGTTGTCTCCTGGACTGGGAGTGGATTCGCTGGAAAACCCGTAGCTCTTCTCTTTCTGTTAAGTCTTGTCTGTGAGGATCTCTGCAACAGCAAGCTCCTGTAAATATTTACATGCCGTGTCTGACAGCTGGGGGGGAAATGGAGAAGACCTCACAACTCCTCCTGACCTTTTTAACTCATGCTGGTAAGGCCCTACAGGCAGGGCTGGATGCTCCGACTGTTGTGCTGTTTAGGTTGTGTTAAACACAGGACAGAACTTGATACATAGATTTCCTATTTTGTTTTATGATACTTTGTGCCGCACCTCCCTTTCCCCTGTTCGTAAACCTTTTATAGAGGAAAAAAACTGGTTTACGTATCCAGGAAACCCTCACAGGCGTTTGTATGGGCTCTTGAATATATGTTAGAATATATTGAAACACTAAACATGTTTTGTTGCCATAAATATTTAGAGTAATGATAATATCCTTTATTTAAATTGCACTTTGAAACAGAAGTTTACAAAGTAAAAATACAAACAGTGAAGACACAGTGCCATTATAAAACAGAATACACACAGTACAATAAAGTAGCTCCATAACATTAACATGTTTGCAAAATATTCGGACTATAGATAATCTTTTTTGCCTTATATTTAGATATAGCATACTGCATGTACTGTTTGTGGTCCTGTTTTAACAATGTATGAAACAGCAGTAATTGGTATGAACTGTGATATCTTGCAGATATATTCCACAATATATTATAAATATACTGGAATATTCCAGGTACATGAAAATACTATATTTAAGTAAATTTAATTCTGTATTACTTATCACCTATTATTATATACGTGTGTATTAATATGGTTCTTGCTTCCTGTCCTCACCAGCAGAATGCACTAATGAAGCTGGTAATTTAGTGAGGATGAGTATCCACACTGATGCCTGTGTGAGTGTGTAGAGAAACTGTGCATCCCTGTGTAATCTGTCTCCTGTGCACACACACACACACACCATGGGCTGCGCCATGTGTTCCCAGCTGGTTGACATGTGGACTGTGACAGTGAGACGGACAGGCCACAGGGCCACGGAGCTCACCGCCTTCCCACACTTGCAGCAAGGAGGCTACCACAGAGTGACCGGCCTCCACTACATGTCGTCCTTCTCCGACGCTGAGGACTGCTGTGACGACACCAGCTCGGGCAGCTCCCTCACCTTGGACTGGCAGGGTCAGGGGCCGACGGCTGACACCTGACACAAAGAGGTGTTAGAATATAAACGTGTAAATAAACATGATGAAACTACACTGGGCATGTGGAATCATTTTAGATTATAGGACAAGATAGTGAATATCCCTTGTACGTTTGAAGGTCAACCACCAGCAGATGTGAGGGACATAACCTCAGTTGTGCACCTTAGCGTCCTCAAGTGTTTTGGCCTTGTGATCAATGATACAGGCTGAACTTCAGGGTACGCGGAGGCTGAAGGTAAATCTGACTGGCTACTGGCTTGTATGGCAGCACCACGAAAGCCATGTTGCCGCTCAATAGATCATACGTCATTACCTCTATATAACTAAACACTGTCCCATTTTAAAACATAGGACAAGATAGAGAATATCCTTTGTATGTTCTTTCTTACACACTAATTAATTCCTACCACCAGTTGATAATAAATGCAATGAAGAGGAACAGGATGTGAGGGATGTTGTTTTTCTCAACATTAGAACAATCGATTTAATACATTTTGTAACCCTGAGATCCAGTGGGAGAAGAAATATTCCATTGTTAAAGTAGCAGTACAACAATATAGAAGTAATCTTTTAAAAGTTAGAGTCCTGTATTCAAAGTCTTTCTTACTTAAGCAGAGGTGGACAGTGATAATCCAAGAGTTATACTTTAGTACAGTTTTGCAGTATTGATACTTTACTTGAGTATCAATTCTACTTTGTACTCCACTACATTTATCTACAGATTAAGATTTTGCAAAAAAAACCACAATAGGTTTGTACAATTCAGTTTTACAATTAAAACTGGCTCTACTGAACCAACTATAATATTAGATGTATCCATCTTTAAGTAATATATACTCATGATATATACTTCTCTACTTTTCACAAA
The DNA here is from genome assembly GCF_022539355.2 of Hippoglossus stenolepis. Lineage (NCBI taxonomy): Eukaryota > Metazoa > Chordata > Actinopteri > Pleuronectiformes > Pleuronectidae > Hippoglossus > Hippoglossus stenolepis. The sequence goes on from NC_061500.1 coordinate 14,239,564, forward strand.
AGGTAGTGTCTCCAAATACTTCTTCCACAACTGTGCTTAAGTACAAGTTATTAAGCATTATCAGCATATAATATATGCTGATATATATATATATATATATATATAAAATCATATATTGTTACATATCATGTTGTTGGACCATTGTAACTGATGCAGTGATGTTGAACAGATATTACTGTTGTAGTGAGTTTAGGTTACTTTATATACAGTAAAGTTGTACCATCTATAATAATGGGACATATTATAAAACTTATACTTAGACTACATGATATCATGAACAATTATATGCTTATTTGTTTTATGTGTAAAATCTGGATCTGCATCATATAAGTTGGTCAACGACTGTTGTAAATCCATTCTTTGTTTACTGTAAAGTAAATATTTTTTATGTTTACTGTAAAGTAAAAATATTCTGTGTTAACTGTAAAGTAAATATCTTTTTACTGTAAAGTAAATATATTCTGTGTTAACTGTAAAGTAAATATATTTTTACTGTAAAGTAAATTTATTATTTGTTTACTGTAAAGTAAATATATTTTGTCTTTACTGTAAAGTAGTTATTGTTGAAGGACATGATTTTCAAAATATGTTTTTTTCTGTGTAAAATAATAGACTGAAAACGAACCACTTAGTATGAGGTATTATTACTTATTACCTCTGAAATGTAGTGGAGTAGCATTTAAAAAGTGTAAACTGTATCTAAGTACAGTATGTTGGTAAATAAACTACATTATACCTCTACTGGCATGACAAAATCTTTTTCTCACACCGTACAGTATAAAATAATGTTGTGCTGAAACACTGATGAGCAGAATCATGGCACCATCAGACTTATGACTGAGATGAAAATGTCCCTTGTTTTGCAACAATCCCCCCCAAGGCCCATGTTTTGCCAGCAGGGATGAATACATTGTTCCAGTCTGACCACCATAGTCTACGTAAAAGAAAAGATGTGCTGGCTCCTGAAGTCAAATAGTCAGTCTCTGACTCAGACCACAGGTTCACGCCAAGGAAAGTCATTTCTTAGCCAACTTAAAAGACAGAGGGTGCGGCAGACTGTGGCACGGCTCCTTTTTTGTGTATTATAGTAATAAGACACTAATTTAAAAATACATTACTGTAGTCTACTGCAGGGGTCTTCAACGTTTTTCAGGCCAAGGACCCCCAAACTGATGGAGAGATGGAGCAGGGACCCCTTACTATTTATATTGATTCACAAAAATACATTTAACTATAGTATAACATCAATAAATAGCTTCTATTATTCTAAATAGCCTGCAGCCATGGATTGGTTATGAGAAAATGGGCTCCTGCAAACAGACATTTGACACACAACACATCCTTTCAGTGGCGTGGCTACATTTGTTGTTACTTTCTTCATCCTGTTGTGTTTATTTTTCATAATTGTGTGTGTCTGTGGTCATTGTGAGTCTTGTTTTGCATTTTGTCATGGTTGTGCCATCTTTATAGTATTTGTGTGTCTCTTTGAGGTCGTTTTACACGTCTCTGTGGTCATTTTATTGGCTTCAAAACAAGGAATGTCAACAGTCTCTTCATACTCTGGGTCAGGGCCCCCTTGGTGGGGTGAAGACCCCTCTGGCTGAGAAACATCATAAAGATTTATTTCCTGAACTAACAGAATCCTTGAATATGGCGATCATTTCTTTTACATGAGACTCACGTGCAAAGGCCAAATGTAACCTTACTCAAGAACCATTTTATACAGCATGCTTCAACTCCACTACACTTTAGAGGGAAATATCAAACCTTTTACTCCACTGTTCATCTGGCAACCAGGGGTGTTGCTACAGGGTATAGGCAAAGCAGGCAATTACTTAGGGCTAAGAGTGGACCCCCGAGAATGGCTGATTACACAATTTTTGTTAGGTTCAATAAAGGGCTCCCTGGTCTATTTTGCTTAAGGCCCCCATGATGTCCTGAAATGCTTCCGCGGGCAACTACAATTACATTTTAGATGATTTACAATGAAAATCTGACAAAATGCCAAGTAGTTTAAATTTGCTTCAAATGTATCAGCCACAATAATAAAATGCTACTCACATACAAGTTCTATGGTGAAATGTGTTGGGGTCAAAATCTGACTTCTTCCACGCAAATAAACATAGAAAATGATAAGTCATGTGTCATCATCTTTCAATAATGTGGGTAATTAGCAGAAATATGTAAGTTAAATATATAAAAATCTGGTTGCTTGAGTCCAAATAGTGTTTGAGAAATGTTGCTACCGCCTCCGCTCTCCTTTTCTTTTACTTTCTTACAAAGGCCACCAAACAGTTAAGCGAAGCCTCAGGGGATCAATTTTGGAGTGGCAGAGAAAAATGCAGAATGAAACATGGATTACAAATTTCCGTCTCCTCTGATTAACCTGCCATCATCCGAGTGTCTGCTGACGTCAGTGACGCTACAAAAAAGCCTGCGCTCAGAGGCACTCTCACTTTCTGCAGCTTTTACGCACGCACCAGCGCACGAGCCCCGGAGCTGCTCCCTCTGCAACTCAGTCTGGATCCACCCCATCTCAACAGCAATGGCAGTCATGATCAGAAACGAGGTTTTCTCCTGCTTTGTTTTCTACGGAGTGCTGCTGGTGGTCAAAATGTACATCTTAGCGATTATAACGGGGCAAGTGAGGCTGCGTAAAAAGGTGAGTCCAGGATTCAGAAGGAATCAAGGAAACCAGCGGTGAAAAGTCATATTGCAGCATTAATATCAACTTATTCTGTGGTTTTTTTCGCTGATTGAGTTTTGTTTTCGTTCTTTCCCGAAAGGCTTTTGCCAACCCCGAGGACTCGCTGAGACATGGAGGCTTACAGTATCACAGAGAGGACCCATATGTGGAGAGATGCCGGAGGTGAGAGCAGAAAGACATGCTTTCATTTTTGTAAAAAAAAACTAACTTGCATACTTTGTAGAGCTTTCAGACCAAAAAACTAACTATTATCCTGAGAAATATAGACAAAATTATTAATTTGTAAAGTTGGTTTCAAATAAATGTAGGACAAAGTGGCTTTAAGTGAAAATACTTATGTAAAGTTCTTTGAAATGTTGCTCATGTTAGTGACGTCTCACCACAGGGAGCATCATAAATATTGTCCAACCCTCAGTGTCTGCATTAGGATGCTGCCATCATGGTTATTATTCAATATGTGTGATTGCAGAACTCAGAATTTATTCCTCAGTCTGTCAAAAAGTTTGATCTCTAAGAATACCTCAGTGTCCCTGTGTGGAGAGATAAATAGGATTGCACAGCAGCAGTGTATTATACAAAATTCAGAAGAACATTCTCAAAATGTGTTCATATTTCCTGTGCAACGCTTCAGTGAGACAATGTGTTTTCCTCCACTGATATTCAATAAGAGTTGGCAGCCTTTAGTGCTCTTGCTTTGTTTGAACTTGTCATGATCTGTGACGTTAAAAAAGCAGATGTTTTTCTAATTGTATAAACTTTTCCTTCTGCGTCTGTCATGGATCACCCATGGAACATGGGACGGGAAATGCATTGGCAGACATTGACACATTTTTGGTGTTTTATTTGTTTTCCTTGGGCTACTCTGACACAACGGGTTCAAATAACCTGCCAACCTAATCACTTCTTTTGTAATCACTTTTGTAATCACTTCTGCAAGAGTTTTTGAGAGGGTAGCCTCCCAGAAAAATATTATTCCACATTTGAAGTCAATGGGTGGAGAGGCCGTTCTGCCAAAAAGAGAAAGTCACACTGCTGTTAAACAAGGTTCAATTGAGATGAACAGGTCTGAACTAAACTGATGAGTCACCACAGTGAGAAATCGCAGAATTCCCTGTTGGTTAAGGCCTTTTCCCTCTTTCAGACACTCCAATTCTCCAGAAAACCAAGATAATCCAAATAATGAGAAACCGAAGTAGAGGAAGAATCCTTTGTCGTACTTTGTAAAAACAGATGTGTGACCGAATCCTTCCTCTCCTACAGAGCTCATGTTAACGACATGGAGAACATCTTCCCCTTCCTCTTCCTGGGCGCCATCTACTCCCTGACCGGACCCTCACTGGCTGTGGCCCGCCTCCACTTCCTCGTCTTCTTCATGTGCCGCGTGCTGCACAGTGTTGCCTACCTGCTGGCCCTACAAGCACCGACCCGCTCCATAGCCTACACCTTCGCACAGATACCTTGTGTCTCCATGGCCCTGCAGATTCTCATGGCGGTTGCAGCTTATGCTTAAACACCCATCGATGAAGGCTTGGGGTGGTGGCTCGTAAGATCTGTGGCCTGTGTCAGAAAAAAAGCAGGAGTCGGATACTGAGCACACTCCTGGGAGGGAGATCGTAAAAAGACAAGAATGCCAGCGAGAGTGCAATACACTGCGAGGTGTGTGTGTGATCACGCCTCTACCGGGTTTTGTGAGATTTTGTCAGTATTTTAGTTGTGAGAATGTTTTAAAAGTCCAGTGAAGTTGACATTTTGTAGCGTACTAGTGTATTTAAAATGAAAATGAAGGTTGTTGCTCATCTTGTTTTTTCTGAAACCAGCTTTCGTTGAATTGACGATGGAATTTAAAACTCACAGTTGCCGACATTTGGCTCAAACTACTCGGGAATATTTTTCCAGCACTGCATTGCACAATGTGTTGATCCCTCACCCTCTTTTTTTCCGTGTTTACACACAACACAGACCAACATTCAGGTGGTGTCCTATCCACAGCGGCCTCGTCGGTTTCCTGTGTGGATATTCCATCTCTTGTGTTAACATTTGTTTGCATTGCTACATTCAACAAGGCATAATGGATCCTGGCATGATGACGTACGACGTGCTGACAGATTTTAATACCACTCAGTCGAATAGTTTTCAAGTGAATGCTTTCAACTGTGTGTCTCTTTAAGAGCCTTTAAAGGAGAAGGAAAGGTAAACTAACACTGTTTGTACTGAGAAATGTATCTGACAAGAACCTGCAGAGAAAGAAGAACATAAGTGTCATGTGAAAGAGCTCATCTGTGAAAACTGTTTTAAAAAGTATTGTAATCATAATTTATTATTCAGCGTACATTTTGTGGGGAATAAATCAAACCGAGCTGACCCATCCTTTACTTGAACACAATTAGTCCAGTATTTTAGTCATTTTAGCAGATGGATCACTGTTTACTCTGCCTGGCCGTGCAGAGACAGTGTGCTGTATTGTTAAGGGGACGGGGGGCCCCACTTTCCCTGTGGCAGTGTGAGATGATCCAGAGGTCTGAGGCAGGCCTCCAGCATTCCTCCGCTTATTATGTAAGACCTTTTGGCCGTGCTGCGCTCTTTTTTATATCATAATGGGCTAGACGGTGCCGGGAAGCCATAGACTCTAGGCACTCATGCAATCATGCTCAATGTGGTTACAGTTAAGTCTGTGTGTGTCACCCGCCCGCGTTATGAGCAAGATGTTTGGACATTTTCACTTGTGTTTGTTTTCCAAGCTGCATTGCCAGTAATCTCATGCGCAGTGACTTTCCCTCTAGTGACGATGACTAAACCTGGCATTAGAGAGCAGCAAAGTTTTGTGATTATAGTTTTTATTCTCTATACAAAAGAAATATAACAGACCCAGGGAACGTGGGATGGCCGTTTTGTTTTTGAATGAATGAGCCTTAGCAATACATATGATCTGCGTGACACCCAAAGCTAATAACAAGCCAGCAACACGGGTGTGTCCATTTGCATGACTGGAGTGGTCGTAGCAACCTGCCTCTACCTCCAGGGTTTTAAAGCAACAAGGCACATGTCCTTCCTCCTATACCACTCCACCTCTCCTGTGTTTCACACTCACAGGAACTGACTCACACTCAGTGGTGGCATGTAACAAAGTACATTTACTTTCTCATACCTGTACTTTCCTTAAGTAGGTTTACTTTGGGGAACACTCTTTTACTCCACTACATAGCACACTTACATTTAAAAGCAAGTATTTACTGACTTCTAGCCAAGGAGAAAAGTTAATGTGGTACTTTTACTCTTACTTGAGTACATTTTTGTTATTTACATTACATTGCATTACATTACCTACTTGAGTACTTCCTTCACCACTACACACACGCACACACCTAACCCTAATCTTAACCTGAACCTAACCTTAACTTAACTTAACCTAAACCTAACCTTAACGAAACAGTAAACATGTCTTCACCTAAATATTTAATAATTTGCATTATGGGGACTTGATTTTTGTCCCCATAAGGAAAACCAGTCCCCATAATGTGACTGCGTAAATTACAAAAAAAGAAATGACATATCACAATCTAGTTTAATGAGCTGACTGGAAATTAGGACTAGATTAAAAATGTTTTCTCTACGCCGTAGCTGGTGCTAACTCTGACAGGAACCCTGTTTTTCTTCCCCCTGCTAGGGAATCAGTTTCTGTTGGACTGGATGGTGTGTTCCTGTTTTCTCAGTGGGTGTCACCGTGTCTGTCTCCTTCAACCAGGAGCGAGAATAGTGAGCAGCAGAGATTTAAAAAGCAGTAAACATATTGCACTTACAGCATTATTTATCCCCACCTTGTGGCCACACACAGAAAGTACTAATCAACACACAGTTGGCTCCAGTTTTCAACTACAGAGAACAAATCATGTGCGTCATCACATCTGAACCTCTCATTAACCGGCATGGCAGCACAGGAGCTACATATAAGACCTTTGACTTTGTGTAATTATAGTAAATATAACAGTGTTTCAGACGCAGACACACTTTGACTTGGGAGGTATTAAAGCCTGTAGGTAATGAGAGGGTGTTTCTTTATCATGGAAAAATCACGGCAACATGGTGTTGACACTCAAAGTGATACAAGCTTTGATAAACTGAAATATCTGTCAAAAAAGAATCCACCTGTCACCTCAGGAGCTCGGCATCGATTATCTTTCTGTCATACACTGATTCAATGAAGCTGTCAGCCTGAGAAAAAGCTTTAGGCTACTGTAATGGAAATTTGTGGATGTGATGTTGCATGAGCAGACGTGTATGTGGAAGATTGACCAGATTGTTTATCTAAAAGGGCAACTTTAGGTTTATGATTATTGCTCAGAGACTTTTACTTTATGGTGTCTCTTTGCAAATGGTTGGGATCTCACATCTGGGGCCTCACTCGAGGGGTCTTCCACAGAGACATGAAGGCAGGATAGCTCCCACCCTGATAAGACATCAGGAGGGTAATAAACACATTTACATACCCAATGGGAGGGGGCTGTGGGTTATAAGAACACAACTCTCATGTCTGTTCTTTGCTCATTTGTACATGTCATTCAGGTGATGTGTACTGTGAGTCCATCGGAGTAGTGTGAGTGAATTGAGGTTAAAGACCAGTCGAGCTGCTGCATTCTGGATGAGCAACAGAGGTCGGATGGCACTAGCAGGTAGACCTGCCAGGAGGGAGTTGCAATAGTCTAGGCGTGAGATGACCAGAGCCTAGTCCAGAAGCTGCGCCGCCTTCTGAGTGAGAAGGGGACGTATTCTCCTGATGTTGTGCTGCATGTATCTACAGGAACATGTTGTTGCAGTAATGTTGGCAGTAAGGGAGAGTTGACTGTCGAGTGTCACACCCAGGTTCCTTGCAGTCTGGGTGGGGGCTAAAACAGAGTTGTCAAAGGTAATAGTCAGGTCGTGGGTAGGAGAGCCTTTCCCTGGGAGGAAAAGTAGTTCAGTGTTGTCAAGGTTGATTTTCAGGTGGTGTGCAAACATCCACTGAGAGATGTCAGTCAGACAGGCCTAGATTCGTGCTGCTACCTTTGTTTCAGATTGGGCAAAAGAGAGGATTAGTTGGGTGTCGTCTGCGTAGCAGTGGTAGGAAAAAGCCATGTGAGTGAATGACAGAGCTGAGAGAGTTGGTGTACAGAGAAAAGAGAAGAGGACCCAGGACATAACCTTGAGGGACCCCAGTAGTGAGAGGACAAGGTTCGGACACAGCTCCTCTCCAAGTTACCCGATAAGTGCGATCTTTGAGGTAGGATGAGAGCAGGGAGAGAGCAGAGTCTGAGACACCCAGATCCTGAAGGGAGGAAATAAGGATCTGCTGGTTCACTGTGTCAAATGCAGCAGAAAGCATGACTCAGAAATAAAGAAATAAAAGAGATGTCAGACTAATGTAATGATCGTAAACCAAACTTCACCGGCTGATGTAAGATAATTTAAGATGGTAAAACTTGAATAGCACACAGTGGAGCTCAAACCTACTCCAAGGCCTAACAGTCCCTTTCAATTCAATCACGCTTAACCGACTTACACACACTCAACAAAATGGCAAATCACAAAATGACAGAACAGCATTGACTTCTAACTGAAAAGATGGGTTCTTGCTATCGACAAGACTTGTCGCTGATTGGATGGACGCACTGTCCATGTGTTTTGTGATTTGTTGTTCTGTTTTCATATTTGCTGTTGTGTTTTCACATTTAGCTGTTGTGGTTTTTGCTTTTTTTTTTTAGGATTTAAACTGTACAAATCCTTGCACTTAAGATTTTTAAAAACAAAAACATCAGACAGTTTAAATTTCATAAATATTTATTACATATCAATGAACAGAATCAACTACTTTCACAGCAGTGGTCTACAGCACTTGTTTAAAATAAATGCTCAAATAATATTAATAAGAATAATCATAATAATAATAATATAGTTCAGTTTCATTTGAGGCCACATTTGATACACAAACATTTACAAGTAGTACTTGGCATTAAAAACGATGGCAATACAATATTTTAAGACACTTGGTGTTTTTTTTGTTCATTTTCTTTCATTTTGATATCACAGAGAGGTTCAGCAACAGTCTAAACAGTAAATATAGGTTCAAATACAAAAAAAATAAACAAACCAAAAAAAAATAAACAAACAAAACAAACAGTGAAAATGCCAAGGGGAGGTAGAAACAAGGGCAGAAATAGAGGAGAAAAATTAAATAAGAGAAACAGTGTTTCCCCCGATCACTCACCCAGAGCAATAAAGTTTTAAGTACATTTCCTTAAAAAAAACCTACACTCCCTTCATCATCATCATCTTCCCTTTTAAGTTTTCTGAGTTCGTCAAAGTGTTGGACGGTTCACACTGACACAGGCAGGAGGAGAACATTGGAAACAATGAGAGGAGGGGAAAAGGGAGGATGGAAGGAGGCTCATGCAGGATGTGAAGGCTGCTGTGTTGTGAAACAGCCACATGGAGGCGCTCTCATACAGACAGGTAGCATGTAGGCAGTACCACTGCTCCCAAGCTTGTTTACCCTCTAAGCTTTCTGATGTGGTTTTAATGACTTTCTGTTATTTACTCAAAAAATAGAGTTTCATCTTCAGATTCAGACACACACGACCGATTCAACGCTCTCAGTGGAGAAAACGTGTATTTGTATGAGTGATCTGAGACCGAGAGCAAACTTTTCAATCCCTGTGAGCTTCTGCCACTTCTGAGGTGATTTCAGGAAACTGTTTACATGTGACCTGTGTGGCTGCAGTGCTGTTTGCTCAAACAGAGCCACATGGGAGATAAACCTCTAGAAACCCTGGTAGTAATGGCTTTAGTCACCTTTAACTGTATGTTTTTATAATTCCTTTCACTTTAAAGGGGCCCTCCACTGGTTCTGTTTAACTGCCATGACGAGCACTACTCTGCCTGTGGAAACAAAGTCAGATAATGTTTTCTGTGGTTACCATTGGAGTTTTTTTTCTTCTTCTCTTAATTAAAGAAAAGAAAATAACCGTAATAAAGGGCTGAGGGTTATCTCAGTTTGGGCTCGAGACTTGTGCCGGGCTGACGTCACATCGTTTAAATCGTAATTAGGAGCGGCCTGGAGGCGAAAAGGCTCACGTCAGTCATAGATAACAGGAGTCTGACGCTGGTATCTCTAATTTAGTGATAAAAATAAGATCCAGAGTAGTTTTATTGGATCCATAAAGTTTGTTGGTTTCCCTTGGTAACAAACTGCTACAAATAAGAAGCACAACAAAAGCTGTTTATCTGGTGACACAACACGAGTTTGTCTGAGGGAAAAGCACCATATAAAAATATGTAAATCATGAGGTGTGAGCACTTCCAGGTCAGAATAAAGGCTGTTTTCTTAATCTCTGCCAACAACGTGTGAATGGAACATCATGGAAAGATTTGGTAATATGAGTAAACAGGTGATTGTGTAAGGACTAAAATACTGTTTATTGACAAGATAACTCTATCAAACTCTAACACAACATCTTTAGCTGATGTGAGTCATCCTTATTAGTTATCTTTTCAGATACTTGTGTACTTATGTATTAATAAATGACAAGTCTGATATATTGGAACTTTTAGAGAAATCAGAGTTTCCCAGTTGTATTTAGATGAATTTTATCTCCAGTCAGAAATCCATAATAACGATAACTGGACGCAGGACTTTCTGTCAAAAGAAAGCCTGCGTTGCAAACTGGTAAGAAAGCATTGGGAAAGAAGTGGGCGTTGAGAAGGCAGAGGAGGTCAAGGGAACGGATCTAATGAGGGGTATTATGGGAAATGTGGGACCCATTTATTACTAACAGTCATAATATTTTAGTCTGTGCTGCTCTTTTAATCTCTTTAATCTGTCTCATCCAACTTTATCAAAGTAAAATACTTGCACTAAACTTGTTTCATGACTTTGATATTGAATGAATGATGATCAGTTGGGAAGTCTAAACCAGGATCTGAACAAAAACATGTGAGTATAATGAATCAAATGTTTGGTTATTGATCAGTAATTTTAACTATGTGTCTTTGTTGGGTTTAAAGACACGTTTAGCTGCTTGTCAAAGGACTTATAATGGTTAAAATGGGGAAATAAAAAAGCACAGATGTCGGCAGAATTGGCCAATAGCTGGACACCAGTGGTTCCAGCTGTGAGTCGGTCTTTTACAGGACGTCTAGAATCAAAACAGCAGGTCTAAGATTTCAAATTACAGAAAACATTTATTCTAAATGCCTGGTCCTATGGAGTGCTGATCCCAAATATTTGTTTTAAAAAGTTTCTCAATTTTACATGCTTCTCGGTCATAGTTACCAATTCTGTTTTTTAATTCTACTTTAGCGTCATGATTAGTGTTGGCTCATTTTTTATTTTCCGACAAAATTGTACTTTGACCATTTTCAGATCTTTTAGATTTTTGTCTCAAACTTATTCCCTTCCTGTGCCTTTTTGTTGTCTCGGGTTGTGTTTTGCTTCACGCTCTTAATGTTTGGTATCATGTTGCAGACCTCATGATTTCCAAAGAAGCCAATGGTTTGGCTCAGAATACTCGTAGCAAAGGCGGCTCATGCAGATTTGATGTCGCCTCATTCTTATGAGGGCGTGAAATGTTTAGCACATGTGACTTTGCGAGCGTACCTCCGGTATCGTGAATGAACGGAGCTGTGGGTCACAGTAGTAAACTAACGTTGACTACAATCATGGCTGCTACTGTCAGACACCAGAGTGCTGTGGCTGTTCGAGGTGTAGTTCAGTGAAGGATGATGGGAAATGGCACTTGTGGGAGACTTTGCCTCCAGCCCTGTCTACCTGTGTGCTGTGACTGAGGAGAAGAATAAGGACTAACATGTGCAGACAGCATAAAACATCATACTTTTACTAAATATGGGAATAAAATGGATTTTTATAATATATCTATAAATATGCATCACAGGCATGACAAGCACACATGCCTGTCACTGTGTATGCATTTCCATGTATAAACAGATGTACACACACACATATGCATATCTTACAACATTTGAAAGTGGATTGGAAATAATCACATAATATACAACACATATTAAGCTCTAGCAACTTCCGAGGGCATTGTGAACGCGAGGGCTTTAGCCGTGCCTCAATGTGTAGATTTACATTCAGTTTGAGGTTTGGGATCAAACCGTTTACATTGTCTCGAAAAACATTGCAGAACTCCGAATAAACCACGGCATCTGACATGACCTCATCGCCTCTTTGGGTATTTTTCGTGCGGGGCAACACAAACACCCAACACACAGCGGCTGAGCGACAGCTCGCGAAGACTGACAGGCTCACGGACACGGCTTCTAACTCCCAATGCACCCATCTTGTCCAATGACTGGAGAGACCGTAGATATAAAACAAACAAACAAACAAACAAACAAACTAACAAAAAAACCAACAAGAACAAAGGATTCAAAACAAAACAATAAAAATAATGGTGACAGTACAGGAGTGGGTGGGCAGAGAAGTGCACGATGGGATTGTCTTCACTTTAGGTCCAGGACATCTTCTTCGAAGGATGTAGAGAGGACAAACGCGCTGGCGAGAGGCGGGCTCTCCCCCAGCAGCAGCGCCTTCTCTGGCTCAGCCTCCGAACTGGACGAACAATGCAGCTGGACGTCCAGGTCTGCGTCAAAGGACTCTGACTCTAACCTGCTGTGCACAGAAAGGTAGAACTCAAGCTCAAATATCATATAACAAATTAAATGCGCAGCCGCTGCGGAATCTGTCACTGTCACCTGTCGCTGTTTGTTGACGTCAGTGCTCGCGCTTTGGGCTCCTCCTCAGTGTTCTTCTTGCTCATCTTCCTCTGTTTGACTGTTCCACTGTCCGGCTTCCCACTTGGCTCCTCTGTCAAGCCTTCATTGGTGTCACGTAACAGAAAATGGACACTACTTGAAGGAATATTTCAACATTTGGGAAATGCAAAGCTACAGCCAGCTCGCTTGGTTTATGCCGGCTGCACACTAGAGGATTATCTGACACATTTCGGCTAGAATAAGGCCTAAATTGCAGGGGCGTTGCTGATTTGAGGCTGGTCTGAACATATTATCTGGCCAAATGATACTGTAGTGCGAGGGGTTCACAGACATAAGCTTAATCTCATTGATTTCGAAACGTAAATATCAATATAACGATTGGAAATAAGGGGGTATCGTGTTGTATGACAAGAACAGTGATTGGGCGGTTGATCAGAAACCCATAATAGCCCCTCTACAGAGTAAATAAGACTTTTTTTACAGGACCAGTTGGACGGTAGAAAACGAGCACAAACTTGTGGAATTGTGACAACAGTGAGCGCTTGTTAAACGTAGGTCCTGTTTTTAGTGCAAGACATTGCACAAACAAGCAAAGCTAGCTGAGGACCCTGGGAGACGCCTCCATTTTGTTTTTTATTCTATGGTCACGATTGAGCACGCATGTTTCCCAGTTTCTTTAGAATCGCCAGTCAGAAAACAAATGTTCAAATGCCAAATTCGTAAGTCTTGACAAGATCATCTAGTGTGTATATGGTCACAATTAAAATATTAATCGTTAACTGTTAATAAAACAGTTATATATTTATGTCTTTTTGTCATTTTGTTAATCCTCTTGTGTGCAGCAGGTATGAGTGTAAAGACTGAACACAGTTCGCAAAGGGCAAAACTACAAATGTTTTTTTTTGCTTGTTCAGCAGCAGTGACCTTAATGAGTTTCCTGTGCTTCCTGGTCAAGGATTAGCACAGCATAACACGCTGATAGGTGACCTTTGGCAGTGCTGGCAGTGGGCTTCTGTTAACTTGTGAGCTAGTTGAGTCTGTTCAGACTCCTTATGCTAAGCTAAGATAGCCTGGCCGCTGGTTTTAGCCATACATTTAGCATACTGACAATGGGTTATATATGTACTGTAGAGTTATAATAGAGTTTTTCAGTTTACCAAGCAGCTCCTTCCGTGTGCGGCTGGCTATCTCTTTGATTTCCATGCGTGACAGGGACAGTGAGTGTGTTGCAGAGATGAGGGGAGTCGGTGGCACCATGGTGGGAGCCGGCGCCGTCATAACCTTGTTGACCAGCGGGGACTTGAGGGGTCTCTCAATGCTGCGGCCGACCAAGTTACACAGAGGGATCTTGAACATGTGCTTACATGCTGCTTCACCTGAGAGTAAGAGAGGGTTGGGAAAAGGAGGAAGCAGGGGAGGAGAGTCAAGAAAGTACAGGACAAGGACAAGGCAGATCATGAGAAAATACATAAAACCAGAAATAAACAGAGCAAAGATGGGCGTAGGAAGAGACAAACAGGAAGAGGAATGTGTGGCAGTGAATGAGGAATGGATGAAACTCCTTGAATGAAGCACCAAATTGTTTTTTGCATGTCGTACCCCATTGGCTACAAAAATGCATATGTGCATTTAAAGCCTACCATATATTTTGAGACACAACGCTGCTTAATAGTTTGCGTATTTAATTTTGATTATTTTCGGTCAAAATTACTATGGCATGTTAATGGTGTTAGGAGCAATGACAATTTTAATTGTTTGACATTTTGGAAAAATAAGCTTAGTTGCCTTCTTGCTCAGAGTTAGAGGAGATCGATACCACTCTCATGCCTGTATGATAAAAATGGAGCTAGCTGGTGGTTAGCTTAGCTTAAAGTGAAAAAGCTAAACTAGGTAGGTGGATTCCAGCTAACAACCTACCACCTTATCATAGAGCATACTAGCTCACAGACATGAGTGGTGGTATCAGTCCTCTCATCTAACTCTCAGCCACAAAGTGAATAAACTCATTTTCCAGAATATTGAACAATTCCTCTCAGTGGTGCATTTAAGGACCTTGCGACATTCGGCTGAATAAAGCGTTGCTCTCATGTCCTGTAATGTCAGAAAATCAAATTTACAGAGACAACGGCAAGCAAACCTTCTGTCTATGTCAAAATCTTAATGTGGAGTGGTCATGTCAATAATTTAAAAAAAGTCCTTAACTGCATCAACGGAGAAGGTTTTCAAAACACACACGTGATTGCAACAGCATGATCTTACCACATGGGGCAACATGTGGTGTGATTATGGTGTGATTTGCAAAACAGTCACTGTAATTTGTATAAAATATGGGATTGGTAGATTATGAATTAAAATATGCAGAATGTCCTAAATCCAAAATCTCTCTCACTCACACTCATATTGCGTTTTAACAAGATTGAGAGGTGACAAACTGATGCAATACAAACTCCCTTAGTCAAATAAAGACTAACGTGATTAATAGTCCTATTTACTGAAACAGCATGGGATCTTAAAGTTAATCAGCCGTAATATAACTGTTCACTCTTAGCCAGTTAGAGCAGACCATGTATTCCGCAGAGACGCTAAGTGCTTCAAGTCTGTTTGGGACAAATTAAATGGATGTTTGGAGTTTGACAAAGGGGACACACTGCTAGCGATGCTGCAGCGTGCCAACCTGCAGTGCCCAATTGTGCCATCCGGGAGCAGTATTGCAGTTTAGCAGCGGCAGACTGCTCTGCTGAGACCGGCTGGTAGCGACAACATGGATGAGACTGAGTCAATGTGGAGGCTACGCGCTGCACAAAGAGCACCGTCTCATCTGAAATGTCAGCGGGTGAAGAGGTGAATGAGGAGCCATGGAGGAAAATAGAGGGTCACTGCTGTTGTTTGACAGGTACACTGTGTTAGTGTTGTTACAGATCCTGCCTCCTGCACCCGTGCTGGCAAAACAGGGCAATAATAAAAGCAAAAATGCAGGAAAAGCATGCAGTTATTTGGAATATGCAATCACAAGCGATCGATATATTCCACGTGTGTTTCTGGACCAGGGGAAGTGTCATGCTCCGTCACACTGGCAAAAACGAAAAAAAAACTGAATGTGGGTTTTTTTCGGCACTAAGGGAAGTTGAATTCTCCTGGACGGCATGCTTTCGTTTTGCTGTCGGCTCTTTTGGCGTGCGTTTGAGCCAGCGGAGGCAGGCGGCGTCTTGCAGCCACATCAGTAACAACATCTCGCTGGCGTTACTGATGCGATTACATCAGATGAAACCCCCTCCCCGAGGAGCAGATACAGCAGGTGCACAGGCAGTCGGAGGATGGGGATTTTTGTCAGCACCCCTTCCACCTCTCTCTCTCCCCCCCCCTGCATCTTCTGCTACACCTCCCCACCCCCACCTACCCTCACCCTCGGATTGTGGCACCGCTGTTTGGACAAGCACTCTGGATCGAAGCGAGGGCTGACAAAAGTCTCCATGGCGACAGTGCAATCTGTAAATCATGCTGCGGCAGACGTGTCTTCTACTTCCCTCTTTCCCTTTTTTCCCCCTCCCTCCTTCTCTCCCCACCTCCTGCTTGTACACAACCCCTCCCTTCCCCCCCTCATACTCATGCATACCTTTCCTGCGTCTCATCCTCCTCTTATTCCGAACATCCCCCGTTATCTTTTTTTTTGTAACTTTCCCCTTCCCCCCCCCCTCTCATTCTCTAAGACACAAAGAGGTGGGGGGGGGGAGACATAATGTTCACTTAACATTCAACCAACGTTTAAGTCAACATGCCGCCTTGGAACAGACAGGGTGATATACTCTGCGAGCACGTGCATGTGAGTGGGGCAGTGTTATGAGCGTTTTCATGAGCTGAGGACGAGAATCCTGCAGTACCTTCGGCATCCTTAGACATGTACAGGGAAAGCTTGGTACCATAGGGGATCCGTATTGAATCTGAACCAGGGATGAAGAAGAGGGTTACACAAACTGAAGACACACACACACACACACACACACACACACACACACACACACACACACAGAGTACATACAATTTAGGCGCACACAGTAGGTGATCGGGTCCCAGTGATGCACAATCATATGCTGAAAACAGGAGGGAAAATGAGAATCCCTCCGAGAGAAATGATTGCCCGGACCAGCCTAAAAGCATAAAGCCCTTCCTCAGCTAATTGCAGCAGCGACAGCCAGACCTTCCCCCCTGTTAGCCTTAATGGGACCTGTAAATACCCACTCCCCCCACCCCCCTCAGGAAAAGAGCGCCTTGATGGTGCAGCAGCAGCTAGACAACCAGGACATTTAAATAATTTCTTTCCTCAAGCTTTGTCCTTCGCCGCAGCCGTCTGAATAACATGGATGTGTTGGAGGAAGACATGGTGTCCTTTCTGTTACAGCTACAGAGCCTTACGAAGCTGACTTTGCCATTGGCCATCGTTCTCGCTGAATGACAAACCTGCAAGTCACTGACAACAGCTGTGCATCACTAACACACCTCAGTTTCAGATCTGAGGTGGTCAGTGTTGGGGGAGGGGGGGGGACCCTGTATGGTCAAATCTACAATAAAAGACAGGGGGGAGTGGATGTGGGCTGGAGGCTGGAAGGGAGGGGCTCGTATTGATCCTTAATCATCCTTGAAAGCATGCTCTGCCTCTGAGGTTATGTATTGTGTCCCTTGAATGGCGGCGGCGGTGGCGGTGGGTCATTAGTCGGTTCCTCCTTCTGTAATATGCGGTTAATAAGAATTTAAAAGATGATGCCTTTGCATGCTTCGACCCTCCAACTGCAAATCACATTCACGCAAGTGCCAGTCAATTTCCAGATCAAATCAGTTCCGAGCTTTGCTGCGACCGTAGGCCTCCAGTCATTTTAATATTGCATCAAAATCAATTTGTTGACCGATCACTGTAGATGTTTCGTTGCTTTAATTTTATTTTGTCATGTAATGATAAAACTGTCTGGTTATATAAGTTATAGCAAAAAGAAAGGAGACTTGTTTCCACGACGAGTAGCCAGCAATACGAATACTTTAAAATCTCTCATAAGACTTAGACTTATGTATGGAAATAGCCATATAAATGAAATAAAATATCACAAATAATTCAAATCAGGGAAAGTAATGTTAACTCTGGGGGGGGAGTGGCTGTGGCTTAAATAAACCATTCTGCTGAGACAAGTTTATGTAAATGGATCTCAAGCTCTGGGCGAACAGAACATCCAAAGTCAAACAGGTCTGCAGGCAACTCTGACATTTCAAAGACCTGTAACGTTGAGGCACTAATATCATCCTCCTCTGCTGCTGTTGCTTTGCAGAGCTTACCATCACCGAGCGGCGAGGGGAACACGGGCATCTCGTAGCCGGTGGGCGTCTGCGGGGAACTCTGGGAGCTGGTATCTCTTGAACTGCAGTTGGAGGCCGAGCTGACTGGAGCCGACGAAACAAAATAGATGTCCGACTGTGGGCGGAAAAACAGACACAGAGAGAGAGAGAGAGAGAGAGAGAGAGAGAGAGAGAGAGAGAGAGAGAGAGAGAGGAAATGAGATCCTTCCAGGAAATATTAAGAGGACGGGGACAGAAATGATGGAGGCAGGGGGCGAAAGATGAAAAATAAAAATGAAAAAACAAAGAGATTGGATGAGAGCAGAGAAAGAAAAAGTATTTATATGATGCCAGGTGCACTGTGGTCTGTTTTAAATTATCTACCTGTATGAATTACGAGTGTATTATTGCTTTGTAGCCATGCATATCACCAGCCATATTTCCCACTGGGGTAATAAAGATTGATTGAAATGAGGAAGCTGAGACAGCTACTTCTAGAACGCAGTGTGGCCTGAAAACACTGAAAACACTCACAACCTGGAAGAGTGAACATAATGCATTACTACTACACAATTACCTGACCTCTGACCAGTGCTTAAGATAGAATTAAAAATAAAAATAAACAAAATAAACAACCTCAAAAGAAAGTTTATATGATAAGTGTCGACCGTACTGACCCGTGAAGCAGCCAACTGTAGCTCTGGAACCACTGCGGTGTACACGAGGTTGCCATTCACCACCAGTCGGATCTCGATGGAGTCCGTTGTGAAGGCCAGGATGTAAGGAAATGCACAAACTGCAAAGAGCACACAAACGTATGATACAACAAGCCACAAATAGACATTACAACCAATCACTGATCCCTTTACTCTGGGGGCAGCGGCCAACATGTTGGGGCTTCAGGTGTAGACATTGGATATCAGGGCTCATTTCTTTTACCACACGACTCTAACGTTTGTCCACACAAAACACAAACATACTTTTTTAGGGGTTTTAGATCCATATGAATGCAGATAAATTAAAAAGCCGTTCAGTTTCTGACTCTGTACAACAGGTAACTGTCATAATGAGCTTGAAAAGTAGAAGCTACTGTAAATATATGTGTCACAGCAGGGCTCATTATTGGATGCACGGTAGCCTAGAGCAGCAGCATGTTGTTTTCAACAGTCTTAGGATTTCATGTTTTGTACCAATTGTGATTTCATCATTTCATCATCTCCTGCATTAATTAAACCAAGTACAAAAGCACACGCACACGCACAAGCACACACACACACCCACACCCACACACACAGTAATCAGACAAGCCAATTCGATGCTTGTGGCTACACATGGTGTTCCCATGGCAACAGCAAGCTCTGGCCAGGCCAGCAGCATGGGCAGGGTGGGGTTCAATAGTTGTTGCCGTGGTAACCTACCAATAGCGTTGGGCATCTGGTTCCAGCTGAAGTGGAAGTCAGAGGTGTTGGACTGGATCATGGGCGTGGAGCCGTTAAACGGACAAACTTTCTTATAATAACAACTATCTGCAAAACACAGATGGGAAACAAATTCAACTTTCAAATTAAATATTGTAGTTTCTTCTGTTTACTATTGTTTGT
Source organism: Hippoglossus stenolepis (assembly GCF_022539355.2). Classification (NCBI taxonomy): domain Eukaryota; kingdom Metazoa; phylum Chordata; class Actinopteri; order Pleuronectiformes; family Pleuronectidae; genus Hippoglossus; species Hippoglossus stenolepis. Next base: position 14,258,959 of record NC_061500.1, read on the forward strand.
ATCTTCTGCCCTTAGGAAAAGGATTGAAAGCACCACTTGGTTGTTTATCTAGACTAAAACTAAAGTAGAATGTCTCTGACCCTAAATATTCTAGAGCTTTGGGTGAAGGGGTTTTCAGCTGCAGAGAAAAAAACATGAAGGTTCAGCTTTGACATTAAGAGACCTGAATGAGACAACATCTGAACTGTTCAGAGTTAAAGGGAGACTCACAGTTGTAACACAACAGCAGACCCGCCTCGCCGTCTTCATACACATCAATGGCTGCTACAAAATTTACCTGCAGGCAGAGAGGAGTCAGTTTAGTGGAATCGTTTCAGCAGGATTCAAAGGTCGGATGTGAGACACTGTTTTTAACAAGTAATGTCAGGTCACATACGATTAAAGTAAAGGGTAACCTTCAGGGCAGGGGGCGCTGCAACAGGGTTGGCAAAGCAGGCAACTAGCCTGGGGCCCAGAGCTGAGAGGGGGCCTCTGAGAACGGCTCATTACGTGACTCCACAGCAACGACAACTTTGTGCGAACCCCTTTAAATTATATGATCGGCTATCGACAGGAGACTGCAACGACACCACGCTCAGAAACGCCCTTACGAGACCCCATACTTTGCTACCTTTCAATTATTTATGTGTATGCACTGTGTTTATAATTTTGATAATAAAAGAATGGGTCAAAAATTGGAATGATGAGGTTTGGTGTACTGTCTTTCTTGGGTGGGGGAGTTGGTTGAGTTTGGTTTGAAGTAGGGCCCCCAGGTCCCTTTTATTGTCTATCTGTCTTCTAGTTTTTAATAATGTTGTAACTGATTAGTGGATATTTCTGCTTGAGTTTGTTGTATTATTATTATTATTATTCTTGTTTCTGTCGAATGAGAAATGGTTCTAGCAGAATAAGACCGTTTATTAGAGCAGCTGTTCATCCCCAAGCAGCCTCATCCCTCACGTCTCCTCCCAGCTGCTCTCTGTAAATGACAACGTGTTGATTCACCAAAGCAGCCTGCTCATCGGAGAGGTAAATAAAGGGACTAACTGGGTCAACTGAAGGTCTCCATTCTGCTCAACTGCAGAGCACATCGACATGAAAGCAAATGAATAAAAAGGACGATGAAAAGAAAAAGGAAAACCACCGGCGTTTTGTGTGCGTGTGCAAGTGTGCCTCACCCTGTTGGCGTCTACGTGATGTAGCCGGTAGGCATCTCCAGTGCTCTCATTGATCAGGTCAAACTGGTGTTTGTAGGCCACACAGATCATGTTGTCATTTTCCCCCGTCGGCCCGTCCACCAGCGCCATCACCACCGGAGGGTCACACAGACAGATCTCCTGATGGGCGGATGGTACACACACACACACACACACACACACACACACACGTTAGTTTAATTACTTTAACAGACATATGTACGTTTGTCTGTACATAATGTTTTCATAGCTTAGGACAGGAGTCTTTAAAGTCAGGGCCGCACTTAAAACAAATACGAAAAATTACTCTGCAACATGAGCAAGTTAATAATAAAAAAATGTCTACTCCTGATATAAGAATATTATTTTTATTGTTTTTTTCGCATGTTCTGGCATTATTAAGTCTGCTGAATCAGCTATTAGCCATTCCTTATTTCAGATACTGAGACAACGATCACCAGTTTAGTTTGATACTGAAGAAACGTCAATGTCGAGATTCTCAAATGTAAGGAACATTAATATTTTCTGATTTCTAGGTGAATCTGTTGGGTGCTTATCTAATAGGGACACTGTTCCCTGAACGTGCCCTGATATCCTCAGAAAGTCATGTAGAATCTAAATGGGTATCATTATCTGTGGGCTTCAAAATGTTTGATGCTGATTGTGGCAGATATAATACTTATAAAAACATCTCCTTATGATGTGTGTCACCTTTGACCTCACCCCAGATAGAAATATGCATTTTAAAGAAATGTAAACTTTTGTGAGAAATTATCTTTAAAAGTGAGATCAAATTCTTTGGTTCCTTCTTTTCATTATTTTCTCATTTGTCATTGGTTGTACCCGTATGTACTGGAACTCCTCCACTGGCGAGTCTGGTCCCGCGGAGACGGCGCTGAAGCCCTCGGAGCGCGGTTGTTTCCTGGTGATGAGGAGGAGTTTGTTCCTGATGGCTGCTACAATCCTCAGCTCGGAGCCGTGGTGGGTGTTGATAGAGTACAAATGACAGCCTGGGACAAAGAGGAGGAGGATGGGGTGAGAGAGAGAGCGGGAGGTATATTGGACATGTGTTGTGCTGTAGGTGTTGTTCCCTGGCATCATCCCACAGATCGATGCTTCCACAAACAGCTGGCATCACACCACCAGCAGTGGAAACGACTTTCATTAAGGTCACAATATCCTGCTTCAGGCTGAGTACGTGTGTTTTATGTCTTGTCAAATATAAATAAACTTGTCAAGCACCATTTGCAAATATAATATATTAAACTTGTTGCACGGGAACTCGTCTTGATGTAGTTTGTTCAGATTTGATTTTAAAAATCTGAAAAACAAAAGTGGGAAATGATTTTCCAAACATCTATTCAGAGGAAACTAAATGGATTTGCTTATTTCAAGACAAAAACAACACAAATAACATATCTCCTATGGGCATTTTGTGCCTGTGTTTATCTTCTAATGATACCAAAATCAAGTGGGTTAAAGAAATATGCTAGATTTTAATAACTCAGTGAGCTGAGAGGAAGGGGGTTAGAAGCTCAGAGATAGAATGGGGGGGGGTTGCGAGCGTGGAATTTTTAGACTGAATAACCGCTATAGGATCAGTTGTCGTTTCCTTTGTTGTGAACTTGCTGTTGTCGTTATCAACAACGTCACTTTCGTTCATCATTCCCAGTCACCGCAGCTGCAGAGCACTGATTTCCTGCTTATTCAGAATATTGAACATATCGTGTGTCCCAATCGTACCAAATCCAACACTGCACTTCCTTGGGCCCTTAACAATACAAGAGCCAAGTGTGAAGCGGATAAGATGAACTGTCCTCGAAATGCGAGGCCACTACAGAAGAAGATATGTGGAATCATTAGATAGATGATAGTAGGGGGTATTTAATGGCCAGTATATAAACAAGAGAAATGATTGCAGCAAGCAAAACCTGTTTCAAAGATAAAATGTGAACCCGGCTTTTGTTTTAAGACAAAACCAATTTTTAAACCCTGAATTAAAGCAGGATTCTTGAGCATACAGGACAGATTTCTCTGCTGTTGCAGGGATTCATTTGCAGCGTGCGCCTCGTGTTGTACCTTTAGTTTTCTCCAGTTTATTTTCCCGACTGTCACACTTGCTCCTGACGAGCTGCTTCTCCTCCAGGCCTCTCTTGAGCGTGTTGAGTCTGAACACATAGACCCGAGCGTCCTTCCCTGGAAACAAACACACATCCACATTGTTGCTGTCCTGCGTTAAGGTTCACTTGTTTTTGCTTTGAGCCTCCACCCACGAGGCACCAGACAATAGTGCTTCACTGCACGAGGCGGATTACGATATGGCTTCTTAGGGCTCGTGCTCCCAGAAATTTAAATCCCCGCCACACACACACACACATGCACGGTGGTGACAAATGTTTCCGCCTCTATCACATAATCGCTATCAAAACCGAGTCAATCCTGTTTGTCAATAGCCGGGTTAGCTAATCATCAGCAGGGTAATGGATTACATGCTCTTTTGGTCGGAGCAAACATGCGACAAATTGTACAGATGTGTGTTATTACGCAGCAACCTGCTGTGTATACAGTTTGTGTCTTTTCTATCCTTTTCACGTCTGCAGGTTTCATTTTATCTGTCTGTTGGTCTGCATATCTATCGTTAAAGCCCGCTGCACTCACAGTCGAGCCCTTCCCCGAGGATAAACACACACACACGCACACAATCTCTGAAACACACATACGCACACACACTTGACGGGGATTGGTTCTCTATAGGTCAGCTTCCTTAGATCACAGCGAGTGATCAATGTGTTCACTGGACCAGCGGAGGTGGAAAGGGTAAGTAGGTACTCGACAACACAGAGAGAGATGACAGAGATGAAATGAGAGGGAGGAGTAGGGATGACGAGAGAGAAAGATCTGCTGTAAATACAAACGGTTCTGCTGCAAAAATAGGGAGAATGAGCGGATGACAAAGGACGGTGGCGTGGGGAGGTATTCTGTGATGATGCAGCGAGGAGGTGCTGAGCATCCTACCTTTGTCGGCCCTGGTGATGAGCAGGTCCTGAGGCTCGAGAACGTGCATCTGCTTCACCACCATGGTTTTGTCGAACACCTGCACCGGAGGCAGAGCCTGCGTCTCTGAAACACAATGCATACATTAAAAAAAAGACGAGTAAAATACTGATAAATACTGGTTGAAATATATGTTAAATAAATCCTCTGAGCAGGAAAAGAAACAGGAGTATTGATCGCACACTCACCAGCGTTGGATGAAGCTGGATCTGGGCCTGAAACATGGACAACATCATTATCATCATCATGTTAGCTGTTGGCCTTGGCATTCTGCTGAGCACAGTATCGAATGGATATGGATGGGTGGCTCTATTTTAGAGGACATGGGGCGATATTGATTAGGATGACCTCACCATCCAGCAGCATGACCCCCGCTGCGTCGGTGGCGACCAGCAGAGACTGACCCCAGGAGTCGGCGCACACGATCTCATAGGGGAACGTGCTGCAGAACGACTGGGACTCCCATGGCTGCGGCGGATAAAGACACAGAGACATGTGTGGGTGTACAATTAGAAATATGATCCAGCTGTTTTGACAGAATATAATAAACCACAAGATTAAAAATTATGAATAATATATTAAATATCACGTTTTCACCCCTGTGTGTTTGTTGGTTGGTTTGTTTATTTGTTTGTTGTAAGCAAGATTTAGCAAAAGCTACGGGAACAATAAGAATCCAGTACATTTTGTTGCAGATCTGGATCAGGGGGCAGATCCAGCATAACGTCATTTTCACTTATTTCTCAAAGAACCAGACTGGCACTCAGAAAAGCACATACGTCCGCCAAGGCCCAACAGTCCCCTTAAATTCAATCAAGTCGCACACAATCATAGATATCTGTTCCCTAAATGTGCCAGATTGTTTCCGTCAAGCTCCATGAATTATTTTCTGGGAAATCAGTAAAAAATGTCAAAAATAAAACATCCTATTTTGCAATGTTAAAGAAGATGATGAAAAAATTCCTGGAGCGGCCACAAAGTTGTATGGGTTTTTCCCTGCCGCATACCACATCCTAACACTAAGTTTCGTAAAAATCTGTCAAGCTATAGTTTTTGCGTAATCTTGCTTATAAACAAACTTAATGACTTGTTAAGATGTAGATTTTGTGCAGTGAAATGTCTCAAAGACCCACAAAGACTTTTCACCTCTTTTCTGCACAGGCCTGTGGTAACAAGACTGGTCGGGGCATCTCCTCTCACAATGGTCTTCAGCTTCAGGGCCTATAGAGAGGAAACGGCATCCGGTTTAACACAAAACTCAGATATAATGTATGAAAAATATAAAAATAGTCCAGTACAAGTAAAGCCCTATATTCAATTCCCACCAATGCAGTATCAAAAGAAAAATTACCTTTGCATCACACAGCATACATCAACATATGTAATATTATTAGACTGTAAATATCAATGCATCGACTTTTGGGGTCAGGAGATAAATCTGTGGTCATGAGATGATTCATGGGGAAGGAAAGAAGAAGAAGAACCAAAATTCTGCTTCACAAATGAACCGCAATTATCTCTGCTTGCTCTTCTTCATCGATCATTTTACTCCTTTTAAAAAATCATTTAAAAAAAGACTATTTGAGCTGTTTAATATTGTATGCAAGCACAATCTTTGAAGTAAATGTGCTTCTTTACTTCTCCGGCTGCTGGCTTACACAGCATGTACCACTTGAGACCGCATGCATTTTCCAGATTCACTCCTCTAATGAAATAATGTCACAGTTATTAAATAATGTCTGGACAAGCCTTTTAAATCTCTGACCCTGTGCCGGATTAATGAGTTTGCCCTGCATGTGAATCATGCATATAAATGCATCACTCGGAGGACAGCGGCGAAATGAGCCCGCTGAATTATGCACCTTTTTATTCCATCACTAATATCTAACTGGCCTGTCATTAATGTTTCCTGGTTTCCATGCTTATTTAGGCCGTGACGACTGGGACCGACAGCTCACTGAGGCGGAAATGCAAAACTAAATAAAAAAAAAAATCCATTCAAATGGAAAATATTTTGCACAAATGTCAAATCAGGAAGCATCTGATCCGATGACAAATTCCAATCCAAGCTACGCTGTCAGCCCTTTCAATTTACAAATCCGCATAAACAGGCAATCTGGAGATAATGAAATCAATACCAGGCAACAGCACAATGGCTTCACTCTGCTGTGTGCCTTCACCATCCTTCAGAAAGTAACCACAATAAATATATATTCTAGCTTATCAGGCATCCACGAGAACATGAAATCCCAGCGTGTAATGTGCGTCTAATGGCGAGCGAACAGTCAGTTGAGCTGAGGACAAACGCCGCGTCTCTACAAAACTGGATAATCAATGACTCGACACGTCTACCTTCCTTTGTTATCCGCACAAAGTGTCGACGCCTCAGCTTTGTGTTTACGAGCAGAGAGCGACGGAAACAAGAGGAAAACAAGGTAGAAAACACAAATGGTGACACAATGAAGAACAAGGGTTGGTAAATGAAGTCGGCAGACAAATGAAAAAAGAGACAGAATTTCTTTAGAGGCATAATGTGTCTTTAGAGCTCATTTTTTTTAAAAAAGGTGCATACTTTGATGACCTATATCCTATATCTCCAATATCTCCTGGCAGTAAGTGCGTGGTCGTGAAAGACCATTTTCTTATTTTGTGTAATTCGTCAATTTACAGAAAAAATTACAGGCCACATTCATCCTTCTGGAGGTTTGGGACGCTGTCGGGCAACATTTGGTAAGTGTGGACGTTACAAGTTGTTACCACAACAGGCCAGACATTTTCAGTTTTATCTGCCAAATTTCCAAAATGCCAGAGATCACGTAGGTTCAACACTACAGACGACAACATTGGCTCTTTTCATGTCCGTAGCTGTGTCTCAATTCAGGGGCTGCATCCTTCGGAGGCTAGACTGAGGCAGACTCGGCTGTACCATTCCGAAGGTTTCTTCAAATGTGTCCTTGCTCCAACCTATCCCAGGATTCATTGCACTTCGGTGACTAACTGTTTTTCAAAGAGGTAATGGTGCCAGCAAACAGTGAGACGTCCAACGCTTGAGTGTCAAGCATCAACTCAACTGAACAGTACACATGCTAAAATAACCAAGGGGCATTAAAACCATCTTGTCTTGTCCAACTTCAGCTCTATTACGAGGCGACAGCAATAAGGGCGGGACAAGCTGGTGACGCTGATCTTGGTATTCCTTTGTTGACCAGACAAGAGTAATTCCAAGATTCAGTCTGGCCTTCACGGTCTAAGTTGCCCACGAAGGAGGCGTCTTCGTGAGACTGGTATACTGTGCGTCCTCCAGAGGATGCAGCCCCTGAATTGAGACACCCCTTGTGTTTTCAGATTTTGTTCCTATATAATTATATAATTATTACGTCAGCGTCAAGAACGGAGGTGTAATGGCGATTACATCAGCCTGGTAATGATTACTGCACTGTGGCACAGAGGCTTCTTCTTATCATGGTCAGTGTCCAGTTAATTCAGCTGCCTGTCAGGAGGAAAAGCTGCTAAATGAATTTATGGCAGTTACAGGTCTTTGTTTGTTCGGTTTCTTCACATTACTGATTATTATGTGTCAAATCTAGAGAGTTCTAGGACCGGTAGATAAGTGTGTATGTCCAAAATATCTGCAATGTGTTTATTGTAAATGATACCTGCTCAAATCTTACATCTTCTCCACAACAAAAAACCTGCATCACATTTCCAATGCACAGTAACCATCTATCAAAACCACATTCTGTTATTTGAGCAGGAATTATATATCTCCTTAGACTGTGAGGACATTTATTACTCATCGGAATGAAAAAGGAGTTGCTATATTATTGCACACTTTTATATGTGTCTTGTTTTCATTAGGGTAACAATCAGTATTTGCTTTTATATTTTCCTGTCCAGGGACTGCAGACGCAAATAAGCTAACGGCTAACTGATTTTTATCTTCCGTAACTGAGGTGGATATGTATTTTCATGTGGATATTATACTGTGGAGAATTAACACAGATATTGCTTTCTTTTTTGGTAAATTGTCATTCTACTTTTATTTTCTCAGGTAGATTTTCTTACTCAGATCTGTGTCCAGCCGCTGTAAAGCAGGTGAGAGAGGATCTGAGTTGGTAAAAGACTTGATACAATCCTCAGGGTCACCTTCAGTTATTGCTGGGTGTGCAAAGCAACAACCTTAAGGAGCAGCAGTGAGACATTATCTTTCTTATTTTTCGCCCTGGGTTTCCCCTCTCAGGCTACAGTCATACTGCTTCGCCTTATTGCTAGAAGTTGTTGGGTCAATATGCTGCCTGATATGACACCACTCAGGGCTATCCATTGTATTTTGTGGGTTAAAAAAACAATATTGTCCTAAAAAGGGCTAGAACTGAACATTAGCACAAAAAAAAAGATGGAAACGTGGAAAATGTTCTTTGTATCAAAGTTGCAAGAAAAAGGATCCACCAGGGATAATCAAATATAGTTAAAGGAATATGTATACATATATTATTAATGTATAAAGGAAGATAAAACAACAAGTTGGGTTACAATATTGAGGTTTACATAGCATCTCTGGTATTTGTTATATCTTTATTATAAAAATACAACAAGCAGTTTAATTTGTTAGTTCCACAATAATTGTATATTCTATTTATTCTATCTATATTAACTTAATTGTGTTCATGTATAATAGAGAATGTAACGGTGCGATGAATGAATGTTATCAACACATCTTTTTGTATGTGTCTTGGTTTCTTAGGTGATCGGATGTATTTGTCCCTGTATGTCATTTGTGTGTGCTAATGTGTGTGTGTGCCCATACCCACCTTTCTCAGTGTGTATCCTAGTTTCAAGGTGTTAAGGCATCTGTTCATCTGAGTGTTTCTAGCTGCTTACTGCAGAGCTCTGGTTGTTTGGTGTTCATGAGTTTGTGTGTGTGTGTGTGTGTGTGTGTGTGTGTGTGTGTGCGTGTGCGTGTGCTTGAGTACATTTTTCTTACCTGCCCTATCCTGACAAATTCAGCCTGCCGTGCCTCCTCCTTCTTGCGTGCTGATTTTGGAGACTCGGGCAGGACGTCGCTGAATGACCGTCGATTTAACATGTTCTGGGGAGAAAAAGGAACCTAAACGTGGAACCATCGACAGCCCACATGTTGCACACACACACACACACACACACACACACACACAGACACACACAGAAAAAGAAAGAAGAGAGGGGTCTTAGAAACTGACCCTGGCAGGGGGTGCAAACAGCAGGAGTGTAACGCAGTGAGAATTTAGTTGTGTTAGGAGCAGCAACAGGGAAAGGAGGGAAAAACAAGATAAGTAAGAACAAGGCTGATGTGAGGAGGGAGAGCCCTGATGAGAAAGTCAGCATTGCAGTAGTATCCAGTCGGAATGGTGCAGTATGCAGAGGGCTGCAGTGGAATACAGCAGAACGCAGCTCAGCGGTGGCTACAGTCGTTGCCAGTGAGTGAAGTGACAAGTTGGAGATGGAGAACTGCAGTGTGCACTAGTGTACGTACATTTTAGAAAAAAAGTACACACATGAATGGACAAGAACTGCCGTGGAGGGCAGGAACAAAGGTGTACCTTGTGTAGGTCAGGCATGAGGTCTTGGTAGAGCGAGCGGATCAACATATCGAGGGTCCGCTGACGCTTCTGGGCAAACGTTGGCGTCTCCAGTGTGGCTTTCTCTCCATTGATTACTGCCAGAGATGAAGAAAGATTAGTTTTCCGAAAAAGACGCAGATTCATTGATCATGTTGTGATGCCGTTTTCTTACATTTGACTAATAAAAAGTCCCTGAATTCTTGGTGATCAGTAAATACAGATGGAGATGGGAGAGGGGGTCCAAACAGTGGAACGCTCTCCTCTGAGAAAATCTTCAACCTGTGATAGAGACAGTACGGTCATAGTAAATCCCACAGTACGGTAGAGTCAAGTCAGCACCATTTTAAATCAAGGAAAACAATTAAAAGGACTTAATGAGCAGGATTAAAGACGTTTTCAGGTCACAAGGGTGAAAAGAAGTCTGAATGAAATACCATAATGAATGAATCGAAGGCAATCACCATGAATCAAGGCCACTCACCTGTAACTGTCATTCTGGCTATTATACCTAACTAATGCAAAAATATCTGGAGGAAGAAGTAAAGGAAACATTGATCGTATAGCACCAGTCACACATTTCATCAGAATAACAGGGCTGACGTGGTCTCTGTTCATTAGGGGAAAATCCTCTTAGCTGACGCTGATGGTCACCACTTCATTCCTCTGACAGCCGTTGTCCGTGTGAAGGATACGGGTGAAGTGCGATCGGATCATCGATGGTTTGAAGGATGACGATGCGTCATCCCCTTCCTGGAATACTATGGTGACAATGTCATTTCCAATGTGCCTCTTTCTTTCCACCTGCCAGAGAGGAAAGAGCAGAGATGAGGACAAAAAAAGAAAAAAACAAGCTCAACCTCAGTAGACTGTGATTCATGTGACAGGGATCGTCTGTGTACGTGGATTTACTGATGTTATAATCACACAAGGGCAAAGCAACAAACCTCAAACACAACATTCATAAATTTTCACCTTATAAAGTTGTTACAGGGAACTAATTAGCACAGTCATGTTTTTTTTTTCACCTGACAAAATCAAGTGCTGGAGTTATACGGAGCATCTTTCAGATATAATGACACCATTGGAAACTGTAAATTGCTGTGAATTATGACTTCAAGAACATGTTTTACGCAAATTGTGACAATCAGTGGGGCAAAGCAGCTTTTAAATATCGTAACTGCCTCCATAAACTGTGTGCAACACCACTGCTGCAGCTCCGACTGATAATTGTGTTGATAAGTGGAACAAGTCTGAGGCTGGAACCACGGACTGTAAATGAAGATGGACGATACGTCTCAACTTCCTCCCACTATCCAGATATAAAGCTAAATTATCTCGGATACGCACGCTGCCATCTGGCATTTAGAGCCGGAGTGTGCGCAGCAGCGATCGGGGGATGGAGCCGTGGTGTCGAGGTCCTGTCGACGCATGCGCTTGACAGATCGTGAGTCAGTCTCAGCTGTCATCATAACGTTTAACCCCGTTTATATAGGAACACACCCTGAAAATTTGCACAACAAACATCAGGGTGATAAGAAGTACCTAAAATGACACATACCATATTTGAGAAAAATGTATCTGACGTGTATTTTGACGCTTTAGTATTTTCCATATCCCATCCACTAACATGGAGTCTATGTGCCAAACTACAATAATAAACTTCCTCTAGTTTTCAGAGCACCTGAATTCAGCTGTCCCCTACACTCGTGTGGATGTTTCATCACCTTTCAAAACTTCCGACCAATGCAAACTGTTCAGGGAAATATCTGGTTACCTAAATGCAAAATGCTCCAGCTAGTTGGTAACTTTGTTTAGTCGTGGGACGATAGTTTTAAGTGGGTGTATCTGGGCTTTTTCACTCAAACAGCTGCCTGTGGTATGTGGGACTGACACAGATGAGAGTGAAGAGAACAAATCTACAGTTAAGTTCTAGGCCACAAAACAAGTGGTGCTACAACGATGGGGACGTTGTGTGTATGTGCATAAGAGGGTGTCCTTCAAACAGCAAACATTTTCCGAGCTCTCGGTCCGTAAACACGTTGAGGAGCGGGGATAATTTCAGCCTTTTGATCTCACAACTTCAGAGCAGGAGCAACATCAAGCACATCTTTATAAATCCTGTCTCACCGGTTTGTTTTTTATTTTTAATATTTTCTCTTTGCCACATATGCTCCCCCTGTCAATCACATTTTAATATATACATTTTAGTTTTTTTGTTTTTCATTGTTTTGTCCTCGATGACACTGCAAAAGACACCTCACCAACAGATATACTCTGGTTGTCATGATATGTAACATGGATATTCATGGTCCCCAATGGATGAATCCAAACAATCTGTGCGATTTTGTCTAAGAAAGAAACTAATGAACCTGGCTTTCCATTTAATTTGCTTTGGATATTCATAGTTCTCACAGGGTGAATCTTTAAGTTTTTAGTGACTCTCTTTTCTCCCCTTTTATTTCTAGCACCACCATCCAGTCATAAGTTCCACTTACACACAAGGACAATGTATTAAAACGTTTTCTGTGAATTTTAACCCACATATTCCTGATTCCCAGAGGATGAACCCTTTCCTTTTTGAATACAGTGAGCTGTCTTTTAGGGGCCCAACCGGGTACAACCTAGCTTAAATGCCAACTTTGCACACAAGCTTTCACTATCTAAGGGATATACAGCTCTGAGATCACCTCTGCACATTCATACTCCAAAGAGGATAAATCCTTTATTTAGCCCCCTACTGGTATGAGTCTAGAAACTATTACCTTACATCCAAATGTTTTGAATCGTGGTGGAGGACTTTAACAGTAGAACTGCACAAGTCAAACTGAATTGACACTGCAGAGAAACTCAGATGTGAACTACAGTCATCTTCTTCCATATGACTGCAGTTCTTGTCACTCAGGTGGATGGTAGACAAGTGACAGACCAGCAGCTACACTTGAAATGCTCTACAAGCACACAGACTGTTCTGAATTATTGACAGCCAGAATGTCTTTTTATATCTTCGGGAGAAATCCACTTATCACTTACCACTTGTCAGATCTGGTGAGCACCAGGCCTTTTAAATCATACTCAATAATATTGACATTGCAGAACAGAGCTCTGCAGTATGGCAATGATCCTTTCATCCTTTCTTCTCTTTTCTCCCCGAAGCGACGACATTGACTGACATTGCACAAGATTTCCCACCAGTGACCGATGTGTATTGAAAGTTTGAACAACTCCTCAAACACAGGTGGTGAAGAGCCAACACTGAGTTTAATAAACAATGCTGACATTTAGTGCATACAGTATTATATTTATCAAGTTCACCATCTTTGTTTAACATGTTAGCCACCGACCTGCTGTTTGTTCTCTTTGGAGTAGGGTAACATGGTGGACACATGGAACATTAGCTCATGGCCCTGATACACTGTGTAGATGGACTTAATTCCTGTAGTGTCATCTGCAGGTACAAAGAAACAAGACAACGACAAAGAGTAAACATTGGCTTATTCAAATTACCATTTTATTTTTATTTTTTTGAAATGACGACAATTATTATTGCAATTCAGCAGATGTGCGCTCACTCACTCTTGGTGTCGAGCCCTCCGCGGTATCCTGCCCATCCCTGCAGCGTAATGTTGTCACCCAGCAGATTGAGAAACTTATCAAAGCTCTCGCTCCCCGTCTCTGAAACACACAAGGTGGCTTTATCCTCTGTTGTGGTGCTGTTTTTATTGTAAAGGGATATTTGACCATTTTGGAAAGACATTTATTTATTTATTTTGTGACTTGGGGAAGATCCAGAAGATTCAAAACATTAATAACGCTCTTGTCTCTCTATTAAATATTCAGTACGAGCTAGCAGCCAGGCTAGCATTTTCCCATTGCTAAGCTAAAACTAAAGCTTCATATTGGACATGGATATGCAAGATTGGAATCTCCTCATCTACAGTAACTCTTGGCAAGAAAGAGAAGAAACACATTTTCCAAAATGTCAAAATATCCCTGCACTGGGTTTGGACATTGAAAAAGTATAATGAGAGTTACCGTTGCTAAACATCTCGTCATCTGTGAGCTGTCCGTCTTTGGCAAAAAGGACACCAAATTTGAAGTTGACAGAACCCTAAAAAATAGTTGAGTGTTTGAGGGTTTCAAAGTAATCAACAATTTATGAAGTTTTTTCACAAACAGAGGTTCCAATTACTAGCATTTCCCTAGAAATAAGGCTAAAGATAGATCTCGACTTAAAGACAGACTTAATAGACTTCAATATATTTGTTGTGCACTTACATCATCGGCATAGTAAAGATGGTGTAATATTAGAAAGCAAAACTGTAGTTCCTGCAAATCTAAGATAATATTTGTGGCAGTTGACCATGTCATGGGGCTCTCACCACAGCAGCCAGAGAAAAACCATTCAGGTTTTAACATTCTTTTATTGTCTTTTAAAGTTCCAGTGTGTAAGATTTCAGTGAAAGGGATCTATTGACAGAACTTTAATACAAAATAATCCGAGTGATGTTTTCACAAGTGTGTTTCATCTAAATTATACAAATTGTTGTTTTATTTACCCTAGAATGGGCCCTTTATATTGAAATACTGTATATTTACATCGGGGGTCCTCTCTATGGAGGCCGCCATGTTTCTTGTAGTAGCCCAGACTGGACAAACTAAACACCCTTTGAGTTTTTATGTAAACTGAAGGTTACCACAGGTTCTCTTTCATGTTTGGAAGGGGAGGACGAGGTCAGGGGGATTCAGCTGCCACATGCAACTTCACCACTTTATGTCACTAAATTCTACATACTGAACCTTTAACACACACGTCAGCAAACGTAAATTAAACTAAACTTAAAGGTCTAAGCTTTGCAGATCAATGTCTCTCCCACATGTCTCAGTGTCTCAGTGTCTCTCCGTGACTTCGCTCATGTCCTGTTTGTCTGGGTCTCTCTTGACACAGCTCAGCCGCTCCCTTTTAAAGCTGAGGATCAATCAGCTAACAGCTCTCACCTGCGCTGACTGATCCTCTGGTTCAGGTGAAGGTGCTCTCCCAGCCCCCCCACCTCCACAACATTCTTTTCCCAGATAAAGACGCAACAATGTGGGTATCTGTTATGATATGTAGGCGTGTGAAGACGACTGGGAACCTAAAACCTAACAAAAGAAATAGTTTCCATCCCGAATAAATGAAAATGATACTTAAAAAAAGCCCAACGACATTTAGCCTAACACATTTAATCAGTGTCATTCCATACCTCCTGTTCCTCCAGCACCAGCAGATCCTGAAGAAAGAAGACATTCATATTATTGTTATAATCTCCACTGACTAGCACCGCAGGTACAGATGACACAGCCCGAGGTTCCCATATAGTTTCGGTGCTGCTGAGCAGACTTGGCATGAAACGGACCAGTGTAAACATTTCACCAAGAGCAGGTTGACGCTCTCACCTTCTGAATCTCAGGGTTGAGGATCTCCCTGGGGCCTTTCTCAAACCTGTCCATGTTCATTGCACTGGGAATAGGGACAGAGGGAGGAGGGAGAGGAGGAGAAGGAGGAGTGAGGGAAGTAGTGATGAAAACAGATAGCAGGTGTTTAGGGATTAATGGAAGACGAACAGCCCAAAGGGGCTCACAGAGAGATGACACCTGACACAGGGGATTTCTCCTCCTGCTTGTACTCATTCAGAGCTTGAGGAGTGACGCTGCTCAGCCTGAGGAACATATAATCTCATGTTTCATACATCTTATTTCATCCTGTTACACTCAAACTATTGTTGAAGATCTGACTGACCAGAAAATATGTCTTTTTAAAACATACATATCTGAAGATTGTTTTTACCTATGAAAAGTTAGAAGCTATTCAAATGTATCTACCCCCCCTCTTCACAATAAATAAAAAAAGATATCAGTGAAAACCAATAGGGGTGATAGGGCCTAGATTTATTTATTATGAATTACAAGATTAAGTCTCGTACATATATTGTACAGAGTGCAGTGTGTCAGTGTGGAGCTCCAGGCTGCACTTCTCACCTGAGGATGGACTTGACCGATAGTGTTTTGGTCGGGCTGTACGGGAGGCTGATCTTCAGAGTCCCCTGACAAGGATGACATAGATCAGGGATTATGGACTGTTTGCACTGAGGGTTTCAACTGCCTTTTCTTTGAGGAGTAACTCATGATCAAAACATATTTCTCAAGAATGACTTGTGAGGCTGTGGAGGTGGGATCTTAAAGGTTTACCCAGCCACAAACCTGCTGCAGATTCGCATCGCAATATAAAAAAAAAATACCCTGCGACCTCAGTAATACCCTGAGGGATATTCAGAGCACACAACGTACTTTTCAATTAGCCAAACAAATTAAATCAGGGGAAGTTCAAGCCAAACAAAGTTGTTCTGTTCAACAACAACAACATCCTGTACCGGTTCGAGTCTGACAGAAACAAGACAAATCAATGTGATCAGGCAGCGGAGGTGCAGCACCCTAATCAGGTTCCAGATGAGTCTGGTGACCAAAATTAGATCCGAGCTATGAAGCTGAGTCACCACACTACCAACACACAACAATGCACACGTTCCTCCCTCACAAACACACCTACACACGCAGTGACTCAAATTGGAGTAGCATAGTCCCTCAAGATGCCATTTTGTGCCTTCTTATATTTAGATCACAGAAGAAATACCACCCACGCTGCGACTGAAGATGCGCACATTCAAGATTAATCTGTGCCCCCGAGAAAAAAAAGTTTCAGTACCTGCCTTTCTGATATGGTAAGATCCTGTGGGGGAGTCAAGTAAGGTAATTATGTATATTTTCTACTGAACTTAATATCATATGGTAGTTTTACTATACTTGAGTGTCAGACTAGCCGCTATGCGTGTATAAGGCAAATGTGGGGAATTTGGATGAGTGACATCAAAGTATCGGCCTCACTACTGACGAAGCATTTCAGGAGCTTGAGTATTTTCTGTGGGGGAGTGAAGCTCACTTTCCTACAGACCTTGGACTTTTTTACTTAGACCTTTTACATTCACAAACAACCCCAACAAAAGAGGAAAAGTTAAACCCGAAAAAAGCATCATCTCCTTTAAAAGTGACTTTTCAGATTACGATTTTACATATGATAAAACAAATTCTTGGTTCATTTTTTCTTGGGACCCACTACTCCTCCCGTACTTCAGGCCTCTTGTCATGTTTCAGATGTGCGAGTTGTCCGTAGCTCCGCCAAACAAATATTTCCTTTCTTATCTCCTCAGATGGGGATCAGAACAGTTTGAGGTACAAATAGTTAAAATCATCCATTATTAAATTAAGAAATGAAATAGCACACTGTACTGTGAATCACTCACCATCTTTCTCCAGAGGATGGCTCTGTACTGAGGAACCCGCTGGTTGTTCTGGTCCGAGAGGACGACTGACAGGTAGAAGGGATTCTTGTCTGCATCTGTACCCACATAGTTCTGGTGGACTGAAGGAGAAAGAAATAATATAATATTATTATGTAAAATTACAAATATACACTGGATATCGAACATGTAGATGATTTCTATATGTTCATGTTCTAAACGACTAATTTATATCCTCTCCCTTTCATCCCCTTGCTGTCTCTCTTCTTTTGTCTTCTATGTCCTGTCTTCCCTTTTATTCATCCCCCTATGTCCAGTTCTCTGTATGTGTGTGTGACACTGGCACAAAGAAAGATCGCCTGACGACACCACAGCAGAGTCACACATTCGTGCCTCTGCCTCTTTGGTTGACAGGGTAACATCTTCCGAAACAATGCCTGAACAGAGCCGCCAGCCCAATTAGACGCAGGACGTCTGCCTGCAGTACTCCTCTTCCTTTGTCTAATTCTTTCTTTTCCTCCAATGTTCCCTTGTTTCCACAATCTCACTTCCTTCTCTCCATTTGGTTTCCAGCTCTGTTTATTTGCCATTAGCTCTTTTTTTATGCTGCAGGAAAGAAATGACTTTGCAAGGTTGAGTTGCATTTATATGTTTATTCGTTTAGCTGGCTTGAGTTTATTCTCTGTGTGAGAAATCTCATTCTCTACAATCAGGAATTATCGCAACAGTTGATGCAAGAGAACAGATGAACAAGGAGGTTATGTTTTCATCTGAATTTGATTGTCAATTAGCAGGATTACGCAATAACAACTGGATGGATCACCATGGAACTTGGTGGGAGGATAGATGGTCGGGGTAGATCCCAACAGGGTAGGCCAAACAGTCCCCTAGAATTCAATCAAGCTGCACCTAATTTCACACACTTACCTAAATGTGCCTTTTAATCAAGATCCATGAACTATTCCCTTGGAAATCAGTCAAAATGTAAAAAACAAATGCCTTGGCTCAGAACCGATAACATTTTGGTGTGGACCTGGGTCAGGGGGTGGATCCAGGATATTTGTTTCCACATTGCAAAATACGGCGTTTCATATAATTCATTCATGTCTTGATGAAAATAAAATCAGGCATGTTTAGGAAAAATATATTAATGAGTGTGTGCAATTTGGTGAAGCAGATCCCAATAAAATACGGATTTAGTGACTGATCTTTGCCTTATCATTCCGATGTCAAATCATTGGGTGTCTGTGAAGATCCCCGGTCATCCATCCATTGTATTGGGTGCTTAATCAGAAAGGATATTCTCGTGTTAGAATAACTGGCCTGGAGTACATAACGTGTTGTGTCGTGTGTTGCAGTCGCTCCGCTCAGGCTGCGAGACACAGATGGCCCAGCTGCAGTCCAACAGGTTGAGCCAAGAGCCGGGACACAGCTCATTGTAAACTGCCCATGCCGTACAGCATGATCACAACATGACCCCAGCAAAAAAGGGGCATTTCTTTTCTTCCTCTTGTCGACTTTTTGCAGCCAAACTTTGCCTCGCAATTATCTGCACCGATCTCAGCTTCTGTCCTTTATCCCTGCCTGTCTGCTTCCTGATTTGAGCCAGAGCAAGTCAACACGGACAGGCGAGATGTTAATGACAGCAGTGAAATGATGGAATGACCATTTCTATGTTTTTAATGATCTCTGGCTTCTCTCAATGGTTTCAGAAGCTCACAGTCAGACCTTACATGTGTTATCTGTTAGAGGCAAGCCTTTGCTCCCTGTGTTGAGGCTGCGTGTCCTCCACGGGCGTCCTCCCTTGGTGGCGTGTGGGATGAGAGTGTAGTTGAGACTCTCAGTGGGGATATGACTGGATGCTAACAAGTTTTGGCCTTGAATGAAGAGCGGTTCGGCATGAGGACGAGGCTGACCTCATAAGATAAGAAGCATCCTGTGGAACGGGGGAATGCATTCAGCTGATGTTTTATTTCTGCAGCATCTGACGGGCGGCTTACATGCTCCCGCTCGACCTCAGGCCCTAAATTTCTCCCTCTATCTCACACTAACGTCGTGTGTGAGCACGAACAGAGCACAGCGGAGCAGGACTGACCTTTTCCCAGGAAGTATTTGAAGAACCATCTGGTGTGGTACTCTGGATTCTCCAGATGGACATCGGTTCTCCTCCAGGTTCCTGGAGTGTAGTCCGAAGTCTGACAAACACAAACACAAACACAAACACACACAGACACACACACCATGTTGTCATCAGGATGGTCAGTCATGATACAGAGCAGGGAAGCAGACACACACAGCACAGACACACTGAGCTATGGTCTGACTTTTTACAGTGTGGATTTTTGGAAAAGAACCTTTTGTCTTTTATAATCTGCCACCCTAGAAACTGCAATTATGCAAGACAAAGGCATGGGATGGAATCACATTAAGATGTGATGTTGCAATAAACATGAAACATAGCTGAAAACATTATCCCCCAGAGCTTGTTAAGCATGATGTTGGCAGGACGCTGGTATTATGGGAATTCAACATGACTTTTAACGGACATAGGACAGGAAGCTGGCTGTCGGCCATGTTGTCACAAAGCTGTTAAATGTTGTCAGTCTACAGTGAGTTGGGACGATGATGACAGCAGATGTAGTTGGTGGAAATATATTTAGAAGAACTTTATTGACCTCGGTGGGAACACATTACACTATCTAAAATCAAATATCAAGATACATTTTACATTATTTTATCTTTTAAGTTAAAACACAAATTTTTGACTCCTCCTTTTAATTTCTATTGATGAAAATTGTATTATTATTAATTGATTTTTTTATTGCCGAGCCCTATTTATAAAGAACATTCTGTACATTGTTTACAACCCATGAAAAAAGTGTTCATGTTAAGTACCTTTATATCCTGTGAAGACATTTTATATTAGTACAGCCGTGTTTTATTTTATAGTCATTAATTATGTATTCTTACACTCGGTAATGGGAGAGCACGAGCAGAGTTACAGTGTTATAATATGCTTTTTAAATGTTTATATACTAACTATGAATGCTGAATAGGAGGAGGTTACAGTAAAGGCTTACCATCTACATTATTTAAGAACAGATTCACCATCATGAGCAGCAGGTCGATGAATATTGATGAATTTATCAATATAAAATACAGGTTAAGTGTCTTATAGACAGTGATAATGAGGGTCGAGATGAGATCATTACATCTGTGGCAGACACGTCATCAGAGGTTCTTCTTCAAGATAAACTGTATGCTATCCATATTTTTTAATTACATACTGTATATGCATTATGCAATATCAAAACTCTGGCCAGTTTACAAGTTTTGAAATGAATGCAGCTCATTCAGTAAAGCAGTATTTACCATTTTACGTTTGTCACTTGTTGAATCGAACCCGTTAGAACCTGCAACTTCTAATAACAGGTGGAATATGTCTGAACGTGGGCCTCAAACCAGCTCATTTTTTATTTATATAAATAATTTAAATCCAGGAACGGCAAAAATATTTAATGAGGGAAAAAAATGGAGATGTAGAGATTTACATATCAAAACAATTGCTCGTCCTTTTAAGATGATTTGTGTTTTTCAATCTTACATAATTCTCTAAAATAATACAAGGTCAGGAAAATATATAAATCACCATCAGTTACTCCTGGGTTCAGTTACTCACCTTAACGAGTAATGTAGCTGAATACCTAACAGATTACACTCAGTAATCAGTAGTTAAATACATTATAAATGTAACCGTCCAAACTCTGTATGATTTACACAGATACAAGAGGAAAAACTATAATTGCAATCATTTTAGTTTTTTGTCCATAAACTCAAATCGATTTACCAAATGCAATTACGCTTGAATATGTTTAACCAATTTTTAAAAAATGGAACAAAACAACCCTCATGCATCATTTACTGCATAAATTGGTGTTGTTCATCTGTTACCTCGCTAGGTGAATGGGTATTGGGCATGTGTGCACAAAAGTGTATTATACTAAATTGTGTACCTCATCCGATGAGCCATTCTCCACCCTGAAGCGTCCTGCCCTCTGAATAGCCCCATCTGCGTCACTGGAAATCAGCTGAGAAGAGAGACAGAGAGACACACACACAGACGGAGACACGTTTAAAACCATGACAGATCATGACTTGTGGCAGACAGTAATAAGCAGGTCATAAATACATTAGAGATGGCTGTCATCGCGGACAGAAGAGGAACCATGGCGGACGCATCACCTCTGTGTGACAACAGTGGCCCGAGTCCTCTCCACGAACACAAGCACCCTTCCCCTTTGTGGATTATCAACGTCTCCACAGTCCTTTAATCAACAATAATTAAGTCTGTGATGATTGGTCCAACCTCCCTCTGCTCGAAAGACGCCTTTTTCATGTTCTTTTTTATCTGCCACCCTCTACTTATCGCTCCAATTTTCTGTCTCCTGCTGACTCACCTCTTTCTTCTGAGAGAGGAGACGTTACGAGAGTGAAATGGTTCCAGTTAAGGATCGTGAGCGATGTGAGGGAAACACAGGAGGTGGAAAACTGAATGTATACTGTGGAAGAACATACAACCTAAAGAAATGCTTTTCTTACTGGCTTCCTTGCTGAGAGTTTGATGAGAACTGGGTGACAGCTATATCCATTTGTGGGCTCCACAACACTTTATACATTAATATGTGTCCACAGTGTTCCCTATAAAACAATAATGACCTCAGCCAAGGAAGGTAAGTTTACTCCTGAGTTTGTTTGTTGGTTTATTTGTTAGCAGGATTACGCAAAAACTTCCAAAGTGATTTCCACCAACTTTGGTGGAGCGATGGGGCCTTGGCTTGGGAAGAAGCCAGTGAATTGAAGATGTGGATTAAAGGGCGAGTTCAGAATTTATTGTTCACTTTCTTAACATGTATCAGGGCATTTTAAATCTTTGTAAATTTTTCAGGGAATAATGCAGAGATCTTGAGATTTCACTGTTTAGAACATGTTTTAGAAGAGCTGTATCATTTAGGTTCACCAGGATTGCAGCTGTGGCCACGTAGAGCTGTCACCCAGTTCTCATCAGTGTTGTAAATATTTAGTTGACATGCTCTGCTACAGGCAACATCTATTGCACTTCTTTACTTCCTGGAGAGGCATGTACATTTTTTCCCGCAGGTAAAATAGTATATATTTTTCTTTTCTTTTCTTTTTCTTTCTCATTTGAGTCATGGGTTTAAAGCAGAGGATGTTTTTGTGCCCTATGAGGCAAATGTGATGTAAGTTGATGTAAAACTAGTGTCTGTATACATCCAACATGTTACATATTGATTTCTCGACCCAATTTAATGAGTCAAGTGTTTGCTCATCTGACTGAGTGATTTACGATCTTCTTCTCATCCTAATGGGCAAAACCAGGTCCATACTATTACTATTCACATCCTCATTTCCTTTTCAAACCCAACACAGTGACTGATGTTGTGTTGCCAGGCAACAAAACAAAGTCTCCCCTCCCTTGTTGATCTGTCTTTTCTGCCTTTTTTCTCGGTGTCTTTGCCCTCTGCTCTTTGACCGTCTTGACTTAATTGTGCTTTATTTTGCTCCGCTCACCGATGGAGGTCTCTGTTTTGTTTACATGTAAATATAAAGAAGAGGCTGTCGCGTGGCTCTATCCCTGTACACACTGTCATACGTTCAGATGGACAGAAATAGTCCTGAGGAGCCAGAAAGGGAGGTTCCTGGTAGACGAGGACTGAACGTGAAAAGCTGCAATATGTAGTGGAACTGACCTCTGATGTATAATGAAACTAAGTTATCTATATTCCCATTATCAATTAACCTACTAATTATTTTCTCTATTAATCATTGAATCCATGAAATATAATATTGTCAGTGTCCCAGATGACGTCTTTATGTCTTGTTTTCTCTAAATAACTGTCAAAACACATTACATTCAAATGAAACACTTATTTCCGTCTTATCTTGCTCACAAACAAACAGAAAAACCAACCAATGAACAAACAGACAGCAGTGAAAACAAACCCTCTTTGGGGGAAGTAATGATTAAATAGCAATTGAACACTTTCATTTTATTTCTTCTGATAGACTCATTACTCTATGGACTTATTAATTGGGTTTTGAAGTATTCTTTTTATTCTGAGCATGTACTCTAACAGAAACTTAAACAAGCCTGCAGGTTTTGCATCATGTCAACAATGCATCCCAAATACGATAAAAACCAGGACACTAATGTGCACGTTAACACTCATTATCCCAGATATAACGTGGCTAAAGTGAGGTAGTACAGTAACTAAACTCATTTTGTGAATGGCTGACTACGCAGAGCACAGTGTTTATCACTTTGGAGAGTGGGTGCGTGGCCTACTTCGACAGCTCATTAGATCATGTCAGACGGTGCGAAGATGAGAGAGTGATGAGAGAGCGCTTATCATGGAAAGAGAGAGAGAGAGAGAGAGAGAGAGAGAGAGAGAGAGAGAGAGAGAGAGAGAGAGAGAGAGGCTTTCTACTCAAATCATTAGTAACCGTCACTTTATTGTTCATACTAAACTTTATCTGATATGCAGTACTAATGCTGCCGGATTAGAGGGTTGGATCCAGCGATGAAAGAAAAAGATAGATCCCAAACAGGCACAAAGATCTTTGCTTCTTAGATCAATTAAACAGCATAATTCTTCATATTATAATCACACCTCATCACTCTTGTTATCCACATGTCTGCTCTTCAAGCATTTTCTGTTTTCGTCACAGTTTATTCATGCTTTCCTTCATTCCTCTGCCCAACTTTGTCTTTTCACTGACTTCATATCTTCCCACCTTCAACCCAAGTCTTCCCCTTTCACCTACTCACTTGCTCCATAATCAATGTGCTTGGTTTTCCATACCTGTCTGATACCGACCACTGGCTTATACACTTAATTTATATAGATTATATGCTGTATTTATTGTTTGTATTTTTGCAAAAGACAACCTTGCACCAAACCTGGAGACAGTTTACTGTCACGTGATAAAGAAAAGGAGCAAATCCTCAAAATACGAAGCTAGAAAAAATAAAGCTAATATTTGGAATTTTGCTTGATTGACATAAAAGTTGCCAATAATTTCTCAGTCGATCGACTAATTGAGTTAAATAATCATTTCAATTCAATATGATGATTTATTGACTTTATTGTGAAGAAAGGGTAATAAGTATTGTGATTTTACAAAACCCTGTTGCCCAAATCAATGTATTTGAGCAAATTTGAATAACAATCTGTTTTCAAGGTTTTTGTTTTACATGTGTGATTTGATTAGTCTAATTTAAAACATAATAACTGAACACAGGCCATGCTATTTAACAGTCCTGTCA
Organism: Hippoglossus stenolepis; assembly: GCF_022539355.2. NCBI lineage: Eukaryota > Metazoa > Chordata > Actinopteri > Pleuronectiformes > Pleuronectidae > Hippoglossus > Hippoglossus stenolepis. The sequence goes on from NC_061500.1 coordinate 14,283,464, forward strand.
GAAAAAACCTCAATATAAAATATTCCCATGAATGAGACATTTCAGCGCTGATATGCACACAAGTAAACCACGGGCGGCATTTCCTCCCGACGCTGTATATAGAGATAATACAATAATCCAGAGGTTGAGAGCCACGCATGCTTACTGCAGGTGGGAGCCTCTGATAAACGACAGGGTCTCTGTGCAGTAATTGGTGTCTTAGGAGAGGCGGCAGAAAATACTGCCTTCTCCCCTTTCATATGCATATTAACGCCCCCCCTCCCGAAAAACAAATATATTTTCTGCATGTTTCCCCATGTGGTGGTAAGTGCTTGCATTTGCATGTGTTTACGTGTGAGCGAATGAGCGCCGCTCTTCTGTCAGGATCGGAGCGTGTGCGTGCAGGAAATGGAAAGTGAACGCTGGAGCTATAGGCCTCCATCTCCCTCCATCTCTCTCTCCTTCCTCCTGCAACATCAACTGTCCAATCCCAGGACAATGGAGGGGAAACCAATGCAGTGTTCACACAGAGCAATGCACCGCCTCCTTAGTGTGTGTGTGTGTGCATGTGAGAAAAAGATGACATTCGGTATTAAGTGCATGTTTAGTTAAATGTTTGTGCTGCTGTCTGTGAATAAGCTTTCTGCTGTATTTGTGTGAAAATAATGAAAAAGGAGAAGGGGGAGAGGGGGCGAGGGAGAGAGATTAAGCGCCCTGGGGAGTCTGTGTGTGTTGGTGTGCGCGTGCATGTACGTGTGTGAGTGTTGTCTAGCGGCACAGTCGCACACATGCATGCATCACGCAGCCTCTGCTTCTAAATCATGCAACGGAAGAGGCGCAAAGATGGAAAAAGCTGCACTCCCAGCGATTCCCTGTGGGCCTGCAGGGGAGGCAGAGGAGAGGAAACAGGGGAGAAGGGGGAGCCGGTTATGCCTCTACACTTTAACAAACAACCCATAAAACGTCTCACCGCTGTCGGGGAAGAGAAGTGGAGGGATGGGGCAGAGGGGGCATCAAACGTATTACGAGAGGGAAAGAATGACGGATGAGGCCAACAGGGAGAAAAGTCAAAGAGGGATGTAGTGACAACAAAAAGCCGAATGATAAAAGAATAATAGCCTTCTCCCCATTGCGTAAGCCCATGGGACGGGGGGTTAGCTTTATAGACGGAACACACACACACACACAAATTCTCTTACAACGCACACTTAAACAGCTCCCACTTTAGGGCACGACTTGAACATTTCACAAACACAATCAGGCTCACCGCGTACTCAGAGAGCGTCCGATTTCCCCAAGGCCCACAGGACAAAGGAGCGCTGCAGTGCAGGGAGAGATGTGTGTGTGTGTGTGTGTGTGTGTGTGTGTGTGTGTGTGTGTGTGTGTGTGTGTGTGTGTGTGTGTCTGTTTGTTGAGGTATTAAATCAATCGTTTTGTGAATGCTGATAGATAATTGATCTCATCAGTGGGCCTGTTAATGCACACTCACGATCCTCCAGGAAGGCAGAGAACACGGAGGCGTGGGCGGCGGAGCAGGAGAGGAAGTGGCAGAGGGTGAGGAGGGAAGTAGTAAGTAGCAGGGAGGAGGAGGGGGGGGCGAAGAGAGAGGGAGGTGCACAGTCAGAGGGAAGGAATGAATGACAGATGAAAAATTAAGGAGATCAAGAGTGGAAGAAGGGAGAAGGCAGAAAACGCTAAAGCAAAGGAATAGAGACAGGAGGGGTTAGATTGAACAGAGAGGCCAAAGGGAAGGTGGTGCAGAGAAATGAAGAAATTGTTTTTCTTCATTATTAAATCACTCTGTTGAGTTTCACAAAAATAAAAAGTAAATATCTCATTATTTCTCTATAGAGTATATTATGTGACTCAGTTTTACAGCTTGGATCATCCCGGCTAAATCATCAGTACCACAGATTAACAAACACATTACAAAATATCTGTTTTTTGATTAAAATAAAAAAGGAACAAGCTTAAGGGAATCACAATTTTCCATCGTTGAAGTTAACTATGACTCAAGGAACTTTTCAACTAGAGACACCCAACTGCAAAGCTTCCAATTCTGGCAGCTACTTCTAAAAGTGGGTGAAAACTGAAAGTAAAGTGTAATAAGCTATATGAGTAATACGAGTTTGTGATGGTTGGATCAAACAGTATGAAACATGAAAATCTCAAGCTTTTAGCCAGTTATGTGAAATACTCTAACAAAATGGATTGTACCTTATCACCTATGGCTGTAACTGATAAAATCTAATATAGCTTTGTTATTTAACACGCTATGTTCATCAGGTACAACTCAGAGGCCTCATTTAGCTGAATACTGTGTGGAAATCTAAATGTGTGTCTCTGTGTGTACGCCTAATTAAGGTAAGACAGTTAGTAGTTCAAGCATGAGTTCAGGAGAGTTATGAATAAAGGCTGCGCTGATCAAATAAAACAGAGAATTCAAGTGGTTTGAAATAAATGTCTAAGTGGGTCAGAGTGTGGAATAAAACCAGTATCTGCGTTTAAAGAAAGAAGTCAACTGACACAGATGTGAGTGTGGGAAACAATTAAAAATAATAATAATAATAATGTAATAAGTCCTGACTGTTTTTTCTCCAAATTGCTAAGTATATATGATCATAGTTTATTCATGGGTAGATTATTTGTTCTGTAGGAGTCTCTTTGCTTGGTGCCAATCATGAATATAAACTGTATTCTATGCTTAAAAGACAAATCTGATGATGTTCTGTATTTTTCTTATCCTCAGAAAACCCCAGGAAAAACCAAAACCAAGGAACATGGAGTGTGTAGTCAAAGCCTGATTCCTCTGTGACACCAACACCCATTGTGATTTTAATAGTTTTTTTTTTTACAACAATGGAGCTCTTTAGTTCTGAGGAGCACGCTACTGTGGATACAAAGACCATTCTTCTTAGTAACACAATGTTGGTTTTGGTCTTTTTGTAGAACTTGAGAAGAAAAAGAAAAAGAAAGAATATGACACGACTCATCTTTTAAATACATGTTAATAGATTTAGTCTTCTTGGATGTAGTATAACCATTTAGATTAATTAAAAAAATATGTGATTAGCTAGTAGCTTGTGACCTGTGTTACTGAGATCAGACAAACTAAGGACTGCACAACGTATATGTAGACATGAAATAACAACCTACCACTGTCAAGAGGAGAATCAGAGGTGAGAGTGTAAATCAGAGACTAACAACGTCTGTAATGTGGCTGTTTGCCATGCAGCCATCGACTGCACCCGGATTAGCATCCACGTTGCCTGTGGCTAGGACCAATAACAACGGCCCCATGTCGATATCTGCCCATTGATGCCACGGCAACACTGGTGATGACTAAACTAATGACTAGGACTGAAGCCAGTGGGCCGCCCACCCATCCAGGAGTCACGCTGGTATGGGTGCAGCAGCTATAAGGGCCCTCGAATGCTGCAGCGAAGCCTGGGATCCCACAGCACAGCAGCAGAGCGACAGCTGCCGTGAAATACGATTAGTTAGAGACGAGCAGGAGGGACAGACTGACAGACAACAGCGAGAGATAGAGGGAGAGAGTTTCATATTCTAGGATGTTTGGATGAGTAACCAAACACTCTGAGGTGTTTTAAATGACTTTTAAAGAGGTGTGATGCTCTCACACATGTGACAGGGGTTATGATCAGAAACGGCACTGAGCCTTTATTCCGCTATACAGTACATTATAATGTTCTAGTAAGACAGAGAGACCTGAGAGATACTGATACAATTACATGTCTTAAAAATTAAATTACTTTCAAGGATGCACATGTATTTTTGAAGAATTCCAAATGCATTACCAAATGCTATAGAGAAAAAAATTATCCAACCAAGTAATGCATGGTTTAAAGGAGCTAGAACAAGCTTTGGTCTCCACAGCCCAGATTTACGCCCTGTCCACACTTACGGGGATATTTAGCAAAATAAACTATTTCTTTTGCATTTGGGCCTTTCACCTTCCAAAGTGCACTTTTTTCAAAAAGTCTAGTTTCTGTGTATCCTTGTGTACATGATAAACAGAGCATTTTGAAAACGATGACATCACAGCTTACTTCACGCATTCTTACTGTTTTGTGTAATGAGCATGCACCAGAAACAACAACAACAATGGCGGCTATATACTCAATTCTCTATGTTTAGTTAGCACTGCTATAGGTCTAATTACGTTACACTAAGTTTGCAGCTAAATTTAGCATCACTGCACCACGTTAACAAGACCAGAATCTCTGATTCCGGCAGATTCAGCAAGTGTCAAATACATGCAAAATTTCTTTTGGGCAACACTGAGCCCAAAAGAAAATTTCAACTGCGTCCAAGTGGATAACAAAACACAAAAGTGGGCAATATTAGCTTAGTTACATGTTGTTACTGTGTAGCTGAAACTAGCGAGACAGTTCATGACTTGTAACAGATGTATCACAAAAACAAAATGTGAATTAAACGCACCAATCCTCACGAAGGAAAACGCAGTTTGCCGTTATCTTGTAATATCCACGTGTGGCCACGTTGCCCGCTGTTCAGCAAAAGTTACACAGTTTCACTTTAATGTCAATAAACACAAACAGGCGGCGACACGCATGATGAGACACACCCGCGCCGAGAGCGGGAATAAACTCGGTGTGACAGTGCAGTGAAAAGCCTCCGAGGCAGTGACAGTAACACTGGTAAGCAGGTGGGAGAGGAGCCGTCTGCTCACCAGTGACTGTGCAGGACTGACAGCTATAACCTCTCAACACACACACACCACACGCACACACGCGCACACACGCACACACACACACACACACACACACACACACACACTAGTCTCAGTTGCAGTTATTGCTGTAAACTGCGACATGCAATGCAACACAGAGCTGAGACAAATAATTGTGAACATACACACGCATGCAAAGACGCACGCACGCACGCACGCACCACGCACACACACACACACACACACACACACACACACACACACACACACACACACACACACACATTTACTTATATATTTGTGAGGATAATGCATTTGCCAGCCCCTTACCCTAACCATCAAAAATATGTAAGCTCTATGCTTAAAATGGTCCTCACAAAGGTATAAGTACACCACACACACACACACACACACACACACACACACACACACACACACACACACACACACACACACACACACACAGACAGACAGAATCAACATGCCTTTATTTCCCTGTGTGTCACAGCACACAGCTTCAGACACAGTTGGCGCCCACTTCTCCCCCTATTCGTCACCGCCTTCATCTCTGGGCCTCGAGTAAGGACAATTCAATTCAGTGGGAAAACACCACCACTCTCTCAGAGCTGCTGTGTCAGGATTAAATGGGTTTAATTGCGGTCGGCTTCAGCTCTAGTGCGCAATGCACAATTAAGCCTCTGAGAGTGGACCGTGGAGGTGTGACAGAATCGAGGAGACAAAACAGGGCGGGAGATGCCTGTGTGTTCGTGCTGTTTGTCTCTACCTGCGAGTGCAGAGGCCGTCATGCAGGGTTTGTGTGTATTTGAGTGTGAGCTGACGTTTGTGGGAACCTCTCATGTGTTGACTGCAGTGAGTTGGGCATGTAATATGGGCTGATGGCCAATGTGTGTGAGTGTGTGTGTGTGCAGCAGCAGTGTATTGATGTTCTTACTCCTTAGTGTATTCAGTGAATTCAACTCCCTACTTTGTTTTTGACTTTTTGCATGTAACAAGAATAGGAATCAGGAATAGGATGTAATTTATCTATTTATCTCATTTATTTATTTTTGTAACTTTACATAGCTTTTATACCTACTTTGGAAATAGAGATATTCATTGTCTCCTGACGATGTAGCCTAATGACTTTGCCGACTCCGTGGCTTTTCCTCTTGTGCATCCATGATGTTATAACTTTTTCTTCATTGAAGTTATGTAAATATTGTTGGTGGATTGTGATGAGATTTGGTAAAAACTGTCTGAAGAGAATGAATCGTTACGACTTTCATCCTCTGACTTTTCTCTTGTGCCGGCACATCCAAATTTCAGCTTTTCATTGTTTTTGAATGTGTATAAAACTAATGATATTCTCAACTTTATTGTTTGAAAAGAAAACAAATATGTATATGGTAAATGGAGTATTAACTAAACATCAACACGCTAAATGTGAGCACGCGGATGTGATCATTAAGCAAAAAGAAAACCCTGATAGAAACAATCTGTTCTAAATAAGAGACACAGAAATGTGTTTTCCCAAAGTGTTCCTGATCCACACAACCTCTTAATGCAAATGTTTATTATCAAAATGACTTAAAACAGAGTATGTATCTCAAAATTTGGCAACGCTCCATACATACACTCAAATGTAATTACATATTATAGGTCTATAATGTCACAAGTAGTTGGTTTATACTGTAAAGTCGTTTTCAGACACCAGCTGCAGGTAAAATCCAGAGAATTGGCTACGGAGTTTACACAGAGTCTGTTTTCACACATGCAAAGGGAGAGGTTTTCTACACAGACACGTTCACAACAGCAACGAATCCTCCGCAATATTCAGGCGAGAGGTGGAGCAGCCGGGTGCCGCAGGAAGAGGCAGGAAGTGATGTATTCATGCTGCTGCGGAGATCACGTGGCAACACACTTATCACCACAAACTCTCTTGACACATTAGTCTGTGTCCTCTATGTGAATAACACCCTTTTTCCACCAGGAGATATTTGTTTTCTTTTTTTCTTTTTTTCTTTCTGCGTCTGTCGCCTGTTCGAAGTGTTATCAACCCCCCCACAACTTCTCCTGGATTTGATAAAAAGTCAGCAGAGACTGCGGAGCGTTTCACTCGGACATTTGCATTCACACATGCACCTCCTCTGCAGAACATATGGAGGAACTGTGGAATTCAGTGCATATCTGAAAGCTGTGGGGACAAGAGTGAATCATATTTGTGTCTGTGGAGGTACCTGCTCTTATTGCCGTGGCTTCTATGAGGCCAACCACAAAACAAACAGGATGAGTCCCAGACGCTGGTCTCTGTTATAAAGGAGACCGTTCTTTGAATCAGTATCTCCCACTTGACTTGAGACATTCAAAACATGATCTGGAGTCAAACTTGTCAACTAAGATACAACAGAAAATTTCTTTCACACACTTTGGTTTTTCATTAATTGCTGCTGGCCTCACTTAACTATATATAATGTGTTTTTAATTGCTGTATTTCATATCCATCCAGCCATCATCTATTCCTCTTCACCTTTGAGGGTGGCGTGGGAAGATGGAGTCAATGTATCACAGGGTCAATATACATAAACAAACAACCATTCACACCTATGAACAATTTATAGTCTCCAATTAACCTAAACCCAATATTTGGACTGTGGGAGGCTGGAGCCAGAGTACCTGATGATAACCCACGTAGACGTGGGGAAACTAGCATCAAACCTGGGATGATTACACCTGTGATCATCATGTTTTCATCCATTACATGACTCATGAATACAACAAGTCATAACAGCATGTGAAGTGCAAAAGAGGAAAACAGTCCTGATCTCATCCTGGCTCACCCCCCCCACAGACAGCAGTACAGTGTGTGGTGTCAGTCTGCTGGCGCTGATAGGCAGCATGTGGTTTCTCCTCAACACTAATCTGTCGGACAAGCAGTGAGCAGCACTCCAATAATATGTCTCTGGTAGGAAGTACGAGCGCAGCGCAAAACTCTAGGACTTCCTGCTCCTCTGGGCTATCAGGATGTACAGACTCAGAGGAGCAACACACACTCACACACACTCGTGCATACTCCCTCGAACCAACAATGACTCAACAGCTTTGTAGCCAACCACAAAGACACACACTGTGCAGCAGCAGCTTCACATCAGCAACACAGGAACTTTGGAGGCGCGGAACGAGCACCCGCCGTGATCCACTCTGGCATAAGCACATCTCTGGACCACACCCAGTACGTCATGACTTGTAAGTCCCCCCCTCCGCTGACCACCCAGTGTCAACACAAAAGATGAGAGCGCAATGGGAGTGAGAGCCAGGAGGGGGGGGGGATCACGAGGAGGAGGAGGAGGAGGAGGGGAAAGAAGATGAGCAGACAGAGACGCTGAGACACAAAGAGAGCAACAAGCAGATGAGTGCGTTGTGGGTGGGACTCACCAGCTCCACCGACCCATAGTGTTTCCTGCTGAAGTCTCCACGCCTGCAGCCCAGGTCCTCCGAGGCAGAGCTGCAAAACAAACACACACACGGTCACACACATGGCCTCCATCAAACCACATAAACACACGGTAACTGTGACATCACTCGTACATGAGGGGCAGTCGCAGCATCTGCTTTTCTCCCGTCCCTTTAACCTCACTTCGTCTCCTTGCTCATGACCACTTTCTTCCCGCTACGTTCATTCTCTCTGCCCTTCCCTTCTCTTTTTCTTTCTGTCTTTCTTCCCCCTCCTCCTGTCTGTGTGTCTGTTGGCGTGGCGGGGCCGGCTGTGGCACAGCGACTGGCTGGGAGTGGCGGCCAACCCAGTTCTGATTGAGATGTGGGTCCTGATTGAATTATGGCCGAGTGATAGATGGAGACTGGCTGGGAGAGCTGACTGCTGGTCGAATAGTAAAACGCACACACAGAGTGAATACAATCGCTAAAACATGTAAAGGAAAGTGGCACACATGCAAAAGGCATACGTTTAAAAACGTCATACAATAACTTTACAGTCGTCTTAGGCGTTTTACTAAATATCAATATTTACATGGGCCTAAAAGCCACTTGCAGCGTAGATCCATATTAGGAAACACAATCTCACATCAAGTCTACTTCTCTCTGGTGTCACATTGAATAAAATGCTTGACAAAGAAATTCCATTTGCACTAAAAATCTCTACAACAATACACTTTATTACCGTTGTTATTTATCTGAGTTGCTTGTCGAAAAGCTCACAATAAAGACACAGATCCCTTTCCGTCAAATCGATTTCTAAGAACTAGAAGAGCACACACCCGCCGAGGCCCAACAGTCCCTTTTAATTCAATCAAACTGCAACTAATCAGGGAAATCGGTGAAAGTGTCAAAAACACCCAATATCACAATGTTAAAGAAGATAATATATAATTCCTGGATCTGTCTCCCTGATCTGAATCTGCACCTGATCCATCCTTCCACCAGGTTTCGTGGAAATGCATTTGGTAGTCTTTACATAATCCTGCTTAGAAACAAACATACAAACCAACCAACAAACAAGGCGGACAAGGGGGAAAACACAACCTACTTGGCAGCGGTGATGAAGGTAAAGTTTGATAGTTTTGGAAAAACAGCAGATCTTGTTGTCATGGGACAAGATCTGTGCCTTAAATCTATGCATTAAAATGGAACTATAGTTAGCATATAATTTTATATGCTAACTGAAGTCATATTTTATATTTGAAGCAAAAAAAAACTATCTCTGGCGTGAACTCATTATATAACTTGAAACAGTGCAAAACATGCAGACACAGATAAAAGAATGTCAATAATTGTGTTTTAAAAAAATGATCTTGAGATGCCGGAGGTACAAAGAATTCTGAGAGTGCTCCCTGTGCGCTACGCAGCCTCTCACTCCTCTTGTGATTTTCTCCGGATGCATTTTGTTTAATGTCACAAATTCCTCTGTGACGAATAGAAAACACACGGTGGCAGATGTTGCAGTTGGCCTTGTAGACATCGTCCCCTCAGGATCCCAGCCATTGAAACTTATTTTCCCACTATCTTCTGTGTTTCTGCAATCTTTTCTTTTTTGCTGGCGGACTGTGCTCGAAAGTCGACATTTTTATATATCCCACCGCTGTTAGCAACACTATCACTCATGCTTCTCGTTGGTTGTGACGTGTGCCTTGAGAGACAGGCGGAGGGATCACAGAGCAGGAGGGTTTCCCACAAATCTATGTCACACAAAACGCCCGTGTGAAAATACGGAACGAAGCCGTATTTTACGGGGCGGTCGGCAACAGTAGCTTCATTCAAGCGTTAATAAGCTTAGCTTAGCATAGGGACCAAAACAGGGGGAAACCGCTAGACTAAGTTACCGCTAAAGCTGTGTCTCATTTCAGGGGCTGCATCCTTCTGAGGCTGCATTTGAAGACCAAGTGCTTTCATACCCGAGAAACACAGGCTCCAACAGGTGGCCAACTTATCCCAGGATTCATAGTGTTTCGGTGACAAGCCCTTTTTCAGAGAGGTGGTGCTTCAACTCAACTGAACAGCTAGCAGTACACATTTCTCATCGAGTCCAACAGCAGCTTTGTTGCTTGGCACCAGCAATAAGGGTGGGACTAAGCTGGTAATGCTTTAAAACACCAGCCAAACAAGCAAGTGAGCTATAAACGTGACTGAATAGAACGGGTCATTCTGGTTCATGATACATGCCAGTGATGCGATGTGATCAAGCTACACTCGTGTGAATTAAAGGTTCAGTTGCAAAGCAGTTTGCAGCACAATGACCCCACAAGAACTTTTGTGGAGACTCAAGGCTCAGTGTTGTGACAGTGAACTGGTCGACGTTAACAATGTACCACTGAACAACCCATATATCACTTCTTATCTTCAGTCATGCTGATTCTATTACTATTGATCCAGCCTGATCTAAGTAGATAGCACTGTAAAAAGTCTAAAATCTTAGAGTAAGAAGAAACAGAAAGAACAAGCTGGGATATTATTTAAGAAAAAGATCCACACACAGCCACACAGCTCTTTTACAGCATTTGATTTCTTTGTAATACTAAATGCAATATAAATCTACTTAAATCTACAGAATTATTGCCAAGAGGTACGGTACGCCAAAGCAAAGTCCCACACCATGCAAGGAGACTGGTTAAACTGGTTAAACTGGAAAAATATCAAGAAAAATAAGGTGGTTTGAGGGATTAGTTAAACAGCAGGTTTCTAAGAAGGCATCAAGGATTCGAATGACAATGATAAGCAGGATACAAATCTACAGGTGTTGTGCACTGGAGCTCACTTTGGAAAAACTAGGAGCAGAAACGTCAAATTGCACCTAAATCTTAACGTGCCAAAACCCACCGGGTCGCAGGCGAGGTTCAGGCGTCACTTCGCACCGCACAGCACCACCCGCATCCGTCACTGTTACATCTGCCTCTCCCACGCATGTGAACAGAGACACGAGGCAGATTATGTGTCATTACTACAGCAGGCTTATTCTGCTGCGCAAAAACCTAGATATACCGCCACACATATGCGGCCGTGACGGCACAACACAATTTAATGAGGATGAATTTATTTCACTAAGCATTCTGTAACGGGCCGTCACAAATTCCTGTTGCACTTTTTACCCAACATCCAAATAGAAGAATTTAAAAAAGGTCTTGGGGGTTATTTGCTGTTTGTATTTTGTATGTATTGTGTATTTGTTTGAAACTAATGTCTGTGTGATTGTCTGAGGGGTGTAAATGACCTGCATGCTTTTTGCTTCCTCCTCCTCTCTGGACCACATCCCCCCACTCCTCGCCTATCTCCCCCCAACTCTTCCCTCTCTGGTCAGGTTTCTCTCTCTCTCTCTCCGCCTCTCTGCGGGAGGAGGAGATGGAGCCAGAGTGGGACTGTTTATACATAATGTGCACTCAATCTTAAAGGTCATATCTTAAAGTGTGTCTGTACTGCAGGATGTATCCATCACCGCTTCCTTACTCGCTGCCCGCTGGCTTCGGTGATCTGGGTGGGGTCTGCTGAAGCCCCATCACAACCTGGACTCCATCACAGCATTCTACCTTAATAAGTGCCCACTTTGTCTTCTCTGCATTCAGGTGGCTATCTCTCCTACCCTTCACCTTTGCTTTGAGTGGGGGGTGATGAGAGGGGCTGTACGTCGGAGGGGGATAATTTAGTGGCACCACCCAGCGAACCTTCCTAAAGAAAACCACCTCATCATCTCCCGGTGAAGCTCCTCTGGAAAGCTCTCATTAGTTTGAGGCTTTTGGTGATGTTTAAATGTACATGTGAACAGTGTGCCCATGGTATTTTGCACATGCAGGAGGTGTACTCTGTGGTGAACAAGATAGTGTCTGTCAGATCAAAAAGAAGAGCAACAGTCAAGCTTTGCTAATACCCATCAAAGAAGTGAAAGAGCCAAGGGAGAAAAGTGCCTCCAGTCTGATGAGGAACGTGTACCTGTCATCAGAGCTCTGGCAGCGCGGGGCAGTGAGGCTGACAGAGCTCTGATGACTTCAAGTACAGTATAGTACGGTGTACGCGGACTCAAAAAGTGATAATCAGTGTGACACTGTAACCAAAGTAAGGACTAAAACTTGTACCAGTCATGTTTTTACTGCAAATACTGAATCGTAAGTTCTGAGTTTGATCCATGGTTGTTTTTTTTTCATAACTATAAATCTCAGAGAGCAGTGATATCATAAGATTTTATATCCATTATATATTCTTTTCTCTTTTAAGACATGATTTTGGTTTGTCCACCACTCAAGTAAAGACTTTTAACAATTTGTAACTTCGCCCGGCTGCTGGGGGTCTCCCAATTAAAACAGTAAAAGTAACTAAAGACCTAGTTTGACCTCACGTCGTGAAGCAGCGTGGGATAATGGGAGGTGTTGTCTTCACCACTACTGCTAATGAAAATACACCTGAGGTGACTATGGCGCAAGTCTTGTTCTTGGATGAGGACCTTCCATCCATCCATTATCTATAATGCTTATCCTGTGAGGTTCGCGTGGGGGGGGGGGGCTGGTGTCAATCCCAGCTGACATTGGGCGAGAGGCAGGGTACACTGTGGCCAGGTATCACAGGGTATCACAGGGCCAACAAACAGAGACAAACAACCATTCACACTCACTCTAACTGTCAATTTAAAGTTACTTTAACCCCAATCTGCAGATGTTTGGACTGTGGGAGGAAGCCGGGGTCCAAGCAGAAAACCCACACGGACACGGGGAGAACATGCAAACTCCACACAGAAAGAGTAAGGCCAAACCAGGATTCGAACTAGGACAGTACTTAACACTGCACCACTGTGCCACCCTCCTGAATGAGGTTATGTATTAATGTTTTATTCACGTTATACAACAAATGGCAATGAATAAATAAGGAAAAAAATAAACAATTGGCTAACTGGCTAGCAGTGTGTTATTCTTTCGTCTTACATCATTTGCCAGAGGAGTTACAGCAGAGACGGGGAAAGTATCGGGTCACGCTGATATGACGCAATTAAAAGGCAACTAAAATGACGCGCCCCGCTACCTCGAATATAACAAGGTTTCTCTCAGTTTGAACATAAAAAATTTGGGAGAATGTTAAGTCAACAAAATATATATCGCAGGTCATTTTCAGACATTTAAATGAAGAATTGTTATATATTATATCCTTAAATATTGCTACAGCTATAGTTGGCCGTTAAACTTTGTTTCCCACAGGATAAACTGTAACTTCCACATTTAGCACAACACTGTGCCTAAATACAAATTCAAATATAACAGAGCCGCCCTTTCGTGACATGTAACACACTTGAAACCATTATCCTGCATTCAAAGCTATGGCCGCATGTTTGGAAATCATAACTCGAACTCTGCACAGTTCCGATATTTGCTTTCCAGCAGCATAATGGCTTTTGGCCAAAGAAAAAAGAAGACTTTGAAAGCTTTGACCAAAGATAAATAGCTCTGAAACAGAAAGAGGTAAAATGTATATTCAGTAATGGAGTACGGGAAAGGTTACAAATTGTGGTTTCTGTCACATAAGGCAATGGTCAGTGGCCACTGAAAGGCTCCATATCCACTGAAAAGTGACGTATACAGTAAATCACACTGCTGCCCATCATACTAAACCTCCTCGTGCTCAGGAAAAGAAAAAGCCAATCTATTTATCACTTTAAACTCTTAGATCATTCCATAAAGTGGCTCTTTATGAGATTGTGTCAAAAGGAGAACAAAAAGAACTGCAGAGAACGACGATGAAAAACATAAAAAAGCCCATCAACTAGTACAGAATTACCTCACACATATAGTACATCCACAACTCCCAGCTGCTTCTGACAGTCTAAATAATTCAAATGTCAGTGGAATGTTTTCTGCAGCAGCTCCTACACTGCAGACATGTGAGCTTCACATGTTAAATGATGCAGATGAAAACTGTTTCATAATCGTGTTTCTCTTAAGGTTCAATTTGGGATTCAAACCATTTCAAATGTAAACTCTGCTGATGCATGCACCAAAACACACAGTTACAGCTACAAATGTTGCTGGGTGCACGACATGCACAGTAAAACACTAACCCACCACTTTTCTGCTGCAGCTTCTACTGCACTAATAAGTCACAATCATTTAGTGACAAAAAACAAAACAAAATCATGCCATGGGAGCAACATGACAGGAGCATTTAATGAATTTAATTCTCATTTACTTTTCTTTGGCTCTTCTCTCTACAACACGGAAACATGCACCTGAGCTACAGGCATCATTGACTGTGTTCAAGTGTCACTGTGCCCCACGGTGCTGCTTTATCTGGTAAAGAGCTGCTGCAGTGGTGGCACTTTTCAGATCCATCAACAGTAAAGAGGCTGGGAATGAGCAACAGCAGAGTAACCTTGGACCAAGTCTGAACTCCACTGCACAGTTAAAGCCGGATGCTCTGCCCCGTACACGGTATTCTGCTGCTGTCAGAGCTGCATGCACCTCCAGTCTACCTTAGACTGAAAAGCACGCCATGAATAATTCATGATTTTCCATAAAGGCTATACTGTAATGACCCGGGAAAAAATAAAAAAAAGAGGAGGAAGAAGAAGAAGAAGACAGATCAGCTCAGGGATGATTCAGTTTGAACAGTTGAATAAAACTAAAGCAGCTGCTGTGGTTTAATTAAAAAAGCTGCTGTGGCTGACAGAGTCTGTGCCGGAGTGTCAATACTTCCACACTGAGGACTTGTGGATTCAGTGGCGGCTCAGTTCGCCAGCCATCCCGCAGTAAATGGAAAAACAAGATCAATAAATCATGCACTTGATGCACATCCACACAAGTATGACACTCCACACAAACACTGTAAACACTAGAAAGCCACTGCTGGAGGGTAATAACTGCACTTTAAATGCTGCGTAAAGCAGGAGCAGGTGTTATCAGCCTTCTTCTTTTTTTTTGGCTATGCGTAAAAATATGCCAGTGCTGCAGGGACATGACAGAGCGACGGCAGAAAGAGCTTTGCATTCAACAGATGAGATGTGGCATCATGCAGGAAACACACAGGGAAGAGCAGAGTTTCATGTCTGAGTTTGTTTTTTACCGCTGATAGAAAGTCAACAGTTTGCTAGAGGCTGGATCCACACTGTTCATGTCCCCATGCGATGTCAGTCCAGCGGACAAGGCGACAACAACAAGCCGGCGTCTGTTTCTCTCTTTCCCCCCTTTCTGCCTCCTCCAGAATGTTCCTCCTCCGGCTAAGAGCGCAGGTACATCACCGACAACAGCTGATCGAACCGCGGCTGCTGCTCGGACGCGTCACGGGCTCCTCCTGGCTCTTGCGCGCAACTGGTCACAGCCACAGCATGATGGTGGAGCGGAGCTGTGTGTTTATTGAGTGATCCCCCCCTCTCCCTGTCTCTCCTCCTATATTGCTTCCTCTACCCCCACACACACACACACACACACGTCACCGCGGTTTTTTTTTTTGGTGCTCGGGGCTCTGCAGAGTAAAAGGCACCATTCAGAGCAGATGAGTCTTATCGTCTTTTATCCCCCTCTTTGAGTTGCTGTTACATCACCGTCAATTACGCGAAGCCTCCTGCAGCTACGGTTCTAAGTGATGTCAGGATGCAGCAGTGGCGGATCTAGGATTTTTTTGGGAGCCATCAAGGGGCCAGAATTTACACAGAGGGGCCAATTACATGTCCAACAAGGATGCACAATTCCTGATTCAGTAAGATGCACATTTAAGTCGTTCCCTGTTTACTGTTAGCGCTACAGCTCGGAGCAAAGCCACACATCATTGAATATATTTTGAAGATACTTCCTTGTTCGAGCACATTGCGTAAAATAATAGTCAATTATTATTGTTAATAAGTGAGTAGTTTCTAAAAAAAAAGAGAAAAAGGCCACTGACAGGGGCACTTCAGGGGCCAATTAGATTTCAGCTGTGGTCAGTGCCCAACCCCCGGCCCTGCCCCTGGATCCGCCCCTGTGAGGCGAGAGGAAGACCTGCCTGCAGCTTTTCAACCTCCACGGCCAATTATTCTTAAACTAAGAGATATCAACTTTGATTTTGAAATAAATTTGATATTCTATCTATCTATCTATCTATCTATCTATCTATCTATCTATCTATCCGTCTGTTGACAAGATGTTGGCTTCATTATTAGAACACTTACAAATAAGAACATTGGGGTTGCCAGGTACACAAACATATATTTACCAACTTTTAAAAAATTGCTTCAATTTGTAACACACAAATTAAATAATCAAGTTATATAAACACTATAGATACATTTAATTTGAAAGAAAAAAAACAAATTTGTGCATTACCAATTAAAATGTTTTTTCTTGAACTGTTTAACAAGTTTCTTTTGTCAGTGAAGCGAAAACATATTTAAGTTACAAATGCTGGTAATGAAACAATTAATAATTATAGGTTTAAGCTCTAATGAGATATCACCTCTGTATTTATAATTACTAAAAGGTTTTAATCCACCCAGTCTCCAATGTAAATGTAAATAGTGATAAATAAAAGTCTTTAATTACAATTAATAAACCTCCATAAATGATGAGGTAGAGAGTGGTGCCAAATTTCTCTCTGTTTTTCTTTGGCCTCTCTGATCTTCACCAATCAATCACTCTTATGTGCTCCCAGGGGTTTACCCATAATCCCACTGAACAGAAGGGAGGGGGCAGCGATGAGGTCATTCATTCACGTAACCTCCCTCTTCCTTGTCTCTTTTTTATAGAGCCCAACCAATATGGACTTTTTGGGGCCGATTCTGATATTAGGAAGTAAAACTGATACATCGGTCGAGTTCTACTTTTTTATATCCTACCTTTCTATCTCTTTTTCTACCTTCTACTTTTGAACTCACTTTATGGTCGGTCCTTGAGAACACAGCTGCATACACAGATCTGACATCTGCTTTTATTACACTGCTGCCACTCATCCATTCATTATAGTGAAGCTGAGTTACAGAAACATCCACTCTTGTGTTTTGTAAACTTAAACTTGTCTGTTTGAGATCCCACAGACACATACCCTGTTTGTAAAAGTGTAAAAACAATGATAAGAATAAGCTTCCTGATTTATTCAGTCTGTGGTTATTACACCCAAATAAGGAAATGATTATTGTTTCATATGTTTCGTGTAGAACAAACGTAGCTTCCTCTTTATCAACGGAAAGTTATTCACAGACAAAGAAATGTACGTTATATTAACTGAGATAGTTTAGTGTCAGACCACAGGGTCACATAACGTCCTGTTTGTCTCCAACATCCAATAACAGAAATACAAATAGGGTTATTAGGGTGTTTTTTGCGCAGTTAAAGAAAACACCCTGTTACCAGGGTCCCCAAAAAGAACACATGTCTTGAAGCTCATCTTAAAATCATATTCACTTATCCACCTGTAAAAAAACGAAAAACAGTTTTAAGCCGCTGTAAATCTGCTTATCAATGGATCGTGAAAAGACCCCTATGAGGTTCCAATGTAAGTGATGGGGGACAAAATCCTCAGTGCCAATTTTACACAAAAATGCATTGAAGTGTGTTTTTCCTATGAGGTGGGAGTTTTCCAAAATAACCCAAATTTGATCCAAAAAAACTGAAACTATGAAAGATACCTAATGTCTAAATTGAAATGCTGAATCCTCTGTTAGCTTCTGGTTAAAGAGAAGAAATACATTACAAAAGGAAGGTATCTCTTCTCAGTAAAGATCGATGGTAGAATTCCAAAAAAAGTACCAATAGATGTCAGACTGACATGAGAAAGTCTTTTAAGGTCTTCAAAACTCAGGGTGTAATGCAACAGGATGGAAAAGCAAAGACAGACTGAAAGAAATACTTGTCACTTGTATGTGCAATGAGAGATATTGACCATGTGCAGAGGAGGACACATGAAGGAAACAGAGAAATGTGGTATTAACATGTAAGGGAGGGATGTTAATTCTTGATTCTCTGCTCACACACACAAAGAACAGCAGGTGAAACATGAGCTGAGGTAAATCTGATACCTGCGCAATAGTCCAGCCACAGCCTATGTCTGTAGCTCAGACACACACACACACACACACACACACACACACACACACACACATTAAAGAGTGCAGGAATGTTCAGCTCGGGCAACACGACACTCAGCTCCTCATCAATTTTTAATCAGCAGAAACCCCCCTCTGTGACACGGCACGCTAAAGGAAAACACCTAAAGCTACTGTCACACACCGCGGTTTCTCTCTTATTCTCTCTGAAAATGTACTACCTTTAAAAATAGCTTGCATTGAAATGCAGCGGTAATCTGCTACAGCCCGAAGGGGCGAAAAGTAAAAAGTGTTTTCTACAGAGACCACTGGAAATAAAACCTGGGTTTTCACACACACACGTCAGCATCGAGTTACAAACAACCGACCTGAGATACTTGAACACACCCCACCTCAAATTAAGGCTGATCTCACACACACATAAACACACACACACAACTCATACATGTTGCATAAACTCATCTTTGTCACACACCTTCCCATTGTCACACTTTGACACGCACTGAGCTCGATGCCCTTTGCATGTTCTGGTTTTTTGTTTTTTTCAACAGTCGCCTCTAAAGTCAGCCTGGAACAAGGGAAGTTAGAACAGGATAGACTTCCTGTTCAAAGACTCGTCTGTTGATGAGGAGCTATTAACCTGAATGCATAACACAACTGTTATCAGAGAAGGAACTTGTGTAATGTGACTGGTCCAGGTGAAGATTCCTCACAATGGAAAACAAGACGTGCCATTTGTGTTTGTGTCTGTTTCCTGATGTCAATCAATCAACCAATCAAATGAATTAATCTAAACAATAAAATAAATAAAATTGTATTTGTATAGTCCATATTCACAAATCACTATTTGCCTCAGGGCTTAACGTGCTGTTGGCATGGAAGGCGGAGCAGCAATGAATTGTAATGATAAAGGTAAGTTGACTATCAGTAGAAGTATAGAGTATGGTATATTGTAATATAGTATAGTTGAGCAAAGACAACTTAGACAGAATCTGACTTTGAATGTTATTTTATGTCCATCCGTCCATTATCTATCATGAAAATCCTTTGAGGGTCATCAGGGGCTGGAGCTAATCTTATGGAGCCAATCATTGGGTGAGAGGTGGGGCTCAGCCTGGACAGGTCGCCGGCATATTGCTGGCACCTACGGGCAGTTTGGAGTCTCCAGTATTATACTATACTGGGTGTCTTTGGACTGTCGGAAGGAAGCTGGGGTATCTGGAGAAAACCCACACAGACACAGGGAGAACATGCAACCCTCACACAGAAAGACCCAATTTGGCCGACAGGTTCAAGGACCTTCTTGCCATGAGTTGACGGTGCTAACCACTGCTCCACTGTGCCGCCCTGATTAAGTGGAAATCCAGATTTCTTTGTCAAATAGGCTCAGCAGGATCAATACTGCCTACGTAAATAAAACGTAAATAAGATTTAGATGGATTCAAAATGGAGAAAATCTGAACATACCCACTTGTTTGATTAGTTTCTAGTATTTCAGAAGGATTCCTGACAAAGTCATCAAAGTAATACGGCAGTAATTGATGTGACCTTTTCATTTTCGTGTTCGTGTCATTTGTTCATGGACAAACCCAGTTTAGACAACATGGCTATGTGTCACCGTATGACCAACCACCATTTACGAGTGTGTCACCAAGCTGCTGGGCGCTTGTTCTGGTTCTAAAGGGTCAATGTGATGTCATGGCTGTTTGTGTATAAACAGCCATTTTAAGGTCTGCACATTTTAATTTCTTTTCTTGTCATTTCAAGCATTCGACATTTAATGCCGTTTTGTTAGGTTCAAGGGGAGAGTCAGGTTAGGTTGGTAAGATAAGAGCTAATTAAAAAGCACGAAAAGCAAAAATTACATTGTGATAAGACATGGATTAACTTAAAGAACCTGGCGTGTTATTCATTCACCATTTGCTGATTAAAGGCTGAAAGTGTTCATTCACTGTCGAGGGCTTCGTCATTAGTTAGGAGGTGGAATTTAAACAATAGCCCTCAATCTTCCTGAGCGTATGTGTGTGTGTGTGTGTGTGTGTGTGTGTGTGTGTGTGTGTGAGACCTGACAGAGATGGACTATCCCAGGCTCTGCATTCCCCCAGACAACTGCAACTTCAAAGTTCAGGGTATAAAATGTGGGTGTCAGCATTATACTGTGTGGGTTTACAAATCCATGTGCCCGTGCCAGTATTGGTTGTTGTGGTGCACAGGTACACAAACTGCATGTGTGTATGCATGAGCACTCGCGGCGGTTATCCTCAGCCCCTGGTCAATAGCGTGCTAATCCCCCGGAGCTGCGCCGCCATCCCTCTGGTCAGCTGCCACTCCGGCCCTTTAGTCTCACCGCGTAAGCCGTGTCTGACCACAGCACCTTTCCCACGCGTAGGATAAACAAGGCCTCTGTTACTGTGTGTGTGTGAGAAAGCGTATGATGTGATTGGATGTGCAGCTACTCTATATTGCACTGGGTCTGACAGTAGTCCTCGCTATAAATAGAGATGCACGCAAATGAGCAAACACACGTACAGTATAAGCAATGCTGCAAACAGCGTCATGCAAACTGTATGAGGTACAACTACCAGTGTGAACACAGTGGGGTTTGATGTGTCAAACACATTCAGGTGCAACATGCAAATCAATAGGACTGACATGATAACACTTCTCTCTGATGAAGCTTTGTCCCTGGATAATTTGTCCCGGGGGGGGGGGTCAATACAGATGACTTCTTTTGATTATGGAAAGATTCAACCGAGTCCTAAATTTGTGATTTGGACTATATAAATAACATTGACTACAGTATTATGGTGAGTTCAAGAGCACATTTAAGTGTGAAGTAGCTGAAAGGAAAGATTTACTCAAGGACACTAGTTTGTCACCTGCATTTTTCTGCCTGTATTATGCAAAAACATCAGGATGGATTACTTGATGAAGGGTGAGATATGCCTGATGGAAAAGCCAATCAAACTTTAGCCAGACCTGGATCAGGAAGCAGTTTTTTCACTTTAGTCAACAGCGAGATTGAGCGTTTTTTAAGTTTTCATTAATTTCTGAGAGAATAATTTATGAATCTTGATGAAAAAAGTCTGACATGTTCAGCAGACTCATATTTATGAGTGCAAATTTGGATCTATTGAATTTAAACTTGGGTTAATAAGACTGTTGGGACCTGTTTCTTTATATATATATTTTTAAAATAAACTATTGATCTTTATCACGCAGTAGCCTACAACTCCACTCCACTACGTTTTAGAGAGAACTATTGTATTTCAGCTGTAGCTACTGGTTAAGACTTGACAATAATGAGCTTATAAAATACATTGTAAAAGATTTAATCAAAGGTTCCCAACATGGGTAAAAATATCCGATATTTCCCATAAAAAGGATCTAACGTCACAAATCTTCCCACGAGCTCACAGATTGATCTTGTTCAATCACACTGAATTACACTACCTGTATGCAAAATAAAAGTTAAATCTAGCTGTAGAAATTTGCCTACAATGTAGGATAGCCTGTTCTATGACCTACGTAGGAGTTTGAGGTTATGCTAGTTGATTGTAAGATTATTATATTATTCAAATAACAGTAAATTCACACAAATTCTAATCTTTGTTATTATTCAACCAAAAATGCTAAATATTCAGGAGTTGGAGCCCCTCAAATGTCAGGGTTTGATGCCCTTTTCATCATATGTACAAAGTAAAGTGAATATATTTGAGTTTGGAGATGTTGGTCTGATAAAACAAGCATTCTAATAATTAATAAATAATTATAAGCAGATTAAACATCAATACTGAAAATAATTGAGACTAACAGCTCTATAATGAAGTATTATTACATTTCTGCGTTGGTACTTAAGTAAGTATGTGATCACTAAACTGGTTCAGATGTGTTCAAACCTCTAGAAGTACACTACGGTATAAACAATCAGCTGTCCTGCTTTGTTAGTTATTGTACTGGCATTCATTTAAACACACACACACACACACACACACACACACACACACACACACACACACACACACACACACACACACACACACACACACACACACACAGAAGGATGATTTGGATTCAGACCTTGGCCCCTTTGTTTCCAGTGGGCCCCAAATGCCAGCGGGTCACCATGTGGCCTCTGTGAAATGTCACGGTGTCATGTGTGAGGCCGCTCTCATTAAATGTGATCAGGTGAATTAACCTTTTGTCTGAAACGATCAGAGCGGCCCTGGACACCACTCTGCCCTCTGCCCTCTGGCCACATGCATGTGCTCATGTGCACATTTTTGGGACAGTGCACGTTTGTCCTGACTACAGCTGAGTATAAAGATGAAAGTACACGTTACCACTTGGTTTTTCCTCGTGCAGGACACAAGGAAACACAGTGAGCTTGTTGTCTGTGTCTGAGTGAAACCCTGAACGGAATCCACACATCTTGCAGCGCTTACTCCTCCCAGTGGAAAAGTGAATGACCAGAGCAACAGGCGTCTCATTACTACACTGTTTGAACTGCAGTATTTTTAATGCAACTCATCACTTTGGTCTATTTGACAAATCCAAAGCTCAAACTAACATATAGAAAAGGTCCAAAGTGACAAAACCTTTTCTTAATTCACATATTTATATCCACTTTATCTATGTATGACACAATACAGTCAGATTAATGTTTATACAGGGAGAGTCTGCCCTCTTGTGGGTAGAACCTTTATCACAGTTAAATAAGAAACAAAAGAGTTTATTAAACAGTTTCCACAAGCACTTTCTACTTATTTATAATTTCATTAACCCTCTACTGCATTAACTATGTTTTCTAATGTTGAAGTGTTTAAAGTACATTTCTGAGTAATTCTCGTAAATAAAACAAAATTTCTTAAAACATTCTTTGTTAAAAAAAAAATATATATATATAATCAATTATTTCTTTATGTTGGAATTCAATAATTTTAAAAATACATTTTATGATTCATTATCATTCTGTGTGAAGCGGGTACTTTAGTTCATGAAACAGAGAACTACTTTTTCTGACTTACAACGTACATTTCCTCCAAATATCAAACTGCATAAAGACCACAGGAAACTGTGTGTTGGCTGTAGAATGATGAAACATACAAAACTGCCTCTCAGACCTTAGACCTCAGACCATCAGTCTGCTAAATGGGTCTGCTTTGTTAGCATTGTATTTTTTCAAGGTGCAGTAGGAAAACACAGGTACTATCATTTTTTTTTTGTTTATTCATTTCATTTTATTTAGAAATCCGCTTTCTTTATCAAACAGTTTATATCCGTTAGAGGTGTAATATTTCTCACTGGAAAGTAAAGGGCTAACAGAGCTGCTCACTGCAAATCTATGTTCTGTGATGAACCATTATAGCAGATTTACAATGTATTGTTAAAATTATTGAAAATTATCAACATTGTCTGATGTGAACTTTGAATGTTAAAAGTTCAGCTACTGCTGCTTTCTACTGCGGCGGAAATTAAATATGAAATGATCCTAGTGATGTTTTCATTCGTGTGTAATCGTCTAAATTGTACGAATAGTTTTTTTCTCTACCCGAGAAGGGGCCCTTTATATTTACTTTGGGTGCGGGTCCTCCGCCATGTTTTTCACAGTAGCCCAGACTGGACAAACTAACAAGTTCTCTTTCGTGTTCGGAAGGGGAGGATGAGGTGAGGGGTATTCAGCTGCAACATGCAACTTCACCACTAGATGTCACTAAATTCTACACACTGAACCTTTAACTATACACAACATTGGCTTTGGCAAGTTACTGAAAATTTGAAATTAGGTACAGTTAACAGTTACTTCCTTCAACTGAGGTACTTTTGTAGTAACTGCATTAAAAAGTAATTCACTTCTAGACGTATGCTTCAATTCAATTAGAGCGCACAGTGGTATCATTTCGCTTGTATTGCTGAGCCTGTGACACAGTGTAAATGGAAACTGTATTTCTATAGCACTTACCTCTATGATTAACCACTTAAAGCACTTACAGTAAAAGTTGCATTCACCTATTCACACACATTCATACAGCTTCTACGGTTCTTTACTTCAGATGCTTCAGTGCTGGGGATTGAACAACCAACCTCCTGCTCTACCTCTTGAGCCATAACCAGCCCATTGTTATCTAAGACAAGACAACTGTCAAATTATTATCTATCACTGTTTTATCTATCAGGCCTTAAAAGCAAGTCACTAATACTGTTTGAGCAGCTTGAAATAAAGTAACCTTCTCACACATTAACCAGGCACCATTAAAAGGCCCCGGAGAAGCGACGTGCCTCAGCACAGTTTCACACCTCTGGTTACGTGCTTCAAGTCTCATTGTTCTAACAAGTTATGTTGATTTAAAAGTGTTGACCATATCTGAGTCATATTTACGCTGCCACATGTGTGACACCGCTTCTCTAACTGGTTGTTCCCACACAGAGGAAACGTTACACTGCAGCTCTTCCTCTTTATCTGATCCGTACAATTTGTGATAAATTATAAAAAAAACTGTGCAAGGAATTAAAAGACTGTCTGGTGGAAAAAGGGAAAGCGTGTTCAGCTGTTTATTTGTGTGTGTGTGTGCACCTGTGTCTTATACAGTATTTGCATTGTTTTTCCTGAGCCAAAGTAAACCATGCAGATGGAAAAATAGCAGCATGCAACATAATCCCTCTACTATACTGCAGCAGCAGGCCTGTGTACAGTTGGTGAAACTCCCAAAACAGAGTCTCCACATCGACAACTTCTTTGGAGCCACATCAGTACAACCTCCACTGAAACTATTCCCGTCTTTGATTCCTCCACAGGTACTTTTAAACTGCGCCTCCATCTCTTTCACGACTTGTTGCTGTTGCTTTCTCTCTTAAAACGAGGGGAGGTTTTTTTGGCCAGCCTCCCTGAAAACCGCAGGGTAAAAATGTACAACAGTAACCCTTCACGGGCTCCATTTCCTCCTCCGTCTCTCCTGGATCTCGCTTTGAGGGTTATGACGGGGGCAGTGTGCTGGTGTGAAGCAGCTCAAACTGTACACACACACACACACACACTAACAGACACACACACACACTTCCTCTGAACCTTCATACTCACTTCAAACACACACACTCACTTTCACTTTGCCAGTATGAGTCTTGTACACATGTGGATTGTGGCCGTGCTGGAGCTGGCCACATCTCAGCCGATACCCAGTTCAGCACGCTGGCTTTCTTCCAGCCAACTATAATGGGGGAATATTTTTCCAGCCTCCAAGTTTTCCCGAAGCGGTGCACAGTGCATTTTAATAAAGGTATGTGTCTTAAAGCCCTAAATGGAAGCAGATGTTCCCGTCAAAGAGGGAAAGTTTGCATAGGGCTGTAATCAAGCCTTTTTTTTTCTTCTTCTAGTAATTTGAGTCTATTTTTCTGTCTAAATGAGCCTGGTGCTCTGCATTGTGCGCATTGGCTGAACTGTGCCGGGTTGTGCTGAGCTATGCAGCCACATATGGGAGTGATTACAGTCCAGTGTTTATCAGACCTCACTGAGGGACTGACTGTACGGCTGAGCAGAGCAGAACCATGAGCCTTGCGCACTCCGCCTCAATTTCCCAGCTACAACCTTCTATGGAAGTCAGACAAGTGAGACGACACTGCATCAACACGGTGCGAGAGATCACAGGTCCTGGACGCGGCATCTTCTTCAGGCTTGAGTGAATGTGGCTAACTGATCAATATAAAGTTGTCCGGCAGCTATTTGTGATTCGATTAGCGATTTAGATGATGTTAAAGCAAAGGAGTGACAATTCTACATATCAAAGTCTGTGTGTGCAAAAAAATAAAAAGTAATTCAAAGCTATTGCATGAAATGTGATGAATTTTTGTGACGTCACTTCTTAAGTTTGGGCTGAAAAGAAAATGGTACGGAGCTTTTTACTATTTTATTTTCTATTTTTCATATTTCTATTATCCCCTTTGCTGTTGTAACACAGCAAATTTCCCCATAGTGGAAATAATAAGGGATTATCTTATTTTATCTTAACCCTATCTTCATCTCTGCTTGAAGGTGGCTTGAGTTTACATTAGCAGCATTAGCCACTAGCGTAACATTCCTAATCTCTGGGAAATGTAGCCACCGAGATAGATCCAAGACGAATGTGAGCAATAAAAAAGATTAAAAATAGGTAATTAGATGATTCTTCAATGGTTTTTATTTCAGATTAATTAATTGTATTTTCTCGATTGACTTCATCTTCTAAGATGAGCCGAATAAAACTATTTCTGACGCAAAGCGAATCGCAGTGTGGCTTCGAGTGGAGTTCATTTTTTGCTTCGCATTCGCGTATATGCGACCGGGCCTTTTGCTACAAGAAACAGCCAGGAAGAACTTGTCAGAGGATCTGAGAGTTGTAGGAGTAAAGGAGGCAGAGAAGATCAGAGATGTATTGGGAGGCTTAAAGCTTCATAAACAATAAAAGAAACTTATACTGAATCCTATATTTTACTGGAAGTCAGAACAGAGATGCAGGTACAAGTGAAATGCCGTCTCTTAAAATCAATAATGTCTCTATCTGTCGACTAAACATTGCAGCTCTACTGATGCAAGAGGAAAATATCGGTGTCCAATGTGTGTGTGTGTGTGTGTGTGTGTGTGTGTGTGTGTGTGTGTGTGTGTTTAAGAGTGAGCTAAATAACTTTCCCAGTACGTAAAGCAGTCAAGTGCATTGAGTCAGCAAAAATGTCCATCATCCCAGTTCCCAGCTGGGAGCTTTAAGACAGACTGTAACACAGAGGGAGACCCCAGCAGCTCTGCCTCCCTCAACCACTTTCACCCGGTTTGTCTGAGAACGCATCAACATGGTCCCGTCTGTTAGTCAGATCTGAAAAAAAACCTAAAAAACATGTCTGACATTGAAAACACATGTTCTTCGTCCGCATACCGCTTTGAAGTCTACAGTAAAAGCTTTGCCAGGAAACCACATGAGGACAAACCCTAATACATATTTCCTTCTCCTTTTTCCCCCTCTCTCTTTTAAAGACGCACATGCTCCCAACTCCCTCGCCCGTTTTGTTTACAGTGCACTTGAATGGAGCGCGGTGCACTTCGGCTACATCTGGAAACCGTCTTGTGCCAATCCAACAAGCGGAAAGCTGCAGCTAACAACCCCCCCCTGGCAACTGTAGTCACAAACATTGTGGCTTTGGCAGTGGGCGAGGTTAATGAAGACACTGATAGCGTTTCAAAGCAAACGCACTCAAATGACCTTCGATGTGAGAAGTTCAGGGGAGGAAGGAGAAGGAGGGGGCGAGTCGGTGAAAAAGAGCGTCAGAGAGTTTCAGAGGCTGCAGCTCGTCGAGGGTCTATTTTTGCTCGCCGACTGCGGCTGAGATTGCAGGGCGAAGCTTCATCTTTTTTGTGTATAGTGGAGGAATGGAGGCATGCACGGGCGGCAAAAGCAGGGAGGGGTAACATTGGCAAACGGAGCTGAGTGATTGATGGACACGCACACACTTCAAACCTCATCTGTGGAGTCATACCTGATCGTTCCTTCCTACATTGCAAACAGGCGCCTTATTTGTTCATTTAGTGATGCAAAACCACACCATAGTAACAAGCTCTGATCACACACCGCACCGCTTTAGCCCGATGATGAATGAGCTTCCCTTCCCTCTCCGTGATGCTCCCTGCCAGTGCATGCCTTTCCTTAAATGAACTACAAATGTTTTGTAATGGAGCCTGAAAAGATTCCACGCAATGAGGTTCCTTTTCCACCGCATCACAATCAGCTGCTGGGTTCATAGAGAGCACGGCGCTGAGACTTTGTGTGATTTTTGATACTGGCTCCATCAGAAAACATCGTCCTGCAGTGGTCACGGTTTGCAGTACTTTATGTGTGCACACATGAATTTTCTTCAGTCTCTCTGGCAGTGTCTCCTGTAGAGCTGTATTTGCTCTGCCATGTCTGTGGTCAGAGTCGAGCCAGTGCTGTCTTGGCTCCTTCACGTGTCGCTGTAGGCCTAATCTCATTCACACAAACTCTGCCAGGGCTGACTGGAAGTACACTGAGACACGCCAGAGCCAAGAGCTCAGCGACAGAGACGGTTTACAAAGACAAATAGTTTGATTGCTAAGGAAAATAATGGAAAAAGACACTAAACAAGTTAGAATGTGTTGTTCCTGTTGGACATCCGGACATTTTCTCTGTCAAGATCAAGACTTGAGGCCAAAGAGCTTGTGCCTGCTTCCTTATGCAACACCATAATGACCTCAAATCAGATTTAGAGAGAAGAATCATCTTTATTCTATTTCTGCATGGCGCCTTCTTTATCTAGAATGCAACTTAACCATCTGCAGTGGTTTGTTGCTCTAGTTGTGGCTTACGTAGCTCAAGCAAAGATATAGTGAGCCACACACACACAAAAGTTTGCGGAGCTATCCTTATCAGGACCTTGCATTGACTTCCATACGTGGACAGCATAACCAAAACCTTATCCGTAACCTTAATAATGACCAATTCAAGGGTCGACCATACTTTCCTTTCTCCGTGGCTGCAGAGAGTTGCGCACTTGTTACAGTCACACGTACATGACCAGGGTTCCGGTTGTAGTAAAATGAGGATAAGCCTCTGTCACGTGTTCCAGGAATGCGTAAGTGATCTCACATCCCATTACATTCTAGTCAGTGGATACATTGTACCTGGAGCATATGCAGTCAATGCATACAGTTAGCGTGGTCACAAATTTTGGGCTGCACATGGATGTCGGCACAGGGGATCTCTTGATGACATTTACGTCACAAGGACCATAACGCACTGGCAGACGTGGAAACTATGAATTTGCCTTAAACCCAATGTTAACCAAACCACAATTCCCATCTTACCACTAACCTTAACCTGAGAAATGAGAATTTGTCTCATTATGACCAGGCTTTGGTCCCCATGAGATCCACTGGTCCCGACAAGGTCAGTGTCTATGCTAGAAAGGTCCAGAAGAGGTAACAAAAACGACCACACACACACACGCTACATATGTATTACAGATACAGAAACACATACAGAAACTACAAATCGTGAACCAACATGCAGGCACCTTCACATTCCAACCACCTGCGACCAGCATACCAGAGGAAAAATGGCCAAATAATTGGCCCCAGTCGTCCGATTAACTTTTCTGCTTCCACCTGGAACTCTCTGGCCACTGCTGTCAGAGAGATTATCCACCAGCTGGCAGCCCGCTGACTTTGTTAGATAAGGCTTAGTCACAATGAGACCGTGTCCAAAGCAGAGCTGGAGAAATAATAATGTAATGTGATGTGTGTATCTCAGAGCAGATTAGCTCCTGGGCCTCAGCACAGATCACGATAGCTTCACACAAATAACTTTTCCCAAAGACTTTGAAATAATCTTCTTAAATAATCTTTAACCTGTAGATTAAAGTTTTAGGTGGAGAGTTCTTGAGGTGTTGCAATGCATTAATTAGCTTTTAGACATAAAAGTAATTAAAATGAATTGAGTATATATTTATTTGTCTCATTTGTGAGGGTTTGTAGGTCTTATGTGTTCATTAACTGAATATCTTTGGGTTTGATGTTGTTGGTAAGACAAAACAATGTGAAGACGTCATCTTGGGGTTTTAGGAAACTACAATGAGTCTTTTTCTCTGTTTTCTAATAATTTGTAGGACAAAAAATGAATGAAGACAGTAATCGCCAGGTTAACCAACGATAAAGGTAGAATGGCACTGGGTAGAGCTCATAACTCCGCCGAGACAAACTGGTTGCTTTCAAATTGTAAAACATGTATCAAAACAATACATCCAAAATCATTACGAGCACTGACGTCAAAGCATATGATTAGAGATTTGTTAAACGGCTAATTAAAGAGAAAGTAAAGATTGAATATTTTACTAGAATGTCACTCAATAGAGCACATGCCTCCGTCAAGGCCCAACAGTCCCCTTACACACAATCAAACTGCACCAACTTACACACCATCATAATGTTAAAAAAACGTTATGTTAAAGAAAAGGAGAAAAATCCTGGATCCGCACCAAAATTGCAGCATCCTTCCACCAAGATTGATATTAATCCGTTCAGTAGTTTTTACAGAACCTTGCTTACAAACAAAATAACCAACAAACAAAGGGACAGGGGTGAAAACATAACCTCCTTGGTGGGGGTTAACATTATATAGTTGCAGACATAGAGAGTTCTTATATACGGTGTGATGTCTGTAGCCCAGAGAAGCCAAAAAGGGCAGATCAACGTCGAGACAGAAACTACCTCATGACACACTTCGACATGCATATTGGGAAGGCTTCAGCCCGAGAGTGTGTGCAAGTGTTAATATGCATGTGAAAGCAGGTTTCTAACATATGTGTGTGTGTGTGTGTGTGTGTGTGTGCACATGAAGCTGTTCAGATGTATTGGGTCTGTATGGCTGTGCGTCACTGCAGCACAATGAATTATACACACACTCCTGAGCAGCAGCAGCCCTTTACTTGAGTGTCTTTCACATCCCCTCAGTACGGTGGAGAATCTATTTCCCCATGCAGTAGCACTTCAGGCCCGGCTCTGATTGATTGTCTGTTAAACTGCTGCTGTCTGAGAGACAGTCTGCCAGGAAGTCGTAGTCATACTATGTGACCGGGCCCACGGCACACAGAGAGGCAGCAACCCCCTGCACTCTACGACACAGGAAGGAGAATCAGGCAAATTAGAAGGGATGTGTAATTTGAAAGAAAGCTTGGCACAACTCTCAACCTGAATACATTTAACACTTTTATTTGGAAAAGGCAGACCTGGCAGTTGAGATCTCCAACACACACAGGTCTCACCATCACACACACACACACATGCTGGACAAAGTTATCAGCTAATAGAGCGATGAAGCGAGAGGCATTAGTAAATTTGCACACCTCCACAGACTGTCTGAAATAGCAGGAAATTAGAAGCGTGGAGGTGGGAGGAGGAGTGAGGGGGGGTGATGTGAATAGTCTTGAGAAAACTAGAGCAGCAATGATTAGTTGATTGAACGGAAATTAAACTGCCATTTTAAACATTGATTGACTGTAATTCTTTTAACAAAAAGATTTAACGGTTTCATGCTCTCAAATGAGACAATATTCAATGTTTCCTGGTTTTATATTGTAGTCAATTGAATACAACTAGAAAGGCACTCAGTGGAGACAGTCACCTTATGAAAGTTTAAATTCAATTGATCCACATTTTTATTTGGATCTGCACCAAAGTGCACACACACATAAAAAAATATTCCCCTTAACATGCCGGACTTTTTTCTTTCTTCAAGATCCATGAATTAGTCTCATGTTGAAAAGTGCCCGATCTCACAAACCAGACCCGCACCTATACAGTATTTAATGAGTTCTTCACTGACTCATACATCATCCTTCCTCCAGGTTTCATGCTAATCCATCCAGTAGTTTTTGCATAATATAATAAAACTTACAGACATACAAACGCAGATGAATACATCCTCTTTGGCAAGGTAATTATGTATTAACTCACTAAAGATCATTTGTTTATTTAGTCAATATCAATATAAGTATAGCTAGATTACCTTTAAACAGCACCACTGGGTTATTTGATCATGTTATTGTTGGTATTTTATATTTTTGATTGATTATTTATCTAAACTTAAATCTGGTTACGCTCCGGTTATAATATAATCCGGTCCTTTTTACACACAAGCTCAGGTTTGACCTAGAAAGGTCACAAAACGATGTTCATCTGACAATGAAAACTCCAAAAAAATTATAAAAACAGTTAAATACATCAATTAATTAATGGGCAGGTTGATTTATTGTGAAAATGATTGTTAGTTGCAGCTTTAATGAGAGCACCTCTGAGGTTAAAGATGATGCCCTAAAGCTAGTTCCTGATCCCCAGGGAGTGTTGTGAACACTGAGTGATATGTTAAGGAGCTGGTATGACATCATTGAAAGTGAAACCAAATATTTACTGCTCCAAACCACAGTGCACACACACACACACACACACACACACACACACACACACACACACACACACACACACACACACACACACACACATGCACACAAATAGTCTGGGAACAGACCACACAAAGAGCTGAGCAGGTTCAGACCTTCACACTGTCTGGGGTGTCGTCCTGGTGGAGGGGACCACTGGAGGCCATGTATCTCAGGTTTGACAAAAAACAGTTGCCCCATGCAGAGAGGTCGTATGAGCTGAAGTCTATCTGCCAAGAAGGCAAGATGTGATGTCTGAGGTCCTGGTTAATGTTAGTGGTAATATGGGAATCGTGGTTATAGCTCAGGTTAGGATAAGCTATGAATTGGTCAAAGTAAAGGTTTGGATACGGTTTTGGTTAGGCTGTCCACAATGAACGAAAGTCAATAAAAAGTCCTAAATCTGTTCACACAGTCACATTACGTATGTGGACTTGTCTTCCTTGTGGGGACAAAAACATTTAGGTTAAGGTTAAAGTTTAGGTTAGGTTAAGTTTAGGTTTAGTTCAAGGTTTAGGTTAAGGTTAAGGTTAAGGTTTAGTTTAAGGTTAAGGTTTAAGCTAGGAGGCGGAGATATCACTATACTCACGAGAACTGGTTGAGTTAAGGTTAAGATTTAGGTTAGGGTTAAGTTTAGGTTAGGTCTAGGGTTAGGCAAGTAGCAGCTAGGTTAAGGTTTGAGTAAGCCCAAAGGGAATCAATGTAAGCCAATGTAATGTCCTCTTAAGTCATGAGTCGTGTGTGTGTCTGTGTGTGTGTGTGTGTGTGTGTGTGTGTGTGTGTGTGTACGCACGCGTGTGATACAGGTGTACAGCGGTACCTCAGACTGCAGCAGGTGATCTGATCCCTCAGTCTGCTGTAAAGCTATTTTTAGGAGCAGCGGGTGAATTAAAACGTGCATGTTCTGTGCGCCCCCTGTGTGGCGCATGATTGGACAGCACTGAGGCCCCGGGGGTTGCAGTTGCTGCCCAATCAACATCTGATTTGGGCAATAACAGGGTGATTGACAGCGTCCCGCCACGAAAGCAGCACTGTCAACATTGCGGAGTCAGGTGCAGACGACACGTATCCGTGCGTAACGCGTCCCCCCCACCCCCACCCCACGGTCCGAACGGGCATGTAACCGCGCGGTGTGGAGATTTGAAAAATGATAAGATGGACAAAGGGGCATCAGGATGTTTGGTTTGGACACGGAGGAGGGAATAAAGAGCTGGTGGCATGACAAATCGTACTTTGGAGACACTATTTGTTTGGGGGCATCCCTCTGCTCCTAATGCGCACTGGATGAATCACCAACCCATGCACAAGGTGACAGATGAGCAAAAATAAACCCATTCTCTTCTCCTCCTCATGTAAAAGTGCCACTTCCCTGCAGGAGAGAGCAGTTTCTGTGGGATAGTCTGGCCATTTTTTTTTACATCGCCCCTCATGTCCCAGACAAAAAGGAAGAGGACCTACCTGGTAATCTCGAAGCTGCAACCTTTCCGAAGGAGCAGGGCTCTCTTCCGCATGATGCCTTTGTCTCTGCCGAGGTACACATTTTTATCTGAATTCATGGGTGCTGTGCGGTGCAGGTAGACCCGGGGCAAACAGCACCGCTTCCTTTTCCAGGGAAAAAAATAAAAAAAAGTCAGGGGACTGCGAGAGGCGAAAAAAGAAAAAAGAAGAGGAGGAGGAGGAGAAAAAAAAAATCCCTTTTACGCTCGACTCACCTCCGCGGAGAATATGGAAAGTGATCCTGCAGACTTTTCCCCTCTCTCCCACCGCTCAGGCTAAACAAAAGACGGCGTGTGTGAGCGTTCAGAGGGGCATGTTGTCGAGGCTGCCGGTGCGTCCATGGAGCAGCGAGGGACCGAAAGCACTGGGAGTCAACCTGAGCGGTCGTGCCGTGGACTCTCTACCGCCCCGGAGAGCCTGTGATCCCGAAGTGTGGAGCCGCACAGCCGCGCTCCTCCTGCTCCAGCTCCACACTGGGAGAGAGACAGAGAGAGAGAGAGAGAGAGCGAGAGAGAGAGAGGGAGGCTGCACACTGCACAGCAATGACTTCAGGAGAGAGAGAGAGAGAGAGAGAGAGAGAGAGAGAGAGAGAGAGAGAGAGAGAGAGAGAGCGAGAGCGAGAGGCTGCACACTGCACAGCAATGATTTCAGGAGAGAGAGAGAGAGAGAGAGAAAGAAAGAGAAGTGGTGGTGACGCTATGTACATACTGTGTGTGTGTGTGTGTGTGTGTGTGTGTGTGTGTGTGTGTGTGTGTGTGTGTGTGTGTGTGTGTGTGTGTGTGTGCACTATGGAGTGATGGTATTTTGGCTTGCTCTCACCTTCTAATCCACTTCCAATGGACTATTTCAGGGGTTAAGACTTGCCTTTGGTAATGTATTTGTAATGGTTAGAGTAAGGTGCTATGGAATGCATCATGCCAGAGACCTGATGGTGAGAACATGGTTAAGGTTAGGGATAAGGTTCTGGTTATAGTTGACTGTGATCACATTAAAGCCTTTATGATCTTGACAAAAATGAAAACACGACACATACAATCCGGTATTTGAGTAGCAGTAAGCACCACATGTGAACTGCACAGCGACAGTATCATGGATCACATGTTGAGCATCACAGATGGAGGACAAATGTCCGGTGGCAAAACAGCGAGAGACACAGTTTGACCGTGAGGACATTACTACAGAGTGCCATTGGAGATGTCTGGTCTCTGGATGTTTTCAAAGAAACGGAATTCACTGAGATGAGAATCTATATGTTTAGTATAAAACGGGATCGGGGGAGATCAGCGGATTCTGATCATCTGCAAACCGCCTCGCCTGCACAGTGAGCCTCTCATAAACCTCTGGTATAGACCGGGTGTACGATTGTGTGAGGACGGCGATGCTTATACACAGTAACACAAAGTTAATCACGAACGAAAACCGCTTGGGGCAACATCCATGGTGTTAAACCTAACTGCCTTTCGTAGTACTGGTCAACCATGAAGCTACTCCTGACATCACGAAGTTACCCCTAAAGTCGCCCTGATAAGTCGGTAACATCGCTATAGCACAGAATCCATTTGGCCTCATGGGGATCCAAACCCAATGAGTTATTTTGACCCAGTTTTCTTGTTGCTTTTATACATTTGTGGCATTATTTACCCAAACTATCTGGTCATGGTCCATTTATAATATAACCTCAAGTAGTAGAAGTCTTACCTAAAAAGGTCACAAAACGATGAGCAAATTTTAAAGAGGTAAAACAAACCCTGAAGCTGTAGGCTGGTTCAGTTCTGAGGCCCTGGTTAAGGTCAGGGGTAAAATGTGAATTGTAGTTGGAGTTAAGGTTAGGTTTAAATTGGTCATGGTTAAGGTTACAGGGATAAGGCTTTGTTAGGCTGTCCATAACGAATGGAATGAATGGTGTGAGTAGGAAAGGAAGGGAAAGTGGCAGAGTGACAGCTTCACGTCAACTTTATACTTCAGTGCTGTTCTATTTATATTAATAAAGACCAAAATGATTATCCTTTAAAGTAAAATAAACTATTTGAAGTGTAGAGTTTTTAATGATTACACTAATATCCATAAATGTAGGGGTGGTAGTACAGGTATCTGTTTTGGCGTATACATCGTAAGACATAGGATAAAGAAAACAGAAAAATGACATATTCACAAATGTTCAGAAATAAAAATAAATCACATATGTGGAGAAGATTCGATTACTTGTGCTCTGAGTAGAGTTTTCATTAGTCCTTATACTGGTCCAAAAGAGCTCCTGAGGGGTTCCATCCCATCAGCTGTTATCTTTCAATATGTCGAGTATAGACTCATAAGATGTGGTCTCCTTGCTCTATGAGATCTATTCCCTTGTAGACATAAAGCCTGAGTCAGGGGGATTGTTGCACCAAACTACAGCTGCTCAGGAAGTCCAACAGTGTTTGTAGAACCGGACAGTGAGACATGCTCATCTGAGCTTTGAAGCAACAGCAGAACAGGTTTTTGTTTCCCCTACTCATCATATTCCTGTATTCAAACACATGGAATCAGTCCAGTGTTTCCAGCTCACTTCAGGGTGGATGCATCATCCACTCGTTTTAGATTGAATTGGCAAATGTCCACAACTACCAGATTACCACATAGAGTTTTAGTGCTAAAAAACCCAACAGCACAGATTTGTTGTATTTGTTTGTATCAATCTTTCTTTCTTTTCCCTGGATTTTGAGTCAAATCTGCCACTGTTCTTCATGATCTCTCTTGGAAGGACAAACGAGATCATTCCTGCCAAATTTCATCCCTGCTGGTTTTAGTTTGTTATATGTAGCATCACAGTTGTCCTCTCATTGTCTTTTTTTTTTTTTACAAAGGCTGTAGTTATTTACAGAGCGGAATGTCTTGACAAGGCTCCTAAAAACACAGATCATCTGAAATATATACAACATTTGTAAAAATATGTTCTATAAATACTCAAAGCTTGGCAATTAACCGAAAATGTATCGAAACAGACATATATAACCTCTCACTACTACTTGCTAATTTAAACTAGCAAAACAGACATGACTGAGGCAGATTGGACCTTTCTATACTTATTTTTCTATGTATACAAGCATTAACTAGCAGCCACTGTGGCCAAATGTGGTAATAACAGTACATTTAATTTCCCAAATCTTTTCCTGTGAGCAGGATTTATTGTCATCTGTTGGTGAGGTTGCACACTGCAACAAACTCCTCAAAAAACAAACTCCAAAATCCTCCCCTCTCCCCCACCGCAATGATAGCCTGTGTTTAAAGATGGACAACATTAGTGAAGCCAAAAGTGAAGCCAAAGTATCTTGATCACCACCTGGTGGCTGGCTGCAGTATTTCCCATAAACCCCACCTCCTCTATGCCGGTGGATGGGACATGGGCAAAATTAAAAAGACAATAATTATTCAGTTCAAGCTCTCATTTTTTCCTGCTTGGTTTTGTTTACCTTCATACTGAGGCTCCATTCCCCGCTTGTTACTACGCAGACTCCAGAGTATTCATCTCTGGATACTGCCCAGTGATCTTTATGTACATTCTATGTTTCCAAGCAGAACCTTTGGTATTCTTGGAAGCTAATGTGCATTGTTTCTATATGTACACACACACACACACACACACACACACACACACACACACACACACACACACACACACACACACACACACACACACAGTCTAGTATGTCAGCCCACTGTTTAGATGAGGAATTCTCTCAACATGACTCACAGCTGTATCCCAAGACCTGACCTTGTTTGTGTGAACAGGACGAACTTCAGTTTTGTTGCTCAAACCCTCAGATGCGATGTGATTCAACAGCACTGCCGCTTACCACATCGCCTTGTGGTTAGAGACGCCTTTAAAAAGCTGCCCTCTCTTTAACACCACTTACCAGTGTAGTTGTCTTGTGGAAGTATATAGTGCCACCGACTGAGGTTTGATTTGGATTCAGCAAAATTCTGACTTCCAGAGCCTGTAAGTAAAAAGTACAGATGTTGTACTTACTATTAATACAGAGAAATACATGACCATGAATTCCTGATTTCTTATTGTTAAATATCCTCTGGACTCAGGAAAATGCAAGCACACTCAAGGTGAATTCTTATGAGTGAGGTCATTTAAAGCGTGTCCAGGTCTTTTCTGTATTTACTGAACAAAGATGGAGGACACTGTGAGGCCTTGTAAGTCTGTGACCTCCAGCAGGACTTAATGAAAAACGTTATCCCAAACATGCTTGGGCTTTTTGAATATCCTGTGTTGCTGTGGGCTGTGTTGAGAAGGAATAAAATTGGTGACTAAATTATATTACAACTGCAGCATTTATGTGTGCATGGACTGCTGTGTGTTATGTGGTCTCACAAAACAATGGAAGATGGAGTCAACAACATTTTATCTTTTATTACCTCCAAAAAGGTTTGTTTTCATTAGTGAACTGATGTTCTTGAAACTGGGCGGAGTATGAGTATGAATCATTTTTCATTGCAACATGGTGGGACAGGCTGTTTTTTTCAACACTTTTAAGACTTTCTTGAGAAATAATGCAGACATCTTTATGGAAAACTAGTGTTAATATCTATGAACAGGCAAATTTTATGAAGAAAATAATGTGGATGTATCTGACCTCACTACATGTATGTAAAATATGGTGATAAAGTGGCGGAGGTATGCACCGAGTGCCCTTGTATCCATTTTATCAATTTTTAACAAGATCTCAAGATACAAGCTGTAAACACAGCAAATAATCAAATTTAAAGTTGATGCAGTGAAATTATTAGCAAATATCTACAGCAGACACAGTCCTGTTTCTGGCCAATATCTTTTAGCTCGGTTTGCCTCTCCACCAGCTCTTGAAGAATAACTTCACTACTCACATAATTTGTGCAAATTCAGTTAATTAATTACTGTACAAACAAAGGACAAGTGACGAGTGAGCAAATGCAACATCAGTGAGTTTTGGAGAAGTCCAGCTCATGAGTATGGCTAGTGAGAACAGAGTTTAGAGTTAAAGAGTTAATGAAATGTGTCGGTTTAGGACACTTCAGCAAGTACTGAGCAACAAAGCACTTTGATAGCGCAGCTTTGTGGCTCTCAGTCTTACACAGGGATGGTAAAGTCCCCATCACTTTGATCGGCACAGTAATCACCAGCTGTCATTTTGAACATGCATGTGCCGTGGGGGAGCGAGGCTCGTGAGCTGCAGCCGGCCCCCTGCTGCGATCATGGCTCAGTCTTTAGAACCACATTGACCGGTGACCTCTACATGTCCATTTAAAAGGTCGTCTCATCCCAGCACGAGCCAAGTGTAATTCTGTGTGCAGCCTCCATTAGTCAGGAAGTGGCGGAGAGGGCCGTGGCGAGAGGAGGACGAGACGCGACACAAACTCACACTTCAGAAAGAAGAAATCCATTTGCAAGGGAAACTTGTGTGAGGGAGCGAGGAATGGACAGGGGAGGGCAAAATCTTTGGGATGAGGTGATGAGTGAAGCACCAGTAAAATTAAATGTCAAGACACATATTTATTTGAAAACTAATTAGTTTACACTTCAGTGCCCTGAAGGGCTCAAAATGAATGAGCTGTTGATGTCACACAGTCACATGTTGGGAGCAGCTTAACATTTAAAACGAAACTGGTGTAAACATTTTAAATAAATAACGAGGACATTGATTTACGGATACTGGTTGTGTCCCATTTGGTCTGAACCAAAGACACCATGTGTATAAAGATGGACGACATGACGGCTGCCAAAAGTAAAGCCAAAGCGTCTCACAAACCCTGCCTCCTCCATGTTAGTGAATGGGACATGGACCAAACTAAACTAGTCAAAGTACTCGTGAAATAATTTTAGAGGGGAATTTGTTTTTGTTCATTTTATATACACTGATGTATGTATGCTTATTTTTTTCCCTAAGTTTGATTTGAATTAGTTATTTGTGTCATTGGGTAAGATACTGAACACAAACCTGCTCCTGCAGTATGCCAGCAGTATGTGATAGAAGTGTAGCATATAGTAGAGCTGTGTGAACGTGTGTGTGAGTGGGGGAATGTACTGTAAAGTGTTTTGAGGGGTCATTAACAATAGAAAGGTGCTATGTAAGACTAAGACAACACTAAGATCTCCATATCATCGCTCCATCCCCTGAATGCTACTGCACACAACTCTGGCAGCGTTTGTATCCAGGATATTTTGGCTTCATTTTTGGATAGTGGGAGGAAGTGGAGACATGTCATCCATCTTTATAAACAGTCTATGGTCTGAACAATTAGGGAAAACAAAGAGGTTGTGTTGCACTGCCAGCATGACATGAGGTAAGTTTGTGGAATCATAAGAAATAAATCTCCATGTGACAAATTCCTTCTAACCTGCAGCTAATGCATGGTGACAGAGAAGGAGAGGGAAAACCTGGTAGCCCCCTCTTCATCTCTTCACCAGCTGCCTATAATAGACAGATTCATCACTGTCTTGCTGACCTGAGCAATAAATGCAGAATAAGAAGGAGAGCAGGGCCACAGCATGTTGCCAAAACTCAGCTGAGGGGAGTCTATTAATGACATTATGAGGATTTTTTAGCATTTTCCCAGCCTCCCAAATCTAACATATATTTTTGTAACTTTGTAAAATCTGTGAAAATTCAGCTTGGTGACGTTCAGCAAATGATGCCAAAGGTGACACATCTCTCTGGGTCGTGGGGTTTTTTCTCGGGGTGTGAAGGGGGCATTGGCGGCTGGCAACGAGGGCACAAGTGTCAGCAAGCTGTCCTCCCCTGAGGAGGCTCAATGCAGCGAACAGAAGAGCCAAATGCCACTGCAGCGACCGCACTTTCAACAGCAGGACACAGAGACGGGTTTTTATTTAACACCGAGTCATACTTAAAACGTTTCATCGCTCTCAGAGTCCTGCAGCCAGCTGCGGGTTTAACTAGTGGTTTCCAGTGTTGTTGACCTCATGACCCTTTAAATGGAAGCGCTAATGACCCCTCAACACTGATTATAGGAGCCGTGTGGACACATTTTATGAGCAGTTGAAGCAAACACTGATTATTCATCTTGTTCCAGATTCTTTTTACATGCCGCTGAGATATTATGTATTTGACGAGGGAAAAAATGCATAAATGTGAGAAACGGCTTTAAAAGGCATTATGTCAATAGGTTTGTTTGTAAACAAGATAGAGAATGTTATTTTTCAACAGCTTACAGTAGTTTCTGAAAAATATTATTCAAGGTTTGAAGTGATATTTTATTGAATCAACATAGAGAGGAAACGTGTCACTTGTAATTAGTAGTAGTGGTTAGAAATTATATACAGGTAGGCAGGATTACAAGAAGGCAGCAGTTGTCTATCTTAATAACACAAGTGCTTTATTTAACGATGTACAAAGGCGATGATGTTTGACTGTTCACTGTGTGTTTCCAAAGAGCAAGACTTTGCAGAGTGAGTCATTGAATTATTTCAATATATATTTGAATATATGACGAGCTCTTTGTCAAAGTTGAAAATGTTAAAAATGAAAAGAACCACTTTGACATGATGAAGTGTCTGAGAATATGATAATTCATCACTTTCAGACCTAATCCTTATTCAAATCAATTCATGGGAGGCTTTCAGCCACACATCAGCTGGTGTGTGTGTGTGTGTGTGTGTGTGTGTGTGTGTGTGTGTGTGTGTGTGTGTGTGTGTGTGTGTGTGTCTTGGTCTGTACATAACTTGTATGAACAGGTGCAGGGGGTTACATTGGGGTTGATGATGTTCATTCAAGACGAAGAAAAGGACTTCAAGGGCAGTGTTAGTGCATGTGATAGAGGACAAGACTTTTCTTTCTTCCCTTCCTTTGCACTGCAGACACACACACACACACACACACACACACACACACACACACACACACACACACACACACACACGCGCGCACGCCTGCACAACCCTTTAAAGATCACACACCTCTTTAGTGCCCTACACTTGCTTCCCACCGACAATCAGAACACCGACTTCAGACTGAAATCATGATCACAAGGAAAATTCTTTTAGAGGAAATCTGCAGAAGAGGAGCCATTAAAGAGCTAGAGTTTTCTCTTTTGTTCAAAGAAATCCTCTCTGTCCTCTGGTAATGACCATCAGCTCCATGCACATGAATACATTTACCCATAAAACCCTTCTCCACACTCTGACCCTTTTCGCCGCAGCTGATTGCACCAATAAACACATATTCTAGATGTAAAATGGGAGCAATCAGCCAGGCAGACGTGATCAAACATTCAAAACTGACGTCCTGCAGTAATGCTTTCTCAAATCACCAGTGAAAACAATCATGTCAGGGTTGTGGAGCCTCTCACAGGCTTGTTTGAGCACTTTAAAGTAATTATCAGATGAAAGATGAAAAGGGATAGCCGATGAAAATGTAGCTTTTTCTGCAGAGAGGAGAACGTATTCTGTAAATCCAGATAATTTCCACAGCTGTTGTGCACTAAAATATTAACAGAACAGCAATTAGTGTCCCTGTATCAGAACATGTTGGTTAGACATCCCCACGCGGGATTTCAAATAATCCTGTCATGTTCATGGATTACCTCATATTATCGAGATTATTCTAGGGGCTACGTGCCTTCTCGTGAATTTCAATTCCCTCATCCATCTGCTTAGTTTGAGTTTCCCCACGGGACGACATAACCATCTCTGCTTCTATTCAGAAATGTAATTATGGAGTATTCACTGGAGGTCAGTTATTATCTCAACATTCATATTCCTCTGCTCTTGCACCTGCATCAGCCTATAACTGAGGTCAGCCATCTTTTTGTGCAGAGTGCCATTTTGTTCCAATCCTGCCAGGTCTTTGAGACAACCCTTTCCCTTTTATTCTGTGTTTTTTCTCCTCCTACCACCTCCTGTATTGAATTAAATGTTTTATTTATCTTTCGACAACATATGCAGACAAAGCAGCAACATGCTGTGACTCTGTACAATGTCTTATTTGGGAGAAATAAATATGAAAAGAGATTTTGTTACAATTTGGATGTACGTGTACGTTAATCAAGAATTTAAACTTCAAGCCATCATTTATTTAATTGTTTAATTATTCATTTTTGGTCATTACTTACGTGTGTCTTTTCATAATAAGAATTCACATAAAAGACATATGATTTTAAACATATAAATATGTATTCTCACAAAGCAGAAACACCTAGTTAAGAGCTCCTCGTCTTATTTCAGGTGTCTGAAAAATTTAAAATAAAATAGTTTCAACTCTATGCCACAAGTAACTGTTGGAAGACAATGGTGATTCCTATATTCATTACAACAACCATCTAAAATATATATAATAAAAACAATACGGGACAAAAACCTGATAAGTCAATACAAAGGGATTCAAGCTTCACAAAGTCAGAGCAATCATCTTGAATAAGGTTGTGAAGGCGTTATTGACATTTCTTCTATTGACATGTGTCTGTTAAAGCCTGAACCCTCATCAGCAGCAGGATGGACAATGGAGCACAGCAATTACAGCTTACTGCTCTGTGATCACAGATGTTGACTTAATGATCATGTGTGTGTTTTTGTGTGTGTGTGTGTGTGTGTCTTTATTGAGTTTTTCTACTTAAATCTGTGTTTTGCATGCACTGAACTGACAGAACCACAATGTAAAGTCTCATTAGGGCATTTTTTCACTGTGGTTGTTTTTGTCCTTACAGAACACAGACGTCTTTGTAACCGTGTTGAAGTTCATTCTAAAGATCGAGGAGCACCAGCTGCAGATCGTG
Organism: Hippoglossus stenolepis; assembly: GCF_022539355.2. NCBI lineage: Eukaryota > Metazoa > Chordata > Actinopteri > Pleuronectiformes > Pleuronectidae > Hippoglossus > Hippoglossus stenolepis. The sequence continues at coordinate 14,326,867 of NC_061500.1, forward strand.
AGTAAACTCAGTCTCCCGGTCTCCATGTGACTTGGCTCCTTCTCTACCAATCACAGGGTGATTCAGAGCTTATCACTGTGAACCCACTCAAGCAGACGCACTCAGACGTACACACACATTTACCTGGTCCTTGTCAGGATGCCAGTGAAGCTCTCTCCCACTCTCAGAGTTGGGGTCACCCAGAGTGGCAGCGTTGAGAAGGCAGATGGTGCCACTCAATCACCTTCCCCCCCAGCAAATTTGATAAGAGAGAGGCTTTCAAACCCATACTGTAGATCACTTGGATTTATGACTGCTATTTCTCCAGGGACTCATCTAAAATATATGTAGATGGTCTCAAGATGAGCTCAGGTAAAAAAAAAGGAAGTGCACACTAGAAGGCTTGATGACACATAGATTCACGAATGAAATAAAAAGATAAAGCTGATGATATTCTACATTTTATTCACAATCCCATGAAAAGATCAAAGCCAGTCTGGTGTTAGCTCATGGTTTCGTACTTTCTGTGACTTCTTTTTACCAGAAAACCATTTATCCCAAATAAATGTAAGACTATTATTAAAAATCTGATTATAACCCAACTAGCTGCATGAAAATAGGTAGTAATGTTGGTCTGTCGGTCAGTCGCTATTGTGACAGGGACATATACAGACATTCATGGTACCCAGGGGATGTATCCTAATGACATTGGTAACCCCCTAGACTTTACCACCATGAGGTTCAAATTTGTGGTTTTAAGTTAAATATGTAACTATGATCACATCAACCTCAGCTTTGTTAAGTGATAACAAATGTTAGCTTGCTATGCTATCATTTTGAAAGTGGGAAACATTATAGCTGCTAATCAGCATTATGTTAGCATTGCCATAGTGATCAAGTTAGCATACTGAGTTAGCCACTTTGAGGGTACAACCCATAGACTTTTAAAGATGGACGATGCCTGAGTCTGCATAGCAGTGATCGTGGTTGAGCTGCGTGTATTGAGGTCCCGCCAATACATGTCTTTGACCCATTAGGAGTCAATCTCTAGTTATGGCAGCTGATCAGTGTATATAGGGTTGAGTCAGAATAAAGGATCATCCCTGATGTGTTTTTAATAGTTCTGGGCCAGTAATCAAGGTCTATGGTAAAGAGGAATTACATCAATTCAATCAGTTTTATTTGTATAGTGCCAAATCACAACATACATTATCTCAAGGCACTTTACATAATAAGGTTGCGACCTTACAATATTCAAGTTTTGGCAACTCCTTGTTCGTAGGAAAAATGAATCACCTATTTTGTACTTTCCATGGGATTTGTTGACATTAAGGAAAACTAGACTACAAATCACCAGACTTGTCCTTTAGATGTGTTAAGTGAGGGGCTGAGTTTCTGAAGAGGAAATCCCTCAGATGGAGACACGGGTGACTAACTGAATGAATGAATGCAGCCAGGTATCATGTGTCTTCAAGCTTTCCCCTTTACTTGCATTAACTTGTCAATATCTTCTTGGCCCACTATCCATCTCTTCCCTGATTGCCCACGTTTAAGCTTCATGGAATGATTCAACATAATTACTCTCATGTTAAGAACATGTTGTGTAAGCCGCTATGCAAATCACTTTCTGTCTTTCTCCCCAGCCTCTCTGGCCGTTGATGTCCTCCTGGGTCTGTGGGAGGATCAGAGAAACAGATGTCAATTATTCATCAGGTCTCCGTGTCACAGCGGCTCTCAGAGATGGGCTTACGATTGTCTGTTGCATCCATCTGTTGTATAATGGCCACATCCTTCCTCATAAATGTCACTCCGACTGTTTAAAAAAAACTTCTAGTTTTTGGAATTTGGAGCATACATCAGATTTAGCAGATGGGAACATTTTACATACAGTATGCACAGTTCTAGAAAATGTTTTGGACTAAAATCTTTTCCATCCCTTCCACACAGATGTGTGGGTCTATAGTTTCCAGCATTATTCCACTTCTTTACAAGGTTTACTCAAAGTTACTCTCTCGCTTTTTGGCCTGGATGTTACTAAATATATGATATGGCAGGTAACTTAAAGACCAGGGTGAAACTTTAGATGGGTCCCAATTCAGGGGCTGTGTCCTTTAGAGGCTGCATTTCAACACTGATAATGTCAGAGCTGCACAATGAGGCTGTCCCATTTAGAAGGCTCCTCCAACAGATGTGTCCATGCAACAAAGGCTCCAACAGGTACATTCTTCTCAGGCCAACATATCCTAGGATTCATTTCCCTTCAGCGGCAAAAAGAGGGGTAATGGCGGCAAGCAATGAGATCCAAAGCATCCAATGCTTACTTTTTAATTTAAGCATCAGGCTGAACAGCTAACGGCACACAAAAAACCAACGGGCAATAAAAATGTCTCATTGTGTCCAACTACAGCTCCGTTGATGGGTAACAGCAGTAAGGGTGGGACAAGCTGGTGAGCCAAATCACTAAAACCTTCTTTGGACCAGACTACTTCCTTTTGGTTCACCCCTTTTGGTCTACATGGGCCACGAAGGAGGCGGCAAATCAATCAAATGATCTCCACCATATTGGTAAAGCTCTTATTCAACATTACAATTATTGTGTCTCCTTCCTGAAATTTCAGTGCGCTTCCTTTTGCCACTCCTTTTCTTTAACATTAATTACAACATCTTCTAGTTTCACTTCTAGAGCAGTATTTCATCTTTATGTGGTTCTTTTTTTTCTTTTGTCCTCTGACAGCTTTAGAGTGTTCCTCATTTTCAGGGGAGGCCAGGAAATCAAAGCTTTGCCCTCTAGCTGTGAGGTCACCCTGTTGACCAATGAGGTGGCTGGAAGTCTTTGTTATTTTCATCTTTAAGGAAAAAAGAGATACTGTATATTTACCTTAAAGATGAATATTACGTGTCACCTTAATTACTCTAACCGTATTGCTGTGCTGGTTCTAATTGGCTCCAATACCCCATGAACTGCAGATTCTTCTTTATTATAATAATTATTATAATCAATCAGACAGCAGTTACACTGACGTTACTTTGTAAACAACAGCTAGTTTTTTCCCTGTGCACATTTTTGTTCCGTTTTATCAAGGGGATCTTAATGGCTTCCTGTACCTAGTAGTGATAGCCTAATGCTCATCACCATCATCTCTCATTACATATCGTTGAGGAGGCAGTCATCAGACAGTTTCTGCTTCCTGTAAGTCCTACTCGCCGTGCACGCTCGCCCTCTTTTTTCTCCCTTATCACCCTTGGGTGCTTCCGAAAAGTTTGGCACATTAGGCACTATCAGCTTAAAGCAAATGTCTTTTTGCCCGGTGATACCTCCTTGCCTGCCTTGCGTTTATCAATTATCCATTTTTGCATTTTATTCTTGCTGATGCACTTTTTACTAAAGTTGCTGCCCCAAAGGCGGTGGGGTTTAAACACGTGATCGGGCCAGTGTCAATAAAGCCAAAGAACCAATGGACAAAAAAGGAGGAGAGTGCCCGCTCTGCCAGATGGCCTGTCCAGCCCTGCAGCCAGGGTGTCCAAAAGTGTGAGACCACCGACTGTATGCACAAAAGGTACGTCAGCGCGGCTGTTCCCTGGGAACGCGAGGTGAGCAGGTGCAGTCGCCTCAGGCAGGGATTCCAACTCACCACGACTGTCAATCACCTCAGTGAGGGTGGAGCTGCAGGGCTTCCCCTTATCACCTAGTGTGCATGTGCCATACAGATGTAATACTAACAAGTAGAAAGACATAAGCATTTCGTAAATATATTGCTCTTTTTTCCGTGTAATGATTTCTTCAGTCCTCCAAAACCCTGGTTGTTGTCACAGTTGTCTCTTCTCACCTCTATTCTCTGCCTCTTCCCACTCGGTGCCTGTTTAGCATCCAGTTTTGGGAGATTTTACATAAATTGGGCAAAAAATCGTAAGCATACTGTATGTTAATTAGCTACTCAACACAGACACTTCATGTAAAACGCAGAATTAATTGAATCCTCTTGTTCGGTTGCCTATGTTAAATACACTGACATGATATCGGCAAACACTTAGCCTGATTAAAGCCAATGTCCATGATGTTGAATCAGTGGGTTGCTACTTTCTTAGCATTTCTAGTTTGCATTCATTAGTATTCATGAGAATGCAAAGATATTCCCCTGTCGTCCCTTAACTTATTGTGTCTCAGTTGTTTGCACCTTGCACAACACCTTGCATCATATCATGTTATTGTTACTAAACATCAGGGTTTTTCCTGTGCATCTTTTACATACTGGTTGTCTAGAAATTGTTTGTAACAATGCACTTTGCAAGAGATTCTGTCGGTATCATCTGATGTCTGATGAAGAATCAAGATCAGGTTGTGTTTCTCACACAGACTCTAGTGAAGAATGTAGGATAAGTCAGACCTTTATTATTCTGCAGATCATTACCATCTCTGAAGAACAAAACTTTGTCCTTCAACAAGACACACACACACACACACACACACACACACACACACACACACACACACACACACACACACACACACACACACACACAAAACACCAGAAATGCGTCCACCTACTTGTAACACATCAATCACATTATTATTATTATTACAAGGAGTAAGAGTATTCTATTGTACTGTACTGTGCTCATAATCCTTATATTATTTATATTACATATCCTATAATTGAAACCATATTGCTACATAACTATATACATCATCATACCTTTTTCATTGGTTCTACTTTGACCATCATCATCACTATGCCCCATTGAGATAACCATTTACACCACTAGCTCAAGCAAATCACAACTGCCCTAAATATTGTGCACTTTTGTAATTATGTGTCGTTGTGTTTTTTTGTGTGTGTATTACTGTCCCCAAATAGTCCTATTTTATTATCACTAGCACTTAAATGGCACTTACTTATAGCACTTTGTAGTTTTGCTTTTTTTGAAGAAATTGTACTTTCTCTATTCTTGTTGTTCTGGGTTTGTACCCTCATGGTTGAATGCACTTATTGTAAGTCGCTTTGGATAAAAGCGTCAGCTAAATGAAATGTAATGTAATGTAATGTATTATATTTTATTTTAATCCTATTCTTTTTAGTTTGGGCTGCTGTAATAATCGGATTTCCCCATGGGGATCAATAAGTGATTATCAGCCGTTCTCTCTTATCTTCCTTTTTCTCAGTATCTGAAGAACAGAATAGTAATCTATAAAAATAGAGTGGTGCTTGTGAGCTATAGTTCAGCGAGCTGCACTGCTATATGCCTCACTCTCCACAATCCTCCATCATACAGGCACTTCCAATTTAGCAAAGATTTCCCATGTCTCCCTCTGCTTGTCAATGCCTCTGCTGCCCTGCGTCAGTGTGGCTTCCTGTTGTCTCAGCCCCTCCATCACCCCAGCCTCCACCTGCAGGCTCCGACAGTGGGGTCAGAGATATTTGCTCATCACTCCCCAGACGACGGCAGCACAGACAGTCACAGCGTGAACTCAGCCCATTCTCCACTTGACTGATACAATACAATACTTTACGTTTATATCTGCAATTTTAACAGCTCAAGACCTTGTACCTCTCACCCCAAAGTGTATTAATTGGTCTGCATGGGATGTCTTGTGCAAAGTATGTCTGTATGTCTTTTTTTTAAGGAATATTTATAGGAATATTTATATGTTGAGAGGACTTTTTCTTTGCTGTGTTATGTGTGAATGTACTACCTGGATTTCTGAAAATTATCTTCTGCTCTGTGCAATGACAATCAAGGGAATCTATCCTTATTTATTAATAGTGTCTATGCAATCAAGTCTGAAGGAGTGATGAAGTCTCTAACTCTGTTCTGCTGCTGTAATCAACATTTCAAATGTGAATTGTCTAACTGCAATAAACCTAAAATAGTGTCACACTGGCGAACATTGTTTCCATTTCTGTTAATAGAAGTAAAGAAAAGGGCAAAATGTTTTCATTGTGAACTTTTCTGACTGTGACTCATGCATCATAACTTATTCTTATTGCTTGCCTTTGTTCCCACAATAACCACAGACACACGCACACATACAGGTGTCCCTTTCCTTTTTTTACTATGAGGGGGAGGAAAAGAGAAGAATCTCCGGTGGTGCATTTTTATCAGACACTGTGATGTGTAGGTAACCCCAGAGATAAGACATTAAAAGAAATGTATAGAGACCAGCAACACACTTCTCATCTATAGACCTTTCTTTAGAGGGAGCTCCTTCTGATGCCTTTTGAAATGCTTGTCTTTTCTTTGTCCCTCTTAGTGTGTGTTCTGCTTAAAACTCCTTATTCATATTTATTAGGAGATTTCTTTCAACATAACAGTGTCTTATGTTCCCAAAGCCTCTGATTACATCCTATTTTGCAGCCTTTATGAAATGTCACATTTCTATTTTAGCAACACAAAGAAAGAAACGTGTGATGCGGAGGTGGCGAGCATCTGTTATTTACTCAATGTCCAAGATTTCAGTGGTATACTTCAATAATATGAAGGTCACATGCATGTTAGTAGCAATTAAATCCATACTTTCTTCAGTTTGTGTGGAGTAACTGGTGCTTAATTTGCATAAATTTTCCTTTTGAATACACTAATTAAAAAAGCTTGTTGTTGAGGTCAGACACCACAGATTCATATCCTGAATAAATTAAATACTACTCGGATATAGTTATTGCAATTCTAGATACATATCCTATATTTCCTACTGACAACTAAATGAAAATATTAGAAAAACTTGCACTACTGACATCTTTTTGCACAACAGAATATATGCACAATTGTTTTTGCACATTCTCTTTAACCACTGTGATGAATAATTTTTTAATTCTCATCTTATTTCTTATCATTGTATTCCCTTTTTACTTCCCCTATTATTATATGTTCTTATATTTAGATATGAAGGCACCAGGTAGAAAGAAATAAGAAGCTCATAGCATTGCTAAATTTGAAGCCTTTGAATCCTTTAATCATTTTAGAATGGTGGACCATACATGCTTTTCATGATATTTCGATTATTAAACCTAGATCTGCTGAGATGTGTGTTTTAACCTATGTGTGTTTCTGGCAGTCACACTGTCGACTGAAACGGCTCCGTGAGTTGATTCGAGTAAACAGATTAAGTCTTCATGTTCTGCCTCACAAGTCAAATCTGCCTCCTTAAATTACAGCGAAATCTAACGCAGCAATCCCAGGTCGGGGACGTGCAAACAGGTGTGGTGGAGATGCAGTCAAAGCAGAGAGACAAATTAGATGATCATAGAGGAGAAGTGTACTAAAACATGGAGGGGTGGGGGGGGGGGGGGGAGAAGATTTCAGAGAGAAGAGAGGTAGAGAGATGAAAAGATGCAGAGGAGGGTGAAGAAAGCAGTCAGGACGAAAAGTAATGGAAAGTGGATAATTTGAGACAGACAGACCAATTTTTTTCGAAATGAACACCAGGAGAGTCGACTCTCCAAGGTCGGCGACAGGCTCCAGTCGTCTGTTTGAATGAGTGTGATGGAGTGGTGAGAGTACAGGAAAAACACAGCCGCAGTAAAAAGCTTTGAGGTTAATCTGTTTCAGGACAAACACTACGAGGGCGTCATGTGCTGCTGCGGAGTTAGATGGTGAATGAATGGATGGATGAATTGAATTGTGTGCCTGCTGCCTGGCAACATGACAAAATCGCTTCAATTAGAGAGCAGACACCCCCTCCAATAAACAAAAGAGAGGACAAATACAAATTAAAAGACGTAAATCAATCTAAATAAAAATTGTGTAGATAAATCAATGCTCCTTGGCTCAGGTCTGTGTCAGTGTTTACAGCATGATGAATGGACTTGCTCATGTGTACGCGTTTGTGTTCACACTTTGCTTTGTGACAAGTATGAGATTGAGCCCTGCAAATGGGACAGGATGTATTCCTGCTGTGTGTCCCCCTCAGAGAGAAGTGCTCCTGCTGCTTCAGCATCCTTCCAATCAATTTGTCACCAGTGTGAATAATCTGATTTGCTTCCACGGGGAGGCATTCATTTTAAAAACTGGGACTGGAGCGAGACACTGGCTGATATAACGCAGCATATATTCTTGTAAATATTCTTCAAAAAGTCTTTCATTCCCAAGTGATCAATGTTTTTGTGGAAATGCCTCAGTTCTATTCGTGGGACAGCTGAGCGACATAATCAAAAGGTTGAGGAGACGATCAGTAACTGCAATATACATAATGGGAAATGGGAAATCTGACATAATACTGAGCAAAAGTTAAGGGTTTGCAGCACTGTTGGCTTTATTAGTTGACTAATGACATTTGTTACCAAGTCAAACAATTACAAAAATACGCAAAATTACAAGTTAAATACACATCTTATCTGGTGATGAAAAGTTATGACAAAGAAGTGCAAAAATTGTGACCAAGAGGCGTAAATCAAATAAACAGAAATGTATAACAAGCTTACTTTTGTTTATTAGCATTATTTGTTTAAAGGAGACATTCTGTGATCATGTTTTCACATCTTAATGTGTCACTTGAAAAGGTTTGATTTGTCCAATGTTAATAAAACACAATCTTCCTCAAACTGTCAATTGCTGCAGCTTCTCTTTTCAGCCCCTGCCTGAAACACTTGGTTTCAGCACATGTCTCTTTAAAGCCCCCCTCTTGATAAAGCCCAGTCTGCTCTTATTGGCCGACTGGCCCGCTCAGTTGTGATTGGTCAACCATTTAAAGAGCGTGTTGGAAATGTCAACCCCTGAATGTGTCAGGGGCACAACCTTTGCCTCCTATTTGAATCCAATCTGTGCAAGTGAGGAGGCAAATAAAACATTTGCGTCCTGTGGTGAGGAAAACTGCAGCGTGGCTTTAAATTGAGTTCAACTTTGGTGAACTATGACCTGCTATATTCACTTTACATTCATATGTGTGACCGTGCCCATACCTGGCTTTGTTAGGGGGGGTGTGCCAGGCAGGCTGCTAGGCGTGTGTTGTGCAAACGTGGGCTATTGGGATGCATTGGATAAACTACTAATGAGCTGCTTCAGGAGCTTCAGGGATTTCTGTGGGTGAGACGAGCTACTTTTGCCATAGACTTTAGGCTTTTTGACTTTGCAGCCATTTTCCATTCACAAAAACAATTTTATAACAAGAGGAAAGAAATACTGTCTTCTTTGATATAGTTTATTATTGATAATAATATGGCTTTTTTCAGCTTAATGTGCGGTCAGAGAATGTGCAACACGGCAGGAAGCGATACAGGAATTGAACAAAAAGCAGAGACATTAACTTGGAGTAAATGACAGAGGAAGTGGCAGGAGGTATTTCTGTCTGCTTGTTGTGATTCTCCTTCAAGGAGGCTACTCCCCTCGTGCTTCAGACAAAGCTGAGCTCCTCTCTAGATGTCATGAACTAAATTGAGTGTGAAAATGTATCAGATTTGGAGAGAGCTGAAAGTGCACACCCGGCTGAGCTAATACTGACTGACTCACTGCACTGATATTATCACTGTCACTCACACACACACACACACGCACACAAACACACACGCACACACACACTAAAACCAAGGCACATGGTGTCTGATAAGCGATGACAGAGTATCTTTTTTTAATAAACAGGGAGCAGAGGCAAAGGGTTAAAAATGCTGACTCACAATTATGTAATTAAAATGGACAAAATGCACTTAGATGCACTTAAATGATCGTTTTACAGTCGTATTGGTCTGTGCTGAGCAATCTATACGATTAAACATCTAATGCTAATCTGTAACTGTGGGTTGACGCTTCATGTTACAATGGGGTGGATCAAGTGTAAATGTATTAATACAACAATCTAAAATCTATTACAACATGGTCTGTGAACACTTCATTCACAGGATTCAAAAGAGAATCATCATTTTATGTTTTTTAGAATATAGGACTAGATGGTGAATATACCTTGTATGTTTGAAGGTCTTCTGCATAATTTAAGTTACCAACTACCAGTAGCTGTTAGCAGGTGTTAGCAGCCGCCAGCAGATGTTAGGGACATAAGTTAAGTTCTGCACGTTAGCGTCATCAATTGTTTTGGCCTTGTGATCAACGATACAGGCCGAACTTGAGGGTACATTGAGGCTGAAGGTAAATCTGACTGGCTACTGGCTTGTATGGCAGCACTATGAATGCCATAAATATTCTGCTACACAAATACATAGCCATGGACTGGACATCATGAAATCATACTCTCAAGTAGAAAAGTTAACGTTGCTCTCGAATTCATTTTGGTCTGTTTATTTGTACTTTTACTCAAGTAACATGTCTTAGTTCTTCCTACACCACTGCATTTTAGATAGTTCTTATCACACTGATGTTTGTTTGAGAGCTAATTTTGTCAGTAAGTGTCGACGTCTTGATTGCCACCTGGTGGCTGGCTGCAGTATGGGCCATGAATCCCACCTCCTCATGTTAGTTGACATTATAAAACTAAACTAAAAAGTCCTAATACGAGTCAAAGATGGTTTCTGTCATTTACACTAGTTCATCCAATCTTGGTTTAAAGAAGTTACTCAATGCTATAAAAATGATTGACAGCTGAGACTGACTCGTCAAGCACGTGTATGGGCGGGACCTCAACACCATGTCTCCACCCTTCAATTGCCAATGCACAGATGTCAACACCAAAAAATGTGTGCAAAATGGCAGCGTTCGTATCTGGGATATTTTGGCTTCATTTCTCGGTAGTGGGAGGAAGTTGAGACATGTCGTCCATCTCTATATGCAGACTAAGCTCTGGGCCTCCAACTGTTACTATTAAAGTTCTTTCAGTTGTGTTTTAACATCGACAAAGTATTTTATGTTATCTGTGTATATTTCTGGACGTCAGGAAGCAAATGCATAAGTGGAAACTTACGAGTATCTTGTAAAGGTAGCACACTTACCAAGAACAAACTTTAACCACCGGACATATCCATCTCCTGAACTGGTTCAAACACATGAGTCAGTTGTGTTTCCTATAGACTGCTCCTGCTCCATGTAACTCATGACCAAGTTATTGCATTAAAACACTGATACATATAATCATCACAATTGAGTAAAGCTACAGTGAACAAAAAAAACGAAAAACTAATTGCTGTGCCTCAAATAATCCACCATAACATTTGATTTAATACAAACATATTTTATCAACACACAATTTTTCATTGGAAGAAGCAGTGAGTAATTATACTCCGTTCCCATAAACCCTGCACTCAGCATTTTTATTACCCAGATGGCAGATTACAAACAAGGTCACACGTGCGGATATCAATGAAATGACTGTTCACTGCTGGAAAACAAAATCAATGAGGGAACGTTCCTCTGTTTTGTCTTTCACTATTCTGCTGTATTTGCCAACTATGAGATGTCTGTTAAAGTCTCTGCAACACAAAAAATAGTAAGGGTGATCGCACGTTTGCTGAGGATGGGTGGGGGAGGAAACTGAGAGAAAGCTGATGGAAAGGTGTTAATGCTTCTGGCCCCTCAGGAGCTATAAGAGGTGATGTGAGAAATGGGTGAAGAAACGTCAGCCACCATTTACAGTTTTGCAGAGTTTAATTATTGAATATGTTGTCAAAACAAAAAAGAATATTCAAATCTATAACGTCACTTGATGATTTGAATGTAAACTAACAGCCAGACAAAATGGAAACAGTGCAGGAGGAAGCAACATAACCAACTGATCCTCATACATTTCTACTCTCATTCTCTTAATACTACTCATTCACTTGTGCTTGTTGGTGGTTTGTTCACCTTAAACCTCTGATATCAGATTTTCTGTTCACTTAAGGGCAGTGTAAACACACTGTGTAATCAGCGGTGGCAGTTGTTTTCTTGCTTGTAAGTTGGTACCGTGAATATGTTAGCAAACACACACTGATTAACACATTCAGCAGCTACGTAGCAATATTATAATGCATTTGCCACCTGTCTCTGTAATAATATTAGCATTATGGTTCACCCTAACCCTGTTTTAGCTCAGATTTTGGTCCCCACCACTAAATCTAGGGAGAAATATCCACCAAAGGGCAAATAGGGGGGTAGGGGATCAATAATTCTGGTTCCCTGTCTTGTTTTGTGCTGTGTCTTTGTGTTGGTCACCAAACTGTATAGCACTAAATAATACATTAAAAAAAAACAATAGAAAAAAAGAAAGCAGTCAGGGAAACTTCAGGAAAAATGAGCTGTAATTCAACTTTTAAGAGTATATTTTTATTTTGAATTTGAGTCAATTAAACGTGTTGCAAAAATGTCACAACCCACAATAAATGTGTGATATAACTTTAGTGTTTAGTGTAGTTTAAAGTAATTATTGTGACATGTTGTTACAGCATTCTCATTATGTAAGAGCTCACGCACCCAGGTCTTTTTTCTCTCGTAGGTGTGAGTTGTGAGTTTTCTCTCTGTGATAAGAAGATAAGCATGTTTAGAAAGAATTATGTAATGTTAGACACTGTTAAAACAGATTTAAAGAGCCATGGTATCAATGCTGGAATTCAGTCTGGTTCTTTTTATTTTCTCAAAAATGATCCTTTACAGATGAAGCTGCATTTTAAACATGAGCTGGATGAGGCTGTGGTGCAATGTCAACGTAAAGAGGAAGTAACACTGTGCAGGGGAGTGGGGTGGAGTCATTTTGTGGGTGTGGGTGTGAATGACAGATGTGTATTTAAGAACACGAGTGGACACAAGCTAGTTACACATTGTACATGGTTAATTTTATACTGTATCAACGTAACAGGATAAAAAGTAGAACGAGCTCGTCAGGTTTCAGATTTCTCCTTATCTTGGTATTGCAATAAAAAAAACCACAAAATTTGGGCCTCATCTTAGTCAAGTCAACTTTATTGTCTTAACTTGTCTTAAAGTGTCTTTGCAAGTTTCAGTCTGATGCAGATGCTATTTTACTTTCCATTTTGTTTAAAAAGCAAATACTTTTGCAATGATCTCAGCAGCCATGATCGTGTTGGTTTGAAATGGGGTGTGGGCAGATGCTCTGTTGGCACATTGCAAACCTGTTTTCCACCAGTAAACCAGCAAAAACACAAACTCTTTTTTTAAGTTTTTCCTCAATCTAGTTGAGGGTTAAAGACAGAGGGTCTGAATATGGGCTACTTTTAACAGTCGACACACTCAACTTCCTTGGAAGCAAGGAGTCTGTCGTGACTAATTTCAGTGTCAACAGTGAAGCACCACTCCCTCTATAAAAGGCCATTTAGTGAGTTGAGAATGGATGAGAGAGCTTATGGCTTTAAAAGGGGAGGAGCATTATTTTATCTTAAGTTAAATGTGTCCTCCAATGCAATGATACCTCATGTCAAAATTACTCTAGAGCGCTAGTTTGTGGTGTTTCTAATCCATCGGACTGGTTTAAACCTGTTCCAATTCAAATAAATCAATTCATAAAGAAGTCTGAGAATTTAGTTTAAGCGGCTGCAACAAATAAATAAATGAGAGCAGCACAATGTGAGAGAATTTGCTAATAAATACTTTGTTATGCTTGGATGGTCTATAGGACAACCCCCACACCGACAGAGAGCAAAGGCAAATTTGTTCATACAAATTACAGCCAGCCTCCCCCGACACTCAGAATAACAATGATGAAGGAGAATTGCTCAGATGACACTGACGTTCCCATAATTGGCCTCATATAACAAAGATTTCTGAAATGGGAAGAATGGCCGTCTGGTGGCTTTTGTTATTATCTGATTACTTGCAGATGGCTCCATGATAATAAGGCCTGTGGATAATAAGAGTAGATGTTACAGCCTGAACAGTTCACAAGGTCTCACAAACATGTTAGTGCGCAGTTAACTAGCTAATGGGATTAGACATATATATGTATAAGTAATCTTGTTATATACAGGTTTAGTGGCTCCGATAAACTTAAGTAGTTCTGCCTCTTTCATCCAGAACAAAATATCTAAACAAATATGAAAAGGATTGCCATTAGATTTTGTGCAGACATTGATGGATCCTACAGGATGAAGTCTGACACTGAACCTCCACTTGATTCATTATCACTAAATCTTGTGCAAACATTCATGGTTCTGAGACGTTAAACTCTACAAACTTTTCCTATTGCACCACCATGAGATTTACATTAGTGCATCTGCTGTCGATTACTGCTTGAGTGACAGATCTATGAAAAACTAGTTATTATTGCTTCAGAATTAACAGAACTGCACAATATAATACTGACCTGACCCAACAAAATAAAAAAAAGAAGCTTCATGGTAAAAATATCAAGATGCAGATGTAGAACCATGGTTTTTAAAAGTACTGTTGGAGTCTTTGAAACACAGCCATCTACTGCTAGCAACCATAGAGCTGTACATAAAGATGGACGACATGACAGCTCTCAAAACTTAAGCCAAAGCATCTCAATTGCCAACTGGTGGCTGGCTCCAGATTAGGTAATAAATCCAGCCTCCTCCATGTTAATGAATGGAACATGGACCAAGCTAAAAAGTCAAAGTATATGTCAATTACATTTTTCTCAAAGATGGCTTCTGTCATTTCAGGTAGTTCTTATCACACTGACGTACATATAATTGTTCATGTTTCTAGTAAGTTTCAGTTATTTGATGCAATAAAAAAGGGGTGAAACAGCTTGATTGACAGCTAAATCTGACTCGTGATTGGTCAAACGCGTGATTGGGACTTGGATATCACAGCTCCATCCCCCAAAGCTCCAGCATTCATATCTAGGATATTTCTGAATAGTGGAAAAACAGTGAAAAACATTATGTAGCAGATCATGGAAATATGCCATATAAGGTTGAAAGGAAAACACAAATCTATAACTGTTGTTGACACTTATTGGCCATATTTTGGCCTCATTTATGGATAGTGGAAGGAGGTGCAGATGAGTCATTCGTCTTTATATACACTCTATGCTAACAATGTGGCACAAAAGGGGAAATGGTGACTAAGAGAAAAGTGTGAATTTTGAATAAGAATTTAGACTAAATGAGGAAGTGCATATGTAAGACAAGCACCTCCTCCTGCTATAGCCTATTCTATATTCTATACAGTTGAAGCCTGTGTGTTTAAAGTGTTGCGTGAGCTGGGTGACAGCAGGAAAGTATATTTACCCTGCACGCCAAGTTTCTGAAAGCGATAAACTGTGCACTTTCCCACATGAGAACTGCAAAATGAGATTTATGAATGTC
This sequence comes from Hippoglossus stenolepis, assembly GCF_022539355.2. NCBI lineage: Eukaryota > Metazoa > Chordata > Actinopteri > Pleuronectiformes > Pleuronectidae > Hippoglossus > Hippoglossus stenolepis. Next base: position 14,341,986 of record NC_061500.1, read on the forward strand.
TGGTGGCTGTGAATTGTATTTATAGACCTTTTGTTTTTAAGTGAGAGGGTTAATTAAACTCCTAAAGTTTCAATCCCTTACAATCATCCTGTGCCCGGGTGAAGGTTAAAAGGTTGTAAAAACACAGACAAAAACAATAATCAGGGTTGAACAAACTCCCTTGGACCCAGTTCAATTCAGATCGTGCTCTCTCTCTCTCTCTCTAATGGCCCAGGCGTTAAATCTCCCCAGGCAGCTCAAGGCTTTCAAGCACAAATTAAAAAAAATATATATCACTATTCTGCACCACATCCATGCTCAGAGACACGAGGGTGCCAAAACCTCCAGCCTCCATAACATGCAATAATCTGCCCCGCTCCTCCTTCGTCCCTCTGATGTCCTGTGACAAGATGCGAGGCCGCCACTGCCGCCCATCGCCTGCAGCAGACGGGAGAAGCCACAGTGCTTTTTTTTCTTTTCGGTTGGACCCGCCAGAGATAATATTATGCTGTAATTCCATATTCTTTACTTTCTGCACCAAAAGCTACAATTACCATATTCTGGAGACTCCCTCTGGATGTTATGCTTTCAACAAAATTTATGTTTGTGTTGTTATTCTCACAATATAAAGCAAATTGCTCAGTGACGTTTTTAATCCGTACATTAAATTTGTCCTCACATCTCGCCAAGGTTTCACCCTGAATTACTACACTCGATTACTTTTTTTTCCAATACGTTGCTCTTCATGTTCGGTCTGTGTTTGGGTGTTCATTGCTTTTTGTTTATTATCCTGAACATTTGTTAGTAGTTGATAGAGTGAGGTGAGCTGATGTTATGTTTTTAATCATACCCTGTTGGGGAACGGCATGTTGTGGTTTTATGATGTTTTGTGTGCCAGACTATTTCTTGGCAGAGAAATACTAACCGAGCCCGACTTCAACCTGACAGGCATTTTGTTTTCTGTGTCCGAGCCTGACCCACGATGTTTTCCCAGATTAAAGGCACATGTTTCCAGCCAAGTTGATGATTTGAGTACTGAGTGTTGTGCGCCATTTGGATTCAGATTCATACTAACATGCTATGTTTCAATGTTCTTCAATATCCTCCTAAAGATTAAGCTGCATGCAGGCAAAATAAAGCTGATCTCATCAGTCAAGATCAGTTTTCACCAACTATGATTATTGTGTTGCTGCTGCATGTGTAATCTTCACAGTAATTTAACAAAACTGGACCAAATAAAAAATAAAAAGAGATGATAAATTAAATTGAAAAACCATTACAGGCACTAACAGCTGAGTAATTATCGACCCATGTGCAGTCTCATCGAAGCCGGCAGCAGGAATCATGGGTAATACCCAAAGGCCAACAAGCTAAACGGAAAACACAGTGACTCTCTCCCCAAAGAGCTCAAGAGGTCTCTTCAATGCACAAGTGCAGATGACAGCGAGTGGAGAGCTGTCAGCATCAGTTGAGTACACTGGTTTGTAATGCTTTCATCCAAATGCCTGTATATGGCTTGTTTGTTTAGTGACATATAAAACAAAGCTGAGTGGTAGCCACTAAAATCTTTTGTCAGATGTTAAGCCCGTTGCACACTAGAGGCCTTTTCTTTGTGCGCTTAACTTACTGAGCTATATTGCGGCTTTTTTTTCTCAGACCAAGGTCGATTTTTGCAAGGTGTTGAGAACAATACACATCTGACCAATCAGATTGTGTGTTGACAGCATCCCATTCAAAACATTCGCTTGATCGCCAACTTTAACTTTTGGAGAGGAATAGCAATGAGTTTCAGGACAATGGTTTGTATATTTAAACTGCAGCAGCAGTGGCTCAGTTGAGGTGATTCCATCTTTTCCTGAGGCGCATTTTTTAAATCTTGATAATTTATTAATTAAATTGCATGATGCTTAATGTGAATAGTCTGATGCCTCAAAATTTGCTTCCGAATTATTGGCAATTTCGTTTACTCACATTGCCATCGATGTATAAAGTGTTGGCACAGCTCATGTAGTGTGTGCAAGAAACAGCTAATTTAATCCGTACACTGGAATTAACTATGCAGACTGGATTCTATTATGCAAAGTTACATCAGCAGACTAAATCTGAACTTCTCAGGAGCCGACATCCCAGTTCAACAACCCTCGTGTCCCTGTGACTTTGACTTCAAGACATCAAAAGCCAAACTGGCCGAGCAGCAGCTTGTAAGAAATATCTCATGCAGAGCTCTTGTCAACCAGCCAAACATATTGAAGTTGTGATTCTTTCTTTGGAGAACCCCCATTGGCTAAAATCAAATCCAACATCACTTTCCAGTCTTGTTCATCACAAGCTATATTTAGCTTTGCCTGGTGCAAACAAGAGTTGCTAGGCTCTCAGACTGTGGCTGACCTGTTTTGAGCAGATTGTAAAGGTAGTGGCTGGATACCCAGGATATTACTTCTCCTCCACTTGACCTCGGAGGAACATATTTCCGCAGAAAGGAAATGGTTTGAACCTGGGGGGTAATATGTCTCCTCCAGGGCCTCGCTCCAGACGCTCCTTACCTAAAGCCAGACGTGTCTCACAGGCCATACAAGCAACACAGCCTTAAAAAAAAAAAAAAAACTAGACTTTATTCTTGTCCAACTTCACAATAAGTTTGCTAGAGGTGTACAAAGTGTAGGAGGTAATTTGTCATCTAGATTTAAAGCAAGAGGAAAGCAGCTCTATATGACAGTCATGCTCTCGCTCACTGCTACAAGTCTCCACAGTTCCTCATCTTCCCAGCTCCTTCTGTCAGCCTTATGCCAGTGTTTACATATCTGGAAAGTCTCTCCTCCTAATAAAGAAATGACATAGAGAGCAAACTCCACTAAGCCCTGAACTATTTGTTGGGTTTATTATACAATAAATCCCTCAAAAAAGAATAAATACAGATATCAGTTTTACTGCTGCCTGGAAAACAGAGATAGTAAGATATTTATTTATAAGAAAAAGCCAGACTTTGAGGTTTGACTCAGCCTCTGATCTCTGCTCACATCATTTTGGGCAAGTTGGTCCATTAATCCAGATGTTGTGGCACAGCCCAGAGGTCAACGCCATCTGGACAGATGTCATTCATTCAGTATTAGCATTTAGACGAACCACTTAACCGCTCCCATAAAGTGAAGCCAAACCTCTTGAATGCAAACTGGAGGCTGGTTGCAGTGTAGGTCAAAAACCCCACATCCTCCATGTGAGTGGATGAGACAGGGGCCAAACTCTAGTGAAGTACATGTCAATGGCAGGGTGGTTTCTGTCATTTTACTGATGTTCTAATGTTTGTTCAAGTGTTCAAGTGTGGATTTAACTAGTGTATAGTTAAGCTATAAAACTGGGTGAAACATGTTTGACAGCTGAGACTGACTCACGATCGGGCGTGACCTCACCACTGAAGCCTCATCCCCCGATCACTAATGTGTAGACTCTGGCACTAACTGGCACTAAAAGAACAAGATGGCGGCACCCGCATCAAGATATCATATGTCAAATTTTGAACAATAGGAGTGAGAGGCATCATCCATCTTTATACAGGCACATACACACTGTACACAAGCAAAGTGGTTGCGATATGAACATTAGCAGGAGGAATGCTTACCATTTTCAAAATCGGCGAGATCAGCATGCTAACATATGGTAATTAGAACTGAACATAGATGAGATTTATGTCATTACTTTTAACGGAAGACGTAAATCTGTAACTGTTGTTGACCTATTTCCCTTAAAACCAGGGACATCGCTACAGCAGCTTTATCCCATGATCAGATGACGGCATTCATTTTGCATGATAATCCCGTATTTTCATATGTCATGTCGCTCCCCCCCCCCTCTTTGAAGACATATGGTGCACTTGATTGAACCCGCGTATAGCAGCGACCTAAGCGCTCCTCTAATAACAAAGCATCTTGGCAGGGTTGTCTACAGAACACTGCTAGCGGCCTGAAGCTGTGTGCTTTTGATTCTTACTTGAAATAATGCAGAGCATCCAAGCTTTTAGATTTCTAATGTCATTGATTCACCTGCATTAGCATAGATGCTATTTGGAGATTATAGGTTTGTCACTTTAGTAACTGCAGTCAGTAGCATTGGTATATTTAAGATCTCAACAATGTTATTACAATGACATCCCCGGCAAAACTGTCTTGTCTGTTTACATCAACGACTACTGATGACGTGTCGGGTTTTCGCGATAAATATTGATGATGTAACGGCTTCTTGAAGGGCTGTCCCAATTCATAGGGGAAGATTTAAACCACAACACCTTGTGACTACGTTTCAAGGGGCAAGATAAGGGGTAGGGCCAAGGGGTGAAATGGGATTGGGCCTAAGTGACACTAAATCCAATCATCTAATCAAAACAGCCATCCTAACTTAGCCATTTCTATCATGTCAACATGATAATAAAACTGTAGTACTCAGGCATTTCGAAGCTTGTGTCTCATCTTTTCCACTGGCGGCTGTTAAAATGGAAAAACGAGTGATGGGACTTCAACCCTGTGTCAGTTTGATCAGCCGTTTCACACAAGGAGCTTTGATCACTGATGGCCTCTCTCCAAAGACTAACAACTTGCCTTAATGAGCACATAATGGACAACGGCCGTCAGACTTTAAGCAGCTATGTAAAGCCACAGAGACGAGGTTAACAGTCTTCAAGCTGTGGCTCTGTGCAGGTGTCACAGTGATTGGATCCGGTCAGATCAGACCGTCTGGTATTGAACTGGTATTGAGCAGAGGCCATCTCCAGAGAGGAGGATCACCTCTCTGGAGAGAAAGAAGAAAAGTGGAGGGAGCAGCTTCTTCATTTACGGAGCCACACAGACATGCTGCATTATTAATTGTCCGGTTGGGGAATTCCAAGTCGAGAGAGGGCGCACGGAGGGTGAGATCCTGTGCCACAAATAAAACACGCCACACATCTCGCCAATTCTCTTGCTTTAGCCTGTAGCCCAGGTGGCGTTTGAACTCCTGGGGAGGAAATCTAACACCTCAGGGCTAAAGGATTTCACCTCACTGTTCTCATTACAGCATTTCACCGAGGCCGCGAACACATTAAGCCTGTCAGTCATTTGTCCGTGCTCCAGCTGCAAAGGCGAGGCTCTGCTGGCCCGAGGTAAACCGAAGAAACGGTTCACCTCCTTGGGAGAACAACATCAGAGAAAGTGACCGGAAAATGTCAGGCGTGTGAGAAAGTTTTTAATTGTTAATGCCAAACGTGGATGTAGGGAGAAATGATTAATGCAGAGGGTAAGAGGGCAGAGGCAAGAGCACACAGACTATTTTTGTTCACATGCAAACCAAGGAGATGAAAAGAACAGCAGCTCTTTTTTTTTTATTTTTTTAATAGGCCTGTGGCTGTGCTTTGAATCCAGCTGTGAACTGCGTGTGAGGATTTCCTCTGCTGCCCCCATTTGAATACTATATGTGAAGGCTTTACAGTTTGAAGCCAGAACTCGGTCGGTGGATAAAATTATGTTAGCAATGCTGCAGTGATGAGATATTACACAGACGACATGAGGCGGCAGGTAAAAGACATGTGATGACCGGTAACTTCAGCAGAAATACAAAGACGGATCATATGAATGATGATGTGATCTGCATAAACAGTCTTGACACAAATAAGTGCTGGAGTATTCCTCTTTATTCATTTTTCTTCCATGTGTTATTGCTTTTTTAGCTCCCTGCTACAGGTGATGTTGAGAAAAGCCTCGTCTCCCGGTGTAAATTCGATTGTGGGAATTTTACACCTGCACCTTAACACCCCCCCCCCTCTTCTCACCTCAGCTGCTTTTCCTCTCGCGTTCATTAATTGTCACTTCTACCTGTCAGAGGTTAAAACTCTGCATTAAATTAAATTCAACATTATTAAACAGTGCACTAGATTCTTGCCACACAAGTTAAAAACAGGAATTTCCGCTACGTCTTCAGCTCTAAGATGTAAACTAATTATTTTCATCGTTAGGATACCTGGGTATTTTCTTGATTATTTTCCCCACCGATTTATCATATCGATAAAAGAAAAACCTACATATGTTCAGATTTATAAATATCTTCAATATTCAGCAAATATTTACATTTGAGATAAAGTGAAACTAATCAACAGAATTGTTTCTGTTAACTGACTGATCAGTTTATGGTTTCATTGGTCCCATTTTTGATTAAAAAGGACCATGGTTAATTTGTTTCTATTTTTTCTAATTTCTATTATCTAAACAGTTGCAAATTAATATTTTAGTATGACCTACTAATTGATTAACTGTTGCAGCTCTATATTACTTAACAATAATATGGTCAAAACAATGTTCCCAACATTTAGATTAAGAAAAAACTAAAAAAACTAAAAACATAAACTCCATGTGCAGCAGCAATGTCATTGTAATTGTCTTGAGAGCTTTAAAAAGAAACAAATTTTCTTGTCATTCAGGAGAAAGAAAAGATAAAAATCCATCTGCCACGCTGTCATTCTCCAAGGCGCTATGTGACTCCCCAATTATCTTCCCACTGAGCCCGGGGCTTCGTTTTATAACTGACTTCCCACTCACGAAGGTGCAATTCAAAGCTTTCAAAGCCGTTAGCTCTCTGAGGGTTTGCTTTCTTCCTCTGTTGTCTCACAAAACTTAAATCGTTTTCATTCAACGACAAATCCCTCTGTTTTGAAGGATTGCAATCATGCTACATACAGAATCAGTAACACAGAATACAAATTCCCTTTGGCTAATTCTGACAAAACCAAAAATACAAGTAGCACAACACATGCTGGAACCAACTCAACTCCGATAAAACAAAAACCTACTGCACAGCCACAAGTGGACCTGCATAAACCCAAACTATGCTCCAATTCTTGCCTTTTTCCCCCTCTTCTGACCTCCTTGTTCTTTTCTTTCCACCCATCATCCCAACAGGTGCTTTTCAGAAAACAAGGCTCCTCCCAAGATCACCATCATCATCATCACTGTGAAATCTGCAGAAACATCAGTTTGCACCACAGCGAAGCATCATACAAAATAATGTTTTAATGTCGACTACTAGCAAAAATAAAATGCATTCCCTTATCGTCTTACGGTAAATGATGGGTGACTAAGGCCGGAGATACAAGCGTATCTAAACTACGCGTACGCACGATGGCTGACTCACTTAATCTTCGTCTGTTTGGTGCATCGGTTGTGCGCGTCTTAAGAAATTAACGTGACACATACGCAAGATGCAATACCCACATGAATGTAGGGGCAGTAGCGAGTCCTTGACCGGGTCAGTGGGAACGACGAGTAAGCTTGCCGTTTTCACGACATGTCTGATTTAGGGGTCTGACATACCACCTTCGAATTCGCAATCGTCGCCTTTTCCGTCTTGATCTTAACATTGGCCAGAGTGCTCTATAATCTTTGAGTTCTGTGGTGGGCCCTCTGCTGGAGTCCTCAAGTAACACGCATTGCACCTAAAGCAAGTACGTGAACAATAACGTTGACGACGCAGCCAGTTGCGTACGCGTTGTTAAACAGCAAGTATACCGCGGGGCTAACAGTGCAAGAGTTGCTACATGTTTTCTGCTCAACATTCTAGTTACTAAAAAGTAAATAAGATGATTAATTTCATTACAAAAATACTAAATCTGTCCGATGGCTAATTTTATTCATACACTTAGTTATTAATGCTATGTCTGTACTGTGTCACAAGTGGACAGAATAATTAAAGGTCCTGAAATGGAGCCCAGTGCAAACACAAGAGGGTCTGACAGTAAGTACTGCATTAAAAGCTGATTGAAGAACATAGTGACGAGGTCTTCAGGGGAATGTCAGCCCGTCCTAACTCCGCTGGGGGACATTTGGGTCTTCCTGGCTGCTCTCTAGTAGCTCGTCCTCAGAGAAACTGATGTGAAGGCAGGTATCATCCGCAGGAGAGGAGAAGGGCAGTGGGTGCTCATAGGTGTCCGAGTGTGAGGCGAGGGCATGGGGCTCGGCAGGGTACGACCCGGCGGGAGAGGCAACCGCTTCGTTTCTCTCCTCCAAGGGACTGTCACAGCCGCTGGAGGCCGTCAAAAATGTCCCGCGGTCCCCGAACAGGTCGTCGTCGTCGCGCAGAGGCGAAAGCAGGGACTTTGTCTCAGAGCGAACCCCTGAGTCCTCGCTGGTCGAGCAAGAGCTGCTCTCCCCGTTGCTGAGGGAGTGGAAGTCGGCGGACGACAGGGAGCTGGGGGTGGTGTCCGGGAATGAGAGGCTGCTGCTGCGGCTCGGGGTCGCATCGTTAGCGGCGACCTCTTCGGGCGTGGGCGCAGCTGTGAATTCTGACCCAGGGGACAGAGTTCTGCTGGCCCGCTTGCGGCTCAGGGAGGGTGGTGGAGGGTCAAGTTTGGGGATTGTCTGTTTACACCTGCAACAAAGAGAAGAGACACACTGGTTAGGGAAGTGACAAAAACTATTGATCAACATGCTGAGATTTTCTGGTTTTGCACATTTTTATCTTTGTGGGGTTTCCCCCCCCCCATCTTTATTCTACAGTGAAGAGTTTAAGTGTTAAAGAATAACTTGGTGTGTTAGCTTCATGTCTTTGATAGTCCTGTATGGTTGGCTACTTTAACCGGTTCATGCCCTCCCGTACTCAACAGCTTACACCGGCCTCCCGTCCAACAGATGTTTGGTCAACATGGAGCGGCGAAATCAAGGATCTGAAGTCCTTCACATTATGGGAACACTATTGTTAGCAACACTTTTGCTAACTATAAAAACACAATAGATGCACCCCTTCTTTCTTTGCTCTGTATTTTATGTAAACAGGAAGCACCAACAGCAAAAGTAACCACGAGGGCAGGACAATTTCATTCGTTATTACCACACCATTACATTCTATTGGTCGGAGAATTTTGACTCACTTGATGTGTCACATGTGCACAGACGCAGCGTGAGGACAAGAGCTAAAGCTGAAGCGCAGGATATTTAGGCACATTCAGGGTATATTTGAATGAAAGCGCAGAGTTTTGAGTGAAAACGTGAAATCAGTGAGTCATACTCTCAAACTGTAAGACAATGCTCTTGAATAAAGAGGAAAAAAAACATTTTCAGCATCTCTTTTCTGTACCAAGAAGTACTGTATGAGAATAAGCCTGAAGCCAGTGTTCCTCTCCGTCAGTCACATTATACCCCATTAACCTGAGCGTACGCAGGCTGTTACTAGACAAGACAGTAACAGTCTCTCTGCGGCTCCCTGTTGTTTCAGCTGTCTGGAGACTTATCTACACCCCACAGCTCCTCTGCGGAAAATATAGAGGGACAGGGGCAGAAAGACAAGGGGGGGTGGTAAAGAAGCGAGGAAAGAGCTGAAAGCTTTGCCCTCAGACTCACACACCAGAAATAGCTACATTGCAGTCTCTCCGATAGCACCACAATAACGCCATGACAAGCACCAGTGCGCACAACCACACGGTCACTCTCTCGGAAAATGAGTCCTGACACCAGACGCACAAACAAGCCTCACTTCCTCCCCGACTCCTCCCATCTGTGTTATAACCGGTGGCTGCTAACTTTGTTCCCATGTGAAATCCGGTCTGTGGTTGAATCCTGGTCTACATAATGAACTTATGTGAGCTGCTGATGTATTTACCGTCTCTGCTTCTGTACGCAGGACGGTGTTGACAACGACCGACTTGTCGTAATGGTGCAGGGAAACCATCTCCAGATAATTATCCGCCCTTTCCTATACTAACAAATGTCACGTGCAGCACTATAGGGTCAAAGACATGACCTCCACAGACTCCTGTGTCAGAAGCGGTATCATTAGTTTTTATGAGCCAGGCTGGTGGCGTGGCTCCGTGTCGGTCAGGATAACCTATCAAAAGGAATGGCATGAAATTTTATACAGACACCCACGCTGCCTGGAGCATGAATCTTCCAACTTTGTGTGTACGATGTTTGGTTCTAAAGATAGATGACGAGTCTCCACTTCCTCCCACTATCCAAAAATGAAGCCTTATCCAATATCCTGAATATGAACTCTGCCATCTTGAGTATTTGGAGCCAGAGTCTGCACAGTTGCAAACGAAGATGGAGCCATGGTAGCAAGTTGCCGCCGATAAACACGTAACTACGATGCAGTCTCAGTTGTCAATCATGACCATTTTCATACTCAAATAACTGCATCAAACAACTGAAAAACAGAAATTAACACTGACAAATAGTGTGATGAGAACCCTCTTTAGGCATATGGCCCATGTTCAAGCCATTAACATGGAGACAGGGCTGTCACGTTTGATATAAAATTCAAACATTCATTTGAACGTGGTAGGAAAAGTTCATATTCAAACTATAATGACCCGTTTGAAATCAAATTAATACAGAATTTAACACATCAGACTGAAGTGATCCAGCAGAGGGCGATCACTCATCTTGATCTATTGCAGGCCCACATGACTTGTCAGTAATCTTATGTTGTATTGCCAGGAAAATTGAGAATGCCATCAAGCAAAGCCACCATGAGCAGACAATCAAATTTACACCACAGCATCTACACCATAAACGTCAAACTAACGATTTATGACCTATACTGCAGCCAGCCACCAGGTGGGGATTGAAACGCTTTGGCTTCACTTTTTGGGGAGCTGTCATGTCGTTTATCTTTATACACAGTCAATGGTTCTGAGTAAACTTAAATATTGAATGGATCCTTTTAATTATGGACATTAGTGTGTCCTTCAGTAGAAATTGTGATGTGGTTCTTTAATCTCGCACCATTGTCAGCGCAAAATTTGAACGTATCATATACTTATGAGTAATAAACAATTACATGCAACACCAATTCCATTCAGCTGAATTTAATGCATGGCACCAATCAGCAAACATCAGCATGCTAGCATGCTGACATTAGCCTTCAGCTCAAAGCACCACTGTGACGTATTTCAATTTTGCTTGATTTGATGGAATTATATTCAAAAAAGAATGATGCAGCAGCTGACTGTTCTAAATCAAACTGAAACCCTTTGATTTATAATGTCATGATATATCTCTTGTTCTCCCCCCTGGGGTAATAGTGTATTTATGGAGTATAACAGTTAAACGTTTGATTCATCTGTGGTTTCATGTGCAGTTTCTTTTGGCAGGTGTGCATTTCCAGGATGTGGGGATTCATTTGCATCTGGATCAAGAAGCCGCCGTCTTTCTTTCCTTCTTTCTCAGACTCATTATCATAAGTTTGACTCAGCACTCCTTTCTGTCACACCGACGCTCCTCTTCCTCCTCACTGCACCATCTCTCCCTCTCTCTCTTTATGTCTCTCCAGTCATCTCACTGTAGTGTGGAGTCATTCAGCCTGTACCTGCAGCTCAGCCACTGTTGTCTTTTTTTTTGCCTCTGGTCTGACTTTTCCAGTCGGCTTAATATGGAAATTCAGTCTCGCAAATCTATAAATCAAACAAGGACGGACTAATTGACATAAAGGTCAATTCCAGCCACGTAATTTAATAATTCATATCGTATTTGCACGAGTTCCGACAATAATCAATATGTACAGCCTCTCTGTGGCAGAGACCAAAAAACAGAAATGGCATTTTTAGCTTTAAGTGCTACATTTGATTTTCTTTGAGTACGATCTTTAGAACCGTTTAATATTAGGGGCATTAGACCACTTTAACTGGAACATGTTGATGTTAAGTTGCTTTCAGACAGAACTTTAAATTCCCACTCTTCTTAAAAAGCAGAGTTAATTCCACTTCAAAACACGTCGCTGCAGAATATTCCTGGGATCACACAGTTGTCAGTGATATGGCCCAAAGTACTCAAATCCTCCAGTGCTCATTTTACCACAAGTGCAGCACAACATCAGCTCTCCGACTAAAAGATCATTATGAGCCTGTTCAAGTCGGACCACTTACGGCAGCTCTCATAAAATGATATTGCATATTATGGCTAAAGAATAATATCTACATATTCCACCTGCTTTCAGTTCTGCCTGAACTTAAAATACCTTGCAGGGATTTTCAACACAGTGAGGTTTTTTTTTCAAAGTAAGATTATCATTTTGCAGATGAATCACAGGCTGTATATGAAGATGGACGACACCTCTCCGCTTCTTCCCTCTCTCCAGAAATGAAGCCAAAATATCCTCAGCACGAATGCTGCCATATTACGCAGTTATTGCCAAAGTCTGCCCGGCAGCGATCAGGGGAACGAGCCATGGTAGCGAGGTCCCGCCGATACATGGGCTCCACCAAACGTGCTTTAAAAGCATCAAATAACTAATTAAAACCAAACAGAAAAATGAGCGCTTGGAGAACTAGTGTGATGAGAACTACCTAAAACAAAGAATAATTTATTTGACATGTACTTTCATGTTTTAGTTTGATCCTACATGTCCCATCCATTAACATGAGGTGAGATTTATGGTCTACACTGCAGCCACGGCATCCATCTTTATACAGAGTCTGAGATAAACAGATTTCATATTTTCTAAAGTGGTTCGTTTTAATTGTGGCTGGAGGGCATCAGAGAATCAGAGCAACATCAAAGGACTCAAAATTCACATTATAATTTTTATGTGATCAACATGTCACATATTTGTCTTTCCCGTTTATTTTTCTGCTGGTAAATAAAATAGAATGCTAATAACTTTTGATTTAGATTCTATTTTTGTCAGTTATTGCCAGCCACAAATACAAATGGTTTTGTTTCCCTAGTGTGCTTTCCTGTTGTCATGCAGCAGTAAAAGATGTCAGACCTCTGATGTCATTGGGCCCATTATCTGGAAGATGGCGATTTGGTAAAACTCAGGAAAAGAAAACATGCACATGCCAAAAAAACAACAAATGAAAACGTAACACAAACGCAACCATAACACAGTGAGTGTGAGACAGGAACATGAAGAGGTACTTCTCCTCTGCTGCTGCTGCTCTGACAGTTTTACTATTCAGCCTGAACTGTCGCTGACAAAATACCAAATCCTGACAAGAACATTTCTTCTCTCCTGCCGAAAAGTGTGAGAGGCAAAACAAGTGCTCACAGTCCAAAACACAGACAGCCCTGTAACGGCTGCACACATGCGTGACTCACTGATCACCTCCATGCTAATGTGGTTATGAATTTGCAGAACCACATCCGCATGTAAATGGGAGGCTATTATGCAGCCATTAGCAGATAAATCACTGGTGAGAGCCACACATGAGCCAGAAATCACCCACACTGTTCATCCACCACATGCCCAGTCCCATGCTTGTGCCACACACTGGTTCGGCATGCTGGTCGTCATGAGTAATACTCACATAGAGGGAGGAGAAGGGGCAGAGAGGAGGAAGAGAAGAGGAGGAGGAGGAGGAGAAGAAGAGGGGGCTTAGGCAGTGGTAGAGAGCTTCCCATGCTCCGAGGGAGAGGCAGGTTGGTGCAGCAAACGATGAGGGGGACTGGGCATGAGGGGGCGATGGGAAGCACGAGTTGTGGGTTTAAGGCAGCTGCTGCTGTCTGGGTTTGTTTGTTTGGGCAGACTGACAGGGGGCGGAAATGAGGGATGTTAGATGAGGAAGAGGATGAGCAGGCGTGGGTCTTCGCACCTGTACCAAAGAGAGGCAACAGTTAGACTACAGAGGAGCCACTTAAAGGGATTCGAGATGTTCCGATACCAGGATCAGAAATGCCACCGACCCTGCTGAAAAATGCAGGGTTGGGCATCAGCGAAAATGATAGTAATCATCACTTCCATACAGGGTTAGTAAGTTACAGCTGTTTATTTATATTTATATATATATATATATATATATATATATATATATATATATATATATATATATATATATATATATATATATATATATATATATATATATATATATATATATATATATATATATATATATATATATATATATATATATATATATAACAAGTTTACTTTTCAAAATACACAGGTTTTGGATCAGTACTTAGCATCAGCTGTTATCGGACTCAATTTTTTGGAAGGGAAAAAAAAAAAAATAATAAAAAAATAAAAAGGTATCTCAACATTTCTAAAAGGAATCGAGACTAAAATGACTTAAAGGGAAACAAGTGATTTCGCTGGTTTGAGCTCAATGTAACCACTATGTGAACATTTCCCACTTGGCACCTGCACGTGTAGAATCCACAAAGACAGATCCAAGCTGGGGACACTGAGATGAGTGGGCTGCATGCAACACACACTGTATAATTTTGTGGGTCGTTTTTTTTCAACAAACAGAGCGAACAGAAAAATGATTTGCTTCAAGCTTTAGTGATTCTACATTGCTGAGGGCAAGCCCGACCTCCTGCTCGTGACGCAATACTGGCTACTCTCCAGGTTTGCTCAAAAAGACACATTTGGTGCTACATGGGTTTATTAAGTCGCTAAAAGGCTGAAAAAAACTGTAAATCTAGTGACAGAGGCTCCACGTTGGCAACAAGAGAAACAGTTTACGCCAATTCATGTTGAAAGAGCAACTGCCAAAGAGTAAAAAAAAACAAAAAAAACTCAACCAGATGACAATTAGTGTGACTTGTGAACTACACAACTATTATACACAGTCAGTACTGTTCCTCATATATATGTGTATTTATTATTCAAACCCATTTCTGCCTTTTCTTTTATTGTAGGCTTAATATGCAATTCATTCACATTTGTGCCAAATCTGCTTGAAGATTCTGTTACATGTCTTTTTTATGTATTTTGTATGCAACAGTCAGGGTACAGCTGTGCAGTGACAGTAAAGGCATTCTATTCCACGCGACATTTGGCTGACTGATGGTGTAACTTCCCGACTCAGTCAGCGGTCGGTCCAGCCTAAAAATACACAGGCTGTGTGTGTGCCAGGGTTTTTCTCTGCTGATCCTCCTTTATACCTAATAAATGTCACATGAAAATCAATACAGGGACCAAAGCAGCAAAGGTGTTTCAGAAGTTAAGACAAACACTCGGGGTGTCTGCAGCACAGAAAGGGCTCAGTATTATCATTATTAGCCTTTATTTAACCAAGTTAGTCCCATGGAGATAAAAATATTTAAAAGAGGGACTGGGCCGAGAAGAGCACTAACAGTTTCAACAGTAAAACTAACAGTCAAACACACACAGAAGATTAATTATAAAACATTATAAATATAACATTATAAATGATATGTGAAACACTTGCACACAGGTAATTTTACCAAAGCTTTCAACTCTTTCAATGTTACCAGGTTTTGAAGCTGAAATTAAGTGTGTAAATTATTCAATGTATTAGGTATCAAAAACCCAAAAGCCCTTTTCCAATTCACTAAACAACAAAGAGCAAAATGCCCATTCTCATAAGCACAGCATGATCATTTATTTGACTGTTAAACAGGATTAAAGCAGACACTCAATACTACAGTTTTGTAAAAGCTTCTTGCTTTTGCAAAGAAATGAACACCCAACATCCATCCGAGTGTTTGTGAGACGTTTAAGCATGCGAGTGGATGAACGTGAGAGGCGTAGATGTCAGATGCAAGTGTTGGCAAAAACGGAAACTTTCAACCAGCTCTTCTCAACCCTGTCTGACCCAATCAAAACAATATTCAGTGACTCGTCAGGTCGACGCTCCACCTCTTCAGGTATCACATTCAGCGAGACGGGAGTCTGACAGCAGCTAAAGCTCACTGCAATCCTCTTAAAGACATCACGTTCCATCTCTGAACGAAGTGAACTGCAACATCCTCCATTAAGACTCCGATCAGGGCAATCAGATTACTGACCGACGAGGCTGCCGATGCAGCTCTGACACACGGACGACGTTAATGACGAAGAGGAGGGAAACAATTAGAAGAGGAGATAAGAAGACGGGGTCAGAAAATGTGATTACGCAACATACAATACTGGCAAAGAGAGACAAAGTGTAAGAGAGTGGATTCTATACGATGCCAGAGGAAAACATGAGTCACTAGTGAGTAATATAGTTGTGTGTTTGTACAGTCTGGCCACCATATGTCTGTTTTCTGCTCTGTGTGGGCAGTGCTGCAGTTTTTAGCGGCGTGGCTCCAGGGATCACAATGTGGGGCTGAACTGGATCTGTGGTTTCACACTGAATCAATCTATCCGATGGATCGCTGAGAAACGTTCCTGCAGAGGATGAATTCTATCGTCTTTGTTGATCCGTAACTTCTCATCTAGCAACACCATCAGGTTGACAATTGTTTTTTTTTTCACAGCTACAGGATGCATCACTATTGAATTTGGTACAGACATTCATGGTCCACATATGACTTGGATTGGCACCTAATGTACAGACGTTCATGGTTCCCAGATGTTGTTCCCCTTCATTGAACTATTGGTGATCCCGACTTTTCATCCAGCTCCACCATGAGGTTTATATTTGTGGTTTTGAATCATATATTTCTACAACTAGTACTGAAGATGTATTGCCATGAAATTGATTAGACACACATTCATTTCCCCCACAGGATGAACTGTAACAGTCCAAACCAGAAATGCCACTCTGAGCACATACCTCCGCTAAGGTGCAACAGTCTCCTTAAATTCAACCAAGCTTTCACACACTTGGATATAAATACTGACTTTCTTGGTCACTTGACTTCAGCACCAAAGCGCCTCTAAACGTGCGTCATATAAAAGAGGTTGATGACTCCAATAGATTGTGGGTGTAACTCTAAACTGTTTTATTGACAAAGTGTAATCTAAGTCTACTATAGCATCCTACTTCGTTTTTTCTGTTTGTCTTGTAAAGTGTGACTCATGTTTTTTTATAGTGTTGAGTACAATGCCAACATACCATATGCAGTGATCATACAATAAAGTACCCGAGGCCCCAGATGGTGTCCGCACACATGGCTATGGTCCATGTTGGGCGGCAATGCTTGTGTGATGTAGAGCTAAAGGGCACTAATAATGGGAATTGAAACGATTCTATCGCCCTGCATGGGCAGCACTGAGGAAGAGGTGGAGGAGAGACGGTGAGGGAGAATGGCAGAGGAGTAGCCGTCTGCTAAAATATGGCCACTCAGGCTGTAAACATTGATTTGCTAGGGAAGTCCAGAAAACAAAAGCAAATAGAAGCAATAAAAACCTGGGGGCGGTGGAGGGAGGGTAGAGGAGGTGGACTGCACCAAAGTAATGCAAAGAGTTTGGCAGGAGGGCGACACACAATAACATAATGGAGCTGGAGTTTCCATTTCTCCAGCTCTCGGCTTTGTATTTTTCCTTTGCTTTATTGGTTGTATTATGCAGCTTATGAAACTCGACTGGATCTTTTAATCTCAGTTTTATAATTGTATACAGACACCGTTTTACTTTGAATTATTTTCCATGACCTTGGATTAAATATATTATCAGATATTTATCATAATTCATGAGTTTGATTTTTCCCCTTCTTTTGACAGTTGACAAATGTTGCCAGCAAAAACACTGGATATGCCATTTCAATAATTAATTTAACTTGTTTGTTTTATATATTTGATTTAATGTCATTGGATTGATGATTCATTGGATTGATCCTGCATTATAAAGTTGGATTATATTGTCATTCAAGCCAATAAAGGAGGATGAAGCAGAAAAAGAACAAACTGCCCTATTGGTGCATTTCTGAGGTGCTAAGACAGAAAACAGAAGATCTGGTGAAGCAGAGAAGCTCAGGAGGAGAAGAAAAGAAAAGAGGCTGGTTGTTATTAAACTACGAATAAAGGGAAACAGAGGGAGGGGGCTCAGCCTGGCACACCACACCCCCCCCAGATGAAACTGATATTCAGATGGAAATGTACAGTAATAAAATGTCTCTCTTTGGAAGAGATCTGAATTTCCCTTTTGTCTTTCCTTTTATTCCCCCCTCTCTGCCCCTTAATATAAGAAAAATGTATTCTGACATGTGGGCGGGTCGGGTTTCAGGTTGTGAAGGGGACGGGAGCTGGGATTGGCCGAGACGCAGGGCTGCAGGAAACCACAGCATGCGAGTCTGGCTAAGCTGCGGACACACGCACAAAAAAAATTCCAACATCTGTGATCATGCCAAACACACTACACCGCTGAGACGATTCCAACACTATTTTTCCTCCTCGACTGTCGAGAAATTGACTTTAACATTCTCTTCTTGGAAATATGACTGCTGATTGTTTTGAAGAAAAAAAAAAAATACAGAGCAAAGATGAATTAAGAGTTAAGTTAAGAATGAGAGAGGAAAAGAAACAGACTAAAGAGATTATTCTGTGTGCGAGCTCGGCTTGATCTAATGTAGGAAATCGGTTTCTTTAACCATAGCCGGTCTTCGTGAAGGTTTTAAAGAGATTAAAAGCTCATTTAGACGCAATTACATTCTGCGACTTCATATATGCATTTAAGGAAGAAGTTGCTTGTGTATCAGAGTAGCATTCAGTGTAATGAAAAGCTCTTCATAAAATAAATTGTGGAAGACAATGAGAAATGGAACGAAACATCCCTGAAAAGCAAAACCCCATAATCATGAATACCCCCCGCCCCCGAAAAAAAGATTCCAATTTTCAGTTTTTACTCTCCACACATGTTTTTAATGGCTTCTTCAAAGCCTGGAAACAAACACTGGGACGGAGGTAAAGCTGATGGAGTTTCCGTGTTTTAAATCTCATTCTCTCTGATTCGCTCTTTCAAGCTCAAACCTGATCCCCTCTTTGTTTGTCCGACCCCTTTGTCCCGGTGTTCTCTAATCCCCTGATTATAGTCCCACTTTCATTAGCTGCAGACCGTTTCTGCTGAGATGAGCTGTTCTCCACTAATAACAGTAAAACCCACAGGCTGCATATGTCACACTGGGTAGAGTGGTTACCTCCAACACAAGCTGACTGGTGCCACATACGGATTGTTTACGTTTTTCAGCATTCAAGTAATCCCGTGATGTCATACATGGTTCTTTGCAG
Organism: Hippoglossus stenolepis; assembly: GCF_022539355.2. NCBI lineage: Eukaryota > Metazoa > Chordata > Actinopteri > Pleuronectiformes > Pleuronectidae > Hippoglossus > Hippoglossus stenolepis. Next base: position 14,360,816 of record NC_061500.1, read on the forward strand.
ACAGAAATGGCCAAGAGCTGATTGGGCGAACTCGTAATGAAACCACCATGCCAAGGATGTAAACAAATATTGGCTAAGACAACAAAACTGTACCCCAAAGCTAAATGACTCATAAGCTGTGTCTCAATGCTGAGGCTGCATCCTTCAGAGGCTGCATTTGAAGACTGGTTACGTCAGAGACATGTTTAGGCTGTACCATTTCAAAGGCTCCTCAGAATGCCGCCGAGAAATGCTTCCTTTAATCCCAGAGGAACGAAGGCTCCAACGGGTGGGTCCTTCCCAGGCCAACCTATCCCAGGATTCATTGCGCTTCGTTGATGAGCCGTTCTTCAAAGTGGTCATGACGCCAGCAAGCGACAAGACGTCCATTACTTGAGCATCAGGCTTCAACTCCACCGAACAGCTAACGATACATATTGATATAAACATTTTTTTAAAAAAGGCCAAGGGGCACTTTCTCATCAATCAACTGCAGCCCTGTTGCTAGGCGACAGCATATGGGCGTGACAAGCTGGTGACACAGATCAGGTAAAGTCTCTGGAGACCAGGCCGTCTCATTGCGGTCCTGCATTCGCTGTCTATGCAGGCACTGAAGGATACACCCCTCGAATTGAAACACAGCTAGAGACTGTATATAAAGATGGATGATGCATCTGCACGACCTGTTAGAAATGAAGCCAAAATATCTGGGTGCGGCCATTTTACACTTTTGATGTAATTTCGAGCCAGAGTTTGTGCAATCATAAATCTGAAATGGAGCTGCAGTATCGAGGTGCTGTTGATATACAAGATCTACCGTGAGTCCGTCTCAGCTGTCGATCCTGATTTTTTTTATTGCGTCAAGTTACTAATTAAAACACTAGCTAAAATAACAGAAACCATCTTTGAGGAAAACAATTTTGACGTGTACTTTGACTTTTTAGGTCCATGTCTGATCCATTTATGCCCTGTCCCAATTTCTCTCCCTTCGCCCTACCCTAGATATATTATTAATAATAACTTTATTTGTATAGACACATCTGACAGGACAGATTGAACTATTGATCAATACACAGTCAGTCAGCGTGTTTACATTTATTATTTCAATGTAACGTTAGTCCTGTCCTTACTCTCCAAACTTCTGCCCCACACTGAAAACGTTTTAACACGAGCTTCATTTATTGGACACAGCAGTAACTAATGTTAATCGCAGTCCCACTCAGACCGTTTATATGCTTGTTTTGATGGCAGACATTTTTGTTTTGCTACTGGATTTAAATCTGATATTCCACTGGATTTAAACATTTTCTCATGGTTATTATGCAAGATTTACACACTTACATTTATGAGCATTTTACATGCAATTTATGATCAGCAATAAAAGCTCATGATGTCCTGAACATTCTTGAATTCATTCTTTAACACTTGTCTCCATCCATTAATATACTTTCCTGAGTGAGAACAGTGACACATGAGTGCGGAAAGTGAAGTAACATTTTTCTTTCAACTATTCCCTTAATGTATAACAAGCATCATTTCCTCTGCAATCAACACGAGGTCAGCCGACTTACTTCTCATCCATGTTGTCAGAGTTTCTCGATGTGAACGGGACGATCTCACTGCAGGACCTCTCCGTGTCGTCCGCTGCCCCGTTGGCCCTGATGAACGGGTCCAGGCTCCCGTTGATTGACGCGGCCGATGTGCCGCAGTTCTCCAGGTTGAGCAGGTTGAGGTAGGACTCGCCGCAGTCCACCTGCGAGAGGGGGGAGGTCTGCAGCTGCCATGCCGGCGTGGAGGTGATGAGCTGGTCCGAGGTCTGGTTGTAGTGATTCTTCAGATTTAGAGACAGGGACTTTGCTAACGTAGAGACGGATGACTGCTGAGCATCTGGAATAGATGAATAAAATTTGTCTTAATAAGAAAAAGATAAAGTAAAAATCAACCTCAAACCACAACATGTTCTCATACAGGAACTGTGTGTTAGTGGCAGCACTTGGAGCAGCCGTATCTGAGATTAGCTGCAGCAGCATTTTCTATCAGGAGGACTGACATGATTAATACAAGCATGAAACATGATGTGTCAGGTTTAAAATACACACACACACACACACACACACACACACACACACACACACACACACACACACACACACACACACACACACACACACACACACACACACACACACACACACACACACACACACACACACACTTGTCATTCTTATCTTTGTGGGGACCACTTTGAGCATAGACCCTGAAGATTGACGACATTTTGGCTGGACCACACTTGTTCAAAGGCCTGTTTGAAGGTTCAGACTTAGGTTTAAGTTGGGGTTAAAAGGCAGCACTCTGAATGAACTCTATGAGGGGCACGGGCAATAATAAATACAATATATATAATAAATAGTATATCTTGTTTTATTCACACCAATTAAACCCACCCGACATATCTATATATACATATATGGACGCCATAGGGTTTAGGGTTTGACTGAGAGTTTAGACTTTTTAGGATAAGGGTTAGAATTAGGTATGTGTAGTCATTTTCATTCTGACATGACATATCGTTCTTTGAGATGCTGTAAATGCATCTCTCATAAAATCCTTTTCCCAAAATAAAAGTGCAATCAAAATTCTCCCTGAAAGCAAAGTCAGAACGCAGGTCTTGAATACACACCTACAGGATGTGTACTTATATCAACCATGCTAGTGACAACATTCAGGTTCCTCTGAGGATTTATCCCAACGACTGTGGCGATCCCTTTACTCCCCCAGCACCAGCATAATGGTAACATTTGTGATTTTGAGTGAAAGCCGACAATTGTTGGATGGAGTGCAGTGAAATTTGGTTCAGGCCTTGATATTCCCCTAAGAGCGACTTGTAATTACTGATCTAATTACCAATTAGCGATCCACCGACTTTTCACTTAGCAACATCATCAAGTCAAAATGCTGAAAGTATGTGAGCAGTTTACTCAAATCACTGCTTTGTCTCAGTGCCGCCTCACAGAGTCACGACTGCCGTCTGGTCTTGGTTAATGCAATATACAGGCAGACAAATTGAGTATAAAAATTTGCTTTACGACAACAGAAAAAAATTCGACTTGCTCATGGAAATTTCAATTATTTTGAGTTCATTATGACACCGCCGCAGGTCAGAGGATCACGTGAGCAGAGGGTCCTTCAACGTGACCCAGGACAAAGGACAGCTGTGGCTCAGGAGGTAGAGCGGGTCATCAACTAACCAGAGGGTCGGCGATTCGATTCGTCCAGTCCACATGCTGGAGTGTCCTTGGTCAAATCACTGAACCCTAAAGTGCCCCTGACAGCTGTATGCACAGTGTGAAAAGGGCTGCATGGGTGAATCTGTTAACGGGACTTGTACTGTAAAGCTCCTCGAGGGGTTGATGAGACTAGAAAAAGCACAATATGCAGTGCATTTACATTTGGGGTGGTCACCCTACTAAAGGCCACGAGTCCCAGACCACCTCCAAATGTGGTCTGAGTGATCGGATCTCAAATCCAAACTCAAAGCATCTTGGGTGCGTTCACAACTGTACATGGAGATGTCTCGTTGATCAAATCATTCAAAATGCATGTTAGTGTCAGCTTTGGATCGTCTTTCATTTCTTCCTCAATCTTTACTGTTCAAATTGACTGAGGATTTGTGTCAATTCTTACTGTCTGATCAAGACATTTTCAACATTAAAAACAGGCATCTACAATTTTTTCTTATGCTCCTTCCTGGCAGACAGTACTTTTGTCTCATTACGGACAAAAAGTGAAGTGCTCATTTGAAACGTGCCCAGGTGGCACAGAAGGAAAATCACCTCACTTCCAGGAAACTGTGGTTCTGCCCCATCGAGCACAACTGAAATTGTTGCAGACAGGAAGTCAGTGAGGGATCATGGTCTGTGTCACGCATGTCGACATCATCCCCGAGCCAACAAGGGAGGGTGAAACGAGGACCGCAGCAGATATGGGGAGGGACCCTGACCTTGACTTGTCGTGAGTTGGGATGAGTGGTTTCACTGCTCCTACATCACCTCTGCAGTAACTTACTGTGTCCGTTCTCCTGAGGCTCCTGCTGGGGCGGCTCTGGTTGTGCCGTCTTTGGGGAACTGGTCTCCAGCTCTTTCAGCTGCTGCACGAGCAGCGCCAGGTGCTGCAGCAGGTCCCTGTTCTGCAGCAGCAGCTGGTGCACGCGGGCCTGGGCCTCCATACGGGCGGCGGTCTCTGCTGCCATCTGATCCTTCAACAGCTGCACCTGCAGCGGGAAAACAAAGGGCAGGTTGTTTGTGCGTGAACATTTTATTCAATAGCAATTAGATTCATTGTTTGAATAGTTATTATCTGTACCCACTCAATGACAACTCAAGTTTTTGATTTACGATATGGATTTAAAACCGGTTCATAATGCTGTTCTTATCTGTAATCCTTAGACTCAAAGTAATCTTAGGACGGCGTTTTAGGGTTAAGGGTTCCCTCAGAGACATTGATTCTGATAAAGCAGCGCAATCAATAGTATCGGATATGAAAGTAAACATGAATCTGTTGCAGTTCCTCAGATTTTGTTCAAAGGCTTGTGAATCTCTTGAGATGTTTAACAAACATTTGTGCATTTTTAATTTCAGCACAGGTTGTGTTCTCCAATGCTGCACCACCTCTCCTAGCATAACTGTGTTGGTGCTGCCCCCTAGTGGAACACTGTTAGTACAAGACATACAGTGCTTGGGGAAAACTCAACCCATTGAGATTTTATTGTGAATAAATAAATTAATATAGAGGATTTTACAAACAATGATGCATTATTGTGTATTAACTTCATGCAGAAGATGCCACAGGTGTTTTTTCAATCCTCGGGGCACCAAAGTAGAGAAAATGACAGAATCGTGACGAGGATGCAAATTACATTGTGTGTGATAGAGAAAACATGATAAGTCTTAGGTGGGGAAATAATCCCAGTTTTAATTTACACCATCTGCTCCATGTAGTTTTAACTGAACTTAAAATAAAACTAACAGAGTTAAAAGTCAGAGCTGTTGTATGAGCCAAATGTTCAATGATTCATGTTGTGAGCTATATAATGCTGCCATGATTGAGGAGGCTAATCCACAACATAAGTCAGGATCAACTTGTCAGGTTCAGGCTCTGAATTTATAGATGAACCAGTCTGAGGGGAGCTGAAATGATTACTCAGGTGACAGAAAAATAGTCTCAAAATAACTTTGGTAATCATTTAATTGTCTTTTTTCAAGCAAACAAAGATCATATGATGCATTTCTTTGGATAACTTATTAAATTATCTTGACATTTTGGACTTGTCAGACAATCGACGATGGACTCCGAGATTGTTTGACAACAAATGATCCTCTGGGGGAAACGGACAATATTTTGGGGCTTGCAGTGTAGACAGTGTATATCTGTGCCAGGACTGACTTCAGTTCTCTGTACACTATTTACACTCAGACTAAAGTTGGAGTTTAGAGACGACATGTAGGACCAGATTTTTTTACAACTAGCGAGTTGTAAAAGTTGACATTTCTACTTATCTCAATTAACAGCGAATGAATACGTGTGAATATGAAGGCAGATTAATTAAAAAGCCAATATGATGCATTACGGTCAATGTGTTCCACCTCCCTTGCTCTCCACTCCTGGGGGCAACCAGAGGCTGTTCAAAAGTAATTGGTCAAACTAGACAAAATATTGTCCCTCGCAGACACACAACTATACAAGTCCTTATCTGGGCTCTGGGAGCAGTTTGAGGTTTCATTAAACTGAATGATTGATTGAAAACACTAACTGTGAAATGAACTACTGGTGAAAATAACCTCTTTACAGCTACAGTTTGTGCTGTAGGTCGGACAGACTGTTCAGAGATTCTCACTTTGCTCATGATGCGTTTTTGTGCATATCTACATCTGCTTTTTAGACGACCCGCAGTTGACGTCTGCTTCTCACCTGTGCGACGGCCACCTGTGTCTGTTGCTGCTGCTGCTGCAGCTGCTGCTGAAGAAGCTGCAGGAAGTGCTGCGACGCCAGCGGAGTGAGAGACGGAGAGCAGGGGCTGCTGGGAGTGATGCCTTGAGACGTCACAGTGAAGACGGACCGTCGATCAAAGTCCTGACCAGAGACAGAAAAATAAAATCTATATTATTGATGAAGGGAAATATAGTCAAAATTGAATAACGAAGCTGAAGTCATGCGTATAAATCTCAAACATAATTCTCCTGACACACTCAACTTGAACCTTTAAATATAATCAAAGGCCCGGTGGTTTTCAACGTTTTACATTTTTTTAATCCTGGGGATAAGAAGCCATCTTTAGACATTGGACACCAGACCAATGCAATTAACAGACTGGTCAGATAAAAGCCACCCAGTCCTCTGAGCCGCTGAGACCAGGACTGAGAGCCACTGATCTGAAGCCCCCCGGAGCTCCCCGCTGTAACTCCTCATCACAAGTGGAATGATCTCTTAGCTCATTATACCACACACTGTCTTCAGTCTCCTTCCTCTGTGGATTTTAGATCAATTTCTAGATCCTTGATAACACACGTATCCAGAAGAAATAGATGTTGCTTAAGTGGCTTTGCATTTCAGCTTCTACTCACAGCAGGGACAGAGCTATTGTGTATTAATGTCTCCGAAGATATGTGGAAGTGTGTGTGTGTGTCCTTCATCAAACCACTAGAGGGCAAAGTAGCACAATATAAAGTGCAGCACATTCACTTCAGTATCAGAGAGGCTGCCTTAGTTTGTCTTCATCTTCTATGAATACCAAATCCATTTTGGAAAATTCAAAGGTTTTGTCTCTAAAGAGCAGATTAAAAGCTCAAACTTTCAAATCTCTTAAATATGTTATAATTCTATAACATTATAAAAAGTGTATCTCAACTTTGATGCACAAACTTGAGCAACACTTTCTTGAACAGAGCAACTTCCATTTTGAACAACTCAGATTAAAGACACATTTTAGGAGAAATTGTTCCAACTGAACATTTTGAGTGAAAAAAAACAGATTGATTAAATGTTATCAGTGATTTAACTGATAATGAAAATAACCAGTGTAGGGTTCTCTTTTCACCATTGAATAGCTTTTCACTTTTTAAAAAGATACAGAATGCAATTGTATACCTTTTTAATGGATATACTGGTGAAATGATAGAAAAGATCTGGGAATCATGAGACCTGCAATTATAAACATTTTAGTTGGACTTCCGAATTCTGAGTATAACTATTCAATAAGCATGGCCTTGATGTACATAAATGGCAGAACATTGAGGCTTTGACACTTTTCCCATTATGAGTCAATAAGCATCCAAGCAACTGTAGTAGTATGCACATCAGATGGTGTTGTAGCAAACACATGGAAGATATTCCAGAAGCAATATTTAAGACATGATTATAAACTGAATGGGTTTAAATACTAATTGGACTAAAAAGCTTTGACTTAACCACCACAGACACTGAGATGTTTATTTTGTCTCCCGATGCGTCGCCTGTTTGTAACAGCATCTTGTATATTATGCATCTTCTGGCCAGTCTCCCTTTTCGTTATCCTCATCTCCTTTGCTTTCATCTCTTTCTTTGCTTCATCTCTTCCCTCACTTCTTTGCTTATCTGCAAGGAGCAGATGCTCCTGAACCCTTCGTGGGATTATGGTGCCGTTACTCAGAAATCAAAAGGGAACAGATTGGGGGGGTTTGGGATTAAGTGTCCCCTTTTTACAGCCAGCAGGAATATTCAGGTTCCCGACTCGAATCCCACTCTGTCTTTTTTTTTTTATCAGTATGGCTGTGTCTACCACACTCGCTTTGGTGACAAATCCAAAAAGGAGCAGATCATGACACGCTAGAAGCCTGCAATGTTCACATCTTTTTCATCCTGTCATACTCAAAATATCACTGAAAGATCATCATCAGTTCCTGATTTCATGAGGATTCAGAGTCTGCCAAGATATCGTTTAATCCAACGCACGAGTGACCGGGTCGTTTCATATCTGCAGCATCTCCTGCCAACCTGGAGCTGTGTATGAAGTCATGAGAGCTGCAGTCAATGATCTGGTCAGGTGCTGCAGAAGATGACAAAGCACTGCGCTGTACTTTGATGGTTTAATGATCCATTTGGCAGCGCTGTGCCCAGATAATAGCATCAAAACACACTCCAGCCAAAGTAATGAATCAACAGAGCCCAGTCGATATCCTGTAGCTGTGAGGACAGAAGCAGTCAGGAGCAAAAAAAAAACACTCCCCAAAAGTGGGAGCTGGTGCTACCTCACCCTCCAGTGTTGACAAAGAGGAACTTTCACTGCAGCTACAATTAGAAGTAAATGTCATGAGTGTGGTGTTTATGATGAGTGTTGCTGCTGTGAGGCTTTGGCTGTTCAGTGGCCGTGACAAGAAATGTTGCCACAATAAAAGAGGATTGTAAAGGTTCAACGGAAGCCCCTGGCGGACGGTTGAGCAGCTTCGGAAACCCCCTGCACCTTTCTGACAGTGGAACTGGGTCAGCTGTGATTGGACAGCTGAGCGGGGGGTGACAAGGAAGGCAGGATTTCAACTCCTGCCATTTTATATTCGCAGCACTTCATCTCTAAGGAGGAGTGCAACATTATGAAGACTGAAAATGTTCCCTGTTACACCCATATTTGAACAATATTGCACCTTTCACGTTCACTTTCCACCTTTTCTCTGACCCCCACCCAGCTCTCTCCACACCGGCATCACAATCTTGCTCAGCTGGAGTATCCAGGCTCTAAAGCTGAGATCACTCATGACTGTTCCCAGGACAAGCCGAGGCCCAGTGTGCTGGAAACTTCAGTGGATAGGGAATTGGAAAGAGAATGGCCATTTGGCCCAGAGGCAGGGTGGTCAATTCCTCCCAACATCTGTATTATGAGCGATGCTAGAATGCATAAGAAAGGAGGTGGACCTGCATCCTAAAAGTGACTTTTTAATGATTCCCTCCAATGCAAGGTATCTTTTGAATTCCTCTTCGATATGCAGTATTTTCCTTTATATACTGTGCGGGTCACTTAATTTGATGATTTTGCTCAACTGCCATCTCCAACCCCCGGGAAGAGGAACTACGGGACTGGGAGTATTAATTACACATCTGGCTGACAAAAATGAAATGGAGTTCCCCAAGGTTCCAATCGGGGCCCTTTTTTGTCAAACATCTACATGCTTCCACTCGGTCAGATTATGGAATAACAAAATGTTTGGACAGTTTTGCAGATGACAAGTGCATTTAACCAATCAATGCCTAGAGCTCAGTTGGTACATTAAACACTAAATAACAGAAACCTACTGTCACCTTAACATAAAACTTTATGTATAGTAGTAGTAAATAAGACAAATAAAATGTGTCAAACCCATGACACAGGTTCAATTAATTTTTTCCCCTTAGCAGTTAAATATTGTGTCCTAACAGTATCTTACCATGATGGTCTGTCCAGGTTTCACCACATTCAGTTCAGCCAGACTCTGCAAAATTTCACTGACGGCCTTTTCACACAGTGAAGTGCCGGCCAAAGAATCCTCTCCTCGCCTTCCTCCGTGTTTGCCCTCCTCCTCTTCCTCCCCTTGCTCTGCTCCTGTCAGTTTACGCCCTGTAGAGGGAAATGGACAAGACAAGTAGCAAGAAACCATCAGCCTCTGGTTTGTAATTTTGGGATTAATAAGAGAAAAAAAGAGAAGCATTTTAGGAAATATGCTTCTGTCTCTAGAGAAGACTGATATCTCTCCTGTGTCTATGCTTAAAAGCTATCATTAGCTAAGCTCAGCACAAAGATGGAAAATGGGGAAACTGCAAACCAGACTGTCTTTCTAAAGCTCGATGAAATACGTTTGTTAGATTATTTAGTAAATAGAACTGGACAGAAAGAAATTGTTTTACAGGAGGTTGTATTAAAACTATGTCTTGTTCCAGGCGACGCAAACCTGACCAGCTGATTGCAACAGATTCAAATGTAATGCTACCGATCGCCCGAATATTGGAGAGTTCTTGTTAAGAGAAGGTCTGAATATGCTAACACTTACTGAGGGCTACAGATTTAGTGCAATTCAAAATACCAAAAATACAAACACATTTGAAAGATTGATTTCTTTCTGGAAAAAGTTTCAAATTATTAGAATTACTATCAAATAAATACACAGAACCCACCTTTATATTACACTGATGCCACATGTCATGTTAATTTACTGCATGAATACAGTTTCTATACTAAATGCAGTTTGTGGACTTCAGCTCTCTTTTAAAAGCTGATATATCCAACTTAGTGGTACAATAATGAATAAGAGTCTAGGAAAGCCGTAGAAACATGGATGCCTTAATTTATATAACTAAACCTTTAATTAATGCTATGTTGAGCACACAGTATTTTACTCTCACGATCTCCTCTGCCTGTCACCAACTCCAGCCCAATGTCAGCTAACTATTCATCCACTGTGCAAATTACAGTCATTACTGGGACCAGTGACAGCTGCTCTGCTGCTGCTGCTTCCCACTGATGTGAAAGTTAGAATCCAGTTACTTCTCTCCACCTTGAAACATGAAGGCCTTTATAAGCAACTCTCAAATCAAGATTATGTCTTAGATCTGAACACCCCAGTGTGACCAGACAACCATGTTGTTAGATCACTGAGCTGATTTAAAGAGCTACTGAGGTGTGATGGTTCCAATTAGGCCATAAGGAGGCAGTAATCAAACTGAAGGGGAAGGTGGAGGATGGTCGTCATGTGAACACAATGAAGGTTCATAAACACCATGTTTTCCACAACAACATTGTCCAGTGGTAAATATAAGGTGCTTCTCTGAGAACAATAGTTGTATTGTTTTCGTGAGAAGCCAAAAATACTTTCTTATACTCAATTTATAAATGTTATACGTAAGTAACTGCAGCTTTTAATTGTTACAGAATTTTGCATTTCGGTGTCAACACTAAAGCAAGACACCAGATATAGCAACATGTGCACATGGTCTCTCTCACACACACATTTAGATAAGAGCCTTAATTAATGTGTTTACCTACTATTTAATGTCAAAATGGCTGCATCATCTACCAACATATCAATTTCAGAATGTTCATTACCTAAAAACCTGAAAGATCGAATGTCACTCAGTAGAGCACTTACCTCTGCTAAGGCCCAACAGACCCCTTATGAAACATTTAAATTGACATGATCTGGATTATTAAACCTGTTAAGGAATTTGACCATCCTCACACATTACTGTATATGCCACTATATATTATGTATATAATGTGCATCAAGCCTACATTAACATCTTCTGTATAAGACATCAGCTGCTGCCTGAGTTCTCCTTTCACCAGCTTCCAGAGAACTTCCATAACACCTGTCAACTATCTTGATTTATGGTTCAGATGATTTCTTCACCAAGATCCAAATGTTATTAACTTAACTTCCTATCCTATATTAAATAAAGTCTCAGGACTCTCCTGAGTGAAGCTTAGAGTTTTAAACTCTTCATGAGCAGAGCATGATAAACACATTTACAATCCTGAGGTAGAACAGTACAGTTTTCACCTCCTCACTGTGCACGATGCATAAGCAATATGTTGATTTATATTGGACTTTTGTTATATTGCCATTTATAAAAAATAAATAGTGATTATTGATATGGTTTTATTGCCCAATACAATTATTTGGCATCCTGAACCAAAAATAAATGTAAACAGAAGCAGGTATCAGATCATTTTTACACGATTTTAGTGCCTGCTTTAAATAACATCTTTTAAAATTCTCTAATAATCATTTGCATTTTATTACACACTTCTTTGCAGTAATGAAAATCTGTGATATTATTACCCAAAATGTGTATTATATGTGCAGAAATACCCTGTGCATAGCAGTTAAGGGTAAAACACTTCAGGTAGAGCTCACCATCACTGCTGGGCTCCTCTGTTGATTTATCACTCTGCCCATCGGCCTGTCCGTCTGCATCCTGCTCAGCGTGCTGCAGACTGAGCTTGTGGCACACCTCGAAGGCCTGACCCACCGTCCGCACTATACGCATGGCCTGAGTCTGACAGGGACAAGAGGGAGAGATGTTAAAGATAAAAGGTGACAAGTTAATGTTTAGAGGATTCAGAAATAACGCATCTCATCACTCCAACAAACACCACAGCACTGATCAGTGTTGTTCTTTTACAACCTGCTACCACTTTGGACAGACTTAATATGCACAGACGCCATCATCCTTGGCTTCACTTCTGCAGGACATCATTATTACAGCTGACTGATGCTAGCAGACCTCCAAGCCAGGACAGCCGTGACTTGCAACAACTGCAGTAACACACATACAGCTTCAGACAGGTAGAAAGAGATGTGCAGTCGGGATCCTTCACCTCGAGTGCATCCATTGACGTGCCGTGCGAAGCCACCGGATATTAACTAATATTAACACCAAGAAATTTAAGATGAAATTTAAAAACTAAAATTGATTAACTCGGCTGACAAATTCAGGAAATTCATTATGGAGTAAAAAGATAATGGAGAATGCAGACTACAGATAACCTTCAGTCACAGGCAGCTGGACACAAAAAAGGGAAATAAATCACTTAACATGCCTCAGGGCTGGTTTAGATTAAAGTTACTGATGCTGCTGTAAAATAACTCGTCTTAAAACAATAACCCACATTAGTCTGTTGTTCAAAGTTAAATGAATGGTTAAACATTGACTGATAAAGACAGAAGACGTGTCTCCGCTTCCTCTCACTATCCAGAAAAGAAGCCAATATATCTTGGACACGAAAGCTGCCATCTAGTGCATTTAGAGCCAGATCGGGAGTCAGTCTCAGCTGTCAATCATCCAACGTTGCACCTGGCGTTTACAGCATTAAATAACTCATCAAAATCATATTTGCCACAAACATTAACACTAGGACAAAGTGATATTGAAAGTGACAGGAACCAACTTATAAACTGTATTTGACATGTACTGACTTTTTAGTTTGGTCCTATCCACTAACATGGGGGGGGGGGGCAGATTCATGGGGAGATAAAGCAGATTCATAAAACCACATGATACAGCTGCATCAAATTGTGCTGCTCTGGGCAAATTCACATCTTTCTTTTGACTCTTGTATCCAATCATGGCCGTTCAAAAATTATCTTAGCGTCTGATCAAACTGACAGGAAGTCACTGCTCCCAGCCAAGAAACAGAAGCACATACGAGTCTGCAAAACTAGAAGTTCTGCCCTTTTCTCAGATTAAATAAGATACAGAATGTTGATCGAGTTCTAGGAATGCTGGCAAGTTTATTTTCAGTCAAAGCTAAACTAATGACCTCTTGTTTGATATTCAACACAGACCTATACAGGTACCAATAATCAAATTAATAGTTTAATATTGATTATTGGTCTATTGCTTTGATGATAAAGGTGTAAATCTGAAAGTGCACATCTACAGTGAGGAAGTGTTCGGCTGCACTTCTGCTGTACCTTCTTCTTGGATTTAAACACGTTGCATCTGAAGGAGTTATTGGAGCCATCTCGTGCGATGTAGCTGAAGATCTTTAAGTCCTGGGAGTCATGAGACACGTAGAAAATCCTGCAACACACCACAGCAAATGTATATACTGAGCAAAAGTTACAAACACCAACGAATGTTAAAGCTGGGACATGATCAACTATTTTCGCCACCACGACCTAATGCAGATATAATTCGTAAAGGAATATTTACAGAAACATGCCACTACTCTGCTGCACGGCCCTGGTGTCTTATACTGGTTCCTGAGCACCACCACAGTAAAGTGTAGCAGCAAACAGGCAGAGCAAAGGGTCAGACCTGCATCTCTATCTGCTGCTGCACTGCTACAACACATCCTCACTGGGAGCCAGGCAAACAAAAGACACCATATCACACACACGCACACAAAACGCACACAAGGAAAATTATATTTATCACACAATCTCTTGGGGTGTGGCTTCGGATCCTCCCACAGATACAGTATGTGAATCATTTACAACACACACCTTTAAGAGTACACATAGATATTTAATGTTTAGCCACTTTAAAGTGTCTTCCTACTGCTTCTGATCTCTGAAATGTAAAAAACAGACTGACAGTTTCACAGCTCTCACCACAAATCACTTTAATATCTTCTATTTTATTATTCAAATATTTCCATCTAGTATTATTTTGATCAGTGACTGAGAGCCTCACAGGCAGGCAGATGATTGGCTGACAGGCTCCACCACAGTATAACTCAGTAAAATGGGATCGCTTACTGTGATGTTTGTCAGGCTGAAACTTTGTTGTACTTTTGTCTCTAAACACCAAACAAAATCTGAGAGCACCCCCCCCCCCCCATACTTAACATACAGTATGCTCGACCAACTACATGCACAAGCTTTACATTTTTCATGATGCTGGCTTAGGCATGTAACTGCATTTGGCTTATATAGAACATTCAAGCGCATCAAGTCCTGAATAGTAAAGTGCATACGATGGCCTAAAGCCTCAGCTCATAGTTACAGGGCAATTTCCACTGTATTATTTACCGAGTGCATGTTTGATCCACTAGGTGCAAAAATGCGAAGATAATTACTTTTGAATACAGAATAAACCCCCATTCAATTATCACAGAGAGAGACGTGTGACTGACCTGTATATGGGATCCTGCATGATCAGCATCTTGCTCTCATCCCAGGTCCACTCTTTCCTCTGTAAGAAACAAGATCATGCTTACCCACAGAAATCACATATTTTATCCTCATTTGCAAAAGCTGGAGAGCTTTAAATCTGAAATACTAAAAGATAATTTCTCCCCTCAGGTGGAATTCATCACTATATTCTTACCTTCTGTTTCTTCCTCAGTAGGATTTTAACTCCGTCCACAGACACCACGATGCTCACTTTCTTCTTCTTGATGTTCTTGGCCTTGAATTCATACTGAGGAAGCAGACAGGAAAGAAAAAAAAAAAAAAACTATGAATATTGGTATTAGAGGAAGTGATAGGTTGTCTTTATCAGCTGATTTGTTTATTTTAAATATAAGAGGCATTAATTACCCATTGGGAGAATAACAAAAATGCGTAAACGAACAAGTTTCACCAGAGACTAAAGATCTAGCTATACACCCCCCCACCGAAAATCACAAGAATGACGTATGATTTACAGATACATTTACACTAGTAGGCCGAAAGCAGTAGCAAGCAAATTATATCCATTTTCACAAGAGGTAGCAATAGCACAAACCAAACAGAGTGGAATAACAACAAAGACAAAACTATACCATAAGAAATGTATTAATTTGGTAGTGGACAAGCCCCCACTACCCAGATCAGTGATGCACAAAAGAAAAGACCACAAAGAACAGAAACCCACACGAGTTGTAATTTAATAATACATTTATTTCACAGACATGAAAAGCAAATTACAGTTTAGACAAACAAAATACAACCAAAACCAAACACAGTGGAAGGCAGGGAGAACAACATAGTGCAGCCAGACCAGGTGAAACTCTGGTGATCAGACTCCTCCCATCAGACTCCTGCTCACAGAGGGTGGTCAAACGAGAAGCCCCAGCACAGTACACAATCTGTCCACCAGAGAGGGCTGGACTGCAGAGTTATTTTTACACCAAATGTCCACAGGATGAACCTGGGTGACAAATCAAATATTTGTTTATATTTTACGAGTTCACGTTACAAAACATCAATATTGGCTGATCACTTCTTGGATTTTTATTGAACTCTTAAATATTGAAATTAGGTTGTCTATTACATGCTTGGATTATTTGTACACAACCTATATAGGCCTACACAATTTATAGTCCAAATATATTCCATCAACTGGCATTGTCATATGATGAAAAGCAACAAATATTGATATAAGAGTGGCTGGAAGCAGCACAGTTGGGAAACCTTCCCCTGAAAGTTACAATTAAACAAGTCAGTTTTTCAAATCTTGCTTATGAATTTTCTTTTGATCAACTAACCAATTGTTCCACCTTAGTGTAGAAGCGCGTGCTCATACACACACTAGTGACACTGCATACGGAGTGAGACTGATCAGAGCGTACGTCCTGAGCCCATTTGGCACGATGACAGAACTAAGGGCACAAGTGGGAACCATCCGTCAGCATTAAAACATGATCTGCGCTGCACTTTAATATATCAGCACCTTTTAATAAACTGGCAGCTCACGTACGAGCCCTGATAAAGTCTGCTGAATATTCGCAGCCAAGCCAACCACCGAAAAAAAACTTTTCTGCAGCTCTGAATGCCAGAGACAGGAAGGACAAGGAAAATGGAGGACAAAGACAAACAGCAACACTTAAAACATAATACCAAAATCTAACTGATTTCCAGTTTAAGTCTAAATTGCTAGGTGAACTACATCTCTGCTTCTCAAGGACACAAAAACAAAATACACCAACTGAATTAAACATTTGAAGTGAAAAAAAAGCGAGGACGCTGGTTTGCCTCTGCTCTGTTTGCTGAGTGGTTCACAACAGCCGTGTCTGCACCGAACACGTTTCTTCACAAGTCTGACCCGTCCACTCGCATCAGCCTCACTTTTTAAAAGTCAAGCTGGGTTCAGCTCTAGCTAACAGCTATCAAGGCCTGCGGTGGCACTGCAGGGCCGAAGCCATGTGGTGAGAAACAAAAAGCTTGGTTCGGAGGTTGAGCTGTTTCACCCACATTAGACGAATTGTACAACTGGCATTAAATTGGCATTAACAGGACACGGACATTAGCCAAGGCAGGAAGGTGCCGACGATATTGAAAAATATGAATTGCCTTACATAAATGATGCAGCAGGAGAAAGAAGCCAAAACCTCTGAAGAACAATCAAAAGAGCTGGAAGCTGAACTGAAGCACGAGGAGACAAACTGAGGCCTAATTAAATACAGGTGAAACCCATGAGGGAGGGGAAACCAATCACAAGAGCAGGAAACCAGACAAACACAGGAAGTGACACACAAGGAATTTCAAACTACAGCAGGAAATAATCACACGGTCCAAACCGTTGCTGAACCAAACAAACAGGAACATGATGTTGAGATAATATAATAACCTGAAGAATATACGTGACGAAAACCTTCAAATATGATCATAATATTTATATTTCTTTTTAGCTCTGATCATGATATTTTTATTTAGTTATGATCATTATATTTACATCTGTATTCATTTCTGATCATGATATTGAAGTTCAGCATGCTTGTTGTTCACTGTGACTCCTGACTGCACAGATGTGACAGAGAAGAAATCCGGAGCTCAGAGAATCGTGAGGATTCACATCAGTTCTGGATCTTGGCAGGAGAATAAAACAGCTGTTAACGTGGGTCTGTCCAGGTGCAACAGAGATTAAAGCTGTGTCACTTTAAATATTGCTGCAGCAATGAATTGCAGGACGGCATTTTTTTCTTTCCTTTCGTAATGAATGATGTGTTTCCTGTGCTAAAGGAGATAAGATAAGAAGCATAGAAACTCCCTTCCTTATAATTTGGAGAATTCAAGCAGTCATGCCTTTTATCTTTATACAGTCTATGAACCTCAAACTGGCGATGACCCTCAAACTCACTTCAAGTCTCAGTAAAGCTGACTGGAGCTGCGGATTCAATTAATTCTCTGTAAGTTTATTGCTATGAGCTGTCTCAATGTTTTCACATAGCCGTTTGATATAAAATAAAAAATCAATTTATGAGCACTTTCCAATTTAATTTCATTTCCAAGTTACATTTTGTACTATACAGCAAATAAAATTAAGCTCAGGTCATTGGCCCATGTTATGTTTTTCACTGCTCCTGCAGAGAGCAGCACTTCCTACTGGAGCCAGCAGAGTTTCACCGAAAATAATAAATGTCCACTCTGATGCCAAAATGTGAACTTACAGTAAAAGTGAATGGTCTTCTCTCCAGCCAGAACAAGATGTTAAGGGAGGAGAGGATGAAATGTTTAAGAGCAAAATGACTGCCAGCATGGAGACAGGGCAAAGATTAAGAAAGGAGGCGAGGGAAGATGGGAGGTGAGGAGATGGGAGGAGACAGGAGGAGAGGAGGTGAGGAGGTGTTGTTATGTAAGGACCTCCTGCAAACTGTGACCTTTTAACACAGCGACACAACCACACCATGCAACAAACAGCTGAGCATAATGAACAAGTCAAAACCCACCGGACACGACTAGTTGGGCTCTTTATTTGTTCTGTGTGAGTAGGACGTGTCCTCAGTGTGTGCGAATGTGTGCACACTGACGAAGCTGTTGTTTGTCACAGGCGTTCCCACCTCTACGTCTCCATACGTTCTCTTGTGCCTGCTTGAAATGCCCGGCTCTCCCTGCCCTGGATGCATGGTGATTAATGCTTCGGTCTCTAATTATACAGAGCTGGATCCAGAGAGAGCTGATTAAAAAGAGAAAAGAGCGGGAGAAGAGGAAATGCACCACAGAGACCAAAGAGAGAGAGAGAGAGAGAGAGAGATAAATGCTACACAGGGTTTACAGAGGAGGCATGGAGATAATTTGCTGCTGCAGAGTGAATTTGTTCAGTGTTGAAATTCAATCAAAGTGTCAAAGTGTGAATCCAAAAACCAGACGGGCATTATTTCTCTCTATTGCACTATATGCACATGAAAACCCACTTGTATTTCGGACGCAGTGTTTGCTCTGATGGGAATAATGAGATGAGGCAATTCAAAGAAAGGCTGAGCAGCATCATAATTTCTGGCCATCAACCTGCCAGACGACCTGTCTGCTCAAACTGACGACTGAATGCATTCATTGGCAAAGGAGCAGCTGATAGTGTAAATCCTTATACTTCTCCTATAACCTCAAATCAGTTGATCATGTTTCTGGTGAGTTTGGTTTTAATTAGTTATTTGACGTCATAAAAATAGGGTGAAAGGTTATGATTGACAGCTGAGACTGACTAACGTAACAGTCGAGTGCGTATATATGGTGTTTGTGTGTGTGTGTGTGTGTAGTGTGTATGTGTAGCACCTGATATGTGTAGCAATATAGAGGACTGGCAAATGGGTAAATATATTGTGACTCTTACACATACTGTACTGGTTGGGTATCATTAGGATTTTATCAATACCAATACTGTTAATTGATGCAGATACTTATTGATACTACTTTATAATTTGGATGCTCTCAACATCGATTAATTTAGAGTTGTGTGCTGCACCTAAGCCTTAAAATGGGGAAACAAACTCTTGCAGCCTTTCCTCTGTCAGGGTGTGTCAGACTTTTACTGTGCCCCCCCCCCCCGGCAGCTCCACTGTGTTGTGGAAAATCTGCTGATCAATGGTCAACTCATCAGCGAAGAAAAGTGTTCAGGAGTCCTTCGATGTCTTATGCTGAAATATTTATTGAAGCTTGGCCAAGGAGAAGCTCAGAATCCATCAATACAACAACTGTGCGTGATGTCCTCTCACATTCTCAAGTCTCATCTCCGGTGGTCTCACTTACAGATCATTTAGTCCATTGGTTTGCTAGTTCCTAAACAAGTAAATGTACTTTCTAGTTCTGGAGACAGTATTGCTTACGCAGTCTCATATCTGTGGTGTCTATAGGGAGTGAACCCTTTGACCTTGGTCAATGCTCCCTCACTTCCCCAAACATGACAGACAGCTGCACCACGTCTCAAGGGAGAGGAGACAGTGTCTCTGAAAATTCAATAACACACTGCATTGAGGATGCTCCTGCATGGTACAAGGCATCGGGGTCTAATATTCGTCTGCCCGAATCCTGAAGCAGTGGCTGTAATAATTCTGCAGCAGCGGGATGCAAAGCGGAAACCCTGAACGCAACAGGAAATATCAAAAGCAGCCCAATTTGTTCAGACTGACCAATGAGGAGGCGGTACCAATTTAGTGCTGGTTCTCGATACGCATCTCCAACAGTACTGCATACTGAGGCCTTTAGCTGCTAAGCTCACACTAGTTTTTTAACTGTGCAGCCCTGAAACACAGCCAGATACGATATCTGGAGAAAACACACTCACATCAACAAAACACCAGTTTAATCCCAGTCTGGGTGAGAAGAGACACACTTTCTATACACCGATGACCCACAAACCACAAAGTCTAACACACCTGCAAAGCCAAGCTGCTACCTTTACTAACGCATCAGTGTCACAACTCTCACACTGAGCTCTTTTATAATTCACACTTCATGCCAGTGTTCTGCGGCGGCAAAATGGGATTTTGCAACTTCATCCAAAGTATGAAATTTTTATATTTTCTCTGCTTAAGTGCAAAGTGTTGTGAAATATTCAGGCTTTTAATGCACTTGCATTGTTGTGTTGTTGTTTTTCCCTGGTATCAACAGAGGAACAAACAATCAAAGAGCTCATGACAAAAGTTCCCCCTGTAAACCCCGAGCACGTCAGCTCAGAAAACTTTCAGCGAGGCGCGGAGGCGTCCCAGAGAAGAGCTCCGTTCACTGTAGTCCGCCGCTTTAGACCCTGAACTTCTCTGAATCGTGTTTGAGAGATTTAGGAAGACAGACTTTAGGAATAATACATGAGCTGTAATGAAAAGTGTATGACTAATATGTGGATTGAACAGGCACGCAAAGCCTTATATTTATATTTTATTTCATTATTTCACCTCTCTTCATGTTTTCTTTATTGTACCGCACTCATACTTGACTCGATTTGACATAAGCTCTAAATTCTAACATGCTCTTCAAAGGTTTGTCTTAAAACCTTAAAACTGCACCTTAAATGCTGCGGCAGTGCTATAGCAAAGTTCCGGCTCCACACAGACACAGGGAGAGTATTTATTTCAAATCCTCCTCAGTTTGGGTGTTTGCATTTCAGACTCATCAGTCTCCCCAGACAGCGTGACAAATTCCAGTCGGCGTTGCTCTCTGCGGTCTATTATGAACGCGTCTGACGGGGCGCTGATGTTGCTGTTGCCATGTGCACAAAATGAGGAAGCGGAAAGCTGGCTCTGATCCCAGTGTTATAAATTTAAAACGGCCTAAATAGATGACAAGATCAAACTGGGGGAGACGAGAGGTCATTCTCTTTTTATTATGAACATCAGAGCAGGCAGCGATAAGCCGAATAAAATGACTGTTTAATAAGTGACAGTGATCAGGAGCTGAGGGAGACGGCTTCATTTGCTTTAAGCTCCTTCATGTATTCACCTCTACGCTGTGTAACTATTAGATCAATTATACAAAATGAGACCGTCACATTGAAATTGGCTTCATGAAGCGACAATGTTAACTGAATATATAACCACCGGTCCGACATTAAGCTTCATTCACTATCAGTTTCATTATTCCACTATTGAGAGTCTAATCTCGAAGGCAAGGATAATTTATTTGTGTATGTTATCACAGAGGTCATTCAATGTGCTTCACAGAGATAAAAGAAGCATAACAGTGAAGATCAGGAGCATAAACAACATAAACAAATGGTAAAACAGTGAAAACATTTCTTTTTATGTATTAAAACTGATTATAAAACCGGTCATGTCTAATACGGTTCAGGATTAAGTGATTTTGTAAATTAGTAAGAAGAATATGTAATAAAACAGCAGTTTCTAACTACTTTTTAAAGCAGGTTATAGTTGCTTATGAATTATGGAAAGAGTGATGCTCTGTAACCGTTGGGAGGCAAACTTGAATGAATAAACAAAATTAAATAAATAAATAATTTGAAAACTGACTTAGTGTAGATCCAAACTTAGAAACTATTATCAAACACAGCGTTTTCAACAGGTATGATAAAAAGTTTGATAACGTCTTCATTGGCGCCTCGACACCAAATCACACACACTCATGCTAATCTAATCCAACTTCAAAGAACATGAGTGGCAGGAGGCTCGAGTCTCAGAGGAAACTGTGTCCCAGAGACATGAGCGACTCCAGACAACTCCAGTGTTGTAATGTTGTGACGTCCTCTTTCCTAGACAGGTAGTGATGACTGGCAGCTCTTCCAGTCATCACTAACGCTCCTTCACTTAATGTTATTTGGTTCTGACTTGAGAGTCTTCAGAGGGATTTCAACGGAAAGGCTGGACAACTTTCTTCTCCCCTGCTGTTTGTGTTTATTTCTAGAGAGAATAAACAAGCAGGATTTCGGTTTTTGCAAACCAAATCATGGAATAAGAAATTACGGGTAAAACCCCCACTCCACTTGAACAATCCTGAAAAGCAGTGGAATGCAGGGTGCGTTGTGGGTCATTGTTGCTCCCTGTCGTACCATTGAATCCATACAGGAGTCCACAATAGGCCCTATAGATCGCAACCTAGCAACCCCTTCATTACAATTCCCAGGATTTGGGGAGCTCCGAGGAATTTCGCTGCTTTTTTTCCTCTCAAATCAGTTCACAAAGAGATGACTGTTGGGAACAGAGCGGAGCTGAGAAACACAACAGCTGCGAAAACAGCCTGGCATTTAGCACCGGGAAAAAAAGATTTCTTGGAAATCAAAAGAAAGCGTGAAGCGAATGTGAAAAGCAATTAGCGAATTTATTTGTTAAACTCCAACTGCGTGTGTGCTTGTTTTTTTGGGGGGAGAAGGAAATCACCAATCAGGCAGCTGCGTTTTTTAGAATGTTCCGTTGATTGAACAAAGACTTGGCGCTAAAACTGACGCTAAATCTGCCCCTCTGCCTGCGTGTGGTATTTTTCAGACAAGCCTCTCGGCCTCGTGGCCAAACCCCGAGGATGGAGTAACTCCTGTGACAGGGGAGGTTGCCCAAAACCTCGGGAGGGAAACTGGCACGTCTCATCGTTAGTCAGCAGAGTGTGTATGAGGAAGCAATTACCTCGACAGTCACCACTGACAACGACCTTGGCCCACATCAGAAACGGTCAGGCGTTTGTTTGACTTAATACATGTGTGAAAAAGAGAGAAGGGAGGAGATGCAGCAGCTCGACAAGCAAATAAAACGGGGGGGAAAAAAAGCATCTGTGTGTTTATGTATGTGTGCGTGCATTTAGATGCTTGCCGCCGCCCGTCTACGAAAGTGGCTTCCGCCTGAGTGCAGATATTATGGATTGGACTTGTGAGCCGGAGTCTTTTGGCAGCCTCCAGTGAGCAGCAGCAGTCTGGTCCTGTGGGAGATGGAGCGCTAACGGGGAAAAAGGCCCGCTTAAAAGGCTGCTTAGGGGGGGGCTTCTCCGTAACAGCAGGGTCACACGCGAGACTGGAATCTGCTGCAGCGGCGTATAATCACTGGGGCTTTTATTATGAAGGAGTTTGATGCAATTAGGATTAAAAGACTGTTGTGTTTTTAATAGCAATTCATTTTTGATTAGCATGTTTATTCTTCTTCTTCTAATTATTATTATTATTATGTGGTGGTAATTTCTGCTGAATAAAGAGCAAAGTCAAAGCTGGTCTTTCTGACATTTAATTTAGCACCTGCAGATGGACTCACAACACATCACGAACAAAAGATGCTAAATTGAGCAAAGTGAAGAAGGGACATCAATGATTTATACCCGTTGGCTGCTGGGTCACACACTGAGCCAGGCGCTGTCAACACTTTGAGAACAAAAACAATACTTTGGTGGTGGCGAGCACTGCAGATCCTCTTATCTCTCCTGTCCTTGGACACGGAGTCATATGCTGGCGCTTACACAAGTGTGTTGTGTAAAGATTGGAAAGAATGCCGTGTCAGATGAAAACACCATGAACCCTTTTTACAAAAGAAAATGAATTACGTAAAGCTGAGGAATTAGACTGTTTGATACAGATATCAATGAAGCTTAGTGTAAGTTCAATCGGGAAGATTTCTCTACGTCTCATTCATCCACAATTCTCTTTCGTGCTTCCCGCTTCTCCCCGACTGTTGGGTGTTTTTGATTTTGCCAGGATCTCCATCAGCCAATCAGGTGGTTGCTGTCAAACTTTTCCCCTTCATCCCTCATCAACTGCCATTTCAATGATTCGCTGTGACCATCCTCCTCCTCCCCAGTCACGTCCAGTCTCTAATATCCAGAGCCCTGTTCAACCTCAGTCCACTCATCTCATCAGATCCTCAACATCCTCTAGATCCCTTCAATCACCACCAGTGTCTAGACCCCTGAAGGGTTTCCTGTACTATGCAGCCATGTCTTCTTTCAACCTTGATGACATCACGAGGGGTCTAGGCCCCGAATAAGATTTAAATCACATCATTTTCAATCTTATTGTGCATTACAATACACTTTGTTCATTCTTTAAATGAAGTCTCTCCTGATTTAAAGATGTTATTATTCGACCTGTCCAGGGTGGGATTGACCTCAGCTGCCCCCACAACCCTCAAAGGATAATCAGTATAGATAATGTATTATTATCATTATTATTATTATTGTCATTTCTTAGACAGATGAACAAGCAGCTGGCACTGACGCTGCACCAGCTCCCCTGACTTCTCTACATAAATGACTTTCACTTCTTACACTGCAGACTGGGTTGATAGTGACTGACAGGGAGAACCGATCAACCGTTGCACAGGTGAATACTGAGTGTCTGCACAGAGGCAGAGAAAAAACCTGCCACAGAGGAAAACGGTGAAAGCAGGATGCGGGATGAGTCAACCCCACATGAAGCAGCTTTTCAGAGGAAGCAGCTTTTCAGAGGAAGCAGCTGAGCCCCGGCCGGTGCGGGCCCAGGCAGGCACTCTGCACCTCTGCAGTGAGAATGGACCCACGCCTGAGTAACTCGCTGACAGGCGCAGTGAAAAGGACAGCCAGTCCCTGAGCGCTGACGGTGGCTACTCAGGGTTAGTCACATGGGACACGGAGGAAATACAAAGGAACAACCTGAGCATGCTGACACTCACTATCAGACTGAAGGGGCGGAAGGATATTTCCCATTATTTCATAACTTACAAAAACCCAAAATCCAATAAGGTGATGTAACACCGAGTTTTAATCTGATCTGCGTTTCAGACAAAATAACTCGAGATGGGCTTCAACATGTTTTTAAAAAAGAGGAACAAATCAGGCGTGTCCTGACTACCGGAGAGAAACGAGGCAAGAGCATGACTACACCTACACCTGCAGTCTGCACACAAAGAATCCTTTTGCTTAATCCTCCTCCAAGTTATTCCATTAACAGAGAGCGGTGGGTCTCCTTTAAATGCAAATCACGTAAGTAACAGTTACTGAAATGAAAGAAAAGAGCCACAACATATCAGATTGTTGTTGGTGTGGTTGTGGAAAGAAGGGCTGTGGTAGTAAAGTACAAAGGTTTTGGATTGTGTCAAAATGAACTACACAGGTTTGATAGTGACCAGTGCAGTGCCCTTTCTTAAACCTGCCTGTTTGGAATGGGATGTCTTCTTGGCCTGTGGTGATGCTGGTTGCAGGTTTCTTTCTGAAACGGTAAAAGTGACCTGCAGTAACTGAGCCGTGGCTGCAGGACTCGGTCCACAGATCCCCGAGGCTGCTGCACATAGAGCTGTTCACCTGTTTATTCAAAGCTCGACTCTGAACCCGGAACTGGTGATGGAGAACCAGTCACTGTTGGGGTTGTCGTGAACATTCCAGTTGTTTGCGACAACGTCACCACCTATTTTGGTATCAAATGTGTCCAAATTCAACACTGCACTTGCCTACACACTTAATATCCATAACAAGTGTGAAGACGGTTCTCGAGATATCAGTTCCACGTACACACAGAGATTTCTGGAATAGTAGATGGATGGATACTGCAGCTACTGGCCTTGAGCAATCAGTAGTTTGGATGCCCCCCCCTAGGCCCTAACATAGGGATATGAAGTCTCCCTCCACCTCCATGTTTGCTTATCGTTTCTTTACTTGGATGTTTCAGCTTCACTGTGCAGAAGAAGATAAGATAAGAAGTCCTTCATTAGTCCCATAATGGGGAAATCTGCAGTGTACAGTATATGAAGAGGTTGATGGTCAGATGATCTTAGACAGAAACTGATCTGCAACTATTGATTTAGGATTTTCGTGGAATGAATTTAGCATTTTAGAAATTGTACGAGTCAGGATCCCTGCTAGAATCTCACATGTGCTGATCTAATGTTAATGGTCTCTAACCTTTGGTTTTGACTTGTAGACGTCTATTCTCTGTGTGTGTGATTATGTAAATAACTTTGTCTGATTATACAATTTTTTTAACAAGCGACAGTGATTGTTCACACAATAGACAATAGTTGATTATTTGTCAGTTTATCAACAGACATAAAATTATGTGAAACCTGATTTGATAATCAAGTGATCATAGCCACAAGCACAAAAAAAACATTGATGGCACCAGATGAAATCTTTTTCCTTCACTGTCTTTAACACTGCCAGATAGGGCGGTTTTCAACATGTCAACATGATACTGATCACTTGTTGAAAAAAATCCGGCATGTTGAGGGGAATGATGTGCTCCCTCTGGCATTCGTTAACTGCATATCATTGGTTGAGGTTCAGGAATTGAGGTATATGAGATATAAAGATGGGGCTTAATGGACAAAACAATGAACTGACGAGCAAATAACTGGCAGATTAATGTCAGCCCTCCAAATAGTAAATATTATTTCTGCTTCTCCAAACCAGGATATTGACGGATAATCTGACCTTCCAGCTGTAGTTAGCAACAGGGACTCATGCTCTGTCTTTCTCCAGCTTGGAAACAGTTGCACATTATTCATAAAGAGCTTCACTGGCTCAACAAGTGCGGCTGTCTGGCTATCAATCAGGATTAATTCAGCCTAGACTGAGTTTAGATTACAGTAAAGACGTCTTTTTAGTCTTGGTTATGTGTTTCTAGAGTAGACAGATGCATATTTCCCACAGATCAGTCAAAACTGAAGGCAATCTGTTTATTAATGTGGACTGGCTGGTGGGCTGGTGGGCTGATGGGCACTCAGTTTAGCATAATGACCGCAGTGATGATGATGATGATGATAACTGTGGTTCTGTCCGATGCAGCAGTCTGGCAAGGCAGCCGTCAGAGTAATAGGATTACTGGGACAAACGCTGTCAGTTCACTGGCCCCAAAATCTTCTTAGCAGCCAGTGCAGGGGGGGGGGCAACCATCACTGATCTACACCCATGTAATATATGTTTATCCTGCTACTGCATAAGTCAACATGAAGATCTGTAATTCTGTAACTCTGAGAGTTAAGAGCAGAGGCGAGTTTGAGTTCGGATCATTGTCATTAATAAAGAAAGCTTCCACACTGTTCTAGAGCTGGAACAAGTTTTAGATTAACGGATGAGTCAATCAACAGAAAATTCATTGTAGAAATTTGTCAATAGTTTCAGTAATTTTTTTCAATCAAAAACTGAAAATGTCCAATTATATTTAACATTTTATTTAGTTGTTCAGACAAAAAAAGACATTTGAAGATGTCAGACTCAATTAGTTAATAAAATAATCAGCAGACTAATCGAGCACATTTTTCCTAATGTGCTCGATTAGTTAAACAGAAACAAACAAGATGATACACTAGAAATACTAGATAAGAGAGCACATACCTCCACCGATGCCCAATGGTCCTCTTATCAATCCAGATTGAAATTCAACAGATCCAGATTTTCATTTGGATCTGCACCAAATTGCACTCGCTCGTAAATATCAGTCCCCTAAATATGCCAGATTTTTTTCATCCAGATAAAAAAAAAAAAACATGGATCCACATCAAAATGTAATGGCTTCTTCCTTGGGACATGCCCCACCCCTCCACAAAGTTTTAAGAACATTGGTCGTGTAGTTTCTGTAATCCTGCTAAAT
This sequence comes from Hippoglossus stenolepis, assembly GCF_022539355.2. NCBI lineage: Eukaryota > Metazoa > Chordata > Actinopteri > Pleuronectiformes > Pleuronectidae > Hippoglossus > Hippoglossus stenolepis. The sequence continues at coordinate 14,388,479 of NC_061500.1, forward strand.
AATAAACTAATGCAGACAAAAACATAACCTCCTGGTTAGAGATAATTAATCATTTATTTCTTCCAGTGCAATAAAGAGATTAATGATGAACCTAGAATCTGTTGGGACTCGTTTCTGCATTTAATTAACCTGGAAATACTTGCGCAGCCTTTCTGTCGCCAAACGGTAGCTCTACACGTCTGCCATCAGGAAGCACTAATGTGAACGGACAGATCACTGGGGAGCCGACAACTAGTGGAACAGAGGGACACGATGGAACGAAAACCAGGAAAACACAAAGGCAACAATAATTATGTAGGTGACAAATCTTTTATTGACACAATATCAAGTTTTAGGCCAAATGCTTGGCCTCGCGTTAACCCTGCTTTGGTAAACACGGGGTGTGAATCAGGGGCGCCATCTGTGCCTTACATGCAAACATGTCCCAAAAAGCCCCTGGGAACAGGCTGTAGGAGTGTGTGAGAGCTTTCATACAGCTCAATGATGAGTAGCTTAAACCTGTGTCTTAAGGGGCTGAGACAGCTCCAACCTGCCGTGTCAACGTTGGGCAAATTGTGCCACCACATGACACTGATTGATGCTGACCGCTGCCTGCACGTTTATTCTAAATTCGTCAAGCATGACACCATCAAATAAAAATCTACATCTGCACCGTATCAAGTGGTTTGGATCCCATCTGCATTCATTCAATTCAACTGATCAAGTAGCCTATTATGCGTTTTCACACCAGCGAATACACCACAGCCAATTAAATGGAATCAAGTGGCTCAAACAATAATGGCTGTCATTTGTGCAGAACCAAAGGCTGTTCTGGAGATAAGCAGTGTTCAGTATGCAGTGTGATAGCAGAGATGATCGCTGCTCTACTTTTGTGATATTGTCCATAAACAAGACCAGTCTACATGCACACTTAGCAGCTCTGCGAGGCAAAGCAGTGCTTTGAGCTGAATGCAAATCAGCATTACAAAGTAAAGCCGGGGCTTATGGGAATGCGGGTAGTTTTGCATTCCCAAATTAAACTTTGACAGAATGGGGGCACTTGATAAAGAGTTTTGGGATCACCTGATATGTTACAATTAATCCCGTGGAGAATATCTGCACCAAAATTCATAGCAATCAAGATTTTGTTCAAAACTCAAAATATGATCGTCTGGTATTATCTTGACTTTTCCTCAACCATCACCAAGAGTTGGACTGGGACGAAATCATGGTCCCCAGGTGATGCATCCTAAAGACTTTGCCGTTCTCCTGACCTTTTCTCGAATGCCAACCAAAAGTGAGCGGGTTACATCATCTGGGAACCAGGAGTTTGAGCCCATTCATAAAACTGTAAAGATGTTCTAACTTTGTATCAGCGAGTGTTGAAGACTAGCGGTCAAAGTGTGGGAAGGATATTCAGGATATTTCTTTGGATGGGTGTCTATGTGACCTTCATTGTTGGTGCGACTGGCCGGGGTAAGACCATCCAGAGGTGACAGGAGTTTGATGACCAAGATTTCTTTGTCCCAGAACCACAGTCCACTGTAAGGGTGGCCAACGGTTGTGAGTGAAGGTCAGTCCAGTAATACTTTTAGCTGAGATAATGGAGCCAGGGTCCGAACTCATTCACTAACTCCTACTTTACTGCATAGGGTCTTCTATATAGAGGACTAGTGAGCTCATCAGCAAAAGAAAAAAATGCTTTCAGACGCTACTTGTGCCAATAATTACGTCATTGTCGCAGATTTATGACGTACAATAACAACGTCGCCCGGTGGACAATCCCACAATAAATTTGAAATTATTATTTTACACTTAGTATTAATACTTTATGGGAAAAAACACGTTGAATGACAATCTTTAAATGTGGAAATAAACTTGCTTGCCTCAGTCTGTGCTGTGATTCTCTGCTCTTCTCGTATTTACATTATTACGACAGGTCGGGCTGTTCCTGCTGCCCTCTCTCCTCTCGTCGCTCCGCAGCGAGTGCAATGCATGATGGTACATATTGCTCGGTAAGTGAACAACAGTTGTACACTACTTTTCACGGTGCATTGAAGGAAACAATAAGTGCACTATAGAGGGTATAAAAAAATTCACTTAACATTCGGACAGCGTAACAAAATGGCCACTATATAGTGGACTGTATGGTGTTTAGTCAGGGATTTTGGACACAGGCCTCAACCTACTGCTGTACTTGCTCTTGATGTATAAGGGGAGGCAATGACAGATAAAAATAAGAAAGAAGTCTGAGAGGCTCAGGCTTCATTTTAACCCCAAACACGTACTGACAAAAACTGAGAAACCAAACCCGACAAAGTCAAGAAGAACATGGAAATTCAATTGGGATCACATTGTTCAAAAGGAAGCTGAAGACAACATGACAAAACTACAAAGTTTGGGAAATTGACTTTCTAAAAATATGCTAATGCCTCCAGTGCATATGATTAGACGGCTTATGAGCCGTCTCCCTCCTCATTATCCATTCAGTTTTTCTGCCCTGATGGGTTGATGCAAGAGAAGATAACAATGCAAGCAGCAAAACAGTTTCTCAAACTTTCCCTGCAGAGCAGAGTGTTATATAAACTATACTCACACAGCATGAAAACACAGTTCTGTGTCTGTTTGAGTGAGTTTCAATGACTTTGATTTGATTCTATCCATCTATATTAAGAGCCTGTTGCTGTCTGAATGACAGACACTGAACGGACAGACTTTAACAGACAGGGACATGGTCCTCTGTTAAATCTGAGTGACAGTCACATTAGCCCTGTCAGTTCAACAGCAGAGAAGATATTATGTTGCTAGTTGCTGTGTGGACGGCAGCGTTGAAGCAGTCTGAAGTCCACAGGATGAAAAGTAGTAGTTTGCTCACATCATTTATCCATTAGAGTCAAACAAAGAGCGATCATTGTGTCCTGACATCCCAGAACCACACATCATGTTATAAACAGCAGATTATAACTAATATCTATAAGTACAATTAGTTTTAGTGACAAGACAAAATGGCAAATTGTAGATATGAGCTGCACTGGAAATGAACAGTGAACCCAGAGAGTATATTTACTATATGAACTGTTTCTTACAGAAGCAACATATTTTGAAATATCTTAAAAAATATAAAGCAATCCTAAAAACAAACTGACAAACTTATTTATATAATATTATGTAACTGTTCAACAATTTACAATTATCTTTATTATTTATTCATCTGCTGACTATTTTTTGACTTCAATCCCTGTGATGAAGAAAATGTCTATGTTTTCTTCAGCAAAAAGTCAGGAACCAACCAAAAATTATTTACATTACAAATTATGTTTTTATTTGAAAAATGACTGAAATAATTTATCAATTGTTAAAATATTTGGAGATAATCTACCAGTTGACTGAATAATTGAGCAATAGACAAATTATTATAGCTATGATATCCTGCAATACATATTAAATGTACACTACCGTTCAAAAGTTTGGGGTCACCCAGACAATTTCGTGTTTTCCATGAAAACTCACACTTTTATTTATCAAATGAGTTGCAAAATGAATAGAAAATATAGTCAAGACATTGACAAGGTTAGAAATAATGATTTTTATTTGAAATATTAATTTTGTTCTTCAAACTTTGCTTTCGTCAAAGAATGCTCCATTTGCAGCAATTACAGCATTGCAGACCTTTGGCATTCTAGCTGTTAATTTGTTGAGGTAATCTGTAGAAATTTCACCCCACGCTTCCTGAAGCCCCTCCCACAAGTTGGATTGGCGTGATGGGCACTTCTTGCGTACCATACGGTCAAGCTGCTCCCACAACAGCTCAATGGGGTTGAGATCTGGTGACTGCGCTGGCCACTCCATTACAGACAGCATACCAGCTGCCTGCTTCTTCCTAAATAGTTCTTGCATAATTTGGAGGTGTGCTTTGGGTCATTGTCCTGTTGTAGGAGGAAATTGGCTCCAATCAAGCGCTGTCCACAGGGTATGGCATGGCGTTGCAAAATGGAGTGATAGCCTTCCTTATTTAAAATCCCTTTTACCTTGTACAAATCTCCCACTTTACCAGCACCAAAGCAGCCCCAGACCATCACATTACCTCCACCATGCTTGACAGATGGCGTCAGGCACTCTTCCAGCATCTTTCCACCTGTTCTGCGTCTCACAAATGTTCTTCTGTGTGATCCAAACACCTCAAACTTTGATTCGTCTGTCCATAACACTTTTTCCAATCTTCCTCTGTCCAATGTCTGTGTTCTTTTGCCCATATCAATCTTTTCTTTTTATTGGCCAGTCTCAGATATGGCTTTTTCTTTGCCACTCTGCAGAGACCAGCATCCCGGAGTCACCTCTTTTCACTGTCAGTTGACATTTTTACGGGTACCATTTAAAGAAGCTGCCAGTTGAGGACCTGTGAGGCGTCTATTTCTCAAACTAGAATTATATCTCTTGTCTTCTTGCTGAGTTGTGCACCGGGGCCTCCCACTTCTCTTTCTACTCTGGTTAGAGCCCGTTTGTGCTGTTCTCTGAAGGGAGTAGTATACACCGTTGTAGGAAATTTTCAGTTTCTTCGCAATTTCTCACATGGAATAGCCTTCATTTCTAAGAACAAGAATAGACTGGCGAGTTTCACATGAAAGTTCTCTTTTCTGGCCATTTTGAGAGTATAATCGAACCCACAAATGCGATGCTCCAGATACTCAACTAGCTCAAAGGAAGGCCAGTTTTATAGCTTCTCTCACCAGCAAAACAGTTTTCAGCTGTGCTAACATAATAGCACAAGGGTTTTCAAGGGTTTTCTAATCATCCATTAGTCTTCTAAGGCGATTAGCAAACACAATGTACCATTAGAACACTGGAGTGATAGTTGCTGGAAATGGGCCTCTATACACCTATGTAGATATTTCATTAAAAACCAGACGTTTCCACCTAGAATAGTCATTTACCACATTAACAATGTATAGAGTGTATTTCTGATTAATTTAATGTTATCTTCATTGAAAAAAACAGTGCTTTTCTTTGAAAAATAAGGAAATTTCTAAGTGACCCCAAACTTTTGAACGGTAGTGTATGTCAATATATATCTCCATTGGTCAATTAACCCACAAATACCCAGCTTAACTTTCATAGCCATTGCAATTAAATGCACTTACTTTATGTAAATATGCTTATGGCCATAAAACTGCTCTTTAAAACAGGGTGTTTATGTGTCGGACTCATTCTTGCCCCAGCACAGTTGTTTCCTGGAGTCTCAGATAGTTGCTTAGCAACATCAAAGTAATAATGAGTTACTGCTCCTGGCCAGGAAATAGTCATATCCCCCCCAGTAAATCACAGTCTATGGTTTTAACACACTGTATATATTAAGCTATACTATCATGTGTTAATGAGTAAAGGGGCTATTTTCCCTGTCTGTGTGCTAAGATAATAACATAGCTGCTGGCTGCATCTTAAAATTAAAGACACAATCATGAAAGTGGTATTGATGGTGTTCTAAACTAAGTCAGCAAGAACACACATGAACATAAATTCAAAATTTTGGGATTTAATGGGAACCATGGTTTAAAAAATAACCTTCCTTATATGTAACTTGATTTATAAATGATTCCCTTGTTCCTCTTTCATACAGGCGACGCATGTTATACACGGTTCTACTGAACTTACATCAGACGTGCATGTATTTGATTTGACAGTTGATACCTGGTTGACTGTGCTCTGCAATGTAGCTCAGCATTTTGATAGAATTACACAGAATTGTATAACATGGTGACTCAGTTGAGTTTTAAATGTTGTAAGTTTAATTCCAAATCCTAAAACAAGCTGCAGGACGTCAACCAGCTTCTATGACTCCTGTTCCTGCTAAAGTCAACACACACACACACACCCGGCCCAATTCGGGGGGGGAGGGTCGGCTGACAATTCAGACAGACTGCTGTCAATCTATGTCACCGTCTGGGTCTGGGGGCAGCATCAGATTGAATATGGCGTGTTTCTGCTGCCTCTATGTTTGGAACACAGGAAGAGCACGAATCTAAATAGTCAGTAGGAAGATGTTGCAGCAACAATCGTCTGATGCAGGTAACGGAGGTGTTGCACCGGGATGTCAATCACACTTAAACATCAAAACATTTCAACGCAACTGCTTCTTGGGTGTTAAAACCAGCATAGACCCGAGACAAGAGAAGAAGAGCGCAGAGTAAATGTGGCTCTTCACTGAATGAGAGATCAAGGTAGTGAGACAAAAAGCGAATCAGAATGTTGGGAGGTTGAACGATGGGAGCGGGAGAACGAGACCTTGAGGCTTTCTATGTAGCACGCTGGAACAAGATGAGAGAATTGAGATGAATGTGCACACACACACACACACATACACACAACTCCAAATCACATTTAGAAGTAGGGCAGCCTATCTGCCAGCTCAGAAGCCTGCAGCTCTTTCCTCAATCATTACCCAACAAACGACACCGTACGACAATAGGCCCAGTTTATCTGCCTACTCATGCTAAGGAAGAACCCTCCTGGGCCGAGCGGCACAACTTACAGACCTGACATGTTTATTTTAGGTAATAGTGAGAATGAGGGAAAAGGCAGAGTTTAATTTGTGTGAACATGAAAATTAACTTGTGTCTTTTCCTTTTCTTGAAAACCAATTTAAGAAAAAAGTGAAATAGTGCAGCTTCTCAGTTTAGCTCCGAATGTAATGACACAGTTTATTAATGAGGAAATGAACAGCCTAAGTCTCTGTCTGCACCACACTTCACATTGGGAGCTTCCCAAACACGGAGAGGAGTTGAGAAAGACACATTTCTGCGGTGGAGCCGGTTGCCAGGGAGAGGAGAGGCACGACATTCTGCAAAAAGGCTGATGGGTGTATGTCATCAGTTTTGCAAGTCAAGTCAAGTAGCGGGTTAATGAAAATGTTGCCAAGTTATAAATGACCAACGTGCAGGACAAACTTGCTAAAGGAGAATGTGAGTCTTTGTACCCTATTTCATGGGAATCCATCCAAAATTGTTCAAGATCTTTCACTCAGAACTAGAAATGCCAACCTCATGGTACCACAAGATTAAAAAAAACTAATCATGTGATCATCAAAGCTATTAGGATTCAACCTCCGGAGACCATGACTGTCTGATCTAGAGTTCACGGTTACACAGTTATCCATTATATAGCTGTTGACATATTTAAAGTGGTGCCTGAAATAGACCGACATGGTCTTTTCTAGAGCCACGTCACTATCTAGAAGAAAATAAGCAACTATACTGCATTTAACAGGTAAATCCAGATGGATCCAATAAGCTGACCTAGACACCTATTTTATTACTTAGCAATTTTAGTATAATAAAAGTACACATTCAGAGCAGGAGGAGGCTTAGCTTAGTGACAATTAAGTTCCAATTATCTGGACCACCACACAGTAATGTGTCCCTATTATTCTTATCATGCACAGGACTATTTAACCAACACAGCTCACATGTAGTAATCTGTGCAGACACAAGGACAAAAGAGCAGCCTGATGCAAATGAGGTCACACGACCAGAGATATACAGGTGCAGGTTCATGCCCAGGCCCACACACACACACACACACACACACACACACAGTACCCACCCAACGCATATTCAATCCCCGGTCTGTTGACTTTAGTTGTGTTTGTACTTGAGATTAGCTGCAGAAGGCTTTGCAGCAGGCAGAATGTTATGACTGGTCACGAGTTTCTGTGTTTGAGTTTGTGCTAAAACTGAACCATAAACTTGGGCCTACTGACATATTAGAATGGCCCCACATACAGAGTAAAAATTACACTTCCTCTATACAGACTGAAAGTGTGAACCTTCATCAATTTGAATTTTAAGAACCTATCTGACTTTCTTGCAGCTCCTGAAATTTGAATATTGCACTTGGCCATCTTGACATTTTGATTAAATTTTGATCAATAGTGAAGCCCGACTACAAACCACACAGGGTCTATTTTCATTTTATCCAATGGATGCAGCAAATGAAAAAGCCACAACCAGGCTGACTTTGCGTGCTGAGGCTGAGACAGGGACGGTCAAGGAACGTGCATGAAGAAAATGTGCCTTCAGGCTCTGCAGCAGGATTGAGTTCAGGTCTTTTGAAAACCTCTTTTTCTTTGGATGGGGATTGTTTGGGGCGAGTGTCGGGGGGCAGGGGGGGGGGGTCAGAGTATACAAGACTTGACTAATTGTGGAGCAGAAGAGACCTGGCTCAGCCTCCGGGCAGATGATGAAAGCAGAAGCCTGTGCGTGTGTGTGTGTGTGTGTGTGTGTGTGTGTGTGTGTGTGTGTGTGTGTGTGTGTGTGTGTGTGTGTGTGTGTGTGTGAGCGTGCCACACGATGCTGGTAGTGGAAGCAGGGACCACTCACCACCTGTCAGTCCACCCATGTGAGCAAAGACCTGCTGTCACTACAGTGTATTTATCCACAACACAAGCACCAGTGGGGAAAAAAGGCAGGAAGCGGACAAAGCAGGAAATACAGCAAAATATAACTAATAAAAAGAATACAGTAAATTAACTCATTCATTCAAAGCACATATTGTACATATTTCATATTTGATTTTATATATTTTGTAAATCTCATAAGCTTATATTTCTAATCTTGCATGGAGCTATTGGAACAAACACAATTTCCCCCCCGGGATCAATAAAGTATTTCTGATTCTGATTGAGGGTGTGATAAAAATAAATTGCAATGACCTATTAAATTTTAAATGTTAGAGTCTAGAAGCACATGAGACTGTCTGTCAGTAAACTAATACATAAAAATGGAGGAAGAAGCTAGTGATCAAAAGCTGTGCTAGTTAAATTATTACCTTTGCCAAGGAAGTTTTTGTCTGCATTTGTTTGTTTGTAACAAGGATTCTGCAAAAACTACTGGATGGATTATCATGAAACTCAGTGGAAGGATGTGATATGTGTCAAGGAAGAACCCAATATATTTTGTTGCCGGTCCAGATTTTATTTTACCTTCTTTAATATTGTGTGATCGGGTTGTTTTTTGTACATTTTCACTGATTTACCAGGGAATAATTCATGGATTTTGATGAAAAAATATCTGCCATTTTTAGGGTCTGAAATGAGTGTCTGCAATTTGGACAAGGAGGCCGGTGTAACTATTCTTATTCACTAGTTCTTGTCCCCAAGTTTAAAAAATACATATTTTGCAAATGGTTTTGGATTGAATTTCATGTGCCACTTTCCAGTTGGACTGAGCCTTATCAGAGCAGATCATGCAGAAGTGTACTTTGTATACTGATCGTGGTTTGCGACTGGTATTGAGATAACTGTTAATCAGGAAAAATGGGACCCCCGTTCTCTTGGGGCCTGGGTAAACAAAGGGAAACTGCACTCTTTCAAAGCTGAGATCACGTCTAATCCAGTACACATATAGGTCACACACTATGCTCTTGTACATCTGCCATTAAGCTAGCATGAATACAAAGTGAAAACAGTGCCCCTCATTATGTATGTGTCATGTCTCCCTAAATACAGCATATCCCACATTCACACAGAACAACGCCGACCAACCGCCCCCACTTTGCTACAGATCTCTAACCCCCAGAGTTAAGCTGTGTTCTCATTTCTCTCCTGGTTTTCTGGGACATGCGGGGTGTGCAATTGTTGTAGATGTGATTCTCGGATATTTAGAAACTGTTTATGTTTGGTTCTGACCCCTGATCAGTGTTGTTTAATCAGCATCTGTGTTTAATCTAACTTTGGTTAAGGATGAGAGCAAAATGCCCAATCTGTGCATTATGCATGGTCATACTGTGTGTAATTTTGTCACTAATCTGTTTGTGTGTGTGTGTGTTAAAACGGGTTAGGGTTATATATCGGCCAATATATGTTTGTATAATAAAAGATTGTTCATAAAATGTTGTAACAAAACTGTTAAGACTGAGGCTTGATATTTTACAGTTTTACCATAAATACAAGAAACTATAAATAACAAAAACAAAAATATAACCAAATCTATAGAGCTTGAATTTGGAAAACACATAACATTTTAAAAAACATATTTTGTGTAAACATGAATGCACATCTTTTCTGCATTGTTTATTATATAAAATAAAGATTTTCATATTGGGCCAGGGTGAGCAAAATATCTGAACAAAGAGAATTAAGTGAAGAACCAGGGAAAAGAATAGAGGGAAGTGAAATATGGAAATTTTCTCTGGTGGTTTATTTTGGCTGCTGCCAAATCAGTTGACCAGTGCTACAGTGTTGTATGAATGAGTGACATTTGACCACAGGAGCATGAAGATGGTTAATAATTAACCCAAATCATTTCCAACACTGGTGAGGCCTTAATCGTGCTCGATGACGAGGCGTTGGTATACATCTCATACACATCTCGAGCCCAGACCATAACTGGAAGATATAATGCAAACATTCTTGTGCCAGCATTTACTTAAAATGATGTAACTTGCTTCTCAAAACCTTATCTAGAACTACAGCCACCTGTGGTTGTTTGCCAACCAGGGAGGTTTCAGTTAATCTTTGGAGTCTGAGTGACAACCGGTCAAAATTTGAAGATATTTTCCTAAAGGAAGATTTGAGCTATTTTCAAGTGACCAAAACATGTTTTGTGAGGCCACTGTGACCTTTTAGCACCCAAATCTAATTAGTAAATATGTGAGTCTAGGTGAACATTTGTGCCAAATTTGAAAGGATTCTCATGAGGCAAATAAGGGTTTTATTAGGTCATCCTTGAGACAAGTGAATGTTTGTGCCAGATGTAATGAAATTCCCAATGAGTGTTACTGATATATCACAAGAACATAAGGCCCCTGTGACATTGACCTTTCGCCTCTGACTGATAAATTCCCAAAATTTCACCCTTAAGTCTAAGTGAACGTTTGTTGCAAATTCGAAGAAATTCCCTTGAGACATTGTTGAGATATCTCGTTCACAACAATGGGACGGACGGACAACACGAAAACATAATGCCTACGTCCACTGGCTGTCACCAGCTTTGGAGGCATAAAAAGATTTTCTGTCAACAGTTTGGGTAGATTCTGAAGCACAGCGACTCAAAAACACACAAACTCAAGTGAAAAAGTCTGTTGGCCTCTCTGACAGCTCCAGGTCCCTCTACTTCCCTCTCAGCAGCCAAACATCTGCTCCTGACTGAGTCTTGACAGTTCAAGTGAGCTCTCAGACGACTGACACAGGCTCAGTGGACCCACACCGAAATGACAGTTAAAAAACAAGGTTCGCTCCTCTAAGACAAAGTTTGCCTCTCTCGCGCACGGCAAAACAAGAGATCTCACGAAATGTTCCAGACAGCCGGGGAACAAAGGCAGAGGGAGGGGAGCCATGTAATATCCAGGGAGACTCTTGGCGGTCTGAAGGAGGAGGCTGCATCCTGACGGACATGAGAGGGAGGCTTAAAATCCCATTAGAGCCGATCAAAATTCAAAGGGAAGCATGCGTAGCCTGCCCTCAGCCTCTATTCCTGTCAGCACTGAGTAGATAGCCAGAGAGGAGCTATATCGAGATGGTCTATTTTGGTAGGAGGAGAGTGAGGGGATGGAAAGAAAACAGCGGTGGATGGAGAAGGAGACGGAGGGGTTAGACATAAGGGAGTAAGAGAGAGGGGGTGATAGAAACATAGATGAGAGGTGAGGAGGAGAGAGCGGCCTTAAAGTTGTTTTCTTCTGTAGAGAGGCAGAGGCGTCCCGTAAATGTTTTGTGTCCCAAAAAAACTCCAGCGTATAGACACGTCTCTTTCTGAGGCAGTGGGAAGTGGACGACAATAACAAATCTCTCCATGTGGACGCAGCAACACCGGCCTTTGTCATTCAGCCCCGTTAATCGAATGAGGACGTCGTTAAAATGCAAGGGGTCCCGTTATTATGGACTACTTCAGCTCAGGCACACACACATTCACCGCCATACATAAAAAACACACGTGTGAATGCACTTGCACGCCCCTGGGGTGGTTTCTATGCCACTGGTCAAACTGAATGAAACAAATTCTTATAAACCAACACAGTAGGACCAGTCAGCCATAATGGGGGGGGAAAGGTTTAACAAAAAACTACTCTGAAAAGATCCACAGGATACAAAATTTGTGTCTTTTCACTTTCTCGCGGCGGGAATGTGTGTGTGTGTGTGTGTGTGTGTGTGTGTGTGTGTGTGTGTGTGTGTGTGTGTGTGTGTGTGTGTGTGTGTGAGAATGTGTGTGTAAAAACGGCTGAGGACTAAACTAGCACAGCTCCTCCGCTCTGTCAAACCCAAATTTACAGTTTAGTCAGAGACGATCAGGCCGCGTCGCCTGCTCTCCCTCCGGTTCTCCTCAGATGTTTGCTCCTGTTTTCTCACATCCACTGAGACTAAAGAGATTAGTCGAGGGAGATGAAATGACTGCGGCTCTGCCAGCCACCGAGCAACCCCTTCCTGATTCAAGGACTTCCTCCCACCGCAGCCGTTCTCGCCGCTGCCATCGTCACTCTCTTTAATCACACTCAACTCCGCAGAGTCTCCTCCGCGCAATCCCTCGGCTAAAGAGCTGCGCTTTTTAATTTAAAGACGAGGCCTTTGCTTTGGTGAGATGGGGAAAGTCAGGCGGGCCGGCCAATATTCATCTACTCAAAGCTAATTACATTTGACTTGACAGCCAGTCTCAAACATGCACGTCTGCCCTTTAAAACGTTCATGTGTTTGCATTCGCACAGTGTGGCACAGTGCGAGAGGAGTTCACACAAAACATTGGCACAAAAATACAATCTTTACCTTCCCATGTGTATGAAACCGGGGGCTGCACAAAAAGCAAGTACACTAGTAATTCTTTGTGACTGAAAAACAAGACCATGTAACTTTTCCCTTCTTGATGATGAAAAGCTACATGAAGACAATTACAGCTTTACTTGGTCTGGTACGAACTAAATTTGTGCTAATACCAACTGCTGTTAGGTAGCACCGTGGACTGTATAATGATGGACGAAACGTCTCCACTTCCTCCAACTCCCACTCCCTCCTCCCGGAAATGAAGCCAAAGTATCAAACACTGCTATCTTGAACATTTTCGCATTAGCAATCAGGGTAAAGGAGTCACAGCAGCTATCTCCATATACACTCTTGACCAATCATTAGTCAGTTTCAGCTGTCAATCATGACGTTCCGTACCGTTTTATAGCATCAAATGACTGAAATTTCCACTTGAACATACACCAGAGTGATAAGAACTACCTAAAATAATAGAAACTATTTTGTTACAAACTAACATGGAGGAGGCAGGGTTTATGACTTATACTGCAGCCAGCCACAAGGTGGCGATGAAGACACTTTGGCTTCACTTTAGGGGAGCAGATCATGTCGTCCGTCCAGACCTGAGAGTGGATCAGTCTTCTCACCTAAAATCCATCCATCCATCCATCCATCCATCCATCCATCCATCCATCCATCCATCCATCCATCCATCCAACTTATCCAATGATGTTGTGGGTGACCAATCAAAACATTGAGTGAAAGACGGTAGACCCTGGACAGGTCGGTAATGTATAGCAGGGCTTTAACCCTCACCAAGAATGCATATAAGCATATTTCCCTAGAGGTTGAATGAAGTTAAGTGCTTTAAACCAGGAAGTCATGCTGAGGTCATTCAAAGAAAAGTAGCCGTAACCGAATGTAGAGTCTACCTCCATTATTATAAGCAGTCAATGCAAGTCACTTACCGTTGAACAAAAGGAAGACACTCTTTAATGTAAAGCTCCAGCAGCGAAATGACACGACATGACAATAAAACCGAGCCAGAGTCATCCCCCGGTCAGTGTAATAACAGAGGGCTATAAATAGGGACTTCTCTCTAGTCACTGTCAGCACAGATGAAAGTCACGACAAATTAATAAATCAGAGCTAGTTTTTTTTATAGATCCATGTTTCCTTACATATGTCACTGGGGACTCTATAAAGCCGCATTAGTCTTTCAAAAATAAAGATGTTCTATACAATAGGCTGAGAGCTACGATGTTAATACACTCACTCATTCATTATTAATCCGGAGCTTTCTTTGGACCTCCAGGGAACTTTATTCACGGAGATACACAAACCCGACAACACGGCATGTCCAAGAAGCACCGATGAGCCCTCTGTTTTTTTACGCCCCACCTCAGCCTGCAGTGTAATCACCCCGACGATCAAGTTTACAACCTTATTGATTTGTCAGTTTGGGAATCACTATCTGCCCGTTCACCCGGAAACACATACACAGTCCAGCTCCGCTCTGTAGACTTTCTATAGATGGGTTTAGTTTGCCTGAAAGATCTGCGGGTTCCTCTGATTTGAAATGCACACAGTGTAACAGTTAAAGCAACAAAGCAGCCACCTACACACACAGTGTTTCACGCTGCACCAGCCAAAACAGGAGTAGGAGTCCTAAGTGCAGGATTCCCCCCCCCCAAAAAAGACTGAATTTAGCACGTCGGAACTCATGCATGTTTCAGGAGGATAAATGCACATTATGGCTTTTTAGTGGCTCCGGGAAAAGAAAAAAATCACACATTTCTCTCCTCAGCCGGAGATAAGAGCCTTGTCGTGTGTGTGTGTGAGCCGAGCTCCTCCTGTGAGTCTCTCTTCAGATTACAGAACCAGCCCCGCTGTGCGATACGGCTCCGTGTCCTCGCTACTGGAGGAAAACACTGGTCTGCTGGGACGGTGCATGGGAAAAATAATAACACCCATGAAGTACCACTGACACAGCTTTATGTGTGTGGGGAAGGGGGGGGGGGTGCTAACTATGATATGACACCAGAGTGAAAGTGAGAAAACTGAAGCTGGTGGTGCGAATAAATTCTAATAAAGTATCAGGTCAACAGAGTTTTATCAAAAGGCAGCGAAAGCAAAGATACACACTGGGTCCTTCACCTCTTACTAACACATTCAGAAAGGGGCAGAGTCCTCTTTAATTAAGGAAGACCCACAATCCACCTCTCTCTTATTGTTTTTTTCCTTTATGCAAAATTCATCCGTGCATCCCGTTCCCACGTCAACAGCGTTGATCTGTTGTCCATAGCCAGTACATGTGTCACTACTATCTGGATAAACATTTTACCTGACAGCACTGCACTTTTTGTGTTATTGTAAATGTAGTTTTTCATCATGGAACAATCATTGTGTGTGTGTGTGTGTGTGTGTGTGTGTGTGTGTGTGTGTGTGTGTGTGTGTGTGTGTGTGTGTGTGTGTGTGTTTTCATCTCACCCTGATTCTCCTCATGGCCGCCACAATTTCCATCCGACTGTTGGGCCTGGGCACGTCGAGGCTTCCCACGTACTGTGGTAAACAATCAGAAACACAGCGGCTGAGCGATTATCCCTCCATCATCACATTTGACAAACTCAGGGATGTCATGAATTAAATTACACAAACACTTCAGCTTAAATTGCTAAAAGACCCACTGCATAAACAGAGGCTCCCTGTCATAGGGATAATAAGGTTGCAGCAAAATTAAGGATCATTCACAAAGGTTTTTCTTGAGACAATTATAGAGGAAACAGCTGTCTACAACACGAGTTGATGCTCACTCTATATACAGTTTAAATGTCCATGTAGATCATTTAAATGTCAATTATTATTCCCTGAATCCCAATTTAACATGTCAAACATGCAATTAAACAATCAATAATTATCGCAATGTAATTTTCATCAATAGTAATATAACAAAAATATATCAATAAATAGCTTATGCACTATGTAAACACAGTGAGGAGGTATAACACATCATTGATTAACCTCAGATTGGTCAAATGTTTTGCTGTTCATCAAGGTTCATCAAAGGAATTGTTTATTCATTGTGATTATAATCGATATTG
Source organism: Hippoglossus stenolepis (assembly GCF_022539355.2). Taxonomy (NCBI): domain Eukaryota; kingdom Metazoa; phylum Chordata; class Actinopteri; order Pleuronectiformes; family Pleuronectidae; genus Hippoglossus; species Hippoglossus stenolepis. The sequence goes on from NC_061500.1 coordinate 14,404,277, forward strand.
AATATGAATATATCAATATTGGCCTAATCGCCCTACGAACATCATACAAAAAGATAACAGTCAGACAAACTGAACGAACTAAACTGTAATCTTGAAATATGGTAACCAGTGCTGATCAGTGTGAAACAAGCTAAGTCTTATGAATAAGCAATTTGTAAGTTGTGTCTATATGTGAAACTTGTTATATGTGTTTAAGTGGCTGTATACTTCTTAGTAGGAAGTATATAGTATTAGGAAGTAGTTTGGTCCATTGATTTATAACACAAAGCAAGTAAGTATTGAGAACAAGGATGAGGATGGAGGATACAAGCAGCAGCTTGTTAGTGAACTTTAGACTCACTTCAGTTGAAGTGTGAGCAGTGAAAAATCAGCCCGGAGGATAAAGTTAGAGCCGGATGTGTGCGGATCAGAGCTGAAACTATTAATCCTGTGACAGGAAATGAATCTGCAAATATTCTGATGATCGATCAACAGTCTGTGTACAAGCTAAACTTTCTCTGGTTCCATCTCAATGCACTACTACAAAAATTGGAAAGATTATTATAGGCCAATTTCTATTTATAATAGGAAATGTAAACAGCAGCTGCAGCGTGTGGTCACTTCAAACTAAACATGGAGAGGCAGCGTTCAGTCTTTATGCTCCACGTTTATGGAACAAGCTCCTGGAGAACTGCAAATCTTACTTCTTTTGAATCAATGCTTAAGACTTTCCTGTTTGCCATGGCCTTTTATTAAATCATACAATTACTTCCTTTCTTAAACCGCGCTGTTACGTTCACGCTTACATTTCTTCTTGTATTAATTTAGTTTGTATTTAACTCCCTTTAACCTCTTCAAATCTTCTTTTTTGGCATTTTCTTGCATTGCTTTCACAATTTGTCATGATGCCCTTTTCACATTTCATGCAAAGCCCTTTGAATTGCCTTGCTGTTGAAATGTGCAAATACACTCACATCCAACTTCTTCTCACAACAACTTCAGAAAACCTACAAATACACTCAGTTCAGTCCATTTCTCAGCATCATGCACATGTTGTCATGTCACATCACATATGTTGCACATGCATTTTTTTTCTTTTTTTTGCCCAATAAACTACAGCCCTGTGGCCATGTGTTCAAACTTCATGATGGATCTGGAGCCTGAGGGCGACCAGTGCACCTGCTGCTGCGCTGCAACACAACACATCACAAGCGTGCACAACACACACACACGCGCACACAGTTAAAACAGTGCAGGCTCGCCTCACCTTGGCTTGGAAGGAGATCCCGTGTTGATACGCCTCCTCGTTGTGCAGCGGCAGCCTCGAGTCCGCCACATCGTCCACCAGGTTGTACCTGTTCCTCCGCGCAGGCATCGCGGGCTCAGACTCTAACAGACACTTGTCTCAACAAGTAAACACGGAGAAGACGCCACGATCACAAGTGTGTGCTGTGTGTGTGTGTGTGTGTGTGATCCAGCCGTGGTCTCCCGGTGGGGACGCGGTGCATTGTTGTCGCTGAGCCTCAGAGGTCCCGTCCTCAGCGGGGACACGTTTGTCCGCTTCTCTCCTCAAACAGTCATTGGAAAGCAGCAACGCGGAGGGTCCGTGTTTGCGAAGGTCCAAAGAGAGAAATCCACTGTTTGTCCTCCGCAGCTGATGTTTCCTGCTTTGCTCCCTTGATCTTGATTTATATTTTTTGAATCCAGTCCTGTTGGTGGCAACGCTGCACCCTGCTCTCTCTCTCTCTTTCCCTCTCTGTCTCTCTCTCTGTGTCTCTCTCCCTCCCTCTCTCGCTCTCTCTCACCCTCTCTCTCTCCTCAAAGCACAGAGCAACTCCCTCATTGGAGCAAAGTTCCCAGGAATGATGCAACCCGGAGCTGGGAGGAGAGCCAACACACGCGCACACGCACACACGCACACACACACACACACACACACACACACACACACACACACACACACACACACACACACACACACACACACACAGTGGAGCGGGGGAAACCTGACACACTTAATCCTGAGAACCGAAGGTGCATCATTTGTGAGGGAGAAATTAGACCCTTTAATCTACAGGAATATATTTACTCATTTAAAGCAACAGATGATGGAACAATCAATTTTTTACCAAAACACTCAAAATTTGACTAATTTCTTTAGGGTTAAGGACACTGGATAGTTGAGGTGGTACAACATTAGCGGATTTCAGACATGCACTAAACTCTCCAGAGCAAATGTCCCAGGTTAGTTTCTCCGGCCACAGAATGTCCGAATGAGCGATGAGAGATCACAGCAGGAGATCAGCCACAGGATTAATATTTCATTTCTAACATTAACAGACTCACTACTGACAAAAAAAATAATACAAATATCACAGGATGAAAAAAGCGGTGCCATACACATAGAAGACAGAGACAAAACTGCCAAGACAGCTTTTTGTGATGAGGGCGTCGATGTGTTGTAAACAAAAAACACGTGATCTCCACAGCTGAGTTTATACTTTGTGTCCTGCTTGTCTGCGGCGCCACCCCCCACCTGAACTCGCTGCGTTGTTCATGTGTGACCACGGAAAACTACCGGAGAAAGTCCAGACCCAATTGTGTGGACATTCACTGCAGTTAATGTCTGAAAACAGCAGCTTGAAAATGAGTTTGATGCTTCACTGATTTGGAATAGGGAGAGTGTTTCCTCTTTCATTCCCACTCCTCAGCCTGAACGTCTGCTCTTATCTCTGTTACTGTGGTGAACAGGTACGATCTCACGTGAGAAGCTGACCGATAGTCGCAGAATCAGGCCCAGCAAGTTCAAGAGTAATATTTAAAAGCCAAAGTTTAACCCCCATATTCAGAGGAAACTTTAAAAGAGTTTGGTGTATTTGTCACAGAAGCTGCTCTTCTTATTCAGGAAGCTGGGGATCATGGGTAATATCCAGAGTTCAGTTGTGTTTCAGTTCAGTGGGACGATGCAGTCAGGGCTCCAGTCAACACACTGGTAGACTTTGTTTTTTCCTGATATGAAAACAACTTAATCACTCGGACAAGGAGCCCAACAGAAGTAATCACCACTTGTGGCTGTAGAGGGCGCTGTTGCTCAGTTAAAGTTACATAGTGTTGCTTTAAGCCCCTTTGTTTAAGTGCATGAGTTAGTTGTACATTGTCCTACTACACACACACACACACACACACACACACACACACACACACACACACACACACACACACACACACACACACACACACACACACACACACACACACACACACACAAACACACGTATTGTTACTTTTCAGAATAAGATTTTATATACACCAATGTGTGATCAATCAATGTGAAAAAAAATCTCCATTATTGATGATGATAAAAGTACTGCTCTATGTTTTGATAATGACTAATGATATATTATTCGATAAATAATACAACACTCTGCATAATGAGTACTGTTTATATTTCGTTTTTTATGTATGTTATGAAAGTAATTTTTCGAATGCAGGATCTTTATGTATAATTGAGTGTTTTTATTTTATGGTATTACAGCTTTGATTAAAGTAAATTATCTGAGTCCCCTTATAGCATTGTCTATCTTCAAAAGAGCTGTAAATGGATGAATATGTAGTCACGTCATATAACATTACCTGATTGAAACTACTTCTTTTTCATCTTTCCATTTCTTATTGCTTCGTTGCACTGTGGACCATGAGCCTTTGTGGTTTGCTCTTCATCACTGTATTCCAGAGTCAGGCTGCCAATCAAATCGATAAGATTCATCACACAAATCGGCCGTTTGCTGGTCATGATGTGGAAATGATGGAGTTTTGATTATCATCCTTTATCAAGCCCTCACCTCCTGTTGGTGATATTAACATTAAACCAACATGTGTAATAAACCTTCAGTAATAAACCTTCAGTGGAGCCTCACATGTTGATTTCCCATGAAAAGAGAGTCCCCTCTTGATAATATACTGGAAGTAATAATTCACTACATAATTTGTTAAATTCAAGGTTAAATACTTAATTAAAAAAAAAGGGCATATGACTGAAATTATGTCAGAGTGCCCTCTGTTGGTTGCTTGCTATACTGCAGTTAAATAAGCATTTTTCTTAATTATGTTTCCGGATGTGTGTTTGTGTGTGTTAATAAAGCGCAGTCACTGCTAAATCCCACTAATCGACTGTCAAAGTGCAAGATATTAAAATTGAAATATGTTTAATAGGTGAGAGAGAAATTATTCCAGTCTACACTTGGGAGAGATAATGCTGAGATAATACAGATTAAATTAAATTGTGGTCGTCATTAATCTGATTCATAATTAAACATGCATAACTACCAGTAAAAACTTGTAAAATAACCTTTAACGTAACGTTAACACATCATCCACACGAGGTCAGTCTCACAGGCACTGGATTAAAATAGTTTAATTCCCAAAATGTCAAACTTTAACTTAAAGCTCCTTTAACTTTGGTTCCTAGTTTGTTGCATTTAAATTCATAGATGTGCTTCTTCCCTCTGCAGATGTGATTAATGACGCCAGACAGTCGTGGAAGACATGACTAATGATAAGAGACCGGGCGCCATTTTTTCTATTAGCGGTGACATTTCCAATCAGGCTGTATCAGTATTATGTCACATTCATCTCTAGTGCAATGGTTCACAGCTGCTGCAAAACACACCCACAGAAAGGCCGCGGCGACCTGTGATGAGTCCGAGTTCATTAGTGTTTAAAGAAAATAAATGGAGACAGAGTGAGAACACCTGAAGTGTCCTACAGGTGGAGTCTGGGGAGTGTGGAGGGACACATGGATAATTAGACGACAGAGCGAGGGGATGGAGGGGCCGGATGTGTCGCATGTTACGGACATCACTCAACCTTCAAAAATGTCCTTTGCATGTTGAGCGTCTCTTCTATGCCATAGTGAATCTTAGTGTCATTTCAAAATTTGTTTACATTATTCTTCATCACTTAAAGAATTAACCACACTTAAGATCTAAAGTCTCTGAACAAACAACAAAATTAAAGGATTTCATACAATTTGAGGAATGGAAAACTTAAGATGGCCTGGATTTCTGTGATGAGATGATATTTTAAGAAGAGTTCTTCATGACCTGATATCCTTTTTCAGCTGTTGTTCTGATTTTTTTTCCCATTATTAATTAGATAATGATGGCACTCAGACTTGAAATGTGACATTACTTTCTGTTGTATAGTTTGGTCCTGATAATGTGTGACATTCTAGTATATACATAGATTTCTTCTATGAGACAAAGTGTTAATCAGTGGGTGCAATTACTTATACTGTAATTTGGGTTCTGATAAACTATAAATACTGCACTGCGGTTGTTTGCCTCCGCCAACCACTGCAGTTTCTGTGTACATAATATTTTTCCCAGACTCATAAAAGGTCATTGTGACCTTTCTCTTTAACCACTGAAATGTAATCACTTTATCTTTTAGTACAAGTGACAAATGACCAAAGGTTGAAGAAATTCACTCAAGGGCGGTCTTGAGACATCACATTCAAGAGGGCAAAACATGTGTTGTGAGGTCACCCTGACCTTTGGCTTCCAACATTTAATCAGTTAATCCTTGAGTCCAATTGAATTTTCCATTTGAATAAGTTTCCTCGAGACGTTCTTAAGGTATCGCATTCACGAGAGTGGGACGGACGGACGGACACACAAACCAAAAACATAGTGCCTTCAGCCACTGGATGTCGTCGGCTCGGAAAAATTAAAAAAATTAAAAAGTTAAATAAAAAATAAAAAGCCAACACCATAGCAGTAGTAGGAAGTTTGTTTTAATTCACTAATTCATTACAGGATGAGGATTCACATCAGAACACACATTATACACAACCCTTACAGCAAAGGACACACAATACAATTCAAAACGGACAGGTGGGTGGACAGCTTTGGACAAAGAGAGCAGTGTTTTTACGTCTTATTAAACCGTGTAAGAGCGAATGTGTGTGTGTAGTGTCAGACTGTAGCATATCGCTGGTGTGTACTTGGTGTTTAACCTCTTGTGAGCACGAACATTTAAAATGTTTTTCCATTAGCTCTGGTAGGGTGATAAGTCACACTGGGTATCATATATCTATGATCATACGCCACTTTATTAACTGTATCTTTACGCTGTTCATTGTCGAAGTATGTCACCTGAGAGCTGGTGGTGATGTGCGAGCAATCCACCGAGTCACTGACCGGCCAGTAACAAGACATGAGCAGGAGACAGCTGTAAGAGGTATGTGTCCACACTTATTCCTTGTTATCGGCAATACAACAGAGGCAAGGCAACAAAACAACACAAACACAACCTGTATATTTGTCGGCCACTGTGTTACTCATTTGAATGACAAAGACAAGCTGTGGCTGTGAGGATCGGGTGGGATACACACCAATTAGTCCCTGAATCAACTCACTACCCCTCATTCAAATTTAATGGTCATTTAATGTACTAATTAAGACTCATAACAAAACACAAACAAATATTCAGGAACTGAATTGAAAAGGAAAGAAAAGTACGACACATTTTTAAAAAAGCCAATGAAATAAGCGCACTTTCCTGTTTTTCAGACAAAATCTGCAGCCACATCCTGGCTACCGGCTACTCCGACACGAGCAACCGTTCGTAAACAAGGACCCATGCACTGAAAGCTCTTAATGAAATTCCCTCTTTTCAATGCTACCAAAGTTTAGTGCAGCGTTGCTTTAATTGAGCTTATGCCAAAAGGGGAAAATAAACATACGAAAGCACAAAATAAAACTAAACTTTCAACTTTCTGTGTCTTTGGGTTTACCAGATACATTCCCTGATGTTCAAAACATCCCTAATGCCCGTATATGTTCATAAATAATTTGAAGCTGCAGTTCAGAGTTGTATGTGTGCAGGGGGTGTAACACTATAACACCAAAATCACTCGGTTTGTATTTAAACTTCAGAATTGTCATTTCTAAGATGCAACTCTCAGGCACATAGGGTGGAGTCTGCAGAGTAATTCCAAAGATGTTTAAGGAATCTAAAAACTGTTTTTTCGATGAAAGTGAATTCTACTCTACAATTGTTACTAGTCTATATGCAGCTCTGAGTGTGTGTGTTTTTGTGTGATTCATAATTATAAAACTCAGAGGAAATTCTTAAATCAATTATTTCGCTGTGATTTTGTGACTAAAAGTCATTTGTCAATCTGCAAAATTTAAAAAAACAAAACATTGATTTCAACCAAACTGGTGATAAAGTCTTTTTGACATTATTCATAGATTCTAGAAATATACACTTCGATGCTATTTCTACTGGCTGCATAATCTGTGCTAAGATAGGTTTAAAAATACTACAATCCAAAATGGAAACAGATCATTTCTAGTAGTTGTCTTCATTGGGACCTCAACTAACTTTTAATACAAAAACAGTTTCTCTTCTATCAGGTCATTTTCACCAAAAGGAACATTCCCCTGGGACCATGAACCTTTTGAGGAACTCAGGGTCTAACTCTGCATTTCAACCACAAGACTTGGGGACGAAGGGCGCTTTCACACCCACCTTGTTTGTTCCAGACTTTTAGACTTTTAGTTTAGTCTGAACCCAAATAACAGCTGTGAGACGTACCTTGGACCATGGATCAGGACCAACAGACCATAATTTAGTCCGACAAAAAGAAGTGGTCCTGCACCAGATCAAACTGAACCATGGCTCAGATCATGTGATAACAATGTTTTGGGATAGTTTGGACTTTCAGACCAATTGAGACACCATTACACAATCAAAGATAAGAAAGAAGCAGAACCGGTTCACAGGTTTGCATAAAGTTTTCGCCTCAGACAATATAATACTTGAGTGAGGAGTACTGCACCTGAAGTTGGTGATGCTGGTAGTGAAACCATGATGACATTACAGTAGCAAGGAAATCAACCACATGAACCAGTTCATTCATTCTCAGAATTCAAACAGTGAGACTACAACCTGCTGAACGGACAACACCCTGACATCAGTCGCTTGCCCATCTACAAACGCATCAATGTGAAGTGAAGGTGATGACAGAAAGTATGTATGTCATACAAAAGTCTGTAGCCCTAAATTACAATGCGAAATTAGACCTAACTGGATCAAATGTTAACGATGTAACAAAAGAATTGAACCATGGTTTTGTCTTTCAGGTTTGAAAGTGTCCTAAAAGTAGTTGCTGTACAATAGTACCAGGCATAACAATACACCTTTATGATTTGACATACATTAAACGCAGATGGCCCAGTTTGCTGGAAACCCCCCACGGTCCCCAACTCTTTGCGATGATAATAATGTTAGACAAGCTGGTATCAACATTTGGGTTGTGCTGCCAAAAACATGAATCGGAACATCTGTGGATTTTTGGCTTATCTTTACCCACCGTACATCTCGGACAACTCTGAATCACAGCCTCAAAGTCATAGTGAACAACCTGAAGTCAAATATTTACATTTTACAATCACATTAATTACTATTCAGATTTCCTAAAAGGCTCTTGGGCTACAAAGAAGTTACTCACGTTTCCTGAAAAGAGGGTTCACAACCAACAGCAGCAACAAAGGGACTAAGTAATAAATAAATTCAACCCATATGCAGGAATAGAAACATGAAAACAAAACTTTACATTTTAAGAGATTTGCACACCAGGTACCAAATAATGGACTGAATCCAACATCATCTTATTAGGTCCAGATAACAAGAATGCAGCAATTTTAAAGGCTTTATATAAACTCAATACCTTTGTTATGCAGTGACAGAAATGATAGTGGGGGAGGGAGGAAGAATGGAGGGCAGGAGCTGAAGAAAAGAAGAGGGGGAGGTTGGGAAGGTAGATGCCTCACTCCGGAGCGCCGTTTTCCGTCCCTGCCATCCTCTCTTCGTCGCCCTGTTTCTGATGCTGCAGTCTGGCATAAGACACCGCATCTCCCCTGAGAGAGAGAAGGAGAGAAAGGGAGGGCGGGATGCGAGAGAAGGATGGTAATAGGAAGTTATGAGGAGGGAGAGATAAGTGCAAACAAAGGGAAAGCAGGTATGACAGGACAGGGCGACAATGTTAATCGTACGGGTATAACACCGCTGACCTTGTCAAAAGTTAATTTGCATGAATAAGGAGGCTCATTAGAATTGTTACAACTTTCATGGATACAATAAAAATCTTATTAGCTGATTTCAATGAAGCATGATGCCTTTTAATTAGGGAGTCTGTTATAATATCACATTTTAGAAGAGTGTTTTATGGGTGAGACATTAAGACGTATGAGTAATTTAAAAATGCACAACTTATATTCAAAATTATACTGTAAATAAGTTATATAAAATATCTGTGTTCTTTGATGCACGTCATCACAAGTTACGAACTAGTACCAGGCAGCTTACTTTTTGCCTAAAGATGCGAGGCCGTACAGAACTCCTGTAGCAAAGGCGATGGCGTTCCCAAACAAGGTTGTCATGGAGAATTTCAACACTACGGGAAACAGAGCCATCCTGAAAACAGGCGACCGAGGGGACAGCAACAAGAGACAAAAACAAAAATGAGTAAATCATATCAAGCACGTGCTGTAGATAAAAACCAACCACATTCTCTGTGGGGGATTTTCCCCATCTTTTATCAAGAGCATGGTCTTTCAGTTCGAGGGCAGATTGACCAACAGATTTTGTAATACGCTCCAATAGCCCCTGCTTGTACTTAGATTTGCTCTGCTTGTGCTCAGACTGTGCGCTTGCACTCAATGTATTTTGTTGCGGGGACAGATTTCCTGCGCTTCAGCTTCAGCTCTTATCCTCATGCTCATTTTAGATCTGTGTGCACACACGAAATGTCTGCTCTTCGATTTTTTTCATCTGTGCTTGGATGTTGTGTGCAACAAGTCTGTCAAAGCAAATCTAAGCACAAGCAGGGTATATTTGAGTGCAAGCACAAGGTTTTGCGTGACAGCTTTATGAAATCGGTCCTGCTCTAACAACAGTCTTTAATAAAGATAGGTAAAAAAAAAAAACATAATTCCCAAAAGTGTCCAACAGCTTATGCAATGTTAGGCACTGACGGAAACTCACATTCTAAAAATTGTACAGTTCATATCGTGCAGTAGAGTCTCCAGTGATATAAACCAAGTGCAATGGATAGTTGTTCTCACCCACAGTAGAAGAGAGCTTTCTGCCACGGTTTGAGTTTGTCTGCACGAGCTGCTATTGCATTAGCAAACTCTATGAACTGGCAGCAGAATGGCACTTCACACAGGAACAGCACAAAAGCGTTCAACCTAGAGAGGGGAGGAGAGGACAAGAGGAGTCATCCTGTGCACTTTCATCTCAACCACGGCACAGCTCAGGCTCAAACGATGGAGGTCAGGAGTTTAAACACAGTAGAGGAGCAGAGAAGGACCATTATACTGTTAGTGTCATGATTCAAGGTAACATCTTGATCTGTAGCCCGCACGTTCATGTTTGCTGTCAAAGAGAACCAGATAGAAAGTTTCTACTGTGGGTTGTTTTGTGAAATCAGGGCTGAGACTAACAATTATTTCTGACAAGTTGAAGGAATGTGAAGCACTCAACAAGGTGGTGAGTTACCAAAGTAGGTTTTTGATCAACATATATTGTTTCAGCTCTAAAAAAAAAAAATGTTTTACTCTAGTTTGATCTGGTGTAAAGAATAAACCTGAAAAATTGTCTGGATTGTAATTTCCATTTATCAAACATTTAAATTAGTCATTAAACTATTGATGCAAATATGTTTCTAGCTGCACAAAAACCCCCCCAGAACAAATCACTGCAACCTGTATCAAAACATGTTCACACCGAGAAGTTGTCTATGCCTTGACTTGAGCAGTGACGTAGGTGTGGCTGCATGGCAACATGAGACTACTGTTTACTATTGATGTAAGATAATACTGTACATACTAATAAATAAATGATCTCAATGAAATAAATAATCTAGATCTTTAAAAAGTGTTTATTACAAAACTGGAAATCTGGACGGTAAAGGTCTGATCAGTCATTTATGTTTAGGATAGTTTGTGCTTCAGAAAACTTTAACAGCTCATGAAAGGCAGGTTGACACCTTAATCAAACTGTAACAGAGACATTTTAAAGGATTGTCTTATTCATTTGATACAATTATCATCAACACTTTTCTGTAAATATATTCTAAAAGAAATATATTTTTTATATATATATAGTATGTTGACTTACACCATCCACACTCCAGCAGCAATGTTCAAAGGGTTCACGGTGACGCAGTTCCACACTCCTGAGACGGCACAGGCTGCATGATTTGGACAAAACAAAAGACAAAAGATATTAGACCCACTAGCACCGTACAGACTGAAATTTCCCTCTAGGTTTAATAAAGTACTATCTCTCCCTCTCTTTCTTCATATTTGTCTGTCTGTCTACATTACATTGATGAAAAATCTAAGAGGACAGAATAGATCTTATGGATGTTGCTGCTACGTGACACAGTTCAATCACTTCTATTGTGAAAACTATGATAACTACATACTAACGTTTCATGTAGATTATATGCTGTGAGTGATTGGTGTGTTAACGCCTGTAAACTATAACCAACAATGAGGAACATGTGGATTTTTCTACATTTGAATGTAAATTAGGCATCTATATACTAACATGGAAATAGATGCACACACGCATCACTGTCTTCACACTTTGGTTTTACATTGCCTAACAGAAAATCACTTTGCAACCACCTGAGAAACTTCAACAAAATAAGGTAATACATCACTGATATCTTGATTTATAAGCTGTAATGAAAGATGCGCTGACAGGAAATTAATTACCCACATCAAATCTGACACAAATTACCATCAAGGTAATTACAAGATAATTTGTTTCACATAAGCTTCTGCTAATGATAACTCTGGGTGTTTTCTACATAGGCATTTAGAGAATTTGCCATGGAGTTTTACTTTGATTAACAAACCAACAAAAAGTAAGTGTTAAATATAAACATTAGTATTTATGAGTCAACACCATACTGTACTACTGCTACAGGCAAGAAACCCCACAGTGAGAATGAAGGGTAAATGAGCCCGATGTGTGTATGAACTGTCACAGTGTCACAAACAGTGGAACAACTACATTGCACACCCTGCTCCTTTAGACCTTCCAGCCTCCTCAATAATACAGAGCCCATTGGATATGCAGTCACCCGGGTGGTTAACGTGATCCAGGCTCTGGTGTCACTGTGAAGGAGAGACGGGTGGGATGGGGGGAGGCAGGATGGGTGGCAACGCTGCTGGATCACTGCACAGCAGCAGTCAAAGTACCTGCTGGGGGGCACGGTGTGTGCATATCACCCTGTTAATCCAGGAATGACAAGCTGTTGTGGTATGAGACAGACACACACACACAGAGGCACAGGCAGGGCTGGGTGGTGGCTGCTGCAGTGATGGGGACAATGGGCTGGAACAAAGCTTTTGTGGAGCTGAGGCTGAGCAGAGGACATGCAGCATGTTATGCAGCATGTACACAAGAAATAACCTGATTTCCAAAACAGCAATCTGATCCTGATCTGTCCTGTTTAAGATCTGAGTCTTATTTTAACACAAGGGCTGAAAAGTCAACACAGTGCACAGTGTGAGGTGTGCAGGCAGGAGAGGACATGCACTGGCAGGTCCCAGAAAACACCCCAAATTAAACCTATATCATTGGAAACTGGTGCACAACACATTCAATACTTGGATTCACTGCACATATTTGGCACATACACCGTTTAAACTCCTCATATGACTGAATAAATGGACTTTTCCAAGTACTTACAGATTCCTCCCAGAACCCCAGCTATTTTACACAGCCATCGGTACCACCACGTCATGCCGTCATCGTCCGGGGCGGCTTTCGTGGCCGCTACGGCCGCTTCGGAGCTCATTGTGCTTGTTTGGCTAAAGCTACACACACAGCCAGTGTTTACAGATGTCAGCTAACAATGGCTAAACTGAAGTTAGCTAGCCCGAAACTAACTGCTAACTCGCTAGAAACAAAGCGACACTCGCTTTCGGTGATGTATTTTCACTTTTAAGGATTTGTTTTGATCAAATATAAAGTCTTTCCTTTCGTCTGCTGCAGTTGGGTCCAGCTGCCCGATGCTACCAGCGGCGCCCCCGTCAATCAGCCTCAGCTAACCAGCTAGCTGATGCTAACAGCACCGCCCCCCGGCTGCCGCTAGGAGCAGATGTCAGCCAGCATCCGTCCTCCACTCGTAAAGAAATGAAGCACATGAACTTAAACGCTTTTATTATTTAAAGTTAAATCTATAAAACTCCCGATCGCTTTGTTTGGGTTCAAGCCTTTTTTTTTTTTTTAATAAAGAGTCTATGGTCTATGGTTTTAAACAATCACAGAGCTGCTCTCCTCCCCAGCTGCTCAGCTGGTGTGGGCGGTGCATTGTGGGAGAGAGTTCCTGCGCGTCAGGGTTTGTTTACATCTGCAGCTGTGGGGGTGTCAACTTCATACTTTGTTGTTATCATCCCACTTAAATCACAGAGCAAAACGCACAACCTGCTAAAGCTGTTTAATAACCTTTAAACCGACCTGAAAGTTTCAAGTCAAATATCATACAAGTCAAAATATATCTGATATTAATGATAGTTATATATTTGTAAAAAAGAAATATTTGGTTAAAAACATAATAAAACTTTTGAGTCTTTTCCCCTTTACCAACAATTATATTTAAACTGAAGAACTAATTTCTGAGTACAATAACCTCATATATCATACATATTACTGCTATTTATACTATCTCCTTTTATACTGCACACTTCGTGAAGAGCAGATTTTCGCTGTCTTTAACAATGACAATAAAGAGCTATTCTATTCTGTTCTGTTCTATTCATCACGTCATCAGGCTTCGAAACTCATTATTTAATTCATGTCCAATAATCCTCTGCATATCTGTTACCTGCCTGTTGTTTACTTACCTGCTAAATTAATAATTATTACTGATCCAGTAATTATATAGTAAACACTTTGGTTTTAAACTTGAATCCTCAAATGTATTTCACATTTTATTTTATTTTCTAGGTCATGTAGTTTGAAGGTTTCTAAAGGAAATTGATATATTTGATGTTGAGGAGAAATGAATGGATGTTGAGGGAAGGGGTCGAGCTGAAGATGAGTCTGATAAGGTGGTCTGGGGGGGGCACTAGTGACAGAGGGAGACTCAGTGTGTCTCAGGCATCACTAAACTTGAGCTTATTACCCCCAGCCAGTGACTAGAATGAGACATGCAAGAGGTATGCACCAAACTGGATATGAAGGGATAAGGGAGGGAGAGGGAAAGAGGATGATGGGGGGATGTGGGTTGGGATGAGGTAGAAGGGTGTATGATGAAGGGAAGGGAAAGGGTGGGTGAGGAAATCTGAGCCAGAGCCTGATGGGTTGGTTGGGTATATGGAGACTGAAAGCTATTTACAGGTGTGGTTGAGGAATGTCCCTGCTCCTGAAACTTGGTTAACCTCATTTTAAACTAAATTATTTTTTTATTTATCTTTCTTCAGCCCCATTTTTTGTATTTGGTCCCGGCACACATTAATAATTTATCTCTTGTCCCAACACAACATTGGGTATTTTTCCAGAATCCTTCCCCTCTTCCCTACCTACCTAGCTGACAAAATATTCCTTTGTTTGCCAAGCTGCAAGTGAGACATGTCCTATCAAGTATCTTAAAATTACATTCTCATTGATTTGTGCAAGATCTAGACATTTTTTATATAAAATACAAAACACTGTACTGTGACAGTAGGAAAGATAAATATAACTGAAAATAAAACTTAAAATATGTTCGATGTCATACAAATTAAGATTCTATATGTAACTTCTGGCTACCTTTTGTTTGGCACAATTTAATAAAACTGTATAAACTTCTGTACCGCTGTGAAGCAGATGTGATTTGTTCCCTCTAGTTATTTAGAAGAGTCTTTGATTGTTCAGAAAATACCTTCAGGGCTTTGTACGCTAATATTTAAGAACATTCTTTGTTTATCAATGGCTCCCAGGTATTTATTTTACGGAGAAAAGATGACTGGCTCTGTGACTCGACTGTGATTTGTAATATATGAGAGGCACAAACTGGTGGCTGCTACCATGCAGGTTAGATAAAGCATTTATATCAAAAGCAGAACAAATTATGTATTTTTTTATTAAATATCCGTTTCATCTTTAACACTCATTCACACTTTTATATACAACATATTCTTACTAAATCACTCACGTTATCCATATCAGATCCTGAAAGGAAAAGTCATTAAGATGTTGTTTTTCTTAAATGCCTGCTGCACAAACTTGGACTGTGACCTTTTTCGTTAAATGTGTTTAGGAGGTAGATCATCTCGACAAAGTCATCTCTGTGGTCAGATGATTGATAATAGTGAAAGCAGGCGTCTCATTCTGATAGCAGGGTGGACTGAAGTGGCCTCAGAGTCCTTCTGCTGAACCTCCTCTCCTCCATTATTGGCGCTGGTTTCCTCTTCCCTGTGGGCGTGTGGCACAGCATGTCGTCGACGGTCTGCTGAGTCACCTGACCGGCTCGTTCAAGCCGAGTCACTATCTGCTCCACTTCCCTCATGTGTGATCCGCCTTTAGTCCGCAAGCGCAGCAAATCCACCTGAGAAAGGCGTAATGAGAGACTCCTTATGAGCAGTTTGTTTTTTTACAAATCTATCTCTGTAGCTTGCACAAGATATTTTGAGTATCCTTTCCTGATCATTCTAATCAAAAATCAAGTGAAGGAGCCTTAGGTTTTATACTATTCTGTTCAAATGATAAATTGTATAGGTTGTAAAAACTCCTCCACCAGCATACAAGCACTAATTACCACACATTTATGTTTTTGTCAACATTTGTCCATTTATTCAGATGGATTATGCAAAATCTTTGTGGACGGATTCCCACGAAACCTGGTGGAACAATGTGGTATGGGTCCAGGGAGAACCCCACCCAATTTAGGTTTCCCCACTTTCTTTAACATTTTGTATTGCCACATTTTCATTGAGAATAATTCATGGATCTTGATGAAAAAAATAATAACACACATGTGCCTGAGTGTGCAATTTGGTGCAAATCCAAATAAAAATCTGTATCTAGTGGATTTAAATGTGGTTTCATTAGGGGACTGTGAAGGGATACAGAGGTATGTGCTCTCCGAGTGGCCTTCAAGCTATTTACTATTTTGCTACTATGACTGAAGATACAGTGACTATGTGACTATGTCACTGTATCTTTAGCTATCGCTTCATTGTTGTAGCATCTGTGTCATTGAGCAAACATTAAGGAGTTGAACTCACCACCTCCTGTGAAAATTCAGGCTTCTTGACAAAAGAAGGGCTTTTAGGTAACACGGCTGCACACAGGCTGGAAATGGCACTTTTCACTGCTCCTGACATGGCTAATATCACAACCTAAAGCACAATAAGAAAACATTAACAAATAAAAAAAATTATAATAATTATAAATGTACAACACAACCATAAGATGCACACTTACTTTCAAATTTTGACATAATCTGCTATCTGTGCTCATGATTTGTGAATACAGTGACTGTGCCTTCTCAACGTCACTCTGGAAGAAAAAAGAAAGAGAGAACAGATGAGTGATGATAGTTAAATATTTTCCATGTGTTATAGAATGATAAAAGGTAAAAGAAAGAGATAGAACTCACCTGCCTGAGTGCTAATGCTACAGCGAAGCAGTAAGCATGTCTGGGGATGAAGTGTCCTTTGGTCTGTCCCTCCTCTATCAGAGACTTGCAGATTCTGTAGGACTCTGTAGTGTTCTGAGCAACATAAAGCAGGACATAAGTCTACAGCAAACACATGATCCATACAAAAAATAAATTATCCCATTTATTTAAATTGTAGATAAAATAATTAAAATGTTACCAGTTTATAGCAGGTGCCGGTTGCCAGTGTATGTGTGTCTTTGTTGAATGGTATACCTTGGTTCCTCATGGTTCTTAATACCTCCAGAGCATCTGTGACAGGCAGCGTTTACAAAATTATGAACATGTAGAAACAATTTTAGAAAAAACACTAGAAGGTTAAATTGTCACTTACTTTCATAAGAGCCTTTTGTGAACAACATGTCTACGGCGATGTTAAAGGACGTTGCATCGTTGAAAAACCCTTTCATGCTCTGTTTAGAAAAAGTTGGAGAAAATATATATGTTTATGTATAAAATTCACACACAACTTACAACTAAAACAGTTTGTGAAAAACCAGTGTAGTGGCTGATATAATATTTGACCTTATCTGTAAGTGCAGCAGCAGCCATGTCCTCCAGACCCATTTCATAACACAGTCTAACGAAGAGAGGACCAAACTTAAACTCCCCATACGCCATGTTTCGGTTCTCTGTGTGATACCTTGTGAGAGAAAAATAAAGGCACAGCACTTTTATTTATGAGGCACATTTCATACACGGAGGTGGATTCAAGGAGCTGAGCAGGGAAGTTAAAATTCAAAAATTCAAAGAGCACATGTCAGTTAGTTAAAGGAGCACAATAAAAGAGATTAATGTGAGCAGAGGAAGACATAGAGATTAAAAAAATATATAACAAGTAAAAAAGATATATCTGTATAAATATGTAGTTTAAAGAGTAATATGTTAAAAGTAAAATAGATAGAAGAATACAAAAATAAAGGATCATCTGTATTGAATTAAGATACTTGACATCCTGACAGTCAAAGCCACATTGGAGACATATTTTAAAAATGTCTTGCGCAGCTTGTTTGTGTGTTACAAAACTTTCAATAAAGGTTGTCTTTACCTATAGATTGCATCTCTGGCTATCACCAAGTCGTCCCCAGACTGGCACAGGTGAAGGAGAAGCTTCAGCTCATCTTTCAGTATCAACTCGTTCCTTTGTAGCTTCTCACTGAACAGCTCAACATAATTCCCTTAAAAAAAAAAAAAGAAGTTGTGTTATGATATGAGACAATTTACAGCAGCTTAGAGCTAATGACAGGAACTACTTTACCTTTGGATCCAGTGGCGAGGTGAGCCACGGTCAGCTTCTTTTCCTGAAAGTCCTGAAGCTTGATGACATCTTCTGACAACAGGTGCCTCTTGGCTGCAGAGACAACAGTTTGTAAGATGTCATTAGATATATATAAAAAAAACACCGCTGAGTTGTGCAGTACTAGAAATGAGGGTGGTATCATTTTTAGTCAGTGTCATCACTGGCTAAACAACCATCATAAATAAACAAAAATCAAATCAATGTTAGAGAAGCTTTCTCCCTTGACAGACCGTGATATCATATCATGGACAAGTCTGCAGAGCAGGTTAATGCCCAGGGGCCACAGAGCCCAAGTCTTATTTGATATCGTTTAAGTATATACTGAGCATAATTGGATTAATCTCAACACGATCTAAATCTTTACTACTGTAAGAACAATATCTAATATGTTGCATCTGAAAAAGAAATTATTTCATTTTATTTCTTGCTCTTGATATTTTCTTCTTAGCCCTTAAGGAGGTTTATGACCTTATATTTAGCCAGGTAGCTTAAATGTTCACAGCTTTTACAAACTTTACTGTAAAGCAACAGAGCAAATTATATATATATATAAACTGTTACAGCAGCGAGAGCCTGGTGATCATCATTAATGTGACATTATTACACAGTTGGTGTCAGATTAGTTTAAACTTGTGGACGCTGTAGGTTAATAACAACATGCTAACGGAGCTCGTCTCTGAGAGGGAACCAGACACTTCTAATGGAGATCTGAGTGTCAGACCTGGAGAACGACAGGAGCTCGAGTTGGTCTTTACCTCCTGAACATGTTTCCAACCATCCGGACGGTAAAACACGGAATAATCCTCCTTTACCGGACTCGTGTGCTAACGACCGACAACATCTACCGAGTCTCCTCAGCGCCATACTGCCACCGACTGCACCATTACGATGCAAACAGGGGGGGTGTTCTCAGACATATTATAGACGTTTAAAAGTCGAATTGACGCCACGAATAGCTCAACAAAGTTTTAAATGAACTTTAATCATACGAATATTTGTTTTTTACATTCTACAAGGACGGTCTGTTTAGATTTTGGAATTAAAGTCGTAATACCCGGTTTGCAGTTGATATCGTCCAACATGGCGGCCCCCAGCAGGACAAGTTGATTAATCTCAAAAACTAAACACGTTTCAGATTTATGACTTTTATCTTTCCACAGAATGACTTAGATCACGTTTTAACATTAATGACAACAAGTGTTTAATTTGTGCAAATGACACTGAATCGACTGCACCTATATTCTTGTATATATATGTAGTGTGATACATTCAATCTGGGCTGATATTCACAAATGGATACACGTTTTTTTTTGCAATACATATATTCTATATCTAAAGATAATATTACATTTTAGTTTAATTTTACAAAACAAAAACGATGAACTCTGTTGTAATGCAATTCTATGTCTGGCAAAGCTTTTCATACACAAGGAATAGGAGTCACAACTCTGAAATGTTTTGGTTGGTATATAAATCATTGTTTTTAGCTCACGAATTGAATGTTGATCAAATTCGTGTAAGATGTTATTTTTGTTTTTTGTTTTTCCTGCGAAAAATCATTTTAAGTAAGACAATTCCTTTTAAAATAATTATTACATTTGTTGTCCATGATGAAGATTCTTTGATTATGAGAGTGGGGCCATTTGTACTTCTATGGGATGGTTTGCCAATATATTTTTTGTCAGGAACACATATTCATGGGGAAGTGCTTTATGTAATTTAATAAAGTCTAATTAACAAAGGTTGAAATTATGTATGGTGCAGAATAGCTCATAATCTAACAAATTACCATTATCATCTTTTAAGTCAATGATAAAATAGAGATTTATTCCTGTGTAATTCATCTATTCTGCATTTCTACAACTAACCAACCTTTTATATCTTGCCCAGCAGGTAGCGCTGTCTCCCTGCTTTTTAAACAGGTCTGGTGAAGACTTTGGAACTCACTTTAATTGTTCAATAAATATGACTCCTCAGTGCTTTGTACGTCCCTCAGGAATATGTTTTAGCTCTGAATGAATCTGTTTGTTTGTAAAATAAATTAAAATAATACTTGATTAGCAAAAAATTTGGAAGTAAATTCTATAAAAATCAACCAATCAGTTAATCGACAATTTGTTTGGCAAAGCTCTTTCCACCGAATAACACCAGACTGGTGTTTCCATTATTTTGTCAACTCCATAACAATGTCAACTCCGATAAAATAAATATAAAACAATATTTAATAATATATAATAAAATAACAAACACCTGAAATTATAACTCAGTGCAGTTCAACAGCACCAAACATTGCATCCTCCAAAATAGACATGAAAATGACTCATAACCTTTTTAAAATAAATAGTGTGGGATATTATAACCTTCATGATCATATGATTTATTGCAGGAATGTTGTTTTACAATGCATACATTTTAGCGTACTATATCTAGTAGACTGACGACCTATTAAAATGAATGTGAAAGTAATTATTATACTCATTTTGTTGTTATTGCTGGAGCTTTTAAAATCAAAAGTTGAAACTTAGTTATGTTAGCATTTATTGACTCCTCTAGTTCATTATGGTTGGCCTCAGTGAGAGCTGAACCCTGCCACTAGTTAGTGAACCCTCTGACCTCCACGGCATTATGTAACCAAGCTCTGACATCTTTAGAAAGGACTGCTGCTGCATTTTCTCCTTAAAGGACATACATTTGAAATTTACCATTAAATATTAAAGTATTCAAGAAAAAAAGGAAGCAACTATATAATAAAATATAAATACAAGCAAAATTAGTATAAAATAAAGTTTTTCAATGAGCAAACTCAAGTCAAGAGAGTTCAGTGCCTGAAATAGTTTGATAAACAATATAAATGGTATGAATATTCTACATTGGTATGATAAATCAATATGGAACATAATACCTGATATTATAGATTCATCTTGAACTCTTGAAAATGCTCTTCATGTTTAGATTTATTGGGTCAGAGTCTTGATTATAAAAAGTGTTTGAAAGACAAATGTGTCATTATTATTGTTTCCTCACACAGGATTTAATAGTAAGATGTGAGTTATCACCAGTTACAGGATGTACTGACTTATATGTGAAACAGAACTGCTGGACCTGCAGACATCTGGAGAAACAAGGTGGAAAAAAATCTTTCAAATGATTAAGGTGCTTCTTAAATTAATCAAGTCAGATCATCTTGCAGGAAGAAAATAGGGCTGGGACAGGGAGGTGCCCCACTGTTGCCTTAGCAACAAGACCTCAGCCCATCCAGCTGAGATTGCTTGCTCAGCCAATCAAAGGCAGGGCCCTGGATAATTTATGGTATCTTACAAGGTGTATGCATCTCTGAGGGTTTCTCTCCTCCTCTCTGCATATATGTATGTTTGCATGCATCTAAAAACAGTATTTCCTACATTCAGCACCTGTATATCGACAGGTTGATCGCTTAGTGTGGTGACAGCTCGTGGCAACTTGCTTACATAATGCAGTGCTGGTCTTTTTTTAGCATTTGGACTCAGCCAGGTTCTGCCCACAGATAGTAGCTCTTACATCTTCTTTGATTTATCCCTGCATGCCCTTCCTTTTAGTATTGGAAAGTGCCTGGGGTGTCCCATCATCATTAATAAATGTCCCTGCTGAAAGAGGTTTGGCACAGGAATACAAAAAAAACAGCTGGTAGTGATCACTGCGTCAGCCAGCGTGCCAGTTATAAAGGCACTGTCCTCGAAAGACAATTAAATAGGTTTGCTTCCATCTTTCCCAAGACATATGACATTCATTTATATTCATGCCTCTTCAATTCAGGGACTGATTTCCCACTAAATCATAAACGTCTGTGGCTGCGTGTTCGGTTCGGAAAAGTAATAGGGATGTTGTCTCATTTGCATAACTTGTGTATAATACTATAATTCTACATGGAAGGAAATGCAAACGCTTTCCAGTTACCGCTGAAAACCTCTGAGAGTCTGGTGCAGCCGCTGATTGCTCCCTTGCTGAGAGACATCAAAGATGTGGACTTGTGGTCGTCCCACTGTACAACAAAAGGATGCTGTGGAGACATGTCCTCTTATCCTGCTCGGCTCCCATCCTCCTCTGCCCCTGCCACTTAGTATCCCCGGGGCCTCCGATCCAAGCCACATTTCAATTGACTGCGGACTGGAGGAGATAATATGCTTTCAATTATTATTATTTCGCTCATATGCATTTGGCATTATCCATATTCTAGATATACTTATAGATAATCAGAGCTACAAATATTCTATTAATTTGTTATTTTCACCTCCACCAAGGAGGTTATGTTTCCATCTGCGTTTTTTTGTTGTCTGTGTCTTATTTAGCAGCATTGTGCAAAAACTACTGGACAGATCTCCAAGAAACTTGGAGGAAGGATGTAGTATGGGTCAGAAAAATCCCTTAAAATTATTGCCTATCCAGGATTTTTACCCCCACTTTTTTTAACATAAGGCCTTTTTCAACATTATCCTTGATTTCTCAAAGAAAAATTCATGGATCTTGATGAAAATCACACGTTTAAGGGACTGATATTTAGGAGTGTGTGTAATATGGTGCCGATCCGTATAAAAATCCAGATGCAGTAAATTCAAATGTGGTTTCATAAGAGGTTGTTTTTTTCCCCTGATGCAGTAGAAGGGGAGGCTCAGCACTGCTGCTTCACTCCATGCTCCTGCTGACTGCAGCTATTACATGTTCTTCCACTGCAGGTGCTGTATCTGCACTACAAAGGATATGCATGTTAGGCACTATGATAATACTTTTTTTTATTATTGAGTCGTTCCACAGATGCCAAGCTGTGACCACACCCTACTGTTTTATTGATGGGATGAGTCAGGGCAAATTACCTACAGGATTTAATCAGGAAATTAGGCTTAAGTACACTCCATGGTAGTTTGATTAGTCTGCTCTTGTCATTGCCTCTGTCCACACCACACACATCTCTCCATGCAAACATACATCCCCCCCATCTGTCCTGTCTGGCTCTCGGGGACACTTGTAACCAAGGAGACCAAAAAGAATGACTTCCCTCCTGGGCCACGATGACACTAACAGCCAATCATCTGTGAGCATATCACATTAGAGCTACAGTTATGTTCTCTTTCATTATCATTTTCATAGAGGAATTTGTTTGTTGCCAGTTTGGGATGTCTATCTAATTAGCACCCATAGGTCATACAATATTTCACTACAATACCAGTCACTACAATATTGTAAATGGATTGAGTTTTTAACGAGGATACAAAATAAACATAGGCTTAAAATACCAACAAACAGATGAGATAAAAAGTCAAATATTGAGTCTATAAAGTATTTGTAGCCAGATGACAAGCTCAGTTATATCTCTCTGTTGCTCCATTACGTTTACAAGCAATAAAAAGCAATGTGTAGAAGCACTTTCACCTATAATGAGAACACACTACCTTACTGTTATACTACCATAATATAGTACACAATAACACAACTGAGCTGTATGAATTGTTTAGAGAAGACAGACACATCCTTCTTGTTCACGTCAGATTTTATTGTGGTTGTTTTTGAGTGTTTGTTCTTCAGCAGTAGCTCCTCTTACATCAGATTCGCCATCGAGGGAATATTGCACACAAATATTAGAAAGCACTAAGGAATACTCACTTGAAACTAATTGCTATTGGGGGGTTATATGAGTTTTTTGGGGGGAAAAGGGTGGGAGAGGATGCATGACCACAAGACAAATATACCACACAGCTGCAGACAGACATTAGTAAAGTTCTCCCGAGAGAAAGATAAGGAGAAAAAGGCAGAGATAAATAGACGGAGAGAAGGAGTGTAGAGAAAGGAGACGGAGAAAAGGAGAAATGTCAGTTCAAGAGAAATGTCAGTCCGGAGTTTTGTAGGTTTGACAGCTATTACTGTAGTGTTGTTCTGAGGTTCCCCTGCAGGAGAAGTCGTCCGTAGTGGTTTAATGAACACCTGACATCATTTCAGAAATATCTGGTGAGTTTGGTGATTGGTTGATTTAATAACCCGAAGTACCAAAGCCTGTATGTGCGTCGATTTGTTGTATATTTCTACAGAAGTTGGCCGGTCATGGTTGATCTCTGGCCTCTGTTACAGTTAGTTTGTGTCACGTTTGTGTTTAAAGTGTCTAGTTTTTTTTGTGTTGTACATACTTTCATCTGAAACACACAAGTCACTCACTCTCATCTCTGTGTGCTGCCCCTCTCAAAAGCTTTGCCTCATTCCAGTTCCAGAGGAGAAACTCCATAAATGCTCCCGTTAACCTGGAAATCAATCTTTGATTGTGATACAATGCCACAGGCAACCGCTTTACTTCCTGTTCTATACAATGTCATGGCACAACTTGCAAAATAAATAACTAAATCATGTAGCCCTGTTGTTCTTAATGCAAGTTAGAGAAAAATCCCAATTAAAAGAAGAAGAGAAAAACCCTAACACATCATAACTCATGCACGTCTTTCAACCATCCCGTCGGCTTCAAAGCTATTTATAATTATAGTACAATGCTTTAGAAAAACAAGACATTTTAAGGTTTAGGAAAATATCCTGCCTCACCAGCTATACATTGGGGAAAGGCTTGCTCCCCCATAGCTAAATGATTACATACAAAAACAAGTGAAGGAAATAAAATATTCAAATATGCAAATAAAACAGGCGATCTGAAATGAACGACAGTCCTCTAAACTGCATGAAAATTATTTTACAGATGTGTCAAAGGCAAGGGGAGAGATTTCTGAAGCAACGTTCTGCTGCACACTGTAAAATCTAGACAATCACAATAAATTTAATTAGAAATAATAAATAAATATTCATTAGCAGAAACAGAAAGCAGACCAAAAAGACATATTCATGCTATTCACCCCTAATTCATATTTTCCATCATTCAACTATCATTTAACAGTCCTTTTAATGAGAGTTACCTCCAGTGTGTAGAGTTTCCCTACTCTTCTGCTACTTGCACCAGTTCTTGTACATTCATTGGAACTTCCTAAGGCAATAACAGAAAACATACTGTTTCATCCTTTGGTGTGGATAACAGCCATTACTTAAGAATGCACCATATGCAGGGATGTTGTGATCTCACTTGTTCTCCTATATTTTGATCTGGGGATTTAGAAGGAACTCGGGACATAAACAACAACATTATACTTGAGCTCTTAGCATAATTGGACAATCATGGCTATAGGCTGCTTTTTATTTCTTGTTCCCTTCAAGTAAAATTCATTCATACCTAAAACTCAGATAACACCTTAAGGATGTCAAGGGTCTATTACTTTATCGTGAAATCATTGTACTTTGCATCGAGCCCCTCAACGTTAATTTCTATTAGGTTATCCTCAGTTCAGATATTTAAGGTTCAATGATTTAGGGCACAAGAAGTATCATTCTAGCATATGCTGTATGTTAAGTGTCTGCTTGGGTTTTTATGCTACATAGATTTCTCATTATCACTTGGTCTCCTGCTCCACAGATCTTGTGCAGAGCAGGTCTTACATCTCTATCTTACAAGCCGGGAAGGACTCATCCTGCATGACAACGGTGCTGCTGCTGGCCAGGACCATGATGTTCAGCTCCTGCTGCTTGTCGTGGGTCTCCTGGTACCACTCCCTCATCACATCAGTGTCGTGGGTTGGAATTAGGGTGACCTGACATTAGGAGAGGAGGGAGGTTTCTGAGCTCAAGCATTAAACAAAAATGATCTCTGCATGTGCATCTTCCTCTACGTCCGTTGTATCAGGTTATGCCACATAATGTGAACCGACTATTGCAGAGTGTCTGACCCACTATCCCCTTTTAAAATGTCCATTATTTAAGCAATTTTAAGTAATAACTTTTTTAGCAGGGTTAAGTAAAATGCAATGGAGGGTTAAATCACATCACATGGCAATAGCATTTTGAATTTAATAAATTTGCATGACTTTTCATTAGCTGATTGATTGATTTGACTGAATAACATAAACGTTTTTTTTATGTTTGTCTGCAAAAAACAAATAACCCAGATGGTCAAAGATGCATTCGGATCTCTGTGTACACTATTTAATTGTCATATCAATACTTGAAAGCCTACCTGCATACTGTTTCCCCATTGGGCCTTTCCTTCCAGCAGAGCATCAAGGACAGCCCTACTGGGCTCCTGAGCAGTCTGATCATTGCCACTGACCACATAGTAAGAGGAGCGCACCCGCTTAAAGAACTCAGCATCCACATTCTTGGCATTGCAGTGATTGGGTATGTAAACCAAATCCATGAACATTGGAGGACAGCTTGGCTGAGATGCCGCACCTGATGCCTTTCCACTGCCAGCACCTGAAAGGGGCAAAAACAAAACATTTCTCAGATAGGTAAGTTCTTAGAAAAAATTAAAAAGTAGCAAAGTGATATATGATGACGATGGGTAAATTGTATTTACCTGACGTGGCACTTTTCACACCTCTGGACGCAGAGGTGTTTGTTGCATTTTTGGCATCTTTTCCCTCTCCGACACACTTCTTTGGAGAGGCAGTCTTGGTGTCCTTGATTTTTGTCAGAGTAGTCTTCCTGGCTGGTGATGAAGACTTTTTTGTGAGTTTTTTCTTCTTGGCTTTTTCGCCTCCCTCTGTGTTAGCATTGTGGAGATTTTCTTCAGCCTTGAGGGCTTCTGGGTCCACCATACAGACATCATGTTGGCCCGAGGATGGAGCGGAGTCCCTGAAAGCCACTGGAGGAGGATCGGGATGTCTGTAGGTCAGGGTTCTGTCAGTAGGCAATGTCTCAGAATCATCTTCAGAGTCAATGTTAGCATCTGCTGTAATAGAGGGGCACTCCTCTGTCCCTGGTGGAACATCTGAATCTGTCTGGGAGGGGGCAGATTCACTGATGGATGTTGGTGGGGTCTCCTCACATTGCTTGGTGGGAAGCTTATCCCCTGGAGGTGGGGGCCCTTCTCCTGACTTGGCCAAAGGCTTCTCCTCATCTGAGACGTTCTCTTCATTAATGAAGTACTCCACAGGGTTAGGGTTGATAAAAGATGGGGATAGTTCTGTCTTGGGGTGACGGTATTCACATGAAGTGACTAGGCAGAGGTCAACATCTGTCTTAGATGGAGCGGAGGGGCTTCTCTTTGTGGTGTTGGGGTCCCTTGACCCACAGGCTGAGTTATAATCATACAGATCGGAGGAGAGTGGTAGGTATGATGGGGTAGGAACTTTGGGGCCAACAGGGGATTTTGCCTCGTGTATGGAATCATCACATTTAAAGGGATTTGTCTCCTTTGCTGGGGAAGGTGTCTCCTCTTTTGGGAGGGAAAATGATGAAGATGGAGAACCAGCTTTGGGAGGTGAGGGTGACTTGTCGTATTTCTGCTGTGTGTCAGATCTAATAGAAATGCTCTCCACAGATGGTGAAATTGGGCTGGTGCTGTCCTTAGCAGGGGGACCTCCTAGTACTGGGGACGGCTCAGTGGAATGGGGAGACTGGGTGAGAGAGGATGCCTTGGGGGTGAGTGGAGACCTGTCTGTCTGCTCAGCCATGGTATGTCGTATCTCAGCCATTTGACATGGGGTTGCAACAGAGGGTGTGGACTGAGATCCATCTGATGGGGTTGCAGAAGTGGCACGGACATCAACGTCTTCAAAAAGTAAAGGCTGCTCCACTGGGGAGCCAGGTTCTCCAGGTGGTCTCACATCTGTGCCCTCTGAGGGGCTGTAGTCAACCTCAGTTGGGCCATTCTCTGTAGCACGTGTGCTGCTGCCCAGAGATGGGTGCTCTGGGGATTGCTTGCTAAAGTCCAGGGCTAAGGAGTGGTCAGGGGATTCCTGGCCAAACTCTATGGACATGGTAGAGTGCTCTGGGGATTTCATATCCTGATTTTGTGTTCTGCTTTTTGACTTCGGTGAGATGTCTGGGGAGATTGACATGGGCCTGGGGCTATGTTCCTTGGATGGAGACCCCTCAGCCTCATGGAAGGGGGTTGGTGTCTGAACCACAGAGACAGACAGTGAGTCATCCACTTCTGTAGAATGAGGAGAGCCTACCTCAGCATGAAGGGAAGGAGAGTCGGTGGTCGGCTCTGGAAAGGAGCTGGTGGCCAGCGAGGCAGTGGATGCTGAAGCTAAATGTGAGAACAAGTCTTCTGCTACCACTTCTTCCATAGGGGATCCTGATTTGTCTGATGTGGTGCCCTCTGAAATAGACATTTTGCTCTCTTCTTTGGCCGCGGTAAATGGATTGGTGTCTAAATCATGTTTGGTCACCGGTGCCGAGGTCAAGATTGAATAGCTGTTTTCTCCAATCTTCTTATGGTCTAAATCAGATGGTGATGTTTCCTTCTTTGTTGGGGAATCGGGTTCAGTTTGGTCATGTTTGGTCACCGGTGCCGAGGTCAAGATTGAATAGCTGTTTTCTCCAATCTTCTTATGGTCTAAATCAGATGGTGATGTTTCCTTCTTTGTTGGGGAATCGGGATCAGTTTGGTCATGTTTGGTCACCGGTGCCGAGGTCAAGATTGAATAGCTGTTTTCTCCAATCTTCTTATGGTCTAAATCAGATGGTGATGTTTCCTTCTTTGTTGGGGAATCGGGTTCAGTTGGAGATTGGCTTTTTGGAGATGACGCCACCCTCTCTACAGGAGAGCACATTTCTTGTTCTGGCTCATAAGGCTCTGGGGTAGCTCTGTTGGAGGAATCTTCTTTATCACTTGTGAGCTCCACAATTATTGGACCCTGTGCTTTGTCTTCTGAGACAGGTGGTACACCTGCTGCTTTTTCATCTACTGGTGACTGATAGTAAGGAGTGTGACCAGAGGACTGAGGCGAGTTAGCTCCTTCCAGTGTCTTGTCATCTGGGCTGACAGATTCTGCTGTTGCTCGGGTGCACCCTGTCAGTGTGCTGGACAATTCGATTGGAGCAGCAAAAAGTGACAGGGAATCCAATGTATCCTTGCGGTCGACTGAGGGAGAGCGAACAAGAGGTGTTGTTGTGGAGGTTGAACTGAGTCCTGTTAGATCTGCATCATGCTTCTCAAATGACTCTTGAACTGTGTCATACCGCTCATCTTTCCCTGCTGAGGCAAAGCCCTTGCAGAATTTATCCTCCTCTAGTGGTGAAGGTGGAGATATCGTGGAAGCAGAGTGGTTGTAGTCCTGGCCTTCTGTGGCATCACTATGAGAGCGATCTGATCCTGGCATATCCTGGAGTGGAGAAATATTCTTCCTATCATACTGTCCAGTTACGGAAGTCACAAACCTGTCGCTATCCTGTGGAGGAGATTCAGCCTCTTTATTGGCGGTTTCGTTGCTCATAATGTCCCTAGGAGTCAACATTTCATCCATGGTAGTAGGCACACTGGAGATCTTGATGGTGGACTGAGTGACGGTGTAATCGGGGGCTTCATCTTGGTTCTCATCGTCTGAGGCCGTTGAGCTCTCGAAGCCAACTGGAGGTATTTCATCATGGATTGATGCGGCTGGAGAAACAGGCGAGGACACTTTGGGTAAGGCTGATTCAAACAGATTCGGTTTCTCTGTTTGTCTTTCACTCATGAGTGAATCCTCTATATTTTTATTCATCACACCATCATTGTCTTGAACACCGTCCCCTGGTTTGACTTCATCGGGTCTGTCTCTGTGTTCCTCTTCACTGGGAGTAAGTTTATCTTTATCCATTTCCATTCTCTGGGGTTCATGAACTTCCTCTGTCTCTCCCTTCTCTTCATAATCTCCTCCTTCAGACGTCTCCTCCATCACAGTGCCCTCATCTTCAAACTTCTCAATTGGACTTTCGTTGAGTTTTACCTTGAGAACTTGTTCCTCTGGGGTCACTCCACTGTCTCCCTCAGCCTCTGTTGTGGTTATACCCTCGTCCAAAGACTCCAAGGCCTCAGGTGAGTCTTTGGTCTGTATTATTTCTTCATGGTGGATCATCACAGCCTCTTCTTTCTGATTTTGTTGCACCGTTGCATCGTCTGTTGTCAACTCTTCAGTTTGGAGCTCCTCAAAGTCCTTGGTAAGGTCCTCTGGTGTGGACATCAGAGATCTTTCTGCTTCAGGATCATCTGCAACAGCAACAGCAGCAACAGCAGCAACAGCAGCAACAGCAGCAACAGCAGGAACAGCAGCAGCAGCAGCGCTGGCTGCAAGTTTGCCACTACCAACCTTTGTCTCTTTCTTTGAAACCTTAGGCTTCCCTTTCTCTTTTGACTTTGACGGTGTCCCTGCAAATTTGTTTGAGGCATCGTCTTTTTTCAGGGGCTTTGGTTTAGGTGCTGCAATCCTTTCTTCAGGCTTTTTTATGTCTTTTGAGGGCCTTTTGACATCTTTCTTTAGCTCTTTCTTTTCTTCCTTCTTCTCCTTCATAGGTGATTCTTTTCTGAAGTCTTTTTTTAGAACTTTCTTTGCGTCCTCTTTCTTCACTTTTTCTTCTTTTTTACTTTCTTGTTTGTGAATATCATCTTTCTTTGCCACTTCTTTCTTGACCTCCTTTTTCTTTTCCACTGAAATTTTGGCCTCCTTCTTAATGGTCTTTTCCTTTTCAGCCTTGGGCTTTATTTCAGGCTTCTTCTTTTCAGGAGTTTCATTCTGTGCTGATTGCTCTATCTTTGCTTTTGATTCTTTCTCAGGTGCCTTTGCTTTTTCCTTTTTCAGGGGGACCTTTTCTTTTTTCTCTGTCTTTTGTGTTTTTTCATGAGTGGATTCTGCATCTGTCTTTGCTTTCTCTGGTGTTTCCTCCTTTGAATCCTTTCGGATGCTCCTGCTTGGTGATGGCTTTGGGGTAGACTTCAGGCTCTCTTTGCTGTCTGTTCTGTATTTCATCTTTGCTTGCTTTAGCGTCGGCGTTGAAGGCATATTAGAAGACATTGCTTTTTGAGTGACAACTGGCTGCTTCAAGAACTCCAAGTGCTTTAGCTTCTCTAAACCTTCAAAGACGTGGTGCTGGGTGGTATTTCCCGGAAAGAGAACACGCACAACCTTATCTGAGGGATTAGCAGGGTGCCACACAATGAGCGAAGAGATAGACGTCAAATTATTGACAGGGAACTGAGATTCTTTTCCGTTTGGCAGTAAAATAGAAGCTGTGTCTTTTTCACTACCTGTCCACTGCTTCATAAAGTGCTGCATCTCCTTGCTATTCTTCGAAGGATTAAGCACATACATCTCAAGCTTCCCGACACCCATTTTCTGAAACAGTATGATTGGTTCTATTGTGTTTCCGACAGGACTTTGCAAAGGCTCTATCCTCAAATTTAGCTTGGTGAGGAACTGTTGGGTCGACGCTGCCTCCTCAACGTTCCTCCGCATTCTGTAATTAGGTGCAGGGTTATCCAGGTTCTCAGGGAGATTCACAAACACAACGCCGATATCTGGGGAAATCATGTTCTTCACCCAGTCACTGGTAGCTGTGGAACCCTGCGACTGTTCCTCCTCGGCCTCTACAATTTTCCTCTGCAGCATACTGTTGATGCCGGGCAGGTTGTCGTCACCGATGTGGGTGAGGAGGATGGAGTCCACCCGGTCCAGATGTCTCACCAGTTTCCAGAAGCACGACTTCCTGTCCGAGCCGCCATTAATGAGCATGTTGAAGCCATTTACAGCAAAGAGAGCCGAGTCACCGCGACCGCCGGGGAAAATGTAACAGCACGGTTTGGAGAGTTTGAGGAATCCACCAGAGGTCGGTGGTTCTAACATGTCGAACGGAGACGGGATCTCTACTGACTCGGACAAATACTCGGTGAATTCTGAGAGGCCCTCCATTTCAGGGAGTATGAGAGTGGAGTTTAGTTTCATGTTAATGAAATCCTGCAGGTTGTGTTTGTCCAAGTTGGAGTTTTTCCAGTCGCCTTGTTCGGGGCAGAAGAGTGTAAGGACAGCTTTGTTCGCCGGGTGAATGGTGCTGAGCAATTCACCAATCTAGACATGAGAAAAATGAATTGACTTTTAAATATTGACATACTGGAATCAGACAAATTAAAAGAATAATGCTGTACAATGCAGTCTGTGTCAGTACAATACAGTAAGTCTATTACATAATGATGATGAAGAACTCGAATAAACACTGAAACCTGGCCTATATATATATATATATATATATATATATATATAAACACAAACATTTAATTAAAATGATATTAGAATGTTATAATTCATATTGTGCTTATATTTGCTCACCTCTTGGTCGGTGAATATGTCAATGAAATTGGAGAAAGAGAAAGATCCAGACTGAAGAATCAGCTCTCCTGTCTTTTCAAGGCATTGGCCTGAGAGAACCAGCAGCTTGTGTCTGGAAGTGTCTGAGATCATCAGACGAACCTGGGAGGAAAAAGAGGAAAGTAGGTTACATGGTTTTCTATGATTGCGCTGAAAGCAGAGGGGAAAAGAACTGAAAGAAGTGATGAGGAAAGCATTTATGACCCTTTAATAAATAAAGTGTATTACTTATTCATTGCAAAAGCTTTATAAAGAGAAGAACACTGCTTACTGCTGCAGCAATCAGCTCAGCGAATCTATTGTATTTGAAATATCTCCAGTTTCACATTATCCAAATCCATTAGCTAATTAACTGATCTGTTTTCTTGCTGCCCACTCTGCTAAGTTCCCTTTCATCCCTCCATCTCTCTCTGCCTCTCTTTTCTGTTGGGCTTTCTTTTTTCATCTCCTGCACCATCAGCTGTTCTGGGCAGCAGGCCAGTTCCATCCTGCTGTGCCCTGAGATATTATCAATGCACAGTTTGACTAGAAAACGTGGCTGGAGGTCGAGGCAGCGCTGAAAAGGAGCAGTGACACGGGAGAAAATCTTGCGCCATCTGTACTCCCCCCCGCTCTGTTTCGTCTTTCCCATTAAAAATGTTAGCATAAGAAAAAAGGTAAAGTGCTGCGCTTGTTATTCTAGATGTAAATGAGATATTAGTGTCGTCCCCTGAGCTTCTAATTGCTCCTTTTCTCCAATTAACAGCAACAAACAGCAGTTGATATTATCAGAGTGGATAATTGGCCCAACATGGGTGAATAATAATCATCCTTGTCGAGCTGTATTTGTTTTATAAATGGGATATTTTTGTATCGATTTTTTGCATCATCCCTCTTTGACAGGAGGATAGAAGATCAAATATGATGTTTGAGATAAATAAGGAAAAGGATATAACAATATGATAGATTGTCAATAACAGTTATAGCTCATTTTACCTCAGTACTGACTGCTTCGTCTGACGGGTTGATGAGTACCACTGTTTCCAGGACATTACTTTTATGGTGAAGAATTCTCTGGCCTGCAACACAATAGAAAATAGTTGCAAATGTTAATACAAAAAAATCGTAATCACATAATTTGATCATACCAAGAAATTGGATTTTTAACGTTATCATGTTATCATGTCGATTGTGTCTTCTACAAATGCCAAGATCCCTCTGTCAAGTTAAAAACAATAATAAATTAATAAAATTAATCAGCAACATTTCTCATAATTCACAAATGTTATTTTTCTTACAAAACTCCCAGCTTCTCAGTTATGAAAATTTGCTGTTTTACTTAGTTTTATGGGATATTTAATTGGAAATATCTTTTTTACAAAAAGAGACATTTAAAATATCATCTTAGGACCAGAGAAGCATTAGAGAGAGTATTCTCTGTTTTCTAAGGTTTTTTCAGAAATAGGAAGGAAATAATAAAAAATAAAAATAATCATAACTAACAGAAACATTTTCAAAATCTCTCTAAAATCATGATGCAGTGGATCAAATTTACTTCTACAGATGTAGAAGAGTAGAGTCTGAGTCTCCTCAGGAAGGACGATCTTATGTCCTTTATTAGAAATATCGTCTCCTGGGGTTCATATGAGGGGCAGGGCTCAACTAATTCATCAACTAATTCATCAAACACAGACGGTCTGACAGATCCAATATGGCTGTGTAAATGTTAATAGTCTCTGCAGAACAGAGCTCTTCATCACTAAGATGGATGAAATCTCTGGAGATGGAAGTACGACATATATCCTGAATCCCACTGCTCAGCATCAGAAGGATATAATTCCTCCTCCATCATCCGTTGTTGTAAAACATCCTCTGCAAACTTAATAGTGCTTTATTTTGAGTGACAATAATATGGTTTATTGGACTGTGGTCAAACAAAAGCATTATTTTTCATCATATTAATTATTCTTTGGTAACCCTTTTTCATCAACACATCAAATATATTTCCAGGAAAATTGTGAAACAACTTAACTTGAAGCAGCGGTAATTGACCTTTTGGCCACATGGGGGCAGCTCTGTACACAACGTTGACATTCATTCTTGTCACTTGTTGTGAATTTGTTTCATATTTACACATCCAGCAGATATGAAGTGATATTATATTCAGCTGAGTCATGTTTCCGTCCACCACAAAAATCTAAGTCCAATATTCACTTTCATTTTGGTTCTGCTTTGGTCTCCACCAACTCCTGCGCGAAATATCAGGCTCTTCAGCGGCTAAATGCTCCACTAGTATAATCAGTAATCATGATTAATCATCAAACTATTAAGATTAAGATAAGATTAAGATACATTAATTCATTTTATTATTTTATTATTGGTCTATATAATGTTACAAAGAGTAAAAATGTCCGACCAACAACCCTAAGGCTGAAGATATACGTAAGAAACCATTAACAATTCATATTTCAAGTTCTGGAAGGAGGACAATTCTTGAATGTAGTTTTTTTTTTATTATTGCAACTTAATTTTCTTACAATTAACAAATCAATTAATAAACAAGTCATTACACCTCAACTTGACTTCTCTAGTTGAACTTTGATGATAAACAATACAGAACATATAATTGTTTGGTCTTTATATAATGAGGATTCTCTATATTTGCCCCTGATACGACAGAGCAATCAATCATCCTGGGTTTTGGATCGATCTTGATCGATCAATTGATTGATCGTGATAATGACTTTGATCCCACAGTGTCTCTCTGTGTGACCCTCTGGTCCACCTGACTATACATTCACATCTTTAGCAACATCATGCATTCTACACATCAGGCTTTACTCACTCAGCGACACTATCTGTCCTTTTTTCTTCTTCTTGTCATTTCATTTCTTTTCAAATAAACAAATGAATTCCCTCGAGGCAACTGACAAAAGACATTTAGTTTTATTTTATTATTCTGCAAGTTCCCCTGGTAACAGCAAAAAGAAATCCTGCAACCCCGAAGATTTAGAGAAACAAGAATATGTTCCCTGTGAGGTTCACTGAGGTGTTGCAATAACAGCTTTAAATTCAGAGGAATATACGAGTGAAGACCGAGCGTGCCTCGTCCCTGGAGACGTGATACTGCAGCAGTTATCTGACTGCAGAGCCGACTCCTCCATACATATTTCATATAGCAGATTCTCATCATAGAGCACAGAGCCATTAACCCTCTGCCTCCTCCCAAAGGGCTGTCACTCCATATGGAAAAACTCCTGCATTCACTGTTAATAGTCTGGTTTCTTCTGTGCAGTGTGTGACGGTGAAAGTAGAAATAATGACTCTGGGTTCAATTATTTCTCAGGTGTTGGTCAACCCTGTAGCAGCTCCAGTATCGCACTCCATTCGTTTTATAGTCAGTTGTCTGGAGGGAAAAAATATTCTTAATATGACTTGAATTTTGAGCTTTCCCATGAATTCAATATCAGGACAGATACTTAAATGGCAAAAGAGGCATCACTTTCTTTGAATGTTTTGATGTTTTGATGTTTTCTTTGTTTTACTCTTTTCTATGCACTTGTAGCACAATCTCACATTATCTTATTTTCCCTTTTCACGTGAATGTCATTATTTAATCTGTTTAATTAATGCCAGTAACATGAAAATTCACATATCACAAACATACCACTGACTCTAACTTGATTAAAAAGTGAAGGTATCACATGCTAATGCAGCAGATATCTGAGGTAAAACAGTGGTGGCTGATATCTTTTTGTTATTTCCTGCTATTAGTTATAATATATATAATATACATACTGTAAAGAAATATAAATAATTATGTTTAAAAGCTATTTGAATGTATTTGTTTTCCTTTTAAATAAACACATTTGAGCTACAAGTAATGATGATGTTTTCTTGTTTTCAAGATGTTTACTTTGGCTATGGATGGTGATGTCTCTCCCTTGAATGGATGGCCATGAAATCTCACATTCTTGATTCCCAGGCGATGAATCCTAATGACGTTTCTTGCCACATTCAAGATGACATTTTAGTTTTTTGTTGAGACATCCTGATCTGCACTGAAAGCACTGATTCAGACATTTTTGTTCCACTCAGGATGAATTGAAATCGCTCATGAATGTTTCTTCTGGAGCCTTCATCCGGTCAATTTGTGGAATACAAAATCACTGTCTGTATGAGCTGGCTCCAGACTGAAAGGACATTGCCATTCTGTTTAACAGAAAAAATAGATAATAACGGTGAACTGCACTTTTGCGTTGATTGATTTAGATTTTGTACATCTCTTTTTTATTTCAGGAAGGGAACATCGTGTCTGTGATTTAATTACCAATGTACTAGAGAAGCTGTAAGAACTAAATGTCATTACATGATCAGATTTTTAATATATCTTTAATAGGTCCTCAGGCTTATTCCCTTTGCGTGAGCCTTTTATTAGCTTTACGATGTAGAGAGCTATGTTGGTCTTATACCAGAATGATTAAAACTACAGTTGATTCTGGTAGAAACCAGTTTTACTGAGCTTTAAACCCAAAAGCAGAAGTTTGACACATAACCGGAGCTCTGAGAAGAACAAGTGAAACAGTTTTCAGTCTGTGAAATGAGTCAATCATGAACATATCCTGCTCGCTGTACATATTGTTAATAGAAATCCTGCAATGATGATGTAGCATACAATGTAAATTTCCATCCCCTGTCCACATATTTATACAGTATATATTATATTTTTTACTTGCATTGTTTACATGCAACATATGGAACCAGTTGACTTGTATATATACTGTCATGGTGTATGCTGTTATGTGTTGGTCATCAGTGTTTCCAATACACTGCATATTCTCCTAGTGGTGCAGTACACTGAGAGCAATGTAAAACTGGAGCCAAATACCTTGTTTGTGTACATGTACTTGGCCCACGAAGCTGAATCTGAACGTCTGTTGTTCATCCTGCTTGTACACGAGTCACATGTGAAACTGCTAATGTAATGTTCTTTGTTTCTCCCTGTGGGTAACGCCCCTGCTCACACTGGCCTTTTGTGTGATTAAACTGTCGTCTTTACGGCAGTCCCTACACTTTACGGACTGGTGGAGCACAAGGAAACCACCATCACCACCACCATCAACCAGCAATCACTGCGTGTTCAATCCAACTTGTCAAAATAAAAACATTTAAAAAAATGACAGATGCACTGGTGCTTGCTTGACCCTGACAATTCCCTCGATCGATATAAAAATCCTTAGTGCAGCTCTGTCTCAGTGGGAGGGCGTCGGTAATGCGGCATGCATCACCGAGCATTCTCCTTCTGGCTGAATAGAGTGCAAGACTGGGATAGCCTGCCTCCCTGCCACAGACTGAACCAGACAGGGGAACATCAATGTGGATGGCACCGCACCAAAAATAGATCAGTGGAACAACTACTTTCAGTGCCGCCTTCCTTTTTGCACCGCTGAAACCAAAAGGAAGGAAAAACCTTGCATGTATAGATTAGAATTGAATCAGCTGAGGTGGTTTCCGCCTGTAAGTGTCAGCACCGTTCACTTTCCAGTCATCTCATTTTCCATCACAACACAATAATTGACCCTGGTGACTTTCAGCAGCAAAGATGGGGGGCCGCCCTGAGCCCAGTTCTCAATGTCACATGTCCCCACACCACTGGAATAACAAGGGAATTAGAACACACAACATCTTTGGTGTATGCACTGAATGACACTGCGACTGCATTAAGCCTATTCACCCACAGACCAGTCACGTGTGTCCTAGTATTGATGCCTATCAATAACACTGGGATTTAGAGTCGTTACACTGTCAATCCGAATGACTGAACATGATCCAACAAAGACAATGATCTCTAAACAACAATGTCTTCCTATAGTCTGTTTCCCGACCAGCTTGACTAAATTATGACTAATCAATCAAATCTGCTGATTTACAGTCAGGATCGATTATTTAATCGACATCTTGATCCATCTATCCAGTTTTTATACAGGTTATCCTTTCATGCCTCAAGGTCTTTATCTCTGTTTAGAAATATATACGTGTAAAAGAATCTTTGAAGGTTATGGCTGTTGAGGTCGTCCTAAGTCCACAGAGATGTGAGATCAAACACCTCATGGAACGAGAAACCTTTTAGATTTTCCAATTTACGGCCAAGGTGTATTCTCGGGTTTAACTGACAAAATTATTATTCTCCATCCCTATATCTTGATTTGTTAGGATTTGTATACGTCTGTACAGATTTTACTGGATCTTTCAAAGTATTTTTTCTCTGCAGTCCAATTGGGATTGTTTTTCTCTCATTTGAGGGACCTGCTCTGACTATTGTGATAAAAAGCTATGATGTCAATTATTGAAATCCCCCAGGCCTATAGATAATTTGTTCATTGTTCACTTGCGGTGAGAAGGCCAGCGTGCCGCAATGCATATAGGTGCTTTTCCGTCTATCTTTGCCATGCATTAGTCACTCTAATAAAAGCTTTTTCATTTTCCACAGCAAAAGTGCCCTAGTTTACTTTCCTTTCTTCCTTTTTGAGTCAACACAGTGAATTGATCACAAACTGCAGTGTGGTCTTCAGCAATCTCATAAGCGAGGGTCTAGATTTGCGGTCTGGCAGCCTTTCAACTCTCCAGTCGCCTTTAAAGCTTCAGCGTGGTGGAGTGCTGGGAAATCCATACATAATCCGATTCATCAAACGTCTATCAGGGACTCGTGGGGGTCTCCTGTCCTGCCCCTTTTTCCCCCTCCTCCTCCTCCTCCTCCTCCTCCTCCTCCGCCCTGTTGGGTCCAGACTTCCTGTGCGCTAACATAATGTGATGGATGGCGAGTCATCCACCAGCAGACAGATAATTGCATTCGTCCTCCTCCAGTACCACCTGCTGGTTTGTTTGTTACAGCGTGATTGATGTTTTGTGCAAAAATTCCCAGATTTAAAAGAATAGTTTCCCATTTTAGGAGATGGGCGTTTTTTGTTGTTGTTGCAAGAGTTAGAGGGTAAATGGAAGGATACATTAAGCAGCTGATTGGATTAGCTTAGCATAAATCTTTTTTTCACCAGAATTAACGAGACAGCCTTCCTTAACATCCCAAGAGACGCTCTCGTTTAGCCAAGAGCGTTAAAGCACAACACGCCCCGCCTCGGTTGTTTGATCCAGTTTTATTTGACACATTTTTAGATACTTCTGTCTTGAAGTAATATATATGGTATTGTTATTAGTTTGTCTGCTTTGCACAGGCACCTCAGGACTTAGTGTTATTTTGAGTTCTCGTTAATTTTGAAAACGAGGGCAGATTCTTTTTTGTCAAGTGGACATTACCACAAAGTATCATTTGTGCATTTTTAACATCTGTATTTCTGCATTTCTGCTGTTTCTCCATTACACAAAATGATCGACACTGTGATATCAGGGTAATTTAGCATTTTTCGGATTTTCAGTGCCAAGTAAAAATCGTGACTCAGTGCAGGATGAAGGTCCTTTGAGAACATAAAAGCTCTGCCACTGTCAAAGCAAACACTGTAGTATTCTAGGGAGCTCTTCATAACGCAGTTCATTTATTAAAACTTCAACAGACATCAAAATCATCCCCTTGAGGCTTGGAAAAACCCAAGGGCAAACGAATATTAGAAAATGAAAGAGTGTTATTCAGCATTAACTCTTAAAGTCTCTGCTGTATAAACTGTATTTCTATCTCTATGCTTATCTACGCCTCCTCATCATCCTCCCTTGCTCACTCCCTTGTTTGCCTTTCCCACCATCCTCCTTCTTTTTCTCCAGTCATTCCCCACATCACGCTCTCTGCTCCCCTCACTCCCTCTGTTCCCCTCCCTTCTTTATTTTCACCAACACACACTTGCCACGGGGGAGCCGACACTGCTAATTACTCCCAAATCAACTGTGCATCTCACACTGTGTTGCAAGGCAACAGCACACAGGAGGAAGGACGAGAGAGAGAGAGAGAGAGAGAGAGAGAGAGAGAGAGAGAGAGAGAGAGAGAGAGAGAGAGAGAGGGGGTGGGAAAATGGCACAAACAAGAAAGGGAGAGGGGATTTGGAGTCTCTTTGAATGCCATTGTCAAAAAAAGGCAGTGTTTTAGAGGGAGTCCACTGAGGAGTATTCCACTTGCACGTCTGAGGTGTGATACAGGTATTTAAATAAACCTGCTGATTCAGTCGACAGTAGCAGTTGTTCAAGATGGATTCTTGCCTCAGTGTGACCGGCCCTGCTGCTCGCATCCAATATGGAGCCGAGCCAAGCAGAGGCTTTGTCTGCTGCTGACCGTCAAGGCCACACTGACACACCACGTGTCCTGCACGTCCTGACACACTGGCCCTGCTCCATCTTTACAGGGCCACTCCCTTACCTTGCGTACGATACAGTGATAAAAGCGACAAAATGCTGAGAGGATGAATCCAGGGATAGAGGCAGTAAACCCCCACTGCTTACTGCAGGGGAGTTATAGCTGACGAGATATGACAGTGTTAGGTTACCTGAAAGTGCTGCTCCACTGCACTTCAGAGATAAATACTGCGCTTTATACTCAACTACACTTTCCTGACAGTAGTTACATTTATATTTTACAGGTTATGTTTCATATAAAATATATACTTTTTCTTTTACAGACAATCATGACTCCCTTTAAATCTTTATAAGATGACATTTAAAACGTACTTTGGTATCAACAGTGAACAAGACAGAAGGAATAGTTCAACTAATTTTACGATATTCAAATATAATTTAGACTCGTTTAGATAAAACACTAACCTTTCCAAATTTTTATAAAAATGGTGAAAATCTTCAGGCTGCACTACAAAATTATGTTTTCAAGATTCAGTTATAAACCAAAATGTCTATATGCCTTTTAATTATTTCAGGACATTTGGCTATTAATGCTTATTCTTAAAATTTGGAATACTTGACATATCTTTACAGTGTTGCAGTTTTACTCTACTTCAGTAAATCTGTTTATCTCAGGTGTTATTTGATGGAACCAAAGCAATAAGAACCATCAAGGCCTTAATCATTATCCTATTTCCAGTTTACCTCTGACGTCTGCGGAGAAACGAGCCGAGTGTCTGGAGACAAACAGCTTGAGCTCCTGGTCCAGGTTGCAGTCGATGAGGTTGGTGTCCCATGAGCGG
The DNA here is from genome assembly GCF_022539355.2 of Hippoglossus stenolepis. NCBI lineage: Eukaryota > Metazoa > Chordata > Actinopteri > Pleuronectiformes > Pleuronectidae > Hippoglossus > Hippoglossus stenolepis. The sequence continues at coordinate 14,445,581 of NC_061500.1, forward strand.
ATCCCTGCAAGATAAGTTAAGTTAATAAGAAAGAGCAAGAAAAAGGAAAGACACCAGTGTATAAAAGTGTGTTGGTTCCACTGAAAATGAACACATAAACAGAGTTAAGACACGGCAGAGAACTTGGGAGTTGATTTTTACCAAAGGTGAGAAGGTCTCACCCCCACATCACGTTCACTGATCCTTTATCTCCAGCTCATGGAATAAATCTCTGCGCGAACATGTATCGATTTGTTACTTGGTTGTTATCAGGCATCTGTAATAGGAAATCTATGGCCCTTTTTGGGTTTTGCCATGGGCCACTCCACTGAGCTGAGTCATGGTGGCATCATCCTCTCATCCACTGTGATGCAGCATGGAGGTCTAATGAAGGCCTCAGCAGAGTTTCTGATGAAAGGTACTTAAAACTAAGAATAAAGGGTTCGAAACCGCACATTTCATTTCACTCTAATGCAATAATGATCGATGAACAGTGGTGAAGATGATAAAATGTAGCTATTTTTGTCTCCAATCAATTATCGACTGAACGAACAACAGTAATGTTACATGAATAATTCAAATTCAAAACAGGACAAAAAAGATTTGATGATGGAAATTGAAAAACAAAATACAACTTTTTAACTTTATTTTAAAGGATAAACATTTATCCTCAACTTTCAAGTCAATGTGGATGAGAAGCTAAATTATGAACAAAATAGCATCTAATTACAGAAAAGTTTTAACCTACATCTGTTGTGCAGCGTCATAGATACAATTAAAAGCACCAGACCAGCTACTAAATGAAACTGTGGCTCCAACAGGTTAAAGACTCAATGGTTGGTTATTCTTTAATGAAGTGATACACAAAAGTAAACAATGTAAACAGAATGTATCTTTTTCAAATCTCTGTATAGAAACTTTTAAAACCTTTAAATGTCACATTTTCTGTTCGGTTTTTTTCATTAGGGCAGAAAACTGAAAGAAAAGACATTCCCCTGTATACACGCTCTCCTTCTTCCTGTATTATAAACAATGTAACTGCGCCATTCTCTCCTTTCTACCTCTCCCTCTCTACACACACACACACACACACACACACACACACACACACACACACACACACACACACACACACACACACACACACACACACACACACACACACACACACACACACACACACACACACACACACACACACACACACACACACACACACACACACACACACAGTGCACCATGCAGGCCTGGGAGGCAGGCCTCTATTCAGCAGCTGCACTGTACTTTGAAGATCGGTCCTTGTGGCTTTCCGTAGGGACCGCAGTGCGGACAGAGCCACGCCCACCAGCCGGTGTGGGGATGAGAGCTGGATGCAGGATGATGATGATGTTGATGATGATGATGATGGAGACATCTTCCCACAAGATTGACGGGGACTTTATTTATGACTATTCATAATGTTTACAGTCTCAAAACACAGAGCGGATTGAACCCGCTTGAGTCGGGAGAAACAAAATGTCTTCCACGACATCACGGACCTATAACCTCATTGTCTTTCCCTGACAGGGAATCGACGTGCGGGATTCCTCGCTCCACAGAAACAAAAGCCGGACGCACCCGGTTAAAGGCTGCGTGGCAGAGATGCTGCGGGGGAAAAACGCCACCAGAGAAATACGAGACGATGCGTAAATGACGCATAGCCCATGGTTAAATGCTGAATCACTGCTGTCAGGTTATTCATAGGAGCTGGCCCACGTGTGTTGATGACAACAATTGGGCCCAAAGTGGTATTTATATGTAAATATAAAACAATCAGAATGAGATAAACCGCTCATAAACAAAGTGGGTGGGTGGCGGGGATGGGAAGGGACCTGTGGGCGGAAAGATGTGGCGAGTGTGACTGTTGGGCAACAGCTGATGGGGATGATACTGGGAGGGGCTGCTCAGCAGTCCTGTTATGGTCTACATCTCTAATAGTTATATTTACCCAATACATACCGGAGCTTCTGATATATTAATATGCGTAATCTGCTTAAAAATATCGTGCGTAAAGTTCAGCTCGAGGTGCATCCACAGCCTACATGGGTTCTAAAGCTTCACCATGAACTACCAAGATAAACATCTTTGTTCAACTTGCTATGAAGGTGTTAAGTTCGGCTCTCGGCGGCCTACACCCACCTCCCACAGCCCCATCTCACCTTTCTCTATGTCCGCAATGGCACACTTGAGGTGATCCTCCCCTACGATCTCCCCGATCACCACCAGCAGGTAGAATTTGCCGTCGTTGAAGTGCGGCGAGGAGCCGGCGGATGTCGGGGACGTCCCGGTGTTGCTCTGACCGCCTAAGGTCTCCATTTCTGCGGGTTGAACCAGCGTGGCCATCCTCTCCTCTCTCCTCTTCTCCTTCTCTCTATGTGTCTGTCTCCAGATGCGCACAGGCAGGATCCCAGCAGCAGCAGCAGCAGCCTCCTCCCTTTATTCTCAGCAGAGCGCCGGGGAGCTCTCTCCAGACATACAAGTGGAGACCTGGTAGGAGTGGCACTAGCTTTTTATACCAGCAGACATTGTGTCATCTTCGGTAACCGGGGAGAGAAGAGGGCGCCGGCTTTTTTTTTTTTTCGCAAACTCACTCCGCAGCTGATGTCATCCGCAACGAATCAGACGCCTCCGGAAGTCACTGAGATTAGATGCTCGGTGCTGAACATATTCATCAGGTTGCTACAAATGCAAATAGAATAACAATGTAGGTTTAATGGGTTTAATTTGAAGGTTGTCTTCTAGATCATTTTCTGTTGAGGGTGTCAACGGGTCCATTGTTAAATCAAACATGCCCCTGAAAAGCTTTCCGAACTGGATTTGAACCCCAGAACTCACATTTCTCTTTTCTCTGTCAGGGTTTAAGAGGATTAAAGCTGTTGAGGAGCAGACTTCCATAGATTAACTTTGCATGCAACATTTGGACTTTGAAATTATACATCTGTTATTAAAGGGAAAATCTGCTTTGACATTTACATTCAGTAGCTGTTCAGATTTATTACAGCGAGTAGAGACTGTCCCCCTTTTATGAATGAGGCCACTAAAGACTGTAAATAAAGATGGAGGACATGACTGTTCCAAAAAAGTGAAGCCAACACGTCTCAATCGCCACCTGGTGGCTGGCTGCAGTATAATTCATAAATCCCACCTCCTGAATGTGCCATGGGCCAAACTCAAAAGTCAAAGTACACATCAAATATCTAAATGATGGTTTTAGTCATTTTAGGTTTAGTTCTTAGACTGACTCGTGATTGGTCGAGCATGTGTACTGACAGGACCCCGCCCCTGTGGCTCCATCCCTTGATTTCTACTGCACAGACTCTAGCATTTGTATCAGGGATACTTTGATGTTTTCATTTCTGGATAGTGGGAGGAAGTGAAGACAATTCGGCCATCTTTATATAGAGTCTATGGAGACAACACAGGTAGCAGTTTATAACAAACTGAATAGCTAAATAGTCAGATGACCTCTAGTGGCTGTAGTAAGTATGTCCCATTTTAAACCGTCATTCATGTTTCTTTCCTCCATGACATTTCACAACCATAACTACATCTTTATTTATGTAACCACGACAAAGTTAACCCACTTATTTGAATTCAAACAATCAAACATTCTGTCTTTTTCTTTTTTAATGTAACTTTGTATTTTTGGGGCCTAAACTTTATTAACTCCTGTGCATTCAGCCATTGAGTTTTCTTGAAGTCGTGGAGCCTCTGTCAAGTATCACAAGCTCACGCAGTTGATATATACAAGCATTGTCCACACACAATGTTTCTGCTTTATCAATTTACCTGTTTACACACAAAGTGTTTGGTTTCTAACCTGACCCGTACTCTTCAGATGTAAACGTAAACATGAAGGTCTGATCACAGCGTTCATCTTTGATCTGACTGGTTCCTCACAGTCGAACGGGGAGTTTTGAGAGATTTATTAGAAAATAAAAATCTCTTTGATTGTGCAAAGCCTCCATATGAAAGAAAGATCTGATCAGAGTGGGGGTTAAATTTGGGCAACTACAAATGAATAGCAAATGAAAGAAATGGAGATCACAGCATCACAGACTGTCATATTTTACCAGAGAGGAAACAGTGCGTATAGAGAATGTAGATGTTAAGTATAGCTGGCAGTGAATTGTGAGCCATCCTGTGTTATGATAGGAACATTAAAGATGCCCAGTTTTCCCAGGAGAATAATTTAGCAGCTGAGATTTTGGCCTGTGTGAGAACAGACAGACTTCAGAGCTGCAGCCAAGAACAAACATCACAGATCTGAGAGGATGCACAGATACAAAATGTGTATCTGTGCGCACACACACACACACACACACACACACACACACACACACACACAGATCATCGTGCTGGTGTTCCCCGATGTGATGCACTCACTGCAGGTGCGTTACTGACTTCAAAACCCAGGCCATCAGGAACAGGAGTCCACTCAGCAGCTCCTCAATGTGAATATTTCAGGGCCTTTGTGGCCTGGTGGGCTGGGATTGGTCATATTCTCCTACGGCCATAGGGGCACGTATCAAACATTCATCATTCACTGCTGGGAAAGACACAAGACATTAAAAATACAACAGGCTGCAACCAAATGTCTCCGAGACACAGACATGGGTGAGATGGACGTGTATGTGTGTGGGTGACTGTTTGTGTGTTGTTTTTGGGCAAGAGGATTGATTGAAAGGACTGCCAGGACTTTTTTTGCACATATCTCAGTATGTGACAGTTTGTAGACAGGCCGTTCAAAAAGGAACATGGATGGATTTTAATAATTCAAAACTCTTAAACCCTTATGGGATCAAATCCTGTGATGCCTCAGGTCACAAACAACAAAGAAGCGGTGCTCTGACTGTGACTGTAAACCAAAGCGATCTATTCAGTGCAGAAACAAAACCTTTTTCAATATCCAAATATAAATTTTCAACCCATCTATATACTACATATATCTTTCACATGATTGTTTATGTGTCTGTTTGTCCTTTAAATATGTAATAACCTTGCAGCTTTTTTCCTCCTCTGTCAGAATTCTCTGTATTCTCTTACATTGTTTATAACATCCATCCATCCAACCATTTTTCTCCCATCCTGGCTAGATTGTCTATATCTAATATCGTCAGAATCTCCTCAAATCTTGGTTGTACATCGTAATCTGACTCATCATTTGACAACCAAATTTGCAGGGTAGTACAATCACTCTTCCTTCTCCTTAGAACAGTTGCTAAAATCATTTTGAACAGTTACCGATTTTGAGAAAGTAATCGATGCTTTTATTTCCTCTCTCTTTTACTCCAGCCTGAAGTCAATATCTCGCCTCCTGTGCTTCAAAATAGACAAGCTCAGGGAAATCCTATCACATTGGCTTCACAACAGATTTTGATAATTTGCCATTATAACATTTAGGTCTTTGTCAAAGTCAAGGACATGGTGACATTGCTCAATTATTCATTTCTCTACGAGCAGCAGTGCAGCCTGACATCCTGGGGGCAGGGGTCTCCTGGTGGTTCACACCCTTTGCTTTGTTACTCATTGTGCTCTTCAGTCCAGCCCCCTCACTTTTAATGTCTTCCTTCATATTACATTTTATTACTGTTTAAGTGTTTTATTCTTTATGTTCTCCCTTTAAAATGAAAGGGTTTATTTCGGTGATTTGTTGGCATGGAGACAGTCATCCGCCCTGAATTGGTATGAGGCTATAATTAAGACCTTATTGCCATGGTGTTGCTCAGGGGAGAGTGGGCTTGTAAAAAACTATTGGCACTCCATATGTGCAATAATTGCATTATATACATTTTTTGCTATGAATCAATGTATATATTTAACATAGGAAGTGTAATATATTTAATTGAGATGTCACATGAGAGCCAGGATGCACAATACCAAGGCCCAGCAGTGACACAGCCAACAGCCACCATGTGTAGTTCACCTTGAGGAAAGTCTGTTTTTATTAGAGAGATATCTGTTTGAATTATAATTGTTCGTTAAACTTTGTAAAAATTATTATATTTGTTATTCAGTGAAGGAAATTAAGGCAGTAGACCACTATTTGTGATTCTACTACATCTCAGAGGGAAATGGCACTTTCTACTCCACTGCTTTTATTTGTTCGCTATTGTTACAGTGGAGATAAAAATTTCAGATGTAAAATATTCAAGTTATAGATTATACTACCCAACCGTGTTTTGGCATTGGGATCGAACCGGTTCACCAGCCAGGCCTTTCTGCAAACATACATCTGCTGCTCTAGATATTAGGACAAAGGCATTCAGCCTGGGTTAATTCGAGACCCCCTGATTGCCTGATGGTGTGAATGTGAGCATGAATGGCTGTTTGTGATACGCTGGCAACCTGTCCAGTGTGCACCCTGCCTGGGATTGGCTCCAGCACTCAATGACCCTCAAAGGATAAGCGCTGCATATAATGGATGGATGCTCACATGTCAGTGCATCACTTATAATAACAAAATATAACACATGATGATATAATCCTGACAGAGGCGTTTCGCATCATGTGTACTTTTACATTTGACAAAGTGTATTTTGCTGAAGACATAAAACTCACTTTAGTAACGTGATCTTACCACTGACATGGACTCCTCCATCACGTCTGTGTTCCTCTTTGTAACAGCTAGTCTTTTCCCTTTTGTGGTACACATGGTTCATAATCTGAAAACACATGCACACAGATACCATGACTGCAAAATTCAGTGGAAAAACGGTCAAATCTAAAATAGGATAAGAAACTGGTCTTCTTCACTTATGAATGGCTATGAAACAAGCAAATCATTTTTTATTATCTCCATCACTGAAGGGTCTATCACCCTTGACCCTGTCTGGTATCTCTGTAGTATTTCTCTGGGCTAGTCAGCACCCTGCTGAACTGACAACACCAATGTGTCACCCCAGTGTGAGAGTGTGTGTGTGTGTGTGTGTGTGTGTGTGTGTGTGTGTGTGTGTGTGTGTGTGTGTCTATGTCTGAACACACAATTGACTGACAGAAACAGGGAAGCAGAGGGGAAGTGATTCAGAGAGTTTCATCAATCAAAGGTCATATGAGCGCACTGGGAGTTTTATACGCTCTTTCCCCATGTGTAGAATGCTGTTTATGTGAATGGTATACACATATACAGCATTCAGTATATCACAACTATAATATACCTTTCACTGAGTCTCAGAGATTATTCCGTCCAGTATTGAATTGATGGCGTTGAATTATTTATTGTATTATATATTCCGGTCCCCAGCTGATGTCTCCCAGTTACTTTGTTGTTCTCTGTTAATGCCACTATGAGGTTGACATTTGTGATTTTGAGTGAAATATCTCAACATTTAGGCGACATTAGTATTTACCTTAAAGCACCACTGTGCCTTTCATAGACTGTATGTAAAGATGGACGACATGACTGCTGCTCAAAAGTGAGGCCAAAGTGTCTAAATTTACCCCTGGTGGCCGGCTGCAACACAAGTCATAAACCCTGCCTCCTCTATGTTAATGGATGGGACATGGACTGCACAAAAAAGCAAAAGGACACTTTAGAGGTTCAGTGTGTAAGATTTAGTGACATCTGGTGGGGAAGTTGCATGTTGCAGCTGAATACCCCTCCCCTTTCAAACATGAAAGAGAACCTGCTAGCCTTCAGTTGTGATAAAAACTCAAAAGCATGGCAGCCTCCATAGAGAGGACCCACTCCTGGTGTAAATATAAAGTATTCAAATATAAAGAGCCCATTCTAGGGTAAAAAAAAAAACAGCAATTAGTACATCGAGATGATTACACATTAGTGAAAACATTACTAGGATTATTTTATATTCAATTTCTGCCAATAGATCCCTTTCACCTAAATCTAACACACTGAACCGTATTATTCTAAATTATGTTTTTTGTCATTTTAGGTCATTCTTATCACAGATTTATGTTCGATCCTCAATTTTCAAGCAAGTTAGGTTTTGGGTTAGGGTTAGGGGTTAGCTGTAACTGACTCACGATTGGTGAAGTGCATGTGTCAGCAGGACCTCACAACCGTAGCTCAATCTCTCGCTTTTACAGACTCCTAATGGACAAGATGGCAGCGTTGTATCCAATAAATTTTGGCTTCATTTCTGAATAGTGGGAGGGAATATACAGTCATCCTATCCTGTCCTCCTATCCTCCCATCCTCACAGAGCCTGTACTCATTCTGTCGAGTCATAGTTCTTAATAAATCATAGCATTTGCGGTAAAATGTACAGGTTGAGGCCGCTGACTTTAAACTTTAGAACAGCTTGTCAGCATACTGACATCTATCCTTCTGTCTATCTAATCTGCTTTTATATTCAGTAGCACATGTCTGATACTCAATCTTTTCTCTAACCCTTTCATATATAAAGCCAACCATATTTTTTTAATGCTGCACCCACAGATGGGGAGAGTGAGGAGTAAACACACTCCCTCCATGACCCACTAATCTGAACTGTACTAAGTGATCTCCTGCTGAGACACAAAGCAAAAGGTGTTATTGGCTGCTGCCAGGTTGGATTGCTTTTTGGTAACAATCCCAGGAGCCATTAGCTCTCGTCTTGACCAACACCCAAATGTCACAGAGGTTTCACAACTAAGATTAACAACCCAAGGTTAAAAAAAAGTGGTGCAACATTCTCTGAGGACTCAGCGAAAAAAAACTAAGAGTAATGTTTTATAACGTCACCTGTTTTTAATATATAGAGTTTAGTTTAGTCCATGAGGCAGCTGTTCATTCTAGAGAGCACAGGAGAGGCTTTGCTGTGCTTGGACTGATAGCGCCCTCTTGTGGTGATCCTAGTTACAAAGAATCCCACTCTTCTGGTACAGTCACTCCAAATGATTTCAAGTGCAGTTTTTTTCCACAGTAGGTGAATATTCAGTTTTTCAGATAAACATAATACATTCTGGATTATACTATAAAGGTTCTCTTTACTTTAGCACAAGAAAGTGACAATAAACAACATATTGAATATTTCTGGGCCCATTCTTGTATTAGTTAGAATATTAAAATAATATTTTTATTGTAGCTACTTTTGCTTCGTCGGAATTATCTGGTAATAATGATTATAAGGGGTGGGGGGTGGGGGACAGCTGACACAGATCCTGATGACTAAACTTTGGGTGAGCTGTTTACATTGTTATTCACTTTTCATCCTGCTGCCTCCTTCACAGATAAAAAGTTTCCTGTAACACATAGAGAACATTTCACAAGATCAACAAATTGACCCTGATAAAATGTTCATCACAACATGTACATCCACTCTGATTCTCTCTGTTTTGAACGTGTATTCACAAGCAGAGCAGAGATTTGGGTTATGACCTCTCCAGAAATTACAGAAAGCACAGAGTACAGAGTACAAACTGTGAGGTCTTGTTTTTCCTCTTTTGCTTTCATAATCTGCCAACTCCAAGTCAGCTATTTACTCTCAGTAGCAATTTAAGGGAGTCATACCTGCACAGTCAGCTTTGTAATTAAAATACAACCAGAGAGTGGAGCTGTGGTACCACGAGGTGGAGACACGACACCTGCAGGAGGAACGGAAATTACAATATCCTGCTCTCGTGTGTGGGTATCCACAATACCCACAAACTGTGGTATTTGAAGTGACTGTTTGTGTGCCAAATTCCTGGTAATTGCCACAGGGCCACGTGCCGGTTAAGGCCGCAAGTGTGTGTCAGACACAGTCAGAAGCTGAGAGGAGCAAGTAAATAAAGTGACGTAGGTCCACATAATATCATTTTGAATGATTTTTGAATGGTTTCTATCTGATGAATGTTGATTTTTGATTAAAAAAGGGATACAATGCTATTATTATGTTCAGTGTCAGATATTGAATAACAGAATTAATATTAATAAGGATGAATTAATAAGATAATCACCTGTGGAGGTTCTACTAGAACTTTAGCTTGTTTGGACATACATTTTGTGAATAAAACATGTCAAACATAAACTTTCTCCCTGTCTGCTGATTATTGTTGTTCCTAAAACCAGTCTATAGAAGTGCCACTGTCCATTACAGGGATGGGGCATTAAACTGTGGTGCATTGTGGGATTGACAACTCTGAATACATTTTCCAAGTGGTTTTACAAAAAGTGCACATGGAATGCAGACATGTGCTGTGTGTTGGATTTTTTCAGACGTAGGAGACACTTGTAATGCCTGGTGGTGGTGGATGTACCTAAGTGATCTAGATCACAAGTATGGGAGGATAATGGAGAAAAGGACCCCTGGGCACACACATACACAGGTTTGTGCAGCTATCCTTATAAAGACATTGCATTGACTTCCATTCATCCTTAAGCTTGACCATGACCAATTCATGCATAACCTTAACTTCACCTCAATTCCAATCTTAGCTCGAACCTTAATCAGCCCTTAGAAATGACGGCCCCATTAAGTCTACTGGTGACATGACAGTCAGTGTTTCTGGCTAAAGCTACATATGTAGCATACATATATTAGAGTAGCTTTGATCTTTTTATCCAAAAAATGCATATTTCTTCAAATGTGGAACTATTTTATCCTCAAAGGAAAAGGTTGAGATAACATTTGGGCCTGAGTCAGTTCATGGATTTAGCGCTGATGATTAAGTTTTGGCTTAAGGAGGTGGGGGAATTAACATACTTGTGTGTGTAGACTTGAAAATACACGTTCGCTCTGCCGTCCAGTGCCAAGCGTTTCCATTTCAACGAGGGCATTAAGACAACATTGGGTTACATTAAGTTCACTGTCACCATTTAGTGGAAATACTTGGCACCTGCAGCACAATAACACGCATGGCGAGCGCCCTTCCCGACATCCTGCAGTGTGCTGGAGCGGTGGACAGAGCCAACTCTGCTTAGTGATCTAAGTAAACCGAACGAAAACACTGGGACAACATGTCACAGACGTTTCTCAACCAACACTACACCAAAGCACTGGCTGGTGGTCGTAGCCGGGCACCGCCATAAAACACATTTATGCAGAAAGACGTCTAGTTTACCATCAATCAGTGTAAGAGGTACAAGTGATGAAAACCTATCAGAAGTTTTGAGGGATGGCATGCAGTGAACCTTTCAATATTCTCTTATGAGCCAAACAAAGAGGCTTCAAAGGTAGAAGATCGACTCAGTGTCCTCCATTAAGGAAGTGGGGATAAACAGTCGACCTCGTTGTTGCACCATAGCTACTCATTCCCAGGGAAATCCAAAGGCTGCTTATTTATCAGCCAGTCCTTCCTGTGGTCAGCTCTGTACATTCTCAGCCTCAGGTTGTTTTTTTCATGGTGAAACATGTTGTTCTGTGTCAATCAGGGCAGAGGAAACTATCTCCTGTCCACACCGAGCTGTTCTCTGCTCTGTGGCTCTTTGTTCTGGTTTCTCTCAGTTTACTGGCTTGATCACTGCTTATATAATAATGATAAACGTTATTTATACAGCACTTTTCAAAATCTTTTTTGAGTTTACAAAGTGCTTTGACAACAAAGCAAGAAAAGTAAATTACAGCTTGAATACGTAAAAGCAGTAAAACGACAATAAAAATAAGTGAACAAGTCAAATAAAAGGCGAAAGGAAATTGATAAAATCACCTTATCACATGAAAGGAAGTCTATAAAAATGGGTTTTAACAAGTGATTTAAAAGTGATTTATCTGGACTCTTAGCAGGACCTTTATCTACTGACAGGCAGACTGATTCATCCAATGCTCTTAAACACACCCACACGTCTACAAGACTTCAGATGTCATGTCTTCACGTTAAGAATTATTGGCATCTATAATCAGCTTCTTAACACTTCTTAAATGTGTAAAACCATAAAGTGTGGAACAGCTAAATAATCATCATGAACACAGTATGACATGTAGCTGTGATCATGTTTGATTAATAAACACCACTTAAGAGCCACTTACTGGCTTTCAGACATATGAAGGCCTTCATCATTCTCAGCTGTCAGTTAATCAGCACTGACAGCTTCACATATTATCAACATGTAAATATATATATATATATATTTATATATACATTTAGACAATAGATTCGGAGGCGTCACATGAAGAGTTAATATACATTAATAGAGGCTTCACACAGCAATTAGGTCACAACTGTACTGAAAATATGAACAAAACTGACTGACTTAAATTGTATTTTATTTTTAGTAGGAAAAAGGTTCAAACTGCTCAATTAGTGGGTCCTAACGAGAGCAGCCAAGAGACCGAAAATATCTGCTTAAAAATGAGAGGGGAATGGTGGGATTTGGTGTTTGATGTGTGCACTCTGCGCAGACAGGGACATGTCTTTAACTCACATGACATGTTTCAAACACCCACACACACACAGGCTGTATCGCACAGGCGGTGCTACGGCGGTAAATCAATTCGGCACAGTTTTTTTTTTGCAGCATGTGCGACGCATATGTCACACTGTACAGCCCGGGCAAGATACTACTGTACTTTGACTTGATATTCATGTGGCTGTAATCGGACCTCATAGAGCTAGTATTTAGCAAGCAGTTTTAACACCATGTATTTCTTAACATTCATATTCAGTATCTGGCCGGTCTTTTTTTTCAGACAACATGACTCTGTGTCTGTAGTGGTAGCTCTGATCCTCACGGTGTATGGTGCATGCATGGCTGTATTTGATGTTTGCACTGTATGTGGTTGTTATTAATATACCATAGTTGAAAGAGAAGTGCTTTAATGTGTCACATGGCCTTCCAGTCTCTCTACATATACATTTTTTAATGGTCTAAAGTCAATGTGTGTGTGTGTGTGTGTGCTCTCCAGCGTCTCAGCACAATCTGAACCAGACCTGCTGTGTCTGCTGAGTGTAATCTGCTCTGTGGTCAGACCTGGCCAGTGTTACTGTCTCTTGCCGACGGGGGTGCCAGCCTGTTACTGTACCGATCCTCCCTCCAAGCCCCAGGGTTTCGTTCTTTTTCTTTTTTGGGGCAGAGTGTTTACAAAACCAAGTAAGGCCAGCTTTGAAAAGGCCAAGGGACAGGCATCCTTGGGAATGTTTCTAGGAGATGCTTTCTGAAATCGTCGGGGCAAAAATCAAACGGGCACAACACGCTCATGGGAACAAGTGACCTGCTGTGTGCAGTTTGCCAAGTAGGTCCCCACAAGGAGCCACCACATCGCTTAATCTCACTTCTCATTGAGGCTCTTGGATACATCTGCGTGCAGCCACAAAGGAAATTACTTGTAATCTCCTGTGATGAACAACAGTTTTGCTATGCAGCTTGACCAGAATGTTTCATTTATTTATTCCTTAGGTGAGAAATGACAAGATTTATAAATTCAGACCAACTATGAAAACATTTCAGAAACAAATCTCTGAGTTGGTGCCTTTTTAAAAAAAAAGTCAAATACTTTTTTATTTATCCTGGTCACTGCTGCTTAGTATCTAAACATGAACATTAACTCTTGGTGCATTAATGCCGCACAGATCTCTGGATCTCTTCTTTGCAGGAGGTTTTAAAAGAACATTGCCTGTTAGACGCTCCATGTGTTCATGTTCAGGCACTTCTCTCTTGTATTAAACAAAGCTGTTTGAGACTTAGAATTAAACATTAAGATATGAGAGTTACACAGGCAAACACACTCACTACGGTTTAGTGTTTAGTGTTTTCAGTGGACGGAGATAACAAACTATATGGTGGACAGTGGGGTTGTTTTTTTAAACCGATGCATCTGTGAGATAATGCAGCTGACTCCTGATCCATCATTCCAATGCCATTACTCAACAGCTCTTGACAACTGCAGGGATGGAATGAAATGCTCATCCGGCGATCCCAACCAGGGATCCCCCACAGATTTTCACTCCTCCGAGTGAATCCATCATCACCCGTGCCCACAAACATGCTCACCCCCCCGTGGAATTAGAGAGGCATTAAATGTACTTGCTTTCTCTGGGAAAGCATTTGTCGTCAACAAATCACGCGTTAATTATTTTCCCAGTCCCTGTTCAGAGTGGGACACGGGAGCTCGCATCCCGATAACAGACGTAGTCCCACCAAGGGTCATTCAGAATGCCGCTTGGCTCCGGTTCCTTTCCCACGGAGACAAGTAACAGTCCATCGAGAAACAGCATGACTTTGACATCAGTCTTTTTATACACTACTGGTGACTCATTCACATTTTACCATCAAGTCTGTAAAAATATAAATATATAATACTGTTTGTATATTTATATAATATGTAAAACTGAACGGTTTGACATTTAGTTAGTAAGTTAGCTTTATTTAAAGGTTCAGTGTGAACGATTTAGGTGAAAGGGATCTATTGGCAGAAATTTAATATAAAATAATCCTAGTGATGTTTTTCACTAGTGTGATTTTCTTTTCTTGAGCCTTTCACATCGAAATACTTGATATCTACCTCTGGAGTGTGTCCTCTCTACAGTAGCCCAGACTGGACAAACTAAATAACCTTTTGAGTTTTTATGACAACTGAAGGCTACCACAGGTTCTCTTTCAGGTTTGGAAGGGGGAGGGTGAGGTGAGGGGTATTCAGCTGCAACATGCAACTTCACCACTAGATGTCACTAAATTCTACACACTGAACCTTTAAGACTCATAGGTCCATATCAGTATGAAAAATCTAATAATTTCATTATTGGCCACCTGCAGCTTTTTCAGTTTTGCACATGTGTACATTTCTGCAAATATGTGCTCATTCGCTTTGTTGTGAGATGAGAAGATTGATAATAAGCTCATGTCTGTACAAGGTACAGCCAACATCTGGTTAGTTTAGCTTAGCATAGTGTATTGATACAGAGGGAAACAGGTTGTTGCTCTCTAAAAGTCCCAAAATACACCTATAGGTGTAGTATACCAGCTCCACTAAAGCTCACTGATTAAAATGCCATATCTCCTTTGTTTATTTGTACAAAACCTGTATAAGTGAACTGGCTAGCTTAAGCTTTATTAATGATCATAACTATAAAGGCCTTTGCACATTAGTTTTTTTCTTGCAGTAAATCAGAATTTAGCTTTGCGACTTTTGGCTTTTCTTTCTTCGGAACAAGGTAGATTTTTCCAAGGTTTTGCTTCCGGCCATTTTCAAATCTAACCAGTGTTAGAGTGTTGCTGGCAAGTGAAGAAGTACAAGAAAAACATTGTCCTCTATCCAGTTTGATTTATTTGTTGTATATGTTTTTCCTCACATATTTCTGTCTTTCAAACAATGTGATGTAGCAGACTTAAAGCTGTCGGATCAAGCCACAGGCGACACACATCCTGTCGAAGAAATGGAATGAACCGAATGCACACAGCTGGGACTGACAGGACGTCCATCAAGTTAGATTCTCAAGAAGAAACTATGAACTTGGTGCCAGCTGTTACAGCAGTTCTCCAAACTGTCTGACGGACATCCTGAACTACGTCCTGGAGCGGCTGTGGCAGAGTTTAAGCTCTTGGACCGAGCAGTGAAACTCAGCATGTTCTCCTCTCTCCATACATTTCATCAGTTTTCTTTTTACTAAGTAAAAGGAGCTCATCATCGCTCAATGTAGGTTCCAATGATTTTAGTATCGTTAGAAATTTAATAGCTAAAACGCGCTGCGCTTAATGAAAATGATGTAAATACGTGTCGAAGGTTGTCTCCAAATTTTCCCAATTTTGTTCCGTTTATTCGCGTTTTTCCTTTAAATTCGCAATTGTTTAAACTTTGAGAACTTATGACTCCTTTACGTTTATAACAGTTGCCTGTAAATGTGTGTTTTGTCTCTTTTTTTTGTCTCAGTGTAGAATCATAGGTATTATTCTATTTTCCAAAAGCAGGCAGTTGATATTGTAACTAAGCAACATAAGGTGTCACATTCCCAAGGCCTGTAAGCCTTGAATGTATGATGTTAAAAGTGGGAAGTTCCTTTTCATTCCTTATCTTTAAATTGATTTTGAGAACAGAAGCAGTAGTGTGGCTTAATTAAAAAACGATAGATCAATTGCTCTGACAGTATAGTGCTGTAATAAGAAGCTTTAAAAATAAGACCCCAGACATGGTGTCCTCAGATTTCTTGCCTCAAGACAAACCACACTGCATGTTTCTGCTAAAATAATATTTTCCCACTGTTATATATTCCATGAACATGAGAACCACCATGTATTTCTGGGACAAAGGCGATTACATCTCCTTTGAATCGTAAACAAAACAGCCTAATTTATAGCTGTTACGCAAACTTTCAAAATGGATCCTGAATCTAGATCTAATCTGAAAGCACTAAAGGGAAATCTGAGAAGCTTGTTCTTACACAGAAGAGAAACAGTCCCTAATGGACATTTGGTGTCTTTTCACTCCTTAATGAAACAACATTTTCTTCTGAACGGAAAAATCAAAGAAAAGGATTTTATTGTGATCAACTGACTTGGTGCCAAAAAAGGAGAAAAGCATTCAATCTTGTATTTTGGCATCTTTTAATTTAAATGATGCTATTGCAGTTAACGAATCTTAAAGTGGCACTATGTAACAATTAACGAGTAACAGCGCCCTCTGCAGGCACACATTAATTAATTCAGTTGGTCTTTGTGTTTGAATTATTAAAATGTTTTCATGTAGAGAAAAAAACTGTCTATCAATGTGTTGACTGTGAAGTCCCACTCACTGAACTAAATTATATTACCCATGATCCCCGGCTTCATATTTAAAAAAGTCCTTGCTTAATATTGGAGCTAAACTCTGTTCTCAATGACTTCTACGTCTTTTAAACTAATCCACAGTTCAGCATTACTCTTTAACTGGCTGGGCCTGATGCTGACACCTCAAGCTGCAACCATCAGTCAGTTTCTCATATAAGCAATGTTCACTGAAGGTACACAGAGCAAGAACAGGCACTCGGAATGAGGAGCAGGAATGAAAGCGGCACCATTCTCCCTATTCCAAGTCAGTGAACCATCAAAATAATTGTGAAGCTGCTAATTTTAAAAGGTAAAAAAGTGGCATAGTGTTTCTTTAACTTGCGTCATTTAACACATTTTAAAAAACTGCAAACGCTTGACGAGCACGCAGCAACATATAGCAATGTTGCACATAGCAATATCATTTAACTTCAGTGATGCAGTTCATATAAACACGACCACAAAAGCAGCTTTTAACAAATAAGTCTGGGCATTTTCCTTTCTTACACAAGAAGTTGTTTCCCTGGCACTTTTTTTTACAAATCTGTCTCTACATTACATTCATAGATCATCTCCACGACAGTTCTGCTTACATATTAATACTTTGTCACATAAATCTGAGGGATACATTCCACTTTCAGGTTTCAACAGGTCATGATGTTGTAAGACTGGGGCATATAGAAATAGTGCTTGAAAACAGTATGGATTTTTTTTTTGTTGCCCCACATAGATCCTGCCAGATAATCAAAAGTATTTTATCATCCCTGCAGCAATCAGCAAAATACCACAAATGGGTTCAACAGAAGTTTATGGTGAAGAAATCCTGCCGACTGTTTTCACGCTACTCTGGAAAGTAAACAAGAATGTTTTCTGATAAACCTGGAAACTTGGGTAATTTCCTTGAGTAAAAGTGTTTCTTTCCGCTAAATAGAACTGACCCTGGCCCTCTGTCGATCTTGTCCGATATGGTGTCAGTTTCCATTTGTTCATTTCTGGCACCCTGCTTGTGCAATATTTAATTTTCTCTTCATCTCTCTCTTTTCCGAGCTCAAATTCTTCTTCGCTGTAGCTTCTTGCTGCTTGTTAATACAAGTTACTGCTGTGAAGGTATGGAACAAGCGCCAGACGTTGACACTGAGACACTTTACTGCTTTAGCAACTCCAAGTTAAGTTATTGGGCTGATGTAAGGAAAAGGCTCTCAGTGATAAGATCTGTCCTAATTACCTGTCTGAAACTCAAAGTCAGCAGAAGTGGCCCCCGTGAATTTAGATTGGTGAGCTACATACTGACAAGATACTCTGTGTTTCAGTCTGTTTGAGAGCAAATCAATTTGTGGACTAATCTAATCCGCCAACGGGCCCCGCAGGCAGTGTCACAGTTCTCAAGAAAAAAAGGGACCCTGGGAGCATGACTGAGGAGGCAGATGTAAAAGTAAGGAAACAAAAATCCAAGCAGGCAAACAAAGTACAAAGACTTGTGCTGAGGCCAAATCCCCCAAAAGGCAGGCAAGGTCTAAAAACACGATCAAAATCAAAACAGACAAGCATAAAACAGAGCGCTGGAAAGTTGAGTCACATGGCACAGATGAAGCTGGCAGAGCGCACGTGGAACAGTATATATAGTGAGGAGCAGATGAGGGAGTGAGGAGCAGGTGAGCAGGTGAGCGGGGAGGAGGAGGAGGAGGAGCATGTCAGGTGATCCCACTCACAGGTGGGAGTGGCACAACAGGCCCTTTTTCACTGCAGACATTTTGGCATGTCACATAGTAGGAAAAACACAGGTGCAAATGATAAAATGAATGATGGCTGGATTCCATTTCGCTGCTCCAGCTTTGAGTCCTGGTATTTTGTACACACAGTCACGTCTTACTGGGCCACTTGAAGGGAACAGAGCCATTGTTTATGTTATGGGTAACACCTGTCCCCACCTACTCCGACCTGTCAAAACGTCGGCTGTGAAAAAGGCCGATGAGAACATATATGAATGAATGAAAGGATGAATGAGCAGACGGACAAATAAATGGCGAGAGCTCAGAGGGGCCTGTGCTTCCATTTGTTTTGAATGTATTTCACAACTGTTCCAAGTAAAAAAAAACAAAAAAACAAACACGACTGAACTGGTAGACCACACTATAAGGATATTAGGGGTGCTTCAAGGGAATTTGGGGGCCCCAGGCAAAAGAGACCCAGGCGGCCCCACACCGTACTAAACAGAACCATCACAAACCAAATTAAGAAAGCTTTTGGCAGAAAGCCTTTGGCACAAAAAGCTAGTGGCATGTGGCATCTTCACAAAAATTGTTAGTGCTGTGGGCTAATGTAATCAGCTGTTCTTGGGGGCTCACCTCTCTGCTCGGGGCCCCAGATAGTTGCCTGGTTTTCCCACAGTGTTGTAATGCCGTTGTAGGATATTTCACATGAAAGTCTATATTCAGATATAGGCTAGATACAAATGCACAATTTCTGGATTTATTTAAAATTCTAAAAAATATCCAAAATAGCATAGACAAGGCCTGAAAGAATCAAAAGAGTGGCATTCATGTTAGGGTATCTCGTAAAATTCTGAGAAGAAACATTTAAAACTGCATCACTGCATGATTTCATGGCAGTAAAGTGGCTCTCAGCTGTAGATTGAGTGAGTGTAGATATATTGATAGTAATGAAAGACACAGGGCATGGAAAACACTGGGGACAATTTCCAAATTAAACAAATAATAGTCATACGTCACTGAATCAAGCACACAGTGCAGCTTAAAGTGTAAAAAAAGGGATTTTGTTTATCTCTCCAGATTACCCCCAAAGCACTCCTCATCTAAAATGTTATGAATCCCATAGTTATCTGTAGACAAGTAATATGCAAACAAACCATTATTATATTATCATGTTTGTACCAGTTGTGTTTGTAGGCTTATCAATTAATCTTTTCAATCTTTTTTCATTCCACTCTCGCTAATAAACATTCACATTCTTTGAAAGGATCCACTCCAAGGGTTAGCAGTGGGTGGCCACATGTCTCTGTGTTTTAAAAGCACATAAATAAAAAAGCACAGGAGATGCAATGTGTCAAGAAGAAGCTGGCTTTCATTCACTCGCTTTCACACACATCTGTGATTCATCATGGATTGTGCTCACTTTGTGCCACTGGGAAACCATATGGCGGCGAAGCACTTTGGGGTTACGTGTCCTGATCGCGAGTGACCTTCACGTTTGACGCTCACGTTTTTTAAGATATACATGTTTTTTCCTATTTTTCCAGGAGTCAGATGAGACGATTCTCAGAGGTCTTGTGTTTGTGTGGTGCATATTAAAGCAGAGCCAACGGGCACTTAGCTGAGCTTAGCATAAAGTTTGGAAGCAGGAGCAAAACAGCCAGAATCTCTAACAACAACTTCACTGATGAACACAGTATATCTTGTTTATTTATTTCGTACGACAAAATGTAATGTAAAACCACCCAGTTGTGGTTTTTACAAAGCATTATGTGCTGGATCTACTTTTCTATCCATTGACTTCCTGCCTTTCAAACTACGATGAAGTTACTCCTTTTTTTCTTAATGGTCGAAAGAGCTAATTGTATTTCCTTTGTGTGTTTTGGTTGAGATTTCGATGATATGATGAGCCACAAGATTAAGAACTAGGTTTTCATGCCCAGGTTTGGATTTTGGACTATGGAGCAGTGTTGGGTCTCAGGGGTGATGACGTTGAGGCTCAAGCGCGGACGTCAATAATCCTAAGAATTTAAAAAATTTAAATCGCTGTCACTTACTACTCAGGGAAAGAAATATGGGCAATGCCTTTTTCCCAAGCCACACAAATATGTCTCAGTGGCCTGGAATGTATCACATCCCCAAACTGCCAAGAAATGAATATGGTGGCACCGTCCACGGTCTCTTACTGAATTCACTAGCGATAAAGAAAGTAGGACATGGGAAAGTTTGCAAGATGCCATTTACCTTGGGTGTACTGTAATAAGACAACTACATAAGGAACTTGAACAAGAACACTTGAGTATTAATAAATAAAAGGTAGTACTTCATTAATAATTTAAGAGGAATACTCTTAACAAAGAAATAAATGAATGATAGGTACAAAGAAATGTATAAAAATGTTACCAAAATACAAATAAAAAGGCCTGGACAAATAAATAGAAGAATATTATACATGTTTCTGTATTAATATATTTTATACATTTATTTAATCTTCACATTATTTGTTTTATTTATTGATTTAAGGTGTCCATATTCAGTTATTCATTCAATTTATTTATTTCCACATTTCCACATTGTCTGTATGTAGTACTGTGTAAATAAATAAACAAATAAATACTGTGCAATTATGTTAAATAATATGAATAAGTGAGATACATGAAATGAAGTAATACATGAGGAAATAAATTAATTGAATTGATCAAAACATTTAATCGTAAATGCATTTGGATGCAAGTATATGCAAGTATATGTAAAAATACATAAATAGATACATTCTGAAATATTATTGTCTATTAATCTGGTTATGCATTATTATATTTGGGCAACACTTAAAATCTTTGTTCTTTTTATCTATCATGCTCATTTTTAGGCTGATTCTTGATAGTTTTTACATGATGATCACTAAATTAAAGAAGCTCCACTGTGTTGCTCACGTCTGTGCTGTTAGTTCAACTTAACAGAGGACTTCAAATGTGTGAGAATCAAAAAGGTTTAAATCTGCTGTTTGAATTAAAAGTTACTTCGAAATTGCAAAACAACATTACGCACATGATAATGTTTTAGTTTAACTTTGCACATTCTACCTCTAGGTTATCCGGGTCAAATGACATATTGACTCATTTAGATTCATCTACACTGTTGATTTAACCAGAGGCTAACGACACAAGAGTTTGCATGAGCAGCGATGTGGAAAGAAGAAGGCAGCGCCAAAAGCAAATTGGTTGACACGGTGCTCCGACTGAGGGTCTTCAACAAAAAACAAAGTGTCTCACTCTTTACAAATACCTGTCTCATCACTATCAACCTCTGGTGCTTGTTCTACAAACTTGTTTTGAATGAGATGCTGAGTTTGGCACATTGGGAGCATGAGCTTGTAAAGCTTCTTTTTTTTTGCACTTTGGTCTTTTCAGGTCCACCTTTTCTCTTTCTATTATCCATCTTGTCTTTTAATCTCTCTTCTTTCTCACTCACATCCCCTAATAACACATTGGTGGTGTAATCTAATTTATGCTTGATGCCCAACATCATCAGAGTTTAGGGCCCACATACTGTATCCAGAGTTAGTCAGGGTTATATCACCTACTTCTGCAATCTGTGGTATGATTATCAATCTATAAAGTGTGTTTACCGACCTAGTCACCAGTCCATATGGCCCAACAACCAGCCCAACCCACCAGGAATCAGGAAGCTCCCGATAAGCCACTGCAGGCCTGGGTAGTGGTCATAATTTTCATGTAATCTTCACAACATGACAAGCACAGGGAAAACTTTCTCAAATTACTGTCATTTTTCATTTATGTCAACTGAACAAAAATGTGATTTTGTTTCATATAAAATGTTTCGGTCAGCGTCCTTCATTCCCCAAAGCATGAATCTCATAGTTATCTGTAGACAAATAATGCAAGCATTATTATTTATAAAGACAGGCGTATATCTTATCTATGGCCTTGTAAAAGATTTGAATTCTCTCTCTCATTTTGCACTGAAAATCTTGAAATGATTTGATACGAGCTGGATCGACAGGCAGCAGCTGCTATGATGTCAGGACAAACAGGATCAAAACACATCTTTCAAACCTTTACTCACCTCTGTTTATGTTTTTTCGCTTGTGCTATTCACCAAGCTGTTGTGAACTTTCCCATCATTCATCATTGTTTGGTTTGGAGTCACAACAGTGAACAAGGTAAATGAGCGGCGGCGACAGGAGAGAACAAAGAGCTGGAATTGTTTCCAGTGGCTCTAATCATCTGTTAATAGGAGTCTCCTGGTGCTGATAGAGGAGATGTGGAGTGAAGAGATCAAGCAATGTTTTAAAAACGAAACGCTTAACTCTGTACCTACCGAATTGTCCGACTTTGGAATTTGAACTTAATAATACACATGGGTCTGATTTTTGTGTTAAACAAAGGAAATATTTTGGCATTAAAAGGGTAACATGTAAGTATTATAGATAGTAAAAAAGATCTGCTAAGATTATGAACAGAGTTTGAAGAAATAACCGTTTTTACGTCATGTCAAAGACGGGCATGTGTTGTGCTATATACAGCTATATGGTTTGGATGCATCTACTTAAGTTAGCATGCTAAACAGTTAGCCCTGTCTGGTTATACCACTTTGAACCTCAAGAGGCACTGTAGCTTCCACTCCGCCCTCTGTGCAACATGAGCCGATGAAAAAAAAAAAGTAAACCTGTTTTGAAGCCATGTGTGAAATTGCACCGTGGACTTCCTCAAACTGCGTGACAGTCCGACCCAGTTTTCCGACATGCCGGAAATCCAACAGATCGTCACTGATCCGTAATCGTTCAGGTGACTAATCGGGCTCCATGACTCAAACTGCGCATCAAACAACAACCGCTCTGGAAGCAATTCAGTCTAATTCTTAAATTAGTCTGAGTCGACCCTCTGGAGCTCAAGTCTGACTTAATCTGTACATTCTCTGCCCGGCTTTATAATTAGCTGTTGGAGTTGCCAGGATCTTCACTGCTGGCGATAAATTAAACCTTTGAGGGACAGTTACAGATGTCACAGTACTTTTATGTTGTAACGTTAATGTTGCAAAGATGCACAACAGAATAACTGCCACGTTACGACTCTGATTTAGCTTCAGGCTCAAACAGCAAATATCAATAAATTTGTGCCACACTTATACCAAACCTACAAACAGCCAAGTAAATGTGTTCACCATGTGTTAGATTTGGATTTAATTCCCACTGTCTAAAAGGAGAAGAGCTCTGTAGACTTTCACTTCATCATGAGAGGTCAGCCAAGTGCCACAGTTCTTCGCTAGTTAAGTCAGACATAGTTAGTCACATGAGGTGCAGATAGGGCTGTGGCACAGTTGGCAGAGGTGCGTAAATATATATTTAAAACAACAGAGAAAAATGTTGCAATCATAACCGAGGCAGTGAGCGTTTTGATAGGGCGCCATGGCGTGCAGCTCAGCCGCCAGCTTGGGACACACATGGATGCCAGCACACAGTGCGCTTTCACTGGGGCAAGACCAGACTCCCCTTTTGTTTTCACGAATCCACCGTTTGTTTTTGTAACGCCTTGAAGCTCCATGATGAAGATGGATGACATTCTGCCCGGCCTTTCCGTCTTGTGTTCCTGTCATTTTTTGAGCACAACGTGGCCGAGTTGGTCTGATACTCAGGAAGCCGCTGTGCGAGCTGAACGGTTCCAAAAGGAAGTGCTTTTTTTTTCTCCCCTACAAATATTTCCTCACTTTGCTTGCAGGCCCCAACAGCCCCCTGCCATTATGAAACACACACATGAATATACACACACACATCTGTGTCTTATATGATGTAGCAGTTTGTCTTCCACTAGCTTATTTTTTGGGGGGCCAAATAAGGTGAATGAATGAATGAGCCAATAAGAACTTAGTCTCATTTCCAAATTAAGTCTCATTTATTTAGTCTCTTTTAATAATGGAATGCTTTATTACTATTGATAGAACTATTCTATTTCACACGTGTGGTCCTTCACAGTTTCATGTCTAAATGTGTTGCATTGCTTTGTAATTAAAACCAAATCCACGTCAGTCAGCCACACGCTGCTGCTGACTTCTCAAATGCTGCAGAGGAAAAAAACTAAATGTCCTTTTAATGAAGAAAATGACTGTCGTGTACTGACCAATAGTCCGTCTGCACAGTAGATATAAGGGAGTGAAGTTTTCCGCATGGACGATGTGGGTGTGGACACAATGGGGTTGACTGACAGCTCCACTCCTCAGTTCATTCTGTGGCACCCGTTTAGACGGGATGAGTTATTGACCTGCCATAACTTTTATAGGTAGTTAGGGTTTTAAATCCTAAGGTAGCCGATATGATTTGTGTTTCTTTGGTTTAGTCAAAGTTCAGCTACTGTTGCAGCCACGACTTCTGCTTGACCTAAATTGAGGATTGCAATCTTTGCTCCATCTCTTTTAAAAACACAACACTATCCTCTAGTTCCACAAATCTTAGTTCTGTCTGGTCTGTGTGTGGAAAAACGTTTCTCGAGAATCATTTGATCTTGTTGGCTTCACACTTGTGTATCGTTACAGGCCCAAAGGCCTAAGTGAACAGGTGGTGTTTAAGTAGTTTTTTGAAGCTGTCCAGAGATGTAGCGTTGCGGATTTCGGCAGGGAGAGAGTTCCAGAGGGTGGGGGCTGCGACACAGAAAGCTCTGTCTCCAAAGGTTCTCAGTTTGGTGTTGGGGATGGAGAGCAAACCTGAGTTTGAGGACCGCAGCCTTCTGAGCAGAGTGTAGGGGGGGGGGAGGAGGTCAGTTAAATGTGGTGGGGCTAGGGCGTGGAGGGATTTATAGGTGAGAAGGAGGAGTTTGAAGTTGATGCAGGCCTTGATCGGGAGCCAGTGGAGGCGAATGAGGGTCGGGGTTATGTGCAGCCAGGCCTTAGTGCGGGTGAGAACTCTGGCAGCAGAGTTCTGCACATACTGAAGTCTGTTCAGGACATTGTCTGGTACACGGGACAGGACTCCATTACAATAATCCAGGGGAGAGTTGATGAATGCATGAATGAGGGTTTCTGCCACAGAGTCGGGGAGTGCAGTGTAAAATTTGATGCAAATTGGATTTACAATATGTTCAGTAATAATCCAATTTGAATAAGCAGGAAAATAGCATCTTACAGTGCTAACAGGAAGTCTGTGGACCGAGCTGAACGTCTTCTTCACACGTGAACAGTGTGAGAAACTTGAAAATGAATCGGGTTTATCATGGACGCAAAAAAACAGCTTCATTGCAGATGAGCCATGTAGGATGAACACAAAAGTTTTCTAACTTCACTCTGCACCACAGACTGTTTATAAAAAGCTCTGCACACAATAACAACAAAAAGTGACAGTATATTGAAGAACTGTTTAAGGAGGACTCACTTATTACAAGGAATAATACTGAAGTAGCTCCAGGGCATCACCACAGCCCACTCCAAACAAGCAGTTTAAAATCAATTCTCAATTTTTAGCATATCAACATCAGAATTTATTAAATCAGTATTTATCCACAATCTATGCCACTTATCTTTTAAGGATCGCGTGGGTGAGAGGCAATCCCAGGTGACATTGGGCGAGAGGCGAGGTAGACCTTCGACAGGTCGCCAGCGTATCGCAGGGCACACATACAGAAACAAACAACCAGTCACGCTCACATTCAGGCAACTTCGAATCACCAGTTAACCTAAACTCAATCTTTATGTATTTGGACTGTGGGAGGAAGCTGGAGTGCCCACAGAAAACCACACGAAGATGGGAACAACAAACTCCTCACAGAAAGGCCCCGGCCAAACAGGGATTCAAACCAAGAACCTTATTACATCAGTGTATTTATTTCAATTCAACTTGCTTATAGATGTAATTTTAAAAGTGGGCCTTTTATACTTATCCTATTTTTCTGGCAAAAGTTTTAAAAAATGAGGTAAACATATGCCATGTAAACAAATACAGACCACAACTGCTGTTTTGTTTCATTCTCATGGCTCTGAGCAGACAGCTCTTATAAACCCACTGAAATCTAAATGCTCAGCACTATAACACAGGCGGACTAAGGTTACAACTGTAGCTTAAACATAGTGGAGCATTTAGCACCTAAAGACGTGAGGTGTCAATATTGGACCTGCATTTCTACGTGGTCAGATAGATAAATTCAAACTGGTAAATTAACTAGTGTTGAATACTCAAAGCACTTTACAGTAAAGTTTTACATTTACCTATTAAGACACACACACATTCATGCAGTGCATCTATGTGCAGCACAATCTCTATGAGAGGGGACAATTTGAGGTTCAGTATCTTACCCAAGGACACTTTGGCATGCGGAATTGGGAAGACTGGGATTGAACCGCCGACCTAACCACTGATCCACAGCCACCCAGTAGTGTCTTATAGAGTCGTATATTCTCTTATATTAATGGTAGTGTCTTCCTTGAGCACGAGAGATCAAGTTAAAATGGCCACAGTAGAGCGCATACCTGCATCAAGGCCAACAGTGCCCACATGAAACCCTTTTCAAATCCACTGGATTTGAAATCATCTCGCAATGTTAAAGAAAGTGATGAGAAGTTCCTAGGTCTGAAAAGAATCGGTCCTCTAGATGGGCTTGATTTGGTTCATCAAGAGCCATGAATTATTCCCTGGGAAATCAGTGAAAATATCAAAAAATTCCAAATCTCACAATGTTAAAAAAAGTGATGGCGTATAGCTCACCTGGTAGAGCTGCCACCCCAATGAGGCAAGGCATCAACCCGCAGATGCCCTGGTTTTATTCCGACCCGAGGCATGTCCTCCCCCACTCTCTCTCTTTCCCCATTCACAGCTTACTCTCTGTCCTATCCATTAAAGGCAATAAAAAAAAGCCCCCAAAAATATATATATTTTTATATATATATAACTATATATATATATAAAATAAATTACTGGATCTACTCCCTGATCTGGACCCATATCGCAATCACCATTGTGGTAATCCATCCAGTAATTTTTTGCATAACCAAATATACAAAGGACAAGTACGAAAACATAAGCTCCTTGGTGATAGCAGTAATGTCTGCCTGTCACAGAGGTTACTCTGAAAATCCAGAAAAACAAGAACCCTCTTGTATTCTGGACGTCAACATGAAACACAATAGCAGGAATGAGATCACTGGCCTTAAAATCCTACTGAGCTCAGTGTGTTTTACATCAAAACCTATACTGCCTGAGCAATCTTTCTCCTTGGCATTCAATAACTTATATTTGCTGTCTTTTTCTGCAAAGCTCAGTTAGGTTCAGACAAACGTAAGAAAGGGGTGATTTTCACTCTTTCACTTTGATCCATCTTCTCCTCCAGGGAGGCTCATGTCCTCAGATTCAACAGCTTGGGTAATAACATTGAATGATGCAACATGAATCACCCTATTTATCATTTCTACTCATCATATTTCATCTGCAAAAAGACTGTTAAAGTTGCAATATTTATCTTTTAAGAAAGACACGCTGAAGTCATTGGATCGCTGCCATTTTAATTTCATACCCTACCTCTGGAATCCATTGTAACTGGCATTCATATTGGAATGCAAAACAGCTGGAGAATAATAAGGGATAGGGTCAGTGTCAAATCTTTTTTTACTGACATCCTTTTCCTTTTTTGTTTGATGGAGTGTCAAGGATGAATTTCTGTCCAGAAGTCCATAGTTTTGGACAGATGGACAGGAATCATACCTGTGTGCAAGGATGTGAGGCCGACGAGAGCAAGAACTTTACTCCTCGTTCCCACTAGAACAACTTTCTGTGACCAGGTAGGGCAAAACTCACCAAGCAGACATATCCTGTTCTTAGAAACACACACATAATCACACGTGGACACACCAATATTGACATTAAATAGCGGATGCTTTGTCAAGGAAGAAAGATTAAAATCAACAATGGATTTTGTTCTTCTGGTTTCCTCATCAGACATGAAACCAATAGCCTTTGTGAAGTGATGTCATTAATAATTAACTGTAAAACACATTAACTGTTGAGATTTTTCTCACTCATGCTAGATAAATCATTTAGAAAACCTAAAGCTGCATATGTATTTTTTTACATTATAAAGGAGAAAAGAGGTGGTGTGTAAAATGAAAGTTGCTCACCTGCAGAGAATGATCCCCTCCTCTGCAACACACTTCAGATGTGTTAGCATCTTTTAGCATTTAGCTCATTGTTTTAGTTTTATGTCCTTAGCTCTGGTTGAGGTTTGCCTCTGCTTTCAACCAGGCTCCCTTTCATATATCAGGAAGTGGTTTTAGTGAAAAACGAAAAAACTGACTCTAAACCACTGGTCCAGCACACAGATACACAACAGAAAACAAAGTTATTGACAAGTGAACAGACTGAAGCAATCAACAGCTACAATACAAAGCCCCAGATTTGCCTCAGGTGTTGGTGGAGACCAAAATTAGAGCTGAAACTCATATTCATCAGGTTGAAACAAGTCTCAAAATGAATAATGTTGCTCTATGTGTTTCAGCTGGAAACAAAACAGCCTCCGAGAAAAGCAACACAGCTGTGTGCCTCTAAATTTAGTACAACATAATTTCCAGAAAACCGGGAGAAGAAAATTCAAATGAATGACAATTTCCATCCGCTGCGTTATGTAAATATTAAGAGTTGGGCTCAGTCGGGGGCCACTGATGCACCTAAAAGACTGTCAGTTAATATTCAAATTGTACAAAACTCACATTTCCAAAACATGATGGAAACATGTCATCCATGTTTTGTCCATGTAATAATTTAAGGATCATTACGGTCTCCTCATCGGTCCACATTGTTCGGTCTGCAGTGGATTTTAGTCTTTTTTAGAGACATTCAGTAATGTAAGTCATGTTGTGATTATTTCAGCACATCTGTTTCCATTGAACTTTGCTTTTATGAATTTTTTGTACTTCAGCCACAGATGCAAATTTAAAATCTGAATAAAAACAGGTGGTTCGAAGACGCACATTACAGAAAAACCGACAGGATTTCTTCGTGCTGAAACGCACAAAGTTTTAGAAATGCCGTTAGTGTTATTGGATTTTAGAGGAAATCTTGGAGGTTCTACATTCTCTGTGAGTTTGTCCTTGAGAAGCAATGTTCTCCAGACTTATCAAGGAGGTTATGTTTTCACCCCTGTTTGCAAGGTTTTTCCATGAAACTTGGTGGAAGGATGTGGTAGGGATCAGGGAAGAACCCATTCAATTTTGGTTTGGATCTGGATCACGGGGAGGATCCAGGATTTTTTTTTTATCACATTCTTTAACATTCTGAGGTATGCAATTTTTTTAAATTCATGGATCTTGATGCAGCTTGATTGAATCTACGGCCACTGTCTGGCCTCAGTGAAAGTACAGTCTACTGAGTGCCACTTTAGTTAATACTATAAATTTTAATATTATGCCTCTGTGCCAGTGCCAATTGTAAAAATGCCCACTTCATCTTTTGTAACAGTTTGGTCAATAAAAGATCTTTTCAAAACTATGTGTTTGTAATTCACACTGCAGCTACCCAGGGGATGCACATGATGCTTTGCCCATGTGCAACCATCAGGCTGCAGTGTCCAGTCTGTCTACGTTTGCAGCATAAATATCAACCGTATGTTTCTCATTGTGATGTAATTTCATATGAATGCAATTTCAGATATCTCACTCAAAAATCCATATTTAGAGTAAAAGACGGGGCCTTTTTAAACACAAGCAAAGACCATTCTCAACTTTGGCTCAAATGTTATAATTATTGAATTGTCAGTACTCTGACAACCCTCACAAACATGTCTCTGTTTTGCTAATTTAATAATGCAACAGTAACCTCGGCGGTCAAAACGTTTCAACAAGACTTGAGCATGCACCCTGTGGCCATCAAGCAAGGAAATCTACTTTGTTGACTCAAATACAGTAAAATGACTCCACTCGTTTGGTTTGGACATTTCTTTGTACGTATGGCTCATCATTCCGCCTTAGATTTGCATGAGTGCATCTACTTACAGGAGATGATAACCACAGAGTCCATACCCATTTCACAGAAACCACAAAAATCCCCCAAACAAAACAAAGCGAAACAGCCAAATAAAGTGCATTGCTTTAACACAGCTTGTTTGCTGATAAAAGGCTTTTTATTTTTACTTGCTGGTTGATGAAGGTGTGAAAAGAATAAGCGCCCGAGGGAACTCTGGAAGTATCTGAAATTAAAGTGATTATTTTCCACGGTATATCTGGCATGCAGATGAGTTTGATTGCCAGTTTATTTAGACAAAGGCTCTTTTGTGTCCCTGAAGGCAGCAGCAGTTATTTTGTTTTGTGAGCTGCAGGATGCCTGAGGAGTAAAATGGTGGAAAGCACCAATAAAAAAAACATTTCCACCGTAGTTAGCGAATGCTTGCGTTAGTGAGGGAAAGACTCAGAGAGAGAGAGAGTGTGTATGTTCATGTGTGTGCGTTTGTTGAAGCTGGATCTCAGTGTTTATCTCAACTTCACCACATGAAGCACAATGACCCAGGAACATGTAAACAACATATGTTTAGTGCAGACATGCTCACGTGCATACATACATACATACATACATACATACATACATACATACATACATACATACATACATACATACATGCACATTTGTAAACAGTCTAACTAGCATGGAAGAGCCCAGTTTGGAAGCATAACCATCATCACCATTACAGTCATCCTCTGAACTTTTAAAGTCAAGGAATGCAGCAGAGGACAGGTGTGGCACTGTGGTATCATAGCAGATGCCAGTATCGGCTGCTGAGGACTAATACTTGTCTTATTAAACTTTGATCTGTGACACATCTGAGTAAATGTTTCCCAGGAATAACATCTGTTGCTCAGCTTGGAGGGAAAATACACCCTAAAAAATAACATACAGGCTGCTGCTCCAATTACAGAAGCCCTGAACGGACATGGGATCATACATTTTATTTCCTCTGTTTTCCCACGATAACGACTTAATTTTAGTTGTTATAATGGGATAAATATCATTTAGGATAAAACATTTATAAAGCACAAAACAAATGCAGAAATAGGCTTACCCGTATACATGAGTGTTCAAGTCATCCATCAGTCATTGATTGACAAAATATTAGATTGTGATCTCAAATTAATTATCCCGTTACCTCGGGAAGACAAAGGTTCGTTATCTCAAGATAACGAGGTAATTAACTCGTTATCACAGGAAAACAGAGGAAATGTATGATTCCATGTCCGTTTAGGGCGTCCGTATCCAAGGACGTTTCCTAATCTCATCAATATGTAATATGTCAACACAAGCATTGTTACAAGGGTTGTTTTTTTAAGACTTTTTTATTTTATTTGAATGTAGAGCTGCCATGAATGTAAAATGTGCTGTCACAACATCCAGCTCAATGATTTGTGAATGGTGTTTATAAGCTATTTTGCATTGGTGGGTTGTAAAAACAAGCGAGTGTAGGTGAACTGGATCTACAGTGATGCATTAAAGAAATCAGATTACTTTATTTCAGTACTGGATTACAGTTCATAATCCAGTAATCATGTTTAAGTTACTTTTCCAACATTGTTCTGAAACTTTGGGCTTTGGCACATGTTTGCATGGCACAAAGGCTGAAGGTGTATTTACTATTACTGAGTGTAAATAAAGATGGACGATATGACAGCTCTCCACAGTGAAGCCAAATCATCTTGATTGCCACCTGGTGGCTGGCTGCAGTATAAAACTAATCAAAATTAAAAAGTAAAAGTACACGTTAAGCAATTTTTTTCCAAACATGTTTTCCAATTATGTTTTCTTTCAATTTAGGTCATTCTTATCACATTGATGTTTGTTCAAGTGCTTATGTTTCTGGTTTGAATCAGTGATTTGAAACACCATGAATGGCTGAGAATGACTCACGATTGGTTGGAACAGAGATTACACAGCTCCATTCCACGATCACTACTGTGCAGACACTGTCTCCAAATGACATCACCAGTGCAAGATGGCTGCATCCATATGTGGGATATTTTATACATCATTTTTTCACAACAGAAGAAAGTGGCAATGCGTTGTTCAGGACAACACTTGACACTCCAAAACAGTAAAAATATAATGTTTGGCATAAATTTGAAAGCAACCGTTCTTTTCAAGTTAGATTTGGCCACCACCAGTAACACCAGATACACATATGATCATAACCACGGTCTCTTTGCCATTTAACGTAAAGGGATAGTTCACCCAAAAATGAAAATTCACTCATTATCTACTCACCACTAGGTCGAGTGTGAGAACATAATGGGTGAATTTTCATTTTTGGGTGAACTATCCCTTTAAGGACGAGAAAAAACACTACACCACACGTCTGACATGTACAGTCTGTCTTGGGGTGGATTTCCTCTCAGATATTTGCTCAAAGCCAAATGCTTCATCACTTATATCAAATGCAACACACCATGAAGAATGACGGGCACGCTCCGGCATTGTCAACAGCCGGGTCAGACAAGGTCAACCGTTCACATAGTCGATGTCTGCCGAGGCCTGTCATATTCTGGGTCAACCCAGGTGAAGTGCAGACACACAACCCTTGGCTGTTTTTGTTTGTGTACGTATTAAAAGGTGCATGAAAGGTTTTGGCATGCATCTCAATTCGGTAATTATACAGTACATATGTATCTCTTCGTCTCTGTCTCTCGCACATACAAAAATACTGTGAAGGTTGTGGGACATCACGTACCTGATGTTTGCTCTTCAAGCTGCTGGAGGGACATAGTTTGCAGCTGTCGAGACTTGTTCCTGTAAAGCTTATGTTAAAACCGCACCTGAGTTGTGGAGCTGATGAACGTAATTACAGCCATAAGTGTCTGAGGTGCTCTGTGAATGTACTGATTGAGAGGGAGAAACTTTGGGGTTTTAAAAAAACAATGTCTCAAAGCAAACACAAGTGGAGAAGCACACGCAGAGACAAAAGACGATGCTGGAGAAAAGCTTGACGCTCGCCACACATTTCCCCCACAACCAGGAAGTCAGGGAGGACCCGTCTTGGCCCAAGACAACAAGTGGCGGGTCAGATGTGTGACAGGTCGACTTGACTCCTGCTGGATCTTTATCTTAAAACACACATCACACACAGAGAGCGTACACAACTTCTTCATTCAGCAGCTGGCAAAGATAAAACTCAGTGGTCCTTTCAAGCATGTGCTGTCAAGACAGTAGAGAACAGGCTGTATGTTCGGAGTCGGTGCCATTAGGCGATGAGTCATGACACTGAAACATTACATCTGTTCAGGCGTGGGAATAACTAATTACGTTTATTCCTGTTTCTCCAACTGAACGGCCTCATAGTACAATCTGTCACTTTTTGGAGAGAAAATTAAGAATGGAAATTGTATTAAAACTACAGGTTGTGGCCGCTCCCTGCCAACACCAGAGCCCAAAACCAACAGTGGACAAATCGGTCAGTAAAGACGAGTCATCTGGCTTCACTTTGTGCTCAGTGTTTTGCAGTTTCTCATTCCTCTACATTCCTCTACTTCGACTAACCAAATACATAATCTCCAAATCAGCTTGGCGATTGTTTACATTTTTTTGTTTTTTTTGTTTCATTTGCGACCACTGTGCTTTAATCAAATTTGTTCTTTTATGTGAGTCCAGCTCTTCTGGTGAATTATTGGTAACGTCTTCTGTTTGAGAATAGTTAAACATTAACATCACGGGTTTTCCAGGCGTTTCCTTTACTTCGATACAGCAGATCAGCGTGGGTTTCTCTAGGAAAAACAAGCAGTGGATTTTTATTTTGTTATCACACTTTTGTGGGTTAATCATTCACCTTTATCTTCCTTAAAAAAAACCCTGACATATTTGCTTTGGTTAAGGACGGACAGCAATAACTGGAAGTTGACATCCTCGCACGTCATCTCTGACGTGTCTAGGTTGTGTCACTCCTCGGATGCATTATAACCAGATTCAGCACCAAGATTGTTACGTTCACTCAGCAGTTAATCAAACTATTACCAATAAACTAAAATAAACACTAGAGAAAATAAAATTAGGGAAAATCATCAAGAGTCACTGGATTTCACCAGAAGATTCACAAACCCGGGCAGCGTAAACACACGGCTGCTATGTACCGCACACACACTTTTAGTTCATCCATTTGAAGAAGTGACAGAAAAGTTTTGATCCAGACGCTGTAATACTAACGAATTTACATATCTGCCCGGGTATCGATTGACAGGTGCTGCTAATGTCAAAAATGTATGAAATAATATAAATTTCAAGTTGTAGCCATTAATGGACGGGGTTGGGACAGATGTTTATTACCTCTATTATTAGGTGGTTCTGTTGGTTTGTTTGTGAGCAGGATCACACAAAAACCAATGAACACATTTTTGCAAAACTTGGTTGAAGGCTTGGACATGAGCCATAAAAAGAACCCATTCAATTCTGATGCGGATTTGGACAAAGGGGTGAAACCAGGACTTTTTTCGATCACTTTCTTTAGCAGAGAGATTTTTTTCACCAATTTCCCAGTGAGTATAATGCATTGACGTATGGATGAAAGAAATCAGGCATATTTAGAGGACTGATATCAATGAGTGTGTGCAATCTGGTGCATCTTGATGGAATTTAATGGGACAGTTGGGCCTTGGCGGAGGTATACGCTCTGCTGAGCGGCATTCTAGATGTCATATGCATTGAAATGCCGCTGCTGTGTTTCCATGCGATGGAACACAAACACTTGGTTAAAGTTAAGGAAAGATCTGGTCTGGATTAAAACAGAAAAAAACAACAACAGTGACTTCAGACACGATATGTTTTCTTACATTCAACAAAAACCATGATTTTTCCATTTAACTTCAACCAACATGTCAGAGTAGATGCCGTATACAGCCACATATGGGGAATAGTATTGTAAAATATAAGCAACATGATATCTGTTACCTGATTGTGGCAATAACACTGTACAATTTGACAAGGTGTTCTTACTTAAAGAATCTGGGGAACCCACTGAACAATATGAGTAAATATAACAAAAAGTCTTAAGTTATGTCCCTACTTTATATCTACTGGTTCATTTCACTTAAAACTCAGCCGTATCTACTCAATTTTGTCCAGTTGTTTCAACAATAGCAAATAAATAGAAATTGTCCTGTGCACAGCCCGGTTTCAGTCTCATCTCTCTGTTCCTAACTGGACTCTGCTGTACTCATCATTCAACCCCGGTGCAGCTGAAGGTGCTCTCCTGAGCCACCTCCACCCCACACACACTCTCACCCCACACACACCCTTACCCTCATGTCCTATCAACCGAGTTGTGCAGCCATAGTTCTGACGTCAGTGTGTCCCTGTGCTTTGGAGTCGAAACGTGGAAAAGACATGGATGCTTTAAACAAAATGTGTTGTATTTGTGTTTAGAGCATTTTAAACAACACCCTCTTTCCGATATTTGTATTCTGAAGAGCAGAAAAAAAAGGATCAGGTGTGACAGGCATATGAATAATTTAATAACGTACGCTTGTTAATTAGGAAATGTCAATAGTGTCAATATTCACCCACCCCTCCATACTAGTGAGTAGATAATGAGTGAATTTTCATTGTTCGGTGAACTATCCCTTTAATACCAGTTTTAGCTCACATCACATGAGTTGAATCAATTAGATAGTGAGAAATAAGTAAGTAATGTAACATAAGTAAGTGCAGGAAATGGCCAGAGTGAGTGTTATTTACAACTTAACTTACTTTGCAACAGACTCAGTTTAAAAGTTATTGTGTGGATATTTGCATATTACAGGGAGACTGTGGCTCAGGAGGTAGAGCGGGTTGTCCACTTACTAGACGGTTGGGGGTTTGATCCCAGTCTACCCCATTCCGCATGCAGAAGCACACTTGGATTCACTGTATGAATGTGTGAATGGGAACAGTTCTCACAGATGGCTCACAAGGTGATGACGATAAGATAAATGTCGTCTGTACTAGAATGGATAAATTCACTGCTTTCATACGGTGTCTTCCTCACCACCTGTTTAAGCTGTGTTTACTTTGTACATGTTCGCCTGAGGATATATCATTCACCTCCACATCCTCTTAGCACAAATGATGCACAGCTGTACCTGCCAATTGAACTTACTGCATTGACATTGACAAACTCCCAAAATGAATTCTGGGGACACAGAGGTTATGATCATTGGGCCAG
This sequence comes from Hippoglossus stenolepis, assembly GCF_022539355.2. Lineage (NCBI taxonomy): Eukaryota > Metazoa > Chordata > Actinopteri > Pleuronectiformes > Pleuronectidae > Hippoglossus > Hippoglossus stenolepis. The sequence goes on from NC_061500.1 coordinate 14,482,063, forward strand.
ATCACCTCTCAAAACACAAAATGCAGCCACTCTTTGAGCTTCTCTCTCCTCGTTACATAAAGTCAGACACAAGAGAAATCTGAGTATAAGCATCGAAATGACTTGAGTTGTGTATTTAATCAAGCTGGTGAACAAATGTTATCATTTCTATCTTTAAGTAACAGAGAAAACTGGAAATTCTCTTCGGCCCTCCCATTTCCAGTTCACTGGACAGAACAAAACATTTCACAACAATAAACGCTTCATCGTGCTGCTCCCTTTCTTAACCCATTTTTAAGAACCATTAATCACATTCAAGGCCAGAACAAATGAGCTATTATCATTGTTTTCTCTTTTTTAAATCTCATTTGGAAAATATTACTAATCTGATGTGGTCAGGGAATGATTTTTCCCACGGGGGCTCCGAATGGACTTTAGGTGCCCGAGCTTCCGAGGAAACAATGCGTCTCAAGTTGAGATCAGATTTCACAGACAACAAAACTTTAATTACGACAGACAAAACAGAAATCAGACACCTTGTCTTTTCTATGTGGGGATCTGATGCTTCGTTATTGCTCAGGAAGAAGCAGAATGGTGTTGTCGTGACTTGTTTCCCACTTTAATAACAACATTGACACATGGTTGTGCAGATGACTCGGTTGTCTGTGCAGTAATGTAATATGGACTCATCGACCACCAACCAATATGACTTTGGCAAACCGATCCGATCGTATGCCCAATATTGTCAATCCATTTTATGGGTAATTTCATCTGAATGCTGCTGTGTTGTGATTGTGGTCGGACAGTATGTTGCCTCGGGCACCTTTCCCTATCACTTCAGCAGTTTTGATCTGGTTACATCCTCGCCGCATATTTTGTGCGACCACATTTCAATGTTGACATGTTGCGTTCGGATTCAGGGAAGACTCGTTTCAGTGCTGCGTGTGAGCAGGACGCGAATAAACAACTGCGGGGTTCAGAGGCATTTTTTAGGGTTAAAGCGATGACGTCCGGTGAAGCCTCCTGGTTCGTTTCAGAGTCGCACAAAGAAGCCAACACAATTAATTGTTTCTCGACTAATGTTTATCTTAATTTGTTGTTTATGGATTCTCTTTTAATCTCCTGCGCAACAGCTGATCCCACTGCTGATATTACTTTCGGAATGTTCATTGGGGTTAAATAGAGACGACATCCTTGTCCCACGAGTTACTGGGGGAGTAACCTGACTGCCCCAGGGGGAAGGTTTAATCCTTATTAACGACATGGGAAGACTTTGTGGGATGTGTGATCAGCTGGAAACAGACATCTGGCCGACTCTAGGCTTTTCTAGACGTTTCAGATGGATGCAATGTCATTTTTTTCCCTATGGAATCAGTAATATTAACGGATTTGACAGAAGGAATTTGAGAATTAACAGATGAGAACGGACGAATCAGGACTTGCCTATCAGTGATCTGAGGTTCCCTTATTTAGAACAGAGAGGAGAAGAGTTTTTTAATAAGGCAGTTGGCACTGAAGACGGTCTGAGAGCAAAACATGCACAGTCATGGACTGCAACAGTAAAATAAACAAACTTCAAAAAACACAAATCGGCACTTGTGGGAAAAAAACAAGAAAATGTAATACTAGGTGGGACATCCACACGCAGACGCACAGAAGCTGCTTTCACACATTAACACATTTCTTGAAATTGTCCACAGGGGCTTCTGTAGGGAACCCAAAGGTCTGAGTCAGGTGCTCCGGACATTTTCTGGAACAGGTAAAGAGCCGATGTGAGAACAAGGCAGGAAAATGTTTAAAAACACAGCGTGTGGCCGTGTTGATGATGACAAACACAAAATAAATGTGAAAGGCAAACTCTGATATTCCCGACATGGGAGCATACACTCACGTAAACTGATAATGACGACAATCTTTTTAATCTGAATAAAAATAAATGATTTGGAAAGGGCTTTCTCATAGTTTTCAGGAGAAATTTGTCTTTACGATTAGTGGTGTTTTGATTAGATCCTCGGGGAGGACCAGACTTCCAGTGAGGTTGAAACTTCTCTGGTATTCCCAGGCAGGCACATAGTTTCTTATTACTGTTTAACTCCTGCAGAGTCAGAATTTATTCACTTCGTATACAAGCATTGGTTCTTTTTTCTGTAACGTTTTGGACGACTAAAGCAAATGAGCTCTGTATATTATGGATATTTGAATGCTGTTCTGCACAGGACTCCACACAATTGTCAGTCTTACAAAAAAAGACCAAAACTTCAGACCAACACTAGTATTTAAAAAGTGCTTTTCTTTTTCGATAAACAAAATGATAAATCCAAAGACTGCGCTATAAAACTTCAGTACAAAGCTATAAAAAGAACATCAAACCAAATAAAAGTGCATGTTTAATTGATTATTATTTCTTAACAGCATCCAAGGGAAGGCATGTTTTTAATCACGACATTGAGTCATTACCATTTAAATAGTTACATCAAATTATTTTATTTTGTTGTTCATTGTCTTTAAAATTCATCAGACGTTTACTTCATATCTCACTTTTTCTCAAATAATTTGTGTCGTGCTGGAAACAGCTCTAATAAAACTTTTATTAGTTTTTTCACTTCCCATGGATCTTCACTGTCTGCACTTGTCACCCCTGCACTAAATCCTCCTTTTTACAAGATTCCTCTAGTGTCTTCAGCAGCATCGTTTCTTTCCGGCTCCAGTCTTTGGTGCTGTATAGTGAGCTCATCGTATCTCAGAGTGTATTGTGAAAACAATACAAACGATGGCCACTAACCGAGCAATACATACCATCATGCATTGCCCTCGTGGTGTTGACAGGAAGAAAAATGGCGGAGAGACGAGAAGAGAGAAGGCAGCACGTCACCGCTGAGTGATTTCAGAGTATGTCCCTAATATTTCTGATAGCGTAGTTTGTTTTTCTGATAAGTACGAGACACATCTGTGAGTTGTGGCGATAAAATATGTATTATGAGCAGAGCGGTTTATCACAGCACAAACTGAGGCAAACAAGTTAATTTCTACATTTAAACATGGTCATTCAACATGCTTTTCACCTACAGGTAGTCATACTAAAGAGTAAAATAAATGTTTTAAATGGATTATGGGGCTTTCCACTGGCTGACATTGTTACGTCATAATCCTGCGACAATTACTGTAATTACCGTCGAAAGAGAAAACGCAACAAGTAGCGTCCGAAAGTGTGTTTTTTCTTCTGCTGATGAACTCACTATATAGAGGGTAGTGAATGAGTGGGTCATTCTGACACAGCTCAGATGTGAGTTTCAAAATAAAACAGGAAATGAGACAACAAACTTGAGGGGGTGACTAAAAAGGTAACTTAACTTAAGTCAAGGAACAAACAACGAGACACAAATCCCCAAAAAACAAAAGCCCAAACACAAGTAGATACTGAGTGCATGACATGAATCAAAAGTTCAAACACTAAAAGTCTCTAATAAGGTCACAACCGAGCAGAGTCACGACAAGCAGCCATTGGCACTTTCTTCCTCTCAGGTTGTGGCGCCCGATGACCTTTTTCTTCTTCTCCCATCAAATTAGCTTTCTGCTTTATAATGGATATACTTGTAATATCAGGGTATCACATGACACAGTGGTAGGGCATTGCTCATTGTTTAGCAGTTTCACTCCTGCCACACGCTCTTCTAATTTGAATGATGATGTTTTGCATTGTGGATTCTTGGCTTTGCTTGTGTCGCCTGCCGTAGAAGTTGAGAAAGGCTGGCAACAAACGCACCGGCCAATCAAATGAATAAATACTCAAATATGTGAGTAATTTGTGAAAGAGCCACATCAGAGATTTGGTTATTCTTCTAGTATTTTGCTACATTTAGGTTTTTACACCCTTGGGTGTTTGCAATTACTCTCGTGTCTCAGCAGTTAAATGTTGCAGCTCAACTTATCATCGTGCCAAAGCCACATCAAGTGTAAATCAGAAGGCGCGTCCTAGTTGGTCATTTTGTTTGGGGCATAGTAAGGTAGCTGCTGCCCTGAGGTGAAAACCATGACCCAACCCAGACTGGCATCATGGAGCAGATGTGAGAGTATTTTCTAAATAAAAAAAATGTGCATAATGAATAACACAATGAAAAGAAGGCTGTATAACTAATCATAACCATGTATAGGCACAATTTCAAGTAAGGCTTCCACTCTGAGATAAAACAATGCTCATTTGTACAATGACAGTGTAACTGGACGCTTCGACTGTTCCTCTTGTTTATATGAAGAGATCTCGCTCTAATACGGTTTGGATGCAGGATAAAAGCCACAGTTCATGTTCGGTGCATAATTATCTTCTAAAGATGAGCTGAAAGCTGATATAAGGCAGTCTGAGGCAAATCAAGTTGGTATCTATCAATTATGGTCATTTTTGTAAATTCCTTTGTTTTCTCTTAATGCAACGCCACCGCAACTGCAGGAGGAAATTCTGTCCGGGCATTTTAGGACTAAAAATACTAGATCTTTGGAGGAATTTGCAGTTAATTTGTCTAACTCAGACTGCGGTCGCCTCATATTTGATTCAGCTGAACTCTAGAACCCATTTTTATAACGAACAAAGAATGCAAAGTTTGTCCCCATCTCGTAAATCACATTGAGTGCATGTGTCTGCAACCAGTTTTTACCAAGGAACATTTAGATCAACTGAAAACTGTGTGCACATATGTGTGTATTGCTTTAGGCCACACAAAATAAGTTTTCACACACACGTAGCGAAAACAATTATGACAATGGTATCAAGAAAGAGTTCCTGTAAAGGGAAGGTGTTACATTAGAGGAAGTTGCAATTTAATAGAACATCTCCTGACGACATAAAGCAGATGTCTCAGCAGATTAAACCTTTCACTTCCTTTTCTCGTGTGGAAAAACAAACAGTAAAAGAAAACTTGGTGACCCCACGAGTTAAATCTTGAATCAATATATGTGGTGATTGTATTTTCCTCCACTGAGGACATGTAAATTATTAAATGTAACTGAATTATTAAACTGAAGAGATTTGCATGAAACTTGGGTGAATGATGGATCATGAAAGAACCCATAAAGATTTGATGTGGATCCAGACATGAGGATCCAGTATTTTCTCTTTCTTTTTGTTTTTTTGAAAGCTTCACAGATTTCCCAGGCAATAATTCAGGAATCTTGATGAAAACAATCCGGCATGTTTAAGGGACTGACATATGTGTGCAACACTCGTGCAGCTTGATTGTATTTAAGGCGACGGTTGGCTCTTGGCGGAAGCATACGCTCCACTGAGTGTCTCTTTGCCCTTTCGATTAATCTGAATTGCAGATAATGACATCTAATAAGAGCAGCGCACATTCCTACTGAGGTTCAGGTGCAGGGGACTGGCACTGCTGATTCTCGGAAACCTCATAACACAAGGTCGCTCTGTGGAGAATCTGATGCTTGGGAGGAAAAAGCTGTCAGCTGTGTGTATTCACAGCTACAGAGATGATTACTCTGATAACAATACAGATACGATTCAGACATGTTTTTTGCCGTAAAGGAAATAGAGTCGGAACAGGTGGTCCGGAGGAAAATGACGAAAATGATGTTTTGATGAGAGTTGTGTTCACAACTGTGGCTCTGGCTCTGCACAGGCATTGTGTTATCTTTTAAGCTGAGTGTGGTTTTTACATCCGCAGATGCACTTTTGAGTGCGTTGTGCGGTGAAGGATTTCGTAACAAGTCAAACATGAGAACACAACCCACTCAGGGTGTGTGTTACTTTGCAGAAGTCTCTGTGCATGAAAATAAAAGGGTCCAAGAAAACCCCTGTTTGTGTCGACGTAAATTTGACTGCAAAGATGACGTGCCTCCAGATTTGGACAGGACGCGTCTTCTGGCTCACACCAGCCACCTGTTGCTGCGCACACATGATCCCACAGATCACTCCACCTCTTGTAATGGTGTACTAACACTAACATCCTGCTCTAAAACATCATGTTTACAGGCCACAGACGACATAATTCATTCGTTAGTCACCCTCTGTTTGATTCAGTGTCGACTTCCTTGTTGACTTGTGTCCAAACAAACATTTACATATTTATCGGCTGCAGATGTTTTGGCCGACCACAATCCAATTACCAAGTAAAACAGAATGAGGACCAACATAAATAAATAAATAAACGTAATGTCAGACATGCATTGAAGGCGCATGAGGATACGATGTTTATGCTTTAAAGTTGTGCTTGTAGAATAATTTCAACAAAAGGTATTTGGTTTTTACAAAGTGTGGTTTTATACTCTGCAACTTCACAGAGTCTCGAGACGACTCTGCAGAAGATGTACAAGCTGGAAACGGAGACGTGCTGTGCCCACAAGTTATACATATAGATGATGCATTTGCGTGTTCTCATGTTTCTGTCCTTGAGCTAAGAGTGGTTAAGCTAAAAGAACTGATAATGTACTAGTCACGTTTATCTGTGGTGATCTGCTTTGATGCTCTCAGAGCTACACTCAGTGCATCACTGTCATGTCCTCAGCATCACACCTGACACTATCACGACCTTTCGATCTGATCTCTGTTTTAGATGATGAGCTGTGATGTGCAGCTTCAGGTGTCTTTCTTTGTACTGTATACATGGACTAACATGCATTGGTAGTATAAGTACTCAGATCTTAAATGCAGCAATGATGCAAAGAAAAAAACGAGTACAAGTGGAGTTCCTTGATTTAAAAAGTCACTTTAGTAATGCCCACACGTATTAACATGAAAGTTTCAAAAACAAAAACCCCTTTTGATGATGTAGTGGTAACTGTAGTTTATTGATGGCTAAATCTACTTGATTACTTGAGTGCTCCCACTTTGTATTTCTTGATTCTAGTAATATTTGTACATATAAACTTTATAATGAGCTTAAAAAATATGACCTGTTGTAGATTAAACTATCCAACAAAATATACAGTACCCCAAAATTGACCTCCACTGACATAATAAACATAACATCATAAAATGTTACCAGTCAAGTGATTTTGAATTATTCCATCAAATGATTGGAGGTCTACTGGAAGATGAAATACAAATGTTTTGTTCTATTTTACACTTTAATGTAATGAAATTATTTAACTCTACTCAACTTCTTGTCTCCATAGGCTGCACAACAACCTCGAAAATATAATAATGATATGTTAATGTCTCAGTTAATTAGAATCCCATAATATAAAATGACAGAACAGCTGTGACCTGGAGAAGCTGCATGAATACTTTCACTTTTAATACATGTATATCTAGTTAATAACTTGCTTTAACTTCAAACAAAACTTTGAACATAAGCTTGACTTGTTTTACCCTGGGATATAGTATTTTTTTTTTACATTTAATACAACTATAAGGTACCTAAATAAGTATTTTCAACTTCTATTGGACTAAACCTCAGAGACAAATATTTGACCTTTTACTTTTACCATATTCATCTGACAGCAGTCGTTGTTATACTTTGCAGATTTTGCTGACTTTTCTTTTAAATGCATTTTACTGGTCTTTGAATGAATCACTATACCATCTAATTTTTGCTGCTGACTGGGCGGATGCATCAATGTGCTGGCAGCCTTTTACACCAGTAACAGCAGAAGTGGAGCTTTGGCCAGTTCAGTCTTTAACCATGCTTAAGAAACTCTTGCTTTCTGAAAACAAGTGAAATAATCTGTGTGACTTGGTGCACTGTATTAGAATGAAGAAACTGAAATATAAATTAAAACAGGCTGGATTATTCACTTTCTGAGAAAAGAAAGGGTTTGCACTCGATTAATGACTAAAATGACTTGAGAATAGGGAGATTTCTTTCAGGGAATAAAATGCATTATAATTAAAAAATGTTTTGAAAGAAATACCTTTATTGCTACACACCTAAAATGAAATGCAATTAAAAAAAGTAAATTCATTTTTTTTGATGTAGAGGAATATGAGATAATGAAATACCCAAGTTAAGAAGTGGAAAAATTGTAATTAGGTTGAGTACAGTTCTGGAATAAAAGTGGTTTGTTACTCTCATCCCTCACATTTTAAAAGAAGGTTTATTACCAAGGATTCGTCAGACATCTGTTGGTGTTGATGATCGTTATATGGCTGTTCTCTGACATGATGATGACGTTGCTGATAAATTCTGAGCTGAGACAAGGTGTGAGAAATGCAGTGATGATAAGGAACTGAAACTGGGACCGTGACCTCCAACACTAGCTGCTGTGTGTGTGTGTGTGTGTGTGTGTGTGTGTGTGTGTGTGTGTGTGTGTGTGTGTGTGTGTGTGTGTGTGTGTGTGTGTGTGTGTGTGTGTGTGTGTGTGTGTGCTGCTCGGCGGCGCCAACAACTCACTGGCTGCACGACGTGCAGAGGAGGAGCTGCAGCCAGAGGCCCGAGAGGAAACTTCCCTGTCAGTTGAGAGTGTGACAGCAGCGTGAGGTGCAGCTCGTGGTCTCGGAGCATCGTTTGCAAACAAATAAAACCCCACCAGAGTAAATATCTCCCGTGGGCTCTCCTCGTTTTCACCAACTTTTTTTGCGGAGTTTGGGATTTCACCTCTGCGTCTAAAAGAGACACTTGGACACAATGGATGTGTTTGTAATTGGAGAACTTTGGAGATTATTGGAAAGTGTCACTGCCTCGGACGCGAGAGGAGAGTCACGGCTCAGTGTGAGACAGTGAGAGACCTTCCCCTGCAGGCATGGACACCACCACGGCACCGCCACAGCACAGATTTCAGCCGCCCACCATCCCAGCGATCATGTTCATTTTCGGGGTGGTGGGGAACGTCATCGCCATCGTGGTTCTGCGGATATCCCGCAAGGAGCAAAAGGAGACGACTTTCTACACGCTCGTGTGCGGCCTGGCGGTGACGGACCTCCTGGGCACCCTGCTGGCCAGCCCGGTCACCATCGCCACCTACATGAAGGGCACCTGGCCCGGGGGCGAGCCGCTGTGCCAGTACTCCGGCTTCATCCTGCTCTTCTTCTTCTTGGTGCAGCTCAGCATTGTGTTCGCGATGTCAGTGGAGAGATACCTGGCGATCAACCACGCGTATTTCTACAACGAGTACGTGAACCAGAGACTCGCCGCGCTGACTCTTTTGGCCGTTTACATCTCCAACCTCGTGTTCTGCGCGCTGCCCAGCCTGGGGCTCGGCAAGGTGGCGCTCCAGAAGCCGGGGACGTGGTGCTTCATCGACTGGCAGAACAACCAAACCACGGTGGCCGCTTTTAATCTCATGTACGCAGGTGTGAACTCGGTCATCGTGCTGGCCACCGTCATATGCAACGTGATGGTGTGCGGGGCGCTCATCCTGATGCACAAGCGGTTCATCCGCCGCACGTCCCTGGGCACGGACCAGCGGCGCATCGCGGAGCTCCGGCGCCGACGCAGTTTCGGACGACTGGCTGGTGCAGAGATCCAGATGGTGATCCTGCTCATAGCCACCTCCGCTGTGGTTCTCATCTGCTCGATACCTTTAGTCGTGAGTATTTGGAAAAAATGCACCAGCCACATTTTACGCATGGCTCTGTGCGTAATAGTTTGTTTTACGCACATATCTGTGAGGCATAAAATGCACTAGAAGGAAACAAAATTAAACGATATTGAACAAATAGGGATTTAAATAAATTAGATTGCGTGTCCTAACAGCCAAGAGGAAGTTTCACATCTAGAATTTAACAACAACATACACTGTGGCATGAGGCCGGTAAGTGATAATGATATGCAAGCTGAACTTTGTGTTCCAGGTTCAGATCTTTGCGGTTAGATGACACATTTCTCGGAGGCATGGACGAGATCGTTCACGTTCCCTCATCGTTTCAGCTGCTTACAGAAACAGCGATCACGTAGTTTCGATCTTGACACAGTAGGAAACGACTCGGTCTGCAACCGATTAGTTCATAAAGCGCTCGTGTGTTGTTTGCAAACAGTTTCCAAAAAGACAGTTTGCCTCCATGCACAGACCTCAGTGCTCAGCGCAGAGGATCGGTGGAGACTTGAGATTCCTCTGCCACGCAGTGCAGACGCACAAGCAGGAATTCCTGCATCTTTGGGACGAAGCCAGTAATAGATAGGATGAGTTAAAACCCTTGTCAGAGAGGACTGTAACTCTGCAGGATGCAATCTCAATTTTGCTCATGCTTCATATTCACTTCAAATTAACTTTGGGATATTTTTTTGAGCAAAACAATGACTCCTCCATTTGAAAAGGCCCATCTTACTGTCAGATGCAGAGGGGAGTGATTACAGCCAGCACATAGCCAACCCCACTTTTAATTGACTAAGTCTTTTGTGCCTCTTGATTGGTGAAGAGATGTTTATGAGACTATGGGGAAACCCAATGGCCAAAGGCTCTGGCATGATGAATGACAGTGAGAACTGTTGCTTTCATTGGCCTCTCGCCACCTCGACACTGCCATGGTTGCACAGAAGTTACATTCAGCCAAATGTCTATTTAGATATGACTTCTTCATGCCAACCTTTCTGGAATATGTAAACTAAACAATTATTTTACCCTTGAACATGAAATGTAAGCAAGTTTGGGCTTGCGCACAATTTTTTTTCCTCTGATTTTGAAATGTTGCTCCATGTTCCTTTGTGCGACATCCAAACATTTGTGGATGCTCATTAATCTAAATTTATCTAACACTGTTTCCCCCCCCCCCCTCTTCTATGCTGTCAGTTGAGGATCTTTGTGAACCAGCTGTACAGAGACCAGAAAGAGCAGCCGCTTGGACTGAATAAAGGCCAAGACCTGCTGGCCATCCGCATGGCCTCTGTCAACCCCATCTTAGACCCTTGGATCTACATCCTGCTCAGAAAGACAGTGGTCCTCAAGCTAATGGAGAAAATTAAGTGCCTGTTCTGCAAAATGGGCGGACGGGGGCGAAGGGACGGCCGGCAGTTCCGCTGCACCAATGGCCCCCTCTCCTCCTCCATCATCTCCCGGGACTCGCCGTCTCTGTGTTCGCACGAGCTGCGGGAAATGGTGAGCACCTCACAGACTTTCCTGTACCTGCCTGAGGGGAACACCGAGAGGCCCGGGTCGTTTCAAGCGGGGCCACAGGCCGGCTCCAGCGCACCAGCGGTGCAGACACTGACATTACCGGGCCCCCAGGAGGTTGAGGGGCCACAGAGGGAGCTTTCACCGAGTGATTTACAGGACACAGCACCGGGCGGGCCACTGAAAGAGGTGCCAGTGTGCCCCAAGGACCCGGCTCTACACGTGACCTTCACAGACGAGACTGCAAACACACAGGAGAAATGCATATAGTGGTCAGCATTAGCTCAACAAACATTCACCACTGTAATAGGACTGTCTCGGGACAGAAGATACGGACTAACAAGAGCACTGCAAAGACAGGATTGTAAAGGAAAAGCCTCTGAAGACTGAATAATCATCCATCGATCTGTAGATATCGACTGCTGATGAAATGACAGAGACGTGTAACTTACCTAAACACCCATTATCAATGTATTACTCCTCGGTCGTAGCTCACCACAAACACCACATAACTACATACACGTCAGCACGGTCTGAACAGCTATATCAACACACCCATAGAGAACAACATGACATCGTAGAGGAGCTCTTCTGTTGCACTTTTGAATTCTGAATCCACTGCGAGGGCTGTACGTAATTTCAGTTTCGTAGCATTCTGACAACCTGCACAGTGACTGTAAAGAATTCATGCTAAAATGTGATGATGTTTATTTATTCAGAGTATGAAATGATACTTGTATTGTCTTCTCTGTGAGAAGGTCCAGATAGTTTGGAGTCACTTTAAATTGGTACAAGATGGACATGTTCAAAGTTTTTTTTTCCTTTTTCTTTTCTGTAGGAACATTTGCAAAAAATTGGGTCATACTGGTTGACAGAGCAGCTCAAACATCAAAGCTCGACTCGTACCAGCCCTTGTGTTTCGAAACAAAAAGGCAGCTATACTGTGGATTTTTTCACAGCTCAGATACTGGAGGACGTTACGAGGTCTCCCACAGTAACGTGTTAATATTAAATTGTTTTTTTTTACTTCAATCACCATTTACACTTTGAGGATTATTTCAACGTAATCTCATTTACCCTTAATGTGACGTACAATGCCTCTCATCTAATCAGTTTATACTGCGGCGTTATTGAGAACAGGAGACACTGAGCTTCCTCATTGGTTTTTCTTTTTCTTAAAATGTATTAAAGGTTTCACACAAAACTGATGCTATTGTTGCCATAACATAAATATCAAAACGTTTTTCAGATTTCAATGTTAAACTTTTTTATTTTCCTACATCAAATTCAACATGGCATGTTAATTGTCTTCTGAACAAACTAATGTTGTACCAAACTCAAATAAATTGAAATTTCAGTTGCTAAATATTCATATAAATCAAAGAATCTCTGTCACTAATTTACATAATTAGCCTAAAAGGTTGAATATAACAGTGAAGTGTGTTTTGCAAACTGCTGGTTTATGATATTAAGCTAAATATGTATGGTGAATATGTGATGTGCTGCGGTACATATGTGTAGAGCTGCAATGCTCAATCGGTTAATCAATAAGGAGATTGGACAGGAAAAGAATCTGCAACTACTCTGATATTTGATTGAACATTTACAAAAGTCTTTTTTTGAAGCAGTCATGCTAAAATTTCATTTTCTGCTTTTATAACCATAAGCCATCTTTAGGTCTTTGAATGTTGGTTGGACAAAACCCAGGAATTTGAAGAAAACAGCGATGCATGTTTCTCGCTAATTTAGACAAAAGGTTAATTGATTAAATCTAATATTGAATCAAGTAAATAGTTTTGATGTTTATGAATAATGCAAGGCATCCTTCATTAATGTGCTACATGCAGTACATCTGCACCTTTGATTAGTAAATCAATGTTTAGGCCTCTACCAGCGACCGCCTCTTTGAATCTTTGCTGAAAAAGGAATATTAATCTTTCGTCAATAGAATGAAAATATATTCAATACTGCTCATGTCAGTATCATCTTTATGAATCAAAGCAACTAAACATACTGGAGATTAATGTGCAAAGAAATGCTGCAAAGCTTTTCATGACAACACTAATTAATAGAATTTACTGTTTAATTCATTTCTATGTACAAATAGGTCTAGAGATAGCATGCAATCCAAACCTGTCTGAATACTGTTCTTGAGCCAGCATGTTCCTGTCAGTGACGTGTATCTGACCAGAAAATATAGGTCAGACTCCATTTCATTCCACAGCAGCGCTGATGGCTAAAACATTTCTGACCAACAGATGCCATGTCACTGCTCACCTGCGCACAGACACTGTCTTCGCCCCTTTCCCAGGTCCCATGTGGCCGCTGTCCAGAGCCTTCCCAGAGCAGTAAAAGCTCCCGCCAATAACAATAAGCCACAAAGGAGAGCTGTGACCTCAGTCTCCGAAATCTGTTAAAACTCTAGAGTCTCTCGGGAGGCAGGAAATAATGATTGACAAAACAGTGGTGATGGGAATTAAACGGAGGGCAAGAAAGAAAACCAACTCTTCCTGGAAACTTGTCCCCTCTTTCCTCACCTCCTCGCCTCTCGCCAGAAAAACACAACAGAATATCAGACTGGCTGCTCTAGAAATTCAAACGTCTGTAGTGAGAAGCATGTGAAAACAAAAAGCTTGTGAAAAGAATTGAAGGTGCCACTTATATAAACATGGCACTGAAAGCCAGAGTTGAAGCTGAGGCCTCATGGCACTGCAACAAGGATATTATTGATATTAAATTGTCAGGATCAAGGTTAATTTTAGGGTGGAGGTGCATTCGGATAAAATGTCATTAAAACCCCCCCATTCTGCACCAATGTTCATGGAACCTATACTAACAGTTCAATATATTTCAGTAAAAAATAGATTGGCACTGATTATTTCTCATCAAGATCCATGAATTATTCTCTGAGGAATGTTAAAAAATGAAATTTGAAAGAAAGTGAAAAGACAAATGTTGTATTCCTGGATCCGGATCCGGAACTAAATTGAAAGCATTCTTTCTTGGGTCATGCTCCAACCCTCCACAAACTGTCATGGAAGTTGAGTAGTTTTTTGCGTAATCCTGCTAACAAACAAATGCAGACGAAAAACAGACCTCGGCGGAGGTAAGAATGTCAACCTCGTGGTGGAGGAAACGTCAGCTGATTACCAAAGTCTGTTTCTCTGGGGAACATCAACGTCTTCACCAGATTTCATGACCATCCATAAGTTGTTGAAATGGCGTCAGTGAAAACATTGAGTGACTCCATTGAAGAATCCGACAAGCCAGGGCAGAAGACATTCCAGATATTGTCAGACAGGTTCGTTACGAAGCTAACAATAGAAACCGAAATACAAATGTCATACATAGGCAGCTTGTAAGGTACGGATGAGTAAAAACAGTCGAGGGAGTAATAATCATTTCAGTTTCCATAGATGTGACTGACTGACTAGTAGTTGGACCATCCCGATACATGTGTATTTAACCTAAATTCCCTTGGCACACCGTGATCACACACAGAAGCCTCCCATTTATCGTATTATGCAACTTCCCAAAACAACAACCGCTCCGGCAATGACTTGGGCGTGTCACAGACAAGGGTGCGTTTATGTGTAATTATGTTTTTTTTTGTCTGATATTTGTTTTTCATTTAGAAACATTTGTAGAGATTTGTACTTTTTGTCTGTGACATTTAAACGTTAAAAAACATAAATAAAAGAGCAGTGGCACTTTTTGTCAGTTGAGTCCAATTTACTTTATAACAATTACGTTTATGAGTCACCTGCTCAACTGCCACAAGACGACTCAGCTGAAAGAAAACCAAACCACTGCTGCTCTGCGGTGGGGTTGAAGGCAGGATTGTTGTTGGTCTTTAGTTTCTGAAACACTATTGAAATCCCCTCCAGTTCCGATTGTCATCAATAAATAAAGTTGTCTGTGGTTCGAAAAGGTTTTTTTAATAAGCACGACCATTCTTGGATCGAAATAAATAATTTAATAAGCACGACCATTCTTGGATCGAAATAAATAATTGGCTGGCGTTCCCGTCTGTTGCATAACAACCTGCCTGCGTGAACCCTGCCCGTGCTCTCAGTCTTCAGCCTCAACGGGGGATGTATCGACTGCATTTCTTTCAAAGTGTAGCTTGCTCTTGCTAACGTTTCCAGGATTACCAACCCTTGCTTAAACTAACCAGAGACATATACATGTTCAGTTCCAGTTTTTGGACCTGTGTCATCTTGGGACTTAATGACTCTTTGATAGAAACCAACAGTGACATTGGAGGGCGGGCGGATGATGCAGCACAGGATTCAAACCCAGGACGCTGCAGTGTGATCTCTCCAGCTGAGTTACTAGGACATCCAGTTCTTGTCATTCCAAAGACACAACAAATATGCCTTCAGTTGAATTTGGCTGTTAATTGCATAGTTGTGCAACGTGCATAACACATGCATCTACTTTGTCATGCATGTATTTTGTTTTTGGCTTGCAGCGCTGCATTGGATTTCCTCTGATGTGCGACAAGGAATGTCGCAGTGACTTTAATTTTTCCTTGAATGCTGCCGTTGGGAAAGTCTTATTTGCTATCTACACGGTTCCAGGGAGGATATTGGATGTACTGTCATGAAATCTTCTGCAGACACAGATTGCCTTCTTTGATCCTCCGACGTTTCCTCCGGCGCCACGAAACAGTTGGCGTTTACTCGACTTCCCAACCCTTACACACAGTTGTGGTTTTGTGAGGTTCAACTTCGGAAAACCTTCAAAAAAACTGTTAAGAACCAGATTAACAATATAGACTCAAAGAAAAACACATGAAAAAAGGCCAAATATGACACTTGATTATTTATTCACTCACTGACAATTTGTTGAACAATGATCTGGATGCTCCTTTTAAGCAACACCCTGTTTCACAAACAGTTACACACACTTGATGCACAATTGATGCAGCTTGTTTGAAAAAGGGCCTTCATCCAGACATTTTCGGGATTTTCAATTTTCAACCGTGAAATGAAAAGGCAGCCAATTCCAACCAAGCGCTCTTTGAAATCCTGCTTTTATTTTCTTAAAAAGCAACAGAGACATCCGATATTTTCTGCATCGTAAAGTAGATTCTAAAGTAACCACAGAGAACATTAGCAGCTATTGTGCTACTCGGGAGAAACACTGTTTATTTTACAATAAATGTCGGCATTGAGAAGAAACAGATGTTCAAGTCTGTGTCAAGATGCATCTTTGCAACGTGTGAGTCATTGCCTGTTGTTGAGTGATGGATGGATGCTAAAAATATCTTTAATCTTTGTGTATGCATGTAAAAACTTGACATGCATATTGAACCCAAACAACGTGGAAAATGTAAAACAGGAGAGCACAGTTGTCAATTATTTATTGCATAACCCTTTCACCAGAATTTGTGAGTTATCATGTTGCCTCTTTCTGTTACAGCCTCACACACCCACAGCAGTTTAAGGAATAATCCAATTCAGTGCTAAAATAAAAATAAAATAAAAAAAACTTGAACCAGGACGATGGATTCACACCGGGATCAGATTAAAGTCCTCTTGCTTTGACAAACTGTTCGTTTGAGGGTGTGGCCGTGTCCTCTGATGCCCCTTCTCCAGTGAGTACGTTTCTAATATTCCCCTCAGAGTCCACCACCACCGCGGTCTTCTTCATCTCCTCATAGCGCGTCTGTCGCTCAGCAACGGCCACGCAGGCGGCCAGCACCTCATCGGACTCGAAATCATAGTCCTGCTGGAGCTCGGGGGCATTAAGGATCTGATTTTTGGTCTCCTCCTCTTTCCGCATCTTCTCCTCAGTTGCGACGTTTTGCTTCTGTAACCTCCAGGCCCATGCCAGGTCTTCTTTCCACAAGGTGCTCTCTGAGGGGCACAGGTGGATCGCAACCTGGAAAGACCTCACAGCCTGCAGGGACAGTGCCGCAATCGGCAAAGGATTTAAACATGAGATGAGATGAGAGAGGTGGTGAAAAAACGGGAGCACTTAATCTGTCAGGAAAGAGAAGTTTATTGTCTCCCACAAATTGAATAGTTAGAGCTCTTCCGGGCCTGTTTGCGGGTTCATCGTAATTCTCACAGATTGAACCGTAAAGACACTGGCACTGGCGCAGCTGAATAAGCAGGTGGCTTGTTTCATCATCGTGTCAACAAGCGAGGCCATAATCTTCCTCGTGCAGTTTTGGAGGCCGATTTATCGTGTCATTAAGAAGTCGTCAATATTTCTGTGCTGACTTTGCACTTTGGAATCAAATTGAAATTGATGATTATCTCATTGAACAGAGATAAAAAGGGTTTCCCAGTATTTACGGGACCTGATATCAACCTATCAACGATTTTCTGTCAGTGAAAAGGAGATAAATTCTCTCCTGCACCCTATTTGATGTGAGTGACGGGCTCGCGGATCGGTTCTGACAGGTGTCTGAAACCAGTCGAGCAATTTCAAAAACCGACAAGCTGAAAAACTGTTTTGTAACGTGCGGTTTGTGTAAAATGGTAATTGAAGCCAATAAAGTAAACTTGGCTCCATCGTAATTAGAGTGGGTTCAAATAGTATAATTTCATATTCAGTACGTCAGAGCGCAAAGTGATTCATCATTTATTCAAAAAGAAGTGAAGGGGAACCTGCTTTACTCATCGGTATTGTCTAATAACTTGTCCAGGTTTGATTTAATACTTTAAGGACATTGTGTCACTGGTTTTTCTTGTATTTATGACACTTAGATTCTAAACTGATTTTTTCGATCGCTCTGAGGATGGTCTGTGGCTCTCATACACTGTACAGAACTCTTTCGCTGGGAAAGTCACAGTCAAAAATGTATCTCAAAGAATTGGAAATGCTCGTCTAGCTGCTTGTAAATTTTGCTATGACAGAACTGGCTCTGGTGAAATGGTTAACAAGATTTAGGGACAATTATTAACAGGCCTGGATGAACTTTTTTGGTTTTCTTCTTGTTTTGTTTGGCAGGATTGGGTTGGAACATGTAATCTCTTCAGAAAAACCTTAAAGGTTCAGTGTGTAGAATTTAGTGAAATCTAGTGGTGAAGCTGCATGTTGCACCTCACCCTCCCCTTCCAAACAGGAAGGAGAACCTGTGGTAGCCAAAACAGGGCGGCCTCCGTAGAGAGGACCCGCTCCCGATGTAAATATAAAGTATTTAAATATAAAAGGGCCAATTCTAGGGTAAAGAAAACAACAATTTTTACAGTTGGTATTATATTATATATATTAGTACGTTTGCTTTCATTCCAGTGATACCTCCAGGGTGAAATGGAGAATTGGAGAACCCACGACCTCCATATCACTTACTAACACTTTTTAAATCTTAATGAGTTTAAGTTAAGAACTACAAACGAGGAGATAGATCTTCATGATGAGAGGTCAGCTTTTCAGTTGCACCTGTCCTCAGTGACACAATGAGCCACGCCGGTTATGAAAATCCAGTCCAGTGTCAGCTCCAGAACAAAGCTTTGTGGCAAACGTGTGATTAGAATCATGGCTAGGAGGCGTGACTGAGCCACCAAACTCAACAATGGCATCAACGATCTTGTCTGTCTGGCACTAAACAATGGTTTTTCACAAAACAGGGACATGTTACTACACAGCAAAAATATCCTCTTCAAGAAACATTTTGTTCTAGATTCTATTCTATTTATCTTCTTTAGAAATAGGAAATAAATTGCATTAGCCTACTGCTTTCGCAACAGACTTCTCATTCACCACCTTAAGGGAGTCTCACTTTAAGCAACATTGATTACAACTTCATGTCCCCACCTGCGACATAAATAACCTGCACAGTCAAGTTAAACTGAAAAAATTCTTTGACACATGAAACGTTACGGATCTCTGACAAATGTCTGTTCCCAAAGCAACACCATCAAGTTTAATCTTGAACAGAACCGAGTGTTATCGAGGGTTTATATTCGAAAGTACGTAATCCTTCAAAGGACAAAATGCCGCTGCGGGCTGATAACCAGCTTGAGGGAAGAAGAATGTTGTAACATTAATGAGAAGAAGATAGATGGGAACACAGCTGTCAATGTCAGTTTCCAATATTGTTCTCACAGAAAGAGAGGTGACAAAAAAAACAAATCAGAAGCTACCACTTGGTTTTCTTTGGGTATTTTCCAGTTTCTTCGAGCGAGACGGACAGGAGTGGAAATTTTAAAAGAAGACACTTAAAAAAAGAGAACATAAGGAATCACTGGAGTCACAATTGCGATAACAGGCGCTACTAAAACATGTTGATGCACACGAAACTGGACTGAACAAGCCTGGCTAAAAATAGATGTGCGTTCCCCCCCCCCCTCTCAATGGTTTCATTACACAAGGAGGTGTGTCTATATTTGGGTTAGTTTTAGGCTTAAGTAACTTTCAACACTTCCTATTGTCTTTGGTGCCGTAGGACAGTTCTATTGCTCCAGGACATGTAGCAGCGACACACGGTGCCATGAGATGAAAGCTCTCGTCAGTTCAGTCTTGCTCGCTTGGCTCCGAATGTGCGAACAGTGGGACTGGGATCCAAAGTGTTTCGCACAAACCCACACGTCCCGGCATGTTCTGGGGCAATTTAAGCAATTGTCCCAGCCCCAGGCACCTGGGTGTGCTTTGAAAGAGGCACTTCATCTCACAGGCAGGGAGTTTGCAGGGAAGTAGTAAACAGGCTGACAAATCTTAACGGCTCCTCAAAAACAAAGATTTATCGACAGCTACGAAAACAGGTGTAGTTTATTGCAGAATCAAACATTTGAATGTGAACATTCCATTGAAGGGCATTAATGACGGATTGAGCAAGACGCCATCAATCATTAGCAACATGACAGGGTGAATGTTGGTACAGCCAACATGTGCCAGCTTAACTTTTGATGTGTTAGCTTAAGCAAAGTGGCGCCTTTTTGACTATAGCCTAACACTGTACTTCACCACAGTGAAAACAGCCTCAGCCGTCCATACAGATGGGATATGATTTGAACCCGATATATGAGGATCAATACGTTTGGTCAGCATTACTCACCAGGTCCACCTCACCCAGGTTGAGCTGGGCGCGGCCCAGCGTCTGCCAGCCCTCCCACCACAGTGGGCGGAACTTGACGGCCATCTCTGCAGCCTTCACTGCTGGGAACACTTCCTGCAGAGTGGTCAGTACCTGTGGAGACACAAACATGGATGCAGACTCTATGGTGAGCTGTGGTGAGCATGGAGCTACGTTAACAAAACAACAATGTGATCCCCTTTGTTAAAACTGTCCTTGCAAAATAAAGAACACAATTATATTACATAACTATTCTTCGACTGGTGGAGTAATGTTTAAACCTCCACATTGCGGCTGTGTAAATACTGAATCAGAAAAAAAATATTTTGATATCCGCAGGGAAAATTGGTCCGTTACAGTTGCTCAACAGAAGGTTAGAAGAAAGAGGAAGTAAAAACCTACAGTATCAGTCTGCAACTGACCTTAGACTTCCCTTCAAAGGATGAACACAAAGACATTTATATCTGCTAAAGCAAAAAACAAACATCCATCCAACCATCTACATATGAGTGTACAGTGCATCTAACTGACAGAAGGAATGTACTAAAGCCTACGACCAAGAACTACAGTTCTTGAACAGGATATAAAATAATCCAGTAAGCATTAGAAATGGTAAAAAGTACTGAACAAAACAGGAGCAGGTAATTTTATATATATTATAACATTATATTTTGTTTAAATACAAGGCCAATTTAATACCTCTTTTGATATTGAATGTTTAATAAATTGTTTAATTCAAAATGATTTAACAAAATAATTGGAAGAATAACAAATAAAGAAATGAAGTGTTAGTTGTAACCCTGAACAAGACATTTGACATTACTCTTAAATTATATAAAACAAATTGTTAACTGATAAATTAATCACAAATTTAATCTATAATGTAAATAGCTTGGTTGCGTCACTGCAGGCTGACTGAGAACGTTGCACAGTCATGATCACAAGATGACTCTTTTATTTACTTGTTCACTGATCTATGCTCACATTTAACAGCATCATATTGAACTCATTAACCTTTTCAACCTCATGAATAATCTTTTTATTCAGATGCTATAATTTGTAGGGGTAATTTTGCTTTGCTGTTATGTAGGAAACCAGCTGTCAACAGCTGATACCACTGTGCATAACAATCTGTGGAGAATTTTTTTTTTTTATGGACTGTTATTGTTGATTATCGGCAGCGCTGGAGTTTTTTTATTTTTATTGTCCAGTACAGTGCAGAATTCTGCCCGAGGCTGCGGCTGCAATATAAGTGCCTGGAAAACTCTGTAATGTAGCCAGAAGATTATAAATGTGTTAGGTTCAAGTTTTTGTAAAGGTAGTATACTTTGATGGAGCAGCTCTCTGCTGGAGTGAAAGTCTATTACATTTATAATCAGAGAAACCTGGACACTTTGGATCAAAGAAACCACAGAAATAAAAGGGAATGGGACCAGTGCCAACCTCAATAACACTTCAACAAGAAATCAAGAATCAAAAAATAACAGCACAGTCTGACATAATTGAATTCACAGGCGTACGCTGCACCCAAACCGGGTCTGGAATCTTGGTCGAAGCTTTATCGTTGCTTAAATACCTCTGCATGTCCAGTAATTAGAATTTAATAGAGCAAAGATCTCTGCCTCAACACTCAAAAGCAAAACCCCATGAGATCTAAAGCTATTGATATACATGAAGGATGAAACCGCCATCTTTTTCTTCATTTCGAAGGGAGATAACAATTATCACAAAAGCCCAGATAAGTATAACCTCCAGGACTGATTTGACCTCACGACTTTACGACTAAATCGGCGACACTTTAATGACCAACAGAATCCTTTCTCACTCCCAGCGAGCGCTCCTTCATGTTGAAATCGTTCACATAGGCAGATGGATGTGGTGACAGTTTCACAAATGGGGCAGATTTCCTCCAGAGCTCACTCCAGTCTGCTGCGACTGACAAACAGACAGACAGACAAAAGCTGATTGACTTAAATTGGGGGGAAAGTGATGAGGGGGAAGTGAACGGCCAGCGTCAGCGTGACCACCCTCGTCATCTGGGCAAGTGATGGGAAAACGATGAGGTCAAGCCTATTTTCAGCCTAATGATTGAGAATAACATCAAGCCTGATAATGGACACTAATAGCTTAGATGTGTTGTAGTCACAGCTGAAACTTAGTAAAAACAGATGTCTGTGCGTATGTCATATTTCAACTCAGTCATGGCATGGAGCTAAAAAAATAAAAAAAACGTTTGTGGTGGTGTTCTCCAGGCCTGGTCCTCTAATGATTTCCTTCTCAAATATCCTACACTGGATACTATTATATTAGGCATACAATACTCATCATGTGATGTAAATGCTGATGGCTACAAGCAGCTATTTTATTGTGTTAGTTGTAGTAAACGGATAAAGGAGTAATGGAGCGAGCTCTGTTCTTCTCACTAACTTGTCTGGCTTCTCCGCTCTTCCCACGTATAAAGGGACTGTTTTCTCAAACACGTCTACTGCATGTTAGAAGACAAGGAGAAGTGGCAGCCGAGGAACAATGAAACAAGCAGAATCCATCAACTCGCAGTGAAAGGAACGAGAGAAAAGAAAAAAAGACTATTGAGCTAAATCTCTAAAACATTAAATCTGTTGGAACCATGCTGCAGACGTTCTGCAGTGTCCTCTCAATTCTGATACCACTTATCGGACTTAAAAGCATACCAACATGAAAGAGGGACTATATATGTGGCCATGATGTCTGATAAATAATCGCATACACACAGTAGACATATATACACAGAACTGTGGGCTGTGATATTCTTGGTATATCCTGAACACAACCCCCCCCCGCATTCAGATATACAGTATTTCTCCGGCCAGATGTAAAGCAACTTCCCCGAACTCTGGAGGCAGCTGTTGGACTGCATCAGGTTTTAGACACACTTGCATTGTACCAAAAAACACAGTGTTATATCAGCCATGAGGTCATAGTCCATTTGAACGACATTACCTAAAGACTGACTGTTTAAAGTATAGGTTTACATTTTTTCAGTTTTTTTTTGAACCCTTTGGGGTCTGAGGATATTATACTAACAGTGACATCACTTTTTATTTAAAGCTGAAACGATTTGTTGACCTAGAGCTATTTTTTTTACAATCGATTCAATGTACATTTTCAGGCAAGAATTGTGAACAAATATGTGAAGATTTGAACTTGTCAAAAGAGAAATTTAGCTACTTGTCTCTGTCATATATTACAGTAAAATTAATACTAGGGTGTTTTGGGGTTTATGTTGAGTAAAACATGACGCCTGACAACATTTTTTGGCTATTTCTTCCAAAAGAAGAATAAAGAAAAACAGATGAAAATGCTTAAGTGGGGCTATCACACAGTATCTTATTCATGTACCATAAAATACGCCATTAAAATAGACAAACTAAACAATTGACCTATCCGCCAAAGGAATGGTTGGTAATTTGTTTCTGAAACAGTCTTTATTGTACTTTATGGACCTCTTCACGTCCCGATAGCCATCAATAGTTGTCAGAAAAGAAATAAAGAGAATAAAAAGCAGATGGCCCTCGCAGGACTGTAATAAACACAACACCATTGGCTGGTGTACATGTCTGTCAGTAAACGACCTGCGTGCACCCTTCAGACAGAGAGACATACACAGCCGAAGCAGAGACGATAGCCAGAAGTTTGCGAGTCATGGAGAAGTTGGCTTCTCACAGTTGTCAGGTAGTGCGCGTTCATATTATTCTAAGTGCGTAGGTTTGACCAGAGGGCTGATGGGAGTTTGTGGGATGTATCACTGTTTGTAGCCTTTCTTGCTAGCTTTTCAAGAATTACCAACCCTAGCTTTAAACAACAAGAATAGTAGAAATGATACAAATGGTGTGAAAGCCTGAGTAAACGATAAAACATAGGTTTATATTATACCTGAGACTTCATCTCATACAGTAGTGGGTTGTCTGGGGTTAGCTGAATGGCCTCGTCCCACTTCTTAATGGCCTCCCAGTGCCTGAAGAAAATACACAGGGTTAAAAAAAAAAACCACATAATTCAAATCCGCCTCAGAAGACTGAGGGACTGATTAAACAAAAAGAAACCATAATCTGGCTGCTCCAGCTACACTGGAAAAGAGATGAAATGTAATGCACTTCTAAAAAGCTAGACACATGAATTATATTTAGTACATAATTGTTTGTTGGCTACAGTTTAAGTTACCCGGAGCAATCAACACCCAACACAGAGAAGCAGGGCACCCACTTATATTGTCTCCACCCTGAGATTTGATGTAACCCTACATGGCCCAACATGTTTGCTCAGTGTATAACATGAAGATGTTTTCCCCTGTTTATTTTGTTGTTGCTTAATAAAGAGACATCACTCCTATGACTGGAGAGCCGCCCTGATGATGTTTTTCCATTCTTACATACAACTTCTCAAAAGCAGAGGCTACCAGACTTTTATGTAACATATCTGAGTCACATGTTGTTTTATTCTTATTTACTCTTTATTTAGTCGGACGGGCTCACTGTGATTAAAATATTTTTTTCCGAGAGAGACCTGGTAACGCAAACCAATCACAACAACACAATCAACAAAACAAAGACAGAACAAAAACACAACGCAAGGAACTAAGAAACAAGGAATTAAGAAAAAATTGTTAGTTTGAGGACATGTTACAGTTCATTCCATTAAGATGGTGCATTGTACCCGAAAACATTTCTGCCAACGTGCGTGCGTACAGGGGTATCTGAGGTAAAGTAGCTGCTGGATCACATTCTGTTGACATTGGATTTAACTGTGAGAAAAGACGTGAGGTAGTTTGGAACCTTCAGCAGTAGTTTTATAATTGAATAACTTGGGATGGCAAGACTGAAGGAAGGTCCAACCCACTGTGTGACACAGAGTAGAAGGAAGATTACGATATTTGCCATTTATAATAAAGCATAATGTACTATGATACACAAAGTTTAACTGCTGGCGTACCTATGGGGCAGCATGGCAATAAAGAATATGTCCATTTCTGAAGTTCACTGTTTTACATTGGGAAGAAGTTACGTTTTTGCTTTTGGAATGAATTGTTGTATATGAGCCTTGAACTATAGTCCCTGTCAAGTATTTGTATGACTCAACATGAGCAACGTGGGAGTCACTTTAAATTTTTCATGGCAGATGGGTTCGAGTAAAGGTTTCTGTAATGATAGAGTGAAACCACTGATCTGTAGCTTTATCCAGATGAGTGGTTCTCAAACCTGTTTCTGGAATACGCCTCTTCAGAGGTCGCAAAAAATGTTTTAAACCCCTGACCCCACAATTTTTTATCAATCATTAACAATAATAGGGGAGGTTATTGGTGAAAAGATTAAAATTGAGTTGTAGTGAGGTAAAGGTCAACACGACCGCATCATCAAACCTTTTTTGTTTATTTTTCACACATAAATCATATCAATGCAACTTGGTGTCAGGCTACATTTCTTTCCCTGGTCATCCATGCCCCCCCCGCAGTGGCTCTAAACCTTCCAGTTTGAGAACCACTGGT
Source organism: Hippoglossus stenolepis (assembly GCF_022539355.2). Lineage (NCBI taxonomy): Eukaryota > Metazoa > Chordata > Actinopteri > Pleuronectiformes > Pleuronectidae > Hippoglossus > Hippoglossus stenolepis. Next base: position 14,507,586 of record NC_061500.1, read on the forward strand.
CTAGACCAACAGAATGTAGTTTGTGAAGTAGAATATTATTATTATCATATGATTATTATTTCCCTTGAGGTTTACATCACTATTCCCATGCCATTTCTGCACTACACTTTGCTTCCTCTTTTGACTAAAATAAAGAGAAGAAGGAGTTAAGTTGTAAATGTACTCAACAACACCGCTCCACCTGAGCGGCAGATTGGCAACACAGGCCACAGCAGGTTAAATAAGCCCACGCAGGTACACCGAGGTTAACATCATCAATCTGTCGTGTCTTAAGCGTCACTGCAGCCTCACTCCAAGCAGACGTCACCAGCAAATGGCCGCTAATCTGCTCTGCATAGATTCGTTTACCTGGTTTTAACGTTCCTTATGTTTTTCACAAATAGATCTTCACCCATTTAACACAGTGAATAGACTCGTGAGTATGTTCATGCACTCTCCCACAGCCCCTCCTCCTCAAGTCAATATTGACTCAAGAATCGGTCCTGATCAAGACAAAGATTCTGAAAAGATTATCAGGTGAAATCCTTGGTTTGAAACAATGTCTGTCATGTCTACATCTTTTATAGTCTGATGGAGGAGGAGCTACGTAAAAAATCGAAAGCATAAACAGAGATTAGTTACAAAACTCAGATGATAGATGATGAGCACCTGGATCAAGCGTGAGAAAAGACATAACATATAGTTCTGCTATTTAACAAATCAGAGAGTGGGGAAATGGAACCGTGGTGAGGAAATCTTAAGAACAGATGAAGTAAATGACACTGCCAAATAATATGAGGAAATTAGGCAATAAGAAATACACCACATGAAGCCTGGAAGATAAAAATGGCTCCACTACAGTTAAAACAACCCTGTACATAAGTCAGCAGCCAGGACAGAGACTGGAGGAGACAAATCAAGGACGTTTAAAAAAAAAAAAAAAAACACCATTCAAGATATTTGCAAGATGTTAGCGAACACTCATGTTGAGTTTGAAGACAGAGTAAAGAAATATGAAACTAACTGGGATATCTGAGGGACATTTCTGTCCTGAAAAAGTAGTATTGGGACATTATGACCACGTCACACACTGCTGTCCAAAAGAAGGGAACATGCCCAACACATGGTTTCATAAACCAAGTGTAACAACATTAAACCAATAAAGTGAAAAAGCTAATCTAAACCACAAATCTTAAAATGCTGAACATTTAAAATGCACTATTAATGCCAGATTTCATCTTGCAAGCTTAATTTTAGTCAAAAAAAAAAACGACTCAGCATGGCAGCTGGAAGCCGGACAAATCAGTAAAATATGTGCAGTATGTGGATGATGTGACTTGTTGCCTAACAAAACCTCCCACACCTCCCAAAACTAGCCAGTCAAGATATAAAGTGAAGTGCAACTCAACAAGCGTATGACCTATTTTTGACCTCTTCTTTTTTTTTTTTTAAATAGGATGATAATAATTACAAAACAATTATCATGTTTTCCTGGCTTTTCATAAAAGCGCTCATGCTGATGTCTGAGTGAATGTGAGAACTGTCAATCATCTTTTGTGCTTCCTACAAACGCCTGTTAAACCTTGCCAGAGTCTTTGTGAGGCTTTACTGCAAATGTGCTTAAGTCTAAAGACTCTTTCAGTTTTCAACTCTCATTTCAAAAGCAGGCAGCAAGTAACTTTACTAACTATAGTTGTATGTTACAAGTGAATATGCAGCCCACATTTAATAATGCATTTTGTTTTTGGTTTGCCTTATTTAAAATTACACAGACAGACAATGGATATGTCTGATTTGCATTTCTTTAAAACAGTTGATGAATGAAAGTGTGTTATGGCATTATGTCTGAGAAAGACTCATAAAAGGCTGATAAATCTGTTGGGCTCTGAAAGTAAGGCTATAAATTCAAACAGCCACATCCTGTTAAATAAACATTGTCCAACGTTGGTAAAACATTCTTTAACGTGGGAGTACAGGAAACTGTAACTGGCTATAACTTGTGACCCTGATTCATTCACAAAAAACTATATTGGTTGACCTTCAAATGCATAAAGTCACAAAGAACTTTTCTGCACACTTTTAGACTGGGGCGAACACCTAGTTTACAAACAGGCTCTGCATGAGCTCTTCAGTTACATCAGAAACATTTAACGTTGATAATGACACACTGACATCAGAGGTCAATGTTGTTAGAGGAGAAAAACACCCTCCTGGCTGACATCCCCTGCCAGACACCATCTCAACCCTCTAAACAGCCATTATGGTGCAGCAAGACATCATTTCCCCCGGCAAGATCCACTTTCTCCTCACAAACACAATTACAGGCAGTAACTGAGGCCAATGGCTTTACATCTTCTGGACTAAGGGGTTTACACAAAGTGATTGTTGTTTGGCTGAAAAGGTCAATTTTCATGGGGGAAATATCAGGTAACATACTCTCCTGACGGATGTCTATTCTGTTTTCTAACAATGGTGCCTATAACAATATACAAACGTCACGCATAAGCAAGCATGCCACATGTGTTTTAATTCAAAAGCAGAAAAATATCAGATAAAATCAAAGTATTGGTGACCATTAACCAGGATAACATAAACTCTCCAAGAGTTTACTTTAAGTGCTAGAATAGACTGTGGGAGTAATGTAAGGCTACACTACAATTAAAATATATCCTTTCAAAAACTTTCTGTTTGAAAAGCTTTTATTAAATTGCTCCATGTGTTGTTAATGTAATGGTAAATACAGATTGACAAGCCTGAAGAGCAGCTTCTCCCATGACCAAAGTATAAAATGTGTTTTTTTTGTTTTTTATTAACTGATCTCATCCTGAGAAGGATAAAAGCTTTTTGGCTTTTGAAATGGAAATCTATACAAGGCCATATGATTACAGACTTTCAGAGAAATTAAATCAACTAGAGAGAAATGGAGGGAAAACCTCAAGGTTGGATTGCTCTAAGTTGACTGTGTCGTTGAAATATAGGATTTCTTGAGTGTTTATTTCCGCGAGCATGTCAGAAGTCATCTGTTATTTGTGTTAGAAAATACATGTGTGCTCTGTACAATGGCGCCCTCCTCTGGAGAACTTCTAACAGCTCTTCTCCTTATTCGCACATTTGAGCTCCTTATTACTTCTGCGTAGATAAATACACCTTTGGACAGATATGTCAGATCCTGACTCTGCTATCCCATCCAGCAACACACCAGATATTAAACCCCTCAGAATCACACAATAAAATGAGATTAAAGTTGTAATCGTGCTTGCTATAAAACTGAAATCGAGTATGGAAGCAGTCAATGGAAATTTGAGTGTGTACAACAGCTTGTTTGTGAAGCACTGGTCGTTTTTGTTGAAGTGACAGCCGAGCAAATATCCAATGCCTGAGATTTAAAATTACACTCTGTCTCTGTCCATTACTGACACAATAATTATTTTTCTGTTTATATCTGCAGGCAATTCAACAACAAAGCTGCATAACTCACCCTGTAAGTGAAGATGTTATGACGCCGTTGGCATGATGTGCACACAGTATTGACACTGATTGACAGTACTGGTTTTTCCTGAAAGATTATTATTTGTTGATTCCCTATTAAACGCTTGCTTTGAATGTGTGCTTGTTTGAGTGTGTGTAATGAGTGAGTGTTATAAAGTACTTTATTTATTTAGCACATGTAAAACAACTTGGTGGTTTACAAAGCAAACGGTATAATAAGAAAACAGCAGTACGCATTATATCATAATACTTTGGATAATAAAATAAAATCTGCTGGGATAATAATGTTCTCAACTGGAAAAGAAGGCCAAAGAGAAGAGATGTGTCTTTAACAATGATTTGAAGTGAGAGGGGGGGGCAGATGTAATATGGAGTGGTAAGCTGTTCCACAAGTTTTTGGGCGGCTGCTGCAAAGGCTCGATCGCCTCTGGTCACATAGTTTTAGGCAGATCCAGGAGCAGCTGAGTGGCTGACCTCAGCTCTCTAACTGGAGTGTGAGCATGAAGAAGTTCAGCTTGGTAAGGCGGTGCCAGTCCATTAAGAGATTTAAAAGTTAACAACATTTTGTGAAAAACGTGAAGGACTTCGTCTGACATTGTGTTTGTTGGAAAAGTGCTGTGTAAATAAAGTCAGTCTGCTGGATTGATTGACAGATCCCCAGCCCTCACCTGCCCTCCTCAGCCAGCAGTGCTCCCTCGTCCTTCAGCCTCTTGCTCTTTGCAGAACAGTCCTCCAGCAGGATCTCCCGCCGTCGTTTGATGGCTTGAAGCCAGTCCACCTCCTCCTCCTCCTCTTCATCGTGACCTGGTCTTTTATCCTCAGCCTTCTCCGCCTCGGCCACAAACTGTTGCACCACAGCCTTTGACACCTTCTCACCGACTTTCCTCTTCCAGCCAAATGAAGCCATCCAGTGTCGTGGTGATAGACTTTTTATATTTAAAACAGAAAACTAGCTTAATGTTAGCATCGTTTTGATCAGATATTCATGTTACCAGCAGAGTGGACGGGGACGTTTTAGCACGTCTGCTAAATTGGGTAAATATCTTTTTTAAGTAGATGACATATTGATAATTATCCAACAACTACAACTTTAGGACAATTAGTAAACATAAACAAACTCAGTCACATCAATACTACCTAGCTAGCTAGCGGTGGTTATTTGGCTAGCTAACACGTACATACTATTTTAACACTTCACCCTCTTTGCGCACACAAAAATGTCCATGACTTAATTGTAACATTACAGTTTGACATATTACTATTTAAGGACAGCAGGGGACAGTATACGCACAGATTCCTGCAGCTGAACAAGACTCAAACAGGCTAACGGAAGCTAACGGTTAGCCATATTAGTTGACCCTGCACGCTGCGTTCAGGACAAATGCTTAAATCGTAATTTGGGGCAACCGAGTCGGGGAGGAATTTCCCCCCCTTTGACAACACATGTATATTCCTAAAGGTGAAAAGTTCTCGAGTCGTTGCAACAATCTGTGGCTCGTTTCATACAAACTACACCTACACTGCTTGTTTGTATCTTGTTTTCAATTTAGTGGGCACTCCAAAGTCGGAATAGGGGGTGGTTTTCATACCATTTTGCCAACAGGACGTGAATGCAACATAACCCGGAAACTGTGGAGATGTTTACATGATCTCTTAAAGGAGTACGACCCCTTTTAAAGTTCAGAGTTTAGTTCAATCACCTAAATATCAGTATTTCTTTTTCTTTTTATGGGACATCCATCCCTCCTTTCATCACATTAATATAATTTAACACAGACATATACCAGTTTTGCCCCACAATGATCTAATTAACTAAAAAACACAGAGGACTTCATATTTCTAACCCTTTCTGATCTGTTTGACATTCCTGGATTTGTTTACAACTAAACAAATTAGTAAAAGTAGTAAGATTAATGAGTAATATTGCTTAGTATTGTTCCTAAAGCAACTATAATATTAAATTTGTATGTCTTGAGGGTTTGAACATCGCAAAGGACTGCAGACATACAGAGAAGCTTTGGCAGAATTGTGTGCAATTTAGCAGTTTATTAGGCAGTTGTGTATACAAATGATTTCAACACTGTCCATTCAGATTTACACTGGTCGATCTAGTAGGGTCCCTTTACACACCAAACAAAAATAGAACAATATTTCTTTGAAGCAGTTTGAACAGACAGACTGACAGAGTTCACCTGCTAACAGTCCACTAGAAACTACTCTGTAAGCTGTCCAAAAGGTCACCGTTTCACACATTCATCTTTACCACAAAACCCATGTCAGCCATGACCGAGCTCTGTAATCAGACCTTGCAACTGCCCTTCCAAACTAAAACGGTTTAGTTTTTCCAAGATCTTCCCGAGACCATAGTGTGCATTTCTTTCCCAAAATCTCTGTGTCATAAACTCTGGTTTAAAAGTGAAAAATGAAGGTCAAATATCAACTAAATATTTAAGTCCAAACCAAACCTGTAGGACAGCAAGGAGACAACATGATCAATGTTATAGTCACTCTTTTTTGTTGTAATATATCTTTGAAATGTAAAGTTGTTTAGGCAAAGGGGATATTTTGGATTTTTAAAGCTGTGGAGAGCGAACACTGGAAACTTAAGAGACTTCAGCAAACGCTCTTGATAAAAAATAAAAAGGTTTTTTTTAAGTATCTGATATTACAATGAGAACATACTAAGATCAGAAACAAGGTTTATAATTTATGAAAAGAAAGATGAAATAAGTTTGATTGGTTTTCTCCTATTGTGGTTAGTTGGAAGTAGTTACTGATGTCTACAGCATTTAGCAACATCGAAACATAATTTCAAGTTTTACAGTCAAGATATTATTCTTAAATGTCAACACTTAATAATTTGTGTATTTAATACCGTCAATATAAATTGTGGACTTCAACCTTTATAAATGCAAAGAGGGGCCAATAATTCTGATCAGCACAGAATTTATAACTTTTACGGACATAAAAACGGATGAACAGTACTGATAATAATAAGGCAGCCAAACAGACACCACTTCAAACTTTAGGACTTTGGACAGGAAATGGAGGGAGACACTTCATACTTTTCAGCAGACTTTGAGATTGTAAACATAAAGTTCTGTCTGATATTTTGTTAAAAACTATAAATCGGCCACACATTCATGATCTCAATGCTTGTGTGATGTTTTTTCATTTGTCAGAATTTCAACATACCCGGCACGACTTAATAATTACAAGCTCACAAGTCTGTTTAAGGTTTAAATATATGTAAACCTTTTTCACCCCAATGTCAACTTTCAAGCGAATAATCAAAATCAAAGACATATCAAGAAATGACAATATTTAGGATGTTTTCTCCTGCCAATAGACACTGTCCATGCATTGTATGTAATTGCTGCTACTCAAATTGAGCGCCAGGGCCTCCACACTTGTGATCGATTGGCATTTACGAATTGAATGTAGGCAAAAGGCATTTCACTCAGTAATCATTCTGAAATCCTAATAATTAATCCAAAAAAATAAAGAAAAATACATCAAAATAAACTCGTTATTGTTATACGTGATGCTGAAAGTGATATTTCTAGATTTTGACTGTCATGGCAAAATATTTCTTATATGGTAAAAGCAGGCTATATTTATCTGGAACGACAATCAAGTATCAGAATAATTGTGATTGAAGGAAACAAAACTGTGATATTGATTTAAAAAACAAGACAGTAAAAAAGGAAAATATATACCATCCAGCAATAGATCTTAATGCAACAAAAGAAAGAAAAATCCATTTCCGACAGAACCAACCGTCTGTCCACTTAACGCACTGATAAATATATTCACCTCTTTATATATAAAAATGTTGGGGACAGACAATTTTCAAAAAAAATGTTTACAACAAGGACAACACTATGAAAATTTAGGTTTTGACAAGTCAGATTCACAAAAAGAAGAAATCCAAACATAAATCTGATGATGCATTCTTTTATCCCTGACACGAGACAGAAATACAGGGGTCATTGCACTTCTTCTAGTCCAATGAACGACGGGCATGGTGACCCCAGTTATAGCCAGTGCAGCACCCCGATACATCTGCACCACCTCTCTGATCCCTACTGAAAAACAAGAGCAGCGGGAGAGAAAAGGAATTTGTGCAAAAGTGCTTCCTGCATCCTACACACACACGTGTCTGCCACCCAACTACTCCAACCCTCAACTTGTGGCTTTCTTCTCTGCAGGCAAAATCTTGGTCTTGTCCTCTGCACTGGAATGCTCACTGGCTACAGTACAGAAAATTCAGTGTAATCACTTACACATTTATGTGTAGGTGGGACATGGACTTTTGCTTTTAAACTGGTCAGGAAACTGTTGCTCTGTCTTAGCTATTACGTAGCTTGTCATTCATCTTTTTCCAATAACCCCTTACATCCCCTGTCAGCTCAGTATACATCCCTTCAGCTTAGGGAACATCAACCTGCATCAGTGCCATGGAACAATCACTTCATCCTCAGCAGGGATGAATTGAGCCATGAATCGGTTGCATGCTTATTGCTATAAAGACACTCAGAGAGGATAAAAGGCTAGCGATTGTTTTGCAAGTTATCGTGCAAGTAATTTAATAAGATTCGCGCACATTTCAAAGAACTCGATGGTGTGGCTCCCGGGTCGTGGGACAGGTGCGATGTCCCCGCCTCCCGCTGAGTCAATGGATGAGGTTAGCGACGACGCTAAGGAGGCCTCTGCCGCCTTGGTGGGGTTCACAATGCTAGATGTAGGTGGAGTGTCAGCCCCGTCGACATCGCTCTTGATAGTGGTGCGGTAGTTGCCCACTGACCCAGAGCGGAGAGGGGTAGCAGTTCCAGATTTTACCTCCAACATATCATCTGAATGACACAAGACACAACATGTTTTCAGAATAAATTACACAGCCGTTTACGACAAACAAACTGTTATTTCATTCCAGATCAATAGAGCATAACAGTGACAGCCGCACTTTAGAACAGCTCTGGAAGTATTTTCTCAATTGGCTTTTCAGAAAATCCTTATAATCCAGGTATGAGATGAATTGTGACCATGAAACATTTGTTTCAGAGATAAACATTTTGGAAAACAGAAAAAGAAACAATGGTACAAGACTGTGCACATCATTAACTACGCATCCCATAAGCCATTGCAAATGATCCCTATCCAATGACTTCCCGTGCTTCTTGAATTTAACCTAGTCTTTTTGTTGTTTTCACCCCCATTGGACTCTTTCCCTCATCTTTAAAATGAACTGCAGAAAGGAAATCACGGTTGCTCTCTGGTTAATGTGATGTAACACAGATCGTAGCCTACATGATTTTCACAGTTGTGGTAAACATTTCCATGGTAACAGCGAGCTCCACCAATCAGAGGTGTCACTATTACACCTGAGAATTGTGGGTATTGTAGATTTTTCCCTTGACATTGAGAATAAGACACATTGTTTGATATCATAAAGACTTCTGGCTTCAGCAGGAGCAAAAAACAAGAGCTCGTAATTTGTGGTAAGTCTAAATGGATGGTTACAATATTATGGCTGATAATCAAAATATCTGTTCAGAAAATTAATGGATGAATTTTTAAGTCCAGAACCACGCCTGGTAAGAATGCTAGATATTAATTTTGAGAAATTAATGTATGTAATAAATAACTATAGGCCCCAATGGATTTTTTGAATTTGACTCATGAAAAATGTATTTAGAAGTCATTCATGTGGTAATAATAAGCCTTGTATTTGATTTGGTTAGTTGATAGAAATACAAGGTCACAACAATCAGCTTTCACTTCTGGTGAAACTGACTTTGCTTTTACAGCCCACAAATTTAGTCTCCCACCCTGTATGTAGCATTCCTTTGCTACGTTAAATGGCCCATAACAACACTCTTATCTCAGATTCTCCTTTGATCTGCCGCTCCGTACCGACACAGACTGTGCAAAAAGCCAGGGCCCTCCAGTCTGAGTCAATCATTTATGAAGTCAGCACTGACATTGAACTTCCTATTCTACAGGACAGAATCCAGGAAAACACATCCTAGATACGAGGAGTTGAATTCTGGTCTTACTAGTATGTCTTGCCAATTTTAACAGGTTAGTGTGGTATGAGACCAGTTTCGATGATAGACCGTTTCTTTTCAATTTCAAGTTCATTGGAAAAGTGATTTTACCCATCTTTCTGTGTTTTTCACACACATTTAAGTCAGGGAAATCCACACAGTACTTGTAAAACTTACCGTCTATGCTACGAAAGTCAAGGAGGTAGGTTCTACTGTCCACCTGGTAGAGTTGAAGGCTCATCTTGGTTTGCATCCCAGTGATAGGGTTCTTCCTTCTCACACGTAAATAATATGGATTCACTACCTGAAAACAATGAGTGTATAAAGCAACATATTTACTCTGATATCACAAATAAACTTCAATTACAGATAATCTTAAACCATAGAACCATGGAACTGAAATCTCATGTGTCTGGAATGCTAATCAAGGAAGATTAACAGTCAGCTTAAAATCATGATTCCACAAATGTTGTATTTCTTTGAACACAATATCTAGAGGCCTGAGACCCCTTAAAAAAAGACTTATCACTAACTGCTGTTCAACAACATCGGAAGGCATCAGTAATGTGATGTCACTTCAAATAAGTCATATCTCAGCAACAACTCCAAAACCAAAGACCATACTTTATGGAGGTCTTACCGACCTTATAAATTTAAATTTAACCGTTATATTCACTCAAAAAGCGGTTATTTTTTATATTAAGCATAGTATACTGCTGGAAAAGTTCAGCTTCTTCCTTACCTTCCACTCGTAATCCAGCTGTTTCATGGCACGACACACCTCTGACATGATATCATTTGGTCTACTCTGACTGCGGATTCCCAGGTGCCACTTGGCCCTCCTGACACCCTGGTGCTTGGACTTCTGGGGGTTCAGTTCGTCCAGCGTGTGCCGTGGCCTGGGAGGAGTCTCTGCCAGGAGGAAGGGTACGCGCTCTGGGTGGGGCTTGATAATGGCGGCCACAGCCCCACCAGAAGAAGTCAGGTGCTGGTCGTCTAGAAAAGAGTCGGGTGGGCTGGACGCCAGGTAGAAGTCCTTGGCTTCATTCATGATGCGACGATTGTCAATGATGAGGTGATAGGCGACGGCCAGCGGGTCCTGATGGTTGCGACTGTATATGCAGGTCAGGACCTCCTCCTCTGTGCACTCAAACTTCTCACACACCTCCTTCAGGGCCTCATCGTCAATCATGTTGTTGCTGTAGGAGGGGTCCTCGGGGAACAAGTACTTGGGAAGTTCCTGTTTGAACCACTCGTCCTCTCTGTAGGGGAAAGGGACATTATAATGTAATGCACTTGATTTACATCTTCACTCTTGTCTTCAAAAAGACAGGATTGTTAAAACAGTAATATGACTCCTTATGTATTAAGTCTACGCCGGCTTGCCTGATTTCTTTGATGGTGGCTCTTTTCATGGGGTCCACCTGCAGCATGTGTTTAAGGAGGCTTATTACGGAGGCGTCCAGATACGTTGGTGTGAAAAAGATCCCGTCACAGATCTTCTTAAAGAGTGTTGGCACGTGGTCGTCATCAAAAGGAAGAGTCCCACACAACAAGGCATAGAGAATGACCCCACTGCTCCAGATATCTACCTCCGGACCAGCATATAACCTGAGGACAAAAACCAAGAAACAATTCTGTATTCATGAAGGAAAAGTTTTACTAAGTTAATTCAGCAACACACGAAGAAAAGAAAAACATTACCTTCCTGAGATGACCTCAGGAGCAGCATAGTTTGGAGATCCGCAGCTTGTTCGCAGGAACTCTCCATCTGACATCATGTTTGATAAACCTGCACAGCATTTTACACAGTTATAGCACACATTTCAAAGTATTTCAGTTGAGGTTTTAGAGGTTCCTTCCCCACTTAAAGAATTATCTGTCATACAGCATTTCAAAGTAAAAACAAATGAGAATTTCTTGTGCTCCACCCTGTGATGCTTGTGCCACTGGAATTCATTTTTGAGTCAGTGCAAGATGCACATAAAGAAGCAATTTACTCTGTTTGATTTGCTAAATTATTCATTACAATCATCAATATCATTCCCACTATGTCGTGTCTATTTCAGCTTCTATGATCTGGTCACTGCAGCTCAAACTAAGTAAGGGGGAGATGCTCTTTTCTCTCAAATCAAACGGCTCAAAGAGAAATCAAACTGCTCTGACAAAATATAAATGAATGGATCCCATAAAAGATAACAAATATTATATTATAGTACTTTTTAGTATTAAAAAGAATGTGGAAAATGTACACTGAAATGGATTGGCTCTATTTAAGACAACAAAATACACTTTGCATAAGTAAATGCGACATTCTGAAAATAATTTCTTCTTATGTGCTTGAGGGGATTTATGCTGTAAGCTAATCTGTTGGGTTTTCTTGTAAAGAAACACTTGTGTTTAAATTGAGTGTTTCTTAAGGCTTATCAAACATTGATACGTTATGTAATTTCTCCTTCATAAAACATTTGAAGAGCTGATTTCTGAAACCTCGATTGGTTACATCAATAAATACATAAAAGCATTCCTCCCATTTGAGCTGAAAAACTCCAACACTGACATACAGCCATTCACCTGTCACCTGCTGAGGCCCCCTCGGTTTAGGACAGAGGCACACTCACCAAAATCGGCGATCTTGGCATTCATGTGTGCGTCGAGTAGCACGTTTTCAGGCTTGAGGTCCCGGTGCACCACCATGTGTCTGTGGCAGTAGTCCACAGCTGAAATAATCTGCTGGAACAGCCGACGACTCTCCTTTTCATCCAACTGTCGAGGCAGAAATGATCCGTTAGGTGTGATCTCAGTTAGCACCTCACAGCTGACTAAGCTGCACTTCCTGTGTTTTCATTTCTGTCCCAATCTCTGTTGGTTTTTGGTTCAAAGACTCTGCACAAGAGGCTGACAATGAGGCTGAGAACACATTACACTTCTGTCTTCTGGTACCCCCACTGATAATAAAATATACATGTGCTTCATACAATACGGCAAGACAGAAAGAGAGAAAGTACGAGGGACATTATTAAACCTGACAAGACATTTTGTATTACCTTTCCATTTTTGCAGATGTAGTCGAACAGCTCTCCTCCTGAGACATATTCCATTACCATGAAGATATCTGTAGGGGTGCTAATAACCTGATACCTGCAGAAGTGAGCACAAAGTTGAAATTATGATCAGAGCAAGTAGCTGATATAACACAATATTAACACAGAGAAGCATCTGTTATTTTATCAAAGAAACAAAGAACACAAACAAATAAATAAATAAAAAATAGGAATGTGAGCTTCTTCATTTCCTGGATTTAACTGTGGAATACTGGGAAACATAAAAATGTGGACAGAGGACAAATGCTTGTGTTCTCCATGTCTCACAAACAGAAAACACATCTCGGCCCATGACGTGAGTGTGGCTTTGCATCTGGTAAAATATCAGAGAATAACAATATAACTAAAACATCTTGTTATTTTCAGCCTTGATAATATAAACAATACTCCTTTAAGAAAAGCAATGTAAGGCATACTTTAGAAAAAATGTATTTCATTTCTGTTCATTGTTCTCATGCAAACCCGCCCTCTCCCTTGCCCTCAGTTGTTCAATACTGCACAAATGTAATTTTTAAAAATCCAACCAACAAACTACATGCTTGGTTTCTGTCTATGTTTTCCATCCAAGGCTTAGTTACAAATTCTTGCATTTGAAGCCAAGTTCACGCCACATGATTTTCAGCCCGATTTGCCAGTAGCAGATGAGTTTTGCAAAGCCCCTGATTGGCAGTCGCCCGCTGCCATGTGTCAACTCTTCAAAGATGTAAATACAGAGGCTTGCCTAAGAGTCACTGACGCGTCAAAGACTCTGATCAGATTTCAGACTTAATTTTGCCAATCAGAGTGCAAGGCGGGTTAAGGTGGTGATGGCATATATTGGGAAATCAAGCAATAACCATGTCAGGTACAAAGCAACACAAACTTATTGCAGCTTACATTAACTAAATCTGGCTCAGATGGATTCAAAGACAAAAATGTGGCCCGCTCTCTATTCTTCACGACTGATGGGTCAGTCTGTGAGCAGCACCCCACATCGCCAGTATTGTCCTGTAGTCTGAACTCACAATGACTGCAAGACTCTCAATCACAAGACAGCAAGTTGTGTAGGGTTAACTGCACAGTGATCTGTGGACTCAGCTTTAGTATCCACACTGGCACCTATCAGCCCCACATCTATTTACACTACAGTGACTGTGTGGCTTAACTTGCAAATAGGTCACATTTGTCCCCATGGCTGTCATGTACAACATCAAGCAGCAGAATAAGCTACAAGGACTGACCTTCCTGTCGGCTGTACAGAAACCACACTGTAAACTCTGCAGCTCACAATCCATAAGTTTCAAAACAGTGAAATGACAATGTGACAATGCCGACCTATTTATCCACTAGCATCGGCCCACTTATCACAAAACCAAAACACGTTTGCCTGAAATTAAAAGCCACCGTGGTTCCGGTGCAGTTTGTGCGAAGTCGGGAACAAAATGCATCTCCAAGTTTAAATTGCCCAACTTTTATCAGATGTGACAGATGTTGACTAACTGCTCATCTCTTGTGTCACAGTTGACACAAACATCCTGTAAAGCAGATGAGGCAGTGTTGTGTTACATTGCTACATCTGTCTTCACTCGACAGTATTCAGACGAGACAGGCGGTGCCGTTTTCTCTGCCCCAATATTTGTGCACCGTGTAAAAGATGGCTTTCACAAACACAAACACATGCACATGCACACACACACACACAGTTTACATTTTTGTGCATGCATAACATGGAGCTGGTATTTCTGGCAATTAGCCACACCTGCTGGTCAGTTTAATGAGCCCTTGCCGCCGTGGACATTCACATACCAGACAGGAAGTGCCGCTGCAATTTTCAAACTATATTTTCAGACCGGTGACAGTTTACCACTGCAGCGATTTAATGTTATCAGATGGAGTGTTTATTTCAGGCCAGCGGGTGTTAACTGAATAAAGCACCTGTGTATTAAAGCAACCACAGCGTACCGAGCTGGCCTCTAATCAGTATTGACTCAGTCAGTTCATATGTGTAAAGTTAAACAATGATTTGTTCTCCATTTTACAACTATTATCTCCCTGCATCAACTGTGTAGATGTTATCTGCACTGTTATAAATAACTTGAAACGAGACAGACACTGGGTCCGCTTTGACGGAAATAAATGTGGACAATTACTCTCTGCTGAAATGCAACTGCGCTTTCCAAACTACATTTGGTGGTTACTAAAATTTTCTAGTTGCTGAACTGAAAAAGAAGAGGTTGTATAGCAAGACAATGATGAAGCACTTTTGAACACAGAGGTCAAAAGAGGGGGATAAACAGACAAAGCAATAATGCGGACTTGGCAGAGGACTGATGGGAGTGGAGACTGGCTCAGGCAGATATCGTCCTAGATGGATACAGTCAAAAACGTACCATTAAAAGCCTGGAAATAGAATAGTGGGTGGTGTTTATGTGGTAGGTGGGGGGGATTATGGAGCAGCGAGCAGGGTGTAATCTAGGACTTACAGTTTAATTATGTGAGGATGCCTGAATAGCTTGAGGTTCTGGATCTCCCGGCGAATCTTTCCCACCACGTCCAAACTGCGGATCTTCTGTCTGTTCAGGATCTTGACTGCCACTTGGTGTTTGGTCAGCTCGTGTTGGCCCACTGTGGGATAAAAAAAGGATGAGAGCACATGAGTGACAATAGTAACAACCCAGAACACGGCAAAGATGAAACATACTACAGCTAAAGAAGGAATATTACACAATAGTGCTAAGAACTGTCACAAGGAAGCAGGAAAAACCTTGTATTTTTTTCCAGGAACTTAAGTGAACAATTTTAAAACATGATTTAACTGATTTCTTTGGCCACTTGGAGGCAGAATGAAAAAGTTACACATCTAACAGTGCCTTGGTATCATCACCTTATAGAGTTGATGTGGTGAACTTGTTTGAAAACAATCAAAAGACACTAAAAATGCTCTGCTGACGTGACTGGAACTGTAAAGTTACATGATAATTGTTTGTCTATTAGTTTGCAGGATTACGCAAAAACTACTGGATTCATTACCATGAAACTTGGTGGAAGGATGCAGTGTGAGTCATGAGATCAGGGTTGGATCCAGGATTGTTTTTCACTTTCTTTAACATTGTGAGATCGGGCGCTTACCAACTTCCTCATTGATTTATCAGAGAATATCAGACATGTTTAGGGAATGATATTTATTTGTCTCTACAGAGTATTCTTTCCAAATACAAGTCTCCATTTGACCTGCTGTGGATATAAATAGATTGACTATGGCAGACTTAAGTGTAAGGTGCTGTCTGTAAGTCGTGGAGTGGTGAACAAGCTACAGGTGCCTCTGCAAAACACGGAAATATACATGCAACTGTAACCTATTGCAAAAAGACCCAGTTCAATCTGAGCTTGTTTTTACCTTTTGCTTACCACGGTTTGGCCAAGGGCTCGTGAAGTTTGTTTTTAATCAGAGCCCGAAAGTGTTATCCTTCAGCTGAGGTGAAAACAACCTCAACAGCAGCACAGTCAGGAGAAAGGTATGCAAACATAACCCAAACAAATCAGGACATACTGTGCGGGGAGGAATACATATAACATGGGACTGGGTGGTGGGAAGACAGAGCTGTAGTACAGCACGGGAGTAAATACCGGGCTGCTGCAGATCTAATTTAACTACCAGTTGTGATAGTAGTTGCATTATTTACCAAGTTTCTTGCAATCAAGCCCATAATGATACAGCAAAAACTCCAGAACTGGGTGGTCCTTTTTAACAACAACAGCAGGGAGATGACTCACAGGGAACAACTGCGTGTTAACCAAGCTACTGGCCGTTCCTAACTTTTAGTAGAAGGTCTGATTTGGTATGTTGGGGCTTGGTCGTATATTCGTATGAGACAGGATGTGCTGTGGCGTAAGAGCCAGCAGCCTGTAGACAAGGTGAGACAAGTTCAGAGAGAACGCGAGGAAGTTTCCTAAAATCAGGTATTTCATCCCCATGATGATTCACATAAACTGGTGCATATATATATATTGACATTAACCATTCCTCCCAACGGAGTGACAACACAGGGCGGCTGGGGTTTGTCTCACTCCCTCGCTCCTCAGCCAGAAGAACACTGCCCCCTCTCACGGGTGGTAAATACAACTCACACGGAAGAGGAGTTACGCCCAAATATGACACCAAGGTGTAGGGACGTCCATTTAACGTGTTTGAATGTGCGAGTCGGAGAGAAGAGGCAGCTAAAGCTAGCACCAGTGGGGATGGGTTTACTTCCCGGTGTCAGTCTTGACAAGCGACTTGTGGCTCTGTGGTTAGCTCGCAACGCACCCGACGCTAACTCTCCGCTCATCGGCAGCGAACGAAGTGTCAAAGTGTCGCAGCGACGCGCCATGTTGGTTTGAAAAAAATGGAGTTGAGACGAACTAGCGGGACAACAAGTGTGCGCTTCCGTCCCCGGCGCTGCGACAGGTTAGCCGCGGCGGCAGGCTACGCTAGCAGCTAGGCTAGCAGCTCCCACTCAGCCACCATCTTCCTGTCGGCAGGATCCCCCCCCACACACACACACACACACACACGCAGGCAGACATTACCTTTAACCTTCCCGAACGTGCCCACTCCCAGCGTGTCTCCCAGGATGTAGTGTCCGATCTTCACTCTTCCTTCATGCTTCGTCTTCTCCGTCGCCATGTTCCCCGCGGTGGCCTTGCAGCGAGGTTAGCGGGCTGCGGGCAGAGACGGGCCGGACTCCTCTGTGCTCCGGCGGCTCGGCTCCGTGCGGCGGCGGCGGAGGGAGGAGGCGGAGGGAGGAGGAGGCGCGGCTCCGGAGAGACTCGTCACAGGCGTCTGTGACGTGGTGTGATGCCTTCAGGTGCACCCGGTAAACACCTAAATCAGGCCGTGAACACCAACTTCTCCTACGACTTATTAATGAAAATATTATCTATACAGCACATTTCATATGATAGTACATGTGAAGTGGAAATTCAAAATATTTAAATTAGTTTAAAAACAAATGTATATTCTTTATATCTATCTATCTATCTATCTATCTATCTATCAAACAAATACAAAATATATGTGTGTGTGTGTGTGTGTTAAAAAGTTTGAAATGAATAAAGTTGAATAAAAATAAATAAGACTTTGTAGTAAAGAAATGGAGAAAGATAGAAATACAACATTATTTAAAAGGAACTTGATTCAGATTGTAATAAAATGGAGGGGTGCTCTTTACCCACACTCTAATTAAAAGCTCAGGAATAAATATGTTTTGGTGTGTTCTTAAAAGAAGAAAAAGTTTGCAGCAGACCTCAGGTCGAGAGGTGAGAGCTGGTGTTTAATGACTGAAAGCACCAGGATGTATTAATCAATATGTGACTGACAGTAAACTGCCATTGCATTTTATTAGTGATCTACAATAAACTGCTATATCTGTCTAAATTCTTGAATTAATATCTTGCTGGGACATAATTTAAACCCTGACATGAAAGACAGATGTAATGCTCACAATCCATCTCCTCTAGTTGATGTCACTTGTCCATTCTCTGTCTTTTTACTTCTTTTTACAGAGCAGAAGACTCCAAAAGCAGCAAGAGCCTCCTCTGGTGCTCTCAGTGATGATTCTGGACTCTGCACAGAGCCGCTCTTACTGTATCACAAGACTCCACAGACTTAAAACCCTCATAGACACCTTGAGAATAACAATGAAGTGGTCAGCATGTGAGGAGCTGCTAAGTGGCAATAATGATTGACTATATTAGTGGATACACAGTGAGGAAAGCCACACATAGCTCCCTACATTGCTCCCTAAAGCTCAACGTCATCGACCTCACGGGATGTCCTCACAACTTTTGGCTTAACCCCAAAGTATGGTTCAAAGTACAGACTGAACAAACACACGTTTCACCCACTCAGTCAGTGAGTGATTATTAAAGAAGAGAGGCCTGGTCAACAGTTACCTAGACTCCCTTTAGACGTCTTGTAGGAATTAACAGTTGGTCCCAGTGATACTTTTCAGTGTATGTTTGTGTGGGTTTCTGTTTGCTGCTCTCTGTATACGCTTTGCCGTTAACAGGACCACAAGAATTTTTATATATAGTCTCCTTGTTTTAGTCAAGTTAAATCGGAGGGACATACAAACCATCACCAATTCAACATTTGAAATGAATACCCGCCAAACGACAGGGACAAAAAACACAGTACGTGCAATACAGGATCACTACATAAGGAGACACAGATGAGCCAAAGTCCAGTGTGTCAGGAAAAGTGCACAAGTCGCATCATTTGTGCAAATTCAGCATATTAATACAGCCAATAGGGGGTTTGAATCTCATAGTCTTATGCATAGGAACTATAGGGCTCATTATCACAACATAATTTTCAACAACAGCAATATAACAAAGGTTCATTCCACATATTTCTTGTGCATCGTGCACAGTGAGGAGGTACAATATAGAGCTGATATACCTCAGTTTTGTAAAATGTTTGTTATACTCTGTCCATAAAGAAGAGTTTAAAACTACAACCTTCCCTCAGCAGCAAAAAGAGTCTTTAAAAGAAACATTTATCGCGATAATTATCAATAGCGACTTGCCTGAATATTTTTTATCGTGACATAATTGACCATATTGTCCAGCCCTTTGTAAGAACTCTACATTCTTGTAGTGGCACAAACTCCCTGTGCAGGGTCTGGTCAGTACAGTCCAATATGGCCTGGACCTTCCTTCAGACATGATGGTCAGAGAGGTTGGAAAAGCTGATGGATTCAAGTTTCCAAACCATGCTGGAATAGAAAATGACAGAAATGATTCAATAAAAGGTCTGTAGAACAGAGATACGGTTTTGGTGCACACATTAAAAGAGTTCATAAGAAATAAAGATGTTTTTCAACCTTTCTGGAAATAGCCTCTGCTTACGCCTGGAAGCACAAATCATTGAATATAATATAAGAGTAATTTTCAACCACATCCATGTAAATAACTGGTCTGGGAGAAGGCGCTGACTGCTTTAAATAAATGTTTCCATTGTTTTGGATACATTCAGTTCACAGCGCATGAAGTCAATATAGCACGAAATAAATCAGCTGTTAGTTTATATCTCCTCTTGTTAGCTGGACATAAATACAGTTAAATATATATACAGTCTATGATACAGATGTATTAACCTACATTCCCTCACTAGTGACATCTTGTGGCTTCTTGTGGATCATGCAGCTGGAATTTGCCCCCTCTGTTAAGTGTGCTTGATCTTTCTTGTTTGCTGTCCAGTAATAAAAGAATGAATTCCCCAGGATGAGAAGAGCCGCTTCATTCCCCCAGACAGTGAGTCAAAGATCTCTGTCTATAAAGTAATTGTACAAGTACAACGACATTTCCTGTTACAGTGGTTATTGCATTTATCACAGAAAGTAAAGGTTAGTCGAGTTGTAATGACTAAACTGTGACAGGTTGAAAAGTCATTCAAGTGACTGAAGCAGCTTAGTGATTAACTGGACACTTACACCTTCGAGATTAGTCAATTGACTGGTAACTAGTTGTCAGACGTGGACGACGTATATTTGGTTTATGTGATATTTAAAAAGCTTCACTCATTAATCACAAAGAAAATCTTATAGATAGAGGATAAGTTTGATAAACCAACATATACAAATAATTATTTATATTAGATTAATAATTGATATTACATAAATGGCATGATGGATTGACATGTGCCATTGAGTCCTCCTTGCAACCTCACCTGCCACCTTTAAAATCCATTCCTAAATTTGTTGTGGAGGCTTTTTGTTGAAAAGACCAGAGATGGAAGAGATGACTGATATCACTGAGATGCAATGATGGCATCATCAAGATGGTTTTGTTCATGAACTCCAGAGTGACTCAACTTGTGTTATGTTTTCACAACCTGAGTAATTATCCTTATGATGATTAAAGTGAAGGAACAAAAATATCAGAGCAGTGCCCCTTTCAAAAATAAGCCATTTGTTATATTGAAATATGTGCTTTTAAATGGTATGCTCTCTCAGAATGAATGTCCTCTTTTCTCAAAAGGCATATGAGCTGTTGTTCTATGTACCTTACAAACTACATAAACTGCTGATAGGGATCTGAATAAAGCCTGAGCTCTAAATATTAGGATTACTTGTGGAAAAAAACATATTTAAGGTTTTTTTAGTCTATCAGTCTTTCACTTGTGTCGTGACATTAAATGTCCAGTAGATGACAGTGTTGACGCAAGAGAGGAGAAGAGGAGGATGATGCCCCAGGGTGCATTGCATAGTTTTACATTCACTGTTTCCACGTCTCTGGTTCCACTATTAAAGAGCAGTAACATGCAGTGAATCTACATAAATGACTCTTTAGAGCAGACTGAGCTATAAACACCCTGGTCACAGAAATAAAACAACAGAGGGACTGGGAAGGTTAATAAGGAACATTACTGTGAGAATCCTCAGAGTGGCAGCACTGCACCAGATACTGTAATAAGATAATCATCAAACAAGCCTGACACACTATCAGATGAAATGCAAAAAGATGGAGCAAACATAAATTGATGTTGCAGAGTTTCTTAGATTAAATTAGACCTAATGTGAACCCTGAGGTGTCGCCATCATCCTGAGCTGGATGTTACATTTCTCCTTCCATCCAACTCTGTTATTCCTCCACTGTGCCATCATAAGCTCCTGGCAGTTTGTTACACGGGACACTGATCATCGTTTTAATTACAAAGCTGCTTATTATAATCTGGCTGGATCGGCCTGTTAAAGAACTACCTCCACACACTGCCCGCTCAATGAAACACGATGCAAACAGGCCTCCACGTTAATAAAACAAGACACAATCGAGCCCTTTCATGGGAATGTTTGCACTGAAGCAGCTATTTACTTTTTCATGAAAAACCACTTTATTGCTTCAGAGTGTGAATGCATACAGCTGCACGTACATTACACAACATGAAAATTTGATGACAAGAGTAAAACAAATATGGAATGAAAACCTCCACATAGGAGTTACAGCCGGATTTTCTCACACACGCTATATCTTTATATGAAAGAACTGGATGAGTGTCATAGTTGCTGACCTGCAAAATGAAGAATGCAAAAGGTTGTATCAAGGCAAATGTGCTGCAAGGGGATCTTATTAAAAACCCTGCAGCTTGATGGCCAATCTCACCCTTCTATACAAGACAAGAGGCTACAGTACATAACCTTACTGCATCTAGTCCCTCTCAATGTAGTGTGGAATCTGCTATAAGCACAATAGACATGTGTTTAGTACCTGACATTTTTCACCCAAACATGAAGTTACTTCGGTTTTACTGCGACAAACGATGCAGAACTAAGCACGTCGCCAGTGTTACAAGAATTTTAATTCCTTTGGTGTCTGCAGACAATGTGCACCTTAACAACACGAGAGTCATCTACCTACAAGACTGAAAATGACAAAAATACTTTAAAACATGTTATGTGTGTTAAAACTACTACAAGTAGCAAATTCACAGTAAATAGAGTGTAGGGGGGGGGGGGGACGCTTTAGACTGGAGAGACAAAACATTGAGGCACAAAATACAGAATTCACAGGACAATGAACCCAGTTGAACAGAGAGAGATGGAGAGAATGGATGGGAACAAATGAAGAAAGATAGTATATGAGTTGAAAGACAAATATAAGATGAACTTAGGAGTCAAATCACCAAATGAGCAGGTTAAACGATGTAGTGACATAAAAAAAAATTTACAGAAAAAGAAGGGAAAGCAAAGAAACTGCACAACAATCCACCACATGTATGTCACGCACTCAAAATGACGTGGAAAGAATAAACATTATAGTCCGACAAATAACGTTGTAACTGTCAAAGACATAAGAAGACTGCTTGAACTGAACACCTGTGTGCACTCCCTCCTTTTTCAATCTGTGTTTAAGCTCTACAGTATCTGCATGTTGAGGCACTTGGAAAGAATATGATTGTACTGTGTGGAGTGTATATGTACATTTGTTCTGCTCGTGTGTGTGCGCCTGTAAATCACACTCCTTCCAAATCTAACATGTGCTTAACCCTACAGATGTAAAAGGGAGTCGACTTCCAGCCACATACGGAAACTGAAAGTCCCAGCATGATCGCTAATTTGTGTTTCTCAGCTAGTGCAAGTAAATATTCAATACGCATCTTTTTAAAAAATGATTTTCAGATCATGAGGTGGCCACGTTAACCTTCTCAACTGATTCCAGATCAGTATTTGGGCTCGAGGGGCCAGTGACTGTGACCCAGAGGAAATGGGCTGGGCCTGTAATCTCTGGCACCCGATCTAAAGTGAGACGCTGACTATGATTAGCCCGGCAGGAATCCATTCAAGACCACAGAGGACAGTGCAAAAAATGGGTTGGAAGAACTGCTTGGTTTTCCTTGTGCTTCTCCAAAAATGCATCCTTCTCTCACATTGTTGAAATGAAGTGCGTTCCAGAAAACGAAACAAAGAAACGAGGAAGGAGGGAGCGAAAGAACGATGACATCTGGAGAAATTTTTTTTTTAGTCTTCCCTTAAAATATAACCATGAAACACATACTACAAAATTTAATTTATCAAGCAGATTACACAAACAACTATAGATGCTACATTGTAATTAAGGGGGGAAAAAAGGATGATAATTATATTCACAGTCAAACATTGTTTAGTGAGTTGTGGTCTCAGTCTTCCAAATAACAGACACCTTGCACATTATTCACAAAAATAACCTCTTCAATCACTGGTCCCACACTAACACAACACTCCACATGTTATGACAACGGTTCAATTCCAGGCAACCGCCGATGGTCCCTCTGCTCCACAAGCAGTCCCAAGACTGACAGCTACACTTAAGGCAGGCTAGAGATGTCCCGCTTCGGAGGGGGTCCATCTGGCTTGCAGGCGGCGCCGTTGGCTTTGTCTTCAAAAACCAGGACTCTGCAGAGAGAGGAATCAGGAAATGGAAAAAACAAATCGAAGTTGAAAACAATGGTAACAATTAAAAATATACAATACTTATCAATATTTGTGACTTTTCAAAAGGACCGGTGTGAAGGATTTAAGGGGAACCACAGGCAGGAATTGAGTTTCATACTCATATTACATGACACAGTAGATTTTCATTAGTGTAGAGTTACCTGAAACTAAGATCTGATGTGTTTGTATTTTGCTTCAACAGAGCCCCTCACAGAATCAATGTCAAGGCACATTGAAGCTGTTCTGGCAGCACTATATGTGGTACTGCACATCAAAACTTCAACCTAGTTCCTTATCATAGTACACAGAACTTAAACAATTTCTATTTTAGTAATATTAACTAAATAATTAAAATAAAAAATTCAAGTACAAATGTTCAGAGGGTCAGGTTGCTGGGGCATTTTTGGGGAAGGGTGTTGCTGGAGCTGCTTGGGACATATGAGTCCGTTGTTTTGGTGCATCTGGTTGAAAATCAGCTTTGATGCATCTGGTTGAATATCAGTTTTGATGCAGTGTACAGTATCTCTGCAGTGGTAACCCAGGTTGATATCATATGAAATCACCTTGTATCATTACTAGACAGCAAATACACCAACTTATAGTCCAACAGTCCAACTTACATGGACTTTTATGACCATAATGAATGAAATTAAAACCTATATCAACTACAATTGATAAGGTGACGCATAATAACCCTTAATATGCCTCGCAAACTACAGACATTATGTATCCATAGTCTTTCCAACAGTGACGAGTGTAAAAGTATCTATCAGTTCCATATCGGTCTTGTTTGTAGTTTCATGCTAATAAAACATGCTTATATATTAGTATAGCTGAGAAAAAACTACAACCCACTGAAACATCACAAACTAACAGTAAATTTCCTGTCAATCTACAAAAAACTTTTAGCTGAGAATATTTAAACATTATGTAATTATAGAAGCTTCCGAACAATGGAGAAAGGCATACAGAAAACAAAAAGTAAACATGGACCCGGAGGCTGGAGGACATCAAAGTAAAGAGTAAAAGAAGAGACGTGTGAGCAATAGAAGCAGGATGTGTATGTGTGAGGGGGGCGCGATCAGATCCTGGAGGATACAGAGAGCCACAGTTACAGACTGCGTATGAACTATCTGAGCTGTTAAGTGAGAGGAATGAAGGGAAACCACAAAGGGACGGAGAGGAATGGTGATTTAGTCCGCTCACAGTGGAGTGAAGGATCTGACAGAAGCTATTCAGAGCGAATGCCTGTCTTTAATTTCCTTTTTTGGAAAACTCCGCAAAGCTCCGCTAAGCCCATAAGGAGCAATGATCCCGACGACGAAACCGGCACTCGGCAACTCAAACTCTGACACATCTCTCTGGCAGCCGATCTCTTCGCACTGCCGACACCTCCTCCGCGCCACAAAGCTGAGTGAAGTCGGTCCAGTCAACCCCCCTGACAGACATCAATCAGCTACCACTGCTTCACCCACTAAGCCAGTGAAAGGTTAAATGTCTTGTTTTTGTGGATAACTTGAAATATGTGGATTAAAGATTTGAAATACATCGAAAGTGATTAGGATTTGCGCGTATCGCCAAACTAGGGTAATCAGCCCTATGTAAACAGAAGAGCGCAATAGATAAAGTGATTGAGTGACTTAATCTGGTTACTGTGTGAAAGTCTGACCAAAATACACACAAGCCCACACATGCACTCAGTAGAAATAAGTCAGGAAAGGACGCTGTGATAATCTAATTTAAAACATAATCCTGCTTTATGGAGTTTCAAAGCAAAAAGTGGACTTTTGGTTTATGTAAAACCTAAAAAATAACAGTTTTATCAAGAAAGATTAATCACAGCTAGTGCTACTTGACCGTAAAAACATCTAGCATGACTGACTGCGTATTCCTTCGCACTTGTATTGCACTGATAGTGACTTCATTCAAAGAGCTTTCACAACATGATCCAAATTGTGCAGCCTGACCTCAATCATTTCACTCTAATTGCAACTAAAAACAATTGTTTTCCTGCCAAATGCTTTGAATAACACTGCTCTAAAGCGGTTTTGTTCTCCTCGTCTCTCCCTCCCCTCCTCCTCCTCCTCTCCTCCCGTGAGAGACAAACACAGCAGCACGGGACAGAGTTGTAGTTATCAGAGTGCAGGGGGCAGTAGGCTGCCACGAGTTTTGGAAAAGCAAAAAGTATTAAGAGACAGCAATATAGTAATTGTAGGAAGTAAATATAATGTGACCATGTGTTTTTTTTTTCCCAATCAGATTAAAGAATATACACAGCAACATTAAAACTAGAATGGTCCAAGGCCAAGACCCAACAGTCCCCTTATGAAAGCCCATGTCAATTCACTAGATCACATAGAAGCTCACTGCCATACAATTTAAACAGAGACGTCGCTCATGTTAATAATTTCTTAAATCTGAAACCATTTGCATAGCGAAACTAAAGTTTTCACCGCACTGATGAAACGTGTGTGCACCAGAATTAATGTTATCAAGATGAGATTTCAGCTTCAGCAATGATCTACCGAGCGGACACCTTAGCCAGGGAGAGAGCGTGACATGTATAAATAGCGGCGGTGGGACTATGGGACACACTTTCGAGAAATGGTCGAGGGCAAAGGCGGAAGAGTTATGAATTTTCTCTCCGCTGGGTGTTTCTGGGATTATGAGATTTATCTACTGAATGGTCTAGCCAGCCTAATCCAGCAGAGTTGAAATGCAGCAGCCAATACACTCGGGCTCCTGCAGCGTGACCCGGAGCAAGACTGCTTTAAAAAAGGCTTACACCAGCTATACCAACCATTTTAAAAACGGCCTTAATTACTGTGTGTCACCTTATCCTCGAGGGGTCATCGACATTTTTTTTATTATATTTGAAGTAGCGGTAGAACGTACAAGAGATATTCTCCGTCTTGTCCTATGTTCTGATATGGGACAGTGTTTAGTTTAAAAAGGCACAGAGGTTATGATGTCCTGATCTACTGAGCGAGCCATAGTGCTGCCATACAAGCCAGTAGCCAGTCGGATTTACCTTCAGCCTCCGCGTACCCTGAAGTTCGGCCTGTATTGTTGATTACAAGGCCACGACCCTTGAGGGCGCTAACGTGCACAACTGAGGTTATGTCCCTCACATCCGCTGGTGGCCGCTAACACCTGCTAAGATCTACTGGTAGTCGGTAACTTAATTTGTGCAGAAGACCTTCAAACGTACATTGATATTCACCATCTAGTCCTATATTCTAATTAAAAAAAATGTATGGTACAAGAAGAATTTTGTTCTAGTGAGCGCTACCTGCTTGTCAGTGGTTACTCAGCCTATAATCAGTGATCTAAGCACATGATCCCAGCTAAAGATAAGGAGGGGTTGTCTATAGATAAGCTACAGAGATGGGTTTTGTTGCCATGGCGATTAACGACTAAAGTAGCATGTGGGTGGTTACATCATCGTTAGTCATCCCCCACACCCCCTGCTGCTGGATGAAACAATTGGCCGACACAGCACATGATTCACATCCTCTCTCTCTCTCTCAGACATGTGGACATGTGTCAGCAGATGGTTTAATGACTAAGTGTATAAAATGACACACACATGCACAGAGGTGGTGTACTCACAGTTTGAGCACAGCTGAACGCTTGCCCAGCATCATCTTGACAAAGTCCCTGTAGTTGATGGTGTTGCTGCTGCCGCCCGTCACTTCCACGATCATCTTTTTCAACTCCAGGTGGGTCTTGGGCACCCCCAGCTTCTCCATCATCCGCTTCAGACCCATCAGCTCTGAGACGAGACGCACGAGTCAGTCAGATCAGAACGTGCATGGCCACACATACGCAGTTGTAGCAGTGGTGAGCCCTCACCTTCAGTTCACTTCCAATCTGAGCAAGCGACTTTGGTGAACTTTTTCTTCTATGAACATTTGCCTGCATTTGCGCATGTGTGACCATGCCTTAAAAATTGTTTTACTTAAAAACAGAAAGAAACCGCAACATCATCTAAATACTTACTTTCGTATATATTAAGTATTTTAATGAGGCACACCGATTTAACACATGAAGTTAAGTTTATTCATTAAAAGGAGAAGTACTCGACCCCTGAAATTATGTGGCTCTAATCTTTCATGTCATCAGGGTTATCTCAACTTGGGCTTCAACCCTGAACTTTTGTAGGATTTGAAATATGGAAGCATTTAAGAGACAGGGAGGTTCAATTGAAAGGCTTGAGAGTTGCATTATGGGAAAAGACAGCTTTGGGGTATGACTCATATTAGGGATTAAAAATCTGAATCTCTCAGTCTCTGCTGGCTCAATTTAGACCATTGTTGTTTTTTACAATCTGTCTCTTCTACATGCATGTTCGTATCAAATTTCCCGGCAATCCATTGAGAAAATGTTGGGATATTTCAGTATCTCTACCGAATTCAATGCAATTCATCCAGTAGCTGCAGACAGAAGCCACATCTCCTGTCTGATCGTTGACTTCAGTTCGCCTCACATCTGCTCAGTCCTCTCACACTGGCGTACAGTGAGGTCTCACTTTACATTCAGGACGCGGACAAGACACACGAGCCCGCTCTAACCCTGTGCTCACACCGCTCAGACAATACACACACAGTATTAATTACTGTTCCCTCGTGTCAACAGCACACACAGGTCCGCTGACAGTTGTTATCTGGGGTGCAGTTGGTGCTTTAGCGGTGACATTACTCACCAATGTCTCCTTGGTCGTTCAGGTCAAACTCAGCATATTTATCTGCAAAGCAAACACACACGGGAGATGATTACCAACACTGGTATTCACACTCATCATCTTCCTGTCTGACACACTCACACAACTCAACTACTTTAACATTTTCATAAACACAAGTTCCAGCTGGCTACGAACATGTCAGCAAAACACACTGTCCACTGATCTCCCTGACTTACGCTGCTGACAGCTGCACTGTCTGAAGGAAAGGCACAAGCAGATGACAATGACAGGTGTGTGTTCTCCCGAGTGTGTGTTTTGCGTGTCTGTTGGAGAGCAGCTGGGTGAGGCTGACATCAGAGACAGATGAAGAGCGAGAGGGTCCGAGAAGGTTAAAGGAAACTGTAAGTTTAGACAGAGGAATCAGGAAGGAAAACAAAGATTCTGGGGCTGAAAATGGGAAAATGTCAGAATTCAGACCCTCACAAATCACAATGTCAAATTAAATCTGATTCTGCTCGTCAGGTTAAACACAGACAAGCCACCGATGCTTATTAAAACACACAATTAGTCATAGTCGGCACTTTGTTCTTTCTTATCTTTATTAATTGGACCAATTCTAAGAGTGAAAGGGGTGAGTGGGGAAGACATGCAGCAAAGCGCCGGGTTGAAACGCAACCTGCGGCCACTTTTTATTATCACGATGTAGAGAATATGTAGATCCATAAAGCATTAAGAAAACGTTTGCTCCAGAAGAGATAATCAGTACTAATCTCATATTAATCCAGTAATTATAAAGCTGGAGCCATGAGACTGGAATCAGGGGAAACCAGCAGCCCAGCTCTACCCAAGGGTTGAAACCAACCACACAGCTGGTCAGACACATGAGTTGCATCGATCTTCTCCACTAACTCTCAACCCTTTGGAGTCCTCGGCTATTTTGTGTGTTTTTGAATGGTCTTTTATTTTGCCTTTTTATAGCACATTCATTTTGTTTTTTTAGTATCTTTTTTTTCAGCAAAAGCATTTCCTATATGATCAGAGAATAAATGTTTCACTTTGACAAAGTATATCAACATACTGGACTTAAAGACACAAAGGAGACATCAGAAACTCCTGGGAGTTAAGAGCGCGTGTAAGCATGTGGAACTATTCCTTTAATGTCAATTGGGTTTTGCTAAGATATTAATTCATGACTTTTAAAGGTTAGCTAAAAATGTTATAAGCAGTGTTGTTATCGTGTGCAACGATTGAACCCTAGCCCTGATTTTAATGTTATTGCCCTTTATGATGTAATTTGTACAAATAAGACTCCAAAGGGTTACCACCTGTCGTATTGTACGATCAAAGTCAATTTAAAACCGCAAAACGATTTAAAATGTAAACATCAAATACTGTAATTTATAAAAGCTCATAATGAAGATGCTACTGTTATGAAAGACCAAAAGACAGACATTTTCCCGCCTTTCCCTAAATCTCACCATTCTCTGTTTTCCAGAAGACCTCTTTAGTCTGATTACACTTGCTATTTCTGTCCCACAATGGGAGCTCTGTGTGTGTGTTGGGAAGGAGGGAGAGAGCGAGAGGGAACTGTGGGAGCCTATTGGGAATGGGACAGGACAATACCAACACTGTTCGTAAACTCTGAGGAGTGGGCCTCACACACACACGCGCGCACACACACAAACACACAAACACATAGTTCTTGAGTGGGCCACTTGTCGTAGCGCAGCCTGTTGATCATCTGCAGCCACAGAGAAAGACTCAGCTAAACAAAACTCGAGTCTTCAGAATTTCCTCCGGACCCACATTCCCTCGATGACTGATGTGACGAGACGACTGAGACAACATCAACAAGTTAGGAAGCGCCAGACATTTTCTGCTGACATTATTCATACACATTGATAAGGAGGTCAGTGGTTTAATCTGAGTTTGTCCATAAAACCTCTTTGGAGGCAACCCGATCATTTGAAGGGGTGTTCCATAGTTAAAATAGAAACCGGCTGATAAAGTAGTTGAAGGGGATGATAAGCGAAGAATTTCACATCCTTGAAAGGGCAGATAACAGTTTCACTATTAGGCTTCTCTTCATTCAAGAAACAATGTGATTTCTGTTCCGTTTCCTGTCTGTCTGGAGACGAACATTTTAAGAAAAGCAGTGTATTCCTGTGTAGTTACTGAGCTATAAAGCACCTTCAGCAGATGTTAAATGTGCTACATGAATAAACGTGTGCAATGAAAGTCCAACTCATCAATTGAATTGACGGCCGCAGGGAGACAGGCCCAGCTCACATTGGACGAGATAGATCGTCATTTACAAATCCCTCCATTAATTGGAAGTCGCTTTGGATAAAAGCGTCAGCTAAATGACATGTAATGTAATTTAATAGTAATCAACCATTCACACTCAGTTTTCAATTAACCTCAGCTTCATGTCTTTGTGGGAAGAAGCCGGACGCTGTGAGGTCAAAGTGCTAACCACTGTACCACCGTGCCATCTACATTCACGCTATATGTCCTAGAATATTAGAAAGAAACCAATCACATGAGGCAAGTTAATTATTTATAAACAGGGGCTACAACCTGTTCAACTTTATCATCGTTTTCACAGTTACAGACGTAGAACTATAAAATGATACTGCATTATGTTAAATGGCGTTGTTGTTACAGTAGAACAACACTATAAAAGTAGAAGTAAACAACAGTGCATCCTCTAAAATGTCCATAAAGTTTAATCATTACCTCTTTAAAACATTAACAAGAACTGAACATTAAAAACCTTCATAACGGTAGATTTTACCGTTCACGTTGTACCTAATAAACCGGGCAAATACTCTGCAAATGCAGGATTCATAAGTTAAATAATATATTCCATACAAATGTAATAATTTCTTCAATCAGTGGAAGCTCTCTTTATTTCAGGTAAGGTGGGGCCTGCTGTAGGAAACCCTGGTTTTTGGAAAAAATTCTCCCATAATTTTACACTCAAAGCTTAATGTAGAGACAAGCATCCATGTTGTGATAAATAACAACACAAAGAAAATTCTAATGAATCAAATCATGCACAAACAACGAACAAGAAACTTGCTGCAGGCTTCATGTGAACATTAACAGAGGAAATGTTTTTTTTTATCCTTCAGCTACGAGTTGCATTAACGTGATTTGATTGGTGGTTTAGATGATGACCTCTGGGTCACTAGGACAGTATGGAAACAGGCGGGAAAAGAGATAAAAATAAATAAAGCAGCAATACTCCCAGGACCTCGGTGTCGGGTCCCCGCTCAGATTATGCATATCTGCTCCATTTCCTCCAGCAAGCACAGACAGTAAGTAGGACAGTGGAGCATATTTCTCATTTCAAGACATATGCCCCCCGTTAGAATAAACAGCTCTATATTGCAGATATAAAACTGCCATCAACAGAAAAAGGAAACACAACCGCGTGCACCCAGAGCAAACCGCACATGTAATATCTGATGGGGAGGAGTGCTTTGGTAAATCACGCAATTGTATTCTAATAAGCTCCAGCGGCCGTTTCTTCTATCCCCAGGAGGTTTGAGTCTGAGCAAAGTTGGGAATATTGTAACAACAAGCTGAGGAACGCCCACGGCACATTCCTCCGAGGCCGCTGAGGACTTGGCTTTGAAAGCCTCTTAGAAATCTCAGCAGTCCGTCTTTCCCACAGAGAAAAAAATGCTGAAGACTTATGTTGGTGTCTGCAGACTGCCAACAAATATATAAACACTGATGGTAAGACAAAAGCCAGGAAAAAGGAACACACCCTCCATAAAGCTGATTTCAGACATGAACTGCACACTTGATTCTCGCGCATGTGAAAACACAAATGTCCAAGTGAGAGGCTCCAGACTTTCTCTGGAGTTTCTCCGACCAGTCCCCTAGTGAGAACTCCGGAGAATGTCCGAATGAGCTGATGTGATGTTTTTGAAAAAACAAAAAGAATACAAATATCTCCGCACACGTAGGAGACACCAAGATGTGGCAAAGGACTAACGCTGGTGTCAATGTTCTGTAAACAAAAACATGTGATCTCCTTAGCTATATACGTCATGTCCTGCCACAGCTCCAGAGATTTCTGTGTTGTTGAAGATGTGTCTGAGAAGAGAATCTCCTGCTGCCTTGCTAATGTGTGCAAGGCAAACTCCGGAGAAGGTCCGGAGCCAATTGTGCGGACATCCTTCGGAGTTCATGTCTGAAAACAGCTTTAAAACAACCACGTACCAGCAGGTACTTTTTAAGAGGAGGACTACATTTTCTTACTTTTGAGACCTTCCAATTTTTCAGCCAGGTCTTCTTCATCCCTGTATTTCTGGTCTTCCATGTATTCCTGCAGGAGGGAGAGGAGGATGAATAAAATGATCAGAAAAACAACTTTTACAGGCTTTAAATGAAACTGAAACTCCTTTAAACATCCTGAGCCCATTTCTTAATTTCCCGGAGGAATCCCAGCAGGCTCTACAGCATCAAAGAGGGAAGAGGCCCACACACAAATTACAGCTTTACAGACTTTAAGATGATAGTGTCCCGTCAAATGTGTCAAAATCTACTTGAGAGTGATGACTCATAATCTTATCATGTTCCCCCCCCCTGGACTGTAATTACTTATCAGAGTGATCATTAAGTGGAACACCTCACAAGGGTGCAAAGCAGTGGAAAGAGCCTGCAGGCGGGAGTTGTCCTGATGAAATTATAATGACGCAATCTGCCGTGATGGGATCCAGCTCCGGTCAGAACAGAGAGGGAGGTTTTCTCCACGCTGACCTCGGCGTCTCGGCCCGGCTCGTAATTAAGGGTGAAAAGGATAAACACAGCGGCCGGACGTGTATCAGGGACACCTGACTCACACTGCACATTCACTGCCTCAGCCTCTGCACGCACAGGAATGTCCTTTCCCCCCTCACTGTGTGTGTCCAAGAATGTGAGGAGGTTTGAACAAGTGCAGGGCCAAGTATTACAAAGCATGAACCCTCTGTCTGTATCAAAGAATATTTCAGAGGTCAAACATTGTTTATCCTCAGCTGAAGAGTCAGAGTTTGGACGTATTTTATGTGCAAAATTATTAATTATTCAGCAAAACAGCAATAAACATTGGAAAATGTATTAAATACATTTTCACCATCCATATTGATGTCTTCAGTTACATTTAGTTACATTAAACATTTCAGAAACTAACTTGGAAAAGGAAAGTGATAACGTTGCTGTATAACGTAACGAACATTGCAGTTCTCCAGTAGCAATGAACTAATGTATCTTTAGTTTTTGAGATCACGGGTTGACAACTTATACCACAAATAAACGTTCCCTTCATTACCTGCCTCGCCCCTGTCCATTTGTTTGTTTGTTTGTTTATTTACAAGATTACATAAAAACTACTCAACTGATTTCCATGAAATGTTGTGTAGGTGTGGGGCTATAGCACTGATGTAGTTTAATTCCTTGACACTTATTGGCTGGCATGACCACCAATAACAATACATCTGAAATGAGCCCAATAACACGCGATATATTGGTGAACTCTAGTACAGTTATCCGTGCAAACCAATTGTTTTTTCTCGCTAAATCAAGTAGTTGTTTGGTCCACAAAATGTGAAGACATTTTTAATCTCTTTCCACAGATTCTATATGTGAATGTGCAGGATATGGCGTCCAGGGACAAGATTTGGGGGTCAGAAGGCTTCTGGTTGTTGTTTCTAGTTTGACCAATCACAGTTAAACAGGCTTTGGTTGCCTGCAGGTAAACAGTCTGTGTGGAGAGCTAAAGATATCCACTGTCTGCACTGGAAGCCCCAACGTATTGGCCATTGCGCCCAGAGGCTAAATCTTCATCTGACGATAGCCGATGGGCTCCCAGGTCGGGAAATGGTGAACATGTGGTGTCCATCACAAATCACCGGAAAGGCCGAGCTGATGTTTAAAAGGATTCTATGATAGAAAATTCAGAAACTCTGACACATTTGTATAAGTGAAGCAGGAACCAGTGGGTTTTAGTCGTTTCTTGCTTGATCAAAATGTACTGCTGGTTACTCAGTGTTGAGGAATTTATGAGAAGAAATATCCATTGCTGAATAACCAGCCTCAGACACAAATCAGTGCTGGGATCCACAGCTTCATTCCCACTGGATCCACTGATGCAAACAGAAGAGATGACAACCCCCCCCTGCATTTCATCACAGTATGGCTGTTACTTTTAGCCCTATACCTCCCTAAAGGAATGTGGGAATCAGTTCTGTAAAAGCACGAATGAAAGATATCGACACAATGTGAATCTGAACGCGTGGAGCAGAGAGTGTTTTGGAAACGAGGCGTCACATGAGCTCCGGGCTGATCTCTTGCAGCGACCTGGTTTCCCATGTGGCCGCAGCGGGCAGCAGAGGCCAAGGGAGGGAAACACAGATTAGACACACAGACACGCACACACACACACGCACGCACATGGAGACATCCAGATCGTGTGTGGGAGCTGCTGCTGCGGAGTCATCTGACGGAACGCGGCCTGCTGTGAGACAAAGGGCTCATTCAGACACCTGTGATCTGAGGGGGGGCATCGTAAACACCAGTTAACCACTTTGACTCAGTTCATGCGTTTAGATGAGCTGCAGGTCAGTGTGATCAGAGAGGGGTGTGTGTATGTGTGGGTGACAGCAACAAGTCGTGACACGAGCCTGAGGGGGAAATCAATAAAAATGCACCAGGAGCATCACTGCAGTACACGTGTGCGTGTGAGTGTGAGGCATTTTGGGAAGCTGGTTAACCACAGCCCTGTTAAAGCACATACACCTGGCTGCAGTTAAAGGGTGAATCACTGATGCTGCGTTCACGAACAAGGCCAATGCCGAGTCAAGTGTGCTCCTGGGATTCAAATCCCCCCCCCGAGGAGGCGTTAGAGACGCTGGAGGCGGGTTAATGAAGTCGGTCTCCTACCTTGTTGATTTCCTCCAGCTTCTGCCTCTGCTGCTCCTTCAGCACTCCGAAGGTTTTCCCTCCTGGAAGAAAAAACAGTTATTTCAACACCCAGCTTGTTTACAGCGACACGAGCTTGTCTGAGCCTGGAGCCGCCGGTCGGCCTCTGATGCTCCATTGTACAGCCTCAGTTCTAAGCTAGCGGTGCTGCACGCAGCTAAATACACACTCAATGTTTGGTCTTCACCTTGGACGTTTTGACTGGCAGGCATTTTTCCGCGTTGTTTGAATCCAGGAAAATGAAAAAAATAAATATGTGTATCCGGGCCAGAGAGGCTGCCGCTGCCGGGCGATGCTCCTGTTCTCCGACACTGAGCGGACACAACGGGCCACGGCACCCGGGTCAAGACGGACACATTCACGAGAGGGACGTCCGCTCACCCCTTTCAAAATAAACGTTCTGATCCTGCCCAATTTGATCCATGGAGTGTGGGGGTGTGTTCATGAGGAAATGATGTAGCCTTTTTAATACTGGTTCAAATTAACATTAAATCTGAAGATGACAAAAAACGTACAGCTGCAACCATCTATTCTTTTACGAGCAATTCATTTGTGAATAAGTAAATAAAATTGCCAGAATGAACAAAGTCTAAGGTTAAATTCAACAGATTTGTTTTATCTAACCAACAAACAAGGGCTAAAAGTTCGTTGGCTTTACTGAGAACAGAAAAGTGGAAAATTCTTATTATGATGTTTGAGAGTACTATTTTGAAAATGTTCCTTGATAAATTACTGAGGCAATTGTTAAATTGTTTAAATTTTTGTTTTTGATCGACAAATCAAGATATATTTTCAACCCTAAAGAATAAGAGAGTATGTAGGTACGTGTCAGGCCAGAGCTTATGTATAAAAAGGTAATTATAAGGTTAGCTAATAATCTCTAAATGATGTAAGTGTGCTGATGTGATTATTTATTTAATGGTTGAGTTTGCACGAGAGTAGTTTTGTTTTAAGACTCTATCATTAGTTTTATGTCTGTCTTTACAAACCCTGGTTAAAATATAAGATCTGTGTTCAAATAACATGTTCTTACTTTTCCCTGGGATTTCCCGCTGAAATAAAAAATGTCTCTGATGTTCTGACAGGAATCTAACAATCCATAAAATGATTGGTTTGTGGATGCCACTTCCCTTTCAACAGCCTAACCTCACATTTTCTCTGCCTTGTTTTATTCTGATGATGCAGCCTGATCAACTATATTTATGTATTCTGTGTCATAAATGCTTTGTCAAGTCACAACCCAATATATTTTAAGCACTACAGTACCAATGATAATTTTGTTTCTTTCAGCAACATCTCCCCATTGTCATATGTTGTAGTATCATAACATGCATGCACATTTAAAATAAGTAACATATAGCTGCCATAATTTCAAAAATCTATAATATTCACATATTTTCCCACGACACGTTATAAACTCTTATTTTGAAATCCGAAACACCCTTATTCCGGTATTATTGTGTAGAAACATCAGTGAATGATGCTGATGGAATGAAGCATTTTTTACTCGCGGCTGCCATCTAGTGGTTTATAAGTAAACTGCACACATTGAGAGTGTGACTCAGAGATGAGTGGACAGAGTTAACAGAAGTTCGTTCTATGACAGAAAGGTCAACATGACTTATATATAATATATAGTATATTAGTATTAATGAAAGAAAAGATTCCAGTTACTTGAAGTTACGTTCAAATTTCATCAGTAACTCAGACAATATTGAATGAGACACACATTTTAAAGATTGTAGTTTTGTCTTTATTCAATTGTAACTTAACATGAAACACATACAGAACTATACACAGAAATAAATAGAATCAGTACTGTGCTTCTGGGGGTAAAGGGGTTAGAAGGGGATTCTGTTTTGAATGTCCTCCGTCCACTGCTCTGGACACAGCCTCGTCTTAGGGCCAGTATACATTCTCTTTTTATTGAATATGTCCACTCACTAATGTTCTGAACTCACCAGTTTTCCTGGACTTGTTGTGCAGAACTTTGCACACGTACCTCTGAAGCCACTTTTTAGCTAACATATTTCACTCCGAAATGAAAAGAACAAAACAATAAAAGGTCTTTATGCGTGCATTTTATTTATCAACCTATTTAGAAGACTCTTGTCCCAATACGTGCATTAAATTAACATTAAAATAATTTGTATTGATTATTTATCCACATAAATTCAAAAGCAGCTTCTCTATTCAAAATAGAGTACATATTTTGAATGCGGCTGTTGTGATATTACTACCACACCAACGTGAGTTTTTATGACAACTGAAGGCTGCCACTTGTTCTCTCTCATGTTTGGAAGGGGAGGGTGAGGGTGAGGGGTATTCAGCTGCAACGTGCAACTTCACCACTAGATGTCACTCAATTCTACACATTACATTCAAGCATGATTTCACTGTATTATATTAGTATTGATTTGAAGTTTGCTTCGATTACTTTGAAGAGTTTTTCATATGCAGTCCATTGTTTTTCAGGACGAGGCTCCAGAGTTTCTTTCCTCTCACTGACAATGTGTGCAGCCTGAAGTTCACAGACAAGAACCTGAAGGCTGTTTAGGTTGTTTGTATTTTTACTTTATTTTTTAAATCTTTTTCTTGTGAGGCACACATTTGTATCTCAGCCCTGCTCGCTCTCCATCACCCTTCTCGTTGGTCTGCTGTCGGAAAGTTCACCACCTGAGAGGAAGACTGAGGTGGAAGGTATGAAATCAATTCCTGTGTGAAAACAGTCATGATGAAGAACAGAGGGGGTGTCACACAGTGGACTGCAGGGGCTCCGAGCTGACACCGTAGGGACAGAGTTCGATGACTCACGGAGTTTTTGATTCTCTTCTTTATCGACATCTTGGGCGGATGTGGAATCGGCTGCTGTAAATGATAAATGTCAGTCGGGTGTTGATTGAGAATGTTGAATGTTGGACAGAATAGAAAGTGTCACAGGCCAGATGATTATCAGATAATCAATCGTCAATCAAGTTTGTCAAATCAACCGACATTTTATCACTTCACTTGTTTACATTTTTCTTTTTATGTTGCTCTCAGCCTGAAGGCCAATTTCCTGAGATGATAAATGGCAATTTTAGCTTTATGAATTATGAACGACAAACGTAAGATGGAGAAAATGATGAAACACGGCTGTGTTTTCATACTACGAGTGTTCTGATCAAATCAGCTTCAAATTACTCAATAATTCATCACTCCATTTTCTTCCATTAAACACGTTTCACTGCTCTATTTTTCAATTCACACACATTTTATCACATCGATTCTAATCGGTTAGTTTTTGTTACTTCCACAACACATCTTTTTCTCATACAAATCCAGGGATCAAGGTTTGGTGCACATGGTTTTGGTTCAGCCACAGAGACCAGACAGTCACCAGTCATGTGCAGCCTCAGGTTCAGATCTGTGGAGACTCTATCTTTGCTGTCAGGACTCCCCATCTTGGGAATGACTGAGGTCAAGCCAAATCAATATAGTGCTTTGATTCACTATTTAAAAGATATTTTCAATTATTAAATTTAATGAATGATGCTTGATATGTTGGTTTTGTTCTACTGTTTCAAGTGTTATTTATTCATTTATTTTGAAGTCCAAACCTTGCCAAAATTCCATACAAAAATTCTGAATGACACTCAGTACAGCACATACCTCAGTCAAGGCCCACATGGAAATTCATTAGAACCTGATATTTATTAAGATCTGCACCAAATTTCACACATTCATAAATATCAGTCCCCTAAACATGCAACATTTTTCATCAAGATACATAAATTATTCTCTGAAAGATCAAGGAAAATTATGAAAAATGCTGTATCTTGCTGTTGCATCCAGAGTAAGGTGAGGACCCAAATGCGGAATCTTAATAAAAAGCAAAGTCAAAGTCCGAAAACTCAAAAACGTGCAAAGCAGCAAAACCAAGCTTCAAAGAAATCAAAGGAAAACTCAAACCAGAAGCACAAGGGATAATAAAAGAAAGTGAAGCACAGAAGGAGACAGGGCTGACTGAACTGTGACACATGAGAACAGGTGCAGGCAAACACAGGAGCAGGAAGTCAAACAAAGACAGGACGAAAAGTGAGAGAGAGACACAAGGAAAGAAGTTTAAAAGTTTAAAAACAGGAAATACTGAAACCGGGATGAATCCAAGCTCCATAACATAAAAATAAAAATGTCCATAGTACAGAATGATTCACAAAGGTAAACCAATAATCCATCAAAAAGTCAGGATACAAGGAGTCTCTTAAAAAGTTCAAAACGGGGCAGAATTCCGACACTTGTTATGTTAAAGAAAGTGAAAAAAAAAATCTTTTGTCCAGATCTGTACCAAAACAGAATCTTAGCCCAAGCATCATCCCTCCAACAAGTTTAAACGTAATCTAAAAAGCAACAACCAACAAACAGACAGGAGTGAAAACACAAGCTGTCATTCCCACACACTCACTGTCAGGTCACAGCTGAAATACAACAGCAACACCCGACTGCATCACATTATATAGTGAGACTCCACTCTGGGAGTTTTTTTTACATTTGTTAATTCAGTGTCAGATCGTTGGGATGCTTGGCTTTAAATAAATTATGACCTGCTTAGTCGACACTGATATGAAATAAAACAGACAGCGAAGCACTTTCAAATTAAAATATGTGGCCCGCCCAGTCGTTTTCCACTTGTGTCATGTTTCCGGTGATGATTAGAAATGCGCGGCCTGCGGATGCATTTAAATATTTTATAGTACATGTTGCCGACACGCGGACTTGTCACGCAAGCATCTCCACGGTATCCTGCTCATACTTTGCTCTCTGGAAAGAACAATATTGATCTCAGTGAGAACCAACACATGTATCTGAGTTATTTGTTGATGAGGTTTAGGAATCTCCAGCAGTTGAACCTGCGACAACTTTCAGGACTAAATGTTTGGAAAAGCTAGCGGCGAACAAGTAATTCAAACTCTCTCTATACCTTTATTTATAGATGGTTATGAGACTTTCCACCTTAGATAAGAAAAAAACAACACTTCAGTTGGACAGAATTCAAATTGAATGTAATATTTCAGCTATTTAAGACTGTTTGAGATCTACAAGTAAAACCAACCAGTCAACAAGTCAATCTTAAGGTGACAGGGCAATTCCACGAGCTCCCAGACGTATGGCAGCCCCTAAAACAACTGGAGCTGCTCTGATAGTAAGATTTTTTTTGCATTGTTAGCCAACAAATAGATTCAAATATATGTTCAAACACAGTGAAAAGGGACATTTTCAGGATATGTCCCCTTTAGATACATTTGAAATACCAAACACAGGTGATAGGCTGTTACAGTAATGTTAATTCTCATCAAGTTTTTGTAAATCTGGTTCAAAAGCTTCATGTATTAATCCAAAGTAAAGCACAACTTCTGTCAAACTTTATCATCATTACAATAAACCTAAAAAAAGCTTCATAAACATCATGTTCCAGTCTGCAAAAAGATTCAAGAGGTAAATAACTGAAAAAGAGGAAACATCTCATTCTTTTTAACAACAGTATATGGACGTTACTAAAAAGCACTTACTGTGTCGAACAAAGCCTTAAAACACACGGCTCACTCCTCTGTCTAATGACCTCCATTGTTGTCCAACCATTTAAACCGTGTCCTCTATTGAAACAACACTAATCAGATTTTGTATGTCACTGGAAAAAGTGACAAAATAAGTGCAGATAGTACAGAGGCTACATGCGACCTGTTTTCTGAGTGCGCTGTTGATGGACAATAATCTCCCACAATTCAGCTCACAAAGGAAATGTAGGAGCTGCTCACAGCTGGAAACATTTCCGACAATTTGCTGCTGCTGCTGTGACAGCTTCAGAGAGGTCCTAGAAATAGCTCAAAGAAATT
Organism: Hippoglossus stenolepis; assembly: GCF_022539355.2. Taxonomy (NCBI): domain Eukaryota; kingdom Metazoa; phylum Chordata; class Actinopteri; order Pleuronectiformes; family Pleuronectidae; genus Hippoglossus; species Hippoglossus stenolepis. Next base: position 14,548,671 of record NC_061500.1, read on the forward strand.
GAGGCCGGAGACATTTTATTTTCTCATTGTTACGCTCGATAGGGAACTGCGATTCAAACGTCATTTTCATGTATAACGGCTAAATCTGTTTAATATGGAGATTAGTGTAGCACTTTCTATGTAGAATTTGAATGTGGGATCAATTTGCGACATGCTTACGAAAGCGCTACGGTTTAATATGCTAACATTTTGTATAATTACAGTAGTATTTTCCATGTTCAACATTATAGTTTTGCATCTTTACATTTGCATTTAAATCTAACAGTATGTATGTAAGCAAATTTGAAAGATTTACATTCTCAGTTGGAGCAGGTTGAGCGAGTGCCGCCAACAGCACAGCTAAGTAAATACCAAGAGAAAGTGCTTTGTGGTTTTTGCACCAGATTTGTTGACTATAAGAAAACACAGAAGTAGAGTAGAGCACATACCCCCAACAGTCCCCTTAAATTCTATCAAGCTGCACCAAATTGCACACGCTCATAGATATCAGTCCAGTTGATGTGCTAAATTTGTTTTATCAGGATCCAGGAAACAGTGATTCTTGTCTTGAGGTGACAGTAATAACCACTGATCTGCCAGTGATGTGCAAATGGTGTGGAATTATCCAAACAAACAGTTGCTGTAACATCTGAAAACAAGACCCATGCAGTATAATTCAAACTCCAGACTCCAACAAGAGAATACAAGGAGTTGGATATTAAACCTGGATCCTGAGAAATTAGGGAAAATGTTAATAAAAAAAAAAAACACTAACATAATCTCGCAATGTAAATAAAGTGATCTGAGATAAAAAAAATCCCAGATCCAGATCTGCACCAACATTATCTGAGTTCTTCTGTGTCCTATGCCACATCCTTCCAAGAAGTTTCGTCCTAATCCGTCCAGTAGTTTTTTACATAATCCTGCAAACTAACAGACTAACAGGGGGACATACCCTCCTCGCTGGAGGACTTATTAGGACTTCACAGAGTGAGACATGCTCCATCATTGGTGACTTTCAGTTCACATGGCCCCGGTTGTTGTTTATGTTGAACGTCCCCTGAGATCCCCGGGGTCAACAGCGAACATCTGGTGGTTGAAGGAGTCAAAGGTGACTGAGTGCGAGAGCCGAGGAGAATCAAAGAGCTCAAGCAGTGAGGAGAGACGGATCGGAGGGACTGGCTCCGACAGGCGTTAGCACGAGGAGTAATGAGAAAGTGTATTTGTGTCTTCAAATGTTCCAAAAGAAAATCTGCAAATTGATGTTCAGGACGATCTGACTCGTTGATCTGACCGCAAGGTGGAGGAGGGGGGAGGGTGAGGAGGGCAGGCGGCACGTATGATGAAGACGGAAATGAGCTTCCAGGCGACAGAAATGTTAATGCAGAATTCCACGGATTGGAGAAATTTAGGCTGCCCGTGAATTGGGTCAAGGGTCAAAGGGTAATTGCATCCTCGGAGGGTGTCAAACTTCTTCTCAGGGTAGAAGACAGTGAAGAGGGATGAATGGCTTCGGGGAGCTGAGGTGAGGAAAAGGTTTCAGTGTGAATCTAGAGGGAATGTGGTGGAGAAAGTGAGACGGGGAACAGGAGGGAGGGATAGTGTGCGTTTCACTGAGTTCTGATGAGGGGAGACATTAGCAGGGCGGCAGAGAGCAGAATGAGGACAGTGTCCAGCACGTGCATGACACAAAAACCAAGGAAACAGGGCTATTTCGTTGATTATTATATGTTATCATTATTATGTATTACTTTATAAATATATATCTGTTTGTATTATATATAGAGCATAAATAAAGTAAACCACCAAACCACATATATCAAGTCTCGGGGATGCATTGGCAGATGGAAGCAATTTAAAACAGAGTTTTTTTGTTTTTTTATACCTCGTTTCCACCCCTGTGTGTATGTTTGTTTGTTTGTTTATGAGCAAGATTATAGAAACTACAGGACAGATCACCATGATACTTGGTGGAAGTGATGCGGTGTGAGCCGGGATAGGTTCCATTCAATATTGGTGAAGATCTGGATGAGATAGCGGACGCAAGACTTCCTTTTTCATTTTCTTTAATAACGTGAGATAAGGTGTTTTGATTTCTGAGTGTGTGAAATTTAGAGTGGGTTTTACATTAGTAAGTATTACATTAGTAAAGCTTAAAACGTACTTTCATCCGACCACATTCCCTGATTTAACCTTATTGTGACGGGTGATCATGCTTGAATTTCTGACACATGTTTAGCATCTTTTAGTCTTTTATTCTTTTAGGACAGTTTAATGATATTGTTTTTCAACATATTCATTGATTTCCCAGAGAATAACTCATGGATCTTAATGACAGAAAATCAGACAAATTTAGGGGACTGATATTTATGAGTGTTTGCTGTTTGGTGTAGATCGTGATAGAGAAATCTGGGTACAGTGAATTTAAAAGTGGTTTCATAAGGGGACCGCTGGTATATCGATGCTCAAACACACCACATGAGGGCAGCATTGATTCACACTGCTGTTGCCCGTGTAAAAGTGGGGCTGTGTTCACGCTCCCCTGCAGTGATTTGTTTCAAATGTAAAGGAAATGAGACACCAAAAATATTGCAATAGACGCCGACATTACGGTAAAATAGGAATCATGATAACACAGAGGAATAAAGATGAGCAATTCAAACCTGTTTCTATGCGGGAAAAAAACATATTGATGCAAACTTAAACATCCAAGCTCCAGTCCCTTATCTATCACACAGGTCTACAGTGGCAGCCCGGTAGATGAATGTGCAGTTACATATGCTGGATGCTGAATACAGGGGAGGTGGAGAGACAGTGGAATTAGCATCCCGAGTTATTCATAAGGAGCGTAAAGGCCAGCTAAATCTGCGGGAGTCAGCGAGTCGTCTGCTAAGCACATATACTTCATGGAGGGAGCGACTTAGTTTGCTAAGTTTCATGCTGAGCTGCTGAGATGAATGTCAGGGGGGTACACTTTAAATTCTGCCCTAAATCATATACACGGAAATCCACATGGAGCCTATGACACTGTGGCAAAAAAAACCCTCTGCGATAATAATCTTCCTCCCACTGAACCTGTGTAGCAGAAAGATTAGTTTTCGACTGCACTTTAAGGTTCTCTGAGATAATCTGGCTGTATTTATGTTCCACAGCTCATCTGCTGGAGGACTTAGTGTTGAAGTAAGATGTGGAAACTTCACATGTTGGTCCTTAAAGGTCCTGTGTGTATCAATGAGCGGGATTTATCGGCAGGAATTTAATATAATATTCATATGTATGTTTTTATTAGTTGATAATCAAACGGAAATGAGAGTTGTTTTGTTTTCATTACCTTAAAATGAGCCCTTCATCTTTAACACACAGCTCCACTACGTCCTCCATGTTGCACCTCCATGTTTCTACAGTGGCCCCGGAAGGGACAAACCAAATACTGGCTCTACAGATGACGTTTCGCATTTTTTAACGTAAGGAATCAGATGCAATGTACAACTTTACCTCTAGGTGTCACCAAATGCTACACACAGGACCTTTAAATTATTAATACTACTTCCTAAACGCCTGTTAAACTTCAGGGTAACGCTCTCATATTAACTCGTGCTATCAAAAATGACTGGTTTGATTGACTTTAATTACACAAAGCAGATAACTAGGCTAATTAACTTAATATCATGTTAAATAATTACAATTATAATGTACATTGATGACATGAAATAACACAGAAAATGTACTTAATTTGTTCTAAATTAACTATGACACAATGACTGATGCACTGCTTAAAAAGTTATTAGTGTTAACAATAATATAATAGATCACTTTATATCCCTCATCATCATATAATCATTTTGCATAGTCGAAGCATGGAAATAATTAAAATATTGCTAATGATGTTTTTATCACTTATTAAACTAAGCTGGCAATTGTGCCGTTATTAATTAACCTCTCGATCCATCACATTCATTTTGTTAATGTTCGTCCAGGTAAAGGCAATAAAAGCAAAAAGCGGAACAGTCCTGAAAACCTCAATATGTCAGCAACAAAATACAAACTGTTTATTCTGGTTCAACATAATTTATGTGTTAATTTAATTTAATTTCCCACATGCTTCCACACACATCACTGAATATTTGATCATTACAAGGTGACTACTAGCGATTCAGACACTTTTAGGAACATATGGACGGATGAGGAGTGGTGTGATAAGGCAGCAGCTGGACCCGACGTCTTTTTGTACGACGGGACCAATCCAGCAGAGTGATATCAGCCGCCCTCCTGGAAGAATCTTCCCTTTTATCTGCTTACGTGCGCAATCTTTTGGTGGCTTCTGAGAGCCTGTGACTGGAGGTGATTGTCAAACCTGAAGATTAACCTGCAGACGGAGAGTTTGACTTTGTGCCTCGGCCCCCTGCGCATCCCCACGCTCTCCTGCAAAGTTTGTTTTACTGCGGCCGATGCCTTAAACCGAGGTCAGAGTTGTGATCCCCTTCTCCATCGCCAGTGAATAAACTGTTTTTTTGTTTTTGTTCAGACGCTTCTTGAATTGCAACCTTATTGTGACCCTGGGAGCAGTGTTTTCGGGAACAGGAGCTCCTGTTAGGGACACCTGAGGTGAGCTGGTATCAGATAAGGAGTTATTTAAGAGGACTGTGCCCAGAATAAACACACCAGGGGCCATTTTTGGAGCCGGGGTAGCGAACGGTGCTCTGACTGAGGCTGGTGACCCCTGTGGCGTGATCGGACACAGCGGTGTAGTGGTGCCTGGAGAAATGGGTTTGCTTTGAATCTATGCCACAGATTTTTTTTTAAGGGGCCCGTCCAGCAAAGCATAAACGTCACGTGTTATAAACAGTAATATGTAGGACGACTCATGATGACAAACTACATGATAATAGACATTGAATAAAACATATACCTTAGTCCTTCCACACAGGAAAATGTAACAATTATTGTCTCATCTTGCAAGTAATCTGAGGGCCAGTAGTTTCTTTTGTTAACTGTCACCTGGAACCGCTGATTTGTAAGAAATAGTACGGGCCAGAGTGTGCCATCGTTATATAATGAACATTATTTGTCAAGTGGCAGTTTGCAAAAATTACTGTATAAATAATACAGTTTGCAAATATTACATATATTACTATATTTCCGTCAACCAGGAGGTCAAGTGACGGGCAGGTGATATTTTCTCTCAGGAAGACAAAGAGGTATGACCTGCCCTACTCTGCCTCTGATTGGCTTACTCTGATATTATAACTGTCCTAACTGACCAATTAACACTCCTCAAACCTAAACAGACCAACAAAGGCAACGAGTACTAGCCAATCAGAGCGGTCATGCTTTCGCTATTGTAGGAAAAAAAATCTCGCAGTTCACTACTCAATGATTTGCATCAGAGGTGATTTGCAAGTGGGTGTACGCTATGTGTGAAAAATAAGTAAACACCATAAACCCGCGTATACTCTGCACAACACCACTGATTGGACATATTGTTGGAGCAAAATCTTCACCACTGTTGACACATTATCTTTGATTCATGCTCAGATCCGAGCATTTGTCGAATTTGTGACCTTGATTTTTCACTCTTCGCTAATATTACCATTGTAATGTTCCAGTCCTGAGTGAGCTGTCACCCGCGTGAGTAACAGCCACGCCGACCTTGTCTGAGTTTATTCATCAAGTCTCATGAGAGGTGCAGTTTGACAATGACTGAAAAACGCATTAAAAAGGAAAAGTTGACAATGGCAGTCAAACCTTGAATGTAGTTTTTTATTGCAGTTCTTTCGGAAGATTATGTCTGTGTACATGTGTGCACTTGAAAATGTCACCGTACCAAGATCACAAAGCAAAGTCTGAGCTCCAGCTATCATCCCTCTTAAATCTGTTCATTCTTTATGAACCTTTTTTAGCCTTAGTGACGTTGTCCTCCTGTTCTACCAGGATCTGGATATTCAGCCCGCAGAAAGACAATAATCTGAACCTTTGAGGGGCCTCGAGGATCCAGAACATTTTCTTCTTCACATCTGGATAGTGGGAGGAAGTGGAGACTTGTCCATCTTTACATGCAGTCTATGCTTTACACGCACATGTAGCTTTTGCCTCTGTGTTTCAGCATTATATCATGTAGGTAGCCGTCCAGTTCATATTTATGGATCCTTTTTTTACAAGATTCTTATTTAAAAACATCTCCAGGAGTGTTTTCAATCAACTCACGGCGCAAACATCATGGCAGGATGCAGCTGAAAGTTGTAGAAAGTTGTAGGAGCAGAAACAGCAGGGAGGTAATTGTGCTCTCGTCCAAAGAAACACTGAGCTCTAATGTCAAACACCATCATTCCTCAGAAATACCTTTTATCTATTCAACCATTTCACTTGATAATTGTCAGTGGATTACAGTAAATATGGACTTTGACCTAAAGATGAAGCAGCAGCAGCAGCAGCAGCAGCAGCAGCAGCAGCAGCAGCCCACCGCTCTAAGCATCCAACAGTAACTTCAACGCAGCGAGGATCTTCCTCGGTTGTCTGCAGGTGACCTGAGGAGATCTTTTGAGGTTGTGTGGTGATAGATTCTCTGGAGCGGAGGAGACACAGACCTCTGTTCATTTACAAGTAAATATATTTTCCAGGGATTCATAGAAGGGGGCAAAATCTCAGCTCCAGATCAAGCATGTCAGTGGTCGTGAGCATCAAACACTGGCCGGATAAATATTTAATGTAGCGTAGTGTTAGAAGTGCCTGCACATTCACTTGGGTTTCACCATCTAATGCTATTGCTATTTATTTACATGATACAAAACAATTAGAACATTTTCTGATACTTCTCCTTGCTCATTTTAATTTTTTTTTCCTGTAAAGTGCAAATAATAATTACCCAATGCCTCCATGTTCACAGACTGGCCTATAAACTAACGCATTTAGAAGAATTCAAGTAAGTATTAATGCACCTTCCTTCCTTCCCACATTATCATATCTTTTTTTATGTATTCTGTATTTTCTCTCCAAGATTATTAATACGATTATTTTGTAAGATTATTGTTGTACTGATGTGGTTATTGTTGGTAAAACATTATTATCATAGTGGTTAGATTATGATTATCATTAAAAGTAATCATCACGCACACGCACACGCACACACACACACACACACACACACAGCTTTGCGATTTCATCCTGTTAACTGGCCTGTATTCTTTGCTCTTGTCCCCCTTGTGTTGTTCTGTCAGTGTCTTGTCTTGCAAACCTAAATAAGAATAATAAAAAAAAAAAAGAATCCAAGGTTTTATCTTGACAACAGAGAAATGGAGAAATTACAGTTGCGGCATTTGCATCATTCCCCATGATTGTGCTTTCGAATAGACCTTTTACAGCTGGTGATGAGCGAGGCTGGATATTTAGTAGAAGATATTGAAAAGGTGATGACAGCAGGCAGCAGACAGTAGGTCCTGTTAAGCTCTCGTATTGGTGGAAAATGAAATTATTCTGTGCAAAAATACAGACAGCGACTTGTCTCCTTCTTTTTTTCCCCCTCTGAGTAAATGTTCGTCTCCCTCTGCAGTCTCCTGCTCCTCCTCAGTCTGTATCCAGGAAAGCCTGGATGAGCCGGCGTAGTGTCTGTGTCCAGGTGTCAGCGGTGCACTCTCACCGTGAGAAGGCTGAGAGCAGGGAGGGGATTAGCGAGAAGTGGTGTTTGAAGTGGGTGTAACACTCTGTTCACCTCGCGTGTATCTTTTTCGTCAGTTTCCCTGGCGTCCTCAAGCAGCTGGAGACAGAGGCGTGTCGGGTTCACGGCAGGGAGCTGAGATTATTCCCAATTCAAAGCATTAGAGGACCTTATTTCCACTGTGTAATGAAAGACACAAAGAATTCAGCTCACATATTGCAGGTACATTCATTGCTTTATTTTGTAGACCTTCTGGAGAACTGTATTTACACTGAGACTAACTTAATTTGCTAAATTGTTATAATTGTAAACCTGGATTTATATGCAGCGGCGAATGCAACACTGATTAGTATTTAAATTGTGTATCTAGTCCAATATTTTCTCTCAGTTAAAATCTACTTTGGTTTCCACCAGCTCTGGGTCTTTAGCTCCACTATGTTAATGATTATGTCTGTCTGTGGTTTGGTGCTTTTTTAAAGGTTTTTAGAGCTTTTTCTCTGAACAAAGCTTCCTGCTGTGACCAAGTTCACATAGTGTGAACCCTATGGTTCCATCCATCCATCCATTATCTGTAACACTGTGAGGGGGGGGGCTGGAGCCAATCTCAGCTGGACAGGTTGCCGGGGGACCACGGGGCCGAAGTGTCTGCATGGTTGATACAAGGAAGTAAAAGTTTTTCACATTGACAACATGCAAACTCCACATAGAAAGACCACAGATGAACATGTGAGTTCCACCTTAAGTAGAGAAGAGTGTAAAACCAAAATATCCATCCATTCCTACCCTTTATTCAAGCTTGGTCAGCTGACGTAGCCCACCAGGGTATTCTAGACATCCCAGGAGCCTGGACATGCTTTGTTTCAGATATGCCTTGAATGCAGATCCTCCGAATTCTCTCTGGAGGAGGTGCATGTTTGAACACAAATGTCGGAAATGTACGCAAAAATGAAAAAAAACTAAACTAAAAGAAAACAAATATCTCCCTGACGTAAAAAGCGATTACACACACGTAGAAGACACTGAAGAAGATGTCAGGCGAGTTCGTGGTGATAAGAGGCGACGACGATGTCATGGTGCTGTAATCATGATCACGTTATCTCGGCAGCGGGGGTTGATATGTCGCTTCCTGCCTCTGTCTGCTGCACCCGGCTGCTCCACCTCTCGCCTGAATAATACAAAGGATTTGATGCTGTTGTGAACGCGTCTGTGCAGGAAAACCTCCCGCTGTGTTGTGCATGTGTGAAAGGCAAACTCTGAGTAAACTCTGCAGCCAATTCTCCGGATTTTAACCGCAGGTCATGTGTGAAAACGACTGACCCCCCCCTCTAACTGCACACACTGAGTAGGCCAGCCTAAAAGGATGGAGGGAGGGTGGATTCAACAGCTAGATCACGTATAACTGAGCGAAAAACTTAACTCATAACTCAAAGCAACGTTCCGCTACACAAAATCGCTTAAATTGAATGATTACATTACTTTGCAGCCTCGTGAATAACATAAATACAGGTGATGGAAGATTATTTCTATTTCTCCCTTCATGTAGTAAATGATAAAAGTATTTCCAGAATCAAATAAAGAAGGCAGCGTGCAAAGCGTCCTCCATCACAATGAAGCACTGCTACAAACATATATATTGGCTGTGTGGCGCGGGCCTCCACGGCTCCATGCGGGCGGTTTTTTTCTCCAAGTCGAGTTATTGAGGCTGTACAAGTTCCCCTGATGGCAATAAGCGCTAGATAATGTAAACTGCACTTACCTGTCTGGGAGAAAAATAACCCGGCTTCAGTTTCCATTCCTCCTGTCTCCGTCTCAGGCTTCTCTCTCTCTCTCTCTCTCTCTCTCTCTCTCTCTTTCAGCAGGAACCTCCAGAAGTTATACGTTTATGAGCCGACTCTATCATCGCCAATTTGCGAAGCGTGATGGAGATATTATTTGGGGACTCGGAAACCGAACGTCGCTCCATCATATTTTGCATTGCACACCTGTCCCTGGGATGGCTCGCTGAGATAGTCTTGAGGTGGCGGGGAACTTTATGACCCAGTAAAATATACAGAGCTTAAAAGGTAAAGAAAAGAAAAATCACTCCGTTTCCTCAAAAGTTCCAGTCTTTCATCTCTATTTCTCTTTCTTTAGATCTCTTTTCTAAGTCAGAGCCCAAATGTTCTGCACGGCTCCAGAGCCCTATAAGCTTTATTTGGAAAAGATTTGGGCCTGAAGTACAGCACTGAGTCATACCCTCTCCCCATGGCGTCTCATGACTCGCTGAAGACTGTGGACTCTGGTTATTGCGCCACTTCATTGTGTCTGACTGTTCTGGCCAATTTTGACACATGGAAATGCGTGGTCGTTTTCAGATAATTTTCTGTTCCAGCAGAGAACTCCTGATGTTTCTCTTTGTCCACCACCTGAGCAGCAGCAGCCACATCACCTCATTTTAGGACAGAGTTCATTTTATACACGCCTACACTGAGTTTCATTCTCAAAAAGAATAAACCTTTCTTTTGTTATTAAATGAAACAAGAACGATACTTTCAGGACATTTGACTTTTGAATGACAAGCACAGAGACCTCAAGTCTCCTGAATGAGGAACGAACAAATAGAACTCAACTCACTGACTAACTAAATGTATTTTGAAAAGTAGACTGGCACATTCGCCAAGGCCCAAAAGTATTCCTGGTTTTATTCATCAGGACCTCTGCATTATTTCTTAAGAAATTAACAAAAATGTCAAAAACAACTTTACAATGTTAAAGAAAGCGAAGAATATACCTGTATCTACAACCTTACCCGAATCTGCTGGGGTCCTCTTTGGTTCATACTTCACCCTTCCATAAGTTTAAACAAAATCGCGTGATCCTCCAGACAAAAAGCAAAGAAAACACAACTTCCTACATGGTAATCACTACGTGGTATGGCACCAGTGTACATATGCAGCATGCTTTGCCAGGCTCTAAACCATTTTCAAGCTCTGTGGGTGTACAAATGTTAACACAACATGTTTAATCACACATAAGTGAAAGACGTTGTATTAAAAAAGGGATTGCTTTTGGAAAACACGACAATGTGTAGCACATTCAGAATCAATATTTCACAGTGTACTCTTAATGTTAATTAAAAAAAAATATTTGAAGTACTAAAAAGGTATTTACTGTAAGAAAATTAGTAGAATAAAAATTAAGCCCACAATGATATAATTTATCTGGGGAGTTTTAATAGCAGGAATTAAAATGAAAAACAGGTACTTAAATGAACCAGATGTTCAATAACATAATAAATAAAAACAATTTGTTACATCGAATTAGTTTTTTCCAATTAATTGTGTTCATTAGTCTCTAAGATAAGAAAAGTAAATATTGGGCCAACACATTAATATCAATGTGCCTGCTGGATATAAATAATAACTATAAGTTATGATTACTGCTATGTGGATTTCTCAGGGTAATGTTGAGTCAGAGTTGTGTGTTTACTTTCTTGCCTGCAAGTGCACAAGATATCATTTAGCAACAGGCTGAAGTGCATCAACTGTGTCACGCAAGGCAAATTATTAGTCATCTTCCCCATCAATCAACCGTCTTTAATATCCTGATTCATTCACCAGCTATTTTTAGCATATTCGCTGCAGTGAAGAGACACATCAGCATTCAGCAAAACCATAGATTCCATAGTTAATTTGTTTTCTGTCGGAGCTTAAGATTTCCCAACGGGACCCAGGGTTTATCTTCCTCAGTGGGAAATGCAACAGGACTTGAGGCGTAAGGTGTGATTATAAATGAGGTTACAATTATTTCATCATGCAACAAAACCGTTTTTCTTTATGGGTTTATGTCGAATGACTCCACCTGTTGCAATGCTGACAGCAGATTATCACTCTGTCCTCGGTCTGACTTCTCCGTGACAACTTATATAAACTGAATTATACATATTCATAGTAACCGAGGCTGCTGCTGGATATTTGGGGGGGGGGGCCTGAGTGGAAGTGCTTTGTGCTGCCTCCACCACTCACACATATATTAAGCAGTGCAGATGTACACATTCTTTTTCAACGTCAATGTTACAAATCTGAAAACCAGAACTATAAGATAACACATATTACACTAACTGGATCTAGTGAATTTAAATGTGGTTTCATAGGCAGACTGTTAGGACTTCTACTACTCTTCTACGATAAGAACGTACATGTGTAGGATTGTTCAGCCTTATAATTGAACAACATTTAATTTGTCTTTAAATGCTACTACTGTAAAACAAACATGCAAAAACCAAATATGCAATATTCTATAATATTCTATACAGGAATCACTCTGTACCAAAGTTATTTAAGCCTTATAGAATCTATAACCATGTGCTGATAGAAACATGTATAGAATCCTTTTGAAAGACCCAGCAGATAGGTGATAATAACGTAGGTGTGTGATGCTGAGAGAGAGAGAGAGAGAGATCGTAGGTTTTTCAGTAATGAGACAGAACAGACTCACAAACAGGAAAAGGAGCTGCGGGAATCAGAAACACCATATCTACACCATAATGATAAATGAAAAGTGTATATTTGCATATCCCTCTGCAGTCGTCTGCGCAGGGTTTGTTTGAATCGGTGGTCTCTGACATATTTATGAGTCAACTGACATTTATCTCCCTCCCCCCCGTCATGAGCCCGTTTCTTCTGCACACCGTACTTGCAGCGCGCCCTGGCCCCCTCGCTCGATACCAAAAGCAAACAGAAGAGATGAGGAAGACGGCAGCTCTCGGGTTGTATTTTTTTTCTGACAGCGCGCGGGGCAAAGAAAGGGTTTGAGCTGGAAAAAGTGAGAATGTTTTTTTTTGTTTTTTCAGGGGTGGTGTAGGGAGGGGGTGGGGGGTGTTCCCTTTCCTGAACTCATTTGACGACTGGCTGTGAAGTGGGGTGAGAGGCGCAGTAGGGAGGGTGTCAGTAACTATCTTTGATGTTCAGGATTTGCACTCGTGTTGCCTGCTCTGACCATGTCAGCCATCTGCGCTCCGTGCTGCTTTTTTGTGGGTTTATTGGCTTTTCGTGGGTTTTCAAGCAGCTAATTTGACATTGATGTGTTTTTCTTAAAGGAATGTGTGTCCAGTACATTCCAAGAGGTGAATGTGAAGGTAGATGTCAAAGCGGATCTAATAGTTATTTGAAGGGTAAGAGGTTAGTGGATAGAGCTGTGTTTGCCAAGTTGCTCCTCATCCTAAAAGGCTTTTTCATTTGTAAAGTTAAAAGAGAAGCTTGTTGATCTTTCCTCGGAGTTTGTCTTTCACACATGAGCAACACAGCAGGAGATTCTCTGATCTGTAAAATTATGGACTAACTCAAATATTGGGTTTGACTTCACTTCTAAATGGGCTCAGCAAACTATTGGTTGCAAAATGAATTGTTATAAATTATACATCTATTATCAGAAAATGTCCTCTGTCCGAAACTAGTAAAACAGGAGGTTGATGGAAGAAACAGAGGAAGGGTGGTGAGGGGTGGTTCAGGCCAATAATCAAAAACCAAACAGAAGCCTTTATCCCAGAAAAAACAAGACATGGGAAATATGCTTTATAGAAATTATATATATGTACATTGTCAGTTACTTAACAATGTATAAAATTAATAGTGACAAAGAAAAACCTTATCCTTCACATATATGTAAAGGTACACAATTCATTTCACAAGGAGCTACCCATTCTTTACCTTTACTTATTTCAACATAGATTTAGTTTTCAGGCATATTGAAATTTGAGAAAACAAAACATCAATGTCACCAACTAAAATCTTGCGTCATGAAAATATCAGAATTTCACATCTTCTGCATTGATACTAAAATATTTTCTGGTGTTTAGAACAGGGTAATAACACTTTGCTTATTAAAGAAGAAAGGTGAAAGATGAGTTACTCTCCATCACTTGATAGCACTCACTTGATGTCTCGGTTGGTGGTGGGGTAATCCCTCATCGGGGTCATCAGGTGGGTCCCCTACTCCTCTGGTGGTTCCACCTCTGCTCCTCTGTGACATCTTACCTCCTGGGGGAGCACCCGTCTGCTCTAACCCTTTCCCATGAACTAAACATTACCCAATTGCCTAGAAAAAAGTTTTTTATTCGATGTTTCACTTTTTGGCAACCGAATCCCTGCACATTACTTACTCTTTGCACATTCACAAATCACATCTTCAGCAGTGACAGTACAATAGAAATCGCTGCGGTTTACAATAAAACTGTGCTCATTAAAGAAGACAAGCTGAAGGGTTTGGAATTAGCAGGGAGTCACGCGGAAAACAACACATTTCTGGTGCAAGACGGATCGAGGGAGTCAAGCTGATGGGGAAAAACGGTGTGATCACAGGGAAGTGAGCGCTCCTCTCACGCTGCCATCTTTCTTCTCGAACCTTTAAAGTCGAATCACAGTGATTCTCTGTGACAAATAATTGCTTCAGACAGTTCTTTGGTTGACCCCCCCCCCACCCGGCCCCACACCTTTATTACTGAGTGAGAGCTGCACATAGCAGATGTGGTGAAAACATTGTGTCTGACAAAAAAAAAAAACTCCCACTGCAATTCCCATGTACGACACCAGCACAGCTTAAATTATTATGCTTAAAATTAATTAATGCAGAGTTCGTGTGTTTCAAGTTTAATTTGAAACTTTTTAAGACCGATGAGTGAAACTGGATACTTTCCCATAAATGCAGATGACGTGAAGCAGCATTGTGAAGAATATCCCATGACACGACATGTTATCTCTCAAACTACAGACACAGCAAATATCGTTTGCTGCGATAAATTCTGATTGGCTGTCAGTTCCACATTGGTCTTGTTTGTAGTTTTATTACAGCGAGCTAATATCTGTATCACTGAGAATTAACTACAACGGACTGCGACATCACAAACTACCACAAAAACATTTCTCATAAAGAAAAACTCATTTTAAAGCGTGACGGAAGTAGTGTTAAATGAACGTGAACATAATTGAAGCCTATACCTAATATTAAGGTCCCATGTTATGCGAAATCCACTTTCTGTGGTTTTCTGACGTAAATATTTGTCTACAGACCCCCAGAAAATTAGAAAAGCACACTCTCTCTTTCTTTTGCTTGCTTCACCTTTCAGTAAATAGATTCTCAAACAAGCCATTCAGATGTCTCGCCCTGTGTGACGTCTACAATGCTCCAGGTCGAACGCCGAGTTGCACCCACTAAATCCGAGTAAATCTACGTCGCAGGCGCCTTAATTAATTTCACCAGCTCCGGTAAACAGAGATGTCAAAGGTACGGGAAAAGCTCACCCGATGCTCTTCATGTTCGTTGGCTGCACAAACAAAAAACTGAAGTCTCTATAATCTACCGACATCTGACGAATTTGAAGACCCGGAGGATTCCTTTTATTTTGATGGAACTAACTAGCCCTTACCCTAGCATTTAACATGTGAAAGTATTTAAACTATTCCAGGCCTAGAATTCAGATTATTACATTACAGATTATTTAGACCCTCCAGAAACCCTGTTATGTTGATGCTGTTGATGATGCGGCCTGAAAATCAAAAGCAAAGATCGTTTGCAGTCGAGCAGATGTTGCATCCACTCAACGCTGACGTCTGAGTAAAGGGGAAAACTGGGAAATGACAACCATCCTCTGTAAATACCCACTGTTGGTCTACATTAAACTGTTGGTGCCCATTATTTCATGCAGACAACATTGTAATTAGCCCCCCCCCCCGGCTGCTTTTAATGTGGATGAGAGCAGGTGATGACTCCATTATTACTCCTGTTGTGAGCTCGTGCTGTGGTTTTGCTGCACTGGGTAACAAGTTATCACAAATCTAGGTAATATCACATCTGATGTTAAACAATACATTACTTCACATTTTATGCTCTCTAATTGTTCGATATTGATTCAGAAATAAGTATTACAACTTGACAAATAACGCTGCTATATTCACTCCAATATGAAGCATGGATATTGTAAAGACTTTAAAGAACTGTGCGCCGCTCTCTTCGGCTCGTCCTTATGCTCTCAACAGTCATGAATTCTGATTTCATTTTCTAACGGTAATGAAACTCGTCTCAACGCTGCCGCTAAACTGACAGAAAATGACGTCTCTTTAAGTCCTATAAAACCTCCAGCTGCATTCATCCACATGATGGATTTCCATGGATGTCCGCCCCTACGCCATCGCTGCCAGAATACTGGCGGACATTTGTAATTGCGGCTTTTGCTGAAATCAGAATTACATAGATTATCTCAGCGGAGGGTTCAACAGAGCCACATCTGTTTCTTTGACCTCGTGCGACATCAGGTTCATCTCCATGAAGCCGTCACATCACGGGACGAGCAGATTTTATTTAATTGCTGGTGTTTCAAAGGTAAATTGTTTTGTAAAATATTAAATTTGAGTGAAGCTTGACAATCAGTGGGTGAGCCAATATCTGGTACAGCGTTCTGTTGCGTTTAAAGTACTTAAACTTTGGGCCATTGCAATTTACTCAACAGTAAACACAGCACATTACTGAAAGAGCATATTGACTTCATGATTTAACTGCTCAGTGGTGTTACAGGAACAGTTTGACATTTTGGCAAATACACTTCTTTGCTTTCTTGCTAACAGTAGAATGAGAAGATCAATAACACTCTCACAGTTGTCAGTTAAAGTTAACCAAAGCTAAAAACTTTCACCCACCAGCACCTTTAAAGGTGGGAAAATTCACACGTTGTTGCTAACTTTGCTGAGATATAACGTTAAACAGAAAACTGCTCCATTTTTCCATGTCTCTATGCTATGCTAAGCTAACAGTCAGCTCGCTGTCGCTTCAGATTCAATTAAACGACATGACAGCTCTACAAAAGAGACCAGCTTCCTCCATGTTAGCAGATGGGACACAGATCAAAATAAAAGTCAAAGTATACATTATATAATTTTTCTCAAAAATGGTTTCTGTCATTTTGTTTGTGCAAGTGCTATTTTTCTGGTAGGTTTGATATAAAAACAGGGGTGAAACATCATGTTTGACAGCTGAGTCTGACTCATGATTGGTCGAGCATGTGTATCAGTGGGACCTCGCTATTGTGATTCAATCCCCCCCCAGCGCTATGCTGTGCAGACTCTGGCTTCAACTGTGCAAGAAACTTTGGCTTCATTTTTGGGTAGTGGGAGGGTGTGGAGACGTGTCGTCCATCTTCGTAGTCTATGGGTGGATGAAAGGAAAAAAAAATCTTTCCAACATGTTGCAGTTATTCTTTAACAAATCTTGGCTACTTCAGTGTCGCAGCACATAGCACATTAATGTTCTTTACCATTCTGTGAGATGAGTGCTAATAGATGTAAATCCCAACTTCAGCTTCACTAAAGCAAAATTCACAAACAACAGGCAGGTGTTCCAAGCATTGAATACTTCTTTTATTGTTTGTTTTCTGAGACTTCCTGGAACCAAGATCTACAATTTAATGCTTTTTTTATCAGTTAAATGTTCCTTCATTATCGTACAACACTTTCCATAACAAATTACATTTTGGTATGCAAGTAGCCCTCTCAAGTACACTTTACTTTGAAAAGGTTTATAATGATTACAATTAGATGTCGATGCGTAACTGGTAGTTCCTATTCTGATTCCTTATCAGTAATTCAGCTTTTGTAAGAACCGAAAAGTATCTCTCTTACATAATTTCAGTCTGTTACCATTTCACAAGTCTCGTCATCGTGACCAAACGTGACCCACAGGCAGGGGATGTTTGAGCTTTTGACAGAGGCAGAAACATGGAGGAACGATAAAAACAGAGAGGTAGGCACTGTAAGTAAGTAAGTACGACTCCTGAACACGGGTAGTGTGCTGTTGAAGCCTGACCCGAACCCCACAGAGGCCAATAGGACTAATTGTTAATTAAGCCACGCTGATGAAAAAGAGCTCAAGTGTAAATGAACGTGTCAGTCTGGAGGAGCACTCAGACACACCTTTTACCCCCGCAAAGGAAAATCAGCATTATTTTAAACTTGACAGTGCACTCCAGCAGTTCGGAGCGGCGGGTTATTATTGATGGTGAAATTAAAGTTTGGATGTTGTTTGTGCAAAGAGTGAGAGAAAAAGGAGAAGGAACACTCGGTATAAATCATAAGTGACCGTGTAGATGTCTGTAGCTTTCGGTATAAGTGTGTGTCTGTGTGTGTGGATGGCAGTGATAGTAATTGTACCTTTGGGCAAAAGGTGGAAAGAGGGAAGAATATAAAAGGATATCATTGACTTATTTGAAGCTGTATAAAAAAATGACCACAGATCCTTTTATTAACAAAATCCTCCCAGACTTTTCTGATGTTCAGCCGTCTTATCAATAACTAAATCCCCCCATCATCCTCAGCACCTACCCTTTGCCGGCTCCTGAGGCCTGGGGGCAGGACTGAGGCAAGTTTAAAGTAATATCCCTGAGACTGTCTCTCTCCTCCCTGATCTCCTGTAAGTCCTGTTCAATGAGGGACAGCCGGCTCTGCTGCTCCTTAGCAGCCGACTGCAGCTTCTGGATCTTAGAGCCCAGCGTCGGGCTCTCTACGCTTCCGCGGAGCATGCTCAGGCGACGCGCCGTCTCGTTCAGGATCCGGTCGAAGCGTTCCAGCGGCACGTTCGCATCTGGTTCGTCATGCAAGAGAGAGGACAGATGGAAGACACAGGCTTCAAGAGTTTGTTTTTCAGATTGTAATTGGCGATCCTACATCAATGATACATGATACATGATCAATGATACAACCAGTGGGTCATTCTGCCTGATTAAAATGATTCATCATTATTCTTGGTGTCTGATAATAACATATTGACCATAAATCTGTGCCAGAACCTGGTCTCGCCAGTTAATTCTACAAACTGTATAATATTTTATACAAGAAATGTGTCTGAATGAAGAGGTCAGATAATAATAAGCTAAATACACAGCTAAATTCTTTTATTACACTTAAATGTACCCACAAAGAAAATGCTCCTGGGCGCCATGAACTGCAGTTATTCTTGCTCTACCGTGGGGATACAAAATCTGGGAAATATTTCCATGTTAAATGAGGCATTAAAAAGCACAGAACTCTTTAGTGATCTGACATTTAAGGTATAATGAAGATTAATGGGTTTATAGACACATGAGAACCAAAAGGTGGCCACAGTGGAAATCTTCTATGAGAGAGTGACTTACCAATTTTACTGATTAGGTCAGTTAGTGTGACAGAGTAGGCCTCCAACTTGAGCTTGGCTGCTTCCATGTCGTCCCTCATGTTGGTCAGGGACACCTCGGACTAGGAGTAAGAAGACATAACATAGACACTGTGCATTAAGCCGCACACAGGAAGTACAGATCAATACTCAAAGATGAATCATGTGTCTGTGTTCAGTACCTCTGAGGGGATTTGGGACTTCGCTATGCCAGTTAGCATCTCCTGTTCGGCCAGCTGTTGTAAAGCAGAGTCAATATGGGAGCTAAGGTGAGCGGATGCAGTCCTGGTGTGTTTGGCCTTGGTCAAAACGGCCTTGGATTCCTGAACACAAAGAAAAGAGGAATAATTTAGGTGACTATTGACAGTAAACTTACTTAAGGGGAAAAGAGTCTATTCTGATGCTAGCAGCTCTGTCAGGCTGCACAATTTTAGCTAAATGGTAATGCTAATGTAATGTCATTTCATGCTGCTAACATGCTCAATGACAATCCTACAATGCTACTGTTTAGCAAGTTTAGTATTGAGCATGTTCATCTCCATAGTTAGTGTGGCAGCATGCTACTATTTATAATATTATTAATTTACAATATATACTTTGTTTTAAGTGCTAATATTTGCTAATTAGCACTAAAACAACAAAGTACAGTTAAGACTGACATGATTGGCCTGATGATGGCGTTGGATTAAAAATGAAGGAATTACCAATGTTAAACTCAAATAATTCATCCTGCAGGGACATTGATGAATTGAATATGTGTATAAATGTGACCTGCAAGTGGCGTTGCATGAAAAGATCAGGTGATTAGGATTCATCTTCTGGGGACCATAAATGCAAACGTTTCATGTCAACCAGTCTAACATAAACCTCACAGTGGTGAAACCATGAATGTCAGAAATAAATTTAATTGCCACAATTCCAATAATTGGTGAGGTATTTCAGCCTGAACCAAAGTGACCAGCCATGCCACGCCCAAAGCCACTATTAGCATGACTAATAAAAAAAAAACTCTCGTGCCTTTGCTGCATCCTGTGCTGTTTGTTTTGCCTCCTGTGTGATGTTGCTGGAGAGGCTGGAGTTTTCCAGAGCTGGTTTTATCATCTCCTTGATCTGCGAGACCCTTTTCCTGACATCAGCCAGGACCTTTTCCTCCAGGGGTCTCTCCTTCTTCATTGCAGCCTTGGTCTGGGCCTGCCGATGGGGCCACTCCCTCACCATGTCTGAGTTGAGATTGAGAAGAACGCAAATGGTGGAATTAATACAGATTCAGAGATGTATTAGATAAAAAAACATTTAATAGATTGATGGATCATTGTGAAGTCTACTTGCTGAATTTTATGCAGAATGTATTTCATATTTTCATTATCCAACATATACTTATTCTATTGTATGATCTCTAGTATTATTTCAATGAAAGTGTGAGCAGACAAAACTACTTCAGATTTTCTTCATGTTTCATAAACAGCCAACGTTTAACTCAGGAAGTTAATGCTTGAATTCCCTGTCACTCCATTACATTCTTCACATAAGCTGCAGCTGCATTCATGTGGAGCAGGTCAAAACATCACAGTGGGGATGACACATTCATTATAGTGATACTTGAATCTGCGGCCCTGTTTGTTTTCAGTCTCAGTACTTGACATTTACATTTGGACGCTCAACAAAAGCAATAGTGAGAAGGACAGATGAGCTAGATAGAGACTCACTTTCTACTTCTCTGTGAAGGGAAATGGCTTCTGATTCCACCTCCTTCCCGGCCACCACGGACGACAAAGCCAAGACCTTTGCACCTTGAGCGCGAGCCCGAAGCTTCAGAAATAGACACATAGGAGCCAACTGTATTCAAAGCTTATTACAACATACCTACTGTGGTGTAAACTGAAGGGAGGATAGCAAATTATCAAGAATTCTGACGTCATGCTAGTCGCGCTATGAGACTGAAGGGTACTTGGGCATAGCAGTAGTTTGAGCTAAACGTTAGTGTGCTAACATGCTCCCAATGCTATCTAGAGACTAAGGTCAGGTATAACTGTACAAATTACAATTTTGACCCGATCATGTTTTGTAGGAAGTTAAGGGATCATTAAAGCTTTTACAATTTATTCCCAGAGGAACATGAACATCTAAAACAAATCATTCCCATACTCTCAATACATATAGATTCCCTACAATATATAAAGATAGGTATAGGTAGATAGATTCTTTATTTTTCCTAGTAGGGTAAATTGGTTTGAAGCAACAATCCCGGGGCATTTTCCACAAACCCACAAAAAACATCAACAGACATGACCGACACTTAAACTTACATTGCACATTAAGCAGTCCAACATTTGATCCCAACCAGCTGGAGAACCTAACTTTGTGCACGTTTAAAAACATAACAGCTTTATGAATAAATTACATTTTTGATCGTTTTTTGTAAAGAGAGGGGGCAATAACATCGTCCAGATAGGAGCAGTTTCAGTGAGCTTTCACACCTACCTTGTTTGGTCTGGCCCTTGGGACTTTTCCGTTTAGTCCGAACCAAACTAACAGGTGTGAAAGGTGACGTGTTCCGGGCCAACAGACCAAAATTATGTCTGGACTAAAGACGTGGTCATTTTTCAGAACTTCTTTTTGGGGATATTTCTGTCTTTGGGACCAATTGCAGGAAGTTGAGACAGCAGTAGTCAACATCATTTGGCACATTTGGACTAGTGTGAAGCTCTGCTCCTGAAGTTGGTGACGCTGGTAGTAATACCATAATAAAATTACAGCAGCAACCAAAATAATGATATGAACCAGTTCATCCATATCTTAATTTCAAACGGAAAGACCAACCGACAACACGTCAATGTCAGGCGCACACCCGTCTACAAACCAAAGCAAAGTGGACGCATCCCACATAGGTGATGACGACAGGACGTACATACTGTATATCATCAAGTCTTCATCAGACAATTTTAATTTAATTAATTGGCTGTTGTTAAGACTAAAATCTATGTTTTTCTTTGTGTGTGTGTCTGTGAAGATGGCAATGAAACTAAACTCTAAACAAATGCAGTAGGTTAGACAGGGGTGGGGGCAGGGGCAGTTTGGGCTGAATATGTGGAGAATGTGTGGCCTTCACATAGTGACTGTTAGTAGCCGTTGCTGGCTGGTTTTAATCTTGAAGTTGGTTGGTGTGTGTGTGTGTGCGTCACATCGCAGTTCAGTCTTGCACCTGTCTGATAATGCCTGTTTGAGAAGACTGTACATCTGTGGCATACAATACACTGTACTTGAACTTGTTCTCATACCTAACTTACTATATTACAGCCTAAACTCCATTAGCTTTATTCAAACATCACACATACATGAATGCACTGTTTTCTTAAGAAACTGTGACATACCCTTAGAAAGAATTCAAGCAGCTTCCACTAGGGTCTGAAGGACAGATATGAAAGAAGGCCAACGGAATTCTCTAAGGATAAAAGAACACGACACTGTTGATAATGTGACATTTGATAAAAACAAAACAAACAGCAACCTGCTGGTGGCAGTAGAGATACTGTCTGAGGATCACCAAAGTCAGTCGACCAAAAATAATTGTACAAACTTTCACAGCAATCCATCCGGTAATAAAACCCTTTCCATTCCCTTTCCAAAGAGCATTTAAAAGATAATTCAATACACAGCAAACATATCTTGCTGTACTCACCTCACTGATGTCATCCTCGCTCTCCAGGTTCACACTGACCGTCTCTTTCAAAGGCTCCAGCCCGTCTTTGATTTTACTGATGAGATCATCTTTGGTCTGAATTTGCTGCTCCAGCTCTTTTGTCTTTTTAATCAAGTCCTCAACCCCCTAAACAGGAAGCAGGGATATACAGACTCAATGCTTTGGTTGAAAACAGCCTCATTTTGCTTCCACCCTCACATCTGAAGAAACATTTACACTGACATTCACAACGGGCACATTAGCTTCAGTGTTTTGTCTGCTCAGAGATGCCGCGGTGGTTAATCGGACTCCTAGGAACAGTATGTACCCCATGAGCAGCGCATCCTGCCAGAATCTTCTCTTGTGTGCCTACTCAGTGTCCCCCTCTGAAGGCTCACTTGCCAAATGTTAAATCAAGAAAAAAATTAGGCAGAGTTAACTGCCCACTCTTCAAAAATCAAGAGACTCTTTTATCCCTGCATGAGTCTCGTTAAATGACAGGGAAGCGGTTTCTTATATAAAGCGTGCGGCTTTAATTAGACTAAATGATTCACTCATTGATGGATAATGTGACAAGATAATGGTTCAAATCTCATTTGCGCACTGCAGGTGCTTTCCACACTGACCTGTGTTGTGTGGTTGGTGGGATGCGTTTGGTTGAGCTGTGTTTGGTCAGGCTCTGGCGATGGGCTGGCATCTGTCAGAGCCAGCTGATGTAAGGATGATGTGATGTTACCCAGGGCAAGCTTTATACCGGCAGCTTCCTTCTCCAGGGACAGCTGTTGGGCAACAGTAGCGTTCACCTGTGCTGTCAGATTCTCCTTCTGCTGCTGCATTTGTGTTATTCTGAGGTTAAAGATGATGAGAGAAAGCAAAGAAAATGAAGAAATATACACTAGTAATAATAATGTTATTAACCTTTATTCATTTAGCTCCTTTCATAGAAAGCTCCTTGCTCCTTAGGTAGTTAAAACCAGAAGAACAGATGCTTAAAGACAGAACATATTTAGACAATGAAGGATAATTAAACAATACAATCTCATATAGCTGAAAAAGAAGAGGACACAGGCAAAAACACAGGTGGTGGAATTAACAGCACTGTTACGATTACAACAAAAAGAACAGATAGGGTTGGAATTAATTAAAATCAGGACCATAATTGAAAGTTTAGACCAGCTTTCTTTAAATGCACTTACAGAGGTTGCTTTTCTAATGTGTGATTGGAGGATGACTAGAAAAAGTGGCTTCGCTGTACGTTCTGCAGTTTGTATGTGGCATATTCAACAAGCCAGCACCGATTGAGCTAAGCAAACAGTTTAGAACATACGCTGACAAAGTGCAACGCTCTGTTCAGACCTGGTGATAACATCCGTCTCACATGATCCAAACACATGTACAGTAGTGCCAAGTTACTGGTATGAACGCACCCAAGACTCACTGATGACGCATCTGAGACTCACTCACTCAGACCACATCCTCTCAGCTATGAGGCCACATTTGAAGGACAGCCTTCTCATCTGATGTCCTCTGGCTCGCTGCTGGTTCATATGAACCCATTATATAATCATAAAATAATACAAATATTTTCTTACACATACTTTATGTATGACCACTGGCAAAAAAGTTGTATTGACCAGCACATATTACTCTTCAATGTTTTTTTTCTTTCAAATTATTTCCTTATCTCTCTCTCTTTGTGTCTCTCTCTCTCACACAATTTGGTCTTTGAGATCTGATCATAGGTTCACTGGAGACGTGTGGAGACGGATATTTAAGAGATCACATCTTTCCACACACAGGTTCACAGCAGGTCTGACTCTGAACAGTGCCTGAGCGATAAAGATGGTGCCAGACAATTTTTGGCTTTAATACCAAGGAAAATAATTTAAAAAAAACTATTCTCAGCCAGTGAAGCAGTGCTAATACTCCTATCTTATCTTTTTATTTTTGGTTAAGATTCTTCCTGCTGAATTTTAACTAAGTTTAAAGTTGCAGCCGATCAATGTTTTACTTTTAATAAACCAACATAGAGCAGATTACAGAAAATTAAGCGTCAGAGTACACAAACATATAATGTAATGGCCACTTTTATATATATATATGTTTGTATTAATATCATGATGTCCTCTGATCGTTTGATTTAATAATTTTGGAAGAGAAGATTGAGATACTTTGCTTCAGCCTCACACCAATTACGAACTCATGAAAGGTGTGAGGCAAAGTGCAGTAGAAGTGTCATCTTTATCACATCTACAGGTGTAATTATAAACAATCTGTTATCCCCAGAAATGACAGTATACATTTCACTTCAGCATCATACATTTCTCAAGGGCCACGAAACTCATGGTTTTATTGCGCTTGAAACTTTACCCACACATATATAACAGGCATGTTATATATTACACCTGTTTATTATGATTATCTTTCAAACTAAACCACACGGTAGAGGTCTGGTTAAGTATGGACAACTAAAAGTACTGGTTATGGTCAGGTAAAGAGTGCTCATGGATGAAAAGGAACCAAGCTAACGTGTGTAGAAACTGTAGAAGAGGCTTTTATAACAGTGCAAGCAAAAAGTAAAAATAATTCATTGCAAGTAAAATACCTTTATCCAAAGTTCTTCATAAGTAAAAGTACAGTATCAGCTGCTAAATGTGCAAAAGTGACTGATAAATTGTTGTATATGACATTGTTAGTTAATAGTGATGCATTCAATTTATTGTTGAAACTACACTTGGGTCACTCAGTCTCCATAGACTCCTGTACTCCAGAAGTACTTTGTACAACACGCAGAAGAGAGGCGATGGTAAAACTGTCACTCTTTAAGAATAGATTTGATTTCTCAAGCTTATCATTAGATTTTAATGTAAAATCTGAAAAGGTATCTTGTGATTATCACTGCTAAATAAATGTAGCGGAGTGGGAACTAACTAATAATTTGTTGGGAAATTGATTGGTGTTGATGTATAAAGTAGAAGAAACTTGAAATTACTCAAGTAGTGTGTGAATGTCTCTAACGAAAAGTACCCAAGTAAATGTACTTGATTAGTTTCCATCACTGAAATGTGGTATGATGTCATACTGCTTCTGCTGCTACTAAATATATAAACATAGAGATTGACTGTAATAAAATATATATAATAAAAAGAATATATAAAAAATTGGTTATTCTAAGTTAGTGTTAAAAGAAATAAGTCTCAACTCCTGTTATTGGTCTTATTTGAGGCTTTGTAAAAAAAAAAAAAAAAAACTCTATTGTTAGGTTTTGAATATTGTTGTCATTTTCTCTGATTGGATGGCCGTCCTGTCTGTAAAACCCATTTGATCTGCAACACGGGTACATAAGTGTGGGAAATGCAATTTTTATGCTGCCTATCTGTGCATGAAGTGCTCAATTCACATCCTACAAAGTGACACAAACACATGCGTGCGCCGTCGTACAGCAGTGCTCCGGAGATTAACAGAACTGTACCGCGCCCCGGCTGACGACTGTTAGAAGTGGGTAATCAATTTTGAGTTCCTCGCCTCTTGCTCTCATCATGGCCACCGGAGGGCTTTTTGCATCATTCTGTCTAGCATTCAGGATAATCCTCAGAGCAATCACACGCTAGGAGATGCAGCGAGCGCGCGGCAAATCCAAGAAAGCAATAGGCTTACAGTGGAGAGGAGCCGTCCCCCTGTGGCTAAATGTCTTACTCCTAAACTCCGCTTTAAAAAGGCTGCTGAGGAGACCTTGAGCTGTAATACAGGGATAGGTGCACTTTGTTTGAAATATGCCGCAAAAAGCACAATAATCCGGGGAGTCATGCGACTTGTTGGGATTTCTCAACGAGGGATGCTTTATGAGAACAGGAGACATTCTTTCTGCTTGTGTTTGTCGCGTGGGCGTGTGTTTGGGTTGGCTGTGTTGTGCTCACCGCTCTGTTAGGTTCCTGATGTACTCCTCGGTGGAGTTGTCCTGCAGTAGATCCATCAGGAAGGCGAGGGTTTGCTGTGAGGCTCCTACGGCCCTGCGGGCAACGGCCTCGATGTGGTCAGCTGTTTCTTTGTGTCTTCACGGTACGGGAAAAAGAGGAGGACAAAAAGAAAAGAGGGGGGAGGGGGTGAGAGGAGCGTAGAAATAACAGACCATTCCAACTGCCTTAGGAGAGATGAAATGGATTTCGGCATCAATGACTTCCCATCGCTGGCTCTACAGTTCAGATTTCTGTAACTACCACATAATAGCCCCGCATACTCTGAGCAGCTGAGGGCATCGATTCACAGTGGCCTAACCACAATGTAAGTGACAGGCTAAAGGACGGAGAGAAGCCAGGAGAGACAAAGTTCCACAGATTGCTCCAGTGGTCTCTGCTGATAATCGGCCACTGAAAGTCTATTCTCGGAACTCACCTTTTCATTAGGACCTGTGAGTCATTGACCATTATGTTCCATTTGTTAGGTCCTGACGCAAAGTCAAAAGGAATGATCTGTGAGAAAGACAGAGACGGAGAGGGCGACATCGTGAGTAGGTCTCAGGAATGAAGAAACAAACAAAGATCTGGCCTTGAAGAGACGTCAAACTGTTCTGACATGTTTAATTCAATCATGTTAACTATCAGGTATCAAAAGAAGGTATAAAAAATGTATATATTATAGGAATGTGAAGGAACTAAGGAGAACGGGTTCTTGCCAACATTCCACTCCTTCTGAATCCAAAATCTGGAACCAATCTCATTGTTTCTTGAGAAACTATGAAACTCCTTTGAATATCACCCAGATGTAACCAACGATTATCTCACTGTCGAGCACTTAACAACACATTTCCTCCTATTTATTTCCTTTCCTCCAAGCCTGTGCTTGTTTCTTTTTCTTTTTGATAATGTTGTGCTGAAGACCCAAAAGATATTTACAGATAAAAGATATTATACAGTATTTTGCTATTTGTAAGTAACTAAATGCTTCACATTCCTCATTTTAACGCAGGCGACAGGCTGATCTTCTGATTATATATTCCCCTTCTAAAATGACACGTAGCTTAAAATGATGACTTTATCCTTGTAAATTTACAAGTTTCTTCAATTTCTTCTCCATCTAATTGGCCCCAATACACTGTTGTAGAATTTTGCATCCATGTGAAAGCTGTTAGAAGAATCTGGGGGCAGTCCAGAGAAGCAGTCGTGGTGTCTGCCTCAGACTGTCAGTGTGGAGGTTTGCTAACAAACAATAAACCTCTCCACAAACAATGAGCCTCTCCACTTAAATATATGTAATCAGGACGGTTCAAAGGAGGGGTATATGGGGAAAAACCCTCCCGCAAAATAAATCCCCTGAAGTTTTAGTCCTGATAAATGTAATGTGTGCACAGTCGAATGCAGAATCCTCCCCCGAGTGACATTTAATTTGAGAAAATGCAAATAAAAATGGGAAAACTAAATCAACAATTGACACAGTGGCATTTTTCCCCCTGCTAAATAATATGGAATTAAATTGCAGCTGCTTCAGGCTTAACCAAGTGATAAGGGCTACAGAGGTATTCCTGCACACACACACACGCAATCAGAAAAAGAGAGCCATCGTATATACTGGCAGAACAAGTCCTCTCATCTCCCCAATGCTAAATAACACGGCAGCGGTAACCATAATAGATTCCTGCGAGCGTCGAGGAGAGACAGTGAAAAGCCTCACGGTGGGTGAAGAACAAGTTGTTAATTTTAGCGTCCGTCAAACGCATCGGTTTGAGTTTGCCACTCACGAGGAGGGAGGGAGGGAGGGAGGGAGGTGGTGCGAGGGAGGAAATATTGTGTTGCTTTGGGGGATCTTTATGGATCCATACGAAGGAGTTTCCCCATGGGTAGTAAACCGCAGCTTCTCATAATACAGACAAGAAATCAATCACGTTACATACAATAACGGCATGCTTTTAGAACAGGGGAACAATTACATCATAGCCGCCCTTGAGCATTCTGTGATATTACCCAGAATACCTGCTACCTATGTGCACAATGAACACAAGGCTGAGGATGAGGTGTGTTTGATTCGCCTACCATGCTGTCCAGGTCCACTATTGCCTGCTTTAGCTGTTTCTGAGATATTCTGATCATGAGCACAGTGTCTGTGAAGGTCTGACACACAGCGCTGCTCCCTTCATCCTTCCCCGCTTCCTCTGTCATGCTGATGCTGCAGTTCAAAGTGGTTGTAATGCCATGCAGCTGGGCTAAGAGTGTGCCCGTAGAACCTTCCAGCGAGGAAAATTGCTTTACGAAGGCCTCCCGAGCTTCTGCGAGAACAAAGAGCACAAAGCAAATAAAACCATATTCAGACCTTGGCACATTATTTCACCAAGAATATTCTCCCTCCATCTCTTTGTAGCTGGTAAACTGTATTTTAACACATCTCTCTGAGCTGATGTATGAAATCAGACTCTTGTCCATATCTCTCTGTCTGCGGACGTAAAAAAAAAAAAAATCCAAACCATAATGAAATTCTGTCCAGATGTTGACGATTTGTCACAGTCTCACTTTGTATTCTGAGCTGTTTCTAACTAGCCACATTGTCAATTTAGAGCTGAGGACAATAAGTACATGTGTGGATGCTTGTTGCTTCTCTCTGACTTTGTATTGATCTAATCATTCCAGGAATATCTGTCTGTCTGTGTGTGGACTGCGCATCTTGAGAACTGGTCATCGTTTCAGCTTCACATTTGGCACGTCTGTTGTTAAACGAGGTGCAGTGTTGAATTTAGTGCGATTTGGACACACACTACATCACAAGTATTGATACAGTTTGAATAAACAATTACTGCAGGTCACTTCTAGACAGGCAGGTTTAAAACAGGCACTGCACTCCTTTTAAAGAGCGAGAGATAAATGCGTGCGGCTGTGAGTGTGTCCACAGTGTGAGCCTGTCGCTCCCACATACTCATTAAAACATTAGTGGGCCACCCAGGGCCAGAAGAAGCCCGGCTGGTAACTGTGTATGTGTGTGCATGTGTGTGTGTGTATAAGTATGTGGGAGGGGTATTCTCAGGGAAAAGGTTACTGTGATTGCAACTGTAATCATAATAAACCAGAGATTAGAGATGTGCTGCCTGTCATATAAATAGGGATTAAGTTGGTCACATGGCGCCTTGTTCTATATTGTTATGATTTGTCTCCATTTGGCCTGTGCAGCTGAGCCTGTAAGCCCCTTCCCCTCCAAAGATAATGACGATATATCAGCATTGTGTTAAAGTAATTGGGAGAGGTTTGCATTGTTGCCTGCCTCCTGATTTAATTGCTTTGTTGTGGTGTATCTGTAACGGCGTCACACTGAGGAGACACGGACAGAGCAGCAGCCCATTTGCAGAACGCCGGGGGCGGTTTCATGTCATTTTTCTGAGCCATGCTTGCTGGTCTTGTATGTACTGATATGGCATGTTATCATCTCGCAGCCAAAATGAGACACAATAGTTACAATGGCACATTAGAGTGAGAGCGAGAGCGAGAGAGAGACAGAGAGAGAGAGAGAGCTTCATGTTTCACAATGCAACAGCATCTCTTCAGATGTCATGACCATATAGGAAACATTAAAAGGAGTGACAGGGCGAGCGGAATTATCTTGGCTCGTGGCTGCTGTTACCTTGAAATGCCAGGAAATCCTCCAGAGCGTTGGGCAGAGAGTCCTCCCGCTGGTGCTCATGCTCAGAAAGCCGGGCTAGGTGATACTTCAGCAGGTGGTGCTGCTTCCCAAATCTACCTCGGCAATCAAAGTGAGCCAGGAGCTTCTCCAAATCCTGCAGGCGACTCTTCAGCTTTTCTGCCTGTAATAGCACCGAGATTTATCACTGACGGTGTCAATGAGAACACACATTTTGTGAAACAGAAAGAAAAGAAAAATCAGCCCCAACCCCACACACGGGGGCTGCTACAACAAATACCACAGAAAAATATCTATCCATCCCGATCTGTATTTATTTATTCAGACACAGGGATTGAGATAGGACTCTGATTCTTGCTACACCATAACATCAAAATGTAGTATTTCAACAAAAGCAATGAATAAATGAATATCAACAACGGGATAAGGATAGAATACGGTTTTCATACCCGCATCCACTCACACTGTTCCCTGCATAGCACGCGGCCCGAGGAAGGCATTTGAGGAGATAACTAGATTAGACTTCTGTGAGAATGGAAGTGCAGGTCTCGAAATGGAACGGAGGTGCTGGGATTGGCACCAATATCTTGACCCGGGCACTCAAATGGTCCAGACGTACAAAAAGAGTCTGTTAATGTGGCTGTGAACATGAATCTTTCTTCAAGTCCCGCATGTCGCGCAAGAGGATGCTAAGCGATCTAAGCATCAAGGTGTTAATGAGCTCACATCTTTAAATCCAGTCAATCCAACACCAGGTACCGCATATGGTTTATAACAAATCACATCCATCCCTGCAGTGATTTATTTTTGCCTTTGAACAAGTGTGGTATCCGTTTCATTATTTTCTCTCCAGTTTTTTTTTTAATCTCTTTCTTGATCATCGATCTCACATCTCTTGTCGCTTCCAACCTTGTTCTTTTTGTGCTTGTTAGTCTTTTTCTTTCCCCTCCCTGTGCGTAAGCCAGAGGAAAATGTGAGCGGAAAGATAGAGAGTGGGAGAGGCAGCGAGGGAGAGCTGGGGGGAGACCGAGGACAGAGAGAGTAATTGCAGGTGTTCGGAGCAGACAAGGCTCGGGATGTTCACTGAATTGCTAACACTGTGGAAATCACAGCATGCATTCACACAGGTACAAGCTTGTCCAGAGAGAACACACGGCCACTTTACCTCGAACAAGAATATGTACAGAGGGAAGACAGGACGTGCTGGTGGTATTGGAATGGCCTCATAGGGCACATCCAGGAGAGCAGCACCTTAGCAAAGGGACGTGGGTTCCAGCAAACATAAAGGGACAGAAAGACGCTGCACAGGAGATCATTAGGGCAAATGTCTCTTTCTGTTTCACTGCACATCCACTGTTTACTTCGCAATCTACAAATACAAAAGAGCCATATGGCTGCTGCGAGGGTCTACAAAGGCCGGATGTGCTGAGGGAATGTACTATTTCAAGAGCGCATTGCACCTCATCATAGAGAGAACCGAGACACAGTCTATACTTGATACAGGTTTGCAAACCATTGATATGAAGATGTGCAACTATAAGTGCAGCAAATGCACATGAATAGACCTGAATAAACACAGGGAAAGATGAAGAAGATAGAGATTCAAAGCAGAGGCATTAGCCCATTTACTCATGTATTATTTAAAATTACACTTATTTTCCCCACTTCATTTCAGAGGCTATGATGACACTTTGCCCAGATTTTATGTGACAGCTGTGTTTTCATATGGCTTTACATCAAGTAAAATGATCTAGATTTAATGATCTACAGGAAATTAATCAACATTTTTGTTAATTGAAAGTCAAATATCAAGGAAAAGTACTTGTTTGACACATCAAATAAAGTAGGAGGCATTTTTCAGTATTTTGGAATTCTATAAAAATAAAGATGGGAACAATTTTCCGCTGAGACCCTAAAATATATAATAAGCTCAAAATGTGATGCATTTATACACTTGATACCGTTCAGTAGTAGGTAGACAGTGGCTACAGTCAACACTTTTATTTGATCAGTGTTGTGTTATATTAACATGACCACTTACAGTGTGAGGTAGCTCTACAGAGCACTTATTTTTCTTTCACTTTTGTAGTTTTCCTGCCAGCAACATAAAGGGTTTGTTACACTCTGTGCTCTAATAGCTGTGTTTCTGGCCAGAGAAAAAACACAAAAAAAAACAACACAGAAAGCCTGTGTGTGAGAAAGCCACATTTTGTGACTATATAGACAATCGTTTCCCACATGAGTTGGTGGAGATCAAATACAGAGCTAAAAGGCGAGTGAGATTTATGGCTGCTTACACCCAAGAGGATTTTCAACTCTTGACCGATTTTAAAAACGTGGGAGACCACAGACATAATGACAAACTTGAAATCTCACAGAAATGTCTTCTTCTTCTTCTTCTTCAGTTCTTTTTATGGAGGTTGGCAAACGGCTTTTAGGTACATTACACCTTCTGAACTGGAGTGTGGAACACTCGCGTGATTAAACGTGACTTCATGACTTAAACATGGTTTTCTTTCGCGCTTCAGGGACCCCTTAACCGTCAGAGACCCCCTGGAACCCTCAAGGACCCTTAGGGGTCCCCAGACCCCACTTTAAGAACCACTGGTTTAAAGACCTTCAGCAAAGTGAAGATGAGCCATGCAAATAATTGGCTAAAAAGCTAATTTGCTGTTTAAGAATTAAGTTGAGTAATTTATTATTAACTACTAATATGTAATAACTATGTAATGTGTAATTAATAACATATCTAAAGTAACTTTATCTGCTGGAGGGCAATATTTTCCTTTAAAAGTTTGCTATATTATCTTTAAAGGTGATAATATGTTAAGGTTGCATTCACATATTGTTTCTGTAGGTTTCCGATTACTATCAGTGGTATTTTAAAATTCCTGATCCCTGAGTAATGGCCCTCAAACAAATATGCATCCAAAAATATTCACAAGCACCTATGAACTCACCTGTTTCTTGACGAGGCCATAGCAAACTGGGCACTCCTCACACTGGTGCGTGGCTCGGTTGTGGAAATAGTTCAACTCACATTGGTCACATTTGTAACCCACAAAGCCCTGGCGACAGTGGCAGGTGCCGTTCCCGTGACACTGCATGGAGATGGAGCCCATAGGGTCACAGTTACAGGCTGGGGGGAGGACAAAGGACAGGAAGGCAGGATGGGACCACAAGGAGATGGGGGAGCAGCGGGGGAGCAGAGATACACATTTAAAGAGTTAAAACTGCCTCCATGTGTGATCTGTATTAAGAGGATCAGAGGATGGTACAAAGTGCAGTTGTGGTGCATCGAGTTAAGTCCTGTACCTCTGCAACCTTGAGACGAGAAGCCAAAGAAGCCCACGCGGCAAAAATCGCACAATCTCCCCTCCACTCCTGTGCGACACATACACTGCCCTGTGATTGGATGACACGCGACGGACGACGAGCCAATTGGATTACACTTGCACCTTAGGGAGTGGCAAGAAAATTGTTTTTTTAGTGACAGATTTTGTTTTTGAGTCATATATTTTCATATAATGCACCATGAATGTTTTCACCTTTCACATCCTACACCGGCTTGGAGATGGAAGAAGCCAACTTCACAATAACTGCAATCCCGACCGGTCACGTGAGCGAGGCACGGGCAACCTCCTGTCTGAGGGTGGCACTCATCTACATGCCCTGAGGTTCCAGCAGGGTTGCAGCTGCAGGCTAGAGCAAACAAATGTAGTGATTTGAAAATGAAAACACACATACAGTATATTCAATTATTCATCTTAAATTTTACCCATGAATCAACTTGTCGCCCTGAGGATTTTTATTGATTTGATTCCATAGTGCTTGAGGCCAAATGGGAGGAAAAAGAAAGACAGTACCGAATAGACTTGTTGATCCCTCCCTGAGATTATTCTGTATTCAACAGTTACTGGTACAGGCATAACTTAATTATTATTATAATGAGAAGATTGAACACATAATTGCTATTACTCTTTGGTTCTGTCTGCCTTTTGTAACATAATTTGAGTTTTTACTCATTTAAAAAAAATCTCCCGACTCAATGACTTCAACATCTTCCTTTTCTTTCGTTGTCGGTATCTTTTAGACTCGCAGCCATTTGCCCGCCCCGTTTTCAGCTTTAACCTTTCATGACTCAAGACTGCAACACCTGTTGAATCTGAACTCCTCAATTGATTAGTCAAGTCCATTTCAATGAACCGCACTCTACGTCTCTTTAAAAGCTAAAACCCGAGGCCATGTAGGCCCTCAGTGGAAGTTGTTCTGGATATTCTTCAGACCATTACTTGACTTCACCTGTTCAGAGCAATCTGAGCTCTAACAGGATTCCTGGTGGCTTGTCATCACGCTGAGTGAGCATTCAAGACTTCTTAAAGATCCCCTTTATATACACGTATTAATGAATAGAAAAAAAGAATACTTTTCATGTTCTTGTTTATAATATATAATCGTTTTCCTCTTCTTTATTATTATTTTTCTTCTCCAGCCACTTTTGATTACCAACAACTCCTCTGACATCAATCAACTCAGCATTCACGCTGCATTTCCAACAGTAAAATGCATTTTCTAGTACAAAAATGCTTTTCCTCGCCAATTGTAAAATCCAGAATCTATGGAAATTAAATTTTTAAGTTAAACTACTGGACACAAAATGTCTCCTACTTCGCTTAAAAGTCAATTCTCAGTGTCTGTGCTCTTCGAGTTCAGACATTATACTTCAAGTTTAATACCGTAACCGAATTAGCTACAAAACTAGTTACAAAACCAAGCTCATATGCACACATCTTCAGCACAGAGGAAAATGTTTTCACTCTTCAGGTGATTAACATTCAGGTAACAGAAAAACAAAATACATTTTTCAAGTGGAGGCAGACTTAAACATTGTTTTACAGAAATAAAATCTTCTTCTCTCGACATTTCTGACAATAAACTATAAACATTATATTAAACAATCTGACCCCTGATCCTCCTCAGGTACTCACCATTGCACTTCTGACCAGCTGCCTGGCTCAGGGCATCGCCGTAGAAACCCCGCTGGCAGAGTTGGCAGTGCTCGCCCTCTGTGTGTCCCAGGCATTTCAGACATCTCCCGGTGACACGGTCACATATTCCCACTGCGTTGAAGTCTGCGTTGCCGTTGCAGTCGCATCTCACACATGGCCGAACTGCCCCAGATTGTCCCAGCGGATCGCCATAGTAACCGTCTTCACACATCTGACAGCGCATTCCTACACAAGGGGAAAGGTGAAAGAGATGGGCAGGAATTAGATGGATGACTGAGCCGGAGCGCTGCTGGAGGTCAGTCTCATGTCACAGCAAGAGTCTGTGTGCCTGAATCTCCGGTGGCACCCTGACACGACTGTCCCTGCGATTGAGCTGCTTTGAAGCAGAAGACTTTTCAGCATCAAGATCTCATGTGGAAATGCTCATATCAATTTGTTCTCGAAACCAAGCTCATTATTTACACGTGAGTTTGATTTGACACCATCGGCCGTCTCATCTCACCTGTCTGTCCGGGTGGACAGTTGGTACAGACCACCTGTCCCGTCTCCGCAATTTGGGCACAGCTGGTACGGTCCGGGCAAGGACAAGGCTGACAATCACCAGGCGTGCCAATCAAAGCGTTACCATAGTAACCGTCCAGGCAGCGTTCACAGGCCGTCCCGGTGGTGAAGTCTGAGCAATCGCACACACCTGAAACAGAGAGAGGAGTGTAACAACGACCTGCTCCCACTATTAACACACACACACACACACACACACACACCTGTTCACACACTGTACTTCATTGTCTCTCTGACACACACACACACACTGCAGTGGGTGGCGTTTCCCTGGTCTCCAGCAGAGTGTGCTGTGTCTCTGACCAATAACTGCAGCTCCTCGACAACAAATCCTCCCCTCCACAGCCCAACCCGGTATGAAAACATTCCCCACAAACCCACCATTGAGAGCAGAAGACAACTAAATTCATCCTGGCTATAATTGCTTTGGGAAATATAAGAGCCAACTGCAGTCCGAAAGACCTTCAAGAAGTAAAGCAATTCCCCCACCAAGCAGGAGAGATTACCAATTCTATGATGTCCTAAAAAGGAACTGTTGTTTCCAATGCCTAAGAAAAACAAGCCGGGGTTTTTTTGAGCGACTTTAAAGTTCTTCTCTTGGCATTGATTAAACAACTAAAAACTCTCTGTTCTGCAACATTACATATTTATGAGTTTTTATTTATTAGCCCTGCCAATCTCCTCCCACCCCTCAACTGCTCGCCTGCAGCGCCGAGTCGGTTCATCGCACACAAACCTCCGGCTGTGTTATGCTTTGATAGCTCGTGAACACTCCAAACAGTAAGGTAGGAGAAATTCAAACATACATGTTCATACTGAAAACAGACTCCAAAAGATAAGGATTGGTGAGGGGTCGCCTTCAAATCAATGTATCAGAATGTATTATATCTCTGCAATGTTAGAAAAGTATTATCTAACATGAGTCTTTGGCTCGACAACATTTTCAATACAGCTAAACAGAATGTCACTCAGAAGAGCACATACCTCCAGCAGGGCCCAGCAGTCCCCTCAAATTCTATCAAGTTGCAACAAATTGCACAAACTCATAGATATCACGGCCCTTTTTTTCCACCAAGATCCAAGAATTATTCACTGAGAAATAAACCAAAATATCAAAATATGCAATGTTAAAGAAGATCCAGCTCCATTCTGATCCTTTTGTGGTTTCGTGGCAATCCGTCCTGTACTCCTTGCTCCTTCTTGATTGACTTAATATTGTGTTTCTAATGGGAGATTAACCTTGGCCCTGATTGCCACCAATTCCTTAAGCTAAAGCTAAAAGGCTTAGCATGCTACTATCCCACCTGGCTGATACCCCTCGTAGTGCCAAGGCAAAACGAGGGCTATAAGAGGTATGCTATGGTGAAATGAAATGTTACGTTTTCATCTACCTTTGTTTGTAAATTAATATGATTAAGTAAAAAATACTATTTTGTGAAGTGGTGGGGCGAGACCCAAAGAGGGACCTACACAATTTTTGGTGCATTTCTGGAGATCGAGGATTTCTTTTCACTTTCTTTAACATTGCAAGATGTTTAAAACTTTTTCATTTCAGAAATTTCTCAGACATTTTAAGGGGACTGATGTTTATGAGCGGACAATTTGGTGCAGATCCAAATAAAAAGTCTGGATCTATTGATTTTAAAGGTGGTTTCATAAGGGGACTGTTGGGGACAGTATGAGCTTTACTGAGATCCATTCTAGTTTTGCTCATAATATGAGATAAAAAAAACACCATGTGGGCAAGTTAACAAGGTTAAAAACTTGATTTTCAATCTTTTAAGGATTTGTTCGTGTCCAACATGTGTTGATACACAGCGCACGTACACACACACACCAAATCTCCAATGAATTCAGCTCAGTTTATTGAGCAGATTTTCAGTCCTCAGTATGCCATATTTCAAATCCAGTAAGCTACAGGCAGTGCTGACTGATAGAACATGATAATCAGAGAAAATACCCACAGCAGTGAAGTGGTAGCATGACTGTAAAATAGCTCAAACTTATCTGGAGTAAAACAACCCCGTCTCCTGCTGCAGTTCAGTGACCTGCTTTGGCTCCGACGTCACGATCAGAGATAATTGGAGCCATATAGACCCTCAAAACTTTCATTTCACTGGTTGTTGATGCAAGAGTGAAAAACTGACATGATGTAATGTGGCATTTTAATCTTATGACTGAAGGACTAAAGTTTACAGAGCATCACAAAGTAATAAGCGTTAACATTCTTGGAAAACCGCAAAGACGAAAGCAGTTGCTCTGACTCCTACAAAGTTAAATCCATCAAAAGATCACAATGAGCAGATATTCATCACAGTTTAATCACCACTTTAATCTGCAACAAAACAATTGGTGCTGCAGAGTGTAACTGCAAGGAGATATTTAGCATTCCTGCTGCACTGCATGATTTTCTTTTTTTGCTTTCAGTATTCACCGAGCGTCTGGACGTCAGAGAGCCTACACCAATTTGAAACATTTCTAAAATTTCTCAAGTTTCTCAAATGACCCCAGCGTGTGTTGACAACAATAATTGCGCCGATTTTCTAGAGCACACCAATAAGATCTCAATGCAATTAATCGCAGGCATGCAATTTTTTTCTTTTGACTTCTCATTAAAACTTCCCAACACTCCCTAATAGCCTACGGTGTTATTCATAGAGAAGCTCTTCGCTGCATTTTAAAATCAGCCCACACCGCTGAATATTAGAGTAAAGAAATTCTCGCCTGTCGTTATGGGGGGGGGGGTCACTCCAAACCAAAGTTTCCCATCGCTCACAAAAGCCCTGTTAACTTCTGACCTGTGAGTCTAGTGTACGAGATAGAATAACAGCGGCAACGATCAATTGATCACATGGCCATTAGGGGAACAATTATCCTATTGCCTGATGAAGTATAGACGTCTGGGTGAAAATCAGTAGTTCTCCAGTTGAGGTGAGGTGAATAATACATTACTTCCAAGCATGTAAAGCAAGTCTATAAAGGAGAGTATCAATATCTAGTAATAATTATTGTTCCGAGCATAAAGAAGTGAATCTTACTTGAATTTCACAAGGCATTAC
This sequence comes from Hippoglossus stenolepis, assembly GCF_022539355.2. Classification (NCBI taxonomy): domain Eukaryota; kingdom Metazoa; phylum Chordata; class Actinopteri; order Pleuronectiformes; family Pleuronectidae; genus Hippoglossus; species Hippoglossus stenolepis. The sequence continues at coordinate 14,587,398 of NC_061500.1, forward strand.
AATGACACTGATGGTGTGGAGTGTCAATCCCCAATGAGCCATAGTAAATTTAATGGCAGCAGAAATGTGCTGACTTTACTGGGTGTGAAGATGACTGAGCATGATATGAGGCAGCGGAGCCACCGAGGGCCTCCTTGACACTATTATCATTCCGCCGGCTCCTCGGAAAAGCTAACGGCACGCACCACAAACTGTTGGGCGAGGGCGGGATCGGCGGTATTCCTCATTGTCATGCTAATTCTCACATTATACTACATAACATCCGCGTGGAATAATTTTTTATCAATGAATCAATGACCGTTCATTCAGATTTAATGAACTGGGATTTCTGTGAAACTCCCCCGCGGCGCTGCACGCTTTGAATTCTCTGACAAATCCGCACAATCCCACTGTTCTGCTCTCGCTCTCTTGTACTCCCTGCTCCTTCAGAGCTCGGCACTTCAGCTCGCTGCTCTCAGCCTCAACCCTGCGTGTGCGCTCTGTGACGGCAAAGCAATATTCCTGAATAGGAAATAAGCGTCTGAGTTTTTTACATTTTGTTATCTTGTTTTCAGTCCTCCTCTGTGGCCCCTCATTGCTCTCCACAATACACACATGTTCAGGACTAATGCACTGCATTAAGGTAGCCACTTGTGGAGGCTGTGAATACATTGCATACATCACTCCATGAAAGCCTCAGAGGCGCGGACAGGCACTGCAGATTGAATAAAAGACTGGTGGTTTTTGCATTCCACTCTTTTTCCACATTTCTTCTTTATTTGGGGGTAATTGTACTCCATCATTCGGTGTTCCTCTCAAACAAGCGCGTTGAGTACCTCCTCCAAAGATAGTGGTTATCTTTTGTTTGCAGAAGCCTGTAATAGCCTTATCACAAGATGGGGATAGAAAGAAAAAGGAGAAATGGATTTTAAATGAGTATGTTTTTGTATCGGAGAGGATCAGAGCGCACCATCTTCTGGTCTCGCTCTCAAGCTCTCCAGATTTATTTTCTAACCGAGGTGAGTTGCTTAAGATCACCCGCGCGTCATTCTGCACCATCTTGGGAGGTCTCTGTGAAGGAGAGGGGCAACATGTGAGGTCTCTGATGTGCGTGTAAAGCCCAGATACCCAAGGAAAACAAAGTCACACGAGTTCAAAGCAACACGTGACCGCTCATTTCTGTGACTGCTCCGACGATGTTTTGCTTTGCTCCGCAGCACAAATGGCCATGAAGTGATTTTCGAAAATAAATAAATAATAATAATTCAAGACTGAGCCCGAAATTTGGGTTATGTAAGCAAAATCACAACAAGGATGTCAAAAACAGGAGCTTTTCAAGACCTCCATATTTTTTCCAAGAGGCTAGTCTCCTTAGCCCACTGGAACATTAAAAAGCTCCGGGGCCGAGGGAATCTATTTACTAATGCATGTGAACACCCTGTTCTAATGAAGGGGAGAAGGAAGCAAGACGGAAAGAGAGAGAAACTTTTTGTCTGCCGCTCTAAAGCCTCCAGGGTAGAAAATCTGCTGCAGGACTGTTTGAGGGTGATGTTACTCTCTAATTCAACACAGATATGCTGCCAGTGCCGGCAGCTGCAGATGTGGCTTGTCAGTGGGGTCTGAACGAGTGGACTGCTGCAGAGGAGAGAGGGAGGATATGTCGAAGGAAACGAGGAGGGGCCGTATATTCTGTCCACCCCGTGCATAATGTGCACAATACGGATGACTGGGGAAATATGTTTTGTCACACTGCGACTGTGGAAAATAAATGCATCAATTCCTGTTTTGTGTACAGAGGCTGTCAGCCAAATTGTTATGGCCAAGGCCCTCGGGTGTCGGGGACGGGGAACACGAACAACAGTGGCTGTAGCTCATGTTGACTCGCCAAAGTTCTGGGTCACCTATAGAGGAGCCATGCAAACCTTTTCCCGTGTACTGTACACACATGTCAATGCATTCATGGAACTCATGGAAGCAGATAATTACCATAGATTAATTGTGTTTGAATAATAATATAGCTTTATTCATTTCATTTAACAACTAGGGTGAGACTTTCCCTCACAACTTTTGATTGCACTTGTGACTTTCTGCTTGCATTATCAGTCAGCCATGTTGGATTCATGGTGGCCTGAAGATGTCCTATATGAATTTTTTGATGGCCTGACTTTTTATCTACTACAAAAAGCAGTTAAAATGTGTCAGTTGTCTCATGAATAACCACAAAAGTTTGTAGTCATGCATGGTTCCCAGATGATGTTCCCTAGTGATTTTGGTGATACCCTGCACTTTCCTTTAGTGCCACCATGAGGATTACATTTGTGTTTTGGAGTTAAATATTTTGATAACTATTGTATTTGTTGCCATAAAATATGGTATAGACATTTCAGTTCCTCTATGGATGAACTTGCTACATTGCACTTTGTGCCTGAATTAAGATGCTAACATGCCAAGATTATAAATGTACTGTTATCGCTACACCTGCATGTTAACATTAAAGGGGACATAGCATGCAAATTCCACTTTGTTAGTGCTTCTACACGTTAATGTGGGTATCTGGCATGTCTACCAACCCAAAAACTCTGGGAAAAAAACACTCGCGCATTTTGTTATGGTTCCTCTAAGTCAGAAACGTCATGCTTGAGCGACTCGATTGAGCTTCCTGGGTTTTGTGTCGTAACAAGGCACTGGAAGTCTCCTACATGGCCTTGGCCCACCCCCACCCATCCCCCTGTCCCCCACACTCGTTCGCGGGTTTACACCGGACGCAGCGAGGCTGAGAGGCAGCGCAGCGCCGTTCCCAAGCGCACAGCCGCCTGGCTGTTCACAGGGGACGAGCATTTCTCCGCGCTGGTCAGCCCGCGATTCACTCACATGTGGCATTTGTCTGGATCGTTGGGACTGGGAGGCTGCAGCAGCTGCTCGGGAGCGACCGCTCGCTCTCCCATGCGTGAGCTGGAATTTGTGTCAACGCCACACAGCCAGCAGTGTGGAAGACTTCCGCAGTGTTCAGCACTACTGCAACACCGGTCAAACACACAGAACCCCCACTCGTTACGCCGGGTTTACACCGGACGCGGAAGCGCCGCTGCGAGCAGCGCAGCGCCGTTCTCAGCGCAGCCGCCTGGCTGTTCACACGGGACGAGCATTTCTCCGCTGGTCAGCCCCATAGACTGTATATATAAGGTCAGCCCGCGATTCTGCTTTCTCCGCTTGTTGTTGTACCCGTTGAATGTCGGGGTTCGGGGTAAATGATGGTCTTCATAGCCCCCCACCCTCTCTTTCTATCTCTGTCTGTCTGCTTGTGTGCTTGTAGTGGATGGGCAGGGGACATTTAATTATGTGATTGGGAAAATTAAAACTCCAGGACAACAAGGGGAATACAAAGTATGGGATGCATATTTGATAATTTATATCATATAAAATATGTAATTTATATCGTTTACAATCATGGGGGGAGAGGGGGGAGGGGGGAGCTGGCTCATTAGCATTTAAAGGAACAGGCACTCAAAACAGGTCACTCTGTGGAGGGCTGTTTTATACAGGGTAAAAAGGGTGCTGTTTTAAATGATCCTTGTGGTATTTTGACCAAAGTATGTTACAGACATTTCATTAAGACCCCAAGGAACCATATCAACTTGTGGTAAAATGGGCATGCTATGTCCCCTTTAAACATCAGCATTCCTGCGAGCATGTTAGCCTGCTAATGTTAGCAACTAGGTCAAAGGACAAAAAGAAAAGAAATCTAAATTAGCCTCTTCTTTGAGTCTCTGTCTCAGTGGCTTTCGCCATTGTCTTCAACAATAGAATACACCACAGTATCATTTACAAACACAATACAATGCTAATTTGGCACAGAACAATAATTTAATGTTTTTTGATTTCAAAAGACAAACAATCAAAGGCTACAGTGCAGCTTTTGTTTTATATTGAACCAATCAGACGGAATAATTTGATTAATTTCCTTTCAGCTTATCAATGACATTATAAAAGAGAAACATCAGTTGGGCTAAAAGTGATTGAACCAAATCATATTTTTTCATCATATCTCCTTCTCAAAATCCTTTTGTGTAGATTTATGAGGTTTGTATGATTGATTTTGAATGAAACCACATGTTTTCAGCCCATATCATGCGGTTATGAAGAAGTTCATCTTTAGTCAGCTATATTCTGCTGACCACAAGTACCTGGATGCCGCATGTGCATCCGCTCTACAAATACAAAAATAAGGACTTTGTGTCCCTTGTTCTGTTTCATAACAGCATATGCTTGTTTCTGGCTTTGACATTTGTGTGGGGCCAAATTTCTTGAATAATGCACAGTGGTTGTGTATAGCTAAATGTCACGCCCACTGCAGTCTGGTGGAAGAGGATGAGAAATGGAGGCTTACGTGGTCTCTGTCTGCGGAGGGGAACGGACCACCAGGGGCTCCTGCAGCGAAATGCATTGAAGTCAGCCTAATAAAGGCCATCACCCAGAATACCTGTCTCATTGTATCACTTAGGGTGCGGATAAAGAAATGACCAAACATGCTGCTCATTACAATACTCATTAGAATGCATGGGTAAAACGGAGGATACTGTGAGTCAGTGTTTACCAACAAAGGGCCGCTTTACAATGAGAGAGAGAGGAAGCCAGGGCGTGTATTTCCCACATGCCTGCTTAAATGCCATCTTCAGCCCTCAGAGGTCATTAGTTACAAAAATCTATGGGAGAAAGTTGAGGCAGACAAACTGATGCGGAGTGAAGCTGGCCCCTGCGCTGGCTTATTCAACCCGCTAATCTCTCTGGTGGGTTGTGTTTGTTGCGGGCTAAGCCCCGAGATGCCTGGCCTGTATCAGCCTGATGGGATACGAGCAGCGACAGCGGGGGGAAAAGGAAGTGAGAAGGAGCAAAAAAAAAAAAGATGGATGTAGTCAGCTTGAATGAATCTTACCATGTAATTTCTTCTGCTGATCCTATTCAGTACGCTTTACTTATCTGCTCACAACCAGCATATTCGTTTCTACACAAAAATAAACAGAAAGATAGACAATGTGCACACTCTGCCTGCCTGCCTTGGTTTCTAGGCACACAGTATGAGATCGCTGATTTGAAGAGGTTTCAGATTTTTCCCTCGGTGAGTTTAGGCAAAGAAAATATTTTGCAGAACTAAGCTGGTGCTGCTAAAAAGAACAAGTTTCTTGTGTCTAAAAATAGCCAATATGAAAAGAAAACCATCGAAATAACTACACAAGCGCTGTATCTGTGTATTAGGCTCATATTAAAGGAAAAAGAAAACTTGACAATTTGAGAATGATTTTATGATTTTATGACATTAAAGCTTAAATATTACAAGAATAAAGTCAGAGTTAAAAAAACTAAAAAAAGGTGTTTTAGATAAATATTCCAGTAAAGATACTACTGCAATTTAGTCCTGCACTTTCTTGTAGTTGGGAGACATAGACTGATTGAAGAAGACAAAGAGTCCACAGCCAGGCTATAGCTGCTCTGTGAGGCCGTAATTGGGCACAGAGGTGCTGCACGCGTCTGTTAAAAAGTGCAGCCCCCTCAACAACACTTGAGTAAATTTCTCAGACTTAAGAACGTGCTTCCCTCTGTATTCACATTGAATTTTCACAGGTTGAGGATTTGTGTGATTTGACTTTGAGGAGTTTCCCGGTAAATTCATTTTGGACTTGCAAGCATGCACCAGTTGGACTTGTTCCCCCGAGGATATGAGTGTGGAGGACTAACACAGGTCCATTAGGCGAATGGGCTAACAGAGGAGCTCTAATACAGCGCCCGAGCGCCTAATGTCCAGGAGAGAGCATCATGTGTTTCATTTGTTTCACTGATTAATGATCCCTCCCCCACAGCATGGCCTGCAGAGAAAATTGAGTGTCTCCATTTTATCTATACATTACAATCATCTCTCTTCTTCCTCAACACTCTCCCTGGAGCTTGTAAATCATGGCCTGTGCCCAATTTTATGGCTGGTGTGTATGCAATTAACACAGTGTCCACACTTTATGGATGCATATGCACTACACTGGTACACTGAAACAAAAGTTATGTCCAAAACTGTGCAACACACACATGGCTTAGTATCTAAAGGACATATGTTTGACTTCATCATCCCAGCAGCACCGGCGCTCAGCAGAAGTCGCGACACGCTCGTTCCACCACAAATATTAACATTTCCAATCTGTTGTGTTGCTCTACAAGCAAATAGAACCGACACGACTCAGGGAGTGTTAATAAATCATGATTATGAAGCACCATTGGCTGCGGCTTCCCTCGGCAGCCAGCGAATAAACTCCATCCCGGTTTCTGTCGGCGGGCACACCCTGCAAGATGATGCAAGTCGCTCGGTAATTATACAGCAATTAGGATTCTGATAGGAGAAACAGCAGGTTCGTCCGCCCTCCCGGTGACAGCTGATGAACAGGGTGTCTCTCGTCGGCTTACTTTGATAGCTCCCCTTGACCTGAACTTATAGATTTATGGCCAGCTTGTTTGCTTCATTCTTTATTAAAGGGGAGCCAGCGGGCCTGCGGAAGATGACATGCCATCATCCATTTCAAAAGGAAAGGCTAATTTTAACTAGCTTCCGTTTGCTGATCATCAGCTAATGCTATTCAACCCAGGAGCCTCATGCCAAAGGACGCAGCACACAAGGGATTCTTGATCCATGACTCATCGTGTTCCATATTTCACGCTCATTCATCATTTGTGTGGCGCTATAAATATTTTTTAAAACATCCTGAAAAGCACGTCAGAGAAATAATCTTTCGTTTACGGAGACGTGTCAGGTGCAAACTCTGTCAAGATGCTGCACGCCGCTGAGCTCAACCTGCTCAGTGCAAACCAAAGCCACTTTGGTGTTTAACAGGCTCATTAATAAATACTGCAGCTTTTCTTCCAACAGCTCAGAACGCAATCACAGTTTGTTCAGATCAACCGGGAACTATGAAGCCCCTTCCGACACTTTCAATCTTCCTTTCTATCCAGGGTTTTCCTCTCATATCTGCTCTCACGAGTTCAGGTTAGCAACTAAATCCTGTTCTATAGTAAAACAATTAAAAAATCCAACATTGCATGGGAAAAACAGCATGGATCCACCTGTGAGGATGTTGAGTATTAAGAAGACACCTGCGAAACTCAGGAGGAAAATCCAAAGAAGAGTAAACTTGAGAGGAGTAGGCACAGAAGGGAGTCAAGGACGCTGAAAACTAAAATGAAGGTGACTGAAGGGAGCAGTTGCAAATCCTATAGCTGAGGAAGAAGTGAGGAGAAGAGAGGCTGACTGGGGAGTCTGGGGAGACGAGAGGAGTCTGACAGAATTGTGTGTGTGTGAGAGCGAGCGAGACAACCAGATTGAGAAGAGACATAAGAGACACAGGAAATCTGCAAGCAAATTAGACATCATTAGCCGAGAGGCGGTTAACAAGTCTAATTAGGGGGGAGGCAGGCAGGCAGTGATACCAGACTTGCTTCCGGACCTCAGACGCACACACACTCGCACACACACACACACACACACACACACACACACACAGTCATATAAACACACACATAGTCACAAACATAACACACACACACACAGCCAAAGCTTCAGGCGTCTCCTAACTAGGTCAGATCTCTGAGACTTTAAGTTGGAGGGTGGGAGAGGGAGATCGAGAGGAAGAGAGAGATTGAGGAAAGATAAAAGACGGAGGGTGAGACCTTGGAGGGGATAGTTGTCTGCTCTTGGTGAGATGGAGAGACTTGTTTAAAGCTGCGAGAGTGAGATAGTGTGGAGAAAAAAAAAAGGAAAACTCCGAGAGACTGCATCTAGTACACACCAACAGATACACACATATATAAATAACTGCATCCAGGTTGTTTACACACCCAACAGCTGTTGTTTTACTTCTGTCATTTACTTGACGTTGCGTTTAGGATATGAACCTGAAAGGATGCCGTTGTTATCTCCCGTAAAAATGTCAGGTGCATTAAATTCACTCCTCTAGTTCGTCGGTTATTACAAAGATTAGCTGTGTGAGATGAGGGTATTGCTGTATTAGTACAGCCATCCAGTTCTCATTTTGAGTGATAGCTTGCCAGTGCCCCAGAGGGATGACTGAGTTATGTTCCCCTTGATGCGATGATGACTGAATGTCAGTTCCGGAAAGACAGAAAAATGCTTCAGTCGAACAGCCTGTATCTCTTTTCTGTTCCCTCTGCTCTCTCACAGGCGCAGTGACAGAAAATATTGTCTCAACAACCTCTGATGATCCCTCATCTCATGTTACTCTGGCTGGATGCTTCAGAGGAATGGCTTTATTGTCCAACTAGCAACTTGGATCGCTTTTATGTCATACAATACCATTGTTGCTACTGCAAATTGTTCTGTTACCAATAAGAGAATGTTGTCATATCCAGTCCCGAGAGCAGCAACATTGAGCAGTGACTTGTGAAGTGGTGGGCCTTTTAAATCACTTTGTGAAAACCTCTCTAAAGTTACTCGAGCTACAGTATGTTATGTGGGGATTTAGTGTAAAATGGGAAGTTATGATTTTTTCCCTGTGCGCCGGCTTAGCAGGAGGCGGGGTATTTTTTTTCTCCCCTGTCTGTGTGTGTCTGTGTGTGTGTACAAAACAACTCAACAACGTACGCATGGATGGATTTTTATTAAACTTGCTGGAATTATATATTGTGAGCGAATCTCCAGATGATTCAGTTTTAGAGCTGATCGGTCAAAGGTCAAGGTCCGAAAAACACATTTTCCAAGATTTTTCTGCAAATAATAAAGCAAGAGAGAGTAACTGAAACTTATATTGATCAGAAAATGATCCCACATCATATGATGTCATATTTTAAAAAGAAGCCACGATGACATTAAAGTCATACACAGTTCAAAAATGCCATTTTTGAGAAGTCTCTCTGCATCTTAAAGGACTATAGACACAACCTAAAGCTTATTAAAATAAAAATTAAAAATGTATAATCATGGTATCATAAAGTGTAATAATGCATCAACCAATAAGATATGGGACACAGTTTTTAAAAAAACAATCATTCATCATTGTATTACTACAATATAAAGAAGTCTGATTGGGGTATATACAGCGTACGTGCAGGATATTCTTTGCACCCAATGTTTTTCTATTTCTTTTCTTTAACAACTTGGGTCATAAAGGGATGCAACTGATTAACTTTTATTCTTAAATGATTCCTGCAGCACTTCAGTGTTATACTTCCATGAGGTTGGTGACATGCAAGAGATGGATTACAAAAAGAAAGGTCAGAGTTGGTACAGCGGAGGCTGCCAAATCCTGACTTTTAGGTCCGAGTATCGGTCAAACTTTAAAATGCTGGACCCCACACTTCCCATATTGCCACCTCAATAGCCTTCTCTCATAATGCACTGGTTACATAATGACGTGATAGTTATGAAATCCGTAAAGTTTGGGGTTTAACACCTCGAGCAACAGACTTTGTCGAACATGAGACTTCCGTGTTTGTTTGGTCACCACTGGTGACTCACCACATACATGTTGTTGGAAGATAAATCTTTCTGCTAATGATGTGTCAGCTGTAATGAGACTTAAATGCTACAAGATGGGAACTGAGAAACACAAACACAACATTAGATCATTCCTGATTGTAAAATGTAAACAAAGCTTTCCCTTATGTGTCAAGTTTCAGCCGACACTCAGCGATAAAGCCAGAGCAGACATGATACGGCTGCTTTCACACTCTTTGAAACAATGCCCATGACTACTAAATTGATTTATTATTTCACCTTTTCAGACTTTTCTACCTCAGCAGCAGTCATTGAAACAGAAACACTGCTGATTGTTTGTCAGTGAAGTGACACCAAAGTCATCATGCCTGCTGACATTTTCCAGATTTGCTATTTGAACACAGTTGTGTATAAGAGCCAAATATACTGTAAATGCTGAATTTATTACCTGTCTCCGGATGGCAGGTGCCGTGCTGGTGGCAGCTGCACGGCACGCATGTTGAGAAAGACTCCCTTGCGGGGACTTCCCACGTGAATCCCGGGGCGCACCGCTCGCAAAACTGCCCCGCGAAACCTGGGGGGCAGGAGCAAGATTCCACCCATGGAGCAGGAGGGCTGGCCGGACCAGGGGAGATTAAAGCAGAGGTCAGGGATACACCCGCAAGCTGTGATGTGTCTGGAGAGGAAGGGAGAAAGGAAGGGAGAAAGGAAGGGAGAAAGGGAAAAGATGAGATGAGAGTGCTTAGTCATAAATTGGACACTTAAAGAAGTCAGTAGTCAACTGATAATTGTCACCTCAGAGACTTGTTGAAGTGTTTGGGCACCTTTTCTCTGGAATGAGGGGTACGTATATAAGTGTGTGTGTGTGTGTATCTCATTAAACAGTAGGTTATTAGCATTTGTTGCAGTGCTGTCCCTCCCTCCCTGTCTCATTACAGGTTCTGGCCTATGTTTACAGTTTGCAGTCTGACACACACACTCACACACAAAAACACACAATAATAGGTTCATCCACCCACATGCAGGTAAATGGCACACTTAATGCTCACTCACACATGCACATGTAGGCACCCCCACACCCACAAGCACGTGTGCACACAGGCACACACGCATGCACACACGCATGCACGCCAACCAGGTAATCTTTAATATAGCAAATTAATAAATCGCTGCGGCCAAACAAGGCGAGAAGAAAAGGAGACAGAGGAGATTCGGTGGTGGTATGTCAGACGTGCAGCTCCTGCGGGGGTTTTCAAGATCCCTCTCTCCTCTCATGAATAGTGATGGGGCAGGACATCCTGAACCGAATCACTTTCACCCTGTTCTCTCTAAACCACAGCCACTGAACACAAATTTATATTTGGCCCCAGAGAATGCGGGAGACGGACAGATAGACAGATGGACAGATGGACAGATGGACAGATGGACAGATGGACGGATGCATTGATGGATGGATGGACGGAGGAGAGAGTGTGAATGAGCAGCTGCATAACAAGGAAAATCTCAATCAAAGAAACAGTGAAGAGCGAGAAAGTGGAAGAACCAGAGGAGAGGATGGACCTTGACTTCTAACAAGTCGTGATCCAGCCGTTCCTTCAGCGCTGATGGAACCCGGTCCGTGTGCAGCTCTGAAGGATAATGAGCGGGCGAGTCTGTCCTCTTCCCTTTTCACAACTCGCCTCGGTCTCCACCTTTCACTCTCCTCTACCGCTCCGAATCCTATTAGCTCATTTAAAAGGGGGATAAATTTGTGATTTCAGTTAATTAAACACTTTTCATTTTAAGTCACACTGTGACAAGTTCTACCGATCAATCCTTCCTCCCAGAAACCTTGTCAGACAAGTTGAGTTTAAGTTCCCTTGACTGCAACCCCGCCAATTAGTACACTTTAGGCCTCTTTAGGAACCTGTACATTAAGTCTATAAGCCACCGATTTCTCTTAGACGCCCGATATGGCCACTCTCCGGTCAAAATGTAATTTATTCTGGCAGAGAAAATGAACGGCTCACCGTGACTGCCATAAAAAGCCTGTCTTTATAGACTAAAAACAACTCTCATTTAAAATAACACGTTTCTGTTATACGAGTCACACTGCGGTAAAGAGAGAAATTTAAAAAGTAAAGGAGGACAAGAGATGGAAACAGGCGAAAAGACGAGATGTCAACTTCAAGGGAATTTGATATTAAAAGTTTCTCATGCAGCCCGCAGCGTTGAGGCAGCTTCCCCCCGTGATGTGCAATGGATCCGGTGCAAACTGTGTGCTTGACTTTGTTTGCACTTTCATGTGGGTGGTTGGGTGGTTACAGGAAAACAGTTTAATGGAATATGCATGACTGTGCTTCTGTGCCTCCACCAACTTCTGCGTCTGTCTTTTTCTGCACGCCCAAGTGCACGTAGCCAGCTACACGCCAGTGAGTGTCACACTGCCTGCACTGCCTGCAACTAATTAAAATGGGTGTAAGTAAGCGAGAGAGCTGGTGAATTTTTGGCCAGCTGTTCTGTCTTGCCGGTGCCTTAATCCGCCATAATGCCGCTCAGATCCTGCCCGTGCTTTACAATGCACACTATCGGATGGAGAGGGAGGAGGAACAAGATAAAAATAAGAGGAGGATGTTCAAGGAGGAGTTACAAACATCTGGGAATAAATGTCCTGTTTTCTGCTAAGCCAGATTTGGAACAGTTGAACTTGTCCCTGAACACAAACACTGACTTTGTTTAAGAAAGTATGTTTGGTACAAATTTAACAAGTCGTGCCGCTCGGGGATGAAAATATACATTTGTTTTCCATTGATAGCAATGTGAAGGATTTGAAATTTTCTGTGGCACATTTACTGTTGTTATTTGACAATGGCCATGCACCTTGGTATGTGACAGTGAACAACAACAACACATAAGGTATACTCTCAGTGCAGTACAACATGCACAGTAATGTTGTGATGGTCACCCTAAACAGCATTAAAAATGCATAGATCCCACACCATGTACTGTACATATAGATGGACGGCACATCTCCACTTCCTCTCTCAATCCAGAAAGGAAGAGAAAATATTTTTATTTTGGGCACTGCCCTATCCACCGGCATGGAGGAGACAGGATGTATGACCTTTGCTGCCGCCAGCCACCAGGGAGCGATCAACACACTTTGGCTTTACTTTGTGCGAGCTGCCATGTCGTCCATCTTTATATACGATAGCAACGTCTGTGCACACACTAGTACACACAAACACACGCTTACAATTGTTCCCTCCGGCGTTGCTGATGCTGATGGCAGTCAGGTTGTACAGGAGATGCTGGAACTGGAAGGCCGACAACGCAGGTTTGAATCTGGACTCGTGGAGCCTGGGAAATGAGAAGAGAGAAACAGAGAATTTACAGTGTGTTTGTTCTCTGCGTTCAAATACAACTAAACTATGATTAAACAGCAGAGGCGCCAAATGTTAAAAAACCTCAACAGAGTAAATTTGTTTGCGAGGCTGATTTATGTACAACTGGAGTGGCTTTTGGAGCTATTTAATTACTCTCTATAACTAACTAGGAGGATATAAAAATGCCCTGGCACACATGCGGTTGATTTTTTATGGTAGGCTATATAAAGCACTACCATATAGTGGAAGCAAAAAAAAAAAATGAATGTGCTGACTTCAACACATATTCAAGGTCTTGATCACTGAGCTCTGCCGTCTGCTGAAGGATGTTCTGCAAAGCCAGACTGTGCAGCGGACATCTGCCCGTTTTACTCCAGGTGTCATGCACTCTTTCCATCTTGATGACAGGTGCTGTGTCAGCTCCACACAGCTGATGTTGTGTTACAGTCCCCCTCACTATAGTTTGAAGGTCCCAAGGGAGAGGAGCACAAAATATATTAATATAATCTGCATGTAGGGAACACAATTATGGGTGACACTTTCAAACAGGGGGAAGTGGGAAACCAATATCAAATTATTATGAATACCTAAATTTCTGCTATGCCATCAAATCTGAAGATGCTGATGTATAGATTTATGGTCTAGATGCTCTGCGGTTCAGAGGTTATTCAGAGGTTAAATGGCATATTCAATATATAACTACTCTGGGTTTTCATAATCCAAAAAATACCAAAAAGCTTAGTTCGATGATGTTGTGGAGCAGCGTGGGATCATGGAAGTGGTTGAAGTTTAAGTTTACTTTAGTATCCCAGATGGGAAACTTTCAGTAAGGTACTCAGGACACACAAACACAAAGTGAAAAGAACAGCATAGATACACACAAAAAATACTTTACTCCTAATGCACCTGAACCACAAGAGAAATTCAAATTCACAGTGGAGGGGGAGGTTCTTGCAATCCCCAATAGACCTGGCCATATGGAGGACCTGCTGGTGTCAACATTGTTGGAAACACTTTGGATAATGCAAGTACACAAGTCATCAGAATATATAACATAGGTCTAGTCGGTTGTTTTCATTTTAATAAAGAATAGCTACATATTATATCTTAACAGGCTCCATTGTTACCCCATCAATAACACATAGTGAATAACTTCTAGATGCAGCACTTGTGTGGCTCCATGGAAAGCCATACTGGTTAACCACATTGGTTCAGACTGAAACTGAAACTATGGAAATAACAGCCATAAAGGTTTGTACAGACATGCAAGGGATGAACCCATACCACTTTTGTAACCTGTAAACCATATTGCATGAGTGTTGCAATTATAGGCTAAAAGAATCAAATGTAAAACCTCCGGTTTATCGGCCATATCAGCCTGAGGTCAGGCCTTTCATGTCTAAGTGTTCAATGGCCTCCATTTTATTAGGCCAATTGTTTTCAGCCATTAACACTTTTGCAAATGGCCTCTGTCTCAGATTCACATTTACACTGTTTGTATGAGAATGTGCATGTGTATGTGTGAGTGCACGTGCGTGTGCGCATGCACATTCCTGGCATGCCATGCAGACTCTCCATTGATGCGGCGGGTCCTTGTTCCCTGGCCTAACATGTAGGCATGGTAATAAAGAGAGGCAATTACAAACTGGGCCTGAAAGCCATGGTAATGGAGCTGGTCAGACAGCGATAAGCAGAGTGTGCATGAAAGTGAACAAACTCCATGTCATGCTTTCCCTATGGAGCGTCACTGTCCCTTTTAATCAGCCCCGAGCAGAGCGCAGAGAGCCACACTGTAATTAAGCCTGCTCTGCGGAGGATGAGTGGAGATCATCAAGAGAGAAAAGCCCAAAAGAATACTGGACACACACACGTACACACACAGTTTACAGAGTGTGTGTGTGTGTGTATCCTTAGAGAAAAGAACAGATGAACATGCAAGGTGAGCAAGAAAGCAAGACATAAACAGTGTGCAGGGGAAACAGAAACAAATAAATGATAAGGTACTGGGATGGTAAGTAAAGCATGCCAGGGATTTGAAAGATAATTAAAGAAATAAAATAAAGATAAGTTACAGAAAATAAAACATATATTGTGGCATTGTAATAGTCTAATTGTGTCAGTCTGCCTTTAAGAAACACTTTATATTCAGATTTATATAAATGTGAATACATATTGTTATGTGAATACATACTAAATAAATATAAAAAATTGGTAGCAGGATACATTCTGTACTTTTAGAAAAGTTAATGTGGTACGTTTACAGTACTTTTCTTGAGTAAATGTTTGTCTATTTATTTGTACTTTTACCCAAGTAAAATGTTGGAGTACTTCCTCCTCCACTGGTTGTATGTCCTGTACTCAGAATACGAACTGCCTCCAGCAGGTAGAAGCTACAAGATTCAAAATAAATACTGGAAGAGATACCTGAACTCTGAGTGCATTTAAATGTTTTAGTGAACTACCCCTCTAACGTCTGCTTATATTGTATATAATCCTTAGATATGGGAAGCAGGAGCTGTTATTCACATGAAACAATTTCTTCAACAACCCTGAGGTATTGTAAATACAAGCAGCACAAGGACTGAGTTTTTGGTCTGGGTTTGGAAGGGCTACAACATTAGAAATAAATCCTATAATAAAGCATATGGTAATTTGATGTTTCTCCTGGCTCTGTCACCTATAGCAAGCATTTCATTTTGGCAGCGACGTCTGTTTTCTCTTCAATATATTTAACCGGCCCTGATCTATGATCAAAGTCAGTGAATTTTTGAAAGATGACAGAAATGAGCTCAGTGCCAGATGGAGAAAATGCCCGCTCTACAATACTACCGCTCTCCTGACTGCTGTGAATTGGCCCGCTCCCATTTCATTCGAGCAGTTTTCTGAAACACTTCTTTTGGCCGTTTGAAAAGTGGACAGCTGATCGCCGGTGAATCACTGCATGTAGAACATTTATCAGTCGATTGTACAAAGTGGCTGAGCATCTGAGGGGCGCCTTGTGGCATAAATATTACAGCTTCCGAGCTGGAGACGTGCACACGCAGCCAGGAGAAGGGCAATAAAACCTCCCCGCCTACGGGTTCCAAGGAAACACACAGCGAACTGAGGGAACATCGGAGAATGGATGCTACCTTACAAAAGCCGTTCACCTCCTCCTCTCATCAATCCCTGCTGCATGAATCCCCCACGCTATAACATATTTTCTTCCTCATCAGATTCTGTAACGCTCCATATTTACCAGCTATGGATGCTAGTAAAAGCAACTCTGGAGTGTTTGTGTGTCTATGTTTAATCGTGCTTTCAAATGCCGTTAATGAAACACTTATTCCCTTTTCCTAAACAGGATTATATTTGAAGCACATGTTGCACCTGCCTGTTGGAAATCACTCTGCCAGATCCGCTTAAACTTGCAACAATGTGTGTGTGTGTGTGATTAAAAAAAAGCAGGAAGAGACCAAAGGAGTACGAGAGAAAGACATAGCATACGTGCATGTACTTGAGGACTGTAATGAGATCTGTAGAGAACTTCTCCAGAGAGGAACACTTCATGACAGTTTCTGTCTCCCCCCAAGCTCCACTGGGTTTCTCAGAGGGAACCACAGAGCCCCTTTAGCCTGTGCTCTTTGTGCTGAGGGGGAGAACTCATTACGGGAGCGCAGACACCAGAGTGCGCCATGGAAGTATTAGAGGGGACAGAAGGAGACAAGCTGTGTCCCATTTTTTCGGTTCAAGGTCAGGGCTTCGGGTTAAGAGGGTGCCCTCTTCTGGAGTCAAAAATAACCAGGCTCAAGTTAGCAAGAGCCTGACGCAAAGAAAGAAGCTAATGGCGCATCCAAGAAACCGTTATCATCAATAAATCATACTATATTATTATTATTATACAATTATTATTATTATTATTATTATCACTATTACTAATAGTGATAGAAAAAGTTTAACTTTAAAAACCAATGTTTCTCTGATGCCATTCGGCTGCTTGGCCGAGCTAACGTTAGCTCAGCTTGTTTTTAGGTTGGGACTTCTTCAGTGATCATGGTTCATGAGGTTTTTACAGAGAGCTGAATTATCCACTTTGTCCTCCTCTCCTGATCAAAAACACCCAATAATTAAAACCGACCCAATAATTGACATCAATTAACATTTCATACAGCAGTTTTATGTTAAAATCAGTGCCTCACTGATGCCCTTGGGTGGAAAAAGGATGAGGCCTGGTTGTTTGCTCAGACCTTTTCTCTGATAATGTAGGATCTAGAAGACCGATGACTAAAATCATTCATCCAGTAAAAGATTAACAGGTTTTTAAAAGTGATGGAGACTTAAAAGAGTAAGAAAGTATTCAGCTGGCTGTCCGGACAGCACCTGGATCTTATGGATCTTTCCCAACACCTGACGTTGGGGAATACCAAGTTTCTACAAGACTGAACTGTCCTTTGTCAAGTTCATTTTCCACGACCACAGAAAACAGCACGAGTATATCGACTCCTGCCCAAAACTGCCAACAATCATAGAACGATTCCAGACAAGCAACTGCTCTGTAGAGCCTTCGATGCAATCACAAGCCGATCCTGTAGGTTTCTTCTTTTATCAAATCAGACATTTCCTCGCTGAGGATTCTGCTTCATCTGGATTAGTGCGGCTCCTTTCATCGCAGACTACAACTCACTTACGATGCTAAAGACCTACATTTTCTTCAACTTATCATTTTCTTATCGTATCTCTGCCTTTATAGATCCCTTTCAGCAGCAGTCAACAGCCTGCTGCTCGTTGTTATCACTCAGTAAAAGAGTGTGATCCCAGAATTGTGTGGAGGCTCTATGGTTAAGTTTTCAGCTAATGGACTGGAACATACTTTGTGAAGCACACAGAGAAGACAATTGAGATATTCCCTGTGCGCAACATGTCAATTTCCACGGGAGGCCTTAAATTACATTAAACCATTTGCTCTTTCCCTTGGTTCGCTCTAAACAAACCCTGGAAAAACAAAGACAAATTAAATCCCTTCTTAGGAAAGAAGAGGGCTTCCAGGGCTGGCTACAGGGACGAAGTTAAGTTGTTCAGCAGGCGCTGGAAAGGAGAATTTAAGATAGAAATAAATTATAGACAAATTACAACAAAACAGTATGAAGGAGGTGCTGAGTGGGATGAGACGGATTACTGGCTACAAGACGCCATGCCAACCAGGAGAAGAGAACAAGAATATTGCGAATGACTTAAGCCTTTTTTTCCCCCCCAACAGGTTCAATGTGGAGACTGGGCCAGCTGATCCCACTCCCCAAGGTTGACAAGCTTATTGAGATCTCTCTACAACGAAGCGACTGATTACACTGCCGCTTCCCCACAGACTGTCACACCGGGGTTCACCTCTTCAAACTCAGACTGCCTCCTCCAGCGAGTCACGTCTCCGGATTGCCCACTTAACCATGGAGGGGGAAAAAAGGAATGTCTGCAGGAGTCTTTCAGGAGAACCACTGGAGGTCTGATGTGAGATGAAAGACCCGCTGGCGGATTTCCAGCAGAGAAAGTGGCGGTGGCACAATCGAATAGCTGGGGGGGGGGGTCATTATTAACAATAAATTGGACTGGCCTGAGAACACAGAATGATCAGGTCAGAGGAGACTGTGGCCTTTCGGCATGTTAGCTATCATCTCCTCACCTCTTGGCCAGAACTTGGACCATCACCTCTCTGCTCACTTCATTTTCTCATTCTCTTTACTTTACTTTGAGCCCCTGATTGTTGGTGACCCTGCGTTTCTACTTGCCCAGTTTCCGGCACGTGCTTGGTACACCTGACTGGCAAAATGCAGCAGGGGTGCGGGGAATTAGATTAGTTAAAATGTTATAGCGACACATTTTCAAATATAAATAAATTGTATTTTCAAGGATAAGTTAATTGCCTATGTCTTTGTCTTTTTTTATTTACAGGAATTTCTTATGGGGATACTTATATATTCATAGGAATTTGTCTTTTTTTCTTTCAGTGGATGTCTCTCCTCGCTAAGTCGATTCTCTTTTTCTTCGCCGAGCTATAATCTTGTCGTACGTGCAATGACAATAAAGGGAATCTAGCTATCTACATGACCTTAGCATGGGCCTGAAGGTAGCGCTGCTTTCAGGAAGGACAAGGCTGATATTGTCACTAAGCCTGACACAACAGCTCGAGGATACACGCACATCTTTTCTGGGTCTGTTACCCTCATACTCTGTGAGAAAAATATATTTAAAGTCAGGCTAAGGCTCATGTGAGGCTTTAACAGTCTCAGACAGGGAAATCAAGCAGGTGACTTTAAAAGTTACATCATTTTTTGTTTGACATTTTCTTGTGTTATTATGACTATAACTCAGAATGGCTCAGAAGGAGGGAGTTTTGCACTAAACCCACTTAAATGAATGTGTCAAATGCACACAGCTGAGGCATCATTATGTGTTTTATATGTATCTTAACTATTAGAATGAATTATTAAACAAAAAGAGGACTGTGGAATTCATTATCAGTGAGGACAGGAGGGGAATTACAGGCTTTTTCGGTATAAAGTACATAAGGACACGTGAGTATTCCTCAAAGAGAAAGTATAAAATAATACATCTATTTTTTTAACTCAACTGAATCTTGCATTAGCTCGGATAAAAGAAAATACACTTGTTTAGAAAGTAGCATAAATAAACTCAGGGACATGGCGCAGTAAAAAATTAAATGCTGGGAGTCTCGAGACCATCAGTGCTTTGGTTTCATTTTCCAAATAGAGATGCTAATCAACCATCTACAACACAAACATACTATTACAACTGACACGTGTACAACTTAATACAATCTAACAGCAGACAGGGAGCAAACAAGGAGCAGACTGCCAGCGGAGGCTAATGTAAACACCATCAGCTCTGTGTGACAGGAGCTGTGCCGCAGCTTGAGTTTGATTGCTGCTATCTTTATTACAATATCCAGCCTCTGATTGCTGCAGTATTCACAGAGGTGCACTTATCCTTAAATTATATTTAAAAACTGCAGCATACCTACCTGCAAAGTCGAAATAATAATATGTAATAATAAAAATAATATGTATTTCAGATAAAGTAATGGTGAAAAAATACAAAATCTGCATTCAGATGAAATCGCTCTATGAGTTTATATTTGTCTGTATATTTGGAGGTGTATGAATGTGAGTGTGCTTCTATAGCAGGTGTGGGAGGCTTTATTATAATCCATTATACCCACTTTGACATTTGAAAGCTACAGCTCTTAACAGCAAAGTGCTGTTGAAGGTCAAAGATGTTTCAACTCATAAATTTGTGGATACAAAAAAAATATGAACAAAAATTTTAATTCAAACTTAACTGTGCCATTAAGTAAGAAAATCGCTGAGCCAAAACCTGCAGGCTTCAGCGGTCCAAGCCATATGCATGCGGGGTACATCACACACACACACACACACACACACACACACACACACACACACACACACACACACACACACACACACACACACACACACACACACACACACACACACACACACACACATTCTCGTGAGGAAATACATCACCAACAAACCTCTACAACTTTTAATCTTCTAATGATAACAACAGTACTGTGATTTCACACTTTTCTCTTCATATATGTGCGCATTCAATTCCAAGCTATGCTCTGCGAGTTGTCCAGAGTATTAATAGTAATATAATTAGAAATAATCTTCGTTTCTAGAACAAATGTTCAAAACCCATGTTACACAGTGCTTCACATAACACAATACATTTAAAGCCAAAGTAGAACTATATACTTGCCCTGAGGTTGTATGTCCAAATTAAACTCAGTTCATCTTTGAGTCAAACTGAACATTTGTTTCAAATTTGAAGACGTTCCCTGGAGGTTTCCATGAGATATTGTGTTCACAAGAATGGGACGAGCGGACAAACAACCCGAAAAAATGATTTCTTCCCCTGCTGGCTGTCTCCGATGCAGCGACATAAAAATCCATGTCAAAAGGATGCATTTGTATTCATTTACATGCTTGATCTTCATGTGAGCATTTTGGTGCAATATCATTTGTACTCTACTTTGCCTTTGCCTCCCTCAGCAGCCCAGTTTTCTCATTGATTTCCATATTTTTCATTTCACTGGCTGGAGCTGCTTGTTTCCAGTAAGAAACCCTGGTTTTGGCATATTAGCACCCACTACCCACATACTGTACCTCCAGGCCATGGCCTCCACATATTGACTGCATCTATGTGCTCTGCGTGCTGTTTCCATAATCCACTTAGCTCTCCTTTCCCTGCTCCGACATGATCTCCGTTCCAGCAGGACCCCCCCTTTTCTGCCCCCTGGAGTCCAATAGTGGATCGTCGTCCTCACTTGAGTCAGAATATCAGACTGTAATGAACTTCATTTGCTGCAGAACGAAACCAATGTCCTCCTCTCTGCACTCACTTTACTTGTGGACCTGTTTTTGTTTGCCATGATCATTTTGGGTCCACGATGAATTTCTCTGATGAGTGTAAATTTGATTGTTGCTCCCGACTTGCGACTTTCCACCGCAGCACACATTTCATGTCACTCCGGGTCGAGTCGATCTGCTAAACGTATAAAGTGCAAAAATGGAAATGTAATGCTGCAGCTCTGTACCTGCCAGACCTACATGACAGCCAGCGCACGGGGGAGCTGGCTCATCACTACATTCATGTCCTGACATCGTGCAGGGACCATGACAGCACAGTCAGTGTGGGTGAGCCGCAGTCGCTACATGGGTATCCAGGACAGTGTTACTCTGCGAGGCTCGACATATATTGTAGCAAAGGAGCGAGTCAGGCAATGGGGAGAGTCAGATGCAGGGAAAAAAAACAAACATCACAACATCTATTGTTATGCACGGATTCAGGCAAAGACTTTGGTATTTTCCAGGGAGACTCAAGTTCAACGGTGGGGAAAAAAAAACTAAGATAGAAGGAAGAAAAGAAAGAAAGAAAAACATGTGCACAGACTCACAAACTGACAGCCGCATGCCTGCATCCTCGTACCTGACGACGAAGGAGTGCCACGGGGAGAGGCCGGGGTTGTGGTGGAGCACTGGTTGCGGTGAGAGGTCGGCGGACAGGTCGATTCCGGAGCCTTGGAGGTAGAGGGCGACGTGGTCGGGGAGCAGCTCGGGGGTCTCGGAGGTGAAGGTGATGGAGAGGAGCTGACCGTAGCTGTGATCATGGCGACCCAGGAATTTCTCTAATGGGGAGAAGGGGTGGGGTCAGATTATTGCTGAAGTCTGAACCAACTCAACATCAGCCAAATAAAAAAATGAAAGTACGACTTTATTCTTGTATTATTAGGACATTCTTTTAAATTACGGCTTCCTTCTTGTGATATTGTGACATTCTTTTTTTTAATTAGAAAAAGAAATTATACTGATCTTTTTCTTTCCAATATGGCCCTAATATTTCGTCGTGATTTCCCATACTACATTCCTCAAAACAATATTGTTAGATTATCTCGTAGATTCAATTTCTAGTTGCTGGCAGTCACATTTGCAGACTACGCTCCAACAACTTTGGCTCGATGAAATAAAGAAGGTTTGGCTCCTTCTAGCTCCTATGTACTGGACACATATGTGATATAACGCCTATTTAATGGCCTGATAACAGTCCAGTGGAACTGTATGTATGCAAGTGTGTTGGGGTTGAAGCTGAATTAGTATTTATTCAGAAATTAGAATTTAGAAATATTCTCCCTGCTTCTTTCTCTTCCACTCTCTCTGTATGCGTTTCTTGAATTCACACGGAGCACTGCTAGAGTCTAAGTGTAATTACCCACCCACTCATCTCTGCCTCATTACAGCACATTAACAGGACTTCAAAGATTCCCCCCACCCACACATGCTCCCTGTTCCCAACCCCCCCGAAAAGGAAAATCACAAGTTGTACTTTTCAAAAAAAAATAAAAAATGACACAGAAGTCTCTGCCGCCCTCAGTGTGAAAACATGGGACAACATTATTGCAGGGGGCATCAATTGTGCTCTGAGAAAAGTGAACAGATTAGAACTATAATGACTTCGCTGGCTGCCAGCTCTGGGTGAGTGAGTGAGGGTGCAGAAACTGACAGGGTGCATGCTTGGTTGCCACCTTGTTTTGGAGTGTAATCGCTTGTGAAGTTCATCCTGAGCTCCTCTGGGGGCCGGGAGGGTGATTTTTGCTTGGCGAGCGGCCTCCTGCGCCATTCGGAGCAATTCAAACTGTCATCTGATCGTCTAATATCTGCTCAACCATCAGCCCCCTCTTATCCTCTCTGCTCTTTCTATTTGACCTGCACCGCTGTTGTGAGGACCCAGGGTTATGAAACTGAATTGAGCTTGTTGGCTGCTCTTGGTAATGTATTACTCAGTGATGTGTTAAAGTTATGAGTTGTTACTTTTTAAATTAAAATGCAATTAAATTAGTATTTCAATGAAGTCTTTCTTTCATCATTTCATGAATTTCACAGTCCAGTACATAATCCCATTTTCTCCACCAATCACTTAATGTGCTTATTATACATTATATATACACATCATATTGTTTAATTAGTATTCCCACTGTATCATTCATCTGCTTTCGCAGCTGCAGTGACTTAAAAGCTTTTTTCTAAATGAGAAGTGACACATACTGTGTCCATTTCCTTTCTATTAAGCTGCGAGTCAAACACCAGCTGTTTCAGCTTCATTTTTACAACATGAAACGACACATCCCGCTTTCATCACAGCTTTTAAACCATTTCAATTTCACTGTGGGGAGAACACAAATGATTGAAGAGCAAGAAAGTTATTTATCATTGGGCTGTGGGATCAGTATTTGAGCTGAAAGGGGAAATGCTTCAATTACACGCCGAATCAATAGCACTTTCTATTCTTAGTCCAATAAGACATCATTCATGTCAGTGCGACTTGAGAATCAATAGCAATAGATAATTACAGCCAATCAGATGCAGGGAAGTGGTTCGCCAGCAACCAATCATCACTGGTGAGGACGAAACAGTTTCTCAGGGAAATTTCAGAATCGATACATATTGATGACAAGGAATAAAATATATAAATAAATCAGGAAGAGAAACACGGATTCAATTCACTCACAGACAGGAACGCTTTAAATGAGCCCTTTCCTATCTAAACATCTTAAACAGTGGAAAAACAACCAATAGAGGGCGAGAGTTCTAAATGAGATGAGTGATCAATACGAGTCTGACACCACCACTCTAACCAGGACCAATTTACACCCAAACATAAATGACTCAATAGGATGTGGTGATCGGAGATAAACAATGTGTTTATTTCACGACTGCTACAGAAGATGATTAACATTAGCTGCACTGGTTGATGTAGTTATATAAAGAAAGGTGCAGCTGGATAACTAGCTTAACCACAGACTTTACATTAAGATGGACGATGTGAAAAGTGAAGCCAAAGCGTCTCAATCACCACCTGGTGCCTGGCTGCAGTATAGGTTATAAATCCTGCCTCCTCCATGTCAGTGGATGGGACATGGACCAAAACTAAAAAGTCAAAGCACACATCATATACATTTTTTTTCAAGGAGGTTTTCTGTCATTTAGGGTACTTCTTCTCAAACTGATGTATGTCCAAGTGGTTAGTTTGGTTTAACTTAGTTCTTTGATGCTATAAAAATGGGGAGAAATGTCATGATTGACTGGCTCACGATTGGTCGAAGGCATGTATCAGTGGCTCCAAATGTGCAAGATGGCAGTGTTTATACCCTGGACATTTTGGCTTAATTTCTGGATAGTGGCAAGAGATCAGTGTGTTCAAGAAATAAAATGGAAAATTGTTAATTGTGTTAATGTCCACCAAAATCTTAAAAAATTTAAAAACTAATAAACAGACATTTGAGCACTGGAAAAACAAATAGATGAATTACATCGTGAAATAGGGTTTTATTTATTTGATAAAAAATAACATAAACAAAGCTCGATATAAAGGAGTGACATTAAGATGAATATTTTTTTCTTATTTATCTAACAGATTTTTTTATTGCTTATATTTTTAACGCATCTGATCTAATTGCCTTTTGTCAGTTTCCAAGCTCCATGCAGTACCCTTTTGCAACCTTTTTGTAAAACCTGGACATCATCTCCGTACTCTTGTCCCTCTGCTGTTTATTTGCCATTAAATAAAATGTGGCCACTCCAGTCAGTCATTCGCACACTCGCACACACACGCACACGCACACGCACACACACACACACACACGCTCTTTAAGATGCACTCTGATGTAGAATAGCATCTGCCCCTAGATGATCATTGTTGCATTAACTTTATAAATGAGAACAGTCTCAGCGGAGCCACCTTTTTTTTTTTTTGTGAGCAATTACCTATATTTGGGCAGTGACGCACTGTAATAGTGAGTAATGTAAGAACTCATGTCCACAGAAAATAAAAGTCAACGAATATTACTTTTGAAATGATTAATCGGAAATATACACCGCACATTCCTTGCATAACGGTGGGTAATGAGCCCAGTAATGCTATTGTGTGACTAAGCTAATATTCTCCCATAAAGTGCACCCTTACAATTGTGAGTGGTTATGTTTCAGGTATACCCTGCCGGCCATTACTCTGCTGGGGTCAGTGTGGCATCCTGGGTATTCTCCCTCTGCCTCTGATGATAGAGGCACCAAAGCAATAATTACTCACAACCTTAATAGACCATCCAAGAACGGCCCCACTGGCGGGCGCCTCTCCAAAGCAATGAATCACGATGAAAACACAATGAAAGGATTATTCATGTGTAAGTGATCAAAATGTCCGTTTATTGCCACGGATTTATATTCATTATTTTATCTCACATGACAAATAGGAGGGAATTAAAAAGTTTAGCCTTCTCTAAATACCACAGAGTACAAGCTCCGTATATGTGAGAACACTGTATATTTTTTTCTCCAATCATAATGCAGAGATTCAATTTCACTTTGTAACATTCAACGCACTGCTGGACCATTTGTCAACTAATTGAGCTACCATCATTTTTAAATGTGAACTATCATATACATTCACTAAAATACGCATATTTGCCTCTCTTGCAAAAATTAGAATCATTTGAAATTTATTTCTGAGTAGGATCAATGGAGAGCCTACGCCGTCACCTATGCCGTCACCTATGCCGTCACCTATGCCGTCACCTATGCCGTCACCTATGCCGTCACCTATGCCGTCACCTATGCCCTAACCTACGCCGCAACCTATGCTGTAACCTACATGCAGGCATGCCCTCTTGACTCATCAGTAAAGTAAGCCAGTAGTGCTACATCATTTGGCTACGGAAAAATATATTGGCATCATTTCTATACTTTGGCTTTTATACAGGTTAAGTTCCTAACAGAATATATATTTATTTGTTAGCTTTGGAGGTGCTGGTAGGTGGATTTAATAGCTTTTGATAGAGCCAAGCTTGCAGTGCTCATCCCCCTCGTATGAGTTTGGTATTTTCAAATATGTTCAAGTTATATTTTTTTGTCAAAACAGAAAACATTGTCTGGTTTCAGCGTCTCCAGTATGAGGATTTGATGTTGGTTGTCGGTTTTATATCCTTGGGGACAAAACAAGCTGTTTTAAGATGTCAACATAGGCATGGGATCTAAAGAAATTATCGGCAGATTATTCGACAATAGAAATTAAGTATTACAGCCCTGTGCTCCTCCAAATAAAAGCTGCATATATTTCAGTCAACATATTGAAAAAAACAGAATGGAAATAAAGCACAACTTCAGCCTGCGCCACTCTTTTTCCATTTTGTCTATATGAGTCTGTCAGAATGATGTGAAGTCCACTGACTGTGCTGCCGTTGACATTCTGCCAGGAACACATAAAGCCACCATCACAACAAGTGATAGATGCCCGAATAACTTTGGGGGAATGGCGGAGGAGCTCACGATCAATCAGGGGACTTAGACTTTCCTCCAAACAAATTAAATCAACTCCGTTTCAATTAAATCACTGCCGCCTTGCACAAACACTGAGTCCCACTGAGGCTCTAACATCGACCACCATGCAGACAATCTGGAGAGAAAGGCTGGACGGACAAACTTTAAACTTTTAAACATGGCCAGTACTGTCAGGACACAGAGTCCAATACTAAACTACACTGCCTGCAGTCGCATTATGGGTGACCCAAAACATGATTACATAAAAGGAAGATCGTTTTTATTTATATTCAAGGGAACTGCTAATGCAGGCTGACACACATGCACATTCAATACAGCTGTGAAACTGGCGATTACATATTTCTGTTCTTTAGTTGAAGTAACAGGGAACAAATTGGAGTGTGGAGAAGAGTGAACCCGGGGTCGAGTGGAAGCAGAGAACGACACAGCAGACTGGTCTCGTCTCGGCTCTGAGGGTTCTTATCCAACAAGCACGAAAGAGGTTCGGCACAAATGTAAATGAAGTAGTCGTACTGCTATTTTCATTTAAGTGTTTAGATCAAAAATAGAACTGCATTAAAATACAAGGTGCTAATTCTGTGGTCTGAACTTGAAAAAGAATGCTATTTGTCGGTCTTAACCATAGACTGTGTGTAGAAATGGACATACAAACGGGGTCTTGAGGTCACTTCAAATCAAGATAGCGCTGGTCAAAATGGAAAGGCTTGTCCCCAATGGTTTTCACCTAATCTGATCAGCAACCTCGTACCTTTAATGAAATTGCTTGTCAGATTGTCCAACAACACCTAACACTTTTCTGACAGTGTTTGAATTTGAGTACAACACGTTGAATGAGGATTGCAGTTGAACTTTGCCCAAATTATTTATTGGATACGGCCAAAGCAAAAAACGTAGAAGACAGAAAGATCTTGGCGATACGTTGGGGAGGTAGTGTCACAGGCTATTCACCAGTGAGTGCGGCCATTCGGAATGGGTACCAACATTTTTAATTTAAAATGTGCTGGGATGACACATCACCCCTCACTCATACCGAACTCCTTTCTCTCCCACACGAGCTGCACTCAAGCACTCGATTCAAATCAATCTTCATTTGCAACTCAATTCAGTTCCATTTGTACTGAGTCAAATCACATACTATCTCAAGGTAGTTTCCAGAGCAGGTTGAGACCTTACAGTATGATAGAGGGAAACCCAACAGTGACAGAGGAGAGAAAAGAAAACTCCCTCCAACCTCCGACAGACCCATGCTCAGGGTTATCTGCTTTTACCAGCTGCGTTAAAAGGACAATAAAAAGTGGAGAAAGGGGAGAAGCAGAGGGGAGTTGTACGTAGCACTATAGCACCGTCGGATTAGTTCTTATAATGACAATAATATCAATGCAGTGGGTGTAGGGGACCAATTAATAATATTAATAAGTAATTTTCCAAGTCAGGTGATGCTTTGTACTCCACTTTTCCTAATTTTACTCTCTTCCCTACCTCGCTATTTCTATGTCTTGGCTCAGTTCTTTGATTTCGCTTTGCCGCAGCGCCTTTCTGTTTTGCTTATTCTTCCAGATGACAAGGCCTCCAGACTGGATTACACGCAGACCCGGGTGCAGGTAGCGTTCAGGTTGTGTGAAGCTACAATTGCCGCTTGAATCGGAGTGACAGGTCGCCTGGAGCTGCTCTCACGGATCTTTGCTCTTCTTTCTCCCTTCCACTCCTCAGCTGAACACAAGAGCAGCCATATGCTGCTCTCTTGCCTTCTACTAGAGAGTGATCTCATTAAAATTCTGTCTATCTCTCCCTCCTTTTCTCTTCTAACCTCTTTTTTTTTTGGTATAATTCAGCCTCCCTGCTGCTCCGGGCAAGGCAGGTTGGCCTGTGCTGCAGATACGAAAAAGGATCAATGCTGCAAGCTTCTCAACAGATGGCTGCAAGGACTTATGTTAGATGATGTCCCCTTCAGCATGAAGCACTGCTCGGCCAAGAGAGCCCCGGTTACTGTCCAGCAGATTCAAGGGGTGACCACAGTTGCTGGAGGCAGGTCAAAGCAACTGTTTAGGGAGGTACTTCATGTTTGTCTATGATAGTTCCTGGCAGCTGCGCTCAAGTGTTCAGCCTGTTGAGTCACTGGAGGGGCTTGAACTCAGCCAGTGTCAACTATCAAGCAGATGTCCAGGATCAGGAAGGAGACAAGTGGTGATGCACATGTTTCAGAGGAGGAGTGTTCCTAAGTGCACACACACATACACATCCACACATAACTATGTACTAGCGATAAGAAGCTCAATGTTTTTTATGACCCCCAACCACCTCATCCATTATGAGAGCCAGCCCACACCACCTGACCCGCATAAATATGCATTAATCTACAACCTCAACCCAACAGACTACACCCCCGCTGCAAGACGCTTTGACCATAATTATGACATTTCTAATTCTACAATTATATTTCATCCAGTTTAGTTTCCATCTTCCCTCTCTCTCCCTGTTTTCTTTTTATGCCTGTACATTAAAGTAATAGTCCTCACAATACACAGGCCTGCAAGCGGGGGCCATTTTAAGTTACATGACCTTGAATTATGTAACCATGGCAGCTGAATGCAATCCAGTGACATTACACCAAACATCTATTGGAAAATCTATATTGGACCACAATTGCTAATTGATGAAAGAGTAACTGATGAGCCAGGACAAGACAGGCTCATTATAAGTCACTTTTTTACCCTCCCTGCACAAAACCCAGAGTAGGTTCTAGAAAACTGGCGTGAACCCAGTCCAACTCACTGGTCAACATGGAGTTAAGAGTCAACTCAAGCATCACAGCTACGGACAGATATGTACTATCAGTAGTGTTGTAGGGAAAATAGAGGGAAGGATTACTAAAAATGTAAAGTACCTTGTGCAGTGCCTGTTCTAAACCTGCCTGGCCTGTGGTGATGCTAGTTGCAGTTGCAGTTGTTGTTCTCTCTGAAATTGTTAATGTGACCTATGATCAATCAGATTGTGTTTTTGGCACAGACTTTAAAGTCAATGTTTGCTTTATTTATACTGATCACATGTGTGGTTTACATAAAAGTTTGAATTATTTACTAAACTGGTGTTATTTTTTTTTATACATTCCTTGTCGGCTATTTCAAAAGTATGTTAAGCAATTGACACAATCTTCAGACCAAAGTTCACAACTCTCTAAAATAAAAGCTCAATAACTCCACTTGGTATAAAGCTTTGCAGCGACAAAATCATGTGCTTTTATTTTGTATAAAAATTGTTAGATAGGAAGGGATTCCATGAATGTGGTTTCAATGATTGAGAGCCACACCCGCGACATCCGTGAATGTCTGTGTGAGTCAGATCTGGAGAGATAAAATATTCAAGTGATCCATTATCTGGTGGGATTTCAGGAATTAGTATATAGATTGAATTACTTCATGTAACGAAAAGGAGGGCACAATTCTGATGTCCTGGCACAAATACTGTGTTGGCACCGTGTTCTTGAGTTGAATTCTTTGTCCCTCTCTTTTTTTTCATGCTGTCTGGCCCTCTCTCTGTCTGGTCCATCAACTCCTTGTCAAACACAGTTGAGAATCTGTGATGTCTTGTCCTTTTCCAAGGACCAACTAATATCTCTGAAGCCAGGTGAGCCACTCAGAACCCAAACACTTCTCTCTAATGCTTCATCAGTTCAATAAAAAAAAGAAAAAAAATCATCCAGATTGAATCCTGTCTCCTGTGTGGCAGTTTAAGCCAGAGAAAAACTATGGTGACAAATACTGTACGTTCACAGGAATCACAGAAATTGCAGCTTGTATGATGTTTGACATTGACTTGTCACTCAGAATTATCTCTTACTTTGTTGAAGACACACAGTGAAGGGATTTCAGCGCAAATCAAAAGTGAAAAAGAGCAGAGGCAGCGGCTGAGTGAGAGAGAGAATTCCAGAGCTACTTCCAAAAGCCTGTGCCGCTCTGGTCTAATCTTTAAAGTAACTATACACATGCACCGCTACGAAAAAAGAAAGGCGAGAGAAAATGAGATCATTAATAGGGATGGCAAGGCAATAGATTTGTGCTTTTATTACGTGGCGAAAACAACATAAACAAGCACTGGGCGAAGTAGATAAGCAGGCTGCCACAAAGCTGTTCTTGGCCAGTTGGGCCACTAATCTGTGTGGCCTACAGAGACGTCACTGTGGACTGAGTGAAGAAGAAAGCGACTTTAAAAAACACTATTAGCTATGTGCATTTCTAATTACACATATATATGGGGGAGGATGCAAGTACTCATTATGGACTTACTTGTGCCTCGTGTATACAAACACCGGACAAAAATAAAACAGTCACACTTGCACATTCACAGCGGATGCATTTAGAATGATGTTTTTATAATTTATGCCTGACCACCAGGGTTTGTCACATCTTTCAGCTGCGAGCATTTCATCGTTCTAAAAAAAAAGACAGAAAAAAAGAAGACGTCTCCAAATGGAGTCGTTCTCTGTGATTGTGCGTTTTGGGCATTAAACCTCCAAGATGTGGAGTTAATGGGATTGCTCCTCTTTCGCTTCGGGCTATGGACAACTCCGGGCCTGGAGGGGCTGTGAGTTGATGTCTAGAACCGACTTAGCAGAGACAAGAGGAGACCAAGCCAATTTTCCCTTTGTTGCCTCTCCAGCATGGCCGAGACATCCAATTCCATCAGGCCTTTAGCTGCTGGGGCAGCTGATAGAAATGAGCCCTAAGTCCTGTAGCTGGGCCAACTTATTCCCTTATCTTCTAATGGCTCTGATAAGGGCTTGGAAGGAATGGTGTCAGAATAACCGCCGTATGACCCACTGCCAAAGAACCTGATTAATCTCACTAAGGAACAACAGGAACAAGCTATGGGTATTACAGATGCTCCACTAACACTAATATAATTCCCACATTTGCCATGGGTGCAACAAGAGAAAGATTTATTATTAACTAACCCTGGAAAACACACACTCACTCACACACCCTCACCTCGGTTGACCCAACCTGAGGTGACTATCTGTCCTCGTGTGTGAATTTAAATGTCTTGTATTCTCCATTGTGACTCACCAGGAGCTTTGTAGAAACCGATGTCTTCCTCGCTAAGAGGCAGCAGGTAGACTTCTCCTTCCTTCCACAGCAGGGGGTACTCTTGTCCCAGAGAGAACTCTCCCAACCAGCCATCTTGATCTGGAGAGTCATAGTAGACATTTCAAAACACGAACATCCTATTCTCCTCTGCCTCAGAGAAGATCAGGATGTTTTATGTTTTAGTTTTGTTCCTTTTGCTAGTTAATAGGAATAACTATTGGATGGATTAGCAATGAACATTGTGGAAGGATGCAGTATAAATCAGGAAAGAACCCATTACATTTTGAAGTGGCTCTGAATACATATGGCAGATCCAAGAATTTAGTTTCAATTTCTCTGCAGCGTTTCCCACAGTATTCATTCAACCAGTGCCGATAGAGGGGAAGCAAGCACATTAACGTCCCTTTCATGTAAAATGATTCCAGATGGGAGATAAACAGACTAAAGGGTGAAAGAGAAATTCTCGATTGAGAGAGAACTGTATTGCAACTGCAGCTGAAACTATGCTGTCTGACTGTCTGCATGGATGGGAACAACTTTGGGGCAATAGCATTGCACACAGCTATTCAATTCAGCAATTGGAGCAAACCACCAAGTTAGAGTTCTCTTATGTTATTATAAGAAGTGCAAAACATTTTTGTCGGTTGGTTCATTACGAAACTGTGGCACGGCAGATTAAAACATTTTGGGCTGCCACAGTCTAGACCATTTTTGATATGGCGAGATAGGGAATTACCCTAAGCTGAGGCATGTGCTCTCCAAATGTCCTGGTAGTGTTGTTATTGGTTGTAATTATCCCTGATTTAGCGGCAGCAAAATACATTTTAGTTAAGGAAAATGAAGAGGATGAGGATTCAGAGATAATATTACTGGTCTGATTGACTTCAACGGATAATCTTGTTAATTAGAGAACCTTATTAATGGCTGCAGCTTGAGAGAATACCTTCCATAAAGTCAGAAGTGATGTTGACAGCAGCAAAGTGACTGGACGACGTGCAGGCCAGCGAGTGGCCAAAGCAGAAACAAGGCTGGCAGCCCGCTGGGTTTTCTTGTTGTAGGTTGAAAAAGCCTGGCTTGCATCTGTGGACACACACACACATATACACACCTAATGCATAAAATGTTATTAACACGCTAATGCTGCACACTCTCCTCGGTGCAGCTATAAACCACACCCTCGGTGTAATGTTATTCTTACTAATCTCTTTAAGTTGTTCTCACTGCAGCAGCAGTGGAGGCTGGTCCCCAGAGCAGTAATAAGGAAAAAAGAGCCAAATGGAGCTCTGCCGCACAGACCCTGACCTCTGACCCACAGTCGCTAACCGGTACATGGGTGGGAGAGGAACACTGCTAAAAATCAGGAAATACACAAGTCACATTACACAGGAGAGGGGCCTGCCCAACGAGCCATGAAATCAGGAAAAAAAAAAGTCAACAAACAGGGAGCACAGAATTATTCAATAGTTGCAGACCTGGGGCTGTGTGCATTGCCAATGTCCCAGTGAGTTTATCTTGTATCCCAGAGGAGCAAGATAGAAACACACAGGGAGAAGCAGAGACCCGGCTGCTGACATATTGTAACTGTCATATTCGAGGAGTCCAAATGACAGATAGCCCCAAAACCACATTTTTACCAAAGCTTTTTTGTAAAGTATTCTCCTGCAAATCTGATGTGCCGACCCATCTGCTGTAATTTAGTTTATTTATATAATTACATTACTATTGATTTTAATGTAATGTAGATGCTATATTTATTTAATCAATATGTTGAACAGCCATTAATATTAATAATTACTATTATGTTCATAAACCAGTGAATGACTAACATTCTTCTGTGCTGCAGGAATTCAACAGTTGCCTAGGTAACCACGCGTCATGCGTCATGCAAGCAAAAAGCTTATAACACACCTGTCACAGCTCTGCCCCTCCACGTTGGACTTGCAGTGACAACGTCCATCCAGAGGAGAGCAGACGTCCACAGTCCCAGTGGGGTTACACTCACACGGCCTGCAGACAAAAGGGGATGTGAAGATGGCAGATTTCTATCCAAGACACTTTACAGACATTTGTATATGGGCGGTTGACAAACAGGAACCAAGAATGTTGAAGACAAGTACATTTTGATGTGTTGACTTCACCGATTTCCATAAGTATATTCTCAATTTGCTTGCTACAAAGCATTTCTCTGCAACCAGTAGGGTGTCTTGCTCAAGAACACTTCAACAACAAGGATACTTGTCCTGAGGCTCAAACCCGGGGCGACCCCGGTGACTAGCCGACCCTGTACACATGCTTTTTGCCATGGCTGCGCTCGTTCATAAAGCACAACAAGTGTTCGTGGAACAAATCATCAACGCTGAAATGCTTGGTAGCACACAATCCATCATACCAAATTTAAAGGCTGTGCCAACAACCTTGATAAAAGCAAGTGAGTAGGTGTACGGGTCAGCTGTGTCTTGGATCGTGTCAAACTGGGTTTGATCACCTTCATTGATTGATTACTTTTGTTTGGAAATGTAACACAGGATCTATTTTTAATGAGGCGCTATTACAAATAATTCAATTATCCCAGGGCAAGCTGTCTCTGCTTGTTTCTGCTCCACTGGTCTGAGTAATTCACAACTCAACAGCCTGATGTTGCTGCATGAATGAAAGAAAGGTGTGTGCATGTGTGTTGCATGTGTGCATGCATACATGTGTGTATTGCGAGAATAATTATGAGTAAATTCAAGGCTCAAATCTAAAATTAAACTATGTATTTATAATCTTGTGATTGCCAACCTTGTGATATCTAAAAAAGGGCTAAAAGTAGGATGTTATTCCGTAAAGATTTTCAATAAAGCTGCCTTTTTCTTGAGCCTCACTGAGGATTGCACTATTGATGTTTTTGGCCATGTGTGAAGAGCGGAAATGAAGTGTAAACAAAACACCGACATATTCTCACCTCTTATGCCGACATGTTAGCTATCGTTTCCTCACACATCCATCAGATATGGAGCAGCGTCGCCATGTGTGTGTTTTTGGCAACTCTGGCAAATTCAGGTCAAATGTTTACTCTCATTTTAGATCGGATTTGGTCTCCACCAGCTCCTGAGAAACGTATCTGGCTTTTTATCTTAACCTTCTTTAGTCTCTTAATGTTCCACTGTGTTGACAAGCAGGCCACTCACATTGTCAGTCTGTTGGGGCTGGATAGGAAGTGTACAATAAGATTTTAGAGCTGAAAGAGGGACCCTGTTGCAGCTGGAACAACATTGATGAGAGCCGTGAGAGTGAACCTCAGGAGCTGTAAAATCACAACAATTAGAGAGACGCTAAAAAGCCCAGATGAGCTGAGGGAAGCGGCAGAGACTGGTAATCGTCTGCGGTTCACCACCATGAGCGAACCCTTTCACGTTGCACGCAGTGATTAGATTCATGTATAAATATTTATTACAGTGGGTTTAAAGTCACGAGAATAAATATCAAGACCGTTTATCGCAGATCTTCAAAGCGAAAGCTGAATGTCTGTTTGTCTGTCAGCCCACCGCCTGTTGTCACAGTGTCCACAGTTAGGTGCTGGTAGAAATAATATTATCACCAAACAGTCATTGATATGCGATTCAACACCGTCACAACTTAGCATTCCCTCAGCGGGTGCAGGGGGTCAGGGAGAGCTGGGATGGTATAGGAATACAAATACTGCATCATACTTCTCACACACACATATATGCACTATAATGGGCATTTAAAGATAGGATCGTATGTGCACATACTTAGCGAAAGAGCTCTCAGGTCAGAAAGTTAGAATGTGCTTTTCATCCTCCAAATGTATGCGGCAGGTCACTGCATATGCAAGCTGCAACAATGGACGTAGAAAATCACCCAAACTGAGTGTTTGTGTGTGTAGAACACTCTCATGTCTTAGGAATGAAAGCGACTTTGCTTATCTCGCAAGGAATTTAACCGCCTGAGCTTAGCGTAATGAAACGATTAAAATCAGAGAGAAGCACAAATACAGAAAAAAAACAGCATCCCAAACGATGCACTGTTTTGTTCTTATCCAGGGTGCCAGCTCGCCTAATGGAGAACATTTACAATCAGCCATCAATCTGGCCACTTGATGTTAGTGATTAGTTTGTCTCTGCGAGAAAAAAAAAAAACTACTTTCCATGAATAATTAGCATTTATTGACAACACACTGTCATGTCCTGTTTTCCATTTGTGTGATATTTCCTGTTTTATTCTGCTGTCACTTACCTCTTTTCTCTCGTCTAAGGCCCCACTTGAGTGTTTCATGCCTCTGTGATTACCATTTGTTGTTTCTGGCTTTTAACTTTGATTTATTCTGACCACCTCACCTCACATGCATATTCCGTGCTATATTTGATTGCCTGTTGTAACCATGAAATGAAAATTCGCTCATTATCCACTCACCGCTATGCCGATGGAAGGGTGGGTGAAGTGTTTTGAGTCCACAAAACACTTCTGGAGTCTCGGGGGGAAAACAGCGTTGAGGTCGAATCTAATACAATTGAAGTCAATCGCGACCGTTTCTTCAGACGTAATCCATCGGCATAGTGGTGAGTGGATAATGGGGACATTATATTTTTCGGTGAACTATCCCTTTAAAGCTGTTCCGTTAAGTTTCTGAAGTCGGCGAGGCGGGATCCAGTCACCATGACAACAGATGGAGTAAACCGCATCGGTCTCTGGCTTGGTTCTAAGGGATCTTCAAACGCCAGATCTTCCTCTCCTGTTGGTCAAGACGGCTGGGTGACCAACCAAAACACTGACCATGTGCAGCAGAGGAGAATTCACAGCAAAGGTCGGGGGTTGTGGTGTATTTGTAATCAGACAGCAGCAGGCCGGTCTTTGTCTTAAAGTCATAAAGGTTTACTAAATCTCAACAATGCAAAACATATGTATATAGAAAACATTGGTTTGTTTTGGACATTGGATAAGATATTTAGGTATTATTTCTTAACGCTCAAATAACCAGTTTTTGGCTCTATAGTCGCAATATAATTTTTAAAAATATATATATATACATATATATAAAGAAATAGCAAAATTAAGTTGATATATTTACAAACCCACCATACATAAAAAAGGATTTGGTGACAATATTCATCCTCTTTGTAGCTCTGTTTCGTTTTCAACCAACTCCTGAGGCAAGTATCTGGCTCCTTACGCGCTAAAGGGCTCCACAACGTTTGCCAGCTAGCAGCTGACTTTTATCTGCCTGCCTGTTACCTGTAGGGTGTAATGAGAGCAGAGAGACCGGACCAACACAATAAAGCCGCGGGGCCATAAAGACAACACAATCAGATGAAAGACAGTGAAAAGCTCAGGCTGTTTGAAGGGGGACTGCAGAGTCAGATGTTAAATCTCTGTGGGTTTAACACTACAAGCCAAACCTCTCATATTACACATAGACATTGATCCATGCTGGGAAATTCATATTTAGCTTTATACTTCTATAATATTTGCACAGAATGAATATGATCGTTTATTTGTAGATTGCTACCGAAATAAGAGAAATAATGACGTATATCAAGTTTGCTTCATGAAATTCAGACAAATGTATTTGTGTAACAATGTGGAGCTGTGATGAACTGTGTTGTCTCACAAAGTGGAAAAAAACAACACAGCACGCCAGAGGCAGGACATAACGTGTACGTTCTGCGGAGGGGATCACGTGTTTTTGTTTACAGCACATCAACAGCATCAGCTCTTATCACCGAAAGCTCTGGGATCTAATTGTCTTTCCAAGTTGACATCTTCTACAGTGTCTTCTCCGTGCGTCGTGCCACCTTTTCATCCTTAAATATTTGTATATCACTTTTGTCGTTTTCATTTTTGCGTCTGCTGTTTTCTCATATGGAATCATTGGGACATTATCCAGAGTTTTTTACCAGGGGGCAGGCAGAAAAACCTCTGGAGAATGTCCACAGCAACTGACTCAGACATTGGCATTTTCCTTTACAGCCCCTCCGGAGAAATGTATTTATTCTCGAGTTCGGTGCATGTCTGTAAGCAGCGTTACTGTAGTGAGGAGTTGATATTGATTTAAGAACTCAGCGAATATTTGCACACAGACCAGAAGAGGCAGAGTACAATTATATATATCAGCATTTTAAAGATTAAATGACTGAATGAATAAAATGTGTTCTGAGTTAGATTTAAATGTTCGCTTAAATCTTTAAGTTGAAAATTTAATTTACCCCTTAGTTCATGTTGGGCGTGTGGAAAAATAGACCAGTCTGGGCAGTGGGAATAGTTTGATACAGTATTTTGCTACACAATGATAAGAGGGTCGCGAATTCACAGTGGTGTCACTTAGAGAAATGAGAGTCCTCCTGTTTACAGCTGCCTTGTAGTTTGATAAATTCAAGCGGGGGGGGGATCCATCTGCTCTTTCCTCAGATCCTTTTTCTTTGTGTTTGTCTTAACCCCGTCTTCCTTTTAAAAGCTTAGTTCTTTGCAACATCTTCAGTTCCCTCTCATTGCATTTGCCTCTTTTAAACGTGTCATGTGTGTCAGCATGTGCGTGCAATCTGTGTTTACGACTATGTGTGTTGCTCACCTGCAGCCACCAGGACCGAGCGAGTGAAAGCCGGCCCGACACGTGTCACACTTCTCCCCTGTCACGCCGACTCGACACGCACACCTTCCTTCTACATCACACTGCAGACTCACTGAGCCTGAAGGGGACAGCCGATGAATAGTGCAAGAAGAAATTTAAAAAAAAAGAAAAGAGAATGGAAAGGGGTCAAAGGGGAAAAGAGGGCAATGAAGATCAATTTTAAAACTTCAGACTCCATCTGACATAAAATGGATCGATATATTCATTAATAATTTGTCATGGCAGGGATAACTGAAAAGCTGTTATTGGATTCCTTTTTCAGAAACCACAGAGATGAGCTTGGGAGATCTGAATACAACCTTGCAACCATACAGTCGCTAACATGAGAGAAAAGTGAAGCCGCGTGGAGTCCGCTTTAACCTTTGATCAATATAATGGACCCCAACGGCACCGTGCAAACACCTTACACTATTCAGGAAAAACACAGAGGAAACCAGAACTAATGCATTTGTTCTGTCTCTCCCGCTGGTTCTCCCCTCTTCACCCCGAGGACGGCGTAATTAGGGGCACAAACATTTAATGTCCCCTTCGCCTAAAATTAGACTGTGTTTAACGAACACCGGGCCTCTCCGCTGATAACGCTCAGTGACTCGACTGGATCAATTTACAACAGCGGGGCCGAGTCGAGCCATGGATTTCTTTAATGGTCCTTTTTTGGGAAGCTAAAGAGATAAATCTGATGGGATGAGCGAGACATGAGAGGAGATTGTATAAATTATGAATTAGAAAGGATTCTACTCTGAGGCAAGGTTTGGTGGTTGAGTCGTCCACGAGTTGGGCTAAATATGAAAGTAATGTTTTTAATGAGCATTTGGCTATAAAAGTTGCAATGATTAATCCTTTCTGTCCTTTTTGCCTGTAGCTAAATCTCACTTATGGCGCCTTATTGTGCCCACACAGCATCCCAGTTTAACCATAATTATTTTACTCATCCCAGGAAAAAAAACACAAAACAGTAGTGAGTAATGATGTTGGCGTGGATTATAATTGGGGGTTCTCTCATTGTTATTTGAAACAATTACGTCTTTTGTTCCTGCAGCTTACCGTCGATATCACAGTCGCAGGGAAGGCAGGGCTCTGGAGAGGATCCCCTGTGGTGGTTCTCTCTGCAGCGCTCGCAATGGGGCCCGTCGGTGTTGTCTCTGCAGCTCGCACATCGCCCCCCACTGCCGGTGCTGCGGTACTGCTCCATGTCAAACACACACCGCTCTGATCTCCCGCTGCAGTTGCACGCTGCGTGCGAGGGAAAGGACAAGCAAGAGAGGAGCGAGAGCAAAGGAGTCAAGTGAGGAGAGACGCGAAGGACGCGGAAAGAGCAGCCACAGGGGGAAGAAGCAGGCAGCGAGGAGGCAGCAAGGTAGAAAGACCCGAAATAGACAAAAGGGGAGAGACAAGGGGAGGGCATATGTGTGAGAGATTATGTGTTCTGGGATTGGATCATAATTTAGAGGCTCGTTGCTAATCCCATTTCACACAGGCCTAATGAGGAGCCAATCGGCTGTCAGGGGGCACTTAGATAACAGTAATTCATGTTTATACAA
Organism: Hippoglossus stenolepis; assembly: GCF_022539355.2. Lineage (NCBI taxonomy): Eukaryota > Metazoa > Chordata > Actinopteri > Pleuronectiformes > Pleuronectidae > Hippoglossus > Hippoglossus stenolepis. The sequence goes on from NC_061500.1 coordinate 14,627,389, forward strand.
GAGCAAATTACTCAGCTGATAACACACCGTCCCAGCTCTCATACCCCTCACATCAAATCCCTCCTCAGTTTACCAGTTACCCTGAGGGGGGATTTAGGTGAAATTGCCCATTTTATTATGAATCAAGCTGGCATCGGTAAATTATTATTTCTTCCCTGTTAATAAGGAGTCTGAGCAGGCTCACCTGATTTGAACGATGACTAAGTATCACTAGTAGTGAAGAACTTGAAAGAGATAAAATACAAGTTCTGGGTTTCACTTGACTTTGACCAAGTTTGCTCAGAATTGAATTCTAATCAAACAAGAGTTTACAAAGTCTAAAACATGCATCCATTATAATTGGACACCCTTTATGGCCAGCATGTTGGCAAACATTTGCCTACTTATTTGCCAACCATCTTATTGACCACTCAAAGTGCTTTAGATCACAAGCCACACTCACCGATTCATTACAAATCTATTTTCAATCTATTACTCACTGCCTGCAATTTAGGATTCAGTATTTTACCCAAGGACACTTTGACTACAAGAGCTGGGGATCGAACCATCAACCCTCTACAACCCCTGAGCTGATTGCTAGTTACTCTTTGTACATGTGCTAAATAGAGAATGTGACAGATTTGGCTCATGATTCATTGGGATTTTATGTGTGATTAAAGAAAGAAGTGTAACAAATTGTGTAATAAATTATTTTTATGCCGTAATGGACTTACTTTTTCAACAGGTGAAAACGAATTAGAATTATTTTTTTCAAGCAACTTGTCTTTTCAGAGCCCTTTTCACTGATAATAGCTGTAACCCATGAGCTAAAAGATGCAAAACAGCTCAGTAGAGATGAGGAGAACAGCAGATTTGTGTGGGTTCAGGCAACTCCTGACACATTACACACCATTACATCCTATTGTTAATATAAAAATATGAATCGGTGCAGCTTAAAGGATACGTCCTGAAATTGTAGGTCTGATGAATAAAGTGAGAAGGTGCTGTAGGAGCCAGCCTCTGCTCTGCTCTGAGTCGGGTTTGGAACACAACACGCATCCTTTGACAAATGCTGAATCCCGTGTTATCGCATCTGCAATCCCTCTGCCCATGGGGCAACCGAATCTGACAAACCTGACACCCCACATAGAAAGGCGCCGCAGCACGACTCAGGTCTGATTGGCACTGGCAGGCAACTAGTGCACAAATACCAGCAGCCCACTCTACTTTCCAGCTCCCGTCCGCTCATATCTTTATCATAGCAGCTATGGTTGTGCTGCCACTGACGGTCAGGCTAGCTGTTAGCCAGGTAGCAGCGCTGCCAACAAGTGCCCGAGCCTCTGTTGAATTCACTTCAGTGGGAGAAATTCATGTCGACTCCGCCAACGTCTCTCAAAATGTGATTCTGGAATGTACGTTGCTATAGATTCTGGGGGAATGTGTGATAGTCTGACGCCATTCTCGACAATTATATTTTATTTAATCGGTTTAAGAATTGAAGTGGAGAAATGTAGTTTACTTTTGTATGGTGGTTTATCATCCTATGCCACCTTGAAGCACCTTGTATGTAACTGTATAGCTATAGATATGAAGATTATTTATTATTATTAGCTTTAGGACAAACTAAAAAATATGGTTCCTGATCACGCTAAGCTTTTATTCTTATTTTCACTATTTGTATTTTATTTATATGATTTGATTTTGTGTAATAAAAAAAAACAATCTAAAATATGTTTTATATGTATTTTTAATGTGCGTATTTTATTAAAATATTGTAAATTACATTACCAGATTTTGATCTTTACATCAAATTAGCTGTATCAACCTCCGTACTTCAACAAAAATACACTAAAGCATTACACACATTATCATAAGCATGTTTCATTGCTTTTGAACAGGTTTAACACAAAGACCACTACACTGCACAGCTTTACGTCGCCCGTGTTTGGCCATCTTCACCATCTTTATTGGTCTGCCCACACACAACCATCACTTCCACATGCTGCTTCCATCAATCCTGTTCTGGAGACCACACAGCGTGTGCGTCACTGCCACTGTGGAGAGCTCCATGCAATTAAGGAGGCAGACTTAGCTTCAGACTATAGGACGACTGACGCCGGATCTTTACAGGGCGACACAGTGACGTCAGTCTGGAGCTGGACAAATCTGATTCAAAGCCGATTTAATATCCTCTCACCTCCCACTGCGAAATCAGCTTTTCCAACTGTTACCCCAGGACCACATAGGTATAGCTAACCTCATCGCCAGAATAATGCAGCGAAGGTTTTCTTTTTCAAGGAGCAGAAAACTGCTCTCAGAAGTAGTCGGAAAACGTGATGTAAAGCCTGAAGCACAAAGAAATATAAAGGTATATAATACAAATACCTCTAAATGTTACGTGGGTGATGAACTGTAGTTTTCAGGTTTGTTTTTGCACTTTATGTCTTCTATCCACTCCAACCACATCCCTGTGACCTTCTGTGTATTACAAGAAGGCGACACTTCCTCCTCTCAAAACGGTGCTGCTGTTTATCAAGTATTAAGCAAATAAACTAGAAAAACACTCGGTAAAGCTCCACCAAGGCCCAACAGTCTCCTTAAACTACATTTAAGATACATGCATTATACATACATGTTGAAAAACACTGTATCTTGCAATTTTAAAGAAAGTTAAGAAAAAAAATAATCCAGGAAACACCTCCTTATTCAGATCTGCACCAAAAATGAATGGCTGACCCACACTGCATCCTCACACAGGGTTTCGTAGGAATCCAATTCATTGTTTTTGAATAATCTCCGGATACAAACATACAAACAAATCAATAAACAAAATATAACCTCTTTGGTGGAGGTAATTCGTAATGTAGGAGGCAGGGTAGGTGTTAAGGATGATAACCTGTCACAACACTATCGTATGAATAGTCAAAAATGTATTATCCTGTGACAGACAAGAGAGAAGATCAAGGTCAGGATCCATCTTAAAATATTTAAATCAACCTTCGCTACAGATTCTGACCAACCTAACTTTAAGTGTATAACTCTGCTAGAGAAAAACTTCCGGCAGGAAAAGGGATGGACTCTCAGCAAGTGGCACGGACCTCTCTCTAGAGGTCGGTCCTGTAGCACTTAAGACTTTTGCTGAGGGCTTCTAAGGACATTTCATTTCATTATCGTGCCCATTTAGGTGCCGACGTTTCCCTCGCATTGCTGCTTGAGGCTTCGTCAGACAAGCTCTGTTCATACTTGGTATTAACATGTATCAGAGTGATGTGATCACAAGTTTGACAGCTCTACTAACGTCAGTTCACAGCTGGCATTAGAGATGTGTCCCAGACCACATCCAACTGACAATGTGTATGTTTGTGTGAGAAACAGAGAGAGAGGGGGGGGAGAGAGGGGCAATGAGGAGCTGAGCAAATCGACGTGCTGTGCACAGCTATACAACGAAATAGGATTCTACCCATTTGAAATCCATACGTGGCTGTCAATGTAAATATTGGACCAGGCCGACACAAATAAATCAATGTAGGGAACACTGGGAAGTGTACAAATATTTTTGGTTAATTATAAAACTGTGGTAGGTCAGGAGACCTCAGCTGAGTCAGCTGTCCTTCAATGTAGCCCAGGACGCATGTGCATTGACACTAGGGCTGCAACGACTAATCGATTAAATCGATTATATTCTATCTAAGGCAACATCTTCTGAGGTGGGGTCAGGAAACCAGCCAATCCCGTGCCTTGTTTAGCTCATGTCACGACGGCGTCTCCTCTCTGGAGTAAACATTTGAAAAAAGGCAGAGGCAGACATCGCTCTCGACCGAGCGGAGACAAATCTTTCTCAAGTGTGGGAATACTTTACATTCCTTCAGAGACTGCAGCTGCAAACTGTGTAAAGCTGTTTTCACATGGAACAGCAGCAGAACATCACTGTGGTATGAACCTGCTTGGAGTTGGAGTTCTTCTTCTTCCTCTCCTCCTCCTCCTTTACTATAAAACTATATATCGACACAATAGCACACAACTTAGAGGCCAGAATAGATGACACAAAATCATGAGAATTTAAAGCTAAATAAAGTCAAAATAAGGTCGATTTCAAGAAATACTGAACCACAGACAGCTCACTTTTTCTCATCGGCCATAGTCGGACTGGCCATTGGGAGCACAGGGAGAAATCTTGTTGCGTCAGTGAGTTGGTGGACCCTCAGAGAATCCATAAAGTTTTCACTGTCCTCGGCAGGCAGACCTCGGTGTAGCATCAGTAGTTTCCACTTAAGCTGTACTAGTTTCCACAAGGAAGCAAGCAGACCTCAGTACAAAACCTACGTCTACCCGTTAAAGGTGATGCAACCCAATCTGCTTGTTGTCTTTTGCCCTTCACATGAAAAGTGTCTCAGTACTGTTGCGGAACACACTGCAAACCGAAAATTCAACCCCTGCAGGCCCAATGATTTCTCACTTTTACATCTAATTTGCCAGATGAATGAGATGTCACACCAGCCAGGAGGATAGAACGTCAGCAGTGATAAGAACCATTCTGTAAGAGACTATGCTGCGGATAAACCTACACGGCCTTTAGTGGAGAGCTAAAGACAATTCTCTACCTACCTCACACATTTATCTGCTATTTTGGTTAAGATATCACTTTTGTTAAGAGGACTTGCAAAAACAGCATTTGCAAAGTTAAATTTTTTTAAATTCTGTAAAATTCTCATAATTCATGTTATGATATCTCAAAGAAATATGTCTACAGTGATATATAAAAACTGGGGCATGTAATTTTACATATTTTTCTACTCTTTAATGTTTTAAGCTTTTCCATATTGGCAGCATTACATGTTTACATATACAGTCTCCATTGCCATTTTACAGGTTTGTGGGAGTATCAAAGTCATTTACTCATACAGTATGTTTACATAATCAAAGTGGAAGACGAAAGTCTATGTGGAGCATTTTAATGTGATTTTTGTTTTGATGGCCAAACAATAGCCTGAAAGAAAGTAATAAGCGATCTGGGTAGACTGACTACATTGACACTCAGTTTTTCCTGTCAACACAAAAACAATATAAACTGTTTATGAACATTTTTACCCTGAACAGAGTTTTGGTAAAGCTCAGATTTTAGCGACCTAAAACGAGGATTAAAGGCAAAGAAAAAGCTAAATTTAATCTGAATTTAGCCTGTACATGTAGACAGGGCCTGTTTCTTAATGATGGGGTAGTGCTAGGTTATTAGCATTCTGACTTCAGGAGATATCGCTGAACAACACAATAAATAGGTCAATTTGTTCAATATCTACTCACGACTTACACATAACGTCAAAACCAATATTTCTTTACATTCTTTAAATAATTTTCAGAATTATTTGACTAAAATACTTAAGTAGTTTTCCCCTTGAATAAATAACAATAAATGAACAATTAATCATGTTTTAAATAGGGCGCCACAGTGTGAATGTGACAGTGAATGGTTATTTGCCTCTGTTGTGATCAGCTGCTGACCTGTCCAGGCTGGACCCTGTCTCTCCAATGTCAGCTGCGATTAGCTTCAGCCCCCATATATGACCAGTATATAAGTATAAACAGTTCAGATGATGTATAAGATGACAAATGTATTGACAGTTTCTTATGAGTGCACTTTTGCCCGATGAAATCTATGGGTTCTGAGGACCATATGTTTTTGTTTTGTCCTAAATTGCTTAATACAGTAGAGTCCACAGAGCAAACACAAAGAAAATAAAAAATACAAGATAATACAGTAGATTTTTTGGCTTAAATCTACTTCTATATCTACTACTTTCAGGAGGCTTAGATTATAAATATTGGGGTTTATCTACAGTATCATATTCCTATCTGAGAAAATGATCACAGTCTCCCACTTACAGCTGCAGCCTTCAAACTTAAATCAGCGGCAAAAAAAGGGTTTAAAGTGTCTACCTACTGGAAAAGCCTCGGGCTAAGCCGACGACAGCGTCAAACAAACAGCGGAAATCCTGAAGACCTGCGGGGACCTGCTCAGGCTGTAAATGATTTCAGTCTCGGAGGGGGGGAATCTTGAGGAGAATGACATCCCATTACACACACAAACACACACGCACCAGGCAAACTGCACAAACCTTTGCATATGTTTCACCACAGCTATTGTAGGACCATAAAGCAAGAAATAAAAATCAGCATTCCAATCTCAAATTTAGACAAACAACTTCAAATGATCGTGAAATTACAAATAAAAACACTGAAACATTCACGTGACCTCAAGTAAAAGGCCCCCCAAGGCTTCTATTTACCACCTGCTACTGCTGTTCACACATTAACAATAGCGAACGTACTTGTAATAATCACACAAGATTGTCACAGCTTCTCCACGTTTTTGCTTTTGAAACAGTCTGCCTAGTATTTACTTCTTCAATTACAAATGATAGCAATCAACCCGTGCCTGTTTTTAAAGGTCAGAACATTTGAACGTGATGTTTCTTTATAATCTGGGGAAAGAAAAAAAGGGGAAGGAAGGACCGCCATCTGTCAGTGTGGCTGTCAGATGGCGTTTAGTAATATAATATGATGGAACCTTGCTGTATCTTTAAAGTAGGTCGGTACTGAGTCACAGCATATGGAAGGACAGAAAACATTAAACCGACACACTCCATCACGGGTCACACCAGTGGGGTTACTTCAACATGTGTGAGCTGCTGTGATTGTTCACTGCCGATTCAGACGCTCTGCTTGATGTATGTTGTCTTTCACCTATAAAACAGCACTATTATTTCTCCCCGAGTAGAGGACATGGATGCTTGATTCATATCAGTTGCGGACAGATATAAATTTCCAAATACATACTGCAGAGATGGAGATAAAAACCAAATACCACAAACAGAGTATTGAAATTAGTCTTTTGAGGCTGAACGGTTGTCACGCGGTGCTGCATGCAAGTTCATTTTGTGAAAGAGAAAATTTGAGCAGTAACTTTCAAAATCCTTGCAGTTAGAGCAGAGCCAGAAGAGCGTGACAAAAAAGACTCAGATAAAGAGATAAAGACACCAATGCAAGAAAATAAGTGGTAAATGGACCATATTTATCTATAGTGCTTCTCCAGTCTTAATGACCACACAAAGGGTTTTGCACTACAGGTCACATTCAGTACTTGTTCTACATATGGAGTATTTCTCCAACACACACGCACACGCACGCGCACGCACGCACGCACGCACGCACGCACACACACACACACACACACACAGGGGTATTTGGGCCCAAGGAGCCGACAACCCGCTCTACCTCCTGAGCCACAGCAGCCTCGATAATACGTTATTTATTGAGGGTATACCACTTTGTTTATATTTTCTAAAGTTCAGGCTTTATCTTAATTATTTTCTAATTGTTGGGTTTCATGGTTTCGTAATCCTCCAAAGGTCACGAGTCTGTTGCGGTTTATTCTCCCCGCTAAAGGAGAACTGTGTTTGCTTGAGAGAGAGACACTTGACATTCTTGGCAGATTTGTTGGAAGTTGTCGGCTTCTATCAGCAGTGACAGCAGTCATCACAAATAGCCAGTATAATTGCACTGCATGTGGTTTGTCTTACCTGCACCTTTCAAAATGTCTCCTTTGTGCTTCAATAATTGGCGGCGATCTGTTTGTGAATTAGTGAATTCAATTACTGCTGCTTATTTGCATGAGTGCACATATACATAACTTTAATGTCCCTGTCAGCTTCTGCTGTTGGAGTGTCGTCAATCGTCGTTGCTGTACTCTGATCAAGTGAAAGAACCTCACAACAATTATATACACAAATCTTATATAACCTTCTTTCATGCTTCTTTAATGCATGCATTGCAATTTCTGGGTTTTTTTATGTAAAAGAATAATGTGTTATATACACACACACCCACACACACATACTTGAGGATGTAAATGTATGCGATTAACTTGACATGCCCATTTCGTCAGGGAAAAGTTCCACATTATGGATAAAACGCTTCTTGCAGGAGGTTAGTTGAAAATAATGATATCCCTTTCATATCCGTCAGCTAAATATACAGCTACAGTCAGCACCTGGTTTGAATGGTTTATAAGAAAGACTGGAAACAGGAGGACACAGCCAACCTCACATTGTCCAAAGACTAAATTTTTCACTCAAACCACTTTGGCAGGTTGTATAATTCACAATGAAAGTCTTGTTACTAATTGACAGAACCACAAAACTAACTGTGATGCAAGTGGAGAGGGGCGATGGATATAGGGGGCAGCTGGACAGTGAGAGACACGGCAGCATGACTTTTCAGAATTTCTTTGGCCATTAAGAGACCTAAAGCTCAACATCGAACAGCGATAGGGATGAAGGAAGCGAAAAAGAGACGGGAGAGGGCAAATATGGGAAATACGTACTAATACACACCGAAAAATATTCATAAAGTACACTACAAACCCAATAGACACTATTGATTTTTAAGTGTCTTAAACCATGTCTAAATATGTGCAGTATACCCGATGAAGGGCAAACAGAAAAGTATGTGAGCTGAAACTGTGCGTACTAATACTCAGTAGAGTGTACAGTGTACAGTGTACCTCTGCCAAGGCCCAACACTCCCCTCAACAGTTTCTTCCTAGATATCCAATTTTTTTCCATCACGTTTCGTGAATTATCCCCTGAGGGAATGATGGAAATGTTGAAAAATGCCCAATCTCACAATGTTAAAGAAAGATCCTGGATTCGCACCAAAATGTAATGGGTTCTTCCCTGACCCCTACGGCATGCTTGGTAATCAATTCACTTGTTTAAGTGTAATCTTGCTGACAAAAAAACTAAGCGACCGACAAACGAACAGACAGGGAAGATTTAACCTTCTTAGTGGAGGTAATGAATACAACACAATGTGTGTGTTGCAGCCAAGTGCAAGTGAAGTCTCATTTTTACGCAGCCATTCCTACGTCAATATGAAAGTCTGTCAGGTCTCTGTATGCTGACCATGTACTTTGAAATAACATGGCACTAAGTAACATCACAGTCAAACTCATTTTCCCTTCAACAGTGTTAATAACAGTGTTCTTACACAGCCATACAAATACCAAAAGGTCATGCTACGAGAAAAGAAACAAACATATGTTGTAACAGTCTTGTTGCACAAGTCCTAATCACACACCTCTTGATGTTTGAGATTAGATGGAGCCCTGCATATGAAGAAGAAAAGAGTAGGAGGTGTTAACTTGTTGACAATGTGCAACTAAATGAATGCAAATTACTTGCTACAAACGAAACGTTCCACGGTGAACGCAGGCACGACTGGAAAAATAAGTATGCTCACCCACATGGTGAAACGTGGCAGGTGTGAACAACTTTAATTGCCTGAATTAAAACAAATCAAGTAAAGGTGTGTGCTCATTGTGTAACAATGTATTTCTTTGTTTGATTTATTTAAATTTATGCATTTTTAATCTTCCACAAACTGGCAGCATAGTGTGAACATGAGAAAGAAGATTAGCATATCCATATTGCAAATACAACTACAGTATTTTCTTGGGTTACGGACCAGTTTAATTAAATACACAAAATATGTGAAACACGAGACCCGCTTGGTTCCCTGTTTATTTTCTATGGCTCCCGGATTTTTACAGGTCAGAACTGACTGCTGAGCCAGGTGCTGTATCTGCCTGTAATCTATATGGTATCCAGAAGTATAGTGTCCCCAGTCCAAATATATCAGCAATTAAAAAAAAACGTGAGTTCATTAATGGCTGCACTAAATATAAAATCCTCAGTTCCTGCAGAGCCAGAGATCATGTTCTTTATATTCCATTAGGGCTTATTTATATGTTCTGAAAATGCAACTTATCCACATTACCTTATTGCAGGGGAGTCTAAAGTTTCACACGGCCGAAGCAAACGTCTCACACTGGAAATGCTGCTGCTGCTGCTCAACCGTCTTAGATTTCTGGTGCAACTAATGTCTCATCCCCCTCAAGCCCACAGATGTTTCAAAGCAGAGACCTCTGACAGCTCGGCCTGTATTCGTTAGCATGAAGACATCGCTCCCATAACTAGCAAGTAGAGGAGCGAGACCATCTTGACCTTGTTTCACATTTTAGTAACAAAATAACTGTGTGTGTACGTGTTTTCTTTATGGTACAAAAACATAGCAGCAGAACACTTGATACACAATGTGGAAACAAGTTATAAAAGTCATTTGGTCCGTGCAAAATATATGTACCAAGATTTTAGACAACGAAACAAAGGAAATCTGTAATATTTAGAAACTGTATTCCAACACAGAAACCTATTTTTCCTCATCATGTTTTGTAATGCTGAACTTATTTATAATCTTTATTCTGTTACATATAAGGCAAGTTACTTTTAAGTATTTTATATTAACAGATGAAGGAGATCCTAGTGTTAGAGTAAAACCAATCAACACACTTTGTGTGGTCTAACCAGCCATAACTGGCATAGACTGTGTAATAAACCATTACTACTATTATTTTGTTCGAAACACAAAAACTACTTCCGACCCTCTGACAAGGAGGTTATGTTTATAATTTTCATGTCCCACATTATAAAATACAGCCTGGTTCAACACAGCAAATATCAAGCTCTCAATCTTTGCTCTGTATGAAAACTACAGCCAAGCGGGGTCACCCACACAAATGTCATTGCTATTGGTTGAGGCTGTGAAGCTCACCAACAAAGGAAGTGAATGTTTAACTTGTCCCTCTCACTCGCACTGAATGGAAGTGACTGGGAGTCTATATTTGTTGTCGCCTGAGAGAGGGAACTGCATTGAATCTCATTGGCCCGTATGTGCACAACTGCAGCTCAAATTATGAGGGCTGACCGTCTGCATGAATGGTAACAACTTTACGGATTTAATAGTGCGAGTGAGAACACAGCAAATATCGTGCACACAGCTATTAAAAGCAGCAAGTAAGAGAACTCTTTTGTTATTATGAGAAGTTCAAACATTACTTGGTTAGTTATGAAACTGTGGAAGGACAAATTATAATATGGTGGGCGGCCACAGTCTAGATAATTAATGGGAAACATTGCTTTGACATGGCGAGATAGGGCATTAGCTTTGGTGGAGGTATACGCTGTCGGTGTTTTTATGTTTAACATATTTACAAACACATACAGGGTTTTTATTTATTTAACTGTGTACATTACCACTGAGCTATATTTCATGAAATTAATATCCCTGATGCAGATTTGCTGACAAAATTAAAAATGTCTTTGTTCTGGCTGAACACAGAGGGAATATTGTAATTGCTGCTCTGGTGCCTAAGACAGAAATATTACAGTTTGGTGCAGGCAAAAATAATTTTGTGCCAAATAGCCGGATAGAGATTTGCAATTACACTGAGCATTCGTTTTTATGCTTTCACATTCTGTCTCTTTTATACGGGCGTATGTTTATTTATTAATATACTCTATTAATTGAGTCGGGTGCTGTACTCTATTTAAGATGCCATCTGCTTGGAACCAAGAGTAAGAGTAATTAAAACAAGCTTGCTACTTAACAGAATTCCTGAAAAAAAGAAGTGAGCCACTCTCCTTTTATGGTTTCTATCCCTCAGCCAATTACAATTACTCCTCGACAGCATGCAAGTGCAGCGTGATGAGGCAGACCAGATAAAGCTTATTTATACAAACATTTAAACTAACACACATCTTCCAAGGAGCCGTCATTACCAATACTTGCCTGCATATTCATATAGGCTTTACAATAAAGCAATGTTTACTAATTACTAAGATTTGATGGCGGACAAATAGTTAAATGCTGTGTGATGCTGAGTTCAACATAATAAAACACAATTCAATTCGCAGAAAAATGCGAATCAATAAGGTTCAGCTTTAATAAACAATTGGCTGCCGAACAGACTGCACTCCATCACTTTGGTGAGGCAGTATCTCCTCACTCATGCAGCAAATATAAAAGCTGCACGTGAGGAAATCAAAATGTCAACATAGACTGGAGACTGATGGGAGGTGGTGAACAGATTTTTTTTTGGTGGACCTTTGAGAGCCTGACTAGAGCTTGACACTTGAATTTAACACTGCCCTGAGGATTTTGCAGACGGCTGCACCCGATGGGGTTTGTGACAGCGGCCCAGAAACAGGCTACTCACTCAGACACTCGTTGGCGGAGTCCCCAGTGGCCCTGGCCCAGGGTCTGTCCTGGTAAAAGGGGTGACATCTCTGGCAGTCGGCTCCCACTGTGTGATGCTGGCAGGAACAGACCAGGCCACCATGTTCCCCATCAACGCACTCGCTGGCGTGACCGTTGCACTTACATCTTAAGGGAAACGTAGACAGATAGTTATGTAAAGGCTGCGAGTAGTTTCCCCCCCACACACACACACACACACACACACACACACACACACACACACACACACACACACACACACTTCTCTCTCTCCCTTTGCTGATTCAACTTATACACACAGAGAATGGAGTAGATGGCTGAGGAGAGGGTGAAGTAAAAAGGTATTTCCACTGTAAGTTGTCACTTTCTATTATCCTTCATGGGCACAAACATGGCCTGAGATGAGGTGGGGTTTTCACTCCTCTTTGACCACTGCACTATTTATTTGTGCAGCCAGTGCAATAAAATACCACAACGGGCATGTAAAGCAGCTCAGTCTGGGCATTAAATATATCATATTTACATAAATATATCTTTTGTGTACACTCATCTCCATATAAGTGCATGTTTTTTTTAAGGAGTTTTTATGGGCTTTATTTGATAGGACAGAGAGAGAGAGTTCTGGTGGGGAAAGGGGGGCAGAGAGAATGGGTGATGACATGCAGCAAAGGGCTGCAGGCTGGAATCGAACCCGGGCCGCTGCAGAGGTGTACAGCCTCATGGGGCGGCATATACCTCACCCGGTAGAGCTGCCACCCCATTAATGTATGTTTTAATATTTTCAATTGTATACATGTAATTACACAACAAGATACAAAGTATCCGCTAATAGAAAGCCCATAATGTCCCCTGAGCCACGGTGGCATCTATGCCGCACTGTGTGTACCGTTTCATTGCAGAGTTGTTGTTGACGAGTGACGGTGAAAGGGGACGGGGACACTGAGTGGCAGGTTCTGTCAAATTTAGCCAGCTGTCCGGGATCCAGACGTACGCTCGCCTGAGGCTCAGACCCACTTATTTCTGTGCTCGTCGAGATGACAACAGCCTTGTAGCTCAGGATCCACAGATCACATCTCTCTGCTGGAGCAGACTTGAGCTGCTCAGTCATAATTCTAACTGAATTTGTTATGAGGGAGGTGACCTGAACTGTACAGGCAACATATGTGCTGTGCAAAAAAGCGATGAGCAATATGCTGAGTCCTCACATACTGCATCTTTCCATATATGTGGATGGTCACCACAACAACGTATTTTTATAGAAGTCCAACTTTGGTTGTCCTTCCATTGATATTCTGTAAAAAATCACATCATCTGTGTGTAGGACAGGTCGAATCGCTGAGGTGTAGCACTGAGGTGTAAAGGCGTGTGTACACGTACAGAAAGCAGTGGCACAAAGCTAACATGTTGTCATGAGGGTCTCTCCCCCAGGTGTTGTGACATTGATGGGTAATTTGTCATGCTGCTGCCGTGATCCTAACTGTTTATGACAGGTGTCAGATCACGTTTATATTCTTTCTGAAGGCTTCATCTCAACTATTTAATCGTCCACTTCTTTCTGCAGTACTGAGGTGCAGCCGGGTCCTTGGCGCCACGTCCTCTCTCATTACTTTGAGTTATAAACTAAAAGAACTGGAAGGAGGGTGGAGAACTATCTTGGTTTACCCTCCCTGATGGCAACCTGACAGGGGGCAAGTTGTTTTTTGATCTTTTTTGAAAACAGCTTTCCTTCTAAGAAGTTTGTTAACAGCTAATTTACACTATCAAATATGTTTTGAAGGAATTGCAATTTTTCCTGAGAATGATATTTAGCAAATGTAACAATGACAAAAAAAAAGGTCCTGAATGTATCGGGAAAAGACAGGTATTAAAAACTGGATGAAAAAGTCACCCTGCCTCCCATGCACTGTTATAAATGTCCCTAGGATTTGGGGTTTAGTTTAGCTAAATTTAAAATAGGAAATGCTGGACAGCAGTTGTGTTTCCTCATAAGCATATCTGCCCAACATAGATAAAACGTGGTTAGTTATGCATTCTGGTTGAGATCGGAAACCATAAAAGCCAGAAGAAAAAAAAACACCATAACATAAAAAGTACACATGGACACAACAAAGCTTTTGAGGTCTTTGGTCAAACCTTACTTTCATTGGACATGTCTCAAGATTAAGCTCTTAAATGACCCATTTTGAAAGTTTCAGTAAGGTCGCTGATAAAGCGTAATGACTTTGCATAGAGGGCACATTGTTAAGTGTCTCTTACCTGCCTCCCACAGAGAAATCGGAGATGGCATAGAAGTATGAGCGTAACACTTTAGCGTCCTTGAAGAACTCGTCTCCAAAGGTGTTAATCCTGTCCAAAGAGATGAGCAGGTCAGTGGCGGTCACCCATTCCTGGGAAAAAATAAAAGAGAAAGGACCAAGAGGGTGAGAGGGATGTTAGAAACACCTTTTGATGTTGTCCACTTAAAAAAAATAAATGGAATGAAAGCGAACCAGAGGGGGGCAGTGTATCGGCTAGTGCCACTCTTGGAGACACAAGGACGCAGACGGTAAGAAGGAACGAGAAGAACAGAAGCTGGGCGTTAGAGAAAAGAGACCAGAGATCCAAAGGATTTGTGAGAGACGTTGGCTGAGGGAAGAAAATAATAATTTGGAATGGAGAGTTGGTGGATCAAGGAAAGGAGACAGGGGTTATGGTGTAATGGCAGGAGAGCGAGCAGATGTAATGGTGGGATAATGAGTGTGGTGTGGTAAATGGAGTTGATGTCAGGAAAACGGGAGAAAGAAGAAGGGATAAATGGAGACAAAAGCCAAAATATGAAAAACAAACATGAGAAAAAAGACAACACCGCAGCATTACTTCAGTATAATGGATAGCACTTGGCAAAGCTCCCTTGCCCGAGATGATTCAAGCTCCTGTTTGAACCCACTGCAAAAGGTAAAGACTGGATGAAGAGTGGGAGAAGAAAGTAAAGAGGGATAACGCAAACGGAGGAAAAGCAAACGGGAAGTGCAGTAGTGGGTGGAAGATAAAAGTGAGGCCAGGTAAAGGGAGAAAATGACATGAGGAATCTCTTACCTGTGAAGCAACTTTAAAACAAATAGCTGGAGAGAAACTTTCTGTCAGATTCTTGGCTGGCTTGGGACTCTGTGGCAGGTCTGAAAAAGCTTGTAATGCTGTACGTTTTGAAGCGTCTCCCAGAGGTGCCTTTGAAGTGTGGCAATGGGGAGAGAAGGCGATCTAAGCGGATGGGCCTCAGACTAAAAACATGTGTGATGAGTTCATTCATTCATGTTTTTTCTCAGGAGCCACACTTTGTCTGTGGTAGTGCTTAAGCCTATCATATAACACCTGTCAGGTAGGACTGGCTTTTGCCTATATTAGCCAATCCATATATAAACATTGTCATCTTTTGGAAAGTGTTACACTTATTGCACACTATATCAAGGCTTAGCTCTAGACCACGGAATCCATGCATCCATGGACTTATGCAATTAAAAAACACCAAGAAACTTTCATAGATTATCCATCTCTGTACATTGATTTCTATACAGCAGAGAATGGAACAGAAAACGGTGGCTGTCTAGAAAATATGAAGTGCATCGAAAACCAGTTGAATTCACAGTATTTATTGTTAATAGACCAAAAAGCACGGAAATAACTGATATACTCAAATGCCCTATCATAATCTGTATGGTCCCTGGGGACCACGGATCAAATGTAATGACATTTTCATTCATTTGTGTCACAACGACAACCGTGTAAAATAATTCTGTTTTACCCTTTATTCAGCAAGTAAGGCATATGGCTTAATTGGTCGGTCGCAAGAAAAAGATGACACCGCTGAGCCCTCTGAGGCTCTCTTCATAGGTACCCACCATGATCTCTCACTGCTTAAAATAGCTTTAGCAGCAGTGCAGTAAAGTTTAGAGCGGAGTTATCTTGAAAAGAGGTGCTTCTTGGGGCCTTCTTTCCTTCCCTTTTCCAACGAGAGGTTCTTGGGATTCAGACCACCTGTGTGGTCTGTGTGCCTGCAAGAGATATAGTGCTGTGGCATCAAGAGGTCACAGCCCCTTATTGGAACATCTGGTGTCAATCTGTTACGCATGTCTTCCTGATTAGGTTAACCCTCACATGGACGGTGGCAGAAAGGCTACTGGAATTCGGTGCCACCTGCAGGTTATACTTTTCGTAAGAGGTTATAGGAAGAATTTTTTAAAATGGAAAATATAAATAAGTAGGGCTGCGTTCAGACCTGATGAAAATGTGGCAAAATGTCTATTTAATTGTAAACAGTCCTCAACAAGCAGTTGAGGACGCTGTCGTGATACACAAGGTTGGTAGAAGACATGCATTTAAATAAGTGTTGCAACACATAGCACATGGTAATTATATAGACAAGGCCTGCATTACAATGTTGAAACGCTTCAAATAAGATGAGAATGTTGAAATATATAAAATAAGTTAAGATTAAATAACTATTAGCTTATTATATTAAATACCTTCCAAGCAGTGGCTGCCACACTTGTACAGAACATTAGAATCCATTTTGTGCACGGTCTTTTAAATATGGCAGCACTTATATACATGTACATGTCGCTGCTGAATGGATCATAGCCACTGAATGAAAGAAAACGTACCTTGAAGCCTGTTGGTCACCGTTGCAAGCAAGCAGTGTTATTAAACCTGGAAACTGTGGCAAAATGGTGCAAAACATTTCTAAATTGAACATGTCCTAGGTCTTTGTATGGAGATAAGATGTTTTTCTTTTACAAGGTAAACTTGTGTCTATCTTTCAACAAAAACTTTGCCAGTTTTGCTGCTGTAAGTCATCCCACCTTTTTTTTTCTTGAAATTGCCCCTTCACTTTACCTCATCTTTATTTTCTTCTCTCTCCCTTTGCCAGCCTTACGCTCTCCCTCTGGCTGAAGTGCACTTCAGGATTTCCAGACAGTCGTGTGCCTTGGCAGCCCATTCAAAGCTATAGAGCTGCTATTTTGTAGTAACCGTAACTACAGTGTTGCAGAATTGAGTGCAGTTGGCTGGCGCGCTGTTGTTCCGGCTCTTGCTTATCGACTTTGCCCCTGCTTGACATGGCTCCACTGGCTAATGGGGTTTGGACAACAGTGAAGGACCCTGATGCACTGCTGTTGCCAGGGAAAACAGATGCTCATTCTTCATTTTGTGTTACGCTACCTGGACATGACAAGAGTTTCTCCCATGGTTTATGAGAGGGGCTGTGCAGTTTGAGATGTGAAGCAAAGTAAAAATGAGGGGCAGCAAGTTTGACAAAATTGAAAAACAAATTATGCTTTAGCTTCCCGGTGAGGAAAGTGGTCAGAACAAAGAAAGAGAAAGCACAAGAAATTACTCAACAGCAAAATGCTCACTATCCATACTTCGACATTTCTACATCTAATATATCTCTCCTGAAATTCAGTGAGATGAGAATAATCGCTGCCTTCAAAGGGGTTTTGTTTATTGTGTCCACAAATAGAGTCCATATGAACGCCCTCTGAGTGTAGTATTCACAACCTCGCACCTCTGAATTGTCTAAAAGCTTTGAGATGTGACGTGTTTGCTTGAGACTTCGTCTTTGTAATTCAGTAGTACATATAAGGAAAATAATAATATTCCCAAAAGCCTCATCATTATCTTAGGCCTTTGTATTTCCTACATCACCTTACGCAAATGCTAGCTTGCTACATTTTTAACCTCTGCCACATCCATATTGTGGAAGACAATGGGGAAGAGGACAGTGATGTGGACTGGTTTTATACAGTATAAATTGTGTAGTACCCAGTTAAAGCATGTTCAATTTTGTCTATGTCAAGTAATAGATATTATTCATGACTGAAGTTTGCCCCTAAAGCGCAAAGAGGAGCTAACTAAAGACTAAAACGCTGTGGTGAAAGTATGATGAGGTACGGCTCCTGTGTGAATAGAGGGTCGACCGACAACACATTGAATGTTAACAAGACATAATTGATGCTGGAATCCTTTCTGTTTAGTTAAACAGCCAACCTCTTTGAGGTTGTACTTGCACAGCAGCGCTTTGGGCTAAATTCAAACATCCTGACCCCCCCATTTTCTCCCTCTCTCCCCCATTTCTGTCCTTCTAACCCAACCAGAGGCAGATGGCCGCCCACCCTGAGTCTCGTTCTGTTTCAGGTTAATTCCTGTTAAAGAGGAAGTTCCTGTTTTTTTTTCTCTACTGTCACTAAACACTTGCTGATTATGAGAACTATTGGTTTCAACCTAACTATGTAAAGTTCCTTAAGATGAATGTATGTTGTGGTTTGGTGCTTTACAAATAAAATCGAATTAAACTGAAATAATTTGGATTCAATGTATAGCAGCGTATAAAACCTATTGTTGCCATCTGAGTTGGTCCTAAACCATGACCAGATGATGACAGCACTCGATGAAAACTCAGAATCGCCTTGGTCCTTGGTGTAAGTGGGAGACAAAAGTCTGCAACAAGATTCTTGGCAACCAATTGAGTACATGTTGAGACGTTTCACCTTGAGCCGAAACCAAAAGTCAAGTGATCACAAAGATCAATAAGACTCTTGTCTGAATAAATTTCACAGTAATTGACCCAAAAGTTGTAGGGAGATTTTAGTCGGGGCCAAAATAATGGATTGACAGAATGACATTGATGTCTCAAGAGCCTCGCTGCTAGCTAGTGGTTAAGAAATACAAGCAGACATAGCCTTTGAAAAAACAAATAAAGAAGAAAGTCGAATATGCCAAAAGTCAACACTGTCAATTTTTGGACTGTCCAAGTGGAATGGCTTTATGCAAATCGTTGGTATTCACAAAGGTGCCTTTCTGGTTTTGATGACAGACAGACTCTGGGACAAACAATTTACAACAAGAGAACTGTGTCTCTACTCTTTTAAGGTCATATTTATTAAAGTGTTGGATTAGATCCACTAATGAAAAATTATTCATTTGTGTAACAATTAGTGAATCTGTGTACCGCTCCTCTTTTTTATTAATTGTTGCTTTTATGTGCTCTTAGGTCTTTTGCTTAGCTAGACAAACTTCCTTTATTCCATTTCGGAAATGTGATCAAGCCTCAACTTATTGCACCAATTTATAACAAGTAAAGGGCATAGTGGACATGACCTGCCCTTTTGTTAAATTATTAAATAAATGATTAGCATATAGTGATGATCACAGTGTAAATGCATGCGTTTCACGCCTCTGTACTAATGAGGGGACATTCTGGACGCTGGTGGTGCATCGCTATTGTTTCCAACGGCTCAGCTTTCATGCCTTAACACACTCATAGATGATGAAATGATTTAAATGCATTGTTAGCATTTCAGGATTCGTCCACGCCATTAAAGGAAATACTCTCTTCCATTTATCATAAGAGTATGAGACCATTATCGTATGGAAGAGTTATTAGTTATGCTTGGGAGAGCATTGCTAATTGTGTAAGGAAAAGCAGACATAGTTCCAAATATCACTTACTCCACTGAAAGGAAGCAGTTTCTTAGGGTTAATTAGTAGTCAGCCCATTACTTATTATTTGTGCAAACCGCAGCAAAAGCTTAATTAACTTTGATTCTCGCTCCCTTGGAATTTGGGCTCACAATCCTACAATGATGCTGACTTAGGTATAGGCTGAGGCGTTGAGGGTGGCAGTGAGCCAGTCCTTCGCCGAAGACAAGAACGGTCTCACGAGCAAATTGGCAGCTTCACACGTATACGTCACCTCGCGCGCAGCAACGTTTTGGAGGAATCAAACGGTGTTTTAGAGGTCACCTCTGCTCCGGGCCGTTGTAAACCTTCACCCTCACCTTTAAAATCTATCTTGTCTCTCGCTCCCCCTGCCTGGCTCCTTCCCCTCTCCCCTCTCCGTCTCACTGTGTTTTCCTGAACTCTGAAGCCCCTGGCTGCGGGCGGTGACAGGAAAGAGAGCCATGTGCCTCATTCCAAAGTTATTAACTTTTTAATATAATTGCTTAAGTTCACTGTGCCCTCAATATATATTTTCCCCCCTTTTACTCATTGTCATTCAATGCTGGAGCTCCAATTTGCCACACAGATTTCTAGAGAGAGAGAGAGAGAGTGTGTGTGAAAGAAAGAGGGAGGGAGGGAGAGGATGGACTGGTGGCAGGGGAGACAGACAAACTGTTTTAATGGATGGCTGAACAAATTAAATTTGAATTCATACAGCAGCTTTCATCTCCTTCCTGATTATTGAAAAAAAAAAAGAGAGAAAGCTTTACAAACTTGACAACAGACCTCCCTTTGAAGTAAGCCATTACTTCGGTGAGAACATCTAAATGCCACCTTACGAGATTGTTTATTCCAAATCAAATCATTTACCAATGAAAACACGACACATAAGATTACTAGAGTAACACAGACCCCTTTGTGCAGATGATTTACAGCACACATGACAGACAGACTCACCTGCAGATTTAAGTGTCACCCGTTGTCTTTTTTCTTTTTTTTTTTTAGCGCAATTTTGCTTTGACCTCTCAAAATGACAAGGAGATATATTTTAAAAGCAGCGGATGATGCGCGTGAAGTCTCTATATTGAAACGACGCACTCCTCCGACTGAGGCACAAGCGGCAAATCTGCAAAGGGATTAAAATGCTAATAAAACAGGCAGGATGCAATTCCTGTTTTAAGCCTCATGAAATATGCATAGCTCGGTATGAGCCATATGCAGAGGAAATGGCACACTGACATGCCACAGAGAGGGAACAGGGATCATTTTATGCTCTGTTGACAATCTGTATGTAAAGAGTAGGCTTTTAACCCCTGACACAAATGCCCAATCTTTGCCTCCCAGCAAGGAAAAGCCAACTGAAATGTGAATTCAGAGGATAAAATATTCCTTCTGTGATCCGTCCGCATTATTATCTGTCACTAAAGCAATTTGAAAACATGTGTTTCTTAGAGGAGGGGCATTTTTTTTACATAATGTACTGTATGTGCAACTAGACATCAAAACTATTCATTGGTGCTGATGTTGAATTTAAAATGCCTTCCTTGTCTATGGTCCTCTAAACAGGTCAAAATAAAACCCACACCGACAGTCAGATAGTCTAAATATGTTCGGCTACAGCCTCGTATGTACCTCCAGGCTTGGTTTTACTGCATTAGCTGGATCAGTGCTCATAGAAATGTAATATTATTACAGACAATTGAAAGAAAAAAAACAACCAGGAGAAAGAGCTTGGGGTGTTTACTCTGATTACATCAACTTTATGAAAAACACATTCCGGCTCAGCAATGTTTTTTTTCTCAAATTCAGAGATTAAAGCCTGTTTTATTGATGTGTTTTCATAGAGGAGCATCCCTGATCACTGTTACTTCACTGAAAATGTTTCGGCTTCTCCGCCATTGTGCGAGAGCTCTCGTAGGTTTGCTTTCTGAGGAATGAAAAGAGTTCAATCCAAGTCCTCTTACTGCGGGGTATTAGAGTTCTCCAGCTCCTTTACCTCAGTTCCACATGAGAAAAGGTCAGCTCGTAACAATGGCAATGTATGAGCACGTGTCATGTGGCCATCGTGAGGCGTGTGGCGCACTGAAAGTAGAAAAGTCATAAAGGTGATAAAATGTGACACGTGTGCTCCATTTATTACCCTCATCCCATATAAGCCATACAAAAACCTCCCAGTCAGACAATATCAAATGCATATTGCGATATAATCATATTCATACAGACGAGGTTTGGCTTAATGAAGAGGTATGTGAAGATGACTGACTTCTTCAGGGAGTGTGAGTGCTGCCAAAGTGCTATTTAGCAAAATTGCCAGACCCATCTCGAGATGACAGCAGATGTGCATTTGATATGTGGACGAACAGACTGGGATTCACAAAGCTCTTTTGAGACTGAGACATGATTAAAGTATCATGATGTCTTTTCTTGGAGTTATGTTATTCAAAAAACACATTTCACACAAAGGCTTTTGGTGCTTAAATTATTTAAGACATTAAATCAGCCTCAAAGAGAAAGGAATTCACTTCTGCATCATTACCTGACGTCGGATAGAGCACAAAATCAGGAAGCTACAATAGCTCAGCTTTGCCTGTGTCTTACATTGAAAGGTTTTGAATTCCTTCTACAAGAAAGAAGTCAGTTTGTTCAGTTTTACCTTGAGCCACTGCAGCCACAACATGCCACAGGGACTTGTGCTTGAACCCTTCCAGATCTGCATATACTTTACATTAAGTGACCCTCCAACACAGCTGACAAAGTACAGACTCCATATGTATGCTGCTGATACCGTTCTCTACTACTCAGCAAAAATGACAGACAGATGTCAGCAAGTGCAAGCACAGGATGTGGACACTGCAGGTTTGTAGTTAATGAAATGTCTAAACCTCAAAAACCAGACTTTATATATGCTCTTTTAACTTTTTAGGAACTTTGAAGCACCAGAGAAGCCTCAACAATTCGTCATGGGATTAACATCTGTGGGCTTCTTGTTTACATGCTCAGGTCTGATCCTTGCCAACAGTGGAAGCTAGATAAGACCATGGTCATTAAACATTTAGTTGCAGGTTTGGATGCAATACAGTAAAGGTTCACAGGAAAGTCCCCCTCCACATCCTCATCCTCCCTGTATACAATCCCCTCCACCTTCCTAAGAGTTAGACCAGGTTCAGTGAGTGATCAACAGAGATTCTCGTCTGAAGATAAGCCACAGTGTACAAACCCTGACAAAGTTCACAGACAGTGTCCTTTACAGATCACTGCATCAAACTGCCTCCCACACCTGGATAGATGGAACCGTGCAGGGGGCTTCTACCACCAGCACTAATGGTCACACGTTGGCAAAAAAAGGTCTGGAAAGCACCATTTATTAAGTATTGATTTAGTACTGGTATCTGAACAAAACCCCAAATGATACCCAACCCTAGTCACCACGCTTTCCCATACAAAATTTTAATCTGGACACCAAAACATGTTAATCATCAATGATAATCATTAATAAGATTAACATGTCTTATTATTTGTCATATGTTGTATGTACCCGGGAAGATTCCTTGAAAATTAGCGTTTCTAAACAAACAGAAGGGGGATGAGAGATTTAATGAAAGAAATGGTGAAATTGATCCACCTTTTTATTCTAATGGGAGAACAGATCACAGTAAATTATGGGCCTTCTCATCTCGTTGTTTAAGAGGAAGGCTGAGAGGGAGCGGTGGAGTGAGGGAGAGAGGGTGTTTGGCAGGTCTGTTGAGAGATTTGCAGCCCAATCTATGTATTCTTGGCTTATATTGATCCCCGCAGCTTGATAATCACTGGGTCGATGACATCCAAAGCATACTGAAATACAGCCAGGAGCGCCATTAGTAGCCTGCTTTTAATGTAACTAAGGCCAGTCACACGTCCATAGACAGACTTTGTGTCTTTACATGACCTCAACGTGACAATTAAATGAGACATTACAATATTCCTGGGTATTTAGGGATATTTAAAATCGAAAGATCTGCCGATTGAGCTGGACGATATCTGGACATTCAGCATGGGAGGATGCCACCACTCATGAGGCCGCTTTGCACAAAAATGTTTGAAGGCATTTATTTAAAACTTTTTTCTTTTACTTCCACCAAGGAGGATATGTTTTAATTGCCCTTTCACTCAGAAAGAAACTACTAAATCTATTTCCTTAGTACTTGGTGGATGGGACATGGGTCAAGGAAGAACCTACTAAATTTTGGTGCAGCTATGTTAAGCTATTGATCACTTTCTTTCACAAAAAATCGGGCATATTTAATGGACTGATGTGTACTACTTGGTATTGATCCAAATACAAATCCGGGTTTATTTAATGGCTCAGAGTGTATCCCTCCAAGGCCCATTTTTCATTTTAAACAGGGCTTATTTATTGATCAGGTGTTTACATATTTTAAATTAAAAATGTCGAGTGCAGATTACTAAAAGTCTTTGGCTGCATCCTGTGTGAACCATGAATGTCTGGATGTCTCTCCAATTGTTGATGACATATTCCAAAGTGGTGGCAACAGTGTGACGATATTTGCCATCTGCAGAACGACTGCGTGGTTAAAAATAGACACTAAATCAGTGTCATGATCGTTTCATGGCATGTTCACACATCAACGAGGTGCTTTTTTTGTACGAATTCACTTAACACGGAATGGATTTTTAGATACCACCGTTTAATTAACAGATCAAGACGCATACAACTAAAAATAGCCTTCTCTTGTGGCTCAAATCAACAAACAAGTGAATATAAGCAGTGAGATAACTTTGGTTAAACTCAAGTTAAGGTTAATTTTGCTCAAACAATATCTTTTTTCGGGTTTTTTTCCTTCCATGATTTGCAAGAGGATCCATGTCATTAGAGATTAAGGCAAGTGTCCACCCTGAAGTCTGCTCTTCTTCTTATTACGCTATTGACTCAACCTGCTTCTCGCCATGCCTCCCCTAACAAAATTTCCTTAATTCCTTAATCCCACATAATCTTTCTGTAGTGAGAAAAAAACTGCTCTGTAAACCCAGGGAGCATGTGTTTCCGACTACAAAACACTGCTCACTTCGCAAAACTCCAGCAGAACCAGGGGTCGATCCAGTACGTCGTGACAAACCCGAGACTTCTGCTTGCCATTGTCCCAGCCTGCCAGATTCCACATTTATATAACAGAGAGATAGAGGGGACGGAGTGGCACAGTGGCAGAGGGCGAGTGTGAAGGGATTAATCAGAAAAGAACAGTTTAATAATCTCTAAACGGGAGAAAAGCTCCGCAGTTAGAACTTTTTCCTGTAAGCACTTTAAAACTGCTCTCAAGCAAAAAGTAAAATGTAGAACTAGCAGAGCAGGAGGTGAAGCAAAGTAATACACACTGAGCAGGAAGAAAAGGGATGAATCAGGGAATAATGGGGTGGATGAGAGAAGATCCAAGTGGAAACTTTCAGAGAGTGTGTGTGTGTGTGAGTGGCTATTGCTAAGCCACATAAATATATATTTTTTTCCCTTTAATTCACACTTATTTTAATTCACTCTCTTTGTTGTCCTTGCAAGACAGATAGAGCAGAATCTCTGGACTTGAAGCTCAGGAGGCAAATCCAGTCCAGCGCGCAGATTCCTCTTTCATGCGGCTGCATGTCGTCTTACTGACAGCAGCCTGCCACACAATGTGCCCAGCCCATAGCGGCGCTGAAGCTAATCCAATAGTGCACTTTATTTCTATTTTCACATGCTGCAGATGCACGGGGACCGCGCGTATAGCAGAGACGAGGAGGAAATGTCTTTATCCTGCTGCTCAGCGCGGCTTAGCATATGCTTGAGAGCTGATGTGGCTTCACCACTTCTGTCTTCCCTCCATCCTTCCCCTGTTTAAAAATGGGATCGCTCTTGAGGAAGGCTGCCTCGTTCTACTCTGTCGGAGGTTGAAGATATGTCACCCACTCTCAGCGCCGTGCCTGGTGAGTGAGAGGTGTGGGTGGGGGTTATGACGAGACAGCATCCGGCACACCAGGCATGTGTGTGTGTGTGTAAGGGTGGGAGGGGTTAAGGCATTTGTGCAGACAGAGGTACCATATGTAGCCTCAAGGACTTGTCAGCTGCATCACACTGTTTACCCTTTAAAACAATAATTAAAAGGAGCTTTAATAGTGTAAATGTAACACGATGAGGGTGTCACAATATATCCTCATCTTTTACAAGCGGTTAGAATCAGCTGATATACGCTTTATGCCTACAAATATAAAGTAAATGTTTGAAGATTTAACCTCCATTTATTATAATATAACTTCACGTTTTTTAATCTTACCTAAATATAGCTGCTTTTATTTACAAATTAAATATATTTTGGGGGGAACGGATGAAACATTACTGGAAAGCAGCAGCGTTGGTGAACGAAAAGCCAATTCTCTGCTAGAGTCAGGCTTCAGCAGTTTCTCTTTTTCAGAGATTTGAGACACGACGTGTTTCACAGACCAGTTTCAGGAGAGAGCTGGGGAGGAGAAATATCGGTATTTTGCGTTTTCTATAGACAAATTGTCTTTAAATTGATTTATAACAGTCTTATTCAATAAACAGGAAATACACTGGGAGGCTGAGCGATGAACATTCTCCAAAAAATTCCCTCATTCTTATAGTGAAGAAAGATGTCTTTTTTTCCTATAGGGCTGGGAGCTGGTTTCGGTTATGCAGGCTTGCACTGCAGATCCTCCACACATCCTCCAAAAGACATCCTTACGCTTCGTATTTAATGATGTGGAGGAGGACAGCTTCCCTTATAGAGGTGGCACTCTTGCATTTCCAGACATACCTCTACAATACATGTGAGGAGAAAGGTCAGCTAGAGGAAGGTGTTATCATTATTATTGTCTTAAGGAGCGTTTAGCTCATGGCAGGACTGGGGCATGACTGTGGACGGATCAACACAACACAAACCTCCCTCTGATATAATGGGAGATTACTGTAAAAGATGTAATGTAGGAGTTTTTGTTGTTGCTGGTTGCCCACATCCTGCGGTGGAGGAAGTTGCGCGACTATGAAATGATGGATACAATTCTGAATGAGGTTTGTTCATCAGGTCACTCCATGCTGGGGTCATTTATGTGGGGTCACAGACTTGTATTATTATTGCCTTTAGCTCATCTGTGATTGATGGCGTTTTTGATTGATTATGTTGTACCTATATATTATATAATCTCTTGTGTTACAGCCCTGTGCTTTGTATGAGCACCATATTACCCTAACCACTGCAGGGTTTGTGTGGTACGCAAACTCCAAACATAGCCCTGATTGCCACTACATTTTCCACTCATTATACTTGGCAAAACAAATTAGTAGAATTAACACACAATCATTCTCCTACAGCTTTGGCAGATCCTAAGAAAATGCGACATCAGCAATGGCCAAATGATTGGTATATATTTTGGCTTGAGACTGAAAACCAGAGGAAACCAGACGTCCCTTTGCACGATCATAAATTTATATCCTGATCCGCTATTTCTGCAAAGATATGCACACGTTTCATCTGCTCAGAAATGGGGATATTTCTTATGATTAATTCATTCAGCAACATGATGTATCTTCCTGCAGTGGATGGATCTGTGGGATCCCTGCTCTAATACCCTCACTTATTTAATTTGTCACGACAAGATTCCATTTACTGTACATTTGGTCCATTACAAGTCGCTGCAAGCAATGAGGCAACCTGGAAATACATTTTTTTCCCTCATGGCAGATACTGTATATATACACACACAAACACACACACACACACACACACACACACACACACAGGGCAGTGCGATGCTCAATAATTAATAAGGAGTCGCCAAAGATTTTTCAGCAGATGAGGAGCACATCCGTGGACAAATGCATGCATGCACACTCAGAGCCCTGTCAAAGGAAAAGGAGTGGCTGCATTAAGGGCTTTATTTACATTTTTAGTCTTGCTTTACTGCGCCCGTCCCTCCCAGACTCGCCCTCGAGAGGCTGCCATTAATTCGGCACAGCCCTCTCAAGACTTCATCAATGTTAATCAGAGCTAAACATAACATTAGATTCAGCCGCCTTGAAAAAAAGGCTCAGAGGCATGCATATCTGTGCGGCAACATTATGTTTGTTTGTGTCAAAATGCTGGGGAGTGGAGAGGAGGGGGGTTCCATGAGCCACACGCGAGCTTTTTGACCAGGAGCATTATAGGCAGTTATTACCTACCTAGGTTATACAGCAGTGAAATAATGTGCAATTAATGTTTGTGACGAGATCAGCCCCTAAGTCTAGAGATTAATAATAACTATTCCTTTAGATAAAACTTGTTCACACTGTCAAACTGAGACACATTCACCCACAAGTTGAGGGGAAAACACAGAGAGAGTTTGAATTGTAACACAAACAAAAGAAGTTATTTTTGTCCAGGTTCTATCTATACATGTCTTTATTTTAAGCAATTATATTTTCAATTTGTACGACAGATTGTAAGTTAGTTCTTTCTGCAAAATCAATGGAGTGGTGTTGATTAATATATGTGGAAAGAAAATCATGTTTTCTCAAATACATAGGAAGATGCTGCCTCACCTGTAACACCACGCTTTGGTCAAAGTTGTACGCGCTGGGTCGTCCCTCCAGGGTGGAGAAAGCCACGTTTCCTCCACTGAGCGGGGAGATGTCGCTGAACTCGTCCGTGCATAAAGCGGTCCTCTCGTCATCTCCTGGGCGAATGAAGCCCTTGGCGTCCTTCCGGTAGGTCTTCCCACAGGATCCGCTGTAGTATTGGTAAGGCAGCCAGGGCCCGTTCTCCTCCGTGCGCTTGTAGATGGCGAAGCTCTCCGGCCGACTGGTGTAGAATTTCAATCGCAAGTAGGTTATCTCAAAGGACTTGCCTGTGGAGAACACACACGATAAGATTTGAATGGAGTCGCCGAAAGAATAACTGTATAAAATACATTCATTGTAGTCTCCAGTTAGATCAAGGCTGGTTATGTAAGAGACTAATTCTGTAGGGTGATAGTTTAAGGCCCTGGAGCAAACGGAAAAAAAAACAGACATAATTGCATTATAGAACCAAGGAAAACAATGGGGGACAGGCTTAATTTCCCATGCCTCGGAGCAGGGTAAAAGAATGTCATTCCTGTAGGAGTCGCAGAATCCCCAGGATTATTTTCTTATTATCCAGATCATAATGAACCACAGAAGTGAAACATAGGTCAAAGGGAAAGAAACAAAAAAGTACTTTGTCTTATATTAGCTTGAACATATAAAAGGCCAATGAGTGCAAAATCCCAAAGGGAAAAAGCGCAGAATCGTTGGGACACGGCCTGATGCAACATTTGAGGTGTGATACGAAAGCAGCCGATGTGATCAACAGAAAATTGGTTATTCAAAAATGCAAAATGCTGACAGCCAGGAGGGTTGAATATGTCCTTGACTGAATGATACAGCTCAGGTGTTGGCAGTTCACAGGCACAAGGAGAATCTTAGAAGAAGAGAAGCAAGACTGTTTCATAGATCTGCATTTCCCCCTTAAAACGGTGATTTGACTTTAATCTGTGAAAAGGGGAAAATTGGTTTCACTTTCAAAATGGGTCCGTTCGTTTGGAGGGATCTCGACCAAATGAGGAGATATAACCGGATTTCCATTTGGGCCTGTGATAAGGGATTCAGCAGATCAGACTGCGTTGCTCTGTAATTGGTGTTGCATCGTAACAGAAGAAAAAATCTGCAAAGTACTTTTTTAAGGTGGAGGCACGTGTCTCTCAGGTCGACCCTGTGTCATGAAAATGATATTTCTGTACAACTTAAATGCAACAACTATATTTTGCAGGAATTGTCATTATTGGCTGGATTATGTATTTTTTGAATGAATGAATAGATTTATTAACAACCAAATAAAGGGAATTGACAATCTAAGTGAATAGTAACCCAGTCATTAAATTACAATTCCTTTGCTGAGTTTTAATGTAATTGTAATTCTAGACAGGATTGTCCAGGTACATTTTAATTTAAATGAGAGGGGAAATGCATTTTTGCATATTTCACAGTCAGAGGACTTGAATTAATGGGATGTTGTTGTTTTTTTTGTCTTTAAAATGCTTCCAAATGTGAGAGTCCCTATTTTGGTTTTGAAAGAACATTGACATATTCTTCCTCCCCCACTCGCAGTTACACTTCCCGAGCGCAAACACACGCATTCTGAATTTGCCAAGTGTTGTGCAACTCGAGGAGGGGATTAAGTGAGCAGACACGAACTGAAGCCATATTGAGACCAGAGTCAGAGGTAACATGCAGAAACTCTCCTAACAGGCGTCTTCTTCGCTGCACTCTTGGGGATTTCTCTCTACATCATTAGATACTAAGTCTCAGTCACTGTGCATTTCCATGCAGGGATGACATCCTCGGGTACAGCCGTAATGACATCTGTTGCTTTCCCCCTGCCAAGTCAGAAACGGTCGACTCTGTCTCTCGTCTCTGCAGCAAACTCTAATGGTATCCTCCCTTATAAGAGCCCAAAGATCATTTAGCTTTCATTTACTCCCTGCGTGAGGTGAGCTCAGCCCCGCTGAGACGGAAGCAAAAGAAACATAAAAGAGACAGAAGATGAAACATTTGTTGAATATCCCCCTGTGATGAGCTGCAGACTAATTGCAAAGGATATTTGTATGTTTTTTTATGCACAATTGTAAATGAACCGTGATCCAGTGTCTTTCAGGAGTGATACGGATTATATGGGCACGGCAGACAGGTTTCTTAGCTGTTAGATTTTAACAAAGCAAAAGTAACTGATTGCAGAAATCCATTTGGACATGTGCTCTGTTCACTATTCAGTATTTCTCACAGAATTTGTTAAATTCCAGTCAATGTACACAAACTAAAGAGTGAAAGGTGAGTTCAGAACTGCATTGCATGCCACAACTGCAGCTAAGAATATGAGGTCTGACTGTCTGTGTGGATGGTACAGACTTTATGGGCCATTGTGCTGACACGCAGTAGCTCGCTATAGCAACAACGCGAGAGAGCATGTGACAAGTAACGCAGCAAATAGAGCTGAAGTCTCCAACTTGTGTTATTATGAGAAGTGTGAAAAATGTTTGGTTCATTATGAAACTGACGGGACAAATATGGCAGTCTAGATAATCAATGGAAAACACTAATATTCCATGAATTCAACAACTGATTCTCCAGTTTAGGATTCTGCATCCTGAGGGAAGCTTCAGTGAATTTTGAAGAAGCTGGTGAATAGCTCTGTGTGCAGCAGTCGGTCTTTACTGCAGGTCACTTTTACAGTTTTCGGAAATCAAACTGCTGCAACCAGCATTTCCACGGGCCAAGCAAACGGCCCGTTACTAACAGGCATGTTGAGAACGGGCACTGCAAACTATTCTCCCCTCAGTTTGGACATCTCACTTTGACCCGGAGACCAAGCTTGAGGTCTTGGAGGACTGAAAAATGTAAGACAAGTTAGGAAACCCAGTAAAAACAGCCTCGTGTGACTTTACAGGGCTGAGCCAGAACTTTGTGACCTCACATGTCAATCCAAAGCCGTTGGTTAGTGCCCAGACACAGTAATTGAAGGACTGTTTGGACGTAGAACACTTTAAGAGTCGGGGGTTGCAGGAGAACAGCGTCTGGCCTGTTTCTGAGTCACTCGTGTCAGCTCGACACAGCTGCTCTCCTCTTCCCATGCCGAGGCAGGCTTAGAATAAACTTGCTACAAGTACTGTAGACTCAATATTTACAATGTGTTTACTTCGAGCTGGGAATTATTTTTGTTTTGTGATCAGCAAATACACAGATGAGTGGATTTATCCTCTCTAACCTCGCAACGTCTCAAAGTTTTAAAAAATGAATTCTCCCTCAAAGAGCCGTGTGTCTCGTACGCACACCAGTGATCGG
This sequence comes from Hippoglossus stenolepis, assembly GCF_022539355.2. Classification (NCBI taxonomy): domain Eukaryota; kingdom Metazoa; phylum Chordata; class Actinopteri; order Pleuronectiformes; family Pleuronectidae; genus Hippoglossus; species Hippoglossus stenolepis. Next base: position 14,658,851 of record NC_061500.1, read on the forward strand.
ACTGTGAGCGCGGCACGCCGACTGTGGCAGGACTTTTATCATTGTTTTACATCGGAGACAGGATGTTGCTTCTCTTTGACGGCGCTCAATTAGAACCAGCTGTAGACATCAATGTGCGCTGGTTGAATGTGTGTGTGTGTGTGTGTGTTTTATCTCTCACCAAGTCTTTGTGGGAAAACCCTGACCCCAATTCCTCACCAGCAAACCACCCTGCATTTCTTCCCCCCCCCTCCCTTCACTCCTTCTTCCTCATTATGTTTTGTTTACTCCCCTCGAAGAAGCCCCGACTCCCCGTCTTGTTTCTCCTCTTCCACAGACCCACGCTGACCTGGCTGCAATATGTGTCCCCACATCCTAGTGCTGTGTTTATCATCCCAGGATTTGCCTGTCTCCCCCTTCACAGGGACTTTGTTGTGTTTGGAGAGGCAAAGGAAAACATTAATGCCCCCCCCCACCGACAACCCAGATGGATCAGAGAGCTTTCGAGTGGACCACAAAGACGCCACACATACAACATTTAGGGGTTTTTCGGTTACATAAAATCGTAGGTTATGAAAACATAATCATCCTTATTTTTAGAATGCCGAGCGCAGGTAGGATAATCCAGAGGAATAGAAAAACATGTCTGGGGAGGAAGTGCGGAAAAGGGCAAAGGTCAATTCAGTCTGAGTGAGACTGACTTGTGGGTGTTTGGTATTTCTGAAGAACAACAAACCCTCCAGACGATGCAAGAAAAAGAAGAAAAAAACTCCTCTGCGGCGGCGCCACTCGCAACTTTCTCCTGGAGAAAAAGAGCTGTGGCCAAAGATTATGAACAACAGAGCCTCAGAAACACTGCCAGACATCAGGTCGCTATTGGAAATCGATATTCTGCGTTTGACAGCAGCACTTCCTGCTTCCAGAGCACGTGACACAACAGTCCGTCAACATTCAAAGCTCTGACATTTCCAACTTCTGTCGTCATTTTGTCCCTGTCTCTCGTTGCTTTGAAGCAGAGCTTTTTGATGGGGAGCGCCCACTCTCCACCTACTGAGAGGGGGAGGGAGGAGATCTGACCTGTCAAGAAAATTTCTAGTTTTGAGCAAGAGCTGCCTTCACACACACACACACACACACACACACACACACACACACACACACACACACACACACACACACACACACACACACACACACACACACACACACACACAGTACTGAGCAAAGTTTTTAGGTACTAAAGCTGTTGAAATGGTTGCACCACCATCAGGACATCTCAGTTCAGTTCAGTTTAATTATACTGTGACTCATAATGCACATTATCTGAATGTGCTTTGAAGAGTAAGGCTAAGATCTAACAATATGAGCAATCATTTCCACCACGAGCAAGCACCCGGTGTCAGTTAAAAGGGAAAAAAAAGCTGATCACCACAGATTCATTCTGTGGCATGACAACAACAAACCAGAAACACAAAATCAGAGTCGTAAATGTATTCAGATGTGAACTCTGGACAATTGGGTCAGAATATCCTCCTGACTTTGCCTTTCAGGAGGTCATCCGAGTCAGACGCGTTAACAACAACAGGACAATGTCTGGAGCATTCGGGGGGGGGGTGGCCACAGAGCATGAAGGAGGCAAAACATTCAATTCTGCTGCATCATCATGCAAGTTTGTTTACAGCACATCAACACCCATCTTGGCCCCAAAGCTCTTGAATCTCGTCGTCTTTCCAAGTCGACATCTCCTGCGTGTATGGCACTTCTCTTTCATACTGAGATATTTGTATTCTATATGACACTCCCACTCGCTCACTGTGAATTCTCCGGACATTGTCCTACAGTATTCCCACATGGATACCTTAGAGTTGTTACTATGGGGCCGGCAAAATGTCCAGAGCAACTGATATTTGCGTTCTCACATACAGCCCCTCCAGAACATTTCAGTTAGATGTCCCGAGTTCAGTGCATGTGTGAAAGCAGCAATGGAGAACAATCTTTACTGACGACAAGAACAATGAGGCCTGCGAAGGATGGTCTGGTCCCCACAGACCTGTAAACCCTCCACACTGTGGAGTCCTGATGCATTCACATAGGGTCAGAATCATTAAAAAAGTTCATGAGTAGGAAGATTTATGCACGCCACCTTAACAACAACAAAAAAATTGGCAATAATCGATATTTTTTACAATAACACACTGCTTTTAGCATGTAGCATCGTTTAGCAGCATGTAGCATCGTTTAGCAGCATAAACAGAGCTGTCCCCCTTCAAGAGCTGGTGGAGACTGAACAGAGCAACACGCAGCTCCGACTTACATCTGTCAGAAGACACGAATAGTGACGTAGTTCGTAACACCAGTGACCACAGGTGAGTGTTTGCTAACAAGTTCTCCATGTTGACAAAATGTTCAGGTGGGGTGTTTACAGCTCGTTCGTGCTGGCCCCCTAGCGGCTAAAAACAGCTACTGCAGGTTATAACACCAACTCTTTTAACAATTCACCTGAATTATTATCCAACTTATAAACAAGATGGGAAACAGTTCGATCTACGGGTGATGGGGCCCGTGTGCACTGGAAGTTTGAGCAAAGAAGATCAATTTATCAATGCATTAGTGATCGGGTTGACTAGACCACTATCAACTGATCAGCTGGGATGGATTAGCTCTGCTCTAACAAGTAGATTTTCACACGTTAACATGATCACTGTACTTTAATCTTTGAAAAAGACAAAGTCGAGCAGCACTTGTTGCCTGTGTAGGTTCATGTGTTGTGAGTTTGCTTGATTGGAAACAATCTGCCTCACACACACACACACACACACACACACACACACACACACACACACACACACTTGGTTTTCATACATTCTCCTATGTGTTGCTTGCAGAACCAGATCGGAGCTCTGTGAATATAAGCAAACACAAGACAGGGTAAACAGCAAGGGGATTGCTTTTTCCAGGCCTCCGTATACAGACCGAGAACAAATTCAATTTATTAAAATGTACTTTTTCCAAAAACTATTAATTAAATTTAGTTCGATAATAAAGGAGGGGCGAGAGCAATTGTTTTATTACGGGGCCCCAAATTGGTGTGAATAGCCTCGTCGATATAAAACCCTCTGTTACAAACACACACACACACATATTGAAACATATGCACCAAAACACAGCTGAAGAAATAAATGGAAGTGGGAAAGGTAATTTCATAGAAAGATTTGTATTAATTCTTTGTAACATTAATCGCCACAATTTAATTTAGTTAAAGTGACAAATGTGCTCTGTTACTTATTTCAGCAGTTTTCCGCAGCATGGTAATGGGATAATGATGCTAATGGCTCAGGCTGCGCTCATAAAAATTTGTAAAAAATGAGCAATGTCTTCAAATGCAAATATGTGTGCAGTGCACAAAAAAGTGAGGCGAATGCATTTCCTCAAAGGAAAAGAGTGGGTGAAGGAGGAAATCCTTAAGGTTGTTGCGCTGGCATCCAAATAATGCAGTGTTATAAAAAGGGATGCATGGTTATATACTGGCTGTCAAGTGAAGTTCAAGTGTTTGAACTGGTAGGTTTCTCATTTTACCACAAATAAACCAAACATCCAAACATTTACCTTGTGTGATCTTAAGAGCCAGGTGGCACAGGGGTGATGTTTGCAGGCTGATGCTGATAGCGATATTGGATAGCAAAAGATTCTTGCTATATCGGCCGATATATTCAAAACTGCTACTATTCGTAAGACGCTTTATGTAATTTAAGTTTTATATTTTACAGTTTATCCATGAACTTAGTAGCATTGATAGATATATATTGAACCGAAACAATTTTTCAGATAAAATATAATAGTAAATGCGTCTTTTCTGCATTGTTTGTTCAGTAAAATAAAAGTTTTGATATCGGCACATATCAGCAAACATAAACGCCGATACTTATATATCTGTAAAAAGCTCATATCGGCTTATATTATTGGTATTCTGTATTACTCTGGTCTGCTTAGGTTTTTTCTGCAGCTGTGATTGGCTACAGCCACCCTTGAAACCCTTAAAGGATAAGCTGCATAGATAAATGGACGGATCTTAACAGCTTTAACATGGAAGAGTTGATGCAAATGTTTTACTTGCATATATTTGACTTGTTCAAGCTTTTCAAGGGCTATTTCTCTGTAGCTGTACTTTTTTCTCTTTTGGTTACAATTGACTTTGGCATGAGCTGTAATAACTACAGATGATTGACTACATTTTAAAAGCTCCAAACACTGAATTTAGCTTGAAATGTAATGTGTGTAAAAGTTCTGTGACAACTTTCATTGAAGTGAATGGAACATGAGCATGATTTCAAGTGAGAGCCGACCTGCTTTCCAATTCCTGGCTTTACGAAAACAAAAATTAAATTCACCACCCTGAAAAGCAATTGTAGTTTTTGAATTCCAAATTTGTGACAAACAGTTGGAGCCTCTTTTCTCTTTGCAATGACTAATCCCTGCAGGTTATCATCTGTTTACGACCGGAGATATTTAGCAGCTCCTGTTTCTTTCTCAGGCAGATGTAGTAAAACCTTATGATTCATGAAATGAGAACAATGAATTGAGCTTGTAGTAAAAGATTAGTGTGGAATCTGTACTGTGATATGATGTGAGATGTTGATTTCAAGCTAAAATGATGAGGTATAGGTTGAATTTATGGCTGTGGCCTATTCGCGAAAGGTTTCTGTGTGTGGTGACTTTATTCCAGTCACGTTAGGGCCCAAATCGTACCTTTTAAAAAAGCCTCTTGAGATTAAATTGTATTTTCCAGACAGATTTGGATGGTTTCATCATCAATACTCTATTTGGGCTGAATGAAATTAAACGTGGGCCTTCACTCAGTGTTTCTTCTTTATCCACTTTAAATCTATATACATTCTCAGACATGCCCTTGTGGCTATGCACGCACACATAATCCTTGTCTGGGCCAGGGAGATTTCTTTTTTCTTTTTTCTTTTATGAAGACAGCTCAGAGCTGCGAGTGAATAATACCCATAATGTGTTGTTAAGGACATCTGCTTTGTATTAAAGGTTTCCCCATCAATACTCCTGCAGTGCATGAAACAATGAAGTCCGACACACGGCAAATAAAAATGAAAAACTGATGACACTCAAATGCAGCTACCTTGGAAACCGTTTGCTTTGAGTCGACATTAATATTCTATTCCTGGACACAGAAAGTGATGTGCACATCAAACGCTCCCAGGCACTTTGAAATAAAGCAGGACATTATATGTTATATTATATAAAGAAACCACCATGGAACCCTGAGCAAAAACATATTAGTGCGAGATACACATCGATCTAAAGTGCAAGTTGAGGTTTCTGGGGGGGGTCAGACCAAGCGAGGGATGCTCTTACCCAGGTGGAGGGTGAGGTTGACAGAATGTGGGTGCTGGATCCCATAGAACATGGACTGGCTCTGCCACCACGTAGGCTCCTCGTTCCTGTGGAAGTCCGTCAGGAGGCTGGAGTTGTGGCTCAGCTCCGGGTCCGATGCGTCGCAGCGGTGGCAGGAGCGCGTCGAGCCGGTCTGCATGCAGTAGTCCTCAGGTGGGGAGCCGCACACGTTGGACGCCTCCACGGTGTGATTGAAGGCGACGTTCTCGAACTTGGGCAGGCAGCGGCTGGGCAGGCCGTCCTCATCGTAGCAGGAGTCCATTGCGGCCCAGACAAGGAGGTGGCAGTGTAGGTGAAGGGAGAGCAGGAGGGCCGGGAGAAGAGGTCTCGCAGCAGAGGATGTATCCATGTCTGTGAACACTTAAAAATCCCATTCACACTTCACACAGACACTCTCACGCACTTTGACACAGAGATGTGGAGACATAAAGGCCCAGATTTGACAGAAATACTCCAACGACAGAGAGAATAAATCCAGTCTGCAGAGAGCTTTGTTCCTCTACTCTGCCTGCACGTCCTGCCTCTTGTTAAGTGTCCAACATGTGTTCTCCCTATGTGCACTGGAATGAAGTTGGTGCAGGAACTCACCAGGAGCAGCATGACATGAGACAGAGGCGGGACTGGGAGGGGCGGGGGTTGGTTGGTTTGGAGGGTCCCAAAAAAATGAAAAAAACTCCAAAACTTCTCCACCTGCTGGTCAACCCAAGCACCGCACCAGCTTTGGATGTAAAGCAGACGTGGGTGAAGTAATCTCATTTGACGAGGAGAAACACACAGTGTAACACAGTTTAACACCTTTTAAACGATGCAGTCGTCAGGCCGTTACACCTCTGGGGCATTCAGGTAGCGAATGCCAAAGCACCTGCCTTCGCAGTTTATAAGAACACTATTCACACAATATCATGGATATGGTGGTAAATGTACTTGGCAGTTGGCCCCACAGCGGGACATTCAGGTAGATGCTGACTGTGGTGATTCCCAGTGGAGATGAGAGGTAGAATAGTTCAGCAGGATAATAACAGAAAGAGATGTCATCTATAAGGAGGGTTTTTGACCTAAAGGGACCATTTATTTAGAAAAGGTCTGCTTGGCTCTTTAATTCTCGCAGAGTGCTTGTGGTTTTATGTGTTTGATTATACCTATCAATGATTTAAAGGTGGCATATTGAATAGATTAGAATAGAAAGCCTTTGAAGTCGTGTTACAAAAGACGGCAGTACAATGTAATTTGAAGTGCTACTTCTGAAATACAATTTTAAACTCTGACAAAAGACACAAACCAATTCATACACAACCAATAAATAGGGGACTAATGAATATTTAAAAATGGAAGAGTGCCTGGGTATTGCACTTATGTTTTTATTGAATACATGTTGACATATTTATAAATGACTATGACAAATAATTGTAAGTCATCGTAGTCCCTACTATAGCCAGCAAAACTGACTTTTTTGTTGGAATCATATTTTCACACAGATTGTAACTGAATGTGGTTCACTGGAAATGAACATGTGGAATTAGGGATGCAAATATTCACAACTATGACACATCAGATTACATATTAGCTGGTGTGGTCGCATCAATAGTCCCAACAGTTTATTGTGAGGGTTGTAGAATGAAACATGACCAATGCATATCTGCACTCGTGGTACATGCCGGATTTTGCAGCGTCGGTGAGAAATGCATTGCAAAAAGCGCGGCTGTATTATCTGAACACAAATCCACCTTGATGATTGGCTCCTGGTTTGTCCAACTAATCAATTGCTGGTCACTCATGATCCCATTTCTCATCATTTCATGTTTTTTAACTGCTTTTTGGAAATGTGAAAGATAAAAGATCACACTGATCTGTGCATTGTACACAATCGAATGAGGAAACACAGGATGTGAAACAGGATATAAAGTAATAATAATAATAATGATAATAGCTAAAAACAATGAATTAAAAGCCATTTGGTAAAAGCACGTTTTGAGAGACGATTTAAAAACAGACAGTGAGGTTTTAAGTCTGATTTCTTCAGGTAAACTGTTCCAGAGGGTCTGGGCCCTGACAGCAAAGACCCCGTCACCTTTGGTCTTCAGTCTTGACCGAGGAATATGTTGACCATGACATAGTGATGAATGCTGGTCCAGCTGTAAACTGTAGAGGTGTGTGTGTGTGTGTGGGATTAAAACTAATGACACTGCAGAGCCAGGCGGCTTCCAGCTTCTCCACAGGTCTGAGCACGGCTCCGACTGCCGTGTCAAAGTGGATTTGGGTCTCACGAGTGCAACAAGTGCCTGCAGAGAGCCACGCTCAGCGATGTGTAATACTGTGCACTCCATTCCTCTTTCTGTGATTTCACTGTTTCTAAATTCCATTTGATGCTTTGACACAATCATCCAGGAAGCCTGTGAACATTTAAAGTGACGGCGCGAATCAGCACCGGCACAGCCAAAATAATGATGGGATCGATGTTGACACGGCAGTGTTTGAAGAAATGAAAGAACTAAGAAAGAAAAAAACAGCAATCATAAGACGGAGTGCGTGGAACACACAGGTAGGCAGGCGGTGTGGACAGACACATTTAGACGCTGTACATTTATGATCCTGGTGGGATTTACTGCAAAGTCTTTGCCATATCTCCTCGTGATTGCCTTGATTTATTGGGGATCTATCAGTACTCAGGCGGGGACATTGTAAAAGGAACCACATCAATTTGCAGTGAAATCCTCTGCTGGCTCTGGATGAGAGCGGGACGCATTTCAAATCCCCTCGGCTGGATGTGGATCATCTATTATAATGAGGAATCTAACGCCTCTGCAAACAGACTTTTAGTCATCAGGCAGGTTCATTATCGCGCCACCTGTATGAGAGGACACAACTGTTGCACGGGACAACATGTTTGGACCGTATGGAAATAGAGCGTCGTGTGCTCCGGCCAAGGAAAACGCTCTGAAGGAAGAAAAAGTTGAGGTAAAATGTTTGAATGCACTGCAGAGCATTGTTTTTCCTGAGTTTGCTGCAGTTGAGTTTGCCTGTCAAGGTCTCCTACTGCAAATTCATCTGCAGAGAAGAAAGGGCCTCATTCACCAACCATTCTTCAGAAGAATTCGTTCCTAAAACCCACTCACACAGCTTTCACAAACATTCTTACAAAATGTTCTTATCCGGGATTTTTTCTTATAGGTTACAACAAAGAGCACTTGACTGCTGACATGCTTGAGCACAATTTTTTATCGTTGTGTTTTCTTCAATTCTACTGTTATTTATAATGTGGTAGAATTTAAATTACCATCTTATCGTTTACAGTATTTTTGCTGGTATGAGGTTCTTTATAGTTCATAATTAAGAAAAACATCCCTGAAACCGCTCCACACAGCACCCGGGTTCGTAAGCTGCACTGAGTTTGTGTTACTCTGTCCCCGACACACATGGTTATTGCTTGTGTTTCAGCCCATCCAACATGACCGACCTGACTCGAACCTGAATATCATTTCCCAACAGGGTCTAGATGCTCAGCTAAGGGTTAACCCGCAAGTGCTGTGTTTCCAATGATGGCCCCACACACTGGTCCAGCTCAGATAACTCTGGGCAAGCCTCCCGCTCCATTTTCCTTTTTGGTCTCTCTTCGGTCTTTGACAATATTTCAGATTTGACATTAAACATTTTATTTTACTTACAAAACGTGTATTTGCATCCCATTTATCAGTTTTCTGCTGACACTACCAAATATAAGCTCACATTTATTTGCCTTTTGAGTCCCTTCTTCGGCCGTCTTTAATTTGTTCTTTAGACATTTTTTACTTCCTAGATGTTCTTCTCAGTTTCTGTGATTTCTGTGTGTGCACAAGGTCCTGCAGTCTCATGCCCTTTTAAGGGAATTGGCATTTACCTATGCTGATTGAGTATAACTGGCACACGCTTTTAACTTGCAAAGACGATGGCATTTATCAATATAAGAACAGAGGCACGAACAATTGTGAGGTTTAAGAACACATCATGAATCTGACGTTGAGCTTTGGAAAGAACAAATTTAAGAGAAGAACTTACTCAGGCCCAATGTTTCTGACTTAACTTGTGGCACATCTGGGAAGCTGGAGAATCGTTTAAAAAAAAAGAAAAAAACTTTCCTTCAAAACCGCGGCCGATATATGAACGAGCTCAGCGTGGAGCCTGCTGAAACTAAAGGGGGGAAAGGCTGTGAAGCACCTAGGGGTACTGCCGGGGACCCCCTGCTGTTTTATAACCATGACAAGTCAACCACACACTTTGCTGTGACGCCAGGGGAGAAGATAGACCCCACACTCGGAGCATGAGACTCAGCTTGTCAAAGTCACTGCGCCGACATCATAAAAAAAAGCAGTTCTCTTTGAAAGCCACATGTCAAATACAAGCTGTAGGACATCACTGCAGAGACAAAGCTACAACCTGCCTTCGTGTACTTTCTCGGCATCAGTGTCACAGTTGTTTCACCTGGGAGTGCGTAGTTTTGCTTGAGAAAACACTGCGAGAGGAGATATCACGATGTCACGACGTAAAGGAATGCATCTCTGTTCAGGGCCGTTTAAGGTAACACAAGGCGTCGGCTGCCATCTGGCTGCTTTGGGTGAGATTAAGCGGGCTCCTCTTGAATCCGCGCCTAAGCCTTGTGTTCGGACAAAGTGTGCGATCGCCACGATGTGCGTGCGCGAACACGGGCAGAAAGTAAATTTCAAATGGAGTTCGTCTTAAAGGAGATTACGGGCAGCCTGTTCAAACTTCATTGAGATTCCATCCATCTGTTTTCTCTGCATTGACCTCTGTCTCTGCCAGTGCTTTTTTTTCTCCTTTCCCTTTCTCCCTCGTGTCTTACTCCCTCCGTTCCATGTAACACCTCCTCTCTGCCCCCCTCGCAGTCTTTCTCCATAACCCCTTTGCATCCACCCCCCCCCCCACACACACACACACTTGCCACCCACACCTTTTCATGCCGCAGATCGGTGCAGCTGGCTGTCATGACGTGAAGCTTGTTGCGCCGAGACTTGCAGGTATGGCCTCCTTTTTATGATGACACAATGTCGTAGCGATGAGTTACGCTTCCAAACAGTGACTTGATGTCACAGCTGTCAGCGCTTCACTCGGCGATGCAGGAGGCGGCTGCCGAATCCCCACGGGGGAACCGCTATCTGACAAACTAATGAGCGCTGCACAACCGCCACGTCGCCATATAAATTACATGCCCTCGCCTCCATTATGGAAGTCTTTTCTAGCCCGAAAAAAACGACTAATGTTTATGTTTAACAACCCCGTTTATGGTGTGCGATGCTTTGGTCACAATGTTCATTCACACGTTCCCACAGAACTATGCACAAAGATGAATATTTTTTAGATTTACAACATTAAAATGGGTGTTGCAACATGCAAGTAGCAATATGTGTCATGGAATAAAGACTTTTACATTTTTCAATTTGGTCAAATATATGCTATATATTGGTAAATAAATAAATTCTTCCTCCAGATTCAAATCAAGGCAACATTCCTTTTATGCATTAGTATAATCATTTGAATATGTTCGGCTTTCTAGGGAAATTCAAACTGAATATAGTCAACGTGTGTCATTACTGTTCTCACAATAAATGATTACCTCAAAGATGAAAGCTTTATCAACAGAAAAGCTGCTTCACGAACTTGTGGCACAGACTTGGAAAGATGTACCTTCTCTGCCTTGACCGGGAAATGAAATGTTATTATAAAGAAGACGATGCATTATGGGAATTGACTGCTTTGTTTTTCTAGTCTAATCGACCACTCAAAGCTCTTTACAGCACAAATCACATTCACACATTCATACAGGGTTTCTATAGGCAACGCTTTCTCTATCACACACCATTCATACACTGCCGGCACAACCGTCACGGGCGATTTGGGGCTTCAGTGTCTTGCCCAAGGACACTTCAACATGCAGACTAGAGGAGCAGGGGATCGAACGACCAACCCTCTGGATAGCGGACGACCCGCTTTAGCTCCTTAGACACATTTTGGAAACTTGACCCATGACGTCAGGACCAATGCTTTGTAATGTCTTTATATGAAAGTCAACACCCTCTTATCCAAGGTGAACGTCCCCCATCCTCTCCAGTCCTGCCAGACACAGCTGCCTCAACCCCGGCACACGCACAGACACACGCACAGACACACGCACAGACACACGCACACACACACCATAACTTAGGGGTGAAGCAAACTAAAGAAAGACTAACCCATTGCATCTGCCTTGCTGTTAATCCATTAAGCCACAGACCAAAAACATTATACTGCACTGACTGTATACACACAATGAATCTACTTGAAGTAATACAGGTATTTACAATTACAGTCGGTGAATGGACATTGACCATGAGACCAATGCCATTTAACTTGGATAAATAAAAGTCGTCTTAAGTGCAGTCAAATCAAAGTCACAATCATCTGTCATGTTCAACTAATCAAAAGATGTCGACTTCATTTAGATTTGAGTTCACTCATGGAATGCATACATAAAGGGATTTTTCATGTGGGCGTTCAAATGACTAAAACACAAAAATGCTTTCAAGCTGTCACAATGAGCGGCCCCTTCTCCGTGAAGGGAATGTGAAAGGAGACAATGCAGCAAGCAAAGAGCACGAATGTGGGCAACGGTGAAAAAAGGCCAAATTGGACCATCGAAATGATTTGACTGGTGGAGATAAGCAGCACTTGGATCATGTTTAAAGCTCTGTAGTAAAAAAAAAAAAACAATCACATCTCAGCACACACCAGAGACACAGTGTCATGGATCAGGAAGCTTGATCACCATGGATCCTATTGCAGAGTTGTGACAGAGGCAGAGGAGTCAAAGAGTTTTCATGTGGTCAAAGATGAGTCAGTAAAATGCGGGGCAGCACCAGGCACACAAACATAGAACACTACAGCAGACACACAAGTATCAAAAACATTGCGTTCAAAGCATGTTCTGCATCTCTAAATTAACTAAAGCGCTCTTAATGCACTCTATCCCTGAATAGCCTTATTATCCTAATTTAGTCGTGAATAGACATTAAAAAAAAAGCAGCATAACACTTAATGTGATGTGTTTGCACTCAAGGCCTCAGTGTAAATGAAAGCTGACGGAGCGTCGTAACGCGGACAAGTAAGATCACTGTTTTTTGATTATGTGTCATGTTCGTTGTCGAGCTGTCATGTGAGAACGGTTTTTGCACGTTTTAAAACGTACATATTTTTGGGTCGTTTGCTGTAAGAAACAACAACGTCTTTGACAACAACTTCTTTCACAGTTAGTCTGGCCCAAAAATAATGGAATAATCCTGGAAGGCTGTATGTGTTTCTCTCCTAATGAAACTGACATTGCTGATTAGCCAACCATGTAGCACTTGGATAGATGAGATGAATAACCAATTTTGTAGTCGACCAGGGATCCTACGGTGTTGAAAGCTTATTAACAGACCACAAAAGCCACAGGAACTTTCATTACTGTCTTTTCACAGTTGCCTCATGAACCTGACAGGTGTGTTTTGTGGACAACTTGAATCTGAACGTACAAATGAACTCGAGAGTCTAATTCAGCACCAAAAAGTGGACGACGTGACTGCTCCCCAAAAGTGAAGTCAAAGCGCCTCGGTTGCCACCCGGTGGATGGCTGCAGTATAGGTCGTAGTCCTGCCTCCTCCATGTTAATGGATGGGAGAAGGACCAAACTAAAAAGTAGACATCAAATTACCTTTTCTTAAAGTTAGTTTCTGTCATTTTAGGTAGTTCTTATCAGACTGATGTTCAAGTGTTTATCTTTCTTATAAAAAGCATGACGGGCAAGACGGTGGGAAACAGACCAAAGACATTTGTCGAGGAAGCGTGTCTGAGTTTCGTTATTCATGCCACTGAGATTAAACTGGATAAGCAGTGCCTGAAAGTTCTGTCAGAAAACCATGACACAGGTTGAAACAGCCATAATTATCTTTCATTTTATGTACACTGGTTCCATATATATACTTTTTGGTTCTTTCAGACTCAAACAGAGCTTGTCTACAGCTGAGTGTATTTAATGAGCTCTATAAAGCTTAAACCTCTGACTGTAAACCATGGAATTAATGGCGCTGCGGACAGAATTTTAAGCTTGATAATTAAGTCTCTCTTACAACAGCGCTCGCGGGGACTTCTATTTAAATTCAAAAGTTGTGATTCACAGTTTTGGACTTGTTTTTATAAAATAATCAGTTCTTTTCTTTTTCAACATGGCTACAAATTACACACATTCATCTGGAACACGTTGTGCTCATCCCAACGTTGGAAGTGCATTGTCAATGGGAGATAATGCACAGGCCTCTCCAGCATGCCTGGTATAACTCACCCCACTTTTCCCTGCACTATAAAGTGTTAGTCCACACTGTATCTTCCTTCAAGGGTGATTTGTCAGCTTCCAAGGCTGATGTAAAATGCCATTCCAGCATCGGGAACACGGGGTGGAATAAACAGATCGATTTAGAGAGTTCTCCAAGACTGTTTCAAGGAACCGTGACACCTGAAAACATGGTAATATGACACCGCCGCACAGGGGTGTCATTAAGGGGAGAAATCTTTTCAAAGATTTAGGGAGGCGAGAGCTGGACAGAGGCCCTGTAACAAACCAGGGATTGTAGATATTTATTGTGTCGGAGCTGTTGTTAAGCTGTTGTCAAGGGCCCAGAATTTGTGGCTTCGCCTCTGCTATACCTCCCATTATTGTAATATCAAAAAGAACAATTTTTTTTAGACCGGAGAGGGGGAGACCAAATTTTCCTATCTTTTCGTCCACCCATCTTCTTGAAACCAACAGCTCTTTATTCATAACACCCCGAGGTTTAGTAATTAGTGGACTGTTGATTAAAAAAGGGCTTTGGAGAGAAAGGAGAGATCCAGCAATTACCAAGCATATTAATCCCCTTCAGTGGCTTCATTAGAATGCTCCACGTACCCTGGCCTCAAGTTTTACATTTAAATTTGACTCTGAGATTTTTACACTGCAATTTGCACTTTTAATTCGTGCCTCCCATAATTGGACATAGCTGCTTTGTGCTTGAGTTGGTTTGTGAGTGGAACCGCTGTTCTGTTCGCTTGGTAAAAAAAAAAGAAGAAAAATCTTAAATTTACAGCTTCTCTGGAGGTCTGGAGAAAAAGGGACGGAGATTCTCCTGCAAGTCACAAACACAAACGCTAAAGCAAATGGAGACTCTTCATTTCTGTCTGGTTACAGCCACAACATTTAAAACAGGTAATGTGGGGCGTAGAGACAAGCAGCTGCATGCAAGACTCTACAAAGCACTTTGCGATGACGCAGGGAGTTAGTGGGGTGTGAATGAACGATCATACGTCAGAGCTGAATTTCAATTTTGGCTGAGAATGGATAATAAAGTGAATTCACTTCCAATTATGGCTCCAACCCAACAATTATCATCCCATCACTGTGATCCGACTAATGCAACAGTGCATTCTCCATCAAATCCAACTCCACTGTAGTATATAGTATAGTAACAATGACCACCCCCTTTTGGAACGGCTCTGGTTACTTGAATGAATTTCCCATTTCCCATTCATTGTCTCCATTGGCGTTTTAGAAAATCCTTTTTAAGGGGGGAATTGTGACCATGAAACATTTGATTCCGAGCGAAAAAAGGAAAAAAGGTACAAGACTGTGTGCATAATTATTTTAACAGTGAAGGAACTACGCATCCCATAAACCATTGCTAATGAACCATGCTTGAACCATTCGATTGTATCCGACTTGATTTCCACGGTTGTGCTAAACATTTCCATGGTAACGGTGAGCTCCACCAATCAGCTATGTCACCATTAAACTTTAAAATGCAGTTGAGATCGTGTGGACTTCTGGCTTCTCTCTACTGGCGATATTGGATAAATTTCCAGGAGAAAAAGCGAAAACACATGAGATTTCATTAGTAATCCTCCAGGAGTAAATGTCTATTGTGACAGATAAACATAATATGTTATATATGATGAATAGCCAGACCTTGGGTTGTTTTGCGGGGCTCCGTAAATCATGGTATCATCTTTCATGTAACCATCTTTCATGCAGTCATTTACATCATTTGAGATTCTTGTTTGTGCTCCTTCATAACCACACACATTTTTTGACTCACACACACACAGTCACGCGCAGGCAGAGAGATTTAATGGCTATTCTACCTTAGATGAATGGAAAAGAGGAATGTGGGCGTTTATGCTCAATCTTTGCAAATTTGACCTTAGTGGTGTGTAAACACAGTCCACCCACACATGTAGTTAATACACACACACACACACACACACACACACACACACACACACACACACACACACCCCTTCCCTACAGTCTCTGCCCTTCTCTCTCCTCCTCCTTTCCCCAAATGCACATTCACTACACCAATGTACACAAGCACGCATGCACGCACAAACACACAAGGCACATAGTCACACTCGCACCACGCTGCACCTTCAGGCTACCAGTGTCTGCTTAATGGAGTTAGTGATATATCCATTGGGCGCTCAGCTCATTTAAAAGTCAGTGGAGGGAGGACAGGAAGGCAGGAGGCAGGGATAGTGGAAGGCTACAGGCTACAGAGAACTGCAACACAAGGGGACAGGACATATGGATAGGAGGGGGTGTAGCAGTGGTGATGGGGGTGTGAAGAATAAACAAGACCACGAAGGTGCACTGAATATGGTGAAGATCTCACAGGGCCTCACCGTGCCAGTGTTTGACCGATTCTGTGGCGTTTATTTAGTCTCACACAAAAGAGAAGATCAAAGATAGATTAAGAACTGGAGTGTTCAAAGTGAGCAATCAAAGGAGAGGATCATCAGCTACGGTCCCTCCTCCAAAATCAAAGAATTCAACTTGACAAGCGAGCGACTGTTGGGCGACGTTGGGCAGGTTTGAGTGCATAGGGAAGAGCGACTACTGGAGTTGTGCACGCAGACTAGAAATGCTCCCTTGTGAGTGTTGTTTTGCGTTTTTTATGTGCGTGAATTTTGAGAATAAATAAAAGCCATAAGTCTTTGTGGGCCTCAACGGCTGAACCGAAATGAGACATCAGTCTGGTCTATGGAGAGTTTCCTTGATCGGTGTCACTAGCTTGTCCCGCCCTTACTGTTGTTGCCAAAGCAACAGAGCTGCAGTTGGACATCAGGAGAAAATTTAATTCCGTTTTGTTTTTTAACATGTGAACCGCTGTTCTGTTGAGTTGAAACATGACACTCAAGCATCAGACGTCTCATCGTTTGCCGGCGTCATTCCCTCTCTCAATCACAGGTTGTCACCGGACTGCAATGAATCATGGGGCTGGTTGGCCAGAGAGGGTTCCACCCATCGGAGCCTTCGCTTCTCGGTGATGGAAAGCCGCATTTTTGAGGAGCCTTTGAAAATGTGTTCAGTCTTCAGATGCAGCCTCTGGAGGTTTCTCACCTGGTGTGATTATAACACAAAGCAGAGATGAGAGAACACGCACAGCTAGAGGAGGAAATAATTTGAGCCGGATTCTGGCCTCATACTAATGGCCACCTTCCCTTCAGTAAGAGCTCCGAGCCTGGAAACATAGAGGATTAAAGCTTAGAACCATAAATGAAAGCACCGCAATGACCGCGGCCTCGCATTTACATCTGAGTAGGGCGACTTAATGACCATCTCAAAGTGAGACGTGCAGGATTATAACCGGGAAGCATTAGTTTCAAAGTCTCGGCTGTTGTTGTCCCTTTTCATGTGTTGCATGCATCCTCGGATTCCAACAGGCCGAGTTTATAATGACATTACAGTGGTGGCTATTTGTCAGCTAATGATTTTCCTCATTGACCTCTCAGAGTCTTATCTCTGCGTGGTGACTGTGATCACTCCCGAGGCTAAGTGCTGTGCTGTCCACCCGTCAATTTTCCTCTTTTTCGCTCTCACACCCACCCCCATCTCTCTCCAATGTAGAAAATGTTACGCTACATGCTTGACCTGACAGGGTTCGGCCCGGGCGCGTCATTAATCTCCCATTTGTGTGTGTGTTGTGTTTCAAATGCAGTGTGTTGTGGAAGTGCTCTGGGTGTGATGAATAGCCGCGAGGTGATAATTCACACAGATGTTCCTGCAAAGTGTCAGCGCTCTCCTTTTTTTTGCAGTGGAAAGGATGTGCATTTTATGGCCATGCGCCTGCTCGATTGTTTGTTTGTGGTAACTGGCCCACTTTGCATTTAGCGGGGAAAGGAAAAACACATCTCCACCTTTTCATGTGTTTTCTTGCTCAAAGAAAAAAAAAAAACCTTCATCCTACGCCAGCCGAGAGAAACAAGCACTGTAACGGCAAATAGAAAGTCATTGCGTTGTTCTCACAGTGGCTTTAAGAGCGCGGTAGAAAAAAATAACACAATCATGGTGAAAATTGATTTACTCTCGGTGTTTTAGGTTGACCCTGGGAACACTTGGCAGAAATGTTTTGCCCCGTTTGCAGCTACATGTCATCCTCCCTGTATACTGCACACCACTTCACCCGGCACTCTGCCCTGGTGGCGACGATGCTGAAAGAAAAATACCAATGAAAGACGTTCGACATGATCTTTCAAATGCGTGTGTGGTGTTAAACTAATGACTAATGTCGATATTTCAATCCTCTGGCTCACTGGCCCTATAATCTATCTTGAAGCCATAACTATTGTTGTATGTACCTGGTTTGTATGTGACAGGAAAGGCAAAGCAGGTGGTGTATTGATTTATGCAAAAGCTGCTTTATTGAAAGTCGACTTAACTCTTCATCACTCCCTAATGAGTGAGACTACATGCTCTGGACGCTCTGCGGAGGACAATGCTCGCATCACTTTCTATTGATATTAACCCCTTTACCCAAATGTGCAATTTGTGATTATTCCGGAGGGGATCGGGAATTTATGGTAAACGTATGCACCTCTGAGCTGCTGATCATGGAGTGACCTTAAAAGCCTTCAGAGCTTAGCTTGAAAATAGATAAATGAATTGTGGCTGATTTGATCCAATGAGACCAAATATCACGTAGCGTAAGACTTGATTTGTCCTCACGCTAAGGGAGGTCGGTACAACGATGTCATAGTCATTGCCGGTGTGATGGTGCACCACGACTCGCATTGCGCTAGACCTTCATCACCGTGATAAATCAGGCACCTAATCATAAAAATGAAAGCCTTTTATGTTCCCTCAAATTCTCAGTTATTCTGAATACATGTCCTTATACAGTAGGAATTGAAAAAGTTAGATATAATTGCTTTATGCCTTCAGGTGCGTGGGTAAAAAGGGAGCAGCCCAACTGATGGTGAATGGTCTGCATTGAATCATGGTTTTCTAGTCTCAATCACCACTCGAAGCGCTTTACAGAACAGTTTTGCCATTCACCCATTGACACACATTCATACAGAGCATCTATGTACAGCACTTAATCATTTGTCACTCATTCACCGCCGGCACAGCAGTTTGGGATTGAGTGTCTTGCCCAAGGACACTTCGGATGCACAGTGGGGGATCGAATGGCCGATCTTCCGGTTAGAGGACGATCCACTCTACGCCCTGACCCGCAGCTGCCAACTGCTCAGTTAAAAGTTGGTGAGGTCGCATCAAGGGAAATAAAAGAAACAAAAGAAACAGCACACTAGTTTTCTAAGAGGTCATACTGCACAGTCTGCTGCTGCTGCAAGAGAGAGAGAGTCCCTGCCCCTTCTAAAATAGGTTGATCCCCATCAGCCAAACTCTGAAGAAATAACATGATAACCATGATTAGGGTGGTAATGTGACAGCTCAACCAGCGGGGGGAGATAAGGTGTAACAAAGCCCAAAACGAATGTTTTTCCGTTTTGTTTTTTTCCGAACCTGACCAGAGCCTGGTGCCGTTAATGTAAGCTGCACTGAGTTTGTGTTAGCCTGCCCCTAACATGCATGGCTATTGCTGACTAGTCATGATCAGTGTAAATTTTTCAAGTTGTAGATTGCCCAGCCATCGTCGAAGAAGCCGTCACGAACCGGAATGTAATTTAAATATTTTGTCTGAATCCAGCGCACATCCCCGATGGGCTCGGGCCGACTATTTATTTGACAGGCTTTGTCGCCGTGTCATGATCACAAAATGTGGAAGTACAAGAAACTTTTTCCATCAATTACAAAAACACGTATGTTCGTGAATATGAGAACACAACCCGCACCAAAACAAAGAGTGGACAACCAGAGCCCAAAGAGTTCATACCAAAAACCATACCGTGTCCCTCCGTGCCATTTTTGACAAGACTCAAATGGAAAGATGTCACGAGACAGAACTTATACCATGATGTAATACCTTTCACTGTATTAACTTATATAACGTGAATTCATTCCATCATTTATAGTAAAGGTTTTCTGTGGGAGAAAATAATGCCATTTGCAGAGATTTGTTGTTTCTGCTCTTGAGAGACCTGAGGTAAATGTTAAGTTATTTACGACAAACGTTGAAGAGTTCTGAAATCTAAACAATATTTTTTTGCCGTCCGATCATTCACTTCATGTACTGACATTTCGCGCACCAGCTGCGGGGAGAGATCCGGTTTAAACCCAGCGTGTCAGACATGCGTCGACTCATGTGTTCTGTGGGTGTCGTGGGCGTCGTGGGCGTTTTGTTTTTTTTAACCGGTACAAACTTTAGTTGAGTGCGTTGCGTAAAAGCACACTTGTGATGATCTCAGCACTTCTGTGGCTTGAATCATTAGGGATGCTGCACTGGGAGAAAAAGTCATCCTGAACTCAACCGGAGGACAGTGCAGGCGCCTCAGCATGCATCGGCATGCACCCTCATTCTGTGCCATCGAGTTCATTGTTATTCTTCCCCTCTATCCTCTCACTCCATCACTTAATCAGTCGGCTTCAGCTTGTTTACAGCCTCCTTTTCTCTCATTCCAGACTTATCTCTTGTGTAAATGATGTCTTTTTCATGTGTGTATTATTCTCATTCAAAGATTGTGGCTAACACATCCCCAGTGTTGCCCTGGTGATATTGAGATTAATATTTTTTTTCTGTGCAAAAGGGATTCAAGTATGTGTCAATCAGTTTAGTCAAATAAAATAAAAAAACTAAGCAACACTTTTGTGTAAATACTACAATTCACAGATCAATACTGTGGACTGTGTTCAACTAATGGTCTTTATTTACAGCATCCTGAGACAGACAATGCACTCAAGCCTCAGTCAGGTGGTGTTTTGGGGTCATTTTCTATGCATTACATCACCTAATTGATAATAAGTGAGATGGAGCACTATGGGGGTGCACCTCAGCTCACCCATGAGACACCTCTGCACCCATGCAGTAACAATGTCCTCACCCGACACTGCTGGTGTCACATCTAATGGATGTGAGGTTCATCAATGACTCCCATGTCTCCTCTGTACATGAGTTCATCTTGTTCTCTGTCATCACGCACATTTTATATATAGTATATTACAGCCTCAGGGAGCTTTTAAAGTTATAGATGTACTAGCATCTGGCACCCTCCATCATTAGACCCTCTATGCAGATAAGAATGACCCCAGAAACCTCAGAGATCTCAGGAGAGGGTTACAAAGGGGCCATCTCTCTTCGAGGAAATACAGATATGCTGTAGAAATCATGTTAGCAGAGTAAATCAAAAGGTCTGTTTTAGTGGCACCAGCCACAGCAAGACTTTGCCATGACGTGCTGAAGAGCACAACCCTACATTGCTTCCCACAGAAAGATGCTGGGTTATCCTATTCACCCGAATGCAGGGTGGAGCCTGCCAGGCCATTTTTCTGGGTTATTTATTAGGAGTTGGGCAGTTTTTGTGTTACACAGCTGCTGGTTCAGCAGTTGGTTCAGCCCTAGTGACGTGTGACACATCATCATCTACCCAGCCGCTGTGTCCGCTCTGCAGTGTCCTCTTCTACGTAATTTGAAGGCTCTTTGAAAAACACAAACTTTTCAAACCTTCCACAAGTGTTTAAAAACCCATTGTTTATTGCACTTTGAATGACATCCTGGACATATTTCAGCTAGATCTAATTTAACTGTTCACTAGTGTGTAGCATATCTGTTTGATATTGGTCGGCTGTAGCTCAGGAGGATGAGCGGGTCTTTCATTTACCGGAGGATCAAAGGTTTGATCCCTGCCTCCTCCTCCTCGCAGAATGAACCCAACCATCAAGTTAATATGAGCCAACATGTAGAGTGTCTTGTTTCCCAGTGGTGCAGTTGGAAAATACCAGTATTTCTTATAGTGCTGCAAAATGGCGAAACTTGTACTTACTGCATCTTCGTAATGAGCACCCAGCTGCTTTTTGCTTAAAAGCAATTATGTAAGCTCAGAAGAATATTTATTGTCTTTAATATTGTTAAATGTATCTGACGTACATTTACATGATGTTATCTCTGTGGATTGTGGGTCATGGCTTAGACAGTCCTTGACTTCACTCTTCACTCAACTGTATAGGGTGTAATAGGTACTCACTCAAAAGCCAATACAGTTGTAGAAAAGTTGCTGTTTCACATATTGAAGTTTTGTACCCTTGTGTTTCAGGGGTGAGGATGAAGAAAAGGATTTAAAAAGAAAAAGATCCATTAAACATCTAGTCGGTGTTTGTAAGTTACAGTCCAATTTGTCTTTTTTTTAATTTCGCTTGGCAAACTAATTTGAAAGTGCAAGTCCTGACAGGTGTCTCATTAAAGAGCCGTATGAAAATTCCTTAACTAATCATCAACGTCTGTGCACTTCTTTTGACTGATTGACTGAGGCGTATGCTGCGCAACATCTGTTTTGTGCATGTCATCTATTTGGTTTGAAAAGAAATATGAGCAGTGTAGCCAATATGAAAACTCTTACTGCACAACGGTCCGGGCTGGGATTGAGAGATTTGACTACCTCCTACTCACCAGAACTTCATACACGATGAGTCAGCTGATAACCAGGTACAACGCACTCAGGAGGAGGCAGAGGAACAAAGGCACTCGAGTCAAGTTAGCTTTTCTAATCTTATCTAATATTGATGTCATACTTGACGTCAGATGTGAGCACGTAGTACGTTTTCTTTTTTCCTCCTACCATCCCATAGCTGCTCTTATTCTACATTTTGATAAAAAGTGAATTGTTCTGTTTGTTTATAGACGTTGTATTATAGACTCTCAGATAACATTTACCTTGTCTTTATTCCATCTGGTTTATAAAAGACTCCTTCTCAAGGAGTGCATGGAGTATAATGCATAAAGCCTAGAAAGGTGTCACATTTAAATCATTAATACTCCTCACTCTGGAATAATCCCAAAATACGCAATGGGAAAAGAATTGTGTACTGGAGAGAATGGCAATTTAAAGGATTGAATACAATTGGTGATTTGTATGAGAGAGGGGGTATTTAGTTCTTATCAGAATTAACAAAAGGATTATAATCTTGCAAGTAAAGGGAACTTCTGGAAATATTTACAAATGCAACATTATATTGAAAATATTCCCAAGGATGGTGAGCTACTGTGAAACCCTTTACCCTCGAAATTTGTCTCAGGAAGTTCAAAAAGATTTGCAGCACAGTGATACCCAATACGAGGAATACATCATTCAGTATTTCAGTTAAAGTTAATTTTATCACAGCTGCAGGACTAATATTACAAAGCTGGAAAATTATTTTGGATTGGAATGGTTAGAATAAAAAAATGGTGGACATGCATTGGAGACATGGGAACACTTCTGTCCTCATGTCAGGCTGAGCTTAAAATAAAATCAATCGCCATAGTGTCCGATGTTTTATTAGATTTCATTAAATGTAAATTGTTCTATTGTATTTGCTGTGGGGCACATTGCAGTGTCCATCAATCCATCAAATAGTATCCGATGTTAATTGAAGCATCGTGTCAGTCATCTATTATGTTAAAGCATCACATATAGTAAACTTACCCTTTGCATGTGGGGATGAACTCATCGCTCTGTGGAGTCCGGCTCCATTGTGCAACTTCCAAATCTATAAGAGAAGCATCAGTAGTGTATAGAATTACTGGGGTGGAGCACTGTTGAGTCTGAGGAAAGATATCCACAATATTTACTTCCACCACTGTGCTTCGCCAGCGCCATGGATGACTTGGCCTGAGACAAACTATCCAATAGATAATTGACATTTTGTTTCTTCACGCTGTCTTCAACAAGAACCCTTCTTATATGTGGCTGAACAAATGCACTGTTCATTGGGCCATCGCTGGGCTTTGCTTCAAGTTTATATACTTATATTCACTTATATTACATAAGTATATAAACAGGGCATTTTGCACATGTTGGATTATAATAATCATTTATTTAATAATTATCATTTAAGGGATGTGTCCAGTAGCTAACTTCAATAGTTACCTCCACCAAGCAGGTTATGTTTTCACCAAGCTGTCCGTTGGTTGGTTGGTTAGTTGTGTCATGTTTAGCAAGAAGGAACCAAACATAGGTATGGAAATAAAAAGCTGGTCAAAGACATCCAGAAACTCAATTTTAGGTAATCAAAACTTAAAGCATCAAAACATAGGTGGAACAAGACTGAAGTGAAGTGAACCGAACTGAACGGACAAAGTGTCGAGGAAAACAAGGGAACACAAGGGTATAGATACAGAAGTAAACAAGACCCAGGTGCTACTAGGGTGGGGAGAGACACAGGTGTGACACCTTGATGTGCAGGTAATGAAGGAAGTGGGAAACCAAAAGGAAGTGAAGTGACCATCAATGGGACATAATGTGAGTTTCAAAATAAAGCAGGAAATGAGCCAACAAACAATAGGGATAAGAGGTCACTTTTGAGGAGCAAATTAAAAAGACACAAATCTAAAAATTAAAGCACAAGGAAAACATCAATATAAAAGTGCCGAAACAACAAAGTTGAGTCCAAGAAAAGATCCAAAAAGAAAAAAAGTCCTAACTTTGTACAAACCTTGGTGGAAGAATGGGATTTGGGCCACAAAAGAACCCATTAAATGTTGACTCGGATCCCAACAATGCTCAAATCTAGAAAACATGTTCTTTCCCGATTTCCCAGGGCAATATTTATGGGTCATGATGAAAATGTTTTTTTTTTAATATTTAGGGAACTGATATTTATGAGTGTGTGCAAATTGGTGTGGCTTGATTGAATTTAAGGAGACTGCTGGGCCTTGGCGGAGGCATGCGCTCGACTGAGTGCCATTCTAGTTCTTAATGAGCTTTGGAAAGAGTAGAGTCATCTAAATGTTTGGCCGCATTCAGCCGTGCATAATTAATTTGAAGTTGTTGATTTTGGGACTTCAGTCTCACAAAAAAAAGTCTGAGCTGAGTGTGATGGGCACCAGAGGAAAGGAGGGCTCTCACTGTGAAGTCCCAGTGTTGTAGCTACACAAAGTTAGTTGTATGGAAAATGTGGCCACTTGTCTTCACATATTTCTTTGTTTCAGCCGTGAGCTCACATGCTCCTCACAAGGCCCCATTTCACAAATTGTAAGGTTGTTGGTCTGACTTTGATGTGTTCATGTACTTTGAAGTCGGAAATGTGGAAGAAACATGGCTGCTGTAAACAAAATGTGTTGTTTTTACGTGTTTAGAGCATTTAAAGCAAATCTTGACACCTCTTTCCAATATTTGCATGATAAGGAAGAGCAGAGAAAAAGGATCACGCAAATGAATAATTTAAGACGTACGCATGTTAATCATAAAAACGTCTCATGGTAGTTGCTTGTTAAAGATGGAAAAGCAGTTTGAAAGTAACAAATCTAACATTTGACAACTTAATGTTAGAAGCTGCACTTTAGAGCTTATTGTGAAATTATGTTTTAATTACTTTACAACTTTTGCTGATTATCCAATTTGATGTTCTGATTTGAGTTGACATTCACCTGAATTTTCCCAGTTGGTTACACATTTTTTTATTATTTCTACACCCTGAGAATACAATATGATCTAAGCATCTGCCCCAGCTTTTATGCGAATCCCGTGGTGGTGGTGTGAGCTATTTAATGGAGCGTTCACACCCAATGGGAAGACATTTTTTCGCACATTGAGATAACATACATTGTCAAAGCTAAGATGTGAAATTCACATCATTCCCTTCACACGCTCAAGTTGAAATATTTGAATTAGAGCGAAAAAATTTGCATGACGTAATGTCGCAAAAAACTATGAGCGTTGAGAACGAAAGTCACTTCAGGTCCTGGCACTAACCCGAGCTAGCAGGGGATCAATCTGGCCACTGGTCAGCTTGAGGTGGCGCTAGAAATGGTAGACATCCAGAGGCAGTGAAGAACACAGTGAAATAGTCTGACCTGTGAGCCTTCAGACGGGCTTGAGGACTCTGCGGTGTTTCCACAACAGGAACGTCTTTCCGGAGGAGGATGGATGAATACTCACGGGTTGCTTTTACTCACATTTAACACAAATTATCCTGCAGCAAAAACGAGATGCAAAAATGTAATTTGCGTGGCAATAACGCAAATAAGTACATTTTTTTATGCAATTTATTTTAACACAAGTCTTCAATGGATTCCTGGCAGCATGTTATTTTAACGTTAACATGCAAAATGCGGGACAGTGTGCAGTTTTCCACCCTGTCTTGCTTTCCTCCTGCAGCCCAGAGGAAACGTGAACTCTTCTACATTATCTGCAGTTGGAACGCACGCCATATGGACACTTACAGTCGGGCAGAAACAGCCCCTGTGCATTAATTGCATACCGGGGCATTAAAATGTAGTGCATTATCATAGTGTGGAGTAGTTCAACTGTTGTAAAGTTCAAGTGAGACAATTAAGTGCCATATGTTCCTGGATGATATACTGCAGGTTGAAGATAATATATTCATTCCCTCTCTTCTCTCGCCCCTGCGCCCACTGAGTAAGCGGGGAAGTAGGGAGTGGAAGGACAGATCATCTACCAGGGTGAAAGAAGTGTATCCTCACTGATACTCCTCTGTGTCACATGCTGAGGCTTTATAGCATATTTCAGTCTTGCCCTGCTCTCCCTCTAATGATTAAAATCCTATAATCTCTCTCTCTCTCTCTCTGTCTGCCCCACCACCAAAAGCCTCACACTGTCTCAGTTCAACAATGTCTGCCTCCTTATTAGTCTCCCCATATCAACCTTAATATTTTCCTTTCCTTCTCCTTTTCTTTCCTCCTTCTTCAATTCTCTCATCTCCCGCTGTAGCCCCCCCACCGCTCCCCTGCTCTTCAGGTTGTCAGATAAAGGTGGAGATCTTCTTTCTAGAGTGCTTGGCTCTGCTTTTCCCCGTCTTTGGGTTTTAGTTTTTTTCCCCCACCGCCACATCCCCTTCTCCCGACTTTAGAAAAAGCTCTTGTGGTGGCATTTCTGATTGTGCTGGACTGGAGAGGGAGTTCTTTGCAGTGAGTGACCTTTGTGGATTTCTAAAGCTCATTATTCCTCATTGGGCTCAGTTGTGGCACTGTGGGGGGGTGTCACGAGTCTAGTGACAGCTGCTGCTGGGCCAGTGCAGATCCTGGTGAATCTCTTTTCTTTGCTCTTTTGTCTCTCTCTCTCTCTCTCTCTCAATCATTCTTGTTCTCTTTCCCTCCGCTTCTCCCTCTGACCTTTTTCAGTCATTCCACGAACTTTCTCAGTGTTTCAATTTCATCAAACCATTTCTGTGTCTTTGCTCCGTGTTGTCCTGCCGATAAGCTCGGCTAACTCAAACTGCTGATGACGGAACTGTTACAGTCGGTCATTCTACTTCACATATCTGCATCTGCTTAGCACCTAGATTGTATCTTTAACAGCACATGAGCAAATACAGGCAGACCAATAGAGATTATTAGGAGATTTAGGGTATAGAAAATTCCCGAATTTGATAATATTTAATCGGCAATGAATTGAAAAGATTGTGTTACCAAACCCTCATGACAAATTATTGTAAGTAGGCTTTACACTTAAAACATAAACTATATCAAGCTATAGATAAAAAGAAAACACAAAAACAACCAAATAAATACAAGAGAATAAACCTGTTTTTTATTTAAAGTGTAAACACTAAGATTATTTTTTATAAAATTGGGGAACACACACAACAGAGCGCCGGGTCAGAACTGAACCGGCGGGCTATTGCAGCAGTAATCACACCTCCGTGAGCATCACAGATTTTCTTTTCTAAATGGTTTGGTTTTTATTCGTCTGTTTTTGGGATCTAGTGTTGATAATTTATCCTCGACTCCAGCTGGTTAAAGTCTACACCGTAGAGCAGGGAAAGTATATTTCAGTCACAGTTGACATTATGGTTTTAGCACCAGGTTCACTTGTCAGTAACACAGGTGACTTCAGGGAACACCATGCAGGTGTGGGTTTGTGTGTGGATATCTCAAGGTAAGAGTTCTGTGACGGCTTTCAGCATGGTCCCAGGGTTACGAAAGAAAGAAAGAAAGAAAGAAAGAAAGAAAAAAAACATGTAAATGCTACTACTGTAGCCTGATGCACACAATCTTCCATCTGTTGTGACTACACTCAGTTTAGCAACTTTAATTAACAAGGTTTTAAAAAAGACACCTACATATTTCCCTGTAAACATAATTCAACACCATCTGCCAACAAATTACATTTGTACAAGTGACGTACTTTAAATAAAGAAAACTTCACTACCCACAGCACACAGTGAAGCTAAAGGTCCAGTGGTGATAAAGCCACATCTTGCTTCAAATCAAAGGTTGCTATCCATCAAATGCATGGATGTGTCTATGCTAATTTCATGCTAATTAATTTCAGTAGCTATTAAATTAATTTAAAATAATATAAAATTGTATTATTTATGTAAAATAAAGGATATAGTCTATATATAGATTTATCAAATATACTAGGTCATTGTGTTATGGGGGCATACAAATCCAAACAATAAGACAAAGTATTTTGTTATTATTTCCACCTCAGGCTCATTGGCCTCGGCTCATTTTCTGTAAAGAACCAAGGAAAGAACATATTTTCAGTGACTGCAGACTGTACACCCCCCTTGTATACCATATGTTGTGTACGGGTTAAATAAAAGTGTGGAAATTGTAGGTGCTAGGTAGTTTCACTCTGTCCTCCTCCTGGGCCTGCTGTTAGTGTGTGCGTGTGTGTGTGTGAATTTTGTCTTCTGTCTGCACGTGCTATTCCCTCACAAGATTACATTCCAAGCACCTACACCTCTCTGCTCCCACATTCCCGCAGATTTTGCCCTCCATCTTGACGGAACCATTCTGTATTTCCTCACACTCTATCCCAGCTGCAAATCGGGGCCGGGATACAGGAAATAAATAGCTTTACCTGTGTGACTCCTTATCACAAGTGATCAAGATGGAGAAAAGATTCTCTGCTCAGAAGGCCATAGAAATGATGAGAGGAGCTTTAGAAAACGATAAAGAGGCAGAGTTTTATATACGACTATCACATTTCTGTCAATTCCGAGTGAGCTTGAAGGAGAGGATGAGATTGAGCCCTGCCTTTAAACCTTGAACTTTCTAGAAAATCAATCTGGATTGAACTAATTTAGACGGTCAGCGTGTTTTTGGAGGTGGAAGGAAATAGACCAAACCAGGTAGCAACAAGAAGAAACGCTGCATTGTGTGTGGACCCAAGACGGAAAGGAAGAAGAAGTATACATGCTTCAGGTGCAAGAAATACATATGCAACACACACACAGAAAACCTCTGCCCCTCGTGTGTTGTAGAGGCTGGCATGAATTCAACGGGGCTGATGTGATGTGCAGACCGACTTGTGTGTTCATTTTCTAATTAAGTTCAAAGTAATAGACATCAATAGTGACGTAAAAAACCTTTTTTCAAGTCATATCTTGATTGTAATAGATTTTTCTTAATATTGCATTTCATCACAAAAAACGAAAACGCACCTATATTCACAAATGTGATCTAACAGAGGTAAATGGCAAATCTACTGTCCATATCGCATGCAAGTGGGATAAAGCTCGCAGCTAAGACCATTCGGCTTGTTTGGTGTGTCACACGAAATATAATTCCTGTGATTGTGCGAGTGAACGTCGGATCAGCCACCGTCTTGGTCAAATGACAGCGACTGGCCTCATTACCGATGCAGGCTTGGGCTTGTTTTACACTCAGATGTGTTGGCTGCAGCATTGACCCGCCAGGCAATTAGTCCGGGAGCCGTAATGCAGTTATGACATCAATTCCTTGCTGTCGGACTGTGATATAATCCATATAGACACTCCTGTGATTTTACAGTGACAACGAATGACCTTGGTAAACATCCTCAGTGTACTCGGTGCTATTTAAGGTCAACAGCGTCATATTTTCAGTGTCAGCTGAATGTATTCGCACAAAGCCATCAAGGGGCTAGTAGGTCAAAGATCAACAGGGCATCTATGGTGGAGCGAGCATGAAAAGATAATATACATGACTTCAACGCAGTCACTTTGGAGAGGCGCCACTGATTAAGTTCTCTCCAAGTTTGGATGTAGATTTTGTATTTATTAAGAAGCTGTTTCCAGTTGGAATCAGTAACAGCTCTCACTCCCTCCCCACTGAGGGAAGCTGTCCCGCTGCAGTAATGGTACAGCCATGCTCGTAGACATGCTCGGCCAGATCCTTGCATGTAACTACGACGGCTGTAATTGGGAGTCATTGAGCTACATTTGCCAGCTTCTTTTTTCCACAGCACAGCACACAGTCCCTGAAGAGGAGGAGCCCTTTTGGTGAATGTGCACCCCACCGCCTTGGCTATCGACTGGCTGTACATTTCTGGCACAGCGTCCCGACATTTTCTTGAACATAATGTTGTCAGCACTTACTGTACTCAGACGAGAGTGCCCACAGGATAAGTCTGGCATAGGTGACACAATGTGGTAAATACAAGATACAGATACGCTGGGATGTGAAGAGAGCTTTCCTGTGTTGCTTCAAAGGCAGATGCTAATTGATAAATTATTTATAGCAGCGCAAGTTAACAGTTAACAAAAGCTGACTTGACACACGCTTTTCTCTTTATACGTCGAGTATTAATATTAGACAAATTACCATGTCCACTTGCTTCTGGCACATCCAATTTGTTTGTCAAGTTTGACCTTTTAGGACTGACTGCCCGCGCTGCAATTTGCAAGCAATCAGGCGGAATTGTGTGTCAAGGCAGTGTCCACTTCGTGTGCATTCGTTGCCGTGGTAACACCATAGGCACATGTATAACTCACACCTTTCACCGCACCAGACGTCATCAGAGACAGAAGAGATAAAGCCATGTTTCACAGCTAAGTGCAGTGGATGTTCAAGAAGATAAAGTTCAAACACATCCGGATAAAAAAAAAAAACAGTGAATAAAATTGATTTCCTGTCTAGATGTTATATCACTGTCAGGCCACATATGGTCTGAACATGGAATAAAACATATTTACTTTGATTTTACTTTATATCCAGTTCTATTTTACTGGAGTATCCGCGTATCAGCTACCACCTGTGCAAAGATTATTACTTGTAAGACTTAATCACATTTATTAATATATAAACAGACACTGTTTACAGAAAATCTGATTTTAAATTAATAAAGCATCTTTATGAAATATTATTCATTTTATCTAAAAAGTAACACATTTTAATTTGTTTAAATTTCCAAGTGGCCTTTTTAAAAAGTGCTTTTACCCTCACTAGCAGAAGAATGCAAATAATCCACCTCGGTCGTTCAGACAGAAATAACTTAACTACGGCACAGATGGCCATGAAATCATTTTTCTATTAATATGGTTGCTAGTGGATAAAGCTGCTGACTTTGTTTATTTCAAGTAATTTCCTTTAGTGGATTCAAGGTTCAGTCTGAACTATCAGGACTAGTGCAAAGTTTTTCAATTTGCCCATTAGTTAAACCCTTCAAAACTAAAACATATTCCCATTGTTCGTCAGGATTGCTCAAAATGTTCTAAAGTGATTTCCATGAAATGGATCAAAAGCATGGTTCTGGAAGTAAAAATCCCATTCACGTAATAAAAAGAGATATTCATTATCAGCCACAACATTCCAACAATCCAAGGTGGACCGGACAAAAGCCAAAGAGCCTATGAAACAATGTTATCTGCTCCTGTAGTCGCCCAAGACCATATGATATCAACTACATTTAAAGAAAAAAAAGAAACTACTTTACCTACAATTCTCATGAGTAATAGCAACGTCTCTCAGTGGTAGAGCTCGCTCTTCTCTGATTGCTTATGTTTTTATTCTAAGCATTCAGATGCGTTTTTTTGCTCCATATATCAGATCCCGTTAGAGGATCAAGTCAGCTGCAGTCAGACTAAGTCCAAGTCGGACACACCTATTGTTTACCACAAGTGAGAAAATAATTTCGGCTATGATCGGATTGTTCAGCCTTACTATATAAAGTCACTATACCAAACGCTATATACATACATTAGTGTACATTTAGTTTTTCACATCTTGCCTTGAATCAACTGGTTTAAGGGGTCATGATTGATTCCTCTGTTTGCTGGTCAGCCTGGTTCTAGGCTTAAAAGTCTTGTATAATGATTTTCTTAAATGTCAATGAAGAAAATGAATGGGCATTTTACTTCCAGTAGCAGAGCTGTTCTAAAAGTGGATGGTCAGTCTTAAGCCCTATTGTGTGGAAGAGTAGGGCATGATCCATGAAAGAACCCATTAAACCTTAGAGTGGATCTGGATAAACAAGCGGATCCATTTTTTTTGGGGGGGGGGCTCAAACTACCACTGTACCAAAGTACACGCTCAAAGATCAGCTAGCTGAGGCTCCCTTGTGTTGTACTTATTCAAATACCCTGAGCCTCTCTGCAGACATGGAAAAGCATCCACATGTTAAAATACAAAGCACAAAGAGGTTGTGCCAAGAAACCGAACAACCGGAGTGAGTGGGAGAGAAAAGTGACACATTTTACATGGAAACAATGAAGCACACTGGGTCTACAATAAACCACATGGTCTCCAGGCTACCTGTGTTTTGTTTAAGCACACAGATCTTTATATTCTCTGGACGAGCACCGCAGACAGCAGATGCCAGGGAAATAATGATTAGAGGGACAGAGACTCGGGGGTGAGAGCTATCAGGGTTTGGTGATAGCCTGGGCAGACCAGGGTAAATAAACAAAGAAGCACGGGGAGATAGAGAGAGAAAGAAGAAGTGAAGGTGAGAGCAAAAGAGACAGGGGAGAGTGGTGTATAGAAGAGAGATGGGAGCTTGGATTAATCTATACGCGTGTCTGTAGTTCTTGATTGCACATGTATACCCTTGCACATTTCTCTAATGGAAGAGTCATTTTGAGATGTAGTGTAACAACCAGAAATTATATGGTGCTACCGCTGATTACCTACAGGAGTCAGGTTCATTCAGGAGGCTGTTTAGGCTCTACTCTCTCTGCCTTGGTCCTGTTTGGCTCTAACGCTGATAAATTGCACTCTTTGGGCCTTTCTCTACAAACCGGATCATATTTCATGCCAATGCGGCTCAGGAAGGAGGAAGGGAGGGCTAGGACGTTAGGAGCTGGTCTGAGAGGAATATGAGAAGGATGAGAAAAAAGAAGGTGGAAGAGAAGAGACGGGAGGAATGAGGTTCACAAGTGAGGATGGTCGTTTGTATCCCAGGAATGACAATTGTAAGGCTACAGCCAGGTATAGAGTAGCAGCAGGCGCCTTGCCTCGGGGGCCTCTGCTTACCCTCACATCCATCCGAATCCCGGAAGTCCGGCCTGTTGCCACAGGTACTTTATATATACTTATTAACGCAGTTCATTGTGGATGCTTGGAAGAATAAATGTGATCCTTGAAAAGGGTATATTTTAAAGCAGCACTGGGTAGTTTTTAAACTTTAAAATCACAGCTTCAAAATGGGGAGAATTCCAGGTCTGTTATTGCCACAGAGCTCGCTGGACGGCTTGAACTGGACTCTGTTGTATCGTACTTATAATGAGAATAAGAATAATAAGAATAATAAGAATAAGACACTTTATTTATATAGCACCTTTCCAAAACAAGGTTTACAAGGTCCTTTACATGATAAAAACCTGCACCACATCATACTTTAAACACCATCAAACAGAGCCAGAGTGAGCAGCTAGCCATGAGAGACTCACTTACCATTCTTTGTGCGGACATCGTGGCAGGACCCCCAAAGAAACCAAGTAGGACATTGTTGGAGAAAATGAAGAAGATCGGAGTACTCATTGGAGAGGGTTAAATGAGGCCAAAGAATGAGGCCAAAGAATGCAGGACAGATGACATTGTCGTTATTGGAGAAGTAATAGTCATAACTTTTGCTTGTTTTCTATCTCATCAGAAGCCAGGTCAACCCATTTTGATAGCGGTTTAGCTGGCACGTAAACCAAACATTTCGATGTGATTTGATACACGGTAACTGTGTTCGCTACTTGCTTGCTGTGTTAGCTTGTTAGCTGGTATGCTAATGTTCTACTCTGAGATCGGTGCAGACAACAAATGCATGTGTGTACAGCTGTGTGCATGGGGAGTCTTGAACCGCAAATCATGTTTTCGACAGTGAATTAAGCCTCCCACCTCTAGGGGGAGCCGGAGTATCGCCGAGAGCAAATCTTGCATTGTGTTGCTTTAATGTCACTATTGCTTTATTAATTACACATGATTTTTTTGCCTTGCAAAATTGTGAGCGGAGTGAATATAGTATTGACAATATCAGTGAGCTCTCGATTTTATAACAATTTAATGGCCAGGATTAATGGCCGAGGGGGGAAGGGGTTATGTGGGGGAAAAGAAGGGAATGATGTTGGCTTTAAAATTCTTTATCTTATCAACAAAAAAGGAGGGAAATTCGTTGTGCTCATTAGCTGGAGGAATTGCATCAGCAGGTCATTTACCGGTGACAATCCCACTGATGGCGTCAACCGGGAATGAATATCCTTGAGTGGGCGAGTGTTTGATGCGAGCAGACACGGCCTCCACTGCCTTTCATTTGCTTCATTTGGTGTGGGATGATAGAGGCACATCTGCCATCAACCGCTATTTATGATCGCCCAATAAAACCATCTAATTGATGTTTCTCTTACTGGATCGACCAATTTTACTTTCATTCGCAAGCAACATGAGCTAGTCGCCTCATCCTCGCTGATGAAAAGCATCACGCTGTGGGCGGATGATGACAAAAATCAAAAGAACTGAGTGCGTGAGAGCTCCATCCGGATTCATGGTCGTGTGATGGTGGCATGTCAGCAGATGTTGCTTGATGGGCAAACTCCAATCATTTCACGTTGTAAAGTTAGCCTAGCATACCGCGTTGCAAATAAACGGAGTTGACATGAATACTGGCAAAACAAGTGCATACAGACAGACATCGGAAAACTGTCTTCACAGCAATACCTTGAAAAATGATCGACTGTTTTCTTCTGTTGAAGATGTTTGTTTCCATGCAAGTTGCACAATTATTCTCCGTCACTTGCATCTGTCAGTAAACTCTCTCATGCATAACAGGGGCATGCTGAGCAGTCACTTAGGCAAAAATGACTGCCTATAATACGCAGAGGGGGGCAAACATGGCTGCAGGCTCAACAATTTCACTCTTGTCTTTTGAATATGTGAATATAAAACAGATATAATTGACTGTACAAGCAGCAAATAAAGAGAGGAGAGCATTCATTTACTTATCCGACCTCATATTGCCAGATGAAAGCAGAATTTGACAGGGCATTTGCTCGAGATAGCTGAATGATGAGCAAAGGGATAGAAGGGGGGGGGAAATGAGTCTGTTATTCTGAATTCTCAGAGATAGGGCGAGTTTGAGGGAGAGTGCACGAAAAAAGATAGAGAGGAATAGTGGGAAAGATGCAAATGTCCCGTGTCGATAAGCGAGGAGCCAATCTCGCGCGACACATGGAGCAGCGTGGAGAAGGGGCTCCTTCAGCACAGGCCCTTATCTGCAGAACGACTCCTCTTCAGCCTGATTGAATGACTAATCTCTTGTTCTGACTGCAGAACAAGAGAAGCGGTACACAAAGACAAAGGCCCGGAGGAGGTGGACGGAGCTGACCGGCCCGGGAACGCTGCAGGACCTTTAGCCCAAGGATATGCAAAGGACAGATACACATGGAAACAAGTCAAATTGCATTGTTATGTTAAGAGTGTGGTTGTGCAGAACCTCCTCCATGTTAAAGGATGGATAAGTGAACACGAACATTGAGTCATTTGTCACGCAAATTTCCCCAAGGAGAGTCACCTGCTGCATGCCTGAACTCTCCCCTGCCCACCGCTGCCCGCCACTGATTTTCTCATTTAGACCTCCACAAGTAATTAGAGTTCATTATAAGCATTCCTGATGCAATTACTTAGCTAATGGAATCTAATTAAAAACCCGCAGTCACCTGCCCCTGTTGTTTTTGCTCACTGCCACGGTTTTCATACCTGATATTATCCAGACCTTTAAATCGCCGGTGGATGGACAGAGAGGAGGAAAACAGACAGCTGGGGAAACAGACGTGTCCCTGAGGGTTTTATTTTGGTTACAACGTTGAAGTGTTTTTGCAATTGTGATGGAAATCAGAACACATGCTGTGCTGACAGCTTTTGTAACTAATGTGTGCAATAACTATGACCTACTATTGTGACTCCCCGATGAAAAAACATGACGCATTTCAATAAAATGAATTATTTGCTGGGCCATTTGTCAAAAACAAATCACTCTCAGCTACGGAGAAGAGGGATATTTAAAGGGATACGGTCGCCATAGTTTGGCCCCATTGTCTTGGCCATTGCAGAGTGTTTCACTTCAAAGAAATTGGGGTACTTGTGAGTGACAGATTAAAAAGCAGAATGGTCAAAAACAACAGGGGGCAAAATACCCTCAGTTTTTCACATAAAAAACGTCATAATGCACGCCATGGCTTCCTTCCTGTTGCTTAAAAACCCACAATCATCTGGCATTTGACTGCAGTGGGAATGGTTACAATCAGCATTCACTCCCAGGTCAAATGACTCTGCAGTAGATACAGTTTTTATCAGCTCCAATCAGCAGAGATGGAAACGTGAACACCCGGGTGTATACGCTTTTCTTTGTCCTCTTTATTTTGGAAGTCACTGATGTTGTACCTTTACTGGTACAGCTTTATGATGTGCATTGAACTTGTGGGAATTGTTGAATGAATAGCTATGAACATTTGTGTACCTTTTTGTTTTTCACATCTTGCGGTGCAACATGCAACAGCAATTCTTTCAGTGTTGCATTTTTTTTTTTTTACTATCGTGCATAATTCAACACTGGGGTGAGAGAGTCTGGCGCATTCATGACGTTAAACATGACTCACAGGGAAGGAAAAACAGAAAAGCAAACTCCTCTTCTTACAGTAGGAAAGGAGTCAATGGCCTTTTAGCAGGCTTACCCCAACTTTAAAAATCTTGGTGTAAAATACGTATTTTATACAAAAGTGCAACTACCCCCTTGAGTGAACAAAGGAATCAGTTTTTGATGAACTTGTTTATCAAATCTATCAGTTGTGTTATGAAGTTCTCATGGGTCATGGCGTGCACTGTAATACTCATTACAGAGGCAACATCTCTGTCTTGCATGCTTCTACCTCCTCAGAGCTGTGCAGAGGGCATTAAAGGGGCAGGTGATTAAAACAGGGCGTCGGAACAATATTTTTAAACACCATAATCGTAACCTTTTCTAATTACAGCAACCAATATTCGATCATGTGTCATGGTATCTTACAACAAACCACAGCGTACTGTATCATTGCTTGTAACTCATCAAATGTTATCAATCTTAAACCCATTGGTGGCCGGGATTCAGTTGAGTTGTTGTAGAATCTACAACAGCAACAGTCTGTTGGTTATATGTCAAAACATGTCTGTATGTCACTGGGATGGGAACAGTTCTGTCAATCACCCATAAAACAAGCACCAACAGCCTCTCTGCTGTGGAAGGGCTGCAGAGTTTGGATAAAGACCGTTCCAAGTTGCTGTGGACAGCAGAGGGGCGGCACGTGTCTTCAGCTGCTAGGACGTGTCAGGGTGTAAAGCAGATGTTCGTTGTTTTATTCAAGCACTGACATCGATGTCACATTGACTGGTTTGGGGCATGAATGTGGGTATGAAAGACCTTCAAGTTCTGTCTGCAGCGTTACAGGCAGAGCTTCTTCGCTGCTTGGAGTGTCACTGTCACTGTCACTGGAATTCTGTTTTCCAGTTGTGTGGAATTGACAGGCACTGGGTAATTCAACATCCCAATGTGGACCATGTCCTCCTTTAAAGTGTCTCTCGAGCACGTCTCTAAATTGCCCAAAACTCTTTGTCTCCTCTGCTATGGACCAGCACCTGCAAACCTCTATGTCTAATTTTGTGTGCTGCAGCCAGATCAGTGTGTTTCTGCTGCAATGCATCAGAGGTAAATGCTGTCACCTGTATGACTGGACACAAGTAGAACTCAGAATTGTTTAATACATATTTAAGATGGGCCTTGAAATACCACTTTGGACATCAAGGGGCAAAGGGGCAGGCAGCTCAGCACCTTCAGCCCCATCCTCTGCACATTGTGACTGCCCCGGGAGCTTAGACCAATATCCTAGTTGGTGGGATCTGGGGAGTGGGTCGTTAGAAGTGACAATGAGAAGTGGTTGCAGTGCCAGGTCAAAAACATTCCTGTTTGGAACGGGTCAGTGTTTTGCCTTGTGGTATTGCTGCTTGCAGCTTTTATAAAAAGTGTTCATACAAACAACTTCCCTATTGACACTGTGCTTCCTTGGGTTCAGTGCAATTCACCTGCCATGAAATGGTTGCATCTTTGAGGATTGCTAGAGTCCACTCTTTATTTGGGTGCAAATATCTATACAAACACATTATGTTGTCACTGGAGAAAATCTCTACACTGTGCTCCACCGGGAAAATAGACATCCAAAATAGAAGATTCTGACTACTTGCAGTCAGAATCCTCAGTTTATACTCAGGATCTCGGTAAAAGGTCCAGGGCCCCAGGAGTCCAAATAAGATCATTATTTCCTTGCTTTGACATATCTATCGGGGCAATAGAGTCTAGCATTTGAGCGGAGCCGGCGGTATAAGTTAGTGTGGCAAACTTACACGGATTTTTTAAAATGGCGCTGACCTTGTATGTGTTGAATAAATGTGCGCTTAACTCATCACGGGAAGTGAAAACACGTGTCCTGTAGGTCAGGGGTTCCCAACCTTTTTTACCTCAAGGCCCACCTTTTCATACATGAAGTGTTCCAGGTTCCATTAACATATATATCCCTAATTGTTTTTGGCTAATTGATTCTAGTCTTTGTTATATCTTAATTGTATTAAATATCTACAACAAAGCCACTCCCTGTTTTACAGAAAAAAAGCCATCCAATACAATGTATACATAAAAAACTGGTTCCTAATGATATCGAACAAAAATTCGTATGCGGCCGTCGCGGCCCACGAGTATCAAATTAACAACATTTCACAGCCCAGTAGAGGGCGCTCACAGCCCACAAATGGGCCGGGGCCCAATGGTTGAGAAAGTCTGCTGTAGGTCACACAAGGCTGTAGAAGAAGACATGTTCGATTCGGTCAACAAAATGACCGTTAAGTCACACTGCATTGCCTGTTTATTCAAGCTTTAGTAATATTGAACTATTGCGAGTCCAAATTCGACACTGCACTTGTGGCCCTTAACAATACTGAAATATAAGTTCCACATACAAATTGACAGAGATTACTGTAATTAGTAGAATGAAGATGATACCTGAGTTGGTGTGACTGCTCACCTGCGGGTGTCTGAGCAGTCACTCTCTCTTCTCATTAAGTTCTTACACCTTTGCACATTCACACATCCACACACTGAACCGATTGATTGCATCCTTGGTTTATTTTTTCGTAATAAAATGTAACTTTGAAGAATCACATGGTTTGATAGTGACTGAAAGACTGAAACAAGTTACTCAAAGTAAAAAACAAGTGGGTCAGACAAGGTAGCAACGGAATATCAGTGATATATAGATTTGTACAAGAGTGTGATAAGGGACTTTATTACTTCAAAACATTGCCGGTGGCGTATTACAGAGATTGCTGAATTAGAAATAAAGCAAGTTCTTTAAACTCCCATATTCAACCGTAAAAACCTTGATGAGTGACGTTCAGTCTGAAGGGACTGTGACTGTGGACTTCCATCATGTTGCTGCTAGATCCTGATGCATAAGAGCAAAGTTGTATCTGAGGCTTAAGCTATTCCCTGGTGAGAGATAAGGAGCCATGTGGTGATGCATGTTTGTAACCTTTGATTTCAGCATATTCACATTCAGGAGCGTTGCTACAAAGCCAGCCGAGCAAGACACATTGACTTTGCGTGCAGACCGTACAGCTCTTTGGTATGACCAGACATGAATCATTAAAGCACTATGGATTTCTGGAAAGGAGCAACATTAAAAGATCATAAAAAGGGGCTTAGTATGCCATTTATAAAAAGATATGTGAAGCAAATATCTTTTTTCTTCTACCGTTGTCTGAGATGTGTCTCTCACAAATGCCTGATACATCTGCCTGATGACGCATAGTTGTTCTTGCTTATGCTCAGGTAAAAAGTGACTGACCGAAAAAAGGATTTATAGCACAAGTTTCTTAAATATAAACTGACAATGTCCTGAATAGAGTTTCCTTTGTTCTCTATGACATTTCACTGAATTGAAAGGAAGGTGATATCTCATTTCATTAGTAGGGTTTCACATCCCAAAGGCATTATGAGGCTTATAGTCATAGGTATCAGGATCCAAATAAACAGACTCCCTGTGTAAATGTAGAAATGTTGTTGAATTCCACCTCACACTGTCAAGTAAATCCTCTGAGATAGAAAGCCAAAGGTCATGATTGATGTGCTCACACTGTACGATCCGGTTGTCCAACACAACCTGACGGCTGAGGGTCTGGTGTTTCTGTCAAAGAAGAAGAAGTCCACATTTAACTACTAGCAATGCTAATGGGGAAGTAAGCACTGCAGCCTTGATCATTCTGTGTTCCGAGGTCGGCATATAGACACTGGAACACATGGGCGTTTTGCATTGTCCATTTTCAGAAAGAAAGCAAACTACAATTTGAGGCTACTGTATTAGAAATTGACCACCACCTACTTTCTGATTTCAGTACTGAAAGAACCCCTTTATCTAATTTTTTGGTTGTTTTAAAATTGCTTCCAGCCATAAAATACATTTTCGAAACTACATTTTCCGCAGACGCAGTGAGGGGGAATCGACT
Organism: Hippoglossus stenolepis; assembly: GCF_022539355.2. NCBI lineage: Eukaryota > Metazoa > Chordata > Actinopteri > Pleuronectiformes > Pleuronectidae > Hippoglossus > Hippoglossus stenolepis. The sequence continues at coordinate 14,699,392 of NC_061500.1, forward strand.
CGTGACCATGGTTCAATTGCGCGAGAGCCTGACAACAGTCGGCTAAAATTTCTGGCATGAATCTGACTGTCCGATGAGCAGTCGGGAGCATCTGCTTGCTTCTCACACCCCCTTGTACACTGCACAACAAACAACGCACAGCAAAGCTGAAAATCCGTCCGACATTAAAATGGGTCAAGCAACTTGGAAATCGCGCCGGGAATTGGGCTCCAATCATAAAATATTTGCTTTGCTTTAGTGAAAATTACTGCATAGTTAAATGATCAGAAAAAAGTACAACCATCCTTTAGCTATATTGCTTATCCTTCGAGGGTCGCGGGGATTACACCCTGGTCCCCAGTCCATCACAGAGCTGACATAGAGACAAACATCCATTCACACTCACATTCACACCTATAGGCAATTTAGAGTCTCCACCCAACCCTTAGCTGCATGTTGCTGGAGTTCCTGCAAAGTAGCCACACATGCACAGGGGGAACAGGCTAACTCCACACTGAACAGCCACGGCTGAGCAGCAGGTTGTTTATTGTTTATTAGTATGGTAAGCAGCAGCTCTAACTTTATTGTCCTGCTTTCTCTTGTACAATAACAATGAAGGCTTTCTATTCTACTGAGTATTAAAACTTGAAGTTCTGTCATAAGTACCACCAGGGTTTATGACCTTACTTCAACTGTAACTCACTGAACGTCCTTATCTCTAAGCTCCAAACGTCTGCAGTCATTTTTCAGTGAGAGGAAATGTTATCAGCCAGTACTTAATGCCACAGATTCAATTAACATGAATCTTATCTTAATAAAGATCACTAGAAATATTGTAAATATAATTGGGTGTCATATGCATAAAAGTAGATGTTAAACAGTGTTTGATTTGAAATTGATCTCTTTGGAAATTGTGATTTGATGTATGAAAAAGGCTCTTTAGTCACCAGCTTTTCAGGGTTTTATCTGAGAAAGAAAATTCTGATTCTGAAACATTTAGACACAAAGAATAATGAATTCTTTACTGATTGTCTCTGGTACTTTAAGATCACAAGGGGGAAATACCAGCAAGTTGATGATATTCAACAATTTCCCTATTTTCTTGAAAATAGTATGAGTGTTGTGGAAGGAACACAGAAATATGCATCCTCCACTTATTTCATGGCACCATGGATTAAAAGTAACCAGTTAAGATTAATTGTCACCATGATTAGGACACACAAAATGATCCTATGTGAGTTCAGACTGAACAAAGTCTGTGAAATAATCAAAATAACTTACTTAGGTGGATGAATTCTAAGGATGAGTTAATCAGCCTTTGAGCTGAATTACTCATATCTGACGTCTTACTTGGTTGTAATTTAATGGATCACTAGAGCCGTGACTCTTTGTCAGCCTGGGCAAATAGCTGCAAAGAAACCTGTGGTTGTTTTTATTTTCCTCTGTTAATGAAGAATAATAGGGGGCTCTGGATTTATAGGCCAACGCCATTTCAGTTTTTGCAATGTCCATGTTCATTTGAAGGTTATACCACGTAGCTCTTTGTTACCTGGCTGTAGGGGACGATCATCAGGCCGCATCTGGGGTCCTGGATCCGCTGTTGGAAGTTCGGCCAAGATTTGCGAGTAATACTCTCCCTGAGATTACGGATCACTCGCAATAGTCTCTCTCCAGTAGCCTATAGTCAGACTTTATACACAAGAGGAGACACGCTGGGATCATTGATCTCAGGTGTGACACATTATGACATGCAGACAATCACAGGAGAAGGTAAAACCAAGACAAAGACAGAAAGTAAAGTAAGAGAGAGAGAGAGAGAGAGATGTAAGGAAATCATTTTCAAAGTAAAACACGAAGTAATGAACTCAAAATACAAACAAAGATGTATCAAAAGTCCTTACAACACAAAGTTTCACAAAGGTAAACCAAAAAAGTCAAAATGGGCATTTCTATTAGTCTTTTTGTGTATGACTGTCCTTCTGTTTACTTTTGATTTAATTCATTTAAGTGTTGGGGGCAGACACAGTCTTCAGGTATTTGAGTGGCTGACTGTTCTCAGCACAGAGACGAGTGAAGCATAAACAGTCACACTCAGGGCTCCTCACCTGAGGTGTGTGGCAACTGGTGGCCTCTCTCTCATCTGTTGCCAACACTACTCGGTTGTACCCCTCTGCTGTAATATATTCTTCCTGTCAATCACTGTCTTTACAACCAGGTTGTTACCCTTGTCAACTTTCTGTCGCCCTCTAAATCTTCCTGGCTGGTTCTCTAACACTCCAGAAAAAGTTGTGTTAACATGCCACAATTTATTGTAATGTATTTTATTGTAACCTTCATTTTGATTCATGAAATAAGTTATTCTGAATTTTATTCTGACCTGTCTTCTGCTGGCCTATTTTCCTCTTTTCTGTAGCTGCTTTGTTAAATGCTGAATTGCGGTTGCTTCTCCTAAATCCAGAGCAAAAATGGCAGTTTCAGTTTTTAATGAAGGGACATGTTTGGACTATTTCTGACCTATGTTAAGATGCAATTGCAAATAATGGGTTTCTGTTTTCAGTCCCAAAATACAGCATTATTGAGGTGAACTAACTTGAATCATTCTTTTACTCTTTCATGTGTTTTTATGGGGGGTAAGACCCCACATCAGCTCTTTTGTGTGAACCCCCAGATGCTTGAGGCTGTCTCTGGTGTGTGGGATTGAAATTCTGCCTCCTGGTATCAACTCTGTTGTGCTTTTTACCCATTCCTAAATGTCAGTTTCTAGATATGGGAGCTGCTCCATCCAACAGGACATGTTTGGTTTCTCTCCTAATCAGACCAGGTCTTCTCCGCCAAATAATCTACACGGCCCACGTCATCTGCTGGGCATGTAGTGGCTGAATGGTGCCATGCAGTGATACATGTTATCGCTGCTCAGATTTCTTTGTAAGCCGTGAAAGGTCAGTTCTGACTCTGTTCTTTACTTGTTTGAAAGTATCAACAGGCAATTCAACATTTTAAATACTTTTAATTTTAACATTACACAAGGCAAGTTTATTTGTATAGCACACTCCACCAACGAACATTATTACTTCATTAAATACTTAGATGATAAAAGTAGTACGATTTTTTTTCAAATCTGTCAAGAACCATTTCTATAATTTTGGACCTGGCACCATGATGTGAAAAAGATGATCTTCTTCCAAGTAAAATGAAAAATGCAGTTCTTTGAAAGACTGAATTGAGCGATGTGAGAGAGGTTTTTCTTCCAGTAAGCACCAAAGCCTCTGATTATATGCCGGTTGTGTCATTGGCCGGTTATAGTTTCAAAATCCCCATTGCTGCTGGAAACAATAAAAACTTCAGCGTTAGCAGCCTGAACACTAAACATGACAAAGATTTAGATGCAATCACGTGTAGTCGACGTGCATCTTTACTGTTATTTGGTGATTGTGGTCACATAGATTCAATTTTGGTTTGGTTTTCATTGTGGTAAATTAGTCTTATTAATGTCGATCGCTTACCCAGGTGCAAATCGAAAAGACTAAAGCCAGTTCTGTCCCTAAACTATTTAGTGGGAGCACCTTTGCTGCATCCTGAGCTGAAGACCGCCCAAGACTATCGTGATTGTCTTAAAGAAAAACTGGTTTTCTCCTGATAATCCATCTTCCTCTCTCAGTCCAAAGACATGCAGATTGGGATCAGGTTAATTTGAGACTCTAAATTGCCCGTAGATGTGAATGTGAGAAAGAATGGTGGTTTGCCTCTGTATGTTTCTGCTCTCCAGGTGTATAGAAACTTGTTTTTTTAATCTTGTCAGAAGGATAGAATTCCCAACTCCTTCTCCAACCTTTGTGACCCCTTGTACAGCAAGTAATACGTGACTCTTCAATGTCTTTAATCGGCCTGAATTCAGCCGGCTTACTGTCAATGCTTCCTGTTGGCCTCTGTCTCTGTCCATGGTGCTGAAATACTCAGACTCAGACTTCTCCTGCTCCAGCCAAGGTGCTGAAATAGTAACATTCTTAAATGAACATGTTCTCCAGGGAGGTAGTTCCACAGTTTTTAGACTACATGCCCATATAATAAACATAAACACTCATTAAAGTCCTACCTCAACTACAACCTTATGGAACATTTAAATACATTTTAACCAAATTTTTACATTATATAAATATATATATACTTTTACATTATATATATGTGATAGTAGGAGCATTAGGGTGTGGGGTGTGATTTTTTCCCCCAATTTTATATATATATATATATAACTTAAGCAGCAGAGTAAAAAGGACAACATTTCTCTGAGATGTAGTGGAGAAGGATTAGATAGATGCGTAAATGCCTATATAATAATGTAAAATACAAGTACCTGTACTTTGACTAAATGTATTCAGTAACTATCCACCACTGAATGCAACTGACACATTTCAAAAGAAATGTCGAAAGGAAAGGAAAATAGATGAGGAAAGGGAGTCAAAGGTTTGATTTACTTAGAGCAGGACTTAATACTCCAGACTCAATATCTCTGGCTGGAGATTTGTTAAAGAAAATCCTCTGTCCATTTGAATTCACCACAACTCTCTGTATGTACTTCAGGGGAGTTTTAAGTGTCTGGGCTGCAAGCTGAAGTAAAATTGTACCTGCTATGTCTATAATATGCTTAATGCTAATATCACACTTATCAGAATTCTCTCAGTAAGTGTATCTTTTATGTCCTGGGTGTTACATTATTGTTAAGTTTCTCTATTTATCATGTCTCCTTTTGTATCTAGAGTATTGAGGTTTGTTGAAAGCACCACTCTCTAATGCGAGCAAGGCTACTTAACAGGAAAACTGTGTTAGAACCAAAAGTCTCCAGCCGTACATGTCTGTTACAGGGAGTTAGGCCTGCTGTGTGAGGAATACATTGACAGCGGAGATGGAGAAAAAGGGGGTGCGCTTGATAATGAGGCACTGCATTAGACAGCTACAGGCATGGCACACTTTAAAAACCAAGAGCGGGGAGAGGAGGGTAGGGGAGTATAAAATGGAACATGACAAGACTGTTGGATCTCCACTTATTCTCTCCAGCTGAGCTGCAGTTTGATCGCAGCGCTGGGACTAATTTCTTGGCAGTTTTCAGGCAGTCTGCCTTCGTAGGCGGGCGAAGGTTTGGATGTGGAAAAACTTGAACATATTTCCCACCAGTCCCCGGGCTTGAGAATTGGGACAGTGAGGATTGCTAATTGAGTCAATTATAAGGGTGAGTGTGTGTGAAGGACAGCTGGATGCTCGTGTTTTATATGTAAGACTGCAACACATCAGATAGGGGGCTAATCCGCTGCATGCATGTCCTGAAACACTGTCTGGGTAACCAAAAATCTGAGATGGGCCTGTGCACACGTTAGACTGAACCACAGGCGTGCGACTCTCCTCACCCATCACGACTAAAGCTATTCAATCGATGGCGCTTTGTGCAGTGTAGCGACACTGCTCCCACAGCAGCACCAGCAATATCAGGAATTATTAGACTTCATGATGTCTCTGAAGGCTACCAGCCTCTTGCTGAGGTTTCAGATGAGAGATGCTTTCCTCTCGGCCTACAGGGAACCCTAAGACGATCGCTAATGGATTATAATGAGCTTAATTTGCTTCAGGATGAGTGATAAGGCTGTGAGAGCACCAAGGCATGTCTTAAGCCTCCATTTTACCCATATTTAATACTGTGGAGGTAAAGGAGGAGGGGAAAAGCCATTAGAATAAAGACACTTGAACAAAGTGGATTTTAAAAAACGGAATCATGGAGTGTGTTTATTTAAATAAATGCCTGTTGGACGCATCTATTAGACAAACACACTTGTGGAATTCCTTGCATGATGGGAATCAAATGCTGCTAAAGACTAACAGAGGTGGGATGGGCCGGCCATAATGAACAAAAGAAGGAAAACCCCACAGAACAACCCACAACGGTTTTCCTTGCAAGACCTTGCAATATTATAGAGAAACCCATCAGTTCCCTCAACAAGCAAACACTCTGTGACTGTGGAGAGAAAACTCTAGAACCAGACTTAATGTGGGCGGCCATGTGCTTCGACCAGTAGGGGTAAGTGCAGAGGTGAGGAAGAGGAGAGAGAAGAGAGAGAGAAGGAAGACTGGTTGTTATGAAGAAACTAATAATAGCGATATGTTATTAATGATGGAAGCACCAGTTAATAATAATAATAATAATAATAATAATAATAATAATAATAATAATTCAGTAGAGTCAGATTTATCCCAACACAGTTGCACAACGTCCGCCTACATGAGTTTCACTTTGCTTTCATCTTCTGACCTGTTGACCCCAAACCAGCTCCTTGGGGTTTAAGTCTGTAGACACTGTGTGTATCACCTCAAGCCACCATGTGGTTCTTTTTACTTCCACTGACGTTCCTGAAATTTGGCACAGGGGTTTTGATGTGGATTTAATCAGGGAGGGACAGATTTAGGACTTTTTTCCACTTTATTTAATTTTTATGAATTTTAAATAATGCTGGGATCTTTATGAAGAAATATTAGCGTGCCACACGTGCCAATATGTGATCTCAATACACGAATGTGCAATATGAAGATGAAGTGAGCAATCAGCCTTGGTGGAGCCATGTGCTCACTGAGTGCCCTTCTACTGTTTCCATTGCTGTTAGTCTGTTTGTTTATCTTTCAGCAGGATTACGCCAAAACTTCTAAAGTGATTTCCATGAAATTCTGTGGAGGAGTGGGGTATGAGCCAAGAACCCATTAAATGTTGGAGCGGCTCAGGATAATCAGGCAGATCCAGGATTTTTTTTACACTTTATTTAACAGTTAGATAGGGCGTTAGCTTTGGCTGAGGTGTGCGCTTTCTGAGCAGCCCTTGCGAAAGCTGAACCAAAATGAGACACTCCGGTCCACAGAGGATTTCCGTGATTGCCGTCACCAGCTCATCCCGCCCTTATTGCTGTTGCCTAGCAACAGAGCTGAAGTTGGACACACTGAGAAAGTTTGAATGCCCCTTTGGTTTTTCAACATATGCTCTGTTGAAGATACTCAAGTGTCGGACGTGTCGTTGCTTGATGGTGCCATAACATAAGAAAAACAAGTGAAATGCAATGAATCCTGGGATAGGATGGTCCGGGAAGGATCCTTCTATTGGGGACTTTGTTTCTCAGGACTGGAAGGATTCATTTGTTGGCCGCATTCGAAGTAGCCTCTGAACTGGGACAGTCTAGTTGCGCCACTGTGACGCAATTGGTCTTCAAATGCAGCCTCCGAAGGATGCAGCCCCTGAATTGAGACACAGCTATTATCTTTTTGTTGCTCTCAACTTTCAAGGATTCATTGTAAATTAATTCTTGACCCCTTGCTTAATCCCTGAACATTTTCAAACTCTGGAATTTACATTATTTTTCAGTATTTGGTGACCTTAACTTTGCACTCTAACCTCAGGCACTTATCTGCGTTACCTTTTTACAACGCATGATTCTCCCCTTAAACAGTTGAACCAGTCTATATCGTCTTTATCTGTATAGCATCACCTCCAGTTGCTGGGTTATCTCATAAACGAGAGGAACAGAGGCAGACATTTCTCTGGTCATATTAGCGCTGGTTCTTGCGACCTCAACTCAGAGCCACAGCTGTTATGTCACCTGAGGATGCAGCGTCTTTTTTTTCTGGACATGTGCATCCCGTGGAATTCCAAACTGCTGCATAATTAAGAGAAAATAAAAGTCAGACTAAGAAACAAAATCAGAAGAAAATCTCATCCAGCACAACCACTATACATGGAAATGCAAAAAAAAAACTGGTAATTTAACTGAGAGTACTGATGTTCTTAGAACACCATTAAGTCAGGCCATAGCTTCTTTCATTTGCAGGGTTCATAACTGAATTTTGGTGAAGTGAAAATCTGATAGTAGATATGTAGGTCACATTTTTGTTTTTGCAGAATATAGTACTACAAAATACAAGTTTGTTTACTATAAATCTGGCAACAGCAAGATTAGTCTGTATCATTGAAGAAGACAAAAATAGCTGGTTCCATTGAAGAAACACATTTTATTGCACCTGTGCTGCAAGGCAAATTTAACATAAATGTGAAAAGGACTATCACCTGGATATAATGGGCCCCTGCGACATGAGGTTTTATCTCTGTGAGATCACAGAGTCTAATCCGCCCCTCTCCATATAGCGATTGGGTTTTGAACCATGATGTACGGTAGGTGCGTTTTGTAATGACACGATGAAGTGCAGTTGCTGTAAAGAAATTGACTCCGAGCGGGACATGTAAAATAACGTGAGCCTGTCACCTGTAGCTTGTCTGGAACCTCTGAATTAGACCTCGGCTTTCACCCTCGGACCCGTCTCCCACGCCATCCTGACACTTTAATTACTTTCCTCTTATCCTTGATATCGTATGCAGAGACACACCTACATTCATAAGATCCTTCAACAGAGTCAAGTTTCAAGTGGGCGAGCACAATGTGCTTTTCTGATCTAATTAATGCACCAATTAAGAAAAAGGAAAACTGGCTTCCCAAGGGCAGCTTTGCCTGGGCTCTGCTAATTAAATCGGGGAAACATGAGTGATATGCTTCCTGATCAGATGTGACAGCTAGTTCCACCGTGCAGACAGCTACAATAGGTAGGGCCACCCACACACACACACACACACACACACACACACACACACACACACACACACACACACACACACACACACACACACACACACACACAGACACACAGAGAGAGTTGGACAGGCCTAAGCAGGTAGAACAGTAGGGGATGTTGAGGTGTTCCAGCAGATTTCTAGGCCCGTGAAAAGGTTAAATCCCTAGAAATAAACACAACAAAAAAATGCATGTGCAGATATAGAACTGAAACACCCCTGCACTTGAAACAAATAATGTTGTAAGAACTCACTGTGGAGAGTTTTTACATTCAGTAGAAAATTGTGTTGACAGTGATGTTTGGCACCTCTTTTGTAAAATACTACACTTCAATACTCATATTACTATAATACTAGCCTGACATTGCAATTACAAAGTGAAAGTCAAAGTACTGCAGCAGAGTGGAGTCACATTACAGAATTACCTGAGCTTCATCATGTGATGAGAGGAGAGACGAAAGATGGATGAGGAGTCGGTGTCCACGGATGATAAAAACATTAAGGATGTTGTAACGGTCCTACATGTGACAGTGACAGTGACAGTGGTGAAAGTTATCTATCACAGATCTTTTATGATATTATCACGTGTGTCAGAAACTGTGGATCTTTATGAAACTGTGTCAGGACTAAGAAAGACTATGGCAGGTCTCCACAGTCTAGGTAATTTATGGGAAACACTGAAACGCAGGGGTGAGGCTGACCGCAGCAAAATCTTAAGCTAAAGATCTTGGCAGGTGCTTTACAAATACTGAGCTGACTGGTGTTGTCACAAGTTCATTATCCTGTGGGAACATTTTGACATCATGGCACTAATGGAGACCTAAATCTACTCACATTATGGAACAAAAAGCAAGTCACCATTATGAAAATTAATTGAATTTTAAGGAGAAAGGCATGTTTTAAAGATGGGGGGGGGGGTTAGTCTGCAGGGTATGAATGTAAGTCAATGCAATGTTTACTGAAGTCATGATCTGTGTGTGTGTGTGTGTGTGTGTGTGCGTGTATTTTCCCCTGTAACCGCACAAACTGCTTATACGTGACAAACATTCCCTTGCAGCGCCCCACCCCCCACCCCCAGTACTGTATGTTTAACCTCCCTCTCACATGCTGAACGAGGAGTCTTCCTCATCAGCGTCTGCTAATGTTTGGATCCACTCTACAAACCGAGAAGTCTTGAAGCAAGTCTTGATAAAGTCTTTTCACAGAACTTCTAATTAAATGCCACAGCTATAGCCAAAAGGGCAATTCATGAATTATCAGCGCTTGATAGCAGCAACAAAAGAGCAACTATTACAATGCAAAGACAATCTAATTAAAATTCTGTACTTCCCTCATTGTAAATTAGCATTTCAAAGGGACCGTGTCACATTCATTTCTCTGGCTTAGTGGCGTCTTGTACACGGCTGATGGACTGAAATGTGACCTGTGCTGGACGTGGATGTTTTCTTCTTTCTTGTGATCACGTCGGTACACTTCTCTGTGATCCCATCAGCATATTATTAAAATGGGCAGAGGAGCTCTAAAAAAATGTTCATGTTTTGAAAGAAGCAGCCTCTGGTGGCATCAAACTGCAAGTTTTGATGAACGGGATGAATTGAAAATTGAATTCCCCTTAAAATCAGTCGGAAGTCTCACAATAACCAATGTAGAAAAAAACAGTCAAGTAAAATGAAAGCAATATGAAATATTAATAGAGTGAAGATGAGGCCTCGATGACAGAGCCCTGTGGTTATTTGAATAGGATATACACCCTTCGGCCAATTAGACTTAACTATGCTCTGTGGCAATGAAATAAAAGGTAAATATTGCCAATGTTATGTCTTCAGCTTACCAATGCAGGGATAAACAGTTGTTCTCGAGGTGATTAAACAAGTTTAAACAGATCAACTTTTTTGGAGGTTCAAGACGTCAATAATCACAGACACAGAGCCAGAGCTTGAAACTCTGTGCTAGTTGTTTGGTGTTGATAGGCCAAGTTAAAACAGACACATAATCGTATTAGTGAGTCCTCCTCAAACAGCTCTACAACATACTGGCACTTTTTATTGTTTGTGTGTTGGACATTGTGTCTTTATATAAACAGTCTATGGTGCAGAGTTTAGTTCGAAAACTTTGTGTTCATCCTACCTGGTTTATCAGCAATAGTCAATGTTTGCTTTGCTGCGTCACAGGTATGTGGCTTTTATCAGTTTGAATGACTGACTGGACAGTATTTTTTCATGTCGGCTATTTGAGAGGCCAGTTGATGTCACAATGTTTCAAAATAAAAAGCTCTGCAACTCAGCTGGATACAAAGCATTGCAGCAACAGAGCTATTGTTGTGGGGAAGCGATTCTATGAATGTTGCTGCTATGACGGAGATCAGCTAGTGCGACACATGTGAATATCTGTGTCAGTCCGACAGGGTGAAATAAAAATAAACAGATTATCTAAATGATCTGGCGGGACGGATACTATTGGCCACAGGCTACCACTTGTCGACCCCTGCTGTAGTTTACCCAAGGTCGTAGAAGAAGATACAGTATGTTCAACTTGTCTGCAGACTGAAAGCACTTTGTTTGGCCCCCACTGACTGCTACAGTGAACCAGTCGCCTGTTTATTAAATCCTTATTAATATTGAACTTGTTCAGTGCCCAAATTGCACATTAGGAATCCACATGCAAAGTGTGAAATCGATAAGAAGAATGGTTTGCGAGACATGCGTTCCACAGACAGACACAGAGACAGAGGTGTGTGAAATGAGCAGGTAGATATCTTACATAAATATTACATGAACACATTTAAATATATTTAACTGTAAAAAAAAAAATGCACATCCTATCCATATCAGATTTCATGTTTCTTGTGTGTTTTGGGGTCCAATATATTGATACACTATGCCAAAGTGAAAACAATAATTGTCTATACTATAATATATAGTATAATATAATAATATAGGCAATGCTGTGCTGAAAAAAGATACCAAACAATGGTAAACACTTGTAATGTGAAATATTAAGGCTAATTCAAGAAGCATTAAAAAAACGGCTAAAATATTTCCCAGGACTCCGAAGATTTAAGCAACTCCCCGCTGTTTAAATCTGTTGGTTTAATACCCTTCAGCTGAGTTCTGTTTTTATTAGTTTGTCATATAATTCAACCATAATGAATCTAACTTCAAACACAGTAAAGAGGAGATTATTGCAGATACTGCATCACAGATTCATTTTGCACACGCCCAATTTCAACACATTAGAATTAATTGCTTATTGATAGGTTTTGTCCTCCTTTTTCTTTTTTTCCTTTCCTCTCCCCCGTCTGTCTCTGTGGCAAGCTTCTATCTTTCCTTCATTATTATTCTCCACCAGCGTCCTGTGGTTCTCAGAAAATTACCAAGTCAATTTTCAAGCACTCGATAACAACCAGATGTACTTTAAAACACAACTATGAACAAACACAGGGAGACAAATCCACATCTAACAGCTTTGTCCTTGCCCCTTCCCCTCGACTCCTGTTGATCCATCTTCCCTCCGGCTCAGGAGCAATGTGCACAAAAACAAGCCCAGGGCCCCAGCAGGTTGTGTTTGTCTTGCAGCCTTGAGCTGCTGACCCCAGAAGAAGCACATGATAACAAGGTCTATTAACCTTCACCCGTGATCTCTTTACACTGACGCATTTAAACCTTTGCATTGTAGTAATGACTGCTTTCATTCCACAATGGTTTTACCCCTTCACCTCTTTATGGAATGAGATCAAGCTACAGTATCAGGGGATCCATATTTCAACGCTGTATATTCGTATTAAATAGAATGTACAAACATACTGAGACATGCCCTGTAATCGAAATTTTCGGAGCAAAGGTTTCCATTTGTAGTCTGACTTCACAGATCACTTTCTTCAAGAACAACCAATTGTACATTGTTTGAGCATAATATTGATGATGAGCGGATTTTCCCTTGATGACTTTTTTGGTGCTACATATTCACAGTGTATGTTTGTACCTGGAGATTCTGCACTTTGTCAGCAAACTTTTGCCAGTAACCTTTTTTCCTATGTAATCTAATGGGGCAACAGCCACTATAAGTGTTTTTTTTCACCAGTAAAAGGCTTTAACGGAGAGAGAGAGTTAACAATCAGAGGAGGGACAATGAGCTGCTGCAAGGTTTCGAGTGAGACACGTGTTATGTTGCCAGACTCTTATCAGAGTCTTTTATTGGTGAAAAAAGCACTTAAAGCAGACATTTCATGGACTGTCGCAGTTGCCCCATAAGACTATACACTGTAGACAGTGCTGCCATGTCTCCGCTGCTGAGTTGATCTACTGGACTGATTCCAAAAGCTTTGGAGAGTACCATTCATTTACTGACCCACATTTATGAACATGGGGGTACAGGTTTAACAATATACTGGAATTCCCCTTTAAGCTCAACATACCTAAGATATCTATTTGTTATCTGGCTTGTGTAGCTCACAAGGTAGAGAGGGATGTCATCCACTAAGCAGAAGGTCTGTGGTTTGATTCCTAGCTGGCACCTCCAGTCTGCATTCCGAAGTGTCTGGGCGAGATACTCAACCTAAAACTGACCTGAATGGTGTGTAACAGAGTGCTGCATATAGAAGCGCTGCATGAATGTGTGCATGACTGTGTGAATGTGACTCATACTGTACAGCTTTGAGTGGTTGATAAGACTGGAAAAGCACTATATCTATATAAGTATAGTCCATTTACCATTTACTTAGGCTAATATTGGCTGTCCTGGGAAATCTGTACTATGAAGCTGGTTTTATCTGGCTCAGATGAAACCTGGATTTTCCACGATCATGTTATTGCGAGGCAGAATTGTCAATCACAAGTGGCATCGTCAAAACAAATCAATTATCTTGACATGAGAAGAAAAGCTTATATCTACAAAAATATAGCAACCTTGATCACAACGCTGGAACAGAAAATAAGTGAAAACTAGAAATACATTGCAGGTATTAAAGTCAGGCTAATGATAAACAAGTACAGGAATAATGAAGTTTATTGCTTAGTGAGTATTTTGCTCTTTTTGATTGAAGTTAAAGGGTTGCCTGTTTCTGCTGCCGAGTGGAGAGGAGAGAAGAAGATAAGTGGTTCATGTCTGACGAGGCCAATCAGATACAAATGTTTTTTCATAATCATGTGGAATTTCTTGAATAATAGACATCACAGGCTTTACTTTTTATTTCCAATTATCGTCACTAGTCTCCTCATGTTGTTCCGAGCTGCAGTGATAGAATAAGACAGTAAAAGCACAAACACTGTCAGGAATCCTGTCGGGAATCAAGGAATCTTTGTTCAATTCAAATGAAGCTGTTTTAAAACCAGAGCGGACGCATGCAAAGTCTGAAACAGCAAAACGGTTCCACTGATCTATAAAAATATCTATCGCTCTTCATTATCACCTTTGTCCCTGTCAGCTTCCACCGTCGCAACCCTGAAAACCCACGGTTACACCCTAGAGCCGCGTTCACACTCCGAGATTTTTAAAGCCTGATTTGCCAGTCGCCGAAGAGTTTTGCATTTTGCCGACAAAGCCCCCAGGGAATCAGGGAAAACGAGCAGTAACCATGCGTGTCAGGGACACGGTACCACAAAGCCGGTGAAGCTTACATTAACTGCATCATGCTTGAGTCAGGTTTGGACAGAAAAAACAGAATGCTTGTCAGGTTTGGGTCGGGCTTGGATAGTTTTCTCTCGGGCTCAGGTCGCGTTCAGACAGAAGAATGCGCTCTGTAGTCTTTACGGCTAATCCTCCAGCCTGATGTGTCATTCTGAGTAGGATGACTGCACATAAGGAGGATCAGTTGGATTCACCTTGTCTGATTTTGTGATTTAACATAGTTTGGGGACCAATCGGGGGGTTTCTGGTGAAAGATTGTGTGAGGTAGTGTAGTGTGAACTCTCTGTCCAGCGATCTGACAATTTTGAAGGTCATGTAATGTGAACTCGGCTTAAGCTAACTCGCTAACACCAAATCCCGCTTTGTAGGCCTCAGGTTTGTGCTTGTGGTTATAAAAACAAAAATAAATTTCCGACCTGTCTGGACAATAACATACAATTTATAATCACAGCAGCATTTTAAAAACTGTGGAATTGTGAGGGGCAGCCTGTACAGATGGTATAAAGCATCTGCACTTAAAAGCCTAGATGTGCGTTTCCCTCCTCAGGTTGGAATCAATCACAGTCCTATTTGTTCTCCAGAGATGGGCTATAATCATCACATGGGCAGGCAGATAAAGAGCTGAGAATACTTAATACATCTACTTATGTTGTAAGTAGCAGCTCAGGAGGCAGGGAGCTGGACAGGTGGTGGAGGTTCAGAAAAACAACATGAATTCTGAATCCAAATGCTATTACCTGTGTTTTCAATGCGTCATTGTCATATGTGTGTTCAGTCATACCTGAAGTGGAATACCTGAAGTGATCATGCTACATCTGGAGCGTCAGGGCCATAAATAGCATGGGCTGGGATGTGTTCAATGCCACCTATTCATTTATTTCAAGTATTTAATGACATACTCGGTTTAAGTGAAATACACGGAGTCTGCTGCTTTAAATAAACACAAGAGTGTAATATTGTAAAATTTCCCATCAACTTGAATAATTGACCATTCACAGTGCTATAAATGCTATAGTGATAGGAAAACCTAATTAGAGAAGCCTCACACCCTTAAAAAGGGAGGTCAGATTGTTTTCACACTCGGACAAAATTAGATTACAATATACATATCCAAAAATACTTATACAACCAATTAATGTTCTATTAAATCATATTTTAGGGGGTAATTGTTCTGCAGAGAGAAAAGTCAGACTTCAGGTAGTGGGAGAAATTTGTATTCAGGCAGTAGTCTTGCATAGCCAGACCTATCTCCACAGCACCGTGTCAGCGCTGGAGAATGCTCTGGCCGCAGCCATTATCATTCTGCTATAGGGGAGAAAAAATAAACAGTCAGGCTTGTTTGTATTTCTTGAAACCAGTCACAATAGTTTTGTGATTATTCTCAGTAAGGTCAGGATGCAGGGTGACAGTGCCCCTGCAAAGTGGTGTCAGAGGGAACTTATTTTGGTGGAACATTTGCATGTGGGGAGACAACGACTGAATAAAAGGTTAAAAATGACAGTTAAAAATGTATATATGATCTTTGTCAACACAACCAAATACTGAGAACAAAAGCAAAGACTGAAAACACCACCAAATACTCACAACACAACCAAGAGTGTCTACACAAGCAAATACTGACAACACAAGCAAAGACTGACAACACAACCAAAGACTGACAACACAACCACAGACTGACAAAATGATATATTAGGTATTGTTGTGAGTATTTGGTATTGTTGTGAGTACTTGGTTCTGTTGTGAGTATTTGGTTGTGTTGTGAGAACTTGGTTGTGTTGTAATATTCAGGATATTCTGCAGGTTGCAGCTGTAAGGTTGTTGTTGCTATGACGGTTTTAAAAACTAAAACAAGCCATAAACAGGAGGGAAAGACGACACCATGTTTGACAGAGCACCTGCAGCCTTCGTCCAGTGAGTCACACTATCACCTCAGTGACAGGTACAGACAGAGGGAGAAGTCACATATGCCCCTCAACAGACAAAGAGTTCACTCCATATTGTCTGCACTCTGGTGTTTTCAGGCTTCTGAAAGGCGATGAGGGAGGAGGCCATGAACGAGCATATATCAGAGCTTGGAAGGTGCGATTTGAAAAAAAACTTTCTTCCACTGGCAACATGCATTTTTCTCTGAGCTGCCTCTATCCCCGCTCTCTGCAGTTTATCATTTAATCTGTGCTCCCACAAACCTCACTGGTGAGTTCTCATTGCCACACACTGCAGACACATCTGAGCCTGGACGCTTACTGCGTGCACACACACCCTGAAGCCCCGGGTCAGAGACGCCTCCTGCGAGGATCCGCACTGCAAACTGCGAGAAAGACGTTTTCCTGCCTGTATCATTGTTTTATCTATAAGATGATAGTGAAGCTGAGGATTTTTTTCTTTCCATAGTGTTCCCCTCATGGCTGGTTGCACTCCCATCAGTCATGCTCACATGGCTGCATCTACCTCTGGTGGACTCTGGCCATGTGAGATTTTGAAAGACGGTTGCACCTGCAGAGAGGCTGAACCTCAAATGTGTCTATAATTCTGAAATGTTTCATCCATGAGGGTGATCTTCCAGCACAAGAAAGGAAGAGTAAGGTCACCTTGGTCGAGCATTAAGATGGTTTCCCCCCCCTCATCTTTCTGTTTACTATACCCCTGGTGAGTTGGGAAGCAAACATGTGGGTTTCAAGGCTTCATCTTGCCTTCATTTGTGTTGGCTTCAATGGAAACTCAGTAGATAATGCACTGAGTTTGAAGCTGCATCATTCAGTCTTATCATTTGTTTTTTAACCTGCAGTTTAACAGGTCAGATTGCCCTTACAAACAAGCAATGAGCAAAACTTATTGATAACATGGATGTCAACAAATACATTTTCCAAAATGATCTGTATTAACTGGAGCGATGCCAGTGCCGTCTGCTCTCTAAAACTAAATGATTTTCTTTCTGTAAGACATTACAGTAAATACTGCAAAAAAATACACTCTCACACACTCCAAGGTTTATGTCACTTGGGAACACGACATCGACTCACAGCATTTTTCTGTTTTTCCTGGACACATATCCTGACATTAACCGCTGACCCAAACATCAGCTTTTTCCTATTTGGGGACACAGCTTTTCTTCCCAATTGGACAAGCTGTCCAAAAATTAGGAGGTCTTTTAGTCTCAAATTTGTCCCCAAATGTTGCCTATGACACACACACACACACACTCCCACTCACAGTCGTATCTCCATGACTTCAAAGGACCTTGCATTGACTTACATTCAAATCCTGGTGACTAAGTTAAACCTTATAACATGTCATCACCTTTTATATTCAATTATTTACATTCACTGTAACGTGACCGTGCATGTAAATGTCTCCAATCGGGCTGCCCCTTTAATGTTAGATTCCGCTGTGAGCGGCATCGTTCTTGTGGTGCAGGCACTTGAAAGTGTGTGCAGTGTTTCCCATTAATTTGTATTAATAGCTTTACATGAATTGGAAAGCAAATCATTTTTAGCTAGATACTTTAAAGGTTATATATGTACAATATTCATTGTCATTTGATGTTGCACAAGTACCAGGATCTTGGACCAAAGCAAATGCTAGAGTGTAGCAGGATTAGCTTAGCCGTGCTATGCTGTGTGTAACCGATATAGACTGTGTAGAAATAAGGTGTGTCTGCCTTTTTGGGGGTTTAACAGCATTGTGATGGGCAGGTGACAGGTGTGTTAACAGTGTATGTGTCTCTGACAGACGTCACAGTGTGGAAAAGGCTCAAAAATGAACGTGTCCATCGTGTCGTGTTTACATCATTGCACATCGGAGTCATCTGGCTCTTTGAAGGTGGGGCGGTTCAATGCGTTCACAGGAAGAGGCTCACATGCACAGACACACGTACTGACATGGACATTCGACTGACAAACCACGAACAGAAAAAGCTGGGATCGTAACACCCACTGGAGGAGAGCGACTCCATTTATTTTCTGCTCAGGACACCATCACTCCACCGTATCTTTTACATAGTCGCTGGCTGCTGCTGAATATTAATGTTTGAAATCTTGTGTAGGAAACCTTTCAAACAGCTGTGTGAGGGGAGGAGTGGAGGCAGTGACCCTGGACTGTGACTGAACCCACGCAGCATGGCTTTCTGAAATAATAACGTGTCACTATATCAACTGCTGGTGACTGTGCCGACTCTCAATGGCCCAAACGCATCCATTTTATTCCCTGGCAGCAATTTGTCCTTGTCGGATACGCCTTTGAGTCCTTGGTTATGTAGAACAGATTGATCTTCGTGCAGTGTGTTTACTGTATATCCATGCGGTGAAAAATGGCCTCCCTGATTATTAATACCTGCAGTAGATACAGTATGAGGCTCTTATATGGAAATAATGCTCACAGATTGGTGCTGCAAGAAACTTAATCATCACATTTTCATCGATGATTGAAAAAGAGTATCGTGACTTGTAAAATTATAATAAAAAAGTCAGTGTAAACCAAACTCAATCTAAAGTTATTTCATTTCGAATCTTTATCCAGGATGTTTAGATGAATACAGAATAAGCCTCTTCAAAGCTGGCTTATTAATATTTATTTCTCCTGCTCATTTCATCTCAAGTACGTCTAATGTTGAAGAATAAAATCACGCTCACATAACAGTGTTAGCTCATAAAGACGTATGTTTATCACCTACAGTTTCGGTTTAAAGCACAAAGCAAATCTGCAGTCTGTGTGGATGGTGCACAAATCAATTACATGTCTCGTGGGTGTTTTTGTTTGCTCATCTAGTCTATTTATACGAATAGTGCAGAGATTATAGAAAAACATGCCTGAACATTAATGTCCCTGTGCAAAAGAGCAACCATTAAAATATATTAGTAACAACAAATAATCCAAAATTAGCAACAAAATAACTATGTTAATACACCAGTTCTAGACTATGTATCGAAACAAAAACATAACAGACCCAAAGAAAAAACACGCCTGATTAATGTGCATGTTTATTAAATAAATTATTCATTTTTCATTGCACATCTTATAGCCATATTTATTTATTTTAGTCATGTTTAAACAACTACTGCAATTGTGCATGCTTGTCCCTTTGCCGTCTTTTGTATTTAGCCTTTAGTTCTTTGCTCTATGTGAAAAGCTCTTTGTATTGTTGATGAATATATTTTCCTTTTAGATACTCGAATGGTAGATGATTTCATCTTCTGTGAATAAAGAAACCCACCGTGTCTTTATGGTTTTGTTTTAATAAGAATAAAAAGTTCAAAGTCAACTCATTCCTTTTGCTAGAATACCCCCCAATAACCATTGGGAGATGTGTTTTGGAGAATTAAGATTTCAATACAGTAAAGAATATGTAAAGAAATGTAATATATCTCTAAGGACAGCGGTAGTGCATGGTTGAGAACAGAAGCTGACAGTGTCCTCATATGTGATGCTAATATATGCCGGGTGAAAGTGTGGTGCCCTCCTCATTAGTACCCTCCTATTTTGACAGGCGTGTTGGGGTGGCTGCCATTCACCTTGGCTAATTATCCAAAGTATGCACTGAAAAGCCCGTTTTCTCCGGAACCACATGAACTCTCCGAGAAATCAACACTACCGCAGAGTAGACGATTTTCTGCAAATGATCTGTTTGACTTATGGCCTTTCATGAGGCTTCCAGAGCAAACGCAGCCACACTTGATCTATCGTCACAAAGCAAAATTCCAGTGTTGGTAGGTGATGTTTGAGAAAATACCATTCACCAGATCGCAGTGGCTGATTTGTTCTCTGTCTGGTTTGTATGGAATGTTATGTAGAAGCGGATATGTTGTTCTTCAGAGCTGTGGTACTTTAAGCTCAATGCAAACTTTCATTCAGTAGTTTTTGAGACATCTCAATAAAAATCATTAATGTCAACCTCATGGGGCGGCTAGAGGAAACATTTGAAATAGACTAATTCGGCACCTCTTTAAAATTTCAAGGCCATCAATCCATTATTTGTAGAAATAGTTCAGCCATGTCCAAAGTGGTTAGCAGACAAGCTGATATTAGCTGTGTCCCAGTTCAAGGGCCACATCCTAGACAGAAAACATCTTCTCTGTCTACAAAGACCATGTAGAGTGCAAAGGCCAAACTGAAATGAGACAGCGTGGTCAAAGAAGAATTTCATATTTGCCTCACCAGCCTGTCCTGCCCTTTACGGTGCATCGTTAGCAACTTTGAGCAGCACAACCACGCGCATGGCTAGCTCATTAGCTTCATCACCAGCGCACAAGGAATCCTGGGATAGGTTAATGGCACGAGAAGGATCCACCTGTTGGATACTCTGTTGCTTGGGAATGGCAGAGACTCATTTATTGGCCGTGTTTGGTGGAATCCTTTAAAATGGATCAGCCTGGTAGAGAAGTATTTAAGGAGGCAATTTTTTTTCTACCATTGAGTGAAACAAACTAATCCAGTACACATTGTAGAGATGGACATTATAGTAATGCAGTATGTCACAAACATTTATCCCCACTCCGCTTTACGTGAGGCTTCTTTTGCTGTGGTAAAGCGATAATTACGGGATAATGGCATGTTGAATTTTCTTTCATTTCCCATTATTGTCTTGAGTGATTTGCTTTAAAGAAATAATCATGCTCTTCTGTAACTGGAGGCTCATACTAATACCAGTGTAACTGGAAGACTCTTAGATTCATATAATCACACTGGTCAGACACAGGACCCAAATGCTGACACGCAGAACAATGTTCAGGCTCAGAAAACACAGTCTTTTAACGCAGGGTTAGATACACAAGAATAAGTTTGACAGAAGCAGAAGTACCAAACATTTACAGGCT
Source organism: Hippoglossus stenolepis (assembly GCF_022539355.2). Classification (NCBI taxonomy): domain Eukaryota; kingdom Metazoa; phylum Chordata; class Actinopteri; order Pleuronectiformes; family Pleuronectidae; genus Hippoglossus; species Hippoglossus stenolepis. The sequence goes on from NC_061500.1 coordinate 14,720,452, forward strand.
TAAAGGCAAATCTTTAAAAAGTGATGAAGGTCATACATGTGGGAAGTAGACTGACTTCATGCTGGAAGGCTGTATTCAAGGTAACAAGACAAAGTGGCAAAAACAGGAGGGAAACCCAAAGACTACATTCTAAAGGGAGGGAAGACGATAAAATGAAGGTGTTGCACATTAGGACACAGGTGTAGATAGTGAGGAGAGCAGGGAGGGGTGCAAGAGGATCAGAAGTAAAGTAACCTCAAACAAGCCCACATGTGGGTTTCAAAATAAAACTGGTACAGCTTGTACCTCAAGGCCATCTGGCTCATTAAGACAAACTACTTCTTACCCCCAGTACGATTGATACAACTAACACACTGCTCACACACTCAATACTACACTTTATGACCTATAACAATACTATTTATTTCACGATTTCGCTGCTGCTGCTCTTTTGCTCTATATATATGTATTCATTTATTTAGAAGTAAGCAAGTTTGCATGTAATGGTTGACCTTTATTTTTTTGCGTTTAATATTTATCTCTGTGCCATTGGAGGAAGAGCTAAGTACGAATTACATTGTATTGCATATGACAATAAATAATCTTGAATGTTGAAGTTAGTTCGTCGGCATCTATTTTTAAAGTTTGCTGACATAAGCCACCATAAGCTGAAGTTCATACCAGAAGGAGACAGGCTGTATTGGCAAATATGCTGAGTGTACTTCATTTAATCAAGACCAGGTTTTATTTCCATATCTTCAGTGTTTTATTTGTAAGAACATTTAATCGTTCTTTCAAAAGTTAAGAGAACTTGCTTCAAGATGGTGGCAAAATCAAATATTCTGTGTCACGGCCATTCTGATCAAACTTGATAGGACAGGGAAAGCAATACTGGGTATTTGGAACACAACGTTGAAAAAGTCAGCTAGCACGTTGTTAAATAATCTGTTCGCAGCAGATAATGGAACAAGGGTCAAACTTATCAGGATGGTCAGCACGTGGTGTTTGATTTATTTGCAAGTTACCATTAACCCCATTAAAATACTCAAAAGCAAAACTGGTGATAGATACTTTACACATAGGATTTGGATTTGGAATAAGTAAATCTCATTCGAGAACCCAAGAAGTCTCACGTGTGGAGGCACACATTGGATAATGTGCTGCCATATGTGAAGTTGTTTTGTCTGCTAATAGGAGGGAAGATATGCAAAAATGTGTCCATGCATAAAACACTTCGATTGACCCCAAATCAATCTTATTCATTCACTCATTTCATGGCCCATAACAAGTGGGCACTTTTGTTACTGTCCATAACATTAAACTGTATCACGGAGTTAGACTATTTCACTGAATGTGTGTTGCTCCAATGGTCCGCTCTCCATTGTGGTGAAATAATTCTTAATGGTGCCTAAATGGGCTTTGTTTGAATGGGTTACATGATGTTTTTTTATTCTGAAGAAAGTAGTGGCTCATTCATTTCAAAAAAGTAATTTTGATATCCTGTTGATCAGTACAAGAATAATCAAAACAGAGCTTCAATAAAAAACTCTGTGTAGGACGATGAGACATTTGATTTCCATTTCAATGCAATTAGAGTTCATTATCGACCACTGGCTGTGGAGCTCTTTCTGCAGAGAGAGAAACATCCTGAAATACATATGGAGGCGCCTTTCATCACATTCTTCCATTACAGCACTGAGGGGTCGCGAGGGAGAGAAACCAATTAGATGCACAAAGTCCCGACCAGTGACAAGCCTCTTAGATGGAGAGTCGGAGGTAAAGCAATTGTGTGACACTACAGGTAGTTCCGGTGTGGCGAGCGCACTTCATAAGGCGTGAATGGTCTTAATTCAAAACTCATCAGGCAGCTGGATGGACGACCACCTTCACACGCACACTGTTTGACATCCGCTTGTTACATCTCCTTCTTCAGATCGGAGTGGAGCAGGGTGCTGTGAGGACCAGTCGCTATTACGTCTCCTCAGCTGATTGAAGTCTTTATGCTGTGTTCACACATTTTTACATTGTGTCTACACAAATAAGATGCAAATATTTGTCCATTGTCCATCGTGCATGAGTCCACAAGTCCATGAGCACACGGCTCGGGGGATTTCACCGTCTTCTCCAGGAACTGTGTCTGGATGACGTTTCCAGCGCGACCTGGGGATGACCAGTGACCAGGTTTGATGACATGTCATCTCGGGTCATTGCCAGGACCAGTCTCCAGTAAGATTCATTCTCACGGTGGATTGGCCTTTGCAACATGGCGTCACGCACATTTTTTGCTCAAGTTCAAATGTTTAAACCAGAGCGGGTGGAGCGAATTTCCCATCTATTGAAAGTGGAAAAAAATTACAGGGCAAATGTTGCAGAGCGGCTCTTTCACTGATGGTGGGAAGTGCGCACGCACGCACACGCACACGCACACATTTTCCCCCTACCCGTTCTCAGGAAAAAACAAGTTTGCACACTTGCTAGCTTTGTTCTCATTCACGCATTAATGCAGTTTAAACTTTACTATTTGTTTGTTATCATTGTCTGGTCCCTTTGTTCCCCATTGAAGTGGCGTTGGGCGAATCTGGGACATGACTTTTTGTTTAATCATATAAGTGGCTCTTGTGCGCCTTTGTTTTCACATTAACATAAATACACTGTTTTGGGTTAATATTGTACAATAACGTTAATATCCGTCCTTTTTAGTCCCGACTTCGCCTGTGTTTGTTCCCCATGTTTGAGGAGTGTGAAACAGAACAAAGTGCACTTTACTTTCATTAGCATGAAATAAGAAAGCAGACAGTAAATGCCAGTAAAACAGATGTGCACGTCATAGCTAACATCAAACCTGAAGGAAAAGAACTTGAGGTTGAATTAATCCAGTGCAGTGTAGTGGTGCAGAGCCTCACACCTCTGTCTTTTACCCCAGCGAGCAGAGTGAGGGAAATGAAATCAGCCGACTGGGATGTGGGCTGTCTGTAATCAGGTTTCACCGCCTTTTTTTCTATCGACTCTCGGGTCAAGATCATATAAGCATGCTGCCATGCCTACCCACGATCCCGCCTGTCTCCCTCGCTTTCCCTCTCGTCTCAATTTTAGTTTCTCTCCTTCTCTTTTTAGTGTCGCTCCGCTGTTACACCTCAAAGGCATCAGCAGATATATAATTAAGTTTGGGCACCAATCAGAGGCTGAATAAAAGCACAAAGAGTGATTCAAGTTCAGCATTGTTTTTTGATTATTGCATTGTGTTACAAAACACGTACTGTACTTTTTGCCATTAAACACCGAATTATGAGTTTGTAACAAAAGACGCTCATGATCACTCAGTGAATAGCATTTAATGTGGGAGGATCTCATGCAGCGACATTGGCTATTTCCTTGTCCTTTTATATATTAGCAACCTTCAAAATAATTAATTTGTATTGTGAGAGGCATTCACTGGCGACAATAGCGAGCGTGTGTGATAATATTGTGGTATTGTGTGTTTGCAGGGTGGGAGTTTATAGTGCACAGGAGATGACATAGAGTCGGCATGTAATGGGCCTTGATGAAACTTAATAGCAGTATGGTGAGATGGGGAGCGCTCCATTTCACTGTGATGGAAGAGCCTGTCTCTTAAAGATCCATTTGTGTCTTTCTAAGGTCAGCATTTTGTCTTTAATGAGAGTAAGCGTATGGAGGTGCAGAACAATACTGGAGCAGCTACAGATACACAGATATACACAAACGTTAATAGAGTTGATTGTTCCACACGGGATGGACGAGTGCGGTAACACCATAATATGAGAAGTTGAGGTTGTTACTTAGGAATTTACTTAATACTAATTTTGAACTTAAGAAATTTAAAGTTCAATATTGGTATAGGCAGCAACTGCTCTGAAGAAAAAAATCTGACGCGTCATAACCAGAAGTATTTATTGCTTTTATCATTTCTTTGAATAACTGCGTGAACCTCAGTTATTGTTGCAATCATAGGAAGGTGGTCAGTGTAACATTGTTATACATTTGATTAGTTATGACAGGAGAATAACTGGTATTTACTGTAATTTCACTCCATGTTTGTTTATAAGCATAGATTAAATCTACCCAACAATTACAATATGTGCTATGTTTGCATTTCATTCCGAGAGCTAAATCACAAACTCAAACAAGAATGGCTCTCGGAGAGTGCAGCCTGCGCCAAGGTGCAAGAGTCCCCTTCAATTCAGTTCAGAGTTTTTTCATCAAGATCCATGATTTATTCACTAGGAAATCAACCAAAATGTGGAAAAGTGCCCTATCTACAAAGTTAAAGAAAGTGGAACAAATAATTCAATGGGTTCTTCCCTGAGCGATACCACATCCTTCCTCCAAGTTTCTTTACTCCTTTTACAAAATAAGCAGGTATATGTAGGTTATTTACACGTGGGTCACCCACATTAAAAAAAGATGTTGACTCCTTTCCCCTCACCAGTAGAGGAGTTTAAGTAATAGTTGTGACCTGTGGAAACGGCACTATAGTAATACATCCAGTTTTTTTAAATTTTACCAAATAACAAACGCAGATGTAAACATAACCTCTTTGGGGGAGGTAATAAAAAAACAAAAACTAAATTATATTGGAACATTTGTAATAAAAAAACAGAGTAAAAAATTAAAGCCAGTTTACTGAACTCATGATAATCACATCAGATGCCAAATCCCAATGGCATCAGGAGCAGTGTAACAGAACTACATCACAACCCAGAGAAGCGAGGGAGACAACGAGTGAAGAGTGAGAGAGGACGTGACTGCAGTTAGTACACGATCACTAATGAGGAGCGTCTGCAGAACCAACAAACAACAAATAAATATAAAAAGTATTAAACTAACTAAGGGAGGGAGGGAGTGACAAACTAAACTATGAAGGGAGTGAAAGGGACCAGAGCAATAAACTTGGAATAACACACCTCATTTCATCTACTGAGAAAAACAGGTCCACACTCCCTTCTGAAAATCTTCCTGTTTGAACAGCCGCCTCTGTATTAGCCCGAGTAAACACAACTTATTTACATCTTCACTCGTTTTTTAACATTTCATTTAATGTCAATTTTTTTTTTGCCTTATTTACAGAACTGTAGGTTGGAAAACTGCTGTGCTGTTAAAAGTCTATTCTATAGCTTTTCAATAAATTACATGATGACCTCAAACAACGAAATACAGCGAGACACTGCTGTAAATCCACCATGAAATTGCAGCAATTTATTACAGTGTGTGTTCAATAATTTAATATGGCCCTCAAAAGGGTGTTGAAGTGGCCCCTTGATAGGACAAAGGTTCCCCACCCCCGGTTTACGGGATATTAACTTTATCGTTTAAACAAAACCACTGGACTGGCAGGAGAAGCTGAGCCCGGTGCCCAGTGTCAAAGTCAAAAGCTTTCGACACTGAGACATTAACATTAACTGAGCGATGAGAACAGCACATCACACTCTCATGTGGCTCTTAACACAATTCATTTTAGATTATTAATTGATAATTGTTATCATTATTGTCATTTCAGAATTGATTGTCATTTTTCTGGAGGAAGAGGAAGGAGTCTTGTCACTTTTATTTTTAAGTTTATCCTCCAATAACACAGATCACAGACATTAAACATTTAATGGTTCGTTAATAAAAAATCAGTTGATAGAGCAGTTGACAGACTGTCGGCATTTATTTTGGGACATATTTTTTTTGAACAGTAACAATACAGAAAATATGTGCTTTTATGTTTACATTTTATGTAGAACATATTAACTTTCTGTTATTATTATTTTCATATATTTGGTTATATATGAGGTTCTTTTTTTTATACCTTAAAGATGAATGTAAAATTCAAGCCTTGATTTATTTATCACACAGGTTTGATAATGACATCATGGAAATAATTTTGATATTTTATATAATTGCAGATATATCACACAGGCCCCCTACCCTATTGGGCAGACTGATGTAATTGATCCCAACCACCTTAGGCATTAGTATAGTATTCATTAATGTAGACTTGTTTATGTGGATTCATTTGATCCAATTTGAGTATTCCTGCATCATGTGGATTAAATATGTGCGTAGTGTTGGGATTGAGGTTTTCAGGACCCAAAGAGAAGACGTCAGACAGGGCAGGTAAGGGCAGGAAGAATATTTCATAGGAAACACAGGCTTTCGGTCACTGGTTGGAAGGTTGCAAGACGAAATCCAAAACTTCTAACTCAGGCAGTAAAAACAGGAGCAAGAATAAGTTGCTCAACAGCCGCAAAAGTTAACTCAAGGGCAACAGAACAGGAACAAAACAGATGAAGCGAGAAAGAAAAGTGGGCAAAACAGAATGAGGCAGAAATACACAGGCGAACACCATCAGGCAGACAATTATAGGCAGTAAACAAGACAAAGACAGGAAGTAGCATGCAAAAAGCAGGGTAAGAAATTACAAATTAATACAGGAAATTATTTTAAAGTCCAAATAACAAATTTAAACAAAAGGAAGGAACTCACACATGCAAATATCAAGTCCAAACAGCATTCAAAAAGCCAAATAACCTTAGTGTCTTTCATTGACAGATATATGAATAACTTTGAACTTTACTCAGCAAATTTGTTGTTTGTTTGAATTTAGACGTGAAAAAACCTTTGGATTTCTCCAGATGTTTGGGTTTAATAACCTGATGAGTAAGTAGTGACTGAAGCACGTGACCCAGCTGCCATGGGTCAACAGACCTGTCCCTCGGACTCTGTTAATACCCTCGTCCAGACAAATAATAATTTGCTTCGACAAACTCATCTTCAATTTCTGGAATCAACAGTAACGATTCCTCTGAAAATCATTCAGCGATAGCTCACTGAATCTGTTTGTTTTCAGCTAATGATCTCAAAAAGCTTTACAAAAGGTTTCTGTTTACTATGTACGGCTTGGTACATGTAATTATTTGCTCCATTAGAAGTCAATTAGAGAAGCATTTTAGAGCCTCGTAAAATGATTCCATTGGGTGGAGAAATAAAAAAAATAAATAAAACACTGAAACATTATTCTATAGAAATAAATATTATTGTTTTGAACTCTGCATGCTGAAGCTGAGATGTCGAGGTTATTCTGTCCACCTGAGGCTTTTCTTCACAAAATAAATCTGCGAGGTACCGAGTGAAATCTTAATCCCACTACAAAGAGTGTGCGATAAAATGGTTTGGAGAAGTGACTGGAGAGGAACCTGTTTATGTGCTACCATTCCTCAACCCAATTATCCTTGAAAATACTTAAAACCCTCCCAGTATATCGAGCCTCAGTGGTATGAGCTGCAGCAGCGTGGCACACACCAGCGATTCATTTCATGGGCGCCACTGTACATCAGCGCGTGTGGGAATCGTATCATGCTAAAGTTATGTGTGTGGCCCCGTACACATTTTCAGAATTGTATTAATTTTGCAATGAGAAGAGAGATTAGTACAGAGCAACAATCATTTCTGAGAATCTGTCCTAAGATGTGTCATTTTGCAAATTTGGATGAGAATTTCTCATTGTTTCTTGTCAGTGACGAAAATAACTAAATTATATATATAATATTATAACATATACAGCACGGTCCAAAGGTTAGAGAGGCAGGCCACAGAAAACACAATTAGTTGCCTTTTTCATATGTCCCAACATCATTTTGGCGAATCTCTTCTAATAGTTATCTGCATATGAATACAAATATTAAAAACGATGCATTTCAATCAATGTGCTCCACCTTGTCTCTCTCAACACGGATACGTGATTGGTCAAACTAGAAAGCAGAAGGCTCCCCCTTTGGAGATCACTCAGTGGCCAACACAATGACTGTAAAGAAAGATGGACGACGTGTCTCCTGCTGTATAACAATGCAGCCATCTTGTGCTGGTGGTGTCATTTGGAGCCACGGTCTGTGCAGTAGTGATCTGGAGTGTGCTAACAATATGCCAATCAGGAGTCAGTCTCAGCTGTCAATCATTATGTTTCAACCTATTTTCATAGAATCAAACATCTGATTAAACCCAAACTTATCTGAAAAAAGGTCTGTTAACAGAAACCATCTTTGAGAAAAATGTATTTGACGTTTAATTTGACGTTTTAGTTTGGTCCATGTCCCATCTGCTAACATGGTGGAGGCAGGGATTATGAACTACCTGCAGCCAGCCACCAGGGGGTGATCCAGATGATTTGGTTTCACTTTTGGGAGCTGTGATGTCATCCATTTGTACATACTTTATCTCTGGGCCAACAGATCGGGCTGCGGTTGTGCTGAACAACTTCAAGAACTGCTCTGAGCTAACAGATTATCTAAAATAGAAATTTTACAATGGCAAGAATCGAATTAATACATGAATATCATAAATATTGACAGAGAATGTTTTTTTTTTTATCTCTTAGAACAAGTTCAGTAATCCTATATAATTAAGTCGGTCAATGAAGACCTAGAGTCTCCGTTTGATTCAAGGTTGAGAGGATACAGAGCACAGATGTGAAGCGAGTAAGATCAGCTCACGAGTGTCACCATCGCTGCCAAAACAAGTTTAAAAAAAGGCAGCGCTCCCCCCCCCTCCCGGGCTGCCTACCTGTCACCTGGAGCACCGTCAAACCTGCTGTGACAGACTGACATGAGAGGCGTCTGGAAGCTGTCTTCCAGCCAGACAGCCATGACATCTTATCCTGCTCTGGCACGCCACTGAGGAAAACCAGGGGATTAAAGGCAGTGTTAACACACATGCAGGGGCCCAAAGACTTTGCATGAAGAGACAGTCTTGTGACAACTGCTGTTTGTTTACAGTGGCAGTCGTGGAGTAAGACGCATTAGTGACACTGTCAGATGAAAAACCATTCAAAGTGTAACGACGTGTGCCAATAAACTACCGTGTGATCAATGAGCCTCGTCACCCGAGATTATAACCATTTAACAGCTTCAAGGATAAATGACAACATATCACTACAACTTCATACAATTATTTCTGATAGGTCTCTAAATGAGCCAAATAATGGTTCACACCATACATAACTGAGATTAAGTACAATATCTTGACTAACAGCTCGTCTGATTGCTCCTTCTCCCTATTCTGTCAATTTAATAGTCTGCACTATGTGTCTGGGCCTGTGCAGTAGTGTACAATATGATGAACACAATCTTTATTTACAGCTTCATAATTTGTCTACAATTGTCTCCACATCCTAAAAAATGCAGCCTATATCTCAAATATTTGATGGCAATATCTGACCTCTGTACTGGAAATGCAGATCTCCCCTTGATTTTCCTTTTTAACTGATCTCAAATCTGCCCATTAAGTGAGATCCTCATATTTACTCCATCTACAGAACACAGAATAACCCCAATGAATCCTAACCAGGGTGTACTTTAGGTCTTTGGGTTGTCCGTCCGTAGGTCCTATTCTTGTGAATGTGACACCTCAAGAACGCCAGAAGGGAATTTCTTTCAAACATTCAGTTGGACTCAAGAGCTAAGTGAACAGATTTTGGCATTTAATGGTTATTGGTCGAAATCGCTGCGACATCAGAAGATGCATTTTTTTGCCTTGTGAATGTGATATCTCAGGAACACCTCGAGGGAGTCCTTTCGAAATTAGGTGGAAACGTTCAGTTGGACTCGAGGATATGATGATTCAATTTTGGTGTGCAAAGATGAAGGTCGCAGTGACCTTGTATTTTAATGAATGTCATATATCAGGTAGGGAATGTCATTAGCGCAAACATTTGTTTCAACTCAAACATTGACCTGATTAGACCATTGTGACATCACAAACCCTTTTTTTGCATTGTGAATGAGTTATATTTTCAAATGTGGTACAAACATTCACTTCCACTCACTGATTTATGAATAAGATTTGAGTGGTCAAAGGTCAAGGCCACTGTTGCCTCACAAACATGTTTTTGGCCTCTTCAACGTGATATCTAAATTCTGCCTTTAAGGAATCTCTTTAAAATTTGACCAGTTATAGCTTGTACTCAAAGATTAATCGATTAGATTTCAGTGGTCAAAGGTTACGTGACCTCATATTATTATTAATTCAATATGTCAGGAAAACCTGGTTGGACTGAAACCTGGTTGGCAGAGACATACAACCACAAGGCGGTAATTCTATTTTTTTCGAGAATAACATACTATAATGAGCACTGCCTCTTTTTCTTTAGTCCTGCTTCTAAATCGTCTTCACAATCAAAACCATTATTTGCAGTTTCAAAGAAATGCCTGGGACTGTGCTTTTTTTAGTTTAACAACAATAACACTTTGTGTTTATACTCTTTTAGGCACTCACAAAATGGAAAAAAAAATTCCAAATAAGTTACACACAAAAAAAGAGCAACAGGAAAGCAGTATTCAGGCTATGTGGGTGAAAAGGAACAAATACAGGAAAATAGAAAAAGATAAAGGACATCCTCTTATATAAATGCATCAGTGCTGAATCTTGTCTAAAAGCAACTTTAAAAAGCTGAGTGCTTTTTTAAAAAAGCTGAGGAGGTTAACAAAACATTTAATGTCCATGGGAAGAGTGTTTCTCTGTTGCTTGTATTCATATTCTCAGGGATAAGTCTACTGTGACTCCTACCCAGATATCCCAGACTGTTAAATCTGGCCCTGTATTGCAGGACCCCCGGAGGAGTCAGGGACCCCCTCTGGTGCTCTGTCCAACCTCTTGTCATCTCCCATCTGCACTTCCTTCTGCTTATATCGGCTCCCAAAATACTTGCAAGCCTCTCAAATTGTATCGAATTTAAACAAATTATCCCGAGTCGTCTGCTCTCACTTCCTCCACTGATCGCCTGGAGGTGGTTATATCGAGGTTAGAAACCTGGTGTTTGCAGGCAGCCTTTGGCCTGAGTCATGGCCTGACAAGATCGTTACAGATCCCAACACGTCCGTGTGACTCCTTTCGAGCAGAAATACCTCCCACAGTCGACTGAATTCTTTTAGAATAATCATCACATTTTCAAAATGACTTTCTACATGTGTTTGATGATGGCGGCTTCAGGGACAACAATGACGGTTGGTTGGTTTGGTCACCACTTTGGTCTGAATGAAATTATTTCAACAAGTGTTCTATTGATTGCCATACAATGTAGAGAACACATTCATGGTCCCCAGAGGATGAGTCTTACTGACATTGGAGATTCTTGAACTTTTCCTCTATAGTTCTACTATGAGGTCTAAATGTATGGTTTTAAAGGGATAGTTCACTCATTATCTACTCACCCCAATGCAGATGGAGCGGTGGGTGAAGTGTTTTAATCCAAAAAACACTTTACAGGGGTAAACAGTGTTGTAGCCAAATCCAATACAATTGAAGAAATAGGTGAACTATATTCAGACGTACATTGTTCCGCTAAGTTTAGTTTTAATCAGTTATTTGATGCAATAAAAACAAGGTGAAATTACCTGATTGACAATTCCAGATTGGTTGAGCTTGTCTATTGTGGCTCCACCCCATGATCACTGCAGAGCAGACAGCACAAGATGGCAGGACCACATCTTCAATCTTTATATACAGTCTTAGGTTTAGGGTGAATGGGTCCAGTGCTTGAAACGCTCAGTGAAAACAGACATAATGGATCAGGGTAAATGAAATGGAGGTCCTGGGTTTTTGTTTGTGAGAACGCAGCGAGTGTTTTGTTCCAGCAGCACAACACCATGTAAAAAAGGGGATTGTTTGGTGGGGGCATTGTCCAGGTGTACTGGCCCTGCCTGAGAAGACGGAAGACGTGTCCCACATGTACAATTTGAGGTTTAAGAAGGCTTGTTTCTATCATTTTGCATTGGATCACTGTGATGAAAAATATGGTGGTAATTATGCAGCCAGCCAGTTCTCTAGCTCATGGGGAAATTAAAATTCAATTAAAAATGTGTAATTGATTCTCATGATTATAATCATGTCTTTTTGACCCCTGGAGACAAATAATGTTTGTTCGAGAAGACACTCCATCAAAAAGTTGCACAAATAACATGCAGAGTCAAATCTTACTCTATTTATTTGCAAAATGTTTTTTTATTGTATTGTTGCTAAGCGCACTGGAATGGAGATTTCGACTCGTAGGCTTTTGATCACTGTAACATATTTCTGACCAAATTGCAAGTAGGAGGTGTTTGTTCTCTAGATACAGAGGGATGTTGAACTTTAAATTAAAAAAAATCTGTCTCAGTGGAAATCTAATAAACCCTCTGAGCTGACAGGTTTTTAGAGATTGTAGCTTTGCAGTCTTTTGTGTAAATAGCTTGCTGAAAAGAAAGCTCTTAATGGCGTTGAATAAAGGGCCTCTCTGGGATTTGACGAACAAAAGTGGTGGTTTTTTTATTAAGCAAGTCTTTAAAGGGGCTACTCTGCAGGAAATAAAATCACGGAAAGATAATTTGACGAAGAATCTCACAATTATAAACACTTTTATCTGCGAGCCTGCTGATCAAGTAAATTAAAAGTCAAATTAGGCACAGACACACGCAGCACAAAGGATTATTCGTTAGAGGCTGCAGCTCCTTCACTCATGTTCAAGTGAAATGGACTGATGTAGAGTTTGTCAGCCTCAGATGGAGTTGTATCAGATTGCTCTTTGATGGAATCGCTCTTCAACAAAGCACAGACCTGCCATTACGCTCAATCCACATCCCACGAAGTCATCTCTCACTGGATTACATAATGCACAACGCAGATGAAAGAGATAGGTTGTATAAAAAAATCATTTTGAATTTATTGCAGTGACTCAGAACGTTAAATCGGTACTTGGGCACAAGGCCTCCAATCTTACAATGGAAGTATGTTTAATTTATTTTCCATCCTGGGTATTTCAGTTGTTAATCACCCCCTTGTTGTTTTTTTGTGCATCAAATAATGAAATAAAGCAAAATTTACTTGACAAATTATCACTTAAACAAATATCAGTGTGATAAAAACTAACAGACAGATAGAAATCATCGTATCAATTTATTTGATGTTTTTAGTTTGGTCCATGGTCCCAGGGGGCGATCAAGACACTTTGGCTTCACTTTTGGGGATCTTCATGTCCTTCATCTTTATATACAGCCTATGTTTTAAATACGTGATTTATACTTCAAAATTCGCTTCATGTTACTTTGGCCATAAAACAATTGAAGATTAAATAACTATTTTCTTATTTCATTAAATAGCTGTATTTCAGTCTTCAATTGAGGTGAACACCAATCAGCATAGAAATTCTAAGAATCCATTCTGTGCACTTCCTTTTTAATACGGCTGATTGGACAACACCTCTGACACACCCACTGAATGAGAGAAAATGTACCTTTAAGCCTGTTGCACACGGTTATTAAGCAAACATGTCCTACAACCTAGAACCCACGTTTCAAAACATTTTGAGTTTGAAAGCAGCCCTGGTCATGTGTCTGTGATGCCCAGATGTTTTTGCTTCAGTGCCACGTGTTGAAATGGGCAAATATTCACTTAAGTGCCCTCAACCACTGCTTCCCTGAGTCTATAAGATATGACACTTTGCATGTTATATATTCAAGTCTGTGGATGTAGTGCCTGGATGCTGCTCTTTGTATTTGTCAAAATGTTGTAGTCCCTTTCGATATTTTTCCCCAAACCTGCACGTTTGTTGTTATTTATTCTCTGTGTTGCATCAGCCACAAGCCAATGAAAAAGTAAATAACTCTGGACGGCAGGTTTGTCTTTCTCTTTGCCCTCCATTCCCATGACTGAGGGCCGTGTTTGCAGCCCACCGGATTGTTGTAGCGTCTGTAGCATCTTTTATCCAAGTGCTCATCCACTCATCTTTCAAACCCACTTTAAAGTCTTGTTGTTGTTTTCCAAAGCCTGTGCAAACAGTGGGGACGGAATAATTCATATGGCAACTGGGATGCATTTGGGTGTAACACTTCCTCGGGCTGTGCACCATCCACCATCCCGCATTTGTGTTCCAAAGAGTTTCCTGAGCATGCAGCTGGAGAGGGAGATAGACTGCCAGCTCGTTGCTGCATCCTCCTGTCCCTTTCTTCTGCTTCCATCCCTCTTTGTAGTGCTCGCGCTCCACTTTATCCTCAAATCTTTGTTCAGCTACAAAAACCATTCTTTATATTTTTCAGAGTTTTGCATTACTGTCATCTCCATGCATCTCGTATCTCTCTGGTAGAATTTGTACGTTTTTTTCCTTTTTCTACTTTAATAAGAAAAGGGTGTAGTCGTGGTTTCTATGGCAACCGAGGAACAAATTACCACTTATTGATCAATTACTCGTCTAATTGCGCTCCCCTGCAGGGGAAGAAAACAAATCTCTTTACACTTTTTTTGTCATTGTGACAGCATGTGTTTGTGTTTTATTTGGATCAGTGTGCTGCCATTGTAGCCAACCTAATCATCTGCAAGCAACAAATCAAAAAAGAGCCAATATGAATAGAAGCCTCCTGTTATTGGGTCATAAATTAAACACGCGTTTCCTCAGATTCCGTCAATGTTGTGAGCAGGATCTTGCATGTGATGCATCATGGATGTGACAAAACCGGTAAATCAGTTTATGGCAGTGTTTCACAACATGGATAAAGGGAGCTAATTTATGGCGCTCATGCTTGGCGACTATTCAACGCTGGGAGAAACAAGAGCATTAGCATCAACGAGTGATTCAGCTGAGCTCAGAACGACTCGCAGAGGCCATATGTTGTTTTTTTTCTGCGTCAGTATGGACATGCAGTTGTTGTGTTCATGAATAATCAAACGTGTCTTTTTGGGATCATCTTTTCTATCAAGTGGAAGTAAATAAAAACAGCTGCAGTGCTAAAACGCTCTGTACAGAAAGAACCACATGTGACTCGTGTAGAAAACATCCATGATTGACATCTATGTGAAAACACACTGTTTTATCCGCACTGTATTTGTATTCCTTCTCTTTCTGAGCAAATAATTACATCACGTTTTGCAGGAAGCTGTGGAGCTGTCAGATGATACAAACTATTTTGTCAAACTGAAATCCAACTGTTGATTCTCCTCACACCCTCCCATGAGATCTCCATGTCAATACAGGCATCCAGCTTAATAAAGACTTCATTTTGACATCTCTGAGAAACCAAGGAACTGAAGTCTAAAGCAAATGTTTAATTTGCAGTGTAGTTGCATTGTTTTTAGACTCCTCCCACACAAGATTATGCCTCTAAAGATGACAGCTGGCTGTTACAATATCTTATTCAGGCAGGATGACTGTTAAATTAGGTATCAAGTTGTTTGGGTGTGAAGTCTGGAGTCGTACTGTCCTGGTCAGCTGGACTTGAAGCCAATTGGCAACCCAGCATGGCGTCACCAATTGGCTTGGGGTTTTTCTTCGTGTTTGGCATTTTGAGCAGGACCATTTACATTTTTTTAAACCAGAAGTAACCATATTTGGTGGAGCAGGGGGCGAACCAGACTAAGCCTGCGACTATGACCTGCACCCATTGGACGGCACCAGGTGTCAATCACATGGTATCTACGGTATACCCCAACGCAGATTGTGCTTTGTCCTGTATAATGTAATGTAATTTAACTTATATAATAAACATCATGTTGTATTGAAGAAGACTTGAAACTAGAGATTGAGACCATGAACTGTTTATTGATTAAATCATTTGAGCTCTCTTTGCAACCAGTGGACCCTCTGCTGGTCAATCAAGAGAATGCAGGTTATACGCATTGACATTTTTACATATAGCCTTGTTTATTCTAGAAGCCCACTGTTTATAATTGTAAATAAAGGCTCAGTTACACCAGAAGGCACAGCAACGTTTATCTGTGCGTCCTTGTGTTCGTAGTAAACTACTGGATGCTTGGTGACATACACTACTCACAGGGCAGGTAAATAACTACAGTAAAACTTGCAGTATAAAGAACAACTTTATTGTCAGACCAGTGTTTTTCTGCTTCTTGCCTTAATCAGGGTGTACTGGAGCTGGCAAGCTAACGGCTGCATTTGTAGTATGCTCCTAAACTCTATGATAAACACGCTAACACTATAGCGACTCCAGAATCAACTCTCCAAGCGTCTTCCCATTTCCAGTGTAATGAACTGTTTACTCCACCTGGCAATCTGTTTGCAGGATTAGAAATTATTTCAGTCAAGAAATAATTTGAAGTGGAAACAACAAGCTCTCTGCTAATTAGCTTCAAACAAGATGCAACGCGGCGAATAAATTATGATAGCAGTTCCTGGGACTCCCGGGCTCTTTGTTGTTTTCATCAAGACACTTTGCTATTGTTAAACAGAGCAAATTCATTTGTTAAAGGAGTTGACAGAAACTAATTGTGCAGGTATCCCAAGTTTCATCAACCTAAAACAATCCTGTTTTAAAGGCGCAGTAAATGCTGGTTTAACTGGGCCTAAACGTTAATAAGAAATTACCATACAACGATTATGGCTGTATTAATGAGTTCTGTCTTTTATTCTGCCGTTATGTTTCGGAAACGCTACACTCCTACACATAAAGGCATTAAGTAAAGTGATGGATAGAGGCAAGAAGACCGACATAGAGACAAATACAACTTTTATAGTATTCCACATAAATTGTCTTATGACAAGTCAAGATGTCTGTTAAGAGAAATCTTGACTGATGGTATAGAGTTAAACCACCTCCAAACTGTCGACTTAGAACATATTGAAACAGATGAGGCTTTGATGTTGTTTCTTTGGAGGGAAGAAATATTAAGATCCATGTGTAATTCATCTGAATAAGTCAGTACTCGGTGAGTTTATGAACTTAGAGAGAGAGAACGACTTTTCTTCACATTTTCATGAAAAGCATTTTAAGTCACATAAAACACAATTATAAATGAATGATCATAAGAAGCATGTTTTGTTGTGTTTCTAGAAATAGGTCCAGACTGTGTAAAATGTAAATTGTAAAAAAGAAAGACATATTTCTAATTAGTAGTCTACAATTCACTGTCCACACCACAGCCTCCTCTTCATTGTGCACATCTTCAGCGCATGTAACTCCACCACATGCGTAGTGGGGATAAACCAAGACTTTCATTTAGGTGTATGATTGAACAGCGAAATGTGTTTTTAGTTTGTGGTAGGTGGACATCAGTCATACTTCAGCTTCTTACCTGCGCCAAGCTTTTGTGGGAGAGGCTGAGTAATTACTGTCTGCTCCAGCAAGGGAATGGCTGTTGGCCGCCCCTCTCCCTGTTTCCCTGGCAATGCTGCTCCGTTATTGATAAAGTTGATAAAGAAATGCTTGAGCATGCACCTGACAGATTAGACCTGAAATCCCTGAGGTCGGGGAACAGTAGCAGCCAGACAGCATGCAGGGGACAGATTGTCCCCCGACGATCAGCGGCGGCGGCTCGCAGGAAAGTTTGGCTCAGCTGCAGGGACCGGGAAGAATGTAATTTTCTGTAGATTTGTTTGCTGCGGTTTGTCTTGGTTGTAATGCTGCTGATAGATAAGTGTTTACGGTTTGATCAAGGAGCTGGGGGCTGAAAAATGAGAGCATCGATTGGATATATGAGAAAAAAGAGGGCTGTCTGGCATTTGAGAAAGTCCCAATCAGTCACTTAAGTCTGAACAAACTTAAGTTCCCATCATGTCCCTGTGGAACTACGATGAGGACTTTCAGGTGTAAACACACATGTGTTGCCGTCTGTGCTGGATTTGTAAAAAGCTTTTTTTTTAGCTCTTCATTTGGTGCAATCATCTGGCTGTCGCGTCTCATACAGTGTAACTGTGTAGAATAGAAAACAAAAAACCCTTGAAACCCCTTGGAAAAGTTGGAAACATGTCATTTCATACAATTCATAATGACACAGAAATAAAGCTGGATTGTGCTCATTGTGTTTAAAATCTACTGAACTTCAAAAACTTGCAATAATGGATCCATATAATTTTCTGATGAAAATCCAATTATTTTTTATGAATATAAAAATGTGGTTTTTAATCCGTCAGTTAGAATAATAGTGGGCCTCAGGCGTAAAGATTAAACTCTGAAATGGTTGCAACATTTACAGATATTATTTACTTTCAAAGCATGTTCTTTTGGAACAAAGCTAAAATGAAATATGAGAGGAAAGTTACTTTTGTTTTATTTGGGTTTCATGAAGCCAAACTCTATTCAGGGCTACATCCACACCACTACGTTTTCAATTCAAAGCACATCACTGTTACTATGTTTACACCTGTTCCGGGGGCTGCGTTGTAGTATGGATGGGGTTAAACATGACGAGGCAGTCAAAGGTGAAGGCGAAACGTTGTAAACACTGACAGTTCCACCGTGTCGTTGGTCCACAAGGCAAAGTTGTTTTGGCCCGGATTTGGCCCACACTCCCACGCCACAAGTAAACCATAACAATACAACATGTCAACTAAAGGTGGCCCGACTTTGTTTAATGCTATCTGGGCCAAATTCACCGTTTACCACATGGGCCACTTTCTGTTCACATCCAGATTACACCTTGACTAGCGCACCACATGTTTGCCCAAAAAAAGCCCATATTCGCTTTGGGATATTTGGCCCTACATTTGCTATTTTACAAGTGGGCTATTTTTAGCACACATTCATCACAACAAGGTCAGAAGTGACGCATCTTGGCCCACATCCCTACGCTAACTGGATGTTCACTCTGGCACGCTCAGTTATAAGGGCAGAGATTATCACTGATGGGGGGGGGGTTAAAACGCTTGTGTAGACACAGATCAGTTTAGTTGTAAAATACGTTTCATGAATTAAAATGTATTAGTATGAAGTTGTATTATCATGTGTGGATGAGAAGAGGGTTAACAGACATGACGTCTCAATTCTCAAGTCTGATGACCACAGGGTTATAAATAATATTACAGCACATTCACACAAGCATGTCTATAAATCCAGAGACAGAACTGGGTATGTGGCCTTTTTTCTACCAACAAGATGCACAATACCCTGGATTCAGCCACCGATGAATAAGACACAACAGTCCTGTGGATAATTAGCAGTTGGGCAGGATTATGTAAGTGCTTGTCTGACTGCACACAAATAATAATCCACAGTGGTGGTCATTAAGTGACGTTGTATTTCATATTAACGACTGGGTTCGATGCAGCCTTTAATTTGTAGTAACATAAAAAAGAGACAATAATAGGGAGGTAATGATAATTCACCATCTGCAAGTTTAGCAGTGGAGTCGGAGTTTCACGAAGAAAAGCTTCATATGACGTGTGCTGCTTCACAGATACTGTGTGTGGGGACTGCTTCATCCACACAAGCCATTTTCAAATAGAGGATTGTTTGTAGAATTGGGTCCGGTCTTCCTCCAGAGGTTGCCATTCACTCAGGAACACCACCTGGGTTTCTCCCCTCAGACGCGTTCACGGAAATCTCCAGATCGCTCCGGTGAGAGTTGGAGCAGCAGGCAGAGGCGGGACGGAACGTGTTGATTACGGCTCATGAGTTTGTTCACAGCACATCAACACCGGCGTTATCACCAAAAGCTCTCTTGACATCTTCCCTGGTGTCTTCTACGTGGCTCCGCTTATTCATGCTGAGATGTCCGTATTCTTTTTGTTTTGTTTTGATCATTTTTGCGTCTTTCACGTGTTAGAAAAATCATCAACATATCCACTCGCTCCTGGTGAATCCGGCGGACGATCTCTTGCTGGGTTCTCACATCGGCTCCTCCAGACTTTCTGCACAGGGGTTTACTGGCCAGAAAAACTCTGCAGAGAGTCTGGAGGCTCTCACGTTTGGATTCTCACATATAGCCACTTCAGAGAGTTCAAGGCATGTCTGAAAGCAGATCTGCTTTATAGCCCATGATCCTTCTCACTTTTATTTAGTGTCCAGTACCTCTGACTCCTTTCTTTCATTTTTTTTTTCTCAGTGTGAAAACCAGAGGAGCTAAATTACAGCAAGTGGTGCCGACCAATCCATCACACTTTGCTTTAACGGCTTCAAAAGAGTTTGTTCGGTTCCCCATGCAGTTTACCAACATACAGGAGCTGCTTGTGAGTCCTTGAGAATTGTTCGCAGTGGTGCCCCTCGAAAACCAAAATCCACTAAACAGTGGTATGGTTCTGTGTTGGATACCTGTGCAAGATGCTCCGGGCGTGATTCTTGATAGTCTTTAGGGATGCGGTTCACAGAATCAGGCGATCGCCCGGGCATTCTTGGCAGAGGCAGCAAGATGGCAGGTGTTGTGTGGTCTGTCAGAGAGGGGAGGGGGGGGGGCCTGGGCTGTCCGCCTCTGGGTGTTGATTGACAGATGGGTAAAATAGTGAACCCTGTCTGGTGGATCCCCGCCGCGTGATGGATGGAGATGTGAGCGAGGAGCGCCGGAGCACATTTGGATGCAGGGTATTAATCTGGTTTGACAGAGGAGGAGCAGGCGCCGATTCAGCCAGATGTTTCACATGACCCATATGTATATTGTTTCCTTGAGACATTGGGGGATCTAGGATTTTTCTAAACCAGGGGCCATGAAGGGGCCACAATTTACCAGAGGGGCCAATTACCCGTCCAACATCGAGGCGCAATTCCTAATTCAGTGAGGTGCACATTTAAGTCATTCCTTCTTTACTGTTAACTCTATATCTTTGAGCAATGCCACACATCAGTGAATATATTTAGAAAAAGTACGTTGTGTTTTTCAAGACGACTTTGAAATTGAATAATACTTAACAAAATGTCCTTTGTCGTCTTAGACGAGTTTATTAACCCTTAAGACGCCAAATAAAAACACTCACCTAAAACAACCACCTAAAACCTGAGGGTTTCCTGAAGGGCTGACAGCATTGCAAACGTTGACGAACTTTAATTTGTCAGCCTCTAAAGCAGATAGGAACATGAAATAAAACATTTCATAGCTTAAATATTTGAACAGTTTTAGCCAATGCGAGACTTGTGTCATCTGCTTCAATATCGCTAAGAGGCTAAGATCGCCAACAAAGAAACAAACTGCATTTCCTGTGATGCATTTTGTATTTCAGCGAATCACGATTACGTATTTCATCAGTTACATGTCTTGAAAACGATGACAGTGTGGATGAGACTCATTTCGCTCAAAAGGGAGAAGCACTTAAATGTCGCATTTGGTCTTAAAGGTATATACACACACATGTCGTATATATACACATATGTCGCATCTGTTCTTCGAGGTATATACATGCTTTTGTCGCATCCGGTCTTAAAGGTATATAGACGCAGATGTCGAATATGGTATTTATGAGAAAAAAAAAAGACTACTGAAAAGACAGGAGCACTTCATTGCCCAATCAGATCTCAGCTGAATCCGTCCCTGCCTTTAGACCAAGAAGGAAAGTTACTCTTATTCCTCTCATTCCCCCCCCACATGTAACAGGGGCTGACAATACAAACTTTGGTTTGATTGCTCAGAGAAGAACTAGACACACACCTCCGCTATCATCACACATCATGTTGCACTTATCCATCGTGGTATTTGTTCCACCCAGCGAACCACTTGCCCATCCATCAGTTCACCCACCCTGACGGACAGCTCTCCTCTGATTGCCTGAGAGCTCCCAGTGCTATTCATCAAGTTTCCTCTTCGCAAACTGCAATGAATGCAGAATCAATATCAAATGCAATAACCAAACTTCACTGGTGGGGCGTCACTTATTTATGAGTCAATTATAAGAAATTACTTGCTAAACAGTCTCAGAGAGAGCTGGGGGTTGTTAAATTCTCTCTGTTGGAATCCCACCACCAGCTGGTTTAAATAATGTACTGTATGACTGCGACGTATTGTGCATTTCTAAATGGGTTCAATCCATAAATTAACTTCCTTGGCACCGGGTAACTGGAATTCAATTTTCTATTACGGATACTGTTTACGGAGTGCCCCAATCTAATTTAATGTATATGTAATGAATTGTTTCTGTCAAACAGAATGAGACACGCACATATGAACATGTATATGTATAGAAAAGATATTTAATTTTGCATTATAATGGCATTCCAGCTCTGTGGTTGTTTGGATCACATGAGCCGCCACTGCTGAAATAGAGAGAAGGGTAAATATTCCACATTGTGACAACACAATCTCTCTATCGTGATCAGTTGATTAAAATGTATAGAAATGTAAAATTGTTATCATTTCACCCCTGTCAGTTTGTTGGTTGTTTTGTTTTTGTTTCTGAGCAAGATTCTGCAAAAACTACTGCGCAGATTTCCATGAAACTTGGTGGAAATACACACGAACAAATCAACACAGAGCAAAACAAGACAAAACAAATATAAGAAAGATAGCATACAGGAAAATTGGAATAACAACGGAACTATTGGGCCTCAACAGAGATATGTCCTTGACTGAGGGCCATTCTAATTCGTTAGTTGGTTGGTTTGTTTGATAAGATATATGGTATGAATTGGGTTTTACAACATATTGATTCAAATAGACAAGAAAGCACTCTGTGCATTGGGGTGTGGACCATGTGATTGACAGCTAATACTGTCCAATTGGTGCAGGTAGCAGGTGAATTGTCAGGGAGCAGATTTTTTTTCACTTTCTTGAATAATATGTTGTGAAAAATGAATGATTATGTTATCGTACCTATTCCTTCTTTCTTTTTTTATGTCTGCTAGATGTAAGATAAGAACTAGATAATCATGGGTAGGATTGTTCAGCCTTGGTGGAGGGATGCGCTCTACTTATTGCCATTCTAGTGTTAACTTGTTTAAGTAGTGCACTTGTCTTTTTCATTTTTAATAGTTGTGTGGATTTACCACATTTCCACCATTTTCAGCACAGGATGTAGTATTTTTTTCTAAAAGCACAGAGCAAAACTCTATGTAGAGTACAGAGACAATATGTAAATTATCAGATGTGGCTTCGCTGTTGCAAACACACACAAAAAAGAGGTCACCTGAAGAGCAAGTTTGTTCCTAAAGGTTCGTAACTCTAACCCCCTTTTTAAATTGTAGATTACCAGTAAAAACAACGTGGGAAAAATAATGGGTGGAAAACAGCTTGTATTTTTTTCCCCGTTGCGGGTGTGGCAGTGTGTCGATCGTCTTTCTATCCAAGTGATTCGACAAAGACAGTCATATTAACAAATCCACAAAAGTGCTGTTTCCTGATCATGTCAGCCCAGACAGAAGGTCTCTCAACAGGATCCGTTTCCCACAGTTCACCTGTCTTCTGAATGCGCCTTGATCAGTCAAATCGGCAGATGGGGGGATTCCCCAGGCGCATTGGAAGGGATATGGCGCAGATAAGTCATTTTTATTAATTTACTCTGAGTTGAAGAAGGATTTAATCATGTGGAGGAAAGTGGAGAAAAACACATCCCACGCAGTCCTGTAAACCTGAGTTGTATTTTGCTCCAGCGTTTTCAGAGAGTCGGAGAGAACACGAGTCGCCACAGGTCGTACAGAGTCGACGCTGTGATGTCGGGGAAAGTGGCAGGTTAGACGCTACGGCTGATGTTCTTTTCCCAGGAGAGTAGAACAAATGCAGGAATTCATGAATTCACAGCTGTCACCACAGCATCATGCCATCATTAGATCTGCCTTTACAGGTAGATTTTGGCATGTTTCTGTTAAACCTGTATTACAGAGTTTCCACACAGGGGAGACGGAACCTGTGACAGGAAGATGAATCACCTCCGAGCATCTCTTGCATCGTGGAAGTCTTTCCCCCCCTTGGCCCCAACTGGTGCCCCCCTCCCCCCAGGGATCCCTAACCAACCTGCAGGAGACACTGGTGCTGCAATGAGGACATGACTGTATCCTAATGTGTGTGATCAGCATGAGGATTGATCCTGGGTCACTGCACTCTCTCTTTTGACATTTTAAGGTTAAACTGTAGGTAGAAAATCCACAGTCACATCAGTTAACCG